>NC_044557.1:23742089-26142089 GCF_007565055.1 Rhinopithecus roxellana
GAGACATCAACAGAAACTCTTACTAGAAAAAGTAAGAGTTGATAATCATATAAATTTACATCAACCATCTCTCATAAGGAAGATATGAGAGGGGGATTCTGAGAGTAAGCCGATGGAGGGAATTCACCCAGCTGTTCATGGGGAAAACCAAACACTAATATTTAGCCAAGGAAAGGATTCTGCAACTAAGAAGTAGAATATAACCCTCAAAAGAAACATTAAGATGATAACCTGTGGAAAAGATTCACTGCAGGAAAACAGAACTTAAAATTTTAAAAAGATGTTTCTAGAACCCATATGACCACACTGATTTTCCCAGACAATTTATGCAATTAGACAAGAAGGAACCTCCCATTTTTCCTTGGCATGAATGTCTGGCCTTGGGCTTTTCTCCCTGTGGACTTCTGGAAAGGACAGAGGAGTTATTCTGTTCCACATACAGAATTTCAATGAATGCCCTGCTTTCAGCCCCACTGTTACTCCACCCTCTGAGACGTCTGCCTTCTCCTAGTCTAGGGGTTCTCTGGGCTGTCCCTGACAAAAAGTGCAGGCTGCAGCTTCCACCCCTTGTCCATCCTCCAGGGATTTGTTGCAATTTCATGTTCTTTGAATTCCCTTTCTGTCATCTGAATTGCTGTGGCCTCTAACTTTTCTAGTGCTTTACCCTCAGTAATGCCCCAGTGAAGGGAGCAGCACAAGTGAAAATATTTGTGTGTCTTCTGTCAGTTTCTTCTGGAAGGTTCTCAAAGTTTTAAAGAGATCAATTTTTTCCAAGTTAATTTAAAATGTAATTAATGATGTTTCAATGCCATTACAAATGAGATATTTTGACTGGGTGCGGTAGCTTATACCTGTCATCCCGGCACTTTAGGAGGCAAAGGAGGGTAGATCACTTGAGCCCAGGAGTTTGAGATTAGCCTGGGCAACATTGCAAAACTCTGTCTCTACAAAAAATACAAACCAAATTAGCCAGGCATGGTGGCGTGCACCTGTGGTCCGAGCTACTCAGGAGGCTGAGGCAGGAGAATTCCTTGAACCTGGGAGGTCGAGGCTGCAGTGGCCCATGATTGCACCACTGCACTCCAGCCTGGGCAACAGAGCAAAATGCTGTCTCAGAAAAGGGGGGTGGATATTTTAACAAAATGATTTAAAAGTGTATTTAGAAGACCAGACAGAAGACCAAACAAGAAGTTCTGAAAGGCAAGAATTGTGAGAGAATGGGCTCCTAAGGTCAGATATTAGAATATGTTATTTGGCTGCAAAAAATAAAACAGAATGATTTTAGCAAACCGGCAGATGAGTGGAACAGAAAAGAAAAACAAAAACACATGCCTAAGTCTATGCAATAATTTAACATGTGATTAAGATGCTATTTCAAACTGACTGGAGGGAAAATTAAGAATGATGACGGCAAACGGGGTGAATCACTTGGAATGAAGACAAAGCCAAATTTTACTCTATGTATCATACACTAAATTGCAAATAGACTAAAGAGTTCCATGTTTGAGAGAGAATGAGAAACAATAACAGAACAAGATAAAAATGTAAATTCAAACAGCTAATCTTACTGTGGCAAAGTTATTGCTAACATAAAAGGGGAGAGGAATCCTATAGAAAAAAACTTGATAGTACTGATTACATAAAAATGTAAAAACATCTGTAAGCTTAAAAAAATTTTACGGCCGGGCGCGGTGGCTCAAGCCTGTAATCCCAGCACTTTGGGAGGCCGAGACGGGTGGATCGCGAGGTCAGGAGATCGAGACCATCCTGGCTAACACGGCGAAACCCCGTCTCTACTAAAAAATACAAAAAACTAGCCGGGCGAGTTGGCGGGTGCCTGTAGTCCCAGCTACTTGGGAGGCTGAGGCAGGAGAATGGCGTAAACCCGGGAGGCGGAGCTTGCAGTGAGCTGAGATCCGGCCACTGCACTCCAGCCTGGGCGACAGAGCGAGACTCCGTCTCAAAAAAAAAAAAAAAAAAAAAAAAAAATTTAAAGATATAGACAAATCAGGTAAAATATTTGCAATATACATGACACACAAAGGACAATAGTATTAGTATGTACAGAACTTTTAGAATCATTAAGAAAACTATGAAACTCCAGAAGAACAAGGGGATAAACACATGAAAACACGATTTGCAAACCAAGAAGAAATAGAGATGATCCATAAACAAGAGAACATGTTCAACTTCTGTAGGAAGGAAAGAGACAAAAATTAGAATAAGGTATTATTTTTAGCTACCAAATTGTCAAATGAAAATGTCCAAGGTTAAAGCAAATGGGTGTCCTCATTCATCATTGGTGTGTGTGTAAATTCCTACAGCATTTTGAACAGAATTTGGCCATGTGTATTTATTATTATTATTATTACTATTATTATTTTTTGAGACGATGTCTCACTCTGTTGCACAGGCTGGAGTGCAGTGGCACCATCTTAGCCCTCTGCAGCCTGGAACTCCTGGGCTCAAGCAATTTTCCCACCTCCACCTCCCAAAGTGCTGGGATTATAGTCATGAGCCACTGCATCCAACTATTTTTTAAAACCCTATATTATATTTATATTTTTCAGACCATTAAATCAACATCTAGGAAATTCTTCTAGAGAAATACTTATTGATGTACATAAACGTGTATTTACAAAGATATATACTTCAGTGTTACTTGTAATAGCCAATGGTTTCAATCAACATAATTCCTAAAAAAGATTTGCTAAATTAACTATTGTGCATCCAAATGATGGAATACTTCCTATCCATAAGATAGATTTAAATAATACTTAGTGACTTTGGGAGATGTTACAACTATAGTAGGTGAAAAGGCACATTTAAATGTGTATAATAGAATCTCAGCTTTGCAAAAAGGAATTTAAACACATACACATTTCTTTTAAAAGTTACACCAAATGTTAATAGTGATTATTGGTGGTGGAATATAGGTGATATGAATTTTCTTTCTTACATTTCTATGTATTTTCCAAATTTCTTACAACAAACTTAAGTCATCTTTATAAACAGAAAACACATTTTTTAAAAAATATAATTTTCTTAACTAGATTTTAAGTTCCTCAAGAGCATTTTATACAACTGAACACATCATCCACAGGTTTGCAACTTCCTTCCAGGGTTTGGGCCCAGTCTGTTTTAAATGTAGTTGTTTTAAACGCAGTAGATAATACAGAAATATTTACAAGTATTAACAAACTTCGTTCCGATTAACAAACTTCCTTCTTGGGTTTTTTTGTTGTTATTGTTTTTCCAAAAGCATATGTGAAATATTTTAAAATATTGAATCATCATCTAACACCTGTTTTTCATGTGGACATCTGATAAATACTGCTGCCTGCCCTGGTGAGAGCAGAGAAGAAACGCACTGCCTGAAAGGGTTAATTTGGGGCAGTTAAGGCCACCTGTTTCAAGTCTGCCACGGGCCTTCATTTCCAGGCCTCCAGGCTCACCAGCTCAGGAAGAGGATTTTGCTAAGCAGTGGATATATACACAAAGGCAGGGCCAATGCAAATAAGAAATTCCCGGTCCACAAATAAACACTTCTTAAGCAACCCAGACAATGAAATGGATGATAGCCTTTTCTACCCCAACTTTTCTCTAATTATGTTTTTATTGACTTTTCAGAGGAAATGAAAAAGGCTAACGTATAATTGACTAAAAGAAATAGAGGTAATAAACCAAGCCAGAAAAAGACTTGAGGAAATGTGTATCTAAGGTAAAATACCTCCAATATGAAAATCCGTGCCATTATGTTGAAGTTACAAAATTGCCTACACATGCTGCTTTGGTTGTGAGAGAGAGCTCCGTGCAGTGCTGTGACAGAGCGCTATGTTAAGGTCTAGCCTCTTTCTAAGTCTGAATATCCTCTGTATTTGAATTCTAAATTTCAAAAGCACTGAATTTCAAATGTTCTGAATTCTGACTTGTACATGAAAGAACTTTGGATCAGGAGCTGGGTGTGTATGTAGATCTTAACAAGGCATTCAACAAGTTGTCCCATGATAACCTACTAGCCAAGATTAATTACGAGTGATTATACATACACACACAGAGATATATATATACACACACACACATATGTATCTTTATATATACACACACTCACACCACACACAAACACACACACACACATATTTTTCAAATGGTGAGTAGATCATTTTTCAAATGATCAGGCGGAGGCCAACCTCGAGTGAAGTGATTCATAATGTGCCATTGTATTTTCAATATAATTATGAGTATAGCGTGAATCAGCCATTCTAAGACGCTAATCAGAAAACTATGAGCACGAATCTGGGGAGGAAGGGGATGAGCTTCACTTTATGCATGCCTTGCAACCTAGTATTTAGGTAGTCTTGCTTCTCAATCCCCTCACCCCAATGCCTTGAGTAATCAGCCAGTGTTATTGAAGGAAGAGTATCGTATCCCTCAGTTGCTAGGGAAGAAAAAGGTTAAGAATCCTGACATTGACAAAAACAGAAAAGGCAATCTCATCCAATCTATGAGCAAATTATAGCTACTATTTTGATGACAGAATCATGTTTTAAACTCCTCTTGACAAGTTGAAGTGAAAAGATGAATGTAACAAGAAGATATTTAATGGGAATACATGTTAGACCCTGCCCTTGGCCCCAAAGAGCAATTGCACAAACACAGCAGGAGGTGGAGCTGGCTAAATGGTGGTTTTTGTGAAAAGTTCTGAGGGAGTTCAGGTACCACCATGGGTGCCAACCAGAAATTCGGTCCTAAACTCTATTTACAGACTTACAGAATTTAGAATGAAGGGATTGTCTACTCTCTTAGCAATAAGGCCTTCCATATTCATCCAGGTTCTCATAAAGGATAGAAGTTCCTTCTTTATTAAGGTTGAATAGTTGTTCCATTTTGAATATGTACCTATACTTTCTTTATCCATTCATCTGTAGACGGACACTTAGGTTGATTTCGTATCTTAGTTATTGTGAATAGTGCCACAATGAATCTGAGAGGGCAAATATCTCTACAACACACTGATTTCAGTTCCTTTGGATATACACCTAGAATTGGGATTGTTGGATCATATAATAGTTCTATTTTTAGTTTTTTGAGGAACCTTCATACTCTTTTCCATACTAGCTGTACTAATCTACATCCTCACCAGCAGTTTACAAAGGTTCTCTTTTCTCCACACCCTCACCAACATTTGTTATCTTTCATATTTTTGAAAATAGTCACTCTAACAGGTGTGAGGTGACATCTCATTGTGGTATTAACTTGACTTTGCCTGATGATTTGTGATACTAAGCATTGTTTATATGTCTGTTGGCTATTTGTGTGTCTTCATTTAAAAAATGTCTGCTCAGGTCCTTGGCTCATTTTTTAATCAGGTTATTTATTTTCTTGCTATTGAGTTTTTCACATGTTTTGGGTATCTGCTCCTTATCTATGGATGGTTTGTAAATATTTCTCCCAATTTATGGGTTGTCTCTTCATTCTATTTTCTTTGCTGTATAGAAGCTTTTTAGTTTGACGCAATCCCATGTGTCTATCTTTACTTATGCTGTCTGTGTTTTTCGAGTCATAGCCAAGGAGTCAATGCACAGATCAATGTCGTGGACCATTTCCCCTACGTTTCCTTCTTGTAGTTTTACAGTTTCAGATCTTATGTTTACGTTTTTCATCAATTTTGAGTTGATTGTCATATATACTACGATATGAAAGTCCAAACTTATTCTTCTGCATGTGGATATTCAGTTGACCCAACAGCACTTACCGAAGAGACTATCCTTTCCCCATTGTGTGTTCCTGGTATCTATGTCAAAAATCAATTGGCCATAAATGCATGAGTTTATTTCTGGGCTCTCTATTTTGTTATATAAGCCTATGTGTCTGTGCTTATATCAGTATCATGCTGTTTTGATTACTGTAACTTTGTAATATATGTTACGATCAGGTCATGTGATTCCTCCAGCTTTGTTCTTTTAGCTCAGAATTTATTTGGCTATTCAGTCTTTTGTGGTTCCATACTAATTTTAAGGCATTTTATTGTTGTTCTGTGAGAAATATCATTGGAATTTTAATAGGGATTGCATTAAATCTGTAAATTGCTTTGGGTAGTATGGACAATTTGACTATTAATTACTGCAATCTATGAACACAGGATATCTTTCCACTTATTTGTGTCTTCAATTTCTTTCATCAATGTTTTATCATTTTCAATATACAGATCTTTCAACTCCTTGGTTAAATTTACTCCTAAGTATTTTTTTTTGATGCTATTGTAAAAGGGATTGTTTTCCTAATTTCTTCTTCAGATAGTTCATTGATAGGATATAGAAATTAAACCAATTTTTGCTAAGGGACTTTAAGATTAACTCCTGTATTCTGTGTCAGGCAGGTTTTGGCATTCACAAGGGGCACTGAAGCCTTATAAACATAGTAATGGATTAGTGCTGGCTGAAGGAAAAATTTCTAGATTAGCTAGAGGAGAGCATATAGGCTGGGAATTCAGGTGGGAAGAAAATTAATTGCTCAGTTCTCATACTATAATGCTATCAGTTAACTTCTAAAGACATCTATTCTCTCTGCATAGACCTATCAAAAAATTCCATCACCCAATTCCTGAATGATCCAAATGCTTCTCAACCAGCTCACAGACTGCTAACCCTCTCCTTCTCCATCAAGGGGAAAAAGTACTGTGTGAATGAGCTGCTTCAGGTCCAGATGAACAATAGCGATAAACTCAGACTCATTTTAAATAGGAGGCAGGAGCATTCACAGACAGAGAGCAACCAGACACAGGAGCAGTGTGTGTGTGTGCTTGTGTGCGTGTGCATATGAAAAGGCCTTTGGCAGAGATCAAGAAGGTTTAGGACTTTCTAAAAGAATATGCTGAGCCATTTACTGTGATCTGTGCCACTCTCCTAACGGCTGCTAGAAGCAGGTAACCTCCCATCCTTGGGCTTCCTCACTACCCAGAACCATCTTTTCATTGAGTGGCAGGGACTAATTACAGAGATAACAAGCAGCGTGCTGTTTGAAGTCACTAAAAGACTTGGAAGACTGTGTCTACACTGATTTGTAGCGATGTCAATACTATAAAAGGATCCATCTGATGAGAGCCAACCCCATCTATCCCAGCACACACCTGGGGGCCCACGCGTGTCCTGGAGGCAGCATGGTGGCCTGCAGAGACCTTGGACTTAGTAGTTTAACAGACCCAGCTCTGTGACTGATGTAAAGTAGGCATTGTAACATCCATCTCAGAGGGCTGCTGTATACATGAGATAACATTTACACTTCCTACCACATAGTAAGCATTTTCCCTCCAGGGTGGGGACAGATGTCTAAGATCCCACAGGCCCACAGTATATTCCCATTTTTTAAAATAATTTCTCTTTAGGAAACATAGGCTTTGAACCTGGGAAAATTTAGTTTTCTGGCCATCTGAACTGCTCGCAAATTTAACTGAAACATCTTTTGTCTCCCGGAGTGTAATAATAGGAAGCAAATGAACTGATTGCCTTGTGCATGTTTGGTTCCTGGTATTGGTTTATGCATTTCCATATGCATTATTTTATTTAGCCTCATGGGTCCCAGAAACCCATATGGATTTTCCTCAACTCTGCATTTTTCTTTCCTAGTTGAAATCAGACTTCATTCTATGTTAATCTTGGGGGAAGAATTGTTGATGCATTTATTCACTTACTTGCTCTATTAGTCTGCTAGGGCTGCCGTAACAGAATGCCACAGACTGGATGGCTTAGAGAACAGAAATTTTTTGTCCTCGCAATTATGGAAACTGGAAGCCCAAGATCAAAGAGTCGGCTGGTTGGTTTCTGGGGCGGCCTCTCTTCTTGACTTGCAGGTGGCTGCCTTCTCCTGTGTGCTTACATGGCCTTTCCTCTGTGCGTGCACCCCTCTGGGGTCCCTTCCCTTTTTTTGAAAAAAAGGGACATCATTTCTATTGGACTAGAGCCTCATCCTATGGCCTTGTCTAACCTTATTGACCTCCATAAAGGGTCTGTCTCCAAATACAGTCACATTGTAGGGTAGCGCTTCAACCTGAGTTTTAGGGGTCACGCAATTCAGTCCATAACACTTGCTCACCTCATATTAATTCAACACACATCTACTGAGGAGCTATCATTTTCCCGGGTCAAGCTCTGGTGACACAAAGAAGAATCAGATGTGGTCATGCTCCTGTGGCACTCCCAGTCGGCCAGGGCTATGGACACTTTCTCCAATACTGATGACATAACACCTGCTCCCCCAGTGGCAGGAGTAGGAGTCAGTACAAAAGGGTAGGAGCACTGAATTCTTCCTGGGGTGGGCAGAGAAAGCTGTAATAAAGAGATGAGAGCTAAGCTATGAAGGTCAAAGTTGGAGTTGGTCAAACACATGCGTTTGGAACAAGGCGTTCCAGGAAGTTAGGATCCCCTGGGCAAAATCAGGGAAATGTGAAAGTACATGGCAAACACAGGGAAGGTTCCACGCATTTGCAGGAATGAACAACAGGGGCTTTGACATTCATTTCCAGGGATCTGGGATGGCCAATAGTGTGGGTGTCCTTAGGGAATGAATGGTGTGGAAAATTTGCCCATCTTAATGGGCCTTCACATAGATTTTTAATATTTGCACTAATGTAGAATTGAAAGCTGAAGATGACTATAAGGAAAACCTGAAGTAAATCTACTACAAAGCCAGCAATTATTCAAAAATCCCAGCACATAGTCGGATATGACTGGTGGTGGCACCACCTTGAGGACCTTGCAGATGGCACCTCATGAGAGCTTACACCCCCAGGAGATGAGCTGGGAAAGAATCCAGACTCCACCAAGTCAGAATAAAAAGGAACATGAGACCAGTGTGCAACAGCCTGCCATCACAGGTGACAAAGCAGAGGCTCAGAGAAGTAAAGGCAGCTGCCCAAGTTCACCTGGCAAAACTAAGATTGGAGCCCAAGTGTCCCGATTCCCCATCAAACCACCTTGGCTGCTGATTCAAGATCCTGCACCACGGCAGACACTGTCACTTCTGACTCAGTGCCACTTACACCTCCAGATTCCTTTCCTGCCATTCTTAGCCATTTGCTCCACTCCCATCACCCTGACCCACGGTGATGGGAGTGGAGCACATGGCTAAAAATGTGAACTTGCTGTTCTCTCTCTTCCCTTCTGGCAAGTGTATATGCGGCTCCCTCTGCCTGGAATTCTCTCTTCCAATTCTCCTGCCACTCTGCTTGGCTAGTGCCCACTCATTTCTGCACTCAAATTAACTATCAGCTCTCTGGGAAACCTTCCCTGGCCCTCCCAAACTGTGAAGTGCCCCCTTACATGAAGTCTCATAGTAGCCCGCTCTATGCCATCATAGCAGCCAGCATGCTTCACTTCTGCATGGTAAGTGGCAGGCCACTTACCATGAATCGAAAGAAAAAAGAATAGAAAGAGCCTATTCTTTTTTTTTTTTTTTTTTTTGTCTGTGTTTCTTCAATATCTAGCACAGCCCTTCTCCATAAATATGTAATGACACAAACCATATTGCGAAGTTAGCGTTAAAAAGCTACTCCATTTTCTCCTAATCTTACCCTCCCATCTAAAGATGCTCACTGAGCAAAAATGGTTAAGGCGCACCACATATTTATAGAATAATATACAAATAAAGGTTGGGCAGCCACCACATAATATTCACTTACAATGTGCCATGCACATATACAGGACCAATTAGGTCCCACCACAAACCTGCAAACTAGCTCTTACCCTGCCTCCGCCAATACACACATTTTACAGCCGACTTTTGCCCTGTCACCTAGATAATTCTTTCACAGCCTCTCCGTTGGAAGCAGGTGCATGCATTTGTGTTCGTACTGTCTTTGAAATGCAGGTTTTTCTGCTTATGTAAGCTGATGCCAGAACACACAGCTTCAAGCAAAATACCATTGTCGTTCTGCTCAACAAGGCCAAGGTGAATTAAACAGCATTCAGTTTGTTCAGACAGAAGCAAAAAAGATTAGAATGGGATTTTTGTAGACAGAGGGGAAATCATGTGCAACTTCAGTAATGAACCCCAATGAGCAAATTTTGGACGACGATTAAATTCCCATTCAAAATAACACATTTCCCATGATAATAGAAAAGCATCTCCCCTTAGGTTTCCTGCAGAGCAAACTAGCTATGCAATGAGAACATTTGAGTTCTTTGAAAATATCAGTGGCAACTCTGAAATTAACAAAGTCAACTTCAAAATATCCATTTACCTGAAAAGGTTGATGTCAGATAGGTATTTCATTATTTATTTATTTAGATATGGAAACTTAACTATGTTGCCTAGGATGGATTCAAGCTCCTGGGCTCAAGTAATCCTTCAGCCTCAGCCACTTGAGTAGCTGGGATTATATGCACGCACGATTGTGCCCAGCGAGATAGATATTTTACCTGTACCTCTCATGGATATGAATGGACCAGGTGCAGGCATATTTATTCAGGAATCAAATTCAGGCTATAGGACTAAAAAGAAATCCTGAGGCCTCCATATAGATGATGAGTGCCTGTCTGCTCCATGGATGGCCAAGAATGTTGAAAATTTATGAGAGACCCAGAAGGCCGTACCTTAGGACTTGTCTGGAACCTTTGACTCTTCAGTCATAGCAAGGTGCAGAGGCTAACAGCCAAGACAGGGTACTGGGTATACCACCATGCAAGGCCCAGTAACAGGAAATGGGCCCAACTGATCATGAAGATCCAACCAGGCATGGCTACCAAGGGGCAGATAAAACTCAGCCACAGCTCAAAAGAACTGCCAGAACCAAGTGTTTCCAGAGGGTATCGTGGGTTTTATCAAGCAAAGCCAATAGATGGGCAATTGAGATGGTAACACTTTCATAACTCCATTGCACATGGGGTGCTCCAACCCCACAAAAACTAAACACGTTTAGTTTGAGCACTATTCTGTGGACCATCAAAACCATCTCAAGTATTTTAGAGCATTCCTAGGAGGGTCATGCTCTCAGGTAACCACTGCCTAGGGTCCTTGCCTCCATGGCATACTATTTTTTTTATTGGCCCTCCAGATCTATGTCCCATCCTTCCCCACCCTGGTGGGTGTCCTGAGTGGTTAACATGCATGAGCCCCCTTGCCTTTTGGCATCCCTTTGGGTTTGACCAATGAGAGGGACTAGCAGGAGATCAGAGAGGGAGAGAGGATGAGGTCAAGGCAGCCATCCTCCTTTCACCCATAGGAGCCCTCTCTCAATGGCTGCTAGCTGACAACTCCAGCAACCACCTCCTGGTTTTAGGAACTGTTCCCTCCCCTTTCCCCTTCATGCCCGCCAGGGAAACAGCTCCCCATTGCTGGCTGCAAATACTTTGCCTTCCTGCATTTGTTTCCCCTCATTCTGTCCACCTCCATGAAAATATTCCCTTTGTTACACTTTCTTCCATTTCCTAGTTCCAGTAGGTCGTCTGAGAGGAAACATCTTTGTTTTCTTTTAAAGAATACATGCAGTGTTGCCTCCTTTTGTGTAACTCAGTCCTTTCTTGATTTTTGTTTTTTAAAAAAATGCACTCACACAAGGCAGTTACGCATGTAGTAAATGTTGTTGACTTGAGAAGGGACCTCGCGCATTGCTCAGAAAGAACACAAAACCACCTGCCTGTGGGGCTCCTGATCCACATATACCTCTTCTTGGCAGGAGCTCCTTTCTTCTCCCTCCCACTGCACCTGTCCCCTGTACAGACCGGTTTGCCTACTTTATTTTGTGTCTTGAGATCCTGGTGACATTTTCATCTCCCCCTGTCACCTTCTGCTTCCAGTGATTTATCAAGGAATTTTCCTCAACAAAGACATTTCTCTCCCTCAGAGAAAACCCAGTACTACCTCTTAAAATAATAACACCCTTAGAAGTGTGGAAACTAGACACACAATACTTAGCAGGTTGACTCACAGGTGACCTAGACCGGCCCAGCGGCAGGGCTTCAGGCCCCAGGAAGGAGCACGGAGAGGAGCTCTTCACTTAGGTCTCAGACGAAAACAGAAACCGAATCACAGGCTTTGGTTTGAAAACCAAGGCCCAAGAAAGGGCCAATTTGAGGAAAGTATTGCTGAGGGGGAGTGGAAGGTGCAACTGTCAAGCCAGCCTTCAACATCAGAGCTTTATTTGGGTCAGATAAACCTAGGGAAATTTGGCACTCGGGCCAGCCCCTGCTCCAGTAGTTGAAGGCAAGAGTGGGCTGAGAACTTGAGCCTGACAATGGTCCACCCATTGTGGGAGCTAGAGAAGCCAAGATGGAAAAAGTAAAGTTAGGGCTAACCCACAGTACTCCTCCATTAATATATGAAATTGTTTGTGCTCCTATTATCAAAGAAATGAAACTACGTAATCCAAGACTAAAGTAAAAATCAATCATGACCAAAATATCTTTAACACAAACAGGCAGGGAGTGTTGAAAAATAAAACAGCTTTGATATTAACAAACCACTACAAATTTCCTAAGCTTCCCATTGTAACATTACCATTAAATACAAAAGAAACAAAAGAGAGGTAAATGCATTTATTCCTTTGAAAACTGTAATTGAAGGAAAACTTCCTGTGGATGTTAACAATATTGAGAATGACAAAAACAAATATTTGTGTGGTACCTTACTTTTCTAAAATCCTTTCAAATGTATGACCTTATTTCAAATATATTATGAGGCAAAATCAAGGACTGGCCAGGTTGTGTAACTCACTTAAAGCACAGAAATCAAAATTGGTGTCGTGAAGACAAACATCCCAGTCCCTGACACCAGAGCTATGATTTGAACACTGCATCTCATGCCCCCCTGTTTGGGGGTAAAAGCCTGAGCTCTCGTTGAAGTTTAATTTGTCAGTTAGGAGAGAACTAAGGCGGAGCTGCCCCCAAATCCCCACTTCCTACCATCCAATCCTCCTCAGCCTTTCTTAGTAGAACCATCCACAATGATGGGGGAGACTCACTCCCAATGATAAGGGATGAAAATTGAAAATATATCCCAAATGATTAACCTACTGGCTGATCACATATCAAACTTGCCACGAGGGGAAAAAAGACTTGTATAAATGGTGTAATTATTTGCTAGCAAATATCAGCCTTCAAAATTAACTAAACCAAATGAATTGTTGTAGTCATGCATCTAGGTAATGTCCTACTTTACTCAACATTTCCAAATTTAAATTAAACCAATGAGAGAGTCTTGGTTGACCACAGGGAATAAATATGCATTTATTAATGTCTAACTTGATCACAGATAATTAAAGAAAATAATATTATGCAATTTAAAAATAATATTTTACGTTGGTCAGCTCTCTATACATAATAGCTCACAAATATTCAGATAATGAACATGCTTAGGTTGTCATAATTATTATTTCTCTATCATTAATAAACTCCATATTAATTAATGGCAAACAAGCAAAGGTATTTGAGTAAGTGAACAGAAAAGTAGCAGAATGACATGGATATTTTGTGCGCAAATAAAAAGGAATGAAGAGCTGAAACTCAATATAATACCCCTTTTCAGCTATATTCTTTATTACGACATTTTGCCTGAACCAGGCCTGAGCTTCAGCTTGGTAGGGAGTTGGTGATTCATAGCTTGTTACCCACAGGGGCGTTGGTATAAGCAGCTTAGAATATGCTGAGAAGTGATTAGACAGTTGTTTTGGGGAGCAGAGTGGACATCTGGGAGAAGAAGCCTGAGAACCCAAACGCTTTCTTTTAGGATTCAAAATTACTAAGGCTGTTAGACGTAGTGGGGTAACTGTCAGCAAGGTAGAAATTAGGAAAAGGCTGTGTAAAGTTGCTTAGATGGTGTGCTAGTTTGAATTTTGGAGATTCATTCCTCACAGCCTCTAGGGTGAAATTTCATAAGATGCTTTCCCCTTGCCATTGCTCTTGTGCTTGGCCATGTGATTTGCAGTGTTGATGCAATGTTAGCAAAAGCTGGAACGTGTTCTCCCACCTGCACTTCTGCATGAGAAGACTGTGCTCTGGGTGGTTTGCCAACTCCAAACGGATGAGAGACATGTGGAGCAGACCTAAAACCAACCTGCAGCCATGCCCCGCTGAGCCACGCCTAGATCAATCAAACCACAGTTGGCTTGTAGACCTACGAGCAATAAATAAACACCAGGATTATATGTCACCAAGATTTTCTGGTTGTTGACTACACATCAATGTGCTTCTGAAAAATAAATAATCCACCATATGGAGAAGGAGACAGTACCTGCGAACAATAAGGGCCAAGCATTAAGAGGGAATGGTGGTTCCAGGATTTAATCAGTTCCAGAACCAGCAACTGATTCTGTCCCCAGTGGTAAGCCATCATGGAAACAGACTTGCACCCTAAGGAAACGGCTGAGTGAGTGAAAGGAAAGAAGAACTGCAACCCCAAAGAGTTGTAATGCTGAAAATCCACACCCTCGCGAGGCTCCCCTTGACCGAGCATTACCCAGCACATTATATATCTGCAGGCAGCACTGAGACCAGCCAGGATGGCTGCCAGAGGGAGACAGCAAAACAAGCCATATCGCCTCCAGAAGCAGGGCAGCAGCACCTTCAAAGGTGAAACAGAGTTCTAGAATAACTAGAACTAATCTTTTGACATGGCACACAACCCAAAAATTGTAGAATATGCCATTGGAGGAAGTTTGAAGGATGGGGTGGGGTAAGATGTGTCTCCTGCTAACCTGTGAGGTCTAGGCCTCTCATTGTTTTGCTTTGAGATGCTACTTTGGAATGACATTGTTTATGCTCCAAGTTGGTGGTAGAGGGCTTAACAGTAATCTTGCTCCAAAGGGATAGGACAGCCTGAGCTCTGCTGGAAGCCCTGGTAGACCACACACCCACATCGCATCACCAGCCCTGGGCTCTTCCCCTTCCTCTCCTGGAATCCCTATCCTAGAATCCTCTCACCTGCAAATGCTCCATTACTACTTCTTTCTCTTCCTATTGTGGAAGGACTATTTAAGAGTTCATATACTCAATTCATTGACTCTGAGGCCCTGTATGTATATATAATTCTCAAACACTGGGAGACAGGGTTTCCTTTTAAAAATCCACTTCACTGTGTTTTGGAGCTTTGGGTTTTACCTAATCACTAGAAATCTTGTTTCGATGAAGTAGTTCTACTCTGCATGTTGTCACCATGGAGAACAGGGCTCCTTGCAAATTTTCCCTTAAATATTATGCCCGATTTTTGAGGGAACACATTTCTTGAAAAGTGAAAATACATTTTCCACAAAGAATCTGCTACTCCAAATTTGCTGAAATGATTTGAATTTCTTTTCATTTCCTTTGGCAAATAACAGTGTGAAATAACTTTCAGTGTCATCAGTAATATATGGACTATTGGACCCAACATGGTATGCATATTGCAAGGAATAAGACTCATAGAACCAACAGAATGTGTGTGTGTATGTGTCTATCTGTATATGTATACAAGTAGTATACATATACACCACACACACATATATACATATATGTGTGTGTGTGTATATATATGTGTGTGTGTATATATATATAGAGAGAGAGAGAGAGAGAGATTTAAGGAATTGGCTCACATAGTTATAGGGGCTGGCAAGTCCAAAGTCTGCAGAGTAAACAGGCAGGCTGAAGACCCAGGAAAGAGTTGATGTTGCAGCTCAAGTCTGAAGGCAGACTGGATCAGAATCTCTTCGTCCTAGGGGTACTTCAGTCTTTTGTTTCTTAAAATCTTCGATTGACTTGATGAGACCCATTCATATTATGAAAAATAATCTGCCTTCTCAAAGTCTACTGATTCAAAAGTTCATCATGTCTAAAAAGTATCTTTATAGCAATATCTAGACTAGTGTTTAACCAAAAGCTTGAAACCATGGTCTAGCCAAATTGGCACATAAAATTCACCATCACAGAGGCAAATAAATTTTTTAAATAGTAAAATTGATAAAAGTTGCAAAATTGGTATAAAATATAAAATATATTGTAACCAATAAATTTTCTAATAATGTACATATTTTGGGGCTGACTTTTTTTAAATCAAAAGCATTCAGCTTTTTGTTGAAATAATCTGACAACCCTAAAAAATGTTGTGTTCCTCACAAAAGTGAATGTACATACATTTTCACATACACAAGTTTGTTTATAACAGTCAATCCATCAGTGTCCCACATTACAAAATCTTGACTTACAGAAGTCAAGGTAATGCAAAAATAAGACATACACTTTGATAATGTCAGGAAAAACACTTCTTACAGGAACACTAAATCCTTGGGGAAACAACCAAACCTTTTATCATATTGGATATTCCTGGGACAGAAATGGTTCTAACCTGATTCAGTATACTTTTAAATTACAAGGTGGTGAAAATTATTACTTTATCAAAGGGTGAAAAAATGGTACATTGATTAAAGAAGAGGCTATTAGAAACTCTGGCAGGCAAAGGGCAACTTTTGATTTAGGCACAACCTAAAATTTCTCCCTTACTTCCAGGAGTTATTCTGCCCAGATTCTGGAATCCAGCCAGATGTGGTACAGAATCCCAACCCTACTACTCACCTGCTCTGTGACCTCAAGCAGTGATTCAGCATTTTCTTCACCACATTTTCCTGTTCAGCAAAATGGAGACCATAATGCCTACTTCACAGGGTCTGTGAAGAATTAAATGATCTACTTTATGAAGATGACTAACAGTTCCACGTACATAATGAGTATTTGATAAATGCTAGCTATCATTGGATTCATTTTGTTCTCACAAGATATTAATTATTTGGACATATGGACAAGCAGGAGAGGAAAATCATGTTCATTTACCCACCACTCTGATAGTGCAAAATCAAACAACACTGATCCTGTTCCCTGGAGATGAGTCATATAGCCAGAATCTGTTAGCAACTGGTAATGTCCTCTCCCTTTGCCTGCATTTGGGACATGCCAGCATTATGCAAGCCAACAGTGCCTTGCTGATGTCTGTGTGGCTTTCCTAATCGTTTTGGTATGGTTAAGAGTAGAAAATAATCACATACTTTTCTATTCTATTATCCTTTTACAAACAAAATTGAGATATGTAAACATGAGATCTTAAAAAAAGTGGGTTTAATAGTTTCACCGTAGAATATATTGAAACAATGCAAGTAGAATAAGGTTTAAAGAAACAGGCTGGGCGCAGTGGCTCACTCCGGTAATCCCAGCACTTCGGGAGGCCGAGGGGGGCGGATCACGAGGTCACGAGTTCAAGACCAGTCTGACCAACATGGTGAAACCTCATCTCTACTAAAAATACAAAAAAATAGCCGGGCGTGGTGGCACATGCCTGTAATCCCAGCTACTCAGGAGGTTGAGGCAGGAGAATCGCTTGAACCCAGGAGGTGGAGGCTGCAGTGAGCCGAGATTGTGCCACTGCACTCCAGCCTGGTAACAGAGCAAAACTCCATCTCAAAAAAAAAAAAAAAAAGAAAAAGAAAAAGAGAAAAAGAAAAGAAATATGCACACAGGAACAATTGTATAGCTTTCTTTTTTTTTTTTTTTTTTTTTTTTTTTTTTTTTTTTTTTTGAGACGGAGTCTCGCTCTGTCGCCCAGGCTGGAGTGCAGTGGCGTGAACTCAGCTCACTGCAAGCTCCACCTCCCGGGTTTACGCCATTCTCCTGCCTCAGCCTTCGAGTAGCTGGGACTACAGGCGCCCGCCACCTCGCCCGGCTAGTTTTTTTTTTTTTGTATTTTTTTAGTAGAGACGGGGTTTCACCGTGTTAGCCAGGATGGTCTCGATCTCCTGACCTCGTGATCCGCCCGTCTCGGCCTCCCAAAGTGCTGGGATTACAGGCTTGAGCCACCGCGCCCGGCCAGCTTTCTTATTGCTATGGCTTGAATGTTTGTCCCCTCTGAAACTCATGTTGAAATTTAATCCAATTATAATAGTATTAAGAAGTAGGGCCTTTAGTGATTGGATCATGAAGGCTGTTCCCTCATCAATGGATTAATCTATTAATTGACTAATGGATTAGTGGGTTAATTAATTAATTAATGGGTTATCACAGGAGTGGGTTAGTTATCATGAGAGTGGGTCTCTAGTAAAAGCCAGTTTGGTATGCTCAAGCTCCCCCACCATGTGATGCCCTGCAATGCTTCAGGGTTCTGCAGAGTCCCCACCAGCAAGAAGGCCTTCACCAGATGTGGCTCTTTGACCTTGACCTTGGACTTCAGCCTCCAGAACTGTAAAAAGATTCGTTTCTTTAGAAATTACCTAGTCTATGGTAGTCTGTTATACAAACAGAAAATGACTCACACACTTAACAACCCTTGCACTTAGTTAAACCTCTTTAGTCTTAGTTTTTCCCCTGACCTAATTAGGATGCCCTTTCTATCTCACCTGGATACTTCTGGCATCCAAGTCTTCCAAGCATGACTCTGGGATTTCAGGCCAGCTGTCCCCACCTGTTGAAAATGTGGCTCATGTACGCTTTGGTGGCTCTATGTCCTATCAGTTGATAGAGCTAATTAAAAGACAGCCTTATTCTTTTTAACCTTCTGGGTCTCTATCTCTCTTCATCACATAATAGAAGCAGAGATTTGGGAGGCCGAGACGGGCAGATCATGAGGTCAGGAGATCGAGACCATCCTGGCTAACATGGTGAAACCCCATCTCTACTAAAAAATACAAAAACTAGCCAGGCATGGTGGCGGGCACCTGTAGTCCCAGCTACTCTGGAGGCTGAGCCAGGAGAATGGCGTAAACCCGGAAGGGGGAGCTTGCAGTGAGCCGAGATCACACCACTGCACTCCAGCCCGGGCAACAGAGCAAGACTCCATCTCAAAAAAAAAAAAAAAAAAAAAAAAAAAAAAAAATAGAAGCAGAGATAATAAAGAAAAAGTTGGTGATTATTTTTGTTTTACTCAGAAAGGAAGCATTTTCCAAGTTGCGATTATTTTTGTTTTACTAAAGTTGGTGATTATTTTTGTTTTACTCAGAAATGAAGCATTTTCCAAGTTGTAAAGGAGTCAGGAAACCTTCCCAAACAAGAAGAATCTACCCATCATCTTCTCTGTGGTTTTTTATTTCATATATACTCAAGAGTTTTTCCATAGTTCAACTGAGAACTCGCTCCACAGGGATAGGTCAGCCGTGGTTTGATTTTCACAGTCTAAAGAGCCACTGGAGACTGGGAAGCTACAGCTGTCCCTTAACCTCTGGAGCAAGGGACGAAACAGGAGGACACTTCACTTGCAGGCACCAAGAGTCGGTGAGGGTAAGCTCGGTCCTGGGGCACTGGCTGTGTGTCTGAGGAAGGAGCAATGAAGAGGGAGCAGAACCTGGTGGCAGCCAAGTCCTCGTTGGGCCACCCAGATGCTCTGCCACAAACCTCAGCAGAGGGAAGGGAGGAGGAGAGGAAGAGTGGGGAAAGTGGACAGAAAGAGCCCTGAGAAAACAGCGCTTCCTTCATGGGCATTAAGTTCTATGGGTTAGAGCTGGAGAGTAATCAGGGAAGGAGAGGGCATTTCTGCCTTCTCCACTCAGCACTAGGTCTATTGAAGAAGCCACAAAGGCAGCTACAACCTCGCCAACAGAAAGCAACAGGAAGACCACCCCCAGTCAGGAGAACCAGGGGAGTGGGACCACTCACCTATACCCCCATGGCAGAAAAAGGGGTTGCAGGGAGTGGTGAAGGGCTGGTGACCCACAGAAACCTCCAGGAGAACTGCCGCTGGGGCCTATGAGACACAGAGAACACCACGGAGACATCTCCCAGGAGAAAGGAGGGATACATGGGCTTGAGGCTGGAATGCCGAGGTTTCACTGTTGGGAGCAAAGCCTGACACTAATGCTGGGTTTCCCTTCCTTTGACTCAGATTCCTCGCCTGCTGCTCCAGGGCAGTGGAGCTTAAGGAAACACTCATAGACCAAGGAGACCATGACCAACAAGAAGCCCACTTCACTTTGGGAGGATTTCAGGGGAGGGAGTGCTGGGCAGAGCAAATGTTTTATCTGAACACCCCCCCACTCCAGGTGACTGCCCCTTTAAGGAATAGTTGAAGATCCTGAACTCTGGGGGCTTTAAGTATTATGTGCAGGATCAACATATTCACATAACCTGGGAAATTCCTGATAGGATTGTGGTGAGAAAAATAAACACCCACGCCATTGCCGGGCTGGGCAGTAGGCTTCCTGTTTGAGATTTTTCCTCATCCCATTCCTTGTCCTGTTTCTTGCACCCCTATTTCCTGCTTCAGCAGACAGGGAAGTCCATTTCTTCAACTGAAAGGAGGAGAGACAGTTGACAAGACTTGCAGTCTGATTACTATTCCTGCAGGGTCCTCCTGCCTCTGGTTCCCCTGCCACGCTCCCCCACCACCACCCGCCCCGCTGAATGCTCACAGAGGCCAATGTCAGGTGGTGCAAACTATACGAGAGCAGGCAGCTGGGACAGCTGTGCTCTGGGCTCTCAGCCGGCCCTGTCCATCTGTTCCTCTGTTTGTCTTGCAAAATGGAAGAGGGGCTTCTGTGGGCCACTCCACGGTGGGCAGCCGCAGAGCAGGTGGTCAGACACATGGGGCCAGCCGTGTGGGCCCAGGAAGATGGGACCTGGGGCTGAGAAAGGGAGTGGGAGCCAGGGTCTCAGCGCTAGAGGAGAGGGTCTCCCAGCTGAACCCAGGCCACCCGTATCACAGTGGGTAGAGCTGCACCCTGGCTCATTCCTCACATCACCCCTGGGCCTTCGGGGTTTCAAGGGGTGGAGTTTGGTGACTTTTGCTTGAGAGGAAGGAGAGTGAGTGGGCAGTCAAAAAGCCACAAGCAAAGAAGGTCCTGCAACATCCCTCTCTTAAATTCGCTTTCTGTGATCTATGTTCATTTTTTATGCCACCATCTACCTATCTACACTTAATCTCTAAAGTCCCCTCCCCAACCAAACCGTGCATTATCTAGAAGGTTGAGAAATACCTTCCGGTCTGGCCTCATGCCCATGAAACCTCCCTTGGTCTCAGTGTTTGGGAAGCTGCCAGATGGTGGTGATATTAACAGCATCCCTTGGTTTTTTGTTATATCAGAACTAATGCCCACAGGCCCCACTCAGCTGCCTCACCCAGGTGCTAAGCCCAGACATTTGCTTTCCCTTGAGCTGTTTATTTTGTCAGCAGGCAGTGTCACCTGTCCAATTGCCTGCTAATGAACTGTACAGTCTTAACTGCCAACCCACTCCCGCCCGAGAGGAGAGGGAAAGGAATGTGAGTGGCCCAGACTGCACTGTCAGGATTGGGTTAGCTGAGCAGGAGGAGGGGCCATGGTTACAGCTGGGAGCAGAGACAGAAAGTTTTAAAAAGCCTTTCTTATTCATCAGTAGTGCACAAAGCTCGTGGTGGATGGTTTGTGCAGATTATCCCCATTCAACAGATAAAGAAACTGAGCCCAGAGAGGGTGATGAGGGGGATGGCTCTCCAGGTTACACAGCTGCTGAGGATAAGCCACAGAACAGAGATGTGAACTCTGGTTCATCTGACGCCAATGCCAGGGCCTCAGGAAGCTACGTAGTCGTTTGTAGGATGCCCCTGAGGTGAGAGCCATGTGCACAGGTATTCCGGTATCTTAGCAGAGATTTTTGCTCTCCTGGCATTGAGATTGTGTGAGGTCAGTGCCCAAGGGCCCTGGGATTAGCTTGGCATAAAGAGAACTTGAAGAAACCATTCCTAAGAGCAGATCAAAAGGCTAGGGCCTGAGATGTGGGCAGGAAACCAGTGAAAATGAGAGCAGAGGTGAGTCTCTTCTAATGGGAGAAGAAGCATGACTTCATCTTCCACATTCTATGTCCTACCAACCACCAGGCCCTACTGACCCTGCAAGTATACAGCTGACTATGAAACCAAAACTTATTGCCACTATTTCTGAGCCACTTACAACGAAACATCCTGCGCACAAAAAACACAGTTCTGCAAATTCATTCGTTTCTGTCATTACAAATAGACATGTATTGACTTCAACAATAGGCTGTGCACATCAATGCCGTTATCTTCATTCAGGGCATACATGGCACGACCATCAACCTAACCATGATTAAAAACTTAGAAGCACATGTTGGAATGAGGTGGCCAGGAGAGCAGGGTCTAGAGTGAACCAGAAGGACAACAGGACCTGAGGCAGCCAGATGGCACTGGTAGAGACACCCAAGATGGGAAAGTCAAAGAGGAAGGAAAACGAGGGGCCAGCGGGGTAGGCTTTTATGAAGTTTCACGGGAGAGAGAGAAAGAGAGTGCATGCATGTGAAGAAGAATCTCCTGCCACACTACATGGGAAGAAATGCTGTTCTTGGACTTTCACTAACCTTTAATGGGCCTCTTTGGAAAAAGGGGAAGTTGGGTTGTTGGGTGCACAGATGTGAAGGATTACTCAGGTGGGGCTGTTTAGGGAGCAGTTAGAAGGTCAGCCAAGGAAACAGAGACTCTACTGTGAAGACTGAGGATACATGCAGAAATTGGGAAGAGAGCACAAAAGCTCCATGTGGCCCTCTGTATGTTCTGCCATCACGTGTCCTTGATCAGAGTGCATGCCTGTGCAGGAAGAACCGGTAGAGTACTGCTGCTGCCATTGCGGGTCATTCATCCCCATTCCTGACCAGCCCAGCTGTGTCCTGGACATGTAGGTGGCCTGTGGGCAAGCCAGGGTCTCAGCCTTGTTCTGCTCCCTTCCTTTGTTCTCCAGCCCCAGGGAATGTGCCAGCCACTTCCTCTACAAATCCCTGGAACCCACTCACTCCCAATGGAGGACATCAACTTACCCATGAGGGATCCACCCCCATGACCTAAACATCTCCCATTAGGTCCCACTTTCCAACACAGCCACTCTAGGGATCAAATCCAACGTGAGATTTGTTGGGGGAAACAAACCATATCCCAGCCACAGCAGGCACCTTTCATGGAATGCTTTTCTAATCTCTTCTCTCAGTACTCACGCAGCCCCCAAATTCTTGTTAATTTTTTTTTGTGCCCAGAGAGGGTGATGAGGGTGATGGCTCTCCAGGTTACACAGCTGGTAAGGAGGATGACCCACAGAACAGAGATTTGAACCCTGGTTCATCTGACACCAATGCCAGGGGCTCTGGAAATTGCTTAATCATTTGCAGGCTGCCCCTGAGGTGGGAGCCATGTGCACAGGTGTTCCAACACCTTAGCAGAGATCTTTACTAAGTAGTCAGAGGTATGTGCAGCCCAGGAGTTCATCTACATCTTTTTAGGATCCCTTCCTTGAGCTCCCTCTTCTCCAGCATCTCCCTGACACTTTCCAGCTTGCAGGTGGTCCCCTTCCGGGTACACAGGCTAGAAATCCAGGGCTTTAATTTCCCTGTTCTGTTGTGCTCTTCCTGCAACTACATCTGCTACCCATTCTGCAGTACTTGGAGTTCGTCCCCAATCTGTCTGTTATTGTTTTACTTTTCCGTGTCTATCGGTAGCTGCTCCCTGCATTTTCTCCAGGGATTTTCACTGCATTCAGTGGGAGAGACAAAGTGGTATGTGCTTCATGCACCTTGACCAGAACCAGAACCCACTGAAGGTTTTTAAACAGTTAAATGGCATGTAGCTCTCTGTTCCAGAAGGCTCTCTTTGGCTGGAGCAGGGAGAATGGGTTGAGAGTGATGTTAGAGGCACAGAATATAGCAACCCAAGAGGCAGATGCCACAGGCCAATTCTAAGGCAGCGGTAGTCGAAGGGGAAAGGAGTGAGTCCCAGAGCTCCTCAGAAGTGAACTCTGCAGGATCTGATGGCCAATTTGATGTGGAGGTGGAGGCATATGATGTCTCCAGAATAATTCCCTAAGATGGGAACAGAAAGACGAAAAATTTGCTCCATGAATGTCAGTCCTTGAGCAAATTAGCAGGCAAATGTTCCTCTCTTAGACCAAAATGAGCAAATTTAAAATCTCTCTCAATTTTCCTTCTGTACACCCCAGGATCATTTGCCTTTGTGTTATCAGCCATCCTAAGATATTCTACATTCTAACAAGATGTATTTGAGCCCATTTGAAGCACCGAAAAGTTTACTATTGACCTCTTCGTCATTTTTCATAGGGCAAATTCAAAATAGGTTTTATTCGCATAACAAACCACCACCTTAAATTGTGAAGTAGTCACAGGTAGAGCTTTTATAGTGTATGTGTTGCATCATGGTTTTTATTTTTTATCTGTGTTTAAAAATGTTGCCATTTGTTTCTATGATTTGTCCGCAGAATACCATTATATGGTATTTTAAATATATAAAACATTTTTAAAGAAATTAAGAAAAACGGAGCTTGCTTGAGTGGTTTGTTAAAGCAGCTAATAATGGTGCTGTAGTGATG
Organism: Rhinopithecus roxellana; assembly: GCF_007565055.1. NCBI lineage: Eukaryota > Metazoa > Chordata > Mammalia > Primates > Cercopithecidae > Rhinopithecus > Rhinopithecus roxellana. Next base: position 23,766,385 of record NC_044557.1, read on the forward strand.
ATAGTGTAGCTGTAGATAGCATCATATTTTCTTGATTTATTTTTGCAGAAGTAGATAAGCCTTTCTATGTTTTACATAAACCCCACACACAGACACACCATGGGTATATGTTCATACTCACAGGCCCGCACCTCACCTGCTAACACATTATTCAGTCTTTCAGTTCCTTACAAATGCTGCATTCCTCTCTCCATTACCTTTCACATTTAAGTTAAACAATGATTAGTCATTTTGACTGTGGATAATTCGCCTCTTAACTTAGTATAAATATATTTTCCTCTGCCAGGTATGCTTACAAAGCACGGGGCCCAGAACCCATGCGGCTTTATCACAATACCAGGATGGTGGTCTATTTCCTACCACTAGTGCAGTCTTCCTCACAGTGCAAGCCATGTGCTTAACTTTGGGTAGAGACAAAAAAAAAAAAAAAAAAAAAAAAACCTAAAACTGGAAAGAAATTCCCAAGATAAACAATATAATGGACTGAGAATGAAAGCCCTTCTATTTGAGACAGAATTGGATTATTTCTTAGAATGGCTTTTGAGAAAGGAATCTGTGGGCAGAAGAAGAAAGAGGCTCCTTTTGTGTAGCTTGCTGCAAGTCAACAAAAGAAATAAAAGGAGAGGAAGGGCTTGGGAAGCAGCTGCTAACGAAGTCCTTAATTTGGGCTAAATCTTCTAGGGCTTAGGAGTTTCAGATAGCATTCTTGTTATATGAAGAGCGTTACAGCAAGGCACCACTCTTTCCCTGTTTCCCGGGTGGGTAACTGTTTCTCCTTTCCTAGACACAGGACAATGCTGAGTCAGAATGCTCAGTTTGATCAATCAGAAAAGAAAGGTGAGTGGAGGTATGAGTTCCAGGTTTTTTGTTCATGCTTAGACATAAGGAAGTCAGAACGTTGCCATTGTGTTGTTTGACAAGAGATATCCCTTAGTTACACAGAAGGACAGAGCTTTGGGTAAAAAACTCTACATTGCCCAGACGCTGGGCAATGCTCCTCATTGTGTACATTTCTGTTATCTTTCTCCAGTTGAAATTTTTCTGAAAGCCCACTTTCTGGCATCAGAGGCATTTTATTTCTGTGGTTCACTCACTAATAGGGACCTGTTGCTGTCTGTGGAATCTGACAATCCTCAGCTGGGCACATTCTTTGGTCAAAGTTTTGCAAAAGGTGTGGTCAGCACAGCTTGGGCTGGAGATTATGCTGGAAAAGGAGGCTGAGATAGGAAGTCAGCTGAATTTAAGTGCTTTGCAAAGCACATGCAAGGATTTGTTAATACACTATAGGTGGTCAAATTGAAAACATTTTCAAGTACCCCAGGGTTCTGGGTAAGAGCTAAGAATAGGAATAAATTCCACATGTGAAAGAACTCAAAATAGCACTGAACAACAGACTCAGAAATATTTGGAGTAGGCCCTGTCTGCAAATCTCACCAAAAGACAAGCAAAAAATATCTCCAGGAGACCTTGGATTAGTTTTAAGACTCAGACACCTTGGTCAATTGCTGCAATGAATGTGTTCATTGCAAGATATTTTAGATTTGCTTCTTTTATTCATGAATACTCAATGGCTAGTTCATCCTTCAAATTGCTGCCAAAACACTTTTCCATGAAGAGACATGAGATAGCTATGGAAAAGGTGGGTGATGAAGCTTAGGAGGAGGAATTCAGATTTCCTGTGTTAGATAACCAAGGACAAGGTGAGTTGGAAAGGGCCCTAAAATCTAGAGATGCCCCTCAGGGCCAGAAGTGTGCAATGGTAGTTGATTCTTGGCCTCTTGGCTAAGACCAAGTGCAGAAGTGTGCAATTCAGTCAGAGGGAGAACCAGAGCCACACAGGTGAGCCAGCCCCTGATTAAGACAGGATCACTGTAGTGGTAGGAACAATAATAATGAATTAGCAAAGATTTATTGAACACTATATTTAACTTGTTCATGGCCTCACTGCTGGGAAGGGGCAGAGCTGCAATTCGAACTCAAAGTCTCTAACCCATAGCCCTGGTTCTTGACGATTACTCCACCAGTCAGGCCAGTCAGGATCCTGGGTGTCCTTGGCCACAGTGCAAACTCTTGGGAAAACCTTGCATTTAAAGTTCTGGTACCAACTGGGCCATTTTGCATGGGTGTGCAGGTGTGTGTTACACAATTCCAGGGGCCATTGACTTCATAGTTAATGTGGCTGCCACCCTCACCCTCAGACTGTACAGTAGACCCACTGATGACTATCACTATGGTCCCACCATTTCTATTATTCAGCTTTTACAAGCGAGATACCTGCCCTGCTGAGAGGTAAATGACTCTGCCCCAAGGCCACTAGCTTCAGGGAAAATTCAGGAATGGCCTGCAAAGGGCGTCTCTTCCTTCTGGTGATCCATTACTGCCCAGGGTCCTGCAGTGTGGGATCTACTCATGGCTGATAAATGAATCAAACATAATGCAGGAATTTGTGAAGAGATAGGTATAGGTAAGGAAGCTTGATTTTTTTGTTTTTTGTTTTTTTTTTTAAATCTGATCTACCCCAGAGAAGCCAAAGAATGGGATTGCCATCCATGTGGATAGGGCTCCTGAACTGTGTGCTTTCCCAGAAGCAAAGAAAAAGGAAAATGTTTGGAAGCAAGAGATGCTCTAGTGGCAACTGATTAGTGCTGTGGGAAGACTAGAAATGCTGTTGTTAGAAAAATGAAATCACTGCATGTTTGGATTTGTGCCTCACAAAGGAGCCATAAATGCTACTCTATGCTGGTGGGGCCTGGCTGTGAGCAGGGAGAATGGCTGTGTGTTTCTGTCCCAAGGATGTACATGAGGGCTAGAGAAAGATGTCTCTGCTGCTACAGGGGCACTGTGAGAATAGCCTTCAGCTCCTCTCTGGAGTGGAGGAGCCACGCCAGAGACTAAAGCCTCTGACACCTGGCTTCTCCTGGCAGCTCTGTGGGCTAGGCAGACTATGTTGTCTGTCCTTGAGGAAGGCAGTGACTCTCTGGGCTCTTCAGAAACATGCAAAGAAGGCCTGGACACTGATCAGCTTTTCAAGTGGATTATCATTCCCCAAATGTCCTCACATCTGGTTTCCAGGCCCGAGGACGGAGCTGTTGTAAGCAGCTGTTTCAGGCAGCAGCAGATCAGGAACAGAGACTTCATTAGCCCCATGTCTGCCACTAGATTTTAGGATCACTTGCATTAGTCCTTTTGATCTCACAGAGTCTCAGTTTCCCGACATCTGTAAAATGAAGGTGAAGGTGGGGGACGGTCTGACCAAATGTGTCTTTTCAATTCCAGCTCTAAATTCTACAGTCGATTTGAGAGGATTGCTGAAGTGCCAAAAGACTCTTTTCATTATTATTTATTTTAATGAAGCCAAGTTGCTAAAATAATGCCAAGCTAGTCATTGGAAGCTCAGGTGAACTCAATAAACAGGCCACCCTCATCCCTCTAAAGAGTCTGAGAACAAAACAAAAGAGAGGCAGATGGAAGGCCCAGACCAAAGCATGAGGTTTTAGATCTAAGAAACAGATAATTCTCTCTTGTCCTAAACCCAGTTCCAAATCCCCATTTCAACTTGTACTTGACTTCTGAGAGTTCATGTGGACAGAGTCAATGTAATGGAAAAGCACAGGAAAAGGAGTCCAAGACCTCATTCGAGTTCTATCACTTAGTAGACATGGTAGCCAATTTCCCTGTCCTTCTCAGGGAATTGAGAAAAAGGAGATGGAAAGAGATGAGCAGAGAAACAAATACGAGATATCATGGGGAAAAGAGAGAGAAGGAGAATAAGAAACCTTAGTTTCCAAAGGTTTTAAGATCCTGGTTCCATTCCCTTCGGCACTTCTTGCCCCAAGGCCTTGGGCTTACCTTGACCCTCACCTCATTCGACTGGGCTTCTCTTACATACAACCAAACAATCTTTGAGAACCCTTATCTCACCATGATTTTGTATAAGTGGCTTTATCTCTGAGTGCCTCCATTTCCTCTTCTGTAAAATATAGCAGTCAGCATACGTATTTCTGTTTCTTTTCTAGCCCTCCGATTATATGAAAGACTTCTACAAAGCAAAGTAAGATAAAGTCATAGTGACTTCCTTCCTTTCCCCCAGTTAACCAGATCCAGACCAACACCAACTCTCATTATTCCATGTAAACAGCCCCACTAGCTATTGTCTTGGCAGAGGTCACTGTCCCTTCAAGAAACCAGGCATGCAGAAAAGAAGTGTGGACCCAGATTCTCACGGAACAAGTACAACATGCCAGCACTCCATACTGCCAAAGACGAGTCCGGGAGCTGGCCAACACCCACGTAGCTCCTGTCTACCTGCACCATCCCTGTGGCCCGTGCATGTATTTATAACTCCAGTGTACCTGCTGGAAAATGAGGCTAAGGTTGCAACAGCGCTCTGGCTTTGGAGCTTTTTCTTACACTCCATCTTCAGCCCCCTTGAATAGGTAGAATGTTAATGGCTATGTACAATTTCAATTGGAGTTTCCATTGCACAGGGTCCTTAGACCATCTACATTGCATTTCACCAATCCCTTGTCTGCCACAAAGGAATGCTGTATGGGTGGCCAGGCACTGTCTCTATAGCAGCTGAACTGCAAGGACAAACAGAATATATTGCAGCTGTAAGGAATTAGATTAGACACCCACAAAAAAAAAAAAAAAAAAAAGGGAAAGAAAAGAAAAGAAAACGTTCCCTAGGGTGGTAAGACAGTGGTATACATTAAAAGGGACAATGTGTTAACGAAATCTCAAGATATTTTCAGAAAAAGCAGACAGCTTCCTCTCGGGTATGGCTGGAAATGCAGCCCTGTATTTCCAGGAATAGATCTGATGACATCTCAGTGTCCCTTCCAGGCCTAGACTGACGATGACAGGGTCCTCTGTCAGAGGGTTCCTCTTCCCTCCTTGCACCAAGTTTCCATCAATTTCATCTTTACTGTCACTCTCCTATAATTGCCTGAAAAGGTTCATACTTTAGGCAACGATACCTTTACTCTTTCCCATTGAGTGCTCACCACCAACCTACTTCATCACCAATCCATGCCTCATGTAGGAGGGGAGACCTAAAAACAAGAATCTGGATATGATAAACACGTGGGCAATTTCCTCCTTCAGCTGAGCTGGCTGCCCTCTGCCTAGCTGAGAATATATGGCCTTCTGTTCCTCATTCACGGTGTCCATATCATCCACCCTCCCTAAAAGGGCCCTTTACCGGACAGCACAAAAGGCTTCCAGAGATGCAATACCTCTTACCTGACCCCTACTCCCTGCCGCCACCAACCCACAGGTACTGATTACCTGATCCAGCTGACCAGTAGATAACTCAACCTCAGGGCTCTGAATCCAGGGGAAGCTCAGCCCACGAGGCTCCACACTCAGGCTGGTCCTGGCCCCATTCATAAAACATCAGCGTGTCCTATTGGTCTCTTGTTGGATGTCTGGATTTTTAAGAGCTTCTAGTGAGAGGAGAGGACATGGGACACAGTTATTTAGTAACCCTCCTCCCCACCATGGGGTGTTTAACAGACCACTCAGCATCCCCAGAAGATACTGCATCATTTATTCAATACTTGTTCATCAAGGATTTATAGCTTCAAAAAAACTCTTTTATCCACTCACTTTCTCTTCATTCCCACAGTCATTTCTCTCATTCAGGGAAAACAAACAAAATGGCCCTAATATTTCTTAGTGTTTGGCACTATGTTTTGTGTGCTACACATACATTGTCTTGTAAATTCCTGCTAGATTTCTAAAGCAACTTTCTTTTTTCTCTCTCTCTCTCTCACTCTGTCGCCCAAGCTAGAGTGCAGTGGTGTGATCTCAGCTCACTGCAGCCTCCACTTCCCGGATTCAAGCGACTGTCCTGCCTCAGCCTCCCAAGTAGCTGGGATTACAGGCACCCACCACCATGGCCAATTAACTTTTGTATTTTTAGTAGAGGCAGGGTTTCACCATATTGGCCAGGCTAGCCTCAAACTCCTCACCTCAAGTGATCTGCCCACCTCGGCCTCCCAAAGTGCTGAGATTACAGGTGTGAGCTCTGAAGCAACTTTCTAAATGTACTTCCAGCCCCCACAGGCAACCTTCTTCATCCATACCCCACACAGATGCCAGAGGATCCTTCTAACATGTGGTTTTCTCTTGGGAATATTGACAGTTCCTGTCTTCTGGGTAAAACTGAAGAGGTATAGCCCTCAGTGCTTGCTCTGGCCTCAGCATCTTCTCCAATTGCTCCCTACAAAGGTCCCATAAAGGAGCTTTGTCACTCACTCGTACTCAGAATATGTTTCCATGCACCATGGACTTTGCCCACACTGGACCACTTGTTTAAATTGTCTCCCCACCTGTCTCATTTAGTAAACTTTTCTCTGTTTATCCAGCTTAAATATCATCTCATCTTTCTATCCTTCTCTAACTTTCCCAGGTAGAATTAATCAGGCCTTTGTCTTTTCTTATAACACTTTATATAAGCTTTGCTTATAGCAGAGCTCACATTGTATTATAGCTCTGTGATGTGTTCCCAGGGTAAACCACCTGCTATGTCAACAACTCAAAAATTTTCATTGCTTGACACCACAAAAGTCTATTTCTTGCTCAGGCAGCAGTCTAATGGGAGAGTTCCCCTTGGAGGCTCACCACCAAGTGGTGACTCAGGGATCCAGGCTGATTCCATCTTATCACTCTGTTATATCTTAAGACCCTGGAGTCCTTCACTCCCAGACACATAAACAGCAAAAAAAGAACACAGAGGATAGAGCAGAGATTTTAAGGGTCTAGGCCTGGCCCAATCTCTAGCCATTGCCCTAAGACAATAAAACTTCACTCATATCCCCTGACTGTACTTCTCACAGGACTCTCAGTCTACCATACCAATGATTTGGGCCTATAAATATCTTCCAGAGAACAAAAAACAAATATCAATTATCCAGTCAATGATAACTTTATTTTCCAACAGATCTGCTCCTCCAAGAAAGGCCATAGTAAGGTTTTGGGTATCAGCAGGACTTTTCACATTAGGGAGCCATTGGTATGAGACAACTGGCATGTGTCCATAGCCTCCATTTTCATCTGTTAATATTCAATTACTCACCACTGTGGCAGTCTGGGAAATTAAGTTAATAGAGAAATCTAAAGGGCAGGCTGGGCACGGTGGCTCACGCCTGTAATCCCAGCACTTTGGGAGGCTGAGGCTGTGGGATCACGAGGTCAGGAGATCGAGACCATCCTGGCTAACACGGTGAAACCCCATCTCTATAAAAATACAAAAAATTAGCCAGGTGTGGTGGCGGGCGCCTGTAGTCCCAGCTACTCGGGAGGCTGAGGCAGGAGAATGGTGTAAACCCGGGAGGCGGAGCTTGCAGTGAGCCGAGATCATGCCACTGCACTCCAGCCTGGGCGACAGAGTGAGACTCCATCTCAAAAAAAAGAAAAAAAAGAAATCTAAAGGGCTTATCATATTTACCATTAAACGTATGGAATCAGTCACATTGTGAGAGCTTCTAAGACTCTAAGGGATTCCTGATCACCTCCTTCAACTCTGTGGCACACTCGTTGAAGGATAACCCTCTCTAGTGTATCTAGTGATGATTTAGAAAACAAACAAAAAACAGGTTTTTCTCCTCTTTCACATCAGCCTTAGGATTATACAAACAATATAGGTCTTAGGGGTAAATAAATACATTACTAGCCAATACATACATAGGAGATTTGATATTGTCTCCTAAACCAAGATCACAAGAGACCATCGATAAGTACTTTCTATTGTTGACCAGATTTGGAAAAGGGGAATATCCCTTCTAATACAAACAAAAATAAACCAAAAATCTTCTTGAAGTGTGAGGGAGGACACATCTCTAACAGGAAAATAGTTTTAAAATAATTGGCATTTGGAGCTTAGCGAATGTAAGGAATAATTTAAGCTTGGATTTCCAAAGCTCGTCTATCCCTCATGAGCCCTGGTTATAGTCCATAGAATTGATTAAGGAAACTGAAGCAGGGAAGGGTTAGGTGATTTAGCAGTGGTCATACTGCAAATCACAGGTTTTTCTGGGACCTGTTCTTGCACCCAGCCTGGGGCACATTTCATGAGCTGATGCACAAAGGAAGACCATAGGTACCACTTTAATGCCATTTGCTCTCCTCCTGTTCATTCCTCATCTCATTCCCAATAGACTAACCCTCACAGCTGTCCACTGATGTAGCTAAGCCTCTTCAATGATCTTCACATCAGTAAGTCCAAGGTTCCTTTTCTCATCCTCACCTTACAGAAAGTCTCTAAGCAGGATTTGACTTAGAAGACCACTGCTTTCTTCTTCAACACAAACTTTCCTTGGTCACCATCACATCCCACCTCACAGTTTCTATTCTCTGGCTGCCCCTTCTCTGTGTCCTTCACCTGCTCATCCTCTCAGTTAAGGCCATCAAGACTCATAATACCAAAGACTCCATACTGGGCCCTTTTCTCTTCTCTCTTTGTACTTTCTGTCCGTCTTGTCCTTGTTCATGGCTTCAATAGCCACTCATTCACAAATTCCAAATTTATATCTCCTGCCAACACCATCTTCTGAGTTCCAGTCCTGTACTGTATGTCCACTTCTACTTACAGATGCCTCAAATTTACTTTGCAGTCTAAGCCCAAGCATTCTCTCCCTGCATTAGAGCCACTATCCTTCCAATGTCTATCCCAATGAATGGCACTGTCGTCAATTCAGTAGTGCAATTTAAGAGATCTGGAGTCATTCTTGGTGCCTTCCTCTCCCTCTCTCTCCAGATTTTATGCATTACCAAATACAGTCCACTTAACCTCTAAATACCTCTCAAATATATCCATTTCTCTTCTTCCATATTCCCATATCACAAAGTCAAACCACCATTGTGTCCTGCCTAGGCTACTTCAACAAGCACTTAACAGATCTCCCTGCACCTATCCTTGTTATCTTCCAGCCTATTATGCTGCAGTCAAAAAAAAAAAAAAAAAAAAAAACTTTCAAAGGATTAATATGATAATGGCTCCCACCACATCTTCTCTGTGTCCCATCCAAGTCATTTAATGGTTTCTCAGTGCTCTTTGGAGAAAGATCAAATCCTTATCCTCCATAAAATATCCTGCGCCCTGCAGCTTTTACCCATCCTACAGCCTCTATTCACATCATGCTCCCACTGTTCTCTGAATTCCAACTGCACTGGTCTTCTTTCAGCTCCTTGGCTATTCCAAGTTCCATCCGACTACAGGAAAGACTGAATCACAAATCCAGGTACCTCTCTTCTGTTAAATTCCCTCACAGCACCACATACTTTTTCATCATAAAACATTAAAGCATTAATGTTACATGTATTTATGTGTTTATCTATTTGATGCCTATCTTTTCCACCAGACTATTTGCTTCATGAAGATGGGACCACGTTTATTTTTGCTCATCATTATATTCACAGCACTAATCACTGTGCCTAGCACATACTAACATGCAATAAAAATGTGTCCAATGAATGATAACAATGATTGTATCAATTACGCAATCAATAAGTTATGTTTTCTTAGATTTCTTCCTGTTTTAATATTCATATATATATATATATAGCATATTAGATGACTGACACAGTTTAGATATTTGTCCCTGCCCAAATCTCATGTTGAATTGTAATCCCCGGTGCTGGAGGTGGGGCTTGGTGGGAGGTGTTCGGGTCATGGGCACAGATCCCTCACGGCTTGGTGCTATCTTTCTGTTAGTGGGTTATTGCGAGATCTGGTTGTTTAAAGGTGTGTGACACCTCCCTCCCAACTCTTTCTCGCTTGTTCTTGCTTTTGTTATGTGATGTACCTGCTCCTGCTTTGCCTTCCACCACGATTAAAAACTCCCTGAGGCTTCACTAGAAGCTGAACAGATGCCGGCATCATACTTCCAATAAAGCCTGCAGAACCGTGAGCCAATTAAACCTCTCCTTTTTAATAAATGACCCAGTCTCAGGTGTTTCTTTACAGCAGTGCAAGAATGGCCTAATACAATGACCTGCTGTCTGAAGCAGTTTTTCCTTCTATTTGCACTCAGTTTACACCATCCAAGATTCAAATTGTTTCCTTTTATGAAAAGAATTTCAGGAGAATTGGGTGAACAAGTCTATATTCGTATTTTTTATTCAAGATGATTGAGGCTTCATCCTGATATCTGAAAAAATGACAGCACATGTGCAAAAATGAGGATGCTGCGAAAAAGGAATGCTCCCTAGCAAGGTTTGTTAGCTGAAACTAGGAGGGCAGGGTGCCAGTGCCTGCTCTGTCTTTATTCAGCAGCTCGACCATGAGGAAATCACTTCCTTCCCTGGTCCTTGGTTTGTTCATCTGGGAAATTAAAGCATTGTTCTAAACCAGGAGACTTCTGCCTTCACCACGTGACATGATTTATGAGAGTGGCCATCCTACTGCCTGTCATTTCCGTGTGAAACTAGAATTCTCTCTGTGGGGAGAAGGTCTTTCAGAGCAAAGCTTTTCCTTCTCCACGGCTATAATTTTTTTCTGGTAGTTCTTAACCTGTCACTTACAATGGGAATGTAACAAGAAAAATTTCACTTAATCTCTATAGAGTTCACCTTTATCATTCTCCCTAATACTCACTCTTCCATGATGAAGAGGGAGAAGATGGTGTCTCATCTGCCAATAACTCATTTCTAGAAATGATGTAGTCAGAATAGCAGGTGCTGTATTCTAGTGTGTGCTGTAAAAGGAAAGCCTCAGGGTCAGGAGCCAGGACGCGTGACCCAGGTCCTCCACTTCCTGGCTATGAGCTTTGGACATGGCCACTCAACTTCCGTGAGTCTCGGGTCTTTAATTAATAAAATATATGTCTAACTGGCTTGCTTCACAGAGAGGTCATGAGAACCATATAGAACAGCATTTAAGAAAACAATCTGAAAACATTAGGATGCAGTAAACATGGGTTTTGAAATGCCCGAAAGATGTCTCAAGGGAAAAAAAGGCATATAGAGTCACGATAATGCCAACATCATAAAAATTACACTTCTAGTAGTCATTTGGTGCCAACTGTGAGGCGCCTCCTTCTCCACAGACCAAGGTCACAGCATTCCAAAAGCCCTGTCCCCCTCTAAGTGATCCTCTGAGAATTTCGGGACTATTTAGTGAAGAAATCACTGTTCACCTTGCAGGATAAGAAAGGATTGAAACTCACATATTTAGAAAAATGATAGCATCATCAAGAAGTAAATATCAATAACAAATGGATAAAAGCATGTTCACGATATTCTAATTCAAAGTATTATGTAGACTGAAAAAAAAATAGTATTTACCCAAGAAAATGTACTCGTTGTTCTGGTTCAGTAATATCTTTTTTTTAGCACTATCTGAGACCAGTTTTTCCAAACCAACTTGTCGTCAGTAGAATGAAAACCCTTACATATAACGTCAATTGATTTTCAGTAACGGTGCCAAGACCATCAATGGGGGAACGGACAGTATCTTCAACAAATGGTTCTGAGAAAACTGGATATCTACATGCTAAAGAACCAGCTGGGCCCTTACCTTATCTTACCCTACCTTGTACTATATGTACAAATCAACTCAAAATGGAATAAAGAGATAAAACTATAAAGCTCCTAGAAGAAAACATAGGGCAAGAGCTTTATAATATTGCATTTGTCAATGATTTCTTGGATATGACACCAAAAGCACAAGCAACAAAAGAAAAAATAGATAAACTGAACTTGATCGAAATTGAAAACTTTGTGCTCTAAAGGACTCTACCAAGAGAGCGAAAAGGCAACCCAAATGGGAGAAAGTATTTGCAAATCATGTATCTGGTAAGGAATTAATATCTAGAATGTATAAAGAGGTCGTGTAATTAAAAAAAAAATGAGCAGCCCAATTCCAACCTAGTCAAAGGCTCTGAATAGATATTTCTCCAAAGAAGATATACAAATGGCTACTAAGTACCAAAAGATGTGCGATGTCACTAGCCACTAGGGACATGCAGATCAAAACCACAACAAGATACAATTTCACACTTATTACGATTACCATTATCAAAAAACAAAATATTAAAAAAAAACATGTTGGTAAGGATATAAAGACATTGGAAGCTTTGTACATTTCTGATGGGAAGGTAAAATGGTGCAGTCACTGTGAAAACACTTTGCTAGTTCCTCAAAAAAATTAAACATAGAATTACTATACGATCCAGCAATTTCACTTGTAGGTATATATCCAAAATAACTGAAGAGAGAGAATCAAACAGACACCAATATTCGTAGCAGTATTATTCACCATAGCCAAAATGTGGAAACAACTCAGATGTCCACCAACAGATGACTGGATAAACAGAATATGGTATATACATAGAATGGAATATTATTGAAGCCCAAAAAGGAATAAAGTTCTGACACATGCTATAACATGAATGAACCATAAACATTATTCTAAGTGAAATAAGCCAGATATAAAAGGACAAATATTATGTGAATCTACTTACATGAGGTATCTAGAACGAGGAAATCCATATAGACAAAAAGTAGAACAGAGGTTACCAGGGGCTGGAGGGAGGAAGGAATGGGGGTTAATGTTCAATAGGGGCAGAGTTTCTGTTTGGGGTGATTAAAAGTTCTGGAGATGGATGACCATGATGTTTGCACAAAAATGTAAATATACTCAATGTCACTGAATTGTACACTTAAAAGTTTTTAAAATAGTAAGTATTATATATATATATAACAAGCTCAGGGAGGAAAGGCAGAATTCATAGAAAAGAGCCAGCACCTGAATTTTCCAGTGCCCCCCGCAGCCCTTACTCATGCTCATCAATCTAAGGTTTTCTGCAATCAATTTTCTTCTTTCCCCCTTTCAAATGCTTTTCATGATGGCAAATAAGGATGTCAAGCTTCATCACTTTTCATCTCTGGATAAATGAGATGTAACCCCAGCTGCCGTCCTTGTTCAGATCTGTACAATAAAGAGCAAAGCATAAAACCAAGTCAAGGCTTTGAGTAAGTCTGGGGAAATAAAAGACACCAGTCCTTAGGGGCTGGAGGAGGGGAAACAACCGAGAGAGAGGAACGAGGAGGGAAGCAAGAAGCCGTGCAGATGATGAAAGTGTTTTATAACTTGATGTGAAATTTCCAGATGGTGGTAGTTACATGTATGTTTACTTTAGGATTATTTATGATAACATACACTTGTATGTAATATTTTGAATGTGTCCTAGAGCTTGCCAAAAAAATCGCCTTTAAAATGTATAATTAACAAGATTGTTGACAAACTGAGGTAATAAACGAGGAAGACAAAGTCATTGAGGAAGTTCCCAATCTTCCTGTCTGGATGACTTTTCTCTTTCTCAAGCCTGCTGCCTATTAACTTGCTCTTAGCAGTTAGTTCTTCACAAAGCAAACGACATCAGTTCAAAGTGTTAGTCTTTACCTTCCACTCAGTCTAACTCATCTCAATGCAGTCAGTCCCTAGGGAAGGATGAACCCTAAACTAAGAGTCAAAATATTACTCAAGTGATAGACTTAAATTTCCTACTCTCATGACTGATGGAGCAGAAGATCTCACAATACTTTGTAATAAAAGCAAAAAGTGTAAATCTTCAAAAAACAACAAAAAATAAGTACTCCAGTAATGGCCTTTTCCCTTTGCCTTACAGGGGAGTGACCTACAAAATGTATAATGTGAAACAATGCAAATGTGAAAGGTGCAAAATCCCCATGAAAGAGCTGGATGCTGACAGATGCACCAGTGATAATTCCCATCTTCCAACACAGGAGCACAGCTTCCATTTTCCATGACAGAACAACAGTCAGAGCAGCTGTAAGGCAGGGTGACATCCCAGACTTCCACCAACAATGGGATGAGATTCGACATCTGGAATCACAACCACAACAGACCTAAGAGACCCACCAGCTTGATGACAAGCTTCTTCTTTCAAAGAAGGGTATCAGTCTGGGGGACCTAGTACTGCAAACTATGACAAATTAAGTGTGGCATCCCTCACTTGCCTGATGGAACTCAGTGATATTTTTTAATTAACAAGAGTTATTTTTATGTAAGCTTCTCTCTTTCCTCCACTGTGTGTGCTCGGGGGCTGGTGGTGAGGAAAAAGAAAACAGCTGTGTGGGAAGCATCAAGAAAAGGCAGGGCATGCAATCTTAGAGATCAGTGACATGTAAGAAAAACAGTGAGGAGAAAAACATTTCTACTAAATTTTTCCATTTGTTTACCTTCCTTGTCACATAGACTTCCAAGAGTTAGAAGTCTAGGATTTGATCTCCAAATCTTCCTGGCAGATTACTCATCTTCATTTCATTCATATAGTCCAGGGGTTTGTAGGAAGGAAGATGCCAGTTCTTTCCCAATCATAACTGAGGTATCAAGAGATATTCTTTTGAAATGTAACAAAGCAGATCTAAAGTTCATCTAAAAAAAAAAACGGGTAAGTATATTGACAAATATTTTGGCAAAATAAAAGTAATGAGGAGATACTAGCATTAGCCTCATCAGGCATTAAAATATATTGTAAAGTTATAATATGTAAAACAGCTTGGGGCTGGCACTGAAACTGACAGTTCAATTGAAGAGAATAGACAAGCTAGAAGTAAATCTTGATGTATGCAAGAATTTAATAAATTTGAAAGATGGTAAGGAAAGATAGGATTGCTCAAAAATGGTTTTGGTGCAATTGATTAACTTTTCATAAACTGGGTCAGCGCTTACTAGACACTGCTCTAAGACACTCACCCATGCCAAGTGTCCCCCAGCTCTCTGAGTTTCCCAGCTATATGATACCAGAGCTCAGGAGGCTCTGGTCCTCTCCATCCTGGTCTCCCACCATTGTCTCTGCAGCCCCCAATCTTCCTGAGATCACAGCTCCCATGGGCACCATTACCCTCTACTGCCAGCATCACTCTTGGGCAAGGAAAACTCCACCCTCCCACGAGCTTCTTAGGTCAAAGTGTGGTCACAGGCCTCCATAACTCCCATAGAACACCTGAGATCAGGACATCTGCAAGTATTTGGGATGTCTTTATTATAGTCCGTGGTCTCCAGAGGTTAGTGGGGAGGGAGGGATGAATAAGCAGAGCATAGAGGAATTTTAGGGCAGTGAAACTACCCTGTATGATACTATAATTGTGGTTATATGACATTTTATATAGTCCAAACCCATAGACTATATTGTTAAAGAAGAAATTACTCTGACACTTGTTAAAACAATAATGAAGATTTTATTCAGGACTATTGTGATAGGTGTTGAGACTTACTACAACAGGCGAGAGAATTCAGGCTCAATTCCAATACAACAAAGACAGCTGAGGACTCATAGCCCATGAATAGAATGAGGGAATCAGTGGGTGGAAAATTCCTAAGAGGAGAAATCAAGAGCAGAGGAATTCTTGTTAAACCAACTTAGGGTTCTTGCTAAAGGCAAGCCAGGGTGACCAGATATCAAGAGTAGGGGAAGCAGAATTTGATCATACATCCAGAGTGATCAGATTTCAAAGGCACAGGGATTCTCACTAAACTGACCTAGCAAGATTCTTTTTGTTTTTTAGACAGAGTCTCCCTCTGTCGCTCAGGCAGGAGTGCAGTGGTGCGATCTCAGCTCACCGAAACCTCTGCCTCCCAGGTTCAAGCGATTGTCCTGCCTCAGCCTCCCAATAGCTGGGATTACAGGCATGCACCACCATGCCCCGCTAATTTTTTTGTATTTTAGTAGAGACAGGGTTTCACCATGTGGCAAAGTATGGTTTCAAACTCCTGAGCTCAGGCAATCCTCCCGCCTCAGCCTCCCAAAATGCTGGGATTATAGGCGTGAGCCACCGCACCCAGCCACAAGATTCTTACTGAGTGATGCAAGCCCAGCAAGGACAGGACGCAGGCCCAGGTCGAGACCTAGTCAAGAAGAGGACTCGGAGGAGCATAACTACAGCTTGGTCAAGGATCAGGAGTCTTCGTTAGTGTAACACCGAGAGTGAGTTGTAATGTAAACTATGGATTTTGGGTGAGAATGACATGTCAATGTAGGGTCATCAATTGTAACACATGTTCCACTCTGGTGCAGAATGTCAATAGTGGAGGAGACTCTGCATGGGTGCGGTCAGAATGACAGAACAGAACTCTGTATTTTCTCCTCAATTCTGCTATGGATCTAAAACTTCTCTAAAAATTAAAGTCCATTAAAATTTTTAAAAATTAAATTGGTTTTAAAAAAGGAAATGAAATTGGATCATTCCTGACTATGGCACAGGTAGCAAGACCAGCCCTATGCCCTTCGCTAGGCAAGAAGTTTCAAGCCAGATCACTAGCTCTGGTGCCAATCGATTCCCAGAGATTTGATAATCTTTGCCATGCCCAGTAGTAGGAGCACTGGTTGTTTCATGCATGGGTCCTCTGTTCTATCATCTCCCTCCACTTATCCTCTGTTCTGTTGAAAACACTTTGGATTGGCTACCCAAGAGTTACTCATAACCCCTTCCTGCTTGCTTTAATAAGGGCTATAGGGAAGGGATGTGGGGAATGTTTTTAAAGGCCACAGACTGAACTGGCAGACCCCCTTTAGCCTGTTGCCCTTTCTCCATTCATCTTGCCTAGACTGTGGATGTAATGTCCATCTTGTGACTCTGAGGATGAAAGCCACAAGCCAAGGATGGCAGAGTGCAAAGAGAGAAAGAGGCTGGGGTATCGATGACATCGTGAAATCTGGACTGCCTATTTAGGTATGTTTTGCCTGAGACAAATGGATACTTTATTTGTTTAAGCCCTTTATAGTTGGGATTTTGTTACTTTCAGCCAAACATAATGCCAATTGTTATACTTTTCTACTCCCCAAATGGGCAGAAGGGGCAAATCAGCAAACCTACTGCATAAATATCCAAGTGGAATGCTGGGACTCCTAATTTTTTAATGTGGTTTTTAGCGGGGAAGCATTATTTCTCTCCTTGCCAGGTGAAAACTTGTGTTTGCAATGATTCTCTCTTCCTGCTTCCAGGGTTCCGCTTTTATAGATAGGGAGTAGTTTGAGAGGATATTAATTGTGTTAGGACTTATGCTATTTCTACATCATTAACAATTTTAAAATATTTAAGAAGAATGTGGTATATTGCATCTGAAAAAGATTATTGACTAAACATGGTTTAGACTGGTGATGGTCTGTGGGTCTAGAAGTAATTTTTTAACATAAAAATCAGTTCACTTCTCTACTCCTCTACCTCTACCCCACTGATATTGGGCTTGGTCAAATGACTTGCTTTGACCAATGGATGTGAGCAGAGGTTTTCAGCATGCTTGCTGGTTTGGCGGCTTTCCCTCTTGTCTTTCTGCTGTCTGCCATTAGCAGAGCATGCTCTGGCAGCTTCCATCTCAGAATGCAGAGGCAGTTGAAGCCATCAGGAACCCGATCTTCAGCTTGAAGCAGAGCCTCCACAATTGACCCACAGAATCATAAGTGAAAAATAAAAGTTGGTTCTTGTAAACCATTGAAAATTTGGAATTGCTTGTTATGCAGCGTTAGGCAATAATAGTTGACTAATACACTTCCAATGTCTTTCAGCTCATTCTGAGTAGAAAGTCAAAGTTTTCAGAGTGATTCAAAAGAATCCTCATTCTGGCTCCATTTATCTCTCTGACTTCATCTTCAACTACTTCTTTCCCTTCTTACTCTGCTGCAAATACACCATCCTCCTTGTTCCTCCTCTAACATGCCAGATGTGTTTCTGCCTTGGGACTTTGTACTTGCTGTTTCTCCTGCATAGAACACTTCCTCCAAATTCCTGCATGGCTTATTTGTTAATTTCCCTGTGATTTCCCTTTCTTTAAGAAAGTCATCTCAGTGAGGAGTTATCTAACCATCTGACTGTAAACTGCATTCCCCATTACTCAGTAGCCCCTTCTTTGATTTAGCACTAATCATCATTTATCCATTCTCTTCCCACCACCCCCCTACAGGGCAGGGACTTTATTTGATTCACAGCAGTATTCCCAGG
Source organism: Rhinopithecus roxellana (assembly GCF_007565055.1). Lineage (NCBI taxonomy): Eukaryota > Metazoa > Chordata > Mammalia > Primates > Cercopithecidae > Rhinopithecus > Rhinopithecus roxellana. The sequence goes on from NC_044557.1 coordinate 23,784,352, forward strand.
GTCTAGTCAGAGCAGTGTCTGGCACATGGTAGGTACCTGCTGATTATTCATGAATGAACAAAGGGATAAAGGAAGAAATTAAAAATCTCAACATAAAAATTTATAAACAATTCCTAAATTATTTAATAAAATATTACATTTTTATTTAATAAAAACAATATACAAATGACATTTCATTAAAAATCCATGGTTAGAAAAAGAAATACAGGTGCTCTCATTTGTAATCAAAGGATTAGGAATTAATATTACAGAGAGGTATTCCATCTCCTTTCAAATTGCAAATGTTTTAAGAATTATAATACTCATGATGGCAATAATTCTCTTTGTCTGGCATGGGTATTCTCACAGACTGTGGGTGGAGATATGTAGAGATTCATCCTCTTGGGAAAGCAATCAAACGCCTTTACATCTTTATACCTTTACATCATTGGTCCACCAATTTCCCTTCTAGTAATCCCTCCCAAAGAAGAAATCAGTGTTGGAGGCAAGAAATTACACACCAAAAAGTTTCTTATAATGTTATTCGTAATAACACAAATTTAGAAAAAAATCTCATCAGTCAATAATAGGAGGATCATGACATGAATCATGGTGTATTTTTAGAAATTTTTTATGTTTTTTACTTTTTTGATTGATACATAATACTTTTACATATTTGTGGGGTACAAAGTATCACATGTACCCCATAAATATGTAAAAGTATTATGTATCAGTTATGCATAGAATGTGTCATGATCAAGTCAGGGTATCTGCGTGTCCATCATCTTCAGTATTTACCACTTCTATGTGTTGGGAACATTTCAAGTCCTCTCTTCTATTTTGAAATATACAACACATCGCACATATACCCCTGAATTTAAAATATGCAGAGATGTCAGAGGCCTACATGAGGTCACTTTGCAGCACCAAAGCCCATTGTGATCCACTCCTGTTAACAGAGGTAGGGGGAGTAGATGAATGGGTGGGTGGGGAGTGCAAATTACAAAGCTGGGGCATAAAAGTGGGGAAACATAGGACACCCCAAATGGCCATCTCATATTTTCGATTTCCCTCCGTGCCAAAAAAGCACATTTTTACCTAGTAAGGGAAGATGGTATGGAGCAAGCGAATGTGACCGTCAGTCAAGCGAGCTTGATGCATCATTACCTGCTTCCACACCTCCGTGCCCCAACCCAATCCCTGACCTTCCTCTGCCCACTGGGGGACCCTGCCTGGCCTGTGTGTGCCACAGTTCCCTTCATTAGCTCCGCCCACCACTAGCTTTCACATAGACACTCCATAAGCAAATAGCCCGGAGCTGAGCCCAGCCCTCTTCCTCCCCATTTCCAGTAAGTTTTAGGGGGTCATGATCATGGGATGCTGGACCAGGATGGTAAGCATCAGGAAACAGAATCTGGAGAATGCCCAGCTGCTCCCACAGGAAGCATCAGGGAAGAAGAAGAAGAAGAGGTGTGAAGTCTGCCTTCTGCTCTGCTGGAATCCCTTTCATATCTCCTTTGCCTCCAGGCCGTTTTGGTTCCTGGCTATTTCCAGGTGTGACTCACTCAGGATGGTAAGCATCTTCTCTCCTACCCAGAGTAGAGGATGAAGACCTCATCTCAGAGGTTGAAGGGAGCTCCAGAGAGAGGTCTCAAACTTCCAGCATTAACTGCTAAAGAAGCTTCATGCACTGCTGGAGAACCTGGGAAATGACCAATGATAGGGACTGAGCTCAAATACTCCGGGACAATCTAGTAGCTGAGAAAGTTCCAACTCCAGGGTGATAGAGGACTGCCTGGCAAACCATCATCAAAGCAGAAGACCTGATAGAAACATCACAGGCCATGGTTGATTACTGAAGATCAGTCCTTACACCCTGCCAGAGATTCAGAAGCCAATTTATCATAGTTCTCCCTGGAAATGTTGGCCAACATTCTGAAAAGCGTGGTCAGTAGTAGCAACAGAAATCTGTTCTTGCCAAGCACAATGTCACTGTCCTCAGCCCTTCCCCAACACAACCCAATAGGTGCTTCCTGGCTGCGAACTTGGGAAAGTCACTTGACCTGTCTGAGATTCCACTTCCTAATCTGGCCTGGTGAAGACAAGAAAAACAGTTTATTTCAAGTGTCTAGCAAAGTGCTTGGACCAAAGTAGGCCCTCTGAAATGGTTATGGCTGTGTTGTTAAGGTGATGTTTTAAGTGCTGACGAGTACAAAGATGGGTAACATATTTCCTTCTGTTAAAATCTACAATCTAAAGAGAGAGAACAAGATGAATGCACAATAACTATCATTCAGAACAGGATTATGAGAAGGTGTGAATTTCTGTGAAAAATCAGAATGGGGGGGAATATGATCCCAGGTGATTGGCAGGGGGTGGGTGTCTGGATTCAACTGGAGAGGGAGCTAGCAGGGAAGGCTTCCTGGAGGATGAGAGTTCAACAAGGGGCAGGTGTAGGATGTGGGTGGCCGAGTGACTGGGCAGAAGGAGCTACAGAAGTAAGACCCCAAGTCAGGAAGACAAGGGCCTGCTGAGAAATACGAGCTATGAAGTGCAAGTGCAGGAAGAGTTGGGATGAGATTAGAAGGGGGTCTGGGGCCAGACTGTGGAAGGCCCAAGTGCTGGGCTAAGGAGTTTCTACTTAATTCAGTGGTCAACGGGGAGTCATTGGAGGCTGTTGAGCAGGAGAGTTGCTTTCTTTACAGCTGTGCCAGTCTAAATTAAACCTAAACAGTACTTTATAGCTGGAAAGGGAAGGCCCAGGAATAGCTCTTGACTCAGAAACAGGCATTGGGGAAGGTAATGAGAAACAGCCCTGACTGATCAAAGCAGAGAGGTTAATTAAATTTGTAATTACTGTGAAAGGCCATTAAAAACCCTAGTTCACTAGAGATAACTGCTGTAGTGGGCCTTCAAAGACGAACGCTTCTCTTAACCTTGAATGGGGGGATGTTTGCTTCTCTGTGGAGGAGACATGATTAAGGTACTTAATAAATGGTAGATAAAGATGCACACGTGTGTGTTCTCTGTAAACCCACTCTCCATCCCTGCATATATCTGTGTATCTATGTAGGGTGCTCCACAAGAGGGGTCCCCAACCCCTAGGCCACTGACCGTTATGGGTCCATGACCTGTTAGGAACCAGGCTGCACGGCAGGAATTGAGCAGAGGGCAAGCAAGCAAAGCTTCATCTGTATTTACGGCCGCTTCCCAATGCTCACATTACAGACTGAGCTACCCCTCCTGTCAGATCAGCAGCAGCATTAGATTCTCATAGCAGCACGAACCCTATTGTGAACTGCACATGAGAAGGATCTAGGTTGCGTGCTCCTTATGATAATCTAATGCCTGATGATCTGTCACTGTCTCCCATCACCCCCAGATGGGACTGTCTAGTTGCAAAAAAAAGAAAACAAGCTCAGGGCTCCCATGGATTCTACATTATGGTGAGTTGTATAATTATTTCATCATATATTACAATGTAATAATAGAAATAATGCACACAATAAATATAATTTGCTTATGTCATTCCAAAACCATCCTCTCACTCTGTTCGTGGAAAAATTGTCTTCCATGAAAACTGTCCATGGTGCCAAAAAGGTTGGGGACTGCTGCTTTATATCAGGTCAGTAACTCTCCAAAAGGAATTTACACAGTATGTGATGGGTCTCTAATTTTGACCCCTTATCTATCAAGCAGGTGCCGAGGTAGCCCAACTTACTCCATACTGCTAAAGTTTCCCATAAATTGTTCAAATGTATTTCTATTCTGAATTGTTCCACGGTGGCTTGGAACAATTAGTAGATTACATTGGTAATCTACTAACAGACCAACCAGGACTAGTGGACAGCTCACCGTGGACATTGTTGATGGAACTGGCCCTGAATCCCATCATCACCTTGAGCAACAACTGTATACATAGCATGGTCATAGATGTTGAAGCAGGACAATACTACTGTCTTGGCATGTACATTACTTCACGGTTTACACAATATATTCACTTCTCCTGTCTCATTAGAGATACAATTTATATTCCCATTAATCCACTGAGAAAACTGAGGCTCAGAAAGAGGAAGGCATCTACCCAAATATATAGTGCATGTTAGTGTCCAGAAAGACTAGAAACCAGATCTTCTAAATTTTAGCTCAGTGTTCTTTCAGCCACACCAAAGTGTATTTACTGGCACTTACAAATTACATGGTATAATTTTTGGTCCCTCTCCTAAAGCCTAGCTGGTAAGAGAAGATGAATAAGGAAGCAATAAAGTGAAAATATTTTGAGATAAATAAGGAAGCAATAAACTGAAAACGAATACACACCAGATTTTATGGTCATGGTGAGAGTCTCAAGAAGGGAAGAGCCAGGAAGGCTTCCTGGAGGAGAGGTGAAATTCTGCCGCTGTAGCAGAAACCCAAATTCTAAAAGCTTAAACACATCAGAAGCGATTAGTCCCATGTGTCTAAGTGTAACCACCGAGGGACGATACAGCGTGGACCTTCTAGGGCAGCTCCATGCTGTTGGAGACTCCCTCCCTTCCTGTGGTTTTCTGCCTTCCTATTGTACAGATGTGCATCCACATAGTTCAGTGAATCCACACTCTGTCCACATTCCTGTCCCAGAAAGGGGCAAGGAAAGAGGATGCCCCTCCCTTTAAGAATACGATCCAGGCCGGGCGCGGTGGCTCACGCCTGTAATCCCAGCACTTTGGGAGGACGAGGTGGGCGGATCACGAAGTCAGGAGATCGAGACCACCCTGGCTAACCCTGTCTCTACTAAAAATACAGAAAAATTAGCCGGGCGTGGTGGTGGGCGCCTGTAGTCCCAGCTACTCCGGAGGCTGAGGCAGGAGAATGGTCCTGAACCCAGGAGGCGAAGCTTGTAGTGAGCCGAGATCGCGCCATTGCACTCCAGCCTGGGCGGCAGAGCGAGACTCCATCTCAAAAAAAAAAAAAGAATACGATCCAGAAGTTGCACAAACTTGTTCATGAATGATCTTGTTTTGTTACTAGAGAAACTGGGACTTGTGGTCTTTGTTCTGGCCAATCGTATTCCCAGCTAAAATTCTGTCACCGTGGAAGACGACAGAATGAATATTGGAGAATAACCAGCAATCTTGGCCATATACATGAGGCTCAGCTGAGCCTTGAGCAATGGGTGGGAGTGTGGGTAGTGGCACAGGGCCAGTGATTTGGGGGTCAGAAGGGGAAACAGAGGGCATCCGAAGCAGGCTGGACTACATGATAAAAAAGTGGGAGGTCCATCCTAGGCACAGTAAAGAAATGAACGTATCAGAAATGGCAGCTGAAGTAAGGAATAAAACCAGAGGTGTTCATTGGAGCCAGACAGATAATGAGACTTGATGGTCCATCAAGATGGTTCTCAGGGAAATAGTGTCTAAGGAAAATGTGTTGGTCAGGACAGCAGAGGATGAATTAGATGGGTTAGTGACGAGAGTCGGGAAGAACCATTCGGAGCCTCTTTCAATAATCTGTCCATATATTGATAACGACTCTGCCCAGGACAGAAGCCCTGGATTGAGAGAATGGGTGGCGTGAGAGTGTTTCATGGAAGAATAACAGGGCTTCATTTCTGTTGGGCTATCGAAATGAAGGCTCCTGGGAAGCTGCCTCTCTGACATGCATTCTCTAGGGCTCCCCTAGTACCCAGGCATCCTTCCTGCCTGTGTTCACAGCACATGATACCAACACCATATTCAACAACAAATATTTGTTCAACATAAGCTTCATGTGGGCACAAAGTTTGGCACATAGTAGATACTCAGCCAGTATTTGTTGAATAAATGGCTGAATGAATAAGTAACTAAAATGCAGGCACAGAACACACTGGGTACTTCACCCAGCAGAGGCCATTAAAACATTCTGGGGAAAGTCATCTATCATATCTTTAGGATTTTACCCAGAAAACAGACTTACACAAAGTGTTTTCTGCAAACTGTCATAGCAACAGCACCCATTTGTGACATCATGGAGTGAAGAGGCACATTATTCTCTGAGCCAAACTCTTTCTTCAAATCAAACCCACAGAAGAAAAATGCAGACACCAGGTAAGCCTGGTTGTGTATATTCTCATCTTATTTTCTTCTTTTAAGTGCGTAGATTTCCTGAACTGGCTAGATGTGGGTAGTTCCACTGCCACCATTATTCCTGGGGCTTTCTTACATACTCCAACTTCCATTCCGTGAATGAATCCAAAGAAGGTTGCCTTGACAACCACTCACCTCTCTCTCATCAAGCACCCTGAACAGCCTCAAGTGCTTCATTGAGATAAAAGCCTGCAGAGCACCCAGATTCAGGACCTCTGATGACGCACAGCAGCTGAGAGGCTACCCTGGGATGTGCTGCTGTAGATAAAAGTTCTGAAATGCTTCCTTTCCATCACCTTTCCTGTCAGCTACCGCAGCCATTCCCACTGACAGGTGAGCACTAGATGCCATTCTGCCAAAGAGAAGCCACATTAAGAGGCTCTTTGCCAATGGGCCCGTGAACTGTTTGTTCCAGATAACTATGATATTGTGCAGTTAGGTAACAGACTCATCAAATCCTTTCTATGCCACTTAACCTGGGCAGTATCTTGTTCCAGCAGTGAGAGGTCTGTTATTTCACAAGTCCCTGGATGTTCTTTTCTGGGCTTCAGCAGAAGGGTAGGAGTCCTATGACAGCCTTTGAATCCAAGATTTTAATATCTAAAACACCAGAATAAAAAGCCCCAAACCCAGCCCCAATTTTACGTTTTCATAATATGAACCCAAGCAAAATCTATAGATTTATTAAAATAATTAAGCCAGAATAAAACTGGACCAAAATATATTCTCTGAACCAAACCAACATTTTGTTCTATTCAAATATTCCAAAGAGCTGAAAGATGGAGTCATACGGTAAACACTGCCAAAATTTCCTAGAATGGGGATATCTTTTTTAAGCAGCATTGAATTTGGAGGTGAGTTTTAAGATATCATTGTGAAGCCATTTATTCTGCAATTAGCATATAGCAAGCCCTGTACCAGGTACTTCTCATGCATAACTTTGTTGGATTCTCATAATTGACAGGTGTCTTAGTAGCCCCATATTACAGATAAAAAAAATGCTTAGCAAGCCTATGTAGACTTCTTCAGGTCATACAGCCAGTCAACTACAGATTTTAGCTCAAGAGTATGATTTTACTCTCACGTCCATGCCCTCATAGGGCATGAAAGAGAGAAAGAAGGAGGAGGAGGTGGAGGACAGGAAGAAGAAGAAAACAAAAAAGGAGGGAGGGAGGGAGGGAAGGAAGGAAGGGAGGGAGGAAAGGAGGGAGGCAGGGGAGGCACAGGAGGCACAGGAGGCACAAGAGGCTGAAATGGGGAAAGAGGAAGAAGGAAAGGAAAGAGGGAGGGAAAAATTGGGGTAGGGTGAAAGTAAAGCCAGAATCCAGTCTTGAAATCTGAATTGCTTGTCTTAGTGAGACAATGATGTGGCTAATTTGAAAGTAAGAGGTACGTATCTGGCCCCCTATCGGCATGGGTGATTTGAGAATAAAGAGAAGGACTTGAATGTCAAAGACAGACAGCCTTTGACTGGAGGTTGTCAAAACCTGTATTTGAAGGAATACAGTTTTCTTGTATTCTCTCCGGCCAAGGTTCTAACCTTGAGGATGCCATTGGGTTAAGTCTCACCCAGAATACTGCTCTGCCTCCTGATATCCTAATCCAAAGTGCATTTAATCCTTACCTTTGAGAGGATTGTGGGAAAGGTTCTAAATCCTATTGTTCCAAGGGTGATCTTATACATTTTAGATAGCAAATAGCATTTAAGATAGAGCACAAGACATTTTACATTCTAGAATCAAATCCCATGCCAGAATGTCAGTCCTTGACAGTGGTAGCAAGTACCTCAAATGTGATACGTATATTAAAGATTTTATTTTCTTTTAAAAAATTATTTTATTTTTATGGAGACAGGGGCCTCACTATGTTCCCCAGTCTGGTCTCAACCTCCTGGGCTCAAGCTATCCTCCCACCTTGGCTTCCCAAAATGCTAGGATTATAGGCGTGAGCCACCATGCCCAGCCAGATTTGAATTTTCAATTTAGCTCTGACTTACTTGAATTGAAAAGACACAGTACATGTGAGCTGATAGGAAGATGAAGTGGGCAGGATACATATGCTTTTATACTTACAGCTTGTAAGACACAGTGTTTTTGCGGCTAGGTCTTACAGTAGAAAGTTCTAGGAGGTGTTAGAGGCAGGTGGACAAAAAAAATTTTCAACATTAAATAGAATAATATGTGAACATAGACCAACTTTCATTCAGAATTACAGGTCTGGGGACCTTGCAAATTGATTTGTCCTCGTAGGCCTGCTTAGATAAAAGCTAAAATTGTTCTTATTCCCCACCTTACAAAATGAAACCAAGAAAGGAGATTGAATATGTTTTAATGGTGAAATTTACCAGAATACCTAATTGCTTGAGAAATACTGAGAGATTTGCAACTGGAGGAGAGTCTGAAGTCAACTTAGTGATAAATCAGGGAGTAGGAAGCACAAACACACAAGCACAGGTGAAAAACCCAAGGTAATAATTAACTCAAGAGAAACAGAAAAATTATGCAGCAAAGGAAAGTAATCATAGTTTACTACATAAGTCAGTTGTATAGAACATCTACATATCCGTAAAACGCAAACAATGACTATTGTACCCAAAGTTACGATATAACCATATTGCAAAATGGGAGGTCCAGAAAGTGTGTGGGTGTGTATATATGTTTGGTGTGTGTGTGTAGTGTGTGTGGGGGCTGTGTGTGTTTTCATGGTGTGTGTTGAGGGGTGTGTTCATGGGGTATGCTTGTGGAGTTTGTGAGGAGTGTGTTGTGTATGTGTGTGTATGTGCGTGTCTCAGTGGCAAAGAAGTAAAAGGGAACTAGACCCTCACTTTACAGAGCAAGAAATCCTGATAAATAGCAAGACAAGCACATTATATAAAGATATGAAGTTTAATGCCAAAAAATGCACTAAAAGAGTTAAAAACGGCTGCCTCTGCGGAATAGAAAATTTGAGGAGAGTGGGGACTGGTGTTTTCACAATCTGATTTTTTTAAATTATGTGCATGTGTAACTTTGATAGAAGAAAAATCTTTTTTAAAATTATGCACCTGGCCGGGCGCGGTGGCTCAAGCCTGTAATCCCAGCACTTTGGGAGGCCGAAATGGGCGGATCACGAGGTCAGGAGATCGAGACCATCCTGGCTAACACGGTGAAACCCCATCTCTACTACAAGATACAAAAAACTAGCCGGGCGAGGTGGTGGGCGCCTTTAGTCCCAGCTACTCAGGAGGCTGAGGCAGGAGAATGGCGTAAACCCGGGAGGCGGAGCTTGCAGTGAGCTGAGATCCGGCCACTGCACTCCAGCCCAGGCAACAGAGTGAGACTCCGTCCCAAAAAAAATAAAAAATAAAAAATTATGCACCTATGATGATGCTATACACAATTTAGAGGTCAATAAACATCAGCTATTCTTATTAACCGTGGAATGTTACCATCTTTAAAATGGGCCAATGACAACAGACTCCATGCCTCTCCATGTGACAGCCTCATGACGGAGTTTTCTAGAGCCCAGATCCTCGGAGAGCACCTCCTCTCTGCCACATTCCATGCTAGGCCCTGAAATGCAGCTGTGAACATTCAGACCCAGCTCTGCCTATCCTCAGGTTCACTCTAGTGGGGATGACACCAGCGTGACCTGCATTTAGGACAAGCACCGGGGGTGTTGCATTTTTTTAATGTAATTTGGGAGGTGAGCATTTGCTTCAGTGTATTTGGATTTTTGGCACCAAATTCGGTTTTTGAGCCCTGACTCTCGACTCCTGTTGGCTGGCGCTGACAGGCAGCTAGCTTGGCATGGTTTAGTAAGTTCTTGGCGACAGTAATCGGGACAAGTGCTGTGCCCTTAAACCAGCTGTGGTTAACCAAAGAGAAGTCCAGTCAGGGTGCACAAAATGCTGGAGTGTATAGGCCCACTCTGGCCAGGTCGTCCAGTGCCCATGTTTAGAGAGGAGACCGGACTAGGGACAGGAATGTGACCTGCAGCTCACCCAACGTGGCACCGATAAACAGTTCAGAGCGGAAACTCCGACCTTCTGACTGCTTTACACCTCACTGGGCTGTTTAGAAGGCCCTTCACATTTTGGGTGAATGAAGCGGATTTGAGCAATCACACTTCAAAGCTGCTTTTTCCATCTAGGCCCTTGAACTGACATTCCAGAGACCAAAGCAAAATGTTGAAAAGCTGCTCCCCTAGTCCCTCCGAACCTCCTCGCATCCCCTGAGCTGTGTCAAGGCTCAAACTGTGACAGAGCATCTCCCGGAGCCCCATGCGCTGATTCACAGAAGCGGTGGGTGGCTAGAGAAGCCAGCAGGAATTTAAAAAGACCTAAGGTACTCACGTAGGAATGAGCCTATAAATTCCTCCCCCACCACTGTTGCCACGGCAATGCAGGTGGGCCCAGAGCCGGCTCTCAGGCAGGAAAATCCCCACCTCCTCCCTCCACACACATTGCCCTGGCTACATGTGGCTTTTTATGACAGCTTTGCTTCAGCTACTCCTCTTGCAGAAGGCGGCTTATTTTATCCAGATGCCAGCTAGGTTGCAATATTCTGAGGAGCATGGAAGAGCCCACAGTATGATTTTCTCTGAGCTTTGACCTCTCCCTTAGAGATAAGCCCACCTCAAGCCCCTGCTCTGGGAAACTCAGAGATACCCAGCACTTCAACACTTGCATTGCAGCCTCCCCTCTGCTCCCCTGCCTTCCTTCATAGCCGCGTGTTCAGACCTTCCAGATTCATCAACCATATTACAGCCTGAGGACCTCCTCATGGCAACCTGACCTCCAGTCTATGTCGCCCACCAAAGCTGACTTGCAAAACAGAGGCGTTGGAGTCTACATCTGTTTTTGGAAGAGGAGTGTGGCCACAATCATAAGGGAAAAGACAAAGCCAGCTGTGTTTTGACCTCAAGGACTCTGTTGGCTCCATTTCTATTTCTTTTCCCCAGAGGATTTCGTGATGTCTTTCGAATTCCCCTCCCCTATGCTGCTGCACAGAGTCACCTTTTTCTTCCTAGCCCAGCTGCTGCTATTCGTGATGACAGCCTTGCCATATGGCACCACTCACTCAGCTCCATCAAGCAGCATCAAGCTCATCTTAATAGTATTTACCCCACACTTCTCTGGCAGTCAAACTCAGCTGCACCCAGAGCTGTCCTATGGGTGTGCCCATCCACTGTACTCCATTGAGAATACTTACACATGTGTATGAATGAAGCTAGACGTGGTACAGCTACGTCTCAGCTTGGTGCTTTTATTTTATTTTTTTTAATTGGTGTTTGTTTGTTTGTTTTGAGACAGTCTAGCTCTGTTGCCCAGGACTGGAGTGCAGTGGCATGATATCAGCTCACTGCAGCCTCCGCCTACCAGGTTCAAGTGATTCTCCTGCCTCAGCCTCCCAAGTAGCTGGGATTACAGGCACGTGTCACCATGCCTGGCTAATTTTTGTATTTTAGTAGAGAGGAGGTTTCACCACGCTGGCCAGACTGGTCTTGAACCCCTGACCTCAGGTGATCTACCTGCCTCAGCCTCCCAAAGTGCTGAGATTACAGACCTGAGCCACCATGCCCAGCCTCGGCTTGGTGCTTGCTAAGATGAAACAAAACAGGCAATGAAGGACCAAAACAGGATAGGAGAAAGGTCCGTTCTAAATGTTAACCCACTGTTGTCATTCACCAGACTGTTCATGCCTCATTAATCGCCGCTTGCATCAACTGACGACAGCTGAGGGTCAAAGATGTCATTTGATCTAGAGATAATCTACTTATGCGCTGGAGTGTGGGTAGGGGTAAGCCCGAGTGAATGGGCACATGCACCAGATAGAGAGGCAGACGGAGCCCAAGCATCTGAGACAGTCGTAAGTTTGGGGAGGGAACCTGAAGACGAGGAGCACGTGTGCGACCTTATCCATCCACTCTAGCATGGCAGGTTTGTCCCAAAAGAGCCTGGGCATTCTACTGCCATCCCCTCTCCCCTTACGCTGAATGCCACCAATCTAGGTAAACCCAGGGAAGTGTTTTGTTCTTAAGCCTATCCTCTGAGTAGGGACATGTTTGTTTGGCCTGAAATCAATAGGGCCCGTGGTGACCCTGTTTCCACCCAACTGTGGAAGCTCCCTGCCACATTAAGGAATGGAATGAGCTAGAAGTCACAGAAAGATCTAGGAAACTAAAGACCATGAATACACTTTCAAAGTTTGTTTGAGCATTTCTTTTCTTCTTTTTCAGTACTTGAAGGATGAGGCCTATAAACTACCGAAATAAAACGTCATTGTCTAAGATGCAACAATTGATATATGTAAGTCAGCATATACAAATGAAATAGATCGCTATGAATACTACATTAAATGCTTTGCTTTTTAGGCCACATGGGGTTTTCAAGGATGTGTTGAGGCAAACTCTGTCTCTAACCTCTGCAAGATCTGGGGACCCTTTCTGGAGCTGTCTCAACTGTGGTGTCTTCAGTCAGAAAGTGGGGATGACATCACCACATCTCAAATGTGGGCAGGTTAAATAAGATGATGGCTATGAAGCCCAGCACATCACAGGTGTTCAATCCATGCTGGTTTTCTCCTCCTAACTCCTTTCTCCCCCAAATCATAGACTTGACGTGTCGGTATCAGCACAGCCCTAGAACAATGAAAAAATACAAAGAACAAGAACCTATTCAGTGTTTTTCACCTTGGATAATGTGAGTGGAAGACAAGGGAGACTGACATGTTAGTGAGAGAAATAAGATGAATGGACAGTAAATGACACCTGTTTGGACTGACGGTAGCCCATTCACACATTTCACCAAAAAGGACCTGATTGTATTAGATGCACAGCTCTTCCTTCTATCCCCTTTTCAAAAGAAAAAAAAGAAAGGCTTAACAATTCTAGATGGAGGCTATCAAATCTGCTTTTACTGCTTATTTTGATGATTTCATGGATATACCTCATCATCCAGTGAATATTATTTTATCCAGATGTGATCGTCTGGCTCCAACTATCAAAACAAGCCTGCTACCACTTGGGGGTTAAAACATGTGAGCTCTGGGCTCTCTGCAGAAAAGGACTTTTTAAAAATTGTAAGATGCTTCCATGAGGCAGGGCTGTGCGTGCCTGTGTGGTCTGAGCAGGCTGGCAATGGGAGGGCTCCCCTTCACAGAAACCCCCAGAGCACAGTCTCGGGGAACACATCGGGAGGCAGCCAGGCATGGGGATTTTCCAGTCTGCCCTTCCCCGCCCTGCCTGTGACAACTCAGCTCATGCACCAGGCAACGAATCCCATTCACAAAGCCATCAGCGACTCCTGAATTCATTGAGAGACTCGGAACCCATCTTGCCGAGGTTCAACTGTGGGTTAATCCCAGCTAACCTAAATCATTGTTCCCTGAACACAAAGGAACGTGGAATTCTGTGTTAGGGCTGTGTGTCAGCACGGCTTCCTTGCTAGGTAGAAGTATATCCGCCCTCAAGTGAGAGAGAATATGTGAATATGTGAGTAGCTGGGGAGCTGTGCTTCTCCCTCCAGCCTGAGGCTTCCATTTACTGCCGCCCCCAGGGCATCCAGAGGCGTGGTTTAGACCATAAAACCTGTTCTGTAAACAACTTAATCTCACAAAGGTCAGTTTTATTCTTTTCATGCTCCACTTCCAAAATGTACAACTGTAGGATGTTTCCTGTCTTCCCCTTCTACCATGAAGACAGCCACCAGTAGGGGAGGGTATGTGTGGGCGGGACATTGCTGTATTTGAGCCATCAATTTAGAAAGCATATGAGGTTACTGTGTCCCTTCATGAGGCACAACTCTGCAAGGACCAGTTCCATAGCATAGTGAGATGAATATGCATATTAGAATCTGTACATAATCTTCACATGCAGTGATTGCAGTCCATAGGCTCTAGACATAAAGAAACATGCATTTTACAATAGTACTAGATCAATTTAAAAAACCCCAGGAGTTAACTTTTAGCTCACAAATTGGATAAAATATTAAATTCATTGAGAAACAGGCAAACCATAAGGCTGTAAAATGGTCCATTATAGTCAGAAAACTCATCTGCCATGTGAGAGTGCTGAGTATAAGACCTCACCATAAATCTACAAAAGAAAGGCTACTCTTCCAGACTCAGGAGAGAAGGGAATAAAAGTCGCATCAGCAATGTATATTGCTCCCAGATTACAAAATTAGGGTTTATAGGGAAAAATTTAGCCTGCAGTAATGGTCAGTAAAAATGACTGGTTTTATAGAACAGGAACTTGTAAAGATAAAGGAGAAAAGCAGCAGGAAAAAAATGAAAAAGACTCCCACAGAAACCTGTCCAGAAATAGAAATTCAGAGGACTTCCTGCCCTTTAACAGAATAAGCTCAATTGAGATGAAGAAGAATTATGGATGAAGCAAGGCAAATTATTTGATCAAACTGAGAACTTTTTTTTAATAGTCATTCAGGAAAGAGCAAAAACCACTACCGTTATCTACCATGGACAGAGGCTGTTCAGAGCTGGTAAAGGAATTAAATTTGTCACCAGTCACCAGGCACGGTGGCTCATGTCTGTAACGCCAGCATTTGGGGAGGCTGAGGTGGGCAGATCACCTGAGGTCAGGAGTTTGAGACCAGCCTCGCCAGCATGGTGAAACTCCATCTCTACAAAAATACAAAAATTAGCTGAGCATGCTGGTGCATGCCTGTAGTCCCAGCTACTCTGGAGGCTGAGGCATGAGAATCATTTGAACCCAGGAGGCAAAAGTTGCAGTGAGTCTGGATTGTATCAGCCTGGGCGATAGAGCGACACTCCATCTAAAAGAAAAAAAAAAACTGTTGCTAGAAGCTCACCATCTTGCATGCTGTAGTTGTACCAATGGGTAGGTGCAGCTATGTAGCTAAGCTACACTTCAAGACTTCAACTTCAAATGTATGATAATAAATGGATTAAGCCAATAAAATTTTATAAGTGCAAACCTAAGAATATATTCTTTAATGGCTGCTATGAAATATGCTGGAATAGGGCCAGAATATTAACACACATTCTGGCCAACACATCAGGGGTTTGGTTATTTGAGAGAAGTAACAGAGGCAGGGAGTTCCCTGTCCGAGCTGTTCCCGCTGTATTCACACCCACAGTCATGAATGAAGGATCACTGTGAACCCAGCACGGCGTCTAATGCTCCAGACACAAGGTGGGAAGTTTCTTAAGATGCTCACAGTTAGCTAGCACACAAAAAAAGTCTTTTTAAAATCAATGCACGATGTGTAATAGGAGGCTGTGAGGGAAAGCAGGATTGGGGATGACTCCTATGAGAGGCTGGGAAGCCTCTTCACAGCACAGATAGCCATGTAGCCAAGCTATGGCCCTTAAGACAAAATCAGAAATTTAGTTTTGTTTTAGGGGGTCTGGGATTGGGGGCTACTTGGAAAGATTTTTGTGATATAAAGAGAATAACTTAACTGCTGCAAACCCTCCCTGCAGTCACTCTTTTTTTTTTTCTATCTTTTCTCTTTTTGGCTTATATAGAGATGTGAGCAGGCACCATAGCAGCTGTCTTGCAACCATGAGTAAAAGGCTAAGGAAATTGCAGAAATAACCCTGGCATCAGAGTGTCTGCATTCTAATGTCACAGTAACCCTGACTGCTAAGCCAACACCAGTACCTGCCACTTCCTGATGTCCTGTTATAGACAAGAAAAAAATCAGCCCAGGTGTGTTTAGACCACAGTGATTGGTGCAGCCAAATGCATTCCTAACTGACGCATTTTCCAAGGAGTCTGTCTCATGCCGTAACTGCATTAGTCAAATGTTGACACTGGTCCCTTATTGCTGATGAAGTTCAAACTCTTTTGCCTTCATTGTTAGTCTGACTTCTCCCTTCCCTTCAGCATTACCGCCCTTGTTCCCAACATGAGACTCTCCAGTGGAGCCAGGATGGCCTCTTCCCTCTTGTTCCAGCTAGCAAATTAAATTTTCCTGCTGGAAACTCCTGTAGCCCTTGAAGAGTTGCACAGTGATGCACTTCTCCATTTCTACCTGGTCCCCAACCCTGAGCACTTTCTGAGGGCCAGGGCTAGAGCACATGTTTACTTTTCCATGTCTCCCGTGATAACTGGCATGCTACTGGGCACATCTGGGGAGAGAGTAACAGAATGTCTGGCAGAAGAAAAACTTAGCTAGATCTGCTCCAACCCTCTCCTTTTGATTGGACGGTCAAGACCCAAAAAGGTGAAGGGAACTCACTCAGGGTTACACAATGGAGTATTAATAGGCCCAGAACCACAACACCAGGCTGCTGTCTCTTCGATGAGTGTATTTTCCACTATACGTCACTGTCTAAAAGAAAAGTGCCAATTAGAGGCACACAAAGTAACAAAGCTGGTGATGACTATAATGGATGATTACGTCTTTTCAGAGGCATGAAAAAGAGAGCTGAGTAGAGGCCGATGTGAAGGAGCTTCTTCAGTATATAATTAACTGCTGACTTCTTTGTATTGTTACAATAATGAACTCAGCAATGAGCTGAGAACACCCTTCCCTGAAGGGGCAAGAATAGCCATGCCAGTCTCACTGGAAGACGGCTCATGGGCTGGGGTCTTTGGCGAGCTCTGAGTCACTGGGTCCATATCCCATTCACGTGCATTTACGATGGAGCCTGACATGTACCTCAATGCCTCTCCTCTTTCTAACAGGATGGGAACTGTGCTCTAAGCTGTTTTGTTCTGTTGCTTGTTTTGAGACGGAGTTTCGCTCTTGTTGCCCAGGCTGGAGAGCAACAGCGCCATCTCGGTTCACTGCAACCTCGGCCTCCCCGGGTTCAAGCAATTCTCCTGCCTCAGCCTCCCAAGTAGCCAGAATTACAGGCAGCCGCCACCATAACCAGATGATTTTTTGTATTTTTAGTAGAGATGGGGTTTCACCGTGTTGGCCAAGCTGGTCTCAAACTCCTGACCTCAGGTGATCCACCCACCTCAGCCTCCCAAAGTGCTGGGATTATAGGCGTGAGCCACCATGCCAGACCCACTCTGAGCTGTTTTGAGAAATGAAGCTTCAGAGATTATGAAAGACTGTGATCTCCAGAATGACTTGACTGGAGGCCCCTGAGAAGATGGAATTTGTTGACTCACAGTCATAAAATCTTAGATTTTGGAGCTAGATGAAACCCTGGAGATGACCTAGTCCAATCTCTTTATTTTAAGATGAAAAAACTGAAGCCCAGAGACAGAAAGTGACTAGCCTGTGGTCACACAGCCAGGAGTGGTAGAACTGTCAGATGCTGTGTTCCTCTGTTGCTTCCCGGGTACACACACTGCTGGCCACACCTCCCAGGCTTTGGCTCTCTGATGCCAGAGTGTCAAATGCCTTCCAGAGCCCCCTGAAGTGTCATGCTGCTTACTGGAAAGATACATAGATTGCTACCTAATAAGAAATGAGGCAAAGCCATTTTTTTCCTCCCCAGTTAATCAATAACTGGACACAGGGGCCTCCCTTTCCTGAAACATGATCTCAAATACTACATAGGGTGAGTGAGGGATTTGGCAAGACTGCCAGCTGCTTTTGTTTAAACACAGAAGCCAGACAGATCAATGGACAGGGTGAACTACCCTGTATGATGTCGTTTGTCTTAATATCCACTATGAGGCTTTAAAACTAAGTTTGCAGAATCACAAAGAATGAGAACTAAAAGAGAAGAGGAAGTCAAGGAGCAGAGTCTGTCCAGAGTCAGATACCTCAACAGTGACAGAACTAGTATTAATAGTGAACGAAAACCCTGGGCAAGATGACACACCAAGTTATTAAAAGGCCATGGAGCACTTATAAAAGGCACATATAAATAGAAATGTTGAATTACAAATGCAAGCCCCTGTGACCTGCCTGGTGTTCCAGCCCAGTGGTTTTCCAACATCTATGACGGAGCCACTGAGGCTGCACCTCAAATCAATGCTGGCTGAGGGCACACATCAGTGCAGGTGTCCAGAGCTCCCAGCTTGGCAAGGGATGCTCTTAAGATACCATCTTGAAATTCTTAATTTTATCTTTGAATTCCTATTTTCGATGGGAAATTGAAGAATGCACCAGGATCTGGGAGCCTTGTTTCACACTCAGGCCCCACCACCACAATCTCCCTATTCCCTGGGAAGGCTTCCTCACTGCCTCCTTGTCCTGGTGCCCTGCCCTTGCCCCACCTCCCCCACCCCACCCTGCAATGAATCCTGCCCACTGCCTGGGGCATCAGTGAGATCACCTAGGCTGGGGATGGGGTGGGGTGCAAGTTGTCATTCTCATCACTCTCTGCCTCCAGTGAGAGCCTGTGAACAGACAAGCATGCTGGAAGGTTCAGGGGTGTCTCAGGGTAGGGCAAGGTGGTGGCTGTCCCCATACCTGGCTGACAGCTGGCCTCATCCCAGGCTGGCAATACCATGGCTGTTCAGTACACATCCAGGCAGGTGTGAGCCTCTGCCTACCCAACCCAGGTCCCAACCACTTCTCAGTGTGGAAGTTGTGATCCCTTGAGAGTATCCAGTCCTCTATGAGTTAGGGCAGACTCCCATGACCTGGCAGGGCAGAGAACATCAATCTGGGGGCTGACAGAGAATATCCTGCCCTGGAAGCCAGTGGGCAACACTGCAAAGTCACAAATAGGGGTCCCCAGGCACTTGTGAGAGTCCATACTGGCCCTTGCAAATATCCCCATGCCTGAGGGAGTACAGTATCAAATAGCAAATTTTTAGAAAGCACAATAGAGAAAGAAACCAGAAAGAAAACAAAAAGTGTAATATTTTGGAAACTTTAACAGCACTTTTGTCTAGATTTTGAATAAGGAGCCTGCAATTTCATTTTGCACGACACCACACAAATTATACAACTGGTCCTGCCTCAAGCTTAACCCAGGTCCTGGGACCTATCATATCCACATAGGACGTTAAGGATCCAAATGACTCAGTAACACATGGAATAAGAAAGTAATCCTTGCTTGAATGTGTACTTTAATTTATGCCCTACATTATACTCCAGAGTTATTGCTACGTTCCTATCTTGGTCTCTTTGCCTTACTTTCCAATTGGAGTTTTGCTCCACAACAGGGGTCCCCATCCTCTGGGCCATGGAACTATGCTGGTCCCTGGCCTGTTAGGAACTGGGTTGCAGAGTAGGAGGTGAGTGGCAGGCAAGTGAGCATTACAACCTGAGCTCCACCTCCTGTTAGATCAGCATCGGCTTTAGATTCTCATAGGAGCATGAACCCTATCATGAACTGTGCATGTGAGGGATCTAGGTTGCAAGCTCCTTATGAGAATCTAATGCCTGATGATCTGAGGTGGAACAGTTTCATCCTGAAACTATCCCCTGCTCCCATCCGTGGAAAAATTGTCTTCCACGAAATGGGTCCCTAGCGCCAAAAAGGCTGGGGACCACTGTTCTAGAACACCGATCCCTAAGATCTGCTACCTGCATCTTCCTAAAGTTACCTTCTTGTCAAAGCATCCATCCTCTCCTCCTATAGGAATCTCTCAGGCCTCATATCCCGGACCAGTGGGCCCATCAAGGAGAGAGGAAAGAGTCAACATCTGATAGGCGCCTACTTCATGGCAGTGCTTCACCTAAGTTGAGTCCTCAATTCCACACTCTGTTCATTTGAAACAATACTAGTCCCAGCTGTGACATAAAAAGATGGCATGTTCTATTTTAAGAGGCAGTTTCTTTGGTCTGGCTTCTTTCTATTGATTCTGTGTGGTCAGAAGTAACTAGGAATACTGTCTTCAGCAAGAGAAAACGTAGTAATTTGGGATTGTTTAACCCATTGAAGGGTAATTTAAAGAGTTCACACTATGTGGACGGATTACCTGAAGGATGGTGGTGAGTATTTTTTCTATTGATCACAAAAGGCAAAGCAGGCTGAGCGTGGTGGCTCATGCCTATAATCCCAGCACTTTGGAAGACCAAGGTGGGTGGATCACCTGGGGTCAGGAGCTCAAGACCAGCATGGCCAATATGGCGAAACCCCGTCTCTACTAAAAATACAAAAATTAGCTGGGCATTATGGCACATGCCTGTAATCCCAGCTACTTGGGAGGCTGAGGTAGGGGAATCACTTGAACCCGGGAAGGGAGGGTTGCAGTGAGCCGAGATCGTGCCACTGCACTCCAGCCTGGGCAACAGAGATTTTTGTCTCAATAAATAAATAAATAAATAAATAAATAAATAAATAAATAAATGGCAAAGCAAAAGAAAATGAATTTAATGTTGAGCCAGGAGATATTTAATACAAGGAGAAAGTTCCTAGGGCTGGAAATTTTCTGATGGAAGAAGATACTGAGACCATAGACACAGGGTCCTAGATTCCCATAAACAGATTTGGGTCGGAATTCACTCTCTAACTATGTGACCCTGACAACTTACCCTCTTTTGAGTGTCCAGTGCTAAAATGGAGACAATATTATCTACTTCATCATTTTGCTTTGTGAAATCGGCCTGCACTCAGCATTTAGTAATTTTGTCTTGCATTTTAATTGGAAATGCCCTGGTACAGAATAAAGAGTATGGATTTTGGGATCTGGCAGTCTTGAGTCAGGATTCCACATCTGTCACTAACAGAGTTACCTTCAGAGAGAGATTATTGCACCTCAGGTTTCTGTAAACAGGAGATAGGCCACCTATAACACACATGTTTTGAATATTAAATGAGATAGTCATTAATAGATTAATGTATAAAGTGTCTGAAATGTATTAGCACTCAACAAATATTAATGTTTTCTCTTCCATCTAATCACATGCACACACGCATGCAAGCACACACACACAAGTGGCTTTAATCAGTAACAGAAAGTGAAAATGTTGATGAATCCTAGTTTTTTTTTTGTTTTTTTTGTTTTTTTTTTTTTGAGACGGAGTCTTGCTCTGTCGCCCAGGCTGGAGTGCAGTGGCCGGATCTCAGCTCACTGCAAGCTCTGCCTCCCAGGTTCATGCCATTCTCCTGCCTCAGCCTCCCGAGTAGCTGGAACTACAGGCGCCCGCCACCTCACCCGGCTAGTTTTTTTTTTTTTTTTTTTGTATTTTTTTTAGTAGAGACGGGGTTTCACTGTATTAGCCAGGATGGTCTCGATCTCCTGACCTCGTGATTCACCCGTCTCGGCCTCCCAAAGTGCTGGGATTACAGGCTTGAGCCACAGCATCCGGCCCCTAGTTTTTTTTTTTAATTGCAAGGTGTGTGAAAACCAAGCATACTTGCAGAAACTCAAGATTATTTTTATTTACTCAGAGACAATACTGACTTTAAAGAAAAGAAATTATCTAACCTAACAATGGAGTGTAAACATCACCCTAAATGACGGTCTTGGCCATTGTGGTGTCCCTGTCTTCAGACAGTGGCTGCCTCTGGGCTTTAACCTGGACCAAAGCCTCTGAATTCTGCCACCCTTAATGGTGACAGGCACCTGCAGCACAGTGTAAATCCCCAACACCAGCATGGCCTTCAGGTTTCAGTGACCGGATTTCTCTTGTCAGCCACGTCTGCAACTCTCCTTTCTCTCAGGAAATATGTTGACTCATTATACCTATTTTTAATAAAAAGGCAAATTTAAGCCTTAATTTGTATTTCAAAATAAATTCTGTTAGGGCATGGACCCACTAGGGAATTAGTTACAAATGGTTTTTAGTGGTACACATTTAATGAACATTTAACCAAAGAAAGAAAATTGCTAGTATGCATAATTTCTTTTTTTTTAACCAACTGAGTATTATAAATCCAATCTGTCCTTTCTCTTTAACTACTTTTGCCATAAAACCACTTATTTTATGGCTGTGGTGACATAGCACTGCTGTTTCACTTTATGATTAATAAAGTAATTAGCACCGGTTCTAATATTCTTAGCAAAAAGGCTGGGCTTTAGATATTTCTGTTGCACTAATAAGTTTTCTAAAGCTACGTGGTGCACATGGAAGATGGCCTGCTGGGGCCTGCAGAACGCATTTTCTAATGTACATCGTCAAGATCAATTGATAAATTACGTCAGTCTGGGTTAGTCATCATACAGAAAATATCATTAGAGATGAAAAAGGAATGAAAGGATGCGGGCAGGGGTAATTTGGTTTTCATTGTTGATTTATGTTATAGAACTATTCTTGTAGGCAATTACCAAAACACAAAATGCCAGGGAAAATGAAAAAATTCTGAAAAAGAAGAGCCTATTACAGCAAGATATGTGGTAAACAGACAAGAATGACAGCTCTTTTGAAACAGCAGCCCATGGAGTCAACTGGGAAGCATATTTCTGACTCTGCACACAGTGTCTTTGGGGCCACGCCAAACGCAGAACTGGATCCTGGGCTCCGTTATGTCCTTCCTTCTGAAATATGTTTTCTTAGTGAGTCTTTGAGGACAACGCAGGGGTGCAGGTCACAGCAAGCGTGTGCTGGGAAGAGAGCCACCGTGGTCCGAGGAGCTGCGGTGTTGATTCTGCTTGGAAACGTGAGGATGCTGAGCTCATTCACGAGGGAAACTCAGGGCCCTTTGTGGTTGCAAAACTAAAAATAAAAAATTGCATTTATGCATGGACATTGCTGAAAAACAAACCCTCTCTGTTTTCAGGGCTTGCCTTGGAAATCTATTAAAGCAATTTGATTCTTGGGACAGGATATAAATTTTCTTACCAGCCTTACAATTGTTGACCTCATTGCCCTTCCATAATTCATTCATTCATTCAATGAGCATTTATGCTATGTCGGGCCGGGGCTTGGCCTTGGGGAGACAACGATCCTTGCTTAGGGAGCCCACAGTGTGTCATAAATAATAGTTTGGGCTCTGGAGTTAGACAAACGTGTATCCAGGTGTCACTACTTATTGGTTAAGTGACTTTGGATATATTACTCACACAAGCCAGATCTAAAATGGGGACAATAAGTATACCTACCTCATAGGGTTGTTGTGAGGATTAAATGAGGTAATGCTATCTAAGGGGCTGCAGAGAATATCACGCATTATGTGTGCTCAATTAAATAGAAGCTATCACTAGTATTATATTAAGATCATGCCACTGATTCAGGACTGTGCAGAGACACACTTTGAGCTGTTTCTCTGGTGCTAGAAATGAATTCATATAGAGTCATCTGAGCTTTCTCCTTGGTGTCTCCTTGGGATCTATAATGCATATCTACAAATAGTTTTCTCTGATCAGAGAAAAATCAGTAATTGGTAGAGATTGAATAAGATGCCAATACTGATCAGCCCAGGACTCCATCAATCAAACTACCCAATCCAGACAAACCCTGTTAGGGATGATGGATGCTTCCTCTCTCTTTCCTCCTCCCCCTCCTCTTCCCCTCTTCTTTCTTTCTTCTCCTCTTCCCTCTCATTCTCACCTATCACCTACATTCTCCTCTCCCCCTCTTCTCTCCTCCCCGCTGCCTGGTCATGTGGCATATCCTTAGATTCTGCTATAGTCTGAATATTTGCATCCCACCGAAATGCATAGGCTAAAAACCTAATCCCCAATGTGATGACATTGGGAAGTGGAGACTTTTAGGGGGGTGACCAGGTCATGGGTGGAGCCCTCATGAATAGGATTAGTGACTTTATAAAAGAAGCCTCAAAGAGAGCTCTTGCCCTTCCACCATGTTGAGGATGCAGCAAAAAGGTGCTGTCCATGAACCAAAAAGTGGGCTTTCCCCAGACACTGAATCTGCCTCGATCTTGGACTTCCCAGCCTCCAGAGCTGTAAGAAATCCATTTCTGCTGTTTATAAGGTACCCAGTCTGTGGCATTCTGTTATAGCAGTCCAAAGAGACTAAAACAAATGTGCTTCCATTTTCAATAAGGAAAGCATGCCACCTCTCGTGGTTCTGAATAATCCCCATCCCTCAGGAGCCAAACTGGAGTGAAACAAGAGTCAGTTGCTCAGAAGGAAAGTGAGTATAATTCACTGACATAAATTCCTCAGAGTTGGGAGGGACATCAGAGACGCTACCCAGCCCTTTGTCTTCAGGAGGGAAAGGTCTCATTTCCTTTCTCCGATGAATCCGGAGAGGTAGAGAAACCTGCCCAAAGCTGCACAGGTGTGGGGGTGGAGGTGGGTTACGAGGCCGGCCTCCCTCCTGAGGCCCAACTCTCCCACTATCCTGCAGCTCATGGTGACAATCACCCCTGGGTCACTGCGGCACCTGTCACTCCTTAACTGCTGCTTTTCTTAGGCCTTGAGATGCTTCGCTTGAGATGCTTTTTTTTCCCCCTGTAAATGGTCAGTCACAGTGGCTCATGCCTGTAATCCCAGCACTTTGGGAGGCCTAAGCGGGTGGATCACCTGAGGTCAGAGTTTAAGATCAGCCTGGCCAACATGATGAAACCCCATGTCTACTAAAAATACAAAAATTAGCCAGGCACGGTTGCACATGCCTGTAATCCCAGCTACTCGAGAGGCTGAGGCACGAGAATTGCTTGAATCTGGGAGGTGAAGGTTGCAGTGAGCCGAGATCATGTCACTGCACTCCAGCCTGAGTGACAGCTTGTGTCTTCAGTCATCTCCCTTTCACTAGTTTCTAAAATGGCATTGGTTCACAAGAGTCACCTAGTCATGGAGTGAATTGGTGCCCATCCCTGTGGTGAGATGTAGGGATGTGGGAACTTCCATGAGGCCCTGTTCAGGAGCAAGGAGACTGACGGGAGGTCTGGACACCTGGCTTCCAGATCTCTGTGCCCATTCGCTGCCTTGGTCTGACCCGCAAGCAAAGGGGTTAGCCTGGTTAGCGGGACCAGCCCCAGCTCAGGACACACAGCTGTGTGCTGGGGCTCAAATTCCCCAACAGCCTCTTGAAATGCTCAGAGAAGCTCTCAATCACCATGCTTGTGTGTCTGACTATCCCAGCTTTGCCCATAAACTCCCAACCAGACGCCTCTGTTCATCACTCGGTCTTGGCAAGAGAGGCCAAGTGGAATTCCAACAGTCACTGAGGAGCAGAGGGAGGCTTCCAGAAGGAGAGACATGACTAAATATTTTGGAAATTTCTCCTGCCAGTTTCTCTGTCTCCTCTACCGCCCCTGTTTCAAGACATAGAGGACATAATCCTGTCACCCAAAACAAGATGGCATTTTAAAATTAAACTTGAAACAAGTATATATTTCTGATCTTCAACTCACTCTCACCCAGCCAGAGCATTTACAGTCCAGCCAAACCCTCTACACTACCTGCCTGCAGTATCTGTTTGGAGTGGGATCCTTCTAGAAATTAAGAGGTTTAACCCCACACAGACACTCACTGCCCCTCAACTTGTGTGCACATGCACCCCCAAAATCCTTTGTCAGCCCAGCCAAAGGCTGGTCATCATGTCTTTGTGCCCAGAGTAAGAAACGCAGCAGTTATTTCTACTAAAATCAAGAGACCAAGCAGACCCTTCCCCAGACACCTGAAGAGAAGGTTGAATCTTACCTGGCCTCATCATCCCATAAAAGAGCAAGGGAAGCCATTCTGGCAGATTTTCTCTCCAAGCCTCATTGAATTCTGGCCTACCCCAGGGGCAGGAAGTCAGCGCTACTGCTGTGTGAGCAGCTGGTGTGGCCATCCATCAGCCTGCTGCCCCCTCTGACAACTCTCACACATGCCTGCAGTGCTGGAGGGTTCCATCAGGCAGGGACACCTATGCACCATCCCAAAAGGAGCATAAGGTCCCTAAAAGGTCATCAGAGCCAAGGCTAGTCTGCCTGACCAGCAGTGATGGCCTAAACCATCACCTTTTGACTAATCCTGGGTGCGGGGCCCTGAGCAGCTCCCCCAGCCCCTGTGGGCCCTGCAGTGGTCCCTCTTTCACTCTGCGCCCTCTCTGCCCTCCCCCTCTTCCAGTGGCCTGTGTTCTTCTCCTCGTACTGTGCCAGGATGGTGGGCAAGGGGCTATGCATGTCCAAAGGCGGTTGGTAGCTCCTGAGAGACTTGGCACTTTAAATGCCAGGGCTGAAAGCGCTTGTCAGAGCACGGCATGCCGAGCTGATGCGGGTTGGGCCGCCCTCCACCCACACCCGGGCTGTGCTCCGCCCTCTCCTGCAGTGCCAGGGCTGCAGTCTCAGGTCCTGCCAGTTGGCTCTGGGAGTGCAACCACACAGACAATAAGGTCCTGGAAATCCTCCCACCTCACCACCACTTACACACTCCACACACCCACACTCCACACAACACACACTGCACACACACCATGAACACACAACGCATACCATCACACCACCCACACAACACACCACACACCCACATCACACATATACACCACATACACATACCCCACAACACACCGCAGGCACCACACACACCACATATACCACACACCACGCACACAAAACACACACAAGCCACACCACCCACACAACACACCACACACCCACATCACACACATACAGCACATATACACACTGCACCACACACAACACACACATACATCACATACACTCATTGCCCCACACACCACACACAGCATACAACACACACCACACACCTACATCACACACAACCACACACCAACACCTACATCACACCTACACACACATTGCACCACACACCACACACAGCACACACAAATACCACACACAACACACACCCACATCACACACATATACCACATACACACACAACACAACACACACACCACACTACCACACCACACACAAACCACAAACACATCACCCACACCACCCACACAACACACCACACACCCACATCACACACATACACACCATACCACATACAGCATACCACACCTCACCACCACTGACACATTCCACACCACATACTATACCACATACTACACATTACATACGTACCACACACCATACGCACCACACACCACATATGCACACTACACATACCACATACACCATACCACAAACACCACACATCACACATGTACCACACACCATATCATACATACCATATACACCACACATATCACACATGCAAAACACACCCCATACACACTACACACAAACCATACACGCAACACACCACCAACATAAAACACACCACATATACACCAAACACATACCACACAAACACCACACACACCACATAGCGCACACACAAAACACACCATACACACACTACACACATATACACAACACACACCACATACCACACACAAAACACACCATACACACACCACACACACATTATACACAACACACCACATGTGCCATACACACCACACATCCTACACACACACAACACACATGCCACACATACTACATACCATATCCCCCCACACACACATCATACACAGATGATATACACACACCACACACCACTCGCATCACACTCCACACACATGCACATACACACTCACACAAGAAAGGCCTTCTTTTCATTCTCCTTCAAGACCCGAGTCAGATGCTTGCCACTCCTCTGCAGCCTTCCCTGTCCCTCTCAGTGCCGTGAGTCTCTTCCTCGCCTTCGCTCCTGTAGCATTTCCTTTATACCTAAGCTTGCTACTCTCCCGAGAATATCTGCGTGGCTATAAGCTCCCTGAGGGCTGGGACCTGGGCTTTCTCCTCTTTGTATTCCTTGTGAGCCTTGCAGAGGCCTGCATAGTTGTACACTCAGTAAACATTTGTCAAATTAGAAACCAAAGACAATGTCCCACCAAGAGAAATCTGGGCTCAACCCCATCTCAATAAATGATGCCAATTTTAGATGTGGGGGTACATTAGTTTGCTAGGGCTGCCATGACATAGTACTATAGGCTGGGTGGCTTAAACAACAGAAATTTATTTCCTCACAGTTCTGAAGGCCAGGAAGTCCAAGATCGAGGTGTCAGCAGGGCTGGGCTCTTCGGGAACCTCTCTCCTTGGTTGGAAGATGGCCACCTTCCCCCTCAATCTTCCCATGGTCTTTCCTCTACATGTCTGTATCCTAATCAGCTCTTCTTATAAAGACAACAGTCATATTGGATTGGGGCCCATAATAACAACCTCATTTTAACTGAATTACCTCTTTAAAGACTCTAGCTCCAAAACCAAGTACATCCTGAGGTACTGGGGGCCAGGAATTCTGCATATGAATTGGGGGACATCAATGAGCAGCACTTACAATTTTCCTGATGTCTTTCTAGGCACAGCAAACGGCTACGACCCCAAAGCTACCCATGGCTGCAGCCTCTACTTGTCTCCTCAGGACATGACTTCCTGTTCCTTGACAGAGGTTCTTGTCTGACCTTAATATTTTAAGATAAATTTTCCGATCTCCACAGCAGTTTTTCTCTTCTGGAGAGTGAATTCTGTGGCAAATCCTGTGGTCAGCAGCTCACAATGAGGTTCACCCATGGTAAGCAGGTAGACAAGTGTGGCAGACATGCTTAGCCCTATTTCTGGGTCCATTTTCACTCTTTCCTTCTGCCTTTTTGCCTTCATTTGCTCGACTTTGAATTTATGTTGGCCAAATGTTACGCATCGTAATAAGCTGCCTGGAATGCTTTCCGGAATAAAGAAGAGTATAATGTGTGCTGTCGAATTTCTGTTGGTCAAATTTGATGCATTGTTAGAAGATCCCTGGAGTGCCTTCTAGAATAAAGAAGAGTATAATGTGTGCTGTTGTCAGCAGGCACCACTACCTTTCCCTTCTGAGAATGGGAACTACACTTCCCAAGACCTTCTGTATATGGCTTTTTTTTTTTTTTTTTTTTTTAATGAGAGGAACTCGTGTGATATTTGGAAGGCTGAAAGGAAGTGGAAGCCATCAGTCTTCAGAGATGGTTGCAGCTGGATGTGTGGACAGATGAGAGATTCCCCACGGCTTCCTGGCAAGCCCTTTATCACCACAGACTGAGACGGTTGGTGTTGGGGGCTCCTCGGGAATCTCAAGAATTCCAGGCAAGCTTTTGAAAACCAGCTGCTTTGGGGCTGCAGGCTGAGATTTCAGGGTAACTCCTTTGACTTTCAGGGACAATTCCCCAAATGCTGGCAACAGCTTCTCTCACCTGCACTCTCCTAAATCTTCTAACTTGTATGTAAGCTCCTACTTGACTTTTAAACCCTTTATGTGCAGAACATATAGTGGCTTCTGTGTTCCTCACCAAATCCTGTCTGATACCTACATAAGTCATAAAAATAAGCTACTATAGCCTTGTACACTGATAGTGGGAATGTAAGATGGCACAGCCACCGTGAAAAACACTTTGATGATTCCTGAAAAAGTTAAACATAGATTTACCATATGATCCAACATTCCACTTATAGGTATACACCCCAAAGAATTAAAAGCAGGAACTCAAATGAATACTTGTGTGCCAATGTTCATAGCAGCACCATTCACAATAGGTGGAAACACCCCAAATGTCCCTCCACAGATGAACAGACAAATAAAATGTTGCATGTACATACAGAGGACTTTATTCCACCATAAAAAGGAATGGAATTCTGATACACGCTGCAACATGGGTGAACCTTGAAGACGTTACGTTGAGTGAGAGAAGCCAGACACAAAGGGGAAAATATTATATGATTCCACTTACCTGTGATATCCAGAATAGGCAAATTCATAGAGTCAAGAAGTAGATTAAAGGGCACTAGGGTCTGGGGGAGGGGAGAATAGAGTGTTTTTACTGGGGACAGAGTTTCTATTTGGGATGATGAAAAAGTTTTGGAGAAAGATAGTGGTAAGGGTTGTACAACATTGTGAATGTACTTAATGCCACTGAATTGTGCACTTAAAACAGGTTAAAGTGGTAAATTTTATGTTATGTTTATTTTACCACAATAAGAAATGCGTGTTTAAAAAATCCACTGTGGCGGCAGCACATTCTAGATGTCACCTGGGTATAATCAGCCCATTGTATTATAAGTAGCCAATGTGTATAGACTGAGGACGCAGAGTACACACAGGTTACCAAGTATGTGTCTCCAAAAAGGGAGACAGTCCCATCTCAACCAGCTGTGGGGGAAAATCCTAATGAGATGACAGTATTTATTCTTCCATCCTAGTCCCCAGATCTAACCAACGCCCAAAGTAAGCTTTCCTTGCCTGATTCAAAATTTCTTTTCCAGATAGCTGAGCCTCCTGTTCTCTTTAGTACACCCTATCTTAGCCCCCACACCATTTACCTGTTTCTAACCTGCCTCAATCCCTAGTCCAGCATGAGTGGCTTCTTGAGAACCTTTCGATCTCTAGGTTTCTAAGACTGAAACCTTTTTTTTTTTTTAACTAATATTCAGCCTCCCATATAGACATTTACCTTTCTCTTTAGACTACTATATTCTCATTTCCAAAGACATTGGCCTAGACGTAGAGGAACGGCCATAGTTTGTTAATGAGTCAAGCCACTGTGTGTGTGTGTGTGTGTGTGTGTGTGTGTGTGTGTGTGAGAGAGAGAGAGAGCATGATTACCCCAGGCCACATAGTTCATCACCCCAATAAAGCAAAGCTACTATCCTTTGACATATACTCTTGTATAGCTGCTCTTCACTACATCACATTGCTCAGAACCATGGCCCAAGACAACCTGGCTTCAATTCTACAAGGTTTACATTCAACCAGTGTATTATCATAACCCTTTAAGGGAGTGTTCTCCAGGTGTATAAGTGAAATCTATCCCCTTTGTTTCAGTCCCAATCTAGATTACCATATATGTTTGCTTCTTTTAAAGAGAATTAAACCCTAAACTGTGTTGGTGATGGCCAAGTCCTTATTTGTATTTAGGGTTATGTGAAAACCACCTTTGGCATCAGGAGTCCTTGACTTTCTTGATTTTCTACTGACCTGCTTTGGGAATTGAATATATTACTTCTCTAAGCCTGAGATTTTTCCATGTTAAAAAAATAAAAGAGGGAAGTGGGATTTGAATGAATGAGTTACTAGGTTCTTTGTAGTTCCAGGAGCTTTTTATACGGTCAAAGCAAATCCTAGATTTCCCCTGTTGTGGAAGCCCCTCTGTTTCAGGTGCACAGCAGGCACAACAAACAATGTCAGGGCAAGGCAAGAGCCACAGAGAAGGTTACAGGCACAGAGAGGTCATGTGACCTCAGCTGAGTCCTCAAACTGATTCACATGTCACAACTGCTCCCACAGACCACACTGCCTTTTTGTCTGCCCACCTGGTTGGCTCACCTCAAGTATTTTCAATCGTATTAGCATATAGCCTGCTATCATTACATAATTTTGTGATGGGACATCTCTCTAGTTTGTATACAGAATCTATAACTTACAAAAGAGCCTAATTACAAGATCCTCCATAGAAACATACTCTGGTGAAAACACTCACCTCTGGTATAATCATATAACAAGGAAATAGCCAGAGAAGAGTCTTTACAGGATGGAGCCTGGCCTCACCCGGGTGCTCAGACCTCATCCTAAGTAGATTCCTTCTCCCTTACCCTCTCCAGCACCCTCTCTCTAATAGTAAAAACTCTGGCCCATGTGACCTCTGTGCTACATTGTCTCCCAAACTTAAGTGCTGTTCAAAATCCTATTTTCCTCCTAGAAGAAGACGTATGATCTATTTTCCTTATCTCTAAGAATGTCTTGCCTGTATACAGATTGTCTTCCTGGGTAATGCATTCCTGCACTCCCAGCTGGCTGGCTCTTAATCTGGATGCTATCAAAATATATGGCATTTGGGGCTGTGATTTCTATGGCTATACAAGTTCCTGGATTTCCATCCAACCTCCCTACCCCAGCTCATTTACGCAATGCAAAGGCAACAGGATATCGTGCAATGAAATCATTCTCACATCTGTCTTTGGGGTTGTAAAGTAATTTGCAAAAT
The DNA here is from genome assembly GCF_007565055.1 of Rhinopithecus roxellana. Classification (NCBI taxonomy): domain Eukaryota; kingdom Metazoa; phylum Chordata; class Mammalia; order Primates; family Cercopithecidae; genus Rhinopithecus; species Rhinopithecus roxellana. The sequence goes on from NC_044557.1 coordinate 23,816,122, forward strand.
CTTAGAGCCTCTTCTTCCCCTGTCCTCACTGGTGGAGCAACTGTGTGGTTCACACCTGAGTGTGAGCTGCTCACAGCCATGACTGGACCCTGGACCTGGACTTTCAGCTTCAGGTGTCCCGCCACTACACTGTGAAAACAGGCTGGCCACTTAGGATCTCAGTTCTTCATCTTTAAAGCAACAGATAAGCCTGAACCATCTCCATGGCCCCTGCATTAGGTTAAAAATAAGTCTGGTTGCTGAAATAGACTCGAGACGACAATGCTTGACCATTGTCTCACACACAAAAGCTAAAGCTGGGTTTAATGGCTCTACTCCATGATATCTCAGTGGGGCTCCAGTATCTGGCACCTGTTATATTGCTCTGTCATCCTAGGGGTTTGGTCTTGTCCTCTGGAATGGGGAAAAAGGAAGCAGAAGCCACACTCTGTCTTTTTAGGGAAATTATACTAGTGCCTTGGAACTTGGACATATGGCCATAATTGCCTCCCAGGGTGGCTGGGAGACTATGTGACCAGATAAAAACTCTATTAACAAATAAGAAGAGGAGATTGAATACTGGGGCCACCTAGGATTGTTGGCCATAGACCTTCTCAGTTGCACCATTCTGAGTCTATGAGATCATGGGTGAGGGTGGGGCAGGGGACATGAGAATCACAGCAGAAGCAGACACTGTAGGAGTCTCCAGGGACAGTGACTACAACTGCCACACTTGCATGTGCAAGATAATTCAAAGTTCAAAAGAGAATGTGCATAATGTTTTATCAGACACAGGGTCTCTGTTGCTCAGGCTGAAGTGCAGTGGTGTGATCATAGCTCCCTGTAGCCTCAAACTCCTGGGCTCAAGTGGTCCGCCTACATCAGCTTCCCAAAGTGGTTGGATAACAGGCATGGGCCATGTTATCAGTCGTGTGCATAATTTTATTTAAAGCAACATACACATTTAGCTTCTACCACCTGTATACAGATTGTCTTCCTGGGTAATGCATTCCTGCACTCCCAGCTGGCTGGCTCTTAATCTGGACGCTACCAAAATATATGGCATTTGGGGCTGTGTTTTCTATGGCTATGCTAGTTCCTGGATTTTCATCCAAACTGCCCACCCTAGCTCATTTACACAATGCAAAGGCAACAGGATATTTTGCGATGAAATCATTCTCACTTACATCTGTCTTCAGGGTGGTAAAGTAATTGCAAGATCAAAACGAAGTTTACAAGTTCATTTCAACAAATATTTGTTGGCACCTACTGTGTACCAGGCACTAGAAACATAAAAATGAATATGACCCATCCATGCCTTCCCTCACGGCACCTGTATGCTAGTGAGGAAACAGAGCCCAAATACGAAAGTTCCCCATCACAGCATAAGTGCTTTTGTAAAGGTGAACTCTGATGCTGCACTCTCTGATACAGGAGAGAAAACTAAAAATCTGAGACAACTATTGAGTAATACAAGCAGAAACGACCAGGTCCTAAAATATGTATTAAGGACGATGACATTCTGGTAGTGTTGATCAGGAAGGAGAAAGATTTCTGCAGGTTAAACATGAAAGGCAGGCCTTATTTGAGGAAGTCGACCATAAAAGGTGAGCAGAAATGGAGTGGCAGAAGGAGAAGGTGGTAAATCATCAGAAAGATTTTGTCTGAAATGTTTAAATGAAGGCATCTAGAGATTCTTAGGTCAGACAGAGTTGAAGAAAAGAGACACCTTCTTGAGTTTTAACCTTTACTGCAGAAGACCAAGTAAAGCTCTTTAAATGTCTTTCACGGTCCATTTGTAAAAGAAAGTTCTCAGCATTTCTTAAAACATGGGTTTTATAGGTTCATAGTAATTCCATCAGGAAGGGAAAAAGGAGAGAGAACCTGGAGCTCAGAGATGTTAGGGAAGCTGGCCTGGGCACACCTTGCATAAAAGCAGAGCCCTGACTCAGGCATTCTGGCCTCAGATCTCGTGTTTCTTGCAATGGGCCGGACTCCTCTTAAAAAGGAAAAATCAAAATTCGGGCTGGGCTTGGTGGCTCACACTTGTAATCACACACTTTGAAAGGCCAAGGCAGGAAGATCGCTTGAGGACAAAAGCTTGAGACCAGCCTAGGAAATAAAGCAAGACCCCTGTCCCTACAAAAAAATAAAAATAAGAATTAGCTGGGTGAGGTGGTGCACACCTGTAGCCCCAGCTGTTCAGGAGGCTGAGGTAGGAGGATCACTTGAGCTGCAGTGAGTTATGATTGTGCCGCTGCACTCTAACCTGGGTGACAGGTAAGAACCTGTCTCTAACATAAATAAATTAATTAATTAATTCACACAATCTGAGCAGAAGGAAGTGGATTTGGAGTGACCCCTAGGAGACTGGGAGCAGACAGAAGCCAGGGGCTTTAGGACAGGGACACCCAGCATGGTGACCTGCCTCAAATGGCTAATACTCCTTGACTAGAAGGTTCAGGTCTTGAAGCTTAATCCTCAGGATGTCCAGTTATATATGCCTTGGAGCCGTCTTCAAGACTGAAAACAACCAAAGGAATCATACAAAGAAATTCTATACTTGAAGACTACTCTGTCCTTGGAAAGGACTTCTTTGGGAGATTGTCCAGTTCCAGTAGAAAGTCTACAGCTTTGAGGGACGGTGAAATCTGCTGGGTGGGATACGGGACAGGATGCCCTCTTGAAGTCTCCTAACCCTGTGATAATATGAGCCCATGGTCATACTGTTGCTAGGAGGAGTGACCCTGCCCTTTACCACCCAGGCCATAGCACTCTGTGCCCACAGAGAGAACTAGTTCACAGGCCACTTTCTCTTTAATCCATGAGAAAAAGCAGCAGCATGATGGGGCTGTGGGCAGAAATCCAATTTTAAAAGGATTTCAAAGGATGCAAATTGTTTCCTGGAGAAGGGCTAATGACAGCTAATAGGCCAGTCCTGGGTAGCAGGCAGATGACCTAGCTGCAGTTTCCTATTTCTGTTGGCCATAATCACAATTTACATCTGCTATTTTCATCTTCCTCCCATATTATTGGCAGTGCAGCCACATTTTCACTCCTACTTCTCCCAAAGGACGTCAGCATGCGTATTTTACATAGGTACACAAAAGCATAAGCTTTCCTTTATCAGCCTAATGGGAAACAAACCTGCCCAGGCCTAAGCTTGCTATCCTTCCTACCTGCTTGTTCCAATGTATATCCACCATCCAGTTTGGATTGTTCAAAAGCAAAGGAAATAGAGTTGCTTTAAATTTATGAACGGACAAGGTTCTGAGTAATGGTGAATCACAGCTCGATATTTCACTTCAACCTCAGACACGGAGTTGGCTCCTGCTGCAGCTCTTTCTGGGTCATAGAATTCATCAGAGAATTGCTCATGGCCCTCAGCCCCGAGCTAGGATGGAGAGATGGATGAGGCCAAGGTCAGCCATGCCCATGGAGAGAGGCTGCCGTGCGTTGGAACGATGCTTCAGAGGACAAAGACATCAGCCCAAGTGTTGGCCAAGCAATGGAAGGCAGTGGGGGTGGATTTCTGAGAATATAGAAAAAGAGAATAAAAATTCTTGCTTGATCATGCAGGAAATGGATGCAATAAAGGAGTCCAACAGCCTGGCCCCAGATAGACATTATCTTGGATTCACCTTGAAGTCCTATTTTTATCATCCTCATGTTGTCTTACTCCCTGGACACTTTCCCCACCTCCAGCCCTGTGTGTGCTTAGAAGACTCTAACTTGTCTTTCAAGAACCTGCAGAATGTGACCTTTCTTGAAATCCCTGCCTCAATTTCCCCAGAACTATTTAGTTTGAATCCATTTTTACCATGATGCATTATAAAGATTTGTTTTTATTTCTATCTCCCCTACTAGACAGTGATCATCTCAAAAGCAAGGATGGTTCTCATTAATCTTTATGCCTCCAATTAATAGCATAGTGCTTAACAAATGCCTTTTGGATAGGGAGCTCAGAGTGAATAAATAGAAAAGGGAAGGAAAAATGAAAAAAGGGACGAAGGGAGGAGGAAAAAACTGGGAGAGTTTCATTTTCAACTCAATAAGATTCTTCCTTAAATCAGATGAGATGATTCAGGCTGGGTTGTACTAGCAAGGAGCAAAGAGTAATTACATTTTAAATCTGCTTTGAATACTATTGATAAGATTCTACATTTTATGGGCCTTACTGACAAGAAAAATAAAAAGACCTGGTAAGAGAGTCAAAGAATAAATTTAAAATGAGATGATATTGTTGTAGATAATATGCTAGCCTGCAACCTTAGCTGCCTGCCTGCTTGAAGATGCTCAGTCTTTACCTTGTCAGTTCCAGTGAATCAGGATAGAAAAGAACTGTGAAATTTTGTTCACCACTTTGATCCCTCAGGGGTGCTGGGAGACTCCCCTATTGAAGGCATCTCAGGGATCCTGACAGGTTTCCAAACACCTACCTCACTACTGTCAAGATGGGCTCAGACCTTCCTGGAGAGATGAAATGAGGCCATAGGGTAGTTTGGAAAACCATACTAAAACTCTTTACAGGGGTGGCATGTGGAATGCCACAGCCCCTTCAAGTTGGGAGCTTTGTCCTTCTGTATGTCTGCATGAGTTTTCCTCTTCTCACATCCAGTTGGAATGAGGGTGCTCCAGAAGGCATTTCCACTCACAAATCCTGCCACAAACACAGAGATGGCTCTGCATGAGCTTCCAGAGATGCTAAGGAGAGTAGAGTCTTTCCACCACTTTGATGAGTAACCATGGAGCAAGGGTCCAGCATGAGAGGAAGTAAAAGTCACTGGCTCACCTTGAGACTCATGAGTGAGGGTTTGGGGATGTGATAGTTAATTTTATGTATCAACTTCGCTGGGTCATGTGGTGCCCATATGTCAGGTCAAACATTATTCTGGGTGTTTCTGTGAGGGTATCTTGGATGAGATTCCCATCTAAATTGGTGGACTTTGAGTAAAGCAGTTGTGGCTGGGCCTTATCCAATCAGGTAGATGCCTGAATAGAACAAAAACACTAGTCTTCCCAAGCAAGAGGGAATTTTCTAGCAGACTACCTTCAGACTCCATCTGCAATATTGGTTCTTCCTGGTTCTATAGCAGACTGCCTTCAGACTGGAACTGGAATGTTGGCTCTCCTGCATCTGCACCCAGCAGAATTTGGACTCACCAGCCTCCATAATCATGTGATCCAATTCCTTATAATAAATCTCTTTCTACACATATAACAACCAGTTTCCTCTTGGTTCTGTTTCTTGGAGAGCCCTGACTAATATGGAGGCAGAGGGAGAGTGAATGATAGACTCACTGGCTGTCAATTTGCTGAGAAACTGAATATACAAATAGACAACAGCCAGACTACATATCAGAATAGAACCCTAACCCACAGTCTACAGCAACTATTCCAGAAACCTAATCCATTATCTATAATAACCAGCCCAGGAAGACAGCTTGCTCTCTATAAGTCAGATTGTAAGAGATTAGACCACAATCTCTAGAAACCATCCCAGGAAGCCAGACAATAATCCATGTAACAATTGGTCCCAAACAGCCAAGACTTGGTTTATATCTGACAGCTTCCCTAATAATTGTCCCCACTTCCAACTCAGGACCAAACAGAGCGCCCAGTATGCTCCCCTAATTACATAGATTGTCCCACTATTAGATGGCCTGTCCACAGCTTTTCCATGCCAACAGCCTCCAATCAGGGTACACTTGAAGCCTTGTGTTTTATCCACTATAAATGATTTCCCACTCCTTGGCCTGCCTTTGAGTCTCTGTCAAAAGCAAATGATGGTGGCTGATTCTCTTGATATAGTAAGCTCTAAATTAATCATCTGTGCTTGTTTTCATTTGATTGATCTTCATTTACTTCCACTTTACCTAAAAAGGAGCTCTTGGAAACAACTCATCCAAGGGAAGAAAGAGTTTGACCCCAGAGTTTGATTCAAGGACAGTGGAGCAGCCTCAGAAGGAAAAGATGATCCAGCATTCCCAGTATGTGTCCCATAGATTATCTTCCAGGTCAGCCTTCAAGAGAAGGGAACTATAGTAAAAGAGGATGAGCAAAGTGAAGTCTTTCTCATGCTACCATCTCTCTCAGACATCAAGAGTATAAGGGAACAGCATCACTGTTGCCAACAACTCTTGCAGCAACTTTAACATTGACATGAGATTAAATACTCAGGTGTCAGTAGCCCCAGAGGCACAATCTTTCCAGTTCACAGCAGATGCAGGAGAAATCTCCAAGCAGAGCAAAGACAGAGAAGAAGGCAGATGCCTGTGGGTAACTAGGTCCTCCAAGTCTCATAAAATGCCAGAACAATGGAGTCGGACCTTGAGGGAATCTTTCAGGTAGAATAGGAGTGAGCAAAGTCAAAGAAAGCCTGTTTGCTGGTGATTATTGTAATCTTGGGCTTATCCCAGGCTGGCTTAGACAAGGAATCACAGGCTATACATAGAATTTTAGTAGTTGCTTAGCTAAATTTATTGTAAAATCTCTCTTCTATATGTCTACTTTTCTACATTCCGCTTTTATCTGAATTTGCAATCTTAGTACAAGTTTCACAGAGTGATAAATGTAGGTCGGTCATGCTACCATGTCAAACGAGAGAGACATTTATGTGTTTCATTGCTTATTAATGAAACAACACTATGACAGATGATACCTGTTTCAGAGAAAGTGTCATAGGAGTCAGCCCACCACAGTAGCATGTGAGCTCAACAGTCCCATCAACAAGTGAGTCAGGCAAGATATAAATGTTCATTTATTTGCATGCATGCTTGTCAAAGTTGATGAATATTCTCATTTAAAACAAAACAAAACTAAAAACAAAATTGTTGTATAGCAACCAGTTAGGACAGTTTTCTGAAATTGCTGAAATACCCAATTTAAATGACTATCTGCTTATAAATGTATTTCTTTTTCACATCATTTCCTTCATGGGTTTGACGGAGGGCATGTTGTTTTAAAATGTAGGTTTTGTTATTATTCAGGTACAGTGAGGCCAACAGATGAAAACACAATGCCATTGATGAGAGTTTGTTACTCACAGTTCCCAAGACTGGGGTGGCATAAAGTACTGGGAGTGGGGGTTTCCACTGGACACACACCAGCGTCAGTCAGGAGGCAGAGGGAATGATGAAAATGCAGGCAAGACCCTTTATTGTGGCTTCCATTGGAAGGAATGGGAAAGGCAAGGCAAGCAGGCTTACAATCGGCTAGTTTGACTAACTTTAGCAGGTTCTAGGGAATAGGAACTGTCCCTGGTTGCCTGTTACCTGGTCCTGGGTGATTAGAGCAAGGGAATCCTTGCCCTAAGTGTGAAAGCCCTGTAGAGGAGGTGGTGGGTTGGCTGGTTTGCATATGAAATGCACGCCACAGGCCAGTCCTTCACTACCTCTAGGAATTGACGAGCCAGCAGGGGCAGTTTCTCCAGGGTCAGCAGATGCCAGAGCATTAAAATCACATGGCTAATACATGTGTGTTTTCACTCTCCAGTCCATAAGACTCTGAAGAACAAAATTTCATCAAAGGAGCCTCTTCGCCCTTCTATAACATTACATATTAGGGGACTGTGATATTTATTTATGCACTAAGATGCTAGCAAGACTTCAAGGAACTTCAGCCTAATTCAAGCACACACTGATGCAGCCCTTACAGTAAACAATGAGGTCAGAGTCCCTGGGCATGAAGTGGAGAACTGGATGGTTTGGGTGTTTCCTCCCTGTTCCCTTTGTCTGACTCCTTTTTCAGTATGCCCTGGGATCACTTTGTACTGAAATCTCCCATGAAATAACTCCCCTCTAGGCACTCTGCCTCGGCTGTTTCCCATGATTGGATGGTTGGTTAATTTTGTACCAGTGGTGGCCTTGACTTGGCTTGTGAGAGCCTGTTGTGAAATTTTCAGGAATGTCATGAGCTGGATGTTAAACATAGCCATTTTGAAAAATTGAATCATATAAACTAGCAATTAAATCAGTTATATTCAACAATGTTAGTAAGTGCTCAAAACTTGGTAATCCCAACTTATTTTATTATAATCAAATTATTTTATTGCATCTTACCTCTGCCTACACTCTTAAAGCTATTTACATCTATAGTGTCTGGATGATGGAAACACTATATAGTGTATTTAGGCATCTAACTAGCAGGCATCCCTTTCTAATGACGTGTTTGCAAGTCATACTGGTGACTTGAAGTCAGCCAAAGTGAGTATATTTAGACCATGAAAATCAGCAAACACCATAAATCAAGGTAAGATGGAAAAAATATTAATACTCTAGATAAAACTTAAAAGCTTGTACAAAAGAAATCTATAACCATTACATCATGAACAGCACCAAAAAATGACAAAGCAGTCTTCTAGTATTTAAAAACTATTATCTGATATGGCCAATAAATTACTCGCATCATTAATGAACAAGGTCCCATAGAGGTCTTGCTTGTTTCATTTTTGTTTACTCCTAATGTAAACAAAAATATCTTCATGTTGGAACTCTACTAGTTCATCATTTGCAACCAGAAGTTAGGTATGAACACAGGAATTTGGTAAAAATTAACAAAAGCATTCTATGAAAATCAATAGCTGTAAGGAATTTTAAATAAAGTGTATTATATATTTTATTTTGATTTGCTGTGTGCTATATAGCCTTTAAATCAATAGAAGTTACATTTTTCCTGAAGAGCTAATTGCTATACATTTACCAGCACGCAATTGCTTTCTGCTCTTCCAAGACTTCAATTTCTTAATTGATAAACTAAGAGGTTGTTTTAGATGAACTTTGTTTCCTTCCAATTCTAATTCTTTTTTTAAAATTTTATTTTATTTTAGGTTCTGGAATACGTGTACAGAACGTGCAGGTTTGTAACATAGGTAAACATGTGCCATGGTGGTTTCCTGCACCTATCAACCCGTCACCTAGGTATTAAGCCCTGCACGCATTAGCAATTTGTCCTGATGCTCTCCCTCTCTCCACCTTCCCAGCAGGCCCTGTTCCCCTGTGTGTTGTTCCCCTCCCTGTGTCCATGTGTTCTCATTGTTCAGCTCCCACTTAGGAGTGAGAACATGCGGTGTTGTGGTTTTCTGTTCCTGTGTTAGTTTGCTAAGGATGGTGGCTTCTAGCTCTATCCATGTACCTGCAAAGGACATGATAATCCTTTGTATGACTGCATAGTATTCCATGGTATATATGTACCACATTTTCCTTATTCAATCTATCATTGATGGGCATTTGGGTTGGTTTCAAGTCTTTGCTATTGTGAATAGTGCTGCAATAATTCTATGATCAGGAATTATTCTTATCTTATAGTTTTAAAAAAATTCTTCTACTCTTAAGAATGTCTATGTGGAGGGCAAGCTGACATGGGGTGTGTTCTTCCAGGTTTGAGAAATAAGGGTCATTGCCTGGCCCTGGGGTGTGGGGGAGCTGGTTGTGCTCCACATGTTAGCTTACCCCCCACATCTGCTGACTGAGCAGCAGATGATTGATGATTCATTTCTGAAAAGGGGATTTAAGTAAAACCAAGGGAAGAGCTAGCTTCCCAAGGCCTCAACATGAGGAGATGACATAACCTGTAACCCCTGTGCTTAGTGGTCTCCCTGAAATGCCTTCCAGAGGTCACTATCATGAGTTGCTCGCCAAAATCCCCCAGTGTGCATAAGGCAGAGGTCCCATTCATTAAACAAATATTTGTTGAGTACCTACCATATGTCAGGTGCATTTCCAGGCACCAGGGCTGCAACACTGGCGTCCACTGCCTCATGGAGCCTATACTAATGAGGGCAGGTGCATTGTTACCATAGGTGACAGGCTACAATAAGAACAGCACAGACTAAGAAGGAATAACCCTTAATCTATGGCAGGGTGCATAAACTTTTTCCATAAAGGGCCAACAAATAAATATTTCAGGCTTTGTAGACCACCTCGTCTCTGTTGCAACCGCTTAATTCTGCTATTGCAATGCAGAAACAGCCATAGACAATTAACAAATAGGCATGGCTATGTTCCAATAAAACTTTATTTACAAAATGAGGGGATGACACTGCAATCTAGGCTATAGTTGGATGACCCCTAATCTAGGCATCCAATAAGTTGTTCAAGAACACAAGGTGTAAACTGGGCAGGAGTTGGCTTAAAAGAGGGGAGGGAGCCATGTTACAGTAGAGGGAGATGGGGGCCAGATTTGGAGGGTCTTTTGACTTTCAATGGAATGCAGTTTGGCCACCCTCTCCCACTCCACCCAAGAAGGCACAATCAGGCTCCCCAACACCCCAGGGTCAGGCAATGACCCTTATTTCTCAAACCTGGAAGAGCACACCCCATGTCAGCTTGCCCTCCACGTAGACATTATCCTCACTCTTCTCAGGCCCTGATAACCCAGGCCTACATGCCCTCCTCCCCACACCATCCCCTGTGCCAGGCTGGGCTGCCCTGCTACACGTGTGTCCTCTTCACTTAGCCCAGGGCCTGCCACCTCATCTGAGTCACATGGCTCCCCTCTCTGAGGATGGTAACCTCCCAGGCCACACCCAGTGGCTTTTAGACTGAGCTGTTCAAAGGAAATGAGAAAACTTAACACAACACAATTTTCACACCAAGAAAGCAATTATAGCTTACAATACCATAATATTACCTAAATATTCCATGAATACTCAAAATTCTCCAATTATCCTCAAAATGTCTTGCATAGCTGTTTTGTTTATTCCAATCCAAGATCCAATCAAGAACCCCACATTGAGTCGGTAGTCACAGCTCTTCAGCCTCCTTTAGACTCCTTTGTCTTTCATGACCTTAACATTTTTTAAAAGTAGAAACCAGTAGTCAGGTATAAAGTCCATAATCTGGGTTTTTCTGATTGTTTCCTCATGATTCCGTCTGGGTTAGCACATTTTTGGCAGGAGTATCACCAGGTGATGCTGGGCACTTCCCATGGCATCAGATCAGAAGATGCAAAGTGTCACTGTGCCCCATGACTGCTGTCCTGTTCAGTTTTCACTGCAAATTCTGGGCTGCACCATTAGTGTGTTGGACAATATCCAGTCACTGATTTTTTTTTTAATCGCATTGACTTTGGCCCATTAATATGCTGTGCTATCGTATGTCTCCCCTCTACTCCCTCTGAAGCTGCCTTTGCAAAGATTATGACAGTGAGAAAAGTCTTGCATGGCTGATTCCATCCTGCCTCTAGCCTCACAGGCTGGCTGGCTGCTCATTCCTGACCATAGGTCAAGCTAAACATGGGAAGAATTTAGTTTATAGTTTAACTTTGAAGCAAGGATAGTAACAGTCCCCCATTAAAACTGCTCCCTCCTTGTTTGGGGGCTGACACTGCCTTTGTAAGATGAATGAAAGGCCACAAGATTAGGATTATGAGGAGTGGCTTGAGTTCTGCTAAAACATAAGCATGGCTTCTATTATCCCTTAGCACTCAGCAGTTATGTGGCCAGAGGTCACAAGATCTGTGACTTTCCCAATTGCTCCTATAGATAACAGCACTACTGTAGCACCTAAGATTGGTTTTTTGAAGTTTTTCCAACTCACCCGACCCAGTCTCCTGACTCCAGATTCAACTGGTCCTGTGGCTCCACCCAGAGGTGGACTCAGCCCACAAGGACCAGTTTCCACACCCTACAATTTCATCCTCGATCAGTCGGCAGCACTCATTCACTAGGCCCCTGCCCACCAAATTTCCATAAAAACCCTCATCTCCAAGCCTTTGGGAGACTGATCTGAGTGATAATTCTGTGTCCTACATGGCCATCCTCATGTCAATTAAACTTTTTACTACAATGCTGTGGTCTCGGTGGATTGACTTTGTCTGTGCAGGAAGAAACTATCAAGAGATTATACCTCCAGCTGCCCAGCATGGGCAGACCCCAAGTAGAGTGAAGGGAGTATCCCAGGCTGGGGAATGGGAGACCAAGGGTAAGAAGAGATTACCAGTGAAAGGGCGGCACAGAGCAGGGTGCTGGAGCCTAATCAGAGTGAACAGGGAGTCAGGCAGGAGGTGCTGGTATCTGAGTATGAGGAGGAAGGCATTTTTGCAGAGGGAAGCCTGGTGCAGGGTTCAGAAACCAAGCAGAATGAGGAAGTCATCTAAGAGGTGTGATAAGACTCGGTGCAGGAGCCCAGGGAAGGTGGGGAGGATATTCTCGCACAAGGTATCTGCACCTAAGCAAGGTGAGAAGGGCGTCTGAGGCTAGGGACAGCCCAGGGCAGGGAGATGGTCTGGGCAGGGTGAGGTCACCCACACGAGAAGGGGCACATCATGGCTTCTGCATGGTCCCCAAGCAAAGGGAAGAGGCATCCCAGTGGTAGAGCAGCTCAGCATGAGGTGCCAGAGCCTAATCTGGGTGAAGAGGGCATCCCAAAAGGGGCAAATGGCAATAGCAGTGTAGCAGATTAGTTAAATTGGGGCTGCATAAAATAGGAGATGTTTGTTTTTTAATTAGAGCAAGTTTCTCACGGTCAGTAAAGAGACTTACGATTATGGTAAAGGAGAAAACTAGAATGAATCCTGTGGTCTTGAGATGAGTGATATAACTGTGTGAATTTGTGTTTTTAAATATGTGTGTGTGTGTATGGATATGTGTGCATATACATATGCATACATATACATACATATATATTTATATAAATATATGTATATATGTATTAAATGTATATGTATGTATTTAAATATATATGTATGTGTATATACATTTGTGTATACATACACACACATATATATACACATATGTATATATACATGTAGATATAGCAATACAATAATATGAATGTGTGTATTTTTATATATTATACATATGTAGTTGTAGTCCCAGCTCTGGCCACTGAGAGGCCTAGAAGTAGGGACTTACTAAGAGCATTTAGTACACAGAGCACCCAGATTGTGATTGCTAAATGCCATTATTTGCCAAAAAGCAGCACGGGCTCTGGGAAAAAATGGCTGATTCCAGGGCTGGGGCAGGTAACATAGTGCATGGACACCTTGCTCTGCCAGAGTGAGAGGAAGGGCTAAAAGAATGATTGGGACACTTCAAAAAGGTCCAGAAATCAGCTTCAAGGGGCTTCCACTGGCCACATATTGGGTACTTTGTGCATCAAATAAGTGAGAAAAGCAATGGATTATATAAAATAAGAATCTATAAGTTCATACTGATGAAAATGAACAAATAAAGAAGTGAAGAAATGGAAATTTTGATAAAGAATAGGATATTTAAATGGCCTCAAAGTATCTCGTATCTCCCCACAAATATATATAGAGAGAGAGAGGGAGAAATATTACAAAGAAGAAAAGAGTATACCTAATTTGAGAAGCCTGGCAAACACTCATCTAATCAAATGATCAAGGTAAATGTCATCAGTAACGAAATAAATTGAAATGATGCCCCATCTCACAGCATGCAATGAGACAAGTCCTACATCACCTCTGTGATGTTACTGCCAAAGACGTAACCCAAATCTCATTGTGAGGGAACAGCAGACAATCCCATTGAGGGACATTCTATGAAATTACCTGCCTGTAATCTTCAATATGTCAAAGTTATGAAAGTGAAGGAAAGCATAAGGAACGTTCCACATTGAAAGAAACTGAAAATATATGAAAACTGAATGTAAAGGTAGTTCCAGACTAGATCACTTTACTGTAAGCACATACTTGGGACAACCAGCAAAATTTGAAGGAAATCTGAGTATCAGATGGTAGCAATACATTGCTGTTAATTCCCTGATCTTGATGATGGAATTGTGGTTCTGTAGTGGACACTTATCTGTAGGAAATTCACACTAAAATGTCCAGGAGTATAGAACATCAAGTTTTTTGTTTGTTTGGGTTTAAGACAAGATCTTGCTCTGTCGCCCAGGCTGGAGTGCAGTGGCGTGCTCTCGGTTCATTGTAACCTCCACCTCCCAAGCTCAGGTGATTCTCCTGCCTCAGCCTCCTTGGTAGCCAGGACTACAGGCGTGCACCACCATGCCTTGCTAGTTTTCTTCTATTTTAGTAGAGGTGGGGTTTCACCATGTTGCCCAGGCTGGTCTCCAACTCCTGACTTCAGGCAATCCACCCGCCTCAGCCTCCCAAAGTGCTAGGATTACAGGCGTGAGCTACCACATCCAGCCTAGGGCATCATGTTGACAACTTATTTTCAATGGCTCAAAAGAAAGGTCTTTGTACTGTATACACACACACACACACCCCTACATATATAGTATTGTGATTATATAGGAAAATATAATTGTGCTCTTGGGAGATTTACATGCTGAAGTATTTAGGGGCAAAATATGATGTCTAAAATTTACTTCAAATGATTTGACAGCGAGAGAGAGAAGGTAGCAAAACGTGAGCATTTGATGAAATCTGGGTGAAGGGTATGCTGGGTTCATTCTTTCAGCCATTCTGGAGGCTTAAAAAGTTTCCAAATAAACAGCAAAGGAGAGGGGAAAAAATGAGAAAAAGTGTAAACAAAGTTTCTAGGAGTTCTTATGTGGGGGAGAAATGAATGGAAACTGAGAGCTGGAGATCAGACTTGTAATGCTATTCTTGCCTTGCTTTGTGTTGCACTTTGCTCTCTTTAAAAATAAAAGAGAGTTACACAGGAAAAAGTTTGTCCTGGTGTTTTAAAGAGCTTAGCTGTATCCTAGCTTTCATTAAACTACCTCCTACTGCCACCGGATGTACCAGGCCCACATCTTTCCCTTTGCATGCAAAATACCACCAACTCTTACTTCTCCCTGCCCGCTTCTGGGTGAGCCAAAGCAGGGCATCCCTGGGCCTCCCACTTCTCCCCACTGGATTCATATCCTCCTCACCCATGCAAAGGGTGATGGGAGGCATGAGTGACGGATGGCTTCACACAGGAAGGGCCTTCTTAGAACCTGTGCTGCGGACAAAGTTGTTTTATTCCATAGGCATGAAGAGCTCAATTCCTATAGCCTAGGAACTTTCCAGAGACCCACAAAAATGCTTGAGATCTGCAAAAAGTTTTTCACTTGAAAAAGAAAAACGCACCCTTGACATCCAGGAGCTGGCCTGGTGCTATCAGCTAAGCCTTGGTGTTCTCTTGCTGAACACAATTTCACAGAAAACCAAAATCAGATATATTCCATTGCATAACAACATTGGATCAAGACAAGACCCCTTGGTAGTCATGGCAAAACACAAACAAAACATGAACTTGTCCAAGCTGAAACATACCAAACACGCCCACCACCCCCTATTCTCACGAAAGTGAGTGAACAGGGCTGCTTTATCAATCACAGGTTTAGCCTCCATTAGTATACTCTCTTTCCAGATAAGGTTTGTGGAGATACCCAATCACTTCCCGACAGCATCCAATCCAGAGCAAAGCCTCACTTCTCCGAACTCTCTCTCAAATCACCTGACACCCAACACAAGCCCAAATGCCATGACAGGTCTTCTATCACACCCTCTTATTGAGATGCCCCATGGTTTCCATGGTACATGTTTTCCCTTGCTGAAACAAGTAATAAATCCAACTACTTTAAACACAGGTGTGTTCCTGGAGGGCTTTGGGTAAAGAACATTGGTAAGCTCTGCAGGCTGAAAAAAAAATTGACCCCAGAATACTAAAGAAATACTATTTCTTTAGAAAACAAATTGGTAAATACTAAGTAAAATAACACTATCTCAATTTCCTTTATTATTACATTTATAAACTATAACATGTTATGACCTCTGAAAATAATTTGTGTGTTAGATTTAATTATCTCACTGCACAAGAATTCCCAAGTCTGCCAGCTGATTACTAAGAAATCACGGCCAATTGTAAACTAAACAAGTAGCCAATTTCCTGCACAACCTCCTGGTTGGCCGTCGGTTGTGTCATGTAGACTTGGGGCAGCCAGGCCGACCAGCATGCTGCCTCCCTTATCAGCGTTATTTCCAGGCAGTTCAGTGCCTGGGCCCGGCCTGCCCTGTCAGCCTCCTTGCCCATAGCATCTAGTTTCTGCCAGCTAGGCTGACCCTTCCACTTCCTTATTCTTTAGGGATGTTTTCCCATTGTTTGACTTCACTGATGCCCATAGTCTGACCTCAGCTGTCAGTCACGTAAACCTGTTAGCTCTTCCCTGACTCCTGACCTTCTTGCCTTCTGCCTGCTGCCAGGGGAGTCTTTTGCTAAGCCCAAGCCTTCCTTCAATGGCACCTTTCCTTCAATCTCACCTCCATCTCTCCTGCCAGCCACACAGAGGAAGTCAGCCAGCCAGGCACAACGGAAGCCATCCTCAATGGAGGAATTCTCATCTAAAGAAAAGCCTCTGGAGGAACTTTATTTTCCTTCAGCAGTCACATTTCTAGGGAAAAAGAAAACCTACAGCCAGAGATTCTGAGACTTTCCGGATGTGGAAATGGAACTTGGAAATGATTGAGTTCAGTCCTGCCATTTTCCAGATGAGAAAACTATGATATCCATAGATTTTTTTTCTGCAAGACTAGGGAGTCTGATTTTGCCTTTTCCCCTTAAGTCTATTGGTTTTATGATTTAGTAAGAAAAAAAAAGTTTCCTTTTTTTTTTTTTTGTCAAACTTTAAAAAAATACAACCACAACTGTGAAATGGTACATGACTTTTTTAAGGCCCCTATAAAAGGCAGCACAGTATGAATTATATCTTTGTCAGTGCAGGTTATGAAATTACTCCAGAGAGTTATCCCTATAGAGACTGGCAGTGCATAGACTGTAACTCAATGGAATTCAATTCCACCCCGAGTTCACAGAAGGTAACTGATGGAAGGAAGCAACAGAAATTGCCTGAGCATTCTTCATGGATAATGTCTCTGTTTCCCCCACAATCTCATTTTGCACACAAAACAAACAAAACACAATTCAATCTCCCAAATTGTGTGTCTCCAATTGTTTGCTTGCTTTTAAAAATCATCCAACCCACATCACCCATAGCCACGGCTCTCCTGCGGGGCTAATTAAGTCTAGTATTGGCAGCACGTTTGACCTCCATCCCCCCACTCCCCTGTTGCGTCCTGCACTTCCAGCCATTCTTTGTTTCAGATGTATCCTTTGTTTGGGGCCATGACAAAAGCACAAGAATTAAACTTTACCGAGAAAAGACCAGCAAACTAGACTTTGATTTCATGTTCCAGGCAATCTGAGATTAGAACAGCAGATTCCTTTGCCCTTCTTTGCAACATCTTGAGCAAAACAATTAAGAACAACAACAAAAGTTCTCCATACTGAGAAGAAAAATGAGATGTAAAGGGTATAGCTCACTGAGATAAGTACATAATCAAAATATCTCATTTAATCGTTGGTTTATCCCAACTCAGAGAGCAATTATCATGACACACGCTGACATGACTTCAGGCCCCACTGGGATAACAGACCCAGAAGAAACACAATTGTCTGGGCTTGCATAAGGGTCTGATCCAATGTTGTGGCTGACCCCTGAGAAGGGTGACCCTCCCCCTCAAACCTAGTTACAACATTCAAGGTAATGGGACAACTTGGATATCATCCAGGCAGATAGAAATTCTCCCTGTGGTTGGAGATTCTGGGCAATGCGACTACCCAAAAGCTCTTCTTGGGTACCCAGAGCTTGGTGTTTAAGCTTGGTGCACAGAACTCGCTGCCAAATTGGTTGGGTGTGGTGGCTCACACCTGTAATCCCAGCACTTTGGGAGGCCAAGGTGGGCAGATCACTTGAGGTAAGGGGTTCGAGACCAGCCTGGCCAACATGGTGAAACCCTGTCTCTATGAAAACTACCAAAATTAGCGAAGCATTGTGGCTCACACCTGTAATCCCAGCTATTTGGGAGGCTGAGGCATGAGAATCGCTTGACCCCAGGAGGTGGAGGTTGCAGTAAGCCAAGATAGCACCACTACACTGTAGCCTAGGTGACAGAGCAAGACTCTGTGTCCCCTCAAAAAAAAAAAAAAAAGAAAAAAGATCTTGTTGTCAAATAGACAGCAAGTTCTAGGTACCAAGGTGGGGGTCCATCTCTTTTGAGGCAGGACTCCAAGCAGTGGAAAGAGGTACAGAGTCAGATCTAGACCTCTAGGATGAGCAGAATGGCAAGGTCTTGGCAAGTGCATTACACTTGACTCCACAATTAAGGCAAGACTGAGATGCCAGGAACCAGGGCAGGAATCCAATAGAAGGATATGGGCAGCCACCCATAGCTTCCTCCAGACATCAAGCTGAGGGGTTGCATACTGCTTCTAGCTCTGCCCACGTGAAGGAATGAGATCTGCAAATATGCAGCTCAAGGAGTGCAGAGTCTCCATGCAGGGTGTGAGCAGGCAGAGGTTGAAAACAAACATAAACCATCTGGGTACATCTATGTTTCCTTTCCCTCCTCTGTGAATATAAAAAAGTGAAGCACGAAGCAGGGATTATTTCTAAACTCGTTAGCTAGATCCTGACAGTTTAGATGTGGGGTATTTCTAACCTCTGTCATTGTAAATTCTGACTCGATGTTTTTCTCTCACTGAGAATCCCTAAGTATTTATTCTTTTTTTGTCTTGGGTTTTGTTTCCTACTAAGTAAAATTTAAGGAAGGAGTCTAAAGATTTGGTTTCAGACCAGTTATCTCGGGTAGTTTGTTAAACTGAGGTCTATAGAGTGAATCTATAATCGCAGGATGTTCCAGAGGATGCTGCTGACAAGAATAAAGTGACAACTCAAGCTTACAAAGGTCCATTTCAGTGCTTTTTTAGTTAATCACCAAAAGCAACTTGAATCAGCATTGAAACTTTCTTCTAAAGGACTGTAAGAGTAGGTGTAAATCCATCCTTTATTTTAATTCATTGGTTTACACTGCATAGATTCATTCTCCTCTTCCTACTCCCACACCAGTTGAAATAAATTCAGTTGTTTCTGTCTCAGAGGAAGGTCACATCCACTCTAACTGAACAGGGCCTAAGGCTGATTCTGGAAATGACTCTGTAGCAGAACATACTGCTAAATATTTGTGGTGTCTTTAGATGGATAGAATGTAGCAGGTACAGAATAAAAGAAATATAGCACTTTCTTTTTAAAAATATTTTTACATTTTTTTACATTTTTTATTTTGTAGAGTCAGGGTCTCACTATGTTGCCCAGGCTGGTCTTGAACTCCTGGGCTGAAGCGATCCTCCCCACTTGGCCTCTGAAAGTGCTGGGATTATGGGTGCGAGCCATCACACCTGGCCCAAAATAGAACCCTTTCAAAAGCCTGTTAGGGTTGTATAATTGTAACAGAGGCAGAGATATTCATTATTCATTATTACCCATTATTTTTTCCAGAAATGTTTCCTAAAAGGCTCTTATGTTCCAGATCAAGTGCTGTGTGCTGGGGATTCAAAGGTGAAACTTAGCCTTGCCCTTGAGGAGCCCACAGTCCAGGAGAGACTGAGGGAGACCCAGAGCTAAATAATCAAAACTCCCCGTAAGGGAGACTTCTGAGAGGACAGCACCGATTGCCCAAAAGGCCAGAAAGGTTTCCCAGTGAACGTGGGGGTGAAGCCAATGACAGAAGGCAATTTTCTTTCTGAAACGAGGATAGACCTAAAAACAAAACAAAACAAAACCTGTCAGCTATGAGGTCCAGCACAAGCTAAGAGTGACACAAAGCTGGTTAGGGCCAAGGACAACCATGAAAGCAGGAGAGGATCAAAGCACGATGTAGGCTGAAAATACATTTTAAAAACTTAAAATATTTTCAAAAGCAGGTGAAGAAACAAGAATCACTCGTTGATCCTTTTGATCAGGCCACTTTGGGATGCGTGAATCTCCTGCTACTTTGAATTGATCAAAGTACTGATCAGTTAACTTTTCTACTGACACCGTAGCTCTTGATTGGTTTCTGTTCTTTGTGTGGACAGCTTGTGTTTAACAGCAAGTGTGGGGAGATTTTAACTGGGCTTTCTGCATCTGAGCAGCCTCTCCTCTCAGCCTCATACAGCAAGTGCTACTACCACCCTGTAAGGTAAATATGAACCTCACTAGACATCTCTGAAACCATAGACTTTTAAAACTGACTTCCCATCAGACCCTGTAGGGCCCTGGTCTCTGAAGGTAAGAAATTTTCAACCCTCCAGTTCCTGTGGCTTTTGAGAGACCATCCCAGGGAGACTCTACAGGACCAGTGATGACGGATAAAATTAAATCAGCCCACGAGTCCCAAACATTGCAGTTACAGTTACAGTTATCATTCATTATCAATATACTTCCCAAGAATTAAATTGAGACGTACACGTGTGCATATGTGTGTGCACACAAGTGTGTATGTGTAATCAATATGAATAATTTCCATTCTGGGTCTGGTTTTTATACTTCATTATTCCAGTCCCTGAGAACCCTAAAAAATCTAGCATCCCATAACCCAACAGGATGCTAAGAAGCTAATGCTTTTGTTGCTTACACTTACGTCACACTTCTTTGTCACTTTCTTCTCTGGGACTCTTGCAGTAAGTATTTGGGTGCTAAACATTGATATTTTTTAACAAACAACATGTTGCAGAGTCATTTTTACCTTCCCATATGGTAGATACATAATATTCATCTTCTAACCCTTTCTGGGAAAATACAAAGCAATGACATGAGATGCTTTCAGTCTCAGGTCCCTGAACTTGCCAGTACATGATGGGGGGTCTTGACCTTGGATGCAGAATGATGTGCTCATCCTGGAATGTTCCTCTCCCCCTCACTCTAAGGACCTGGATAGTGGTCCTGAACTTCTGAATCCTTCCTCCTCACCAAGTCCCTTGGGGGTGCACCTTGTTCCTGCAATGGGCTGCAGGTAGGTACCTTCTACTGGAAAATGGGGCAGAGGCCAAGGTAGAATGGAAAAGAGATTCCTAGGATCCACAATGGGGATGTGGGGACCCTGGAATGTTGAATTAGAAAAAGGTGAGGGGCTCATTGATAGGAAGCAACCAGCCAAAATCAGTGAAATTTGTGAACTTGTGCCGTGTTCCAACTTTGTCACATCCTGTGCCTGCGAGGTGTGGATCAGACTGTAATTTTATCCGAACATGGCAGAAATGCGGTGGCTGACTCAGATCTGTATTTTAGCAAGTTCTGTGTCTCTTCCTTCATAGTCTTTCTAATGGTGCAGCTGCCATTGGCTGCCTCTCCCGCTTCCAGTGCGGCTGTGTGATTTCTAACATCCTCTGCTGACTTCCCAGATGCTGAGCCAGTGCCATGCCCTCCCCACTTGCCACTGGTAAGACACAAGGACCTCCCATCATTCTCAAGTCCAGCATTCAGCAGCCCCAGGCTTGAGTCCCAGCTCTGCCACCCATCACCTGTGTGATCTTGAGCAAAGTACTCAAATCTCCTTAGCCTCGTTGTTTTTCCATGATAACACAGTCTCAATCCAATAGGAGTTTCGTAAGGACTAAGCAAGAGCATTCTTTTTAAGTTACTTGGCCCAGTGCTCACCCTGAAGTAGTTCAATACACGTGTGCTGTTTTTCACAGGACGATTTTACATTAGGTGGTTATACAGCATCTGTAACAATGCACCTTCCCACTCTGATGCAGTGATTTTGGCAGAGGCAATGGCTGGGAATGAATCTCCATGGTTAGGAACTTTGCTCTCCAGGATGACTCAGGGACCAAAACAGTCACATTGTAATGCTAAGCCCATGCGGAGCTTCTAAGGAGTAGAAGGCATGGGATACATCATGTGTCACCGAGCTAAAGAATTGCCATGCCATGCAGTGGTCACACTCTATTCTGTCAGTCACTGGTTTAAACAGACCTAGGAGAGATGCTTCAATACATCAAGACAACCAGACCAAATCCTGATGCAAAGCCCATGGCTAGCAGATTCAGAGCAAGTTCAAAAGCTGAGAAAAGAATGGAGTTACCTTGCTCTGTGACTGTGATGGTCTTAGTTAACCAATCTTGGGCCCCAGAATCTTTGGGAAGGTCATGGTCAATTGAGCTGTGGATACCACACACTTCACTGGCTCCCAAAATCCACTCAGGCTTCCCTTCCCACATGTTTCTGGAACACCCTCCATCCTCAGCAAGAGTTCTCAGATCGCCTGCCAACGAGTCTTGGTGTGGCTGGTCCCCAAGGTGGGCTGCCCAGATTCAGATGCCACCTCCTCTCTGGCCCTGGGACACCAGCTTTCTGCTGCAGGTTACCTCATCCTACAGCAGCTGAGCTCCTCCCTTCACTCACTGTCTTGTAAATAGACCAAGACCCTTCCCTTATCTCCCTGCAGCAATTGCTGAGACCAGATTTTGAAATTTTGGACAAGGCTTGACTGATGGTATTGAGGCTAACAGGAGAGAAATATAACATAAACACTTGGAATACAACTGCAACAAGAGGGGATCAGACCAGCCTTCCTGCTCAGTTTCCAGTCTGCTATGGTCCCCCAAAGACAGAGGGTAACTTACACTTCCTCTCCCTTCATCCCCTACCAAAAAGCCACACTCAGAGACCCAGATCTCCCTCAACCCTATCCCAAAATAAACATTACCCAGCAGATCACCATGTCTCAGTCTAAGACATCTGCCTCCCAGTTAGATTGCCTCCCAGTTCAGCCCTCAGACCCAGGCTACCTGTCTCCACACAGGTTTAATCCAAGAGCCCATGCAGAGGCTTTTAGAAAACAATGATGTCTCCCCCAAAAGTAAATTCATGCATTCACAAAAATGGCTAGCAGCTTTTAACCCATTTTTCTAGTTCCTACTTATCAGGATTCCAAAATCTTAGAGCTTGGTTGCACCAAGGACACTGTTCAAATAGGAGCTGCTCTATCACTGAAATCACTTTTAAAAATAAGAAACTTCAAAGGACTCAGGTTTCCATCAGCTGAGCTTTCATGATGAGTGTCCTACGCAGGGCCATTTGGCCACGTAGACACAAACCCTCTGCACTGAAGCGCCCTGTTCTTTGTTTCCATCCTTTCACTCCCTCCTTGGTGGCGGGGCTGTTCTCACACGCTTTGTGCCCTGCGTAATTGCTTTGCTGAGAGCCGATGAGTCACCCGTCACCACTTCTTTTTTTCGTTCTTTCCTTGCGTCAGCTGAAGTTAGTCAATATAATGTGCCACTATAATGTTCAGGATACTGTAAAGAAAAGCTCTTATTTTTGTTTTTGTTTTTTTTTTTAACTCCAGCTTAGCTGGGCTTTGGAAAATAACTGGAAGGATCTAGTATTTTCTGCAAGTTGAAGCACTCTCGAGGTGTTGCCTGTGTTTTAATTCTTTGGCAAATGTCACAGTTTCTTATACAATATAGGAGAAAAAATTGATTTAAAAATATGTGTTTTGAATCAAAACTGACTCAAAACTGACTTGGTTAAAACAAACAAACAAAAAACCATGTAACTTAGTCATGCAATCTGCTAGGCACTATTTGTAGGTAGCTCCACGGAAGAGATCCCTCCAGTTGGAACCCCAGTTCCAGTTTGAGATACCTTAGCACATCTGCCAGCCCCTCCCTCCAACCAGGGTCCTGATGCCCAATCTATGGAAGCTGGACTTTCCCTACGAGAGCCCAGAGCCCTGGGAGCAAGCGTGAGCTTTGCTGGGGACAGGGTAGGGGACCCCAGGGCTCCTCCCAGGGTTCTGGACAAAGAGGGAGGAGAAGAAAGTCCTGGAGTTCATGAAGAAAGAACTAGGTTATTTATGGGAGTAATAAAACATCAGAAAGTATGTAAATATTTGAATAAACTTGTCTCAATAGCTTAATTGGAAAATTAGCTTTGACATCTTTCGTTCTCTCCCTGTCTTCACCAAACATCCAGCAAAGCTTGGGTAACTCCTTCCTGAGAACCAGGGGATGTAGAGATTATTGAGATATGACCTTTGCTCCTGAAAACTTACCCAGACCATAGGGGTCCAGTGACCACCATTGTGATGGGGATGCTGTGAACAAGGGAAGCAGAGCTTGCTAAGAGAACAGACAGGATAGGAGGAGCCCACATACAATGGAGAGATCAGAAAAGCTTTCCTTAGTGCCTGATCATTGAGTAAGTACCAGGCAATGTCCACTACCAGAAAGAGAGGCATGTCTACCAACATGCCACTTCCTAAAGCCCAGCTCACATTTAACAAGTTCTTTTAGTGACACTAAAATTTTGTGAATTAGATTTGTACCAAAACTAGCCCCACTCTGATCCCCAGAACCACACAAGATGATGACAGTCGCAGGTGTGGAATCCAGCATTCCTGGGAGAAGCAGGGCAGGAACAACCCACTGACAGCCAGTGTGAGAGCAGCATTTGCAGCCTGGGTTACCTGTTCCACACTGGTTCTGCAAGCCAGCTTCCTGCCACAGACCTGCCCATCCAGGTCTGGGAATGCCACGTGCATGCGTGCGCACGCACACACACACACTCACACACAGGATCTGGAGGGGCAGGTGCTTAACGCATTTTGTTCCACAGCAGGTGAGCAGTGCAATCTAATTCTTAACTCAGAGATCAGGGTGGGAAGCGGACTTCCACTGAAAGCATGCCCTCCTCTCTCCGTGACGCCTGCATTCAGCCAGGAGCCCTGTGCGTGAGACAGCAAGATTAATGAAAGTCTGACTAGCAGGCTCGTGGGCAGGGGGGAGTTCAGCCTGTAATTGGAAAAATCAAGCAGTAGATCAGTGTTTTCCAAAGAGAAGGAGTCTCCTTTGTTCTAAAATAGCAATTCGGTGTTTAGTTAAAAGACAGGCCCTGGTGACCCCTAATAACTCTTAGCGGGTTCCTCTATGCCTCTGATAGAAGCTGCAGCTCTTCTGCTCATTTTAAATTACTACCAAGTGTTGTGTAGGTTGGGGCTTCTTGAAGGAAAAAAAATTAATTGGAGAGGAAAAACTATTCCTTAGCAACCACAGATAATGGCAGTTCCCATAATATAATCTGAGACGGAATCTCGCTCAGTAGAGCTGGGGCAAAAAATAGCTTTTCTCTGATCAAGGTGCCTGAGTTCCAATTAAAGGAAATTAGGGAAGCCCTGGCCTCAGGATGCTTAAGACCATGGACAGCATTGCCCACCGTGGAATACCCCTCACGACAGTGGAACATAGACACAAAGGGGCGTCCAGCATCATGCAGCCAGGACATCAGGACATGGTCATTATCACAGTCCTTTGGCTGATGTGTATTTTTAATCACCCTCTTTTCTCAGTTACAATAAAGCTGAAAGGAAAGTGATTTTAGCAGTCTGAGCAACCATGTTGACAGGGTAATCGTCCACGATGACATTGGTTCTTGCACCTGCAGAATATGATTGAAATTGAATAGTATGCACTTAATTATACAAGCTCCATCCAAATAAGATTAGAGACAGGTTCTAAAATGCGCTGTGAACTTCCAGATAGATAATAAGAGAGGAAACAGGGAAGAGAGCACAACAAAGGTAAACACTATGAGACAAAGCCAGAGAGCAAAGCGAATACAGCAAACACATGACCATAGGGACTCATGCAATTGTGTGTGTGTGTTAACTGAGGTTAGTATCCCAAATGAACACGCACTGCACCCTGTAGGGGTCTATGTAGTTCTGTGTGTGTCTGTGTGTATATGTGTGTGTGTGCACGCACACTGAAGAAGATCCGCCAGGTTGAGTAGCAATTGTGACCCATAGGGATCTACCCATAATTCTCACGTTGGATTTCTCTGCCTGCCTTAATGCGAGGCTCAGCAAAGCGTCCCACTTTCTGGAAAGAATCTATTCCCATCTAAACAATAGTCCAACTTAGAGTGCTGAAAATTTCATAAGGAAGTTAGAGAAACTTTATTTCCATCACATATACCACAGTGAACGCTCTGAATCTTCATGTAATATTTGATTCCTCCCCAGCCTTTCATCAAGGGGCCTCTCATTTTCTCTTGCAGCTCTCATCCTCAAGATTCCAGTGTTTCAGCTCCAAAAATCCTCCTCTGGGCCTCCCTATCTCACCCTTTTTTTTTCAATTGCATCTTACAAACTCACATAACTCCTTGTCCAAACTCACATAACAAAGATCCCAGTTGCAGGATCTGCTCATTTGACAAGCAGAAACTTGCTAGGTATAGTGCCTCATACCTATAATATCAGCTACTCAGGAGACTGAGACAGGAGGATTATTTGAGGCCAGAAGTTTGAGACCGGCCTTGACAACATAGCAAGACCCCATCTCTTGAAAAATAATTTAAAAATTAGCTGGGAATGAAAAAAAAAGAAAAAAAGCTGGGACAACATATAAATAACAATAACATTTTGTCCTATCAAATTTATCAAGAAGGATTTTGGCATAGAGTTTGGAAATAACATCTGACAAAGCAACAGCCCATGGTTAACCCCGTATCTTGGTAGATATGCATTTCAAAGGAACAAGGCAAGTTCTGGATATTGTTTCTTCTAGAGACTTCCTTCAAGATGTTGCAGGGAGTCCATGACCACACTGATGTCTGACTCTAGGTCACTGTCACTGCTATACAAACATCCAGGACTGTTTCATCTTTACTTGTCGGCACTTCTTCCTGCCGTCAAGTGAAGAAGGATGTGTTTGCTTCCCCTTCTGCCATGATTGTAAGTTTCCTGAGGCCTCCCCAGCCATGTGGAACTGTGAGTCAATTTAACCTCTTTCCTTTATAAATCATCCAAAATACAAAATACAATCCAAAAAACCCTGGGATTCTTCAATAAGACCATGTTTGGTTTTAGTAGAGTTCACATCCAGATGTAAAAGGCTATGGCTTTTTTTGCCTCCAACATTCTCATTACTAGTCATATGTGTAAATTAATTCATGCTTAAAATAGGAAATGGCCTGACTGCCCACAACTCTCTGAGTGATTCATGGATCTTGGAGGGGTTCTTTCTAATCTGTCCACACTCTCTCCCTGTTCTCTTTGTAACACTTTCTCTGCAGTGTTAAAAGTTAAGTCTATGGCCATTAACAGTATCCACTAGAGACGGATCCCTCTGCTCTGGATTCATCAGAATAGTGCCCCCACCAGACAAACCACAAGCCCCAGGCCTCCCCCACACTTAACCAGTAAGGCAGCAACCTCAGAGACAAGTACTTTGCTGAGCCTGACAGAGTCCTAGCAGAAGCAAAATGCTGGTGATTCATATGGAGTCTCAGAGTTCATCCAAATATTAATTGGTATTAGAATTACAGCATTTTAGAGCTACAAGGGAGTTTATTGATGATCTAGTTAAACATCATAGAGTTCCTGAAGAGACTCGGGGAGAATCAGTGAATTAATTAAGAGACTGTGGCTTCTGTGAGCCAGAGAAGGGCCTGAGCTCAGATGGGCAGTTCAACACTTGCTGGGCAACTGCAAGGGCCATTCAGGCCAGAAAAGCCTGAGGGCCTGGGAGAGACTAGCTCAGAATCGTGTCATATTTAGTAGGCAGAATAAATGTCCTCCTCCAAGACCACTGAATAAAAATCAAGTCATTTTCCCAGAATCTTCCTTCTCTGGTCACATTCTCAAAATGAAGAATTGCCTGTGGCCAGGAGAAACTGTGGGTGGAGAGATGGAACCCTGTGGGAAAGTTCCTGTCAGTTCTCAGCCTGCAGAGGTCATTAAGGCTCCACCAGCCTCAGAAACAGGAAGTGAGAATAATAAGCACCAATACTTGTACAGTACTTAGAATGTACCAGATGTCCTGTAAGCGCTTCACAGATGTGATCATAAGTACTACTGTTATCCCTCTTCTTCCAAGCTTGGGTTTGAGCCCAGCAGTCTATCTCTGGGGACTACTCCTAACTCCTTCAGGTCCCATATCACTTGAATATTGAGTTTTAGGAAAGGACTAAGGTGACTCAGACACAGGATACGCCACAGCCTGGCACCTAAACAAACATAGAATCTGTCACCATTACTGCTGCTATTGCTATTTTTCTTCTCCAGTCTGGTAAATGTTAATGGCAGGGGCATAATCTCATGCCTGGGGGATCTCTCCTCATTGGCTTACTTTGTTCTCATCTCACACCTTTCAGATGCTGGAATCAGGACCGCATCTACATCTATGTAGCCAGGCCTATCCATTCAAATTTCAGATGTGTTACTTGTCCCTAATTGCAGAACTCCTCCCTTTGCTCTGATATAAACTTAAAGAGCAGGGAGGCTGAGGTTCTGAAAGAACTAAACCTTTGAAATTCCAATGAGAAGATTAAAATGTGAAACCACTTAAGGGCCTGCACTTTGACAGACCGTCTGTCGGTATGACTCAGCCATCTGATCTTCCTAGGCCTGAAGGAAAAGACATTTTTGTCCTTCCCTCAGGTGGATAATTCACTTCCTTGAAACACGTCATTGGTGTGGAAAAGTTGGTTTGAAGAAAATCATTCTTGACATCTCTATTTGGCAGCAGTGTTTCTACAGTGCTACTATTTATCCTTGATGCAAAATTGTGTGTTTTGATCTTGGCCCTACCCTCAATGACAAAATTTCGAAGAGACAGAAAACTAGGCTAGAGTTTCCCTAGTTACCAGATTTGCAGATGTGTAATGGAGTGGAATCTTCAAGACACACGTGCTCTTCCATCAAGCTACATAACCCCAAAGTCACCATGTCTGGGGAGCCACCCACAGTGATTCACACACTTGTTGTAATATGAATGTGAGCACACATGGAGCACCAGTCACCCATTCGCAAATGAAATACAGGATTGCAATTAAATAACGCACTTTTATGAAACACAAATGATCACCACTTGCATTTTAAATGAGAAATAACAAAAGTTGAGACTAGAAGTAAAGAAGTGCCGTATGTAAGCACCAGTTGGGGGCTACTTCCTTTGAAGCCTCAAGGGCAGCCAGTGAGAGTAGACAGAACAGAAACTTTGAAGCCAGACAGACTACAGTTTCAATCCTGGAGCAGATCAATTTCTCCATGTGACCTCAGGCAAATCACTGGATTTCTCTGAGTCCAAGTTTCCTCATCTATTTAAATAATCCTTTTCTGGGGTCATCACAAGGCACGTGTCCTCATATAGGGTGACCAATTCATCAACAGTGCTTTCCCTTCTTTCTTGGAATTCAAATGGACTAGGGTGAGGGAGTGGTCACTGTTATTTGCATAGGCATGGGGGGAGGCAAGGAGCTTGGGGGAAAGGGAGAATGTGCTGTGTGCTCTGCCCCACTGAGGGAAGGTGTATTAGTCTGTTCTCACACTGCTATAAAGGACTGTCCATGACTGGAGGATTTATAAAGGAAAGAGGTTAAATTGACTTACAGTTCCACATGGCTGGGGAGGCCTCAGGAAACTTACAATCATGGCAGAAGGGGAAGCAAACACATCCTTCTTCACTTGGCGACAGGAAGAAGTGCTGAGCAAAAGGGGGAAAACCCCTTATAAAACCATCAGATCTTGTGAGAACTCACTCACTATCACGAGAACAGCATGAGGGTTACCACCCCTATGATTCAATTACCTCCCATCAGGTCCCTCCCATGACACATGGGGATTATGGAAAGTACAATTCAAGATGAAATTTGGGTGGAAACACAGTGAAACCACACCAGAAGGGAAATCTCAGAAGAATCCAGAATTTGGGCTCCCTTGTACTTTGTCCCTGGTGCAATCCTTCCCCACTTTTAACTGCAGAGCATCCTATCCAAGGACTCCTTGCTGAGGCCCCTCCTGCCCAGGACATCTGAGTGTCCCAGGACACTCTCCTTTCAGACCACTGCAGCTCTCAGGGTCCTGGTTCCCCTTTTTCTTTTTGTGGTTTTAAAAAAAAACAATTCTAAAGAAGAACAGAGGTTTTCTGTTTTATCTTCACACATAACCAGAGAAAGACTCGCTATGGTTTGAGTATTTGATGCCTCCAAACCTCATGGTAAAATCTGATCCCCAGTGTTGGAGGTAAGGCCTGATGGGGGAGGTGTTTGGGTTATGGAGGCAGATTCTTCATGAATAGCTTGGTGCTGTCTTATGGTCATAAGTGAGTTCTTGCTCAATTAGCTGGTTGTTTAAAAGAGCCTGGTCCCTCCCCACCCTCTTCTCTCTCTTGCTTCCTCTCTCTCTCTATGTGATCTCTGCATACGCCAGCTCCCTCCACTTTCCACCATGAGTGGAAGCAGCCTGAAGCCTTAACTGGATACAGATGCCAGCATCATGCTTCCTATACAGCCTGTAGAACCATGAACCAAATAAACCTCTTTTCTTTATAAATTACCCAGCCTTAGGTATTCCTTTATAGCAACACAAATGGACTAAAACAGAACCTAACAGTATTTTATTTCTTGTTTTCCCTTTCTCATCCTGCTTCTTGTCCTCCTCCTACTGATCAGTTTTTCTTGATTTTTATCTGCTTTGAAATCAACAGGGCTGTCGCTCCCAGTCAAGGAGCCAGTAGTGTATGTCGATGTCCTCCTCCTACTGATCAGTTTTTCTTGATTTTTATCTGCTTTGAAATCAACAGGGCTGTCGCTCCCAGTCAAGGAGCCATGTAGTGTATGTCGATGTGAGGGTTGCTCACATCCACCCACAGTTCCTGCTTCAGCTACTTCTTCCATGGTTTCCCTTCCCTCAGTGGGCGGAGTACACAACACATTCTCCCTTCCCCCAGGCCTCTTGCCTCCCCACATGCCTACCATAATAACAGTGACCACTCCCCATCTCCAGCCCGCCCCACCCTTCCATGCCTCTTCAGCCACTTAGGGGAAAGTGTGGATCTCCACAAGCTGTGAAATAAGAAAATCAGTTGCTATATACCCATGAAAACATAGGTGACAGCAGTGAGACTCAAAGAGTTTCAATGGCGTAACTTGATAGTTGCAAAAGAGAGCTGTGTAGTGAGTAAATAGTGGTCTCCCAAAATATATACGTCCCCATCTCAGAACCAGTGAATGTGGCGTTTTTTGGAAAAAGTGTCTTTGCAGATGTATTAAGTTAAGGATCTCATGGTGAGAGCACCCTGGGTTACGCAGGTGGGCCCTAAATCCAATGATGAGGTCCTTGTAAGAGTGAGGCAGAGGGAGATTATGCAGACGAAACAAAATGGTGTGTGAAGGAGGAGGCAGAGACTAGAGTGATGTGGCCATAAGTCAAAGGACACCTGGAGCCACCAGAAGCTGGAAGAAGCAAGACAGACAGAATCTCCCAGAGCCTACAGAGGGAGCAAGGCCCTGCCAACACCTTGATTTCACACTTCTGGCCTCCAGAACTGCAAGAGAATGCTTTTCTGTCATTTTAAGCCTCCAAGTTTATGGTAATTGGATACAGCAGCCCTAGAAAACCAATATGAGAGCCTTGAAATCCAGCTCTGTTGCTTATAATGATAAACTATACCATCCTATACCATGACATCAGGACCACAGCAGCCTTAGAAAGGAATAGTGTCAAGGCCTTAAGCCTCACCTTCATCTGCCTTGCCTTCCCCATGACCAAGTGAAACCCAACAAACAAAACCCACTGGCTTTTCTGAGAGATCAGCCCAAATTGTAGGCTAAGCAAAAGTTCAAGGATCCCTGAAGGAGATGAAGGATCTGCATGGATGTCTGATGTAATCAAACCATTCCTCTGCACAAACGGGGAGAGCTGCAGAGCATAGCTCACTGCAAATTGAGAGAGGACTGATTCCTTCCAGACAATCAAGTGAGAAAACACCAACTATTAAGTAATGATCTCAAGGTTGGGTACGGTGGCTCATACCTGCAGTCCCAACACTTTGGGGGACCGAGGTAGGAGGGTCACTTGTGACCAAGAGTTCAAAACCAGCCTGAGTAAGACAGCAAGACCCCATTTCTACAAAAAACAAAAAACAGTAATTAGCTGGGCATGGTGGGGTGTGCCTACAGTCCTAGATACTTGGGAGGCAGATGCAGGAGAATGGGTTGAGCCCAGGAGGTTGAGGCCACAATGAGCTATGATCACACCACTGCTCTCCAGCCTGGGTGACAGAGTGAGACTCTGTCTCAAAAAAAAAAAAAAGAAATAAAAAAAAAGTAATGATCTCAAGAACACCCATTCTATTTGCTTTTCAAAAGCTTCATACACATCTGAAAGGATAAAGCAAGTTTGCTCTTCCTGAAACATATGAGCCAGGATCATTTCCTGCACCTTTTTTTCTATCCTATCACTTTTTTTCTCCGGGTTTCCTGGTGGCCTCAAGTCAATTTCAACTCCTAAGCAGGAGGCTCTGCAATCACATGAATGTCACCCTCCTGCCACTCCTGGCTCTTGCCTGGGAGCAGCTACAAAGGCTCATCTGCCCACATATTGCGACTGTCTCCTCCTACTTCAAAAACTCTTCTTTAAAGGGTGCTGGTATTTGAAACCTGTTCTGAATAGCTCTGTGGCAAAACCTCAGCCTTTGTCTCTGGGTATAGTGGCCATGGACTATAGTGGGGAAAACCCTGGAGGCAAGAGAGCTAGGTGTTTATTGCAGCAGTCAAGATGATTTGGGTGGCAAAGAACAGAAAATTCTGGGTCAAAATGGCTTCATCACTAAGCAATGTATTAGCTCACACAACCGGGAGCTCAGAAGTGAGTGGCAGCAAGCCAGGCAAAAATCAGCTGCTCAAGATGTCATCATGGAAGCCGAGTGCAGTGACCCATGCCTGTAATCCCAGTGCCTTGTGAGGCCAAAGCAGTAGCCTCACTTGAGGTCAGGGGTTCAAGACCAGCCTGGGCAAGATGGCAAGACCCTGTCTCTACAAAAAATAAGAAATAATAATTAACTGGGCATGGTGGTATGTGTCTGTAGTCCTAGCTACTTGGGATGCTGAGGCCAGAGGATCATTTGAGCCCAGGAGTTCAAGGCTGCAGTGAGCTATGACTGCCCCACTACATTCCAGCCTGGATAACAGAGTGAGACTCTGTCTCTAAAAAATAAAATAAAATAAAAATTTTAAGATATTGTCATGAGCTAGGCACAGTGGTGCATACCTATAATTCCAGCACTTTGGAAGGCAGAGGTGCCGGGCTGATCACTTAAGGTCAGGAGTTCAAGACCAGCCTGGCCAACATGGTGAAACCCCATCTTCACTAAAAATGCAAAAATTTAGCCATGCGTGATGGTGCCATGTGCACCTATAATCCAGGTTACTCAGGCAGGAGGCTGAGGCAGGCGAATCACTTTAACCCGGGAGGCGGAGGTTGCAGCGAGCCAAGATTGTGCCACTGCACTCCAGCCTGGGTGACAGAGCAAGACTCTGTCTCAGAAAAACAAAAAAGATTATCATGGACCCAAATTCTTTTCATTTCTCTGCTGAGCTTTCCTCAGAGTCAACTTCACCCCAGGCTGGTTTCTTGATTGATTGTGTGATAGTTACCAGTCCAAATGAGTTTTACATATGTCCTTACTTAGGTCTGGATGGAGAGTACAACAGGGAAATGTCTCCACTGACGATGGGCTATGTCCTTCCTTTCAGTCTGACTGAGCTGATTTAGGTCATGAGTCCACCTTGACCCGTAACAGTCACCAGGGCAATACCCCATGAGATTGGCTTAGACTGCTCACTTTTCTCCTTTTGAGCTGTGAGTAGTTCATGAGTAGAGCGCGATAAGTTAAGGTTCTGATAGGAAAGAGAAATTGTATCATGAACATTGGGTACATACAGTTTCCAGTGTGCTAGTCCTGGCTCCGTACCTTGCTAGTTACATGATATTGAGCAAGTCATTTGACCCCTTTGACTTTTGCATTGAGATTTAAAAAGTAGAGCCATGTCTGCCCACAGAAGGATGAAAAGAGATCGTGAAAATAAAAGCGCTTTTTAAACTGTAAGTTCTATACAAAAGAGACGCACAGGATTGGTCTCTCCCACTGTCCTCAGCTCATGGTGTACAGATATGCCCCAGCACAGACAGTGTCTGCTCTCACCACACCCCAGACTCCAAAGCATTTAGCAAAACAGGCCTGGGAGTAGAGTTGCCAGATTTAGCAAGTAGAAATGCAGGATGCCTAGTTACATCTAAATTTCAGATAAGTAATTTTTAGTGTGAAGTATGCCCCAAATATTGCATGGTATATATACTAAAACATGATTCATTGTTTATCTGACATTCAAATGTAACTGAGCATCCTGTATTTCATGTGGCAACTCTACCTGGGAGAGGCCTGGCCAAAAACAAGTCCTGACCTGAACTTCTGTGCTGGTTTCTATTCTCTTTTTCATTTAAGCCCTCGTTGATGTCTTTCTCAGCAGTTCTCACCCTGATCACTCCCACTTCTGATGTTCCCCCTAAACCCAGGATACACTTTCTTCCCCATCTCAGGTGATGGCTTCATTCACCCAGGTGCTCAGTTCCCAGCACTGGAGCCGTCCCTGACTCTTCGCTTTCCCCCACAGCCCACTTACAGTGCTGGCTCTGTTGTCCCAGCAGAACTAGCAGATTCTTACCACTTATACCTCTGCTGCCCTGTCCCTGCAAGGAACCTCTTTGCACTGCAGCAGTCACCTCCTGACCATTCTCCCAGATTTTGGGAGAACTGACTCATCAAGTCATGTCTTTGCCTGCTTAAAATCTTTGCCTGATGGCACATACCTGTAATCCCAGCTACTCGGGAGGCTGAGGCAGGAGAATCGCTTGACCCTGGGAGGTAGAGATTGTGGTGAGCCAAGATCAGGCCACTGCACTTCAGCCTGGGCAACAAGAGTGAAACTCTGTCTCAAAAAAAAAAAAAAAAAATCTTTGCCTGTCCACCGGAGGCTCTTAGAATAAAATCCAAGCTCTGTATTGTGGCCTAGAAGACCTTACTCAAGTCAGGCCCTGCCATTTTCTCCTCTCCTACCTCACTGGTCTTTGTTCTTGTCCTTGAAATGCTGAGCTCATCTCCATCTTCTGGATGTATGCATGTGTATAAATGTACATATATACACATCTATACTATAGTATATATACATACACTCTCCCATCAGCTTAGAGTGTGCGTCCCTCCATTGCTGCATGACACACTTCTTCACGATATTCAGATCTCACCCCAAATGTCACCTCTTCCAAGAAGCCCACTATGACCACTCCATCTGGAATAGCAGCCCTCCCATCCCATCACTGACTTCCTATTACCTTGTTTTATTCTCTTTGTATCATTGTCACTCTTTGATATCTTATTTGTTTATGATTTTTGTCTCTCTCTCTCCTGGTAAAATATAAATTCTGAGATTGAACCAATGTATCCAAATACCTAGAACAGTAGTTGGCAGAGTAGTTGCCCAATAAACATCTGTGAAATGGGTGTCAAATGAATATGCATAGATATGCAAATGAATAGGCACAAACACTTTCTAGGTCTGCTGTCCAATTTGGTAGCCAGTGGTCACATGTGACTCTCAAGCACTTAAAATGGTGCCAGTCCTTTAGCTCCTGAGGCAGAACTTAGGAAAGAAAAAAGGAAAAAGAAAAAGAAAATGGTGCCAGGCCAAATTGGATTGTGCTGTAAGTGTAAAATATACACCAGATTTCGTCTTAGCTGAAAGAAGGAACATAAAATTTCTCATAAATAATTTTTATATTGATTACCTGTTGAAATAATATTTTAGATACATGGGTTAAATAAATATATATGATTAAAATTAATCATACCTGCTTATTTTTCCTTTACTTGATGTGGCTACTAGAATATTTTAAAACATATACTTGTCTTATATTTGCAACTCATGTTCTAGTTCTCTGCATTCTATTTCTACTGGGCAGCACTGCTTCAGACTACAGACTGCTAGGCCCATGAGGTGAGGATGCTTTGAACACTGGCAACCTATAGACCAGACTCTGTGTGTGTTCTTTCTCTGCCTTCTGTCTCAGGCCCAGAACTTTGGGTGACAAAGGTGCCTCTTTGGCATCTCTTTCACTAAAGAAGTGGGACCCACAGTTTAATCTATGGCAAGGCATCTACCATAATAAAGAAAAGACACCTAAATAGAATGACTGCTTCATAGCAAGTATACATACAGTAAAGGTTAGCTAATACTATTGTTGGTTTTATTTTTGCTGTTATTTATTTTTGTCCTACTCATCCAGTGGGTTATAAACTACTCAGGGGAAGGTATCGTGTCTTCACCTTCATTTATAATTCATCAAGTCTAGAGTTCCCTGCACATCCTTTACCATCTTTGAAGGTAAATGACTGATCAACCAGCAGCCTCTCTCTCCATCATAGTAGCTTCAGGGCAAAGCTAAAGAGAATTGACTCAACCTTAAAATGTCAAATGAATCATTATACCAAAATGATTTATATCCACCTTAGAATACAGTTAATTCAGGCCACCTTGACTGGCTTGCCTTTAACCTCCTGACAGTCTGAGATTACATTTATTAACCTGAGATGAGAACTGGTCTTAAGAGCTCTCAGTAACCTATTGGGGTAAGAAGAACTTTGAAACCTAGAGTGAGTTGCAGGCTTCTCCCTGACAATGAGGCCTGGCCCAGGAACTCCACAGAAAGGCTTCTGGGGGAATCATTTGGACATGGGGCCTGGGATGCGGAAAGGGAAGTTAGGAGGGAGGACTGATCTGAAGAACAGGTGAGTGTACAAAGTCTCCCTATATTCATCACAACTCTTAAGTTACATATTTGTACCAATGTGGGAAGTTCAACCAAAAAGGAATATTTCCCTGGAGACCCCCATGCTTATGCCAGCATCACTCATATTTTTTGTTCTTAAGCTTTCCCTGCCCTTAGAACATTTAATCCATAACTTCTTCCTGTTTGCTTCTCAGGATTATACCTCCTTCTACCCTAGAGGGAGTGGTGAGTCCTTCCTCATTTACAGTCGTTCAAACAAGGCTGCAAGCTTCAGTGCATTTTCTGGAAGAAGCGTCTTTTAAATTCATCTTTGAGGATGAGACATTTCTCACTGTCATTCATCAGTGTTGACATCTAAAACTGAGTGAGCCAGGTGAACTGGTTCCTGGTAGTGCACAGAAAATAAATCTGAGGAGTAACAATCCTTATGTTGCCAGGACTAGTACCAAAACTATGCTCACCCCACAGGTAGGTTTCTTGCTACAGTCTTAGAAAGTTAACCACCCTGGAATTCATTAAAATATTTAAATGCTTTATTGAAAAGGGCAAGTGATGGGCCTCAGGCTGACACAACAAAAGGGGTTGTTTGGAAGTGAATATTCCAGGTTCTTCCTTAGCAAAAGATCTAAAGTGTTAATATTATCACGGGAAGGATGCAGAGAACTTGAAGGAAATTCATAGCCTGATTATTTGGCTCAGGAGAAGCAACACTTCAGCCAAAATTTTATATTCCATCTCTACTCTTCATGGAGCATGAGTTTCCAAAGTCAAACTGCGTGAGATCCAGCAGAGATTAATTAACTACCCACCAGGCGAAGCGGCCTACAGGTCTGCATCAAAACTGCATTGTTGCATATCTTTTTCTCCCTAGCCTAAGTAAGAAGTCTTCGGATAAAACCCAATTAATTAGATTTGAATTTTTAGTTAAAATAATTCCAATTGAACAACTTAGTGAAGAAACAAGCAAAGTGTACATTTCAACAAATTATCTTAAATTAAAAAAAAGAAAAAGTCACACACACACATACACACACCAAATATAGATACATATATTTACCCTCGATAGTAATCAAGAAGTGCACATATGATATCATATTTTCTTAATTATCAAATATAAAAATAATAATAATATCTACTATTGGCCAAAGTATGGGAAAGTAGGCATTTTCATTTACTGTTTTTGGGAATGTAAGTTGGTATAAGCTTTTGGGAAGAGAATTTGCGTTACCACACTGAATTTGGTTCCACCCACCCAGTGCA
This sequence comes from Rhinopithecus roxellana, assembly GCF_007565055.1. Lineage (NCBI taxonomy): Eukaryota > Metazoa > Chordata > Mammalia > Primates > Cercopithecidae > Rhinopithecus > Rhinopithecus roxellana. The sequence continues at coordinate 23,853,727 of NC_044557.1, forward strand.
GCAAAGCAAGCACCAATATTGGGATTGAAGTGAGAGAAAGTGAGGCACTTATTGCAGGGCACCAGCAAGGAGAGTCCCCATGGCGTATAGGTAAGGGTTTTTAAAGGCAGAATTTATAAAGCATAAATCAATTCATGGAGGCTATACATTGGTTTGATCTAAAAAGTTGGGACATCTTGAAGTGGGGGCTTACAGGTCATAGGTGAATTTAAAGATTTTCTGATTTGCAACTGGTTGAGGAAGCAAAGCTTTGTTTAGAAATTTGAGATCAGCAGAAAAGAATGTTAGCTCAGCTGGGTGCAGCAACTCACGCCTGTAATCCCAGCACTTTGGGAGGCTGAAGCGGGCAGATCACTTGAGGACAGGAGTTTGAGACCAGCCTGGCTAACATGCTGAAACCCCATCTCTACTACAAAATATTAATATTAAAATAATTAGCCAGGCATGGTGGTGTGTGCCTGTAATCCTTGCTACTCCAGCGGCTGAGGCACAAGAATCACTTGAATCTGGGAGGCAGAGGTTGCAGTGAGCCAAGATCACACCACTGTACTTCAGCCTGGGCAACAGAGTGAGACTGTATCTCAAAAAATAAAAAAGAATGTTAGCTCTGGCTTATGGGCATGACCTCCTCCAGACCTCTTATGAACAAATTTAGACCAAAGAATAGTGGGCAGTCAGAGTCAGTCCTTGGTTCCTCCTTATCTATGGTCTATGTGCCAGCAAACCCATTTGATAGGGGTCTGGGTTTTTAAAAAACAATTCAGGGATATATGTTAAGATGTTATCTTTAGTTTCCATAGAAAACCAAATGTCTTGTGACTCTAACTTCCTTGGCTATTGCTTTAAGCTACTACTATTACCTTCTTGCTTACCAAGTTGCTCCTTTACTTCTCAGGGCCAGCTGTAATTTCCCTTTAAGAAACTCAAGATTTTCCTTTATTTCCATGTTTGTGGGGGTTGTCCAACAGATCCCTGGGAGGGGTCCGTGCTCTGTCTCATTTGCGATATTCCAGAAGCCTTAAAATATGTCTATTATTTGGCCTAGCAATTCTTCTTTGAGGAATTTATCTTAAAAAATGATTTTTTAATTAGACACTATATATAAAGATACTAAGCAGTATGTATAACAGTGAAAATGGAGCCAACCAGAATGTTCAATAACAAGACACTGATTAAAATAACTAATGGAACATTATGATGAAATTCTATCATTAAAAAATAATACTGAAAGCAACTTGTTACCGGTAATGATGTAATACCTTGAATCAACGAATCACTGTACCAAAAACAATTACAAACTCCGCACAAAATTTTGTTTTAAAAGACTACTATTTGAAGTCGTGTCCAGCATGTAAGGAGCTCAGAAGTTATCACTCCCATTCTCACACAGAAAAAGTCTGACCAAACTGTAAATCAACAGCTCTTTCCATATCCACCAGGAAACTGAAGTCACTGATTCCCTGCAAAATTGAAAAGACAGACAGGTAGATACATAGAATCAGAACTCAATGAAGCAGGAGCCAGGGAACAGAAGTCTCCATGGGAACCAGTACTGAAGAAAGAAACTCTAAAACGTAATTGACAAATTGCTGGTGGCTCAGCCTGGACAAATCTGAGAGTTAAAAAACTCTAGGAGGTAGGAGAAGACAGTCTTAGTGGGAGTCACTGCACTTTTGGGTATTTTAGCTCCTGGAGCCCTACTAGAATCTCACAATGAATATTAGAGAAAAATTCAATCCCCTCATGTTTTTGGCAGAGGATGGGGGGAAAGTAGCCCTTTTTAGTGAAATAAGCTCAGGGTACTCTGTTACTCTTAATAAGGCCAAATTATCTTAATAAGGCAAAAATTATTTTACCAGAGCCTAACCAACAGAAGTTCTGCTGGAACCTAACCAACCAATGGTGGGGAAAAAATACCCAACTTCAGTCAGCTCTAGACTTCCATGAGGTAGAAGAGAAATACCCAACTCTAGCCCACTTTAGCCTTCTTGCCTCACCTAAAGGAAGGGTCACAAAACTGAGAAGCACCTGTGAAGATCACAGCTCAGGGGTACATGCTCCCTAAAAAATTAAAACTTAACCATAGGAATATAGAATGCTTCCTCCCTCCTGACTCGTTAGCACATCAGTAGGGCTCCTGTATAATAACAGGAGAATATAACTAAAATAACTGTACAACTCAGACCTTATTTAAGAAGTTTCCAGGGCACCAAAGACAAAAGGAGAGCAAAAACAAGAACTTTAGCCTCTGACACCTACAGCTATGGCAGACAGTAAATACAGCCTAACTTCTAGCCAGAAAAACATAACTCATGTAAAAGCCTATTTACTTCTGTTCATTTACCCAATATATCAGGTCTGGCTATCAAGAAAAAAATGACAGGACATCCTAAAAGCAAAAAACACAGAATGAAGAGAAAATGCAAACATCAGGATCCATACTCAGATACAACAGATGTTAGAATTGTGATTGTGCATTTAAAACTACTATGATTAATATGCTAAGGATTCTAATGGAAAAACTGGACAACATGCAAGCACAAATGAATAATATAAGCACAGAAACTGAAAATCTAAGAAAGAATCAAAAGGAAATGCTAGCAATCAAAGACACTTTAATGAAGAAGGCCTTTGTGAGGCTCATCAATAGACTGGACACAACCGAGGAAAGAAACAGTGAACCTGAAGACGTTTCAATAGAAACTTCCAAAACTGAAATGCAAAAATTAAAAAGCTAAAAAGAACAGGACAAAATACAAAATATCCGAGAATTGTGGGACAATTACAAGAGATGTAATATATGCATACTTTAAATGCCAGGGGGGAAAAGAAATAGAAGAAATATTTGAAGCAATAATGATCAAGAATTTCTTAAAATTAATGATAGATACCAGACCACAGATCCACGAACTCAGAGAACAAGTAGTATAAATACAAAAAAACTACACCTAGATTTTTTTCATATTCAAAACAAAGACAAAGAGAAAATCTTGAAAGAAGCTGAGGAGGAGGAGGAGGTGGACACCTTGCCTATAGAGGAGCAAGGGGAAAGCCAGACTCCTCTTCAGAAACCTTGCAAGCAGGAAGATAGTGGGATAAAATATTTGGAGTAGTAAGAAAAAAAAAAACCCATCAACCTAAAATTCTATGTCCAGCAAAATTATCCTTCAAAAGTGAACGAGAAATAAAGACTTTCCCAGACAAAAACATTCAGAAAATTTGTCATCCAGTAAACCTGCTTTGCACAAAATGTTTTAAAAAATTATTCAGAGAGAAGAAAATTAGTATAGGTCATAAACTTAAATCTACATAAAGAATGGAAAAGTGGAAGAGAATAAATAAATAAAGGTAAGATAAAATCTTTTTCTTTGTTATTCTTAGTTGATCTAACAGATAAAATTCATTGAAAATAATAATATCAACAAATATATTCAGCGATGATAGCTTATGGATAAGTGAAATGAATGACAGCAATGTTATATGAGATGAAAAGGAGGATTTGAGAATGCTCTGTTATGAGGTATTTGCATTACACTTGACATGGCATTGTTATATGAAACAGGACTTCGATTAATTGTAAATGTATATTGCACACTCAAGAGCATTCACTAAAAAAAGCTTTTTAAGTATAATTGGAAGAGAAGAGAAGAAATAGAATCATATAAAATGTCTAATAAAAATGAGGGAATCCAGAAAAGGAGAAGATTTAACAAAAAAAGGTACAAGAAAAATAACTAGAAAACAACAACAAATATGATATATATTAATCAAACTATATCAATAATCACTTTAAATGTCAATGGCCTGGATACACCAATTAAAAGGCAGAAGTTGCCAGAGTAAAACAGAAAACAAAACCCAAATATTTATGTGGTCTATGAGAAACCCACTTTAAATGTAAAGACACAGATAGGTCAAAGGTAAAGAAATGGAGAAAGGCATAGCATGCTGATACTATTCAAAAGAAGAATGGAGTACTTACTATAATAATTTCAGATAAAGAAGACTTCAGAGCAAGGGAAATTATCAGAGATAAAGAGAGGCATTATGTTAATGATAAAAGGGTCAATTATCCAAGAAAACATAACAATCTTCAATGCATGCACCTAAGAACAGAGAATCAAAATATGTGAGGCAAAAACTGATAGAACTGCAAGGAGAAACAGATGAAACTACTGTCCTAGCTGGACTTCGACACCCCATTATTGGAAATTGACAGATTCAGCAGGCAGAAAATCAGTAAGGACATAACTGAACTCAGTAGCATCACCAATCAACTAAATATAATTGACACCTAGAGAAAACTTCATCTATCTACAGAATACACATTCTTCTCAAGCTCACAAAGAACAGTTATCAAGGAAAACCACATTCTAAGCCATAAAACACACCCTCACAAATTTAAAAGAATAAAAATTATGCAAAGTATGTCCTCAGACCACAAACTTTGGAAAACCCCAAAGCACTTGGTAATTTAGAACAATATACTTCCAGATAACACATACGCCAAAGGAGAGTCTCAAAATAAGATTGAAAATAGTTTGAAGTAAATAAAAATGAAAATATAACTTATCAAAATTAGGGCAAATGAAGTGAAAGTATGGCTTACAGAAATTTATAGCATCAAATGCACATATTAAAAAAGAAATATTTAAAATATCTAAAATCAATCATCTAAGCTTCCACCTTAAAAAACTGGAAAAGCAAGTAAATGTGCTTCATAAAATGATAAAGAATATAAATGCAAAAAAGAAAATAGAAGAGCCTATTAAATTCAAAGTAAGCAAGAAAGCAATAAAACTTAGAGCAGAAATCAATGAAATTGAAAACAAGAAGTCATTAGAGAAAAATCAACAAAACCAAAGCAGTTTCCTTGACTATATCAATTATATAGATAAACTTCTAGCCAGGTTTACTAAGGAAAAAAGAGAGCCGGCACAAATAACTAATTTCAAATATGAAAGAGGAGCCATCACTACAGATCTCCTGGACATTAAGAAAGATAATAAATATTTTTAACAACTCTATGCTGACATATTTAGTAACCTGAGGTTGAACCTTGAAAGCCAAATCTACCAAAACTCACACAATGGTAAGTAGATAATCTGAATAGGCACATATCTATTAAAAAGTAGAATTAATAACTAATAATCCTTCAAAACAGAAATTACCAGACCCAGATGAGTTCTCTGGTGAATTTTATCAAACATTTAAGGAAGAAATTATACCAATTCTCTACAATCACCTCCAGAACATAGAAGCAGAGGAAATACTTGCTAATTCATTCTATGAGGTTAGTACTACCCCAATACCAAAACTGAAGACATTACAAGAAAGAAAAACTATAAACCAATATCTCTTATGAGCATAAATGCAAAAATCCTCAACAAAATTTGAGCATATTGAATCCAACAATGTATAAAAATAATTATATGCGATGACCAACTGGGATTTCTTTCAGGTATGCAAGGCTGGCTCCTCATTCAAAAGTCAATTGATGTGATCTGTCACATCATTAGTCTGAAGAACAATAATCACATAATCATATAAATAGATGCAGAAAAGGCACTCGACAATATCCAACTACCATTCATCATAAAAACTCTCAACAAACTAGAAATAGATAAAAACTCCCTCAACTTGATAAAGAACATCCATAAGAAAACTACAAATAACACCATACTTAACGGTGAGAAATAAATGCTTTTCTAAGATCAAGAACAAGGCAAGAATATCCATTCTCACCTAGTCAATAGCAAAATAAAGACTGGGTGCAGTGACTCACACCTGTAATCCCAGCACTTTGGGAGGCTGCAGCAGGAGGATTGCTTGAGGCCAGGACTTCAAGACCAGCCTGCGCAACACAGCAAGACCCCATCTCCACAAAAAATTTTAAAAATTAGCCAGGCATGGTGGTGCATGCCTGCAGTCTTAGCTACTTAGGAGGCTGAGGCAAGAGGATTGCCTGAACCCAGGACACTGAGGTTACAGTGAGCCATAATCATGACACCGCACTTCAGCCTGGATGACAGATCAAGAGCCTATCCCCTCCGCAAAAAAAAAAAAAAAAAAAAAAAGGAAGAGGAAAGAAAATCCTAGCTAATTCAAGAAGACTAGGAAAATAAATAAAAGGTATATTGCGAAGTAAGAAATAAAACCATCTTTGTTCACAGATGACATGATCACCTATGTAGAAAATCACCAAACCAAAAAAACCCATGGAACTAATAAGTGATTACAGCAAAGTTGCAAGATACAAAGTTAATATGCAAAAGTCTATTGCTTTCTTATATACTAGCAAATGTGAATAAAGTATGGACATTAGTTAAAAATAATAACAAACACAGCCGGATGCAGTGGCTCATGCCTATAATCCCAGCACTTTGGGAGGCCAAGGCAGGTGGATCACCTGAGGTCAGGACCAGCCTGACCAACATGAAGAACGCTTGTCTCTACTAAAAGTACAAAATTAGCTGGGCATGGTGGCATATGCCTATAATCCCAGCTACTTGGAAGGCTGAGACAGGAGAATTTCTTGAACCTGGGAGGTGGAGGGGGCTGTGACCTGAGATTGTGCCACTGCACTCGAGCCTAGGCAACAAGAGTGAAACTCCATCTCAAAAACAAATAAATAAATAATAATAATGCATATATATTGATTCATTAGTTGTGACAAAGGTACCATAGGAAAGTAAGTTCTTTATAGTAGAGGAAACTGGGTACAAGAGTATATGGGTATTCTCTGTTACATCCTTGCAACTTTCATATAAATCTTAAGCTGTCCTTTCCAATTCATTGTATGAAACTAGGATAAGCCTAATCCCAAAACCTGAAAAGGACATTACGGAAAAGAAAATTTACAGGCTAATCCCATTCATTATCCATAGAAATGTATATATCTAAGGATAATAGAAAAATGATCAAATACAATCCCAGAAATGCAAGGCTGGTTCAACAATCGAAAATCAATGTAGTTAATTCACCACATTAACAGAATAAAGGAGGAAATTATATGATTATCTCAATCAGTCCAGAAAAAGCACTTGACAAAATCCAATATTCATTCCTAATAAAAACAGTCAGCAAACTGAGAGTAGGAGGAGCTTTCTCATTCTGATTAAGGGCATCTATGAAAAACTCGCAGCCAAAATCATACTTACTGATTAAATATTGAATGTTCCTTTTATGGTTGGGAATAAGTACAGGATAAATTTAAAGATTCATAACCTGCTTGTGTTTTAAAAAGGATTTGTATATCCCACCCAAAAAAGTTTCAATTCAATTTATTAATTGAATTGAATAACATTTATTGGACACTTACTAGGTGCAAAACAGTTGTGAGGTGTTGGGGATTTTTTTTTAAAGGGCAAAAAGCAGTCTGCTTGTCAAGGAACTTTTAAATAAATTTAAAAATAAGACAAATACTTATTAAAAGTAACTAAAGTACACTTTAATATATGCTAGAGGGCCAAATGAAGCAACAGATGATTAACAGCTCAGGCTTTTGGAATCCAGATTGTGGAGGTCAAGGACTGGCATATTTAGGAGTTTAGATTTTATTCTATAGGCTGTGGGGCTTTCTTAGCCCATGTTTTAGGCCTGTGAGCAGAGAAATGGTATAATAAAAAGATTCCACAGTCAGCATCACCAATATACATTTTGAAAATATGTCACTATATCCAGGACTCTGAGCCTTCACTTTCATTTTATTACAAAGCAAGAGATGACCAGAGAGGTTAACTGATTTTCTTGAAGCTAGGGAGCAAATCAATGGGAATGGAGCATGGGATGTTAACGTAAAGATGTAACAGAATCCAGATTTCCTTCAATGGTGGTACTTCTAGTGTTCCAGCTGTTGGTTGGGTATCTTGAAGAGTGAAGGACTGGGAACAGAAGTCACCTTTCATTTCTGATAGCTCAGTAAATCAAAAATATCTAGCACTGAAAGTTTGTCTTCAGATAACGGTAACCAGGGAAGTAGAGAAAGACTAGGAGAAGGGGGGAAAGAGTTAAAATTGGCTGCAAAGAACAGATGGTCTTTTCTGCTGCACTCCCACCTTCCTTCCTCTCTTTCCTACACTTACTGCCCACCTATCCAATTGTGCGCTTGCTTGTGAACGCACACACACACTCACACTGTACTCTTCACAAGCTCCCCGCTACCTGTCAGCACTGACAGTTAATTCACTGATAGGGAAATCTGTCTCTTTCCCATCATCAGTGGTTAATTGAAAAGGTATCCACTAGCATGAGTATAAGATGCAGAAATTAATAATTATCTGAGAAAAATCAAATGAGTTGCTGATAGCAAGCTGGTCAGATCGAGCCATGATAAAGCGGGGACCTCCAAGGCTCTCAGCAGACAGGCTCCAGAACCATGATACTCACTCTCCAAGGTGAATAATCCTTGGAGATTCATCTGGAAAATAAAATGCCTGACTGTTAGCAGGCTTTTGATTCATGCATGAGTCCCTACTCCTTTAACTCAGCAAAGAGAAGATACATACAGGACTGGGGAATTTTAGGGGTGAGTCTAAACAGAGGCTCAGAAAGTTAGCCCCAGAGGAAAACAATCAAAGGATCTTCACCGAGTGACCAATCCATCCAGTTTGACTTGGACTGTACCAGTTTTAGCAATGAAAGTCACACGTCCCGTGAAACCTCTTAGTCTCAGGCAAACCCGGAACATTGATCTTCCTAGCATAGGCTGGTTCTCTCACACTAAGAGCTGGAGGTCAAGATATTAGGCAACAGGCCAGCCCCAAAACATATATATTTTAGACTCCCCAGAGTCCCAGAACTTATCCATCTACATGAGTCAGGGGAAGAAAAGACTACACCCTTCCTCTGGGGCCCACTGCAATGGGAGAAGGTTCTGGAATAATACTACTACTGAAGTATTACATTAGGTCATGGGGTTTTTTTCTTTTCAGTAGTTCAGAAGTTCTGAGGGTCTTGTGTTTTTTTCTCATCATCATCCTCCCCTGGCTCTTCTATTTCATTTGAAGAGGAGATGATATGATTGAAAGGAACACAAGGAAGTAAAGTGATCTTCCTCATTTGTTTTTCCAAAAGCTGATGCCTCAGAGGAAAAAGAAAGCAAAGCCCTGTACCCTGTCTCATGCTGAGTCTCAGGGAGGCAGCCAGATGCCAGAGAAAAAATGACTATGTAGGTGACCTAGACCAACAGGAGCACAGACAGCCTGTCGGAGACCTCCATGCCTTAACCTGGCTCACGAGTAGAGCCACCAGAACTAAAGTAGCTGTGGTGACAGAGACAGAGACAATCTTCATGAATAGATGGCCAAGAACCAGACAAGAAGATGGATACTCCGGAGGACACCTGCAGAGGCAAGACATCAGGGACCACAGTGCTGCCCACCCCTCTCATATGGTCCCCATGTAAACCCCTGGAACTGGGTACCATCCCAAAGGTAATAGCAATCCCAAAAGTAATTGACTAAAAATACGTTTCTGCCACTCTGTCACAATGGAGGTCTGAAACAGTTGTCATGTTATAGAGAAAGACAGTTTCATTCTTTGCATAACTGAGTCTATAAACTCAGATTCACCCTCTACGCAGCATCCTGCAGTGGGAAAAAAACAGGATTCAGAATCTGAGACTTGGCTTTGAGTTCTGACTCTATCACTCTCAAGTTTTGTGAATTATTGGGAAACGCCCTCTCACAGCTCATAAGACGTCTCTGCTTCATTTTCTCTCATTCCACTACCCACAAAGAGGAAGAACAGCTGTTATGACCCCGTACACCCTCCAACAGCTGTTACATCTTCCCTCAAACTTCTGAAGACCAAACAATGCTGCTCTTTAAAAACCACCCTTCACCACCAAGCTTGTCCATTCATTCAAGAGTGACAAGCTGAATGGGTGCTGGCATCCCTGCTCTAAAACTTGACCCAGAACCACTTTCCTGTCCGGGAAGATTTTTTTTTATTCTAGAGAATCTATGCAGTGTACATAGCCAACTTCCATGTGCAAGCTGCTCCTGTGCTCTTGAACTGGAAACATCTTTGAGTTTCCAAATCTCTCAGTGCTGCCCATGCTGAGCTCTGCCTGATGACAAAACAAGGGAATCGCCTTCCTTTAAGGTTTTGAGATGGTGTCTATCTCTGTTGCCCAGGCTGGAGTGCAGTGGCATGATCTCAGCTCACTGCAACCTCTGTCTCCTGGGTTCAAGTGATCCTCCTGCCCCAGCTTCCTGAGTAGCTGGGATTATAGGTGCATGCCACCATACCCGGATAATTTTTGTGTTCTTTAGTAGAGACAGGGCTTCATCATGTTGTCCAGACTGGTCTTGAACTCTTGTCCTCAAGTGATCCACCCACCTCAGCCTCCCAAAGTGCTGGGATTACAGGTGTGACCCACTATACCCAGCCTTTTCCTTTAAGTTTTCCCTCTGGGTAGGTGTGTACCCACCTGTGGTGGTGTGACCTCAATCGGGATTTCCTAAGTCAGATTCCAGAGCACTGGTTCTGCTGGGATAATGCAAGTTATGGAAAAAGTCGAGCTTGACATAGTCAGACTGGCTTGGGAAATTCTGGTATAAGTAAAATTGAAGGGGTTTCTTTACTCCAGGAGAACCTTGAACATGCTAATGTATGCTGTCTTTCTTCAAAGGAGGGTGATATGGTTTGGCTCTGTGACCCCACCCAAATCTCACCTTGAACTGTAATAATCCCCATGTGTCAAGGGCGGGACCAGGTAGAGATAACTGAATCATGGTGGCAGTTTCCCCCATGCTGTTCTCATGATAGTGAGTGAGTTCTCATGAGATCTGATGCTTTTATAAGGGGCTTCCCACTTTGCTCGGCACTCATTGTCTTCCCTGCCACCCTGTGAAGAGGTGTCTTCTGCCATGATTGTAAGTTTCCTGAGGCCTTCCTAGCCATGAGGAACCATGAGTCAATTAAACCTCTTTCCTTTATAAATTACCCAGTCTTGGATATTTCTTCATAGCAGCACGAGAATGGACTAATACAGAGGGAATATGGAATGCAGTGCTTCCCAAACTTCTGAGACCCGGACTGACATGGCGCCCCTGTTTTCTCAGACTATTATGAATGGGCTGGGTTTCCGTGACAGTGGTGACACCTACTGCTTCCCCGTGATTGACACAGTGGCCCATCCTCAGAGAACAGGGCTCCCTAGGACTCTTTCCTCTCAAACAGCACCGACTACTCTCCAAGATGCTTTTCTGAGACTCAGTAGACACTTAAATATGGCTAAGGCTATCTGCTTTGAGATAATGAAAATAGCTGATGCTCTCTGAGCCATGTTTTGCCACATTTTACCGTCTATGGCTGTGATTGACAACGTTGGCTGTATATTATGACAATCCACATTAGCTTTCTAGGGCTGCTGTCACAAAATACCATGAACTGGGTGGCTAAAAACAACAGAAATGTATTTTCTCAGAACTCTGGAGGCCTGAAGTCCAAAATCAAGGTGTCCTTCTGAAAGGCTCTGCAGGGAAGTTCGTTCCCTGCCTCTCTCCTAGCTCCTGGGAGTTGCTGGTAATTTTTGGGATTCCTTGGCTTATAGATGCATCGCTCCAATCTCTGCCTCCTCTGTTTCACAACCTTCTCCTTGTGTCTCTTTACATTGTTTTGTCTCTGTACCTGTCTATTTTGTGTCTCTTCTCCTTTCCTAATAGGGATACTGGTCCTACTGGATTAAGGGCCCACCCTATTCCAATATGACCTCATCTTAACTAACTACACCCATAATAAATCTATTTCCAAATAAAACCACATTCTGAAGTTCCAGAAAGGACATGAACTTGGTGGGAGAGATCATAGTGGGGAACAATTAAACATAGTACATCACTTAAGGAGCTTTCATTTATTTGTATTTTTAATTAATTAATTTTTTTTTTTTAAGACAGAGTTTTGCTCTTGTTGCCCAGGCTAAAGTGCAATGGCATGATCTTGGCTCACCACAACCTCCGCCTCCCAGGTTCAAGTAATTCTCCTATCTCAGCCTCCTGTGTAGCTAGGATTGCAGGCATGCGCCACGACACCCAGCTAATTTTGTATTTTTAGTAGACATGGGGTTTCTCCATGTTGGTCAGGCTGGTCTCAAACTCCCAACCTCAGGTGATCCACCCACCTTGGCTTCCCAAAGTGCTAGCATTACAGGCATGAACCACCACACCTGGCCCACTTAAGGAGTTTTTAGAACTCACACGCCAGGCCAATTGTAATGATCCCAGAATCTGGCAATGGGACCCAGTCATTGGTGTTCCTTAAAGATCTCTGGGTAATTCCAATATGTAGTCAACTTGAAATGATTGTCCTATGGACTTTATATAAATATTGTCCCATATAGTCCTCATAATAAACCCAAGAGGTGCTATTCATATCCTTCTATTAGGGATGAAACGTCTGAGACTTAAAGAGGTTAAAGTAACTTGACTGTGGCTACACAGGCAGTAAGTCATTGAGCTGGGATTTCTGGAGGGATTTAGCTCCAGAGCTGGATCATATAAGCCTTTCAGACTCAGAGCTGAGCTTTTAGTAGCCTCTGAGCTCTGAGAGAAGGCACCACAGCCCCCTCTGCAACTGAGGAGTTAAACTGGCCTGCATACGGCTTTCTTTAGGAAGCATCCCCCTTTCTGGCTTTGATCCTAGCCCCACTCTTCCCTCTTCAGTCCCAGCAAAACCCCTCCAGCTGGCACCACTCTGGGAAGTGGGAAGACAAAAGTTTCTCTGAATTGCCACTTCCAGCCTGCCATGCGACTGCAGCTTTTAATAGTAACTACTGTGCTCTGATGAAAAAGATTGTTGTTTCCATAATCAGAAAAGTAGCTCCAATCCAAGGACGCTGCCACAGCCCTGACCAATGAATGTGGAAGAGCCCTGGGAGGAACAGGGCTAACTAAAAGGCCTCTCAGCAAGCGGTTGTCAAGCCTTAGGGCGCCTCTCTGGCCAGTTCCCGGTACTGCACCACTGCCCAGAGCCCAGGCCTGGCCTGCTCCCAGCTCTGCAGACCTGCCACTTTTGAATGGGTCAGGCAGATCAAACGTGCTATTTACAGAGGCCAGCGTGGTACCACCTAGGGGATGTCATCTGCAACTTTATTTTTATCTCCCACGATGCCTTTAAAATATCTTCATAGAGAAACTGGATCACTCGTATATTGTTGATGCAAGTGGAAAATGGTACAGCCACTCTGGGAAAAGCTTGGTGGCATCTTAAAAAAATAAACTTACAACGATTATACCTCTTAACCATTACATGCCCCCGGGGCATTTATTCCCAGAGAAATGTAGATGAACTCACACGAAAACATGAACACAAACATTCATAGCTGCTTTACTCATAATAGCAAAAAAAAAAAAAAAAAAGGAAATAGCCCAGTCCTTAAATGGGTGAATGGCTAAACAAACTGGCATATCCATACCATGGAATACTTCTGAGCAATAAAAAAAAGAAAACAGACCAGCTACTGTGACTCAAGCCTGTAATCCCAGCACTTTGGCAAGCCAAGGCAGGAGGATTGCTTGAGCCCAGGAGTTCAAGATCAGCCTGAGCAACATAAGAAGCCCTGACTACTACAAAAAACAAAATTTAGCAGGCATGGTGGTATGTGCCTGTAAGTCCAACTACCCGGAGGCTGAGGTTGGAGGATTGCTTGAGCCCAGAAGGTCAAGGCTATAGTCAGCCATGATCATGCCACTGCACTCCCCTGGGTGACAAAAGGAGACCTTGTCTCAACAAGCAAACAAAAAACTAATAATACACACAACAACTTGGATGAATCTGCAGAATTAGGCTGAGGAGAAAAAAAAAGTTAATCCTACAAAATTTTGTACTATACATATACTTCCATTTATATAGAATTATTAAGAAGACAACATTATAGAAATGGAGAGCAGATTAATGGTTGCCAGTGGTTAAGGAGGGAGGTAGGCGGCTATGGTTAAAAAGGTCAGCAGGAGGGTCCCTTGTGTTAATGGAATGTTCTGCATCTTGACTATACTGATGTCGACATCCTGGTTGTGATATCATGCCATCATTTTGTAAGCTATTACTCTTGGGGAAACACACACAGGGTCTCCCTGTATGATTTCTTACAATTGCATGGGAATCTATGATTATCTTGAAATAAAAGTTTTGATTTTTTTTAAGTTTGAAAAATGTATTCAATGAGGAAATTTTCACCTTTTGGCTAGATTAAAACCCTGGTAGGTCCCAAGATTTTCCCACTTTAGTCCTAGAGTCATTATGTCAGGAGACAGAGCCTCAATTTAAGCATTAGAGTGCCCATTCCTATGTATTAATAACAATCAAGTCTCCAAAACTAATTTAGTGCTAAATATTCTCTCTTTCCTCAGGTAGGGCCAGTTGACGACAGCCACTTTACACTCGGGTGGGAGGTGTGTTCAGCCTCTCCTTTCGCTCACCTCCTCCTCTTTGCAAACGGGAGAAAGGACAGGGGAGGAAATTCCAGAAAGTTCACACTTGATGGGATGGTATTCTGAAGGTTCCTCTTCTTTCTCAATGGTGTTTTCATATGTTCTTCTGAGACCTCCCTACTGGGCCCTTCAGACAGCTGCTCCCATGACCGGCGAGATGCCCAGCACCTGTCTTTGTTCCTGGCAGACTCCAAGGGTGCAGGCCCCTCCCAAACAGAAGCAGGCCTCCTGGCTCTACCACCAAAGCAGTAAGCCCATTTCTCACCCTTCCGATATCCTGGGGAAGTCACAACAGGTCCTCATTGCAGGGGATGCCTTCCTTGTAATCCTGGCAGAAACCCTCACAGGCTTGAGATGAGGGGTAGACAGCCCTGACAGGGACTCAGCACAGCTTTCCCTGAACAAAATCTGCTCACAAGATGTTCTCTGTATTAGTCCATTCTCACACAGCTATAAGGAGCTACCTGAGACTGGGTAATTTATGAAGAAAAGAGGTTTAATCAACTCACAGTTCTGCAGGCTGCCCAGAAGCATGGCTTGGAAGGCCTTAGGAAACTTACAGTTATGGCAGAAGGAGAAAGGGAAGCAGGCACATATTCACATGGTGACAGGAGAGAGTGAAGGAGGAAGTGCTACATACTTGAACCAACCAGATCTCATGAGAACTCACTATCATGAGAACAGCAAGGGGGAAATCCACCTCCATAATCAAATCACCTCTCACCAGGCCCTTCCTCCAACACTGAAGATCATAATTCAACATGAGATTTGGGTTGGGGACACAGAGACAAACAATATCATCTTCACACTCTCAACTTTCTGTCCTTTTTATGGGCTTCAGAATCTACTATCCAGTGTTCAGTCACTTCCTTTGAGAGGCTACTACGTCGTGGTGACTTGATCCAAACATCCAAGGTAACATTCCATCACCTAAACTATACTGAAGGCTGGAGGGAGGGGAAGCCAACAGAGGAGAGGTCAGAAGAGAAGAAAATCCATAATGGTCAGAAGAGGAAATTAATAGACATGGTCTAAGATTGATAAATCAAGAAATCATCATAGATGAAGGTAAATGCCAAGAAAAACAAGCCTCAGAGAGGAAAGCAAGTGTTTCTGAAGTGAAACTGGAGGCTGGGAGGGGAGGGAACTGAGGTTTTTTATCCTAAGCTTTTTAATTCTATGACTGTTTTCCTCCCTATGTGTGTGTGACTCGGAGATACATTATTTACTTTTAAAATTGGAGACAAAAACATGTGCCACATAGGTGATGAAAGGAGAATATGTCTACAAAGTAATCCCCGTCAAAAATATGCATTCTTAGGAACACCACAGTCTCATGGCTCAGGTTAGAGCCATTTTTAATTGCTTTCCTTCTCTTCCACAGTCACTCCCTGAGAAGGTAACTGAGAAAAAGACCAGTGTCTCATGAATCTTCACTTTCTTTCTCTGTTTCAGTTACAATTGTATTAATTTCTTGTGACTGTTATAATAAATTATATATATAAATTACCACAAACCCGGCACTTCAGATAACAGAAATTTATTTCCTCACAATTCTGGGGATGGACAGTTCAAATCAAGGTATCAGCAGGGTCACACTCCCTCAGGAGGAGCTAGTAGGGGATCCTTCCTTGCCACTTCCGGCTTCTGGGGCTCCAAGCATCCCTTAGCTTGTGGCCACCTCACTCCAATCTCTGTGGCCACACTATCTCCCCTTTGTCTGTCTCAAAACTCCTTCTGTCTCTCTTTTAGAGGGATGCTTGTGACGTCATTTAGGGCCAACCCAGATAATCTGGGATAATCTCTTCATCTCAGAACCCTTAACTTAATCACATCTGCAAAGTCCCTTTTTGCCATTTAAGGTACCATTCAAAGGTTCTGAGGATTAGTACCTATACATATCATTTTGGGGCCACTATTCACCCCCAGGACATTATCCCTACATCACTTCATGCCTGTGCCCCTGCTCTCCTGGGCTCCAATTTATACCATGGCTGGAAGAATCCCATGTCCACGTCATTTTCACCACAACCCTCCACTCTCAAAACCTAGACCAGGATTCCTCTTGCCATTGAATCACAGCTGGCTGCAACTGGAAGGGGCCTGAGAGACTTCCTCGTCCCTCTTCTAACAAAAGAGGAACCTGGGGCCTGAGAGGCCAGGGGTCTTACCAGGTCACATAGCTCACCATTAACAGCTTAGAGCATCTCTTGATTTCTAAGCAAAAACTGTTTTCACAAAACCATGTCCATTACTCACAGTGGTCCCCTCCTATCTCGCCAACCCTATTTCCTTCACAGCCAGCCTCAGCTCCTGTCAGCTAATCCATCTGCTCCTGTTCCTTTTGATTTGTATAGGTATAAATAACCTTGCCTGCAAGTCTAATCCCAAAATCGCCTCTTTTAGGAAGTCTTTTCTGGTTAAAAATGTCTAATTGTAATCACTTCTTTGTTCTGCGGTCCCTCAGAAATCTTGTAGTAAGTTGGGGCTATATTAGTTGCACTCACTTATCTGTGGACTTTAAACATTTTAATTTTTGTATTCTATCTACAGGTTTAATCCCAAATTTTTCACACCTTTGATATCCTTCTCCACACTGCTTAGCCCATAATCTAACACACTCCATTCCCTCTCTCTTTCTCTTTCTGTCTCTCCCCCTCTCCCTCTCTCTCTCTCTCTCTCACACACACACACACACACACACACAAATGCATATGCACACGTGCAAGTTGCTTCTGTCACTTCTTAACAGCTGTTGACTAGGCCAGGCCCAGTGGCTCGCACCTGTAATCACAGCACTTTTGGAGGCCGAAGTGGATGGGTCACCCGAGGTCAGGAGTTTGAGACCATCCAGCTTGGCCAACATGGTGAAACCCTGTCTCTACTAAAAATACAAAAATTAGCCGGGCATGGTGGTGCATGCCTGCAATCCCAGCTACTTGGTGCATGCCTGTAATCCCAGCAACTTGAGGCAGGAGAATCACCTGAACCCAGGAGGAGGAGGTTGCAGTGAGCAGAGATTGCGCCATTGCACTCCAACCTGGGCAACAACAGTGAAACTCCATCTTTAAAAAAAAAAAGAAAAAAAAAAAACAGCAAAAAACTTGTTGATTAAGTGATCACATCCTATGAACTACTGTTAGGTGTGTCTGGACAGAGACCATGTGGCAAAGCCTCACATATTATTGATTTAATGAAAGTAAAATTGTAATGAAAATTGTTCATGTGTTTTTCTTCTGGATTTCTGAATATGTCCCCATCATCCCAGATTGCCAAAGGCATCCAGAAACTCCCGTCTGTTGGAAAAGGAGGATTTTTACTCAAAGAATGCAGAAAGAACAGCTAGAGTAGTTTTCAATTTACTGCATTCAGAAACTGGATTAAACAGCAAAGCATTCACCTTGAAGCCAGGGCATTGTCCTGAACACAGTTTTTCCCAATTTGACTTTCACTCCCTGAAGATACCCCCACCCTGCTTTAAATCATTAAGGACCAAGACTAGATGACATTAATGCATAAAAATACCACTGCCACTTAGAATATATGCACCCTCCACCAGGGCAGAAAGGCCGGAATGTTTGCCACTCCTGTAGAAGAAGGACACTATTACACAGGAGGGTAAAAGAAAGACCTGTCTTTCCATTCTGAGGGATGGTGGAAGAGCCGAAGAGAGGAGAGCAAGGCAATTCGAGGCATGTCCCCATGTCCCCTCTCTGTGTTTGGCATTGAATAAGTGAACCTAAGATAGTAGAAGGTGGCACAGCCTCTGCTCCCTGCATGGACTTCTGAGAAAAGAACTCTCTCTGAATGCCTTACACTAGCCTAAAGCCAGGCCGCATCGAGTTGGCAAGCCAGCAGGAGGGACAGAGGGAGGCTCTGAGGTTTCACTTTGCCAAGCCACCTTCTGACTGCTGGGCACTGATGGTGAGAGCCAGGGGCCTGCTGGGATGGGCAGTGGCCATAGGGTCTGGAGGTCAGCCAGAGGAGAAGCCCCTGACCAAGCCAAAGTGACACCAGCCATGGTCTTGAGGCAGGAACCAATATGAAGAGACATGGACCTAAAGCCACAGTCCTCATATGAGAGGACACTCCTCCCCTCCACCATGAAGTCCAGGAGCCACAGCCCTCACTCCCTTCCAAACCAGTTGTCTCCATACTCCACATGCCATTTTAGCAAAAGAAGCAGTCACAGGGTAGAGGTAATCTGAGACCAAAACCAATTTTTCCTAAAAAGACTGAGCATCCCCCAAAGGCCCTGTTTATGATCAGATCAGACATTCACTCAAGCCAAACTAGAAATTTAGCTTTTTCTTTTCACTGTTGGTAGGGGTGGGGCTGGGGGTGGAGATGGGGATGGGAAATCATAAATTAAACTAAAACAGCTATTAAAAAATATATAGAAATGACATTTTCTCTCCGTGGCCAAGCTGCAGCCGAAGTTAAATTTTTCAAAGCTGTTACAACCAGCATACCCTTCCTTGGAAGGCCAAAGCTCTGGATTAATGAAAGGATTTGTAAAATACCCAGATAGCAATGAGGACAGAAATCCTTCCCCTGAACTACAGAGAAGTAAGTTACCTAGCAGTGTGTTACCGATTTATCATACCAGTTGTAGGTAAATTAAATTTGAAAACTCAAATTGATTTCATTTCCAGTCACTAAATATCCAGGTGGCTTGCTGCATTAATTAGAATTGACGTGGAGGTTAATAATTTTGTTCTCTGATTTTCACCTCTTTAAAACCTGATACCTTGATATTCCTGCCGATAAACGTGTGGGGTGAGGAGCGCAGGAGTGGATTAGTAAGCAGGGGTCCAGTGAATCATCTGAGAGATGAATTTTTCACAACACTGTCCCCTCGCACCTGAGCAGGGCACACTTTCACGTTGCAGCCGGTGGCAGGCACACTGGAGTGATGGATGAGGTGAAAAATCAATGGTACTCCGCTATACACACAGGGGGCATCTCTCTCCTCAGCACCCTGTGACCTCCCCTCACCCCAGCACAAGTTTCACCCTGGGACAGAGCCACCAGCCATTCACCCTCTGGAAGACCAGACACAGCAAAGCTGCAGCCACATCTCACAGTTATCCCAGGATGGGGTCAGTTGCTTTGCAATGGGACAGAGGGAAAAAAGAAGGCTTGGGCACTATCAGGGGTTCTGCTGACTTCAGACACTTGATAGACAGATGGATCACCGACTTATTCAATTCCTAGGAAAAGAAAATGGTCGGACCCCTTATCAGAGAGCTCCTGGCATACTAAGCTTTGACTAGGAGCTGTTACCCAGGTGCTCTCCAAAGTTGAACATATGGGGTTAATTGCATGATTTTTTTTTTTCAGGTCCTCTGAGAGCACAGGCAGAACTGTGTTTGTCAAGGAGTTTGAAGGTGAGGTTCCAGAAACCATTTGTGAAAATTAGGTGAGAAAACATCTCTTTCCTTCATCAGCTGCCTGGTGCTATAGAATCCATTTCCAAATATTGTTCTTTGGACAAAGTACCAAACATGTGACTGAAACTCCATTCTAAGACTATAAATATTTTGCAGATACCTACATGGGTCTGGATACAAATGCTACTGCTGGTAAGAACAGAGCTATGGCATGCCTATTTCAGTCTCTGACTTAGCCCAAGTTCTAAGGGTTGACTCTAACAGTCTTGAAAACGACCTCAGGATACATTTTTTCCCTTGAAACAATGCTGTAAACGGTGGCCAGAATCCCAAATACATATCCAATTGTCCATAGCATTGAGGAGGCATCATTGACAAGGTGAGAATTTCACTCGATTGTAAAAACATCTGTGTTGGACTCTCAACCAAGACTCTTTCTAACTACATTACCTTGGATAAGTCAGTTCTCTGAGTCAAAATGAGAGTCATGTTAATACTCAACAGGTCTAGTTCAATTCAATGAACCGTATGTCAGGAATTACAGGAGGAGCTGCAGGTTCCAAGTTTGAAGAGTATCTTTCCCCAGGCCTGGGAATCCAGCAGCCCTGGCTGTCTGCTGCTGGGTACCCTCAAGCAAGTTTCTCCACCTTAAAATTCAGTAACAATGACAGGATCCCCCAAGCAGGCTCCAGTGTCAGACAATTTTGGATAAATTCCAACTGCACCATTTACTAAGTATCAACTTTGAGTACATTAAGCTCCTTCATTTTCTGTAAGTAAGGGTATATCATAATGGCAGTTTTATAAGATTGCTATGAATATTGAGAATATGCAAATATGCATGTAAATTTCTTGGCACACTACCTGGAATGAAGGACGCATTTCAGTTATTTTGTTGTCATTGTTGTTGTTGTTGTTAATAAAAAAGAAGTTTATGATGAGGAGAATAGTTCATTGGCACCATAAACAATACTTAGTAGGTGCTAAATAATTGCTACTTTTCTTTCCCCAGCCCTGAATCTTCAAAGGGGAAGGAATACAGATCCTAAAAGAGAGAATTAAAATAAAATGTGGTAAGGACAAGCATCAGCCTTCAAAGTGCTATGGGACACAGGGAAGGAATGGTCTTACCTGAGAAAGATTGGGAGACTTCAGGAAGGAGGTGGCATTGAGTTGAGGAGAAGTCTGACCAGGATCAGAGAGAGTGGGGTCATTTAGACAAAAGAAGAGTTTGAGCAAAGGCCTGGAGCTTGAGTTGTGTGCAGTATGGTGAGAAGAATAATGAAAAATTTGGCACAATTAGAACACAAGGCAGGCACTGAGGTGAAAAATCTGAGGAGGAATCATTACTAGAAGTTAAAAAGACAAAAACAGATTGGAATCAGATTGTAATGGACTTTGCATACCATGCTAAGAATTTGGGCTTCTCTTTGGGCCAGTATTTCCCAAAATGGAGCCCATGGATTATCTACACAGGGGATGAGGGAGAAAACTTTCCTTTTGCCCTCTGAAGATTCACTGAAAATCAAATGACAAAAGGCAGATCAATAGGAGAAAAAATAGAGAGTCATGGAAAATATGAACTCAGAGAGGGGCCAGATGGTTGATGCTTACAACTCTCTTCACAGGGGAGAGGTGCATAGATCCAAGAGGCAGGAGGCAGCCAGCAGAGGAAGGGCAGAGCTACACAGGAACAAAAGTTGTCTTATAATGCAAATAAAGTCCCCCAAACAATCTCTTGGAGTCACTCTCGAAAGAATAGAAAAAAAAATCTGTCTGTGGACAGGACAACTCACAGTCTCTTCTCTTTTTTGGTGGTTGATCTTTCCTGGTTATTTGATGAGATATCTAAGGAGGGCATTTAAGACAATTGCATTTCTTTTGGAACGAAGCTGATATAGTTTGGATGTTTGTCCCCACCCAAATCTCATGTTGAATCGTCATCTTCTGTGTGGAAGATGCCTGCACAGGGGTAGGGCCTGGAGGCAGGAAGAGAAGCAGAGGGAAGCAAACCAGAACGGAACTGCAGCAGAGATTCTGAGGAGGGAGGTGGGCTAAAATGAAGGCATTCCAATCTAACAGTGGTCCTGGGCTAAGGTCATCTTAGTCAGGTCAACATGCCAGGGATATGTGGATGGAAGAAGAGTCCTGGATATTTTTCATTCTTTCTGGAGGAACTGAGAAAGCGAATGAGTATGGTCAGACATTAAACAAGTGTTGTAGGACTTTTCCGTTAGTTCAGTTAAAGATGGGGTCCTTGTCACACGGCCATGAAATATTAGGCTTGCAGATACTTTGAAGGGTGATAAAAATGGTACTTACTGGACAAAAAGGAGAAAAAACAAAAGGGAAAACAGGAACTCTCCACAAAGCCAGAGCCTGCTAGTGTGCTTCCCGCCTCACAGATTAAATTCCAGGTTCCACCCAGGAAAAGGAGGGGCCAGGCGCCTCCCCACTGCAAATGGCACAAACTTCTGTGACTCTACCGCAGTGTGCAAGCCGGCTGGAGATTCCCTGGGGACCGCTTTCCACTTGGCTGTCTCACATGCATAAGTAATTGAGACAAAACCAGTACCCCCTCTTAGGGGCCTGCTGGGCCTCCAAGCATGAAAATAAAAGAAAATCTTGAGTTCCTTCAAGGGAAATTCCAGGCACCTAGCTGGCCTTGAGAAATAAATAAGCAACTTGATAAGCAAAAAGGTAATAGTAGCTTAAAACAATATCCAAGGAAGCTAGAATCATGGGAGGTTTGATTCCCTATAGAAACTAAAGATAACCTCTTAATATATGTCCCTGAATTGTTTTTCAGAAACCCAGACCCCCACCAAAGAGATCTGCTGGCAAGTAGACCTCAGATAAGACGGGGAACTAAAAAGTAAACTTTGACTACAGTTCTTTGTTTGAAATTTCTTCCTGAGGGGCCTGGAGAAAGTCACACCAGGAGCCAGAGCTAACATTCTTTACTGCTGACCCCAAATTTTTAAACAAATCTCTTCCTTAATCAAATCAGAATATTTGAAATCTACCTATGACCTGTAAGCTCTCCTGCTCAAGATATCCCACCCTTTTAGGCCCAAACCAATATATAACCTCCATGTATTGATTTATGACTTTGCCTGTAACTTCTCCTTTCTGAAATTTAGCCCTGTCTTTAAAATCACTTATCTGCAAGCCATCAGGGAAGTCATAGGCATTAACTGCTTGGTCTTCCTTGCTTGGCACCTGGCAACTAAATGCCTCACTTTTTCTTGCTGCAATCCTGATGTCAGGGTTTGCCCTTGCTACACCCAGCGAGCCGACACCTGGTTCGGCTCTATAACACAATCCATGAACAGATTTGCAAGGGTAGTTCAGAATCTTATTAGAACCATTGCTTCCTGGGAAGTCACATGTGGACAGGTGACAGATATGATCTTCGTTTGAGAGGTGGAAGATGCCAATGGTTGTAAACGACAAAGCTTTGGTTCCTTTACAGAGAATCCATTAGAAATCTCACCGGCAGGTCTGCCAGACTAAACAGCAGAGGAAAATCAATGTGCCCCTCACCTTATGAAGGAAGAAAAAAATGAGAGAAGAGCATGGTCCCACGGCAGAAAAAGACTACTTTACTAAAAACAGGATGCACCCTGAGAACAGCCAGGCATTTCTATAAGAAAAACGATAAAGAAAAACAATCATCCTCTTCCTAAGATAAAGTAAGCTAAAGACAAAGCTAGATAGGGCAGGGCAAAAGAACAAAGCAACCCCCTTTTATTTCTTCCTCCATTCTTCTTGAATTCTCCTGACCACTTTTTCCAGCCACCCAGCCATGTGCATGTATTTGATTAGAATATGAATGAGAATCCCTTTGGGAGAATTGTATGCTGCCATGGCAACAGTCACCATGGCAACTGTTAATTAATTGGATGATGATGAAGTGGAGGAAGAAAAAAAGCCAACCAGAACGGATACAACTCTAGAGGAAGTCATGGTGTGTAGTAATTATATGAATTTCATTCAGCAAAGGCATGCAGCAGGTCAGAAATGCAAATATCTCCCCCGCAGCCACCGCCTACTCAGAGAGGCCTGCATTTGGATTAAACAAATGTGAATGAGTGGCTCAGGCCTCCTCGATTCAAAAACACACATATGGCTGCCCCAACATAGGCAGATTCTCCAGGGAGATAAAACCTCATTCTAATATGGGGAGTTGGCTGATTCTACTGAGAGTGGCCGAAATCCATTGTGTGCCTGCCCCCATTATGGCAAATGGTACCACCCAGGGAGGAAAATAATGTGAGATCCTGCAGAGTTGTTCAAATAGGAAGTGTCCTCTGATTGAAGGCAGGTAAGCTTGGTTTGCCACCACTGACTCAAGATGACATCGTAGCTCGTATACACACACGTGGCTCAAAGTTCAAAAAGAACCTGGGGCGGGGAGGGGAGATGGGATCCAAATCGGAGAGGACCCTAAAGAAGTCCTCACAGGTCAGCTTTCTGTTAAGTTAGACAGAGATAAAACAATTGCAGAGGTATTTTTCTACAATATTGTCCTCCCCCAACTACCCTATCTCAATTCCCTCTCCCCTCTTATTCAAATTATATTCAGACTCCAGGGAAATGGGGGTTTGATTTCTTGAATGTTTCCTAGCAGAGAAAGTATTTAGGGAATGTTTAGATGGTGTTAAGCCATCCCACCACACCCCTCCTTCCTGGCTCTGGCAAAAAAAACCTTGGCAAGAAGTACCCCAAGGTAGTAGCTTTTGTGCCTGCAGGCAAACTCAGGTCCCCAACTTTGCTAGCCTTGCTCTGACCCTCCCCTTATGACTATTGTAAATAAAGATGTTGGAAGTGTGTGGAGATGGGATTCTGAGAGTAACTCCGAAAGTTACAAATTCAGCCACTATCTGGTGTAGGTGAACAATGGAATTCTGCCTCATGGAGCAACACCACTTTCTTGTCTTGACAATAATCTGAAAAATCCAAGCCCCTCTCACAATCATATTAGTGCTCAAAAGGTGATACAAATGATTGTTTTATCAATATCATTATTATCCAAAAATACCTTATCACATGGAGGCACTGCATGAGTAAGGTACAAACATGTACCTTACTTTTGCTTTCCAGAATTTTACAAAATGACCTAATGAACACTTCCTATTCATAAAGAGGTTTCCCCCCAAAAAAGGGAAAAAGAAGACACCTAACCTCTCCAAGCTTCCGCCTTGGAGACACTTACACAGAAATTCTAAGTCACCAAAGTGCATTCAAATTTCCCTTCTCAGTATCAGCACCCCATCACAATATGCACAAAAGCTAATACATTCAATATGAACCCAGAACAAAGCACACATCTGGACATCTCAAAGAGGAGAAGCATCTTTTCATTTACTCAGTCAACCATTCCAAGAGAATCAATTTCCCCCATTTTTTTCCCAGATAGCCAATTACTGTTTTCGCTGATAGAACCGAAGACAGAGTGGAGGAAGGAAAAAAGAAGAAAGGCATGCATGAATCAGTAGATCTGTTTCCAATAATAACCCATGCCATCTGGTCTGACTTTCCTGTCTTCCTGACAAATACCCAAAGCACCTACGAAAAGGAGCACAAAGAGCAGATTCCTATGTGATAATATGCGTAGTGTACATAACTCGTGGCTTAAATGATTGACTGAAAAAGTCATTTTGCTCCATGATAAAGGAAACCATAAATGCCCCCCTTGACCTCTGAAATATTTTAAATTACTGTGAAGATTACCTCACTCTTGTTTGAGAAATCATTAATGGTTCACCATGCAATTTACAGAATGTCAGGGCTTCTAAGTGGTAATAAAATCTCCAGCAGATTCAGGAAAGGGATTGAATTGGAATGTAAGCGAACACAGCTCCAGGTATCCCTGCTCCATCAGCTTGTAAACTATTTCACTATGTATTCAGAACTGAACGACCATACTACTCCAGGTTCTCAGAGTGCATTTTATTTCCCTTAAAACCAAAGCCATTTATGTGTAGGATACTTCAAAAGAGGCCACCCTGCAGAAACGTTGCTTTTAAAATCACTGTAATTCATTCAAATCGAGCCACTTTTGCATGTCAGAAAGTGGCAAAGTGGCCCGATAAATGTGTAACGATGCATAGTATGGATTTAGTGCTCACACCAGTTCACTGCATCTTCAGGTCAATAAATTATTGCTGATCAGAGGGAAAAGTGATTTCTCTCGCTTCCTCCCAGTCAAGTGCAGATATCCAGAGATACCAGAAAGAGAAAAAGACATGGGCCAATGGATTTGGTTTGGTGTTGGTTTGTTCTTTTCATTTTAGCACTACTTTAACATATATTGCAATACATGGCCAAAACATTCAAGGTCCTGTTTCACGTAAAATATAACCCACTGAAGCAACACACATGCATTTAATGTTAATGTTCTGGATGAACCAGAAGGCCTAGGTTCAAACCCTGGCCCCATCACCCACTCCACTCTCATACAAGACACCTAGTTAAGCCTCATTTTCCATACCTCCAAAGTGAATACAATACTTAGTTGACTTATATGATGTTAAGAAACTCAATGAGATCATACATATATGTGTATATATCCATACATATACAATACCAATACATGTGTGCAAATACGTACATGTATACGCACATATGTATATACATATACACATATGCACACACACAGTGGATGTGCACCCTGTACATACATTATTTTACTGTACTGTACATACAGTACATTTCATTAGAATAAGGAGAAGCCCTTTGGGAGAATGGTCAGTGCTAAGCACTGCAGTAGAGCACAGCAGCTAAGGCACAAGATGAGAAGAGATTCTCAGTTAAAAAACAGAGACGGGCCGGGCACAGTGGCTCACACCTGTAATCCCACCACTTTGGAAGGACAAGGCAGGAGGATCGCTTGAGGTCAGGAGTTCAAGGCCAGCCTGGCCAACACAGTGAAACCCCGTCTCTACTAAAAATATGAAAATCAGCCAGGCATGGCGGTGGGCACCTGTAATCCCAGCTACTCGGAATGCTGAGGCAGGAGAATCACTTGAACCCGGGAGACAGAGGTTGCAGTGAGCTGAGATTGCACCGCCGTACTTCAGACTGTGCGACACAGCAAGACTCTGTCAAAAACAAACAAACAAAACAAAAAAACAGAGATGTTTGACTGAATCGATGGAAGAACACATCACCCTGGCAGATTTAGGAAGAAATGAGAATTAATGCAGATATGCATACATTCTATATGTGGAAAATAGCATCTATTTTGGTAAAGTAAGATGTGAGTTGATTTGCAAAGTGAAATGGACAAAGATTGGGTTGGGGACTGAAAAAAGTGGTGATGTCCAGGATCTTACCCCAAATGTAATTCTTCTCTGGAATGCTTTTTTCTTGCCTACTGCTGTGTTAACTGCACAGAAGTCACCTGTTCTCATAAGTCACATGCCTTCTTCTTGTGCTGAATGCCAGCATGATTATGGATTAGCCTTGGAGAAATCCTGGGGACAAGGACCCTCTTAAGTTCAGAAACTCTCCTTTCTTCTGAACCCCTTCATTCCACATGATCCGGCATTAGGCTCTGCATCATTCCTCTTCACTACAGCTCTTCAAGCCCTCGCCCCTGGTACCTGCAGGTGAAAACACTCCCTCCTCTGAAACTCCTGCTTCCCAGTACTGTCACCTTTGACTTTACTTGCACTCTTGTCACCAAGCACCTAGTCACTGTCCCTAACTGAACTGATAAGTTCATTCTCTTTCTCCTGGTCTTTCTCTCCTGTCCTGCTCCCATCATCATCCTGCCAGCCTCCGTGTCCAAAAGATGACCTGGTCAACAATGGGTGCAAAGCTCCTTAACCTCTTGACCTCAAGGAGAATCACCACTCTTACCCATTCTCACAGCCATATCCTGGACCTTATCATCATGTGAAAGCAAAGGCCAAAATGCCCACTTCTGACTGAAGACCCTATTCCTTCTGGCCAGCTCATTCCCTCAGGTCCGGTCTACTTTCTTGTCATGACATCCCATCAAACCTTCAGTTTTTCAGCTGGTCTCTTTGCCATTTATTCATCATCTTTTGCATTACTATGAATCCTTTTTTTTATTATTTATTTTTATTTTCATTTTAAGTTCCAGGGTACATGTGCAGGATCTGCAGGTTTGTTACATAGGTAAACATGTGCCATGGTGGTTTGCTGCACCTATCAAACCATCACCTAGGTATTAAGCCCAGCATGCATTAGCTATTCTTCCTAATGCTCTCCCCACCGACTCCAACCCCCCAACAGGCCCTAGTGTGTGTTGTTCCCCTCCCTGTGTCCATGTGTTCTCATTGTTCAGTTCCCACTTATAAGTGAGAACATGTGGTGTTTGGTTTTCTGTTCCTGTGTTAGTTTGCTGAGGACAATGGCTTCCAGCTCCATCCATGTCCCTGCAAAGGACATGATCATGTTCCTTCTTATGGCTGCATAGTATTCCATGGTGTATGTGGAATTATTTTTTCCAAAGTGGAATTTTCTCCAGTGTGGAATCTTATCACATTTCCTCTATCCAGTCTATCACTGATGGGCATTTGGGTTGATTTCATGTCTTTGCTATTGTGAATAGTGCTGCAATTAACATACGTATGCATATATCTTTGTAATAGAATGATTTCTATTCCTTTGGGTATATACCCAGTAATGGGATTGCTTGGTCAAATGGTATTTCTGGTTCTAGGTCTTTGAGGAATTGCCAAACCATCTTCCACAATGGTTGAACTAATTTACATTCCCACCAACAGTATAATTTGTAAGATTTGTAACAGTATGATTTGTAAGAGTTCTTTATATGTTCTGAATATGAGTGCTTTGTGGAAAGGATTCATATGTATGGCAAATCTTTTCCTGTATGGCAAAGCATTCCTATTTCTCTGCAACTTCACCAGCATCTGTTTTTTCTTTACTTTTCAATAATCACCGTTCTGACTGGTATGACATGGTATCTCATTGTGGTTTTGATTTGCATTTCTCTAATGATCAGTGATATTGAACTTTTTTTTGTATGTTTGTTGTCGGCATTAATGTCTTCTTTTGAGAAGTGTCTGTTCATGTCCCTTTGCCCACTTTTTAATAGGGTTTTTTTCTCTTGTAAATTTGTTTGAAGTTCCTTGTAGTTCTGGATATTAGACCTTTGTCAAATGGATAAATTGCAAAAATTTTCTCCCACTCTGTAGGTTGCCAGTTCGCTGGATCCTTTCTTATTCAACCCAATTTCCAAAAACATCTTTATTTTCCCAAAATGCCCAACTCACATAAACTCCCCTCGACCTTCTGTAGCACCCTCACTACAAACCCTTAACCTTGGACTGATACAACTTTCCCCCTTCTGTGGATCTCCCACACTTGGCAGTGCAGTGTTTCAGCATGTTCTCGGCAGGTTTCCTAAAGGAAAGTATGTCAGAGTCTAAGTTGGTGCCACTGCAAACACAGACTCTCCCATTGCAACTGTATCCTGTAGGACACTCAACCATCTTACATTCCTAGATCACTTCTCTCTCCCATTCTTACATAGTGGCTATTCCAAAACATCAACACTTTTTTCAGTCCCTAACGTAATCTTTGTCTCTTTCACTTTGCAAATCAGCTCACATCTTACTTCACTAAAATAGATGCTATCCACAGAAAATTCCCTCCACACATACCATGTTTGCATATCTATATTAATTCTCATTTCTTCCTAATCTGCCAGGTGATATGTTCTTCTATCAATTCACTCAAACACCTTTGTTTATTAACTTAGAATCTCTTCTCATCTGGGGATTTATCCATAAGTCAATTCTAGTCTTTTTTTTTTTTTTTGAGACAGTGTTTCATTCCTGTCACCCGGGATGGAGTGCAATGACGCAATCTTGGCTCATTGCAATCTTGCAACCTCCCAGGCTGAAGGAGCTTCCTCCTACCTCAGCCTCTTGAGTAGCTGGGATTACAGGTATGCACCACCATGCCCAGCTAATTTTTGTATTTTTAGTAGAGACGGGGTTTCACCATGTTACTCAGGTTGGTCTTGAACTCCTGAGCTCAAGTGATCTGCCAGCCTCAGCCTCCCAAAATGCTGGGGTTACAGGTGTGAGCCACCACACTTGGCCTTTCCTATATTTTTAACATTTATCTTTTGAGCATATCTCTCTTACAAAAGCCCTCCTTCAACCTAGAGTTTCCCTCTTGTGTCCCCATCTCTCCCACCCTGGACAGCCAAATGTCTCAAAAGAATAATCCATACTTTGTGTCTCTGTTTCTTTTCTCCCTAGTTACTCTCCATTCAACCCATTGCAATGGATCATATGTACACTTTTTGTTGGGCATGTATATCTGCCTAGGACTGAAATTTATGGGTCAGAATTCAGCATTTTTTCCACTTCAGTAGATAAGGCCAAACAGTTTTCCAAAGTGGTTTCCAAATTACAAATGTATACTCCCATGAACACTGTATGAGAGAACTAGCTGCTCTGCATCCTCACCAACCTTTGGCATTTTTGGTTTGTTTCATGTTAGCCATTCTGGTGTATAGGTACTAGCATTTCACTGTGGTTTTAATTGGCATTTCCCTGAGTACTAAGTTGAGTAAATATTCACGTTTATTGACCACTTAGATAAGTGCTTTTGCAAACTGCCTATTCAAGTATTTTGTCCATTTTTCATTTTGTTTCTTTTTCTTATTGATTTGTAAGAGTTCTTTATATGTTCTGAATATGAGTGCTTTGTGGAAAGGATTCATAGGTATGGCAAATCTTTTCCTGTTTTCTTCACCTATATCTTCACTCTCTATGATATCTTTTGATAAACAAAAAATTTAAATCTTAATATTGTCAATTTTTTTCCTTTATTGATTCCTTTTTAGGTCCTGCTTTTTATTTTTATTTTTATTTTTTTTTTTTTTTTGAGACGGAGTCTCGCTCTGTCGCCCAGGCTGGAGTGCAGTGGCCGGATCTCAGCTCACTGCAAGCTCCGCCTCCCGGGTTTACGCCATTCTCCTGCCTCAGCCTCCCAAGTAGCTGGGACTACAGGCACCCGCCAACTCGCCCGGCTAGTTTTTTGTATTTTTTAGTAGAGACGGGGTTTCGCCGTGTTAGCCAGGATGGTCTCGATCTCCTGACCTCGCGATCCACCCGTCTCGGCCTCCCAAAGTGCTGGGATTACAGGCTTGAGCCACCGCGCCCGGCCCTGCTTTTTATTTTTATTTTTTAATTCCTTTTGTTTGTTTGTTTGTTTTTGTTTGTTTTTAGTCCGAGTCTCACTCTGCCATTTAGGCTGGAGTGCAGGGGGCAATCTCAGCTCACTGCAACCTCTGTCTCCTGGTTTCAAGCATTTCTCCTGCCCCAGCCTCCCAAGTAGCTGGGATTACAGGTGCGTGACACCACACTTGGCTAAGTTTTTGTGTTTTTAGTTGAGACAAGGTTTCACTATGTTGGCCAAGCTGGTCTCAAACTCCTGCCTTCAAGTGATCTGCCCACCTCAGCTTCCCAAAAGTCTTGGATTACAAGTGTGAG
This sequence comes from Rhinopithecus roxellana, assembly GCF_007565055.1. Classification (NCBI taxonomy): domain Eukaryota; kingdom Metazoa; phylum Chordata; class Mammalia; order Primates; family Cercopithecidae; genus Rhinopithecus; species Rhinopithecus roxellana. Next base: position 23,885,062 of record NC_044557.1, read on the forward strand.
TCACCGTGCCCAGCCAGGTCCTGCTTTCTTTAAATAAAAAGTCTTTGCCTATTCCAAGTTCATAAAATGGTCACCTATATTCTAAAAGTTTTATTCATTTACCTTTTATAATTAAAGCTGAAATCCATCTGGAATTGATTTGTGCTTGCAGTATAAATAGGATGTTATTCAATTATGAATCCCTAGCACCTAACATAGCACCTGAAATTCAGCTAATCCTTAATCAATATTGTCAGAATTAAATAATGAGAAAGCACTTGGGAAATTGAGAGGGGAAAGCAAAATTCAGGTCAGGGCTTTGTGACATCACAGATCTCCCCTGAGCATGTCATACACAGTATTCTGGGTTTCCTCACCTCCAGTCACTGCCCACCTTCCACATGCCCAACTTCTAACAGCTCTTCATCCAATCCTTGATCTTCAACCAGAAGCCAAAACCTCAGAATTCTTGTTTGATCATTATGATTAAAGGAGTGACATCTTGGGGAAACTATGGCCATGTTACATTCCAACATACATTTATGAGGACTTAAAAGCTTTCAAAAATCCAAAACCATCTTCAACCCACAAAAACAGACTGCATGGAAAATAGAATGCTACTCTGAACCTTTTAAAAATGAGTCATTTTTATCAAAACAAAGACGATAAAGTACCATAAATAGAGGGTTAACTGCTTGTCATTTTCTAGAGGTCCCTTTTAAGAAATGTCAGGAAAGATACATGACTGTCTCTTGAACTAGACAAGAAATCCACCAGTCACTGTGGGAGGACCAGTTTGCATATAAACACACCACATTTTACTCTCTGGGTGTCCAAGGTGCCTCCATAGAATATTACTCTTTGAGGCGGAGAGATATTGAAATACAATATAAAAGATGAAAAGATAAGAAAAGGTACACAATGAAATCTTAGACTTGATCCAAAAGGGAGTGGAAACTCACATTCAGACCTAATGAAAAAAGATGCTCTGGTCAGATCCATAGCAGAGAAAAAAGAGTGCAAAAGAGGTAGCTGGGAAAACAATGAGTTCCTGGTCTACAACCGTGGCCTGAAAAATAGTAGAAAAGGCAATGCTGAATGCAGAGTTTAAGAAGAGCCTGAATTTAGGACTGATTCCATGTTCAAAATAAAGGACACAGGAAGACAAACGTTTCTGCAGGCTCTCTGGCTTGTGGCTGTGGGAAAGTGATGACGCTGATGGGTAGAGCTGAGCTGACAGTAGTTCGGGTACACTAAGGGGTCTGCAAGGGAGATGCACGTGGAACAGAGTCAAATGAGTCAACCTAGACACTGAGAGCCTAATCTGAGAACCAAGGGAACCAGGATCCAGCCCAGTGTCCTGCTGTCCACTGAAAAGCCTAAAAGACACAAGATGATACATTGCATGGTATTAGCTACTCAGCTACTGGGATCCCCGAGTGCCTGACAGGTGACACAGGGGCTTGGATGACAAAGAAAATTGACTCATGGAGCCTGATAAATATTTATTGAGCACGTTTTGCCAGTAGGTCTGTCAGTGGGCTGAGCACTGTGATTCATCAAATGGCCTCAAACTTTTCAACAGTCATAAGATCTAGATTCAGCCAGGAGCAGTGGCTCACACCTTGGGAGACCAAGGTGGCAGGATCACTTCAGCCTAGGAGTTCAAGATCAGCCTGGGCAACATAGTGACACCCTCTCTCTACAAAAAATAAAATATAAAAAACATTATCTAGGCATGGTGGTGCACGCCTATTCTCCCAACTACTCGGGAGGCTGAGGTGGGAGGATCACTTGAGCCCGGAAGGTCAAGCCTGCAGTAAGCAATGCTCATGCCTCAGAGTGACAGCCTGCCTCAAAAAAAAAAAAAAAAAAAAAAGATCTGGATTCAAATTTAAACTCTGGCCAAGTTTGATGGCTCACACTTGTAATCCCAGCAGTTTGTGAGGCTGAGGTGGGTGAATCATTTGAAGTCAGGAGTTCAAGACCAGCCTGACCAACATGGTGAAACGCTGTCTCCACTAAAAATACAAAAATTAGTCAGGTGTAGTGGCAGGCACCTGTAATCCCAGCTGCTTGGGAGGCTGAGGTATGAGAATCACTTGAAACCAGGAGGTGGAGGTTGTAGTGAACCGAGATGGCACCACTGTACTCCAGCCTGGGTGACAGAGTGAGACCCTGTCTCAAAAAAAAAAAAAAAAAAAAAAAAAATTAAACTCCATCCCTTATCAGTTAGTAAGACTTTGGTCACATTGTTTGTTCCTTTAAGCCTCAGTTTTCTCATCTATAAAAATGAGCATCTGGATTAAATGCCTGAACTTCCTTCAGCTCTGAAACTCTGTGGTGCCTTCTCTGAGGACATTACCTCTCTATGGGACTCGAGTTAAACAGCTCACACCATCCATTATTTTTCTGTCTGAGGTTTTATTTCCCTAATCAGATTTGGGTAAATTTTCAGCCTCTCTCTGTCTCTTACTTCCAATCCAATAAAACCTATATGGATTTGTTTTGTATTTCATCTAATGTCATTATTCATTCTAAGAGTCACCGCCTGACCATTTCCCTGCCTATAGCATAATTAGCTATTAAAGAGCTACACTGGCATGTTTTTCAAACTTGCATCCTCTTTTTCTGAGGTGGATTGATTCTAAACTGATTAAAATATCTCAGAATTTCCAATACAATTTTTTAAATGCAACAGATTTTCAAGACTGCCTCATGACTCTGCCATGCCAAGGGAGTTAGCTGCCAACTCTCTCTGACTGCCAAGGAAGCCAAATAAATAATCCTAATGGTGGTTTTAAAATGAGAGGCAAGTGCCCATTTCTTAGGTTGGCAGTGCCACCCCACACATTGACTTCTGCAGGGTTTGTAAGACACCAAGGCTGATGGTTCAGACTTTCCCCAGAAGGACAGAGTAATGTCCTGGACCAGTCTGCTCAGTTAGCAGATAGAAATCACTCACCATCTCCCCTTGTTTCACATACACTCACACCCTCAGTAAAGAAGTGCTCCTTTCTCTTCCAAAACCCTACTGAAGTTCACTGCCTCAGTGAAACCTGAAAAGAATCTCTAGCCATTGGCCATTGACCCAGAAGCTGACTCCTAACCTCCTTGCCTAGAATCCTGGACCTCATGCTTTGAGCCTCACATCAGAGGACTTTTTTTTCTTTTCTTTTCTTTTTTTTTTTTTAAGATGGAGTTTTGCTCTTATTGCCCAGGCTGGAGAGCAATGGCATGATCTCGGCTCACTGCGACCTCCACCCCCCGAGTTCAAGCGATTCTCCTGCCTCCGCCTCCTGAGTAGCTGGGATTACAGGCACCGGTCACCATGCCTGGCCAATTTTTGTGTCTTTAGTAGAGATAGGTTTCACCACATTGGCCAGGCTGGTCTCGAAATCCTGACCTCAGGTGGTCTGCCCACCTTGGCCTCCCAAAGTGCTGGAATTACAGGCGTGAGCTACTGTGCCCGGGCCTCAGTAGACTTTTGTTCTAACCTTTCATATGTCTTCCACATGAACCAGGACCATCATCCTAAAACCGGGCTGTGAAATTCTCCAACCTAATGTAGTCAGGATCCCCACCCATCATACTTGCCAACACCCCGATATCCACGTCACTTATATTACTTCCAACTCTTGGATATGTCCTATAAATGCCAATAAATTAACCAAGTGATTTCTTGGTATCAACAATACTGGCTTGGATTACTTACTGTGTTTTGATCCCTTTGGTATTCTCAGAACCAAGACTATCTGCAGAATCTAACACCATCATAGGACCAGACAGAAATGGTTCCTGGTGGGTGTCCCAGGAACCGAGACCCCACCAACCTGAGTGACCACCTGGCATAGCCAGGAGCAAAGTGCAGAGCATCCAAACCATGTGGAATTAGGGGTGTCTGTTCTTTGCCTTCATGTCTTTGGAACGTGCATTTTTCTTGTCTTGTCCTGTTAAATTGTAGGACTTTCAAGCTAAAAACCACGTGTATTCCCTTTCAATCCCACAATGGAATTAACTACACTGTTACCATGCTAACTACGAAAATGACAAAGAAGACAAAGGTTACCATATCCTGGTGAGGTTAATAGGTACTGAGGACCTGAATCTCAAGACTCCAATCAACATGACTGTCAAGATCACATCTGTGATTTATAGGATGAAGGATTCTGTTTCCACGCACCAGACTCTCCTGACAAGCTGTGGGACTAGAACCCCCTTGGGTTGATAGAATGACCCTCCCACCACAGCTGCATAAAACTGGTAACAAGAGAATTTCCACAGCAATGCCTGTGACTTTAGATCAGAGTTAACACCTGTGTTTGGAGGCAGGTCCTCCATATTTAATACAAAATATGGAGCTCACAGTCTAGCAAGAAAGAGAGACATGTAATGAAAGGATGGCAATGCACTGGCCTATCCTGGAAACAGAGGCCTGGCATAAAATTTTTTGGAATGTTTCTTTTCTGGTCTAGCATAAAATTATTTGGAATGTTTCTACCCTAAGAAAACAGAACAGAGAAACAAAACTTTTTTTATCTCTCTCCAGGTCTTGTCTCCAGATAATGAAACTCTGTCATTAGGCTTGTAAATATTCCTCACTTTAGGGGTGATAAAATTCAAACCGTGAGTCTAGGGAATTTCCAGGTAACAGCTCAGCTAGGAAAATCAAAGCTGAGTTTTCTATCCTTGGTATTGAAACGTTCCTATTCAGTAAACAAGTGGTTACTGAAAATTGTATGGGGGCACTTTATGTTCTCCAAGGGACTGCGAGTCCCTGTGATGTTCACAGTCCACAATGGGGACTCAGCTGAACCTAAAGCATTCAGGCAAGGCCACGTGCTCTATGCTCCTTACTCTAAATAGCACCAAGTACTCCAGGAACTTGGAGCAAAGTGGGCCTGGCCTTGAAGTACTGCCAAGATTTCTAAACACAGCAACAGGAAGGAGGCATTCCAGGCAGAGGCAAGAGCACGAACAGAAGAAAGGCAGGGCAATGTGTCTTTGGGGGTGGTGAGTGAATCCAATTCATTTGGAGTCTACTATGTAGGGGAGCAAACAGAGAGTACTGAGAAATTGGAATTCCTGGAGACTCTATCATGAATGCCTGTATTAGTCCATTCTCACGCTGCTGATAAAGACATACCTGAGACTGGGTAATTTATAAAGAAAAAAAGGTTTAATGGAATCATAGTTCCATGTGGCTGGGAAGGTCTCACAATCATGATGGAAGGCAAAAGGCACGTCTTACATGGCTGCAGGCAAGAGACAGCTTGTGCAAGGGAACTCCTCTTTATAAAACCATCAGATCTCATGAGACTTATTCATCATCATGAGAAGAGCAAGGGAAAGACCTGCTCCCATGAGTCAATTACCTCCTGCTAGGTCCCTCCCATGGCATGCGGGAATTGTGGGAACTGCAATTCAAGATGAGATTTGAGTGGGGACACAGCAAAACTATATCAATGGGCTTTCATTTAACCTTTGTAGACAACAATTACACAGCCCCACCAACTGGGGAGGATAGAAGAAATATGACTCTTGGAAAAGTGCCTTATGTTCTTTAGTACCTACTTGATCAATACAGATCTCATGGTGGCACCTTGTTTCTGTTTCCAGGATAGGCCAGTGCATTGCCATTCTTTCATTACAAGTCTCTCTTTCTTGTTAGACTGTGGGCTCCATGAGGGCAGTGATTGTTTCTGACTCAACTTTTAATCCTCAGCACTCGGCACAATGCCTAAAACATAGAAGGTGCTCAGTAAATGTTGAACAGATTAATCAAATTAAGGAGTTAACAGATATGAGCATGCACCCTACTCGTCATGGCCACTTGACTTATGCAAAAAAGTACTGGAAAACAATTGCAGTTCATATGGAGAAACTACGTCTAGGGAAAATGTGGTGGTGGTGCAAGCAGCAGGAGAACCAGAAAGTCATTCCATGGTGCAGCAGTAACCAACGGTGCGGGTCTCCTTTCTGATGCCCAGAACTGCTGGACACCAAATCAAGAAACATGGAAGAGCCCAAGTAAATTTCTTGCCAAAGAGTGCATGAAGCACAGCCTATCATTCGAGATTGCCTCTCAATGACTTTGAAGCAAAACACTGAGTTTCTAAATTACCATCACAGCTAAGCAAATTGATCATCTGGAATTTGTAGCTGACTTGTTAGACTGTATCCAGGGAAGGGGTGGCGGGGGCTGGTAGCAGGTTTGGCTCAGCTGCCTATAATTTTAAGCGCTTAATGGGATGATAATTTGCTGTTCAGTATGTTCATTTTGAAAAGCTTCCCTAATTCAGAGGGGAAAATGAATAAAACCAAGCTTTTTACTCCAAATCTGTGTGGAAACATCAATATCCTTCCATCAAGGAAACAGGTGGTTAAGAAGACATGGAAACATGGAAGAGATTGCTAGTGTCCCGCAGGAAAAAAAAAATAAAAAGTGTGCCTACTGTGTGGTTGGTTGTATTCACTTACCATGAGAAGCTTCCTATAACAAGAGCTAAAATTCTACTTCTTCTACACCAGGGGTCTGCAACTCCACAGGCCACAAACCAGTACCAGTCTGTGGCCTGTTAAGAACTAGGCTGCACAGCAGGAGGTGAATGGCAGGAAAGCAAGCAAAACTTCATCCATATTTACTGCCGCTCCCATCACTTGCTTTATCACCTGAGTTCCACCTCCTGTCAGATCAGTGGTGGCATTCAATTCTCATAGGAGCACAAACCCTATTGTGAACTGTGCATGTGAGGGATCTAGATTGTGCGCTCCTTATGAGAATCTAATGCCTGATAATCTATCACTATCTCTCATCACCCTCAGATGGGACTGTCTAGTTGCAGGAAAACAAGCTCAGGGCTACCACTGATTCTACTTTATGGTGAGTTGTATAATTATTTTATCATATATTACAATGTAATAATAATAGAAATAAAGTGCACAATAAGTGTAATGAGTTTGAATCGTCCCCAATCCATTCCCCCATCCCCCACCCCCTGCCTAGGTCCATGGAAAAATTGTCTTCCATGAAACCGGTCCCTGGTACCAAAATTGTTGGGGACTGTACTTTTGTACACTATCCATCCCAGTTCTTCACAGTCCCCAGGAGATTTCATGGACCTGCACAGTGACGAAGAGACACAAATGAACAGAGGGCGTGTGTGTGTGTGTCACCTCCATGTGTATCAGGTTATTGGGGCTGACATTTCCTGACAACAGCTTCGGTGAACTGGTGGTCCAGAATATTTTCCACTCAAATCAAATGTGAAGGGTTTCTAATGATATTAATTTAGTTGACTTCTTTCTTAATACATCTCATGCAATCACACATCTTTTGTGTCTTGCATCTGAAGTTAATTCTACATGCATTGTAAGTTTCTTAAGGTAGATCATGCTTCTACATTGCATATTTTGCATATGAAGCCTAAAAATTACATTGTACACAAAGCCTAAAGAGGCCAAAACATAAGCTTTTTTTAAGAGCTAGGAGCAAATTATTCTCAGTAAGAGACCAAAACTTTTTTATTAATTCCCAAACTCATCATTTACAGAACCTCTATTAGATATGGCAAAGGACAAAAATTATTATTATTATTATTATTATTATAAAAACAATCCCTGTCATTCATTTATTCTTTAATTGTTTGAATATTTATTTATCTCTTCTAGTGTCAGGCACTGCCATTAGTTAAAAATTCCAGGTGAATAAGATGTAGTGCTGCACTCCAAGAACACACACTCCAGAGATTTACATCCTGAATTGTTAGTAGCTTACCTCTGCTCAAAGAAAGAGGGAGGAGAATGTGATGGAAAGGCAGGAGTTCAGCTGTATTTGTAATGTTTTATTCCTTTATAAAACCTAATAAAAAGAATATTAATATTTGGAAAATCTAAATGGCAAGTACATTGGTATGTGCTATATTATTTTTCTGCTTTTCTTGTATATTAGAAATAGTATATAAACATTGCTTTGAAAACTGGATCATTATGATAATCATGATGATGATAAAAACTGTGTTAGGAATGACGTTAGAAATCTGCACAGGGCTGGGCACAGTGGCTCACACCTGTAATCCCAGCACTTTGGAAGGCCGAGGCAGCTGGATCACTTGTGCTCAGGAGTTTGAGACCAACCTGGACAACATGGTGAAATCTCATCTCTACCAAAAATACAAAAAAATTAGCCAGGCTTGGTGGCACACATCTGTGGTCCCAGCTACTCAAGAGGCTGAGGTGGGAGGATGACTTGAGCCTGGGAGGCAGAGGTTGCAGTAAGCCAAGATTGCGTCCCTGCACCCCAGCATGAGTGACACAGCAAGACTCTATGTAAAAACAAAAAAGAAAGAAAGAAAAAATCATGCAGAATAATGTGGGAGTAATAGAAGGTACATAAAATCCAGTCTGGGAAAAAGAGCAGATCTTGAAGCCTCCTCTAGGAAGCCCAGAGCTGAAATGCTTCCCCAGGAGTGAGTCAGAATCTCTGCAAAAAAAAAAAAAAAAAAAGAAGTTCTACTGAGCAGATGAGCAAGACAGACACCACAGCAGAGAAGCAGGACAAGACCCCATCTCATTCTGTTCTTGCTGCTATAAAAAATGTACTATAGGTGGCGGGACCAAGATGGCCGACAACAAGCAGCAGTGATTGGAGGTTACCATCAGAAAAAAACCATAATAAGTGTGTGAATCATTCACCAGCAACCAAGGTATCCCCGGTTCTGTCATCAAAATTGACTAGAAGGCTGGCGTGACCCAGAAGGAACAGCAGTATGGTGCGGTGACCCACCTGAGAGCCACGCAGGGAAAGGGAAGCCCCGCCCCACAGCCAAGGGAGGTGCCTCCTTAAATGACATCTCAAGGCATGGGAGCGAAACACATGAATAGGGCCTGAAGTAAAGCCCCAGGAAACTGCAGCAGCCCTACAGAAGAGGGACCTGACTACTGAAAGAAAAACAAACAATCAGAAAACAACAACAACATCATCATCAACAACAACAACAAAGCCCCCACAAAAGCCTCATCCAAGGGTCAGCAGCCTCAAAGACCGAAACTAGACCAACTCACCAAGATGAGAAAGAATCAATGTAAAAATGCTGAAAACCCAAAAGGCTAGAATGCCTCTTCTCCTCCAAATGATCACAATGTCTCTCCATCGAGGGTGCAGAACTGGACAGAGGATCAGATGGATGAATTGACAGACATAAGCTTCAGAAGACGGGTAATAAAAAACTACGATGAGCTAAAGGAGTATGTTCTAACCCAATGCAAAGAAGCTACAAACCTTGATAAAAGATTAAAGGAATTGCTACAATAGCCAGTTTAGAGAGGAACATAAATGACCTGATGGAGCTGAAAAACATAGCACAAGAGCTTGCATACACAAGTGTCAACAGCCAAATTGACCAAGCAGAAGGATATCAGAGTTTGAAGACCACTTTACTGAAATAAGACATGCAGACAAGAATAGAGAAAAAAGAATGAAAAGGAATGAATGAAACCTCCAAGAAATATGGGACTTCATAAAAAGACCAAACCTACTACTGATTGGAGTAGAAGGAGACGGGGAAAGTGGAAATAAGTTGGAAAACACACTTCAGGATATTATCCAGGAGAACTTCCCCAATCTAGCAAGACAGGCCAACATGCAATTTCAGGAAATACAGAGAACACGTTTAAGATAATCCATGAGAAGATCAACCCTGTCAGGTGATTACAGTACCTTGAATCATCCTTCATCTAGCTGTTCCTTGTTCTTATGTCCCAGAGCCAAGAACCGTAACTCAGTAACTTGTCTGTCAAAGATGTAATTTTCCACCAAAGAACCCAGAGGCTTTGTCTTCACCTACCAGGTGTTAGGTACTACCTCCAGCCGGGACTGGGCCCTTGATGGCTACAGTCTGTGGACACTTTAACCTGAACTACTGAACTATCTGGGGAACCTGTTCTCAGTCTGAGCTACAGCTCCTTCTGCCTTGCTCTGTCCTTGTACTGTTGGGTTCTGTTACCATAAGAGGTCTGCTGCCCAATGTCTGCAGCAAGTCAGTATGCTGAGACACTGGGACAGCAGAGGAAAAGGTTTACTCACAGGACTGCCAAACAAGGAGATGGCAGGGAACCTCAAATTCATCTCCCTGAGGAGTTTTGGGCTAGGGTTTGTAAGGGGTCTGGAGTGGGCTGAAGCATGGAGATCATTGATTGGCCAAAGAGTGAATGGCGAAGTCAAGACAGAGAAAAGAAGAAACTGTATTCCATGCTGATTCCATTCATTCCCCTGTGGGGGGTCTTCAAACTGGTTGACATCAGTTGTCTCCCTGGAATTCAAGAACTGAAAAACATCTTAATCAATTCTTAAACCAAAGTCTTACGATGCTAACATCAGCGATCCTATCTATAGGAAAAATGGGGATGCAAATAGTCAGCAGCTAGTGACTTTTGGTTATGAGGAAGTGGGTCAAAGTACAGCCTGATTAATGCTTAATTATAACTTTATGTCTGTCCAGAATTCCTGATAACTTCATAAGGATGGCTTCCATTCTAACGCAGCCTCCAGGCTAAGCCATAAAAGAATCTCCAGATTGTCAATAAATGATCAAACACCACTTATTAAAGAGCTATGATGAGCCAATGCACCATAGGACAGTGTTTCTCAGCTTCCCGTTCTAGATCCCACTTGCAAATTAACCACAGCCTCTGCTATGAATGGCAGGGACTTGGCCTTAACCCAAAAGAGAGAGCAGAGGAGGGCCATATGCAAGCCTACCAAATGACGACAGAGTTCCTGTCCAACCTCACAGCTGCTATGTGGGAGGGAGGCAGGCAAGCCACAAACCAACTGGTCAGAATATAAGCCTTACACCAATGGTTGCTCATGACAGACCTTGATCCAGATGGTAACCAGGGTAAAGGGCATCCCAGGCAACACAGCCAGGAAGACACACAAGCTAAAAATTACTCCAACTGAGGAGAGGGTACCACACCAAGTAAATTGAGTACATAAACCCTGCCTTCAAAGGCTTTTCCCCCTGCTAGAGAATACATATGGAGCACATATGAAGGATACTAAAGCTGTTCAAGGACTTTAACAAAAAATAGGAATGAACCATACTTCTATGCAGAAATGGAACTATTAACTGCATATTCTGAATAATAAAATGAGCCAAAGCTTATTTTTGAATTTTTTGTTGTTGGTTGACTGTGTTTAGAGGAACCAGAACCATTTTGAACCAGAACTAAACTTGAATATCAAAATGTTCTCAGAAATTAGGCAATATTTTACCAAGTTCAAGGCACAGATGAAAACAGAAAACAAGTACCAGATAACACAAGGTTGATTAAAGGGCTTTTCTTAGTAAGACAATGAAAACAATTGGAAAGCCCATTAAGATAAAAAAATTCGCCTTTTACACAAAGAAATAATAAAACTAAAACTTAAAATAATAGATTAGAAAAATATTTCTATTGATTTTAACATGGGAAGAGCTCATTCAAATTAATTTGTAAAAATCAGTACCCCAATAGACCCCAGCAGGCACAAACAATACACACAAGAAGAAATGTAATTGGGAAGTAATACACAAAAAAAGATGACCCTTGTTAATTTTTTTAAAAATGAAAAAAAAACTACACTAACATATCATTTTATATTCACTCTAATTAATACCCAATCTGGGAACATTCTGGCAGAGTGACCTATTTGTGCCTTGTTTTTGGTAATTTATACCAATACAAACCCTTTGGGGAAACAATACAGCGATCTATATCAAGACATAAAAATACTCACATCTCTTGACTCATTCTCTGGAAACGCTGAAGGAAGTTATTCAAACGAGGAAAGAAGCTATATCCAAAAAGTTATTCATCGTAGGGTTTTTTATAACAAGTATTGGAAATGTTTAACATTAACAATGAGGGAGGGTGAACTTAACCACGGTACATCCGCTCTGAAATAATACCACAGCTATAAAATAGTGCTGATGGAGAGAAACAATGTAAGAACATGTTTATCATAAAATTGTAAGGGAAAACAATATATATTATACAAAATTCTATTCACACACTGATTATAATTACGCTAAAGGATGTTGGCAGGTGGGTGAAAACTGAAAAAAAAAAAGCTAAAAACAGTTATGCTTGGGTGGTGGGCTTGTAAGATGTGTATTTCCATTTTGTTTCTGTAAGATTCTCAGTGTTGGTTCCACAGATTCAGCTGGGGCCAGAGAAGCCCATCATGGGAGCCCGAAGAAAAGCAGCCACAGCTCCCCTTCCTAGTACAAGCATTCAACAGTAAGCTCCCACGCAAAGAATCAGACTGCAGCAAATTTCAGTGCTGCCTCAGGAACACTGTCCTTGGCTCCCACATTGCAAAGATTTTCCATTTCCCCTACAGTCACCTCATTCATGGTTAAGGAAGAAAGCGCAGCTACCAGACAGGGTGACGACAGATGTCCAGGCACTGAGCCATCTATAGCTGTTATTTTTCATTCACATGGGCATGTGCCGGATCCAGCAGATGAAAACCAGACCTACCCCCTTCCCCATGTGTGTGTGTTTTTTTTCCCCTACTGCTGCTGCTGTAACAGCTAAGTGCCAATTATCTCCCAAGCGTGAAAGCAAATATTGTGATAGCCCCACAAACTCTACAAATGTTAGAGGACACTGGTGGGGATGATTGTATTATCTGCCTGGCCTTGGGGTGTCTTTATTCATCGTAACCACTCTCATTAAAGGAGGATCTAGTAGGTGCAAAGTTTTCTGCTAACACCTTCAGTACTTTGCATTCTTTATTTTCTCATTTATCTCTTGGCCTTTTGTTGTTGCCTGTGTCCCCCCAACCCATGAATCCAGAGGTAAGTTTGCTTTTCTTTGCCTAGAAAAAGCTCTATTAAACCATCTCTTCTCAGGACCCAACTTCACATGGGCTGATATGAATACTTTCTTCAAATATTTGAAGGCCTGAAGTATTGTCGTATTGTATTGTAGTAGGTAATATTGCAGTATTGTAGTAGGTGCTTTAATCAAGGTTTTCCAGAGAAACACAGCCAATAGGAGATGATAATTATAGATAGACAGAGAGATAGATAGATAGATAGATAGATAGATAGATAGATACATACATACATACATACATACATACATACATACATACATACATACAGGTTTATTTTTCAGGAATTGAATCACACAATTTTGGAGGCCAGCAAGTCTAAAGTTTTCAGGGCAGGCCAGTGAGCCAGAGACCCAGGGAAGAGTTAATTTTACAGCTAGAGTCTGAGCACTGTCTTAAGGCAGAGCTCCCTGTTCCTTGAGGGATCTATCTGTATTTTCCTAAGGCCTTCAACTGATTGGATAAGGCCCACCCACATTACGAGGAGGTAACCTGCATTACTCAAAATCTACTGATGTAAGTGTTGATCTCTTCTAAAAATATCTTCACGGCATATTTGGTGTCTGACCAAATATCTGGGTACCTGGCCTAGTCAAGTTCATACGTAAAATTAACCATCACAAATAGGGCCCCTGGAACAACAAGAATTAGATCAATGACTAAATATTACAGGGATGCATATTTTTACCATATAATTGGGTTGTTTAAAAATTTGAAATGGCTCACTTGTGAGGCAATGTGCTCCTTGTACCAGGAATATTCAAATTAATGTTGGATGATCACCTATTAGGGATATTGCAAAGAAAATAACTTTATTGCACAGGACATTAGGATCTCTAGTGACCTCTACATGTTCTTCTGATTCTAATATCCTATTATTATATAATTGACCCAGGTAATTCATGCAAACTACTTTTAATTCCAAGAAATTTAAAATATTAAAAAATTTAATCCTCCCCCTTCTCATTTTATGGATGAAGAAATTGAGATTTGAGGGGGTTTAATGGCTTGTCCTAGGACTAAAATCCAGGTCTCTCAATCCAGGCTCTTTCCATGACAGTGTGATCTGAGATGCTAACAAGATGTTTCAAGGCAATCACTAGCCACACACTCTCACTTCTTGATACCATTCCAAGCTTATTTCCACCCTGTTCATCAGCCCACCTTCAAAGAGGAGCAGCTCCTTACAAGTAAAGCATAAAATGAACTCAAAGAACAAAATGGAGCTGCTATATAAAAGGGTGATGTGTATATTGGGTCAGCACAAAAGCTCTTCTTGATCACCTCTCCTTTGCTTAGCATGGAGTCAGCCTCAACCTGAAAGCATTCAGTGGGATTCTAGAGAAAGAAGACCTAAAGAGAAGCCCAGGTCACCAGAGAGGAAATTACAGCAGAATTTGGAAATGAATCCCCAGCCATTTATAGTGTGTGGCCTTCGCCTAAAATAACCTGTGGATTCTATAGGCCTCTCCACCCTACAGAATAAATGCCTACAAGACAGACAAACCGTGTTCTTCTAATATTGGCCCGCTTTCACTGAGTGACTTTGATGGGTAATTATCCTAACAGTCTCTCTCTTTCTTCTGTCTAGAGGGAAGAAAAAGGGAGAGAAAAGAAGGCAGCAAAGGGAGAAGAGAATCCCTGCTACCAGGCATTTTTCACTATTCCTTGAGCACCCAGTATAGGAATTAAGCTGGTAGTCAAGGGGCACTGGGAACATGGACCTTGCCACTTTCCAAGCAATGACACCAGGGATCCACATCAAGTCTCAGTTTCTGAACATCTTGGTCTATTCCAATAGAGAATATGTGAGGACTCTTTTTACCATTAAAAGGCACAAATAGCATTATACCACCCACAGCTCCACTGCCCTCTTCCACATTCCCTGTTCCTATTTTGCTTTTCCTGCCACAATCAAGCCTCAAAGATCACCCCGTGGGTGATACGCAACTGGCACCTCAGAAGAGTTCCCAAAAATGTGTCTTTAATGACTAATTTATTCACTGCCTTTTTGTTGTTGGAGAAAATTTTTTTTCATTATGCTTCATGGTGTCTTTAGCCCACTGAAAGCATTTCTGACACATTTCCCTTTGTAGTTTTTAAAAAGAAGTAATTATATAATGGCTGACTTCTTTTGGTTATGTAGGAAATCAACATCTCAGTAGCTTTTTCAGACATGCTTAATAAGAAAGCCATTAGAAAGGCAAAAGAGAACCCTATCATTATTTTCTGGTTTCCTCCTTAATTATAGACAATCATCCTGAAGGAGGTGGGGGCAGCTTCTGTGACAAAAGTTGTCTAGCATTTAACAGAACAATTTAGAACCAGATTGAACGGATCAACCTTATGTCAACTTGCAGATGCTTGACGAAAACTGCTTAAGGGGTACTTGGATGGAGTGAGAAGCTATTTCAGCCTTTTCTCTTTTCCTTTCACTCAGAAAATAGGAATGTTTGTTTTATTTTATTGTAATTCTTTGCTCAGAAAGATTCACGTAGGCCTGTCTCAAAGACTCTTATTAAAGCATGGTACATCCCAAAACTCTTACTCTTTTTGCCTATGTAATACAATTATTATCACAATCATAAAAGCCACTAAGATTTTTCCCATTTCCATATGCCCTGTTTCTACCACAATCCTGTCTCTGGAAAGTTAATTCTGATTTTTTTTTTTTTTTTTTTTTTTTTGACAGAGTCTCGCTCTGTTGCCAGGCTGGAGTGCAGTGACATAATCTCGGCTCACTGCAAACTCCGCCTCCTGGGTTCAAGCAGTTCTCCTGCCTCAGCCTCCCAAGTAGCTGGGACTATAGGCACGCATCACCCAAATAATTTTTTTGGTATTTTCAGTAGAGACAGGGTTTCACCATGTTGGCCAGGGTGGTCTTGATCTCTTGACTTCATGATCCGCCCACCTCAGCCTCCTAAAGTACTGGGATTACAGGCGTAAGCCACCATACCCGGCCAATTCTGAATTTTTCTTATGCTGCCTTATTCCCAAACTAGTCTATAGTCCTGAAGCCAGAGAAGTAGGTTTATGATTGATAGATAGATAAATAGAAAAGGGAGAGAGAAGGAAGGAAGGAAGGAAGGAAGGAAGGAAGGAAGGAAGGAAGGAAGGAAGGAAGGAAGGAAGGAAGGAAGGAAGGAAGGAAAGAGAGAAGGAAAGAAGAGAGACAGGAAAGAAAGAAAAAGAAAAAAAGAAAGAAAAGAAAAGAAAGAGAGAAAGAAAGATTGATTTTAAGGAATTGGATCACAGTTGTGGAGGCCAGCAAGTCCAAAATCTGCAGAGTCCAGAGTCCAGTTTAGATGCCGGTGCTGGGGACTCAGAATCCGTCATGAAACACAGACACAGTGAAATCAAACACCCACCCCTGAATCCAGAAGGGAACAATTCTGTCCAGGAACATTGTGGAATGACAAATTAAAACAATATGCAAGATGCCTGCCTGCTTTCTATTCAAGGTGTTCATTTACCTGGCTTCTCACAGTTCATAAAGCTGAGAGGAAGTCGCCAGTGGCCTCCATAGGAGAACGTCCCACCAACACTCTAGGAAGGGCACACTGGCTTCTTACTACATGAAATTTCTCATTCTGTTTATTCAGTGCTGCCCAATAATGCCTACAGGCTTTGAGATATAGTGGAGAGAGTCTGAAATAGTTTCCCAGTTTTCCGTGGGATTAACCCGGAGAGGTTTCACTTTGCTATTTGTTTTACATGTTTTGTTCAGGTAGCCTTTATTATTTTTCTCCCTGTTACAAGTCTCAGAAAGGTGAAGTAGAGAGAGAAATCAAAATGGCTCACTACTAACAGGTAGCATGTGCCTCCTTCATGGAGAGGAACCAGAAGATACTGACATTTTGAAGAGATCATCTAGGGTTCACCAGAGAAGAGACAAGAAGGACCAGAAGTAAGTAAGGAGAGGGTTTGAGACAGCTTTCCCAACTGGGGACTGATTGAGAACAAGGAGAGGCTCCTGGATGCAGGGAAACAGTAAAAGAGAAACTCCCAGGTCTTGGCTTTTACAATCTTGGCTGTGGACAAAACCCTTGACCCACTAAGCCCTTGTGTTTGACATACAGAGCTGCCTAACAATTGCACAGAAATGTTGCTCCATAAAGGGAACCCACATGGAATCTCACAGGCATCCACACAGCCTCAGCTTGGTGCCATTTTGAGGCCTAGATACCAGAGATCTACAGACATGGCTGCTGCCATTTCCTTGCTCCAAGGAGAGACAGGGGAGACCAGGCACTTCCATGCTCCCCTCCCTGGAAGGGTCCCTACTGCCCTGCTGCAGGCTGCTGTTGAGACTGAGATGTGAGTGGACCGCACTCCACACAGCTTCTTGCCTATGCTGCTTGCCTGAAGGGAGTTTCCCTTACTGGTCTTGGCCCCAAGGCACCATTTTGAGAGTTTAACACTGGGCTGTGCCCTGATCTCAGGCTGAGTTCAGACTGAATCACTGCAGCTGCCAACTGACCAAGAATGAACAGGGAACAAGGCTACCCTATGCATGCCTGCCTGTGACAATACTCACCATCCTGCTACATGCTGCTGTGAGATTAAGACTAAGTGGACCACACTCCCTACAGCTTCTTGTCCATGCTGGTTACCTGAGGGAGGGCTGAGGGCCCCACCCTCTTTGGTCACAAGCCCAGAACTGGCATCATTTTGAGGGTTTAACTGTGGGTTGTGACCCACCCTCAGGCTGAGTTCAAGGAGATGTGGCTGCAGCCAACACCCAGCCAGGGGAAGGACAGAGAAGACCAAGCTTTCCTAAACACACTTAGCACAATACACACCGTCCTACTATGAGTGGCTGTGGAAACAGGAACTAGCCCACCCAACCCATCACAGCTGCTAGGAACACCAACATGGACTACTTGAGTACCAGTGGGTTGCTCCATCACCACTACTGCCATCACCCACACCACACCAGATGCCCAGGGGCCTGAGAATTCACTCACACACATGAAACATCACTCTCTCTACTAGCTTCTAAGCAAGCCACATGGAGGCTCAAGGATTAGCCCTTCAAGATCCACTAACAACAGAGCCAGATGCTGCTGCTCTGGAGCTTAAAACAGGAACATTCACTCCACTGCTGCAACTACTGGGGCCTAAAGACTGCCTCAGTTAGCATCTAAATTTCCAACAAAACTTTGCCACAACCTAAGCTAATAACTATACCCTAAGCCACTGAGGAAATAACAGATATCACTCACCCTATGCACTGCCAAAGAAGTCATTTTTAAAAATCACACTATTGTAGGTACCCCAAATCAAAGCCAAAATATCCTACTCAACCAACAACACACATACATCTTCAAGAAAAATTCTCCCCTACAAAAGCAACTTCAAAAACCTGGAACAAGGAACTGCTACATTAGATGTGTAGATACCAATGAAAGGACACAGAAAACATGAAAAAGCAGGGAAATATGACACCACCAAAGGATCACAACAACTTTTCAGCAACAGATTCCAATAAAAGATAATTCCTCAAAAATCCAGATAAACAATTTAAAATATTGATTTTTAAGAAGCTAAGTGAGATGCAATAGAAATCTGAAAATCAATACAAACAAATCAGAAACCAATTCAGGATATAATGAGAAATTTACCAAGAAAGTATCTTTAAAAAAAAAAATTTGGAACTGAAAAATCCAGTGAAGAAAATACAAAATACATTCAAAAACTTCAATAACAGACTAGACCAAGCAGAAGAAAGAGTCTTAGAACTTAAAGATAGGTGTTTTTATATCAACCAGTCAGACAAAAATAAGGAAAAAAAATAAAAGAATCAACAAAGCCTTTGAGATATCTGAGACTACCTAAGCCAACCAAACTTACAAATTATTGGTATTTCCAAGGGGGAAGAGAAAACAAAGTTTAGAAAACCCATTTAAGAAAATAATCAATGAAAACTTCCCAAGTCTAGCAAAAGAATCAGACATTCAGATATAGGAGGCCCAGCTAATTCCAGACAGATACATTGCAAAAAGGACTTCACCGCTGCATATTATATTCAGACTATCTAAAGTCAACATGAAAGAAAGATTTTTTAAATTAGCCAAAAGAAAAGCTTCTAGTAACCTATAAAGTAAACCCCATCAGATTGACAGCAGACCTTTTCAGCAGAAATCTTACAGACCAGAAGAGAACAAGATGGCATTTTCAAAATGCTGGAAGAAAAAAAAAACTCTCACCCAAGAATTGTATATCCTACCAAGATAAGCTTCACCAAGGAAGAAGAAATAAAGTATTTCCCAGACAAACAAATGCTGAAAGAATTTGTTACCACTAGACCAGCCCTACAGGAAATGCTCAAAAGTGTCTTAAGCATGGAAACAAAAGGTTGATATTCACCATCACAAAAACATATAGAAATATAAAACTCACAGTTTTTATAAAGCAATCACACAAGGGATGAAGAAAAAGGAACCAAAAGGCAACACAACAGAACCTCAGTTGTGGGAGAAATCATAACAAACAGTCTCTCAGACCACGGTGCAATCAAATTAGAACTCAGGATTAAGAAACTCACTCAAAACCACACAATAACATAGAAATGAACAACCTGCTCCTGAATGAATCTTAGGTAGTTAAGGAAATTAAGGCAGAAATCAAGAAGTTCTTTGTAACCAATGAGAACAAAGAGACAATGTACCAGAATCTCTGGGACACAGCTAAAACAGTGTTAAGAGGGAAATGTATAGCACTAAATGCCTACATCAGAAAGCTAGAAAGATCTCAAATTGACACCCTAACATCACAATTAAAAGAGCTGGAGAAGCAAAAGCAAACGAATCCAAAAGCTAGAAGAAGACAAGAAATAACTAAGATCAGAGAAGAATTGAAGGAGATAAAGACATGAAAAACCCTCTGAAAAGATCAATGAACCCAGGAGCTGGTTTTTTGAAAAAAATAAAAAATAAATAACAAAATAGATAGACCACTAGCTAGACTTATAAAGAAGAAAAGAGAGAAGAATCAAATAGACACAATAAAAAATGATAAAGGACACATCACTACTGACCCCATAGAAATACAACCTGCCATCAGAGAATACTATAAATACCTCAACACAAATAAACTAGAAAATGTAGAAGAAATGGATAAATTCCTGAACACATACACACTCCCAAGACTAAACCAGGAAGAAGTTGAATCCCTGAATAGACACATAACAAGCTTTTCTGAAATTGAGGCAGTAATTAATAGCCTATCAACCAAAAAAAGCCCAGAACCAAATGGATTCACACCTGAATGCTACCAGAAGTACAAAGAGGAGCTGGTACCATTCCTTCTGAAACTATTCCAAACAATTGAAAGGGAGGGACTCCACTCCAACTCATTTTATGAAACCAGCATCATTGTGATACCAAAACTGGGAAAAGACACTACAAAAAAAGAAAACTTCAGGCCAATATCCCTGATGAACATCAATGCAAAAATCCCCAATAAAATACTGGCAAACTGTATCCAGCACCACATCAAAAAACTTACCCAACTTGATCAAATTGGCTTCATCCATGGGATGCAAGGCTGGTTCAACATATGCAAATCAATAAACATAATCCATCACATAAACAAAACCAATGACAAAAACCACATGATGATCTCAATAAATACAGAAAAGGCCTTTGATAAAATTCAATACCCTTCATGTTAAAAACTCTCAATAAACTAGGTATTGATGGAACATAGCTCAAAATAATAAGAGCTATTTCTGACAAACCCACAGCCAATGTCATATTGAATGGGCAAAAGCTGGAAGCATTCCCTCTGAAAACCAGAACAAGACAAGGAGGCCCTCTCTCAACACTCCTGTTCAACATAGTATTGGAAGTTCTGGCCAGAGCGATCAGGCAAGAGAAAGAAATAAAGTGTATTCAATTAAGAAGAGATGAAGTCAAATTGTCTCTGTTTGGAGATGACATGGTTTTATATCTAGAAAACCCCATCATCTCAGCTCATACTCCTTAAACTGACAAGCAACTTCAACAAAGTCTAAGGATACAAAATCAATGTGCAAAAATCACAAGTACTCCTTTACACCAATAACAGACAAGCAGAGAGCCAAATCATGAATAAACTCCCATTTGCCATTGCTACAAAGAGAATAAAATACCCAGGAACACAGATAACAAGAGATGTGAAGGACCTCTTCAAGGAGAACTACAAACCAGTGCTCAAGGAAATAAGAGAGGACACAAACAAATGGAAAAACATTCCATTCTCATGGATAGGAAGAATCAATATTGTGAAAATGGCCATACTGCCCAAAGTAATTTATAGATTCAATGCTATTCCCATCAAATTACCATGAACATTCTTCACAGAATTTGGAAAAATGATTTTAAATTTCATATGGAATCAAAGAAGACCCCATAGAGCCAAGATAATCCTAAACAAAAAAAACAAACCCGGAAGCATCACACTACCTGACTTCAAACTATATTACGACAGCATGGTACTAGTACCAAAACAGATATATAGACCAGTGGAACAGAAAGAGACCTCAGAAATAACACCACACATCTACAACCAACTAATCTTTGACAAACTTGACAAAAGCAATGGAGAAATGATCTCCTATTCAGTAAATGCTGCTGGGAAAACTAGCTAGTCATATGCAGAAAACTGAAACTGGACTCCTTTGTCACACCCTATACAAAAATTAACTCAATATGGATTAAAGACTTAAATGTAAAACCCAAAATCACAAAAACCGTAGAAGAAAACCTAGGCAATACCATTCAGGACATAGGCATGGGAAAGGACTTCATGTCTAAAACACCAAAAGCAATGGCAACAAAAGCCATAATTGACAAATGGGATCTAATTAAACTAAAGAGCTTCTACACAGCAAAAGAAACTATCATCAGCATGAACAGGCAACCTATGGAATGGGAGAAAATTTTTGCAATCTGTCCATCTGATAAAGGTCTAACATCCAGAATTTACAAGGAACTTAAACAAGTTTACAAGAAAATAAAACAAACAACTCCATCAAAAAGTGGGCAAAAAATATGAACAGACACTTCTCAAAAGAAAACATTTATGCAGCCAACAAACATGAAAAAAGCTCAACATCACTGATCATCAGAGAAATGCAAATCAAAACCACAATGAGATACCATCTCACACCAGTCAGAATGGCAATTATTTAAAAGTCAGAAAGCCATAGATGCTGTCAAGGCTGCGGAGAAATAAGAATGCTTTTACACTGTTGGTGGGAATGTAAATTAGTTCAACCATTGCAGAAGATAGTATGGCGATTCCTCAAGGATCTGGAACCAGAAATACCATTTGATCCGGCAATCCCATTACTGGGTATATACCCAAAGGAATATAAATCATTTGACTATAAAGACACATGCACACATATGTTTATTGCAGCACTATTTACAACAACAAAGACATGGAACCAACCCAAATGCCCATCAATGATAGACTGGATAAAGAAAATGTGGTACATATATACCATGGAATACTATAATGCAGTCATAAAAATGAATGAGATCATGTCCTTTGCAGGAGCATGGATGAAGCGGGGAGCCATCATCCTCAGCAAAATAACACAGGAACAGAAAAACCAAACACCGCATGTTCTCACTCACAAATGGGAGTTGAACAATGAGAACACATGGATACAGAGAGGGGAACAACACACATCAGGGCCTGTTGGGGGTAGGGGGTAAAGGAAAGAAACTTAGAAGACGGGTCAATAGGTGCAGCAAACCACCATAGCACACGTATACC
Source organism: Rhinopithecus roxellana (assembly GCF_007565055.1). NCBI lineage: Eukaryota > Metazoa > Chordata > Mammalia > Primates > Cercopithecidae > Rhinopithecus > Rhinopithecus roxellana. Next base: position 23,907,692 of record NC_044557.1, read on the forward strand.
TATGTAACAAACCTGCATGTTCTGTACATGTATCCCATTTCATTTTTAGAAAAAATAAAGAAAAACAAAAATTAAATAATAAATTAATTGAAATCAAAATAATATAAGTATCTTCTCAGACTACAGTGGAATAAAGCTAGAAATCAATACCAATAGGAACTATTTTTGTGAGACAGGCTGTCACTCTGTCACCTAGGCTGGAGTGCAGTGACACGATCATGGCGCACTGCAGCCTTAACCTCCCAGGATCAAATAAATGATCCTTCCAACTCAGCCTCCCAAGTAGCAGCTGGGGCTACGGATGCTCACCACAATGCTCAGCTAATTTTGTCTTTGAATAGAGAGACAGGGTCTTGCCATGTTGCCCAGATTGGACTCGAATTCCTGGGCTCAAGCTATCCTCTTGCCTCGGCCTTCCAAAATGCTGAGATTACAGGCATGAACCACCATGCACAGCCGAAACTTTGGAAACTATACAAATACACAGAAATTAAAGAGCATGCTCCTGAATGATCACTAGGTCAGTGAAGAAATTAACATGAAAATTTTAAAATGTTTTGAAATGAATGAAAATGAAAACACAACATAATTAAACCTCTGGGATATAGCAAAAGCAGTGCTAACAGGAAAATATATAGCACTAACACCTACATCATAAAAGTAGAAATGTTATAAATTAACAATCTAATATCATACCTCAAGGAACTAGAAAAACAGAAACAAAACAACCCTAAAGTTAAAAAAAATAACAAAGATCAGACCAGAACTAAATAGACACCAAAAGACAACACAAAGAATCAAAGAAACAAAAGTTGATTTTTCAAAAAGATAAACAAAATTGATAAACCACTAGCTAGACTAACCAAGAAAAGATCTCAATTAACACAATCAGAAATGAAAAAGGAGACATTACAACATATCACAGAAATGTACATACCACAGAAATACAAAATATTATCAGAGATTATTATGAACAACAATATATTCACAAACTAGAAAATCTAGATGAAATGGATAAATTCCCAGAAACACAACCTCCTGAGATTGAACCAGGAAGAAATAAAACCCGTGAACAGACAAATAATGAGCAGCAAGACTGAATTAGTAATTATTTAAAAATCCCAACAACAACAACCAAAAGGCCCAGGATGAGGTGGATTCATAGCCAAAATCGACCAAGCATACAAAGAATTAATACCAAGCCCCTTGAAATTATTCAAAAAAAATGAAGAAGAGGGAATTCACCTTACTCATTCTATGAAGACAGTATCACCCTGATACCAAAACCAGATAAGGACACAACAAAAAAAGAAAACTATAGACCAATATTTCTAATGAATATAGACACAAAAGTTTTCAACAAAATACCAGCAAATTGAATCCAACCACACATCAAAAAGATAATACACCATGATTAGGTGGGATTTATCCCAAGGATGCAGGGATGGTTCAACATACACATATCAATAAATATATAGATTGCATAAACAGAATGAGCAGCAAGAACCACATGATCATCTCAAAAGATGCAGAACATGCATTTGATAACATTCAGCATCACTTTATGATAAACATGTACGACAAACTAGGCACAGAAAGAAGATACCACAACATAACAAAGGCAATTTACAACAAACTCACAGTCAAAATCACAGTTAATGGGGAAAAGTTGAAAACGTTCCCTCTAAGAACTTGAACAAGACAAGGAAGCCCACTGTCACCACTCTTATTCAACATAGTACTGGAAGTTCCTACCAGAACAATCAAGAAAGGGAGAAAAATAAAAGGCAACCAAATTGAAAAACAGAAAGTCAAATTCTGATAATATATCTAGACAACCCTAAAGACTTCACCAAAACAAAACATAGATTTGATAAATGAATTCAGTAAAGTTTCAGCATACAAAATTAACATACAGTAATCAGTAGCATTTCTATACACCAATAATGATCTAACCAAAGGACCAAATCAAAAATGCAATCTCATTTACAATAGCTACAAAACAGTTAAATACCTAGGAATATATTTAAGGAGGTAAAATATCTCTATAATAAGAACTGTAAAACTCTGATGAAAGAAACTGTAGATGACACAAACAAATAGAAAAACATCCCATGCTCATGGGTTGGAAGAATCACTATTATTAAAATGACCACACTGCCCAGAGCAATCTACAGATTCAATGTAATTCCTACAAAATTACCAACAGCATTCTTCAGAATTATAAAAAACAATGTTTAAAGTTCATGTGGAACCAAAACAGAGCCCAAAAGCCAAAGAAATCCTATGCAAAAAGAAGAAAGCCAGAGGCAGCACATTACTTGACTTCAAATTATACTGCAAGATTATAGTAACTAAAACAGTATGGTAATGTCACAAAAGTAAATACACAGATCAATGGAATAGAATAGAGAACCCAGAAATAAAGTCACATACTTACAACCAACTGATCTTTGACAAAGTTGACAAAAATAAATAATAGAGAAACTACACTCTATTAAACAAATTGTGCTGGGAAAATTGGCTAGCCATATGAAAAAAATGAAACTGGACCCCTATCTTTCACCATGTACAAAAGTAACTCAAGATGGATTAAAGACCTAAATGTAAGACCTGAAACTATAAAAGTCCTAGATGAAAACCAGGGAAAAACTCTTCTGGACATTGGGCTAGACAAAAAGTGTATGACTAAGACCTCAAAAGCAAATGCAATAAAAATTAAAATAGACCAATGGGATTTAATTAAATGAAAAAGCTTCTGCCAGCAAAAGTATTAATCAATGGAGTACACAGACAACCTACAGAATGGGAGAAAATGTTTACAAATTATGTCTCCAACAAATAACAAATATCCAGAATCTACAATGAACTCAAACAATTCAACAAGAAAAAAACAAACAATCCCATTAAAAAGTAGGTAAAGGACATAAACATACCTTTATCAAAGAAGACATACAAGCATCCTCAAGCATATGAAAAAATTCTCAACATCACTAATCATCAGAGAAACACAAAGTAACGCCAAAATGAGATTACACTATTCAGAATGGCTACCATTAAAAAGTCTACAAACAACAGATGTTGGTGTGGATGCTGAGAAAAAGAAATCCTTATACCCCTCACATTTAGTAAGAATGTAAATTAGTACAACTTCCATGGAAAACAGTATGGAGATTTCTGAAACTACTAAAAATAGAACTACCATTTAATCCAGCAATCCCACTACTGGGCATCTACCCAAAGAAAAATAAATCATAACATTAAAAAAAATACACCTGTACTAGTATGTTTATCATGGCACTATTCACAATAACAAAGCCATGGAATCAACCTGAGTGCGCATCAATGGATGACTAAAGAAAAAATGTATATATACACACCGTGAAATATGCAGCCATAAAAAAGAATGAAATCCTGTCCTGTGCAGCAACATGCGTGGACGTGACTGTTATCCTAAGTGAAATAACTCAGAAACAGAAAACCAAATATCACATGTTCTCACTTCTGAGGAAGAGCTAAATAATGGGCATACATGGACATAAAGATGGAAATAATAGACACTCGGAACTGCAAAAGGAAGGAGGGTGGGAGGGAGTGAAGGTTAAAAAAATTATCAGTTGGGCTCAATGTTCACTATTTGGGTGATGAGCACACTGGAAACCCAAACCTCACCATTATGTGATATGTCCATGCAACAAACCTGCACATGTATCCCCTGAATCTAAAATTTAAAAAAAAAAAAAAAAAAAAAAAAAAAAAAAGCAGTCTAAGGAAATAGGGAAGTTTGGTAATCATATACCCGGACTTCTAGAGAGTACAACTTAGAGTTTTGTCAAATAAGGGAGGAAAAGAGTATTGGGTTAAGGGAGAAAAATCAGAATATTATGGTGATAAAAGTACTAAAAACAGAAGAGCAAGGGGGCTTATGATTTGTACAGTGACCAAAGAAACCAGGAATGTTAAAGCAGACAGGGTTGCTACATCAGAAAAAAAGAAGAGGGAAGAGTGCAGTAACCTCCTTAATCATCTGCCATGGAGTCAGCAGCTCAGGTAGTGATCAAGGAAGCCTAAATGTAGTCTTCAGGCACTCAGGAGTGGGCAGTTATTCTACCAGCTTCGGCTCTACGTTTCCGGTTCTAGTAAAGAGTAATGCATCAAACCAACGGACCACCAGGAGAAAAGGATAAGCTTCAAAAAGTACAGTTCTGCTCTTAAGCACTTCCTCCCTACAGGACCCATCCCAGAGACATAGGTGGAGGTGATACTACTGCTCGGTGCTTTGAGCCATTTTGTACTCCCTCCTGCCTGCCCCTCTTTTTGCCCCAAATTCTAGTCCTACCTGCTTTGTCATCCACTGCCTGCCTATGGTAGTTCCCTCTCCAGTCTTCAGTGTCCTCATTGGTAAAATGAACATAATATATATCCCTTCTCTAATCCCACATATTCAAGCAGTGATGTAAATGATGGGAAAGGGCTTTGAACAATGTGGTAAGTTAAAGAGTCTGGGGCACTGACTTTCTCCCACTTTCCCAAGTACTGCTTCAGAACTGCTCTACTAGGCCCCCACCTCCTAACTCTTTTCTAGCCCTTTGATAAATATTTGCCTACTGAGGGGCAAAACGACATGGCATCCCAAGAACAGAGACTAATACTATAGCCCGTTTCTTCTCTTTTTTTCCCATGATTGTTCTTCTTTTTTTTTTTTTTTAAGGAGTCTTACTCTGTCGCTCAGGCTGGAGTGCAGTGGTGCAATCTTGACTGACTGCAACCTCCGCCTCCTGGGTTCAAGCGATTCTCCTGCCTCAGCCTCCTGAGTAGCTGGGATTACAGGTGCCTGCCACCACATCTGGCTAATTTTTATGTTTTTTGTGGAGATGGGGTTTCACCATGTTGGCCAGGCTGGTCTCAAACTCCTGACCTCGGGTGATCCGCCCATCCTGGCCTCCTAAAGTGCTAGGATTACAGGTGTGAGCCACCACATCCGGCCCTCATGATTACACTTAAACCTGAAAACTGGTACCATTTCTAGGTTGGTGGAGCCTATTCACTAGATCAAAAGGGAAGGGCATATGAGTTTCACAATGGGCATTCAGTCATGGGGTGACGCAAAGAGCAGGTGTGTGAGATAAATGCTGAGGTAGGTCTGGGGCACATTTTGACCCCTGTGGACAAGTGAGTAACTAGAGCTCTCATATGAAAACATTTCAAGACAGCTATCTTGAATTTCTCCATCTCAACCCCAGCCTTCACTTTTTTCCATTCCTTGCTGCTTTCATCATCCAGCCCTTTCTCTCATTTTTTCACAATTCTCAGGTTGCACCCTACTCTCCTGTTCCATCCAACTTTTTCCATTTCTGCCCTACCGGTTAAAGTCATCCCTGCCCACTACCCTACCTTAAGGATTGACCTGCCCAGCTCTCCTCTGTTGGTTTTAACCTGTGCATTTGCCACCATTATGTTCATCAGGGTCCCAATTTCCACTACTGCCTTCTTTTTCACCCTACTTCTCCTCCTAGCCCTAGTTTCTAGTCCTCTGTATTCTAGTCTCCACCCCCATTCCAGTCACCCCTAACCAGACCTGTTGGGGGCTCACAAACCTCATCCTAGAGACATGGTTTCCCTACTATTGTGACAGTTCTTGGGCCAGGATTGTGGATTCCTGGAAGCCTAACATGGTGGGCATAGGGAATACAAGACAATGGCAAACCGACATTCAGCCTCAACAGTCTGTTCCTTCCATATCCTGTGTGATCAGCCAGACTTCCTTAGCCTCTACATTTGGAACTGGCTTCTCTGTGAAACTTGTCTGTAACCACACAGCAAACTGCAGGACAAGTAGCAGAGAAGGTGGAGGAGAGAAGTGGAAAGCATATAATCAGGAGGAAAATAATTGGCCAACATCAGGTCTAATCATGTGTCCAATACTTCCTGAGCCTGCCGTTTGACAGTGAGCCCTTTCCTGGCAGTATGCAGGGGCGATTCTAGTAACCAGGCTGGATTCTGAGAAGCTGGGGCAGGGCAGTACAGGGACACTGTTGCCTGGAGACAGCAGACCACTGCCTGGAGATGACAGAAGGCTGAGGATGGAGAGAGACGCTGATAGAGACCAGACCAGACAAGCAGTGCCAAGTCCATAGTAGGACACCCAAGAGAGGAGGCAATCCCAGATGAGTTCCATCCCAGAACCAGACCTTGCAGGGACTAGACCTCAAGGAGTTATGAACGCAGAAACCCTATACCCAATATCACATGAATCCTTCCACAAGGGCTTCTGATATTGTCTTAGACCTTCGGAAACTTCAGGGGTAGTAGCCTCTGGGCCCATGGTGCTCCCCTGATGTTGCAGCCCCACCCTCGACTCTTGCCACTGCAGATGCTCCTTGGGCAGTTTCATCTGGGCCTTTCACATCAGCTCCCTCTAAATGTGACTGGACCTCAAATGCATCTTCAGACCCCCATGCCCAACTACCTCCCAGCTACCTTCCCTGGACAACCCACAGGTCACATGGTCACCTGGAAACCCATATCTCAGCATGATAACCTGGAGAAACCTACAGGTGCCAGGCTTCTGAATCTCATTCATCATGCTTCCCAGGGATCAAGGAAGAAATATCCAGAGACACAGACTGAAAAATAAGGAAATCGGATGGGATTCAGAGCCCTTGGAGCCGAGCCTTCTCATTCATTCACCCAACTCCAGTCTAAAACGTGCAGCTCTGAAGCAGGGCTGCTTCACAGAGACTTGAGTAAGTAGCACAGTAAAGCCCAGGTTTTACCAGTGAAGAGGAGAGTAAATACACTGATCATTTGCAACAGCACCTCTTCAGATGTGGCACCTCTCCTTGGAGACAGGAGACTATGGAAGACAGAGAGACCATTCTAGGTGAAGCTCACACTACTTACACAACAAAAGATCTAAGTCTAAAAGGGAGAGAGTAAAGACCTGGCTCGCATGGATGTGAAGTGTACATGGGGAAGCATTGTATCTTTAACATTTCACAACATCTTGTAGCAAGCTTACTATAGCAGGAAGGACAAGTGTGGCAGGCCCAGCTAGGGCTGTCCTGCTCAGATCTTCCTAGGCTTTGCAATGCTGGGATACTGCGGAAGGCACACTCAACGAGCATCTCTCAACCTCTCCTGGTCAACCCGGAATGCCACAACCACAGGCTGAATCACAGGTAAGAAAGGAAGTAGGTAACTTCTGGGTCTACAATGACATCACTCTGTGCAAGGCTAAAATGTGGAGTTTAGGAAAAGATAATGACCACAAGTAGCATCCCAGAGGATTTAGTACCCTGAGTTTGCATGGCCCACAGAAATATTACCTTTAGAAAAATACAAGAGGGTGAACATATATCAGTGAGGTGGGTCTAGAGGCATTCCTAAAGCCACCAAACTTACCTTAATATGTCCCTCCCCAATCTCTCAACACCATATAAATGGGAATATCTAATATCTAGGTAGGCATTCTTTTTTCTTGGTATGTGTCTCAGTTTGTTTTCTGCTGCTATAACAAAATACCACAGACCGAATAATTTATCAAGAAAACGAATTTATTTCTCACAGATATGGAGGCTGGGAAGTCTAAGAGCATGGCACTGGCATCAGGCAAGGGTCAGCCCACGCTGGAGGGCAGAAGGCAGAAGTGAGCATGTGAGACAGAGATAAGAAATCAGCCTGAACTTGCTTTTATAGCAAACCCAGCCACTCAATAACTAACCCACTCTGGCAATAATGGCATTAATCCATTCATGAGGGCAGAGCCCCCATGACCTAATCACATCCTAAAGACCCCACATCAATTACATCTCAATGTGAGGTTCAGAGGGCACAAACATTCAAACCATAGCAGTAACTAATCCCTTTTCTTAAAAAAAAAAAAAAAAAAAAAAAAGTATGCTTTTTCTAAAATATTTTATAAATTTGCTTTAAAATTTTTAAATAATACAGAAGCTATAGAGTGGGAGTAGGTAGGAAGATTCTGCAAATCTCCAATCTTCCCCTGCTCCCTCTTCACTCCCCATCCCAACCTACCATTCTGCACTACCAGGTTAACCACTGCTAACATTCCAAGCTTTGTGAATATTCCGAATGTTTTTTAAAGCAAATAAGATCATTTCTTACATACTATTCTGCAACTTATTTTTTAATATAATGTATGTTCGAGAGGTTTCCATGTTAATACAGTATGTGTGGCCCATTTTAATAGCTATAAGCCATTGTATTATTGTAGCATCATGAGAGCACACTGGCACCTTGGATGAACATGTAGGCTACTTCTTTGTGTCTATATATTTGCTTTTGTTATTATTAGAAAGCAGCAACGAACAGCCTGTACACATAACTTTGCAAATTTATGTGAATTTATCTACAAAATAAATTCATAAAAGTAGAAATGGTGAGTCAAAGGAATGAAGCATTTAAAATTTTTATAGATATTGCCAAATTGATCTTCAAACACTTGTACCAATTTGTTCTCCCAGGAACAACAGTGTGCAAGAATATTTGTTTGCATAGATCCTAGCCAACCGAGGGAGTGATCAAACTATTAAATCTTTGCCAATTCAATGGGGGTAATATAATAATCTGTCCATTTATTTTGTATTTCTTTCATTATCAGTGAGCATGAGTCTCTGTAAGACAGATTCATTCTTTTTTACACAAACTCCCTCTTTATGTTTTATACACATTTTTCTCTGAATTTTGGTCTTTTTCTTTCCTGTTTTTAGAAGCAATTTTGGTACTGTGGAAAATGAGTCCTTTTGTTACAAGTGTTGCCATTATTTTTTTTCCAGGCTGTCTTTTGACTTTCCAATGGTACTTTTTTCAAGTAAATTTTTTTATTTTTATATAGGCAAATCTGTTTATCCTCTTCCTTATGGTTCTTAGTTTTATATCATACTTAAAAGAGTCTTACCCATTCTAAGATTTTTTTTTGTAATTCATGAAGGTTTTTTCTAGTGTTTTTATAGATTCATATTTTTACATTTAAGCATTTGAGCCTTCTGGAATTTATTTTGATGTAAGAAAGGAAGTAGATAACAAGCTTTACCAGGTGGAAGAGTTACTCTTACCAGGAAACTATGCTAAGTTCAAATATCAAAAAAAATGTGTTATGCACATATCATATATTAAATGTGTAAGGGCTGTGCAACACGTTGACGTTTCATTGATCACCTTAACCTTGACCAGCTGTTTGTTCTGCCTTTACGACCTAGCAGTGTGTGCAGCTTGCTGATTCAGACCTCAGTTTACCTGCTGGCATGGAACCTAGTAAATGAACCAACATCAGTCATCTAGGTGCCTCTTTATTGAATTGTTTTCCTAATTCAGAATTTTTTTAAGTGTTGTAGTGTATTTACTACAAAACAAAGTTGACAAATACATAAATCTGTCTCACTCATTGAACCATTAAGTATCCTCTATTTTCTTCAATGGTTTTGGGAGTACAGGTGGTTTTGGGTTATATGGATAAGTTCTTTAGTGATGATTTCTCAGATTTTAATGCACCTGTCACCCAAGCAGTGTATACTGTACCCAATATGCAGTCTTTTATCCCTCACCCCATCCAAACCTCCCTCCCCAAGTACTCAAAGTCCATTATATCATTCTTATGCCTTTGCACCCTCATAGCTTAGCTCCCTCTTATAAGTGGAAACATATGGTATTGGGTTTTTCCATTACTGAGTTACTTCATTTAGAATAATGGCCTCCAGCTCCATCCAGTTTGCTGCAAAAGACATTATTTTGTTCCTTTTTATGGCTGAGTAGTATTCCATGGTGTATATATGCCACATTTTCTTTTTCCACTAGTTGGTCAATGGGCACTTAGGTTGGTTCCGTATTTTGCAATTCCACCAATTCAGAAATTCTTAACCTTTTTTGTACCATAGACCTCTCTGGCAGAATAATTTTTTTAAACACATAGGATCACAAAAGAAACAAATACATTAAAATTGAGTTCTATCCACAGACCCCTTGGTTTATGGACCTAAGATTACTTGAGACTTCTTTTCTGCCCCAGACGTTCCAAAAACACCACTTCTTAGAAGTAAACACGAAACCCTCTCCAGTGGTCAAACTGTCACCCGCTGCTACCAGCCGGTCTCTCTGAATCCTGGGCTTCCCTCTGCCTCAATGCCTCTTTCTGTGGTCAATGACTCACACTTAGCTAGCTTGCAATCTGCTACTTCATATCAGATGAACCATTGCCAAATTCGTAAGAGGTAGGTTATATTAAGGAAAGTGAATGAATATAAACTAATACTACCTTCTCTTTTTCTCTTTTATTTCCGTACTTACTCTCATTCCTTTTTCCCACCCAGTGCTAATATCTCTTGCCCTGTTGCTTCCTACAGGGGCATCTCTTACCACTCAGTCATCCAATGCACAGTTACATATTATAGACCTGTTACAATATTCAAGAAAGAACATAATCATATATTCTCATGAGTATGTGTCTATCATGAATTTGGTTGCTTTGCTTGTCCCTAAATAAGCGTATCTTTCTCCATGTCACCATACTGGAGGTCTTCCTGATCCCTGCCCTGAGAAATGAGTTGACATCAGAAGGTCATCTACGATGAAATATTATCTGAGAATATTTGGAGAGCAGAAGGAAAATGATAAACATGGATTTGTGTGATAAGAGGAGCCATTTTGAATGAGGTATCAATTGAGTTGAGACTCACACAAAAGAAAAATCTCCCTTTGCAGACACCAGGAAGTCTGAAACTGATTCCATCTGGTTTGTCTGTGATGTATAACATTACTGGGTCATTAGTCTTTGCCTTTGCTCAAAGCTCACTCTAGCATCTGGACCGACAATCTCAGAGCCCTCACAGGCATCCCCACACCAACAATTCTGTAGCCCATGTGGAAGAAGACCTTTGACTTCAAAGACTGAAAGAGAATCAATAAAAAAAAACTTTTGGCTCCTTAGTGACTAGAGAATACATAAGGCCCAAAAACTTTCTCTTTTTCTCTCTCTCTCTGCAACTCTATACTGAAAGGGTACCTGAAAGGAAAGAACTACAAAGAGTAAGTGGTGAGTTCCTTGACAAAAACAAGTCCCATTAACAAGCAATTCAACTTTTCTCTGAGTTGAGCCATTTGGACTGTAAACACAAAGACATAAAGAATTTTAACCCCTAAGTAGCAAAGTTTTCACAGAGCTACTACTTAAAAAGAGATAATAGACATGAAAACACATTTTTTTAAACAGCTGGTAAGTAAAGGTATAATTATCATCAACAATAATCATCGTTTTCTTCATTGAACTGGGTTGAAAAATCATAAAAATTCCAAGTTATGAACTCAGAACATTTATTTTAGACCTCATTTTGTCTGACATAAGATTACTCATTCCTGTACACACAATAAAAGGCCGAGAAGAGACCGCAGAGGTCATCTAGCTTAATTCCTTCTTACAGATGAGGAAATAGAATATCAGAAAGGTTAAATGAAGTGTTCAAGTCACAATGAGTCAGTGCAGAGCCAGAGCACACCACGGATCTGCCAACTTTGTGGTCTTTCTAGTGATACCATACCACCTACCAGAAACAAATTTAGAGAGATATATTGTTACACAAAGCCCTGCTGGACTCACTATCTTCCTTTTGTTTCTCACATCTTCTATTCAGTCTTCCCCACTCTGCTGTCTGCCCCAGGAGGCTGTTATATGGACTATGTCAACTGACACACTTGCCCTCTGACTTCCAGTTGAGTTTAATCAAAGACGACCCCCTAGCAAGAGAATGAAAGGATAGAGGATGGAGAGGTTGGGTTGCTTATTCCTTGGAGTCCCCTTCAGCCCCATGTTAATATCATCCTGAGATGAGAGCTCCACACAGCTCTTTCCCTCTGTCTCTTTACCCCTTCAGGCCTAAGGGTGTATGTTAGTTCCCTAAGGCTGCCATAAGAAATTTCCATGCTTCAAACAACAGACATTTGTCTCATGGTTCTGAAGCCAGAAGTTTGAAATCAAGGTTTTAGTAGGGCCATGCTCTCTCTGAAGGGTATAAGTGAGGATCCTTCCTTGCACATGCCTTGCTTCTGAAAGTTGCTGGCAATCCTTGCCATTCCTTGGCGTAGAGATGCATTACTCCAATCTCTTCTTCAGCTTCATCTGATGTTTTCCCTGTGTCTCTGTCTATATCTCTTCTCCTCTTATTATAAGGATGTTAGACATACAAGATTAGGGCCCACCACAATGATCTCATCCTCATTTGATTATGTCTGCAAAGATTCCCTTTCCAAATAAGATCACATTCACCGGAACGGGAGGTTACATCTTCAACATGTCTGTTTAAGGGACACAATTTAACCCATAACATGATGGTAACAAAGTCCTGTTACTACTTGCCCCAGGGTACTGCATTATCCTATGGTTTTCATGGATCTGATCTGCATTCCTACAAATAATTCCTTTACTAAACTTTCCTCAAGTTCCGCTTCCACTTAGGATATAGAAAGCCCAACAGAATATTGATCCCACCCCAATAATGAGAAAAAGCCAAAGAACCTATTCTTGAGCCCATCAGAGAGCTGAGAACACACAGCAACCAAGTGAAGTAAGTTCCAGTGAGTCATAGACCCCTCTAAGGAGAGATGGAACACACAAACTATTTCTCTTTTGGCAGAACACAAAAAGAAAAGGCAGGTGCCATAAAAGCAGGTAAAAAGAAAACAGCTACAATTTTAACAAATTCTTAAGGTCAAGTGTAGGTTAATGACACAATATGCAATCCCTAGACCCCTTATATACAGGCAGTATCTGCACCCACTCACCAGTTATTTTTCTTAAACCTTTACCAGGTACTCTTGAGAAGGATTTCAGGCAGGATAGGAAACTTGAGTGAGTTTCTTCAATAGTGCCAACATTCTAGTCATGAACATCTGCTGCTGCGGTGGAACAAGCACAAGGTCTCGCCCACTTCTTTTACATGAAGCAAAAGTCTAAAGCTGCTGGAGAGAAAGCAAGAAAACCTCCCGCTTTCAGAGCCCTGGCAAAGATCCCTGCTTCTCAAGGAGAAAGAAAGCATAAGTTCTCTGCTACCAGGTAAGAAAGCTTCTGGAACAGTGAGAAACTCTCTATGACCCAGGACCCTACACTCATACAAAGCAGTGGCCTGTTGCCACTGAAGGCAAAACAGAAAAATCTGACTACACAAGAGCTCCCATGGATATTAGGTTGGTGAAAAAGAAATTGCGGATTTTGCCACTAAAAGCTATGGCAAAAATCACAATTACTTTTGCACCAACCTCATATAAGGCCAAGTTTGGCTGAAATGGAGGGGAAGGATAAGAATACTGAGAAAGTGCCATGACTGAGGCTCAATGACACAGGACTTACCTAAGACAAGTGCTGAACCAGAAGAACAAAGATCTTCCCCGCTGTATCACAAGCCTCACACCAAATAACATACAACAGCAGTCTACACCTGAGGGTATAACGGCGAGAATATGAATTAATATCCTATCTGTGATGGAAACATGCAGAGGCTGCTAAAAACTAATGATGAAACATAAATATAGAGAAAAATTCTCAACATCTCAGGCCCCATATCAAGTGCAAGTTGGAAGCAGTCCACCACCAAATGAATTTGAAGCTCACGGTCTACTGATGGTAACTACAATAATCACAAAACCTAAGCTCAACATATGTACCGACAAGAATAACTCAAGCTCGCACACTAATAGGATGAAATAAGAAAAGTCCGAATAGGAACAGCTCCAGTCTCCAACTCCCAGCGCGAGCGACACAGAAGACCGGTGATTTCTGCATTTTCAACTGAGGTACTGGGGTCATCTCACTAGGGAGTGCCGGACAATCGGTGCTGGTCAGCTGCTGCAGCCTGACCAGCGAGAGCTGAAGCAGGGCGAGGCATCGCCTCACCTGGAAGCGCAAGGGGGAAGGGGATCCGTTTTCCTAGCCAGGGGAACTGAGACACACAACACCTGGAAAATCGGGTAACTCCCACCCCAATACTGCGCTGTAAGCATACAGGCACACCAGGAGAATATATCCCAATCTTGGCCGGGAGGGTCCCACGCCCACGAAGCCTCCCTCACTGCTAACACAGCAGTCTGCCGCGATCTATCCGCAAGGCAGCAGCGAGGCTGGGGGAGGGGCGCCCGCCATTGCTGAGGCTTAAGTAGGTAAACAAAGCCGCTGGGAAGCTCGAACTGGGTGGAGCTCACAGCAGCTCAAGGAAGCCTGCCTGTCTCTGTAGTCTCCACCTCTGGGGACAGCGCACAGCTGAAGACCAACAGGGGAAGTAGCGGGAGCCGGTGCAGACGCGAAGGACTCTGTCTGACAGCTTTGGGGAGAGCCGTGGATCTCCCAACGCGGAGGTTGAGATCTGAGAACGGACAGACTGCCTGCTCAGGTGTGTCTCTGACCCCTGCGTAGCCTAGCTGGGAGAAATCCCGCACTAGGGGCAGTCTGACACCCCACACCTCACAGGGTGGAGTACACCCCTGAGAGGAAACTTCCAAAGGAAGAATCAGACAGGTACACTCGCTGTTCAGCAATATTCTATCTTCAGCAACCTCTGCTGCTGATACCCAGGCAAACAGGGTCTGAAGTGGACCTCAAGCAATCTCCAACAGACCAACAGACAGTCCTTCTGACTGTCAGAAGGAAAACTATCAAACAGGAAGGACACCTATACCAAAACCCCATCAGTACGTCACCACCATCAAAGACCAGAGACAGATAAAACCACAAAGATGGGGAAGAAGCAGGGCAGAAAAGCTGGAAATTCAAAAAATAAGAGCGCATCTCCCCCTGCGAAGGAGCGCAGCCCATCGCCAGCAACGGATCAAAGCTGGTCAGAGAATGACTTGGACGAGAGGAGAGAAGAAGGCTTCAGTCCATCAAGCTTATCAGAGCTAAAGGAGGAATTACGTACCCAGCGCAAAGAAACTAAAAATCTTGAAAAAAGAGTGGAAGAATTGACAGCTAAACTAATTAATGCAGAGAAGATCATAAATGAAATGACAGAGATGAAAACCATGACACGATAAATACGTGACAAATGCACAAGCTTCAGTAACCGACTCGATCAACTGGAAGAAAGAGTATCAGCGATTGAAGATCAAATGAATGAAATGAAGCGAGAAGAGAAACCAAAAGAAAAAAGAAGAAAAAGAAATGAGCAAAGCCTGCAAGAAGTATGGGATTACGTAAAAAGACCAAATCTACGTCTGATTGGGGTGCCTGAAAGTGAGGGGGAAAATGGAACCAAGTTGGAAAACACTCTTCAGGATATCATCCAGGAGAACTTCCCCAACCTAGTAGGGCAGGCCAACATTCAAATTCAGGAAATACAGAGAACGCCACAAAGATACTCCTCCAGAAGAGCAACTCCAAGACACATCATTGCCAGATTCACCAAAGTTGAAATGAAGGAAAAAATCTTAAGGGCAGCCAGAGAGAAAGGTCGGGTTACCCACAAAGGGAAGCCCATCAGACTAACAGCAGATCTCTCGGCAGAAACTCTACAAGCCAGAAGAGAGTGGGGGCCAATATTCAACGTTCTTAAAGAAAAGAATTTAAAACCCAGAATTTCATATCCAGCCAAACTAAGTTTCATAAGTGAAGGAGAAATAAAATCCTTTACAGATAAGCAAATGCTTAGAGATTTTGTCACCACCAGGCCTGCCTTACAAGAGACCCTGAAGGAAGCCCTAAACATGGAAAGGAACAACCGGTACCAGCCATCACAAAAACATGCCAAAATGTAAAGACCATCGAGGCTAGGAAGAAACTGCATCGACTAACGAGCAAAATAACCAGTTAATATCATAATGGCAGGATCAAGTTCACACATAACAATATTAACCTTAAATGTTAATGGACTAAATGCTCCAATTAAAAGACACAGACTGGCAAACTGGATAAAGAGTCAAGACCCATCAGTCTGCTGTATTCAGGAGACCCATCTCACATGCAGAGACATACATAGGCTCAAAATAAAGGGATGGAGGAAGATCTACCAAGCAAATGGAGAACAAAAAAAAGCAGGGGTTGCAATCCTAGTCTCTGATAAAACAGACTTTAAACCATCAAAGATCAAAAGAGACAAAGAAGGCCATTACATAATGATAAAGGGATCAATTCAACAGGAAGAGCTAACTCTCCTAAATATATATGCACCCAATACAGGAGCACCCAGATTCATAAAGCAAGTCCTTAGAGACTTACAAAGAGACTTAGACTCCCATACAATAATAATGGGAGACTTCAACACTCCGCTGTCAACATTAGACAGATCAACGAGACAGAAAGTTAACAAGGATATCCAGGAATTGAACTCATCTCTGCACCAAGCGGACCTAATAGACATCTATAGAACTCTCCACCCCAAATCAACAGAATATACATTCTTCTCAGCACCACATCGCACTTATTCCAAAATTGACCACATAATTGGAAGTAAAGCACTCCTCAGCCAATGTAAAAGAACAGAAATTATAACGAACTGTCTCTCAGACCACAGTGCAATCAAACTAGAACTCAGGACTAAGAAACTCAATCAAAACCGCTCAACTACATGGAAACTGAACAACCTGCTCCTGAATGACTACTGGGTACATAACGAAATGAAGGCAGAAATAAAGATGTTCTTTGAAACCAATGAGAACAAAGATACAACATACCAGAATCTCTGGGACACATTTAAAGCAGTATGCAGAGGGAAATTTATAGCACTAAATGCCCACAAGAGAAAGCAGGAAAGATCTAAAATTGACACTCTAACATCACAATTAAAAGAACTAGAGAGGCAAGAGCAAACACATTCAAAAGCTAGCAGAAGGCAAGAAATAACTAAGATCAGAGCCGAACTGAAGGAGATAGAGACACAAAAAACCCTCCAAAAAATCAATGAATCCAGGAGTTGGTTTTTTGAAAAGATCAACAAAATTGACAGACCGCTAGCAAGGCTAATAAAGAAGAAAAGAGAGAGGAATCAAATAGATGCAATAAAAAATGATAAAGGGGATATCACCACTGACCCCACAGAAATACAAACTACCATCAGAGAATACTATAAACGCCTCTACGCAAATCAACTAGAAAATCTAGAAGAAATGGATAAATTCCTGGACACTTACACTCTCCCAAGGCTAAACCAGGAAGAAGTTGAATCCCTGAATAGACCAATAGCAGGCTCTGAAATTGAGGCAACAATTAATAGCCTACCCACCAAAAAAAGTCCAGGACCAGATGGATTCACAGCTGAATTCTACCAGAGGTACAAGGAGGAGCTGGTACCATTCCTTCTGAAACTATTCCAATCAATAGAAAAAGAGGGAATCCTCCCTAACTCATTTTATGAGGCCAACATCATCCTGATACCAAAGCCTGGCAGAGACACATCAAAAAAAGAGAATTTTAGACCAATATCCCTGATGAACATTGATGCAAAAATTCTCAATAAAATACTGGCAAACCGGATTCAGGCAGCACATCAAAAAGCTTATCCACCATGATCAAGTGGGCTTCATCCCTGGGATGCAAGGCTGGTTCAACATTCGCAAATCAATAAACATAATCCAGCATATAAACAGAACCAAAGACAAGAACCACATGATTGTCTCAATAGATGCAGAAAAGGCTTTTGACAAAATTCAACAGCCCTTCATGCTAAAAACGCTCAATAAATTCGGTATTGATGGAACGTACCTCAAAATAATAAGAGCTATTTATGACAAACCCACAGCTAATATCATACTGAATGGGCAAAAACTGGAAAAATTCCCTTTGAAAACTGGCACAAGACAGGGATGCCCTCTCTCACCACTCCTATTCAACATAGTCTTGGAAGTTCTAGCTAGGGCAATCAGGCAAGAGAAAGAAATCAAGGGTATCCAGTTAGGAAAAGAAGAAGTCAAATTGTCCCTGTTTGCAGATGACATGATTGTATATTTAGAAAACCCCATCGTCTCAGCCCAAAATCTCCTTAAGCTGATAAGCAACTTCAGCAAAGTCTCAGGATACAAAATTAATGTGCAAAAATCACAAGCATTCTTATACACCAGTAACAGACAAGCAGAGAGCCAAATCAGGAATGAACTTCCATTCACAATTGCTTCAAAGAGAATAAAATACCTAGGAATCCAGCTTACAAGGGATGTAAAGGACCTCTTCAAGGAGAACTACAAACCACTGCTCAGTGAAATAAAAGAGGACACAAACAAATGGAAGAACATACCATGCTCATGGATAGGAAGAATCAATATCGTGAAAATGGCCATACTCCCCAAGGTTATTTATAGATTCAATGCCATCCCCATCAAGCTACCAATGAGTTTCTTCACAGAATTGGAAAAAACTGCTTTAAAGTTCATATGGAACCAAAAAAGGGCCCGCATTGCCAAGACAATCCTAAGTCAAAAGGACAAAGCTGGAGGCGTCACGCTACCTGACTTCAAACTATACTAAAAGGCTACAGTCACCAAAACAGCATGGTACTGGTACCAAAACAGAGATATAGATCAATGGAACAGAACAGAGTCCTCAGAAATAATACCACACATCTACAGCCATCTGATCTTTGACAAACCTGAGAGAAACAAGAAATGGGGAAAGGATTCCCTATTTAATAAATGGTGCTGGGAAAATTGGCTAGCCATAAGTAGAAAGCTGAAACTGGATCCTTTCCTTACCCCTTATACGAAGATTAATTCAAGATGGATTAGAGACTTAAATGTTAGACCTAATACCATGAAAACCCTAGAAGAAAATCTAGGTAGTACCATTCAGGACATAGGCATGGGCAAGGACTTCATGTCTAAAACACCAAAAGCAACGGCAGCAAAAGCAAAAATTGACAAATGGGATCTAATTAAACTAAAGAGCTTTTGCACAGCAAAAGAAACTACCATCAGAGTGAACAGGCAACCTACAGAATGGGAGAAAATTTTTGCAACCTACTCATCTGACAAAGGGCTAATATCCAGAATCTACAAAGAACTCAAACAAATATACGAGAAAAAAACAAACAACCCCATCAAAAAGTGGGGAAAGGATATGAACAGACATTTCTCAAAAGAAGATATTCATACAGCCAACAGACACATGAAAAAATGCTCATCATCACTCGCCATCAGAGAAATGCAAATCAAAACCACAATGAGATACCATCTCACACCAGTTAGAATGGCAATCATTAAGAAGTCAGGAAACAACAGGTGTTGGAGAGGATGTGGAGAAATAGGAACACTTTTACACTGTTGGTGGGATTGTAAACTAGTTCAACCATTATGGAAAACAGTATGGCAATTCCTCAAGGATCTAGAACTAGATGTACCATATGACCCAGCCATCCCACTACTGGGTATATACCCAAAGGATTATAAATTATTCTACTACAAAGACACATGTACACGTATGTTTATTGCGGCACTATTCACAATAGCAAAGACTTGGAATCAACCCAAATGTCCATCTGTGACAGACTGGATTAAGAAAATGTGGCACATATACACCATGGAATACTATGCAGCCATAAAAAAGGATGAGTTTGCGTCCTTTGTAGGGACATGGATGCAGCTGGAAACCATCATTCTTAGCAAACTATCACAAGAACAGAAAACCAAACACCGCATGTTCTCACTCATAGGTGGGAACTGAACAATGAGATCACTTGGACTCGGGAAGGGGAACATCACGCACTGGGGCCTATCATGGGGAGGGGGGAGGGGGGAGGAGGGAGGGCTTGCATTGGGGAGTTATACAAGATATAAATGATGAATTGATGGGTGCTGACGAGTTGATGGGTGCAGCACACCAACATGGCATAAGTATACATATGTAACAAACCTGCACGTTATGCACATGTACCCTAGAACTTAAAGTATAATAATAATAAAAAAAAAAAAGAAAAATTAAAAAAAAAAAAAAAGAAATAAGAAAAGTCATGTCCATTTCAGAACATAAATACCACTTACCTCAGATGTCACTATTCTTTTACATATAATGTGTGGCAGTCAATCAAAAATAACAAGACAGACAAAATAACAATATAAAGCAAACCACATGAAGACACAGAGCAATCAATAGATTAATAAGACCCAGAGATGATATGGGCATTAGCATTACCAGACAGATTTTTAAACAACCATAGAATATTTTAAATAATCTAGCTGAATTAGTGGGTAACTTACATGAACAGATAGAAATTTTAGCAAAGCAATACTATCAAAAAGTCACATGAATGGCCAGGTGTGGTGGCTCATGCCTGTAATCTTAGCACTTTGGGAGGCCGAGACAGGCAGGTAGATCACTTGAGGTCAAGAGCTCAAGACCAGCCTTGCCAACATGGTGAAACCCCATCTATACTAAAAATACAAAAATCAGCCAGGTGTGGTGGTGCACACTTATAATCCTAACTACTCAGGAGACAGAGGCAGGAGAATTGCTTGAATCCGGGAGGCAGAGGTTGCAATGAGCTGAGATTGCATCATTGCACTTCAGCCTGGGCAACAGAATGAGACTCCATCTAAAAAATAATAATAATTAATTAAAATTTAAAAAGAAGTCACATGGAAAGCTAGAAATAAAAAGCATGATACAATGAGTTTAGGATTTGTTGTTGCTACATTACTTTCAATAAACATGATATCTGAAATACAAAATTCTTTCAATAAGGCATAGCTTAAGAAAAAACAAGTAAAACTGAAGATGAATGAAAAAATATTATCCAAATTAAAACAGAATAAAGAAAAAACAGAGCATTAAAGAACTGTGGTAGAGTATCAAACAGTTTAACATACATGTAATTAAAATTGCAGATGGAAAAGAGAGAAAGATACTACAGAAGAAATATTCGAAGAAGTAATTACAGATGATTTTCCATAATTAATGAGACAACACAGCAAATCTGAATAGCTCAGAGAAACACAAGCTAGATAAATATACACAGACACAAAGACCCATCATACTCACACTGCTGAAATCAAAGATAAAGAGAAAATCTTGAAGGCAACCAGAGAAAACAGAAGCATTACATACAGAGATAAAAAGATAAGAATGACAGACTTTGCATCAAAAACTATACAAGACAAGACAAGAGAGGCATCTTTAAAGTGCTGAAAGAAAAAAAGTCAACCTAGATTCTACGCCCAGAAAAAAAATCTTTTATAAATGAATGCAAAATAAAAATATTTTCTAAAAGACAACAGTTGAGAAAAATTCATTGCCAGTAAACCTGCATTAAAAGGGTAAAGAAAGTTCCGTAGGCAAAGGGAGAATGATAAAAGACAGAAATTTTGACCCACACAAAGAAATAGAGGGCAATAAAATTGGTAATACCAGAATATATAGAAAAGTATTTTTTCTTATTTTTAATCTCTCTAAAGGAAAATTGTCTTGGCCAAAATAATAGCAATATATTGTGAAATTTATGACATATATAGAAGTAAAATACATGACAAAAATCACACAAAAGATGAAACAGAGAAAATAAAATATACTGTTGTACTATAAAAGAAGCAATATAATTGCTTAACCATAGACTGTAATGTGAAAAGATGTCTTTTGTTAATCCTACATCAACTACTAAATAATTTAAGAGAGGTATAACTGGGGTGGCTCCAAGATGTCCAAATAGAAACAGCTCCAGGCTACAACTCCCAGCATGAGCGACACAGAAGATGGATGATTTCTGCATTTCCAACTGAGGTACTGTGTTCATCTCACTGGGGCATGTTGGACATTGGGTGCAGGACAGTGGGTGCAGCCCACCAAGCGAGAACCAAAGCAGGGCAAGGCATCGCCTCACCCAGGAAGCAGAAGGGGTAAGGGAATTCCCTTTCCCAGCCAAGGGAAACCATGACACACAGCACCTGGAAAATTGGGTCACCCCCTCCCTAATACTATGCTTTGCCAAAGTTCTTAGCAAATAGCACACCAGGAGATTATATCCTGCCCCTAGCTCGGAGGGTCCCATGCCCACAGAGCCACCCTCATTGCTAGCACAGCAGTCTGAGATCTAACTGCAAGGTGGGAGCAAGGCTGGGGGAGGGGTGCCCACCATTGCTGAGGCTTGAGTAGGTAAAGAAAGCTGCCAGGAAGCTCGAACTGGGTGAAGCCCACTGCAGCTCAAGGAGGCCTGCCTGCCTCTGTAGACTCCACCTCTGGGGACATAGCACAGCCAAACAAAAGGCAGCAGAAACCTCTGCAGATTTAAATGTCCCGGTCTGACAGTTTTGAAGAGAGTAGTGGTTCTCCCAGCACGGAGTTTGAGATCTGAGAATGGACAGACTGCCTACTCAAGTCGGTCCCTGACCCCCGAGTAGCCTCACTGGGAGGCACCCCCCAGTAGGGACAGACTGACACGTCACACAGCTGGGTACCCCTCTGAGACAAAGCTTCCAGAGGAACAATCAGGCAGCAGCATTTGCTGTTCAGCAATATTCACTCTTCTGCAGCCTCTGCTGCTGATACCCAGACAAACAGGGTCTGGAGTGGACCTCCAGCAAACTCCAACAGACCTGCAGCTGAGGGTCCTGACTGTTAGAAGGAAAACTAACGAACAGAAAGGACATCCATACTGAAACCCCATCTGTGCGTCACCTTCATCAAAGACTAAAGGTAGATAAAACCACAAAGATGGGGAAAAAGCAGAGCAGAAAAGCTGAAAATTCTAAAAATCAGAGCACTTCCCCTACTCCAAAGGAATGCAGCTCCTCACCAGCAATGGAACAAAGCTGGACAGAGAATGACTTTGACAAGTTGAGAGAAGAAGGCTTCAGATGATTAAACTTCTCTGAGCTAAATGAGGAAGTTCGAACCCACTGCAAAGAAGCTAAAAACCTTTAAAAAAGATTAGATGAATGGCTAACTAGAATAACCAATGTAGAGAAGTCCTTAAATGACCTGATGGAGCTGAAAACCATGGCACAAGAACTACATGAATGAACAAGCTTCAGTAATCGATTCAATCAACTGGAAGAAAGGGTATCAATGATTGAAGATCAAATGAATGAAATGAAGTGAGAAGAGAAGTTTAGAGAAAAAAGAGTAAAAAGAAGTCAACAAAGCCTCCAAGAAATATGGGACTATGTGAAAAGACCAAATCTACATCTGAGTGGTGTACCTGAAAGTGACGGGGAGGATGGAACCAAGTTGGAAAACACTTTTCAGGATATTATCCAGGAGAACTTCCCCAACCTAGCAAGGCAGGGCAACATTCAAATTCAGGAAATACAGAGAATGCCAAAAAGGTACTCCTCGAGAAGAGCAACCCCAAGACACATAATTGTCAGACTCACCAAGGTTGAAATGAAGGAAAAAATGTTAAGGGCAGCCAGAGAGAAAGGTCAGGTTACCCACAAAGGGAAGCCCATCAGACTAACAGCAGATCTCTCGGCAGAAACTCTACAAGCCAGAAGAGAGTGGGGGGCAATATTCAACATTCTTAAAGAAAAGAATTTTCAACCCAGAATTTCATATCCAGCCAAACTAAGTTTCATCAGTGAAGGAGAAATAAAATCCTTTACAGACAAGCAAATACTTAGAGATTTTGTCACCACCAGGCCTGCCCTACAAGAGATCCTGAAGAAAGCACTAAACATGGAAAGGAACAACCAGTACCAGCCATTGCAAAAACATGCCAAAATGTAAAGACCATCGATGCTGGGAAGAAACTGCATCAACTAACAAGCAAAATAACCAGCAAATATCACAATGACAGGATCAAGTTCACACATAACAATATTAACCTTAAATGTCAATGGACTAAATGGTCCAATTAAAAGACACAGACTGGCAAATTGGATTAAGAGTCAAGACCCATCAGTTTACTGTATTCAGGAGACCCATCTCACATGCAGGGACATACATAGGCTCAAAATAAAGGGATGGAGGAAGATCTACCAAGCAAATGGAGAACAAAAAAAAGCAGGGGTTGCAATCCTAGTCTCTGATAAAACAGACTTTAAACCATCAAAGATCAAAAGAGACAAAGAAGGCCATTACATAATGGTAAAGGGATCAACTCAACAAGAAGAGCTAACTATCCTAAATATATATGTGCCCAATATAGGAGCATCCAGATTCATAAAGCAACTCCTTAGAGACTTACAAAGAGACTTAGACTCCCATACAATAATAATGGGAGACTTTAACACCCCACTGTCAACATCAGACAGATCAATGAGACAGAAAGTTAAAAAGGATATCCAGGAATTGAATTCAGCTCTGCACCAAGTGGACCTAATAGACATCTGCAGAACTCTCTATCCCAAATCAACAGAATATACATTCTTCTCAGCACCACATCACACTTATTCCAAAATTGACCACATAGTTGGAAGTAAAGCACTCTCAGCCAATGTAAAAGAACAGAAATTATAACAAACTGTCTCTCAGACCACAGTGCAATCAAACTAGAACTCAGGACTAAGAAAATCAATCAAAACCGCTCAACTACATGGAAACTGAACAACCTGCTCCTGAATGACTACTGGGTACATAACGAAATGAAGGCAGAAATAAAGATGTTCTTTGAAACCAATGAGAACAAAGATACAACATACCAGAATCTCTGGGACACATTTAAAGCAGTGTGTAGAGGGAAATTTATAGCACTAAATGCCCACAAGACAAAGCAGGAAAGATCTAAAATTGACACCCTAACGTCACTGTTAAAAGAACTAGAGAAGCAAGAGCAAACACATTCAAAAGCGTGCAGAAGGCGAGAAATAACTAAGATCAGAGCAGAATTGAAGGAGATAGAGACACAAAAAACCCTCCAAAAAAATCAATGAATCCAGGAGCTGGTTTTTTGAAAAGATCAACAAAATTGATAGACCACTAGCAAGACTAATAAAGAAGGAATGAGAGAAGAATCAAATAGACACAATAAAAAATGATAAAGGGGATATCACCACTGACCCCACAGAAATACAAACTACCATCAGAGGATACTATAAACACCGCTATGCAAATAAACTAGAAAACCTAGAAGAAATGGATAATTTCCTGGACACTTACACTCTCCCAAGACTAAACCAGGAAGAAGTTGAATCCCTGAATAGACTTATAGCAGGCTCTGAAATTGAGGCAATAATTAATAGCCTACCAACCAAAAAAAGTCCAGGACCAGATAGATTCACAGCCAAATTCTACCAGAGGTACAAGGAGAAGGAGCTGGTACCATTCCTTCTGAAACTATTCCAATCAATAGAAAAAGAAAGAATCCTCCATAACTCATTTTATGAGGCCAACATGATCCTGATACCAAAGCCTGGCAGAGACACAACAAAGAAAGAGAATTTTAGACCAATATCCCTGATGAACATCAATGCAAAAATCCTCAATAAAATACTGGCAAACCGAATCCAGTAGCACATCAAAAAGCTTGTTCACCATGATCAAGTGGGCTTCATCCCTGGGATGCAAGGCTGGTTCAACATACGCAAATCAATAAACGTAATCCAGCATATAAACAGAACCAAAGACAAAAACCACATGATTATCTCAATAGATGCAGAAAAGGCCTTGGACAAAATTCAACAGCCCTTCATGCTAAAAACTCTCAATAAATTCAGTATTGATGGAACATATCTCAAAATAATAAGAACTATTTATGACAAACCCACAGCCAATATCATACTGAATGGGCAAAAACTGGAAGCATTCCTTTTGAAAACTGGCACAAGACAGGGATGCCCTCTCTCACCACTCCTATTCAACATAGTGTTGGAAGTTCTGGCCAGGGCAATCAGGGAGGAGAAAGAAATAAAGAGTATTTAATTAGGAAAAGAGGAAGTCAAATTGTCCCTGTTTGCAGATGACATGATTGTACATTTAGAAAACCCCATCGTCTCAGCCCAAAATCTCCTTAAGCTGATAAGCAACTTCAGCAAAATCTCAGGATACAAAATCAATGTGCAAAAATCACAAGCATTCTTATACACCAATAACAGACAGAGAGCCAAATCATGAATGAACTCCCATTCACAATTGCTTCAAATAGAACAAAATACCTAGGAATCCAACTTACAAGGGACGTGAAGGACCTCTTCAAGGAGAACTACAAACCACTGCTCAATGAAATAAAAGAGGACACAAACAAATGGGAAAACATTCCATGCTCATGGATAGGAAGAATCAATATCATGAAAATGGCCATACTGCCCAAGGTAATTTATAGATTCAATGCCATTCCCATTAAGCTACCAATGACTTTCTTCACAGAATTGGAAAAAACTGACTTTAAAGTTCATATAGAACCAAAAAAGAGCCCTCATTGCCAAGACAGTCCTAAGTCAAAAGAACAAAGCTGGAGACATCATGCTACCTGACTTCAAACTATACTACAAGGCTACAGTAACCAAAACAGCATGGTACTGGTACCAAAACAGAGATATAGACCAATGGAACAGAACAGAGCCCTCAGAAATAATACCACATATCTACAACCATCTGATCTTTGACAAACCTGACAAAAACAAGAAATGGGGAAAGGATTCTCTATTTAATAAATGGTGCTGGGAAAATTGGCTAGCCCTATGTAGAAAGCTGAAACTGGATCCCTTCCTTACATCTTATACAAAAATTAATTCAAGATGGATTAGAGACTGAAATGTTAGACCTAAAACCATAAAAAAACTAGAAGAAAACCTAGGTAATACCATTCAGGACATAGGCATGGGCAAGGACTTCATGTCTAAAACACCAACAGCAATGGCAACAAAAGCCAACATTGACAAATGGAATCTAATTAAAGTTAAGAGCTTCTGCACAGCAAAAGAAACTACCATCAGAATGAACAGGTAACCTACAGAATGGGAGAAAATTTTTGCAATCTAGTCATCTGACAAAGGGCTGATATCCAGAACCTACAAAGAACTCAAACAAATTTACAAGAAAAAAGCAAACAACCCCATCAAAAAGAGGGCAAAGGATATGAACAGACACTTCTCAAAAGAAGACATTTATGCAGCCAACAGACACATGAAAAAATGCTCATCATCACTTGCCATCAGAGAAACGCAAATCAAAACCACAATGAGATACCATCTCACACCAGTTAGAATGGCAATAATTAAAAAGTCAGGAAACAACAGGTGCTGGAGACGATGTGGAGAAATAGGAACACTTTTACACTGTTGGTGGGACTGTAAACTAGTTCAACCATTGTGGAAGAGAGTGTGGTGATTCCTCAAGGATCTAGAATTAGAATTACCATATGACCCAGCCATCCCATTACTGGGCATATACCCAAAGGATTATAAATCATGCTGCTGTAAAGACACGTGCACACGTATGTTTATTGAGGCACTATTCACAATAGCAAAGACTTGGAACCAACCCAAAGGTCCATCAATGACAGACTAGATTAAGAAAATGTGGCACATATACACCATGGAATACTATGCAGCCATAAAAAAGGATGAGTTCATGTCCTTTGTAGGGACATGGATGCAACTGGAAACCATCATTCTCAGCAAACTATTGCAAGAACAGAAAACCAAACACTGCACGTTCTCACTCATAGGTGGGAACTGAGCAATGAGAACACTTGGACGCAAGAAGGGGAACATCACACACTGGGGCCTGTCGTGGAGTGGGAGGAGCAGGGAGGGATGACATTAGGAGATATACCTAATGTAAATGATGAGTTGATGGGTGCAGCACACCAACATGGCAAATGTATATATATGTAACAAACCTGCACGTTGTGCACATGTGTCCTAGAACTTAAAGTATAATTTTAAAATAAATAAATAAATATATAATAAAATAAAAGAGGTATAACTAATAATTCAATTGTGTAATCACAAAAAAAATACTCAATGCAAAATAAGGCAGAAAAGAGAATAAGGAAACAAAAAAGATGACATTTAGAAAATAAGTAGCAAGACAGTAGATTTAAATCTAACCATATCAACAATTTTATTAAATAATAATGAAGTCTATCTCTCCTCATTAGAAGGCCGAGATTGTCAAATTGGAAAAGTAGCAAAAGTAGCAAGACCCAGATATATGCAGTCTACAAGAAACCCACTTTTTATATATAAAGACAAAGGCAAGCGAAAAGGGGGGAAAAGATATAACAAAAGAACACTAATCAAAAGAAATATAGATCAGACGAAGTAGGCTTCCAAAAAATGAATACTGCAAAATATGAAGAATATTACATAATGATAAAGGGATCTAATACACCAGGAAGACTTAACAATCCTAACAATCCTAAATGTACCTAACACAACTTTCCAAAATACGTGAAGCAAAGACTAATGGACTCAAATGAGAAATAGGCAAATCCACAAGCTGACACTGTAGTTACAGAATTCAAGTTAGAGAATTCAACATTCCTCTATCAGTAATTAATAAAACAAATATACAGAAAATTAGTATGGATATAGAAAATCGAATAATAGTATAAACCAGTTTGACCTTCTTGATACTATATAACATTCCACTTAGCAACAGCAGGATAAACTTTTTTTTCAAGTGTATATAAAATATTCACCAAGAGCAACCATGTTCTAAGCTGTAAAAAAAAAAAACCTCAACAAATTTAAAGGGAATTAAATAAATGCAAAGTATGTTTTATAACTACAATGAAATTAAACTAGAACTCAGTAACAGAAAGATATCTCAAAAATCCCCGAACATTTGAAAATCAAACCCATCTTAAAATAAGAAAATCACAAGGGTAATTAGAAAATATCTGGTATTGGATTTAAAATGAAAACACAATCAAAATTAATGGGATGCAGGTCAAGCAGTGATTAAAGGAAAATTCATGGCATTAAATGCTAATATTGGAAAATAAGAAAGTTCTTAAATCAGTGATTTAACCTCTAACTTAAGGAATTAGAAAAAGGACAAATTATACCCAAAGCAAGCAGAAGAAAGAAAATAAAAGTGAGAAGAAATCAATAAAATATAAGAAACAAAATCAAACTATCTCTCTGGGTTTCTAAAGATAATGCAACATGACTGAAAGATAGTATGTGTCTAGTTCCTAAGTTGCTGAACATGTGAAGCTGAGATAATAGCAACCAACATTTCTACAGTTCCAGCCAATTGGCACAGTGTTTTCATAAAAAAATGCCTATTTGGTCCCACAGTGATCGTATTGGGTAAGGTAGTACAGCAATTTTCATTATTATCTACAGGTAGGTGATATTTACAGGTGAGGTATCTATATTAGGTGACCTACCAAAGATTAAGTCAAGATATAATTTCAAAATTCCCATTTCCAAATTTATCTTCTGACTGCTCCTTCCTGATTCCTTACTCTGGATGCTATGGAAATTTTGTGGAGGACTGAAGCGTCTTATTCCTGCCTCCTGGGTGAACTCGGGAGTGAAATAAATCAGAAGCAAAAATCCAAAATGTGTAGCCGTGGCTGAGTTGTTGAAACATAGAACATTTTCATAATACTTGAAGAAATGTTTTTTCTCACCAATGTTCATGCATTTCAAAGATAAAAATCTACATTCTTCATCAACATTCCAAAAATACTACCCATTGCCTACAAATTGGCTATTTATATTTTTTTTTCACTTAACAGAAAGACCTTTTCAATAGCTAACTAGACTTCCCCGCCTCCATTGGATGTAATAAATCTTAAATTATCTGTCTAGGAAACATCATACTTGGAAAGTAATTTGGACGAACTCTCCGTTCCATTTTGGATAAGTAGTAATCCAACCTCTCCTTGAACATAACCAGGACTCTGAACTTACTTCAGGACATTATACTTTCAGAAAACAGTAATAATTTGAAAGTCTCTGCTATGTTGCATTCTGTCCAAATCTACTCCCTGCATCTTATGCCCATAATGGTAATAAAGGAACAGCTAATGAAAATAATCCAGATTGATTTAATCTGGAAAATCACAAGGCCCCATAGTAAAGATGTCCTTTCCAGTGGAAACAATAGCCGTTAACTCATTTGTACTAACAGCCACTTGACTGAGTAACAATCTAGACGAGTGTGCAGTTGATTTCATCCGTATAAGTTCTTTTTTTTCTCCCTCCAAGACAGAGTCTCACCGTGTTGCCCAGGCTGGAGCGCAGTGGAGTGATTTCGGCTCACTGTAATTTACGCCTCCCAGGTTCAAGCAATTCTCCCTGCCTCAGCCTCCTGAGTACCCGGGATTGCAGGCACCCGCCACCATGCCAGGCTAATTTTTGTATTTTTTAGTAGAGACAGGGTTTCACCATGTTGGCCAGGCTGGTCTTGAACTCCTGACCTCAGGTGATTTCCCCCACCCCTCGGCCTCCCAAAGTTCAGAGATTACAGGCGTGAGCCACTGCACCAGGCCCATCCATATACATTTTTATATGGATGATGCCGGTATGGAGTATTCAAGACCAGTTTTGTGCTTCAGTTGCTTTTGGATGTATACAGAGGAATGTAGCAAATATTTGTTGAGTTTCTATTATGAAATATGCACCATACAAGGCACTTTATAGAGACACTCTCATTTAATTCTTACGGATAATCCTTACTATGTGTTTTTGCTTCCCATTTTATGGATGAAGAAATTAAGGTTCAAAGAGGTTAAATAATGTGTCAGAAGCTATGGAGTCTGTAAGTAAAAACTCAGGATTTTGAACACATCTTTTAAGCTTCAAAGCAGATCTTACTCAGTGCATCACTGTGCCTTGATTAACTGAAAGCAGAACCTAAGCTATCCTTTCCTGATTCCTTATGCTGGATGCTGCGAAAGTTTTGTAGAGGACTGAAGCACCCCATTCCTGCCTTCTGGCTGAACCCAGAGTGAAGTCCACCAAAATCGAAATCCAAAATGTTTAGGCATAGCTGATGAGAAATGGGCAGATTTATTAAGTTTCCCCATTCCTCCTTCCCCACCCACCTAATACTCCTTCCAGCATCCTCCTGGGGTCCATAACAGCCCCAGGCCCCCCAAACACCACCTGTTCTGGGTTTGCCTTTCCCGGATTTTATTCCTGCTTCAGGATGAGCCCTCATCTTGGCCTCCTTCCTGCTTGTCTCACTTCCCAAAGGCCTGGTTTGATCACCTCTGAAAACTTAATTCATTGCTTCAAAAACTGCTAGGAGGGGTAGCATTTTAAAAGAGGTGTCCTGGAAAGGTCACTGTGATAGAGTGAGGGAACGTTTGGTGTGGAGAACAGTAGGACATTTCAGCCCCAAAGTTTAATACACAGTGATCAAATCTGACCACAGTGGCACCCCAAACCAACATTCTTTTCCATAAAAACTTCCATTATTTCACCTGTTCTACCTGGGGGTGCTCATTTTCTTATAAGGTGAGCAGGCCCTGCATGGGATGCTGCCAGCATCTTGAGGGTACAATTCATGTCTTATTCTTCTTCACATTCCTCCTGATACCTAATATAATTACTAGCACATAGTAGGGGCTCAATTGCTCTTTGTTAAGTGAATGAAAGAAGGAATGAGCAGAAAAACATAGGATTACATGGAAATGTCACTAGTTCCAGCTTAGTCAACTCGGCTAATTTATCTCTCTGGCCACTGTCCTAAGGAAGCAATACATTAGCCATAACAAAAACACACATTGCCAGGTCTCTTTCATAGAAAAACAGTCTGAATAAACAGAATAGGAGCTCTGATGATAAAAAGACCTCATTCCAATGAGGGAGGCAACCCAACTCGATCGAAATGCTCAGGGAATCTGAACACTCAGAATTCAAGGAAAAGTATGTCTAGACTTCTAGGGTCATTAAATCTTCAAAGTCATGTCCTTTATTCCTTATTTCATCCCAGCTGTGGTGTATTTTAGATCCAGTACCACACAACCTGAATTAATAACTCTACAAACCCAGGATACAAAGCAATTAATTACATCTGTCATTTTTCCAATTTTATCTCAAGCCTCATCCTACCATTATCTCAACCTTAATAGAGAGCCCCAGAAACCTGCAAAGGGTCCCCCTTGAGTATTTACCAGAGTATTGATCAATGGATGCATATGGACAAACTACTCAAAACAAGGGAAAGAACCAGGCAAAAGGGTTAGAGGAAGCAGCTCTCATACAGGGCCAAGAAGAGTACCTGTTCCCATCACCCAGAATGGAGAAACTCAAAACTCACTGGGCGTGGTGTAGAGGAAGGACGGAAGAAGGTCTTGCCTCAGTGGTATGGAATAATTAGCCCTACGCCAGCAATGCTCAGACCCACCTAACAATCTAAAAAGCAAGCTCTGAAAGGATCTACGCGTTTGTTTTTTCTGTTTGTTTGTTTGTTTGTTGTTTTGTTTTGAGATGCAGTCTTGCTCTGTCGCCCAGGCTGGAGTGCAGTGGCGTGATCTCGGCTCACTGCAAGCTCCACCTCCCGGATTCACACCATTCTCCTGGCTCAGCCCCCTGAGTAGCTGGGACTACAGGCGCCCACCACCACGCCCAGCTAATTTTTTGTATTTTTAGTGGAGATGGGGTTTCACCGTGTTAGCCAGAATGTTCTCGATTTCCTGACCTCATGATCCACCCGCCTCAGCCTCTAAAAGTGCTAGGATTACAGGCATTAGCCACCACACCCGGCCGGATCTTCGCGTTTCTAAGTGACTTAACTGCCTCCCAGAGCAAAGCTCTGGGAGATTTACAGGAATACGAAAATATCCATTGTCGCTTTGCTTTGTATACTGGTTTTGAAAATCTGACGCTAGTCTAATTGGTTTGCCTAAGTGATTTCATCTTTTTTACCTGGAGAGAGGTCTTGAGAACTTTATTTTTTGAGAACTAATAAGTCAGGATAAGTCTGAGAATTCATTGTTTCTGGATTAATTTTGCCAGATGACTTCTTTCAATGTGTGGATTTATGTCTCTTTCTACTTTTGGAAAGTTTTCTTAGATTAAAGTTTCAAATGTTAGTTCTGTTCCATTGTTTTATTTTCCTTCTTCGGGAACTCAGATAACACAAGTATTATTTGTCCTTTGCCTGTTTTCCATTTTTACTATTTTGTGAGACTTTTTACTTTTTTCTTTATTCATTTTCATTTCTTTGATGTCTTCCTCTTTTCCTGCCCCTTCTTAAATGTTCATTTGCTCCATTCTCCCTTGTACATCTTGTAATTTATTCTTCATTTCTGAGACAATTTTGTCTTTTTCTACCATTTCATTCCTGAGTTTAATGAGCTCTTTTTTTCTCCCTGTTTTTTGTTCCATTTCTGCTCTTAAATTTTGAATTCTAGATCCTCAAATGCTTGCTTCACCTTCATGCACCACATAATGGCATCTCAGTCAACAATGGACCACATAGACGACAGAGGTTCCATAAGATTCTAATGGAGCCGAAAAATTCTTATGGCCTAGTGATGTCGTAGCCATTGCAATATCATAGCACAATGCATTCCATGTTTGTGGCAATGTGGGTACAAACAAACCTACTGTGTTGCCAGTCATATAAAAGTCTTGCACATACAATTATGTACAATATATCATACTCGATCATGATACTAAATGACTGTTACCGGTTTGTGTATTTACTGTACTATACTTTCATCATGTTAAAGTGTGCTCCTACTTATTTTTTTTTAAGTTAACTGTAAAACAGCCTCAGGCAGGTCCTTCAGGAGGTATTCCATAAGAAGGCATTGTTATCACAGGAGATGACAGTTCCATGCATGTTTCTGTCCCTGAAGACCTCCCAGTGGGACAAGATGTAGAAGACAGTGATACTGATGATCCTGACCCTTTGTAGGCCTAGGTTCATGTGTGTGTTTGTGTCTTCTTTTTAAGAAAAAAAAATTAAAAATAAAAATAGAAAAAAGCATATAGAACAAGGATATAAAGAAAGAAAATATTTTTGTACAGCTATACAATATGTTTGTGTTTTAAGCTAAATATTATTACAAAAGAGTCAAAAAGCTTTAAAAAATTAAAAGTTTGTAAAGTAAAAAAAGTTACAGTAAGCTAAAGTTACTTTGTGATTGAAGAAAGAAACATTGTTTTATAAAGTTAGCTTAGTCTAAAGGTGCAATAACGTCCTAGGCCTTCACATTCCCTCATCACTCACTCACTGACCCACCCAAACAACATCCTGTCCTGTGAACTCCATTCATAGGAAGTGCCCTACACAGGTACACCCCTGTTATACCGTATTCTTACTGTACCTTTTCTATATTTAGTTATGTTCAGATACAGAAATATTTCCCATTATGTTCCAGTTGCCTACAGTATTGAGTACAGTAACCTGCTGGATAGGTTTGTAACCTAGGAGTAATAGGCTAGACCACACAGCCCAGGTGGGTAGTAAGTATACCATGTGGATTTGTGTAAATAAACTCTATGATGGTCACACAACACGATTACAAAATCGCCCAATGACGCATTTCTCAGAACTTATCCCCATCGTGAAGCGAAGCATGACTGTATAGTTAATTCATTTTGGAATGTAGACCTACAATTTTCTTCTGCTTCATGGTTGTTTTTCAGGAAGGGACTTTTTCTCAGTTGATTTGCATGCAAATGCATTCCCTAATTTTCTGAACTATTTCCCCAAAAAACTTTCCTTTTATTCGTTTTTACGATCCTGCAGTGTTTTAGAAGATTTCTCGTTTAATTTATTTTCTGTCTAGAAAAGTCCAAGTACTTCAATGGGGTTTCATCTGTTTGTTTATTTTGGTGGCAGTGGGCAGGTTAGGAGGCTGCCAGTTTTTAGTTCTCTTTTGTCTTGTAGGACACTAAAATTCCCCTTTTTTCTTTTCCTCTTCACCACCCAAGTTTCAAAGCATGCTTCTTCCTTCCTTCCCTTTTGCCTTTTTATCTCCCAGAAGCTTTTCTCCCCAAAAGACCATCCTTTTAAATCAGATTTTCCCATTTAAAGAACGTCTATCCCTTTAAACTGTAAGTCTAGTCCAAAGAAGATATACAAATGGCCAACAAACACATGGAAAAATGTTCAACATCATAAATCATCAAGAAAATGCAAATTAAAACCACAATGAGATATCATCTCACCCCAGCCAGAATGGTTATTATTAAAAACTCAAAAAGCAAGAGGGCTAAATACTTTGGATCCCTTCTCTGCTGTCACACTCTGAATATTTTCAGATTTCAGGTGGATTTCATCCTGCTAGGGGTCACTCCACACTCAGGCCCTTTCCTTCACTGGCGTCCATTTTGCATCTTTCCCTGAGCTTGTTTCATCTGCCTTTGCCTGCTTCAAACCCCACCATATGATACAGCAGCATGTGGGACCACGGCTCTGGTGTTTGTTGACTTTTCTCTTTTTACTCACAGTTACTGTACAGTTTCAGCATTCATCGACTTTAATGTTGAGAGATGGTTGTCAGAACATTTTCTTTTTCGTTCTTCTTCTTTTTTTTTTTTTTTTTTTATGAAGACTCACTCTGTCACCCAGGCTGGAGTGCAATGGTGCAATCTCCGCAACTTCTGCCTCCTGGGTTCAAGAAATTCTCCTGCCTCAGCCTCTTGGGTAGCTGGGACTACAGGCATGCACCGCCACACCTGGCAAACTTTTGTATTTTCTAAGAGATGGGGTTTCGCTATGTTGGCCACGTTGGTCTCAAACTCCTGACCTCAAGCAATCCACCCACCTTGGCCTCCTAGAGTGCTGGGATTGCAGGCATGAGTCACCGTGCCAGGCCAGAGGGAGCATTTTCACAGATGTAAAGTTATCTCATTTGGGAAGGGGACTAGGTGAATAATTTACTACACTCTACCATTTGTCTATAGCACCCTGAGTCCCCAGTTTTGTTTTGTTTTGTTTTGTTTTGTTTTGTTTTGTTTTGTTTTGTTTTGAGAAAGAGTCTTGCTCTGTCCTCGAAACCCCACTTTTAAATGGCTCATTAAAGTATAATATCCATACAAAAAGTGTACGTGTCACAGATGCAGATCCCAGTAAATATTCACAAACTGCAAGCACCGTTGTGTCCAGTCCAAAAGCCAGGGAAAAGAGCTTTCTAGCACCATGGAACCCTCCTGTGTTCCCTCTCAGTTGCCACCCCTGCCCCTCACCAAGGGTAACCATGGCATGGATTTGTTGTGCCCATTTTTGTATGTTATAGAGATGATGTCATATGGCATGTACTTGTATGTGCCTGGCCTGTTTCATCATGTTGGTGAGATTCATCCATACCGTGTAGTTGGTCCATTCTCACTGCTAAACACTGCTATCCACTTGTGAATACACCACCATTTATTTAACCCTTCTATGGTAATTGAGGTAGTTTCAAGTTTTTGGCTAATTTGAGTAGTGCTGTGGTGAACGTTCTTGTATGTGCCCTTTGGTGAATATATGTACACATTTCTGGTGGCAATACACCTTGATCTGGAGTTGTCTGTTCAGTATATAAAAATTCCTGGTGCTGTACATCCTGGCCAAAATGTGGTATTGCCTATCTTTTTTATATGATCTGTTCTGGTGGTATATGGTGATATTTCATGGTGGTTAAGCATCTAGTCATCTTTTGTTGGCCATTTTGTTCTGCTTTTTTGGAAAAATCTCTTTTGGCCATTTTTTCCTTTGCTAGCACTTCATTTTAGAGCAAAAAGAACTATTTCCTGGTGACTAGTGATATCACACTGTTCACAAAACAAATTAGTCATAGAACAAAGAAGTCAGACCTAGAACAATAGCACTGAATTCTCCAGGATTTTGCAACCATCAGGTTAGGGATTTGGCATTAATACTGTTATTATTTGGTAATCATTTAAGGTTTTTGAGCCAGGTAATGAGGGGGCCATTGATGAATTACATAGGCTAATCTAAAGATGATGGGCAGGATGGGTTATAAAAAAGTGAATCTATGGATAGATAAACCAGACAAATAATGTGCCTATGGTTCAAACAGAGAGAGAAACAATAAAATTGGAAAACAAGGGACAAATCAGAGATAAATTGGAAAGAGCAATTTAACAAAAATGAGAGTTCTCGGATCACTTTTAAGCCCATGAGAAGAGTAGTCATAACACAGACAGAATTAAGTAAATCAGAAGAATGAGCTATTTTGGAAAAGAAAAGCATAAGTTTGGTATGAAATCCAACAATTTTGACACGCCAACAGGACATCCAGGATAAAGTATATGACAGACAACTGAAAAACAGGGATTTTAGCTCAAGAGATGCAAGATAGAGATTTGTGAATCATCTGTTTAAAAAAAAAGTGATATAGAATTAAAGGCAACATAGAGAAAGAAGAACATAAGATCAAAAAGAGAAATGACACTCCTATTTAACGGATGAGGAAAAGAAAAGAATTTAAGGAAGAAGTCAGAGGAGAGTAGACCTACATATGTAGAAGGAGAACCAGAGGAGAATTCGGAAAGTCTTACATCATAAGCCTCAGAGAAATAAGATTTAAAATAGGAGACAATCAACACAGAAGCCTCGCAGAAGCAAAGTAATATATGAGATCTGGGGGAGGAGAAAAGCCTTTTGGATATAGCATATATGTTGTCATTGGTGACAGTGGAGAGAATGGTTTTGGGTGAGTGCTAGAGAGGAAAGTCATAAGACATTCAGAAATGAGCTGATCATCAGACAATACAGCTAGCAATGTCTTACTGGCACACTATCAGTGGCTTCGATTGTGAAAGGCAGAAAAGAATAAGGTCAGAAAGAAGAAAAGGCAGAGAGTCAAGTGAAAACTTTTTCCAAATAAAAGAGATCTGTACTTGGATTAGGCAGACAGAAAGATGCCCCAAAAAGAGCGATTCATTGATAATTTTGGAAAGTAAAGGGATCGTTTCACATCTGAAGTGCAACAGGGAAAGAAAGTTTTAAAAACTTCTTCTGGGGAGAATAGTAAGAAATCAGTTCTTCTACAGTATAATCTAAAGATCCTGGATAAAATATAAAACCATTTTTTGAAAGTATAGGTGAATGTGCAAGAAAGCAAAATTCTCAAATTCCAGATACAAAAAAAGAGCCGAAAACCAAAAAGGTAAGCCTTCAAGCTAATGTCACTTCCCAAGGCAGGGAAGGGGGATGGGCCTTGTTATTGGTACCCTGGGGATTTTTGGTTTTTGTCCACATGAAGATTAGAATTCAGGCCTCTGTGTAAAGCTAGGACCCTTTAAAATCCATCCTTATAAAAAGGTGAAAAAAGGGGGGAAAAAACAACAATCAGCCCTGGCAGACATTAAAAAAACAAAATAAAATTAAAAAATGGTCTGTCTCAGGCCTAGCCTTGGGTAGAAAAAACAATCTCCCCAAGGAACTCATGTACCTGGGTCTGGGCTGCCATGTAATGTACTAACTCTCAATCTAAGAAACCACCATAGTCCAGGCGTGGTAGCTCATGCCTGTAATCCCAGCACTTTGGGAGGCTGAGGCAAGCAGATCACCTGAGGTCAGGAGTTCGAGCCCAGGCTGGCTGACATGGTGAAACCCTGTCTCCACTGAAAAAATGCAAAAATTACCCAGGCATGGTCGTGGACGCCTGTAATCCCTAGCTGCCTGGGAGGCTGAGGTGAGAGAGTTGCTTGAACCCGGGAGGTGGAGGTTGCAGTGAGCCGAGATCGCATCACTGCACTGCAGCCTAGGCGACAGAGTGAAACTCCACCTCAAAAACAAAGGAAAAAAAGAAACCAACATAAAATTTTGTCCTGGGTTGTTAATACCTCGGAATGTGAATGCAAAACAACTCTGTATTGGCTATGCCCCAATGCAAGCCACATAGAAGTCCCAGGAATAAAGTGCCAAGGAAGATGAACTTCGAGCTCAATAACTGTAAATCACAAGTAATAGTTTATAAGTATACCAGGAATCTATCCACCCAAGGCACAATAAACTGCAGAGCTAAATCTTCATTAAATTCAGATAATTAAACAATTTAAATTAAATCATAAAATAATATGTTTAAAACTATTAAGGACCTAAAAGAAGATATGGGAAAAAAACTTCAGAGTAATACACTGTTTAAATATTAAAATCAGGAAAGAGAAAGCTGAGAAGAAAGATACACTGAAAATAAGTGGGCCAGATGCTGTGGCTCACACCTGTAATCACAGCACTTCGGGAGGCCAAGGCGGGTGGATCACGAGGTCAGGAGTTTAAGATCAGCCTGGCCAAGATGGTGAAACCCCATCTTTACTAAAAATACAAAAAGTTAGCCAGCCCTGGTGGTGGGTGCCTATAATCCCAGCTACTTGGGAGGCTGAGGCAGGAGAATCGCTTGAACCAGGGAGGCGGAGGTTGCAGTGAGCTGAGATTGCACCACTACACTCCAACCTGGATGACACAGTGAGACTCCATCTCAAAAAAAGGAAAATAAGAAAATAAGTAAAATTTCTAAGAATAAAGAATAGATGTAGCCACCAAAATTATAAAATTCAGCAAATGCATCAAACGGCAAGGTCAACATAGGAAAAGAGAGATTTGGTGTACAATAAGCTAGATTTAAGGAAATTGCCCAATTGAATCTCAAAGAGATAAAAAGATGAAACTATCAGGAAGAGGTTAAGAAACAGAAAGGATAAAATGGAAAAGAGTTCTAGGCCGGGCGCGGTGGCTAAAGCCTGTAATCCCAGCACTTTGGGAGGCCGAGACGGGCGGATCACGAGGTCAGGAGATCGAGACCATCCTGGCTAACACGGTGAAACCCCGTCTCTACTAAAAAAAATACAAAAACTAGCCGGGCGAGGTGGCGGGCGCCTGTAGTCCCAGCTCCTCGGGAGGCTGAGCCAGGAGAATGGCGTAAACCCGGGAGGCGGAGTTTGCAGTGAGCTGAGATCCGGCCACTGCACTCCAGTCCGGGCAACAGAGCGAGACTCCGCCTCAAAAAAAAAAAAAAAAAAAAAAGAGTTCTAGAAGGAGATCCAACCAAAGAGAAGAAAGGATTGGTCATTCATTCATTCATTCATTGGAGGGCCCAAATGAATCTAGAAAGCTTGAATTTTAAATCACTCAAGTTGACACAACTGGTATACCAGCTCTTCCATCTGATTATTCCAGTCCACATTCTTCTCTTCCTTTTCTAAAGTTCATTGGTAATTAGAACCCATACCTCACAATGCACCTCCTGATTACATGCTACCTCGTATACAGCAATGAAGGTTTCACACATGCTATTTATATCTTCCTAACTAAACTGCAAGAACCTAAAAGAAATCATGTCTTATATCTTACATTTCCTGCAGTGTCTGGTATTACTCAATCTAAACTAGAATTTAAACAGATGAATAATAGAATTAAAGATAAAAGCCTTCATTTGGAGCCTTCAACCTGTAATCATTTACTTTAATAAAGGCATATTCATTTGTCTTTTTTATAGACAAAACATATCCCATTCTAGAACATGCACATTCCACCAACATGTGCATGAGTTCAGCTTAAACTTTATCTTTAGCTTAAAATGCTTTTATTTTCTTTCAGTATGCACGCAGCAAGTTTGCATGCTGAGCATATTTTGTAAATCAAGCTATAAATAACTATAATAAATGTCATATGTAAATTGATCTATTTTCAAGGTTTCTGAGTACAACAGAAGATCTGAATAATTTTTTGAATAGCTGACAAATACTTTTTCTGTTTTTGCATTTGGATATCTCCCAAACAACTGAGCAAATTTTCCTAAAACTTCATCTATAATTCTCTGTAAGATTAAAAACGGACATGAGAAAATTCATTTCTGAAAAAGGTAATTAATGAAGGTAAAGGGCAATGAAAATTAACACCTTGATAAGTGATCCCTACAATCACTCAGGTTTATTCTAGTGACACAATAAAGAATGCATGATGGTAACATAAAAGAATAACCAGTAGAAATATGCATATTTTCTACTGGGTTTTTTTTTTCAATGTTACAATCTACAATTCTTAATGGCACATCACTGCTGTCCATTTCAGCATAAAAGTCATTTTTAGGACACAAGTTGAGAGTATCTTAAGCAATAATCTACACTTTCTTCATCACCTCTAAAATGACTTAATGAAAGCAAGTCAAATCTTTAAAAAGCTGTCTGCACCATTAAAATAACTGGATTCCTTCATCCCACTGCTATATTCCCCATATCATAAAAAAGATTCATTGCTGAGAAGATATAATATACTGGCCAAGAAGGAAATTGGTCTGAAGAAATTAATAAATCAGGAGACACAAACCAGCAAACCCAGAACCCAAAGTGGTTTCCTCTTATTCTCCTCTACCTTTCCCCAAAACACTAAACACACACACACACACACACACACACACACACACACACACATGCACTCTCTCTCTCTTTCTCTTCAAACCAAGAGAGACCTTCAAAGCCCAAGAGCAGAAATGACAAAGCAGCAGCAGCAGCTGTCTCAGCTGATTGGGACATGGGTTTAGGTAGCATGCACCTCATTAAAAAACGTGGCTAGAGATGAGGTCAAGTCCCACATTAATCCTTGTAGTTAATTTCCTTTACTTAAAGGCATACATGTTTGTGGATAAGAATTTGACCTAACAGTTGTTTGGCCAGAAGCTAAAATAAAATTTTAAATTCTAAACGACATCGTGTAATATACATGATATTACATGAAT
Source organism: Rhinopithecus roxellana (assembly GCF_007565055.1). NCBI lineage: Eukaryota > Metazoa > Chordata > Mammalia > Primates > Cercopithecidae > Rhinopithecus > Rhinopithecus roxellana. Next base: position 23,949,151 of record NC_044557.1, read on the forward strand.
ATGAAGCCAGCTACGCCAGGTCCCTCAGCCATCCCGGTACTCTGCTCTTGAGATGGTCCCAGCTCACCTGTAGAAAAGCTAAACACAAATCGAGCAGTACATGTGAAATCCATTCGTTCCCTAGTCTGTGTATGCAGGTACCATGCTTGCAGCCACCCATCAAGTAAGGATTTTTAGCCATGAAACTTTCCAACTGAAGTCTGCTAACTCCTGAATAACAGCCAAAAGCTATCTCACCAACCTTTCCTTGGGGACCTCCAGGACTTAATTCCTTCAAAGAGTTCTGTCTTCTCCATCTGCACACCATTCTATTTGTACATGTGAGACCTGGAACTCAAGAGAGGAGATCTAATTCATAGAGAAAGCAGAGGGACGTTCAACAAGTCTATATAGCGGATCGGAGCCTTTAGTACACAATAGGGAGACAGGAGCCTCAGCGCCACTTATGCCACTCACAGAAAAGTGACAGGTGCTCTGAGCTCCCTGCGAAAAAGAGGTCTATGCATGCATTCTCTTTTGCAAGCATTCTCCTTTGAATACCAGTCCTAGAAATGTCACTCCAGAAGCCAGAAGAAATTACAAGATGTCTCCTAGTTCTGTCAGTGTGAGAGACCCTGAGGGAGTATCTTGTTTAGAGCTGTGCTGCAGGCATTCAGAGGGACAGAGCAGAGCTTCTTAGTCAAAAAAAAAAAAAAAAGAAAGAAAAAGAAAAAAAACTAAATATGCCCCCATATACAAACTGTCTAATAAGCATCACACTTCTCTGTTAAGCTAAGACCCTCCAAAGGACTCTAGGAAAAAAAATGTCTTTTAGAGTAAATCATCCCTGGATTCAGTCTGGGTTTTCTTGTAATTTTTTTAATTAATCAAATATTGCATTCATAGTATCACAATATGGATCATATACCAAACAGAAGATTTCTCATCTGATTTCTTGAAAGCATAGCATTCCACTTTCAAGGTTTCTGAGATGGAAGAAGAGTCTCTGCATCTAAAGGTCACTGTCATCCTGTGGCACTTTGCCCACGGAAGCCCTCTGCCAATAGAATATCCTCAGATGTGCTGAATTGAAGTATACATGCTGAAACAGATAAACAAGCAAACAAAACCTGAGAATTGGAAAGAATCGAAAGTCCAATCCTCTATTGAGGCCCAGAGAGAGGCCCCACCTCTCTCTGGGGCCACAAGCCTGAGCCTTTCTATGCTCCATACTTCTGACACTGGTAAGAGTAAAGGACCGCAGGATACATATGCTATACCAATTGGGGGGATTCAGAGTTACATGCCATGCAGCTTGGACCAGTCTGATTTATTAGGTTGGTACGAAAGTGGTTGTGGTTTTTGTCATTGCTTTTAATGACAAAAACCGCAACCACTTTTGCACCAACCATATTATACACTATGTTGATGAAGTCTGGTGTAGTTCTCCTTCAGAGTCTACTATTATGCTCACCAATCCCAGCGCAAAGCTGTTATTACCCTAGGCCACAGGGAAAGTCATATCTCTTAGGTTCACCTCTCCCTTGCAAGTCTATTTAGGGGTGGGGGTGTTTGTTTTTAGAGACAGGGTCTCACTCTGGCATCCAGGTTGGGGTGCACTGGCCCAATTATAGCTCACTGCAGACTCGAACTCCTCAGTCCAAGCGATCCTCCTGCCTCAGCCTCCCAAAGCACTGGGATTATAGGCATGAGCCACCACACTCAGTCTCCAAGTCTGTTTTGTCTTTTTAAGTCACTTGACTTAGTAACTTCCAAAATCCTAACCAAAAGTTTTCTCCTATTCTAAACTTCCCCTTCAATGAGAAAACATGGTTTGAGTCAACCCCTTTGAGCTACCTATGTTCAAAAAGCTCCTTCCCAGTTTCTGAACCCACTGTTTCTTTAAAATGACACCATTCGATATGGTAGCACCAGCCACATGTGCTACATAAATTTAAATATTCATTATTTTAAATTAAATGAAATTGAAAATTCAGTTTCTAAGTTGCATTAACCACATGTCAAGTGTTCATGACCCACACATGTTGATGGTGGCTATAGTACTGGACAGCACAGATGGAGAACATTTTCATTGTCACAGAAGTGTCTAGTGGACAATGTGGCTCTAGAAGCTGCAGATTTCCTCCCAGCCAGACTGTGAATTCCTTCATCTTCTCAAACACCGCAACTCTGAAACACAATTGATTATTGATTATTAGGCCCCAGCTAAAATGGGATTGCACTAAATTTTATTTGTAGCAGAGGACTTTGCATCCTAGGCCAGCATTTTTTTCACCTTTTATTTTGAGATAATTGCAAATTGTGATGCAATTGTTAAAAAAAATATACAGAAGGATTTCATCTCCCCTTTCCCCAGTTTCCTCTACTGGTTCCATCTTCTATAAATATAATACAACATCAAAACCAGGAAATCGACATTGCTATTATCCACCTACTTTATTGAGATCTCACCAATTTTATATACACTCATTCAAGTGGGTATATGTCTCTGTGTGTACATGTGTATTATTTAGTTCCATGAAATTTTATTACATGTGCAGGTTCAGGAACCACCATCACAATCAAGATTCACATGAATCTCTCTTGCCACCACTTTGTAGTCACAACCACCACCCTCCCTCTCCTCTCCCTAACCCCTAGAAACCACTAATCTGCTACTATCTCCGTAATTTTGTCATTTTAAGACTGGTATATGAATGGAATCATACCGTATTTAACATCTGAGACTAACTTTTTTCACTCACATAATTCCCCTGAAATACATTCAAGCTGTTAAGTGTTTCAATAGTTTATTACTTTTATTGCTAAGTGTTATTCTATGGTATGGACCTACCACCATTTCTTTAATCATTAGCCCCTTTATGGACATTTGGGTTGTTTCCAGTTTTTTGTTTTGGGGTTTTTTTGTTTTTGTTTTTGTTTTTTTGAGATCACTTTGCTGACCAGTGTAGAGTGACATGACCATAGCTCACTGCAGCCTCAACATCCTGGGCTCAAGCAATCCTCCCACCTCAGCCTCCAGAGTAGCTGGGAACACAGATGTGCACCACCATGCCTGGCTAATTTTTGTATTTTTTGTAGAGATAAGGTATCATTGTGTTGTCCAGGCTGGTCTCAAACTCCTGAGCTCAAGCAATCCTCCTGCCTCAGCCTCCCAAAGTGCTGGGATTACAGGCCTGAGCCATTGCGTTTCCAGTTTTAACTATTACAAGTAAAGCTGCTATGAGCATTTGTGTACATGTCTGTGTGTTAACACAGTTTTCATTTCTCTGAGATAAATGCCCAAAATGCAATTGCTGGATCATATGGTAAAAGCATATTTAGTTTTTAAAGAAACTGCCATGTGCTTTCCCAGAATGGCTGGCCAGTTTACATGCCAACCTGCAATGTATGAGTGATCCAGTTTCTCCGTCTCTTCATCAGCATTTGGTGTTGTCACTACTTCTTATTTTGCCATTCTAATAGGTGTGTACTGATGTATTTTTGTGGTTTTGATTTGCATTTCCTAATGGCTAACAGTCATCTTTTGCATGTGCTTGTTTACCATCTGTACAGCCTCATCTGTGAAATGTCTGCTCACACCTTTTGCCCATTTTCTAATTGGATTGTGTGTTATTTCACTGCTGACTTTTGAGAGTCTTTATTAATCTAGATGCTAGTACTTTATGAGATATGTGGTTTGCAAATATTTCCTCCTATCCACTAGCTTGTCTCTTTGTCCTCCTCACAGGGTCTTCCACAGAGCAAAGTTTTCAATTCTAATGATGTCCAATTTACCAATTTTTCTTTTTCTGGATCATGTTATTAGTGTCAAGTCTATGAACTCCTCACCAACTCCTGGGGCCTTTTTTTTCCTAAAAGTTGTATAGTTTTGCATTTTATGTCTAAGTCCATGTTCTATTTTGAGTTAATGTTTGTGTAAAGTATGAGGTTTAGGTAAGGTTCTTTTTTTTTTTTTTTTTTTTTTTTTTTTTTTTTTTTTGCCTATAGATGTCCAATTGCTATAGTCCTGTTTATTAAAAAGACTGTCTTCCCTACACTGAATTGCTTTTTGCATCTTTGCCAAAAACTAGCTGGGCAGAAAAGGTTCTAGAAATCTGTTGCACAACCACATGAATATACTTAACACTAGCAAACTGTGCTTAACTATGTTTACTGATGCCCTTAAACATAGTTAAGATGACACATTTTATGTTGTGTTTTTAATACCATTGAAATTTTTTAATTTAAAAATTACTTGGGCATACTTGCGTGGGTCTCATTCTGGATTCTCTATTCTGTTCCATTGATCTATGCATCTATCTCTTTGTCAATATCATACTGCTTTGATCTAGAGTAGATATTTAATGTATTCAAATCAAGTAAAATGATTTCTCCCACTTTATTCCTTCGGAATTGTTTTAGCTATTCTAGATTCTGTGCAGATATTTCTATTTTTACTCTATCCTTCAAAAAAGTTAACAAAAGCATTTCACAGAAGGAAAAACTGAGGCATTAATCAGTATTTACTCATCAAAAATTTATTCAAATAATCATTGAGCATCTTTTCTATGTCAACACATTACACAAAAAATCTCATTTAATCTTCACAAAAACCTACGCAATATGTGTCACTCTCATTTCTACATACCAGGTTACTGAAGATCAGAAAGGTTAAGTAATTTTCCCAAGGACACAGAGATGACAAGTGGTAGAGCCAAGTTATGGACATGGATATATTTGACGCAAAATGCATGACTTTCCACCGTACTATTCTATACATCTTTCACATTGTCTACCATCTGCTTGATAATCTCCGCTAGTCTTAGTGATGCAAACATGAAACAAAAAAAAAACATGGCTCTGATTTTGAGAATGTCTTACATTATTTTCAGCTGTCTCAACCCTAAAAGTAACAGACTAAGGCTTGGTTCCACCTAGGCATAATGTCTTTTTCAATTTTCCTTTATTGAAATTGCCTCTCTAACCCCAGCCTTTCATTTTCTGACAATGACTAGCCACTTAATCCACCCAAATTTCTCAGTCTGAAAGATCATAATCATTCACCCCTCTAAGCCTACTGTTAACTCTCAGGTGGTTATAGTTCTGTGTTATCGGTTAGTAGTGGAAGAAGATAGATACAGCTCGGTTAGTAGAGGTTAGTAGAGGAAGAAGATGGACACAGCTACTCCAGAACAAAGACTTAGGGTCAATGGCTTTACTTGTCAACAGATGGCATCTTTACTACTTGGCATAGGCCACTTGATAGCTGGAATGCACCTATGGCAAGGTCCATTTAGCATCTGCACAGCTGAGGGGCTACTTTGCAGTGACTGTAGCTTTTCGTGAGTTTCCAACTGTCAACACAACAATCCAGCACAATAATGCAATGCTACTTGGAAACACAATACTTGCATCCTATTAATATCTGCTTTTAAGGTATCATTCGGGAGAGACAAGAGTAATATGGAATCATCTATCCCATTACAAACACATGACTTCATTATTATTGCTGTATGGTTCTCAAATGAGCAGAACATTTCTTGGTTTCTTGGAAGGTTGAGAAAGGTCAAATGGGGTTTTCATTGTCTATCAAAAGATAACTGTTGGTTTCTATAATAGGATCTTATATATAAGGTAATCCCTTACAAGAAAAGAAAAGTTCCAGAATAAATTGATCACTACAGGCAGGTCACATTAAAGAGCTCTATCAGGCCTATTTTCAAATATTGTGCAAACCAACAGGCGAACAGAGATGGAAGACGATTGGTCTCTGACCTCAAGTATTGAATGATAGCAGGAAACTATAATAAATTATAAAATAAAGGTTTGCATAAAGCTCCACTGGAACCTGGAGGAAGAACATTTGTACTCAATCAGAAGAGGTCAGGGAAAGCCTTACAGAAAATTTGAAATTAGAGTTAGTTTTGAAAGAATTAAAACAATAGATCAAAGTCAAGAAAAGAACCATCTTGGAAAAAAAATTTTTAATCCTCAATGGAATGTTTTAGTGATCTATTGCACTGAATGTTGACCACAGTTAATAACAATGTATGGTATATTTCAAAATTGCCACAGTTCATTTTTAAAATTCCCACCACAAAAGAAAATGATAAATTGGTGAGGTGATGGCTATATTAATTAGCTTGATTTAATCTTTCTGTAATGCAGATATAGATCAAAACATCCCACTGTGCCCCATAAACATACACAATTATTTGTCACTTAAAAATCAGTTTTAAAAATTCCTCAATGAGAAGTTTGACTGCAGAACTCTTCTTCCACATACATATCTGCCCGTTTATTTATCATAAAACAGGATGGACAAAATTGACACTCAGTCAGGGTGAAGGAAAAGGGAGGGTAAAAAAAATAATACCCAAATACATGTCATAGGCTCTGTGTAATGACTACAAGAGCATTACAACTGGATGTGTGCTTCCTGGCAGCCAAAACAAAGGGAAAAATTAGTACAGTAGTCACAGTTTCCAAGAAATAAAAATTTACCTGCTTCCCAGGAGATTCAGAGCTTGTCTTATACCCAGATCTGAGAAGAGTTTCTTAGGAGGTTCCACAGAGACGTATTATATGCCTGGCCAATTAACACCCTCCATGACATCCCTGCTGCACAGGCAGAGGATGTAATAGGCCTGTTTCTTTTAGTATCCCTCAGTGTTGCTTAGGTAGCTCCCTGATGGTCTCATTGATTGAACAAGGGATGGACAACTCCTCTTTTAAAAATTTTTGGTAGAAACAGGATCTTGCTATGTTGCTCTAGCTGGTCTCAAACTCCTGATCTCAAGCGCTCCTCCTGCCTTGGCCTCTCAAAGCACTGGGGCTACAAGTGTGAGCCACCATGCCCAGCAAACAGCTACTTTTTGAGGCAATATTCCACAATTTTATTTGTTCCTTGTGGACTTTTGATGAGAATTGGGCTAGCCTGGAGTATGTTCTGGGACTACACCTTAAGTCTTATTAGACACAATATCAATTAAATATGCATCTCCTCATGTGATAAAAGCTTAAACTCTGTAGTGCTGTTTCAGGCTTTTGGGTGAAAAAATTATAGAAATGGGTGTTGGCAAGTTGGCCTGCACTGTGGGTAATTGGCTTCTCAGTCCTGAAGGACTATTTGACAAGCCATATGAAATATGTTTTAGAACTGTGAATAGAGGAAGAAACATTCACCAGTTCCCAAAACCCATTGATCAAAGGTCATGCCCCAAGTGTTAACACCCCCAATGCCTTCCAGCTTATGCATGTGTGAGCCCCAGTGGGTTTCCGGGCATCTGGCACCCATGCTGCAATGGCAGAGAAGCCCAGGGTGGGATTTTTAGAGGGCATAGTAAGGGCCAGAAGTATCTGCAGGAAGGAACTAATGATCTGCAGCATCTTGTCATATTCTGAGAACTTATTAAAAGCAAGCAAAATAAACTGTACTTTTTTCTTGATTGTCTATAATCCTTTTAAAACTCAAAAGGAAATAAAAGCCTTTTATTTCATGGCCTCCTGTGTAAAAAACATGGGTCAGATGAAAAACCAAATACTGAAGTTACCATTAGCATCTGAGAAGAGCTGGAGGGTAAATATCCCATTGTGTCTGATTTAAGTATTAAATGAAATTAATGAAGATATCAATACAGGTATGACAAGAAGGCAAGTGACTAAGAGTCTTCTAATCTGAAAGAGACAGTGGGGAAGGGCCGCCCATCCCACTGCTAATCTAAATGCTGCATGGACTTAATATAGTGTTTAGTCTCTATCTTCCAGCTGAACACCAAGTTGAAGATAGCAGACAGTAGTTATTTAAGTGGAGAATTAGTTCTCATACATCCAAACAATATCCAGGAACTTTAGCAGCCTGAGATTATCGGAACATAATAGATCTTTTGCTATTACATCAGAGTTTGCAACAAAGACATAGAATTCCAGCTATAGAGGTAGTTACAAGAATAAGCCAGGAGCTATGAATAGGGCTTACAGAATTTTTTAATAAATGAGTGAAAGCTAGACCTTTCTCCATAGAGCAAAAAAACACTTTTTTTTTTTTTAACAGACAGATTCGTTCTGTTGCCCAGGCTGGATTGCAGTAGCACAATCATTGCTTACTGTAATCTCAAACTTCTGGACTCAAGTGACCCTCCCATCTCAGCATCCCAAGTAGCTGGGACTACAGGTACATGCCACCATACCTGGGTAATGTTTTTAAAATTTTTTTGTAGAGAAGGGGTCTTGCTATGTTGCCCAGACTGGTCTTGAACTCTTGGCCTCAAGTGACCCTCCCACCTCAGCTTCCCAAAGCACTGAGTTTACAGAAATGAGCCACCACTCCTGGCTGAAAGGCATTTTTAAATACAGCATTAAAATACATAACACAAAATTAAGGTAGTAAAAATAAATGGTTTTAATGTATAGAGATATTTATCACAATATTTCTATAAGGGCTATATTCCTTTAAATCTAAATTTTATATTAATCATTTATAATTACTCATTAAGCTTTTATAGGGGAAAAATTAAGTGAGTAGATTTTATGGGAATGTAGCTCTGTTTCACATTAGGGAATTGTCTTAGACAACATTTCACCAAGTTATTGAAAGGACTTCTGTGAGCAGAGCATTTCGTGGTAAGACATGCTTGAGAAACTCTGGGTTATACAAAGTAAACCAGTCTCTCTTCTGCAGGAATTTCACTTTGCTGGACGTGGAGATTGCCGATGGGGTCTAAGAGTGCCCTGCTTCTGCCAAGCTTGTTTAAATAGCACTATTCCAAGGACATTCCATGGAACATAAGTGTACTAAATGCCAATGTGAGAAGCTGATCAAAGCCCCAATTTTTGAACTGTGTCTGCCCGTGAAGTCCTGAAGTTCCATGGCTGTGCCTCAAGGCTACTCAAGAAAGGGAGGAAGGAGATGAAAATGGGGAGTCCCTGAGCCGACAGAGCTCTGAGCCTTTCATTCCTGTGGTTAGCCAGATTCCTTTTACATCTATATTTATCTATTCATTTCACATCTTTATATTTATATATTCATTTTATATCTATATTTATATGCTGGGTTTCCAGGTAAGATTTTGGTTATCTAAAAACTCAGCTCTTTTAAAAAAAAAAAAAAAAAGTGCAAACACCTCATCTAGAATCAGTGCATCCACGTAGACGTAAGTCTAAGGCAGCAGTTCTATGAAGACAGTTGTGGATCCAGGTTCACCCCTAATATTGGCATTGCCTTGGCCAAGAGTACAAATGGAGGCCCATGTAGATTATACATCCAATGTATGAGTTATATATCAAGCTAGCATCACTAGTTAAAACATTGCTACTTCTACCTTGACAAATATACCCGAATTCAGAATCCGTAGACTTCCAGAAATCTACTCCTGAAAAATGGTCTCTTCCCACCTCCAGTTCCTACCACAAGTAGTCCAGTGTACAACCAAGAACGTAAGTTAAAGCTTCACCCATGGTCCTTGAAACAGTCAATGATTTGGCCATCACTTGGCTCAAGTGGGCACACACAGTCAGCATACTTCACTCTAGAGAGGAAAGACCTCAGAAAGAGGGCCACAGGCCTTGGAATTTTAATTGTGACCATTTGAGCAGAGAATTCTGAGGTCTCAAGTATCAGGAACGTGTTCCAGAAGGAAGATATATGGGGTCCAGATGGTTTTGTGCTCTTATCCCAAGGACTTCTCTCTTAATGGAGATGGAAAGGAACAAAGAAGGATGAGAGTGGAGCTCTCTAAAGCGTGGGGCTCAAAGCAAGTGGTCTTCTTGCCAGGATTTAGGGCAGTACTAGTGGGAATACCAATTGCAAGACATGAGGCAGAAAAAGAAAGATGAAGTTGTCCTATGGGGCCAGCTTGCAAAAACCCAAGCATGACAGTGATTGCAAACACTGTGGGGCCAGTCTCAGTGCACCTGAGCTTTCTTTTTTCTGATGAGAAAACCCAAAGAGTTTTATTTAGCTTTCTGAGCTAATCTTACAAGAAAATAAAATTCCAGCCTCAACTGTTGAAATTTTTATTTAGGAGAAAACTAAATAGAGAAATTCAAGATTAAATTCATAAACAGGTATATTAGTAACAAACCACTTTGTAGGAGTTAGTGAGAGATGATGAGTCATAAAAACAAATTTCAAGCAAACATTTGTCCATTAAACAAGCATCATTAGCATCTATATTATAGGTACTAGTAATATGTCAGTGAATAATTCAAAGTTCTTGCCCTTGAGGAATTTAATTCTTTTAGGATCAGCACATACACATGCGCTCACACACCACACACACTTCACACACACACTTGAATAGTGATAAATTCTATGATAAAATGTAAACAGAGGTGGGAGTGGTGAGTGAAGAACTCTGAATCTGTGATACTTAAGCAGAGACATGAATGAAATGAGCTTTGTACACCTCTAGGGGAAGAGCATTCCAGGCAGAAGTCACAGTAAGTGCAAAGGCCCTGGGGTGGGAATAAGCTTAGAATGATCAAAGAATAATGGAGGAAAGTATAGCTAGGTCAGGGTGGGTAAAGGGGAGATAGGTAGAAAATACAAGAGTAGAAAGGTTGGCATTGGCCAGATTGTGCAATGTACCATATGAGTCTAGAATTCAAGACAGAGGTCTGGACTCCAGCTGAATATTCAGGAGTTACTAGCAAGAGGTGACAGTTAAAGTTCAAAGAAAAAAAAATTCACCCAAGAGTAAACAGAATAAAACTAATCAAATTTGAGAGGAGCCCTGGAAAGCATTGATAGTGAATGTGGCAAGAGGAATCAACAATGAAGCCTGGAAATAAGTAATCCTTTCTGGAGGAATGAAGTGGCCAAGGGGGTTAAATATTAAAGAGAAGTTAGGTCAAGTTTAAACCACCAGAGGTCCATTGGCTTTGACAAACAGGAAGTCATTGGGGGCCTTTGCCAAGGCAACTGCTATGCACTAGTGAGAGTAGAAGTCAAAATTCATTGGCTTGAGAAATGTGTTAGAAATGAGTGAGGAGATTCTGCAAAATTGGATTGGTTTTTTAAAAATCTTGGCTGTGTAGGTGGGAGAATGGATAGGGCAGCAGTTTCAGGATGAATTGGGGAAAATACTGGAGTTGAGTTGGAAAAACTTGATGTGTGCTTGTTGGCCACATCAGTAAGCATACATCAGTTTTCTCCATCTTAACTCCAGAAAGGAACTGAGAAAGAAAGAGGGGTTAAAGGTGCATGGGAGAGGATGTTTCTGAAGCAGGCAGATGTTTCTGAAGCAGGCTTCTCCATTCCACACATTGCCTTCTTGTGGGAAGACTTCAATTAACGTTGCTTTTTCTATCTTATTTGATTGGCAAATTTAGGAAGAAAATGGCAACCTTGGCTCAAGTCTTCCCTTTGCCCTACCAGAAGTGAACCTGCCCATAGAAGGCACAAATTTGCCTCTGCTCCTCCATGATGTAATTTTTACCTGTAAAGACTCCCATACAACACTGCTGAGAACTGACCAGTTCTGGGGTTCAGAGCTCAGGTCCATTTGACAGAGACACAAAGCCACATCTTCCAACTCAGCTCTATCCATAATATTGCTGTGGCTTCTGTCTTTATTCTTTGATTTACTTCCTGAATTTTGCAGCACTCAGGTAGAAAAGACAAAAGGCTGCTTACTGGTCCTCAATGGACTCAACATTGTAGATAATTGATTAATCAAGATATGAAGGAAAGGCAAGGAAATTTTAACAAAGAAGGAGCAAACAGAAGAAATGACTTCCCAGCTTCTCAGACCAAAAAGTAGGAGAGAAGGATGTGCATGGAAGACAGGAGTTGAAAGCGTTCACAGTTGATATTGTCTACTTTCTCTATGCAGCTGGAAACAAAGCTATTTGCTGAGAGTGAGAATGTTAAAGATTTGAAGCCTTGAAGAGGTTGAAACACTACTTGAGAGAATGAGAAAGAGGGGATCAAGGATAAGTAAATATGAGGAAAGTCCCCTCATTCCAATATGTTCACAACTAAATTGCACTTGCCCCAAAACAAAGCCAAGGGAAAAAATGTAGAAAATGGTTACATAATCAGCTTACAATTCCATCTACAACTATCAATCAGTATTCTTCCCAGGGTAGACTCTTGGGGAAAGAGCAAGGGCCTAGAAACCTGGATTTACATCCCGGAAATGCCAGTAATGAATGCATTGGGTGAGCTGATGAAGATAATTACATGTGGTTGGAAGCTGCTGATGGGGCCCTCATGACCCCTCCCTCCTGGTATCCACTCTTTTGTGTAACTCCCTTCTCTTGTATATGAACTGAACCTAATGACTCACTTCCAAAGAATAGAGTACAGCAAGAGTAATGGGATGTCACTTCTGGTATTAGGTTACAAAAAACTGACTTCTGTTTTATCCATGCTCTCACTCTCTCCATGTTTGCTCTGATGAGGCAAGTTGAAAAGGTTCACATGGTGGGGAACTGAGGGTGACCTCCACCTGACTGCCAGCAAGAAACTGAAGCCCTCAATTCAACACCCATCCAGGAACTGGCCTGGGTCCATAACTACATAAGTGAGACTGAAAGAAGATCCATCCCAGTTGAGCTTTCAGATGAGAATGTAGCCCTGGTCAGCACTTCTGTTGCCTCCTTATGAGAGATCCCAAAGTTGTGCCTGAATTCTGACCCACAGAAACTGAGCAAATAGATGTGTATTATTTGAAGCTGCTAAGTTTTGGGGTAATTTGTAATGCATAATAAATAATTCATGTTGTGAATTTGTCTGACCATGCTGGTAGGAGCTGACTGGTGTTTCTGTGGCAGCTGAGAGATGGGTTCTTTAATGGGCTGTTGTATTAGTTCATTCTCACACTGCTATAAATAACTGCCCAAGACCATGTAATTTATAAAGAAAAGAGGTTTAATTGACTCACAGTTCTGCATGGCTGGGGAGGCCTCAAGAAACTTATATAATCATGACAGGAGGGGAAGCAGGTGCATCTAACATGGTGACAGGTGAGAGGGAGTACATGAAGAAGGAACTGTCAAACACTTATATAACCATTATACCTCAGGAGAACTCACTATCATGAAAACAGCATGAGGGAGACCACCTCCATGATCCAATCACCTCCCACAAGGTCCCTCCCTCAACATCTGGGGATTACAATTTGAGATAAGATTTGGGTAAGGACACAGAGCCAAACTGTATCAGATGCCTTTCTGTCCCTGTCCCTATTCTGTCCAAAGAGAAGATGAAGGAAGAGGAATAGAGATCATTATAATTTACATTTATCAAGTGCCTACTGTGTCCCAGCACATTAATAAGTACATAATTTAAATTATCTCATTTATTCTTCTCCAAAACTGTAAGATAAGAACTTTTATTCTCCTTTTACAGAAGAAGTTACAGTTTCATACGGTTGCTATGAGGATTAAATAACAAAATATATATATAAAGCACCTGACATAGTACTTGGCAAATAATAGGTGCTAAATAAATCTTCCTCAGTTTCCCTTCCTTCTCCTTACAGAGAAACAGCCTGGTTGAAAAACAGAGAAATTAGAGGCTTGCATATGACCTCTATGATTATTGCAGTACTAGAAGAGAGGACTGCAAGAATAAATGATGAGTCAACATTCAAAATTAATCCTAACACTCAAGAGTTCGCAGCCAAAATTACTAAAATGAAATGAAACAGGGTTAATGTGAAGACTTACATTTAGGTTTGAAAAATTAATCAAGTAAGCTTAGGAGAAACTTGACTAGATACTAACTTATATAAAACAGAGCTAGGGTCAACAATCAGCTTAAAATGAGCCAAAAGTGATACATGGTTCCTAGAAAAAAAAATTATCTTTTTCTTGGTCTTCATTGATTCAAAGATAGTATACTAATAGTGATGCAAGAAGAGAATATCCCCATGCGTGCTGCATTGGTCAAAGCACAGCCGGAAAGTCAAAACTAGATGTGGGCTCCAAGTTTTATGAGGAAACTGACAAACTAGACTTTGTCCAGAGTCACCAGGTTGCTGAAGCATCTGGACTATGTCACCAAGGCATGATTGAAGGAACAGCGACATCCCCAACAAAACACTGATCCAGCCCATTTGGACCTTTCACTCTACCACCAATGTCTGTTCCACTAACTGAACTCAGTATGCCCTGCAGCCTGCCACACCCAAGGAGGCAGTTCAGTGGGCTCTGAGAGTCAAAGGACCGTGGTGCTAGCATCTGCTCCCACTAACCAGGATGCAACCCTGAACATACTTGTGAACCTCTCTGGGCCTCAGTTTTTTGATATATAAAATGTTGAGGTTGGACTTAGATCTCTGTGGAGTCTTTGGGCTGAAAACGGAAACAATTCTGTGTTCAGAAATGGCCCAGTCTCACTCTCACAGATCAGATTATTGAGAGCACTGGTCACACTCTTGACCTCCTGGTCCTCATTACAACACAGCCTGAAACTTCTACATTGCCTAGATCAGTGGGATTTCCATGTAGCATCATTTTTGTCACATTATTAGTAAAGAGTGGGTCTTAAGGCCAAGTGTGGTGGTTCACACCTGTAATCCCAGTGCTTTGGAAGGCCAAGGTGGGCAGATCACTTCAGCCCAAGAGTTCAAGATCAGCCTGGGCATCATGGGGAAACTCCACCTCTATTAAAAAAAAAAAAAAAATTAGCCAAACATGGTGGCTCGTGCCTGTCATCCCAGGTACTCAGGAGGCTAAGGCGAGAGAATCAGTTGAGCCCAGAAGACAAAGATTGCAATGAGCAGAGATCACACCACTGCAATCCAACCTGGGTGACAGAGCCAGAGCCAAACCCTGTCTCAAAGAAAAAAAAAAAAATGGGTCTTGGAATGAGAGTTTGGGAATGCTTCCTGTTCCATTCTGCTCTTAGAGATTCACAATGCATATTAGCACCTTAGCATGTGAAGGACCCTGAAATGTCCAACAACCCAGAAACCAGTATAACTCTGTTCAGATAAACATTTTTTAAACTTATCATAATCCCTTGTGCTAAATATCAGTCAACAGTCACACTTTGTGAAGCAATAACTTGGATTAATGATAATCAGTTACTTTATACCCTACAGTCTTGCTTTCTTCTCTATGAGCCCCAACACACCATCAGCAAAGATTCGTAGCCCTCAGACAGCCATAGGCTTGGTTTATGCTTGCTTGTAAAGAAAGTGAGCCTTTCAGAATCATCCCATCACCACCGACAATCCTGGAGAGCCAGGGGCATCTACCCACTTAGAACTGCAACCATGTGCACACATTACTAGAGTCAGGTTTCAGGATTCAGCACTACCTGACATATACATTATTCTCAGGATCTAGGTCTCTAAAAATCAGTCCTTTAAGAAACTGTATCAAGAGAGAAGAAACAGGGGATTATTTTTAAAATCTCTTTCCAAAAGTATTCCTTACATTTCTAAATATTTTTATACCAGTCAAAAGCCTCAGTTATCAACAGTGTGTGGCAGTATTGAAAGCCAGAAACAAGAATGATAGATACAACTAAAATAAGGTATGAAAAAAGGATTTTTTAAATCAGAAAAATTCATATTAGCACTGCTCTGTTGTTCATTTTAGCATGAAATTAATTATAAGGGTGAACTCCAGCATATCCTACAGCAATAATCTACACTGTCCTCATAACCTTTAAAATGACTTAATGAAGGCAAAGTTAAGTCTTGAGAGGTTTCATTACCATTAAAGGAGTGGCCCATTTACTGTTCTCTTTCATAATGTTAATGTGATTTTCCTAGCGCATAAAATTTAATTACTGGGAGACATAATATATTATCCAAGGACCCACCTTGCATGGAAAATTGATAGTACATCCATGTCTTTATTCCTGTTGCCCACTCTGCATCCATTCAAATCAAGTTTATCTTTAAGTCCAACTCTTTTTTTTTTTTTTTTTTTTTTTTTTTTTTTTTGGAGACAGGGTCTTATCCTGTTGCCCATGCTAGAGTGCAGAGGCTCAATCACAGCTCACTGCAGCCTTGACCTCCTGGGCTCAAGCAATCCGCCCACCTCAGACTCCCAAGTAACTGAGACTACAGGCACACACCACCACGCCCTAATTTTTGTATTTTTTATAGAGACAGGATTTCGCCATGTTGCCCCAGGCTGCTCTTGAACTCCTGGGCTCAAGCAATTCTCCTCCTTCAGCCTCCCAAGGTGCTGAGATTACAGGTGCAAGTCATCATGACCGGCTTTAAGTCCAACTCTAACTCTCCTTGCTTGAAATATTCTTCCTCGGTCTTTCAAAATTGGAATTACATATGCTACAGACTGTGACTAGACCAGTATAAATGAGGGGCCATAGGAGGACAGTCTCAATGAAGAAGTGTATGTTACAGGCTGCAGGGAAAGTTTGGATAGGTGGGTAAAATGAAGGAAAAATCAAAGGAGGCCTAAAAAACAACCAAGTAATTGAGCTTGGTGTAAATAAAACAGTATTTACCTTTTACCAAATACTAGTCATTTATTTAGCCATTATTAGAGTTGGCCTTCCAGATCCCTGGATTTCCCTATCTGTGGGTTCAGCATCTGTGGATTCAACAAACCATGGATCAAAAATATTTGGAAAAAAAATTGCATCTGTACTAACATGGACAGACTTTTTTTCTTGTCATTATTGCCTAAATAATACTGTATAACAACTACTCACATAGCATTCACACAGTATTAGGTATTACAAGTAATCTAGAGATGATTTAAAGTACACAGGAGAATGTGCATAGGTTAAATTAAAATACTAGACCATTTTATATCAGACACTTGAACATCCACGGATTTTGATATCCTTGGGAGGTCCAATCCCCCACAGGTACCAGGGGGATGACTGTACTTAAATACAAGGCACAAGATTCAAATCTTTATTCTATCTCTTCCCAGACATATTAGTGGGCAAGTTACATAATCAATATATTAGTTAGGAATAGGTTCAATGACAGATTTCAGGGGAAAAATAAAAATAAATAGCAGTACCTTAAATGGGATAGAAGATTATTTATCTCTAGTATAAAAGTTCGGAGATATGCAGTCTAAGACTGGTATGAAGATCTAGCTGACCAAAGTCCTCAGGGACTTAACTCCTTCCATTATCAATCTTCTTGTCCTGGAATGTGGCCTCATCATCACAGCCCTAAGCAGTATCCAATTCTAGGCAGCAGGATGAAAGAAGGAATAAAAGGCATATATAAACTGTCTCTTAGAGAAATTTTCATAAGCAACTGCCTACTACACTCTAAATCCCACTGGCCAGACTTAGTGATATGGCCACACTTAACTGCAAGGGATAATGGAAAATATCATCTTTAAGCTGGACAGTTATATAACCAGCTAAAAATACCTGTTGGTATTGATGAATGGAAAAAAATATTAAGGGACAACTAACGGTTTCAACTACAGTTTACCTAAAAATAGAAATAGTATCCACTTGGCCGGGTGCGGTGGCTCAAGCCTGTAATCCCAGCACTTTGGGAGGCCGAGACGGGCGGATCACGAGGTCAGGAGATCGAGACCATCCTGGCCAACACGGTGAAACCCCGTCTCTACTAAATATACAAAAAATTAGCCGGGCGATGTGGCGGGCGTCTGTAGTCCCAGCTACTCGGGAGGCTGAGGCAGGAGAATGGCGTAAACCCGGGAGGCGGAGCTTGCAGTGAGCCGAGATCGCGCCACTGCACTCCAGCCTGGGCGACAGAGCAAGACTCCGTCTCAATAAAAAAAAAAAAAAAAAAAAGAAAGAAAGAAAGAAAGAAATAGTATCCACTGCATGGAATTTACTTGGGAAGGGGTCAGAATTAAATGGGAACACACAGGCAAAGCACCTTGCATAATGCTGCATGAATGAGAATCTCATTCCTTCTTCTCCTCTGTATGCACAAAAATAAGCTTATTCACATGTATCTCTTGTCTATCTTGCATCTTCAGACCTAGATACAATTCATTAACCTTTCCAAGCAGAAAAATTAATATGCCATAATTTCTTCCTATTTTGACTTGCAGATATCAGCAACCAAACACGAAATACTGCTCACTATCTTTCTCAGCTTTGCATAACTGTTAACATTATACATTTCAAAGCTGCCCCAACGGCATAATAGCAGTGAAATTCTGGGCTTACATGCTTTCTGGAATGTGATCTCCACAAGACCATGGCCTTGCCTGATTCGTTCACAAGAAAGTTATAGAAGAATACCTGGCACATAATTGGGTACATTCAATATTGGTTGAAGGAAATGATACTGGAATTATCAAATATATGGGAGAAAATAAGAATGTTCAATATTAAGAAGCCAGCAAGATACATCACTATTACAAAGCACATTGGATCCTTAAATGGCAATATTGTGGATCGGATGTTTAGAGAAAACTCTCCCAGTACAGTACACTGATAAAGGGTGGATACGTTCCAAAATAAAAACTTTTTAAACACATGAATGAGCTCTCAAGAAAGTAAAGGTATTCTCTGAAGGCCAGAAAAGATAAGAAAGCTCAAATCAAAAGAAATAAGTGGTGTTTAAGCTGGAAATTGCTTTGGGGGGTCTAACAAGATAAAGCCTGTGGCCTTAAGTGGATATGAGATTAAATTGAAGATATTCACTTTTTAAAGCAGAGATCCCAAGAGGGTAAACATCCTTTTCTAAGTGGATGACCTAGGGGGAAAACATATCCCACAGAGGGAGTTAGTAGGATACATTATTATCTCATCTTGGCTCTTGATGAAGCTAAAAAAGAGAAAGAAAGAAAAAATCCTACCCTAAGAATTCCTAACCACAAATGTACACTTAAAGGATTTAGAATAAGAACTCAAACCACCTATATAACGAAAAAGAAACCTCAAGCCAAAAATGGAATTTAAAGTGTCCCAGGTAGATAAATGCCCCCAGGCACCTAGAAAAACCAAATGAGCATCCTACTTGAAAAAAACAAATTTTTAAACCAGGCCTCAAATAAATCTCACAGACAAAGCTCACAATCAAAAATCACTAAAACAACAGGAAAGAAACTGCCATGAGGAAGAGGAGGGAGAAACAACAAACCACAGAATCAGAATGGCAAAGACAGCAGATGTTGGAATTATCAAAGATAGACTATAAAATAAGAATGCATAATACTGTTTTTAAAAATATAAATTAAAAGATTGATATAGAAATAGGGACTATGGAAGGTGACCAAGCAGATATACTAAGAAACCAAATAGAAATTCTAAAACTGAAAATAAAATAACTGAAATTAGAAACTTCATGAAAAGTTAAACAGTAGATTAGATGACATGATTGTATATTTAGAAAACCCCATCATCTCAGCCCAAAATCTCCTTAAGCTGATAAGCAACTTCAGCAAAGTCTCAGGATACAAAATTAATGTGCAAAAATCACAAGCATTCTTATACACCAGTAACAGACAAACAGAGAGCCAAATCATGAATGAACTTCCATTCACAATTGCTTCAAAGAGAATAAAATACCTAGGAATCCAACTTACAAAGGATGTAAAGGACCTCTTCAAGGAGAACTACAAACCACTGCTCAGGGAAATAAAAGAGGACACAAACAAATGAAAGAACATATTATGCTCATGGATAGGAAGAATTAATATCGTGAAAATGGCCATACTGCCCAAGGTCATTTATAGATTCAATGCCATCCCCATCAAGCTACCAATGAGTTTCTTCACAGAATTGGAAAAAAACTGCTTTAAAGTTCATATGGAATCAAAAAAGACCCCACATTGCCAAGACAATCGTAAGTCAAAAGAACAAAGCTGGAGGCATCACACTATCTGATTCAAACTATACTACAAGGCTACAGTAACCAAAACAGCATGGTACTGGTACCAAAACAGAGATATAGACCAATGGAACAGAACAGAGTCCTCAGAAATAATACCACACATCTACAGCCATCTGATCTTTGACAAACCTGAGAAAAACAAGAAATGGGGAAAGGATTCCCATTTAATAAAAGACGCTGGGAAAATTTGCTAGCCATAAGTAGAAAGCTGAAACTGGATCCTTTCCTTACTCCTTATATGAAAATTAATTCAAGATGGATTAGAGACTTAAATGTTAGACCTAATACCATAAAAATCCTAGAAGAAAACCTAGGTAATACCATTCAGGACGTAGGCATGGGCAAGGACTTCATGCCTAAAACACCAAAAGCAACGGCAACAAAAGCCAAAATTGACAAATGGGATCTAATTAAACTAAAGAGCTTCTGCACAGCAAAAGAAACTACCATCAGAGTGAACAGGTAACCTACAGAAAGGGAGAAAATTTTTGCAATCTACTCATCTGACAAAGGGCTAATATCCAGAACCTACAAAGAACTCAAACAAATTTACAAGAAAAAAACAAACAACCCCATCAAAAAGTGGGTAAAGGATATGAACAGACATTTCTCAAAAGAAGACATGCATACAACCTACAGACACATGAAAAAATGCTCGACATCACTGGTCATTAGAGAAATGCAAATCAAAACCACAATGAGATACCATCTCATACCAGTTAGAATGGCAATCATTAAAAAGTCAGGAAACAACAGGTGCTGGAGAGGATGTGGAGAAATAGGAACACTTTTACACTGTTGGTGGGATTGTAAACTAATTCAACCATTATGGAAAACAGTATGGCGATTCCTCAAGGATCTAGAACTAGAATTACCATATGACCCAGCCATCCCATTACGGGGTATATACCCAAAGGATTATAAATCATGCTGCTATAAAGACACATGCACACATATGTTCATTGCGGCACTGTTTACAATAGCAAAGACTTGGAATCAACCCAAATGTCCATCAGTGACAGACTGGATTAAGAAAACGTGGCACATATACACCATGGAATACTATGCAGCCATAAAAAAGGATGAGTTTGTGTCCTTTGTAGGGACATGGATGCAGCTGGAAACCATCATTCTCAGCCAACTATCGCAAGAACAGAAAACCAAACACCGCATGTTCTCACTCATAGGTGGGAACTGAACAATGAGATCACTTGGACTCGGGAAGGGGAACATCACACACCGGGGCCTATTATGGGGATGGGGGAGGGTGGAGGGATTGCACTGGGAGATATACCTGATGTAAATGACGAGTTGATGGGTGCTGATGAGTTGATGGGTGCAGCACACCAACATGGCACAAGTATACATATGTAACAAACCTGCACGTTATGCACGTGTACCCTAGAACTTAAAGTATAATAATAAAAAAAAAAGAAATGATATAAAAGTTTAAATAAAAATTGCATGTTATTGTGGGGAAAAAAAGAACAGTAGATTAGACCCAGCTAAAGAGAGAATTAGTGGACTAGAAAAACAGATATACAGCTATCTCAGAGTTTCTCTTAAAGCCAGCCCTGAAAGACAAGGATTTGAGTGTAAGTGGTTAATTTTGGAGGGGAAAGAAACACCAGTGAAGTGAGTAAATGGCACAGAGAAGGCAAAGTAGCCAATTAAGGTGATACTGAGCTTTTTACCACTGTGGGAAACCGGAGCTTCATCACGCTGGAGGCACTCTAGAAGCCCATCTAGAACACATACCTCAAGGTTGTCCCACCTGAGTTGCTGTACTCATTCACCCATCAGTCACTGGTTGAGGGCTGTTTCCACTAAGCCTTTAATTGCCAGGCA
Organism: Rhinopithecus roxellana; assembly: GCF_007565055.1. Taxonomy (NCBI): domain Eukaryota; kingdom Metazoa; phylum Chordata; class Mammalia; order Primates; family Cercopithecidae; genus Rhinopithecus; species Rhinopithecus roxellana. Next base: position 23,970,756 of record NC_044557.1, read on the forward strand.
CTTCTGACCTTCACAGGAGTGGCAAAGTGGGCTCTGAAAACCAGAGCAAAGAAATTCAGATGTTGGCAGTTAAAAGCTAGGCAGATATACTGATGTGGTAAAGACAGAGGGATACATACAGACGGACCACTGACTCCATCCACTATAGTGATTTTGAAGAAATTACCCAGAATGCAGCACAGGGAGACAAAGAATTGGAAAATGTAAAAGAAAGATTAAGATTCATAGACGATAGAGAATGTGCATATTGTGTGATCTTGCAATTCCACCCCAGGTATTTTACCTAGAGAAACTCTAACACATGAACACTAGGAAGTATATATAAGACTTTGCACAGCAGCACAGTTCATAAAAGCAAGAAATTTTAAAAATATGTCTATCAAGTGTAGGATGGATACACTGGGGTATATTTTTACAATAGAATTCTACAAAGCAGTAAAAATGAAGAACTGTTCACACATATCATAGGAATAAATCCCTCATAGACAATACTGAACCAAAAAAGCAAGTCGCAGAAGAATATGTACAGTTTAATTTCATTTATATAAAGCTTAAAAATAGGCAAAATAAATAATATATTGTTTAGGACTTAATTAAAATAACAAATTATTATATAGTACTTACTCTATGCCAGACACTAGTCTGAACATTGTACATATTTAATTAGTTGCACTCATTTAATCCTTATAACAACTCTGTGAGGTAAGTACTCTTCTTATTCCCAGTTTACAGATGACTGCATTGAAACACAGAGAGGTTAAGTGACTTTCCCACAGTCACACAATTAACATAATGTGTGCAGTAAAAATAGAAAGAAATGCAACAGAAATATTAGCCCAAAGTCATGTTTATGTTTATCTTTGAAGAGGGGGATAAAACTAGAGGTGCATCAAGAGTTCTGGAAACATCCTCCTCCTTTATGTGTATCATGGTGTATTAGTCTGCTTCACACTGCCATAAGGTAATACCTGAGGGCTGCTATGGTGGCTCACACCTATAATCCCAGCACTTTGGGAGGCCAAAGCAGGCAGATCACTTGAGGCCAGGAATTCAAGACCAGCCTGGCCAACTTAGCAAAACCCCATCTTTACTAAAAATACAAAAAAAAAAAAAAAAAAAAAAAAAAAGCTGGGCATGGTGGCAGGCGCCTGTAGTCACAGCAAGGCTGAGGCATAAAAATTGCTTGGACCTCAGAGGCAGAGGTTGCAGTAAGCCAAGATCGCACAGCTGTGCTCCAGCCTGCATGACACAGAAAAACTATGTCTCAAAAAAAAAAAAAAGAAAAGAAAAAGAAAATACCTGAGATAGAGTAATTTATAAAGAAAAGAGGTTTAACTGGCTCATGGTTCCACAGGCTGTACAGGAAGCATGGCTGAGGAGGCCTCAGGAAACTTACAATCATGGTGGAAGGCCAAGGGGAAATAGGTACGTGTCACATGGCTGGAGCAGGAGGAAGAGCTGGGGTGTGGGGAGAAGTGCCACACACTTTTAAACAACCAGATCTCATGAGAACTCCCTCACTATCATGAGAAGAGCAAGCGGGGAAATCTGCCCCCATGATCCAGTCATCTCCCTCCAGGCCCCACCTGCAGCATGGGAGATTACAATTCGACATGAGATTTGGGCAGAGACAAGGTGCACACCATATCACATGGGTACGTAAGTGTTCTTTTGTTACTATTCTTTAAGCATATGTGTTATATACTCTTTTTGTGTATGATATATTTCATAATGACAATTATTAAAAAAGAAATGTATTGGCATAAGCAAAGATTAAAAGGTACAAGTGAGCTTATTTCAACTAAAGAGAGTTTATTACAAAGTGAAAAATAGTTTATTAGAAAGCTAAACAAGAAAAAACTATAACAAAAGGAGAGAAATACTTTGAATTGACCGAAATATTGTTATATATATAAAAGAAGAATTCTACTTTATTGTCCAGTTCAATCTAGTATGAAAGGCTTACAATTATAAATAGACCAGCAACAGAAACCCATAATTAAATGAAAGACAGACAGAGAGAGTGAGAGCAAGAGCAGCACTGGAAAGAGATACACCAAAATGTTTTCTCATACCGAAATGGCAGGGTTGTGATGGTGATGGCAGGACTGTGAGTGATTTCCTCCCTTACTTTTTAACATTACAGACAGATTCTGGAGTTAAACAGACATGACCTTGAATTGAGCATGCATAATTCACTGGTCATGAGACCTTAGAAAATTTGCTTAATCTCTCTGAGCTTTAAATTCTTCCCATGTAAAATGAGGATAATAGAGCCTCAGGAAAGTGCTGTGAGGTTTTAATGAGATAATCTGTATTAGTAGCAGAGCATCTAGCTTGTAGTAAGTCAACAAATTTGTTATAGTTACTTCTAGTGACCATTGACTCCCTTTATTCACCTTTACCGCATTTATTTTGGGGCACCTTCTCTGGTTCTGGAATTGAGCCATCATCTTGATAGGAGCCCATACCTCAAGCCATGGTAACAAGGCTCAATGCTAAAACTTTAGATGGAGTTACTGAAAACAGTTGCCATCTTTTCTCTGACATAACCAGCTCCAAAGATGTAAGTTAGAGCCTAGGCAATGAACATCTTTGGAACCACAAATGGAAATAAAATTAACTCAGAGGGAGATGAGAGGAGAGAGAGAGAAAGATAAAGAGAGAGAGAGAGACAAACTGAGTCCTGAAGACAACATTGAAGTCCTTGAACCCAGCCACAACTAAACAGATTCACACTTAACTTTTCTGTAAATAAACGTTTTACATAAATTAATTTACGTTTCTGTCACTAGCAATCCAAACATCCTGGCTAATAAATGAGTTAGTTCCTAAAGTGCAGTTAGAGCAATATAAATCTGCTATTATACTATCAATACATCATTCTCTCTTTCTTCCTACACTGTTTAGTTAGCATGTGTTTTTATTGCTTATTTTCTCATTATTTTTCTATTTTTAACCTATGTAGAGTATTTCTTTCAAAGTTCTTTTTGAATTATTGCATGTGTTTATTGTCTATGTATTTTTTTGTGTTCTCTCTGAAATTTTTGCCAGTATAATTGTTGAATATTTTAACAACCAAATTTAGAACTTTACCTGCAGATAACGGCAGCCCCAACTGACAGCCTGACTTATCTCATCCCGATAAATCACTCCCAGGTTCCTGACCCTCAGAAACTGAGATAAATGCAGCTTTGTTGTTTTAACGCTGCTAAATTTTAGGGAATTATATCATGTAGCAATAGACAACCAACAAAATCTCTTTTCATAAGTTTTACCTCTAACCAATGGTCATTCATTTTCAAGCAGAAAACTTTCTTTAAATGAAGATTTTTTTTCCCTTTGTTCCTTTGAACATGTTGTTCTCTTTGTTGTTTTTTCCTTCAGAAACTGTTATTCCCAAAGAATTGGGATCTCCAAGACCCGTCATCCAACTATTAGCTCATCAGTTTAAGTCTTTTATTCTTACACTTTTGAAACCCTCCTTCAATTTGTCCTCTACTATATGAATTCCCCTTGCCATGGTTTCAAGTTTGCTATTTGCTGCCTGCAGCTTGGTATCATTATACTGTTATATTTAGCTTTATTACAGTCTTTTCTTGTCTTGGATTTTTCACATTTTTTTTGTAATAGCCAACTCTTGTTTCTCGGAGGAAATGTCCCCTTACATATTTTTTAACAATTGCAGCAGATATTTTTCTAAAATTGGTCTCTGTTTCTTGTAGCAAATCTATTTCAGGTGCAGGCCATTTTCCTGAATCATCAGGACAAAATAGCATAGTGGTGGATATTGTTTGGCTGTGTCCCCACCCAAATCCAAATCTCATCTTGAATTGTAGCTCCTGTAATTCCCGCATGTTGTTGGAGGGACCCAGTGGGAGATAATCGAATTATGGAGCAGTTCCCCCCTTGTTGTTCTCCTGGTAGTGAATAAGTCTCACAAGATCTGATGGTTTTACAAGGCATTTCCCCTTTCACTGGCTCTCACTTCTCTCTTGCCTCTGCCATGTAAGACGTGCCTTTTGCCTCCTGCCATGATTCTGAGGCCTTTAAACTGTGAGTCCATTAAACCTCTTTTTCTTTATAAATTACCCAGTCTCAGCATGTCTTTATCAGCAGCGTGAAACAGACTAATACAGTTAAGCCTACAGATTAGGAATCATTCTGCCCAGGTTCATATCCCAACCTTGTCACCTATCAGCTCTAGGACCTTGGAAAAGCTCCTTAAACTCTGTGTTTCAGTTTCCTATCTGAAAAATTGGGGTAAGAGTAGTACCTGCCTCGTAGAGTCACTAAGCTAAAACATGCAAAGTGCTTAGAACCACTTCAACATATGTGCATGTGCTCAAAAATATTAGTCATTATTATCAAGACAATGGCCAACTTGTGCTGCAGAATGTGATCATACCACCCTACCCACCTCCCACTAGATTCTTCTCTCTTTACTCATCTTCTCACAGTCCTGGTATAGAAGGAAAATCAAGATGCCGAGTTTCCCCTGGGCTCAGTAACAGACTGGTATGAGGCCCTATCCTAAGAAATGGTTAAAAGCCAAAGTTGCATCTCTCCCTGGTTAAGACTAAGATTTTTATAGAATGAAATATAATTTTTTAAAACTTATGCCAGGAGCCATAGCTCACACCTATAATCCCAGCACTTTGGGATGCTGAGGTGGGAGTATCACTTGAGCTCAGAAATTCCAAACCAGCCTGAGCAATACAGCAAGACACCATCTCTACTAAAAATCAAAAAAATCAGCCCATGCACATGGTGGTGCCTGCCTGTAGTCCTAGCTACTCGGGAGGCTAAGGTGGGAGGATCACTTGAGCTCAGGAGATCAAAGCTGCAGTGAGCTGTGATCACGCCACTGCACTCTAGCCTGGGCAATAAAGTGAGACCCTGTCTCAAAAATAAATAAATAAATAAATAAATAAATAAATAAATAAATAAATAAATATTAGCAAATCACCTGTTTGGCATCAGGTGAGTATAGATTGGGGATAGTATTACCATTGCTTACAATTTTCCCAGCACAGATAATGGAAGGATGGGTTCCTAGGGGAAGGATCCCTTGTGCTTTTACGTAGCAGAAAAAACACACTCAAACCCAGGTCCCTGCAGCATTGAACGATACTTTTCACCCCAACACCTTTCCGCCATCCCAAGAACCCCAAAGTCTCATTCCACCATAACTTCAGACTTGAAGTCCAGGATCTTGTGATCTGTATTAGATTTGGGTGTGACTCTTCTTAACTTGGAGACTTATAAATTATCTACCTCCATATTCCCGAGACACAATGGAGAAATAGTGTAATTGCAATAAGCCTTTCCTTTTGAGATAGTGAAGAATTGCAGGCATACAGCTGCCACTAGTCCGAAAAAATTGAAATCCCCTAGTCAAATGTTGTGAGGTCTTCCCCATTCTGAGGGTAGGCAATGTTACCTGACTTAGTCCTTGTTATGCTTCCTGGAGTAGCTCCTTATCCACCACTCTCCAAACCTCTTGGCTTTGCCCTCTGCAATGTCCTTTTTTTGTCTCATCACTTCTGTGGATGCATCTGAAGAGGACATTAGAAAATATGTACATTTTAGTAGCTTAGCAAATTTCACAGCCTGTTTCTTGTCTGTGGAAAGTTTGGGTGAGGTGACCATATTTTGCATGTGGGAAAAATGCAAATCACTGTGGCCAAGAAGACAGTCTGGTAGATTTCATTATCACCTCAATTCTTCATCCCTCTCTGCACACAGACTTTTAACTATGTGACTTTGCAGTCTAGTAGGCCGAGCATGGTGGCTCACACCTGTAATCCCAATATTATGGGAGGCCCAGGCAGGAAGATTGCTTAAGGCTAGGAATTTGAGACAAACCTGGGCAACACAGTAAAACTTCTCTACCAAAAAAAAATTCTTAGCCAGGCATGGTGCTTGCTTCGAGTCACAGTTATTTAGGAGGCTGAGGTGGGAGGACCCCTTGAGCCGAGGAGTTTGAGGCTGCAGTGAGCTATGATAGCACTACTGCATTGCAGTCTGAGCAACAGAGCAAGACCTTATCTCTAAACAAATAAAGCATTTCTCCACCCCTTGACTTGGGGCTTGGCTGTGTGGTTTGCTTTGGCCAATGGGATGTTGGTAGGTAAGTCACAGGCAAGGGCTTGCCCCTGCGCAGTGGTGACTCTGCCTTCACCATGAGAAGAACATGCCTGGGCTAACCCACTGGACCTCAGAGAAGGATGAGAGACATCTGGAGTAGAGCTGTCCCGGCTGCCTAAGCCTGAAGTAGAATAGCAAGCCAGCCTACATCAGCTGAGCCCCAACTGACTCACAGGTTCATGAAGGCTAATAAATCACTGTTGTCTTAAGCCACTGCGTTGTGAAGTAGTTATTATGCAACAATGGCAAACCGATATACTTGGAAAAATTTTGCATAAAAGCCTTATGTAACATTATAAGCTAAACTGTGCCCCCCAAAATTGATATGTTGAAGCCCTAACCCCCTTAAAAAGATTCTCTGTTGACCCAAAACTTAATCAAGCTTTTAAACTTTCTCCTAAGTCCATCTGTGCACTCCCTTGTAAAACCCAGTTTCAGCAAAGAATCCTGCTAAGTCAGTGTATTAGTCTGGCCTCACACTGCTATTAATAACTGCCGGAGACTGGGTAATTTATAAAGAAAAGAGGTTTAATTGACTCACAGGTCCACATGACTGGGGAGGCCTCAGGAAACTTACAATCATGGCAGAAGGCAAAGGGGAAGCAAGACACTTCCTTCACAAGGCAGCAGGAAGGAGGTGCCAAGCAAAGTGGGAAGAGCCCTTATCAAACCATCAGGTCTCGGGAGAGCTCACTCACTATCATGAGAACAGCATAAGGGAAACCCACCCCCACCATTCAGTTACCTCCACCTGGTCTCTCCCTTGACATGTGGGGATTACAGAGATTATGGGGATTACAATTCAAGATGAGATCTGGGTGGGGACACAAAGCCTAACCACATCAGTCAGTTTAGCAAGAACCCCATCCCCCTATCTTCAACATCAGATCATTGTTGACATCTGATCAGCTTTCTCATCCCCCAGGTGATGTATGATCATCCTGGCCTGTCTTCAGCTGGAATTTTGTTAAGTGGGTTTAGCCACAATCCCCCTTACCTCTGATGTTTCCTCTTAGTAATTTTCCATCCACCGACACCCATCCTGCTCCTTGACTATAAAGTCCCACGTGCCCATGCTGTATTCAAAGTTGATCCCAATCTCTCTCCTTCGCTGCAAGACCCATTGTGGTGGTCTCTATAGCTATCACAATGGTCCTGAATAAAGTCTTCCTTATCATGCTTTAACAAATATCATTGAATAATTTCTTCTTTAATTATCAAATAATAATTTCTTCTTTAATTGTGACTGTATTTGGAGACAGGGTCTTTAAGAAGGTAACTGAGGTTAAATGAGGTTGGTTATAAGATGGAACCCTAATTCAATAGGACTGTGTCCCTGTAAGTAGAGAAAGATATTGCTCTCTCAGCAAGAACACATGTGGAAGGGCCGTAAGGACACTGCAGAAGGCAGCCAACCTAAAGACGAGGTCAGCAGTCATAGCAGAAGCATTTGTTGAGTGCATATCATTGATCAGGCACCATGCTAAGGATTTTACACATATTAGTCTCTCCTGTCTTAGTGAAAATCCTCCCCTCCCTGATATCAACATCTCCCCTCCTGTGCTTGAGGCCAGAATGTGTCACCTCTGTTTCCAGGTAGGTGGTTCTCGGTTGGCCCTGATGTGAACAACAGATAGCTGTGGGGGGTGGATTGGGAAATGTGCTGTGTGCTTTGCCCACTCCTGACCCCACAGTGTCATACTAATGTTAATAGCAGCTTGGAAGAGAGGAGGATAGGAAATGAAATGCTAGAAAGAAAAAGGAATATTAGTATTTTGTGAGGATGCTGATGGGAGTATGGATGAGATCAATGATAATGGAAGTCTAACATAGGGTGTCTCACACAGCACTTACCCAGTAGACATTTATCTCCAGTAAACATCGTTTACATGCATGCAGGAACAAATTTAAAAATTTTTTAATTTTCCAGCATAAGCTGATACTCTCTCTACTTGCTACACAGTCAGAGTCACTAGCACAAAAATTTTAGTACTATAGCCCAGAAGTGGTATTTACTGAAGGAATTTTAATTTTTTAAAGCTATTTAAATAGTATATTTTAATATTAAAAATAGCCATATAACTGTTTCCATTATATATTCCTGACTTTATAAGCTGGAATTTGTAAATGCTGGTTATAGCTACCTATGTTTGGTATTAAGAGCATCTGCTATGTACTAAGATTCAATCAGGCCAATTATTTTTTTTTCCCCAGAGGACCCCATGGAATAATTCAAAGATCCTAAGTAGAACAATTACAGGGTTGTTCTCTTGACTCTTGACTAACGTGGGGGCCGTCTCAGAGAAGACCACCAGCAGATGATCACCATGTCTCATTGATGGTTAAAGGAAACTTAATGTCCAACGGGAAGCCTTGAGGCGCTGCCACCTATACAAGCCTTTTCCGTGGGCTCAGGTCCTGGGATGGTTGTCAGGTGACCTCCGGTGGGGAGGTCCTAACACACCACTGGCCAAATTCATCCTGGGCAGACAGACCTTTCTCTGTTTAACTCAAAGAAATAACCACACTCAGAAATGCTAGGCAAAAATTTACTATTTGTAGAAAACTGTTTACTCAAAGGGATTAACCCCTTCCAGGGAAGCTCTGAAGGTGTAATGTTGCAGCAGGCCATCTCCCATTGGAGCTTTTTTTATTTTTATTTTTTTGTTGAGAAGTTTCGCTCTGTCGCCCAGGCTAGAGTGCAGTGGCGCAATCTCAGCTCACTGCAACCTCCACTTCCCCAGTTCAAGTGATTCTCCTGCCTCAGACTCCCAAGTAGCTGGGATTAGAGACATCCACCACCACACCTGGTTAATTTTTGTATTTTTAGTACAGACGGGGGTTTTGCCATTTGGCCAGGCTGGTCTCGAACTCCTGACCTCAGGTGATCCACCCACCTCGGCCTCCCAAAGTGCTGGGATTATAGGTTTAAGCCACTGTGCCCAGCTAGAGCATTTTTTGGAATAACAAATAAACCAGGCTGGGTGCAGTGGCTCACACCTGTAATCTAATCCCAGTGCTTTGGGAAGCTGAGGCAGTAGAATCACTTGAGGCCACATGTTTGAGATCAGCCTGGGCAACACAGTAAAACCCCATCTCAACAAATATTTAAAAATTAGCTGGGTCCAGTGGCATGTGTCTGTAGTCTCAGTTACTAGGGAGGCTGGGTGGGAAGATCACTTGAGCTCAGGGTGCAGTGAGTCATGATCTCAACTTTGCACTCTGGCTAGGTGACAAAGCAGGACCCTGACTCAAAAAAAAAAAAAAAAAAAAAGAAAGAAAGAAAGAAACAAGAAAACACCATTTGAATAAACTATGATGCAGCCATATAAAATAATTGCAAGCAAATGATTGAAAGAATAAGTTTGGTCCATATACAATGATATGGGAATGTCTCCAAAATATACAATTTAACCAACAAACAGAAACGACAAGGTGTAGAAGGGTAAATATTGATCCCGTGAGTATTTTTTCAAAGGATAAACATCTACAATGGTGAACTATTTGAATAGTGATGTAATCTTTGTTCTTGATATTTCCTGTTTCTCTGTGACCTTTCTGCCATTCCAGCTACAGTCAGAATATTCTACATGTACTGCCTCAGAGAAGCACTACGCAGAGAACAAAGATGTCATTTCCTGGCTTTGGAATTTTTAAATAGGCTATTGATTCTGCAGGCATGATAGCCTTGAGAGGTTCAAAAGCTAATGTTTTTGAGTTATAAGAAGCTGGCTTTTGAAATCACATCATTTATGCCACAAGCCATCATATTGAAAGAACGTGTGCTCAGTTGAACCCATATATGCTCACTCTCAGACTAATTGGAGATTCCATGGACCAAGAAAGGGAAGTAAGTTAACTGCAATTGGGTCCCGAAGAAAGGGCCCTCCCCAACCATGCGTCAGGGAAGGATATGGTAGAAACCCCAGACACACTGGGAAATCCGAGAGCAGAGAAGATACAGTCTCACCACAGGGAGGTGGCAAACATCCCAGAGTTCCTCACGTGCTGCAGGACATGGCAGCAGAAGAGCAGAGACAACTGAGTGGGGTGGCCCTGAGACATCGAGACATCGCACACTTCCCCTGTGCAACACCCACTCAGGAATGGGGAGAATCAAGTGTTTCCTGAGGCACCCAGAAGGATCCCAGAAGTAGCTGAGCAGCCACATCTCAGACCTTGAAGCCAGAATGAGAAAGTCTGCAACAGCTCCCTGCACGAACCACTGGCTGGATACTGAAAGGGGAAAGAGCCCCAAAATGCTGGGTGGCAGGCGACACCAAGGAGCTCCTGCCTCATCCACTTCGCACCTTGCACCCTATCACCCTTCATCCACCACCCCTCAGTCACACCCCTCAGTCACCACCCCTCAGTCACAGCTCCAGGAAGGGGAGGGGGTAAACCCTGAAATGTCTGTGCTTAAGTTCACACTTCCCAATGGCAGCTTGAAAATAGAAGTAATTTATGTTATAGGAAAAAATACTATTAATAATTCTACTTCCTGCCACCTGAATGTATGGCCTGAAGTTTGCCCCTGTTTAGAATCATCTATATGCAAATATAGGTATTAGAAATTTCTGAAACTCTAACAATGGTCACTCCTAGAGAATGGAACTGGAAAAGAGAGGATAGAGACTTGCATTTTTCATTGTCTTCTCTCTCGATGCTTAATTTTTTTTAACTATATTCAATAACGTAAATAAATACCACTTTGACTTGGAGGAGGTATTGGGGAGGGGTACACATTACTGGAAATAGAGCATTGACTTTGTCAGACCTTCAAGGTGGTTGTAACACTAGTAAAGATGCGGCCCTGGAATTGTACACTGGAAATAATGGCGCTTTCTCTTCTAATTCCCTGAAGTCAAAACGAGACTGTCTGCCCAGTTTCTTTTGACCTCCATTTGTTCTGTTATTAACCAATCATTCCCAGGTTGCAATTGTTTTTATGGTGTTGTTGATCATGTCAAAGGACATCCACGAAGTCATGACTGCTTCCTCAACTTTATCCTCTGCTTCCTCCACGATGTTCTTGAATAAACTCCAGACACCACGGATGTTCTCATGTGGCTCTTGGTGGTCCAGCACTATCACTCACACCACGCACCTTTGGGAACTATTATAGGTTAAGACAATTCATCAGAACACAAAATAATTGGCAGAGTAAACAACATGCATTGCAAAATACACTCAACTCAGGACAGAATGATAAAGCAGTCATTGTTTGAAAATATTTGCAGTGTGGTACATTAATGACCATTGCCCTGAAATAGAAAAATCAATGTATATAGAGAAAAAAAGTATAATCTGAAGAGTTAGCTTTTACTGTCCCAGAGCATATTGTTGAAGAGTGAAGCTCTGCACTATGTTTGGGTCAAAATCTGCATGAGCCACCCATTATTTCAAACAGTCCTACAGGGAGAAAACTAGATTAGAATTGGCTGCTTTCTGACTACCAAGAGAATACACACAGTATATCCAGTATAAAGTCAATTAACATAAAGTTAGTGAATTCATTTATGAGAGTGGTGGGTTAATTAACATGAGACTGGGGAGTTCACACACAGCTTAAGTAAGCAAATTCAATTTTCTATACAAACAATTTGTGGTTTAAGTAAATGACCACAGGCCAGGCGCAGTGGCTCACGTCTGTAATCCCAGCACCTTGGGAGGCCGAGGCAGGCAGATCACTTGAGGTCAGGAGTTCGAGACCAGCCTGGCCAACATAATGAAACCCTGTCTCTACTAGAAATACCAAAATTAGCCAGGCATGGTGGTGGGCGCCAGTAATCCCCACTACTTTGGAGGCTGAGGCAGAAGAATTACTTCAACCCGGGAGGTGGAGGTTGCAGTGAGCCAAGATCACGCCACTGCACTCCAACCTGGGCAACAGAATGAGACTCCATCTCAAAAAAATGAAAAGTAAATGACTATGGTTTCCTACAACAAACACAGTTTTTAGTATTTTTGGTTATTATGAGCTTTTCAGTTAAAGAATTGCTTTCCCAGGAAGTAAAATTAAAACTATATAATTTAAAAATGGAATTACTTAGAAAACATTTTGCTGCTGCTTCTTGTATGTCAGCAAACATGAAGAAAGAAACTGCAATCATGATGACAAGAAACAAAGCATGTTTAGTTTTAATTTTAATTTTAAATGGGACCTTGGCCCCACCAGGCTGGTCTATAAGGGGGATCTTAATTCACTGTCATCTTTGGTGACAGTGATGGTACCTGTCTCATGTTTACCTAGCTGAGACACGCAGTAGAGCAACCTGCACTGAAATTTTCAAAGGACTCACCTCAAGATAGAGCCTACCAAGAATGCAAGTCATTCTTGCATTGCTTTAAGTTAGAATTGGAACCCATCATTTCTAATTTTGTCCAAGGAATTGATTCAAAGTTGTAGTTTGGTGTTTCTTTCAGAGCTTGTAATGTTGCTCCTAGCTTCAAAAACATTCAGAGAATGGAAGTTTTCTATTAAAAAACACAAGTTATATGGTGTTTTTTGTAACTGATTATTTTACATACACACACATCTATCTTAGGAAAATGCTCCAGAGACAAATAGTGCTCTAACAAATTAGCACTGCATGGAGCAGCATTAAACCATCATCCATAGATTATTTGTACAATACAAAATGATACTCAGTAAATGGAAAATAAACAATTTTTTTTCTAAAACTTAAAGCCATTTCCCGTACTTCTATACAGTCATTGAAAATGTGTTCACAATATTCATAGTTGACATCTCTTCAACTGCTGTTCATGTTCAGATGCCCATGTTAATGTTGATCCTTTCCTCTCTTGCATTTGGTTGAGGGAGAGGAAAACCACTTTTCTGATGTGGAAGAGCACATCCTGTCTGCTCCCTTCTCAGGACACTGGCAGGTAGGGGGTTGGGTTGAGGGGCAGAGGAAGCAGAGAGCAAAATGACCTCCATGGGCCTACACACTCAGAGACTGCAAGTGCCAGAGACACCCGAGGGAAATGGTCCCATGTATTTGGGAAAGCTAGACCTCAAACCAAATTAGTTTGGGCTGCTAAACCAAGGGATAGAGATGGAAGGTTCAGGGATGGCATCAGTGGGAGATTGCTGCACCTGTCACTCCCACGCCCTCCAATCTCTACAACCCTAGCTGCCAAACCACTGAGAAGCATAATCCGTGTGTCCCACTGACTGCCTTTGTATGAGTCCCACTGGCCACCAGCTCTGCTCCATAGAACAGCCAGTTTAAACTAATGCTACAGTAAATGGGCAATGTGATCCCTGAGAAAATCTCACTGCAAACATCTGGGAGGGAGGTTAAGCATCCGCCCCAACTGACGCTTCCCGTTCCAGGGCATGGCGTTATGAGGGGAAGTGACTGCTCAGCCTAAACTATACTGCCTGCTTCCTGGTTTGTAGTGGGGTACAGTGTCCCACTCCACAATGAGGAGCAGGAGCAGAATTCGTATGTGACCTTTGCACTGAGCTCATTAGCAAGCTAGTACACCTTCTTCACCTTTTCCTTCCTCTTCTCCTGGCTTCAGGCAGCCTAAAATGGAAACCATAGGAGTTGCATGTCAAGCTGATGGAACCTTGATGGAGGAGCCCACATCCCTTAGTCACTATCTAGAAGAGAGCTGCCTACTGACCAGGAACACCTGTTTGAGATGACAGTGACGGAGAAATTAGCTTCTACTGTGTTAGAGTCATTATATATTTGGCGGTTTGTAATAGCAGCTCACATATTCTAATATATAAGCCTATGTGCAAACCCTGCTCCTACATTTCAGACAGGGCTCTCTCAGTTTCATAGCACCTTCCATATGATGCTTTCAGACAATCTGTTTTCTCTGGCCATGTTTCTATTTGGTGTTCCAGCATAGCAAGTCCCAGTTCATCCTGAGGGTCTGATTACACCCAGACAGGGGCTCCTCTTCCCCATTTGCAATGGAAGCAGGGACTGGTTCTTACTTTGAGCCAAATGAGATGAAAATTTGTCCTCACCCTCTTCCCCAGATTTCCCCAGATTTATGCAGAAAGACTTCTTTGGTCCTTGATCAATGGCCAGCAGCCAATCATACATATGACTCCTGAAACATTGATACAATGTCTACTTTCTCATGAATTTTAATGAAAGGGTTTGAGGTTGGGTTTTGTTTTTGTTTTTGTTTTGTTTTTGAGACAGGGTCTCGCTCTGTCACCCAGGATGGAGTGCAGTGGTGTGATCATGACTCACTACAGCCTCAACCTCCTTGACTCAAGAGATCCTCCCACCTCAGCCTCCCAAGTAGCTGGGACTATAGGCAGGTGCCACCACACCAAACTAATTTTTGTATTTTTTGTACAGACAGGGTTTCAGCATGTTGCCCAGGCTGGTCTCAAACTCCTGGGCTCAAGAGATTCCCCCACCTCGGCCCATCTGAGATTTTTTAAACATTATTAGTGGAGGGGGGGAGCGGAAGTAAGGTGAGAGGGTTGCTTTGATTTTTACTTTGCACACGGGTGAGTTGAAGACCCACGTTCTTCGTAGACCACAGATGTTCACACCGTTAGGTGTGGAAATGAATTAGTCCAGGTATCCATGGCACAGTTTCTTTTCTGAAAGGTTTATCCAAAAACTAAATACATTTTTTTAAAAAATACTACAACAGAAGTACCAGAGAAGAAAAAAGAGGACAAGGGGGAGAAAAGGAAAGAAGGAGAAAGAGAGAGATTTACTGAACTTAGAGTATTTGTCTCCAAGACACTCGGTGTGATGGTTAATACTGAGTGTCAACTTGATTGGATTGAAGGAGGCAAAGTATTGTTCCTGGGTGTGTCTGTGAGGGTATCGCCAAAGAAGATTAACATTTGAGACAGTGGGCTATGAGAGGCAGACCCACCCTCAATCTCAGTGAGCACCCTCTAATCAGCTGCCAGCACTGCTAGAATAAAGCAGGCGGGAGAAGATGGAAAAGCAGACTTACTGAGTCTTCTGGCCCTCATCTTCCTCTTGTGCTGGATGCTTCCTGCCCTCAAACATCAGACTCCAAGTTCCCCAGCTTTGAACTCTCAGACTTACATCAGTGGTTTGCCAGGGACTCTCAGGCCTTTGGTCACAGACTGAAGGCTGCACTGTTGGCTTCCCTACTTTTGAGGTTTTGGGACTCAGACAGATCCACCACTGGCTTCCTTGTTCTTCAACTTGCAGACGGCCTGTTGTGGTATTTTACCTTGTGATTGTGTGAGTCAATTCCCCTTAAACTCCTGTCATATATACATATATCCTATTAGTTCTGTCCCTCTGGAGAACCCTGACTAATACACTTGGCCTGGGCGAGTGGGGTTTACCTGGATGTTGGGTCTGAGTGGACTCTGAACCTAGACTCGCCCTCTGCCCAGGTCCTTGGCTCATCTCTTAAGAAGCACCCAAACTTCTTTTCATCTCGGAGTCCTGATTCTAAATCTCTGTGCTAACAGCTGGGTGTGCAGATGGAAGGAGTGTCGCTGGTCCAGTCGGTGCCGATGCTGACCTCTCTCTTGCATAATCCCAACTGAAGCTTCCACTTGTTTTTCTGCTATCTCTCTTGGTGATGATGGCTGCCAGTTGTCTAGGGGTCTTTCTCAACCTGTTTTCCACCCAATGTCCTGTACCCCATCCTCCCACTCCCAAGAGCACACAAATGGCATCTTACTGCAATGGTACCTTGAATCATCACATATTGATCTGAACCAAGTTGACCAAGAAACATTGAACTTGTAGAGTGAAAAGAGGTCAAACCTGAGAAGAAACTCCTTCCTTCCCCAGTAAACTATAGGGCAGATCCTTTTATTTGTGAGGCTCAGCAGCCTTGTCTGCCCTTCTTCCCATATGGGGAATATGTGATCATGCTTAAATTGTGACTTGTGGCAGTGAGATGAGAATACAAGATATTCATACTAACCACTAACCATGACTCCTTGATGGAGGAACCGTCACTTTGTTTTTGTTTGTTTGCTTGTTTGTTTGGAGACAGGTCTCACTCTGTCTCTCAGGCTGGAATGCAGTGGCACCACCATAGCTCACTGCAGACTTGAACTCCTGGGCTCAAGTGATCCTCCTGCCTCAGCCTTCTAAGTTGCTATGACTGCAGGCACATGCCACCATGCCCGGCTAATTGTTTAAATTTCATAGAGATGGGGTCTCACTATGTCACCCAGACTGGTCTCAAACACCTGGCCTCAAGCAATCCTCCCACCTCAGTATCCCAAAGTGCTAGGATTACAGGTGTGGGCCACAGTGCTTGGCCAGGAGCAGCCACTTTGTTATTTCCCAGACAGGAGATCCTTGAGATGTCAGGCCCTGAAGACAGCGTGGGTTCCCTCAGAGCTTGGGAGGAGAGGGGGACTGACAGCCACATGTGTCCGCAAGTGCTCACAGCTCAATATAACCGAAGCTCCAGGACCCTGCGGCGGGATTGGATTGTGGCAGCCTGTGCTGCCCTGTGACTTGCTTCGCTGTCTGTACTCACTTCACCACGACAGCCCAGAGGTCCAGCAGCCAGACCTTCTGGCTGTCCACATGGGAAGTACAAACACAAAGATGTTGCCTTTGGGCCTTCATCAAGCGGAACGGGTGCATGAAGAATGCATAGGTGCAGGGTAAGCATGGAATTTCTTCATCTGTCAAGTGAGAACAGTACTGATACGGTTCATGAGAGGATTAAAGGAGACAATGCATATGAAGCATTTAGCAGAGTGCCAAACACCTGGGAAATGTTGACTTTTTTTCTTTTTTTTTTTTTAGACAAGAGAATATAAAATGGTCTACTGAGAAAGTTCAGACCACAAGCTCAAAGACCATGCGATAACATCACCACATCATCCTCTACCAATTCATGCCTCTTTGAACTTGCCAGTAGACTCGTTTTTCTTTCCTGACTGAATTTACCTTGACGTATTGGTGTTTCTGTCCAGGAACCAAACCATAGCTACCATGTTCTGAGGTGTCTCCCTTTGGCCACCCGCCTATCCCCTAAACTACTGGAGACCACAGGCACTAATTAATAAACAGCATGATGTGATTTTATCATAAAGTAATTGATGGAGTTTGGGCACAGATGCTGAGTGTGAATTTTTTTTTTTTTTTTTTTTTTGAGACAGAGTTTTGCTCTTGTTGCCCAGGCTGGAGTGCAACGGCAGTCTCGGCTGACTGCAACCTCTGCCTCCCAGGTTCAAGCAATTCTCCTGCCTCAGCCTTCCAAGTAGCTGGGATTACAGGTGACTGCCACCACACCCAGCTAATTTTTGTATTTTTAGCAGAGACAGGGTTTCACCATGTTGGCCAGGTTGGTCTTGAACTCCCGACATAAGGTGATCCACCCGCCTCAGCCTTCCAAAGTGCTGGGATTATAGGCATGAGCCACGGTGCCCAGCCCAAGTTGAGTGTAAAGTATGAGTCCAGTTGATTTGATGACTCACACTGGAAGGACTGGCCTGTGGTAGTGCACACAGAGCCTGATGCACCGCATATGATCTTGGGCACTCCTGGGCTAACCCCATACGAGCCTGCTTGCCTCCCCGCCAGGCTGTTGTGGGAGGGCCGCTCTGCTGGTGCCCTTGCTATTACACTTGTACCCATCTCTGAATGTGGTTCCTTCCTGACCAGAGGAAGCTGGCCCATCAGTCAGGGCCCAACAAAGACCAAGGGGCAGCACTCACTCCCCTCCTCTCTGCCGCCTGTACCCAGCCTCAGCAGTAAAAGTCATGACCCTTCCCCTCTGTGGGCAGGGATCCCTCCCCTCTCCCACTGGACCTTGGGTGGCACAAAGGAGTGATGTGCTTGGAATCTTGGCTCTCTATGTCAGAAGGAAGAACCCGCTCTTAGATTCACCTCTGGACTAGGAAGTCAGCCTTGACCTAGAGACAACACGAACAAGAAAATGTTTGCTGCCCTAAGGTGATGGATACCCCATTTACCCTAATGTGATTATTACATATTGCACACTTGGATCAAAACATCTCATATACCCCATAAATATATATACCTACTATGTACCCATTAAAATTAAAAATTAAAAATATAAATTCCCAATAATGTAAAAATGACAATCAAAAAAAAGAAAAGAAAGAGTCTGGACACAGTGGCTCATGCCTGTAACCTCAGCACTTTGGGAGGCCAAGGTGGGTGAATCACCTAAGGTCAGAAGTTCGAGACCAGCCTGGCCAACATGGTGAAACCCCGTCTCTACTAAAAATACAAAAATTAGCGGAGTATGGTGGTGTGCACCTGTAGTCCCAGATACTCAGGAGGCTAGGGCAGGAGAATCATTTGAATCCAGGAGTCAGAGGTTGCCGTGAGCCGAGATCACACCACGGCACTCCAGCCTGGGTAGCAGAGTGAGACTCCGTCTCAAAAAAAAAAAAAAGGAAGGGAAGGGAAGGCTAGTTCCTCTCAGAGAAAAGATACTCATAGACAAAGATCTGAGCCTGGGTCAGCTTTAAAATGATCCTGGCACCTAGGAAAGCAAAATGTGCCTTCTGTCCCTAAGGATGGAAGGTGAACCAGAGATAACAGCAAGGCTAAGGCTGGGACGGGAATAGATCTTTCTTGAATACACCACATGCTTGCAATTCTGTAAATAAACAATTTTAAATTCTGACAATATTTTTTAGAGACAGGATCTCACTAGGTTGCCCAGTCTGGCCTCAAACTCCTAGGCTCAAGCAGTCCTCCCACCTAAGCCTCTTGAGTAGCTATGACTACAGGGGCACATGACCACACCTGACAAATTATGACAATTTAAAATGTTAAATGATTTTTTTATAGCCAGGCACCTTAGCTCATACCTGTAATCCCAGTACTTTGGGAGGCCAAGGTGGATGGATCAGTTGAGGCCAGCAGTTCGAGACCAGCCTGGCCAACATGGTGAAACCCCATCTCTACTAAAAATACAAAAATTAGCCAGGTGTGTGGCACACACCTGTAATCCCAGCTACTCGGGAGGCTGAGGCAGGAGAATCGCTTGAACCTGGGAGGCAGAGGTTGCATTGAGCTGAGATCACGCCACTGCACTCCGGCAGTAAATTTCTTTTTTTCCAAACATGGTCACATTCACAAGTTCCAGGGATTAGGGCATGCGCATTTCTTTTGGAATGTCACCCTTATTCGCTATACTGCCATATTAACATGATTAATTTGTTGTGTTACAGCAGGTTAAAGCAGAAGCTTGACTAATATACCTGGGCCTTGCCCCGAGTGGCCAGCACAGGATGTTACCCATAACGGGCACTCAATTTGTGCTTAGAAAGTTGACCTAAACGTCTAAGATTGGACGATCAGGAAGACAAAACCACTTCCCACAACGCTGCTCGCAAGATTGCCTCCCATTTCTTTTCTTCAAAAGTCATTACAAAGCCTGGGTAACAGAGTGAGACACTGTCTCTTTTTCTTTTTTTCTTTTTTTTTTTTTTTTTTTTTTTTTTTTTTTTTTTTTGAGATAGAGTCTCGCTCTGTCACCCAGGCTGGAGTGCAGTGGCATGATCTCAGCTCACTGCAACCTTCACCTGTCAGGTTCAAGTGATTCTCCTGCCTCAGCCTCCCAAGTAGCTGGGACTATAGGCACGTGCCACTACGCCCAGCTAATTTTTTGTATTTTTAGTAGAGATTGGGTTTCATTGTGTTGGTCATGATGGTCTCGATCTCCTGACCTTGTGATCCACCTGCCTCAGCCTCCCAAAGTGCTGGGATTACAGGCATGAGCCACTGCGCCCGGCCAAGACCCCTGTCTCTAAAAAAGAATAAGAAGGACCAAGTCCAGAAGACGTTGAAACCACTCTGGAATTAGCTAAGAAGACAGTGACCAGGCAACCTGAGTGAAAGGGAGCTGACTCTCCCCACCTGGCAGTGGGGTGGGTCGGGGAAGGTCAGTCAATCACAGGCAGAGACTGGGGGAGAAGTGAGAGCCCCACTGGGGCAGAAAGCTTGCTCTGCAGCAGCACAGGCAGCTGGCAGACAGCACAGTTGAGAAGGGACAATGTCCTGTGCCCGACACCAGGAAGGAGTTCCATAAGCAGGCTTCTCCCCTCCTACTCACACTGACATCCTCCATTACCAGCAGCTTTGCATATCTGCATTCCTCCTTCTCTGATGCTGTCTACTGCAGAGCTAAGGCCGAGTCTTCTCTTTCCTATGTATTCCCACTATGCTTCCAGCAAAGAATGTTTCATGGAGCAGGTGTTGGATAAACACTTGTTGAATTAAACACACTGTCCTGAAAATGCGATCGAATTCAGGATTGCCTGTTGACTTGGGAGTCAAAGGAAAGTGTAGAAAGGTGGTCTGAGGGCAATTTCCGGCCAAGCCAACTCTAAAGACCTGGCTCATCACCCCTTCCTTCTATTAACATTGGTGCAAAAGTAATTGTGGTTTTTGCCATTGCCTCAGTGGCAAAAACCACAATTACTTTTGCACCAACCTAATACCTTGACTCAATGCCCCTGTTACGTAGAATTGTATATGCACCCCTTTGTACCCCAATAATCCCCGTGCATACTTCTATCATAATTCTCATCACACCATTCTTAAAATGTGCTTGCATGAACTCCGTTGCCTTCTCATTTGATGATAAGGTCTTTGAGGACCGCCATCATCTAATTCATCTCTGCATCTCTAACATTTAGATTAATGGTAACAGCTTGAACTCTGCAGTCAAATAGGATCATATTCAAGCGCTTCCTCTTATGTGTGACCTTGGAAAGCTTTCATTACTTAACCTCTCTAAGCTGAATGAGCTGATGGAGGATTGTTGAGAATTATTATTCTCCATAATAATAATATTATTATTACCATCACTTTTTAATAAATTATTTATTATTAATGCAGGGACAGCATTTAATTCCATACCTGGCACAATCAATTGTAGTTAAATAAATGGTTAAAAGTTCACGGAGGCTGATTTTTCACCCTCTTCCTGCCTGTGTTACTGTCTTTTCCAAGAAACTGATCCAAGAAATGGTAAGTGTGATGTGTATGGCTGCTGACTCCAAAATTCTCTTTTCGTGCTTTCAGATTCCCAGCACAGACATTCCAAGTTCTAGTGCTCCACGTAAACCAGTCCTTGATTTCAGAATTTCTCTAGCTTCACTTTCCCAGTGCAACACCACCTGACGACCGTGGCTTGCCAGAATTCTCCATGACGGGGACTGCATCATTGTCACAGCCGTTGTCATTATGATGTCACCGTTATGTCACCTCAAACATTTCTGTCATTATGTCAATGTCTCATTTCCTTCTCTGGTGAAAAGAAGGAAAAGACTCACAGCCCACCCCGGAATCTATCAAAAGTGCAGAAACCAAACTAGAAAATTTCAAAGTGAAATTTAAATTGTCCCGAGAAATAACACCCGCAGCATGAACTTTCAAAGTTGCTCAAGCCCATATAGAGGAAAGAATAATACACACCAAAAATGAACGGTACATGGAAACGTGTAAGATTGTGTTCTACCAATGTATACAGTTCAGAGTTAAACACACGGGGGAGTAAGTTCAATTTTCCAGAAAAAAAAAGAGAGAGAGAGAGAATTTCCTATTGAGAAATAAAGTCAAGCTAATAATTAAGGAAAGTAGTGAATTAACGAGAAGATCCAAAAATACATATTTTTTTGAGACTGGGTCTGCTTTGTCACCCAGGCTGGAGTGCAGTGGTACAATCTCAGCTCACCGCAGCCTCGATCTCCTGGGTTCCAGAGATCCTCCCACCTCAGCCTTCCAAACTACTGGAATTACAGGTGTGAGCCACTGCACCCAGACCAAAAATCAATTTTTTAAAAAATCAGAATAACTTATAAAAAAGAGAAAAGTCAATGAGGCTGGGCATAGTGACTCACATCTGTAATCCCATCACTTTGGGAAGCCGAAGTGGGAGAATCACTTGAGCCCAGGAGTTTGAGATAAGCCTAGGTAACATAGTAAGATCCCATCTCTATTTTTCAAAAAAATTAAAACTTAGCTGGGTGTGATGGCACATGCCTGTGGTCCCAGCTACTAGGGAAGCTGAGGTAGGAGGATTGCTCAGGCCCAGGAGGTGAAAGCTGCAGTGAGCTGTGATCACACCACTGCACTCCAGCCTAGGAGACAGAGTGAGATCTTGTCTAAAAAAAAAAAGAGAAAGAAAAGTCAAACCACAAAGTTGAAAAATAAGGATGTTTAAATCAGTATTTAATAGGTCAGCCCTGAAAATAAGATAACTAATATCCCGTAAGTCTCTGGATTATGTATATGCTAAAGTATCAATTCATCACAGTAGACAGGGCAGCCAGATAATTCTAACCAAAAATAATCTGCTTTGCATCTCAAATGACCCAGCAGAGCTAGCCCTGTGCCAGTGCATCCTTCACCAAGCTGTCCCGGTGACAACATGACAACATGTCACTGATATTTACTTGCAGACTCCAAGTATCCAGAGAGCCAAACCCACTGAATCTCAGATCTGGCACCATCCACTCAGATCTCGTAACCCCCTTTACTCCCCTCCTCTTCACCCTGGTCTGCTCCGTGAGTGCTCCAGAGGCCACCACTGTGAGTGAATGAGACTGACGATGATGGCTAATGAGGGTGTTGTCACTGTGAATGCTGACAGTCAAGTTCGGGTGGGTCTAGTTTAGACTGCTAGGATTGTAGGCTCTGGTTTCTGCCTTAAAAGGTAATGACAAATGTCAACATGCTGCAGATGGCAAAAGCAAGGTGTCACCTTCTGACTCATTTAACATTTTTGTTAGTGATCCAGGAGCTTGTAAATGGCATGTTACTATTATCTGCAAATGACACCGTATGGGACAATGAGCACATAAGAAGGTAATGCGGCAGACAGTCCCAGGGGCTCGAACAAAGGAAGAGAACCGAATGTCAAGTTGGCAAAAAGAGATGAGCTAATAGGCTTAGGCAGGATGAGACAAACCACAGATAATGGATGGGCTGACTGGCCAGCGCAGATGATGGAAACTCCTAGAGTGAGTCACAGCCCATCACCCTCCTCTCCACTCAAAACTGAAGCTGTCACTGTCAGGCCACTCTGTTGATGTGAGGCTTAAACCACGATCTGGGGGCCATGTGCGCACTTTCATAGTAAAAAACAATTATTAATAGAATGATGAGTCTACGGTGGGGTGGGTGCGAAGACAGAGAACTCTAGAGAATTAGGGGAAGAAAAAGACTAGGCTTTCTGCAAAGGTCAGGGGTGTAGTGTAAATATCCCCTCTGTTTCCTTCTGTTACTTACATGCTCCTACACTGCCTTCTCAGTCACAAGGTGAATGGAACCTCAAACGCTCACTCTCAAGTTGGTACTGGCAACGTATGGCTTGGGTCCACAGATCCTAAACCCATGTTTAGCTTCAGTCCAGGTTCTTTCTACCTGGCTCTTGATTTCTCAGTGAAAGGCCCTAGGCTTGGAGGAAACCCTTCTAGAGGAAGAAAAACACCTCCAAGATTACCCAGTATCTCTTCGCCCTTAATAATCCATGGCTTAAGAGGACGTAGAACTTTCTTCTCTGGAGGCCTTCAAGGAAAAGGCCAACAACCATTACAAAAATAGACAAATGGGATAAGGCAGGAGTGGGAGAGTTAGTAGGAGCCGGAGACAAACAGCCCCACTTTAATCTATTTAATCTGAGATTCTATAGAAGATTTCATTTATAATTTGCTCCTAACGGTTTTTGAAACTCCCTGTTGTCATTGGTTTCCTGCCTTTATTCTTCCTTGTCAGCAAGCGTAGCCTTAAGCAATTCACTGTTCATTAACACCTTCAGAGAGAATTAAAGGAATAAAACTCAAAAGGGGTAGGGGGTAAAATGTTATGAATCCCAACCTCACCTGAGAGAGAGAAATGGTTCAATTGATGTCTTAGGCATCATCTAAAATAAGAATCTTATTCTAATTACAGAGTCCTCCTTAGAATCAAGGTAAGAAATCATATTCTCTATTTTTTTGCATTTTTCTTTTCCTTCTCTTTTTTTCTTAAATGCTTGTGTGATTATATGACCCTTGATACTCAAATCCTGGGATACTATCTAATCTAATGACAGCTCATTCCCTCCCCCATTTATAGAATGAAATATGAATCCGCTGATTCCTTTTTTTTTTTTTTTTTTTTTTTTTTTGAGACAGAGTCTTACTCTATCACCCAGGTTGGAGTAAAGTGGAACAATTTCAGCTCACTGCAACCTCTACCTCTCAGGTTCAAGCAATTCTCCCACCTCAGCCTTGCAAGTAGTTGGGACTAAGGCGCGCCCACCTACGTTTTTGTATTTTTTTGGTGGAGACAGAGTTTTACCATGTTGGCAAGGCCGATCTTGAATTCCTGACCTCAAGTGACCTGCCCACCTCAGCCTCCCAAAGTGCTGGGATTACAGGCATGAGCCACCATGTCTGGCACTATTCTTATCTTATTGAGACCTTGTTCAAAATAGTTTTCTATTGGAAACATGTGGTGTCCAGATTCTGGTGACAATGGGAGGGGAAAGGGATGAAGGAGCATTTTTATTTTTATTTTATTTTTATTTTCATTTTTATTTTTGAGATGGAGTCTCACTCTGTCACCCAGGCTGGAGTGCAGTGTAATTACCAGTGTAATTACCATTTGTGTAATTCACATCCACATAATCAGAATTACGATTATGGTCATGTGGCATTATCACGGCTCACAGCAACCTCCATCTCTGGGGCTTAGGGATTCTCACTCCTCAGCCTCCTGGGACTACCGGCATGAGCCACCATGCCCAGGTAAATGGGAGCACTCTTCTGAG
The DNA here is from genome assembly GCF_007565055.1 of Rhinopithecus roxellana. NCBI lineage: Eukaryota > Metazoa > Chordata > Mammalia > Primates > Cercopithecidae > Rhinopithecus > Rhinopithecus roxellana. The sequence goes on from NC_044557.1 coordinate 23,995,656, forward strand.
TCACCACAGGACACCTGGAGAGGTGATTACCTCTGCAAAGATACTCGGCTCAGGCTCATGGTATCTTAGTCACCTCTACTCTGCAAATGAGGTAGCGATAGCAGTAATCCTCTAAGAGAAAATGAGAGTTTAACAGGCAGCAGAGACTTTGGTTTTGAATTAGGAAAAAGCCCAGAAGTCTTCAATCAGCCATCACATTGGTCCTACCTCAGTCAGGAATGCTTGTGATAGAGACCAGCTCATTTAAAAAAAAAAAAAAAAAAAAAAAAAAAAAAAAAATTCACAGCTGAACAAAGTCAGGCTTCTCTGAAGGGAAAATCGGTCTTTGGTGGGTGGTAAATACATGGTAAATAAGGATGTTTTGTGCAAAAGTAATGAGAATGAATACGTGGAGATTAGGACAGATTTCAGGAGATAGGACATTTGTAGGTTTCATTTTAGAACACTCCCCTTGGAGATACTGATCCTCCTTGACACAGTCATAGTGGTTTCTGTTTTCCAGACCAAACCCTGACTCATTCAGATGTTGAAAAATCATCTCAAACTTAATGTGTCTAAGATCAAATTCATGCTCACTCCCAAACTTTCCTACAAATGGCAACTCCATCATTCCAGTTGCTCAGATAAAAAGTTTCCCTCTCTCTTTTTCTCTCTCTCTCTCTCTGCCTTCCTGCCTCCCACAGACACGTGTACATATATCTCCTACATGAAACCCACCAGCGCATCCCACTGGTGGACCTTCCAAATTCAAATTCATTCCCAATCTGAACCATTTTACCGTCTTTCCACCTCCACTCTGTCTCCTGGCCCCCTAACTGGTCTCCCTTAAAGGCCTAAGTCAGATGATACTTATTTATTCAAAAACTCTCCAATGGCATCTCAGTTTACTCAGTGTGAAATCCAAAGCCCTACAAGCAACCCAGTCCTCTGCCACCTCTTCCATCTCCTCCCTCCAGGTTTCATCTTCCCCTTGTCCCTACCTCCTTGCTGCTCATAGACCGCACAGGTGTGCTCTGTCCTCAAGGTTCCCACTCTCTGCCCATCACACTCTGTCCCCAGCACCCCTTCACATACATCCTCCAGATCGCTGCACCCATGTCAGCTAATTAAAGAGGACTTCCTTCAACACCCTACATAAAATAGCACTGCCCACCCACACTCCCAACTCCTTTACCAGACTTTGTTTTCTCAGGAGCAGTTACACCACCTGGTGTATCTGATGATGTGTTAGCTTTCTCTCCCAACTACAGAATGTCAGCTCCATCGGGGCGGGAACTTTGTTTCACTGCTGTATTCTCAGGACCCGAAACAGTGATTGACACTGTGATTGACATCACAGAAACTCCACAAGTCCTTGCCACATGAATAATATCCCCTGTTTCTCTATTCATAGAGTTTCCTGTCTATTTCCTTAGGGTTCTTCCCTTCTCACGCCCCATCAAAAAAGTTCTTTTGAAAAATGTCTACCCTATCCAGGCTAGTGCGAAGGAACAGGTGGTGTGTCTACACCAGACTTGACAGCAGGGAAATTATGTCCTGATGGCCAGCCATAGTGATAGCAGGGGTGATGTCAGGCTGAGGTATTAGAAGGAATAAATGGACCTGAGGCAGGTTCAGAGAGGAAACCATAGAATGACAGGACTTGGGTCAGCCCAAAGCACTAATCTCTCCTCCTCATTGTTTTCCTCAGACAGAAAGTAATACCCAGAAAGAGTAAGTGACTTTCCCAAGGTCACAGAAATACATATTGGGAAAACTGGGCATGCAGATTAAATCTCCACACTATGTCCCAGCATTATTTCCCTCTAAACTGCATTTGCAAGGGGGAAGAAATTGTTGTTTAAAAAAAAAAAAAAAAAAGTTTAAGCTCATTTTCTTTCTGGGTATTAATTGATGAATCCATTGCAATCCTAACCTTTTTATGTTCCCCATGTTTTTCGATGACTTGCATAAAGATAAAAAAAAGGCAAGCTTATCTAATTTGCATGTGACACAAATCCAAGGGGAAATAGCTAATATAATAAATGACAGAAGCACGATCAAAAAGAGGTTGATGAGCTAGTGCAATGAGCTAAAACTGACAAGACAAAATTTAGCAGGAGTTCAAAAATTTAACTACAAAAACATAGAAAGGAAGGAAATAGGATGTAGCAGCTATGCTTGTGAAAACTACATCGGTGCTCTTCAGGCCACAGCAGAGGTTTAACTGGAGGAGCCCAATGCAATATACAAGCCTGGGCCCCATGCACTGGGGATTCCGACTCAGTAGACAGACAACCATATGTTTTTTAAACTGCTTCACAAATACACTTCAGTTTAAAAACCCCAGTCTACAGCAAGATCAGGGTCAGTCATGAATGAATGTAACATACCACCCACAAACACCCATGTGGTCTTGGGCTGCATGAATAGAAAGACAGACTCTAAAATACAGATGATCAGCCAGGCACAGTGGTGCAGGCCTGTCGTCCCAGCTACTCGGGAGGCTGAAGTGGAAGGATCGCTTGAGCAAGGAGCTTGAGACCAGCCTGGACAACACAGTGAGACCCCTCTCAAATTATTATTTTTAAAAGGTGACCATATTTCCTGTTCTATGTCAACCAACCTCCTTATTCGTTTAATTACTGATTCACTCATCCATTCATAACTTCGATGAAGTGCCTATTAAGAGTTAGGCATTAGGTTTGCTATAATGAGAAGTCAGACACAACCCTGTACTCACAGAGCTCACAATCTTTTGGGAGAATGTTACTCACGTAACTGGTATCTCTGGCTTCACCAGCCTGTAAGCGAACATGAGGACCACCTTGCAGTATCACTCCAGGTCTCAATGTTCCTTATCTCCATAGGTTTGCATCGCAAGAAGTCCAGCCTGTTCCTAGAATTTCTCTCCCTAGATATCTTCAAGAGTCTGCAGGTGAGCTTAAAAGTGTCCAGAATTCACTCTGGATTTCTTCTAACTTTTTTTTTTTTTAATTTAGAGACAGGGCCTTGCTCTGTCACTCAGGCTGGAGTGCAGTGGCACCATCATAGCTCACTGCAGCCTCAAACTCCTGGGCTCAAGTGATCCTCCCACCTCAGCCTCCTGAGTAGTAGTTGAGACTACAGATGCGTGCCACCACACCCAGCTACTTTTTTTTTTTTTTTTTTTTAAGAGACAGAGTCTTGCTCTGTTGCCCAGGCTGGAGTGCACCAGCACAGTCTTGGCTCACTGCAACCTCCGCCTCCTGGGTTCGGCAATTCTCCCGCCTCAGACTCACGAGTAGCTGGAATTACAGGCATGTGCCACAACACTCTGCTAATTTTTATATTTGTATTTTTAGTAGAGACGGGATTTCACCATGTTGGCCAGGCTGGTCTTGAACGCCTGACCTCAAGTGATCCGCCCACCTCAGCCTTCCAAAGTACTGGGGTTACAGGTGTAAACCACTGCACCTGGCCTAATTTTTTAATTTTTTGTAGAGACTGAGTCTCATCATGTCGCCCAAGCTGGTCTTGAACTCTTGGGCTCAAGTGATCCTCCTGTTTCAGCCACTCAAAGTGCTGGGATTACAGGCATGAGCCACCACACCTGGCCTCTTCTCACTTCTTGAAGAGAGGATGGGAAATTTTATACTCAATCCAAGAGCCAAGATTCTATAACCAATGACTTCAGTACTAATTGCAAAGGAAATTTCCACCACAGCCAGTCTCTCATTTTTATGGTGCTGTGACCTGTTTAACGAAATATAACAGAAAATACTCCCTCCCTATGCATGCGATATCCTACAGCAAAGATGCCAATGTCTTCAAATGTTAACCTTCATGTAATTCACATCCACATAATCAGAATCACCAGCCTCACACCACCATCTCCACCTACCCCAGCCTGGCTAGGTCCTGATGAATTCTATAACCAGTATTATCTACCCCTCCAAGCCTGTGGACCCAATGCTGAGGGTGGCTTGAGGTCATCTCTTCTTGTCCATACAGTGAGTTTCTCTCAGAGACCTTATTCTCGTCTGAGCCACATCAGACTATTAGACGTGTTTTTTTTGTTTTTTTTTTTTTTTTTTTTTTTTTTTTTTTTTTTTTTTTTTGAGACGGAGTCTCACTCTGTCACCCAGGCTGGAGTGCAGTGGCCGGATCTCAGCTCACTGCAAGCTCCGCCTCCCGGGTTTACGCCATTCTCCTGCCTCAGCCTCCCTAGTAGCTGGGACTACAGGCGTCCGCCACCACGCCCGGCTAGTTTTTTGTATTTTTTTAGTAGAGACGGGGTTTCACCGTGTTAGCCAGGATGGTCTCGATCTCCTGACCTCGTGATCCGCCCGTCTCGGCCTCCCAAAGTGCTGGGATTACAGGCTTGAGCCACCGCGCCCGGCCAGACGTGTTTTTATATCCTTGTGCCTCTATGGGGGGTCAGAGTCCCATACTGTCTGTCAGGGGAGCTACTTCAGTGCCAGATGGAAGTGTCTGTGAATAAACAGTCTCCCTTTCCAGCATCAACTCTTCATCTCCAATGCCCTTCCCAGACAAAAGTATGTTGAACTCAGAATGCTGAAATTAGTTCTAGGAACCAGATTTTAAAGGGTCATGAACAAGCTGGAGTTTACTCAAAAGACATTGGACAAGAAAGAATGATAGAAGGAATTAAACATGTTAAGCCTGGTCCCCTCTGAATCTGTGATTCTCTGAATGGCACAAGAAAGCAAGCATTTGGTAGAGAATGTTTGGATTTTGAACAGAAGTTCTCTGAAAAGGAATTTGAAGGAAAAAGATTTTATTCCATTGAATAGTGTGCAAAGGAGAGACATAGCCTTCCATTTAAAGTGAAGGTGTGACCCAGAGAACAAAGGGAGAGTTGAGGGTTTTGTTTTGTTTTGTTTTTGGGTTTTTTTGTTTTTGTTTTTGTTTTGTTTTGTTTTTTGAGACATAGTCTCACTCTGTCACCCAGGTTCACCGCGACCTCTGCCTCCCAGACTCCAGCAATTCTCCTGCCTCAGCCTCCCGAGTAGCTGGGATTACAGGCACCCACCACCGCACCCAGCTAATTTTTGTGTTATTGGTAGAGACTGGGTTTCACCATGTTGGCCAGGTTGGTCTCGAACTCCTGACCTCAGGTAATCCACCCACCTCGGCCTCCCAAAGTCCTGGGATTACAGGCGGGAGCCACAACACCCTGCAGAGAGTTCAGGTTTTACAGTCAAATTTCTCACCCAGGTTCCCAATCAGGTCTACTTATGCAAATGAAGGATTCAAACTTGCTTAGTTCTGATTGGTCAACACATGAGTTCTGATTGGTAGATACAGCTGAATCCTGATAGGTTGATAAAGCTAAGCCCCGAATGGCCAAGGCAGGTGAGCTCTGATTGATTGATTCAAGTGAACTCTGAAAGTCCTAAAGTTAAGTAGGGATATGGGTTTTTGAGGAACTCAGTGTACACATATGACCTGTAGTCAGCAAATGGCTGCCTGACTCTTTTTAAAATAGGCATGGGCAAAGTGGCTCATGCTTGAACTCCCAGCACTTTGGAAGACCGAGGTGGGAAGACTCCCTCAGCTCAGGAGTTCAAGACCAGCTTAGGCAGTGTAGCAAAACTCCTTTAAATAAATAAATAAATAAACACATAAATAGATCCAGTTAGCCACTCAGGATCCATCTTGAAGAAACGGCTGTTTCAGGTTCACATTTGTTCTCAGGGTAACAATGTGTACTCTGCTTAGGCTGACAGGCTTGGATTGGAGATAGCAGGAAACAAAACTGAAAGAGATAGTTAGGCCTAGGAAAACGTAAGAAACCTGTTCGGAGTTTAGCAGGCCATGAGGACCATGGAGATGTCTGCACAGAGTAGAAGCCCACTCAGAGCCGGGCTGTGGTCCTCTGTAGTGGGTGGAGTGATGATTGGTGCAAGCAAAAGACTAAAGGCAAAGAAAACTGTTAGGATACTCAGCACGATCCAGAGATCAGACAGGAAGTTTCTGAGCTAGAAGAGACACAGTGAGAACAAACAACGGGGGGTTGGATGAAAGAGAAAGTACAGAAGTAGAATTCAGAGGACTTGGCAAATGAGTGGATGGGGAAGAAAACAGGGAAGAGGGAGGTGTCAGACTCGGCCTGCTACTTCAGGTCCAGGTCTATGGATACAAGGTAATGACATCATTAGAAATTTTATGGTCGGGCGCAGTGGCTCAAGCCTGTAATCCCGGCACTTTGGGAGGCCGAGACGGGCGGATCACGAGGTCAGGAGATCGAGACCATCCTGGCTAACACGGTGAAACCCTGTCTCTACTAAAAAAATACAAAAAACTAGCTGGGCGAGGTGGCGGGCGCCTGTAGTCCCAGCTACTGCGGAGGCTGAGGCAGGAGAATGGCGTAAACCCAGGAGGCGGAGCTTGCAGTGAGCTGAGATCCGGCCACTGCACTCCAGCCCGGGCGACAGAGCGAGACTCCGTCTCAAAAAAAAAAAAAAAAGAAATTTTATTTATTTTATTTTATTTATTTTTTTTGAGAGGGAGTCTCGCTCTGTCACCCAGGCTGGAGGGCAGTGGCGCAATCTCAGCTCACTGCAACCTCCACCTCCCGGGTTCAAGTGATTCTCCTGCCTCAGCCTCCCGAGTAGCTGGGATTACAGGTACGCGCCACCATGGCTGGCTAATTCCTTTGTATTTTTGGTAGGGACAGGGTTTCACTATGTTGGCCAGGCTGGTCTCAAACTCCTGATCTCAGGTGAACTGCCCACCTCTGCCTCCCAAAGTGCTGGCATTACAGGCATGAGCCACCACGCCAGGCCAGAAAGTTTAAAATGAGAAGGATATTTGGGTTGAGAAGGAGAACAGGAGAGACTGAGATAGGTAAATAAAGAGTATTTGTTCTATTTTGAACATTGTGAAAATTAGCTCCATGTGCCACCCGGCTGGGAATGTTTAGAAGACAGTAAAGAAGGTAGAAATGATCTTCAATGGGATAGGGTGAAGTTGAGGGAGGAAAAAAAAAAAACACACACACACACACTACATTAAATAAGCAGGTGACCATTTGTGACCCTGGAGAGAACCATTTCTGCAGAGACGTGGCAATGGGAAGTGAAATGCAAGGGTTAGTTAAGGACGTAGTCAATGGGAGGAAGTGGACAAGATAAGACAGCTTCATAACAATACAGTCTTTTTCTGATTACAAAAACTCATAGCAATTTATTGCAAAATGTTTTTAAGGAAGTATAAAGAAACCTTACATTTCCCATCCTCCCACCCCCAGAGATAAACACTATGAACATGTTGGGATAGTTCCCTCCAGACATTTTTTCTCTGCATATATTAGGGAGGTTTAGGTTTTTTAATTGGAATCACACTTTATATGCAGGTTTATTCCTGATTGTTTCACTGAACTTTTATCTAGAGAATTTTTATATGTAATTAAACAGTTTTCAAATGCTGTTTTCAATGTTTTGAGCCCAACTTTTGCAAAACTAAACCACAGTTCATGTCAACAGCTAGGGCAATCATTGTTTCAAATCTCTTAATGTTATAAAGCTCCATCTTCCTTGATGTTGGGGAGAACGATAAAGACAGAAAGTTAGCTCCAGGGTATGGGAGGTGGAGGGGAGAGCGATTGAAGGGATTTTGTTTGTTTTTAATGTCGGAAAAACCTGAATTTGTTTTAAGATAGATGCAAGCGAAATTCAGACCGAACACTGAAAGGGGTTCAAGGCTCTGGGGAAGACCTGAGTTTATGGGAGGGTGGTGCTCTTGAGCCTCTCAGCCCACAGACAGACCAAGAAAGACCCCACACCACCACAGTCAACTCACTGCATGAGACATAAACACGGTGCCTGCTACTGTGCAGCCTCATGACCCTCCGCTGTTGGGAACTTGATGTCCTACTCAGGGGACAAAATGGCACCAGAGGAAGTTATCCTGTTAGGTTAACTGTCAGTTATCCTGACTTTCAGGGCTAATGAGATAGTATCTTCTGAGCTCCTCAGAAAAACGGGCTACCTAGAATTAGGACAAACTCTTGTTCTAATTATTTAGCAGGGCCACGTTGCCTTCTCTCTTCCGATGGTCAGTCTTGGCTCTGGGGGATCAAGACTGCTTCCTACTCCTTTGCTTTCCATCTCTCCCAGAAGCCAATATGACTATACCTGCCTGGCCTCCTCGACCTCCTTTTGATCCCTTCCCGTCCCAGCCTCTATTCCATTCCACAAAAGCATTAAGATCCCCAAATGCCAAGGCCTGCGGCTCAGCTCCTGTGCCCTTAAGCAATCCTTGCTGCCTCGGTTTGCTGCACATAATCCTCCATAGACAGCAGCCTGAGGTTCTATGTAAGCATCAGGCTATCCGCCACTGAAAACTCTTTTGATGTTTTTGTTGCTGAAAACATCCAAGTAGTGCATCACTGGAAGAAAAGGAAAGGGAACATGAGTCTCCAACGGCTAAACATCCCTTTGCATTTCAGATCGCCTGAAACTATCATGCGAAAAAGTCAATCAAGCAGCATGTATTAAGCCACGTGCATTGGTGTCACCGCCAGTTTCCCCAAGACAATACTAAGGAAACATGAATGGGAAGAAAGGGCAGAGCTATTCGGTAGCCAGGAGTACCCTCTAGTGTTCAGTCAGAGGCCTTGACTCCCTCCACAACCCCACAAGCCAAATAAAAATAATATGAAGATACTCTGCTAAACAGTGGATTGTTCATCTTGTAGCATCTTAATGTTTTTTCGGATTACCATTACCGGTCTAGGCCACACAGAGAAAGGCAAGCTGTTCTTTTCACAAATTATTCCAACTGAATACAAGATTAAGGCAGCCATGGGTCATTTATTCACTATCCAATAGCAATAATATCCATGTTTGATCATGGAGCAGGGTTATTTTACAACTATTAAGCTAACCCTAGAAAATGTTGTTTTAGTTTTGGAGGGTTTGGGGGATTGTTTGTTTTTTACTGATGAGAGCTCTATGTTGCCCAAGCTGGAGTGCAGTGGCTATTCACAGGTGCAATCACAGCACACTGTAGCTTCCAACTCCTGGGCTCAAGCAATCCTCCTGCCTCAGGCTCCCCAGTAGCTGGGACTACAGGCCCCTGCCAGCATGCAAGCTCCAGAATATGTTTTGATGGTAACATCTAGTGCTATCAAAATTGTTAAAAAATTGATTAAACTCATACTTTGTTTGTATGTGTGTATACATATACGTGTATATACGTGTGTATATACATGTAATACACACGTATATACACGTATATGTACACACACATACACACGTATACATGTATATATGTGTGTATATATACACATTTTTTTTTTCTTTTGAGATGGAGTCTCGCTCTGTCACCCAGGCTGGAGTGCAGTATCTCAGCTCACTACAACCTCCACCTTCCAGGTTCAAGCGATTCTCCTGCCTCAGCCTCCTACATAATTGGAATTGCAGGCACCTGCCAACAAGCCCAGCTAATGTTTGTACTTTTAGTGAGTCAGGGTTTTACCACGTTGGCCAGACTAGTCTCAAACTCCTGACCCCAAGTGATCCACCTGCCTCGGCCTCCCAAAGTGCTGGGATTACAGGTGTGAGCCACCCTGCCCGATCATACTTTGTATATTGATATTTGCTAAACTCATCATTATATATTGGGAAGCAACATTATAATCTGTTTAGGTATCACGAAATACGTTACTGTTTGATCCTGACTCCAAGAAATAATGCAACAGAATTTTTTAAATGATACAAATAGGAAAGTAGACCAGAGCTTTATTTGCAATAGCTTCTTACTGTTATATTATTCGGCCACTTAAAATAATGATTTTACAGCCTCTATGTGTGGCTTCATGTAAAATGAAAAAAAGCAGGTTGTAAATTGCACGTACAATGTAATTACAAGTTGTAAAATGTGTACATTGTATGGATATGTACAAATACTAGGTTGGAATGTAAAATAATAAATACAAATAATATTTGGTCACTTTGTGTTAAAGTAAGAGATTCTATTTGTTATTTGTATATTCTTTGTTTTGTTGTTTTGTTTTTAATTTTGTTATGGCTGCCTTTAAACTGCTTACTAACATGTATCTAGCTTGGAAAAAGGATTTCAGGCCCACAAGACCCTTTCTCAAGTCAAAGCTAAGCCATTAAGTAATTCTCAGCTTGTGGCTTGAGGCCAAATAATCCTTTTGTGGTTTTTGTTGCTAAAGCCAAGAATTCTATTAATTGGAAATAAGACATAATGAATACACAACAACAAATGAATTACAAGAAACATCATGGCCTATCAGTAAAACCACATTATATGAATTGTATGATGTTAGATGAATTATATGAATATCAAGGATATGAATGTAATGTTGACACAAATAACTTGGAATAAGAGTCTTAATAAAAATATCAGAACATGTAATAGTACATTCACACCTGTTAGCAACAGTTTAATCACATAGATTGGAAGTAAGTTTGAAGTGCTTTATGTTGATGAAATTGTTAGTGTTAGTTTTTCTTTTGCTGTGAAGTTCTCGTGGTTCAAAATTTTTTATGACAACTCACCTTAGAGATTAAGAAGTCTGGAGTCAAGTGGACCTGTACTTAGCCCTCCTCTTGTACTCAGGAGAAGAAGTTCCTGTGGTCTCAGCAATTTAGCAGGTGACCCAGAAGTGTTCTCAAAACCAGGCAAGCAGTAGCTAGAACAAAGTGATTGTCTAAAAAGCAGCTTTACAATGGGCTTTCAGAGAGTGTTTGTAGCATCCAGTTCAGGACTTGTGACAAAGATTAAAATTCTAGCCAGGTTTTGGTCTTTAACTGAAGATTTGGTCTAAGCCACTGGAACAGTCACAGAACAGATTTGAAATCACACCATACTCATGGCTATACGATTCAAAATTAACGACACAACTATCTGAATATCTCCAAATATATGACATGAGGATAAAGATACAGCCCAGAGAATGTTTCAGAAACAGTCAAACCATTCAAAGGCAGAACAAAGGAAGGTAAGGTATGTTCTTAAAAAAGGCCAGTCAGGGACAAATAAATCAATCTTGACAAATAATATTAATCTTCTCATAAATGATTTCCTCACTGAAATTTGTATGCAAATCAATTTGAGAGTAGAAACATAAGGAAAAATGGAAAAATTCACAAAGTAAACGAACAGCCTTTCTAATGATGAACATATTGGCTGGGCATGGTGGCTCACGCCTGTAATCCCAGCACTTTGGGAGACTGAGGTGGGTGAATCACTTGAGGTCAGAAGTTCAAGACCAGCCTGGCCAACATGGTAAAATCTTGTCTCTACTAAAAATACAAAAATTAGCTGGGCCTGATGGCGTGTGCCTGTAATCTCAGCTCCTCAGGAGGATGAGGCAGGAGAATCACTTGAGCAGGAGCAGCAGAGGTTGCAGTGAGCTATCGCACTACTGCACTCCAGCCTGGGTGACAGAGCAAGACTCCATCTCAACAACAACAACAAAAATTGCTGAACATATTATAAAAGAAATAAACCCATGGTGAAATAGTCATAATTCAGCATGTAAGGATATGCATTCCACTTGCCAACAAAAAACATGAAGATCCTGGCAAGCACAATATGAAACTCACTGCAGAGTGAGTCGAGTATCTGAGCTGGAGTTGCCCTTAGCTTCATGGTATAAAGTTGGATATGGGTTATACTGAGGAGAAAATAAAGTTTTGTTTTCTTTTGCCTGGAATGAATTCCATTATGCAACTTCAGAACCAGTATTCAGAGTCCGGGTAGCCTCTTGTAGCTTCCAGTTGCAGCTCCCTCTCCTTGTCCTCTTTTCCTCTTCTGACATCCAAACTTTTTTTTCTTTTTTTCTTTTTGGAGACAGAGTCTCGCTCTGTCACCCAGGCTGGAATGCAGTGGCACAATCTTGGCTCACTGCAACTTCCGCCTCCCGGGTTAAAGCAATTCTCTGCCTCAGTCCCCCGAGTAGCTGGGATTGCGGGCGCCCACCACCACGCCCAGCTAATTTTTGTATTTTTAGTAGAGATGGGGTTTCACCATCTTGGCCAGGCTGGTGTTGAACTCCTGACCTCGGGATCCGCCCACCTCAGCCTCCCAAAGTGCTGGGATTACAGGTGTGAGCCATTGCTCCTGGCCCCAAACTTTTAAAAGAAAGGAATCACAGACAGGGTTGTTACTGGGCACTCCCCAGTCTTAAACAAGGACACGGATCTTTTCAAAGTTGTTTTTATTGCCCTTAAATGACACTATTGAAAGCTCACTGGTGTCCTAACTCTGGTTGGTGGCTAGCAATGGGGTGAGGCGGGGTAAATGGAAGAGCAGGTGCCCTATATTAATCCATTCTCACACTGCTATAAAGATACTACCCAAGGCTGGGTGACTTATATACAAATGAGGTTAATTGACTCACAGTTCCACATGGCTGGGAAGGCCTCAGGAAACTTACATTCATGGTGAAAAGGGGAAAAAGTCACCTTCTTCACAAGGCAGCAGGAAAGACAGAGAAAAGCAAAGGAGGAACTTGCCAAACGCTTATAAAACCATCAGATCTCATGAGAACTCACTATCACAAGAACAGCCTGGGGAAACGGCCCCCATGATCCAACACCTCCCACCGGGTTCCTCCCTCAATACCTGAGTTAACAATTCAAGATTAGATTTGTATGGAACAAAAGCCAAACCATATCTTGCCTCAAGACCAAAAATGAGTGTTAATCAGAGACAGTTTAGAAGTTAATCCTTTTTAGGCCGGGCGCGGTGGCTCAAGCCTGTAATCCCAGCACTTTGGGAGGCCGAGACGGGCGGATCACAAGGTCAGGAGATTGAGACCATCCTGGCTAACACGGTGAAACCCCGTCTCCACTAAAAAATACAAAAAAAAAAAAAAAACTAGCCGGGCGAGGTGGCAGGCGCCTGTAGTCCCAGCTACTCGGGAGGCTGAGGCGGAAGAATGGCGTAAACCCGGGAGGCGGAGCTTGCAGTGAGCTGAGATCCGGCCACTGCACTCCAGCCTGGGCGACAGAGCGAGACTCAGTCTCCAAAAAAAAAAAAAAAAAAAAAAAAAAAAAAAGAAGTTAATCCTTTTTGTAGGAAGAGAAAATGGCATCAAGATAGCCAGCAGAGATAAATTAGGTTAAATTAGTAAATTTAGAAGAAACCAAACAGAGCAGCCAGGACCTTGTAGTAAGAGACAGGGAGTGGGAAAAAGAGAAAGACAAAAAGGAGAACTATTGAATAATTTGCATCTGTCGGCAGGGCGCAGTGGCTCACGCCTGTAATCCCAGCACTTTGGGAGGCCGAGGCGGGAGGATCACGATGTCAAGAGATCAAGACCATCCTGGCTAACATGGTAAAACCCAGTCTCTACTAAAAACACAAAAGAATTAGCTGGGTGTGGTGGTGGGCGCCTGTAGTCCCAGCTACTCAGGAGGCTGAGGCAGGAGAATGGCGTGAACCCGGGAGGCAGAGCTTGCAGGGAGCCGAGATCGCACCACTGCACTTCAGCCTGGGCGACAGAGCGAGACTCCATCTCAAAAATAAAATATAAGTAAAAATAAAAAATAAATAAAAATTTGCATCTGTCATCTCAAAAGTCAGCAGGGGGTCCAACTAAGGCTGAACTGCATATGTCCACTGCTAACTGACCTGGGAGTTCACTGCCCTCCTTTTGGCAATTCCATTAGGGTAAGAAAAAAGCACATTCCAAGAAAGAAAACTGCAGTGTAAGTCCACTCTACATGCAGACTAATTGGCTCCATCCTTGAGGAGGAAGGTCAAAAGAAAAGTTCCAAGGAATCTGTGCTTTGGATGAAGAACGAACATGATGAATCTGATTTGGATACTTAAGGAATGAGTTGGACTTGTGGGGGCTGTTGACTTGTTTCTTCTCCTACTGGTCAACCAGGGAATAAAGTCATGCAACTGACACATACACACCCTTTCTTGGTTCTACATGTGAAAGGAAAATAAATCATGGGACCCCAAAATCACTAAGCCACAGGGAAATGTCAACCTGGGAACTGCGTCAGGCAAACCTGCCTCCCATTTCATTCCAAAATAAGATAGCTACAAAGACTTCTTTTAAAACGACATACCTTGCTCACAATTTGCCCGCAAGGAAATTCCTTGTGGGCCTCAAGATCTTTACCCTAAAACAGTTCTGCTGAATTTCACCCTGGCAATGTAAATTGACAGTTTATCTTCACAGGTGCCAGACAGAAAGTCATCCCTCTGCTCACCTGAGACAAATGCATATCTGATTGCTCTCCTCTGCCCTATTGTTCATGTAAAAATGCAGATTCGCTGAGCTGGACTAAAGCATAAGTGACTATTCCTCTACACGTACCCCTGACACTTAAATTGTTCATTCAGTGAAAGGCGGGTCAGCCGGGTGCAGTGGCTCACGCCTGTAATCTCAGCACTTTGGGAGGCCAAGGCAGGTAGATTACTTGAAGCCAAGAGTTCAAGTCCAGCCTGGCCAACATGGTGAAACCCCATCTCTACCAAAAATACAAAAATTAGCTGGTCGTGGTGGCAAGCGCCTATAATCCCAGCTACTCACGAGGATGAGGCAGGACAATCACTTGAACCCGGGAGGTGGAGGTTGCAGTGACCCGAGATTGTGCCACTGCACTCTAGCCTGGGTGACAGAGTGAGACTCCATCTCAAAAAAAAAAAAAAAGAAAGAAAGAAAAAAAAAGGCCGATCAAAAACTCAAAAGAATGCAACTGTTTGTCTCTATTTACCTGGAAGCCCCTGCTTCAAGTTGTGCCACCTTAACAGACTGAATCAATGTACATATTACACATATTGATTGATGTCTCATGTCTCCCTAAAATGTATAAAAGTAAGCTGTGTCCCAACCACCTAGACACAGTTTCTCAAGATCTCCTGAGGCTATGTCATGGGTGTGTCTTCAACCTTGGCAAAATAAACTTTCTAAATTGATTGAGACCTGTTTCAGACACTTTGGGTTTGCATGCACATCAGCATCACAGACTGGAAGAAACCACACACTGGGGAATAGTGAAAGAGCACCTTCCCAGGGTCCCATGTAAGTTGTCCTGGGTTAGAAGCAATCTACACGAGCTCCTGTGAGATTGCACTTTATTTGTTAGGAGTTAGCTTGCGGTAATCAACATACAACCTCCACCCTTGCAAAAAAAAAGAAAACAAATGGCGGTGGCATCTACAAATCCGGAGAAGTGACCCAAGAGAGGGAGAACAGGAAATACAAGTATGGCAGCATATTTATTGACTCTACAAACATCAGTGCCAGACTGATGATTAGAGGGTTGGTCCAATGTATATTTTAATTTTAATGACTAAACTCGACCAAGAACTGATCTTTGAGAAGAAAAGCTTGTCTTGGCCACTGGCCACAGCAGCAGGAGAGATGGGAGCAGAGGGGTGGGCAGCCAGAGAGAAGCTCTCCCAGGGTCCTATGTCAGTTGGCCTGGTTTAGAATCAATCTACACAGGCTCCTGTGATGTTTCATTCTATTTGTTAAGAGTTAGCTTGGAGTGATCAACAAACAAACCAAAAAAAAAAAAAAAAAATGGCAGTGGCTTCTACAAATCCAGGGAAGTGACCCAAGCATCACAGGAGCCCAGGCTCCTTCTATCTTGTTGCTCCCAGAGGTGGAGTCTTGGCCTCAAGGCCCAAGAGGTAGCATCTGTCTTCCAGACAGCAAGATAAAGAAGGAGGCAGAGACCTTGAGAAGGCAGGTCTTAAGCTCCCAAGAGATGGAGAGGAGCAAAGAAGGGAATGGAAGCAAATGTCAAAAGCAAACATCACTGTACCACTGCAAAACTTCTCTGAGTATCTTGGGTTGCTGATACCTGGTTAATTGCCCCCAGTGGCCTCAGATATCAGGCTTTATCTGTGAGGCACACCAAGAAAAGATGCAAATCTGAGAACTGAAGAGCAAACCCACCTTGACTGAAGTTTCCATGGCTGCAGACTGGGAGAGGACTCCTGTCATCCCCAACAACTACGGACCACATACAGGTAGATTCCTATTTCTACCCTCAGCTTGCTGTGTACCTTAGAAGTCTCCTGGCTCCTCTAACCAATAGTTTCCTGTTTACATAAATAGGAATCCTATTTCTGCCCTCTGGCCATCCTTTAGAGTTAGGAAGGATAAAACAAACGGCAGTAAAGAACTTGAAACTCCTTAAATATATGTATCATATAACTAGTCTCATACAGTTTCAAGATTTCAACTAATTATAATATGAGCTAGAGGTTTAGTAGAAAATTTGGGGGTAGAGGGGCTAACTTAGAGGAGTCCTGTACTCTCTTATTCCTTGCACCTGCAGTGACTATTATGGCCATCTTACAAGGCTTCACAGTTCATATGCTCTGGTTGTAATGCTAGCTTATGCTGGGGCACAAATGAATTCTCCTTCATGCACAATCTTCCTGAAATAATCCTAAAGCATTGAAAGAAGTTGTCCTACAAAAGTTGATGGATTCTGCAATTCACTTTGCAGATGAGCGTAGCCATGTAAGAAGTAGACGACTGGCCAGGTGCAGTGGTTCATGCCTATAATTCCAACACTTTGGGAGGCCAAGGTGGGAGGATCACTTGAACCCAGGAGTTTGAGAGCAGCCTGGGCAACATAGTGAGATCTCCTCTCATGGAGGAAGAGAAGGACGAGGAGGAGGAGGAGGAGGGGGAGGAGGAGGAGGAGGGGAAGAGGAAGAGAAGACGGACTCCTCTGGCTCCAAAACCTCTGATGTTTGCCCTCTCTTTTCCCGATAGGGTCTGCTTTCCCCATCAGCCAGCCACAGCCTGGCCAAATAAACCACTGTCCTAGAACTCCCCACATGGTTTTCTCTCATCTACTCTCTGGGTCAGCATCTGGTGCTGAGTGATCCAATTCCTGGAGCCAGCCAGTGCCACAGAGCTAAGCCGTTATCTCCCCCAGTGCCACCGCCACTGGGGCTTAGAGACCCCCATTCCCACTGGTTCCCTCCTTGACACAGCCACTAAAGTGCTTCTGAGCCACCACCACCACCCCACAGCCTGCCACCCTACCCTACAATCACTGTCCCTAGAGCTCTGTCTCTTACTCACTCCATCCAGCTGGGCTTTTCTCCCTCACCAAGAAATTAACACAACTTCTAGCGTGCTTTCTCTCCTCTCTCTCTCTCTCTGCCATGTGCAGAAAGAAGATGTAACCTTGCAAAGTTGCACATTTAAGCAAAAACCTGTGCATCCAGGAGCGATGTGGCTAATTTTTCCCAAGGGCTGAGGGTCCTTGGAGCCTCAGCATTTTGCTGCCTCCCTCACCTGGGGACCTCCTCAGCATCTCCAGCTCACCCTTCCCCACATCACCCTCCCTGTAGGAACCACAACAGTCTCCCCGGGCTCTACATTAGGGATCCCAATGACTTGTATATTTCATTTTCATCCCTGCCTTCCTCCATGCCACTCTCAGAGCCTAGCTAGTCCTTATGGACACTTTATCCAGTGCCAAACCATCCAAACTTCCAGGGAGAGGAAGGATCCCATAGGCCAAATGCTTTCCAGGAAAAGAGGGGAAAGAGGAAAATGCATCCAGAGAATCAAACCTGACCTCCCTCTCCCCTCACCACATCCTCCTCCCTAGGATGGTGATATGGTTTCACTGTGTCCCCACCTAAATCTCATCTTGAATTATAGCTCCCATAATCCCATGTGTTGTGGGAGGGGCCCTGTGGGAGATAATTGAATCATGGGGGCAGTTTCTCTCATACTGTTATGGTGGTAATGAACAAGTCTCATGAGATCTGATGGTTTTATAAGTGGAAAACTCTTTCACTTGGTTCCCATTCTCTCTTGCCACCACCGTGTAAGACATGCCTTTCCCCTTCCGCCATGATTGTGAGGCCTCCCAGCCATATGCAACTATGAGTCCACTAAATCTCTTTTTCTTTGTGAATTATCCAGTCTCGGGTATGTCTTTATCAGCAACCTGAAAACACACTAATAAAGATGGGCAGCTACTGTCCAAATCCCTGAGCTGTGTTAAGCCGTGGGGTTACAAATCCACAGAACATCTGTAAACCTCAGAGGTGTATAGCACCAATATGTGCTGAACACTACAGAAAAAGAAGTGGCTGGTGTGTTGCCTTCCAAAAGCTTACAATCAAGTTAGGAAAGGCAAGGGTGGCACACATTTAAACAATAAAGAAATAAATAGCATCATGGCATATAACAGTGGAAATTATGTGGCATCGGCTCTGAACCAGTGTTTCTTTAGCATACATAAGAGCACCTGAAAAACATATTTAAAGCACAGATTCCTGAGCATCATTCCCAGATATTTTTATTTAGTACCTGTGGAGTAGGTTTGCAATCTTTTTAAGAAAAATCCAGCCGGACATGGTGGCTCACGCCTGTAATCCCACCACTTTGGCAGGCCAAGGCAGGCGGATCACTTGAGGTCAGGAGTTCAAGAACAGCCTGGCCAACATGGTGAAACTCTGTCTCTATTAAAATTACAAAAATTAGCCAGGCATGGTGGTACATGCCTGTAATCCCAGTTACCCGGGAAGCTGAGGCAGGAGAACCGCTTGAACCCAGGAGGTGGAGTTGCAGTGAGCCAAGATTGTGCTACTGCACTCCAGCCTGGGCAACAGAGCTATAGACTCCATCAAAACACACACACACACACACACACACACACACACACACACAGACAGAAAAAGAAAAATCCCAGGTGATTTTGATGCTAGGATGCCAAGAAAATAGCACAAAGATACAGCACAATAGGTATCATGGATGACATAAGCTTTCATTGCAACAACCAAATCACAACTAAAACTACTTAAAACTATCTGTTTTCTGTGCTAGCCAGTTCCATTACTGCACCAGGCACCACACTTAGCAAAACCAATTGCTCTATGTTGCCCAAAGTATTTTTCCATAACTGAAAGACATCTGAAAAAGGAAGAAAATATGAGTTGTCTTAGTGAGACTCATATGAATTTTTCAGTTGCTACAAGAGGTAATTAATTAGAGGGCACTTTTGGTGTCTTGTCATCTTGATCAATCTGGTTTAGCCTCCAGGGCTATCAACCTCAGAGCTGGAAACACTTATTCCCCAGGCCAAATCTGCTGCCCCCACCTAGATCCCAGCAAAGCTTGGTGACCTCTGCTAAACCACAGACAGCTACACACGAGCTCTTGCCATCCCACCTGCAAGGAAACAGCCATGCAATTTAAAGATGGAAGAGACTGTGGTCGTCATTTTACATTTTATGAACCTCTTCATTTTACAAGTAAAGAAATAGAGACCCAGAGATCCAAGGGCACAGGGCTAATGCCACCTCTCCTTGAAGTCAGATAGGAAGAGTCCTCATACCTCCTGCAGCCAAAATACAGTCATCCCCACTTTCCCTCTTAGAAAGAGGGTGACAGATGGGAGAGTAGCGTTTTTCCTTGCCACCTAACCCTGTCTATTTCCAAATCACTCATCAATTCACTCAGCAGCCTTGTCAAAAACACATTTTGAGCCCTGCAGGGGGCCCAAGAAAACTTGGAGACAAGAGGGAATGGGGCTAAGTGACTTCCAATGAGTGGGAGTGACTTCCCAATGGGACAGAGGATGTCAGGCAGGAAACGCATGTTCATTGGGTCACTGTATCCCTGCACAAAGCCCAGAGCTGAAGGGCAGAGGGAAGGCAGCAGACCAAAGCAAGGAAGCAGGTCAGGCTTTGAGCTCAAGGTTTCCTTTCTACAGGTTCTAGGGGAAGAGGAGCCCACCAAAAAAAGAAAGAGAATGGGAGCGAGAGAAAAGGAGAAGGGGTGGAGGAAAATGCCCCATATACACCTAAAAGGTCTGGCAGAGCACAGTTTGTCTAAGCACCACAAGAGGCTTCTCAGCAGCCCAGAGACATGCACAGTAGGTCTGGGCTGTCAGGGGCAGGCAGGTCAGGACTGGGAGGTGAGGCTGGCCTCTGGGTTGTAGTGCCAGAGGTGTGGCCAGGCCAGGAGAGGGAGGCTCTTCCGGCTGATGCCCACCCCCACTCTGCAGCTGCCCTCCCTCTCCACTTTGCCTTGCTTCACTCCCACCCTTTTCCTGGTTTGGGTTCAAACCCTAGCCACTAGCTCCAACAGATAACACCCGCCCACTCAGCAAACTGGCTCACAGCCAAGAGACCGCCACACAATTGACTCTTCTGACACAGCACCTTTTGTTGCAGTCAAGATGTTTGAGAAGGAGAGGGTGAGGACACAGTTCAGTGGACCGGCTCCTGGCAACATGGCCTGGTCCGAAGCTCACATTTGCATTCACGTCTTCGGGCCCCCACCCCCGGCCCCCATCCGTGGAGCACAGAGAAACAGGTGGTGAGCATCCTCACTGGCAGATGCAGCAGGCGCTCACAGCAGAGGCAATGTCACTTTCCTTGTAGGTTTCTTGGCACCTTCTGGCCTTTCTGGAGCCAGCACCTCCCGGGAGCTTGCTTCCCTGGTGCTTCATCCAGGCCTTTGGCATAACCATCCAGGATCTGCCACTCGTCCCACAACGACTAGGGTCCTGCATTTTCTAAGTCACAGAAGCCTGTCAGGTCACACAGCCACAAAGTAAAGAGAGAGACCCAGACAGAAGAAACCTCGTGGAGGAAAATCATCATCACTGAGTAATGGCAAAGGAGGACTCCGCACGTTCTGAAAACCAAATCTCCTTAACTAACCATGTTTTTGTCCCACCCTGGGCAGGCCAGCACTTCTCCATTTTCACACAGCTCTCCCCACATTCACACAAGTCTGTTTGGTTAAAAAAGAGAATTGTGCTGAAGTGGCTACTGAATGCTAAGGTTTGGGGGTTTGTTTTATTTTTTTATATTCTAGAAAAGGGTCTTGCTCTGTTACCCAGGCTGGAGTGTAGTGGTGCAATCATAGCTCACAGTAACTGGAAACTCCTAACCTCAGGCATCCTCCCACCTCAGCCTCCTGAGTAGATGGGACCACAAGTGCACACACTACCACACCCAGCAAATTTTTTTTTTTTTTTTTACAGACAGGGTCTCGCTGTGTTGGCCAGGCTGGCACACAGTGCCACAATCATAGCTCACTGCAGCCTCAAACTCCCAGGCTCAAGCAATCAATCCCCTCACCTCAGCCTCCCAAGTAGCTGGGACCACAGGTGTGCATCACCACAGCCAGCTAAATTATTTTATTTTTTGTAGAGACAGATCTCACTGTGTCACTGAGGCTGGTCTCAAACTCCTAGCCTCAAGCAATCCTCCCACCTCAGCCTCCTAAGTGCTGGGATTACAGGTGTGAGTCACCACACCTGGCCAAATGTTAAGACTTATATCACTGGAAATTTCTGTGTATGAAGTCGAGTGCCTGACCTTAAGGCAGCTACTTTCTAAAAGGGAAAATAAGGCAGGCAACTATCAGAAATATATGTGTAACATGCCACTCTGTGACACTGGGCATACAAGAAATGCCTCCTTAATTTTTTTAGTCAGATTGAATCTAATGAGACCCTACTTTCCAAAGATGATGAAGAGTTTCATGTCCGTCATTTGGGGGAGTTATTTCTCCTTCCCATAAGCATAAGAACCCATGGGGTTTACATGATCCAAAAAAAAAAACAAAGGAGGAGGACCTGCTCATCGCCCCCAAGATGCACTGCTTGCTCCTAGTCCAGGGTGTGTGCTGCATGTGTTCAATGTCAGGCAGTTGTATTCCCTCCATGCCAATTTCAGCCACAGAGGAATGTCCCTTAGTAACCAGAACTCAGACAGCCCAGCGGTCGTTGCCTTTGGATGTCTTTCCATCACTGAGATGTTGAATTCAAGGGAGGTCAGCTCTGCACTGTTTATGAAACACACAC
This sequence comes from Rhinopithecus roxellana, assembly GCF_007565055.1. Classification (NCBI taxonomy): domain Eukaryota; kingdom Metazoa; phylum Chordata; class Mammalia; order Primates; family Cercopithecidae; genus Rhinopithecus; species Rhinopithecus roxellana. The sequence goes on from NC_044557.1 coordinate 24,017,444, forward strand.
TCCTCCTAGTCCTAGGGGATATAGTCACTGTCTCCCCGGCCCTTGTAGCTCTCTGCTTAGATAAAACCTCCTGGCATTCTATGTCTCAGAGCCCTATCGTATTTTCTTCACAATACTGATTGCTAGCTCAAGCAATCTGATTTGTGGACTATGTGTTGGTTTACTGTGTTCTTCAGAAGAATATAATTTCTGTGAGAGCTAGATCCTTCCCAATCCTATTTGTTGATATATATCCAATGCCTAGAAAAGTGCCTGGCACAAGCTAGGGACAAGTATCTGTTGAATCAGTAACTTAATGTGCCAAGACTGAAACCTCCTCCTTTTCTTATACTATCAAACATTCTTTTGCCAACAAACCCCATGCTCAATGGCCCTAGATCTTCAAAAGCAGCATATCTCAGAGACGGAAAATGGAAAAGCATCGTTGGTTCTTTCTAGCTGAGTCTACAAGAAGAAAACTCAAGTTAATGTTTCAACTACCCATTATACACACATATATATACAGATATCTCTATGATGTCAATATTATTTTGCAGGAATAGAGTTGATAAGGGACTGAGCTGGACAAGATCACAAAGCTGATCTGAATTCAATAATTTTCAGACTGATAGTTCCGACTCGGCTTAAGGTTGCTTTCACTTCTGTTTGCTATCCAACTAGCAAATGAGCAATGCAAATAATACACACAGGCTGGGCATGGTGACTCATGCCTATGATCCCAGCACTTTGGGAGGCTGAGGCAGGAGGATTGCTTGAGGCCAGGAGTTCGAGACCAGGCTGGCCAACATGACGAAACCCCATCTCTACTAAAATTACAAAAATTAGCCAGGCATGGTGGCTCACACTTGTAATCCCAACTACTCAGGAGGCTAAGGCAGAAGAATTTCTTCAACCCAGGAGGCGGAGGTTGCAATGATCCAAGATCATGCCACTGCACTCCAGCCTGGGTGAAAATGAGACTCTGTTCCAAAAAAAGAAAAAGAAAATAATATAAACAGAAGGGCGTGGCAGCTCACATCTGCAAGCCTGCAATCCCAGTGCTTTCGGAGGCCAAGGCAGGAGGATCACTTGAGGCCAGTGTTGGGAACAGGCCCCCAAATCTGGCCATAAACTGGCCCCAAAACTGCCATAAACAAAATCTCTGCAGCACTGTGACCTGTTCATGACCATGACGCCCATGCTGAAGGTTGTGCGTTTACCCCAATAAGGGCAATGAACACCTGGCCCACCCAGGGAGGAAAATCGCTTAAAGGCGTTCCTAAGTCACAAACAATAGCATGAGCGATCTGTGCCTTAAGGACATGTTCCTGCTGCAGATAACTAGCCAGAGCCCATCCCTTTGTTTCAGCCCATCCCTTTGTTTCCCCGTAAGGAATACTTTTAGTTAATCTATAATCTATAGAAATAATGCTTATCACTGGCTTGCTATCAATAAATATGTGGGTCAAACTCTGTTCAGGGCTCTCAGCTCTGAAGGCTGTGAGTCCCTTGATTTCCCACTCCACACTCTATATTTCTGTGTGTGTCTTCAGTCTCACTAGTGCTGCTGGATTAGGGTCTTCATGACCGAGCTGTTCTTGGCAGGCCAGGAGTTTGAGATCAGCCTGGGCAATATAGCAAGACCCCCCAGCTCTTAAAAAAAAAAAAGGATATACACAAAAAGAAAAATATGGATGAGTAGAATCATCCCTGTTGCCTTCCTAAAATTATTTACAGTCCCCCAAAATTCAATGGCTTCAGCAGGTCAAGTAGAGTAAGGAACCTACCAAGACAAAAGAGCACAGAATCTCAGTTCACTGACTTTCGCAGGAATTTCCTATCCCATTTTTAACTGCACCAATGGATCAGCTTTGGAGTGTGAGCCCTGGCCACAGTCCACAATAGGGGTTATGATACAGACTAGCTTTGTGTCATCAAAAATGAATTAAAATAAATGGTTGATCTATGGTTGAAACAAGGAGAGTAAAGTGCTATGGAAGACAGGAGGAAGAAAATGCTTTCAAACATATGAAGTGTTTCGTTTAAAAACTCGGAGAAGAGTAGAAGTTGACTGTGCAGAGGGGAGGAATCCACAAAAGCAAGCCCGGCTCCAAAGGAAGCTGTGGGCGTAGGTTTACACCGAGAGACTGGAGCCATCTGGTGGAGAATGCTGAAAGCAACAAAGAATAATGAGAATCAGTGCAAATCTGCTAGAGAAATGAGGTCCCAGAAGTGGGGACTGGAAGATACTCTTTATTTTTACATATGATGAAGTTGAGATTCAACAAATTTAAGTGACTTGCCAAAGCTGAAAGGGTGAAATAATGTCATTATTAAATGGGTTATCCTCAGATATGGTTTCAATCCAGTATGAACTGAAAAGTGGAAAAGCTGATTTTGAAGAGCCTCAATGATCAGGGAATTTGTACTCCACTCTGAAACTTTCAACTCTTGCCCTTCCCTGTGCTAGTCTGTTCTCACACTGCTAATAAAGACATACCTGCAACTGGGTAATTTATAAGGGAAAGAGATTTAAGGGACTCATAGTTCCACATGGCTAAGGAGGCCTCACAATTATGGCAGAGAGCAAATGAGGAGCAGTCACGTCTTACATGGAGGCAGGCAAGAGAGCTTGTGCAGGAAACTCCCCTTTATAAAACCATGAGATCTCGTGAGATTTATTCACTACCACGAGAATAGTATGGGGGAAACCACCCCCATGATTCAGTTATATCCACCTGGCCCCAGCCTTGACATATGGGGATTATTACAATTCTAGATGAGATTTGGGTGGGGACACAGCCAAATTATATCCCTCCCTGAGCCTGGGAATCTATAAAGCATCAATCATGATCTCTAAGTCAGTCTTGATTCTCTCTCTGGTCAATATTCAAACTCACACAGTTGGATTCCCAGCTATATGTCACAACCTGCTGCCCAGTCTGAAGGCCTCCCAACAGGGAGGGAAGCATAGGTGACCACTCGCCTCCTGGAGTTGGAATTGCATTCTTAACACCACACCTTTACCACTGGTGGCAATAATGGGATTTCAAATAAACTTCTCTTTGGTCAAAGATTAGATAAGACTGTCCTGCCTCAACTGCATAGAAACTACAAATATTTACCTTGTTCTGATGGGCCTGAAACTTACAGAATGGATTTGCTGTAGATATGCTTTTGTATACATGTGAGCTTAGGCTTGTTCTATCAGTTATTACACAGACAGAAGTAAACGCCATTACTTAGTTCAATAGAGATAGTCTCCCTGAGGCCCAATCTCAAAGATAGATACAATTGATCAAAAGAAAAACACACAAAAAAATAAATGAAATGACCCCGGATTACTTAGCTGCAACCCATGAAAGCCCCTCAGACTTAACAGAGTAGGAACTTGGTCAAGGATATTAGACAATTCACACAATTGCTGAGAGACCTAGAAAGCCAGTTGCTGGAACTACTTGGGCAGAAACAACACCCAGCTAGGTTGTGGGGGCTTGTAAGGAACTATCTTAGCCCCCACTGTTCACTCTCTATGGCCCTAGAGACCAAACATTAAAGAGCTTTTAGCTGGGTGGAATGGCACACACTTGTAGTCCCAGCACTTTGGGAGGCTAAGGCAGGAAGATCACTTGAGGCTGGGAGTTCAAGACCAGCCTGGGTGACACAGTGAGACACCCTCTCTCCAAAAAAATAAGAAGAGTTTTCCCAAGGACCAGCCATCTGTCCCCATGCTAGCTAGAAGATCAATTCCAGCATGTAGCAGAAACTACTATGTAGTCACCAGCACCCACGACAAGATCACATTTCCCAGCCTTCCTTACTGTTAAATGTGGTGACTATCTGAGTTCCAGCCAATAAAATGTAGGTAGAGGAAAAGTGCATCACTTCCAGGAAGAGCCAGTAAAAGCCTCCTGCAAGTCATCTTTTCTTGCTTCCTCCCCTGCCTGAATGGAGAGGATTCTGTGGACCTAGAGAAGGGCAGAACCACAAGATGAGAAAAGCCTTGAGCCCCTGAGTGACCACATGGAAGGCCGCATTACAAGGAACTCTCACATCAGACTCTGGAAAGTGACAAGTAAATGTACATTGTGCTTCAGGGCAGAGAAGGTAAAATTGATCTGCGGCAGCAACTGCTGTGACTCACCCTAAGGACAACCACTCACAAGTGTTTCATGGGCTCATGTGAGTGAAAGGATCCAGATTGTATGCTGCACCCTAGCTGCAAGGGGAGCCGGGGGATGCAAGTTTGCTGCCATCATTCTTGTGAAAGTGGGATTCAGAATGTGGACAGTTACCAAGACGTAGAGAAAATACTTGGACCAGCAATAGATGAAGCATGATCTCTACAGAAAGGAACAAACAGTTCACAGAAAATGTAGCCCAAATAGCCAGTAAACATATGGAAGGGGCCGGGTGCGGTGGCTCACGCCTGTAATCCCAGTACTTCGGAAGGCCGAGGCAGGCAGATCACGAGGTCAGGAGATTGAGACCATCATGGCTAACACGGTGAAACCCTGTCTCTACTAAAAATACAAAAAATTAGCCGGGCATTGTGGCACGCACCTGTAGTCCCAGCTACTCGGGAGCTTGAGGCAGAAGAATGGTTTGAACTCGGAAGGCAGAGGTTGCAGTGAGCCAAGATCACACCACTGCCCTCCAGCCTGGGTGACAGAGTGAGATTCCATCTAAAAAAAATAAAATAAAATAAAAACATATGAAAGGATTATCAATGTCACTAGCAATCATGGAGATGCAAAATTTTACCCTAAAAAAAAACAGGTGATTTTATACCATTAGATTGCAAAACGTTTTAAGGCTTATAAACTTGACAATGATGTGGAGAAATGAGGCCTCTCATATCAGGTTGGTCAAAGTGTAAATTATCACACCCATTATGGAAAGCAAAATTGGACACTCTATAATAAAGTCAAAGATGTACCTTGAAATCCAATCTAGCAAGTCTGTTTCTAGACATGTATCTTAGCAATGGAGTATCTCACAGCAACAGACAAATGCCCTCAAATGACACATCTTGCTTTCACTCATGGCCCATTGACAAGAACTAATCAAAAGGCCCTGCCTTACTATAAGGTCACAAGAAAGACTAATCCTCCCACATGTTCAGAAAGGAGAAGAAAACTAGATATGATTTAGTATAATACTAGAAATCTCTACCACACTTTTTCAAAGAACTTCAACGTTGAAGTCTTTTTTGTGAAAATAGCAAAGAAAGTCTCACTATAAGACCTTCTCACTTATTGCCATCATCAGATTGCAAAAATTTTTTATTGAGGCAGAATCCATAGGTGATGAAAAGGAAATGCTTGTAGATTTAGAAAGGTTAAAAGTAAAATCCAGGCAGAGGCAGTAAGATTGCTTGAGCCCATGAATTCAAGATCAGCCTGGGTAACAGAGAGAAACTCTTGTCTCTGCAAAAAAAATGCAAACATTAGCTGGGCATGTTAGCACATGCCTGTAGTCCTAGCTACTTGAAGACTGAGGCAGGAGGATCATGTGAACCCAGGAGGTCAATGTTGCAGAGAGCCATGATTGTTCCACTGCACTCCAACCTGGGCAACAGAGTGAGACAGAAACTCAAAAAAAAAAAAAAAAGAAAAGAAAAATAAAATTCCAATGACAAGGTCAGAATGATTCATCCCTTCCCAATTTATAGACTGAGACAGTCTATGACAACATCTTGCCACCTGTTGTATCTGAGAGCCCCAGTATCTAGATGTAAAGCCATCTCTCAAGAACTCTTGGTCAACAGTAACAGTACCTTGTTTACTTACTATCATCCATCCCAGAAAGGCATCTTGATATCCACATGTTGGAAAGCATCCAACAGGTAAGTGGCCATTAGGCCTATTATTGGTTTAGCTACAATCATCTAGATAGTCCAAATTCAGACAAGTCAGCATTGCTGAATCACATAATCTCCTGGACAATTCAAGCAAGTAAACAAGGACTCTGCCTTTCATCTCTATTACAATTCACCTCTATTCAAATGAAGGTGATATTTTCATGGTGGATTCTTGCTCCAGCACCTATCTTAATACCTGGCACACAGACATTAGACAAATGTTTGTTAAATAAATGGATCAATGCATCAATCAATCTGGGTAATTATAGGCATACCATTGCTATCTGGTCTGCAAACTAAATTGCAGGATAAACACACAGCCAGTAAAATCACTACCAGAGCTAGATGGTTGTATATATACCAGGAATTTTTGTCCAGATGCCAAGGGGAGGTGGAGGAGGAGGCTGGGAACTATCCCAGCTGGCATGGCTCTATAGATCCCACTGCCAAAGAAAGCACAGAGGCAGAAACGGATCTTTGAGCCAACTCAGTGAATTCACAGGCTGGGAGATACCATCCCATCTCTCCTCATAAATAATGGAGGCATAGCATTATTCTGTGTCTTAGCTTTGCCATTTTTTAAGTATACAACTTTTTAATTGACAAATAATAGTTCATATTCATGGGGTACATAGTGATGTTTTGATACATAGCATTATTCTATGTCTTAGCTTTGCCTTTTTTTAAGTATACAAATTTTTAATTGACAAATAATAGTACATATTCATGGGGTACATAGTGATGTTTTGATACATAGAATGTATAGTGATCAGATCAGAGTAATTAGCACATCCATCATCTCAACCATTTATCATTTCTTTGCATTGGGAACATTCAATAGCTTCCTTCTCTACTTTGCCATCTCTAACAAGCAGGGTAGGACTAGAAGAGAATGAAATCATGCAGCAAGAAAGAGATTATTTTGCTGGCAAATACTAGGATTCTACCGAGTTTCTTACTTCGCTTGGGAATTGAGATAAAGGCCCATGCAGAAGCGAGATCACAAACTTTCCCATATGAAACATATAGACACCCTTAGGTTTATGTCAAAATCCATCTTGATCTCTGAAGGAAGCAATCCTTGAAAAACATATTTTTTTCCAAAGACTGTGGGAGGCTCATGGCACAGCAAACAACCTGGGTATTAATTGGTGATGTCCTAGGAGAACACAGTCAAGAAAATAGACACAAGCTAGGCACGGTGCCTCACAGCAGTAATCCCAGCACTTTGGGAAGCTGAGGCTGGTGGATCACCTAAGGTTAGGAGTTCAAGACCAGCCTGGCCAACATGGTGAAACCCCATCTCTACTAAAAATACAAAATTTGCTGGGCATGGTGGTTCTTGCCTGTAATTCCAGCTACTCCAGAGGCTGAGGCAAAAGAATCGCTTAGAACCCAGGAGGCAGAGGTTGCAGTGAGACGAGATCGTGCCACTGCACTCCAGCCTGGGTGACAGAGCGAGACTGTCTCAAAAAAAAAAAAAAGAAAGAAAGAAAGAAAAGAAAAGAAAATAGACACAGAGGAGGCTGGGCACAGTGGCTCATGCCTGTAGTTCCAGCACTTTGGGAGGCCAAGAAGGGAGGAGTACTTGAGCTCAGAAGTTCCAGACCAGCCTGGGCAACACAGTGAGACTTGTCTCTACAAAAAAATAAAACAATTAAAATAATTTAGCGGCTGTGGTGGTGCATGCCTGTGGTCCCACCTACTTGGGAGGCTGAGGCGGGAGGATTGCTTGAGCCTGGGAGGTTGAGGCTGCAGTAAGCTATGATTGTGCCACTGCATGCCAGCCTGGCCGACACAGCAAGATCGCTGTTCCTTACTGAGAAAGATAAATTTCTCTTTGTTTAAATCATTTTTGGTGGAGTTTGCTGTTATTTGTAGCCTAATGTAATCCTGATAAATCTTATAATTTTTCAATAATAGAGTCAAAGAAAAGGGAAAAAAAGAAGCACAATGAAAAACACCCAATTACTTTCAAATCTCAGTCTGGCAGATTAGCACTGTCCCTCAAATAAACACCACAATGACAGGTAGAAAAGAATAATTTATGGGAGGACCAAGGTGAAGAGAGGCATTATGATGGCTGCTCCTGCCTCCTGCTCCCACTGGAACAGGGACTGTCCATTCAGTAAGGCAGGTGTGGAGGGTCCAGGAGCAGAGGGGAGGAGGGTACTTCCTCCAGAGAAAACCAGGAAATGGAGAAGAGTACATTCACGGATAACATTATAGAATCGCAGAATGTTAGAGTTAGGAGGGGTTTTAATTTCACACCTTCATTTCACAAATGAGAGAAACGAGACCCAAGGAAGCTATATAACTTGCCACAGTTACTGATTGAACGATGATGTGGTCTGGCTGTGTCCCCACCCAAATCTCGTCTTGAACTGTAGCTCTCATAATTCCCACATGTTGTGGGAGGGACCTAGTAGGAGATAACTGAATCATGGGGGCAGTTTCCCCTGTACTGTTCTCTATTTAGGTAGTGAGTAAGTCTCACGAGATCTGATGGTTTTATATGGGGAAACCCCTTTCACTTGGCTTTCATTTCTCTCTTGTCTGCCACCACGTAAAATGTGCCTTTCACCTTCTGCCATGATTGTGAGGCCTCCACAGCCACGTGAAACTGTGAGTCCATTAAACCTCTTTTTCTTTATAAATTACCCATGCTGTCTTTATCAACGACATGAAAACAGACTAATACAGATAAATCATTCTTTTTGTTTGCTGATTTTTGCCCTTCTATTTCTGCTCTCTCTCTCCAGCATCCAGTCATGAGACTTTGAGGAAGAAGTCAAAGAACAGACCGCAAATTGCGCTCACAAAATTCCTTTTCTTTGCCCCTTTGACTCCCTGGCTTTGAAATAAACATGAACACATGACTTTTTCTTCCCTAAGCATGAAATATTTCCCAAGAGGTAGGTCTGCTCTCACAGCATGAACTCCCAAAGGGCTCACTCAGTGTCCTCCAACATTTCCACATCTGTTTGACGTTTAGAGTGGACAAAAGTTGAATTTCCAGACTGAGGCTTTTATCAGATGAGAAAAATCCAGCTAGCCACCAGTGAGCCAACCATTCACCTCTAACTGTACCTTCTTCTGGAAGTCTCCTCTTTCAGCCAAAGTCGTTTGTTCTTTGGGTGAAATTCCCTGGAAGATAATGATTAGTGAGTCTTTCCTCAAGTCAACGGAATAAATCACAGAAAAAGAAAATGCTCAATCAAAATGCTATCTTATATGTTCTCCTCCTTCCTGTCACAGTAGAAGAAATATTTTTATGCTTTCAAGCCCTACTAGAAAGATAACCAGCATACAGACTTTAAAACAAAGTCAGAAAACATCATATTCTGAAAATTAAGTTAGCAAACATTAACATAAAATGGGTGACATTCATTATCAACTAAAGTACCCCAATCTTATTGAAAATATTTCTTGCTAGCCCCATGGAAGGACACCACCTAAAGATAACGGAAGTATTCATCACATACTAATGATGTGTGCCTGTATCACTAGTTGAGTTGTAGTCTGCAAACCATCTAGAAAAGGGATGAAACATTTCAAAAGTGTGCATCTTATTTTCAAAGAATAGACATTCCTTTCTAGATTGTGATCTGCATAATAAGGGAAAGCTATCATGGATCAGTGACAGATCCTGCAAATCATTCAAATCCACACTCTGACTTTGCAGACTAAGTAAACATCTGGCATTAATTTAGTTTCATTAGAGAGACAATATGCCATAGAATTCAATTACCGAATGACGTCAGTGAAAATGGCAGTGTAGAGACATTGAAAAGTCCCTCTCTCCACAAAAGCAATGAATAAACTGGCAAAATTTGTGATAATCGACTTCCTCAGAACTCTGCAAACTAATCAGCTTATAGTAAGCAAAGGACTGCTTAGTCAATCAAAAAAAAAAAAAAAAAAAAAAAGCTAAATCTTGAGAAGAAAACTTTGTAACCTTTTACCTTACCCTGGACCCATTTTCTACTCCCCAGCTTGGTGATGGCCTTGAAGATAACAGCCCACATGCACAGTACAGGTACCTTGTAGTGGAGGGAACAGAATGGATCTCATTCACAACCACAATGGGTTGTGGTTGTTTGTTTTGATCTCTCTGGTGGTTCCCTGAGGGACTGCCTCAAAGAGCTTGCCTTCATTTCACATAATTCAGCTACCTGAGGGATGGGGATGGAGGGTGATTGTTAAAAACACTTAAAGGCACATGTATTGTCTGATGCCACCTGGGGCAAGAAATAAAAGCTGGAATAAACAATAGACAAACTGAAAATCTTAGATGTAAAGATTGAGGAATGAAATGCTTTGGAGAATAAGGGCTTTGTAAAGCTTCCACATATTCCTAGGAATCTAGAAGACCACACACAAGCCCAGAGCAGGACACACACTCAGAAAAGACCTGAGAAAACTCTAGCGAAGTGGGAGAGTTTCCTGATCCCCCTCACAGGATGTGCAACAGGTACGTGACTCACAAGGGGTTTGAGCCTTGCTGCTGAAACCCCTAGCAGGAGGGAGAGCATGCACACAGGCAGGTGCAGAGGCCACAGCAAGCATTTTGGGCTCTGGCCCCATGATAGTGTCTAGGGGTAGGTGTCTGCAATCCTAGTGCTACAAAGCTCTTTCAGCTTTGTCATCCACAGACAGCTTGAGTGTCAACCAGCTCAACAGACCCTCTGCCTTTTTGCAAGGGCAGAGGGCCAGTGTGACAGTTTTCTGTGTCCCAAGCTCTTGCTCAGCATCCTGGAAAAATCTGGTCATACACGGGCTTGAAGGATGAAAGTGAGGTTTTATTGAGTGGTGGAGGTGGCTTTCAGTGGGATGGATGGGGAGGTAGAAAGGGGGATGGAGTGGGAAGGTGATCTTCCCCTGGAGTCAGGCCACCCAGCGTTAAGATGATCCTCCTCTTCTCCCTTTCTCTGCTGCATCATTCCACCATCCATTTCTCTGTTGATCTGCTGGCTTGCTAGTTGGCTTCTGGAGCCTGGTGTTCAGCGTTTACATGGGTGCAGGATAGGGGGTGTGGCAGGCCAAAAGGAAACTTTTTGGGTGTGAAAACAGGAATGCCTGTTCTCATTTAGGACCACAGGTCTTCAGGCTTGAAGGTAGGGCCTTTGCTGGGAAACTGCCCTCTTCTACCCAGTATTTCCCTGTCTCCTGTCCATGTCACTAAGTTTTGAGAAAGCTCTTTGCTGATCATCAGGCTCTGCACAGGAGGAAATGAAACCTAAAACAGGGTTGTAAATCATCTGACTAGAAGTTGAAGACATGCCCCAATACACTCACAAAGCCCATCTCCAAAGACTGTGAGATTTTTGTTCCGGTTCCAGGCATTTAAGGAAATCCCTGTAAAATCACTGGCTGACCACTAAGCTAGCAATAAAGAGATTTCAACAGCCACACATGACAAAGAAAACAGACTTTATATATTTAATTCTGAAAAGTCACTAAGCAAACCATAGCTGCTACAATAACAGCAACAAAATGCCCTAGGTAATTAGCAGAGTTGCCATATTACAGTATTTTAAATGTCCTGTTTTCAACAAAACATTACAAGCCATGAAAAGAATAACAAAGTATGGCCTGAAATATTGGAAATAATTCTATTTAACTTATTCCTTCTGTACTGATTCTTAAAGTACAGAGGTACAGTTTTTTGTTGTTGTTGTTTTTTTTTTAATTTCAACAGGTTTTTGTGAAACAGGTGGTGTTTGGTTACGTGGATAACTTTTTTTAATTTTATTTATTTATTTATTTATTTATTTTTTTGTCTGAGATGGAGTCTGTCTCTGTCATCCAAGCTGGAGTGCAGTGGCATGACCTCTACTCACTGCAAGCTCCACCTCCTGGGTTCACGCCATTGTCCTGCCTCAGCCTCCCAAGTAGCTGGGACTACAGGCACCCGCCATCACACCTGGCTAATTTTTCTATTTTTAGTACAGACAGGGTTTCACCATGTTAACCAGGAGGGTAAGCTCTTTAGTGGTAATTTCTGAGATTTTATTGCACCCATCACCCAAGCAGGGGTGATGTATGTGTATATATACTATATATACATACATATATACATAATATATGTGTTTATTTATCTAGGTTATATATATGCATATAAACAAATTGTGTACATATATAAACTGTGTATATATACTACACACACACACACACACACACACACGTATATTCAAGAACCTCAAAAAATTTCAAACAGGATAAACCCAAAGAGATTCATACAAGGCATGCTACAATCAACTGTCAAAAGCCTAAAACAAAGACAGAATCACGAGGGCAGCAAAAGAAGCAACTTGTGAGGTAGAAAGGATTCCTCAATAAGATTAAGAGCTAGTATATCATCAGAAATCATGGAGGTTAGGAGGCAGTGGGATGACATATTAGAAGTGCTGAAATATAAATTAAAAGTGCTATTAACCAAAAATTCTATATCTGACAAAACTATCTTTCAAAACTAAAGAAGAAATTAAGACATTCCCAGATAAACAAAAACAGAGAATCCTTTGCTAGTAGACCTGACCTACAAGAAATATGAAAGGAGTCCTTCAGCTGAAATGAGAAGGAACACAAGTAATGAAAATCCACCCAAAGAAATAATGAACAACTGTAAATATTTACCTAACAACACAGGTAACTATAAGTCAGTATTCATTTATTTTAGTTTGTAATTTCTTTTTTTCCTACATAGTTTAAAACACAACTGTTTAGGGCTGCATATGGTGGCTCACATCTTTAATCCTAGCACTTTGAGGAGTCAAAGCAGAAGGATTGCTTGGGCCCAGGAGTTTGAGGTCAGACTGGACAACATAGACTCCATCTCTACACAATTTTTTAAAATTAATCAGGCATAGTGGCATGTGCCTGTGGTCTCAGCTACTCAAGAGATCGAGGCAGAAGGATCACTTGAACGCTGGAGACCGAGACTGCAGTGAGCCATGTTCACATCACCTGCCTCAGCCAGGGCAACAGCGTGAGATCCCATCTCAAAAAATCAATCAATCAATCAATCAATAAAACACAACAACTGTATAAAACAATACTTATAAATTATCATGGATATGCTCAAAATGTATAAAGATGTGATTTGTAACAACAACAAATGGGATAGAGTTTGATAAGACCAAACATTGTGACTATTATTGAAAATAAGTTGGCATTAATTTGAACTAATTTGTTACAAATTAAGATGTTAACTGTAATTCTCAGAGTAACCGCTAAAAAAAAAACTAAAAAGTATATTGTAAAAGAAATGAGAAGGAATGAAAAATGTACACTAGAAGATATCTATTATATACAAAAGAAGGCAATAATGGAGGAATTGAGGAACAAAAACAATGTGACACATAGAAAACAATAGCAAAGTGCAGAAGCCTTTCTTTATCAGTATTAATTAGCATAAATTAACTCAGAGATTAAATTCTCTGAGTAAAGGGAAGAGACTTGGCAGAATAGATTTTTTTAAAATAATCCAACCATATGCTGTCTACAAAATAGTCACTTTAAATCCAAAGACAAATAGGTTGAGGCAAGGTATGGTGGCTCATTCTTATAATCCCAGCACTTTGGGAGGCCAAGGTGGGTGAATCACTTGAAGCCAGGAGTTGGGCAACATAGCGAAATCCTGTCTCTACTAAAAAGTACAAAAATTAGCTGGGCACGGTGGCTCACACCTGTAATCCCAGCACTTTGGGAGGCCGAGGCAGGCAGATCACAAGGTCAGAAGTTCAAGACCAGCCTGACCAACATAGTGAAACCCCATCTCTACTAAAAATACAAAAATTAGGCAGGCATGGTGGCGAGTGCTTGTAATCCCAGCTACTCAAGAGGCTGAGGCAGGATAATCTCCTGAACCCAGGAGGCGGAGGTTGCAGTGAGCCAAGGTCTTGCCACTGCACTCCAGCCTGGGCGCCAGAGCGAGACTCCAATCTTAAAAAAAAAATTAGCTGGGCTTGGTGGCACACACTTTTAGTCCTAGTTACTCCAGAAGTTGAGGCAGGAAAATCACTTGAACCTGGGAGGTGGAGGTTGCAGTAAGCTGAGATCATACCACTGCACTCTAGCCTGGATGACAGAGCGAGACCCCATCTCAAAACACACATACACACCCACAAAGACAAATAGGTTGAAAGTAAAAGAATAGGAAGAGACTTTCCAAGCAAATATTAGCCAAAAAAGAACTTGAGTGGTTATATTAATATCAAACAAAATAGACAGTAAGATAAAAATGTTTACAAAAGACAATAATGGATATTATACAATCATAATTATATAATATTATATACAATATTGATTATATACAATCAAGAAGATAAAACAATTATAAATATATGTACCTAAAAACAGAGACCCAAAATATATAAGGCAAAAATTGGCAGAATTGAAGGGAGAGATCATTCGATAATAATCATTACAAACTTCACTATTCCACTTTCAGTAGTGGGCAGAACAACTAGAAAAAAGATCAACAAGGAAATAAAAGAGTTGAACAACACTATAAACAAACTAGACCTAACAAACTCTATAGAGCTCTATTATAGAACACTCTACCCAACAGTAGACACTTTTCTCATACCTAGCATTCTTCTCAAGTGTATATGGACCAACACCAGAATAGATTATATTTAAACCACAAAACAAATCTCAAAGACTTCTCAAAAATTGAAATCACACGAAGTTTCTTCTCCAACCACACAGAATGAAATTAGAAATCAATAGCAGGAGGAAATCTAGAAAATTGACAAATATGTGAAAATTAAATAACACACTCTTAACCAACAGGTGAAAGAGAAAAGTAACAAAAGGAATTAGAAAATACTTTGAAATGAATACAAATAAAAACACAACATACAAAAAACTTTTGGGATGCAGTGAAAGCAGTGCTCAAAGAAAATGTATAACTCTAAACACTTACATTTAAAAATTAAAAAAGATGTCAAATCAATTACCTAACCTCCTATTTTAAGAAACTAGAAAAAGAAAAGCAAACTAAATTCAGCAATCAGAAGAAAGCAAACAATAAAGATTAGACAAAGATAAATAAAATATAGAAAAACAATAGAAAGAAACAACAAAACAAAAAGTTAGGTTTTTTAAAAAGATAAGCAAAATTAACAAACTTTTAGCCAGCACTTTGGGAGGCAGGGAGGGTGGATCACCTGAGGTCGGGAGTTCGAGACCAGCCTGACCAACATGGAGAAACCCTGTCTCTCCTAAAAATACCAAAAAAAAAAAAAAAAAAAAAAATTAGCCGGGCATGGTAGCACATGCCTGTAATCCCAGCTACTCGGGAGGTTGAGGCAGGAGAATCACTTGAACCTGGGAGGTGGAGGTTGTGGTGAGCCGAGAGAGCACCATTGCACTCCAGCCTGGGCAACAAGAGTGAAACTCCATCTCAAACAAAAAAGAAAAAAAGAAAGGGACAAATTCCTACACAAAGTACCAAAGCTGACTCAAGAAGAAGAAGAAAATTTTAATAGACCCATAGCAACTAATGACATTGAATCACTAATCAAAACATTTTCAACAAAGAAAATTCCAAGACCCAATGACCTCACTGGGGAATACTACCAAATGCCTAAAGAAGAATTAATATTCTTCTCAAACTCTTCCAAAAAATAGATGAGAACACTTATTAACTCTTTATATGAAGCCAGTATCACCCTGATGCCAAAGCCAGGTAAAGACACTAGAAGAAAACAAAACTACAGATCAATATATCTCATGAAGATCGATGAGAAAAGTCTCAACAAAATACTACCAAATTGAATCTAGTAGCATAGTAAAAGGATTACATACCATGACCAAGTTGGATTTATTCCAGGAATGCAAGGATGATTCGACACATGGAAATAAATCCATGTAATATACCACATTAATAGAACAAAGGAGAGAAAAACATGAAAACCTCTTCATACATAAAAAGTGTTTGACAAAAACCAACACTCTTTCACTGAAGAAAAAAAAAATTCAACAAACTGGGACTATAAGGGAACTTCCTCAACCTGATCAAGGGCATCTATTAAAAACTCACTGCTAATATCACACTTACTGATGAAATAGTGAAGGTATTCTTCCCTGAGATCTGGAAAATGACACACATGTCCACTGTCACCACTTCTGTTTAACATTGTGCTGGAAGTTCCAGCCCAAGCAATTAAGCAAGTAAAACAATTAAAGACATCCAAATCTGAAAAGAAGAAGTAAACATTTTTCAGATGACCTGATCTTATATATATATAGAGAGAGAGAAAACCCTAAGGAATACACAATAAAATTTTTAGAGATGATAAATGAATTCAGCGAAGTGACAGAATATAAGAACAATACACAAAAAACAGTTGTGCTTCTAAACACCAGCAATGAACACTCTGAAAAGGAAATTAAGAAAATAACTCCACTTACAATATCATCCAAAATAATAAAATACCTAGGAATAAATGTAACCAAGGAGGGCAAAGACTTATATATATGCTGAAAATCACAAAACGTTGCTGAAAAAAATTAAAGAAGACCTAAATAAATCAAAAAACATTTCACTATCATAGATTAGAAGACAATATTATTAAGATGGCAATTGTATTAGGCCATGCTTAGATTGCTATAAAGAAATAGCTCAGACTGCGTAATTTGTAAAGAAAAGAGGTTTAATTGGCTCATGGTTCTGCAGGCTGTACAGGAAGCACAGTGCACATCTGCTCCGCTTCTGGGAAGGCTCAGGGAGCTTTTACTCATGGCAGAAGGTGAAGCAAGTGCATGCACATCACATGGCAAGAGCAAGAGCAAGAAAGAGTGTGGGGGAAGAAGTCACACACTTTTAAACAGTCAGATCTTTCAAGTACTCACTCACTACTGCAAGGACAACACCAAGGGGATAGCACTAAGCCAGTCATGAAAAATTCACTCCCATGATCCAGTTGCCTCCCACCTGGCCCCACCTCCAACACTGGGGATTACAATTCAACGTGAGACTCTAGGGGAACAGCATCCAAACTATATCAGCAATGTTCCCCACATTGATCTACATATTGATCCTCTGTCAAATTCTGTCATTTTGGCAGAAATAGACAAGCTGATTCTAAAATTCATAGGGAATTGCTAAAGATGGAGAATAGCCTAAAACAAAGATGGAAAAAGAAGAACAAAGTAGGAAAACACAGTTCCCCATTTCAAAACTTACAACAAAGCTACAGTAATCACAACAGTGTGGTATTGGCATAAGGATAGACAGATCAATAGAGTAGAACTGAGAGTCCAGAAATAAATTCTTACATCTATGGCTAATTGGTTTTCAACAAGTTTGCCAAGGCCATTAAATGAGGAAAGAATCCTCTCTTCAACAAATGGTGTTGAGACAACTGGATATTCACATACAAAAGAATGAAATCAACCCCCTACCTCACATCATATGTAAAAATTAATTTGAAATTGATCAAAGACCTAAATGTGAGAATAAAAATGATAAAACTTTTAGAATAAAACATAAGTACACGTCTTCTTGACCTTGAACTAGTTTTCTTAAATATGACACCCAAAGCACAAGCAACAAAATAAAAAATAGACAAATTGAACTTCAGAATAAGAGGCTTTTCCACATCAAGGAAACTATCAAGAAAGTGGAAATGATAACCTACAGAATGGGAGAAAAATATTTGCAAACATATGTCTGGTAAAGGCCCAGTATCCAGAAGAAAAAAAGAATTATTCCCCTTCCCCGCCCCTCCCCGCGGCCTCCATTCCCTCCCAGTGTCTCTTCGCGGAGCGGCTAGGAGCCCTGCGGCCGCAGCACTTTTCACCGCAGGAAGGGGAGCTGGGCTCCAGAGCTGAGCCGCCCAAGCCGGAGGGACTGGTTGGTTGAGGGAGCGAGGGCGGGAATCCCGGGCTGCCCAACCGCATGTTCAGCCCTATCCGCTCCTGCGGGGAGTCCTGGGCAGGTGGGGCAGGGGGTCCACTAAGACCGCCACCGGCCCCTCAGCGCTGACGGGACCGCGAGGGGCGCACCCGCCGAAGGCAGCCCCGCCGAAGGCAGACGCGGCCCGGACTTGGTCCTGAGCAGCGGGCGCTGGGCAGCGCAGCGGGAGGAAGCGAGAGGTGCTCCTCTCCCCAGAGTGGGAAGCCCCTTGGCCGGGTCCAAAGTGCCCAAGAAGAAGCCGACGCCCATCCAGCTGACCCCGGCCCCCCATGGCTCCGCGGTTAACGGGACCAGCTCTGCAGAAACCAACTTGGAGGCCTTGCAGAAGAAGCTGGAAGAGCAGCAGCGAAAACGCCTTGAGGCCTTTCTTACCCAGAAGCAGAAGGTGGGAGAACTAAAGGATGACAACTTCGAGAAGATCAGTGAGCTGGGGGCTGGCAATGGCGGTGTGGTGTTCAAGGTCTCCTATAAGCCTTCCGGCCTGGTCATGGCCAGAAAGCTAATTCATCTGGAGATCAAACCCGCAATCCAGAACCAGATCATAAGGGAGCTGCAGGTTCTGCATGAGTGCAACTCTCCATACATCGTGGGCTTCTGTGGTGCATTCTACAGCGAGAGGCGAGATCAGTATCTGCATGTAGCACATGGATGGAGGTTCCCTGGATCAAGTCCTGAAGAAAGCTGGAAGAATTCCTGAACAAATTTTAGAAAAAGTTAGCATTGCTGTAATAAAAGGCCTGACATATCTGAGGGAGAAGCACAAGATCATGCACAGAGATGTCCAGCCCTCCCACATCCTAGTCAAGTCCCATGGCGAAATCAAGCTTTGTAACTTTGGGGTCAGTGGGCAGCTCATCAACTCCATGGCCAACTCCTTCATGGGCCCAAGGTCCTACATGTCACCAGAAAGATTCCAGGGGACTCATTACTCTGTGCAGTCAGACATCTGGAGCATGGGATTTTCTCTGGTAGAGATGGCAGTTGGGAGGTATCCCATCCCTCCTCCAGATGGCAAGGAGCTGGAGCGGATGTTTGGGTGCCAGGTGGAAGGAGATGCGGCTGAGACCCCACCCAGGCCAAGGACCCCAGGGAGGCCCCTTAGCTCATAAGGAATGGACAGCCGACCTCCCATGTCAATTTTTGAGTTGTTGGATTACCTAATCAACGAGCCTCCTCCAAAAATGCCCAGAGTGTTCACTCTGGAATTTCAAGATTTTGTGAATAAATGCCTAATTAAAAACCCCGCAGAGAGAGCAGATTTGAAGCAACTCATGGTTCATGCTTTTCTCAAGAGATCTGATGCTGAGGAAGTGGATTTTGCAGGTTGGCTCTGCTCCACTGTCGGCCTTAACCAGCCCAGCACACCAACCAATGCTACTGGCCTGTAAGTGTTTGGGAAGCAGCAAAAAAAGAAAGAAAGAGAAAGAAAAGAAAGAGGAAGGAGGGAGGGAGGGGAAGGGAGTGAGTAAGGGAAGCAAAAGCAAAAGAAAAAAAAGAAAGAAAAAGAAGGAAAGGAAGGAAGGAAATAAAAAAAGAAAGAAAGAAAAGAAAGAGAGAGAAAGAAAAAGAGAGAGAAAAGAAAGAGGAAGGAGGGAGGGGAGGGAGGAAGGGAAGGGAGAGTGAAAGAAGAAAAAGAAAAAGAAGGAAAGAAATAAAGGAAAGAAAAAGAAGAGAATAGGAGAGACAAGAACGAAAGAACATGAACGGAGGGGGGGGTTGAGGGTAATGGACCTAGGCAGAAAAATAAAGCCATACGATAAATCACTAAGAATACGCAGGCAGTCGTCATTAAGTACGTCCGTCTTCCGTACCTCCCTACTAACGAAAGAAATAAGCCCTCAAAATCCCGAAAGCCTTCCCGAAAGCCCGCTAAAGAAATAAAGAAAGAATCAAAAGAAAGGGAGGTGCTGGAGAGAGGAAGGAAAGAGAGGGAGGAAAGGAAAGAAGAAAGGGAGGGAGGGAGGGAAATGTTCTAGAATTAGATAGTAGTTGCAGTAGCACAACCCGTGTATGTACTAGAAGCCACTAAATTGGCATACTTTCAAATGGTTAAAATGGGGAATTTATGTTATGTGAATTTTACCTCAATTTAAGGTGTGTGTGTGTACCATCAGATTATGTTATTCAACCTATGAACAACAGTCTGTAGACCAGATTTAACACCCAGCTCCAACCAAATCCAAATCCAACCATTTGAATTAGGGCAAAAATTTTAGCCTCTGAGTCTCAGTGTCCTATATAAAAATGGAGATAATAATGCCTGCCTCATAGAGTCCTTAGGATTAAATGAGCTAACGAAAGTAAAGAACATATAATGCACCCTAGAATTTAATAAATTCTCAGCAAATACATAAATTATGCACAGAAAATAGATAGCTGTGGCTGGGTGCAGTGGCTCATTTCTAGAATCCCAGCACTTTGGGAGGCCGAGGTGGGAGTATCAGTTGTGTCTAGGAGTTTGAGATGAGCTTGGGCAACATAGTGACACCCCGTCTCTATAAAATAATAATAATAATACAATGGCATCAGCAGTGGCTGGGCAAGTTATTCACTGCAAGGAAAGACAAGTGTCATGAGTTTCCACTTTGCATAATGTGTTCGCCAAAATTACAGCTCCATGTTAACTTCCAGTCTCTTTGCCTATACAAATCTTTCCAAAACCAACTTAAATCTCATCTCAATTAAGCCTTTCCAGTTACCCACACTGAAGATACCTCCTCTTCCAATGAACTTCTCAGAAAAAGAAAAAAGAAATGACGCAAAAAGAAAAGGTACCGCCAGGTGCAATGGCTCATGCCTGTAATCCCAGCACTTTGGGAGGTCAAGGCAGGAGGATCATTTGAGCCCAGCAGTTCGAGACCAACCTGGGCAACAAGGTAAGACCTTATCTCTGTAAAAAAATAAATGAACAAATATTAAAAAAGAAAAGGCACTAATTTAAAAACCTCTGTCTCCTACTATAACCTCTTTCCTTTGACATCACTTTCTCCATTTCCTTCCACATTTCTTTGACCTCAACAACATCCCAAAAACAATGACATTGCTACTTTTTTTTACCCAGCACATTCCATCTCATCAAGCTGCAATTCCATAGTCTAACAATGCATTTGCTCTCTTACAAATGCCTTCAGCTCCATGACCTTCTCCTTCCAAAGCAGAACCTTAACTCTGCACAGATCCAATATCCACCTTACCTCCTCTATGCCTCGAACTTGAAACATTAGTTATGACTGGAGAAAAACACCCAGTTAGGCAGAATGGTAACAGGTCAAATTAATAGTGACCATCCTCAAATGTACATTCGACCATGCCCAGAAATTTTCTTAAATATCCTCTACTAAAACCTTCTCCCATTCTCCATTAGGATTTCATACCTCTCCACGCCACTAAAACTCTGACTTCCTGTTCCATGTAGCCTCAATTGATCATTCCTCACACTTCATGAAGAATACAGAACCCATCAAGTACCAAATCATCTCTCGTATTTTAACCACCAATTCTCCATTTGCAACTACAGTCTTCTTTTTCCTTCTATTACATAGAAATGCCTTTCCCATAATGAAAGTTATACTTCTACATCTCTGCTCTAGATTGAATCCTCTTTTCACTCAGGGCCTTGCCGCACACCAAGGTGTGAATATGGTGATCTGGGGGTTTTCTTTTAACTTTTACATAAGTGATTATGGGTCCAGGCGTGGTGGCTCATGCCTGTAATCCCAGCACTTTGGGAGGCCTAGGTGAGAGGATCACTTGAGTCCAGGAGTTTGAGACCAGCCTAGGCAACAAAGTGAGACCCTCATCTCTAAAACTAAATAAATACAACATAATATAATAAATAAAAAAAGCTATCATGGATTACTTACATCGTTTTTAAGGAAGAAATTAAGAGGGAGGTGTAATCTGTTGTCATCAGAAAGTTCTGGCATCCTTGGAGAGGATCTAATACTACGTTGTCATTTTGGGTCAACATTCAGCCACCAATTCAGTTTTGGGGTAGGAATAGAAATTAAATTCTGCAGCCGGGCGCGGTGGCTACACCTGCAATCCCAGAACCTTGGGAGGCCAAGGCAGGCGGATCATGAGGTCAGGAAATCGAGACCATCCTGGCCAACATGGTGAAACCCTGTCTCTACGAAAAATACAAAATCAGCCAGGTGTGGTGGCACGCACCTGTAGTCCCAGCTACTTGGGAGGCTGAGGCAGGAGAATTGCTTGAACCCCAGAGGCGGAGCCGAGATCGCACCATTGCACTCCAGCCTGGCAACAGAGCGAGACTCCGTCTTGAAAAAAAAAAATTCTGCCCAACAGAGAACTGAGTGAGCCAGTCTCATAAAGATCATATGAAGTGCTACAGAATGTAGTAACTATCTCTTGTAAAATAACAGGCCATATATCTCAAGCCTCTCCCATAGCCGACTTAATTGTTGCTAATTTTCTAATTTACCTAAATCACAAAAGTGAAATCAGAGAGATTACCTAATGACTGATCTGTTAAAAGAGGAGTGAATTCAAAAGGCATCAGCAGCATTGGAGAGCCTCTGGTGTGGGGAGGGCTCACCTCCGCAGGGCCACTTTTTCTTGTCAGTGAATCACACGGTCAAATTACGGAAGAAAGTGACAGGAATTCAGCTAAATTCCAACTCCCGGCCTCAGAAGGTTATTCATCATCAACCCTGCAGCAGCAGCTCTCTGTCTGGCAGGGGAGGTTTCCTCTAATTATGTATCGCTCCCTGCGGGCCACCCGGCAGGACCTTTATTTTCTTCACAGTTATTAATCAGCTATCCAGTGTTAACAAGAACATCAGATCCAGAAGTATGCAAATCCACCCCCAATTCTTTGTCCTAATCACTAGGCAGGCCACCTTAGGAGCTCACTAATGAGCTGACCATCTAAAAGCCTCCTGCTAACTACCAAGTCTCCTATTCTTAATGATCACTTCCAAAATGGGATATTTTTGTTTCAAATACATAGGCCTATTCAATACCCTGAAATACATAACTTTTCAGCAACTTTCTGGCAAAACTTTATCTAAATTAGGCAATGCTGAAACTGACTAAATTGTAATAAAACCGAAGAAATGTCCAATGGGCAATTCAAATTCAACACGTGGGGACCTTCCAATCCCCAGAGACTGAGTCCCAATCTTTGTTCCTTTTTTTTGGAGGTGGGGGCGGGCGGCAGAGTTGCACTCTGTCGCCCAGGCTGAAGTGCAGTGGGGTGATCTCGGCTCACTGCAACCTCACTGATACTACTCCAATGACTGGAGGAACATCAGGGTCCTCGGTCTCGCGCCGGTTTAGATAAAACTAAACGGACACACGTGGAGTGGTTTTAAGGATCGGAAAGTTTAATAGGCAAGAAAGAAGGAAGAAAAAAACAGCTGCCCCGTATAGAGACAGAGGGAAGGGGGGTTCTAACAAAGAGAAAACTCCGTGTGCAGCGGGAAAGTGGCCGCTCTTATGGAGGAAGCTGGAGGAGGTGGTGTCTGATTTCCATAGGGCCCAGGGGATTGGTTTGACCAGGTGTGTCATTTCCGTAACCCAAGAAAAACCTGGGCCTCCCACCTTAGCCCTGTAATATGCAAATGCAGGTCGCCATTATGTTCTGAACACATGGTGTTATTTGGAGGTGGTCATGACAATTAATTGCTACACCAGTTGAAAAGGAAAAGACAGCAGGAATCGCCATATTGAGTGAACTCAGTTTCTAATAGCCGACATTTGTATATTAAAGCTTGCTGACCCAACCCTTCAAGCCACCTTTTCTGTTCAGAAAACAGATGGTTCAGGGATTGTTTCTTATTACAGGAAAATTTCCACCAAGAACCTTTACCCTTACTATCTGCCTAAACATTATTTCTTTTTCTTTTTTTTTTTTTTTTTAAGATTGGAGTCTCGCCCTGTCGCCCAGGCTGGAGTGCAGTGGCGCGATCTCGGCTCACTGCAAGCTCCGCCTTCCCGTTCACGCCATTCTCCTGCCTCAGCCTTCGCAGTAGCTGGGACTACAGGCGCTGCCACCACGTCCAGCTAATTTTTTGTATTTTTAGTAGAGATGGGGTTTCACTGTGTTAGCCAGGATGGTCTCGATCTCCTGACCTCGTGATCCGCCCGCCTCGGCTTCCCAAAGTGCTGGGATTATAGGTGTGAGTCACCGCCCCAGCCCCAATCTGTGTTTCTATTATCAAAGTCTCATCCTTTGAATGTGTCTTCTAACAACTTCAAAATAGGATCCCTGTTCTGGAGTATTACATTGAGCCTTACCAAACTGCCAAATCTAATAATTTTTGATCTACAAACATGGCGATTTTGTGGTTCAACTTAATAGAGATCCTGGCCCTCAGAGTCTTTTGGAAGGGGATTGAGATTTTTAAAGCGTACAAATAAAGAATTTTAATAATAATAATTGTAATAACTAATGTTATTGAATCATTCATTTAGTCCTCACAACATGTAACACTCTCATTTCACAGATGTGAAAGCTGAGCATAAAGAAGTTGAGTAAGGCCAGGTGCAGTGGCTCATGCCTGTAATCCCAGCACTTTGGGAGGCCAAGGTGAGAGGATCACTTGAGGCCAGGAGTTCAAGACCAGCCTGGGCAACATAGTGAGACCTTGTCCCTATTAAAACTTTTTATTATTTTCTTTTATTTTTTAAAAATTAGTGCACACCTGTAGTACCATCTACTTGGGAAGCTGAGATAGGGGATCACTTGAGCCTGAGAGGTTGAGACTGCAATGAGCCAAGAATGCACTACTGCACTCCAGCCTCAGTGACAGAGCAAGACTGTCTCCAAAAAAAGAGAAGTTGAGTACTCTTCTCAAGGTCACAGACTGGCAAAGGCTAGATTCAACACAGGCTTGTCTGATACACAGGCGTTAACCACTGCACTGTATTTCCCGAAAAGTTTCTGTCGATCGTGAAGGGACTCCCTCTGACCCCATATACTTTTCTAGGCATTGAAACTTTTACTTTTTCCACTGAGATCCCATAAGGGATAAAGTTACACATGGCCACTAAGGGTGAGTCTACTGTATGCAAAACAGGTATTGTGTGGCTGCACACGCAGCATGCTCCTGTAAAAGTGTGTGCCATGAGTGGAAATTAGGCTATGATTGTGTGGTATGGACAACAACGTTTGATAGATTAGAATTCTGAAGATTTCTAATTTTATGAACAGGACAGACTCAATATTTTGAAAACTCTCCCACTATTAACACAGAGGAATGCCAGATGTAACATCCATTTGAATGCATAGCAGCCAGCTGCTGTGGCTCATGCCTGTAATCTCAGCATTTTGGGAGACTGAGGCAGGTGAATCACTTGAGGTCAGTAGTTCGAGATCAGCTTGGCCAACATGGCAAAACCCCCTCTCAACTAAAGTTACAAAAATTAGCCAGGCATGGTGGTGCATGCCTGTAATCCCAGCTAATCGGGAGGCTGAGGCAAGAGAATCGCTTTAACCTGGGAGGCAGAGGTTGCAGTGAGCCAAGATCACACCACTGCACTCCAGCCTGGATGACAGAGTAAGACTCTGTTAAAAAAAAAAAAAAAAAAAAAAAAAGTAAAACCATTTGAATACATAGTTAAGCTTACAAGAAAGTAAGAGAAATCCCCAGAGCTCAGCAATGAAGATTGGTTTCTGAAAACCAGAGCATTATGCAAGTGAGCTGATGTGGCAACTAACCTGGATTGGTCGGGTTTATCTCCATCTTGACAAATGTTAGGAATTTGGTTTTAACATGCACACAGCGATAAAGTAAACGACCTTGAGACTGCCAAGTAGGAAGCTGAAGTAAGACCCACCCATCCTCCCTCCCCTGACTCCACATACAGCACAGGAAGAGTCGACTAGAAAAATATCTCTCTACCAGCATAATGAAATGACGTGGAAGTTAGTCTCTTCTGGCCTACCTAGAATCTGAATAGAAAAACAAAAATATGAGTTTCCTCATTGGAAAGTTAATTACGGAGCCCTGCTGAAGATGAACTCAAAACATACAATCACACAACTCAGTACTTAATCCATCGTGAACAAAAGCCAGCAGAAGTAACAAGCATGTAACAAAGTTCATTAGACTCTCAGAGCTTCAGGTTGCTGAATAATCAAATGAAGATGATAAAACAATTAAAGACATAAAGGAGAAAAGTAAACATAGAAGACAGTATAGAAAGAAAAAAAAACTTATGAAATGAAAAATGGAATCACTGAAACAGAAAACCCATTAGTCAAATTTGGCAGCAGCTTAGACACAGCTGAAAAGGGAAGAGTAGACTATGATAGGGCTCAGGAAATTGCCCAGAATGCAAAAGAAATAAAACACGGAAAGGCTTCAAGAGAGTTTAAGAGCCACAGAAGAGAGAATGAGAAGATAAATATGTATCTAATTGGAATTCCAGCAGAAACGAAGAGATGTGAGAGAGGTAATATTCAAAGAACACATGGCTGAGAATTTTCTAGAATTAATGAAATCCTCAGATTCAGGAAATACAATACAAAAAGTACCAAGCAGGAAATGCAGAAATAAAGCTATACCTTGTCACATTATAATAAACAGCAAAACACCAAGACAACAAGAAAATTTTAAACACCAATAAAAAAAGTAGATTAACTACAAAGGAATGACAAAGAACAGACTTAACAATAGAAACCAAAACACAGTATCTTCAAAGTGAAAAAATATAATTATTATCTAGGATTCTCTGCAGATAAAGAAGATAAACTATAGCTGAAGAATGAGGGCAAACTAAAGACATTTTAAAGCAAACAAAGAATAGGAGAGTTGACCTCTGTCAAACTTTGGCTGAGAGGAATCCTAAAAGACATAATTTAGGAAGAAGGAAAAGAGGGCTGAGTGCAATGGCTCATGCCTATAATCCTAGCACCTTGGGAAGCCAGGGCAGGAGGATTACTCGAGGCCACGAGTTCCAGACCAGCCTGGGCAACATAGCAAGACCCTGTCTCTACGAAAATGTTAAAAAATTACCCTGGCATGGCAGCATCCACCTGTAGTCCCAGCTACTCGGGAGGCTGAGATGGGAGGACCGCTTGAGCCCAGGAGTTCCAGGCTATAGTGAGCCATGATCATGCCACTGCACTCCAATTTGGACAACAGAGAGAGATCCTGTCTCTAAAATGGGAGGAAACAAAGAGAGGGAGGGAGGGAGTGAGCCCAGTGGAAAGGAATAAGGTGCAAATGTGTCAAATGTGGGTAAATCTAAGTAAGCATTGCTCATATAAAACAATAAAAAGTAACAAATTTGCGGAGGAAACAAAACATTGTGAAACTAGAATATTAACTACGAATAACATATTATTGGGACTGTTTAAAGAATAAAGATTATTTTCCAGTTCCAGAGAAGGCTGGTGATGCTGATCAATTTCAGACTTTCTTAAATCAAGATGCAAGTTAAATGTAAGAAATAGAAATTGAATGCATGATGTCGTTACTTAAAAAGAAAAATGTGAATTTAAAAAAACACACTTAAGGCCGGGCGCGGTGGCTCAAGCCTGTAATCCCAGCACTTTGGGAGGCCGAGACGGGCGGATCACGAGGTCAGGAGATCGAGACCATCCTGGCTAACACGGTGAAACCCCGTCTCTACTAAAAAATACAAAAAACTAGCCGGGCGAAGTGGCGGGTGCCTGTAGTCCCAGCTACTCAGGAGGCTGAGGCAGGAGAATGGCGTAAACCCGGGAGGCGGACCTTGTAGTGAGCTGAGATCTGGCCACTGCACTCCAGCCTGGGCCACAGAGCGAGACTCCGTCTCAAAAAAAAAAAAAAAAAAAAAACACACTTAAAGCAAGACAAAAAAAAAGGAGCAAAGAAAAAGCATAGTAAATAGAAAGCGCAAAAGAGGAGGAGAGGAAGAAATATAAACATGTAAGTAATTGCAATAAATGCAAATGGATAAAATTCATCATTAATAGAGCATCAGCCTTTAAAAATGCATTATGGCTGGGCACGGTGGCTCACACCTGTAATCTCAGCACTTTGGGAGGCCAAGGCAGGCAGATCACCTGAGGTCAGGAGTTCGAGACCAGCCTGGCCAACATGGTGAAACCCCCATCTCTACTAAAAGTACAAAAATTAGCCAGGTGTGGTGGCGCATGCCTGTAATCCCAACTACTTGGAAGGCTGAGGCACGAGAGTCACTTGAGCCCAGGAGACGTAGGTTGCAGTGAGCTGAAATCGCGCCACTGCACTCCAGCCTAGGTGACAAAGCGAGACTCCATCTCAAAAAAAAAGTTTTCTAATTAAAAAATTAAAATGCAGGCATAAGCTGCTTACTAGAGACACAGTGGAATACAGAAAAGTTACAACTAAAGATGTAAAAATATATTACAAGTGAATATCATGGAAACTACTGATAGAGCTATATTAATATTTTAAATAAGACTTTAAGTCCAAAAGAATTATTATGGAAAAGTAGATGAAAAGTATACCACCAAAAACATACAACAATTCTGAACACGTACTCAACTAATAACAGTATCAGAATATGAAGTAAACATGGGTAAAATTACAAGGAAAATTTTAAAATCCATTGTAAAACTGGGAAATTTTAACAAAAGTACCTCAGTAATTAATAAAGCAAATAGACAAAAAAAAAAAAAAAAAAGTAAACAGAGGTCAGGCACTGTGGCTGATGCCTGTAATCCCGGCACTTTGGGAGGCCGAGGTGGGCAGATCACTTGAGGTCAGGAGTTCGAGACCAGCCTGGCCAATGTGATGAAACCCTGTCTCTACTTAAAATACAAAAATTAACCAGGCATGGTGGCAAGCGCCTGTAATCCCAGTTACTCTACTTGGGAGGCTGAGGCAGGAGAATTGCTTGAACCGGGGAGGCAGAGGTTGCAGTGAGCCAAGATTACACCACTGCACTCCATCGTGGGCGACAGGAAAAACAAACAAACAAAAAATATATATATAATTAATATATTATACATCAGATTATATAATTACTACAATAAATATAATATAGAATAATGATCATATTACATAGTAAATATAATAGATATATAGATATATATAGTCTGTATACACAAACACATATATATCATATCAAGCTAATTTTTTATTTAACATATATAAAATATATAAACTATGTGTGTATATATATGTGTATATATACACCACAGCCAAAAATCAGCAAATATGCCTGCTGTTAAAACATAAACAGAATGTTTTAGAGTATTTGAACATGAATTTTGTCTCAAAGTAAATCTCAAAAAATTCTAACAATCCAATCCTAACAAAACTCAAACTAGAAACCAATAACAAAAAAGTAACAAAAAAATTGTATAAAGAAATGTTAAAAACACACTTCTAAATAACTCTTATTTATTTATTTACTTTTTAATTGAGATGGAGTCTCACTGTGTTGCCCAGGCTGGAGTGCAGTGCAGTGCAGATCTCGGCTCCCTGCAACCTCTGCCACCCAGGTTCAAGCAATTCTTGTGCCTCAGCCTCCCAAGTAGCTGGGACTACAGGTGCATGCCACCACACCCGGCTAAATTTTGTAATTTTAGTAGAGACGGGATTTCACCATGTTGGCCAGTCTGGTCTCGAACTCCTGACCTCAGGTGATCCACCCACCTCGGCCTCTCAAAGTGCTGAGATTACAGGTGGGAGCCACCACACCCTACCTGAGTAATTCTTAAGTCAAAGAAAAAGTATAATGGAAACTAGAAAATAGTATGCATCAAAACGTATAAGATACCTCTAAAGTTGTGCTTAGGAAAAAATGCATAGATGTCATAGATTATAATTGAAAAAATAAAAATGACAATGGGGGGCTAAACTTCTATGTATGTTATATATTGCTATGTAACAAGCTAGACTGAAACTTAGTGGCTTAAAGACATAACAATTTATTATTTCTCCTGAATCTGTAGGATGGCTGGGCAATTATTCTGTTGACGATACCTGCATGGCCTGATGTGGCTACATTTGTTGGCAGGGACTGGGCTCAGTTGGGATGGCTAGACCTCTGTCTATACGATTTTATATCCTTAGGGTGGCTAAACTGGCCTTTTTCACATGGCATACAATTTCCCAGTGCAAAGTACTTATCAGGTCTCTGCTAGCCTCGTATTTGCTTATGCCCTGTAAGCCAGAGAAAGTCACATGGCTGGGCGCGGTGGCTCACACCTGTAATCCCAACACTTTGGGAGGCTGAGGCAAGCAGTTCACTTGAGGTCAGTAGTTCGAGACCAGCCTGGCCAACATGGTGAAACCCCGTCTCTGCTAAAAATACAAAAATTAGCCAGGTGTGGTGGCATGCACCTGTAATCCCAGCTACTTGGAAGGCTGAGGCAGGAGAATCACTTGAACCCAGGAGGCAGATGTTGCAATGAACTGAGATCACACCATAGCACTCCAGCCTGTGTGACAGAGTGAAACTCCATCTCAAAAAAAAAAAAAAAAAAAAAAAAAAAAAAAAAAAAAAAAGTCATATAATCAACTTCAGCATCAAGACAGGAAGACTGCAAGGGTTTGGATACTAAAAAGAGAAATTCATGGGAGGCCTTTGATATAGAACACTCTCAGCCAGGCACAGTGGCTCACTCCTGTAATTCCAACACTTTGGGAAGACCAGGCAGGCGGATGACTTGAGCACAGGAGCTCGAGATAAGCCTAGACAACATGGCGAAATCCCATCTCTACAAAAAATACAAAAATTAGCTAGGTGTGGTGGCACGCACTTGTAGTCCCAGCTACTCAGGAGGCTGAGGTGGGAGGATGGCTTGAGCCCCAGAGACAGAGGTTGCAGTGAGCTGAGATCATGCCACTGGGCCTGGACAACAGAGCCTGGGTGCCCAGCTTGCACAATAGAGCCAGACTTGGCAAAAAAAAATAATAATAAATATATATAATATATATACTTGCACACATATATAAAACAATCTCTATCACAGTCTTCCCTTGACCCCAGTGGTTGATACCCCTCCGGCATGGAAGGGGCACTCATCTCCAGTCAGGACTCCGAAGTCTCACTCGATCATGTCGTCAGGGACAACGTCCATGACAACATGATCTGCAAGGTTCAAACGTAAATAACGCTTCTCAAATCCAACTTCTCTGGATCCAGAGACCCATGAACTAAAAAGACGAGTTATCTGCTCATACACACACCCAGCATACAATGGTGAGGCAGAGGTAGGACAGTCACAATAGACACCTCCATCCAAAAACAAAAAGGAGTAATGGAAGGCATATAGTAACAACCAACCCATAGCCAGACAAATTTGATTAAGACCCTAGATTAACCCACTCGGGCTGCTATAACAAAATACATAGAGGGGATGGCTTAGGCAATAGAAATTTTTTTAAGCAGCCTTTAATGTTTATTACAAAAAAGTTCAAATTTACACAAGAATACAGAGAATAGTGTACTTAACCCATTATATCTATCTTCTAGCTTCTTTTTTATTTTTCAATAGTTTTTGGGAAACAGGTGGTGTTTGGTTGCATGGAAAAGTTCTTCAGTGGTGATTTCTGAGATTTTGGTGCACCCATCACTCAAGCAGTGTACACTGCACCCAATGTGTAGTCTTTTATCCCTCAGCCCCCTCCCACCCTTTCCCTCGAGTCCCCAGAGTCCATTTTAAAATATGGAATGTTGGCCAGGTGCAGTGGCTCACGCTTGTAATCCCAGCACCTTGGGAGGCCAAGGCAATCAGGTCACTTCAGCTTAAGAGTTCAAGACCAGCCTGGGCAATGTGGTGAAACCCTGTCTCTACCAAAAATATAAAAAAAATTAGCCAGGCGTGGTGGCACATGTCTGTGGTCTCAGCTACTTAGGAGGCTGAGGTAGAAGGATCACTTGAACCCAGGAGATGGAGGTTGTAGTGAGCCAAGATTGGGCCACTGCACTCCAGCCTGGGCAACAGAGAGAGATTCCATCTACATAGACACACACACACACACACACACACACATATGTGTATATCTTCAAAAATTTGCATGCCATCCTTGCACAGGCACCACGCTAATCTTCCCTGCATCATTCAAATTTTTTAGTATACGTGCTGCCAAAGCAATCACAACAACAGAAATTTATTTCTCAGAGTTCTAGAGGCTGGGAAGTCCAAGATCACAGTGCCAGCCAACTTGATTCCTGGTGAGGGTGCTCTTTCTGGTTTGCAGATAGCTGTAAAGCTCTGGTGTCTCTTCCTCTTCTTACAAAGTATACCAGCCCTATTGGATTGGGGCCCCATTCTTATGACCTCATCTAATCTTATTACCTCCTCCTAGGCACTGTCTCCAAGCATAGTCACACTGAAGGACATAGCTTTAACATATGAATTTGAGGGGAGACATCATTCAGTCCATGCCACACCCCCTATTCTGGAGGCAGAGAATGTTCCTAGTTTAGGGCCTAGTTTTACATCCTGGGAATGGTTTCCTAATCCATTATTCCTCACAGTTCTGGGCTTCTTCTGGCTGTTCTCCAAGAGTTCCTATCTACACAACTACTTGGTAGAGTGTAGTATCTAGTAAGGTGGAAGCTGCCTATAGCCCGTGATCCACAAATTTCACTTCTAGGAAGTAGGCCCCCAAGTTACTAATGTTGTGACCTTGAGCAAATAACCTCTCTCTGTGACTTAACTTCCCTCTGTGCCTCAGTTTCCCATCTGTAAAATGGAGAAATAATATTGAGCTCCTCCTAGTCCTATTATGAGAATTAAATCAATCGGTACTTGTCAACTGTTTAGAACAGTGCCTGACACTTAATATGCACTATTTTTAAAATAATCTCAACATAGATCTATTTATTTTTTAAAATACTAGCCAATAGTAAGAAAATAAATACAATAACTGGGTTAAAGCCATAGAGAAATATTATGAAGCAGTTGAAAGGAATGACCCAGAGGAATGAACATAACTTTATAAACTTATGTAAAGTTGTAATATATTCAAACTATTCTTCACATAATCATGCACTTGTCTGTAATTAAAATTTTTTAATATTCATGGGAATGATGAACTCCAAAATTAGAATAGTGGTTACCTCTGGGAAAAGAAAGAGACTAATGAGATTGGGGAGTGATACACAGTGCCTGGTACTATACCTAGTGACTTAGATTCTTCAGAAATAGGGATCTGATATGGCTGGGCACAGTGGCTCACGTCTGTAATCTCAGCACTTTGGGAAGCCAAGGGAGGCAGGTCACTTGAGGTCAGGAGTCAGAGACCAGCCTGGCCAACATGAAGAAGCCCATCTCTACTAAAAATGCAAAACTTAGCCAGGCATGGTGGTATCCACCTGTAATTCCAGCTACTTGGGAGTCTCAGGCAGGAGAATCACTTGAACCCAGGAGGCAGAGGTTGCAGTGAGCCAAGATCACACCACTGCACTCCAGCCTGGATGACAAAAGTAAGACTCCATCTCAAAAAATAAATAAATAAAACAAGAATAGGGATCTAATATGGCTGGGCACAGTGGCTCACACCTGTGCTTTCTCCAAATTATGACCCTGTAAGGCTCTGTTTTAGGATAAGCACAGGAGGAGGAGCAGAACACAGAAAGGAAGTTATTAAAGATGCCTTCCTGTGGTATACTAAGTGTCCATGTGAAGAATATCAAAATCCCAGCACTTTGGGAAGCCAAGGCAGGTCAATCACTTGAGGTCAGGAGTTCGAGACCAGCCTGGACAACGTGGTGAAACTCTGTCTCTATTAAAAATACAAAAATTAGCCAGGAGTGGTGCCTTGCCTGCCATCCCAGCTACTCAAGAGGCTGAGGCACAAGAATTGCTTGAGCTCGGGAGGCAGAGGTTGTAAAAACTCTGTCTCAAAGATACATATATATAGGGATCTGAAATAGCTATAAGATAGCAGGATATTTGATATACTATTCTCCATGCTCTTCTCATATTTGATGTATTTTATAATAAAGTTTAAAATTAATAATTATTCACAAGAAAATATATAATTGAGTACTGAGGCTGAATCTCCTGTTTTGGTCTCTGCAGAGGCCTGACACACAGAAGAGAGCACTTGGAGTCCAGATGACCCACCCTTGTTCCACCCTTCCCAAAATTTACATTGTAACTGATGTCACTAGGTCA
Source organism: Rhinopithecus roxellana (assembly GCF_007565055.1). Lineage (NCBI taxonomy): Eukaryota > Metazoa > Chordata > Mammalia > Primates > Cercopithecidae > Rhinopithecus > Rhinopithecus roxellana. The sequence goes on from NC_044557.1 coordinate 24,051,290, forward strand.
ATAAAACATCCCAGCAACTGAACTGGGGAGGAAATTGAATAAGAGTGTACTTAAGGGAGGTGGTTATAGTGTAAAGTAGGACAGAGATTCTCAACCCTGTTTCCTCTACAGCATACCTGAGAATGAAAGTCACATCTGCAACTTACTCCCAAGAGTAAGCAGGTATGTTTTAAAAGAGCTAAGATTAGCTATGGGTTATGTACCACGTCATCATCTGCTGTCTACCAGATGTAAGTCCACCTCTTTCTCCTCCTCATATCAGGAGGGAACAAAAGCCCTGACCTAAGGTTTGAAAACACTAAGTCATTGATATTGGACATCTGACCTCCTGACCAAACTAGACCAGGGAACCAGGCTTGCCTAGTCTAGGGCATGGTTGTGGATACTGGTGATACCATCTGTCTGGATACCCTATGCTGTTTACTTATTATTTCTTCTCATTCCCTCCCACAAATGCAGTTTTGAGAGTAAAATTTTGAGAGTAAAAAATGAACCCAGAGGAGGAAAGCATGGGAATAGGGCAAATTAGGACCCATGAGAATAGACTGAGGGATTGAAAGAGGATACCACATTCACTGCTGGAGTCAGTCACTAATAGCAGCGGTTAGTGGGGAAGAGGGGGCATGGCCAGGAGAGTTTACTGTTCCATATTCCCTCTCCCTTTCTCTCTCTCAATCTTTTTTTTTTTTTTTTTTTTTTTTTTGCTTTTTGAGATGGAGTCTCTCTCTGTCACCCAGGCTGGAGTGCAGTGGCACCATCTCGGCTCACTGCAACCTCTGCCTCCCAGGTTCAAGCGATTCTCCTGTCTCAGCTTACCGAGTAGCTGGGACTACAGGCTCCCGCCACCATGCCTGGCTAATTTTTGTATTCTTAGTAGAGATGGGGTTTCCCTATGTTGGCCGGGCTGGTCTCCAACTCCTGACCTCAGGTGATCCACCCGCCTCAGCCTCCCAAAATGCTGGGATTACAGGCATGAACCGCCCACCCAGCCTCCTCTCCCTTTCTCCATCTCCTGTGCTATGCTATCAGTCCTAGCCATCTACATTGCCTGAGAGCCTGACCTACCATAGTATGAGAGGAGAAGAAAAAGTGTGACCCGAGGCAGGAAGAAGAGAGAAGGAAACAGGAGTGGAAGGTGGTAGAGACAGAAGAGAAGATCCTCTGGCTGTGAACCTTGCCCCTGAGGCCACAAATATATGTAAAGGACATAGTAACCTGGGGAAATGGAGAAAGGGGACTATCAGATGGGCCAAAGCTAGTTTAGGAAAGGGAATTTACATAATTTTTTTTCAAAACACTCTTGAAAGCTACTTATACAAACGAAGATTGAAATTTATACTTTTCATGATGCTCATACAGTCTTTTAAGTAAAGGCAAAAGAGATGTTTTATTTTAAAATAGCTTCTTCTCTTGGGATTCAAAATTTTAGTCAATGGGCATTTCTGATGCAACCTGCAGTTGCTGAAGATAAGTAGTAAAGGAAGGTGTTCATTAATTTGAAGAAATCTGGCCATTTAATATCTTAGCATTTATTCCAATGGACCCTGGTCTTAATTTGAAAACACACACACCCCTCATATTCTTTTTCCCTAAGAAAAAGAGGTTTCGGGCCAGGCATGGTGGCTCACGCCTATGTAATCCCAGAACTTTGGGAGGGCGAGGTGGGTGGATCATGAGGTCAGGAGTTCAAGACCAGCCTGGCCAACATGGTGAAACCTTGTCTCTACTAAAAATACAAAAATTAGCCGGGCATGGTGGGGGATGCCTGTAATCCCAGCTACTCGAGAGGCTGAGGCAAGAGAACTGCTTGAACTTGGGAGGCCAAGGTTGCAGCGAGCAAGATTGTACCCCTGCACTCCAGTCTGGATGACAGAGCAAGACTCCAACTCAAAACCAAAAAAAAAAAAAAATGAGGTTTCCGTAACTTCTTTGAAATCAAAATAACCATCAAACCTCTCCATCTTTTGACTATTCTTATTTTATTTTATTTTATTTTATTTTATTTTATTTTATTTTATTTTATTTTGAGACAGAGCCTCACTCTATCATCCAGGTTGGAGTGCAGTGATGTGATCTCAGCTCACTGTACCCTTCGCCTCCCAGGTGCAAGCGATTCTCCTTGCCTCAACCTCCTGAGTAGCTGGCATTACAGGTTTGTACCAGCACACCCGGCTAACTTTTGTATTTTTAGTAGAGACGGGTTTCATCATGTTGGCCAGGCTGGTCTCAAACTCCTGACCTTAAATGATCTGCCTGCCTTGGCTTCCCAAAGTGCTGAGATTACAGGCATGAGCCACCACGCCCAGCCTATTCTTCTTTCTTATGACCAGGCTTACAGCATAAGGCAAGAAAGGGAAGCAATAAGATAAAACAATTTCTTTATCGCCTTTCACTTGATGATTTCTGGAAGCTGGTGTTGGAACGGCCATGTCCCAGAATCACGGACACTTAATGATGGAAGTCATCTGAGAAGCATCCTTGCCTGTTGCTCCGCCACACGGGCATTTTCCCAACAGAAAATGACAACTGATCCTTTCATTTCCATGAAGTCCAATGAGTAACTAATAATTGTGAGTTACTTTAAAATATCAAGTTAGGCAGTACCGAACTAATAATAAGAACGCATATGCAATAAGGAATCTGACTCCACTTTTTGCTGCTTGACTACTGATAGCTTTTAAGCCTCCATCTGCCTCTGCAGGGACCACAACAGCATATATTTAAAATAATTGGCCAGGCACAGTGGTTCACGCCTGTAATCCCAGCACTTTAGGAGGCCGAGGCAAGAGGATCACTTGAGGCCAGGAGTTTGAGACCAGCCTGGGAGACATAGTGGGACCCATCTCTACCAAAAATGAAAAAATATTAGCTGGGTATGGTAGCACACACCTGTAGTCCCAGCTACTCTGGAGGCTGAGGTGGGAGGATCGCTTGAGCCCAAAAGTTCAGGGCTGCAGCAAGCTATGATCACACCACTACACTCCAGCCTGAGTGAAAGAGCAAGACCCTGTCTCGAAAAAATAAATAAGTAATTAAATAAGAAAATAATTGACTTACCATTATGTTTACCATCATGCTTATGAATCCAATAGTAAAGACAGTACAGTAAACAATATTCCCGGCAGGGCGTGGTGGCTCAAGCCTGTAATCCCAGCACTTTGGGAGGCCGAGATGGGCGGATCACGAGGTCAGGAGATCGAGACCATCCTGGCCAACACAATGAAACCCCGTCTCTACTAAAAATACAAAAAATTAGTCGGGCATGGTGGCGGGCACCTGTAGTCCCAGCTACTTGGGAGGCTGAGGCAGGAGAATGGCGTGAACCTGGGAGGTGGAGCTTACAGTGAGCTGAGATCCGGCCACTGCACTCCAGCCTGGGCGACAGAGCAAGACTCCGTCTCAAAAAAAAAAAAAAAAAAAAACAATATTCCCGATCTGCTTGTTGTCATGATGCTTTATGAGGTCCTGGATTCAAAAGACTTCATTCTCCCAGTAAGACATCTTACTTGCAAAGACTTTCCTAAATATCATGGTTTGGGGTTTTTTATTTTTGTTTTTATTTTTTTATTGAGATAGAGTCTCACTCTGTTGCCCAAGCTGGAGTGCAGTGGCATGATCTCGGCTCACTGCAACCTCTGCCTTCCTGGTTCAAGTGATTCTCCTGCCTCAGCCTCCCAAGTAGCTGGGATTACAGGTGCCCACCACCATGTCCGGCTAATTTTTGTATTTTTAGTAGAGACAAAGTTTCACCATGTTGGCCAGGCTGGTCTCGAGCTCCTGACCTCAAGTGATCCGCCCACCTCAACCTCCCAAAGTGCTGGGGTTATAGGTATGAGCCATGGTGTCCAACCTAAATATCATGGTTTTGAACAAGCAGAGTGTCAATTCTCTAATTCGTGTCATCATTCCACCTATATAGGTGGGCTATTGTATAAGGTGAAGAAAATTGTTGCATGATCAATTGGTTACTCATTCATTCAACATGTATTGAATACCTAGTATGAGACAGGCACTGCTCCAAACAATATGGATATAGTATAGAAGAAGATAGACAAAAATCCCTGTCCTTGTGGAATTTATATTCTAGAAAGAGGGGGTAGGAAAAGTAATAATAAAGTAAACTATATAGTAAGGCAGAAGATAAGGGTTATAGGAGAAAATAGAACAGAATAAAGGAAATCCAAAGTCCTAGGGCAGAAATGGGTAAGTGAAATTATCATTAGAGTGGTTTGGTTTCCTTTCTGCTGTTCACCAAATACATATGATTTTCAATCTCCAGGCTTAATCTAGGATTATACTTCCCTATCATATTAAAGTACAGCCATAGGATTTGTTTTGGCCAATGGAATGTGAGCAGAAATGATGTGTATGATTTCTGGACAGAAGCTTTAAGAACAGCGTGTGATTCTCCACGTGCCTCTCCCACTGCTGCGTGCCATAGGAAGCTTCGCTTGGCCAGAATTCCTGAATAACATCATGAGCCAAAGCCCCTGCCAGCCTGCATTAGACACTTGGTGTGAGCTACATATTGATTAAGCTAATGAAATTTTGGTCTTGTATGTTACTGCAGCATAACCTGACCTATCCTAACTGATGCAAGTTGTCAGGGTAGACCCCATTAAGATGACAGATGATAGTGGCTTGAACCTGAGTGACAATAGCAGAAGAGATGAAAAGTCATCAGAATCTGGAAATATTTTGCTGTATGGAAAAGATTTAAGTCCTATATGATTGAAAATGTGAGACCAGTTACAGAAGACTACATTGATTCTAATAGTATGTCAGAGACTTCTTGTGTAAAAAGGGGAAATACTTGTGTAAAAAGGGGAAGTATACTAGAGGCAATCTTTTATAGTCTGGTGACAATCTGGGAGGAGATAAATAATCTATCTAGCAAGTTTACAACAGCATAAGCAACCTACTAAATATTAGGAGATTTTATGTCTGTGATGAGTTTTCCGACTTGTATAGTGGAGCATTATTGCCCTCTAGTGATAAAAGAGAAAATGTTCTTAGAGAAAAGAAAAGTGACAACCAATGCTTCTGTAAAACACACAGTTTGAAATTTGGGGTTCTCTTTGGGCCAAGACTGGTTGCTTTCTAACAACTTTTGACTGGGGGACACCATGAACAACTGTATATCTGAGAAGATAAAATCTGGCATTGCTCTTCAAAGTTATCCATAATTTTCAAAAAAGTGAGAATCCTGAATCTCTGTTGGTTAAGGTGCCATGATTATTGTAAGTATAAGAATTAGTAGTGATATCAACAACACAAATATTTTATTGTCTTCCATAAAAGATAGGGACAAGTAAGGGGATGAAGATTAATGCATGTAACTGATAATTCCTGAACTTGGTGGTTTTTGTTTTGCTTTGTTTTTTAACCAGTTGTACAAATGAGGAATGGTGGGAGACTTCCTCTTAGTAGTTCCGTGAAATAGTGGTTAGTGAAATAGAGTGGCATTTTTTTTGTCACCTTCATAAGCTCAATATGAAGTAGTAGAGAGATGTAGCTTCCCAAAAGGCTGCAATCATGAAATGTTTACCTAAAAGGAAGTAATATATCCACTGAACTTCATATAATTATGCTGGCACAACCAGTATAATTTATTTAATCAAGATACAAATATGGTTGCATCTCTTATTTTACTTAACTAAACCAAGCAGAATCCCAATATTTTGGATAGGTTGGAGGTATAATTTCTTTCAACGGATTTCTCTTCTGCCCACTTATTCAAGAATCCCAGGATGTTGTCCAGAGGGGCTGAACATATTTCTGAAATGCCTTCTGGAGAGTAATCCAGAGGATCCAGTCCATCACCAGCAGACCTAACTTTCAGCTACCATTGTTGTTCCCACATTATGAACACAGGACTTTCCAAGTCTGGTATATTCTATTCCGTCCATATTCCTATGCAGGCCACAGTGGTGTCCTCCTCCAGGTTAAACCCACATATCCAGTCATTCTTCCCAACACACTCATTGTGCCTTTGTGGATCCAGGACAATTCCAGTTCCAGACATAGCCACAAGCTAACCCGGAACCCACTTTTCCCCAAGACTATGTAGAATCAGGTAATAAGCCAGAATTCCCGGTCTTCACTCATCCTTCTCTCCCCTAAGAGCTGCCTCTAACCATCCAAAAGGTACTATTTATGAGGAAGTCCAAAAGAGATGTGTGAGAGATGTTGCATACTCTTCCAGTAACCACCTGGGTTTCCATGAAAATTTATTTCCACTTAAGCAAACTTTCATCTCTACATATTTAAAAAAGCAGACTTCATCAAGCCCTTTTTAAAAGGCTTTGTTGTACATTTCCCCAAGAGCAATAGATGCCTGCTTACCCTATGTTTACTTATGAACCACAAAGAACAAAGAAGATCTGCTTCAGAATGATTCGCTTTATCCTCCCATGCAGGAAGATAAAAGGCCAAGTTTAAATGGCAGCTTCTCTGACATCCATATATTAATTACAGTCTGCGTGCCACATTTAAGCATAAATCTTATTCTAGAAATATATCTTATAAATCTAAACACATGTACATTAAAGATCTAAACTATAATAAAGACTCTGACTCCAGTGTTTGGAGCAGCTACAACATAAACTCATGTACAAAAGATATGTTCGGATGTTCATTATTGCATTGTTGAAAATAGGGGAAAAATTGAAAATGTGGTAAATGTATATTGATAAAGGAATGGTCAGTTTAAATTATAGTATATCCATATGATGGAACACTGCAGTTGTGAAAAGAATAATTTATTCTTTGTGAAAAAATTCTGGACATTGTGTATAATTTCTATAATAATTACCAAAAAATGTTAACAGAGATTATTACTAGGTAGAGGGATCACACTGAGAGGATGAAAGGAAGGGGGCTGTGGGGAGTTGGGCAGATATAGACTTTTCTTTTTTTTGGAGACAGGGTCTTGCTGTGTCGTGACTGACACGGTCATAGCTCACTGCAGCCTCAGACTCCTGGGCTCAAATGATCCTCCTACCTCAGCCTCCTGAGTAGCTGAGATTACAGGCATGTGCCACCATGCCTGGCCAGATACAGACTCTTTATTTTCTCTTTATATCCTTCTAAACGGTTTGAATGTATTACAAAGAACTCGCATTGCTTTTCTTTTTCAATTACGAAATATGCATATTATTTTAACATATAGTTGTGAACGATTTATCTGTATAACTTAATTAAATATAATTTAATTTGATAAATATTCATAATTTTGAATATTTTAATGTAAGAAAGAAATGTGTTTTTTCTCCTTTAATAAGGAAAGATTGTGCTGGGGATTTAAAAAACAAAAAACAAACAAACAAAAAAAATTATCAAACCTGGGTAGATGACCAGATGGTGGAGGATCCAAAAGCTAAGTAAAGTAAGAAATAACTGAGGATGGTTTGGATTTTTAACTTGAATAAAAGATAGAGCTGTCTTCAAATATCTAAAGTAAGGCAATGTCCGGAGCCGTGTTGCTTAAGCTCTGCATTGTGGAGACCAGATGGCGCACTTCCTGGTTCTTCATCATCAACTTTTCCCGTGCGTGCGTAGATAACTTCCCGCGCCCGGGAAAGACTAAATCTACCGAGCATGCGCCTGGTGACGTCTCTCATTATTCTCCTCCCCGCCTGCTCTGCTGCCCTTCCTCTTCCCTGCCAGCCTATATAAGGCATTGCACCGCCGCCATTAAACGAGACTTGATCAGGATACTGTCTTGTTTCCATTTCTTGTATTTCTTGTCTCTCTAAATTCCCACCCCCTCCTCCAAGGTCTGTGTTAACGATCCCGCTGGACAGGACACGTGGCGCCCAAACGCGGGGCTTGGATATGAGGGAACTACGTGAGGAAGAGGGCGCATAGAAAGGCCGGCGACTAAAGTGAAAGAAAAATCCCTCCGACCGTCGCGGGAGCCTGCTGTGTCGGAGTTGAGAGTAAGTTACGCGCCCGAAATGGGACAAGAATTAAGCCAGCATCAAATCTACATAGGACAATTAAAAGAGGCTTTAAAGACACGGGGAGTAAAGGTTAAAAGTGGTGACTTATTTAGATTTTTTGATTTTGTGAAAGATACCTGCCCTTGATTCCCACAGGAAGGAACCATTGATATAAAAAGATGGCAGAGGGTGGGAGACGCCTTTCAAGATTATTATAATACCTTTGGGCCAGAAAAAATTCCTGTAACCGCCTTTTCTTATTGGAATTTAATCAAGGATCTAATAGATAAAAAGGAGGCCGATCCACAAGTAATGGCTGCGGTCGCCCAGACTGAGGAGATTTTAAAGGTCAGTTCTCAGACCGACCTCGGGAGCCCCCCAGCCAGACAAAGAAGTAGATCTTATTTCTCTTGAAAGTGATGACGAGGGGGCCAAGGCTCCTTCTGTAAAAGACAAAATGATGCTAGGCGAGAAAAGGCCCAAAAAATACCCAATTCTGCAAACATCACGAAAAGGTAAAAGTAACGACAATCCTGACCTTTCAGATGTAAATTGGGATGACTTAGAGGAAGAGGCAGCTAGATATCATAATCCTAACTGGCCTCCCTTTTTCTCGCGTCCGCCTCCCTATAACGGGACACGAGGCGCTTTTGCACCCAATGTAATGGCGGTAGTCAATCCAAAAGAGGAACTCAAAGAAAAAATCGCTCAGCTTGAAGAGCAAATTAAGCTAGAAGAGTTACATCAGTCACTAATCACTAGGCTGCAAAAATTAAAAACAGGAAATGAGAGTGTAACTAATTCAGAGAATATGGGAGGCTTCCCTCACCCACCTCAGCGGCCCGGACAACATGTCCCAAAAGGAAGATTTTCTACTAGCCGAGACAGGGAAGAATCCTCCCCTAAAGATATCTTCCCGGTAACTGAAACTGTAGATGGACAGGGTCAGGCCTGGAGGCATCATAATGGATTTGATTTCACTGTCATAAAAGAATTAAAAACTGCTGTTTCTCAATATGGAGCTACTGCTCCATACACTCTTGCTATAGGAGAGTCTGTGGCCAATAACTGGCTTACTCCAACAGATTGGAACACACTAGTCAGAGCAGTCCTCTCAGGGGGAGATCATTTGATTTGGAAATCGGAGTTTTTTGAAAATTGCAGAGATACAGCCAAAAGAAACCAACAGGCAGGAAACGGTTGGGACTTTGATATGTTAACTGGCTCAGGTAATTATACCAACACTGATGCTCAGATGCAATACGGCCCTGGACTATCTTCACAAATCCAGGCGGCCGCTACAAAAGCCTGGAGGAAACTCCCTGTTAAAGGAGACCCAGGAGCTTCGCTCACTGGAGTCAAGCAGGGACCTGATGAGCCGTTCGCAGATTTTGTACATAGGCTCATAACAACCGCAGGAAGGATTTTTGGTAATGCCGAGGCGGGTGTAGATTATGTTAAACAATTGGCTTATGAAAATGCCAATCCAGCTTGTCAAGAGGCAATCCGACCTTATAGAAAGAAAACAGACTTAACTGGATATATCCGTCTCTGTTCAGACATTGGGCCCTCCTATCAACAGGGTTTAGCAATGGCCGCAGCTTTCAGTGGACAAACCGTAAAAGACTTCCTTAATAATAAGAACAAAGAAAAAGGAGGGTGTTTTAAATGTGGCAAAAGGGGACATTTTGCAAAAGATTGCCGCGGGGATTCAAATAAAAACTCTGAAGCAAAGGTTCCAGGCCTTTGCCCAAGGTGTAAAAGAGGAAAACATTGGGCTAATGAATGTAAATCTAAAACTGACAGTCAGGGAAATCCTTTACCATCCCAACAGGGAAACGGGATGAGGGGCCAGCCCCAGGCCCCGAAACAAGCTTATGGGGCGGTCAGTTTTGTTCCAGCCAGCAGCAACAATCCATTTCAAGACTTAGTAGAGCAACCCCAGGAAGTGCAGGACTGGACCTCTGTTCCACCTCCCACACAGTATTAACACCTGAGATGGGAGCACAAGCTTTAGGCACTGGAATATATGGGCCTTTGCCTCCTGATACCTTTGGATTAATCCTGGGAAGAAGCAGTGTCACCATGAAAGGTCTACAAGTCTTTCCAGGAGTAATCGATAACGATTATATTGGAGAAATTAAAATTATGGCCAGGGCTGTTAACAGTATCATTACTGATCCTCAAGGGGATAGAATAGCACAATTCATCCTATTGCCTTTGGTTAAAACTACTAATAAAATCCAACATCCTAACAGAGGAACGGGAGGTTTTGGATCTTCAGACATATATTGGGTACAGCCAATTACTAATCAAAAGCCCTCCCTGACCTTGTGGCTAGATGGCAAGTTGTTTACAGGGTTAATAGATACAGGGGCTGATGTAACCATCATCAAACAAGAGGACTGGCCCTCTCACTGGCCTACCACAGAGACTTTAACTAACTTAAGAGGAATTGGGCAAAGCAGTAATCCCAGACAAAGCTCTAAATACCTCATCTGGAAAGACAAAGAAAATAACTCAGGTCTCATTAAACCATTTGTTATCCCTCAATTGCCTGTTAATCTTTGGGGCCGAGACCTACTCTCCCAGATGAAAATTATGATGTGCAGCCCTAACGATATAGTTACTGCACAAATGCTAGCCCAAGGTTATAGCCCCGGAAAAGGACTGGGAAAAAGGGAAAATGGTATTCAACGGCCTATTCTAGGACAATCTAACACAAAGGGGTTTGGAAATTTTTAGCTTCGGCCATTGACATGCCTGCACCCCAAAAGTGCGCTGACCCCATAACATGGAAGTCGGATGAGCCTGTTTGGGTTGATCAATGGCCTTTAGTTAATGAAAAGCTAATTGCGGCCCAACAGTTAGTGCAGGAACAGCTAATGGCAGGGCATATTGCGGAGAGTAACTCTCCCTGGAATACACCCATATTGTTATCAGAAAAAGGTCCAGTAAGTGGAGACTCTTACAAGATTTAAGGGCAGTAAACGCTACTATGATCCTCATGGGTGCCTTGCAGCCCGGACTACCCTCTCCGGTAGCAATCCCTCAAGGATATTTTAAAATTATCATAGACCTTAAAGATTGCTTTTTTACAATTCCCCTTCATCCTACTGACCAAAAACGATTCGCCTTTAGCTTACCATCTATAAATTTTAAAGAACCAATGAAGCGATACCAATGGAAAGTGTTACCTCAAGGTATGGCCAACAGTCCCACCTTGTGTCAAAAATATGTGGCTACAGCCATACACTCAGTTAGAGAGACATGGAAACAAATATACATTATACATTACATGGATGATATCCTCATAGCAGGAAAAATGGGAGAACAAGTTTTACAGTGTTTTGCACAACTCAGACAAGAACTAACCACAGCGGGGTTACAAATAGCTCCAGAAAAAATACAACTACAAGACCCTTATACATATTTAGGTTTTCAAATAAATGGACCTAAAATTACTAATCAAAAGGCAGTTTTCCGTAAAGATAAGTTACAAACCCTCAATGATTTCCAAAAGCTCCTTGGAGACATAAATTGGCTCCAGCCATACTTAAAACTCACCACGGGAGACTTAAAACCTTTATTCAACACCCTGAGAGGTGACCCCAACCCTAAGTCCCTTAGGTCGTTATCAAAAGAAGCTCTTTTATCACTTAATAAAGTAGAGGCGGCCATTGCTGAGCAATTTGTTACTAACATAGACTATTCACAGCCATTAACCCTTTTAATATTTAACACAACACTAACACCTACTGGTTTATTCTGGCAAAATAACCCTATTATGTGGGTCCACTTGCCTTCATCACCCAAAAAGGTATTACTCCCCTATTAGGATGCCATAGCAGATTCAATTATTCTAGGGAGAGACAATAGCAAAAAATGTTTTGGAATTGAACCCTCTACGATCATACAACCTTATTCTAAGCCACAAATCCATTGGCTAATGCAAAACACTGAAACGTGGCCGATTGCTTGCGCCGCTTATGCTGGTAACTTAGATAACCATTACCCGCCAAATAAGCTTATCCAATTTTGTAAACTACATGCTTTTGTCTTTCCTCATGTCATCAGTAAAACACCTTTAGACAATGCCTTATTAGTATTCACTGATGGGTCATCCATAGGAACTGCTGCATATACCTTTGCTGACACCACTGTTAAATTCAAAACCAGCCATACCTCGGCTCAGTTAGTAGTATTACAGGCCCTAATCGCGGTGCTGTCAGCCTTCCCTAATCAGGCCCTTAATATTTATACCAACAGTGCATACTTAGTTCACTCAATACCTCTACTTGAGACAGTAGCACAAATTAAGCATGTGTCACATATAGCCAAGTTATTTTTACAATGCCAACAATTAATACATAATAGAAGAACACCCTTCTTTCTTGGACACATTAGAGCTCATTCAGGATTACCAGGACCTCTATCCCAGGGCAACCAACTGGCTGATATGGCAACCAAGACGGTAGCCATAGCTACAAATACAAACCTAGCCCAAGCACAGGCTACTCATGCCTTACACCATCTTAATGCTCAAACTTTGAGACTGATGTTTAAAATAACTAGAGAACAAGCAAGGCAAATAGTTAAACAATGTCAGACCTGTATAACATACCTGCCGGTCCCTCACTTAGGAATTAACCCAAGAGGACTAGTTCCCAACATGATCTGGCAAATGGATGTCACCCATTATTCAGAATTCGGTAACTTAAAATACGTCCATGTATGTATAGATACATTTAGTGGATTTATACTAGCCACCTTACAAACAGGAGAAGCTACCAAACATGTCATAGCTCATTTACTACACTGTTTTTCCATAGTTGGGAAGCCTAAACAACTAAAAACAGACAATGGTCCTGGCTATACATTCAAAGCCTTCCAAGACTTCTGTCTTAAATTACAAATAAAACACATTACTGGAATTCCCTATAACCCTCAAGGACAAGGAATAGTTGAAAGAGCTCACCTATCCTTAAAAAACCACCATTGAAAAAATAAAAAAGGGAGAATGGTACCCTACTAAGGGCACCCCTAGAAACATTCTTAATCACACACTCTTTATTTTGAATTTTTTAAATTTAGATGATCTGAACAAATCAGCAGCTGATCGATTTTGGCATTCTGATTCCAAAAAACAATTTGCCATGGTTAAGTGGAAAGACCCATTAGACAACACATGGCATGGTCCAGACCCAGTGTTAATCTGGGGAAGAGGCTCAGTTTGTGTTTTTTCCCAAACTTATGATGCAGCCAGATGGCTACCAGAGCGACTGGTAAGACAGGTACCTAACAATAACCAATCCAGGGAGTAACTCTCTCCCTGAGAGTACCTTTTCCTTCTATTACAGAGATGAACTCCAACTACAGGCCCCTCTGGACCTTAGTGATGACTTGCCAAGTATTCCAGGTTCATGCCGGCTTCGGTGATCCACGTGAGGCCCTTACGCATATACAACAACGGCACGGTAAGCCCTGTGATTGCTATGGGGGATATGTGACCTCCCCTCCAAATAAGTACCTCTCAACTGTGTCCTGCTCCGCTCACACAGCATACCTGCCTAGTGACTCCCTCAAATGGAGGTGTGTGTCAACCCCTAGGATATCTGACGGAGGGGGTGTTACAACTTGCCCTTGCGACACATTTAAGGCTACTATGCACAGCTCCTGCTACACCACTTATCAAGAATGCACCTCTGACAATAAGACATACTATACTGCTATCTTAACAAGAACTAGAAACCCCACTATAGGGGCCAGTAATGTCCCTACAGTTTTAGGAAATACCAATAACCTTGTATCAGCTGGCTGTACTGGAATCGTAGGAAAGCCTGTCTGCTGGAATATTCACCCCCCTCTTCATATCTCTGACGGAGGAGGACCACAAGACAAGGTCCGAGAAATTAGGGTATACAAAAAACTTGAAGAGTTGCAAAAATCTCTATATCCAGAAATTCGCTACCACCCTTTGGCTCTGCCCAAAATCCGAGGGAAAGAAAAAATTGATGCGCAGACTTTTGACCTCCTCACTGCTACTCATAATCTGCTCAATAATTCCAACTCTAGTCTAGCCAATGACTGCTGGCTATGTTTACCGTTAGGAGATCCCGTTCCTCTTGCCATACCCAGCAATGACTTAAACTATACATCCAATACTTCCTGCAGCATAATTCCTCCCCTTCAAGTGCAGCCCCTAGAATTTTCTAACTCCCCTTGCTTCTACTCCCCTTTCCTCAATAACACCTACGACATCGATGTAGGAATCGTTGAATTCAATAATTGTTCCATCACAACAAATATTTCCCAATCGCTGTGTGCCCCAAACAGTTCAGTTTTTATATGTGGCAATAATAGAGCGTATACCTATTTGCCTGTAAACTGGACAGGATGTTGTGTCTTAGCCACTCTTCTGCCAGATATAGACATTATCCCTGGAGATGAACCTGTACCTATTCCAGCTATAGATCACTTTTTGGGAAGAGCCATAAGGGCAATACAATTTATCCCCTTACTTGTAGGATTAGGCATCACTACTGCCGTAACAACTGGGGTTTCAAGCCTAGGGGTCTCTGTTACTCAATACACCAAATTGTCTCGCCAATTGATCTCAGATATGCAGGCCATCTCAAGTACTATACAGGATCTACAAGATCAAGTAGATTCCCTGGCAGAAGTAGTGCTCCAAAATAGGAGAGGCCTAGATTTATTAACTGCCGAACAGGGAGGTATCTGCTTAGCTCTACAGGAAAAGTGCTGTTTCTACGTCAACAAGTCCAGGATCGTCAGAGATAAAATCAAGCGTCTACAAGAAGACCTAGAAAAACGACGAAAAGAAATGACTGATAACCCGTTTTGGACTGGGTTCCATGGACTCCTCCCCTATATTATACCGTTATTGGGCGCCCTGCTTTGCCTATTGCTCTTACTCTCTTTGGGACCTATAATCTTCAATAAGCTCATGACATTCATTAAGCAACAAATCGAGGCCATCCAAGCCAAACCCATACAGGTCCATTATCATCGCCTGGAACAAGATCACAATGGTCCATACTTACGCTTGCCGTAAACCACCTTCCCTGTGCGCTGAACTGGGCAGCCAATGACAGGTAAGAGAGTGTCATCTCTCACTAACCTAAGAGAGGAGGGCCGTCATAGCTACTGCCTAATCCCATGACGGGTACCAGTGAAGAGATGTGTCACTCCAACCTAAGGCGCAGTTCCCGAGGGACTATCTTCTAGTCACTAATATAAAAAAGGAGGACCTGTCCGGAGCCGTGAGGCCCGGAAATTGCTGCGGCCTCTGTTGCTTAAGCTCCGCATTGTGGAGACCAGATGGCGCACTTCCTGGTTCTTCATCAACTTTTCCCGCGCGTGCGTAGATAACTTCCCGCGCCCGGGAAAGACTAAATCTACCGAGCATGCGCCTGGTGACGTCTCTCATTATTCTCCTCCCCGCCTGCTCTGCCGCCCTTCCTCTTCCCTGCCAGCCTATATAAGGCATTGCACCGCCGCCATTAAACGAGACTTGATCAGGATACTGTCTTGTCTCCATTTCTTGTGTCTTTTGTCTCTCTAAATTCCCACCCCCTCCTCCAAGGTCTGTTAACGATCCCGCTGGACGGGACAAGGGAATTCCACTTTTAGGTTTGTGAGGGCAAGATGATTTGAACCAATCCTATCACACAGGGAAACTAACAAAACTGGGCAAAATACGAAAAGGCATCTTCCTGAAGGCATCCTAGAGCTAGCAAAATCATGAAGATTTACTGTTCCTGGATCCAGCGAAGACAGGAACTCCTATAAATTATGTGGGCATTATTCCCATCCTGCCCTTCAACCACTATAAAATGATTTACTTAGAAACAATGTGAAACATTGTGATGCACAGTAACGCATTCTGTAAATCCACATATCATGGTTTCAACAACAGCTTTTCAACTGGCAAGGGCCAACCCAAACCCAGAGTAAATGTCTACTCCAGTGACAACAAATCATTGCCCCTTTCATGATAGAAGTGGTCTCATGTAATCAACATGCCACCAGGTGGCGTGCTGATTTCCCCAGGGAATTGAACCACATTCAGGGTTCAGTGTTGGCCTCTGCTGTTGGGAGATAGGGCACTCAGTAGCGGTTGTAACCTGATCGGTTTTGGTGAATGGATGACCCTTTTGCTGAATCTATGGATAACTTTCATCCCTGCCACCTTAGCGACTTTATGAGCCAATGAAACAGGAATAGGGTTTGCTGAAAAAAAGACGCTGAATAATAGCCACAGAAAATGTCATCTTGTGAAGTGACAAGATTCAATGTTCTGTTGGGGACATGAACTACTGATCCTAATACTCTCCGTGTATGGTTTCCTGAGGAATGATGGCTTCCTGCTTGGATGTGATGATGCCTGTAGTAAGTGAGGTGGAGATGCCAGAATTTCTGTGATATTCTACTACTCAGGTAGTTGTAAGCATGTATATTGGACAAAAAAAATAAATCTCATTTTTGTTAAGAGAGAACTATACATCTACATTTCCCCCAGATCTCCTTAATTTTTCTTTCTCTTTTTTTTGGGGGGGGGTGTGGGACAGAGTCTCGTTCTTTCGCCTAGGCTGGAGTGCAGTGGCGTAATCTCATCTCGCTGCAACCTCTGCCTCCTGGGTTCAAGTGATTCTCCTGCCTCAGCCTCCCTAGTAGCTGGGACTACAGGCGTGTGCTACAATGACTGGCTAATTTTTTGTATTTTTAGTAGAAACGGGGTTTCACCATGTTAGCCAGGATGGTCTTGATCTCCTGACCTCGTGATGTGCCTGCCTCGGCCTTCCAAAGTGTTGGGATTACAGGCGTGAGCCACCGCGCCCGGCCTAATTTTTTTTTATTTTTAGTAGAGATGGGTTTTTACCATGTTGGCCAGGCTAGTCTCTTAACTCCTGACCTCAGGTGATTTGCCCACCTCAGTCTCCCAAAGTGCTGGGATTACAGGCGTGAGCCAGTAATCCTGCCCACCCTTATCGTCAATTTTTCAGTCTCATTTTTCCAAGCCGCTGGTCACCCATTCAAACCAGAAACCACTGTCTATTTTGAAACATGTAGATACTATGTCTTGCCATCTCTTATTTCAGATGCATAGCTCAAAATTCCACCCCCTCAGGGCACTTTCCTTCACTGTCCTTCCAGGTGGTATCAGCATATCATGCAGATCCATTTTTAATCAGGCTACTCTTGACTTGCTGCCCAGTATGGAACTCCATCCACCTTAGTTCTGACAATGAAGAGATGCAACCTACCACTTCAGAAACCCACCATCTCTGTTGATCTTTGGAAGTCCATTTCCATGACAGTATTTCCCACTATTAGCCTTTGCCCACAGAGGACAGCCATCATTGAGCTCTTAAAAATGCCAGTAACTCTCTCACCAGTACCTTCCTTACTACCTTGGGTGAAGGGAGATGCTCTGAACCCTCAGAGGGGAGTCAAATGTTGGATTATTCAGTCTCATAAGTCAATTCTAACATTCCACTTCCTTAAGTCTTCGGATACTGTGCTCAATACCATACCACAGAAAGTCTGGCATCTCCACCTCACTTATGGTAGGCATCATAACATCCAATCAGGAAACCATCATCATCCATCAAGAAACCATCCCAGAAGAGTATCAGAACCAGTAGCTCCTGTCTTTGACAGAACACTGAATACCAATTCACAAGTGAACATAAAGGACTTCTCTTTCCACCATATTTCACTCCTCCCACAGCCCAACAACTTCCAGATGAATTTCCACATGGTTTATCCCTACTCTCACTGGTACATATTAGCTGTATGGTACCATGATTTTTTTAGTATGTGACCTACTTCCTCCCAAGCCAAGTGCTCTAATTCCAAGAGAGTTATCATTCCTTTGCTATGTGACTTATTTCCTCCCAAAGCAGGGACTGTCTCTCCCTGTCAAGATTGAGATCTGACTCTAGTTATTAGCCTGGAGGCAAAGATGTGGCAGGACTCAGTCTTAAGAATAAATGCTATCTTGCAAGGCATCTGCTTCAGGTGAGGCCGTTACATGGTCTCTAGACAAGGAAGGCTAATCCCCTTCAGCAAGAAGGAAGGGGCTGCTATGCCAGAAAGACAGACTTGGGAAGATGTCGATATTCAAGGTCTTCTGATTCCTGTGAACAATCCAATTCCAAAATTCCATCCTGTACAACTTTCACAACCAATTCTCTTAACACAAGTCCTCTAGAAAGCAGAACTCAAGAAAGAAGAAAAAAGTTTCTTGGACAGAAGCATGTCCAGAGACACAAATGTGAGGGAAAAAAATGTGAGACAAGACATGATGCAATGGCATGCAGTGGATTGTAGCACTGATTCATAATGAGCTACAGACACATAGCACGTCGCTTTGCAGGCAGGTTCACTCTGCACACACAACTTCTCCAGAAGAGGTGCCAAAAGAAAACACACCTTGTAGTAATTCCCGAAAAGACAGGAATTTACTTCCCATTGGTCATTGCTCATTCCATTGAGCTAATTCTCTAAACTTCTGAGTTGCACCATCTGGGCTCTTGGCAGCCACACAGGAAACCATATCCCACACCTTGCAATGTGGCATCTTATTCAAATCTCAAAGTGGAGGGGTGACCTGGTGTGGGTGTGACACCAACCAAGTCTAAGAAGGAGGCAGTCAAGAGCCTCTGAGAAGGTGCACAAGTGGTGCTAATATGGTGGATTTGGAAGTTCCAGTGCACAAGGAAGGAATGCTTCCACCAGGAAACACTGTCATGATGAATTGGAAACCTGAGACTGTCCTTGGCCAGTTTGGGCTCCTCATGCTACTGAACAAATGGACAAAGTAAGGGGCCACTCTAGCGGGTAATTCATCCTAATTATCAAGGAAAAATTAGGTCGCCGGCCGGGCGCGGCGGCTCACGCCTGTAATCCCAGCACTTTGGGAGGCCGAGGCGGGTGGATCACTTGAGCTCAGGAGTTCGTGACCAGCCTAGCCAACCCCATCTCTACTAAAAATACAAAAATTAGCCAGGCATGGTGATGGGCACCTGTAATCCTAGCTACCCTGGAGGCTGAGGCAGATGAATCACTTGAACCCAGGAGGCGGAGGTTGCAGTGAGCCAAGATCACACCACTGCACTAAAGCCTAGGCAACAGAGCAAGACTATGTCTAAAAAAAGAAAAAAAAAATGAGTATTAAAATGACACTTGAGTTTGCCCAATAACCTGGACCCATCACAGAGCCTTCTTTTGTTCTAGGTTCCTGTTAAAACTAGCAGCTTTGGGATCAGTCAGTAAATGGACTCGAGTCTCGTACCACTTAAGGAATATGTTGCCTGCAAAATCCACTCGGTGTTGCATCATTTTTTTCATCTGGAGCCAGATGTAACAATTTATCCTTGGCCTTAGAAAAGATATTTCAACATTTCCCATACTACTGGATTTCTAGAAATTTCCCTGAAGTAGAAAGCCCCTGAATCTTTGTCAGATTTGTTTCCCACCCTCTAACATACAAATGCCTTACCAATATATCTACAGTAGTTGTTACTTCTTGGTAGTTGCTATTTCTTGCTCATCAGGTCCAATCAGCTTAATATAATCAATGTCATGGACCAGTGTGAAGTCTTGTGGAAGGGAAAGGTAACCAAGGTCCTTGCAGATTAAATTATGATATAGGACTAAAAAGTGAAGGTGTATTGCTGGCCATGCCAGTTGAAAGCAAGTTGCTTCTGGTGGTGTGTACTAACAGGTATGGAGGAAAAGCATTTGCCAGAGCACTTGTGTTTCAAGTACCAGATATGTTCATGTACCCAAGCGATGAAACCACATCTGGAACAGCAGCTGCAATTCGAGTCACCATCTGGGTAAGTTTATGACAATCTACTATTATTCTCCGTTTTCTGCACAGGCCAAACAGGCAAGTTGAATAGGGATGTGGTAGGAAGCACCAGCCCTATATCCTTCAAGTCCTTGATGGTGGAATTAATCTCTGCAATCCCTCCAGAAATGTAGAACTTAAACTGTCTCACAGTTCTGGAGGCTGTGAGTCTGAGATCCAGGTGGTAGCAGGGCCATGCTCCCTCTGTATGTGCTGAGGAAGGATCTGTTCCAGGCCTGACTCTTAGCTTCGGGTGGTTTCCTGGCAATCTGTGGCATATATTGGCTTTTAGCAGAACTCCAGTCTTTAAGTGACAATTTCTGTGTGTGTCTGTGTCCAAATTTCCTCATTTTATAATGACATGAATCACTGGTGTTCACTTTGCTCCAGTATAACCTGATTGTAATTTCATCTGCAGTAATCCTGATATGGTTTGGATGTTTATCTCCTCCAAATCCCACCTTGAAATGCGATTCCCAATGTTGCAGGCGGGGCCTGGTGGGAGGTGTTTGGAGCATACAGGAGGATCCCTCATGAATGGTTATCACCATCCCCCTGGTGATGAATGAGTTCCTGCTCAGTTAGTTCACACAATATCTGGTTGTTTAAAAGTCTGGGACCTGGCCAGGTGCGGTGGCTCACACCTGTAATCCCGGCAGTTTGGGAGGCCAAGGCAGGAGGATCACTTGAGGCCAGGAGTTCAGCCAACATGGTGAAACCGTACCTCTACTAAAAAAAATACAAAAATTAGCCAGGCATGGTGGCACACACCTATAATCCTAGGTAATCAGGAGGCTGATGTGAGAGAATCACTTGAACCCAGGAGGCAGAGGTGAGGTGAGGCAGTGAGCCAAGATCACACCACTGCACTCTAGCCTGGGTGACAGAGCATGACTCTGTCTCAAAAAAATAAATAAATAAATCTGGGACCTCCCTCCCTCGCTGTCTTGTTCCCACTCTCACCATGTGACACACTTGTTCCCTGTACCTTCCACCATGACTGGAAGCTTCCCAAGGCATCACCAGGAGCAGATGACGGCACTATGCTTCCCGTACAGCCTGCAAAATTGGGAGCCAATTAAACCTCTTTTCTTTATAAATTACCTGGTCTCCAGTATTCCTTTATAGCAACACAAATGGACTAACACAGACTCTATTTCCAAATAAGATCATATTCTGAGGCACAGAGCTCAGGCACTTTTTGTATCCCTCCATTTCACACCATTTCCTCACTCCAACTCCCCCTAGTCACCTTCGTCTCTAACTTTGATATTCTTCCAGTTGGGATTCCCCACAAGTCCTCTCAGCCCCTTTAATCAAGTGTCCATATCACAGCCACTATTGGTTTATCATTCTTGTAGGTAGAGGTAGTTCTAGTGACTTCCACTTGGCCTGTGCCACCATAACAGCCTTCATTCCACAGGTCAGGGACCCAATGTAGAGATTCTGCTAGTTGCTGAGTATGTCTATTCTAATTCTGCATTCTAGAATGTAGGTTCCATTCCTGTGTAATAATCACAGGATCATTCAAGGGACCCATGGGACTCACTGTGAAACTGATCTGAGCTAAAACTCTATAAGCTCTTACTCTGACTGGTGGACTACAGTAATGTTTTGAGTCTCCTGGAATTAGCATCAATTCAGTGTCCAGTAATCCCTAAACTGTCTGATTCTTTTCCCTTTTCCCAGTGCATAGTTACCCCAGTAAATAGTCATGGGTCCATTGAGGGAAGACTGGGAGAAAGATAAACAATATAAATCTGGCAATGTGGTAGGGTCCTTCCTCAAGGGGAACCCAGCCTCTCCTTCATTGAAGGGATTCTGGACCTATAAACTAGCTAAAGTCTAGGAAATGATTCAAAGGCTATGACTTAATTGTGGTGACTTAAGACAGACTTCTGTTGGTTGGGCACAGTGGCTCATGCCTGTAATCCCAGCACTTTGGGAGGCCAAAGTGGGCGGATCACCTGAGGTCAGAAGTTCGAGACCAGCCTGGCCAACTTGGTGAAACCCTGTCTCTACTAAAAATACAGTAATTAGCCAGGCATGGTGGCAGGTGCCTGTACTCCCAGTAGGGTGAGGCAAGAGAATCACTTGAACCCAGGAAGCAGAGGTTGCAGCGAGCCACGATTGTGCCCCTGCGCTCTCCAGCCTGGGTGACAGAGTGAGATTTGGGCTCAAAAAAAAAAAAAAAAAGACTTCTGTTTACTCAGCCTAGAACTCTTCCACTTACATAAATCAAGTAAGACTGCCATCTATCTCTTCCATATGTACACAATGATCAACCAGCCAATGCCATAGGTCTCTGAGTCACACAATTCTTGTTAAATTCTTGTTAATTTTTGTTTTATAAAATTTTTTTGTAGAGATAGAGTCTTACTATGTTGCTCAGGCTGGTCTCAAACTTCTGGCCTCAAGCAGTCCTCCTGCCTCTGCCTCCCAAAGTTCTGGGATTGCAGGCATGTGCCAATGTTCCTAGCCTGAGTCCAACAATTCTGATGGCTGCTTTGACTCTGCTGTCCATTACAGTATAACCATGCCATGCTATCTTTGGTGACTGGCACCGCCCCTGCTACCCTGGGATCAAATTAACCCCACTGTCTCTAGGGGTTCCAGTTTGATGCTAGCAGTTCCCACTGTACATTCTGGCCTACAAAGAAGAGAACCCAAATTTGTGGGTGTCCTCAAAAATCTATTTCTTACAGTCATGGTGAAAAGTGTGTCCTCTTGACTCCTCCAGGGTGGGTGGGTGGGGCTTATATGATAAATCTACCCTAACATTCCAGTCTCCCTGAACCTTTGAATCCCTTCCTCCACAGTACACTGAGGCAGTTCTGGCATTTTGACTTTAGTGTAGGCCATATTTGAGTCCATGTTCAGCAAACCAACTAAACTGTTAAAGAGTCCTTTTTAACCCCTCAAATATTGAATCCAGATCAATAAAGTTGTCCTGATTCAACTTTAGTCCTAACACCATATCCTACACTCTGAGATCCATTCTCACATATATTCCCCAGATTTCTGTCTGTATAGACAGGGAAAATCATGGAGTCCTTTTGGTGTGCAGGGTACCTCCTCATGGATCATAATTTATACCTCACTCTTTGACGCCTACTGGAACTTGTGTCTAGTTATACATCTAGGAGCAAAGCAGGTAACAAGGGTCGACCCTGAGGAAGATCAGTGATGCCTGGTAAGGAACACCTCTGAAGAGACCATTACAGATCCTTCAGGCAAAGTAGGATTAACCTTCTCAAACAGAAGTAGAAGGGCAGCTTCTACTGGCAAGAAATACGACGCAGAATTTAGGGGCTCCATTTCACTGGCTTCATCAGGATCCTCTCATGTATCCCCATTCCACTTTTCAGGATCCCACTGCTTCTCAATCAATGCCCTCACTTTATTTTTTAAGAGACTAGGTCTCACTCTGTTGCCCAGGCTGGAATGCAATGGCAAAATGACAGCTCACTGTAGCCTTAATCTCGTGAGCTCAAGTGATCCTCCCACCTCAGCCCCTGGAGTAGCCAGGACTACAGGTGCACACCACCATGCCCAGCTAATTAAAATAATAATAATCATAATCTGTAGAGATGAAATCTTACTATGTTGCCCAGGCTGGTCTCGAACTCCTGGACTTAAGCAATCCTCCTGCCTTAGACTTCCAAAGTGCTAGGATTACAGGCATGAGTCACCACACTCAGCCAATGCTCTCACTTCACTAGTATACACTCTGCAAGGCTGAGAATTCCATTTACATAGTAATACAGCCACTTGCAGGATGCACTCTGGGTTTGGTTTTCAGAAATCTTATTCCTGTGGCTAAGAACATGAGAGTTGCTTCCAGGGCAGACATAAAACACTTTCCGATCATTTATGCAACACTTCAGCTGGGAATTTGAAACCCTTAGCTCACTCTTTTCTTTCCCCACTTTGTCCAGCCCAATTAGGAACAGTCAGCCAATCTCATTGTAGTACCTATTTGATTAAAATGTTCTAAGATATCAGATCCATGGTCACCCAGAACCTTGCATTTTATAAGGTATTTCATAGGGGCATCTAAACATGGTATTTCATGCATCTCTACTGCCACATCAGGCCATGGACCATCAGCACCATCTTTACCACTGGAAACACAGTCATTAGTGCCTTTCATTCTAATCAGATTAGAAAACAAATTCTAGAAAACACAGAGCCAATTCAGAAAACTCATACTTAAGATTCCGTTCCTCTGGTACCAAAATCCCTATCAGTCAGGGTTCAACCAGAGAAACAGAACAAGCAGGAGACATATATGGAGAAATTTATGGAAGGAACTAGCTTACATCATTGTAGAAGTTAGCTAGGCAAGTCCAAAATCCATAACATGGATCACCAGGAAGGGCAGGTGCTAATTCCCAAGCTGAAACTGCAGTGCATAGGCAGAATTTCTCCCAGGAAACTTTAGTTCTGCTCCCAAGGCCTTTCAGCTGATTGGATCAGGCCCACACAAATCAACAAGGATAATCTACATGTAGATGTTAATCACCTCTACAAAATATCTTCACAGCACCTACAACAATGTTTGACTGAATAACTGGAGACTATAACCTAACAAAGTTGACACATAAAACTAACCATTACACCTACAAAATCAGAATTTCTGAGGGTGGGCCAAGCAATGTGTTTCCAAAGCCCTCCATTGATTCCGATGCTCCTTCAAGTTTGAGAACCACTGGTTTAGAAACCAATCTACCTACCTTCTTTCAAAATGTTAATGAAAAATATAGAAAGAAAAAAAGAAACCAAACCAACCAGGAGGAACAGATGTTGGGAGTCAACCACAATGTTTCACTACCATTAGCCAGCCAACATCTGTTGCTTGCAATGAAAGAATCTTAGGAGATTCACCATATGTATGAAGTTTTCAATAGCAAACAACAAAAAATGACTCTATTAAAGTGGGCAGAAAGGGAAATTGTTAACATATGTGTCAAATAGCTCAGAGTCGATGGGAAGGCTAGAGATGTAGGCTTGGGAAGAGGCAGGTTTTCACCATCAGCATCCAAGCAGCACAACCCAGCCAAGATATGCCACAGCAAGTGTCCAATTAGAACATCTCCCTGTGAACTAGCACCAGGCACTCGCCAATACCTCTGTTAAGTCTTTGACTACTCCGTCACTGCTGAGAATAATTTCTAATTGCCCTGAGCTCTTAGTACCACTCCCCTCAAAGACCTGAAGGAGGCATCTGATTGACAGAACTTAGTCACATGACCATGCACTAGCTGCAAAGGGAAGAGTACTCCATGCCCCTAAAGAGCAGAGTAGCAAGAAAAGACCTGTGTTTAAAAGATAATTATGACACAAAATACTAAGATGTGTTATAGAAGAACATTGGAAGGCCAGGTTCGGTGGCTCATGCCTATAATCCCAGCACTTTGGGAGGCCAAGGCATGCGGATCACTTGAGGTCAGGAGTTCAAGACCAGCTTAGCCAACATGGCGAAACCTTGTCTTTACTAAAAAAAAAACTACAGAAATTCAGGCCAGGCATGGTGACTCACACCTGTAATCCCAACACTTTGGGAGGCTGAGGCAGGCAGATCACATGAAGTCAGGAGTTCGAGACCAGCCTGGCCAACACGGTGAAACCCCCGTCTCTACTAAAACTACAAAAAAAAAAAAATTAGCCAGGCATGGTGGCAGGCGCCTGTAATCCCAGCTACTTGGGAGGTTGAGGCAGGAGAATCGCTTGAACCCAGTGAGCCGAGATCACGCCATTGCACTCCAGCCTGGGCAACAAGAGTGAAATATCATCTCAAAAAAATACATATCCATATGTATACATGTATAGATATATATACACACACATATATGTATACACATGTGTATATATGTATATATGTGTATATATACATGTACACATATAGATATACATACATATCTATATATACACACATATATTTATATATACACACACACACACACAAATTAGCTGGACATGGTGGCATGCATCTGTACTCCCAGCTACTCGGGAGGCAGAAGCAAGAGAACTGCTTGAACCCAGGAGGCAGAGATTGCAGTGAGACAAGACTGCACCACTGCATTCAAGCCTGGGAAACAGAGCGAGACCCTGTCTCAAAAAAAAAAGAAAAAAAAAGAACATTAGAAAAACTTAAACCAGTCTTAAGGAGGTACAAGGTCAGAATGGAAAAGATCAAGCAGCTTCATACAGAAACCTGCTTGAATCTATAGAAACACCCCTAACTGGTTAAAATACCAGAAACCTCATCTTAACATTCAAAGGTTCTAGTGAACTCTCATGTGTATAAAACTTCAAAGCTTGTCTTCAGTTCCCTTTCACTCCTCTTTGTCCTTTCTTTGCCCTCCTAACAGGGCACACCAATCTTCCACTGAAGTGCCCCAGTCTCCCTTGGCAGTGACCCTTATCTTGGTCCCTAAGGAGACTTAGCTGTACTATCTTACTACTCTGAGTTTTACATTTGGGGAGGTGATATATGTGAACCTTTTCTATAAACAACAAAGGGCTGGGAGTAATGGTTCATGCCTGTAATCCCAGCACTTGGGGAGGCCAAGATGGGAGGACTGCTTGAGGCCAGGAGTTTAAGACTAGCCTGAGCAACATAGTGAAACACCATCTCTACCAAAAAATAAAAATAAAAATAAAAAAAATGACAAGGAAGTGCAAATACACAACAGATAAAAGAGGAACACTCAGGTGGGGTTTGAAACCTATACTCTGCCTCTTTTCCTCCCTTCCCTCCAGGGACCCTCTGAAAGAACCTCATAAGAACATCCCTAGGGTTCCCCAGAGTAGCTTGAAAGTCACCAATTAGTCAACTTTTTTTTAGTCACCTCTCTTTACATTAACTCATTATTTTCTTACAATCCCAATGATCTGCAGTACTATGTTCAAAAACAATCTTGAGTAAGCTGGGCGCGGTGGTTCACGCCTGTAATCCCAGCACTTTGCGGAGGCTGAGGTATGTGGAACCCCTGAGGTCAGGAGTTTGAGACCAGCCTGGCCAACATAGTGAAATCCCATCTCTACTAAAAATACAAAAAATTAGCTGGACTTGGTGGCAGGAGCCTGTAATCCCAGCTACTCAGAAGGCTGAGGCAGGAGAATTGCTTGAACCTGGGAGGCGGAAGTTGCAGTGAGCCAAGATCATGCCACTGCACTCCAGCCTGGCAACAGAGCGAGACTCTGTCTCAAAAAAAAAGGCAACAAACTACATTCTCTTTTACTCCATATCCTTCTACTAAGGAGAAATGGAGTAAGGATTTAGTGGAACATACATAAAGTAAAGCTGTGTTTCTTCTATCAGTTAAAATTTCTACTGTTTCACTGATGAAGAGAGGATAGTTCTAATCGCAATACCCTTGCAACTATCCCCTAAATCATATTTTAAAGTTTTAATAAGGGTTTGTTTTAAATTGGTTCCTATTGGTTGGTGAAAAGTAACTGCGGTTTTAAATGGCAAAAATCATTAAACACATAAGACATAAAACCAGGGTTTTCAGGTTATGAAGCTTAACTAAGTGTAACCATGCAATCTCTGATGGGTTGGGAGGCTTGGAGATTTAATTATGTTTTAAAAAAGCTATTTTTTGGCAGAGGCTTCCAGATCATTTCTAAATTACTTTTTGAAAACATTTACCAAAAGACTAAGGTATGACTACCACATAAAATTATTGTTTAGGGAGACAGAACTTCTGCATGAACATTCCCCTTTGGGAAAATTGTTTTTTTTTTTTTTAAAAAAAAAAAAAAGGATAACATTTATTTGTGCCTAGGCTAATAGAAAGAATGAGACTAAACCCTTTGTTTTTATTGATTATTTTTAAGATTGAAACAGACTATTACAACAATATTTGAGATTCCACAGAGAACTGCATGCTTTTGTTATTAAAAGACTTTTGTTGAAAAATTTGACCTTTACCTCTTATGAACTGAATATAGAGGTTTCAAGCATTTCTACCAGCACACAGTCATTTACAACAACCTTCTAGAGCTTATCTTCTACCTTTTCCTACAGAAGGTAATACTCACTTACCAGAAGGCCATCACCACCACTGAATGATTCAAAGTTTCAGAGCTCAAAAGTGATCAGAACTCACAAATTAGCATAATTAGTCCAAAGCTTGATTTAAATGTTTGAAGAACAGCAAACACCAAATAATATAATACCAAATAGAATATTAAAGTCTCTATGAGGTAATAACTCATCAGCTACAACCACCTAAGACTGAAATTTTCTGTACTTAATTTCTATTAGTACAACACCTTCATTCTTAATGGTTCCTAGGGCATCACAGGTTTTAGAAATTAATGTATTTTTAGCATTCCACAGTAATGATCACTTTCAAAAACTGCAATATACATCTGCATGTTACACTGACATACAACACATAAGTATTTTGTCACACATCAACTTTTAGCCTCAAATAATAGAATACAAAAAGCTATACAGGACAAAACACCACAGAATTTTTGAATATCCCCCTTTCCCAATTGTTAACAGGTAGCACTTTTTCTAAAGAGAAAGTGACGAAAAATCCAAAATTTCTGCATCCAATGTTTGACTCCAACTTTCTACTTTATCGTCTCCTGGTACCACCATATCCTAGAATGAGAGGGGTAAAATTTACATTAGTTTTTAAAAATGCATTAGAATTGCTTATAAAATTACAAGTCATACATGTTTATTGTTAGCAAATGAATGAGATAGGAGGAAAGGAAAGAGTGAGCCACTAGGTGGAACTGGGCTGAGCAGGACGGTGCATCGCCTCCCACAGCAACCTTCCCAATCATTGAGCCTGCTACACTCGCACATGGTTGCTGGGAATGACAGTTAGGACACCAAAAAAGAAGATGCATTCTATAGTGGAGCCACCATGGTACAGGCAATACTCAAAGTCTAAGCCAAAAAGACAGAGGCCAGTGGCGCATAAGCCATGCCCTGCTACCTCTCACAACTCCAGTGGTAAGAGACGTAATGTGGGGAGGGTTATGGACTTCAGATGGTTAAGCATTATTTAGACACCATGCACACACACACAGGCTACAGGATGACAAGTCTTCCTATCTGGAAAGTCTCTCAATTATTTCCAGGTTTAGATTATTTGGTTTTTATGATTTTCTTTCATATAACTCCCATACATTTCTCGTTGATAGTCATGATTTTTTGCAAGTCTTCTTTCCACTGAGGAGTTTTCTTCTGTCATGATGTCTTACCTAGCCATATATATATATATATTTTATATATCTATATAATATATATGAGTTTTCTTGTCATATATATAATAGATATATAAAAATATATATATAAATGAGTTTTCTTCTGTCATGTCTTACCTAGCCATATATATTAAGACATCATGACAGAAGAAAACTCATTTATATATTTTTTTATATATTTATTTATATACATTTTATATATATTTTTATACATATATATATATATATATATATTTTTTTTTTTTTTTTTTTTTTTTTTTTTGAGACAGTTTTCCTCTTGTCGCCCAGGCTGGAGTGCAATGGCGCAATCTCGGCTCACTGCAACCTCTGCCTCCCAGGTTCAAGTGATTCTCCTGCCTGGTCTCCCAAGTAGCTGAGATTACAGGCATGCGCCACCACACCCAGCTAATTTTTGTATTTTTAGCAGAGACGGGATTTCACCCTGTTGGGTAGGCTGATGTCTCGAACTCCTGACCTCAGATGATCCACCCCTCAGCCTCCCAAAGTGCTGGAATTATAGGTGTGAGCCACCGCGCCTGGCCTTACCTAGTCATATTTTTATATATTCTCCCAACTCCTTTTTTTTCTCCCCAGAAGTACCCACTATCTCATACTCTAACACCACAGATCAGTTTTGCCTGTTTTTGCATGTGTATTTTATAAAATATAACTGCTATCATCATAGTGTATATATTCTTTTGTGTCTGGCTTCTTTGTATTTGGTAGATCTATCCATGTTATTGCACACAACTGCTTATTTTCTTAGTTGCACAGTAACCCACTGCAATACAGCAAACATAACTCAATTTATTCATCCATTTTACTGCTGATGGATACGTGGGCTGTTTCTAGTTTTGGGCATTTATGAATAGGGATGCTATAAACAGTCTTGTGCTTATCTGCCAGCATACAAGCGTATGCATTTCTGTCACTATATATCTGAGAGCAAAACTGCTATGTCCTAGGTATGCATAGATTCAATTTTAGGAGGTAGTACCAGTTCTTTTAATTGAATGTATCAATGTATATCCAAACCAGCATTATGAGAATTCTACTCACATTTTAAAACATATTTAAATGTATTTTTCTATCAATTTCAAGAATTAATCACTGTTCTATAACTTCTTTCTCCTGAAAGACAAATCTACTCCACAGCAATCTCTCATGGCCTCCTTACCCAGCAGCTCCCATTTTCTGCCAATTAGATTTGATGTTTAATCCAGTTACTCCTTTTTTTATATATCTTTGCTTTTTACAAAATATTCTCTCAGCATTCCAGTAAACATTATATTTTTGAAAATTAAAATATACCTCAATATCTTTTTTGAATGTTACTGAATTTTAAGTTTAAGTTTCTACTTAGAAAAGTCTAGTTTAGAACTTAAAGGATCTCTAGAGATCACAGAATTAAATATATGTGGAAGCTAGCATCCAGTAAGGTTCAAGTTAAAACTGTGGTCTATGGTAGAGCTAAGCCCAAATCAAATCCCTGTTTGATTTTTAAAGAATATTTAGAAGTGGGATCTCAGTTAATTGTGCTATTAATATTTTTGGTAGGTACACACCAAATAAAACCATGGTGGCTAAATAGATAATCATCTTCTAAAGTTCCAAAACTATTTCTGTACTTTACTCCTAGGTTAAAATGAACTTGTATTTTTTGCTCTTACCTGATGCAGTTCTGGTTTTTGTGTCTGAGTTTGAACATGCCGAATAGCTGCCCAAGCCTCCACGAAGGGGTGAGTAAGCTCTATTCCATGTGCCAGGGTAGGAGGGAGGATAGGACGGGTAGTACCACGAGTCGGAGAAGGGTGTTGCCGCTCTTTAAAGGCATAAAAGTAGGTTAGGCATTTTTTTCTTGTGGCTATAATTTTTAAATACCTTCCTGTTCCTAAACTGTCAGAAAAAAAATACCTTTATCAAGCATTTTTTCCTGAATGTTCTGGTATATCAGAATTAGCATGAAATAAAAACTGTTTCATATTTCTGCCATTATTATGGTCATTGCTATGGGGGAAAGTGACAGGGAGTCAATGCTCTTTCTTTCTGAATTTGTACTCAAATAAAATCTAAGCTTAAACTACCATTAATACTTCATATTCCAAAATCTGGCCCCAAGCTCTTTCCAGCCTTACTTTTATCATTCTCCTACCAAACCAGACTAACTGTTCCCCAAATATTGTATTCTTTCCTGCCTTCTCATTTTCTCAGATGTCAACTAAACAGTCTTTTTCTTATCTTATAATATCTATGAGGGTGACATAGGAAGAAACACAATGAAAGAAAATAACATATACAATACTGATCAAAACACATATAGTGTACCTTCCCCCTTCCCAGAGAATCTTATTTAATAGGTTAATGTCACCAGAATTTATTTTCCTTAGCAAAACTAAATGCAGTTAAATTGTAAGCAGAAGTCTCTTGAATTAAAGAGCAAGAGAGATAAATGCAAAAAGCTTACCTATTGCTGCCAAACAAATATCCTAGTATTCCACCAGTTCCCAAGCCAGTCCAGAACCCTGGTCCTGAATTTTCATATCCTTGTTGTCCTGTAAAAGCACTGCCAAAACCAGAAGTTGCACCATGGCCAGTATTCTGCGTTCCTTAAAATAAAAATGATTTATTATGTATCCTCACTTAAACATGACATAGTCTATAAAAGTAAAGATAATATAACCAATATAACACTTCAATTATTTCATCTGTACTGAACTATTAATAATACTCAGGCATCAAGTTATTAACAAGTTGTATTCAAAAAGGTATTTGTAAAATACTGGTTTATAATGAAGGAGGGCATTTCCCATAGATATGGGGGGAGAGGGATAGATTTTAGGACTGGGGAGGGTCTACCTCCATTTTTTGGCTGTTATAAATAAAACTGCTATGAACACTCCTGTGCATCTTTCTTGGTGCACCATGTACTCACTTCTCCCAGGTACTTATGTAGGAATAGAAATGGGTAGGCACATGTTTGGGTTGTTTTACCATTTTAACTCCTACCAGCAAAGTATGAAAGTTCCAGTCACTCTATATCTTTGCTCACACTTGGTACTCTTGTTTTTTTAACATTAGTCATTATGGTGGTTATTTGGTGGCTAAAAATAATCTCCCTGTGGTTTTCATCTGCATTTCTCTGAAGACTAATGATGCTAAGCACCTTTGCTTATTTTTATTGACCATGTAGATCATGGGTTGGGATCCCAGTGGCCTGTTAGGAAATGGGCCACACAGCAGGAGGTGAGTGGCAGGCAAGCAACTGAAGCTTCATCTGTATTTAGAGTCACTCCCCATCACTTGCATTACTACCTGAGCTCGGCCTCCTGTCAGATCAGCAGCAGTATTCGATTCTCATAGGAGCACGAACCCTACTGTGAACTGCACATGCGAGGAATCTAGGTGGCGTGCTCCTTATGAGAATCTAATGCCTGATGATCTGTCACTGTCTCCCATCACCCCCAGATGGGACTGTCTAGTTGCAGGAAAACAAGCTCAGGGCTCCCACTGATTCTACATTACAGTGAGTTGTTAATTATTTCATTATATATTACAATGTAATAACAACAGAAATAAAGTACACAATAAACATAATATGCTTGAATCATCCCAAAACCTTCCCTCCCCGCCCCATCCCACCCTAACCCAACCCCTCTAGTCCGTGGAAATACTGTCTTCCACAAAACTGGTCCCTGGTGCCAAAAAGGCTGGGGACTGGTGAAGTAGATGTCTTCTCTTATTATAAAATGGCCATTCAAGTCCTTTTTGGAGGGCTTGTCTGCCTGTGGCTCAGATTTATGGGAGTTCATTTTATGTTCTAGACACATATATATGCTGGAAATATGTTTTGTAAATTTTTCCCAGTCTGTGGCTTGCCTTTTCACTCTCCTAATAGTGCCTTTTGATGACTAGATGTTCTTAATTTAAATAAAGTCTAATTTACCCATGTTTTGTTTTATGGCCAGTACTTTTTACGTTCTGTTTAAGAAATCTTTACCCGGCCGGGCGCGGTGGCTCAAGCCTGTAATCCCAGCACTTTGGGAGGCCGAGACGGGCGGATCACGAGGTCAGGAGATCGAGACCATCCTAGCTAACACGGTGAAACCCCGTCTCTACTAAAAATACAAAAAACTAGCCAGGCAAGGTGGCGGATGCCTGTAGTCCCAGCTACTCGGGAGGCTGAGGCAGGAGAATGGTGTAAACCCGGGAGGCGGAGCTTGCAGTGAGCTGAGATCTGGCCACTGCACTCCAGCCTGGGAGACAGAGCCAGACTCCGTCTCAAAAAAAAAAAAAAAAAAAAAAAAAATCTTTACCCATCCTAAGGTCATAACAAATATTCTCCTATGTTTTATTCTGGAAACTTAATTGTTTTGCCTTTTACGTTGAGAATTATACTACTTAAAGAATTAATTTTTATGTATAGTGTGAGACAGGGTTCAGGGCAAATGATTATTAGCAAAGTTGATCAAGTTTCTCTGATTAAGAGTACTTATAATTTAATCAGGCTTTTTTTTTTTTTTTTTTTTGAGACAGGGTCTCGCTCTGTCACTCAGGCTGGAGCACACTGGTACGATCTCAGCTCACTGTAACCTCCACCTCCCGGATTCAAGTGATTCTCATGCCTCAGTCTCCCAAGAAGCTGGAATTACAGGTGCCCGCCACAACACCTGGCTAATTTTTGTATTTTTATTAAGAGATGGGATTTTACCATCTTGGTCAGGCTGGTCTCAAACTCCCGACCTCAAGTGATCTGCCCACCCCGTCCTCCCAAAGTGCTGGGATTACAGGCGTGAGCCATGGTGCCTGGCCCATCAGGCATTCTTAACATAGCGATCACAATATACCTTGGGAGAGAGCAGAACAGAAGAGGTAAAAGAAATTGAAAGTAAAAAACAAAATGAGAAGACAAACCTCCTTTGGTTTCCCAATGCAACGATTTTCTATTTCAGAACCAAGCACAGGATGCACTAACCTCACAACCACCCTATTTATGGCCACTGTGAGGGAAACATACCTGTGAACTCAGACTTAAAGCCTGGGGGAGGAGGTCCTGCTGAGTTGGTGAATCTCTGGTAACGGTGGGAAAATGGAGGATACTCAGAATACGGTGGAGGAGAATACTGCCCATCACTCAGGAACAGCTTATAGACTACAAAGGCGATCCCAAGGAGCACCACGATGGTAATCAATCCACCCATGTTACAGGAATCCGCCGAGTACCACTTATAATAATAATCAGAGAAAGAGGCAAAGCCGTGCTGCTTTCCAGACTCCTTCAGTTTCTGCAGGCCAAGTTCTGTATAATCTAAATTGTACTCCAAGCCACAAGACCCTCTTAGTACATACTGGTCTTCAGAGGACTCATAGCCTTCACAGCTCACCACAGTTTTTCCAAATTTGTACGCAATATCTAAGTCGGTCTTACATTCCCACTGTGAAGAAAAATAGAAACAGATTATTAGAAACAAACTTTTTTTTCATTAAATATATGTTACTTGGGGGCTGGGCGCGGTGGCTCACACCTGTAATCTCAGCACTTGGGAAGGCTGAGGCGGGTGGATCACGAGGTTAGGAGTTCAAGACCCGCCTGGCCAAGATGGTGAAACCCCATCTCTACTAAAAATACAAAAATTAGCCGGGCACAGTGGCGGGTGCCTATAATCCCAGCTACTAAGGAGGCTGAGGCAGGAGAATTGCTTGAACCCGGGAGGCGGAGGTTGCAGTGAGCTAAGATCGTGCCACTGCACTCTAGCCTGGGCGATAGAGCAAGACTCCATCTCAAAAAAAAAAAAATGTTACTTGGGCTATATATCCGTCATAAAATTGCAAAATGAAGCAAAGGAATGATCCGCAAAATTAACGACGGTGAGTATTTGTGTCTAGAAGGGAGGGAAAATGAGGGGCTTCAAAGATAATGGTGGTATCTGTGTTCTACTTCTTATGCTGGATAGTGCGTACACGAGTATTCACTTTATCACTATTCTTCATTCTTTACATATACATGTTATATATCCATCTGAACATATTAAGTATTCCATAATTTATACAATTTAAGCAAAATGCCAAAATGTCAACTTTTTGCCACTGTTGTTCAAGAAGCTTTCTTTAAAAATACAGATTTCTTAAAAGATGCTAAGGCTCAAAACAGCATCATATATGAACATCTGGTAGCTACACAAAGCAACAGAGATATTACATAACCCTCTGAGAAAAAAACCTTTCTACACAAATTTTATAAAACCATGGACTAACTTTCCAGGGTCCAATTCTATGTAATTCTCTTGTATTTTTTAAAGATATTTAGAAAAACGCAAAAAGAACCCAGGCTAGCCCCAAAAATGTCCACCTTAAAAAAACATATGCCCAAGTTTGGTCTATATTCTATATTTTGTGGTGAAAAAGCAATATGCTTCTTTAACTCTTAAGATACAAGCTGAAGGCTGGGTGCGGTGGTTCATGCTTGTAACCCCAGCACTTTGGGAGGCCAAGGCACGTGGATCACCCCTGAGGTCAGGAGTTTGAGAACAGCCTGGCCAAAATGGCAAAACCCTGTCTCTACTAAAAATACAAAAATGAGCTGGGCATGGTAGTGCATGCCTATAATTCCAGCTACTTAAATAGAGGCTGAGGCAGGAGAATAACATGAACCCAGAGGTAGAGGTTGCAGTGAGCCAAAATCATGTCACCGTACTCCAGACTGGGCGAAAGAGGGTGACTCCGCCTCAAAGAAAGAAAAAAAAAAGATACAAGCTAAAGTAGATTTAATTGGTTCTGTTGCCCTTCTGCAAATTTTTGTACAAATGATTTTCCTCTTTCAAAGTTCAGACACACTATTTTATTTCATTTATAACAGCCTTATTGAAATATAATTCCCACATACCATACAATTCACCCATTTCAATGGTTTTTAGTATATTCACAGTTGTGCTACCATCACCACAATCAATTTTAGAATATTTTCGTCACCCCAAAGAAATCTTGTACCCATTAGCAGTCACTCTCCATTCTGCCCTCTGCACCCCTCCCAACCAACTTCCTGTCTATATGGATTTCCCTAACTGGACAGTTCACAGGAATGTAATAATACAATATGTGGTCTTTTGTGACTAGCTTCTTTCACTCAGCATAACATTTTCAAGATTCATCCACGTTGTAGCACATATTGGTACATATACTACGTAATATTTCTTTGCATGGATATACCACATTTTATTTATCATTCATTAGTAATGGACATTTGAATTGTTTCTACTTTTTGGCTATTATGAATAATGCTGCTATGTATATTTGTATGCAAGTTTTTGTGTGGACATGTGTTTTCAATTCTCTTGGGTGTACACCTTGGAGTGGAATGACTGAGGCATACATGGTAACTCTATGTTTAAACTTTTGAGGAAATGCCAATTTTCCAAAGCAGCTGGACCATTTTACATTCCCAACAGCAGTGTATAAGGGTTTCATTTTCTCGACATCCTCACCAGCCTTGTTATCTTTTTTATTATAGCCATCCTACTGAGTGTGAAATGGTATCTTACTGTGGCTTTGATTTGCATTTCTCCGATGGCTAATAAGGAGCATTTTTCATGTGCTTATTTGTTACTTATGTATCTTCCTTGCAGAAATGTCTATTCAGAGGCTCTGCCATTTTTAACTTGGTTGTTTTCTTATTGAGTTGTAAGAGTTATTTTATATTCTTAATACACGTCCCTCACCAACTATGATTTGTTAAGCTTCCTCCCATTCTGTAGGCTGTCTTTTCACTTTCTTGATGATGTCCTTTGACGGTCAAAAGTTTTTCATTTGGATAAGATGCAGTTTTTCTTTTGTTGCTGTTACTACACTGTTTTTAAAATAATTTTATTTGGAGGAAGATTTATAAGTTTGCTGACTTAGGTAAATAAAACAAGCTAAACTTATATTGGTATTTCATGTTAACTACCACT
This sequence comes from Rhinopithecus roxellana, assembly GCF_007565055.1. Classification (NCBI taxonomy): domain Eukaryota; kingdom Metazoa; phylum Chordata; class Mammalia; order Primates; family Cercopithecidae; genus Rhinopithecus; species Rhinopithecus roxellana. Next base: position 24,088,297 of record NC_044557.1, read on the forward strand.
TCCTTAATCGTGCGTACTATAAGTAGCTTCTAAGTACTGTATTTAAATTTCAACTCTTGGAATAGAAGGAGTTTCTCTCCTGCTACTAAATGGCCTCTCTCCAGCTACTAAACATAAGCCAATGTATGATATGCTCAACACTCCTTTGCTCATGCTATTCCCTTCTCTAGCCCTTCCTCTCTAAGAATGTTATCATTCCTTCCTAACACAGCACAAATACCTCATCCTTTAAATCCCAATGACTCCAACTAGACGTGACTTTATAATGTTGTGTTGGGACCTACATGTAATCTGAGTACTTGTCTTATCTCTTCTACTACTAAAAGAGTTTCTTCATTCTACCTTATCCATTTTTTTATATTGCAATTAATACATGTTTAATGAATGACATCACCATTACTGCCTTTTTTTCCCATCAAGACTGTAAAAGTCGTAAGTCAAGTGGGAGTGAGACTTCCGCTATAACCCAGAGGATTCTATGATTCAACTTAGCAGTAATGGGGGAAAATATTGTGAAGTAAGTATCACCCAGTACACATCAACTTCCTCTCTGAATTGCAAAGACCATGCATAAAGGTTGTATCAAACAAGAATATCATTCTGATGGAGGGGTAAATCGTCAACACAAGTTTCTTGCCTTGTGACCAGTCGTCTTAAATCCCTTTTGAAAGCAGTCAGAATACAAAGTAGAAATGTGTAACTAGTGATTTAAAGTGAATTCATTTAACAAAATCTATATTTAAAGCATACTCAGTTTTGGAACTTCAAGGAGATGCTCTGCTCATATACAAAATACCAGTGTCCCAAAGACAATAAATGAAACCTGCTGAAATGCTTCCATTCAAAAGTAACCACCCTCAGTTATAAGACAATTTTAAAATCAAGTGCTAGAAGCACAATAGCGATATATGAACCCCTACTATTTACGATCTATAATTCCTAATTATCTCAACTTTGTCTTAAGGGTAGGTTGGTATTCTTTGAGGAATGGCAGGAAAATGACAACCACAAGAGATCCCCTATCCCTCACCATCAAGTATATAAAAAGTTGTGAAAATTTACAAGTATCTTAGGAGGAGGTCATGGTACAAAAACTACAATAAGTACTCTCAGGCTTTAAAATCGGTGCATTTCTTTTGGAGGCCATTTCTTCCACAGGAAGAGTGACTGATTTACTTACATATTTTAGGCTGATCTGAGATTTCTGTATGTGCTCCCTCAAAATACTGAATAATGTCCCAATAAACAATTTACTGAATAAAAACCCCCATTTAGACTGCCATCACTGTAGTGGATATTACCTGTACATCATACCCATCCCAGCCTTTGTTCTGACACTGTATGACTTTTGGGGTATAAGAATCACAACCAGCTGTGCCTCCAACACATTTCAACTGTGGGATGGGATCCAGCCTGCGGGAGGTGGTATAGCGGTCATAGTGGAGGGTAAGAGCTTTTACATCCCGCAGCAACATTCTGTCTGAAATAGCAAGAAAACAGAGGAACACAAAGTAAATATCATGTCAGAGAAAGAAAGGTTCATCCTAACAAAACTCTCGTCATAGGAAATGCCTTTCTCGCCTTCTGAGAATGGCTAAGAGAGGATGAATCCATCTCTCAAAGCTATCCCAACAACATTCAGGCCTTCTGCACAAAATTCAGGTCACACTTTTAAGATCTCCCTGCATTTCATGCCAGATGCTTCTACAGCACAAGTTGTATATCATTTTTGCTAAATCAAAAGAACGAAAAGTTCACTAACCTGAAACATTGTACTACTGTGTAATAATAATAGTGGTTAATTAAAATGACAAAAATATAAGCATGTTCCTGAAGCACATTTAGTGATTTAAATGTCCATCAACAGGTGAAGAGATTAACATATTCTGATCTATTACAGTGGAATATTCCACAGCAGTTAAAATGAGTGAACTAGAATTCATGTATCAAACTAGATAAATGGCAAAAACATTTTAAACAAAATACAAGTTGCAGAATGTTTTGTATGATAGCTTTACATAAACCTTTAAAAAAGGCGAAACAATACTACATACTGTTAATGTCTATATATGTATATAACAACAACATGAAAACACATATGGGAAGGATTAAACACCAAATTCAAGTAAGTATCTAGTCTAGGGAGAGAGAAAGGAAAGAGATTTTATCTCTATTCCTAATGTTTATTACTGGGAGTGGGGGATTTGTAGCAAATATGGTACAATGTGATGATTCAATAAAACTGGGTGATGACTACATGTATGTTCACTGTACACTTCTGTATGTTTAAATACTCTAGATATTTCACAATTTTAAAAATCAAAACTATTTAAACTATTTCACAAACTAAAAAATTTAAAACATACTGACAAGAGACTTTGAAAGGAGGAGTCAAAACAATAAAATTATGTCTGGCATTCATGTACAAAAATGAATTTCTAGGTCAGGCATGGTGGCTCACACCTGTAATTCCAGCACTTTGGGAGGCCAAGGCAGATAGATCACCTGAGGTCAGGAGTTCGAGACCAGCCTGGCCAACATGGCAAAACTCCATCTCTACTAAAAACACAAAATTAGCCAGGAGTGGTAGTGCATGCCTGTAATTCCAACTACTTGGGAGGCTGAGGCGGGAGAATCGCTTGAACCTGGGAGGAGGAGGTTGCAGTGAGCCAAGATCCATTGTACTCTAGCCTGGGCAACAAGAATGAAACTCCATCTCAAAAAAAAAAAAAAAAGAATTTCTATGTATTGCAAAATAAGGACAAAATCTTCCTATTTATCATGTTGTGGATTATTGATGGAAGATGCTGTGGATTGGCTCAGTCAAGATCCACTTCACCCTCAAACAGGTGTGCCTTCCTGCAAAGCAAAAGGAATCCCAAAACCTCTTGCAGCTGTAGTTGACAAAAGCAATTTCAGTTCTGCCAACCAGAGGGACTAGAGCAAAATCCGGAAAGCAGACCCTAGACTTATACAGTGCTCTGTCCTTCAGCTAGCAAACACAGGCATGAAGACCGTGGGTTTTCAAACTGATAGTATCCTCTAATCAGCTTCCTGGCTGTCAAGAGGCTTGACATGAGCAACCTATTTTTCAGTGTGGCAGATGTAATAGGCATGACTTTCTATCATTTTGTGAGTACCCAATTCCCTATATTCAACCTGTCAAATTAGCAGAATTTGCAGCCTCCCAAAATTCTACTAAAACTGTAATAAATACATTGTTTTAATGATGTGAATGACTGTGGTCAGGTAAAACCAAAGAGGAGATGACAGAAGAATTTTGGAAGGAGAAAGCAAATGGACTAATGGTAGGTGACTAGACCCAAGTGAAAGTCAAATGCCAGAACAGCAAAGGGGGGAAACTGAGAATCAACTTGATGTACATAACAGAATCCCAAAAAAAAAAAAAAAAAAAAAGGCAAAACAAAACAAAAAATGGGAAATGGCAGCTCTGGAATGAGAGATGCCTGAAATATACACTACAGTGTGAAAGCTACTTGAGAAGAAGCCATATCCCCAGATCCTCTCCCCAACTCCACACTGTTCTAACTCCCTCTTCCCCACTAAGGAAACTGTCTGGATATGTATTCTCTGGAGAGGATAAAACTGAAGAGATTTGCATTGGGGACCATCTGGCATAGTAGAAGGCATGGGTACAAAAACAACCAAACAGGGAACCCAAGTGACTGTGTGCACTCTGACAGATGAAATCACAGTTCTCCTTTCCCACATGGTGCACAAAATGCTAACAGCCATCCCCTTGTCCTCTGTGGGAGACTGGATGACTATTCTCTTGGTAATCTAACCAAGAAGAAGTACCTAAATACAGTGGCATCAGGAACTTCCTCCAAAAAAAGAGCAACCTAGGTAACCCTGTTGTGAAGTTCAAAATCAAAACTGCAATCGCACACTGATAGCTTCCAATGAGCTTTTTGGTTCCCCAGGGTTAACCATGAGCAGGGAGCCAAGGATTACTAAAAATATGACAAAAGTCCCTGCTGTGGTTTGAATGTGTCCCCCAAAGTTCACGTGTTGAAAACTTAATCCCCAATGCAACCGTGTTGAAAGATGGGACCTTTAAGCGGGCTCTGCCCTCATGAATAGATTAATGCTGCTCTTGCAGGACTGGGTTATCACAGCAGTGGACTCCTGATAAAAGGATGAGTTAGGCCCCTTTCCCCTCTTTCACTCTCTCCCTTTTCTGCCTTCCATCATGGCATGACACAGCAAGAAGGCCCTCACTAGATGCCAGCACCTTAATATTGAACTTCTCAGCCTCCAGAACTGTGAGAAATGAATACAGTTTTTTAATAAATTTCCCAGTCTGTGGTATTGTGTTACAGTAACATTAAACAGACAAAACAGCCCCTAACATGAAATATAGCAACCAGGACAGAACAGAACAACAACAAAAGGAAGCAGGAGGAAAAAAGAGACCATGCAGAAGAAGAAAACTTTTTAAAAAACACTCTAATATCCTCAGAGAGATAAGAGAAAAAGACTGCATTAATAAAACAACCATTTTTAAAAGGAATACTCAGAGAAAAAACAAGAGCTTCTGGAAATTAAAAACAGGACAGCTAAGATTAAAAACAACAGAACTGCCAGGTGCAGTGGCTCATGCCTGTAATCCCAGCACTTTGGGAGGCCAAGGCAGGCAGATCACTAGCGCCCAAGAGTTTAAGATCAGCCTAAGCAACATGGCAAAACCCTGTCTCTACAAAAAAATTATAACATTAGCCAGGTGTGGTGGCACACACCTGCAGTACCAGCTACTCAGGAGGCTGAGGTGAGAGAATCACCTGAGCCTGGGGAAGTCGAGGCTGCAGCAAGCCATGCACTCCAGCCTGGGTGATACAGTGAGACCCTGTCTCAAAACAGAAATAAATAAATACATACATACATACAACAGAACTGTTAGAAGAAAATCTTCTAGCAAGTAGAGCAAAAAGACAGCGTGCGCGGTGGCTCATGCCTGTAATCCTAGCACTTTGGGAGGCTGAGGAGGGCGGATCACGAGGTCAAGAGATCGAGACCATCCTGGCCAACATGGTGAAACCCTGGCTCTACTAAAAATACAAACATTAGCTGGGCATGGTGGCACGTGCCTGTAGTCCCAGCTACTCTGGGGGGCTGAGGCAGGAGAATTGCTTGAACCCAGGAGGCAGAGGTTGCGGTGAGCCGAGATCGTGCCACTGCACTCCAGCCTGGCGACAGAGCAAGGCTCCATCTGAAAAAAAAAAGAAAAGAGAAGAAAAAGAAAAAACAAAGTAGAGCAAAAAGACAAGAAAGTAGGAGGGAAAGGCCAGGCACGGTGGCTCATGCATGTAATCCCAGCACTTTGGGTGGCCGAGATGGGCGGATCACAAGGTCAGGAGTTCGAGATCAGCCTGGCCAACATGGTGAAACCTCGTCTCTATTAAAAATACAAAAATTAGCCAGGTGTGGTGGTGGGCACCTGTAATCCCAGCTACCCAGGAGACTGAGGCAGGAGGATCGCTTGAACCCGGGAAGCAGAGGTTGCAGTGAGCCGAGATGGTGTCACTGCACTCCAGCCTGGCGGACAGAGTTAGAGAGTTAGACTCCGTCTCAAAAAAAGGAAAGGGAAGGGAAAGGGAAGGGGAAGGGGAAGGGGAAGGGGAAGGGGAAGCGGAAGGGGAAGGGAAACAGACAGCAGGAGAGAAAAAAAAAAAAGAAAATTACCAGTTCAGAAAGTCCAAAAATCCAACAACGGTTTCAGAAAGAATGAACAAAGGAATCTGATTAGACAAACTCCAGGCTGTAATTCAAGAAAAACTCCCACACTGAAGGACTTGAGTTGTCATACTGAAAGGGCCCAACAAAAACCCAGGCCTGAGAAACAGACCACACAGAAGCACACAAAAAGTGAATTTTAGAACACTCTAGACGAAAAAAGATTCTACTAATTGCCAGAATAGGGGGAAAACAAGCCATATAGAAAAGATAAGACTTAGAAAAGCTTCAGATATCTCAACGGGATAGAAAAAGAAAATGGAGAAATGTATTCAAAAACTCTAAAGGAAAAAGTCTGACTAGGTTTGCCAACCATCACTTTGCTAATGGTAGAACTCACTGACGTTACAACATATCCTATGATGTATTTCCCACAAGTATTTAATATGAATCTAATCAATCTAATAAACTTAAGGTCAATACCCTATCTATGTAAGAAAATATATATATAAAGAGACCTAAACATACTTCCAACCAGGAACCCACTAGGGTTTTTGGGGGAAAGAAATTATGTTAAAGGTCCTGAGAACAATTTTTTTTAAAAAAAAGAACACATAGCTTACCAGATAGTAAAGGTTACTATAAAATTATTATCATCGGTCAGGCATGATGGCTCATGCCTGTAATCCCAACACTTTGGGAGGCCAAGGAGGGCAGATCACCTGAGGTCAGGAGTTCGAGATCAGCCTGGCCAACATGGTGAAACCCCATCTACAAAAATTAGCTGGACATGGTAGCACACGCCTGTAGTCCCAGCTACTTGGGAGGCTGAGGCAGGAGAATCACTTGAATCCAGGAGGCGGAGGTTGCAGTGAGCCGAGATTGCTGCCACTGCACTCCAGCCTGGGCGACATGAGTGAAACTCCATCTCAAAAAAAAAAAAAAAAAAAAAAAAGATTATAATCAAAATAGTAGGGAATTGGAACCGAGACAAAGAAATTGTGAAACAAAAGAAAGATCAGAAATAAATCGAGATACATGTGGGAATTCAGTAAGATGAAGTGGTCTTTTTAATTTAGTGGATAAAAGATGTCTTCTTTAATAAGTAGCACTGGCATAACTGACTATGCAGCCACAAGAAAATCCACCTAAAGCTATATAAAAACTTAATTCCACATGGGCTAAGGATCTAAAATTTCCAAAAACTATATTAAAATAAACTATGCTACATTAAACACAAGCTACTACCTCCTCATAAATAAAAGATAAAACAATGAAAATGTTCAATGGTTTAGAAAAATCAGACTGTGTTAATCAACTAAATAACAGAAATAATAAATTGAATTTATTGTAACAGTTGCAATAATGCAAAGAACACTGAACTAAGTTAGTGTCACTAACTGGCTATGACTTTGGCCAAGGCACTTAATTTACCTGTGTAGAAGTTTCCTCACCTACAAAATTAAAATGCTATCAGCCTTGAAATTTGTTGTGAAGCTTAGATGTAATTTATTATCTGGCAGAGTACTTGAAGCATAACAGGTGATCAGGTATGATAAACATTACTGAAAGTTTTAAGATGGAATAGCATTACCATAATCCTATAGCATCTTTCTTCCCTAAAGATTCTTAAGGTTCAAGAACAAAATTCTAATACCCACGCCCCACTATTTACATCAGTCAAGAGACACAGGAGCTCCCTGAACTCCAGACTCATAAATCAAAATCCATGGCAGGTCTCAAACAAGATAAACAAAACCAAACTCTTCTAAACCTGATCATCCCACATTCTTCCACATCTCAGGAAATGGTACCTCCATGCTTCTAGTTGTTCAAGCCAAAAACCTTGGATTTCTCCTCATCTTCTCTCCTCTTACTCCTACATCTAATCCTTCAGAAGATCATGTTAGCTCCACCTTCCAAACAGGTGACAAGAGAATCCAGCTACTCTAACCAACTCCACTGCTCCTCCCCTGGTCCAAGCGGTCACCACTCTTAAGAACTTACTGTACAATATTAAAATAGATACCAATATATATTAATTCACTGGTTTACCTGCTTCCCTCCTACCCTCTTCGGTCTGTTTTCCACAGAGCAGCTCAAATGACCCTTTAAAGATATAAGTAAGGCCGGGCGCGGTGGCTCAAGCCTGTAATCCCAGCACTTTGGGAGGCCGAGACGGGCGGATCACGAGGTCAGGAGATCGAGACCATCCTGGCTAACACGGTGAAACCCCGTCTCTACTAAAAATACAAAAACTAGCCGGGCGAGGTGGCGGGCGCCTGTAGTCCCAGCTACTCGGGAGGCTGAGGCAGGAGAATGGTGTAAACCCGGGAGGCGGAGCTTGCAGTGAGCTGAGATCTGGCCACTGCACTCCAGTCCCGGCGACAGAGCGAGACTCCGCCTCAAAAAAAAAAAAAAAGATATAAGTAATTTCAGGTCATTTACTCCTCCTCCCCACTTCAGATTTCCAGTCAAATGTCACCCTAACAGTGACTTCCCTGACCAATGTACGTTTTTTAAGTCTCCACTTCTGCCCGCACAACATGTTCTCCTCACCCTGTTTATCATACACGGTGCATACCAATTTTCACAATATAGCATGCTATTTACATGTTTATCTGTTTATTGCTATTTCTCCCCAACAGAGGTAAAGTCCTTGGAAGCAAGACACTGTTTTGTTCACTGCTGTATCCCCAATACCCTGAAGAGTAACTTAAGACTACATTCAACAAAGAATTTTGAAAATTCTTTGGTAATCTCTTTAGAACGGTGCTAATTTTTTTTTCCAGACAAATTACTGCTCAACGTGAGCTAAAGGGCATCCAAGTCAAACAAAAGATAAATTAGGGAGCTGATTAATGCTTTACTAAAAGACTTAATAAAGAGTATGCCAAAAACTTTGAGGTAGAATTTACATAAAACAATTGAGTTTACTCTGCAAAATATTGTGGTGCTTTGTGTTCCAGAACAATAGTTTTACAGCGTAAACGAGGAAGTGGTTCATCTTTAAATCTGGTTCTTCTTTTATAGTTTTTATAGTTCTTCTGACTCTTCAACTGTAAACTTCCTTTTTAAATTTATTTACCAACTGATTCAAAGTTCAACAAATTAATGTTTCATTCTAGGTTTTCAACTGTAATTCTGATCAAGTCTCCCACTCATATACAACTTTCTAGAAATACAAAAGAAAAACGTATAGACATTTAAATACAAAGTGGCTTTTTATTTTTTGATAATAAAACGTCCACATCAAATGACTACTCAACGTGATGTGCTTGCAAATAGCACCTTCTCTCTCATTTCAGCATGTAAGAATAAAATAGGCTATTACAGAAATAAACCTGTTGCTTAAATTCGACAATGCAGGCATTTCCAATCACCAAATCACAAAGGCAATATGCTTTCCATGCCATCTTTACTCCGCGAACCAAAAATGATGTCCTTTTTTTTTTTACAAAATTACAATGTAACAGCATGCGTCATTTATTAAATGAAAAAAGTCAAAATCTGCATCTAAGTATATAGACATATACGTATTAATTGCACGGAATATTACTGATCCTATGAAAATTCTTTAGACAATTTTAATACCGTACTGACATAAAAGAACCTCTTCCCTAGAATCCACTTAGCATGTGCCACCACCAAATAAAAAAAAACAAAAGAGACAGAAAATTATTTTTTAAATTCTTCTCTACGGTGAAAGTCAAAGGGAAGAGCTGGTGCCGCGCGACTTACTTCACTGCAATCGTCAGAATAAGAGGAAGGGGTTCTCATAAAAACGCGGTGGCTCACGCCTGTAATCCTAGCACTTTGGAAGGACGAGGCGGGTGGATCACGAGGTCAGGGGTGGAGACCAGCCTGGCCTATACAGTGAAACCCCGTCTCTACTAAAAATACAAAAAATTAGCCGGGCATAGTGGCGGCCACCTGTAATCCCAGCTACTGGTGAGGCTGAGGCAGTAGAATCTCTTGAACCTGGGAGGAGGAGGCTGCAGTGAGCCGAGATCACGCCACTGCACTCCAGCCGGGACGACAGTGTGAGACTCCGACTCAAAAAAAAAAAAAAAAAGAAAGAAAGAGTGCAATCTGCGATTCTGCTAACAGACCTGCGAGGTCTGCAGCCCTGTCCACTAAGAGTGACTCAGAGACTGCGAATGGCAGGCAAAGGCCGGCGACAGCAACAGGCAGCCATGACGACAGCCGGCCACGATGACATCACACAATCACACAACCATGACAACAAAGCAGATGCGCAGGTGAGTGTCCAGCTCTCCAGTCATACTTAGAGATGAGAAAGAAGATGGTGGGCAAATTCCGGGAGTCCAGGGCAGGGAGAAAACGGACGTTAAGGATCCCCAGCCGTCCCGCCCCGCCCACTCGAGCCATCCCTACCCGCCTACCAGGACGCCTGGGAAGAGCAGCGGAACCAGGGAGGGCACGAACAGCAAAGAGGCCAGACATGGGGAATCCGGGCACCTAGGCTCCGGGAAGACGGCGCACGGAAACGCAGGGAAGCCTGCACCGGCTGACGGCGGCGGAAAAGGGCGAGCGAACAGCCCCGGCAGCACTCACCAGGGTCGTTCCAGCCCAGGGCAGGGCCCGCGGTGAGCAGAAACAAATGCAGGCCGAGAAGCAAGCAGTGCCCGGCCGCTCCCGGCCCGCAGGCTACGGCCATGGCGCTCGATGAAGATGGCGCTGGGCTGTCAGACGCCTGCGGGCCTAACCCGGGTACGGCAGCGCGCGCGACGCTTCGCAGCGACACCGAAACCTCTGGCGGCGGCGAAGGGACTGTCCGACTGCAGAGTCGCAGCCGCAGCCGCAATGGGTCAGTGCGCCAACCCTACGTCACTGCCGACGCGGCCAGTGGGGCGCCGTGAGTGGCCGTCGTCGGCCCCGCCCCTGGAGCCCCCCCCCGCGGTTTGGGGCGGGGCGAGGCGGTGTGGGCGGGGCCGAGGACCAGGCGAGGTGCGGCAGGAGGCGGGTTCGAGGCGGGCCGACACTGTGTGGGCTGGGCCGAGGGCCTGACGCGGCCCCGCCCGCGGGCGGGGCGAGGGCTACGAGCTGCCTTGTTGTGTCTGGTCTGAGATTCGGGAAGCTTCTGTGCGTAGGCGGGGCAGTTTAAGAGGCTGAAAACGTCACGACGCAAAATCTAAGAAATGTAGTCAAATTATGTATTATTAAAACCTCAATAACTGTACCAAGGGAAGTTCTGTGCTTTATTCAGCTCTATGTGTTCAGCACTTAGCATAGCGCCTGGCGCATGGTCAGTGTTCTTTGACTTGTTGCTAAATACAGAGAAGATTCAGCCTAAAGGTAGCAGGGAAATATATTGTCTGGTTTCAAGGCTCAGAACTTTTACATGGTTCCTTACGCATGGAGGCCGGAAGACTGTATAAAATGTCAGGTGGAGAAAATATTGTCTGAATGAAGAACCAGCCAGAGAAAACAGTTCTCTGAACTTTGAGGTCTGGCAGGCCCAGGTTTCTTTCTTTCATTCATTCATTCATTCATTCATTCATTCATTCATTCCATGAGTATATGTTGAATACCTAATACGCACCAGGCACTGTTTTAGGCCTGGAGGATACAGACAAGATCCCTGTACTCATTGAAATAGAATAGGACAAATGGGCCAGGGGCATGGTGGCTCACGCCTGTAATACCAGCACTTTGGGAGGCCAAGACGGGCGAATCACGAGGTCAGGAGATGGAGACCACAGTGAAACCCCGTCTCTACTAAAAAAATACAAAAAATTAGCCGGGCGCGGTAGTGCGCGCCTGTAGTCCCAGCCACTCGGAGGCTGAGACAGGAGAATGGCCTGAACCCCGGAGGCGGAGCTTGCAGTGAGCCGAGATCGCGCCACTGCACTCCAGCCTGGGCGACAGAGCAAGACTCCGTCTCAAAAAAAAAAAAAAAAAAAAAAAAAGGAATAGGACAAACGACATACCAATTAAGCAACAAAAATAATAGGTAGTGATAACTACATTGATGAAAAAACAGGGTGATACAATGGAGCCTGGGGACACAACTTCAGGGAGGGCCTTGCTGAGGAAGTGATTTTTGAAGCTTGGGACCTGAATCATGAGGAAGAACTAGCCCTACAAAGATCAGGGGACTCATCTTCCCATCCGGGGAAGAGTGGATGCAAAAGCCCTAGCTTTGTGTTTTGAGGAAGAGTCATTCGGTCAGATGCTATAAAGAGTTCAGTCTCACAAGACTGCCCCCACTTCAGACATCAATCACAAGTCTCAGGTTGTGACCTGTGCTTCTGACCAACCAGCTACAAATTAGGGTTTCCAGACCGGGCGTGGTGGCTCATGCCTATAATCCCAGCATTTTGGGAGGCCAAGGCACGTGGATCACCTGAGGTCAGGACTTCAAGATCAGCCAGGACTTCAAGATCAGCCTAGCCAGCATAGTAAAACCCTATCTCTACTACAAACAGGAAAAAGAGCTGGGCGTGGTGGCACGCACCTGTAATCCCAGCTATTCGGGAGGCTGAAGCAAGAGAATCGCTTGAACCCAGGAGGCGGAAGTTGCAGTGAGCCAAGATTGCGGCACTCCACCTGGGCCACGGAGAGAGACTCCCTCTCAACGAATAAATTAGGGTTTTCATGACCCCCCATCTTGAGTTCCATAATTTGCTAGAATGGCTCATAGAACTCAAAAAACACTTTATGTTTACCAGATTATTATATTGAGCACCTACTAGTACCTAACAGTACCTACCAGGCATTGTTATCAGTATTGGGGATACAGCAGTGAATAAAACAAAATTTGGGGGATAAGAGGGGCAAACAAGGCCATAACTGAAGCAAAGTAAGTTAGGGGAAGAGTGGAATAAGAGGTGGCAGATCAGTGAGACCTCGGCGTGGAACCAAGGAATGGTGGGACCAAGGACTGAAATAGAGATCATAGAGAATTCTATTCTCTTAAGTTTGAGGTGACTATTAGGCATCCAGGTAGACATGTCAAATAAACAGATATACTGTAGAAGTCGGAAGTTCAAAACTAAGGTAAATTTGGTAGTTATGTTGTAAATATAAAGGTAGCATTTAATGTCAGGATTCTATGGTTTGAATGTGTCCCCCAAAGCTCATGTGTTGGAAACTTAATCCCCAAAGCAATAGTGTTGAGAGAGGGGACTTTTAAGAGGTGATGAAGTTATGAGGGCAGAGCTCTTAATGCTGTTATCACAGGAGTGGGTTAGTTATTGGGGAGTGGGTTCCAGATAAAAGGGATGAGTTCAGCTCACTTTCTCTTTTGCCTACCACCATGAAATGACACAACAGGAAGTCCCCCACCAGATGCAGGCCCCTGGACTTAGGATTTCCCAGCCTCCAGAACCGTAAGAAATAAATCTCTATTCTTTATAAATTTACCAGTCTCAGGTATTCTGTTATAGCAACACAAAATGAACTGAGACATGTGAGAAGAGATACAGTAACATAAGGAGAGAATTGAGATACCACAAAAGAGGTGGCCCAGGCTATGGGAACACTAACATTTGAACCTTGAGCAGAAGAAGATTCTAGAAAGAATCTGAGAAGTAACCTCTGGTTACTTCAGGAGGAAGAACTAGGAAAATAGGATATGGTAATTGAGAGAAAGAAAGAATGGTCAACAGTGTCCATTGTTGCTGAAAGCTTGAAGCAAAATTTGGTCTTTGAATTTTACAATGTAGAAATCACTAATTACCTTAACAACAGAATTTTTGTTATTTGAGATTCTCACCATGCACTATGTACAGTTCTGGACAGTCATGAACAAAACATGAAAGGTTGTACTAATAAACATTCTAGTGGGAGAGGTAGCCAACAAATTATGTCATTGCAAATAAGTAAGTGCCTTGGGTCAGGCACGGTGGCTCACACCTGTAATCTCAGCACTCTGGGAAGCCAAGGTGCATGATCACTTGAGACCAGGAGTTTGAGGCCAATCTGGGCAACATAGTAAGGCCCCATCTCTTAAAAAAAAAAATGTTTTAAATTAGCCAGATGTCGCCAGGCACGGTGGCTCACGCCTGTATTCCTAGCACTTTGGGAGGCTGAGGCTGCCAGATCATGAGGTCAGGAGATCGAGACCATCTTGGCTAACACGGTGAAACCCCTTCTCTACTAAAAATACAGAAAATTAGCTGGGCGTGGTGGCAGGCACCTGTAGTCCCAGCTACTTGGGAGGCTGAGGCAAGAGAATGGCGTGAACCCAAGAGGCAGAGCTTGCAGTGAGCCAAGATCACACCACTGCACTCTAGCCTGGGCGACAGAGTGAGACTCTGTCTCAAAAAAAAAAATAGCCAGATGTGGTGGCATGTGCCTGTAGTCCCAGAAACTCAAGAGGCTGAGGTGGGAGGATCACTTGAGGCCTGGAGGTTGAGGCTGCAGCGAGCCATGATTGCATCACTGCACTCCAGCCTGAGCAACAGAGCAAGACTCTATCTCAAATAATAATAAGTATTTGAAGAAGAAAACAGAACAATATGACAGGTAGTGCTATAATAAGTAGGATAGCCCAGAAAGATTCTCGAGAAATTACCATTTGAGCTGAGAGCTAAATGAGGCTGTAAAAGGAAAAAACAAACTGTTTTCTCCTTTTTACTGTCACACAACACAGAGCAGTTCTGTGACCGGAAGGGAAGCTGGGGGAGTATTTTCCCACATACCAACCAACTCTAAAGGACATCAACATGATGTCCTATAACTCAATTCAAGTTAAGGGCCCACTATCCTCAAGACTGCCCCCACTTCAGGCTTCAGTCCAGGAAAATACTTTATGTTTACCACTGTTATTATAAAGGATTTATAAAGGATACAGGCGAACAGCCAGATGAAGAGATGGATAGGGCAAAGATAAGAATTAAGGCCATGGGGCTTCCATGCCCTCGCTGGGCACCCCACCGTCCCAGCACCTCCCTGTATTCAGCAACCTAGAAGCTCATGAAATCTTGTTGTCTAGAGTTTGTATAGAGCTTAATCTCCAGCCGCCCTCCTCCCACCTCTCTTGTCAGTTGGTGGGTGAGCTGAAAGTTCCAACCCTCTAACACTCTAATCACATGGTCTTTCTGGTGACTGACTTTCTGATGTCTGTAAACAATACAGTATAACAACTATTTACATAGTATTTACATTGCATGAGGTATTATAAATAATTTGGAGATTATTTAAAAGTCTACAGGAGGGGCTGGGTGTGGTGGCTAACACCTGTAATCCCAGCACTTTTGGAGGCCCGAGGTGGGTGTATCACTTTAGCTTAAGAGTTCGAGACCAGCCTGGGCAACGTAAGAAGACCTTGTCTCTACAAAGAAAAAAATTTAGCCAGGCAAGATGGTGCATACCTGTGGTCCCCGCTACTTGGGAGGCTGAGGCAGGAGGATAGCTTGAGCCTGGGAGGCAGAGGTTGCAGTGAGCCAAAATCACACCACTGCACTCCAGCCTGGGTGACAGAGTGAGACCCTGACTCAAAAAAAATTTTTTTTCTCTGAGTTTTCTCTGAATCAACCTGTAAGTGTTAGTAATTCCCAGTTTACAAAATTGTGAAGAGGATTAAATGAGATGAATACTAAAGCACCAGGCATATAGCACCTGCTCAAAAAGTAAGAATTCCCTTCCTCTCATCCACATTCTCATCTTTACCATTTAACTTTGGAGAATGGGAAACCATCTGTATAAGAAGTATTAAAACTGAAAGGTAACACTAATTAGCTATTACATAACAATAGAGAACATTTAAAGGATATGACATTAACTAGCATTTAGGGTTCTCTTGGAAAACTGGTGAAGAAAACTGACATTCTACCTTTTTTCAGACAATGATTTTCAAGCTTTGCTTTAGATTGCATAGGAATCGTTTGAGGTGCTTGTTAAATTTTTAGATTCCGGGCTTTACCCACAAGAGTTCTAAATTCAGAAGGTCTGGAGTAGCAGTCAAGAATTTGGAAAGGCCGGGCGCGGTGGCTCAAGCCTGTAATCCCAGCACTTTGGGAGGCCGAGACGGGCGGATCACGAGGTCAGGAGATCGAGACCATCCTGGCTAACACGGTGAAACCCCATCTCTACTAAAAAAAATACAAAAAACTAGCCGGGTGAGGTGGCGGGCGCCTGTAGTCCCAGCTACTCGGGAGGCTGAGGCAGGAGAATGGTGTAAACCCGGGAGGCGGAGCTTGCAGTGAGCTAAGATCCCGCCACTGCACTCCAGTCCGGGCGACAGAGCGAGACTCCGTCTCGAAAAAAAAAAAAGAATTTGGAAAGCATCCCAAAGTACTCTGCTTTAGGTGGTCCTTGAAATACAACATTTAGAAACACTGTTTTTAAGGTCTCAAGTGACTGGTCCCTACAACAGTAAACCAAAAATAGTCATTAGAGTAATGAGTGTTTTTGTGCTGGAAACACTGTGAATCTCATGGGAAAGATAAAGAGCACAATCTCTTAGGATTCTGTGACCATGGAAGAAAAGAATATAGATTCCTGTAACCTGCTGAATAATCCCAGTTGCCCGTGAATGTTGTCAAGGACATCTGTAATGCCAACACATTTGTACTGAAAAGAGGAAATCAGGCAGGGCGTAGTGGCTTACACCTGTAATCCCAGCCCTTTGGGAGGCCAAAGTGGGAGGATCTCTTGAGCCCCAGAGTTCAAGACTAGCCTGGACAACATGGCAAAACCCCGCCTCTACAAAAACGAAAAAATTAGCAGGGAGTGGTGGTGCATATCTGTGGTACCAGCTACTCGGGAGGCTGAGGTAGGAGGATAACTTGAGCCCCGGAGGTGGTGGCTGCCATGACAGGAGGCTGCCGTGACTGTGATTGCACCACTGCACTGCAGCCTGGGCAACAGGATAACACCTTGTCTCAAAAAAAAAAAAAAAAAGAAAAAGAAAAAAAAGAAAAGAAAAAAAAAGGAGGAAATTTATAACAAAATAATAAAATTTAAAAATTTAAAAATAATAAAAATAAATGAAAAAATAAAGCTATATACCTACCTCACAATTTGCCCTCAAGGATATTCCTTGTGGACAAAGGAAGAGAGAACTCAAAGTCACCCTTTGCTCACTGTGAGACAAATGCTTATCTGATGGCTTCCTTTGCCTGTCTTTTCACTAAACCAGACTAAAGCATAAGTGACTATACCTGTAAATTGTGTATTCAGTGAAAGGCTAATCAGAAACTCAGAAGAGGCTGGGCACGGTGGCTCATGCCTATAATCCCAGCACTTTGGGAGGCCGAGGCAGGTGGATCACTCAAGCTCAGGAGTTCGAGACCAGCCTGGCCAACATGGTTAAACCCATCTCTACTAAAAATACAAAAATTAGCTAGGTGCGGTGGCACATGCCTGCAATCCCAGCTACTTGGGAGGCTGAGGCAGGAGAATCACTTGAACCCAGAAGACAGAGGGTGCCACAGCACTCTGGCCTCAAAAAAAAAAAAAAAAAAAAATTAGCAGGACGTGGTGGTGGACACCTGTAATCTCAGCTATTCGGGAGACTGAGGCAGGAGAATCAGTTGAGCCCAGGAGTTGAAGGTTGCAGTGAGCCGAGATCACACCACTGTACACCAGCCTGCAGCCTGGATAACAGAGCAAGACTCGGTCTCAAAAAAAATAAAAAATAAAAAATAAAGCAACCATTTGTCTCTTATCTGCCTATGACCTGGATGCCCCCTCCCCACTTTGAGTTGTCCCCCTTCGCAGACCGAACCAATGTATACCTTATATACAGTTATTGCTGTCTCATGTCTCCCCAAAATGTATACCACCAAGCTGTGCCCCAACCATTTTGGACACAGGTCATCGAAACCTCCTGGACGTGTCAAGGGTACGTCTTTAACCCTGGCAAAATAAACTTTCTAAACTGACTACGACCTGTCTCAGATATTGTGGGTTCAAAGAACAAAACAAGAAAAGGTGTTGTGGTGGGTGACATGTGAGATGGAATTATTCACTTCTCCAGGAATTCTACCTACCCATTCAAGATGGCTGGGGAGAAGGACGCATATGCCTGCTTCAGTAGTTTAGGGAAAGGAGCTGGTGGCTCACAGATTCCGTGTAAACAGGGTGCATTTCCATGGCATATGTTCAAGTGTGCCTTGTGGTTTTGTTACCACATCCTTGAATGAAAATTTTTTTCATGATACAGGAAAGAGATGGTAGATCTTTCTGCACTAACTTGAACAGAAAAAAATCTACTCTCCTACAAAACACCCATAGACTCATTTGGTGCATTAAGACTCAAGAAGTGACCTGTTTGTTGTTGTTGCTATTGTTTAAATTGTAATTCAACTCTAGAAATAGTAGAGAGAAGTGGAGTGGGTAATGCCTCAAACTTCCCAGTTGCTCTCATTTAAAAGCATATTGGAAATATCTCTTCTAAACATTCACTCAACAAAGTCTTATACGCCACTTTATCTTAGTCTGATGACTGAAAAAAAATTAAAAATTCAAATCGTATGTAACTCACCCCCACCTACTTCCTTTTAAAACCTTCAAAAGATTTTTATTGCTCAGAGAAAAAAGCCAAAACTCCTTGTGTACGGCCCTACTATATAAGCATGCTGCCCCACCCCAACCTTGACCAACCCCATTGGCCACCTCTCTTCTCTCCAAGGGACCAAGCAAGCTCCTTGCTCCATTTGCTGCCAAAGCTCCTAACTCCCCACCACACACACATACATACATGCGCACGCGCAAACACACACACAAACACACAAAAACACACATAACACACACAAACACGCACACACACCACGCACACACACAAACATGTACACACACGTAAACACGTGCACACACAAACATGCACACACACACAAACACGCAGGCACACACAAATACACACACGCACATACACGCAGACACAAACGCACACACACAAACACGCATACACAAACATGCACAAAAACACACGCACCCACACACAAACACAAGGACACACACAACACAAACACGCACACACACACCCATGCACACGCAAACACGCACACAAACACGCACACACATACACACACACAAACACATGCACACACACAAACACGCACACACATGCACGTACACACACACAAACACAACACACCCCGCCACCTGTGATGGCTTTTCCCTTCTCTATTAACACATTTATTCTTCCCTGTGTTGTCTCTCCTTGGGGGAAATTTTCCCTGGCAGATCGTAATCAAAAGTTTTCATAGGACTATTTACCCATCTTTCCTAGTGTAGGAAAGGATAAAAACTTCCTTTACCCTCTTAGGTTCAGAAGCTGAGAACTGTGAATTAAACTAACAAAGTACAGATTACCAGGGGGAAAAAAAAGGTTTATTTTGCATGCACAAGGAGTCTTCACAGAAAAGAAGTGAAAACTCAAAAAGTAATTAGGCCTGGGACCTTGGATCATTTTAACAAAGGGTGATGCATAATGAAAAAGTAAACAAAGGAAAGGGTTTGGACTTCTAGTTGTCGCCCAGGCTGGAGTACAGTAGCCCAATCTCAGCTCACTGCAACCTCTGCCTGCCACATTCAAGCAGTTCTCTCACCTCAGCCTTCCGAGTAGCTGGGATTGCAGGCACACGCCACCACACCGGGCTAATTTTTGTATTTTTAGTAGAGATGTGGGGCAGTAGATTGTAACAAGATAAATATATAGGGGAAAACTAATGAAAGATAAGGTCTACTTCAGTAACGTTTTCACAGACTCCAATAAATGCTGTTTACTGGGGCAAAAAAATGCTGTTTACTGGGGCGTAAGAGTTGCCTCCTCTCCCTGGTCTGGGAAATGTAAATATTTATAAGTAGAAAAAATTGTTTACACATTTTTTGAGAGCCAGGCGCAGTGGCTCACGCCTGTAATTTCAGCACTTTGTGAGGCCCAGGTGGGCAGATCACTTGAGGCCAGGAGTTTGAGACCAGCCTGGCCAACATGGCAAAACCTGTTGTAACCGAGTGAAACACCACACTTTGAGACTAATTCAGGTGTCCTTTATTGCCGGCGACCGAGAGACGCGAGAGACGGCTAGAGCTCGAAATTCTCTTGGCCCTGAAGAAGGGACTAGATTTCCTTTTATACCTTGGTCTAAATCGGGGAGGAGGAGTCTAGCTGAAGCAATATTTACAGAAGCAGAACAGGCAAAGAGTTAAAAGATAAATGGTTACAGAAACAGTTACAGGAAAATAAACAGTTCCAGGTGCATGGGTCTTAAATTATCACAAAGTGATAAACGCAGGGGCTTTGGGTACCATCAACTGAGCACGTTCCCAGGAGCTGCTGGTACAGCTTGCCTCAGTATCTTATCAATAAGCGCATTCCTGGATATGCTTGGAGTCAGCTTGCACCAGTTATGTCCTTAACGGAGGGGGACAAGGGTCTGCAAGCGAAGAAACCAAAATGGAGTCTGTCCGGCTCTCTCAGCTAAGAGAGAGTCAATCAGGTTAAAACAAGGTAGGGTATCACACTGTAATCCCCGCGCTTTGGGAGGCTGAGGAGGGCAGATCCTTGAGCTCAGGAGACCAGTTTGGGCAACAAGGTGAGAGTCTCACACCCCGCCCCCTCTCTACAAAAAACAAAACAAAACAAAACAAACGCCAGGCATGGTGGCTCATGTCTGTGGTCCCAGCTACTGCGAGGCTGACGTGAGAAAATCACTTGAGCCCTGGAGACAGAGGCTGCAGTAGCCGTGATCACATTCCAGCCTGGGCGACAGAGACCCTGTATCAAAAAACAAAACAAAGAATGTGAAATTAAGCCAAAAGCCATCACACATGCATCCAAAGGACGGCCGCCACCCGCGATCCGTTCCCAAAGCACGCGGGAGGTTGCGGGATCAGAGACAGGGGCTTCAGCAGGGAGCCCCCAGACCGGCCCTGACGGGAATTCAAGACCTGGCGCCGGCTCATTCCCCCAGTCGGGGCGGCGGCGGCAAGCCTCGGCCGGCGGTGATAAGCCTCGGCCGGCGGTGATAAGCCTTGGCCGGCGGCGATCTGCAGACCGGCCAAGAAGGGAGGCAGGGGTCGGCCACACAGCCCAGCCCGCGCAAGCCCAAGCCGCCGGCGGAAGTGCTGCGTCGCGCACTTCCGGGTGTTGTCTGGCCGCCGTAGCGCGTCTTGGGTCTCCTGGCCGCCGCCGCCGCCTCGGGTCGTGGAGCCAGGAGGGACGTCACCGCCATGGCAGGCATCAAAGGTGGGCCTGGGGTGCGGGACGCGGGAGGGCTGGGGCCCGCCGGGGAAGATGGGCCGGGGGTCACACGGGGCCCCCGCACTTCCCCTCTAGGCCCGGGCGCGTGCGTGGGGGTCCCTGCTTCGGGGAAGCGACCCCCGCCCCGGCCTTGCCCTTGGCCCGAAGGTGGGCGCGGCGCCGTCAGGCAAGGGACGGTTGCGACTCCGGCTTCCCCCGACAGCCCCCACTTCCTGCCGATTTCGGCAGCCTCTCTCCCACCTATCGTACCCCGGACAAAATATGAAGTGGTTGGCGGTCAGTGAGGAGTCCCGTCGCGACTTGGGCGGCCACACACGTTTTGGAGGAGTTTGCATCCAAGAGAGAGGCAGGCAGAGCGTGGGATTGAGGAGGCTGAGGCTGCTGGAGATGCCAGCTATGGAAAACCAGTCATTTTCCACCGAAAGGCACAAATGCGGGCTGCGGGCACTGCACGGGTCTCCCCGAAACCTCGAGCCCCATGTCCACCCCGGCCGCCCGCGCCGGAAGCTTTACAGGCTCCCGAAACCGGTGCATTTTCATCTGCGGTGTCTGGACCCTAGAGTGGATCCCGTAGCGACCCCAAAGTGCTCTTGGCTCACTTCCCTCTCTGCAGTTGCACCCTGAGGCTTTTTCAAATTGCAAAGTATTTCTTTTTTTTTTTTTTTAAAGAGAAAATAGTGTTACAACTTAATGAAAAACTACTGGCTTATTCATGTATTTTCTTTTAAAAAAAGGAATGTTGCATTTGTTCCAACTGTTAGGTAGTTTTGTTGTCAGTGTGATGAGAAGCAAAGTTTTCAACTACTGCTTAACTAATTACATTGATTTCTTGACCTGCCGCTTTGTAGAAGGGCAGTCAGGCAGGAAGCAGGAACTACTTTGGGAGCAGTGGTTTTCTTTGTATTTTTTTCTTCTCTAAGGAAAACTTAATCGAGTTTTTTTTCTCAGGGTCGGTCTTACTGTTTCTTGTTTATTTTCAATGTCTGGAAACATTTCATTTCCCATATAAAACCTTGTCATTTAAGCAACTGGGATACTTTTTGTAATCTCCTTTTGAACTATAATAGACTCTTTTAAACCCTTATGTGAAAGGCAGTTACTGTGAATTGCTGTGGTTTTTAGGATGTTGCCTGTTTCCCTGTTCTTCCCCGTTTCTTCAGTGTCATTAATGCGGGAGTCTCTTAAGAAAATCGCTCTGTAATTTACTTCTCCAGACCTAGGGAAATACTGCATTAAACTGACGAAGGTGCCTCAGGTGAATTGCACTTTTGATTTCAGCAGGATTTTCTGGTTGTTGTGAGTCAGTATGTTTCTTTCTCTTGGCCTAATATCATCTTTATATTAGGAAGGAGTGTTGCTATAATTAGAGACCATTAGGCATTTCTTGAGCCTTTTGTCTATTACTTTTTGATATATTGGATTTTCTGGTACCTCCCAGGTTAGAGAAGTGGTCCCTCCTACTCTAATTTCTTTGTAATCACAGAGTGAGCATCTTGTCTCTAGAGAGTTTTTCTAATTGGGCTGCTCCATCCCTAGCCTAGAGGCTTTGGGAGTAGAAACCAGACTTACCTAAGCTTTGCCTTCCAAATGTTGCATCACACAATTACTATATGAATTCTTGCCTTGTTGATGTGTCATTTAAGAAACAGTTTGTCTACAAATGATGAAATGTAAATATAAATCTGCCTAGTTGCCAATTTCATAAGATTGAAGAAACTACAAGTTTTGAGAATACTGATAAGCAATTTATTTAACCTCTAATTGGCTACCTTATTCGGTATGACTGGGAGATGAGATGTCACATCAAACTGTGTTATGAATATTTTTTAAAAATTTAGTATTTAATCCCGGCGCAGTGGCTCACGCCTGTAATCCCAGCACTTTGGGAGGCCGAGGCGGGCGGATTACTTGAGGTTGGTAGTTTGAGGCCATCCTGACCAACATGGAGAAACCCCGTCTCCACGGGGTGGATCACGAGGTCAGGAGTTCAAGACCAGCCTGTCCAAGATGGTGAAACCCCGTCTCTACTAAAGATACAAAACAGTTAGCCGGGCATGGTGGCAGGCACCTGTAATCCCAGCTACTCAGAAGGCTGAGGCAGGGAATTGCTTGAATCTGGGAGGTGGAGGTTGCAGTGAGCCAAGATCACGCTGTTGCACTCCAGCATGGGCAACAGAGTGAGACTCCTTCTCAAAAAATATATATATATAATAAATTATATATGAAATAAAATTATATATTATATATTATAATATATATTTAATATATTATATATAATTATATATTAGAATGTATTATGTATGTTATATATCATGTGTATATATACATTATGTATATTATATATTATATATCATGTATATATAATATATAATGTATGTTATATGTTATATACATATATTATATATTATATTATCGTATTATACATATTATATTATATAATATATAATAAATTATATATAATTATATATAGTATATATTATATTTAGTATTTAATGGAATGGAAGTATTATCTCAAGGTATCCTAATTCCCCCAAACAATTCCAAGGACCTTACTTTTTCATTATACAACAGCATTTAAAAGGAATTGGAATCTCAGGCATAAATAAATATATTAATGTTATTCCAATATTCCTATTCATAACACTTATAATAAGACAATATTGGTTTATGTTTTTAAAATTGTTTTTTGATACTTGAGCCTTATCTCATTTTAGACCTTGTTTTTTTTTTTTTAAGGAATCATTTTTCATTAACTTTGCAAGAGAATAGTCAATTTAGACTTTCTTTTTTGATAAGAACATGAATGACTGTTCTGTCACAGAACAGTCACCTTCAGAGGCCATCATGGTCCTAAGGTGGCTTGCCTCTTGCAGAGATTACCATAAACATGCTTTTTGAGATTTTTCTTCCTGGTTTAAATATATATATTTTTTTGCTTCCTGCCTCCTGTCAGAGGGCAATTCTTACTTGTATGCAATTCTTTCTCCTAGTTCCCATTTGTTTCAATGTGGGAAGCAAGATAATCAAACTTAGAAAATTTTGTGTCACAAGGTATACAGGTAATAGTGATTACTTTTGGGAAGGGAAAGTTCCTTTTTACTTAATTTTTGTTCTGGGTGTATGATTTACCTATTGAAAAATATATAAGTGAGCATAGGTGATTCTTTAAAATAAAAATGTGTTGTACTCTGAATTCCCACCTAACAACTGTGTCATGAAAATGAATTAATATAAATAAGAACTTAAGGGTCTTTTTATAGAGAATGTTGGCTTTAGTGTATGGGCTTTCTAACATCTATTTTGTCTTTTTTTAGTGGCCTTTGTTTTCTCCAGGATTCTAAGTTGCATATAAATGGCTTCTGAATGATTGAGGTGTTACTAGGTAGTATTTATAGTAATGGACTTAGCTGTCTTAACAGTACCTTTAGTGTTCAGAAAATTATCTGCTTTTAAGATCTAGTCTAACTGTCGTTTTAAAGAGGAAGAACTGAGACTCATAAATTACTTGGACAACTAGTTAGTAGCCGTTAGGGCCTCAGACCCTCCTTACTGTCAGTTCCATGCTGCTTCCACTCTGCTACATTCATTCCACAAATATTTGTTGAGTGTTAAGAGCCAGGGCACGACCATCACAACAGAAAAACTTGCTCCCCCTTCTCATGAAATGGACAGTTGAGAAGGAAGGACAAAATACAAACCAGTAGGAAATCACAGCTGATAACTGAGCAAAGGAGAGGCATTCAGTGGACA
Organism: Rhinopithecus roxellana; assembly: GCF_007565055.1. NCBI lineage: Eukaryota > Metazoa > Chordata > Mammalia > Primates > Cercopithecidae > Rhinopithecus > Rhinopithecus roxellana. The sequence goes on from NC_044557.1 coordinate 24,112,919, forward strand.
GAGGGCCTCAGCATACACGGGTCTCTGCCTGGAATACTCATCCCAAATATCCATGTGATTTCCTCCCTCCCTTAACACAGATCTCTGCTCAGGTGATGCCTCATCAGAGATGCCTTCCCTGGCCACTGTGTCTAGACTAGCACTAATATCCCTTACTCTCCCTGACATTTGTCATCACTTGACATTTATTTGCTTGCTTGTTAAAAATCATTTTCTTCTCCCACTAGAACATAAGCTCCGTGAGAGCAAAAGCTTTGATTGTTGTCATTGCTCTGTCTCCAGTAGCAAGAACAGTATCTGACACACATTAGGTGCTCCATAGATGTTTGTTAGAGGAATGAATAAATGAATGTAACAGGGAATTGGTCTAGTCAGAAGGTTTGGAAAAACTTCACTGGGGCCAGGTGCAGTGGCTCACACCTATAATCCCAGCACTTTGGGAGGCCGAGGCGGGCAGATCACGAGGTCAAGAAATTGAGACCATCCTGATCAACATGGTGAAACCCCATCTCTACTAAAAAAAAAAAAAAAAAAAAAAAAAAAATTAGCTGGGCATGGTGGCGTGTGCCTGGAGTCCCAGCTACCCGAGAGGCTGAGATCTGAAGGAAAAGCAGGAGTTAAGTTGGAAGAAAGGGGAGAGGAGTGGGAAAGGGCCATGCATCATTCACTGTTGTATCCCCAGTGCTTGTCACATATTTAGTGCTCAGTGAATATTTCTTCAGTGAATGAAAAAAATGTACGAGGCAGAAGGGACACAGTATGCACAGGCCACGTGAGTGAGCGAGACTGCTGATTTCCAGGAAAGGAAAGAGGGCCAGTGTAACTAAAGTGAGGGTTCAGGGACACTGTAGTAGTCTGGTGTGACACATCACAAGAGAGGCGGGCAGGGCCCGGTCTTGAGAACCAGTTTGGAACTGAAGAAAACAAATGGTAAATTCTGTAATTTTCCTTACAGTTTATATTGCATTCCCCTGTAAACTTGAAGTGCCTCGTTTGCTGTAAAATAAAAATGCAGTTCTTTTCCTGTAGCTGGAAATAGGATGGTGTTCAGGACTAAGTGACTGTGTTCGGGGTTGACATGACCTGCATCAGCGATCTAACCAAAAACTAAATCTGCCAGCCACTATGTCATTGGGCGTCCTTGATTACAACCATTTTAGTTCTGCAGAGTACATCAGTAGTACTTGGCAAAGTTTAACCTGTTTCCTGTTCATTTTGGTTTCTCTTTGTTAGCCTTTGTCCTGGTAACTTTTAGACCTTCTTCAAATCTTTCGAATTTTAACTTCTGAATTTTAATAAAATGGCCTAACAACAACAAAACTAGTTATTTTCTTAGCCGCTGTAACTGTAGAAATACAGGTTACATAGAACTCAACATAAATTTATCAGTATTTATTTACTTTTTGAGATGGAGTCTTGCTCTGTTGCACAGGCTGGAGTGCAAAGGCACAGTCTAGGCTCACTGCAACCTCCCTCCCCCTCCCGGGTTCAAGCAGTTCTCCTGCCTCAGCCTCCTGAGTAGCTGGGACTACAGGCATGTGCCACCACATCCAGCTAATTGTTTGTATTTTTAGTAGAGACAGGGTTTCACCATATTGGCCAGGTAGGTCTCAAACCCCTGACCTCGTGATCTGCCCACCTGGGCCTCCCAAAGTGCTGGGATTACAGGCATGAGCCACTGCGCTCGGCTATCATTTATTTCTTTGCTTTAGTCTAGGTCATTGATTATGCCTATTCAAGAAAGTTGTTTCTATTCACTAACATGTGAGAGCACCTTAAAATGTACTACTGTGTGTGTGTGTGTAGCTTTAGAAACTATATTTCACCTGTAGAATGCATCTATTGCTTATAATAACACCTTAAAATAGTGATACCTCAGAGGGATTATAACCCATTATACAGATTTTCTAATGTAGATTAGGGAAGGAAACCCAGCTCTACTTTTGCAAACGATTTAAAGATCTGCAACAAAATTAATTGATTAAAATCATTAACTACAAATATCCTCAGGCATTTTTTCTGGTCAGTTTTATGCACATTGAGAGTATATATGCAAGAAACAGGAGCTGATTAAGAAGAGGTTTTCCTATAGTATGAGGCTTTTAAAGTCCAGTAACCTTGAGAATGTGGAGTTTCTCCATATACTGCTTTTTCAAAACTGTAGTGATCTGTGAAGTAAATATAATTCTAATGCCCAGAAGAGCATTGAGGCTGTGGACTGTGACTCTTTAGAAAGGGAACCAGCAATTGGGGAATGTGGTGGGGTACTAGCAGTAGGTTAGAGCTTTAAAAATCAGTGTCACTGGCAGGGTGCGGTGGCTCACGCCTGTAATCCCAGCACTTTGGGAGGCCAAGGCAGGTGGATCACCTGAGGTCGGGATTTCGAGACCAGCCTGACCAACATGGAGAAACCCTGTCTCTACTAAAAATAGAAAATTAGTAGGGCGTGGTAGTGCATGCCTGTAATCCCACCTTACTCAGGAGACTGAGGCAGGAGGATCACTTGAACCTGAGAGGCAGAGGTTGCAGTGAGCCGAGATCGAGCCATTGGACTCCAGCATGGGCAACAAGAGTGAAACTCCATCTCAAAAACAAAACAAAACAAGAAAAGTCAGTGTCACTTTATTTTGCCCTGAAGGTACCACAGAAGACTTATTCTAAGACTAGATAACTTACACTTTTGATGGCAACTTGCTATTAATACGTTTGAGGGATTTTTGCTTCTGAGGTTACAGATAATATTCAGACTGCTGATATTAATAAAATAATATTTATTTAACTAATTTATATTCCTATTGCACTTTTTATTTGCTTTGCAGCTTTGATTAGTTTGTCCTTTGGAGGAGCGATCGGACTGATGTTTTTGATGCTTGGATGTGCCCTTCCAATATACAAGTATGTAAAATGTTTGTCTTTCTGAATATTTAAGGGTAAAATTTTTCTACTTTTAAAAGCTTAAAAAAAATTTTTTTTTTTTTTTACTACTATAAAAGTAAAGCAGAGAAGTGTTCACTTACCAAACACATACCTTTGTAAAAATCATCACTTAAAATTTGTTTCTAAAGATTTTAGGACACCAAAATGCAAATAAGACTTTTGGCTGTTACCTGCTCTTTCACTACTGCTGAGTCTGCAATGGCAAGATAGCTACACAGTACCTCAGCCCTCCTGCTCAGTTTTTAACACCTATTGATAATACTAATTACAAGAAAATTTAAAATGTCGTTTTGCAAAAAAAATGCCATAAGCAGTCAAAGCACAATTGACTAAAAAAAAAGAGATGTAAACAATTACTTTCCGGCCAGGTGCGGTGGCTCGCCCACGCCTGTAATCCCAGCACTTTGGGAGACGAAGGTGGGAGGATTGCCTGAGGTCAGGAGTTCGAGACCAGCCTGGCTAACATGGTGAAACCCCATCTCTACTAAAAATAAAAAAAAAATTAGCCAGGCGTGGTGGCGCATGCCTGTAGTCCCAGGTACTCGGGAGGCTGAGGCAGGAGAATCACCTGAACCCAGGAGACGGAGGTTGCAGTGAGCCGAGATCACGCCACTGCACTCCAGCCTGGGCAATAGAGCAAGACTCCGTTTCCAGAAAAAAACAAAAAACAAAAATTGCTTTCCTTAGGATAGAAGGAACTTCTCAAAGTTAGCATTTTAACATTTAGATAAATTAGAAAACAATGGACAACTCAATAGAAAAAAAATACAAAAAGAGAACTACAAATTGCTAATAAGCACATGAAAATATCCCCAGCCTCACTCAAAACTAAGCCAAATCCATTGGCAAAGACAAGAGACAGTGCAAGCAGGCACTCTTTTGTGCTGTGGGAGAGTACACATAGGTAGTTTTCTTGGCGATAACTTTGCTGGTAGCTCTCAAAGTATATATTCTTTGAGGTAGCCCTTTCACTCATGCAAACCCACTTGCAGATGTTTACATAGACACATTTAGTGGGGGAGAGTATGGATGTTCAAGCAGCCTTGTTTTTTGGTTTTTGGTTTTGTTTGGTTCATCTGAGCCTTATTTATAAGAGCCAAAAAAAAATCTGGAAACATCCTAAATGTCCTTCAGAAGAAAAATGGTTGCATTATAGTAAATCTATTAATGGAAATACTAGGCAGTCTTAAAATGAATGAGGAAGAGCTGTAAGTGCTAACATGTAAATATGTTCAAGACACACTGTTAGGAAACTGCAGGGACCCGTTCATATTTTAAAGTTTATGTGGAAATGTGGAAGAGTCCCCGAGAAGCTCAGTAGGAGAGTGGGCAAGAGGATATTTGGAGAACTTTTAGTCTTTTTGTGCTTTTGTAATGTTTGAATTATTTTTCTTAAGCATATATTCAATTTTTAATTTTTTTTCTTAAAATATTTAGGAAATGGTCAGGCACAGTGGCTCACACCTATAATCCTAGCACTTTGGGAGGCCTAGACCTGAGGTCAGGAGTTGAAGACCAGCCTGGCCAACATGGTGAAACCTCATCTCCACTAAAAATAAAAAATGAGCAGGGCGTGGTGGCGCACGCCTGTAATCCCAGCTAGTCAGCGGGGCTGAGGCAGGAGAATCACTTGAACCCAGGAGGCAGAAGTTTCAGTGAGCCGAGATCACACCACTGCACTCCAGCCTGGGCAACAGAGCCAGACTCCGTCTCAAAAAAATAAAAATAAAAATAAATTTAGGAAACATAAATAGCTGCTTATCATTAGCCTCTGTATAATCAGATCTCCACCATGATATGGATTTTATTCTATGGTAGTTTTAAGGGCATCTATTTCTTTTTAACTTTTTATTTTGAAACAATTTTAGATTCTGAAGAAGTTGCAAAAATCATACACAGAGATCCCCTGTACCCTCCACACAGCTTGCCAGAGTCGTAAGATCTTACATAACTGTAGTTATCAAAACCAGGAAATGACTGTGGTACAATACAATTAACTACATGGTAGAGTAAAAGCCATCTATTTTTATTGTGATAAATTCTATATTCTGACTGAAAGTGTTCAAAATTACTTTTAGCTGCTTTTCTGTATTTTGATTTCTGTAATTTGGGAGTTCCTTGTGATGTAAGGGAAGTTTAGGGTTGATTCAGCTTTATGCTAAGGTTGGGTATCATCCATTAGAAGTCAAGGGAATGAATCTTGATTTTTTTAAAAAGACCATATTTTGTGTGTAGGAAAATGACATAGCAAAAATTACATTAACTTATTTTTCTTTTTCTAGCAAATACTGGCCCCTCTTTGTTCTATTTTTTTACATCCTTTCACCTATTCCATACTGCATAGCAAGAAGATTAGTGGATGATACAGATGCTATGAGTAACGCTTGTAAGGAACTTGCCATCTTTCTTACAACAGGCATTGTTGTGTCAGCTTTTGGACTCCCTATTGTATTTGCCAGAGCGCATCTGGTAAGTGATTATCTTCTTCCATTAATGATTTTATATTGAACATGTGTTAAATTTTTCTCAAGCAAAGTTTTTGTTAATGACATGAAAAGAGATGAAAGACATAAGAGCCTAGAAGACAGAGATTAAAATCTCTCTTTATTGTTTGTTCTTGTTAACTAAAAAAAGAGATATTTGAGAACGTGGCTTGGATCTGCAGCAGCTGTTGGCTTGCTAATACTTAACTGTCAGAGTTGAGCATATCAACTCCCCCAGTGCTGAACAACCCAGGCCTATCCTGTAAAACTTAAAATCTGGAAGACCTGAAAAGATGTATGTGCTCTGCAGGCGGAAGAGCACTGAAGAGGGGAAGGGGCTGGCTATGGGTACTCAGTTCTTCCTCCCAAACTCACTGATCCACACTTGGCGCCTTCATCTCTGGGGAGGTAGAGAAGACAGCCATATGGAGAAGGCAATTGTTTTCCCACCCCTTCAAAAGAATGTACACGGGTATGTTTCCATCTGTGATATGCTAAAATTTAATCTACTCTAGACAGATTTTTAGATTAAGGAAGAGTAAGCACATTCCTTTATAAACAGAAACTTGTAGAATTTTATGCTGCTTCATCATAGCCCAGAAGTCAAGCTTGTTTTTGAATGGTCATTTCCTGACTTTCTCTTTAAAGGAACCAATGGTAAATGAAAACAGTAGTATAAAAGTACCACTAAGTATGTGTTCAGCACTGTGACAATTACTGTTACAAGCCATGTTTCTTTTAGATCATAATTAGGATACAACTGGAGCCTTGATTTTTTTTGTTTGTTTGTTTGTTTTCCTTTTGTTTTTCACGCCTGTTAACTCAGTGTATCTTATTTCCATAGATTGAGTGGGGAGCTTGTGCACTTGTTCTCACAGGAAACACAGTCATCTTTGCAACTATACTAGGCTTTTTCTTGGTCTTTGGAAGCAACGACGACTTCAGCTGGCAGCAGTGGTGAAAAGAAATTACAGAACTATTGTCAAATGGACTTCCTGTCATTCGTTGGCCATTCACGCACACAGGAGACGGGGCAGTTAATGCTGAATGATAGAGCAAGCCTGTTGGGGGTATTTTAGGTGCTCCCTTCTCACTTTTATTGTAAGCATACTATTTTCACAGAGACTTGCTGAAGGATTAAAAGGATTTTCTCTTTTGGAAAAGCCTGACTGATTTCACACTTATCTATAGTATGCTTTTTGTGGTGTCCTGCTGAATTTAAATATTTATGTGTTTTTCCTGTTTGGTTGATTTTTTTGGAATCAATATGCAATGTTAAACACTTTTTTAATGTAATCATTTATATTGGTTAGGAATTCAGAATTCTGCCGGCTGTATTACTGGGCAAGTACATCTTTTCTCTTAAAATTATTTAGCCTCCATTATTACAAAAAATTGTAAAAGTAAGTTTTCAATCAGTCAGGATGACATCACTCCCAATGTTATGCAAACATGCAGATGGTTGGCATACCTTATAGACTATATACTCAGTGCAAATATAGCTGCATTTATACCTCAGAGGGGCCAAGTGTTAATGCCCATGCCCTCCATAAGGGTTGCTGGTTTTACTAATGACAGGTGTTTTGTGAATTGAAAATTATTTTATGGAATTGCTACAGAGGAGTGCTTTTCTTCTCAATTGTTAGAAGAATTTATGTTAAACTTTAAGGTAAGGGTGTAAAAACAGATTTTTGAGATAAGGTTTTTATTTATGTTTATTATCGTTAGAGTGAGTTGCAATGTGGGAAGAAATGACATTGAAATTCCAGTTTTTGAATCCTGTTTCTATTTATAAGTGAACTTTGTGATCTCCTATCAACCTTTCATGTTTTACCCTGTTAAAATGGACATACATGGAACCACTACTGATGAGGGACAGTTGTATGTTTGCATCATATATGCCAGAAAACCTTCCTCTGCTTCCTCCTTTTGACTTATTTTGTATGTTGTATATATTACATAAAATAACTTTTCAAATATAGTTTAATAACACTTAGAAGTGTTTACTTACCTGGAAAATAATTGCTATGCCATACATTCAGAATGCCCCCTCCCCGACAAGGCCTTGCCATGATTAACAAGTAACTTGTTAGTCTTACAGATAATTCATTGCATTAACAGTTTAAGATTTAGACCATGGTAATGGTAGTTCTTATTCTCTAAGGTTATATCATATGTAATTTAAAAGTATTTAAGACAAGTCTCCTGCATACCTCTGAACTGTTTTGATTTTGATTTCATCATGATAGATCTGCTGTTTGCTTAAAAAAGGCATTTGTTGTGTGAGTTAATACAAAGTAGCCAAGTCCAGCTATATAGCAGCTTCAGAAACATACGTGACCAAAAAATTCCCAGTAACTAGGCATGATCAATTTGTAGTGGTCGTTTACATCTAACAATTATCAGGACTTTTTTCGGGAGTGGGTTATAAAAACATTCAAGTTGGTCTGACAGTATTTTGTTAAGAATATTTGTTTGTATGTTTATTCAGTATACTTACATAAAAATTATTTCGCCACCAGCCAAAACTCAGTAATCATGACAGCTATCTTTTGTTGTTTTATGATGTTTATTTCTCAAGAAAATGGGAATAAATTTGGGATTTGTTCACCTTTTTTACTAAAGATGCCTAAAGCCACAGGTTTTATTGCTTAACTTAAGCCATGACTTTTAGATATGAGATGACGGGAAGCAGGATGAAATATCAGGATGAAATATCGGCATGTGGCTGGAGCCTTCACACTTGAGGCTGAAAGTGGCTTGTGGTATTATAATGTTCAGACTTGAAGAGGAAGGTGCAGGTACACATGAATTAGACAGCTGGTGAGACAGTTGGGAACTCTTTGTGCCTGTGATCTACTGGACTTTTTTTGCAGGAAGTGCATTCTCTAGTCCTTCCCCATTTTCTGTTCTAGATGTCAGTGCAGTGCACTGCTACTGTTTTATCCACTTGGCCATAGACTCTTTTTCTAACAGCTGCATATTCTTTCTATATACTAATTGCATTGGCAGCATTGTGTCTTTGACCTTGTACACTAGCTTGACATAGTGCTGTCTCTGATTTCTAGGCTAGTTACTTGAGATATGAATTTTCCATAGAATATGCACTGATACAGCATTACCATTCTTCTATGGAATGAAAACTTTTGATGATGAAACAATAAAGATTTTAAATACCTATTTTAGTTTGTGGGTGTTTTTGAAATTAAAATATATTGCACACTTTCGTTGTAAAGTGCATTAACCATTTTAATAATGTGATATAAAGCAAGATGACATTGGTATAATGTTAGACTTGCAGAAGTTTCCATTCCAAAATAAAATGGAAACCGTAGTAACAGATATTACAATGCAGCCCTGTGATTCTGAGCTATAGTAAAAGGATTGGTAATCTGGGAAGTAGAATTTTTACAAAATCTTTTACAAAAAGTCATAGAAGGTTTTGTTGACATTTGAGACTACTACTGATCTAAAGGCAAGGTCCTACCTGTTCTTAAATTTTCAGAACATTTTTATGACTACTTACTATGTATTTATTACTACTCATTATTATAGCATGTTACTTTTTACGAATATTTTAAACAAAAAATGTTTCTGTTTGGTACACTATGAAGAGAGAAAAGTACTGTTCTCTTTTTTCAAACATTAATCATGTCCCAAATTGTCCTAATTATAATCTCATCATATACTTTAAAAAGTTAGGCCATGGACACTAAATGTCTGCTCTAATATGATTTTGGGGGCATTGTCAAAATAATCCAGTTTTGTTTTTTGTTTTTTTTGAGACTTGCTTTGTGCCCAGGCTGTAGTCCAGTGGTATAATCTCTGCTCACTGCAACTTCTGCCTCCTAGGTTCAAGCGATTCTCATGCCTCAGCCTCCTAAGTAGCTGGGATTACATGCATGGGTCACCATACCTGGTTAATTTTTGTATTTCTTGTAGAAACAGGGTTTTGCCATGTTGGCCACACTGGTCTCAAACTCCTGGCCTCAAGTGATCCCCCTGCCCCTCAGCCTCCTGAGTAGCTGGGATTATCGGCATGCACCACCACACCGGGCTAATTTTTGTATTTTTTGTAGAGATGGGGTTTTGCCATGTTGGCCACGTTGGTCTCAAACTCCTGGCCTCAAGTGATCACCACCACCGCCCCCCACCACCACTACCTCCCCGAAAAAAGTGCTGGGATTACAGGCGTGAGCCACCACACTTGGCCAAAATAATCCAGATTTCTAAAGTCTAGGATATTTATATTGAATGTGACTAGATTCTTAAGTTTCAGACAACTTTTAATCAATGCACCAAAGTTAACAAGCAACACGTTATTGTTAAGTGATATGTGTGTTTTAGGTCCCAGGATGCTTTATGATGTATACGATTGGTGGGAAATTGAAATTCGTATTTCTTCCCTATAAGCTTGTATTGCCCTTTCTTTCAGTGAAGATTAGGAGCTCTGATTTTATTACAGGTCTGTTCATTTTATGGCATTCCCAAGGAAGAAAACGTATCCTGTAGGTAAATATTTCAGATCAATGAAGCTTAACTTACTAAGAACTAATGTTTGTTTTACTGTAATCGTTTGAACGTATTAAGTGGATCGTACACTTGTGCTTTCTTAGAATATATTAAACCACTTTAATTTTGCCTTGGTAATTTAGGACTATCATCATAAACTATGTCCCCCCCTCCCCGATCGTAAGTGGCTGCAGACCTGTAGTTTTCTGGAATTGTGTGTTTGATCCTTTTCGTACAACTGAGTATTTGTTTCTAGCACCCCTTAACTTATTTTGTTTCCAAGTTGCTGATTTACAGTATATTAGGAAGAGTGGAAAGTGGTCAAGGAAAAAAATAAGGCAACCAAGCTTATTAAATCAATTATCATTTCTGTACACAGTACAACATCAGTGGAGTTAATTAGGGTGCCTCCTACCTCTTGCACAAATGAAATACTTTGTGATAGGTATTCTTCCTCTTGAAAGGCTTTTTTAAGAAAAAAAATTAATTTTTAACTGTATACTAGATAATCTGAGATTGCAAAAGGAGCACCACATAAGGGAGGTGTTACTGTGCTGTGCAGCGGAAGAAGCCTTATAATTAAGTTTACTACGCTTTAATGTAGGGCTTATTCTGAGCTCAAGATATTCATAGACCTTTATCTGATTTCTGGGGTCTTATATCTCACTTCACCCTTTGTGTTTAGTTACTAAAAGTTTAGGGATGAAGACAGATTTACAGATTATTTTTACAAGAAACTTTAGACTGTATGGTTTGCTTCCAGTCTCTTGAAGATTATTTGAATTCATCTGTGATTTATGTGGCTTATGCCCATACACATGGTTAGTCACAGCGATTCAAATATTTACTGTTAAGCTTGTAAATTCCAGCAGAGGGTGGTGGGAACAGAGAAAATCCAAACCTGTTTCTATGAGTGAGAGATTATGACCATAAAACATTTATCTTTCAACTGTAATTCTGGGGAGTTTTGTATTTAGAGGCAGTACTCTGTGTGTGTGTGTGTGTGTGTGTGTGTGTGTGTGTAGTGGGGGCAGAATCAGGATTTTTTTTTTACTTCAAAAGACAGTAGAGGCTGGGCGCAGTGGCTCACACCTGTGATCGCAGCATTTTGGGAGGCTGAGGAGGGTGGATCACTTGAGGTCAGACCTTCGAGACCATCCTGGCCAACATAGTAAAACCCCATCTCTTCTAAAAATAAAAAAATTAAGTTGGGTGTGGTGGTGGTGCCTATAGTCCCAGCTACTTGGGAGGCTGAGGCAGGAAAATCGCCTGAACCTATGAGGCAGAGGTTGCAGTGAGCCAAGATCGTGCCACTGCACTCCAGCCTGAGTGGCAGAGCGAGACTCCATCTCAAAAAAAAAAAAGCAAGTAGAACGTCTAATACTATGAAAGGGAAGCGTGGTGGCAGTTTACAACCATAGAAACCAGCAAATAGAATAAAATACTCAAGACTAAACCTAAGTATTTCCATGTCTGTTTGTAAGAGCATTAGTATTAATTAATTATCTTGATATATAGTGTGTCTGGCATTTAATATCGAAAGTATCTTTTTCTCTTGGTAGATCAGTTTATTGTATAATATGTAAATACAACTATGACATAAAAGTAAATGAACTTGTGTAGATTTGGGAACCTCCCCAAAATAGGACAGATGTTTTTCTGAAAGCTAGGTTTACTTATGTCAGCTATTTGAGGATTGTTTCTAAAAGGGTTTACAACTAAAACAACTTTCTAGGATTAAACCAAGTATAGATGGATTTATTTTTGTCAGGGTCTAAATCATCAACTTCCAAAACATAAGCAAGAATTGGCTCTAAACATTAACTGAGTGTAGCAGTGAAGACAAAGGTGTTAGTCCCTGAGAATTAAAAGAAAAAGAAGGTGGTTTCGAGCTATACTTCATACTAGAAATGATGTTTGTCATTTACTCATGTAAATGGCCTAGTAATTTAAATTAAATAATTTAATTTATTAAATTATCAACTGAATCAGAACAATGATTAAAACAGTGATTTCAAAAATATATACATTTAAAAACCCAGATGCTAAGAAATGTCCAATGAATTAGGTAGAAACAACTTGGTGTTCACATCTCTGTATTTCGCTTCGGGTATGTCATGAGATAGTTATGCTGAAATTCCACATTTGGTTTCAGCTTAAAACTCTAGAAAACTTCCTTGTTCCCAGTGGCAGTTACATGCCACATGACAGCATTCCAGGTACTACTGGAAAGAGGAAAATCTTGGAGCACAGTCCCTCTCTGAAGTGGTAATCTAATGAGACAAGAGAGAGACAGAAATATATCAAATGAAGCTGATTCCTCTCCAAGCCAAGAGAGAAGTGTGGAGTTCACGGAAGGGAAAGATCTGGGAGGCAGAGGTTGGGTGGGGGGCCGTTTTCTCTGGCGGGTCTTGTGTCAGCCAGCAGGGTCATAGGGATGTGAGAGTTCCTCTGGAGCAGCAGTCTGGGGTTCTTCAGCGTCCTGTGGTTTCAGAGGCAATTGGGGACAGCTTTTTGATTCTGACACCCTGATCTCTAGATCCCAGATACCATGGAGATATAAAAAGTGGTGAGAGTCAGGCTATATTTTAAAGGAATAAAAGGTTTGCTGATGAGTTGTGTGGAAGAGAGAGTGGAGTCAGTGATGACTACCAAGTTTTTGCGCACCCATATCACCTGGGTAGGAGTAAAGGAGTAGTGAGGGAGAGATTGAAAATAAAAACCAAGGTTCTGGACCACAGATCCAAGCTGGTTCATCATATCCACCCGTTACTTAGATATGCCACGATTTGCCTTGTTTCAGACCCTTGCCAAACAAAACACTATTCAGAGTTGGGACGCTAACTTTGTAACCATTTTCTTTTCTTTTTTCTTCTTTGAGACGGAGTCTTGCTCTGTCGCCCAGGCTGGAGTGCACTGGTACGATCTCGGCTCACTGCAACCTCCACCTCCTGGGTTCGATTCTCCTGCCTCAGCTTCCCGAGTAGCTGGATCACAGGCACGCGCCACCACGCCCAGCTAATTTTTTTTTTTTTTTTTTTTTTTTGTATTTTTGGTAGAAACAGGGTTTAACCATATTGGACAGGCTGGTCTCAAACTCCTGACCTCAAGTGATCTACCCACTTCGGCCTCCCAAAGTGCTGGGATTACAGGCGTGAGCCACCATGCCCGGCCTTTGTAACCATTTTTTAAATTCCTGGAGGGTTTACATTTTGTAGCACACATCACAGCCTAAGGGCTACACACCAGGTTCTGGAGGCAGACCACCCACCCAACCTCTAGCTCTTCTTGATACTAGTGATGTAACCTTAGCTGAGTTATTTAACCTGTGTCCCATTTCCACATGTGTAAAGTGAATATACTAATAGTATCTACCTCATAAAGTGGTGGTGAGATTTAAATGTAACCCGCAGAGAGCTCACATAGATAGGGAGTGAATGATAGATGTTAGCCGTTACTTTCACTGTTTCTTACCAGTTACCTGTATTGCTAAGCAGTTTCCTCTTTTAAGTGGACAAACTCTTTAAAAACACATTTTAACGATCTAGTGGACTAAGCATGTGATCCTCCCTATCCCTACTCCTGCACCAAATCTTAGAAATGATACACGTGTGTGTGTGTGTGTGTGTGTGTGTGTGTGTGTGTGTGTAGCAGAGAAATAGGCCAGGCATGGTGGTAATCCCAGACCTTTGGGAGGCTGAGGCGGGCGTATCACTTGAGGTCAGGAGTTTGAGACCAGCCCCGCCAACATGGTGAAACCCCCTCTCTACAAAAAAAAAAAAAAAAAAAAAAAAAAAAAAAAATTAGCCGGGTGTGGTGGCTCATGCCTGTAATCCCAGCTACTCCGGAAGCTGAAGCAGGAGAATCGCTTGAACCTGGTAGGCAGAGGTTGCAGTAAGCCGAGATTGCACCACTGCACTCCAGCCTGCACAGCAGAGCAAGACTGTCTCAAAACAATACAAAACAAAAAAGAACAGAAAAATACATTGGCAAAGTTAAAACAAGAAAGGGAAGCCTTGGTGGATCTGAAACTAAGACATTTCTGAGAAAACGAAAACATACGGGATCGTATTGAACAGGGAAACTGCAGCCTAAAATGCTGCTAGCAAGCGTGGAAGAATACTACCATAAAAGGTGGAAGCCCTGCCAAAGAGACTATCATCGCTGCAAGTGGTGGAATCCAGGAGCAGGAGGGGACTTATTGAGGCAACTTGCAGGGAGAGGACTTGGGAGGCCGCAGGGGAGCATCCAAGCCGGCAGATGCCTGCGTAGCTCCACGTACACATGCGTCTCCGTCTCACCCTCCATTCTGGGCCGGAGAGAACATGTTTCCTGCAGTAGCGAGGATAAGAATACTAAGTCTGGAAGAGCAGCCACTGGCCCCTCTGCTCAGCAGCACCTCGTTTGCATCCCTAATGCTGGGAAAATCCTGTGCCTCTCCCTTTAGTGAGACCCACAAGCAGGCACGTCTGGCCGTCCAGCCAGGGGGTCTCCGTGCAAAGAGGATCACTCAACAGCGCAGGGAGAAAACAAATTCGGAGAACTCACCACTGAGGAAACGAGAACACACCAAAGCTCCGTTTTTACAGTTTTAGGCATTGGAGCCACCCACCGGCCTAGGAAGACCCTAACAACTGTTGTACAAAGTCAGGCTGATGAGGGTTAAAGTTAGAGAATATTTTACATTTTTTGCACCCAAATCCAATTGGGCTGCCCCAGGACTGAACCCTAGGGAAAACACTTCATTTTGGTTTTCCTCAGAGGCTCTTTGTTTTATCACAAAGATGAATTTGATTCAAAGACACATAGTATAATCTTAATACGGATAAACCTTATTCACCAATGTATTCTTCCTTTAACATTCGTCCTGAGACAATGAACCCAGAACCTGCCATCTGCTTGGATAGGAAGGTAGGGAAAAGTTATGCTCAGAATGACACATCTTACATGACATTTTTTGTTTTGTTTTGTTTTTTTGAGATGGAGTCTGGCTCTGTCACCCAGGCTGGAATACAGTGGTGTGATCTTGGCTCACTGCAACCTCCGCCTCCCCGGCATAAGCAATTCTCCTGCCTCAGCCTCCCAAGTAGCTGGGATTACAGGCACCTGCCACCACACCCAGCTCATTTTTGTATTTTTAGTAGAGATGGAGTTTTACCATGTTGGTCAGGGTGGTCTTGAACTCCTGACCTCAAGTGATCTGCCTGCCTCAGCCTTCCAAAGTGTTGGGATTGCAGGCGTGAGCTAGTGTGCCCAGCTTACATGACATTTTGGATACCCACCTAGAACCCTGCATGGCCCATTGTGGACATTTATTCGAGTTGGAAAACTCCCTGATGGAGTCCAGATGGGCTCAATTATGCTGCAGCAGCGAACGACTCCCAAATCTCAGGGCTAACAACAAAGGTTTATTTCTCACTACATCACAGATTGGCTGTGACTTTACTGGAGTATTGTCTCAGGAATCTGGGCTATCAGTAGCACTGTCCGTCTTCTGGCAGACTTGGGAACAAGCATGGAGGCCTCCATGGTGGCTGTTAGATCTCCTACCTGGAGGTCACACGCTCCTCCTCTACTCCCCTTTCATTGCCGGAGCAAGTCACACAGCCACGCCTGATCTCAAGACATGGGGGAAAGTGAATGCCAGCAAGACAGTCGACCACCCTTCTTTATACAACTCTTCCCCTATTTCTCTCCTGCTCCTGAAACTCATGGACAGTACTTGACTTTTTTCTGATATAAATACTGTGGCCCAGGAGTGGTGGCTCACACCTGTATTCCCAGCACTTTCGGAGGCAGAGGCAGGTGGATCCCTGGAGAGCAGGAGTTCAAGATCAGCCTAGGCAATATGATAAGCCTCATCTCGGTAAAAATACAAAACTTAGCCAAATGTGGTGCTGCGGGCCTGTGGTCCCAGCTACTCCAGAGGCTGAGGTGGGAGGATCGCTGAAGCCCAGGAGGCAGAGATTGCAGTGAGCCAAGATTTCACCACTGCACTCCAGCCTGGGTGGCAGAGCCAGACCCCATCTTAAAATTTAAAAAAAAAAAATCTGTATCATGTACCCCCAGATATGATGCACTGAAAAGCACACCATTTCCATGATATTCTTACCAAAAATGCATACCTTCATCTAATCCTGCACCCTTGATCTCCCTGGGCTTATGGGATCCTCCTACCTCAGCCTCCCTAGTAGCTGGGACTACAGGCATGCACCACCATGCCTGGCTAATTTTTTTTTTTTTTTGTAGAGATGGGGTTTCACCATGATGCCCAGGCTTAGGAGAATGCTTTAAAACCGCACAAACAAATAAGGAAAAGGTAAAAGGCCCAAGAGAGAAATAGTAAAATATATAAACAGGCAATTTCTGAATAAAAACCAATAAGTGGCAAATAAAGAGTGCAGGAAGGGGCATTATTCTCATTAGTAATCAAATAAATGAAATTTAAATATCAATATCATACTTTATATTACCTACAAATTTGGCAAAGATCTGTAAAAATTATAATACCCAGTGTTTCTAAGAAATTATAATACCCAGGTAGTACGTATGAAAATGATCACTCTCATACATTTTAGGTGGGGGTGTAAGTAGTTGGTCTGAACCTTCTAAAATGTAATTTGGTAGTGAATATTAAAAGACTTTTTTTTTTTTTTTTTTTTTTTTGAGGCGGAGTCTCGCTCTGTCGCCCAGACTGGAGTGCAGTGGCCAGATCTCAGCTCACTGCAAGCTCCGCCTCCCGGGTTTACGCCATTCTCCTGCCTCAGCCTCCCGAGTAGCTGGGACTACAGGCGCCTGCCACCTCACCCGCCTAGTTTTTTGTATTTTTTTTAGTAGAGACGGGGTTTCACCGTGTTAGCCAGGATGGTCTCGATCTCCTGACCTCGTGATCCCCCCGTCTCGGCCTCCCAAAGTGCTGGGATTACAGGCTTGAGCCACCGCGCCCGGCCCTAGACTTCTATAATGTTGTGATGTAATAAGAAATATATTGGGAGGCCAAGCCAGGCGGATTGCTTGAGCCCAGGAGTTTGAGACCAGCCTGGGAAACATGGCAAAACCCTGTCTCTACATAAATACAAAAAATTAGCCAGGTATGGTGGCACATGCCTGTGGTCCCAGCTACCTAGGAAGATGAGGTGGCAGAATCACCTAAGGCTTGAGGTAGAGGCTGCAGTGAGCCATGATCATGCCACTGTGTTCCAGCCTGGGTGACAGAGTGAGACCCTGTCTTAAAAAAAAAAAAAAAATTTGGTTGCTATCCTCATTTCTTGGCACACAACTCCTAACATCTTTGAGGTCTCTTAGGTTAGTGGTCCCCAGTCTTTTTGGCATCAGGGACTGATTTTGTGGAAGACAGTTTTTCCATGGACAGGAAGGCAGGGGATGGTTTTGGGATGAAACTGTTCCACCTCAGATCATCAGGCATTAGATTCTCATAGATCTCTAGATCCCTTGCATGTGCAATGCACAATAGAGCTTGTGATCCTATGAGAGTCTAATGCCACCACTAACCTAACAGGAGGTGGAGCTCAGGTAGTAATGCTCGCTCATCAGCTGCTTACCTCCTGCTCTGCTGCCTGGTTCCTAACAGGCCACGGACTGATACTGGCCTCTGGCCTGGGGGTTGTGGGACTCGGGGGTTGGGGACCCCTGCCTTGCATGATAAATGTCCTTCTGTTCCTGAGTTGTATCCCTTAGGGTAAACAGGTAATAAAGTACTTTCCTATGTTCTGTGAGCTGCTCTAGCAAATGGTCAAATGCAAGAAGGGGGTTGTGAGAACCTCTGATTTGTAGCCAAGTCAAACAGACATTGTGGGTTTTCTAGGGACCTGCTACTTGTGATTGCATCTGAAGGGAGGCACAATCTTGTGGGACTGGGCCCTCACCCTGTGGGATCTGATGCTAACTCCAGGTAGTCAGTATCAGACATGAACTGAATTATAGGACACCCAGCTGGTGCTGGAGAATTGGTCAGGATGGGGGAGAAAAAAAACCATACATTTGGTGATCAGAAGTATTGAGAGATGTGTGAGTAGAGGGAAAAAAACGGTTTGTTTTCCCTATACACCTTCAAAATATGCATACCATTTGACCTACTAACTCCCTGTATTGTAATCCTAGGGAATTAGTCACAGACAGAATATTGTCATCACTTTACTAATTATGGTATTGAAAAATCAAAACAATCTTGAGGCCAGGTGTGGTGGCTCAGGCCTGTAATCCCAGTGCTTTGGGAGTTGGAGATGGGAGGATCACTTGAGGCCAAGAGTTTCAGACCAGCCTGGACAAAATAGTGAGACCCTGTTTCTACAAAAAATTTTAAAAATCTGAAAGTTAGCAGAAGATCAATTAAATCAACTATGACTGTATTAGGTGGTTATTAAAAATTACATTGTAGAAAAATGCTTATAGACAAAGTTTAAAAAGCAGGCTACAAAATAGAAATTAGTGTGAATCTACTGTTTGGGAAAACAAAATACATATAAATATATTTTGAGAAAACAAAATATATATAAATATATTTTGAGAAAACAAAATATATATAAATATATTTTGAGAAAACAAAATATATATAAATATATTTTGAGAAAACAAAATATATATAAATATATTTTGAGAAAACAAAAAATATATATATATATTTTGAGAAAACAAAAAATATATATATATGTATTTTTTTGTTTTGGTTGGCTTTTTTTTTTTTTTTTTTTTTTTTGAGATAGAGTCTCGCTCTGTCTTCCAGGCTGCAGAGCAGTGGCAGAATCTTGGCTCACTGCAACCTCTGCCTCTTGGGTTCAAGTGATTCTCCTGCCTCAGATTCCTAAGTAGCTGAGATTACAGGTGCCAGCCACCACATCTGGCTAATTTTTGTATTTTTAGTAGGCCAGGTTGTATTTTAGTAGACCAGGTTGGCCAGGCTGGTCTCGAATTCCTGACCTCAAGTGATTCAACTGCCTTGGCTTTCCAAAGTGCTGGGATTACAGGTGTGAGCCACCGTGCCTGGCCAGAAAAACATAAATATATTAATATATGTACATACAGATACATATGTACATGTGGAAAAAGCTGGAAGGTTATTGTATTAATTTGCCAGGGCGCAATAACAAAGTATCACGGACTGGGTAGTTTAAACAACAGACATTTATTTTCTCACTGTTGGAGGCTGAAAGTCCAACAGTAAGGTGTCAGCAGGTTCAGTTTTTTCTGAGATCTCCTGAAGGAGTGGCCTGCCCCTCCACACCTGTGGGTATATCTCGTCAGGTGGGACGAGAGACTGAGAAAAGAAATAAGACACAGAGACAAAGTATAGAGAAAGAACAGTGGGCCCAGGAGACCAGCGCTCAGCATACAGAGGACCTGCACTGGCACCGGTTTCTGAGTTTCCTCAGTATTTATTAATTACTATTTTCACTATCTCAGCAAGAGAACTGCGGCAGGAAAGCAGGGTGATAGTGGGGAGAAGGTCAGCAAGAAAATATATGAGCAAAGGAATCTGTGTCACAAATAAGTTCAAGGGAAGGTACTATGCCTGGATGTGCACGTAGGCCAGATTTATGCTTCTCTCCACCCAAACATCTCAGTGGAGTAAAGAATAACAAAGCAGCATTGCTGCCAACATGTCTCGCCTCCCGCCACAGGGCGGTTTTTCTCCTGTCTCAGAATTGAGCAAACATACAACCGGATTTTGTACGGAGACATTCAGTTCCCAGGGGCGGGCAGGAGAAAGAGGCCTTCCTCTTATCTGAACTGCAAGAGGCTTTCCTCTTTCACTAATCCTCCTCAGCACAGACCCTTCACAGGTGTTGGGCTAGGGAACGGTCAGGTCTTTCCCATCCCATAAGGCCATATTTCAGACTATCACATGGGGAGAAACCTCCTTGGACAATACCTGGCTTTCCAGGGCAGAGGTCCCTGGGCTTTCCGCAGCCCAGGAAACCCCTGGTTTACCGAGACTGGAGAATGGCGATGACTTTTACCAAGCATACTGCCTGTAAACATTTTGTTAACAAGGCACATCCTGCACAGCCCTAGATCCCTTAAACCTTGATTCCATACAAAATATGTTTTTGTGAGCTCAAGGTTGGGGCAAAGTTACAGATTAATAGCATCTCATAGCAAAGCAATTGCTCAGGGTACAGGTCAAAATGGAGTTTCTTATGTCTTCCCTTATAAATAAATAAATAAGCTTTTAAGTCGGGCCTGGTGGCTCATGCCTATAATCCCAGCACTCTGGGAGGCCGAGGTAGGCAGATCACTTCAGGACAGGAGTTCAGAACCAGCTTGGCCAACATGGCAAAGTGCCATCTCTACTAAAAATACAAAAACTAGCAGGGTGTGGTGGCATATGCCTGTAATCCCAGCTACTAAGGAGACTGAGGAAGGAGAATCATTTGAACCTGGGAGGCAGAGGTTGCAGTGAGCCGAGATTGTGCCACTGTACTTCAGACTGGGCAACAGAGTGAGACTCCATCTCTAAATAAATAAATAAATAAATAAATAAATAAATAAATAAATGTATGTTTTTAATGCTGCACATTAAACTACCTCAAATAAAATGATAAAATTATAGTTGATTGTCATTATTACTAATAATTTTTGCCCCAAACAAGTTTCTGAAAAGGGTCCAAGTAACTCATCCCTTTGAAACAGATTCTGAGTTGGAAAATCTGTTAACAGTTGCTTCCTCCATAACAAACATAAAAGAACAGCATGGATCCAGATCTCCCCCAGTCATTTGGGGAAAAATAGAAGAATAAGAACTATCATAAGACTGCACATGCATAAGATGTTACATGATATTCTTTTAGTTGTAAAATATAAAGAGGGCAAAATATAAATGGTCACTTAATAAGTTGTATGTATTTGTATATGCATATATATGCGTATGTATATGCATATACACGTATGTATATGCGTATATATGTATATGCACATACGTATATATGTATATATTTTTTTAAGTCTGGTAACAAAATACATGACACGAAATCTACCATCTTTGTTTAATTTTGTTTCTGAGACAGATTCTTTCTCTGTCGCCCAGGCTGGAGTGCAGTGGTGCAATCTCAGTTCACTGCAACCTTCGCCTGTCCGGCTTGAGCAATCCTCCTGTCTCAGCCTTCCATATAGCTGGGACTACTGTCATGAGCCACCATGCCTGGCTAATCTTCATAATTTTTTTTAGAGATAAGGTTTCGCCATGTTACCCAGGCTGGTCTTGAACTCCTGGGCTCAAGTGATCCACCAGCCTTAGCCTCCCAAAGTGCTGGGATTACAGGCATGAGCCACCACACCCAACTGTTTTGTTTTTCTTTTTAAGCAGGATTGGCTGAAATACCATGTTAAATTATTAAGTGTACACTTCAGTATTGTTGTATACCCGCATAATTCTATACAGCAGATCTCTAGAACTTTTTCATCTTGCATGACAAACTCTACTCCCATTTCCCCCTCCTCCCAGCCCCTGGCAGCCACCATTCTACTTTGTTTCTATAAGTCTGACTCCTCTAGGTACCTCCTATACATGGACTCATGTAGCATTTGTTCTTCTGGGACTGGTTGATAAGCTGTATATTGTTCACTGATTCCCATCCCCTTTTATCTCAGGAGCCTTGAAACTACATTTACTCAATTCCGTTACCTCCAGGGTTCTGTGTTTCATCTACATATTGTGTTTTGGGTGTTTTGCTGTTTATTGTTTTTGGGGTTTTTTTGTTTGTTTTTTTTTTTTTTTTTTTTTTTTTGAGACAGAGTCTCACTCTGTTGCCCAGGCTGGAGTGCAGTGGTGCCATCTCAGTTCACTGCAACCTTGGCCTCCTGGGTTCAAGCGATTCTCCTGCCTCAGCCTCCCGAGTAGCTGGGATTACAAGCACCCGCCACCACCCCCGGCTAATTTTTTGTATTTTCAGTAGAGACGGGGTTTCGCCATGTTGGCCAGGCTGGTCTTGAACTTCTGAGCTCAAGTGATCCGCCCACCTCAGCCTCCCAAGGTGCTGGGATTACAGGTGTGAACCATCATGCCCAGCCTGGATATTGTTAATAAGATAAACTCATGAAATGACTCGGACACCTGAAGGAAAGCAAAAGACATCCCTCCTCTGCCAGCAGTGGTATATGGGCTTTGATGTGGATTTTCTGGGGCTGACAAGACTCCGTTGCACTGTTTTTCACCCAATGCGAGGATATTTGATTCTGGCAGTGGTTTCTTGGCCTCTGGATGGCAGTAGAAATGTCCTGACCTCTGGATTAGGGGTGTGGGGACTAACAGGAAAGCTGGTGGAGAGCTCCTTACCTTCTGCTCCCCCAAGCATTCGAGTGATTCCTTTTTTGTTTTATTTTTATCTTTTTAAAAAATTAGGCCGGCACAGTGGCTCACCCCTGTAATCCCAGCACTTTGGGAGGCCAAAGCGAGCGAATCACTTGAGGTCAGGAGTTCGAGACCAGCCGGGCCAACATGGTAAAACCCCATTTCCACTAAAAATACAAAAAATTAGCTGTACGTGGTGGCGCATGCCTGTAATCCCACCTACTCGAGAGGCTGAGGCAGGAGAATCACTTGAACCCAGGAGGTGGAGGTTGCAGTGAGCCAAGATCATACCATTGCACTCCAGCCTGGGTGACAGAGCAAGACTCCCTCTCAAAAAAAAACAAAAAACAAAAAAAAAACAAAAAAATAAATTAACTTTAGTTGTCAAGGTAATTCAATGTGGAAGGAATCATCTCTTCAAGATGATTCTGCTGGGATAACTGGATATCCACATGCAAAAGAATGAAATTGGATCCCTACTTCACTCTATATTCAAAAATTTGCTCAAAATTTTTATGTAGAGACAAGGTGTCACTATGTTGACCAGGCTGGTCTCAAACTCCTGTCCTCAAGCAATCCTCCCACCTCAGCCTCCCAAAGTACTGGGATTATGGGTGGGTGCCACTTCACCCAGTCTAGCATTTTTATATAAACTTTAGAATTAGCTTGTCAATTTCTATTTTAAAAAACTTTTGGGAGGGCCGGACACAGTGGCTCATGCCTGTAATCCCAACACTTTGGGAGACCAAGACGGGTGGATCACTTGAAGTCGGAAGTTCAAAATCAGCCTGGCCAACATGGTGAAACTCCGTCTCTACTAAAAATACAAAAAAAAAAAATTTAGCCAGGTGTGGTGGTGCATGCCTATAATCCCAGCTACTTGGGAGGCTGAGGCAGGAAAATCCCTTGAACCTAGGAGGCGGAGGTTGCAGTGAACTGAGATCGTGCCACTGCACTGCAGCATGGGCAACAATGCAAGACTCCCTCTCAAAAAAAACTTTTGGGAGTTTGATTGGGATTGCATTGAAACTATAGATCAATTTGGGGAGAATGAATCTTAACAATTGTAACAGTTATCTATTGCAGCATAACAAACCACCCAAAACATATTGACTTAAACCAATAATCATTTGTTCGGCTCACAAATCTGTAATTTGGTCCGGACTTAAGAGTAAGAGTTTGTCTGTTCCACATGGTGTCAGCTGGGGTTTGGTGGATCATCTCCCAAGATGGTTCACTTACATAGCTGGCAATTGGTGCTGGATGTCTAAATGGGAGCTCAGCTAGTATGAAGGCCAGGGGTCTCTGCTCCTCTCCACATAAAACTCTGCCTCTCCATGGCAATGTGGCTTTCTTACATCCATTCCAAGAGTGTGAATCATCCCAAGAAAACCAGTCAGAAGTGTGTGGACATTTTATGACCTACCCTAGAATTCACAAAGCTTCACTTCTGCCATACTCTAGTGATCAACCCAGTTGTGTAAATATCCCTCCAGGTTCAAGGGGAATGACCATAGACCATTCAATGGGAAGAGTGTTAATGTTACATTGCAAGAAAAGCATATGGGAAGGAATATATTATGTGTCCATCTCTGGAAAATGCAATCTGCCACAACAATATTGAGTATTTCAATCAATGAACATGGTATATCTCTCAATTTATTGAGGTTTGCAACATCTCTCAGCAGCGTTTCATAGTTTTCCATGTACAGATCTTGCAGTCATTTACTACATTTATTCCTAAATATGTCAGGTTTTCTGATGTCATGCTAGCATTCCTCTCTCTTTCGCTCTCTCTCTCACTCACACACACATACATATACACACATACAAACTTCAAGTACGAAGTATGTTTGCATGGTTCCCATGTCTATCCTTATTCCTGCTTAGGAAGCTCTATCCAGACCTATAATTTATTCATTTAGTCAAACAATAAATAACATAATTTCAATCAATGAAAAGTAAATGAACCAAATAGAGCAGAGTGAGGAGATGAGAATGATGGTGTGGGAATGGGATTTATTTTAGACAAGGTGTTCCTCTCTGGCAAGCTGTCATTTGAACAGAGACATTAATAATGTAAAGAAGCAGCATCTCTCTCCTTGGACATCTGGGTAAGAACATTCTGGATAGAAGGACCAGCAATTTCAAAGGCTCAAAGAGAGGAATATGCTTTTTTTTTTTTTTTTTTTCCCAGAATATAGCAAGGCCATTGTACCCAGAGTGCAGTGAAGAAGAAACTACCAAAACACAAAGTTGGTAAGATTGGTAGTCTCACACTGTCAACTGTCTCTTATAACCTAATCTCAGAGGTGACATACCATCACTTCTGTCATGTAATATTCAACGCACAGACCAACCTTGATTCAATGTGGGATGATGAGAATGCCGGAAGAGGGGATGGGTCACTGGGGCCACAGTGATTTTTTTTTTGCAGTTTTTGATCTTTTCATTAGGTATTGGGGAATGGAAATTCCTGTACCTGACTTCCCTCTTCCTTATCTACCCAGTAGTCTCTTGCATACTTGCTTTCATATAAATTTTCAAACCTATACAAAAATAGAAGAATATATTGAACTCCCCATCAACCAGTTTCAACAATTCTCAACATGTGGCTGTTCTGTTTCATCCATGTATTCTCCATTCTCTCTAACTTAGATTATTTTAAAGCAAATCCAAGACATATAATTTAATCTGTGAGTATCTCTAAAATGTGACCCTTCCTTATTCTTAAGAAAAAACACAACATGATTGTTACACCTGAAAAAGTTAAAAATAAAGTTTTACTATCCAGTTACTGTTTAAATTTCCCTATAGTATCCTTTCAAAGTTGGTTCATTTGGATCAAGATCTAAACAAAGTCCATATATAATTCATATATATAGTTTATTATATAGTTATTTGCATAACTATATAAACAGAAAGAATTATAAAAATAAAATGTACTTAGGGTCAGCTGCACATTTAAGAAATGGGGAGGAAATTACCTTTGCTTTTCTCTTCAATCCTAAACAACATGTTCCCTTGAATTCAGGTCATTACCATGAGTGTCACCCATTAGGAGTTAACATAATGTTCTTTCTACAGGGAAATGTCATCTAAACTCTAAACAAACAATTTAGAAGCAAAGTTGTGGAAAGCATTCCTTTCGTAAGTTGAGAATGCCAGAAAACATCACCTCACATGTCCTCAGGCTAATGAATCCACCTAAGGCCCTCATGTAACATACCCAGATTGGCCATGAAACTAAATCAAAGTATCACCTGAATCTTATGAACTGCACAAAATTCCCTGCAAGGAAAACATACATACATAATTATCTCACTTGTTGTAGCTTAAAAGGTGTTTCTGAAGAAAAAGGTGCAGCAAGAACCAAGCAAGACAAAAATACTTCCCTAGAAATAATCTGGTATCTCTAGCTGTTGTTATGATTGTTCCTGGAAACGAGCCAAAGGAGATCAATAACTATTTGACAGTTATGAGCTGCCAAATATAGACTAAGAAATTAAACCTACTATTCAGGAAAGAAAGAGTCAGAGAAGTTAACAGTGTTTTCTTAGTAGGAGAGAACTATTGTCGACTCTCAGCTTTTTGGTGAGCCACAAAAATATCACTTTGTTCTTTTTATACAATAGAAAACAAATGGAAGGAATGTCATAGGAAATGCCGGCTATTTATAAAGAACCTTGAGCACTCAGCAGATTTTCTTCCACGGCTTTCTATAAAATTCTTACTGGATGAGTAGAGGCAGGTTGGGAGATGGGTGCCTTACTTTTTCTGCTTAATGTGTTGAAAAATTAATAGAGCACTTATACAATCATAATGCCTTCATTTTTAAAATTAAATACTCTAAAAGGAATATTTTATCCACATCCTGTTTTGGCGTACTAGGAAACTTGGGGCCCAGAGGGAATTGCTTGGCTCGCCCAGTTGGCCTGTGCTAGAACTGGGACAGAGCCAGAACTCCTGCCTAGAGGAGAGGGGTTCAGACTGCTTCCCCATGAGATGGCTTTGCTAACATCGGAATCAGCCATTATCAGGAAGAAAATGCTAAAGTAGTCATGGTCATTTTACTCTATCATTTCCTTTGAAATGCTTTGGAAATAGATGCATTTAGACATTTGGAAAAACCTCACATAAAATATAATCACTATCCCTTCACCTGTTAGTACTGAGCTCTTAGACTATGGAGAATCAAATTTCCTGAACCATCTCCTATGTTATAAATCTGTGAAGAATCTGTTGTAAGTGACTTGAATTGCTAATGATTGCAATTGGTCATTGCAATGGCCATAATCTATGGGTCTTTATGATATGTCTACGAATGTGGTGGTCAAATCAGTTCTTTCACATCCACTGGACCTGCTTCACCATCAAAATCAATATGCTCCTCATCAATTCATCCTTCTTCCCCCATCACCCAGCCATGGCAGGCAGCTGCCAGGACCTTTCAGGTGACCAGAGAGAGGGCTCATCACCTGCAGAAGGGAGATCACATAGGCTGAGTGGCATCCTCAGGGCAGAGGTAGAACACGACCTCTTGGCAGTTTTCTGGTTTGAGACATTTCCTAATGCCTGCCAATATGAATTCCTCAAACTCTCCATCTGGGTGCCTCTAACTTAGTCCATTTTGTACTGCTGTAACAGAATACCTGAGACTGGGTAATTTATAAAGAACAGAGGTATATTTCTTACAGTTCTGAAGGCTGGAAAGTCCAAGGTCCAGGAGCCCACATCTGGCAAAGGGCTTCTTGTTACACCATCCCATGGCATAAGGTGGAAAGGCAGGAGAGCATGTATGAGAGAGAATAAGAGATGGAACTTGCAACCGGGTGTGGTGGCTCACGCCTGTTATCCCAACACTTTGGGAGGCCAAGGTGAGTGGATCGCCTGGGGTCAGGAGTTTGAGACCAGCCTGGCCAATATGGTGAAACCCCATCTCTACTAAAAATACAAAAATTAGCCTGGTGTAGTGGTGTGTGCCTGTAGTCCCAGCTACTAGGGAGGTTGAGGCTGGAGAATCACTTGAACCCGGGAGACAGAGGTTGCAGTGAGCTGAGAACAAGCCAGTGCACTCCAGCCTGGGTGACAGAGTGAGACCCCACCTCAAAAAAAAAAAAAAAAAGGAAACTAAAAATATATATTTTTTAAAAAAGAGATGGAACTTGCAGCCTCAAGCCCTTTTATAATCAACATTAATCCTTGCATACGAGTGGAATTCTTATGACCTAAATATAGTCATGTTCCTCATAATGACGTTTCAGTCAATGACAGATCACATATATGACAGTGGTCCCATAAGATAATAATGTAGCTTAAAAATCCCTATTGCCTAGTGATGTAGCTGCTGTGTTAGAACTGCGTTATCCAGTGTAGCAACATGCTGTGGGGGTTTGCAGTCCAGGAACGATAGGCTATACTAGAGGTCCCCAACCTTTTTGGCATCAGGGACCGGTTTTGTGAAAGACAATTTTCCATGGACTAGGTGGTGGACAGGGGATGGTTCGAAATGATTCAAGTGCATTATATTTATTGTGCACTTTATTTCTATTATGATTACATTGTAATATATAATGAAATGATTATACAACTCACCATAATGTAGAATCAGTGGGAACCCTGGGCTTGTTTTCCTGCAACTAGACGGTCCCCTCTGGTGGTGATGGGAGACAGTGACAGATCATCAGGCATTAGATTCTCATAAGGAGAACAGTTCACAACAGTTCACAATAGCGTTCACACTCCTATGAGAATCTAATGCTGCCACCGATCTGACAGGAGGCAGAGCTCAGGCAGTAATGTGAGCAATGGGGAGTGGCTATAAATACAGATGAAGCTTCAATCACTTGCCTGCCACTCACCTCCTGTTGTTTGGTCCAGTTCCTAACAGGCCATGGATCAGTACTGGGGGTCAGAGACCCCTAGGTTATACCATATAGCCTAGGTGTGTAGTAGGCTAGACCATCCAGCTTTGTGTAAGGCCACTCTATGATGTTCATACAATGACAAAATAGCCTAACAATGCATCTTTCAGAATGTGTCCCCATATTAAGTGACACATGACTGTACCTTCCATTAGGCCCCACCTCCCAACACTGCTGCACTGAGGATTAAGTTTCCAACATTTGAACTTTAGGGGACACATTCAAAGCATACCAGCCTCCTTTTCCAAGTTCTCATGGAATTGATGAATCCAGTATAGATGAATCAACAGACTGGATGTATATCAGTGAAGTCTTCCTGTGGTTTGCTTTATGAAACTACATGGATAGAAAAAGGCCAAGGTGTCTCTACTAAAAAAAAAAAAACTACAAAAAACTAGCCGGGCGAGGTAGCGGGCGCCTGTAGTCCCAGCTACTCGGGAGGCTGAGGCAGGAGAATGGCATAAACCCGGGAGGCGGAGCTTGCAGTGAGCTGAGATTCGGCCACTGCACTCCAGCCTAGGCGACAGAGCGAGACTCCGTCTCAAAAAAAAAAAAAGAAAAAGGCCAAGGTTGGATTGTCCCCTTTGGAGAAGTTTAACTACTGGAGTGGATCACTAAACCTGGGACACATATTAAAGCCACTGGCTGACTGTTGATCACAACAACTGTCTACAGATTAAGAAGGAGGCCAGCGCAGCTTAGTAGCTGCTATGATTCAGAAGGATGGGGCTGCACTATGAGGGTAGATTATTCAGAATAATGGGTTGACAGGCCAGACCAGCACTATGGGAGGCTGAGGTAGGAGGATCACTTGAGGCAAAAGTTCAAGACCAGCCTGGCCAACATGGCAAATCCCCATCTGTACTAAAAATACAAAAAAAAAAAAAAAAAGCTGGACATGGTGGCGCATGCCTATAATCTGAGCTATTTGGGAGTCTGAGGCGTGAGAATCGCTTGAACCCAGGAGGCAGAGGTTGCAGTGAGCCGACATGGCACCACTGTACTCCAGTCTGGGTGACAGAGTGAGACTGTGTCTCAAAAAAAGAAAAAACTAAATAATATGCTGACAGATTACCTGAGTTCTCGTGACACTTCCTAGGTAATGATGTCATTTCAATCTATAAATAATGAAGGCTATAGTTTCTTGCTGCTCTTAGAAAGGCTAATGCTATAGCTTTCTGCTAAACATTTTCTTATTAAGCTTTGCCAGCATCCTGAGTTGGTTTTCACGGCTTAGCTTACCCTCCTCTTAGGGATTTCTTAATCACCAAACTCTCAGACACTATTTTCAAACAAATGAATGAGGCCCCCTGGGGACCTGAAAGAGCTGCCAAACCTCTCAGAGTGATTTGGCTGATGAAAGTGGGAGGCCAGAGGTCAGGAGGCATGTGCCTACTGGGCGCTGTTGCCATGGGTTACTGAGCTCTAGTACTTGGTCCACAGAATTTAGTTCACTTGTCCAGGGTTACTTCCTGCAAGACAGAGACAGCTGGCCCCATCCTTGCATTCATAAGGATAGGCACAATTCGTCAAAATACTATTCTATACTTGGGAGGTAGATATGGGAGGATTGCTTGAACCCAGGAGTTCAAGGCTGCAGTGAGCTCTGATTGTGCCACTGCATGCCAGCCTAGATGACAGAGACCCTGTCTCAAAAAAATATATATACACACACACATACAGTCTCTCTCTCTCTCTCTCTCTCTCTCTCTCTCTCTCTATATATATATATATATATATATATGCATTCTGTAGAGAATGATTCATTCTCATATATATATATATATTCTGCTTGGGCCAATAAACAGGCCGGAACAAGACAGAAAGCAGGGGTAACCTGAGGGTTACTTCTAGGTCAAGCAAGAGAAGGAAAACATCAAACCCAGATCTGGAAGTGAGGTTAGAGCACATTAATGAGAGGATATTCCAGAAGGGTAGTCACTGAATTTTTTTAAAAGAGAGGGTGGGGTGTTAATAAGCAGGTACTACCATTCATGTGGCAAAGGGAATTCAGGAGCAATGGGCAGCATCTTGGAAGAAACAGAATGGGTAATGAAGGGTAGGGAAACTGTTGCCAAATGGGAGGGAGCAGCAGGGGCAGGAGTTGGGAAGTGAACAAGTTAAGACCTAACAAAAGAAACAGAACTGGAAGGAGACACCTCCTCTCTGTTCTCTGCCCATCTTGGATCCGGGCTGCGCTCTGGGCAGACAGATGGCTCCGGTCTACATCTTTGGCTCCAACTTCTTTCCTTAGATCAATTCCCACAAATCACTTTCTACTGTCCAGAGAAATGTTCTTTCTACTACTGTCCAGAGAAATGAATCATTCTCTACAGAACGCAAATAGAAAAAGAAGGAAGCAGACATTCTGGTTTAACCAGAGGAGTAGAATTACCCCTGGCCATCAGTGGGGAGATAGATTTGGAGGCCAGATTGCATTTCAAAAGGCTTTGTTAACCAAGTTCTTTTTTAAATTTAACATTCCTTCATGAGCGTTTCCCTAATCATGAAGAATAGTCACTTAAAAAAATTACGGGGCTGGACACGGTGGTTCATGGCTGTAATCTCAGCACTTTGGAAGGCCAAGGAGACTGGATTGCTTGAGCTCACGAATTTGAGACCAACCTGGGCAACATGGCAAAACCCTGTCTGTATAAAAAATACAAAAAATTAGCCAGACATGGTTGTGCGCTCCTGTAGTCCCAGCTACTTGGGAGGCTGAGGTGGGAGGATTGCTTGAGCCCAGGAGGCAGAGGTTGCGGTGAGCCGAGATCATGCCACTGCACTCCAGCCTGGGTGACAGAGCCAGACCCTGTTTCAAAAAAAAAAAAAAAGTACTGAAGTGTAACATATATATGGACACACATCTAAAGTGTACCTCTCAAAGGATTTTCATCAATTGCACACACCCATAGACAGCTGCCCAGAAGTGACCATATAAAAATCACTCTTTTTTTTCTCTTTTTGAGACAGAGTCTGAAACTATTTTTTGAGACCGAGTCTCTTTGACTATTCCCAACTCTGGGAAACCCCGTTTATCTACTTTGTCTCCTCTGGGCTACTGAGTATGGTGAGAGAAAGTATAGAGCCCTTCCGGGTAAGGTCACTACAAGTTTTGGGTTTGTGTGTGTGTGTTTTTTAATACAGATGGCATCTCCCTATGTCGCCCCGGCAGGTCTCAAACTCGAGGGCTCAAGAGCTCCTCCTGCTTCAGCCTCCCAAAGTGCTGGGATTACAGACGTGAGCCACTGTGCCCCACCAAGGCCACTACAAATCCTTGCCATCTCTGTTCATCAAGACCCTCACCACTTGTCGTGTTATGTTCTGAGTGCTAAGATTGGGCGTGTTGTTTGCCATCAGTGACATTGACCTATAACTTTCTAAGTTATCTATAACTTCTAACTTAGTATTATCTTTGTGAAGTTTTAACAATTAAAAGTGTATTAGTCTGTTCTTGTAGTGCTATAAAGAACTACCTGAGGCCGGGAGTGGTGGCTCACACCTGTAATCCCAGCACTTCAGGAGGCCAAGGTGGATGGATCACTTGAGGTCAGGAGTTCAAGAGTAGCCTGGCCAACATGGTGAAACCCCATCTCTACTAAAAATACAAAAATTAGCTGGGCATGGTGGCGTGTGCCTGTAGTCCCAGCTACTTGGGAGGCTGAGGCAGAAGAATCATTTGAACCTGGGAGGCAGAGGTTGCAATGAGCTGAGATCACACCACTGCACTCCAGCCTGGGTGACAGAGCAAGACCCTGTCTCCCACAAAAAAGAAAAAAAAGAAAAAAAAGAAAAAAAGAACTACCTGAGACTGGGTAATCAATAAAGAAAAGAAGTTTAATTGGCTCACAGTTTCACAGGCTGTACAGGAAGCATGGCTGGGGAGGCCTCAGGCAACTTAAAATCCTGGCAGAGGCCGGGCGCGGTGGCTCAAGCCTGTAATCCCAGCACTTTGGGAGGCCGAGGCGGGCGGATCACGAGGTCAGGAGATCGAGACCATCCTGGCTAACACGGTGAAACCCCGTGTCTACCAAAAAATACAAAAAACTAGCCGGGCGAGGTGGCGGGCGCCTGTAGTCCCAGCTACTCGGGAGGCTGAGGCAGGAGAATGGCGTGAACCCAGGAGGCAGAGCTTGCAGTGAGCTGAGATCTGGCCACTGCACTCCAGCTTGGGCGACAGAGCGAGACTCCGTCTCAAAAAAAAAAAAAAAAATCTGGCAGAAGGTGAAGAGGCAGGAGGCACGCTTTACATGGCTGGAGCAGGAGGAAGAGAAAGAGCAGGAAGGTACTACACACTTTTATGAACAACCAGATCTTGTGAGAACTCACTCACTATTATGAGAACAGCAAGGGGGAAATCCACCCCCATGATTTAATCACCTCCCACCAGGCCCCTCTTCCAGCACTGGGGATTACAATTCGATGTGAGATTTGGGTGGGGACACAGACCCAAACCACATCAAAAAGCTTATTTGCAATTTTACATTTTGAAAAGGGTGAGAAGGATTGGTTTGGAATACTCAAGCTGAGATACCTGTACAATGTTTCATATGGTGGGATAGATGTCATAGATGTCACCCTAGATAAGCAGATGGTTTTACACAGTACACAAATAAAGAGGCTTTTTCTTTTTTTTTTTTTTTTTTGGAACAAGAATGTGTCTCTTTTAGTGAGTACTGGAGTAAAATAGAATTACTACACCAAACCCAATTTTCATCACTGCCATTGCTTAGAAGCAGGGTAAGTTTTATAAGTAAGTTAAAGTTGATTGAAGAAAAATGGTAATTACATAACAGTACAGGTGACCTGCAGATGTGGCAGTAATTTGTAAGTGCTAGTTAAATGATATTGCTACTGCATAATTTGGAAGTCCTGATACTTTTCTCTTGTGTATTTTAAATTCTAACAGGAAGAAACAGAGGGAGTTATTTAGGATATGCCAAGAAAAAAAAGAATCAAACCCACCCTCAAAGTCATATTAAAGTAGTGTTTACTTCCTGTTATTGATCTCTTTGTAAGACATGTTTATGAGTCAGCTTTGTATTTAACAATTATGCAAATAGTTATCATGTGGGTTTTTAGTTTATTAACGTATCTCTGGGAATAATATCAGCCATTTATTTTTAGGACAATTTTTTTTCAAATTTTCAAAAAAAAATTTTTTTTTTTTGAGAGAGAGTCTTGCTCTGTTGCCCAGGCTGGAGTGTGCAACCTCCACACCCCGGATTCAAGCAATTCTCCTGCCTCAGCCTCCCAAGTAGCTGGGACTATAGGCACCCGCCACCATGTCCGGCTAATTTTTGTATTTTTAGTAGAGACGGGGTTTCACCATATTGGCCAGGCTGGTCTTGAACTCCTGACTTTCTGATCTGCCCACCTTGGCCTCCCAAAGTGCTGGGATTACAGATGTGAGCCACCGCACCCGGCCCAAAAATGTTTTTTAGCATATGGGGCCTTCCTCTGTCATCCAGGCTGGGGTGCAGTGGCACAATCACACCTCACTGCAGCCTCGAACTCCTGGACTCAAGAGATCCTTCTCAGCCTCCAGAGGAGCTAGGTCTTTAGGTGCATACATCAAGCCCACCCAAATATACATATACATACACACACACACACACACACACACACACATATATATATTTTGAGACAAGGTCTTGCTCTGTTGCCCAACCTGGTCTCAAACTCCTGGCCTCAAGCAATCCTTCCACCTCAGCCTTGCAAAGTGCTGGGATTACAGGTATGAACCACTGCACCTGGCCCAAATTTTCAAATTTAGAAAATAATTTTCAAACTTAATAATGGATATGAGTCTGTAGTCCATATAACAAACCAATGTGATAATGAGTTAGGTTTTGTTTTGGTTTTGTGTTGCTAAAGTTCCCATTCCAGGATCAGGTGGGCCAGCTGAACACTCAGTTTTGGGGTGTCTATATGTAGAGCGTTTGCCATCTCATTCACAGCACCTTGTGTTTTTATGTATCACTTTACTTAATCTTTGCTTCCCCATCTAGACTGTAAACCTTGTGGGAAGAAACCACGTATTTTTCCCTTTCGTATCCTCAGTACCAGCAGAATAGCTTGCTAAAGGAGATACACAAATTCCTACTTCAAGTCACTGGGTATATTCATCTAAAACTTTAGAAAAATTTTTATTATGGAAAAGTTCAGATGTACGCATTATTGATGCATCATCTGGCACTTTCTAAACTGTTTCATGGGTGTATAAGATGAAAGCCAGGGAAAGATGTCACTTACATTTGTGCTTTCTCTTCACCAATAGCAAAAGCAGAATACAGTACACCATGGGAAAGACACTGTTGTACGAATTACAGAGCAACCAGAGAGAGGAGAGGCTCCTGACCTCCACAGCCAGCATGATGTAGGCAATGATCAACTGGGTGTGGGCCCAGGTGAGGGTTCTGTAGAACAGCCTCATGGGCCAGGATCTGATAAACTCATTGGCAAAGGAGTGAATCAGGTAGTCAGCTTCCACCATCACGGCCCAGCAAAGGAAACCAAACACCTGTCCTGGATGGAGTCCGTGCCACCAGGCAGAGAAGGCAAATGTCTGCAACAACGGCCACACCCTGCTGTGCTGGAATACAAGCCGTCGGAGCCATCGAGCTGTGCTTTGGTTCCACTTTCTTGCAAACACAGATATCCTGTGGGTTCTTTCCAGGGTCCAGATGTCCGCATCGGGGACATATCCCTCCTCTCCAGGGCTCTGACCAAGCTCAGACCCAAAGCCCGCTGCGTGGAGGAGGGAGTCATCCAGGATCCAGTGGGAGTAGTAGGTGAGCTTAAAAAGCCCAGCTGTGGTCCACACAACATAGATGCACTCAAATTGCTGGCAATCGGTCAGTCCTGCTCCTGCATCCACCATCCTGCTCACTGCCACGTTTATGCATTCTAGTCCAAGAATCTGCAGACCCCTCCAGCTCAGAGCCCAGAAAGAGTGCCTGGGATACAAAGCACTGGACCCTTGAACACAAGCCTGAAATCGCTGGAAGGAGCACAGAGAGCCTCCTAGGAGAGCAGGGAAAAAGAGCAAGTAGCTGAAATAGGGCAGTGCCTTACACACAACCTCAGACAAAGAGCTCCTGCTCCTGATGCCTCCAGATGCTGCCTCCACTTTCCCCTCACAAATGTCCAGAGAGAGGGACGTGACCCTCTGGGTCAAGAGCATGAGAGAAGAAAGAGTGATGCAGAACCTGCAAGACAATTTTTTTAAAACATAAAAACACTCTGTATTTATTCTCTTTCTATTATTCCAGTCTGTCATACATGATCTCACAGGAAATACACAGGTCTGTATAGCTAAGATTAATCTCATGACCTGCAGGACCCCACAAAAAATAAATCTTAAAATAAATCAATCTTATTTATTTTTTATAGAGATGGGGTCTTACTATGTTGCCCAGGCTGACCTCAAACTCCTGGGCTTAAGCAACCTGTCAGTCTCGGCCTCCCAAAGTGCTGGGATTACACTTTGGGAGTGTAAACTGGGATTACAGGTATGAGCCACCACCCCCAGCAATATTTACAGATCTTAAATATACAGTGGAGCTTAAGTCTAGACTAATATACCCCAAACTTTTAAGAGTAGTTACCTCTAGGGAATGAGATTAGCATAAGAAGATCTTTCACTTTTTGCTTTGTTTGAATTTTTTGTAATGATCATGTGTTTTTTATAAATAAGTATATGTATATCTGTAGGAATATGTACGTATATTGCATATATATATATATATATATATATATATATATATATATTTTTTTTTTTTTTTTTTTTTTTTTTTTTTTTGAGACGGAGTCTCGCTCTGTCGCCCAGGCTGGAGTGCAGTGGCCGGATCTCAGCTCACTGCAAGCTCCGCCTCCCAGGTTTACGCCATTCTCCTGCCTCAGCCTCCAGAGTAGCTGGGACTACAGGCGCCCGCCACCTCGCCCGGCTAGATTTTTGTATTTTTTTAGTAGAGACGGGGTTTCACCGTGTTAGCCAGGATGGTCTCGATCTCCTGACCTCGTGATCCGCCCGTCTCGGCCTCCCAAAGTGCTGGATTATAGGCTTGAGCCACCGCGCCCGGCCTTGTTTGTTTTAAAGAAAAAAAGATGCACACATTTACACTCATGTTCAACTTGAGAAGCTTCCCAGGGATCTCAGAGATCCATTCCATCTTCTATCCTGAAATCTGCCATCCTGAATAGGAGAATTTGCCTGGGAAATTTTACTTTAACAGCTGAAGACTCTTGAATTAATTCAGAACCACACACTATTCCAATTTGAAAGCTGTGGGAATAAAAATGGAATCATGGCTGGGTGCAGTGGGTCATGCCTGTAATCCCATCACTTTGGGAGGCTGACATGGGTGGAACCCTTGAGCCCAGGAGCTCAAGGCTGCAGTGAGTTATGATTGCACCACTGCACTCCAGCCTAGGCATCCAAGTGAGACCCTGTCTCAAAAAAAAAAGAAAAAGCAAACGAAAAAGAAAAAAAAAAAAAAAACGAAATCACTTGTGTTAAAAAGCAAAACAAAACAAAACAATTCTGACAAACAGAGCCAGGGAAAGGTATGAAGAGAGGGTTCTCAATGCTTGTATGTCAGATAACAAAAACTACCACAAAAGACTGCAAAAACCACAACCTTGCACAAAAACCATTGCAACCCTACCCAAAAAAATACTTTTGTGAGGTCACCTGCCCAGCCACTGCCTGCCGAACCACAGACTGGCATCACCCTTGTCATTGATCCTGTATTCAAGGATAATGATTTCAACACAATTATATAATCCTCCTTATTTTTCTCTTAAAACACTTTCTCTTACTGGCTGGGTGTGGTGGCTCACACCTGTAATCCCAGCACTTTGGGAGGCCGAGGCAGATGGATCACAAGGTCAAGAGATCGAGACCATCCTGGCCAATACGGTGAAACCCCATCTCTACTAAAAATACAAAAATTAGCTGGGCTTTGTGGTGCGTGCCTGTAGTCCCAGCTACTCAGGAGGCTGAGGCAGGAGAATCACTGGAACCTGGGAGGCAGAGGTTGCAGTGAGCTGAGATTGTGTCACTGCATGCCAGCCTGGTGACAGAGCGAGACTCCATCTCAAAAAAACCAACCAAACAAACAAACAAAAACTTTGTCTTCCTTTACCTACCTGAATACACATACTATGGCACACATATTCCCACTGTAATGCCCAATCCCTAAATACGTATCATTTTCTTTTTTTATTTTTTATTTTTGGAGAAGGAGTCTCACTCTGCGGCCCAGGCTGGAGTGCAGTGGTGCAATCTCAGCCCACTGCAACCTTTGCTGCCTCCTGGGTTCAAGCGACTCTCCTGCTTCAGCCTCCTGAGTAGCTGGAATTACAGGTGCACGCCACCACGCCCAGCTAATTTTTGTATTTTTAGTAGAGACAGGGTTTCGCCATGTCTGCCAGGCTGATCTTGAACTCCTGATCTCAGGTGATCCACCTGCCTTGGCCTCCCAAAGTGCTAGAATTACAGGTGTGAGCCACTGCTCTCAGCCATAAGCATTGTTTTCTTTTCTTTTCTTTTCCTTTCTTTTTTCTTGCTTTGTTTTTCCTAAGACATGGTCTCACTCTATCACCCAGGCTGGAGTGCAGTGGCACCATCTTGGCTCACTGCAACCACTGCCTCCCAGACTCAGGTGATCCTCCCCTCTCTCCCTCCTGAGAAGCTGGGACTACAGACATGTGCTACCACACCTAGTTAATTTCTGTGGTTTTTTTTTTTTTTTGTAGAGACAGGATTTCGCTATGTTGGCCAGGCTGGTCTCAAACTCCTAGGCTCAAGTGATCCACCTGCCTCAGTCTCCCAAAGGGCTGGGATTATAGGTGTGAGCCACCACCCCCAGCCCCATCATTTTCTTTTAGGGAGCCTCTTTCTGTTTGTTATTTAGGGTGACATCAGGCAGGATCAAGTAAATGGGGAAATTAAACATTAGTCAGAGATGCAAATAAGAGAATGATGAGGAACATTGTGGGAAATGTTGATTATGATATTTCCAAGAAAGGCCTACAACAATTAGGATCCGAGACTTGGGAGAAATTTGCCATCGAGGAAACAAAAACTCGGTAGTGAAGAAAAGATAGGAAGGTGAAGATTTTAAATACAAACCGGGTCCTGGCTGTAAGACTTTGTCTAATGTGGGATTTGTACTAAGGAATGGATCACAGTGTGTGCTGAGCCATTAGCAATTTGAAATATGGTCTTAACCAATCACCTGAGCTCTTACTGCTTCCCCATCAAAGATTCTGCTGGCAAGATCATTGAGGAGAACAGCGAATGAAAATTAGGCTGGGTACAGTGGCTCACGCCTGTAATCCCAGCACTTTGGGAGGCTGAGGTGAGGTGGGCTGATCACTTGATCCCAAGAGTTTGAGACCAGCCTGGGCAACATGGCAAAACCCCATTTCTACAAAAAAATATGAAAAATTAGCCCTATGTGGTGGCGCATGCCTGTGGTCCCAGCTACTGAGGAGGCTGAGGTGGGAGGATTGCTTGAGCCTGGGAGGTCGAGGCTGCAGTGAGCCATGAGCATGCCACTGCACTCCAGCCTGGGCAACAGAGCAAGACCCTGTCTCAAAAAAAAAAAAAAAAAGGAAAGAAAATTACAATGACACACTCTACAGTCAGAAACGCTGTCCTGTGCAGAGAAAACAACAGTCTTCCAGCTGCTGCTGTCTCCATCCATCTGTCTGAAGATTTAAGAAAAACTGACCTGCTTACTTGACTGATTCTCACTGGAAGCAAGGTAGCCTCCAAATGCCACCAAACTCTGCTCACTCGCTCTCTTTTATGGACTGAACGTGTCCCCAAAATTCCTATGCTAATGGCCTGACCCCAGTACCTCAGAATGCGGCTGTATGTGGAGTTAGGGTCTTTGAAGATGTGATTAAGGTTAAATGAGGTCATTAGGATGGCACTAATCTAATATGCACAGAGTCCTTATGAGAACAATTAGGACACCGATGCATGCACAGACAGAAGAGTGACCATCACACGGACACAGGGGGACACTGCCACCTGCAAGCCATGAGAATGGCCTCAGAAGAACCCAGCCCTGCTGACGCCATCATCAGTGACTTTCAGCCTCCAGAACTGTGAGGAAATGAATTTCTGTTATTTGAGTCACCCAGTCTGTGGCACCGTGTGATGGCAGCAGCCCTGCTCGACTAGCAGAGTCCCCCATTCCAGGTCTGCTCCAGCCTCCCTCACATCCAGCCAGCTCCTGTTCAACTTGCCCTCCCAGCCTCATCAGGCCCCAGCTCCCTACTGAAATCCTGATTCACTCCATCCCATTTGGTACTTCCTACACCCCACCCACCTGCCATCTTGCCTTTTTCTTAGAGCAGCCAACCTGAAGCTTTTGGTGAAAATAGTCTATTTTTTTTTTTTTTTTTTTTTTTTTTTGAGACAGTGTCTCCCTCTGTCACCCAGGCTGGAGTGCAGTGATGCAATCTCCTGTCTCAGCCTCCCGAGTAGCTGGGATTCCAGGCATCCGCCACTATGCCCAGCCAATTTTTGTATTTTTAGCAGATATGGGGTTTCGCCATGTTGGCCAGGCTGGTCTTGAACTCCTGGCCTCAAGTGATCTGCCCACCTCGGCCTCCCAAAATGTTGGGATTACGGGAGTGAGCCACTGTGCCCGGCTGAAAATAGTCTTCATAGGAAAAAAAAAAAAATTCTGGGTATAGTCAGGATGGCAAAGCAAGTGAACCAACCACAGGCTAGAATCAGATAGGTGACCACCTGGAGCATCACAGCCTCTGCACCGAGTGACCCTGAAGCCAATTGTGATCACCAGAGAGAGCCAGGAACATGAGATCTGCAGATCACAAAGCAATGTTTCCCCTCATCTCACGGATCTTGCTGATTCATGACAACACTTCTCTAGACTGTAATTAGCTCTTGATTTCTGTTTTCTAGATGGGGTGCCTACTCTTCTTCAGCAAGATGGGAACAGCTGAGTCTGAAGGAAGAGAAACACTGACACAGCAGCTGCCTCTCCCAGCAGCCACCATGGGAAGATTGACACCTGCAAGCGGAGTGTCCACTCAACCCGTGCTGAGGCTGGTAGACAGTGCTGAGTCACTTCTGGGCAGGCCTGCTCTGTGGGCTCTAGGATTCCTGCTTTGCCCTCCCTCTCAGGCACAATGACAACTACTGCTCAGTGCCAAACACTGCACCAGGTAGGCAACACGTGGCAGCGATGATTAGCCACAGAATCACATTTATATTCATTCTAATGAAACTGCCATTGCAAAATTATAAATGAGACAGTGAAAGATGTCTGACCTAACCAACTCCATCTTGCTGCTAACCTCCAAGCTGTCCTTGTTCATTCCTGGGACTCATTTTGTGGGGAACTTAGTTTATAGCTTATAGTTTAAAACAAAGACGATCACAGCCTTTTCCCAGAACAAACCCCTTCTTGCCTGGAAACTAGACTGCCTTTGCAGGACTAACAATTAGCCAAAAGATTAGAAATTATGGTTTAGGAGTCATGCAGCTGGAGATGACAAGGTTCTGACCCTCCCCAAATTGCTCCTGGGGATAACATTACTATTCTAAGGCCTGAGATCAGTGCTTGAGATATTTTGCAGACCCTGCCCTTGATGGGTCAGCTG
Source organism: Rhinopithecus roxellana (assembly GCF_007565055.1). NCBI lineage: Eukaryota > Metazoa > Chordata > Mammalia > Primates > Cercopithecidae > Rhinopithecus > Rhinopithecus roxellana. The sequence continues at coordinate 24,153,733 of NC_044557.1, forward strand.
GCACCACCCAGATCGATAAACTGGCTCATCTGGTCTTGTGGCCCCCACCCAGGATCTGACTCAGTACAAGAAGACAGCTCCGACTCCCTATGATTTCATCTCCAACCCAACCAATCAGCACTCTCAACTCACTGGCCTCCCACTACCCACCAAATTATCCTTAAATACTCTGATCCCCAAATGCTCGGGGAAGCTGATTATGACGACCCTGAATGCTTGGAGTAATAATAAAACTCCTGTCTCCCGCATAGCCAGTTCTCTGGGAATTACTCTTTCTCTGTTGCAATTCCCCTGTCTGTCTAGGCAGTGGAGAAGGTGAACCCATTGGGCGGTTAATTAACATTCATGACAATCTTGCAACACACTATTGTTAGCTCCATGTCTTTTTCCAGAAAAAGATATGAGTCTGAAAGAGGTAAAATGACTTGCTCAAGGTCACACTGGTCAAATGTGGAAGAATCAGGATTCCAACCCCAACACCCAGGTTCTCTCTGCTACCGCCATGGTACAAGCAAACCGCGGGAGGACTGAGCATGACCAATGAACAGGCTGCTTACCTCACGGAAGGAGGCTCATGCAGATAATACTCAGTGTAGTGCAGACCCAGGTGACACAAGGTCTGCCAGCTCATCTGAAAGCAGAAGGTCCACCTGTGGACTTGCTGCGGGGCCAGGGAATAGAGGAGAGCCACGGAGCAGACAGCAGGGGTGAAGATGAGCACGGCATAGGGACCCATGGCAGCCACAGCCAGGGCACCTCCTCCAGCCAGGAGAAAGAGGTACCTGAAAGAGAAGGGACACCCTGGGGAGAATGACTCAGAACCACACAGCAAAGGAATCACTGCAGATGTCACTCCAGGGAACCCTATCTGAGTAGACCCCACACAACACCTACAGTAGCCGTGCTGTTAGCACTCTGGGGCCTTCCTTTTGTTCTTCAGAAGGAAACAATCACAGGAGAAAGAGCCAGGGTAAATTTGTAAACTTCCGCCTTGGAGACAAATCTTCTTAATCTTCTTTTTTTTTTTTTTTTTTTTTAGACAGGGTCTCTTTCTGTCACCCAGGGTGAGTACAGAGTTACAATCATGGCCTTGACCTCCTGGGCTCCAGTGATCCTCCCACCTGGGATGGACTAAAGGTATGCACCACCATGCCTGTTAACTTTTTATTTTTTTAGAGATGGGGTCTTGGTGTGTTGCCCAGTCTCAAACGCCTGGCCTCAAGCAATCCTCCTGCCTTGGCCTCCCAAAGTGCTAGGATTACAGGCATGAGCCACATCCCTGGCCTGGAGACAAATCTCAATTCCTGCCTTAGTGGCCCTGGAACCTCTCTCTTTGATGCCCACCATTCAAGCGATTCCCACCCAAGGTATTCCACCACCTGCCCCTGACAGTCCTGGAAGTCTGGCTAGCAAGGACATCTTTGAAATCTCCTGGTACGTTGTCTGACTGAAACGTGCTGTGAACCTAGTGTAAAGGATCTCGAAGAACGTCCAAGACATCCTCTCAAGATGAGCGCCTTCCTTTTCACCAGGTTGCGCTACCCGGAAGCATTCCAGAGGCTGACAGAGAAAGGAGACTCAATACTTCCCTTTGAAAAGTGAAAACTCAGAAAAATCTTTATATCCACCCTTCATCCTCACTACTGCACCTTAAGATCTTATGAGTTAGGATTTTGTTTTATTAAAGTTTATACAGTTTAGGCCAGGCACAGTGGCTCACACTTGTAATCTCAGCACTTTGGGAGTCCAAGGAGGGAAGATCACTAGAGGCCAGAGTTTGAGAGCAGCCTGGGCAATATAGCAAGATCTCATCTCTACAAAAAAAATTTTTAATAGCCATGCATGGTGGCACACCTGTAGTCCTAGCTACTCAGCATTCTGAGCGGGCAGGATCACTTGAGCCCAGGAGTTAGAGGCTACACTTGAGCCATGATCGCACCATTGCACTCCGGTTTGGGTAACAGTGCAAGATCTTGTCTCTAAAAAAACCCAAAAGGTTGTTACAGTTTATTATATCCTGTCATGAAAAATCGGCACAATCACCGCAGATGAAGTCATTGCAGAATCTTTTTTTCTTTTTTTTAGACGGAGTCTCACTCTCTTGCCTGGGCTGGAGTGCAGTGGTGCGACCTTGGCTCACTGCAACCTCTGTCTCCCGGGTTCAAGCGATCCTCCTGCCTCAGCCTCTGGAGTAGCTGGGATTACAGGCACCTGCCACTATGCCTGGCTAATTTTTGCATTTTTAGTAGAGACGGGGTTTTGCCATGTTGGCCAGGCTGCTCTTTAACTCTTGGCCTCAGTCTTAGACACTGTCTCAAACTCCTGGTACAGTGTTAGACACTGTACTTAAGGTGATCTGCCCACCTTGGCCTCCCAAAGTCCTGGGGTTATAGGCGTGAGTCACCGCGCCCGGCCATTGCAGAATCTGGACTCCTTTTTGACAGCACCAACACTGGCTTTTGGGGCCCCCTGACTTTCTTCATTCTGTCCTTGCATTCCTTTTGCTGTTTTCTTGGTGTCTTTTTCTCTCATCTGGGCTATGTCTTACAAGATTATGCTTGGGTTCACTTTTTTTTTTGCATAATCCAGGGAATCATAAATCATGCCAATTATCTTGCTACAACAAAATGCGGTCAGAATCTAAATACAAAGATGATCTCCATCTTGTATATCATGTCCAGGAGATCTTGTACATTTTGGCTAGTTTTTCCCAAATTTCTTTCTCAGTACTGTTGCCTTCCCAGAGTGAAGGATGACCACGACCGTATGTTTCCACCGAAGTTGTCAGTTGATTATGAACTCCTTTGTCTGGATAGCTGCTGTGTCTTTCATCACAGTGGCCAATTTTCAGGTGGCCAGGGAGGAAAAGAGCAGTGTTTGTCTTGTTTTTAAGACAGGGTCCCTGTTGCCCAGGCTGGAGTGCAGTGACACGATCATGACTCACTGCAGCCTTGACCTCCCCAGCTCAAGAAATCCTCCCACCTCAGCCTCCCTAGTAGCTGGGACTATCGGCACACACCACCATACCTGGCTAATTTTTAAAATATTTTTTGTAGATATGGAGATTTGCCGTGTTGCCCAGGCTGGTCTCGAACTCCCAGACTCATGCAATCCTCCTGCCTTGGCTTCCCAAAGTCTTGGGATTACAGGCGTGAGCCAGGGTGCCTGGCCAGTGTTTTTTTAATGTTGTAAAATACCCACATTGATGAAATGGTTTGTGAATCATGCCTCTCTCAGAAGCCAAGGAGATGTGGATCTGCAGAGGCCTGGGAAGGTTCACATTATGCACACTTGGTTCTTCCTTCTGCATTATATGGAGGCTTGTTGTTTTTTTTTTTTTTTTTTTTTTGAGACGGAGTCTTGCTCTGCCACCCAGGCTGGAGTGCAGTGGCCGGATCTCAGCTCACTGCAAGCTCCGCCTCCCGGGTTTACGCCATTCTCCTGCCTCAGCCTCCCCAGTAGCTGGGACTACAGGCGCCTGCCTCGTCGCCCGGCTAGTTTTTTGTATTTTTAAGTAGAGACAGGGTTTCACCGTATTAGCCAGGATGGTCTCGATCTCCTGACCTCGTGATCCGCCCGTCTCGGCCTCCCAAAGTGCTGGGATTACAGGCTTGAGCCACCGCGCCCGGCCCCTGGAGGCTTGTTTTTTAATTGGTGCCAAATTAATAAAGTTGAATGAAGGGGTCAGAAAAAGTGTGGAATAGCTGGGCGTGGTGGCTCATGCTTGTAATCCCAGCACTTTGGGAGGCTGAGGCGGGCAGATCACTTGAAGTCAGGAGTTCAAGGCCAGCCTGGCTAACATGGTGAAACCCTGTTTCTACTAAAAATACCAAAAAAAAATTAGTAGGGCGCGGTGGCGGGCCCCTGTAATCCCAGCTACTCCAGAGGCTGAGGCAGGAGAATCGCTTGAACTCGGGAGGCAGAGGTTGCAGTGAGCTGAGATCACACTGCTGCACTCCAGCCTGGGTAATAGAGAGAGACTCCGTCTCCAAAAAAAAAAAAAAAAAAAAAAAAAAAAAAAAAAAAAAAAGAGAAAAAGAGAAAAAAAAAAGAAAAGAAAAAAGGACTGACTGGTCAGGGAAAGCGAGTCAAAGAAGCTTAGAATTTCTCTACCAACTCAGAACCAGGAAACACCATTGCAAGGCAAATGTGTGTTACGGCTCTGGGCACAGTGCCAGGCACAGGTTAGCAAGAACCACTTTTTTTCTTGGGGGAGAACGTTAAGTGTCTCAGTGTGAAAGCATCTATTACTCAAAAGTCTGGGCCATTTCTGTGCTTCTCTTTGAGCCTGTGCTTGGGGTGACTTCCCCACTTAACGCCCCAGTTAACACTGTGGTCCTTCACTTCCCTGCTATGGGAAAACAATAGGGGGAACATTTATCCTTTACACAGCAACCCTCCCACCCAGAGGCAACTCCCTAGAAGTTTTATAAATATTAAATTGTCTGTACATGGACAATGTAGAATGTGTGACTTTGCGATTGCTTGTTTCATTCTAGGCATTGTGCTAATAATCCTTTATGAGAAATATACTTATTTAATATTTAAAATAACCCCATGAGATAGGCATTATGTTTTCTGTTTTATAGATAAGAAGAGGGCATTTGGGTGAAGTATATTCACATACACAAGGACACTTAGTTAGGTGAGGGAGTTAGGACTCAACAGGCTGAATCCAGAGTGAGAAGTCTTTTTTATTTTATTTTTATTTTTTTGACAGGCTGAATCCAAAGTGAGAAGTCTTTTTTATTTTATTTTTATTTTTATTTTATTATTGTTTTATTTTTATTTTATTTATTTCCAGTCTCGCCCTGCTGCCCAGGCTGGAGTGCAGTGGCATGATCACGACTTACTACAACCTCAACCTCCTGGGCTCAAGGGATCCTCCTGCCTCAGGCTCCTAAGTAGCTGGGATTACAGGCATGTACCATCACACTTGGCTAATTTTTTGTACTTTTCATAGAGACAGGGGTTTTGTCATATTGCCCAGGCAGGTCTCAAATGCCTGGGCTCAAGCTATCCACTTGCCTCAGCCTCCCAATTACTAGGATTACAGGTGTGAGCCACTGCATCCAGCCAGAAACTGAGCAATCTTCACCCTAAGGTAACTCCATGAGGATTAATCCTAATTTTTGCACTCACGTTTCTTTATTGTTTTGAGATTCTTTCTTAAAAGGAAACTTCTTTACAGCTGTTCCCCAAGTCCAATCTCCATAAGTGAAGTTAAGGGCCATCAGACAGTCGTGAACACGTGATCATACTATTGTTTAATCAAATTCCACAATCCTAACTGATCTAGATACAGCTATATTTTATTTAAGAAACCCAATATAATCAACCCAAATGTCCATCAGTGACAGACTGGATTAAGAAAATGTGGCACATATACACCACGGAATACTATGCAGCCATAAAAAAGGATGAGTTTGCGTCCTTTGTAGGGACATGGATGCAGCTGGAAACCATCATTCTCAGCAAATTATCACGAGAACAGAAAACCAAACACCGCATGTTCTCACTCATAGTTGGGAACTGAACAATGAGATCACTTGGACTCGGGAAGGGGAACATCACACACCGGGGACTATTATGGGGAGGGGGGGGGGGAGGGATTGCATTGGGTCTTATACCCGATGTAAATGACAAATTGATGGGTGCTGATGAGTTGATGGGTGCAGCACACCAACATGGCACAAGTATACGTATGTAACAAACCTGCACGTTGTGCACATGTACCCTAGAACTTAAAGTATAATAATAATAAAAAAAGAAAGAAACCCAATATATGAAAATCCTAATTCCCAAAATAAGTGAATTATTAGGAAGTGGCCCTTTGACAACAGATTTTCACTTTACGAAAGGACATTCCACAAAACCTTGTTAAAAATAGGGACTGTCAGGGGGAAAGGGTTGAAAAACTTACTGTTGGGTACTGTGCTCACTACCTGGGTGATGGGATCAATCGTACACCAAACTTCAGCATCATACAATATACCCATGTAACAAACCTACCCATATACCCCCTGAATCTAAAATAAAAGTTGGGATTATTTTTTAAAATGTATTTCAAATTAGCTGGGCATGGTCGTGCGCACCTGTAGTCCCAGCTACTGGGAAGGCTGAGGCAAGAGAATCCCTTGAGCCCAGGAGGTGGAGGTTGCAATGAGCCAAGATCATGCCATTGCACTCCAGCTTGGGTGACAGAGAGAGACTCTGTCTCCAAAAATACATATAAGTAAATAAAATTAAAGATGTATTTGCAACTTTTCAATTTAACAGAAAATCATGTAGCCACGTTAACAATACACTTGCCATTTCTGTTCTACATTCAGTTAAGTTCTTGCCTTTTGTCTATGTTAAAAAAATAAAATCTTACATGAACAATCTAAAAAGATAGGTACTGTCTCTAATGTGTTGAGGTTATTTGATATTAAAAAAATTATTAAAATCAAGTCATCACATCTCTAGTGACAATAATTTTTGAACTTCAAATGATCATATAGCTAATCTAACAAGATTCATTTTGACTTATTTCATTTCTCTGAGAATTCATATAAAGGCACTTTAAAAATCACATTTAGTTATGATAAAACTTATACTGATGTAACTTTGTGTAAAATGTAATTTGATCGAAAACAATAAAATTCCATAAAATTAGGTCTATTCAAGAATATCTGAGATCTATGGTTGACAGAGATATATCCATTTGGAGAATTCCTGTACCATTGCAACAACTGTCTCTCCTGAGAGTTTATTTTCATACACTTGCCATTTAACGTGAACCCAGCAAACCTTACGTCAGTGCAGACAGGGTGTGAATTTCCAATTTAGTTTTACTCTATTACACATACTCATTATCAAGCAATCAATAATCAGTGACAGTGAGAGTAAGTTAAAAACAATTGTAATTAATGTATTGTAATCTTTACATCTGCAGTCTACTCTGCTTTTTGCCCTACTATAGTATTTCTGGCTTTTTCTTTCTTTCTTTTTTTTTTTTTTTTTTTGTAGAGGCTTGCTCCATTGCCCAGGCTGGAGTGCAATGGCGCAATCTCGGCTCACTGCAACCTCCACCTCCTGGGCTTAAGCGAGTCTCCTGCCTCAGCCTCCTGAGGAGCTGGAACTATAGGCGTGAGCCACCATGCCTGGCTAATTTTTTTGTATTTGTGGTAGAGACAAGGTTTCGCTATGTTGGCCAGGCAGGTCTCGAACTCCTGGCCTCAAGTAATCTGCCCGCCTCAGCCTCCCAAAGTGCAGGGATTACAGGCGTGAGCCGCCGCGCCCGGTCACTATCATATTTCTGGATATAAGAGTAAAAATAGCCATCCAGCCTACCTGGCACGAGTGGAGAATGAATCCATGATGCAGAGATAATTGAACAGAAATGCAAAGGGAAATGCAGCCCCCTGGTAAAATGATACAGGATGGAGAAAGAACAGCCGAAGCCACTCCATTAGGAACCAGAATAAAAAAGCCTGTCTTTTCCAGTGTCCTTAAGTGATGCCTTCCTCCAAGAGTAATCTCAACCAGGCTCTCTGGTCTTTTTATCTGGTTTAGTGGGGCTAGGGTGAGCAAAAGGCAAACAAAAGCTCTGGAGATAAGCAGAATAAAAACTGGCTTTCTGATTGAGGAACTGCACTATGGAAACCAAAACACATTTTGGGGTAACATTAATCATGATATGCACTGAAAACATTGCTTTTGGGAGTTGTGGCTTTGTTTCATTGACATAGCATACTATTTGCCTTTCCAGTTGTCACGCTGTCATATTTTCTTCACTAAGTTAATGAAAAATCTCATTTCCCAACTATGGACAGACAACTCTGTGGACTGAAAAGGGGAAACAAGAATGTGACCAGGAGGAAAGGAAGCAGGTTATTTTCTTTTTCTTTTTTTGAGATAGGGTCTGGCTCTGTCACCCAGGCTGGAGTGCAGTAGTGCAATGTCAGCTTACTGCAACCTCCACCTCCCCAACTCAAGTGACCCTCCCACCTCAGCCTCCTGAGAAGCTGGGGCTATAGGCATGTGCCACCATGCCCGGCTAATTTTTATATTTTTTGTAGCGATGAGGTTTTGCCATGTCGGCAAATCTTATTGATTGGGGAACTTTGAGCAAGTCACATCACCTCTCTGGGACTAAGCTTCACCTTAAAATTAGACATAATTATGCCTGTCTCAACAGAACCGTTATGAAAATCAGATAAAGCATGTAAAAGCATGGCATATAAAGCTGGCTGATTGAATGTAGCTGAAGGTAAAGTGATTCAATAATTAACATTACGAGCATTATTGGGCTACCATTTTATGACACTCTTTGCTAAGCACTACAAATATGGGAATGAGTAAGACGTAGTCCTGCACTCATGTGGCTCTCAGTCTACTAGAGAAACAGAAATGGAAATAAATACCTTTGTTAAAGAACTGTAGGTACACTGGTGTACAGAAGGGGATAAATAAATAATCACCTGCAGACATACAGAATCAAAAAGGATTTTGGAAGAGTGGAAATGCTGAAGTTGGCTCTCTATGAAAGGATGTTTCCAAACAGATGGGTTGCTTATTCTAGGCCACAGAAGGCACAAAGTCTTAGGCAACAGTAAAACAGTTAATGGGAATGCCGAGAGTAGTTTGGTTAGACCCTAACCCAGCAGTGCTAGAGGAATTAAAGACACACACACAGAAATATAGAGTGTGGAGTGGGAAATCAGGGGTCTCACAGCCTTCAGAGTTGAGAGCCTCGGACAGAGATTTACCCACATATTTATTGACAGCAAGCCAGTGTTAAGCATTGTTTCTATAGATTACAGATTAACTAAAAGTATTCCTTATGGGAAATAAAGGGATGGGACCTGGCTAGTTATCTGCAGCAGGAGCATGTCCTTAAGGCACAGATCACTCATGCTATTGTTTGTGGTTTAAGAACACCTTTAAACGGTTTTCCGCCCTGGGTGGGCCAGGTGTTCCTTGCCCTCATTCTGGTAAACCCACAACCTTCCAGCATGGGCATCATGGCCATCATGAACATGTCATAGTGCTGCAGAGATTTTGTTTATGGCCAGTTTTGGAGCCAGTTTATGGCCAGATTTTGGGGGCCTATTCCCAACATGTCCCCCTTCTTTGATTTGCAAAGCAACAAAAGCAAAGGCAGCTTTGTCACGGTGAGCTACTTCTTGCAGGAGTTGGGATCTGCATATGCAGACTACACAAAGACACATAACACAGATTAAAAGCACAATCATCATTGAAATCACAGAGCTTCCAAGTGTTTTTATCCATTTTAGTGGGTTACTAGCTGCTAATCTGTCTGTAGCTCCTTTAAGCACTCCAGTTCCTGGCATTAACGTCAGGTGTGCCTGGGATGCTTTAAATATTTGTTCTTTTAATTTTGCAATATCCGAAGTCAAGTTTGTAGAGTGTCCTTCTAGATGCTTTTTTTATTCTTTCCCAAATTTTGATCTTATTAAGAGTATTAATAGTTTCCACAAATCCTTATGTTTAGCTCCTACAGCGGGCCATATCATTTGAGGTTGAGGTGCCACTATATCGCCATGGTTCCAGATAATAGGAACTCTTGCCATACTTCTTACCATTTCTACCATCTGACCATTTTGTTCAGACCAGCTGAATATAGTGTGGCTGTGGCATGCAGACTGAGAGGTGCAATTTAAGCTAAACATCCCCTTAGGGGACCAATTAATAATGATTCCATAGGAATCGTTGCACAGCACCTCTGCCTGTTCTGCAATGCAGTCTTCCCAAACGAGTATGTTCATTATTTCTGGCCAGGTCCAATTCTGTTTACAAATAGGTTTTTGAGGGCAGTATGCCTCAATTCAATTATAGGAGCAGATTTATTATGGTAAATACTGAGGTCAGAAAGCCTGTGTAACTGTGTCGTAGGGTGATTACATCCAGGCATTATTGCCAGCCAGGATTGATAAATATGCCTAATAAGTATAATTGTTCTCTTGTCAGCCCTTGTTGAAGGAATACTCACAGCAATGGTGATCACCGCGATCATAGCTACCATTCAATTACTCATTGTGACTGGTTGTCCCGCTTTCCTCAGACTTTCTTCCACCAGCTGTGACAGCTTCTTGATCTGTCCCCAGGTGGGTGACTGTGTTTGGGGGGTGTTGCTCATGACAGTTGGGGTTCTCCTCAGCATCAGTCTTGAGATGGGTGCAACCGGGGGGTCCTCAGGATCCTCCCAGAATCCCTTCCTCGGCATCTGGCTCATGATAAGGTTTCAGGTGTCTTGATGGTATCCAAATCGGCTGTTGATTCAGTCCTGGAGAAACACAAGCATAACCTCGACCCCAAGTTATTATTTTAAGGTTGTATAACCGAATTAATGGCTCTTGAGTCAGTTAACATTCTCCATTTACCTGATTTTTTCTTAATTACGAAAACTGGAGAATTCTAAGGGGAAAATGTTGGAGCTATGTGCCCGTTTTCTAGTTGTTCAGTAACTAATTCCTCTAAAGCCTCCAGTTTTTCTTTACTTAGCGGCCATTGTTTTATCCAAATTGGCTTATCTGTTAACCATTTTAAAGGTATAGGTTCTGGAGGCTTTTAACAATGGCCGCCCTCAAAAACGATATCCTAAACCTTGGTGGGAACTTTGTCTTTCTGCTTGAAGTGGTTCCTTTAAAGCTTGCAAATTTTTTCCTAGTCCCATACCAGGGACATACCCATTTCATGCATCATATGTTGACTTTAAGGGCTATACAATTGTTCAGGAATTAGAACTTGTGCTCCCCATTGCTGTAACAAATCTCTTCCCCATAGACTTATAGGTAGAGAAGTTATAATTGGTTGAATAGTCCCAGGTTGTCCATCAGGCCCTTCACAGTGCAAAATATAACTACTTTGACATACTTCAGGGGCTTTACCAACTCCAACTATGTTAAATTGAGCGTGTTGATTGGCCATGCGGAAGGCCAGTGCTGTACAGAAATGATTGAAATGTCCGCCTCTGTATCTACCAAACCTTTAAATTTCTTTCCTGAATAGTTATTTCACAGGTAGGACGTTTATCAGTAATTTGATTTACCCAGTAAGCTGCTTTATCTTGTTTATTTGTGCTTCCAAATCCTCCTGTTCATTTAATTTCACTTTTCCCCTTTCCCACGTATGGCACAATCAGGAGTTGTGCTATGCGCTCTCTTGGCTCTGCTTTCCAGGGAGCAGAAGTAGAAATAACAATTTGAATTTCCCCATTATAATCTGAATCAGTGACTCCTGTTAGTACTTGTACCCCTTTTAAATTTAAACTAGACCTTCCTATAAGTAATCCCATCGTCCCCCCTCACAAGGGTCCACAAATTCCTGCTGGTACCTTTTGCAGTGGTTCCCGAGGCAGAAGGCTCACAACTTTTGGGCAGCATAAATCTACTGTGGCACTACTGGCTGTGGTGGGGGACAGACATTGCACAGGGGTGCGAATGGCCTGAGCTGGAAATGCCCGGGTTTAGAACAGGGCCGGGACGAGCCCCTCATGGCGTTTCCCGAAATGGGGTTCCCATCTTTATCAAACTTAGAGTGACACTGATTAGCCCAATGTTTTCCTTTTTTGCATTTTGAACAAATTTCAGGCGCAACAGTTTTCTTTTTTCCCCTATCTGGCGGCCTGACTTGCTGATTTTTTCTACATTCTTTTTTAGTATGACCATGCTTCCCACAGTTAAAACAAGCTCTAGGAAATGGAGTATTTCCTTTATCCACTCTCAGTCCTTCCATTGCCTGTGCCAACAAAGTAGCTTTATGCAGATTACCTCTGATACTGTCACAGGCCTTGATATAATCAATTAAATGTGCTTTCCCTCTAATAGGTCGCAGAGCAGTCTGGCAATCCGGATTAACATTGTCAAAAGCTAATAACTGAGCTCGGGCGGCGGCCGCGGGGGACAAAGGGCGGGCGGATCAGCGGGGAGGGGGCGGGGCGCGGCCAGGCCAGGCCCGGGGGCTCCGCATGCTGCAGCTGCCCCCGGGCGCCCCCGCCGCCGCCCTCGCCGCGGAGCCGCGCGGAGCTGAGCGGGCGAGCTAACCCGAGCCAGCCGGCGGGCGTCCCGGAGGCGGCGGCGCAGGGAGGGGCCCAACGCGCGCACGTGGCCCCGGCGGCCGCCAGGCGGACAGCGGCCCGGCGGGGGGCGCGGCGTTGGCGGCCCCGGCCCCCGGGCCGGGCAGTGGCGGCCCAGGACCACGCGTCTACTTTCAGAGCCCCCCCGGGGCCGCAGGAGAGGGCCCGGGTGGCGCGGACGATGAGGGCCCAGTGAGGCGCCAAGGGAAGGTCACCGTCAAGTATGACCGCAAGGAACTACGGAAGCGCCTCAACCTAGAGGAGTGGATCCTGGAGCAGCTTACGCGCCTCTACGACTGCCAGGAAGAAGAGATCCCAGAACTGGAGATTGATGTGGATGAGCTTCTGGACATGGAGAGTGATGATGCCCGGGCTGCCAGGGTCAAGGAGCTGCTGGTTGACTGTTACAAACCCACAGAGGCCTTCATCTCTGGCCTGCTGGACAAGATCCGGGGCATGCAGAAGCTGAGCACACCCCAGAAGAAGTGAGGGTCCCCGACCCAGGCGAACGGTGGCTCCCACAGGACAATCGCTGCCCCCCGACCTCGTAGCAACAGCAATACCGGGGGACCCTGCGGCCAGGCCTGGTGCCATGAGCAGGGCTCCTCGTGCCCCTGGCCCAGGGGTCTCTTCCCCTGCCCCCTCAGTTTTCCACTTTTGGGGTTTTTTATTGTTATTAAACTGATGGGACTTTTTGTGTTTTTATATTGACTCTGCAGCGCGGGCCCGTTAATAAAGCTAGGAGATGCCTTTGGTGCAGCTAAAAAAAAAAAAAAAAAAAAAAAAAAAAAAAAAAAAAAGCTAATAACTGCAACACTATATCCTGAGCAGCCGAATCTGCAATCACCTTTTTAAGAGACTCCTGTAACTGAGCTGTAAAATCCACATACAGTTCTTTTGGTCCCTGTTTTACAACACTAAAGGGAGGATATTGTTTTCCACCTGTGTGATTTTTTCCCAAGCTCTAATGCACACCCCCCTAAGCTGTTCTATGGCATCATCCTGCATGACCACTTGTGCATCTAAACCAGCCCTGCCGCCAACCCTAAAGTTGGTCTGCAGTTATATTAATTTGAGGTTGGGTCTGGGCGTTGCAAGCAGCCTGAACAGAAGCTTCATCTGCCCACGAAGTTTTAAATTGTAAGAACTGAGCAGGAGTCAGGCAAGTTCAAGTAAAAGCATCCCAGTCAGTAGAAATCATTCCACTGGAAACAGCAACATTCTTTAACAGTCCCATTACAAAAGGAGAACCCGGTCCATACTGATTAATAGCTTGTTTAAATTATTTGAGTTATTAAAAGGAAAAGGCTCAAATGTAGTTATAATGTTTCCCTGCTGATCAGGTGGGTGTATTCTAATAGGGAACTGCCAAGCCTCTATATCACCCTCTTGTCTAGTTTGCTGAATTCCTGCCTAAATAGAACTGAGAGTGATAAGTGCAATCCTTACCCCATAGAGAAAATAATTAGAACAGGAAGGGTAGCCTATTTTTTATTAAATGGTGCTATGGTCTGAATGTTTGTGTCCCTCCAGAATTCATATGTTGACATAAAACCTTCGAGGTTCTGTCCTCTCTGCCGAGCTTCACAACTGATATTTTATTGACTACTTGGCAATTAAAAGGTGGGACATTTGGGAGGTGATTAGGTGATGAGGGCTCTCATCAGACACAGAATCTCCAGCGCTTTGATCTTGGACTCCCCAGCCTCTACAACTGTTAGCAATAAATGTCTTTGCTTATAAATAACGGTAGTCGCCCTTATCCATGGTTTCATCTTCTGTGGGGTTTCGGTAACTTGTAGTCAAAGTCAGTCCAAAAATATTACATAGAAAATTCCAGAAATAAACAATTCTTGAGTTTTAAATTGCACACTATTTTGAGTAGCGTGATGAACTCTGATACCATCCTGCTCTCTCTAGGCCAGGACATGAATCATCCCTTTGTCCTCAGTATCCACATTGTTGATACTACCTGCCCATTAAGGCCTTCTCAGTTATCAGATACACTGTTGCAGTATCACAGTGCTTGTGTTCAAGTCACTCTTATTTTACTTCATAATGGCCCCAAAGCACAAAAGCAGCGGTGCTGGTGATTTGGATCTGCCAAAGAGAAACTGTAAAATGCTTTTTTTAAGTGAAAACGTGAAAATTTCTTGATTTAGAAAGGAAAGAAACCAAACCTATATTCTGAGGTTGCTAAGATCTATGGTAAGAATAAATCTTTTATCCATGAAACTATTGAGGAAAAGGAAATGTGTGCATAGTATATAGAGGGTTCAGTAATATCTGTGGTTTCAGGCATCCACTAGAGGTCTTGGAATGTATCCCCCAAGGATAAGAAAGGACTACTATACCCAGCCTAAGGTATAACTGTCTCTCAGTATGGTTGGGGAACTGGTTCCCGGATACCTGACGCCAAAATCTGCAGATGCTCAAGTCCCTGATAAAAAGTGGTGTAATATTTGCATATAACTAACTGATGCATACCCTCCCATATCCTTTCAATCATGTTTATATTATTCAGAATATCTAATACAATTCCTACATATCACTTCATTCACATGGCTTCAATGTAGTACTTGGCATGCAGCAAATTCAAGTTTTGCTTTTTGGAAACTTGTGTAATTTTTTTCTCCCAAATTTTTGATCCAACGTTGGTTGATGTCAACCAACCACAGATGTCAAACCCAAACGGCCAACTGTATTTTGTTATAGCAGCCAGAAAGAACTAAGTCCCTGAGTGTGATGGTCAGTTTTTTTTGTGTCAACTTGGTTAGGCTACATTCCCAAGTCATTAGTCAAACACTAATCTAGATGCTGCTGTAAAGGTATTTTGTGGATGTGATTAAAGTCCATCCCTCCTAAAGTGAACTGATGTTCACTTTAAGGAAGGGAGATTATCCTAGATAATCTGGGTGGGCCCGATTCAATCAGTTGAACGCCATAAGACAGAGCTGGGCTTCCCTGAAGAAATTCCTCCGGTGAACAATAGCCCTTGTATGAGAGTTCCAGCATAGTGTACAGATTTTGGACTTGCTTAGCTGGAGCCCCACAATCATATAAGCCAATTCCTTACAATAAACCTCTTGATATACATCTACTACTACTTCTGTTTCTCTGGTTGAAAACTGAGTATGTGACATCTGAGAGATAAAGGGTCAGAAGGTGTTAGGGTGGGGGCAAGTGGAAGCGGTTGGGGGTGGAGAGTCAGCTTTGCTTTTTTGGAGAATAAGTGTGTGATCGAACACACAGAAAGAGGAAGAGGAACACGAAATGAGAGAAGAGAGAAGTAGGCAGGGGCTGGATGTAGCTCAGAGATAGGTTTTGGAAAGCAGTGTGGATTTTAAGAGGAAGGGGAAATCAAATAACTGAATTTGGCTCTTATTTATTTTTCCATTTTTTAAAAAAATACATTATAGAAAAAAATATAGAGATGGGATCTTGCTGTGTTGACCAGGCTGGTCTCCAACTCCTGGCCTCAAGCGATACTCCCATCTCGGCCCCTCAAAGTGCTGGGATTAATTACAGGTGTGAGCCACGCGCCCGGCCTCAATTTGTCTTTTAGAGGATGATTTTGACTACAGGAGAACTACTTGGATCAGGGTTGGGGGGGTGAGATGAGGGAGTGTGATTTCAGAGGCCAAGTATGGAAGGAGCGAACAATTGAGAGAGACACATCAGCTGAGATTAGATTACAGAGGTGGTCGGGTTGACAGGGTAAAGTGTAAGCATGAGACCCAAGCTAGGACAAGCAGAACTTGCAGGTCTATTACAGATGTAGGGGTGAGAAGTGCCAGGGTGACTCTCGAGTGTCTGGCTTGAGCAACTGGGCAAATGGTGTGGATCAAAAAAGCAGCAGGTTGGAGGGAGGACGGGAGTGTTAATCGAAGTTCTGGAAGTTTTAGGTTCCATACGACTCTGAGTGGCGATGTCAATCAGTCAACCGAATATCAGGTGTGAAGATCGGCAGAGCGGGCAGAACCAGAGACATTCATTACAGAGCAAGCAGGTGGAGGGCACTTAACCTACAGGAAGGATAGAGAGAGAAAAGGGCCAGGAAAAGTCCTAATGTGTAGAGAAAGGCAGAGGCTGAAAAGAAGCAACGGTGAGGTCAGAGGAATATCTTTAGGGTGTGATCACGCCTACGCAAGTGGGTAAAATGAGGGCATAATGACGCGCACTGGATTGCAATAAACAGCTTTTATTCTTTTATCAGAGATAGTATCTAGCTTTGTAGCCCAGGCTGCAGTGCAGTAGCATGCTCACAGCTCGCTGGAGTGCAGTGGCATGCTCATAGCTCGCTGCAGCTTCATTGGGCTCAGGCGATCCTCTCGAGTAACTAGGGGTACAGGCGCAGGTCATTGTGACAGGCTTTTTCTTTTTTTTTTTTTTTTAGGAAGAGAGGGTCTCACTATGTTACCCAGGCTGGTCTCGCAGTCTCGCACTCCTGGCCTCGAGCGATCCTCCTGCCTCGGCCTTTCGGCCTCCCAAAGTGCTGGCCTGTGTCCAGCCTATGGCTGTTCCAAATTAGGGTCTACGGCCCCGCCCCGCGGCCACGCACAGTACTGTGCACCCAGCCTCGACGCTAACAACAGCCGCAAGCTTCCCTGGCCCCGCCCCGCAGAGTCCTCGCCCCACCCCGGCTCCACCCCTTTCCCAACCCTGCCAGGCGCTCCAATCGCGTGTGGAATTATCGCTCTACCCAGGCGGTGGTGTAGATCTCCGCTCCAATTGGGGCCGTACCATGGCGGAGAAGACTCAAAAGAGGTGGGTCTGCTGCTTGAGAAAAGCCCTTTCTCAGCTTTGCGTAGGGGTGGAACCTGTTCCTGGTCGCCAATGGTGGCGACTCAGAGGGTGTCTCATCCTGGGCCTTCGGGCTGAAGGTACCTCAAGCCCAGAACTGGCGTCCACTGAGGGAGGGGGCTACGGAGTGGGGGCGGGGAGGGCTGAGAAGGGACGCGGAGTCACCGCCTGGAAGGTTTTTGTTCCTGTCTGTCCTTCCCTCCCCGCAGGCGCCTGCGCAGAGGGGGTCTCCCGGCGGGGCTGCGAGGGGAGGGTGACGTCAGCTTTTTCCTGCGGCGCGGGGGGAGGCCGGCTCCCTTCTCCCGCATAATCGGCGGTGCTTGGGGCGGCTGTACCCCACGGCTTGGCGCTGGATTCTCTGCTGCATGTTGCGAGACCCCCACGCCAGTGCTGGCCGCACCCCAGGCCCTTCCTGTCTCTGGAGGGTGGTGTGTGTAAAGGGATTTATGGTCGCTGTCAGAAAGGGGGCCGCGCCTCGAACTGTGACACACACGCACGCACACACACACTATATATTAAGATGCAGGGAGTACATGCGCAGATTTGTTGCACAGATATATTGCGTAATGGTGAAGTTTGGGCTTCTAGTGTACTTATCACCCAAATATAGTGAACGTTGTACCCGATGGGTAATTTTTCAGCCCTCACACCCCTCCTACCCTCGCTGCTTTTAGAGTACCCAGTGTCTGTTCAGTTTCCCTCTTTATGTTTCTGTGTACTCATTTTAGCTCCAACTTAAAAGTGAGAACATGTGCATTTGATTTTGTTTCTGAGTTATTTCATACCGTAATGGCCTCCAGTTCCATCCATGTTGTTGCAAAAGACATGATTCCTTTCTTTTTTATGGCTCTGTAGTATTCCATCGTATAGATACACATTTCCTTTATCCAGTCATCCGTTGATGAACACTTAGGTTGATTCCATACTTTGCTATTGTGAGTAGTACAGTGATAATCAAAGGAGTTTAATTGTCTTTAGTACGATGGTTTTCTCTGAGTAGATTCTGGGTCGAATGGTAGTTCCATTTGGATTGGTAGTTCTGTATGAATTGCTGGGTCCAATGGTACTTCTGTCTTTAGTCCTTTGAGAAGTCACCATACTATTTTCTTTCTTTTTTTTTTTTTTTTTTTTTTTTTGAGACGGAGTCTGGCTGTGTCGCCCAGGCTGGAGTGCAGTGGCGCGATCTCGGCTCACTGCAAGCTCCGCCTCTCGGGTTCATGCCATTCTCCCGTCTCAGCCTCCGAGTAGCTGGGACTACAGGCGCCCGCCACCACGCCCGGCTAATTTTTTGTATTTTTAGTAGAGACGGGGTTTCACCATGTTAGCCAAGATGGTCTCGATCTCCTGACCTCGTGATCCGCCCGCCTCGGCCTCCCAAAGTGCTGGGATTACAGGCTTGAGCCACCGCGCCCTTCCCATACTATTTTAAATAGATGAACTAATTTACATTCTCACCAATAGTGTATAAGGTTAGAACTGTGACATTTTCTGCCAGGCGTGGAGTGGACAAGCTCCTTTGTAAACATGTGAGGACGGCAATTTTGGCTTCTTCTCCGGTAGTCTTCATTGCTGGGGTCTGTTGGTGGCTGTTGGTGGCTGGGATGACACAAGTGCAAAAGTAAAGCCATTTCGAACAGCAGCAGTGTTGAGCTCCCTCTGCTGACTCTTTTTGAAAAAGAAAACTGACATTGTTTCTGGTGCCATAAATTAAAATTTAGATTTTTCTTCCATTTAAGCAGATACTCTATAATTTTTTTTTCGTAAGCTAAAGAGGAACAGATGTGTTATAAATATTATGTGCAGTAGATAGTAGCTTACAGTGAAGATGAAGGTATTGTTGACTTGTTACTTTAACAGATCTGAGGTTAAGTCTTGCCCTCCCATCTGCCGACTCACCTCTCTGCTCCCACCACTCCGAGACACAGAGGGGTCCTTGCAGAGATATTGGGACCACGTTTTAGTTGGCCTAGTTGTGAATTAATTCTTCCCTGCCCCACTGAGAAGTGTGCTGATTGTGATGCAAGCATTACCTGGAATCTCTCCCTTGGGCGTAAAACTGAAGGCAGGGGGCACTTGTGAGTCTCTCCTACTCTCAGTTGCCCAGGACAAGTTAAATGTTAGATAATGCTCTTTTCGTAATGAGAAGGAAGCTGAGGAAATGGAAAATTGCAATGAGAAATAAGGTCTAAAACAAGAGACATTTTATAGAGGCTAATTTATTTGACCAGGGCTTAATAAAACTGCATATTTTACCATAAAAACCCACTTTAAATGAAAAGTATCAGAGAAATGACATTTACAGATGGTGATACATTCAAGGACAGTGTCATTCATTTATCATGGAAAAACATCTGGAGTGACAGGATGTTTCCAGAAAACTTTCAACTAGAAGAGAGATGACTGATTTCAGGACAGTAATGCCCCAGGAATGAACTCTGCTCCAAGAAATTTCTAGTCTCTGAATTTCAGTTTTTTCTGTAATATGAGAGGGTTAGACCAGATGATTTTCTGCTTTTACTAAAAGTTTTCTTTCTTTTACTTTCTTCTAATTTCTTTCTTCTAATCTTACTAAAATCTTTCTTCTCCAATACAGTAGGAGGGCTACATATTTTCTGTTATTTCAGCAGATTGACTTTTTTTTTTTTTTTTTTTTTTTGAGACAGTCGCTCAGGTTGGAGTGCAGTGAAAGCTTTGCACCATGCCTGGTTCCTTTTTTTTTTTTTTTTTTTTTTTTTTGAGATGGAGTCTCACTCTGTTGCACAGGCTAGAGTGCAGTGACGCAGTCTCAGCTCACTGCAACCTTTGCCTCCCGGGTTCAAGCAATCATCCTGCCTCAGCCTCCCGAGTAGCTGGGACTACAGGTGCCCACCACCACACCTGGCCAATTTTTGTATTTTTAGTACAGACGGGGTTTCACCATGTTGGCCAGGCTGGTCTCGAACTCCTGACCTCAAGGAATATGCCCACCTCGGCCTCCCAAAGTGCTGGATTACAGGCATGAGCCACTGCACCTGGCCCAGATTGACTCTTGACAGGCTGTATCACCCAGAAGGACCATTGGTACGATTTCATTGACTTATGCCTTGTAAAAAGTCAGAGCCTGACAAAATGATGGAAACAGCTGGAGCTGTGTCTATTCTCAAAACCATTTCTTGAAGATAGACTCAGGGATTATTAGTGTTTTCTATTTAATACATTATTTTTTTCTTTACTTAGATCTTTAAAAATACCCTGCGGTGTGAAGGTTTGTCCACCCTAAATTGTGAAAGAAAAATTTGTGTGTGTCTTTTTTTTTTTTTAGTTCATCACACTAGTAGGGAAATTGGTACAATCTGAAAAATAGTTTTCATCTTACTTTGCCTGTATTTTAGGGAATACTTTGGGGTAAGATTCTGGCATAGAAATGATGGAGAGACATGTTAATGAAAGAATCTTTACCCTTCTGACTCTCACAGCTATATTTTTAGAACTCTTTTGTGAGCTTCAAAATCTGTATTTTCAATTACTTATTGGGCATATCTGGTGACTATTCCATAGATACCTCAGACTGAGTTAATCTAAAATTTAGCCAAATGACTTTTTTCTCTGAAATCTGCCCCTCCTCCCATAGGCTATTCTCAGATGGTGCCATTAGTTTTCCAGATCAGAAACCTAGAGGCTTTGACTTTGCTCCTTGGCTCCTGACTTTTGGTTAGTTTTTTCTTTTCTTTTTTCTTTTTTTCTTTCTTTCTTTTTTTTTTTTTTTTATTTGAGACAGGGTTTCACTCCATCACCCAGGCTGGAGTACAGTGGTGCGATCTCGGCTCACTGCAACCTCTACCTCCTGGGCTCAAGCAGTCCTCCCGCCTCAGCCCCCAAAGGTAGCTGGGAGTACAGGTGTAAGCCACCATACCCAGCTAAGTTTTGTATTTTTTGTAGAGATTGGGTTTTACCATGTGACCCAGGCTGGTTTGGGTTGTTTTTCTGGCATAAATGAAGCTGAGTCAGAGCGAGTCAGAGCAGCTGATTTTGAGCCCTGGAATTTGAGTTTCCCTCTCCATCAGAAATCATCACTTCCCAGGAAGGGGACAGGATGGCACCAGTTTCCTTATTTCACTCCATGCCCCTCACCCCCATCCTTCTGTAGTTGATATGGTTTGGCTGTGTCACCACCCAAATCTCATTTTGAATTGTAGTTCCCATAATTCCCACATGTTGTGGGAGGGACCAGGTGGCGATAATTGAATCATGGGGGCCGTTTCCCCCATCCTGTTCTCATGATAGTGAGTGAGTTCTCACAAGATCTAATGGTTTTATAAGGGACTTCTTTCTTCACTGGGCACTCATTCTCCTCCCTGCCACCATGTGAAGAAGGACGTGTTTGCTTCCCCTTTTGCCATGGTTGTAGGTTTCCTGAGGCCTCCCCAGCCATGCTGAACTGTGAGTCAATTAAACCTCTTTCCTTTATAAATTACCCAGTCTCAGATATGTCTTTATTAACAGTGTGAGAACAGACTAATACACTAGTCAAACTTATTTCCCCTCCACAGAGAAGAAAGCAAATACAGTTTGCTCTTTATATCCATCCACATCCATGGATTCAACCAACCTCAGATTGAAAATAGGAAAAAAAAAATTGTGTCTGTAAACAATACAGTATAACTATTTTCATAGCATTTTCATTATATTAGGTATTGTAAATTATCTAGAAATGACAAAGTATGAGAGGATGTGTATAGGCTTTATGCAAATATTGCAGCATTTTATATCAGAGACTTGAACATCTGAGGATTGGTCTGGGAACCAATCTCCCAGATACTGGATACTGAGGGATGTGACTATACACACTTTATGGTCCTTGGGGCCTGTAACAAGGAATGGAAAGTACCTACCTTCAACGTTGCCTAGAAACCAGATTTTTATTAAATGTGTTTGTTGCCAAGTCTTGTTTCTATTTCCTAGACATACCTGCAGCTTCTCCTATGTGCTACCAGTGCATTTGATATGGTTTGGCCCTGTGTCCCCACTCAAATCTCATCTTGAATTATAATGCCCACCTGTTGAGGAAGGGACGCGTAATCCGAGTGATTGGATTATGGGAGTGGTTTCCCCCATGCTGTTCTCATGATAGTGAGTGAATTCTCACAAGACCTGATGGTTTTATAAATGGTAGTTTTCCCTGCCCTCTCACTGTCTCTCTGTCCTGCTGCCTTGTGAAGAAGGTGCCTGCTTCCCCTTTACCTTCCGCCATGATTGTAAGTTTCCTGAGGCCTCCCCAGTCATGTGGAACTGTGAGTCAATTAAACCTCTTTCCTTTATAAATCACCCAGTCTCAGGGAAGTTCTGTATAGCAGTGTGAAAACGGACTAATACAGCATTTCAGGCCTGCATTATCTCTGTAGGATTAGACCAGCTGCCTCCCTGACCCCCACCACCGCCAAGTACTTCTTCATACAAGTGTCAATTATCTGCATACCATTTTGTGACATTGTTGGCTTGGGAATGGGAATCCTTCAGTGACTTCTTGCCTACAGTTGCAAATTCAAATCCCTTGTCATGGTGTACAAGCTTGTTAATGGGCTGGTCCTGCTTTTCCTCTCAGCCTTACCTGCTCCCTTTCTCTTCATGACTTTCGTGCTTCTACTCATTCAGTGATGTCCAACCTGGGAGAGGGAAGAGGTTTTTACTTTGTTACTTACTAGTCTCTGCTTAGATGTATGCATATGGTATTTCAACATAGATAGAACAGGTAAAATCGTGTTTTAATATTTTTACATAAGTGTTCTTGCACAAACATTTACACCTTTCTTTTCTTTTCTTTTTTTTTTTTTTAGATGGAGTCTTGCTCTGTCGCCCAGGCTGAAGTGCAGTGGCGCTACCTCGGCTCATGGCAAGCTGCGCCTCCTGGGGTCATGCCATTTTCCTGCCTTAGCCTCCCCAGTAGCTGGGACTCTAGGCGCCCACTACCATGCCCGGCTAATTTTTGTATTTTTAATAGAGACGGAGTTTCGCCATGTTGGCCAGGTTGGTTGGTCTCAAACTCCTGACCTCAGGTGATCCACCCACCTTGACCTCCCAAAGTCCTGGAATTACAGGTATGAGCCACCATGCCCAGCCCAAAGTGGAACAATTGGAAATCAAAATTTTGAAAAATCCAAACAAAATTACAAAGACAAAATATCTAAAATGTTAGTGTTATTTCATAGTAGCTGAGAGCAGATTTAACACCATGAATGTCATTGCCATTTAGAAAAATTCTTTTCTTGCCGGGCGCGGTGGCTCACGCCTGTAATCCCAGCACTTTGGGAGGCCGAGGTGGGCGGATCACGAGGTCAGGAGATCGAGACCATCCTGGCTAACACAGTGAAACCCTATCTCTACTAAAAATACAAAAAAATTAGCTGGGCGTAGCGGCGGGCACCTGTAGTCCCAGCTACTCAGGAGGCTGAGGCAGGAGAATGGCGTGAACCCGGGAGGCGGAGCTTGCAGCGAGCCGAGATCGCGCCACTGCACTCCAGCCTGGGGGCAGAGCAAGACTCCGTCTCAAAAAAAAAAAAAAAAAAAAAAAAAAGAAAGAAAAATTCTTTTCTTAATGAAAAGAAGTTTCCTAATAACCATCACTGTAATGGGGAAGTCATTTGATGCACTTCCTCATGTCAGTTCATGGTTCAGCTAGGGTCAGTGTTTACATACAGCTTTGTCAAACGAAAGATAACAGCAGAATATAAAAAAGCATCAATAAGTTATATGGAAATTATTAGTCTTTTGAACAATTTGTACTACAATTTATATTACTTTGTGAAAAGTTTCTCGTGTGTGTGTGTATATATATATATATATGAGAGTAAATAGAAATATTTGTAAATTTTAAATTTCTAAGTATTACTTTGCTGGTTGTTAAATAGTTTAAATGTATATTTTTTCACCCTGCCTTTACAAAAATAATGGCATATTACATACTGTCCATTTTCTCACTTCACTTTTTTTACTTTTAACAATATAGCTTGGAGATCATTCCATTTTTTTTTTTTTTTTTTTTTTTTTTTTAAGAGATGAGGTCTCACTATGTTCCCCAGACTGGTCTTGAATTCCTGGGTTTAAGCAATTCCCCTTCCTGGCCTCCCAGAGTGCTGGGATTACAGGTGTAAGCCACTGTGCACAGCCATTCCAAAATCTTGACAAGGGATTATTCATTCTTTTTCATGACCATGTAATAGTCCATAGTATACCATAATTTATTAACTAGTCTTCCACTGATGAATATCTAGGTTGTTTTCAGCTGTTTGCTGTTTAGAAACATGCTGGTATTAAAAGAAAAGGTTCAAAACTCTTCTCAAGCATTTTAATACTATAGCACATGTGATTTGGGATGATGGACAGTATACCAATTGAAAAATTTATAATCTATTACAACCTTACCCTCTTACCATTGACTCCATTTTTCCATCTTTTTTTTTTTTTTTCCTGAGATGGAGTTTCACTCTTATTGCCCATGCTTGAGTGCAATGGCACAATCTCGGCTCACTGCAACCTCCGCCTCCCAAGTTCAAGCGATTCTCCTGCCTCAGCCTCCCGAGTAGCTGGGATTACAGGTGCCCGCCACCACACCCAGCTAATTTTGTATTTTTAGTAGAGATGGGGTTTCTCCATGTTGGTAAGGCTGGTGTCGAATTCCCGACCTCAGGTGATCCGCCCACCTCGGCCTCCCAAAGTGCTGGGATTACAGGTGTGAGCCACTGCACCTGGTCTTTTTTTCCATCATTTTTTAAACCTTGTTTTCATTACAGTGTCAGGGTAGCTTCTCCAACAGTATTTTTAATCTTACCCCTGGTAAATGTTACCTTTTTCTTGCTACAGTGTGAAGATTGCTCCTGGAGCAGTGGTATGTGTAGAAAGTGAAATCAGAGGAGATGTAACTATCGGTAAGAAAATAGTTTATTTACTGTTTTTCAAGAATTAGTGTGATTTAATCTATTTTAGTGCTTTACAATTAGATACTGTCTTCCATGTTTATTTCACGGATGTCCTAGTTTTATTGACAAAATAATGCATTTTCTCCTATGTGTTTAAAATTTCTGAAGGAATACAGTGTGATGGAGGCTGTGTTTAAACTCCTATCTGAAATACTAATGAGGCTGTATAACAAAGTCATTCATGTATTTGAGAGAGATCTGTTGTGTACCTGCAATGTGCCAGGCACTGTGCTACGGTGCTGCCTTTGTGGAGCTTCGTGGAGAGCGTGGGCCACGGAGTCAACGGACCTGGGCTGCTTTGCTCCCTTTTCCTTTCTTGCTGGGTTACTTTGGACATATTACTTAACCTCTCTAACCTTGATTTTTTTTTCCCCATCTATATAATTGTGTATATCAGGATCAAGTTTGGCTGCATGTAGGGGTGGCTTACACCTGCAGAGGTTTATTCTCTCGTATAAAAAGTTTTGAGGTAAGTAATGCAGGGCTGATAAGTTGATTGTCCAGCGTGGAGCTCCCGTCCTGTAGGCCAGGAAGTGATGGCTAGAGCACCAACTGTCATCTTGGATGAGAAAGGGGAGGCATGGAAGCAAAAGGGCATGTGTCCCAGCTGTGAGTCAGCTCCCTTTAAATAGCCTTCCTGAAAGTTCCACACGACCCTCCCCTGCAGCTTGATGTGTCCATGAGATTGTCTTAGCCATGAGACACATCAAGCTGCAGGGGAGTTTGGGAGATGTAGTCTTAGCTGGTTGCATTGCAGCTGCTAATGAGATCAGGGTTCTATTACAAGGAAAAAGAGGAGAAGAGATATTGGATGGCAATGAGCAATTTTCATAACATGCAAAATAGTAGTGTCTACCTCTTAGGTTTCTTGAAAGAGAACATGAAAATTGTGAGTAGTGAGCTGTCAATAACCGTTTGCTGTTAACGTGGTCAGATCTTCTCAGTGTAGCCTTGCCAGAGCTCAAGTCCAACATTTTACTTACATGAACTTGACTAAGTTCCTCAGACATTTTACTCTGTTCTTTTACCTGGGGTTTGCCTGGATATGGTGCCCTTGCAGTTTTATTAGTGTGAGCTCATTCTTACCAACAGCCGCATGTCACCTGTATGCCACCAGACTAAAGTGTTCAGTGACCTATTACACTTTCAGAGAGGAAATACACTTTATTTCCTTAAATGAACAGTTTCTTTAATAGAAAAAAACCCTGTAACGTCATATTTTCTCCCCAAAAATATCCAAGCCTCCAAACAATTTAGGCATCTTGTCTTATAAAACCAGTGGAGATTGTGCCAGTATTAGGGAACATTGTTAAGAATTTGCCAGGTTGGTTGATTTAATTATTTTAAATTGAGATACTTTAAAAATGTAGAAAATGGCCCTGTTTCTTTTCAGTGCTGTGTTAACTCTTTGTCTTCTGTATTATCTAAACCACTTGCAAAGTGTTTATGAAGGAAAATGAGGAGGGCCATGTTTTTTAATTTTTTACAATCTACTGCAGACTGGGACCACATATTTATCAAAATGCTCCTCTGTGTTCTTTTTACTCATCATTTTACTGCATTATAATTGTGGCTATCATCATGATATTCTAGGAATAATACCTTATAGTAGTTTACAATCATTCTTCAGTTAGAAGGAAAGTAAGACTGAAGTAATTATGTAGATTTTCCCTGGCATTTCTACTTCTTCCCCATTTTACATTTTGTCTTTTTTTAAAAAAAAATCCCTCCATGTTACAACAACTCCGTTTGTTGTTGTTGTTGTTGTTGTTGTTGTTTTGTTACAGGGTCTCGCTATTTTGCCAGGCTGGTCTTAAACTCGTGGGCTCAAGCGATCCTCCTGCCTCAGCTTCCCAAAGTGTTGGGATTACAGGTGTGAGCCACCACACCTGGCCCCACAACAACCCCATTTTAAATAACTATATAATGTCTACTATAAGATAGATATGTAGATGGTATAGCTACATCTGCAGGCATAAATATACACAGACATTACGTGGGTGGGGGATATGTATTTCAGATTTGAAATAACATCTTTTACAGAAGATTTTCTGGGCTGTAAAGGCATTATCTGTGCAAGGAAGGTAGCTGCCAGTGATTGGTGGACCACTGCCTAGGACTGAGTTTTAGGGGTATCAGGGATCAGTATTCACTTTCCTGTTTCTCCCTCTGGTTTTCACTACGTTGTGCTCCTCCCCCTTTATGCCTCTTATGTTCCTACTTTCCCTACATGTTGAAATTATTTAAGAAAGCAGAGGCCAGAAAGAGTTCAAGACCAGTGTGGAAAATATAGTGGGATGAGAGAGAGAGATAGAGAAAGGAAGGAAAGGAAGGAAGGAAGAGAGAAAGAAAGAGAGGAAAGAGAGGGAGGGAGGAAAGGAAGGGAGAGAGAGAGAGAGGAAGAGAGAGAGAGAAAGAAAATAAAGAAGGAAGGAAAGAAAGAAAAGGAAAGGAAGAGAAAGAGAGGAAGGAAGGAGAAAAAAGAAAAATTAGCAGAAGGAAGGGAGGGAGGGAGGAAGGAAGGGAAAAATTAGCCACATGTGGTGGCACATGCCTGTAGTCCCAGCTACTTGGGAGGGCTCAGTGAGCTATAATTGCACCACTGCACTCCAGCCTGGATGACAGTATGAGACCATGTCTCCAAAAATATATATATATATATTACATAAGGAGGTACATTGTTTAAAGCTATTTTCCATCTAGTTTGTTAGTTAGTTAGTTAGTTAGTTTGTTTAGAACCAAGGTCTTGTTCTGTTGCCCAGGCTGGAGTGCAGTGGTGTGGTCATGGCTCACTGCGGTGTCAAACCTCCGCACTCAAGTGATCCTCCCACCTCAGCCTCCAAAGTAGCCAGGTCTACAGCGATGCACCACCACACCTGGCTAATGTTTGTATTTTTGTCCAGGCTGGTCTCAAACTCCTGGCCTCAGCTGATCCTCCTGCCTTGGCCTACCAAAGTTCTGGGATTACAGGTGTAAGTCATCGCTCTTGGCCCTTCAACTAGTTTTTGACCACTAGCTGGTGGTGCACAATTCTGATAGTTAAAATGACATTTTAACACAGACTTTCTTTCTTTCTTTTTCTTTTGTGAGACAGAGTCTGTCTCACTCTGTTGCCCAGGCTGGAGTGCAGTGGCGTGATCTCGGCTCACTGCAACCTTCACCTCTTGGGTTCAAGCGATTCTCGTGTCTCAGCCTCCCAGGTAGCCAGAATTACAGGCATGTGCCACCACACTTGGCTAATTTTTTTTTGTATTTTTAGTAGAGACAGGGTTTCACCATGTTGGTCAGGCTGACTTCAAACTCCTAACCTCAAATGATCTGCCCTTTTCGGCCTCCAAAGTTAACACAGATTTTCAGTGATGGATTATAACATAAGAAGTGGTAATACATTTTTAAGGAAAGAAATATCTAGCGATTGGCTGGGCGCGGTGGCTCAAGCCTGTAATCCCAGCACTTTGGGAGGCCGAGACGGGCGGATCACGAGGTCAGGAGATCGAGACCATCCTGGCTAACACGGTGAAACCCCATCTCTACTAAAAATGCAAAAAACTAGCCGGGCGAGGTGGCGGGCGCCTGTAGTCCCAGCTACTCGGGAGGCTGAGGCAGGAGAATGGCGTGAACCTGGGAGGCGGAGCTTGCAGTGAGCAGAGATCCAGCCACTGCACTCCAGCCCGGGCGACAGAGCAAGACTCCGTCTCAAAAAAAAAAAAAAAAAAAGAAATATCTAGCGATTTAAAGTTTATCACAGCAGATGGCCTCCAAGTGAATACTTGTTAAATTTACTTTGACCCAGTGTTTCAAAACAAGAAAATTTTTGCTCAAATACTGAAGAGAAAAAAACTCAATTTTAAAAGTTAAGGAAAATTTGAGGAAAAATGAAGGTTCAGAAGAGTGTTACAGTTACCGATGGTTCTGTCTTCTACAATTCTTGTCTCATTTTTGTTATGTATGTTTCTTATCTTCAACTGTATAATACGGGAATTTTCCAGAATTGGTATTTAGATAATCATTTTTGTCATTGTTGTATTTGGTATAAAATGTCTCAAGTCTTTTGGCTTCTATTAACTCATTTTTCTGATGTAATGCATCAGATTAAAAAGCTCCTGGGAGATATAATTATAAAAGCAAAGAGTGGAGATAAGTCATCTGATTACAACTCTCACCACCCTGCTTTATTTTTCATCTTAGGGCTTTTATTGTTGCTTTTGCTTAGTTTATCTGAGTTAAGTAGCAATAAACTATAGTTTAATTCATAGTTTTTTTTTTCACGATGTTTTGTGTAATTTTCCATCCTCTAGTCATGTATACTTTTACAAATTATTCCATTCTGAAATATTTTAGGAAGAAAGTAATGTTTTCCTTTGCTATGTTTCAGGCTAATGGAACTTTAAACTCAATCTGTTTTCCTAGAAAAGCAGGTATTTGTTTTTTCAGAGAAACTAGCTGGATGCTTGGAAGTATGGTCCTTAACCAGAAACCCTATAACTTGAAACTCTGCTGGAGCCTGACCCCCTTATTCAAGGCTGTTCAGAGACAAAGCCTGGGAAAAGTAACAGCCGACTTGTTAATTATAATTTGGGTAAATAAGGTTTCATAGCATCAAGCCTATTTTTAGTTAGTCTGCCTTAATTCATGGGCCGTGAATTATTTCCCGTAAATCTGTGAGAGCTGAAAACCTTTCCGAAAGGTACCTTGAAGCACAGTCCCATGGTCCATTACAGGGCGAGAGGCTGGGACAGGACTTAGTCAGGACATCAGTATGTGAAGGCAGAATTCTTCACAGTGGAAATGTTTTGTGCTAGAAGCACTTTGTCCCACTTATTTAGTATCTCTAGGAGAGTTTTAATACAGACCAAAAGCCTCCCTTTCATTGCAGCACTCTTTTTCAGTAAGGCAGAACAGTGGCTTTGACTTGAGAAATTATCACCTATAAAGCACTCTTACGGGTACTTCAGCTTACAGTTCAAGAAAATTGTTTAGTTGTCACAAAAACAGAGCTTAAGGCCTTTTGAATTATTTATTGACAAATGGAAATGTATACAAAAATTGCTTTCTGTGGCAAAGATAGACAGGAAAAGTGTCCTTTACCAGGGAAATGGAAATTGGATGCAAGGAATATCTTTCTGGCTATGTGGCACCAAGCCCAGCCAACCCATTTAGAAAAATAATTCATCAGCCAGTAAGGCAGTTCCAACTCTAGACACATTTATCCAAACAAGGAGATAAGCCAAATAGGGCTTCAGCACATTTGGTAAGAAAATACACAAACTACCCTGCCAGAAGGAGCGCCAGGGTTCACAGCAAGCTTTCAAACAGTGTTTTCCATGGTGACAGAGTTTTAGTTTTAAAGCACTTTAACCTCAAGACCCTTAAACTTCATGTTGAATTCAGACCTGATCTAGGTATAATAAAAGTGCTCATGGCATCAGAAAAGCATGAAGTGAACCGTGGCCACATTTCAGTGTGCTATTTCTAATGGTGCTTGAGTTGCTGGGCTCTGGACTCTCTGCTGCCCAACCTCCCATCATCAGACCACACAGACAGAATTATCCGCATCATTCACAGAAATCACAGCCTTCCTTTAAGAAGTTCAGGCCAGAGGCAGTGGCTCACGCCTTCAATCCTAGCATTTTAGGAGGCCGAGTCGAGCCGATTTCCTGAGTTCAGGAGTTCGAGACCAGCCTGGGCAACATGGTGAAACCCCGTCTCTACTAAAATACAAAAAATTAGCTGGGCGTGGTGGTGGGCGCCTGTAGTCCCAGCTACTCGGGAGGCAGAGGCAGGAGAATTGCTTAAACCTGGGAGGCGGAGGTTGCAGTGAGCCGAGATCGTGCCACTGCACTCCAGCCGGGGCGACAGAGCGAGACTGTATCCAAAAAGAAAAAAGTTGACCAAACCAAAATCTTAGCGGTTACATATCCTGAAGTCTGCTTATGCTAACCACTTCATTCTGTGCCCAGAAAAGACCCACAAGAAGTTGAGATAACCTATTTGATGTATTATTGCCTGTGACATTTACTGTCACCTCACAATTTAAAGGTGATGGTTTCTCAAACTTTTATTTCAGCCGCTTAACACTGGGACCTGTAGTTTGCAATGCTGCCAGCAGGTGGAGGTGGTGTCT
This sequence comes from Rhinopithecus roxellana, assembly GCF_007565055.1. NCBI lineage: Eukaryota > Metazoa > Chordata > Mammalia > Primates > Cercopithecidae > Rhinopithecus > Rhinopithecus roxellana. The sequence goes on from NC_044557.1 coordinate 24,184,694, forward strand.
AAATCACTGGTCTCACCTAAATGCAGCGGTGCTTTCTCTCCCTCTCTGGACACAGCCCTCAGATTTCTAACCAGGCATTTTCCAGTTACTTGTTTAGTAATCATTAATAATGATAAAGACAGTAATAATAATAAAATACATGCTTAAAATAGTTCACATATTATTTTTTAAATATTGTGTAAGATGTCTTACAGGACTTAGGTTTATCTTAATTTTTTTTTTTTTTTTTTTTGAGACAGAGTCTCACTTTGTCACCCAGGCTGGAGTGCAGTGGCGCAATCTCAGCTCACTGCAACCTCTGCCTCCCGGATTCAAGTGACTCTCCTGCCTCAGCCTCCCAAGTAGCTGGGATTACAGATGCCCACCACAATGCCCGGCTAATTTTGGTGTTTTAGTAGAGATGGGGTTTCGCCATGTTGCCCAGGCTGGTCTCGAATTCTTGTGCTCAAGTGATCAATCTGCTGTGGTCTCCCAAAGTGCTGGGATTACAGACGTGAGCCACCACGCCTGGCCTATTTTGATTTTTAAAAATGTGTGCTTCTGGTATCTTCTGAAAAAAATGTTTAAAAATTTTTAAAAAGTGTCCTTATTTGTTTGGGTTCTTTATGTAAGAAACATGGATTAGTCATTTTTGAAAGGGAAAAATGAAACTATCACTTGTTTTCGTTAGTTTTAAAGAAACACACAGGTCCCAGGGGTATCTTTGTCTTGTCAAGAGCTACAGCTTGATGACTGGCAGAATATCTAGTGTCTCTGGCTACTTGCTACTTATCTAGCAGTGGCAAAGGATCTGCTTTCTGTCACAGACGTGACGATCACTTCCTCCTATCTTTTTTTTTCCCCCTTAGAGAAAAAAAAAAGAGACACTGTCAGAGACAGTGTCTTGCTGTGTCGCCCAGGCTGGAGTGCAGTGGTACAATCATTGTTCCCTGTAGCCTTGAACCCCTGGACTCAAGCAATCCCCCTGCCTCAGCCTCCCAAGTAGTTGGGACCACAGATGCACACCACCATAACTGGCCAATTTTTTTTTTTAATTTTTCATTTTGTAGAGAAGGGGGTGTGACTCATTGCCCTGGCTGGTCTGGAACTCCTGGCTTTAAGTAGTCCTCCCACCTCAGTCTCCTGAAGTGCTGGGATTACAGGTGTGAGCCACTGTGCTCAGCCCCATATCTAAGATTTTTAAAGCTAGTTATGGAAAATACTTTCCTTAATCTTTTTACTGTCCGATCATGTGGTGTGGAATTTTTCCCCTTGGCTAACAGGAGGTATTACCCTGATACATGAGTAGAGGTGCAAAGCGGTTCTTTTTCTTCTGTGTCCCAGACCAGAACGTTATTTTGCTTACTATGAAAAAGTTATGCATTAGCTCTTAGTAGTAAATAGTGATAAATATCCCATTTTTTAAGAACCATGGTCCAGACCCCACAATCCCTCTTTCAAACATTATTTCATATAATTCACATTTCAGCCCAATGAAGTAGGTTACAGATCTCTTCTTTTTATAGATGAGAAAACAAGCCTTTGTGAGAGTAAGCACGTCACCTTTAGGTGATAGAGTCCGGTGTCTAGACTTTCTAGACAAGGCGGGGGGTGGGGCTGGCTGGGGCTTTGATTACAAAGAACCTAAAAGAGGCAGATTGTGTCCTGTTATCATAGAATATTTTGACGTAAAATATAAACCTGGTGTGGTGCAAACTATAAATTTCAGTTGGTTCCCACAGCTGGAAGCCTTACAGTTTCTCCTTTAAAAGAAATCCACTGCTCGTTTCCCTATTGTTTAGGGCCTCAGCCCCAAAAGTGGGATGTCTAAAATGCCATTATTAAGGGACCTGTGAAATAAATTATGGTATATTAATATAAAATGAGATACTTTTCAGCCATTAAAAAGAATATCTATCTAGATATACTTACATGGAAAAATCACCATGAAATAAACAAATTGTAGAAGAATAGGTGCTATTTCTTGGTTTGAAAGAAGTGTGCTTAAAATGCATATTTTTCTCCAAATCATATTTATTTTTAAACTTTTTAATGAGATATAGCTTATATGGAGTGATATTTACAGTTTTTTTTTATTGTTTTTTTTTGAGACGGAGTCTCACTCTGTCACCCAGGCTGAGTGCAGTCGTGTGATCTTGGCTCATGGCAACTTCCGCCTTCCAGGTTCAAGTGATCCTCCCACCTCAGCCTCCTGAGTAGCTCGGACCACAGGTGTGCACCACCATGCCTGGCTAATTTTTTTGTATTTTTCGTAGGGACAGGGTTTCACCATGTTAGGTAGGCTGGTCCCAAACTGCTGACCTCAAGTGATCCACCCACCTCGGCCTCCCAAAGTGCTGGGATTATAGGCATGAGCCACCGCCCATAGCAATATTTACATATCTTAAGTGTACAGTGGAGCTTACATCTGGAATAATATACCCCAAACTTTTAAGAATAGTTACCTCTAGGTAATGAGATTAGCATAAGAAGATCTTTCACTTTTTGCTTTGTTTGAATTTTTTGTAATCATGTTATTATATAAATATGTATATATCTGTGAATATGTGTATATATATGCATATATATTTTTTGTTTGTTTTAAGTAAAAGATTAGATGCACACATTTACACTCATGTTCAACTTGAGAAGCTTCCCAGGGATCTCAGAGATCCATCCCATCTTCTATCCTGAAATCTTCCATCCTGAATAGGAGAATATGCCTGGGAAATTTTACTTTAAAAGCTGAAGATTTGGAAAGCCAGAAGTGACTGAGAGATCAAGGCCACTCTCTTGTTATTTCTTACCAGACTGTGCGTCCTGATAAGAAATGTTGGGGTGTTGGACTGAGCAGCCTGTTTTAGGCCCCCACCCTCCTTATCAACCTCCAGCAATTCCTCATCAGGAAAAAGAATAGGCGTCCCTGAGGTTCTCTCCAATTCTCTGGGCACCAGAAACACCTCCTTATTTTTAGTACATTTGTGAATGAGTGTATATTAAGCATTCCCAGTTTTCAAGATAAAAAGTTCAAAAGGACAAAAATAACATGTATTTATTTTTGTTGCCACATATCATATAGTGAGGCATCTCAGCTGTCACAGGCAGATAATAATTATGAATCGACAATTTATATAATTAGGTGGGGCACAGTGGCTCACGCCTGTAATCCCAGCATTTGGGGAGGCTGAGGCAGGAGGATTTCTTGAGGCCAAGTGTTCAAGACCAGCCTGAGCAACATAGTGAGACCCCATCTCTAAAAATTAGCTGGATGTGGTGGCATGTGCCTGTAGTTCCAGCAGCTCAAGAGGCTGAGGCAGGAGGATTGCTTGAGCTCAGGAATTGAAGTCTGGAGGGAGTTATGATCACGCTACTACACTCCGGCCTGGGTGATAGAATGAGACCCTGTCTCTAAAAAAAAAAAAACCAATTTACACAATTGCATACCGAATTTCTTGGACAGTGTCACTTTCCTAATCCCCCACCCCCTCCGTCAACACTTCTGTCCACCCTCCCTTACTTTCAGAGTCAGTTATTTCATCTGCTTTTGTTTACCCATAAAAATTGCCTTGAGGGTTACATGGGATAGGTATTGGAGAGAGGCTGAAGGAGGCTATTGTTTTCCCATCAGTGGTTTCATTATCACCAGAACCCTCAGCCTGTGGTAGATAAAGCTGGGAGGGAGTGTGTTAGCATTCCAGGCTCAGGGCGGGGTACCGTACTGGTGAAGTGAGAGTAATGAGGGCTCTGGCTGTTCCCTTCAATTCGAGACTGGAGGCATCGCCTCAGGGCTCCCCAGGCCAAAGTCCTAGGACTCCAGTGATCACCTTTGGGTCCTTCTGCTGCCTCCCTTTAACCTTTTCAGCTTTCACTGGTTTGAATCATATCCTGGGCCAGACGGCAGAAGCTGTGCCTCCTTTCAGTAGGTGTACTCGTAATAGGGACACTGACAGAGGAGCTAAGCTGTTAGATCCCATAATTTCTGACTTCTGTCCACCCATATTTCTCCTTTTTTTTTTTTTTTTTTGAGACAGAGTCTTGCTCTGTCACCCAGGCTGGAGTACAGTGGCATGATCTCAGCTCACTGCAGCCTCTGCTTCCTGGGTTCACACAATTCTCCTGCCTCAGCCTGCCAAGTAGCTGGGACTACAGGCACATACCATCATGCCTGGCTCATTTTAGTATTTTTTGGTAAAGGTGGGGTTTTGCCATGTTGGCCAGGCTGATCTCGAACTCCTGACCTCAAGCGATCTGCCCATCTCGGCCTCCATATTTCTTCTTAATTATGTAATAAAAAGACTAATTCAGAGGCACACTCACATAAGAAAGCAGAGCATGTTAAGCAAAGAGAGCCTTACCTTGCTGAGGGAAAAGAAGGAATTAATTTTTATTGCCAACTTTGTGTCACATGCTGTGTCTCCCAACATTATCACCCCTAGCCCTTACAGCAACCCTGTGGGACTGGTGTTGTCATCACCTCTGTTTCACCACTGAGATCATGGGAAGCTTCCGAGTGGAGGCTGAGCCAGAGCTGTCTGGCTGTAGTGCCTGTGCCATTCCACTCACATTTGCTTGCAACTTGGCCCTGACTACTGATGATAAAGCCCGGGAGATAGTATCTGTGAAGTACCTAGCTTGGTGCCTGGCACATACTTAGAAAATGTTCCTCCCAACAGCCTCACCCATCCTCAGTCACCTTCTACCCTCCTGTTGGAAGCATAGCCTCCACCACTAATTTCTTCTCAAACTATTTTTAACAGGACCTCGGACAGTGATCCACCCTAAAGCACGAATTATTGCAGAAGCTGGGCCAATAGTGATTGGCGAAGGGAACCTAATAGAAGAACAGGCCCTTATCATAAATGCGTGAGTAAGACTCTTATACATACTGTGAACCAAGGACCATGGGTAATGGTTTTTCTTAAATTTAGCTGTCTGTAAGAACCTTTTCAACTGACATCTAGGAGGCCTACTATTTTAGAGCTAGAGAAACATTAAGGGTCTTTTTCAACATAAGTAAAGAAGCAAACCAAAAACCATATGAGGGAAAAGACTTGTCCAAGATGAGAGAGCTGAGTAGCTGCCTAGAATCTTTGATGCTGGGCCTGGTCATCTTCCCCTTACATGTGGCTTTCTCACCCATTCCTTAAGCAAACATTTCCTGAGCACTTCAAGCCTCCAAGTGCTGGGCCCACCACCCTGCAGAGAGTTTTTTTGGATTTTTCGATTCTAGCTGAAATGTTATTACTCATGCCTAAACATGTGAATTTAAATCTAATATATTTTTTCACATGTTTTGCACAGGTGACACCCAGAATTATAGTTGAAAAATGTGGAGTCCTAGAGGCAATTTTTTAACTGTAATGATTAAAAAATAATAAAATACTAGAACATGTGCATGATCATAGTGAACCAGACTGTAAAACCCATGAATTTTTCATAAACATTTATAAGTTCTTTCTAGATAAAATTTTGGGAAGGAATTCAAGCTTATACCTAATTTATAGCAACCATGTATGGAATTTGTAAGAAAGACCTTGGGAAAATATTTAACTGTCAGAAAAAGACTGATTTAATGCTTACTTAGGATTTAAAATACATTTGGCACCTTCAGTGTAAGTCAATTAAGAGCAGCTATATTCTGCAGTAACTCAACTGTCAGAGATAAAACACCATTTAAAAATGGCGTCCTCCTCTTAGAACACAAACATTTTATCTTCCAAGTATTTCAACTAGCTAACTAATAGCAATAATTATTTTATGTGAATATCTGTTTATGTTTCACAATCCCAAATAATTATTAAGAGTGGAAAATTTTCAAGTTAGGCATGATTTTGATTCTAATTAACAGCCTAAAAAGATAGCTAGCATCTTTTTTCCTTTGTCCTGGAGAAGACCCACTGGACTTTGAATTTAAAAAATAAACTCAAGTAGGCCGGGCGTGGTGGCTCACACGGGTAATCCCAGCACTTTGGGAGGCCAAGGTAGGTGGATCATGAATGCGGTCAGGAGTTCAGACCAGCCTGACCAATATGGTGAAACCCCGTCTCTACTGAAAATACAAAAAAAAAATTAGCTGGGCATGGTGGCACCCAACCTTGTAGTCCCAGCTACTTGGGAGGCTGAGGCAGGAGAATCACTTGAAGCTGGGAGGCGGAGGTTGCAGTGAGCCAAGATTGTGCCACTGCAAAACAGCCTGAGCGACACAGCAAGACTCCATCTCAAAAAATAAAATAAACTAAAATAAATAAACTAAGGGAGGCTGTTCTTCTCTACACACCAATGACTTCTTTATTTTTCAGTAGCTCTCTTCAACTCAAAATCAAGCCTGCTCTAGCATACAGGATGAATGAATGACTTAAATTAAGAAATAACTTACATAGGCTGGGCGTGGTGGCTCACGCCTGTAATCCCAGCACTTTGGGAGGCCCTGACTAGTGGATCACCTGAGATCAGTTCGAGACCAGCCTGGGCAACATGTTGAAACCCCATCTCTACAAAAATACAAAAATTAGCCGGGCCTAGTGGCACGTGCCTGTAGTCCCAGCTACTTGGGAGGCTGAGGCAGGAGAATCTCTTGAACCCGGGAGATGGAGGTTGCAGTGAGCCAAGATGGCACCACTGCACCAGCCTGGATGATAGAGTGAGATTCCGTATCAAAAAAAAAAAAAAACCAACAACAAAAAAAGAAATAACTTACATAGTCATATCTTTTAAGCTTGATGTAGGTAAAATTTAAAGAATTAACCCAAATTCGAAAATGGGAAGAAGATTGCTTATCGTGTTACTGACTTTTTGGATGATTTGTTTCTTCTTTTTATAGTTACCCAGATAATATCACTCCTGACACTGAAGATCCAGAACCAAAACCTATGATCATTGGCACCAATAATGTGTTTGAAGTTGGCTGTTGTATCCTTTACAATAATCTACCATAAATAATTCCCGGCTGTCCTTTAGTACCTAAGTCTTCTGTAGAAATTGTAAAACTGTCACAATTTGTCTATCAAATATACTTACATTCATAATATATATTATAATTACATTTTTAAAAGTAGGTCATCCAGGCTGGGTGCGGTAGCTCATGCCTGTAATCCCAGCACTGTGGGAGGCCGAAGTGGGCAGATCACTTGAGGCCAGGAGTTCAAGACCAGCCTGGCCGACATGTTGAAACCCCATCTCTACTGTTAAAAAAAAAAATTACAAAAATTAGCTGGGCACGGTGGCGCATGCCTGAAATTCCAGCTACTCAGGAGGCTGAGGCAGGAGAATTGCTTGAACTCAGGAGGCGGAGGTTGCAGTGAGCCAAGATTGTGCCACTGCACTCCAGCCTGGGTGACAGAGCAAGACTCCATCTCAAAAAAGAATAAAAATAAAAATAAATAAAAGTAGGTCACGTAGCTCTTTGAACAGACTTTTTGAATAGTATATATTTTTAAAATGGTCCCTTCTGTTCCTGTAAATAAGTCAATAAAGTAAGTATGCCATTTTTAGACAAACGCAGACACACACATATCTTTAGCTCAGCCCTTTGAAAGTAACCACTTCTTTTGCTGGTTGACAGGTAGCAATGGCTAAGTGACAATAAACATAGAAACAGCAATGCCGGCTTCCTTCTTGATTGAAGAATCCCAACTTTGTCAGTGTGTCTCCTATATAGGTTTAGGTAGACAACACATTGTCTGATTCAAGAAAATGGTGTGTAGGGGTGAAAATATTCCATTATTCATGTGTTGTCTTTCCCCCTCCCCCAGAATGTCTCCAGTTCTTTTGCTTAGTTTAGTACTCTAAAAAGATAGTAAAATCAGGCCAGGCGCGGTGGCACATGCCTGTAATCCCAGCACTTTGGGAGGCCGAGGCGGGCGGATTACCAGAGGTTGGGAGTTTGAGGCCAGCCTGACCAACATGGAGAAACCCTGTCTCTACTAAAAATACAAAATTAGCCAGGTGTGATGGCGCATGCCTGTAATCCCAGCTACTCGGGAGGCTGAGGCAGGAGAATCACTTGAACCTGGGAGGCGGAGGTTGTGGTGAGTCGAGATCGCACCATTGCACTCCAGCCTGGGCAACAAGTGAACCGAAACTCCGTCTCAAAAAGATTGAAAAAAAAAGATAGTAGAATCTTATGGTGTCAGTAAAACATACAATATATAGTAGAAAATATTTAGAAGGAAAAATCTAAATGTTCAACGATAGCAAGATATTTAAATAAATTGAACTATGAGCATAAAACCACTAGGACCATTAATCAGTCTTTTAAAATTATGTTTTCAAATATTTTATTTTATCTTTTTTGAGACAGGATCTTGCTGTGTCACCCAGGCTGGCATGCAGTGGCACAATCATAGCTTACTGCAGCCTCAGCTTCCAGACTCAAGCATTCCTCCCATCTCAGCCTCCCAAGTAGCTGGGATTATAGGCGAACACCATCGTGCCCAGCTAATTTTACTTTTGGTAGAGATGGTGTCTCACTCTGTTGCCCAAGCTGGTCCTTGAACCCCTAGGCCCAAGCAGTCCTCCCACCTTGGCCTCCCAGAGTGCTGGGGTTACAGATGTGAGCCACCCTCCCTGGCCTAAAGATTTTAATAGCGTGGAATAATGCTTGCAAATTTAAGTGAACTGAATTACCTATAAAAGTTTATTGGCCGGGCGCGGTGGCTCAAGCCTGTAATCCCAGCACTTTGGGAGGCCGAGACGGGCGGATCACGAGGTCAGGAGATCGAGACCATCCTGGCTAACACGGTGAAACCCCGTCTCTACTAAAAAATACAAAAAACTAGCCAGGTGAGGTGGCGGGCGCCTGTAGTCCCAGCTACTCGGGAGGCTGAGGCAGAAGAATGGCGTAAACCCGGGAGGCAGAGCTTGCAGTGAGCTGAGATCCCGCCACTGCACTCCAGCCTGGGCTACAGAGCGAGATTCTGTCTCAAAAAAAAAAAAGTTTATACAGTATGATTCCCACTTATATACAGGAAATTCTATATATTTATATAAAGATATATCAAAATTTAACAGTGTTTAAATGATTGGGTGATGGATAATTTTAATTATCTTGAAACAATTATGAAAATACTCATAAAATCAGGGTATAAGGTACTCGTTTCTTCAAAAACAAGTCATTTATTTATACCTAGAGATATTTATGTTTAAAGATTAAACCGTTACCACAGATTGCCCAGAGCAAAGAGTTCTGGTGAGGGTGAGCCTGCATGGCCCATCTGACACCTCTGTCCTTTGTCCCAGTGCAATATAAAAACATACTGTTAGTGGGGACTAAAGGTGAACATATTTATAGTATTTACCTAACTCTGGCTTACAGATTCCCAAGCTATGAAGATGGGAGATAATAATGTCATTGAATCAAAAGGTAAGCTATGTTCAGAGTTTTATTGTCAAAGCAGTGACCTCTTTTCTCTTTGTGTTGTCCTGGGAAACAACCTAATACAAACTGGCAAGGTGGTGTGCTTGGAAGGGGGCTACAATAGCTGGCAAACTAATTCTTTGCCAGTAAGGAACCTAATCTGGTTATGTGGTTGTCTGGTAATGTTAAATACATTAAATTTAAAAGCAGCTGTGTACAGGATTGAATTAAACCATAAAGTTTAAATGAAAGATTCCGAAAAGATTTCTACTAAATACTAGTCTCTGAAATTTTAGTTGGTTAGTGTTGTTGTAGAATTAAAGGAGGGGAAAAATCACAGTGTCTCTAGCAGTTGCTTTCTTTAATTTCAGAAATACTTTTCCCTAACCAATCAGAAACCAATATCATGAGCTTGTAAGTGGGACCAGACAGGAGATTACGTAAAGTCTGTGTCACTACTAGGAAGCAACTTCAAGAGCTTGTCCCACCAAGGTCCAGAAAGAACCTGGATGATGACAGTTCTTTAGAATAGTGGGTTATCTTTCTTGGTCCTGAGTGGCATGAAAGAAAATGCTGCTTTTTTAAATAATAAAGTGATACTTTGTGTTAATCTACTTAATGACTTTTATTTTAATTTGGATTATCAATTATCACTATTATCATCAGCATTTTCTGTTTGTGCTTACTGTGTTTCAAACCTGTGCTCATCACTTTACATCTGTTCTTGCATTTATTCCTTAAACTGTGAAGTAGAGTGGCCTCTTCGTTTTATAGATGAACTTGAGCTTAGAGACTTTGCAGTGACTTTCCCAAGGTCACACAAATAGCAGCAGAGCTCCATTTTGAATCCATCTGACCCTGGCTTGTACTGCCTGCCTCTGTGTTGTCCATACAAACTCCAAACTGATGTATTTTCTTTAACTTTTTCTTAAGGCCAGTTTACATTTTTATACCTAAATCATCTTAGGAAAAAAAGTGTTGCAATCATTTGATGTCTTAAGTTGCAGTTCTTTCTATGTTTTCATTGCAGCATATGTAGGCAGAAATGTAATATTGACAAGTGGCTGCATCATTGGGGCTTGTTGCAACCTAAATACATTTGAAGTCATCCCTGAGAATACGGTGATCTATGGTGCAGACTGCCTTCGTCGGGTGCAGACTGAGCGACCGCAGGTACTAGAACCTCTCTTTAAAAAGAGTTCTGTCTGCTAATTTTCCCAAAATACAATGTAATTGTCTTCATGAGGCAGCAGGTACACTATTTAAGAAGAACATAATTAAAATAAAAGAGGCCAGGCTCAATGACTCATGCCTGGAATCCTAGCACTTGGGAGGCCGAGGCAGGAGGATGACTTGAGGCCAGGAATTTAAGACCAGTCTGGGCAACATAGTGAGACTCTGTCTCTACAAAAACTAGAAAAACTTAGCCAGGTGTGATGGGGCATGACTATAGCCCAGCTACTGAGGAGGCTGAGGTGGGAAGATAATGCTTGAGTGTGAGATTACCATGAGCCATGATCATGCCACTGCACTCCAGCCTGAGCAACAGAGACCCCAACTCAAAAAATAAATAAATAAAAAGAAAACAATGAGAAACATCCCGAAAAACCAGGATTTAACTGCAGTTCAATCCCTGAAACCAGGATTTAATTGCAGTTCAGTTAGTCTTTAGGTTAATATCAAAAATATATACAAGGATGACGATGACAAGTCAGTTATGAGAAAAGATCCAGAAATGTTACTCTTGGTCTCATGCATTGTCACTGACAATGCGTAAACAAACCGTACAAGCCATATTGATTTACTCCTAAAATATCAGTCTTCAAATTTAAGGAATGACCATACTACATTTATCCTGTGCCTCTACCTGGGGTGTGTCTATTTAGTTTATTGCCATAGCTTCATAATAAACACAGTTTGTGAATAAGAAAGTGTGTTTGAATATTTTCCTGGCTTGAAAAATTATCTCCTCCTAGAAACTCAGATCAAGAATAATGTAGAGTAAATATTTGGAGTTTAATATTAGAGTAGGAGATGAAAAAGGGCATTTGGGCTTCCTTTGGACATAAGACATTTGTATTGCAGTTTTGAGCCTCATTGCTTGGCACATTCGATGTATATTTCTTCAGTTGCCTAGCCTCCTTTTCTTCCCACTAAAGAAAATAGTTTCAAGCACTGTGGGAGGCCAAGGCAGGCAGATCACTTGAGCCCAGGAAGGAGTTCAAGACCAGCCTGGGCAACATCATGAGACCATAAAAAATCATCAGTTGGGCCTGGTGGCATTCACCTATAGTCCCAGCTACTTGGGAGGCTGAGGTGGGAGAATCGCTTGAGCCCAGGAGGTCAGGGCTGCAGTAAGCTCTGTACCACTGCACTCCAGCCTGGCTGACAGAGTGAGGATCTGTCGCAAAAAAAGAAAAAAAAGAAAAAAAAAAAGAGTAGTTTCAAAACATAACTATGCCTCTGATTCTTAGCCATATTTTATCAGGAATCAAAACTCCAGTTCTTTCTGGGTTACTCTATTTCTGTAATGTTTGGCGTCATTATTCTTATTACTATAAGCAAGTATTACTCTATAGACTAAAAAGGAAATAAGGCCAAATCTAGTCATTTTTTTACTTTCTACATAACAGCAAAAATGACTGAAGACTGGGAAATGAAGCTGGTGTTGGGGAAGGGAGATTAGAATTAAGTGAGCAAGAATATCTGAAACTTATTATTTTATAATACGCAATATTGTCTTCCACATTTCACTAATCATAAGGACTATATAGAGGTCTTTATTAAAAATAAAGGTTCCCCGAACTTGTTGAGTCACAGTGCTAGGGCAGGGGCCTAAAAAGCTATATTTTTTACAAGTACTGCAGTGAGTTTTACAGTCAGGAAAATCTGGGCAGTACTAATATATAAAGAGTGAAGATCAGACAGGTGTACCCAAGTACACCTCAGCTGTGTGGCTCTGTAGGTTACGTGGAAAACAAAATACTCTGGGTGTTTTAATTATGTCATCTTCTGTAATCGGAACTTTTTAACTTCTCAGAAGCCAAGATGAAATCTACAAAAGCGAGTTTGAAAAGTGACTTCTGTATGTTTTTATATAAATATATAAAATCTGTTGGCTTTTTCTTGTAACTAGAGTTAGCATATGTTCATTATAAATTTAAAAAAAAGAGCAGGTAAGCAAAAATGAGTCAATGAAAATCACCTGTAATTCCACAACTTATTTATTAATAGCCATTGCTACCTGGAACTTTTTTTTTTTTTTTTTTTTTTTTTTTTTTTGAGACAGGGTCTGGCTCTGTCACCCAGGCTGTAGTGCAGAGGCACAATCATGGCTCACTGCAGCCTCAACCTCCTGGGCTCAATCCACCTGCACCCCCGCCGCCCTGCTTCCACCTCAGCCTCCCAAGTAGCTATGATACAGGGTCGTGCCACCACACACAGCTAATTTTTTACTTTTTTGTAGTGACAAGGTCTCCCTATGTTGCTCAGGCTGGTCTGGAACTCCTGGGCTCTAATCATCCTCCTCTCTGGGCCGCCCAAAGTGCAGGGATTACAGGCATGAGCCACCACGCCTGGTCGCTGCGTGGTACTCTTGACTTTGCTTTCTGCCAGTCAGCTTTAATTACCTTATCTTTTTAGCCCCAGACACTACAGCTGGATTTCTTGATGAAAATCTTGCCAAATTACCACCACCTAAAGAAGACTATGAAAGGAAGCTCAACTCCAGTAAAGAACTAAGAACAGTATATGACATGAAGATAACATTTTGTCTTTGACCACTGTCTTTTGAGTGGGCCCACAGTGTTTATGCACTCTTAACAATGCACAGAATAATACGTGTTCACTGTATTTTGTAAAATTGGGTTGAGAGGAAACTAATGGAGTTTTATTGTAATTGTCCTTTGTAATTTATATAAATGTATTATTTTCATATATCCTTGCTTCTTTTCTGATAATTTACAGATTTAGCTTTTCTTTTGTTGTATAAACTGCTGCCACAAATTTTAGTTATGTGAAAGACTACCCATGATAAGAAAAGACATACTTTTATGTATTTACATTCTAGCATAGACTAAACCGAATAAAAAGGCTGATAACAGCGCCTTTAGTGGGCATAATCAGGTTTTCTATTTGAATTAATCTTTTCTCTTAATTTTTATTGTGTACTAGTTGTATTAAAGCTAATGTGTTTACTTTTTCCTCTTGTGGATTTGTAGCTGTTTAAAATTTCAGGTGAAATTTCAGTAGCTATTGAATTAATTTAGACTTCACTTTGTTTTTAAGAAAAATAATGTTTTTTTTTTCTTTTTGGTGAAACAAAAGTAATCAGGGAAAGATGTCTTCAGTAGAATACAAATGAGTGGCATTCTTGGGTTTCTGAGGACAATGAAACTAAAAGAAATTTTGAAATTTATACAAATTTCTGAAATTGTTAATATTTTAGCATAGTACTAATCACTCATCATTGAGCTTTATTATTCTATTGTCTGTAGTGAGCAAGATGTTGAGAATTTTATAATTCCAAATTTTTAAAGTAATTCAAGTATACATTTACTGGAACATACTTCTCAACTTTTGAATTAGTAGATATTGACTAATACTAAGATACTAAAATACTAAGATATTTTCTCAAAATTTAATTTTTATTTATTTATTTTAGAGACAAGGATCTCACTCTGTTACCTAGGCTGGAGTGCAGTGGCACAGTCTTTGCTCGCATGGATCACTTGACCTCCTCAAGCTGAAGTGATCCTCCTGCCTCAGCCTCTTGAGTAGTTGGGACTGCAGGCATAAGCCACCATACCTGGCTTTTTTATGTTTTTTAACTTTTTGTGGAGACAGGATCTTGCTGTGTTGCCAAGGCTGGTCTCAAACTCCTGACTCAAAATTTAATTTTTAATTGTGAATAGAGAAAAATATATTTTTGAATTTCTGAAACTGACAATGCAAATTAGCCCAATTGTTCAAAATTGGAATGATTTTGGTAAGAATACTCATGACTAAACTTGGAAAACTATACTGTACTGGATGGAACATTGAGCTTTTGAAAAGGAGAACATAAATGCCCTATTTCTGTTAACTGCTATTTATTCATTTTTCAACCCCCTGGTGATCAGTTCAGAATGTTGTTGATCTTGGAAATTTTCTAGATAAAAGAAATCAGAAATTACAAGACAGTCTTTGAAATTCTATACTGGTTCTAATGTATTCTCTCTGGACAGGCTCTGATATGCTAAGTAAATGGCCTTTCCAAACTACACAGGTACTATGTGGGGCAACAGTGAGATACCTTCTAAGGACTTGATAAGAAGAAATCACCAGAGAATCAACACATAGTGAGGAGAGTCTCAGTGCTTCCCAGGTACACTGTAGGTTATTACATGATATTAACTCATTTGAGGAAAGAAAATAACCAAAATTATCAACTCACCAAAATGGGATTTGAAGAAACAAAATATGACAGTGTGTATACAGTGTTATCCATGAAAAGGAAGTCCTGCATCCAAGAAATGTGAGTAATTCAGTGACCCAAAATGTTCTCTACTTCAGTTAGGACTAGTTTATCAACACCCAAGGTATGTGGCCTAGGGAGAACATATCTTGAGACTTGCCACTTCTTTTGGCACTAATTACAAGTCTAACTGAACCATCTTCTGATTGTTAATATGGCGTTTAAGCTATTATTGTTCAGGAAGAGGGAGAATTCTGCTTAAGGGCACCAAAATTTCATTCTGCACATAGTAAATTTAGAGAAATTCTCTAGTTTATACGTCAGTCTCGTGAATTTTGTTTGTGTGGTTCTGCCCCCAAGTTTGTCAGTTTAGTCTATGAATTTCTGACTATTCTAATGAAACATAGTTTCTGATTCTTCAGGATAGAGAACCAAAGCTCAGACAGATAACTGCAAACTTCACTCTTTGGGGCTTCTGCATAGCCAGGCTGTCAGCCTTCTCCTAGTGGCACTCTGTCTCACTTGAGACTACACTCAAACTGCATCCCAAATATTCTAGACAAATAAGCTAAGTGGTTAGGAGAACCCAGACACCCGTGTGACATGGGGTAGTAACTGGACAGGGAAAAGAGAGAAACCATTTTATCAAATCATCTTATTGCAATCTGGCACTAGCTCTTTGGTCAAGATGATGGATCTTCGCCAATTGAATAGTGTAAGGTCTGGAAACAGCGATGAAACTTCACTTCATCCATAAGCACACACTGTAGTAGTTATGTATGCTGTGTAACAAATTACCCCCAAAACTAAAACAACACACATCTTATTAGCTCACTCAGTTTCTGAAAATCAAGAATCTGTGTATGTCTTAGCTGATGCTGGGGCTGCAGTATCCATTTCCAAGATGGCGCACTAACATGGTTGTTGCCAGAAGGCCTTAGTTCATCATCACATGAGCCTCTCTACAGGGCTACCTGGGTGTTCTCTTGACATGGCAGCTGGCTTTCTCCAGAATGAGTGATCCCAGAGAGGACGGAAGCCACAGGGCCTTTCATGACCTAGTCTCTGAAGTTGTACACGATCATTTCCACTGAATTTGATTTGTTAGAATTGAGTCACTAAGTCCATTCTACACTGAAAGGATGGGGAATTAGGCTCTACCTTTTAAAGGGAATGGCATCAAAGAGTTCATGCTCATATTTTTATTTTTTTATTTTATTTATTTATTTATTTATTTATTTTGAGACAGTCTTGCTCTGTCACCCAGGCTGCAGTGCAGTGGCATGATCTCGGCTTACTGCAACCTCTGCCTCCCGGGTTCAAGTGATTCTCCTGCCTCAGCCTCCCAAGCAGCTGGGACTACAGGCGTGTGCCACCATGCTCAGCTAATTTTCGTATTTTTAGTAGAGACGGGGTTTCGCCACGTTATAGGTTCGAACTATATTGGTTTCGAACTCCTGACCTCAGGTGATCCACCTGCCTCCGCCTCCCAAAGTGCTGGGATTACAGGCGTGAACCACCATGCCCAGCCCATGCTCATATTTTTAAACCCCAGCATGTACACACACATCCATTTACATCTGGGTTTCTCCTAGTGCACTATCAGCATCTCTTTAGAGAGTCTCCACACTGGGAGGAAGATGACTTTGGGAAGGACTGCTGTATATTAATTGCCATGGCACATGATGTCATCAGAGGTCATCTTATCCACTTGAAACCCCATTGTGTAGTGTTTTCTGACACCAAATGTGTGGTTTTTCCAACACCAGCAACCGATTCTCCAACACCAACTGAATGTCCAGCAATTCAGTACAGTTCTGATGCTATCTGGAGTTAGCCCAGACCCCACACTCCCATAGAACTACCCCCACTTCATTTGTCAGCATCAAATAGGGTGCCCAAACTACCCATACTTCTGTCCAGCCAACTCCAAATTGGGGTATTCCCATGATCCCTCAGGCTCAGTAATTCTCTAGAATGACTCAGAGAACTCAGGAAAGTGTGTGTTCACTACTGCAGATGTATTACAAGGGTACAACTCAGGAACAGCTGAAAGGAAGAAATGCCAAGGCCATGAGATGGGATGGGATGGCACAGGGTTTCCATTCCTTCTTTGAGCACGTCAGCCTCCCAGCACAGCACCAGCCTGGAAGCTTTCCAAATCTAATCATTCAGGAGTTTTTATGATCCAGTGTGTAGTCCCTCTAACCTCCCTGGAGTTTGTGGGTCAGGGCTGAGAGTTCTGATCCTCTAGTCATATGTTCTCATTAGCATACAAAAGACGGTACATTCTGGTCAGGCATGATGGCTCACGCCTGCAATCCCAGCACTTTGGGAGATTGAGGCAAGCAGATAACTTAAGGTTAGGAGTTCAAGACCAGCCTGGCCAACATGGTGAAACCCCATCTCTACTAAAAATACAAAAATTAGCCAGGCATGGTGGTGGGCATCTGTAATCCCAACTACTTGGGAGGCTGAGGCAGA
The DNA here is from genome assembly GCF_007565055.1 of Rhinopithecus roxellana. Taxonomy (NCBI): domain Eukaryota; kingdom Metazoa; phylum Chordata; class Mammalia; order Primates; family Cercopithecidae; genus Rhinopithecus; species Rhinopithecus roxellana. Next base: position 24,201,967 of record NC_044557.1, read on the forward strand.
ATTGCCTGAACTCGGGAGGCGGAGGTTGCAGTGACCCAAGATGGCACCACTGCACTCCTCCTGAGGGCAAGACTCCGTCTCAAAAAAAACAAACAACCCAGTAATTTCCAAGGGCTTGAGAAACTCTGTGCCAGGGACCAGGGACAAAGACCAAATATTTTTTATTTTGCCACACCTATCTTCTTAGAAATTTAGATTACTTTCCCTTAAATATAACATAAATTTCATTAAGCATCAGTTTAACTTGTTGAGGCTTAACAGAAACTATTAACAAAAACCTTGAGAGACAAGAATACTGAGCGGGAGAAATAATACAAGAACTATTCTTAACCCTAATATACTTTGTCAAGTCTGACTTTTTAAAAAATCGCATTGAGTTTGCGTAGAGCTGACAACATACCAAGCACTGTTAAAAGCAGTTTACATGTAACTCATTAATTGCACATTATTTCATTTAACTGTATTAATGAGGTAGGTGATATTACTATATAGCCTTATTTTGCAGAACTGGAAATTGAGGCACAAAGAGGTTAAGTAACTGCCAAAAGTCCACTCAGCTAGTAAGTGGCATTCTGGCTCCAGAGTTGATGATCTTAAGCACATTCTCCATTGCTTTATTGGAAGACTAAACCTTTTAAGGTAGATACTCTATAATTCAGTGGGCTTCCTAAATGCAAATAGGGAAAACAGATGTGGATTCACCTTTCCTAAAGGCTTTGCCTGTCTTTAAGTTCTTCAACTACATGAGACTGAAAGAGTCCAGGGGTTATCACCCCCAAATATGGCACCTTGGTACGCTGATTATTTTATATTGAAGGTACTTGGGAATCAGCAGATGCCAGAAGAGGCTTTTCTTTGAGGTTTCCTTATCTACCTAAAGATCTGCCAGAAGAGAACACAATTGTATTCTATCCTCTCCCTTGTTTTTCATCAACCAAGGAAGAGTAAACTCATCACGGAAGAGACTGAAATTCAAACACCACATCCAGAGTCCAGATGAACTTCATCCCACACCATTATCTGTTCTTTGTCTCCATTCACCTTCCCTAAAAACTATTTACTTTTCCTCTAAAAGTTGCCTACATCCCCCACTTCCCTCTCCCCTATGGAGAAGGGGATATAGCTTCTAAATCTCATTGGGTATTGAGGACTCACTTTCCTGTGATGCTTCCATGCATGTGTCAGGGGTGTTTGAACCAGAGGGACTCCATCTTGAGTAGGGACTGGATAAAATGAGGCTGAGACCTACTGGGCTGCATTCCCAGGGGGTTAAGGTATTCTAAGTCATAGGGTGACATAGGAGGTCAGCACAAGATATAGGTCACAAAGACCTTGCTGATAAAACAGCATGTGGTAAAGAAGCCGACCAAAATCTGCCAAAACTAAGATGGCGGCCAAAGTGACCTCTGGTCGTGCTCACTGCTCATTATCATTATAATGCATTAGCATGATAAAAGACACTCCCACCAGTGCCGTGACAGTTTATAGATGCCATAGCAACATCAGAAAATTACCCTATATGGTTTAAAAAGGGGAGGACCCTTCAGTTCTAGGAATTATCCACCCCTTTCCCAGAAAACTCATGAATAATCCACCCCTCATTTAGCATATAATCAAGAAATAACTATAAGCATCCTCAGTCGAGCAGCCCATGCCACTGCTCTGCCTATGGAGTAGCTATTCTTTATTCCTTTACCTTCTTAAGAAACTTGCTTTCACTTTACTCTGTGGACTCACCCTGCATTCTTTGTTGTGCGAGATCTGAGAAGCCTCTCTTGCGATCTGGAAGGGGATCCCTTTCCAGTAACACATGTACTAAATGTGTGTCCCTTTTCTCTTAATCAGCCTCTTGTCAGTTCATTTCATAGACTTGGATTAATTGAAACTTCAGGAGGGCTGAAGGAAAGTACTCTTCACTCCTACCTGGCAAAACAATAGGGAAATTTTAAAAGAGTTGTTTGATCTTCCCATTGAATCAATAAGAATTACCCAAAGGGGTACCCGATGCTGGGGCTCCAGGTCATTCCATACAAAACTTTAAATTGGGTCTGCTTGGGGTTTTGTTTTGTTTTTTTAAGAGACAGGGTCTTGCTGTTGCCCAGGCTGGAGTGCAAGTGGCACAATCATAGCCCACTGCAATCTCAAACTCCTGGACTCACACAATCCTCCTGCCTCAGCCTCCTAAGAAACTAGGACTACAGGACTGTGCCACCATGCCCAGCTCAATCTTTTATATTTTTATAGAGGAGAGGGTCTTGCTATATGGCCCAGGCTGGTCTTGAACTTCTGGCCTCAAGCAATCCTCCTGCCTCAGCCTCCCAAAGTGCTGGGATTACAGGTGTGAGCCATTGTGCCCCGTCTGGGTCTGCTTGTTACAACTAATTAACTGTAGTGGTAATTTGTCGTGGTGTTTTGTTCTGTTTTGTGTGTGTGTGTGTGTTTTGCTGGTAAAAGTAATACATTAATAATTTCATTTTACACAGTTTAGGAGGTGGGGAGAAAACACTTCTGATTCCATGGCCCCACCTCGAGCACCACCACTGTAATCGTTTTGGGGCTAATTTTTAATGTGCAATCCAAGGTGAAAGACGATCTGTCAGATAGATGCATTCTTAAAGCTTCATAATCCCCATGTAGACCCGTTATTTTAACACAAGAGGGCACCAGTAGACAGTATAATCCCCCCTCCCACCATCACAGTGTCTAGCAAATGGGTGCTCTTGGAGAGTTTTATTTATTTTTGTTTGAAGACAGGAGCTGGCTCTGTTACCCAGTCTGGAGTGCAGGCGTATAAACACGATTCACTGCAGCCTCAATCTCCTGGGCTCAAGTGATCCTCCTGCCTCAGCCTCCTGAGAAGCTGGAACCACACACTTGTGCTACCAGGCCCAGCTAATTTTTTAAATTTCTTTTTGTGGAGATGGAGTCTCCCTATGTTTCCCAGGATGGTCTCGAACTCCTGGGCTCAAGTTGTCCGCCTGCCTGGGCCTCCCAAAGTGCTGGGATTACAGGCATGAGCCATCGCTCCTTCTGACCCATTTTAAGGATACTTTAGACTTTAATACTTTATTAAACAAAACAAGGAGCAGTTCCTTTCCTTTTGAGTGGTGCTAAGTCCCTGAATTTAGACTTTCTTTTTTCCTTTTTTAAATTTTCAGTGACAGGGACTCACCATGTTGACCAGGCTGGTCTTGAACTCCTGGGCTCAAGCCACCCTCCTGCCTCAGCCTCCCAACGTGCTGGGATTACAGGCGTGAGCCACCATGCCCCGCCTAGATTTTCCATTTCTTAAACTAACTCAGCTTTCGTTAGCTACCTGTATGGTTCAGACTTTTGAGCCAGTCTCTGTTCTCTGTGAAAAATAATGCCTGATGCTCAGAACCCAAATTTCCCCTACTAGGAAGTCGTCTGCTCCTTGGTAGGCTAATCACCACTCTCCCTGAGTTGTATGCTTTCCAAAAATCAGTTGTATTTGGCCAGGCATGGTGGCTCACCCCTGTAATCCCAGCACCTTGGGAGGCTGAGGTGGATGGATCACTTGAGGTCAGTCCAAGACCAACCTGGCCAACATGATGAAACCTCATCTCTACTAAAAATACAAAAGTTAGCTGGGCGTGGTAGTGGGTCCCTGTAATCCCAGCTACTCAGGAGGCTGAGGCAGGAGGATTGCCTGAGCCTAGGAGGCGGAGTCTGCAGTAAGCCAAGATTGCGCTGCTGCACTCCTGCCTGGGCAACAGAGCAGGAATCAGTCTCAAAAAAAAAAAAAAAAAAAAAAAAATCAGTTGTATTTGTTCCAAAACTTGTTTATGCAAGTTGTACTTACTAACGATGTAATTTAATTCAGTATTACCAAAATCAAACAGTTATGAGTGTGAAGAGAATAATCTCTATGAAAATAAATTGAAAACTTGGGAAAGACCTGATAAAGACATGTTGTTAAAGAAAAAAATGCTGTGGAATTAGGTGTGGGCAAAACAACCATGAATGTTTGGGAGGGAGAGAGAAATGTTAAAATGTAAGACTTTGCCCTCATTTTGCTTCATAAGTGTCTTGAGTCCTCATTCTACTGAAGCTGAAATTGATAATGCTTCTTGCTGTGCTGATTAGTGTCCTCTGTGCAGCCTCTGTCAGCAGGCCCACATGCAAAGCAAAGGTCTTAGCCTGACATCAAAGGAATGATGGGTAGATAAACCTGTTTATGTTTTAAGTTAAAAATAAAATTTTGAAGATATATATTATAATTTTATGAAGCCCCATATAGCTGACTTTTTTCTTTAACCAACCAACTACAGATTCTGACTGTGTAGTCAGGATGGCCGGGTGCAGTAGCTCATGCCTATAATCCCAGCACTTTGGGAGGCTGAGGTGGGTGGATTGCTTCAGCCCAGGAGTTTGAGACCAGCCAGACCTCATCTCTATTAAAAAAGAAAAAAGAAGAAGAAGAAGAAGAAGAAAAAGAAGAAGAAGAAGAAGAATCAGAATTTCTACAGTACATTTCCAGGAGCTGCCAAACAGTGGTATAAGGAAATGAATTGCCTGGGCGTCAACACATCCTCAGTGTCAGTGACACATGTATACTTTCAAATGAACAATCTCATTTTTATGAAGATTATACTTTGGCATCCCTTATCTGTAGGCTAGCTGTGCTTGATTGTAATAGAATAGATTTTTAGGACTTAATCATCATTAATGTATCTGTGTTGGTCTGTTTTCACACTGCTGATGAAGACATACCCGAGAATGGGCAATTTACAAAAGAAAGAGGTTTATTGGACTTACAGTTCCACATGGCTGGAAGGCCTCACAATCATGGCAGAAGGTGAAAGGCACATCTCACATGGTGGCAGACAAGGAAAGAGGGCTTGTGCAGGGAAACTCCTGTTTTTAAAACCATCAGATCTCATGAGACTGAGACCGAGACCAACTCACTATCACAAGAACAGAACAGGAAAGAGCCACCCCCATGGTTCAATCACCTTCCACCAAGTTTCTCTCACAACATGTGGGAATTGTGGGAGTTGCAATTCAAGATGAGATTTAGGCGGAGACACAGCCAAACCATGTCAGTATCTACGCCTGTTAGTTCAAAGAACAATTTCAAGTCTTTCAACTTATCCTGCAACTGTGCCTAAAATATGTTCCCTTTTTACTTAAGGCTACCTGGCACTGCTGTGGATGTGTAATATATTTTGCTTAAATGCTTAGCACGAAAGGGAAGACTTCCACTTTTGGTTGCTGTAACCAGTGAACTTTTGCCCCCATGTTCAGTAGACTTTGTAATCAGAAAAAAAAAAAAAATGACTATATTGAATCCCAGATGGCATTTTTTTTTTTTTTTTTTTTTTTTAAGAAAGGGTCTCTCACTCAGGCTGAAATGCAGTGTCACTATCATGGCTCACTGCAGCCTTGACCTCCCAGGTTCACATGATCCTCCCACCTCAGCCTCCCAATAAGCTGGGACTATAGGCACGCACAACCATGTGCAGCTCATTTTTAAATTCTTTTTGTAGAGACAAGATCTCCCTATGTTGCTTAGACTGGTCTCTAACTCCTGGGCTCAAGCTATACTCCTTCATTGGCCTCCCAAAGTGCTGGGATTACAGGTGTGAGCCACAACACCCTGCCCCAGAGGGCATTCTTTACATTCTAACTTTATCATAATGCAATTAGAAAAATTAAAAAGCTCTTTACTAAGTTACAATTATTAAATTTTGTTTGTCCCACATAAAATCAAGTGCATTTTCAGTTTTGAATGTTGAAAATTAAGGGTGAAATCTCTCATGTTGTAAATGATATTTTGCTAAGGCTGCCTTCCTCTTTTTGCAAGATATGTGGCCCCTTCTGTATTTTTAAAGCTCTGCACCAAAGAAGAGTCATATGAGATCAAGGACAAGCATCTGTCTTCCATGTCTTGGTCCATTTAAGCTGCTATAAGAAAATGCCATAGACTGAGGGACTTCAACAACAGAAATGTATTTCTCACAGTTCTGGAGGCTGGGAAGTTCCAGATCAAGGCACTGGTAGTTTTGATATCTGGTGAAGGCCATCTTTTTACTGTGCCCTCACATGGCAAAAGGGCAAACAATCTTCCTTGGGTCTCTTTTATAAGGATGCCTCAGCCTCCCGAGTAGCTGAGATTACAGGTGCCCGCCACCATGTCCACCATGCACAGCTACTTTTTTTTTTTTTTTGAGATGGAGTCTCATTCTGTCATCCAGGCCGGAGTGCAGTGGTGTGATCTCAGCTCACTGCAACCTCTGTCTCCCAGGTTCAAGCAGTTCTCCTGCCTCAGCCTCCTGAGTAGCTGGGATTACAAATTAGAGATGGGGTTTTTACCATGCTGCCCAAGCTGGTCTCGAAGTCCTGGCCTCAAGTGATCTACCCACCCACCTCCCGAAGTGCTGGGATTACAGGTGTGAGCCACCACACCCGCCCCAAATCCTTTCTTATTAGCTGATTTTCATAAGCAAAGGCTGACATTGATTGGTTGGTTTGCAAAAGCATGTTCACTGAGGCTAGTTGTCACGAATTAATTGAACAGATTTAAAATTGGTTCTGGTGGCTGTTTGTTACCATGGCTACAGAACAATCAGTCTTTCCCTAAATTTGTGAGACCCTTTTTATTCTCATCCCAACTTCTTCCATGTTTTCAATAACCTCTTCTATGCTCCCTCTCAGGAGAGCTCCTGCTCTTTTTTATTCATGTATTTATTCAACAAACTGTTACGGGGTTCAGAGAATAACACAGTTCCTGTCTTCAGAGTACCTACAGTCTAGAGAGGGAGCCCAGCTAAACAGTTAATTCCAATTCGGTATGGAGGAATGCCCAGGGAACCTGAAGAGGATACTCACTTTGAGAAACAGGGAAGTTTCACGGGAAAGGTGTGTTAGTCTGTTTTCATGCCCCTGGTAAAGACGTACCCGAGACTGGGTAATTTATAAAGGAAAGAGGTTTAATTGACTCACAGTTCCGCATGCTGGGGGGGCCTTACAATCTTGGTGGAAGAGTGAGAGATGTCTTACATGGTGGCAGGCAAGAGAGCATGTGCAGGGGAACTCCTCTTTAAAAAACCATCAGATCTCATGAGACTTACTATCAGAAGAACAGCATGGGAAAGACCCACCCCATGATTCAATTACCTCCCACCGGGTCCCTCCCTTGACATGTAGGAATTATGGGAGCTACAATTCAAGATGAGATTTGGGTGGGGACACAGTCAAACCATATCAAGAGGAAAGCCTTGACTGGACCTTGACCTTGACTCAACCTTAGCCCTTACTCTATGAGCACAAGTACACAGGACAAGGCTTGTAATGGTTAATACTGAGTGTCAACTTGATTGGATTGAAGGATGCAAAGTATTGTTCGTAGGTGTGTCTGTGAGGGTGTTGCCAAAGGAGATGAACATTTGAGTCAGTGGACTAGGAAAGGCAGACTCACCCCTACTCTGGGTAAGCACCATCTAATCAGCTGCCAGCTGAATAAAGCAGGCAGGAGAAGATGGAAGAGCAGACTTGCTGAGTCTTCTGGACTTCATCTTTCTCCTTTGCTGGCTGCCTCCCGCCCTCGAACATCAGACTACAAGTTCTTAAGCTTTTGGACTCTTGGACTTACACCAGTGGTTTGCCAGGGGCTCTCGGGCCTTTGGCCCAGACTGAAGACTGCACTGTTGGCTTCCCTACTTTTGAGGTTTTGGGACTCGACTGATCCACCGCTACCTTCCTTGCCCCTCAGCTTGCAGACAACCTATCTTGGGACTTTACCTTGTGATTGTGTGAGTCAATTCTCCTTAATAAAATCCCTTTCATATATGTATCTATCCTATTAGTTCTGTCCCTCTAGAAAGTCCTGATTAATTTAAGTCAGGAAAAGGGTCTTTCAACAGAAGCAGCTTAACAATAGCTACTAATATTCTACGTTAATCATAGAGATAAGAAATTAATGGTTACCTACTGTGTCCTAGGCATTTTCCTAGGTGCTTTAAATGGATTTTCTTCCTAAAAGCTCACAAAAACCTTATGATTAGATACCACTAATACCTGATTTTCCAGTGGAGAAATCTTGTCAGGGAAACAAATATAATAACTAGCCCAAGGTTATGTGGTGAGTAGTGCAGCCTGGATTCAAATACAGACAGTCTGACTTGGATACCTATGAAGACTAAGCTTTGATTTTTTGTTTTTAATCTTGCCCAAATTTCTATCTAAGGGGACTGGGGAGTCATGCCCTACAAACCACAAATCCTCATCAGATGGGTTTTATTTAACACTATCTATCATGACTTACTTTCCAACCTGACTCTGGCATAACATCACAGGACAAGGAAGAAAATCAAAATATTTTACCCCAAAACATGTTTCTTTGCCATATCTTGATATGGCCCGGCAAAGCTGTTCTTTCTGGGGGAAAATTTGCATCTGTAAAGAATCTCTGTTAACATAGCTAGATTTTTTTCTTCCAGGTCCTCCCAATCCTGAAGAGATTAATTAAAACTCTAGCACCTTTTAAACATCTAAATAGGAAACACTTGTCATCTATTGTGTCTCAGGGCAGCCACTAGAAGACTTCAGAAGAACCTTGATGTCCACAATTTTTTATTCTAACCTGAACATTTCATTTCATTTCTATCGATCTCAGGTCTTTAGACAAACTCAACCAACTGTCAATCAGAAAACGTTTAAATTTACCTATAGCCTGAGAGCCCCTGCTTTGAGTTGTCCCGCCTTTCTGCACTAAACTGATGTATTTCTTGAATGTATTTGATTGATGTCTCATGCCTCCCTAAAATGTATAAAACCAAGCTGCACCCCCACCACCTTGGGCACATGTTCTCAGGACCTCCTGTGGGCTGTGTCGGGCCATGGTCACTCACATTTGGTTCAGAATAAATCTCTTCAAATATTGTACAGAGTTTAACTCTTTTCGTTGACACCTGCTTGACCCTTCTTTGATAAATTACAAGTTCAGTAGAGGCCACCCAAGGGTAACCCACAGAAGAAGTTCTTCAATTTCTATGTGAACTATTCATAATCCATTTTAACAAGACATTTACAAAGTCTGATTTACAAACGCATCACAATTTGCATTTGGAAAGTATTTTAATAATGTTCACAAGGTAAAATTCATTGATTTTGGTGAACTAATTGTGCACAACGTGTTAATAAAATTTCAACTAATTCTGGCTGGGCGTGGTGGCTCAAGCCTGTAATCCCAGCACTTTGGGAGGCCGAGACGGGTGGATCACGAGGTCAGGAGATCGAGACCATCCTGGCTAACACGGTGAAACCCCGTCTCTACTAAAAAATACAAAAACTAGCCGGGCGTGGTGGCCGGCGCCTGTAGTCCCAGCTACTCGGGAGGCTGAGGCAGGAGAATGGCGTGAACCCGGGAGGCGGAGCTTGCAGTGAGCTGAGATCCGGCCACTGTACTCCAGCCTGGGTGACAGCGAGACTCCGTCTCAAAAAAAAAAAAAAAAAAAAAAAAATTTCAACTAATTCTACACAATGCTATATTTTAATGGCTGAAGTATTAAAAATTTACATCAGATTATTGAACAAATGATAACAGTAATAATTCTAATTGAGCTATCAGGTAAAGAAATTAAAGTAAATTTACAGAGTAACAATAATCTTATCCTTTATAAAGAAATTTATAACTGACCGGGTACAGTGGCTCATGCCTATAATTCCAGCACTTTGGGAGGCCAAGGTAGGAGGATTGCTGGAACCCAGGAGTTCAAGACCAGCCTTGGTCATATAGGAAGACACCTCTTCAAAAAATACAAAAATTAGCAGGCATGTTGGCACCTGCCTGTAGTTTCAGCTACTCGGAAGGCTGAGACAGGAGGATGGTTTGAGCCTGGGAGGTCGAGGCTGCAGTGACCTGTGATCACACCACTGCACTCCAGCCTGGATGACAGAGCAAGCCCTGTCTCAAAAAAAAAAAAAAAAAAGTAAAAAAGAAAAGAAAAAAAATTCTGACTACTGCCATCCTCAAAAAGCTAAGAATGATTGCTCTGAGATTTTCAACAGGGAAAGGTGACTAATACATCCTTAATGTTTGCTTCCATTCGCATTTCTATCTCGATGTTAATTATTGCTTAAGTTATGCATTTTGCCTTGGTTACCATTTTTCCTAATTAAGGATTTGGGGGTCAAGAGGTAAAAACACTACTTCAAACTAGCTTAAGCAAAAGGCCTTTTCTGGGAGGCCTTGGAGATAGCTCATGGATTCCAAGAGCACCGAGGATAGCCAGCCCCACAGAGGGCTGGACCAGGAAGCCGGCGCTGGCTGCCTGTGCTTTCGTTCTCTCCCAAATTTGTCTGCTCTGTAGGTCTCTCAGCAGTCACATGTGGTCGCTGCTTATGCATGCACAAGATCCACCGTGGCAGCTCTTAGCTCCCTGGTTTATGTGTCTTCTGTTGCTTGCCCTGCAGGAATGACTAAGTAGCATCTCACAGTCCCAATTTGAAACTCTTAGGATCCAGAGAGTGTGGTCCTATATTGCAAGCACAACTACTGCTCCTGAACAGGGGCAGCTCTCAGGAAAGAGGGGCAGGAACTGAGAGAAATCATCCATGTCTCCTACTCCACTCATTTGAAAAGGAATTTGCTTGTCTAAGTATTCCCGAATTTCAGAAAAAAGAGATAGGAGAAAGGGTTAATGGACCAGACCAGGGGAGCAGAGACAAAAGGAGTCTGGGCCTGGTCCAGGTCGGTCTCTTTTTTTTTTTTTTTTTTTTTTTTTGAGACAGAGTCTTGCTCTGTCACCCAGGCTGGAGTGCAGTGGCCGGATCTCGGCTCACTGCAAGCTCCGCCTCCTGGGTTTACGCCATTCTCCTGCCTCAGCCTCCCAAGTAGCTGGGACTACAGGCGCCCACCACCTCGCCCGGCTAGTTTTTTTTTTTTTTTTTTTTTTTGTATTTTTTAGTAGAGACGGAGTTTCACCGGGTTAGCCAGGATGGTCTCGATCTCCTGGCCTCATGATCCACCCGTCTCGGCCTCCCAAAGTGCTGGGATTACAGGCTTGAGCCACCGCACCCGGCCAGGTCGGTCTTTAAAGGAAGAGTGTTTCAGGTGGCAGAACCTTCAGAGGCAGATGCACAGTTCTTATCATGAGTGACTGCCAGACCGTGTCAGTTAAGACAGCCATTTCGAGCTGCTGAAAGCCTGACCTTTTATAGTCACAGAGTCCTCTGGTGAGAACTGATCCTGGAAGAGTGTGCTTGTTTGTGTCTTTATCTGGTTGGATGCAGTCTTTACCTTTTTATTTGTTTATTAAACAAAACGTCTTATCCTTGTTGGCAGAGTCCCCTGTGAAATATAAAATGGAGTCTTTTTCTAAGATGGAGTTAGTTATGTCAGGGGTGCTCAATACAGTAGTGGATGACTGTGAGCACTCCCTTCAGCTGTGATTATTCTAGTCTAGGGTCCCATTTGCCATGGACCTCACAGAAGGGTTACATCCAGATTATGAGAGTCCGTGGAAGCCCTTGACCTTGGCTGTGCATTGACACCCCCAGGCCAGACCTCAAAATCTCTGAAAAACTTTAAAAGTTTCCCAGGTGGCACATACCCCTCAAAGGGTAAAAATAATTACACTTGAATTTGCAAAACAAGGCTAGAAATTTTTTTGTAGATTTTAGTTTTATTATAAATATAAGTCACATTCAGTACATGAAATTTGGGAAAAAAGGAAAGAAAAGGAAAACACATTCACAATCCCAACATAAAGAGACAATTACTTTTTTTTTTTTTTTTTGAGATGGAGTCTCGCTCTGTTGCCAGGCTGGAGTGCAGTGGCGCCATCTCAGCTCACTGCAACCTCTGCCTCCCGGGTTCAAGTGATTCTCCTGCCTGAGCCTGCTGAGTAGCTGGGACTACAGGCACATGCCACCATGCCCAGCTAATTTTTTTTTTTCAATTTTTAGTAGAGACGGGATTTCAGCATGTTGGCCAGGATGGTCTCGATCTCTTCACCTCATGAGCTGCCTGCCTCGGCCTCCCAAAGTGCTGGGATTATAGGGGTGAGTCACCACACCCAGCCAAGAGACAAGTACTGATACCACTTTACTATTACTAGATTATCTTTTGTCTTTTCTTTCTTCTTCTTCTTTTTTTTCTTTTCCTTTTTTTTTTTTTTCTGAGAGGGAGTCTTGCTCTGCTGCCCAGGCTGGAATGCAGTGGCGTGATCCCACGTGATCTCAGCTCACTGTAACCTCTGCCTTCCAGATTCAAGTGATTCTCCCAACTTAGCCTCCTGAGTAGCTGGGACTATAGGCACGCTCCACCACACCCAGCTAATTTTTGTATTTTTAGTAGGTATGGGGTTTCACCATGTTGCCCAGGCTGCTCTTGAACTCCTGAGCTCAAATAATCTGCCGGCCTTGGCCTCCCAAAGTACTGAGATTACAGGCATGAGCCACTGTGCCTGGCCTCACCTTACTAGATTTTCTACTAGTGTTTTTCTTATCCATAATTTAATTTAATTTATTTATTGAGACAGAGTCTTACTCTGTTACCTAAGCACAATCATGGCTTACTGCAGCCTCCACCTCCCAGGCTCAAGTGATCTTCCCACCTTAGCCTCCTGAGTAGCTGGGACTACAGGTACATGCTACCATGCCTGGATAATTTTTCAAGGTTTATGTAGAGATGATGTTTCACTATATTGCCCATGCTGGCCTCAAACTCCTGGCCTCAAGCAGTCTTCCTGCTTTGGCCTCCCAAAGTGTAGTTTCTTTTACACCTTGCCTGGAGGCACCTGGAAATTTGTGAGAGTAACTTTGAGTTAACAGCCCTGATTTCTGAGGGCCAACCTACACTGATGTTCCCAAAGTCTCTCCCAAAGATGGTATAACCGGGATAGGAGGTAAGTTCCCAGCCCCAGAGGAAGCACCGCAGGACTTAATACCATCCAAGTGATGGGAGCCAGTTGCCAGCTGACAGTGGCTTTTCTTGCCTTTCCAGTGAAGGTGTCATGTTGTCTCTCTCAGATTTCAGAAGACCCCTCGAAAATGGCTTCCTGCTGGATGCGGTGGCTCACACCTATAATCCCAGCACTTTGGGAGGCCAAGGCGGGTGGATCACCTGAGGTTGGGAGTTCGAGACGAGCCTCACCAACATGGAGAAACCGTGTCTCTACTAAAAATACAAAATTAGCCGGGCATGGTGGTGCATGCCTGTAGTCCCAGCTACTCGGGAGGCTGAGACAGGAGAATCCCTTGAACCTGGGAGGCGGAGGTTGCAGTGAGCCGAGATCACGCCATTGCACTCCAGTCTGGGCAATGAGAGTGAAACCCTGTCTCAAAAAAACCAATAAGGCTTCCTAGTGGCAGGAGTTCTTGTCAATGGGCAGCTGTCCTCCTCTCTGGAAATCTAAATTCTCTTTTAAAAGTTTATATTTCAATTAGGTTATTGTGCATAATTATTTTGTGTTATTTTGTAGGGCTACTTAGGAGAAGCGAAACAGCTTAAAGAAATGATGCAAGCCAAGCACAGTGATGGCTCAGGCCTGTAATCCCAGCACTTGGGAGGCTGAAGGGGAGGATCACTTGAGCCCAGGAGTTTGAGACCAGCCTGGGCAACATGCTGAAACCCTGTCTCTACTAAAAATACAAAACTTAGCCAGGCGTGGTGGTGCAAGCCTGTAGTTCCAGTTACCTCAGTAGGCTGAGGTGAGAGGATCACTTGAGCCTAGGAGGTCGAGGCTGTAGTGAGTCAAGATCATGCCACTGTACCCCAGCCTGGGCAGCACAATGAGACACTGTCTCAAAAAATGAAAGAAAAAATAAATAAAAAAGAAATGATTACATATATACTACATATTTGTCACAAAAATAAAAAGAGTCCAACACTGTAAAGTATTTGAAGAGATTTATTCTGAGCCAAATATTGTCGCAGACAAAACTCCTCAGACACCGAGTTAAAGAAGGAAGGGGTTTATTTGGCGGGGGGCATCGGCAAGACTCCTGTCGCAAGAGCCAAGCTCCCCGAGTGAGCAATTCCTGTCCCTTTTAAGGGCTCACAACTCTTAAGTGGGTGCACATGACAGGGTTGTGATTGATTGAGCAAGCAGGGGTTACATGACTGGGGGCTGCATGCACTGGTAATGAGATCGGAACAAAACAGGATAGGGATTTTCACAGTGCTTTCCTGTACAATGTCTGTAATCTATAGATAACATAACCGATTAGGTCAGGGGTCAATCTTTAACTACCAGGCCCAGGGTGTGGTGCCGGGCTGTCTGCTTGTGGATTTCATTTCTGCCATTTAGTTTTTACTTTTTCTTTCTTTGGAGGCAGAAATTGGGCATAAGACAATATGAGGGGTGGTCTCCTCCCTTAATATGAGTGACCAATGAATGGCCTGTGACACAGCCCCAGAAGATCCTAAGAACATGTGCCCAAGGTGATCAGGCTACAGCTTAATTTTATATATTTTTATACATTTTAGGGAGACATGTAATCAACACATGTAAGATGTACATTGGTTTCATCTAGAAAGGTGGGACATTGGAAGGTGGGGGTGGCATTCCAGGTCATAGGCAGATTCAAAGATTTTTTGATTGGCAATTGGTTGAAAGAGTTCTTTTCTAAAGACCTGGAATGTCTGGGTGAAGATAAGGGGTTGTAGAGATGAAAGTTTTATTATGTAGATGAAGCCTCCAGGTAGCAGGCTTCAGAAAGAATAGACTGTAAATGTTTCTTTTCAGACTTAAAGAGTCTGTCCTATCAGTCTTCAGGTCTCTGTGTTGATGTTAATGTTGGTCAGCTGGGCCTGAATTGCAAAAGGGAGGAGGGAAAGAGGAGGCATGTCTGACATGTCCCCTTCCCATCATGGACTGAACTAGTTTTTCAAGTTAACTTTGGAATGCCCTTGGCCAAAGGGACAGGGTCCATCAGTTGGCTTAGAATACTATTTTTGGTTTACTTATTTATATGCACACACACCTGCATACATTGTTCCTGAGGACAAGTGCAAAGATTATGTGTCTATGACTACACATGATTTATATTGAAAAGGAGAGTAAGTCAGATTTCATTCTAGAAGACTTGACACACCACAAGTCCATTACGACCCATGGGCAGTGATGGAAATGACAAAGCGTCCTTCCAGAATACAGGTTGAGTATTCCTTCTCTGAAATGCTTGAGACCAGAAGTGTTTTGAATTTGAGAGTGTTTTTATTTTTTTTTAATATTTACATTATGTAATTACCAGTTGAGCACCCTAATCCAAAAATCTGAAATCCAAAATGCTCCAATCCTTTGAGCATCATGTCCGTGTTTAAAAAGTTTTGGATTTTGGAGCATTTTGGATTTTGTATTTTTTGGATTAGGGATGCTCAACCAGTTCCTAGTAATAGAGGAAAGGCTTTTGCCCCCTGCCATGCCCAAAAAGAGACTTTTCTGTTTTGTTTGCATAAAATACCACTGTTTCAACAAAGTAAACATTAGCAGAATAATTCAGCAAGAATGGTGGTTGTTTTCCTTCCTAGTAAAAAGTACAAATACACCTCCTAGTCTTTAGAATTTAAAAACAAACAAAGCCTTCACAATTGATCACTCTTTAGAAAATCATGCCAAACATTTGTTTCCCTGATTTGTATGCTTCCTCTTTCTAATGGTAATTTGCAGGGGGTTAAGACTGAGAATGTATATACATCAAGATTAATAAAGTAGAAATGAACAGAGCAACAGGGAATGTGGAGAAGCAGATGTGCTAGCCCTGACTAACCACTGTGACTGATTGTGAGATGATTTGACTTTGAGACCAGATACACAAAGCAGTTAGCAGAAAACCTGGAACACAGGAGGTGCTAATAAAAGGTAGCTAATAGTATTATATTTCACAACCAATATTATGCTTCTCACTCATGTTGTGTCACCAAATGAAGTTGCAGCTACACTCATTCATTTTTTTTTTTATTTTTTTTATTTTTGAGATGAAGTCTCACTGTGTTGCCCAGGCTGGTCTCAAACTCTTGGCCTCAAGTGATCCTCCTGCCTCAGCCTCCCAAAGTGCTGGGATTACAGGCTGGAGCCACTGTTTCCAGTACATCCATCCTTAAGGCTTTAAAATAATTCTGGAACAAGACACCATTGGGTGGACCCTCCAGCCCAGTCCAGCATCAAGTTCTACTGGACAGTGTGTGAGCCCACTCTTCTTTTTTTTTTTTTTTTTTAATAGATATGAGGTTTTGCTATGTTGCCCTGGCTAGTCTCGAAATTCTGGGCTCAAATAATCCTTCCACCTTGGCCTCTCAAAGTGCTGGGATTACAGGTGTGAGTGAGCCACCATGCCCCAGCTGCATTCTTTTGACCCAGGAACTTTTGAGCCTTGCATTTCAGGAAATAAAAAACAATAATTAAACTCACAGTACTCTTTCACCATAAGTTTAGTTCTTCCTTCTCTGCCTGGAAAATTTGGAAGCAGTAAGGTCCCCAATATATTGGTCTGAAAAACATCTCTGTGATTTTTGGTAGCCATGACAAATAAGAAAAAAGAGTAAGGCTATTGTTTCATCACACGATGAAACAATAAAGGAAGCTTTCAGCTAGAAGGTCCTCAGAAAATATTTCCAGTGCAGGTCAGAGAGACTGCAGAATCCAACCAAACAGGATTTTCCTCTTATCACTGCACATCTGGATCTGAGATTACTGCCCTCAATAACCAACTTGTACACCTTTAAGACCCCAGAGCTTCCTAGAGTCTCCCAGCAATGCCCAAGTGTGGGGTGTGGAGAGAGAATCTCACTTGCTACAACAGACAGTGGTTTGCATCAATAGCACAACTGCTGACCTTGGAAAAAGCCAGCAAGAGGCCAGGCGCAGGGGCTCACGCCTGTAATCCCAACACTTTGGGATCCTGAGGCGGGTGGATCACCTGAGGTCAGGAGTTCGAAAGCAGCCTGGCCAGCATGGTGCCACCGTGTCTCCACTAAAAATACAAAAAAAAATTAGCCAGACATGATGGTGCACACCTGTAATCCCAGCTACTAGGGAGGCTGAGGCAGGAGAATTGCTTGAACCTGGGAGACCAGTAAGCCAATACAGTGCCATTGCACTCCAGCCTGGGCAATAAGAATGAAACTCTGTCCTAAAAAAAAGAAAAAAAGAAAGAAAAAGCCAGGAAGATCCCATCTAGGCCTAAAGGCCAAGGTTCTCTTTATGCCTTCCTGTAGCTCTTCCCTTTTGCCTCCCTCCAAATCCTTAGATCCTTCCACTCTTTTTTTTTTTTTTTTTTTTTTTTTTTTTTTTTTTGAGACAGGGTCTCATTCTGTCACCCAGGCTGGAGTACAGTGGTGTGATCATAGCTCCCTGCAGCCTCAGACTCCTGGGCTCAAGCAATCCTCCCAACTAGCTGGGACCACAGGTATATGCCACCGTGCCTGGCTAATTTTTAAATTTTTGGTAGTGATGGGGTCTCGCTATGTTGCCTAGACTGGTCTTGAACTCCAAGACTGAAGCGATCCAAAGTGCTGAGATTACAGGCATGAGGCACCATGCCTAGTTCCATTTTATTCTTTGATTCACCTAAGACAATATCCGAAGGTAGTGTGTAAAAGCCTGGCCTTTCCCCAGGTATCTCAGCATAGTACATAGTGAGCACTCAATAACTGAATTAGAACCAAAAAGCAATTCACAGCAAAAATGGCTCTAATGCTGTGAATTCGGTCCAGATTTTTCTTTTTGTTTTGTTGGTTGGTTGGTTTTTTTAATAAACATGGTCTGCCTCTGTTGCCCATGCTGGAGTGCAGTGGTGTGATCATAGCTCACTATAGCCTCAAATTCCTGGGCTCAAGCGATTCACCCACTTCAGCCTCCCAAGTAGCTGGGACTACAGGCACTTGCCAACATGCCCGGCTAATTTTTAAATTTTTGGTAGAGATGGGGTATTGCTATGTTGCCCAGGTTGGTCTCGAACTCCTGACTCCAAGCAGTGCTCCTACCTCAGCCTCCCAAAGTTTTGGGATTATTCCATTCACAGAAGGAAAGGGGGAAAAAGAAAGAAGAAGTATTGATATTACAGCCATGAGACATTGGAAAACTACTTTTTCAAATAAGGGAATGTATTGTCAAAATAAAAATGTCTAGATGATATCTTACAGATTTCCCCATACACATGACCTCGCCCTTTGCCCACATCTGTTGGATGTGCCCTCAGCCTCTATCTAATTCTCTTTCTCGTATCAGAAACTACCATCAAATATTATTATTTGGCAACTCTTCCTTAATGAGAATAAGAGGATTTGGGGTGAGGGGAGGAACAATAGGTGGAGTATATTCTGTTTTATGAATTGATAAGAAGGAAAGGAAGGGTGACATGGTTTGGATGTTTGTCCCTTCCAAATCTCATGGTGAAATTTGACCTCCAGTGTTGGAGAGGCGGCCTAGTGGGAAGTGTTGGATCATGAGGGTTCATCCCTCATGAACGGCTTGGTGCCCTCCTTGTAGTAATGAGTGAGTTCTTGCTCACATGAGATATGGTTGTTTAAAACAGTGTGGACTGGCTCATGTTTATAATCCCAGAATTTTGGGAGGCTGAGATAGGAGAATGGCTTGAGCCCAGGGGCTTGAGGCTGCAGTAAGCTATGATTGTGCCACTGCACTCCAGCAGGGGCAACAGAGCATGGCCCTGTCCAAAAAAGAAAGAAAGAAAAAAAAAGTGTGTCACCTCCCCCCTGTCTTTCTTGCTCCCGCTCTTGCCATGTGACACTGCCTTCTCCTCATTGTCCGCCATGATTGTAAGCTCCCTGGTGCCTCACCAGAAGCCAAGCAGATGTTAGTGCCATACTTGTACAGCCTGCAGAGGTACAGCCAAAATGTACCTCTTTTCTTTATAAATCACCCAGCCTCAGGTATTCCTTTATGCAACATAAACGGACTAACACAGAGGGAATGTGGACATGGTCAATTTCCAATAGTAATCAAATAGAAAATACTAATTTTTTAAAAGAAAAATTGAGGGTTAAATGTTTATTTTGTTTTATTTTATTTAATTTATTTTTTTGAGATGGAGTTCCACTCTTGTCGCCCAGGCCGGAGTGCAGTGGCACAATCTCAGCTCACTGCAACCTCCACCTCTCAGGGTCAAGCAATTCTCCTGCCTCAGCCTCCCGAGTAGCTGTGATTACAGGCGCCTGCCACAACCGTCAGCTAATTTTTGTATTTTTAGTAGAGATGGGGTTTCACCATGTTAGCCAGGCTGGTCTCAAACTCCTGACCTCAAGTGATCTGCTTGCCTCGGCCTCCCAAAGTGCTGGGATTACAGGCGTGAGTCTCCTTTTTATTTAAAAAAAAAAAAAGAAAAAAAATCTGCATTTGGTCTCAATCCACCAAATGAATGTAATTTTCTTGGGATTTATCTAAGGCTAATCACTATCGTATTTTGATTCATTCATGGTTAAGAACTTCCAAAATCTGCCCTGTGTCCTTCGGAATTTTTATTTAACCCAAGAAATAGTATTAATACTAACATATGTATAGTTACATGATTATTATGAAAAGTAGAAAAATGAGAAAATGACTTATGCAGCTGTTAATATGATTGTTAAGTTCTCCAGTCCCACCCCATCACATTCCCATGTTAAAAATCTTCAGAGGTGACTATCAGACTTGATCCATGCATTAAGAAGTCTATTTGTTTGTACACAGGTCAGAATTGTAATAGAAATGATTCTGCAAATAATCTGAACATAGGTGCAGAACTCTTTATGGCCCTATCACACATTGTTGCTTATTTCTTGGGTTAAGTAAAATTTCCAACAGACACATGTAGTTTTTAGAGGTACTTAACCTTGAAGGAGGCAGGATAGCAACTGGCTCACACATGCCATGCGGCTCTTCTGATCATGAGAAGAGGGCTTTTTTTCTCTAACTGCTGCACGTCATGACCTTCATCAATCAGCCTGATACCTGATCCTTCAGCCAAGGAATAGCAGATCCTTAAGAAGTTTTTTTTCTTGTTTTTCTCCTGGATTGTTCCTACCAAAAGATCAAAACCATGCTCAGAAAAATGTCTGCCTAGTATCTACCAGATATTTTATTTTCTTTTTTTGAGGCAGAGTCTTGCTTTGTTGCCCAGGTCAGAGTGCAGTGGTGTGATCTCAGCTTCCTGAAGTCTTGAAATCCCAGCCTGGGCTCAAGCAAAATCCCTTCCTGCCTCAACCTCCCTAGTAGCTTGAACTACAGGCATGCACTGCCACATCCGGCTAATTTTTGTTTTTTTTTGTAGAGATGGGGTTTCACCATGTTGTCCAGACTGGTCTCCAACTCTTGGGCTCAAGTGATCCACCTGCTTTGGCCTCCAAAATTGTTGGGATTATAGGTGTTATGCCTGGCATTTTTTATTTTTTTTGAGACAAGGCATTGCTCTGTCACCTAGGCTGGGGTGCTGTGATGACATCATAGCTCACAGAAGTCTCAAACTCCTAGGCCGAAGCAATCTTCCCACTTCAGCCTCCTGAGTAGCTAGGACTACAGGCATGCACCACCATACCTGACTAGTTTTTAAATTTTTGTAGAGATGGGGTCTCACTATGTTGCCCAAGCTGGTCACAAACTCTTGGCCTCAAGGAGTCCTCCTGCCCTGGCCTCCCAAAGTGCTGGAACTACAGGGATAAGTCACTGCACCCAGCCAACAATTGCTATTTATTAGTATTATTGTTATACAGATCCTCAGTAAATTTCAAATGAGAGCAGAGTTTCTAAATTAGAGCATAACACTATTAAAATATTGGAGAGTTTGGAACTTGGGGAGGTATAATGGAAGAAATCTCCTTTGTTAAGTAGAGACAAAAACCCAATTCTTTGTTTTTTCTTTTTGAGATAGTGTCTTGCTCTGTCACACATGCTGGATTGCAGTGGCCTAATCATGGCTCACTGCAGCCTCGACCTTCTGGGGTCAAGTAATCCTCCCACCTCAGCTTCCTGAGTAGCTGGGACCACAGGCACATGCCACTATGCCTGGCTAATTCTTAAATTATTTTTTGTAGAGACAGAGTTTCACTATGTTGCCCAGGATGGTCATGAACTCCTGGGCTCAAGCAATCCTCCTGCCTCAGCCTCCCAAGTGTTGAGATTACAGGCGTGAGTAGCCGCACCCAACTGCAGCTATTTTAAAATCCCAGCTTGCTCCCTGTTGAGCTAGGTCTGTCAACCCAGAAGCCAGCCTCATTCTCCGCTGCCTCCCTCTATTTTCCATGCCCACCCCTGCCTTTCTTTCAGTGGATGATTTATACTAGGATCTCCTAATGGCTCCCTTTACTTCAGTTAGTTTGAGTGGGGTTTCAGTGAGACACTCGAAAAATAAAGACCACTAACTAATGCAGGCAGGGGGAGCTGAGCAGTGAGGGACAGGGCACAGAAGCCAAAAGACCACAGAGAGGCAGAGACCAAATTGCGTCCCCAGCACCCACTCAGGGTCTGGCACAGAGTAGGCCCTCAAAGAGGATTTGGCGAATCAACGACAGAGTGGCAGCCAATGAGAGCGCCTGCTCCTCAGTGCACAGAAAAGTGGCCGTGCTGCCGGGGCCACTCTGCACCCCGGGCTCACCCCCGGATCTGAGCTTCATCCCACACATAGTGAGTCCTCGCTGTGTGTCTGCCCCAGGTCGCCATGAGGCTGGGAGGGCCATGCTGGGATGAACTGTTTGCAATTAACTTGGCCATCACCCTCCGCGCACTTTAGATGATCCCAGTGAGTCGCTTGCAGCCAAGTGCCTCATTTGCTTTATGTCCCAAAAACTGCACCATAAGGTTGACGGGGAGGACTGGGGAGGTGTTGGTCAAAGAACACAAAATATCAGACAGGAGGAATAGTTCAAGAGATGCATTGGACATTGTATTAGTTCACTTTCACACTGCTATAAAGAACGGCCTGAGACTGGGTAATTTATAAAGGAAAGAAGTTTAATTGACTCATACTTCCACATGACTGGGGAGGCCTCAGGAAACTTACAATCACCGCAGAAGGCAAAGGGGAGGCAAGGACCTTCTTCACAAGGTGGCAGGAGTGGGGCAGGGGTGGGGTACATGGAGAGAATCACTTTTTTTTTTTTTTGAGACAGAGTTTCGCTCTTGTTGCCCAGGATGGAGTGCAATGGCGTGGTCTCGGCTCACCACAACCTCGGCCTCCCAGATTCAAGTGAATCTCCTGCCTCAGCCTCCCTAGTAGCTGGGATTACAGGCATTTGCCACCACGCCCGGCTAATTTTGTATTTTTAGTGGAGATGGGGTTTCTCCATGTTGGTCCGGCTGGTCTCAAACTCCTGACCTCAGGTGATCCGCCTGCCTCAGCCTCCCAAAGTGCTGGGAATACAAGTGTGAGCCACTGCACCTGGCCATAAGAGAACCACTTTTAAACCATCAGATGTCGTCGTGAGAACTCAGTATCACAAGAACAGCAAGGGGGAAATCCACCCCCATGATCCAATCACCTCCCACCAGGCCCCTCCCCTGACACATGGGGATTACAATTCGAGGTGAGGTTTGGGTGGGGACAGAGAGTCAAACCATATCAGACATCATGGTGACTACAGTTAATAACAATGTATCGTATTCTCGAAAATTGCCGAGAGTACATTTTACATGTTCTCACCACCAAAAAATAAATATACGAGGTAATGTATGTGTGAAATAGCTTTAAGCCAGGCACAGAGGCTCACCTGTAATCCCAACACTTCGGGAAGCCAAAGCTAGCAGATCACTTGAACCCAGGAGTTCAAGACCAGCCTCGGTAACATAGCGAAACCCTGTCTCTAAAAGTAATCTTTAAAATTAGTGAAGTGTGACAGTGTGTACCTGTGCTCCCAGCTACTCAGGAGGCTGAAGCAGGAGGATCACCTGAGCCCAGGAGGTCGAGGCTGCAGTGAGCCATGACTGCACCGTCACACTCCAGCCTGGATGACAGAGTGAGACCTTGTCTCAAGAAAAATAAAGAGAGAGAGAGAGAAAGAAATTTTACACCATGAATATATACAATATTTACCCATCAATTACAAACAGAAGAGAAGGATGAGCATTTGAGTTGTACAAATGAGATTAAGGCTCAGAGAGATCAGGCAGCCTGCCCAGGGCGCAGTGCTAGCAGGTTGCCATAGCGTGGTGTCCAGCAAAACCTTACCCAAGTGCCATGGTTCTTCCTGAATTCCCTCCACTCAGAATTTTGTTTCCTTTCTAGATATCACCTCAACCCATCCTTTCCTTTCCTCCTGCCCCTTCTTAGTCTTCAGGAATAACTTAGGGCCGTGAAGCACCGTAGAGAGAAGAGGCGTGTTTCGGAGGGAGGAGCAGGGATAGGGACACAACAATCGGTGGCATCATCCGGCTTCCTGGGGTTCTGGTGCCTGCACTGCCAGATCTCACCAATTCCTATAGCCCCATCCCTGTTGGTTATCCAGACGCTGCCTCCAGGGCCCCCACTGTCTGCCTACTGATGCTGTATCCCTGGGCCCAGTTTCACTCAGATCATTGCAAGCTTCTGGTGTCAGCTGTGCTCACTCAGCACTTGGCCTCTTGGTTCACTGCGAGTGTCCGTGATGTCATCCTGGCCTACACTACAGCTTAGGTGTGGACCTCAAAGACTGAGCTGCAATCAGGAATCCCACTCTGTTCTCTTCACCATCCCCTCCCCTCTGTGCTCCATCCCCTCCTGGAGGCTGCTCTGCAGGTCTGAAGCTCTCCGCCATTCCTTCCACCTGGCTGCTTGTCCCTGTCTTCCGTGTCTCAACCCAACCCCCATTTCTCCAGAAAGCCCTTCCTGATGACTCCAGCCATTGCCGCTTCCCCTGCCTCAGCCCCTTGACAAGCGCCATCTTCATCATGCATGGGGGCACTTGACTTAGAATTTTTTTATAATTACATCTTCTTCTATTCTCTAACGGTTTAATATTTTCCTCCATCGTATTTCTTTAAAGATCAAGGGCTACACCACAGCATGATTACACAACCTTGCACAGAAGTTTTATGTCTAGCACAGAACTTACACTCATAGGAAGTGCTCAACAATGAATCCTCATAAAGTTAGTAAATCAAAAATTGACTAGATGCACATGTGACAGTACATCTAGACACACCAGATCTACAGAAGGATAGCTAAGTCTATTATTCAGGGAAAAAGCTTTTTAAATTTTTTTCTTTGATATGGAGTCTTGCTTTGTTACCAGGCTGGAGTGCAGAGGCACGATCTCAGCTCACTGCAACCTCTGCCTCCTGGGTTCAAGCAATTCTCCTGCCTCAGCCTCCGGAGTAGCTGGGACTACAGGCGCATGCCAGCACGCCCGGCTAATTTTTGTATTTTTAGTAGAGACAGGTTTTCACCATGTTGGCCAGGGTGTTCTCGATCTCTTGACCTTGTGATCCACCTGCCTCGACCTCCCAAATTGCTGGGATTACAGGCGTGAGCCACCGTGCCCAGCAATTTTTTTTTAATAGGGTCTCACTCTGTCACTCAGTCAGGCTAGAGAGCAGTGGTGATGTCTTGGCTCACTGCAGCTTCAACTCCCCAGGCTCAAGTGATCCTCCTGCTTCAGCCTCCCATGTAGCTGGGACTACAAGAACGTGCCAGGACACCTGGCTAATTTTGTTTATTTTTTTATAGAAATTGGGTCTTGCAATGTTGCCCAGGCTGGTCTCAAACTCCTGGGCTCAAGTAATCCTCCCACTTCAGCCTCCCAAAGTGCTGAGATTAAGCAGGAGCCACCGCATCTGGCCGAAAAAGCATTTCTTATTTGAGTGCCTTCTGTTTTCTAATAACTGAGCTACCCTGAAGGAGAAAGGCATACTAGATGAGAATAAGCTACAGCCTCTGCTCTCTGAGGTTTATAGTCTACCTGGGGAGCAGAACCATAAATTAATGATTGTAGTGCAATGTGACAAATGCAATAATTAAAGTAGCTGTGACATTCCATAGTGGGGGCAGAAGTCAGAGCTGCTGTGATGGCTCATAGAGCAGACTTCACAGAACACTTGATTTGGGTCTTGAGGGATGTGTAGAAGTTTGCCAGTTATAATTAAAAGGCCGAGCGTGGTGGCTCACGCCTATAATCCCAGCACTTTGGGAGGCTGACGCAGGAAGATCGCTTAAGCCCAGGATTTCGAGACCAGCCTGGGCAACATAGTGAACCCCATCTCTATTATTAAAAAATTTAAATTTTGGCCGGGCGCGGTGGCTCAAGCCTGTAATCCCAGCACTTTGGGAGGCCGAGACGGGCGGATCATGAGGTCAGGAGATCGAGACCATCCTGGCTAATACAGTGAAACCCCGTCTCTACTAAAACATAAAAAAAACTAGCCGGGCGACGAGGCGGGCGCCTGTAGTCCCAGCTACTCGGGAGGCTGAGACAGGAGAATGGCGTGAACCCAGGAGGCAGAGCTTGCAGTGAGCTGAGAGCCGGCCACTGCACTCCAGCCTGGGCAGCAGAGCAAGACTCCGTCTCGAAAAAAAAAAAAAAAAAAATTTAAATTTTAAAAAAATTAAAAAATAAATTAAAGGGAAAAAAAAAGGTTGTTTAGGCTGGGCACGGTGGCTCACGCCTGTAGTCCCAGCACTTTGGAAGGCTGAGGCAGGCGGATCACCTGAGGTCAGGAGTTTGAGACCAACCTGGCCAACATGGCAAAACCCCACCTCTACTAAAATACAAAACTTAGCCAGGCGTGGCAGTGCATGCCTCTAATCCCAGCGACTCGGGAGGCTGAGGCAGGAGAATCACTTGAACCTGGGAGGTGGAAATTGCAGTGAGCTGAGATCAAGCCACTGCACTCCAGCCTGGGTAACAGAGCAAGACTCTATCAAAAAAAAAAAAAAAAAAAAAAAAAAAAAAAAAACAGTTTCCTCTGGAAGTTATCATCATTTACCCCATCTATGGATGCCAGCCCATCTGCCCAGTCATCTTCATGCTGGACCAAGAGCTGGGAGACACCCTGTGCAAGCCTCCCCTAATTCTAGTAGAATATCCTTGTAGGACCAGTTCCCTGGGATTTGTGCGTGACCTACAATCTTAGTTTCAATGTAACATCAGCCAAAGTAATTAAAAATACTTTACCCAGAGACTGACATTAAATTCCCTTCTCTGTACCCAATTAAAAAAAATAAGAGCCTTATTAGATCTAAAATAAGCCCTGATTAGAAACAGCCTGTTTGAAAATCAATAAATTCTTCTTAATCCCTCCAGTGGAAAAAGAGAGAGGCTCCTCTGTGTCTTCCCTAAAAAGTCAGTATTTATACAAAGCCTCAGGTTGCTGGATTTGGAGACACAGAGGTGGCCTGTCCCTCCCCGAAGCCGCCTGCACCCTCTGAGTTCTGCCTGACTTATTTGGCTATAACTAATCTCTGCTCTAGGCTTGCTTACATTTTTGGGTTACCCTTTCGCCTGGAATGCATCTCAATGTTCTCATTAGAGCTGTCTTCCCAGCCCTGGCCCTCGCTCTCCTTTTGTTGCTGTTACTTTCTGTCCTGCCATAAGTAATCTTGACTGCTCCCAGCATGCAGCCAAGTCCTGGTGTGTTCCCCATCACTCTGACACTTTCTGCTCCCACGCAGGCCAGGCTCCCACGCAGGCCAGGCTGAGGCCCCGGGATGCTTCCCTCCCTCCCTCCCTCCCGTCTCCACAGGGAGAGTAGGATTTTTTAAATTATAAAATATATTGTATGCTTTTTATAGAAAACTGTAAAGGAAAATATTTAGAAAATCCTTATAATCCACCACCCAGAGTCAAACAGTTTTTTGGCATAATCCTATTTAGGAATATGTTTTGCTGGGCACAGTGGCTCACGCCTGTAATCCCAGCACTTTGGGAGGCTGAGGTGGGAGAATCACTTGAGCCCAGGAGTTCAAGACCAGCCTGAGCAACATAGCAAGACCCTGTCTCTAGAAAAAGACAAAACAGGCCGGGCGTGGTGGCTCAAGCCTGTAATCCCAGCACTTTGGGAGGCCGAGACGGGCGGATCACGAGGTCAGGAGATCAAGACCATCCTGGCTAACATGGTGAAACCCCGTCTCTACTAAAAATACAAAAAAAAAACTAGCCGGGCGACCTGGCGGGCGCCTGTAGTCCCAGCTACTCAGGAGGCTGAGGCAGGAGAATGGCGTGAACCCGGGAGGCGGAGCTTGCAGTGAGCTGAGATCCGGCCACTGCACTCCAGCCTGGGCGACAGAGCGAGACTCCGTCTCAAAAAAAAAAAAAAAAAAAAAAAAAAAAAAAGAAAAAGACAAAACAAAACCAAAAAAAAAAAAAAAACTAACAAAAAGAAATGATATTTCATTGTACATTTCATTACAAATGTAATATATCCTTTTCATTGTATATTTCATTGTATGTTTCATTATAAAACATATATTCAATTGTGAATGCCGGCCTTGTTTAATATTTCATTGTATATTTCATTACAAAAGTAATGTATCCTTGGATATGATGTGATGTGAATGGCACTTAACTTCTGTGGTCTTTCTCCTCCAAATTCATAACCCAAGTCTAATTATGAGAAAAACAGCAGACAAATCCAAATCGAGGGAAATTCTACAAAATACCTGACCAGTATTCCTCAAAACTGTCGAGGTCATCAAAAACAAGGAAAGTCTGAGAAAATGCCACAGTCACAAGGGGACATGACCACTAAACATAATGTGGTATCCTGGATGGGATTCTGGAACAGAGAAAGGACATTAAAAAAACACTTGAGAAACTCCATTTAAGTATGGACATTAGTTAATAATAATGTATCAATGTTGGTTCATTACTTGTGACAAATATAAAATGTTAACAATTGAGGAAACTGGATACCATATGGGAACTCTATTATCTTTGTAACTTTTCTGTAAATCTAAAACTATTCTTAAGTACAAAGCTTATTTTTAAAAAGTACTATGGCTGGGTGGGGTGACTCATACCTGTAATCCCAGCACTTTAGGGGGCTGAGGTGGGAGGACTGCTTGAGGACAGGAGTTTGAGATTAGTCTGGGCAACATAGCGAGACCCTGTCTCTACAAAAAACAACAACATTAGCCAGGCATGGTGGCTGGTGCCTGTATTCCCCACTACTTGCAAGGCTGAGGTGGGAGGATGGCTTAAGCCCAGGAGGTGGAGGTTGCAGCGAACCATGATCACACCACTGCACTTCAGCCTGGGTGAAAGAGCAAGACCCTCTCTCTTAAAAAAAAAAAAAAAAAAAAAAAAAAATTAATAAAGCAAAGATCAAAAAGTACTACATTATTATTGGGGGCAAATCAAACAATACAAAAGCATATAAAATAAAAGGCAACAGTGCTCTGCTTCTATCTCCTCATGTCTCTGTTGGCACTAGACTTATTTTCTGGGAATGTTTCCCCTTTATGCATAGTTAAGCTCATGTTGCAAAGACAATTTTGAATGCTGGCTTTTTGTTGTTGTTGTTTAATATTACAGCATAAGCATTTTCCCATGTACTTTAGAACTCTTCTTAAAGACAATTTTATAGGTTGCATAATATTCATTGCACTATTTTCTTGTCTAAATTAGCTGTGATCCAGGCCTTATGTTTCCATGAGGTTTGCTTTCATTATCCATGTCTTAGAGGGTTTCCCCCTGCAAGGAACTGCTCCTCTGTTTTCTCCAAGGCAACAGGGAAGTCAGCAAAATCTTCATCTGTGCTCTCCTGGGGCCTGCACAAAACTTTAGTCAAGTGTATTTCAGCAGAGTTCAAGTTTAAAGACTTTCTGGTTTTTTTTTTTTTTTTTTCACTTCTTCCCTTGTCTTTATTGCTCACAATAAAGGGACTTAACCATTAGGGATACCCAGGTGCTGTCATTGCTGATGGCTAAAAAGTATAACGTTTGAACGTTGATGTACTAGATAGAATAGTGCCCCCAACAACCCCACCTCAAAGCCGTATTCATCCAGAACCTCAGAATGCAACCTTATTTCAAATTAGGGCCTTTGCATATGTAACTTGGTAAAATGAAGCCACACTAGATTAGGGTGGGCCCTACATTCAGTGACTGGTGTCCTTATAAGAAGGCCATGTGAAGACAGAGACATACACACAAATGGAGATGGAGACGATGGAGACAGAGATTGGAGTGATGCATTTGTCTATAAGCCAAGGAGAGTCAAGGATGGTGACCACTGCCAGAAGCTGGAACAGAGGCATGGAACAGATTCTCCCTTAGAGCCCTGATATGATTTGGCTGTGTCCCCACCCAAATCTCACCTTGAATTATAATAATCCCCGTATGTCAAGGGCAGGGCCAGGTGGAGATAATTGAATAATGGGGGCAGTTTCCCCCATACTCTTCTCTTGGTAGTAAATAAGTCTCATGAAATCTGATGGTTTTATAAAGGGGGGTTCCCCTGCACACGCTCTCTTGTCTACCACCATGTAAGATGTGACTTTGCTCCTCATTCACCTTCCTCCATGATTGTGAGGTCTCCCCAGCCATGCGGAACTGTGAGTCCATTAAACCTCTTTACTTTATAGATGATTTGATCTCAGGCATGTCTTTATTGGCAGTGTGAGAACAGAAAAATACAGGCCCCTAAGAAGGAACCAACCCTGCTGACACCTTGACTTTCAACTTCTAGACTCCAGAATTGCAAGAGAATAAATTTCTATGGTTTTAAGCCACTTTCTTTGTGATTTTACTTTTATTTGAAACAGGGTCTCAGCTGGGTGCATTGGCTCACTCCTGTAATCCCAGCACTTTGGGAGACTGAGGCAGGCGGATCACCTGAGGCTGAGAGTTCGAGACCAGCCTGACCAACAAGGAGAAACCCCCATCTCTACTAAAAATACAAAATTAGCCAGGCATGGTGGTGCGTGCCTGTAATCCCAGCTACTCTGGAGGCTGAGGCGGGAAAATCACTTGAACCTGGGAGGAGGAGGTTGCAGTGAGCCGAGATTGTGCCACTGCACTCCAGCCTGGACAACAAGAGCGAAACTCTCTCTCAAAAAGAAAAAAAGAAACAGGGTCTCACTCTGTCACCCAGGCTGGAATGCAGTGGTGTAATTATAGCTCACTGCACCCTCCTGGACTCAAGGGATCCTCCCATCTCTCAGCCTTCCGAGTAGCTGGAACTACAGTAGGCGCTACCATGCCCAACTCTTTGTAAAATTTTTTGTAGAGATGGGATCTCGCTATATTGTCCAGGCTGGTCTCGAACTCCTGGCCTCAAGTGATCCTCTCGCCTCTGCCTTCCAAACTACTAGGATTATAGTGGTGAGCCACCACACCCGGCCTCTTTGTGATACTTCATTACGGCAACCCTTGCAAACTAAATACAATGGGCTGTGGCCTCAGAGGGACCTGGGTCTGAGCACAGCTCTGGCACTTGTGTGGAATAGAAGGGCCGTGGATCTGGCTGCCAGGGTCAGCAGACATCTGAGGGGATTCACAGAGACCACGTGCGAAGCCGTGAGCAAAGGGCCAAGCGGTGTGCAGGTGTAGGGGGTCACGTCCTTCTCCTTGATCTCCCCACCTGCTGGCCATTCCTTTCTGGTCAGGCAGAGAAAGGACCACAAAGATCCACTTCCCCCCACTTTTAACTGTATCCATATTCTTTCTAAGAGATTTAAGTTGTTTGCCAGAATATACCTTTAATACAAAAAGCCTCCAGGTTGAAAATATGTTGGCTTTAAAGCTTTGGCTGTGACAAAGCAAATTACTTCAGAGCTTCATTTAGTCCTAAATCATTTATAGTGGATTTGCTTTGGGAATACACGTGTGCGCACACACACGCACACAGCCTTAACAGTGATTGCTATATTTTCCAATTAATGGAAATGCTAAAATGAGCATGTATTACCTTCATAATAAAAACATGTTTAGGCTGGGTGCAGTCGTTCATGCCTGTAATGCCAACATATTGGGAGGCTAAGACAGGAGAATCGCTTGAGGCCAGGGGTTCGAGAGCAACGTGGGTGAAGTAGTGAGACCCTGTCTCTACAAAAAAACTTAAAAATTAGCTAAGTGTGGTGGCAGGAACCTGTAGTCCTTGCTACTCAGGAGGCTGAGACAGGAGAATTGCTTCAGCCCAGGAGTTCAAGGCCACAGTGAGCTGTGGTTGTGCCACTGCACTCTAGCCTGGGTGACAGAGTGAAACCCTGTTTCTTTTTTTTTTTTTTTTTTTTTTTTTTGAGATGGAGTCTCGCTGTGTCGCCCAGGCTGGAGTGCAGTGGCCGGATCTCAGCTCACTGCAAGCTCTGCCTCCCGGGTTCACGCCATTCTCCTGCCTCAGCCTCCCGAGTAGCTGGGACTACAGGCGCCCGCCACCACGCCCGGCTAGTTTTTTGTATTTTTTAGTAGAGACGGGGTTTCACTGTGTTAGCCAGGATGGTCTCGATCTCCTGACCTCGTGATCCGCCCATCTCGGCCTCCCAAAGTGCTGGGATTACAGGCTTGAGCCACTGCGCCCAGATGCCCCCAACTCTTTTTAAATCATTTTTCCCTTTTGATATAAATTTTACATACCATGAAATGCTCAAATCTTAGGTATACATCTGCCCAGTTTTGAATAATGCTTTACACACCATGACTTAAATCCCTTTAGAAATATGGAAAGTTTCCCCACGCTCCTTCCCAGTCAACTCCCCAGCCCTTGCCACAAACACTCACACACTGAGGCAACAACTGTTCTAGTATCTTCCACTGTAGAGTTTTACATGCTCTAGAATTTCAAATTAATTGATCTTTTGTCTGATTTCTTTTCTTTTTTTTTTTTTTTTTGAGATGGAATCTCACTCTGTCGCCCAGGCTAGAGTGCAGTGGCAGGATCTCGGCTCACTGCAACCTCCACCTCTCGGGTTCAAGCCATTCTACTGCCTCAGCCTCCCAAGGAGCTGGGATTATAGGCACCTGCCACCATGCCTGGCTAATTTTTGTATGTTTAGTAGAGACAGGGTTTCACCATGTTGGCCAGGCTGGTCTCAAACTCCTGACCTCATGATCCACCCACCTCAGCCTCCCAAAGTGCTGGGATTGCAGGCGTTACAGGCATGAGCCACTGCACCTGGCTGTCTGATTTCTTTTTTAATTAGCATGTTGATTAATCCATGTTGTCATGCACCAGTAATTTGTTTCCCCTAACTTTTTTTTTTTTTTTTGAAATTTTGAGCCTAGAGAAGAACTTAAATATAGTACCATGAAGCCCCCTGGATCCTTGACCTAGACCTCTACATCGTTAACGTTCTGTCATACTGGCTTTCATTCTTTCTGTCTCTCTTCTTTTCTTTTTACTGACCTACTTGAAAGTTGCACATACCAAGACACTTCATCCCTAAACATTTCAGTCCGTGCTCCAAACAACAAAGACACTCCTACATGACCACAATACCAGTATTATGCCTAAGATGTTTGATATTGGTACAATATTATTGTCCAACATAGAATCTGTGTTCAATTTCTCTCCTAATGTCTTGTGTTTTCTTTTGGAGTCTCGCTTCGTCGCCCAGGCTGGAGTGCAGTGGTGCGATTGGCTCACTGCAGCCTCTGTCTCCTAGGTTTAAGCAATTCACATACCTCAGCCTCTCGAGTAGCTGGGATTACAGGCACCCACCACTATGCCTGGCTAATTTTTGTATTTTTAGTAGAGATGGGGTTTCAGCATGTTGGCCAGGCTGGTTCTCCTGACCTCAAGTGATCTGCCTGCCTCGGCCTCCCAAAGTGCTGGGATTACTCTCCTGATGTTCTTTAAAGAAGGGCAGGCACCCGTGGTAGGTAGTGTGGTGGAGTCCGGGAATACAGGGTCAGCTGCTCTGACCTTGACCTTCCTCTTTTGTCTTTCCCTTATTTCCCCCCCCTGCTCCCCACCTCCTTCCTCTCCTTGGGCATCCAGTGTGCACAGTGCCCTAGCTTGGGTAGCCACCCAGCTCTCCTGAACCTGCTCACGCCTCCTGAGCAGTTGATTTCAGCTCTATTTCTAAGAACTTTCCTTCCTTTTTTATCAGTGCCCGACCCCTCTGTGGTGCACCCTGTGCCCTCTCATGCACCCACCCCTGGGATCATTTGAATGAACTTTGGTAATGAGCAGGAAAGATCTTGTCCAGTCCTGGGGTACCACAGACACTGGAAAATAGTCCTCCTGTCTCATTTATTTTGTGTGTGTGGCTAGGTCTAACTGCTTAAATAAACCTCTCTCCTCAGTCTTCTCCCTCAACAATAAAGTACTGGGAAGTTTTTCTGGGCTTAAACACCACTTTCTGCCACACAGACACAGATACACGCACACACCCACACATGCACTCACATACACACACAGTCACGCACACACTCACACACACACTACACCAGCAGCCTCACACTCAGATCAATTCTCTCCCATCATCAACCCAAGCCTCTGAGTCTCCATTAGGGTGAAACAGGAGCTACTGAAACCCACCCAGGTAAATACTATGTTCAGAGGCAGAGCCACAGCCCTCTGAGTTCTGTAGTCTTACTGCACCTTGCCCTTGGTAGACCTCCTGGCTAGCCCCAAGCTCCTGCTGTCCCATCCATCCTCCCTGATCACTTGGTGGTAGGACAGAAACACACGCTTGGCTCCAGAGAGCAAGGACCTCCTATTTGCCACTCTAAATATTTATACTTGGTTCTGCCACACTTCCCTGCATTGGGGTGTTGAAGACATGCAGTAATGACCTTCTCGCTGCAGCTGGGAGGGAGAGGAAGGACGGGTTCAGGTATGGAGTTAACAGAGCCAGTGGTGGGCTGAAGGCCTGGCCCATCTAAGGATTCTAGAGCCCAGGGAGCAGCATCGGACGCCAGCAACTGTAGATTACCTGCCTGCCTAGAAAACAGACAGGGACTGTGCAAAGGAGCTGGACCTTTTTGTTTTTGTTTTCTTTTACGAAATCTTGCTCTGTCGCCCAGGCTGGAGTGCAGTGGCACGATCTCAGCTCACTGTAAACTCCGCCTCCCAGGTGCAAGCAATTCTCCTGCCTCAGCCTCCCGAGTATCTGGGATTACTAAATCAGCTACTGCGCCTGGCTAATTTTTGCATTTTTTTTTTTTTTTTTTTTAGTAGAGACAGGGTCTCACCATGTTGGCCACGCTGGCCTCAAACTCCTGGCCTCAGGTGATCTGCCTGCCTTGGCCTTCCAAAGTGCTGGGATTACAGGTGTGAGCCACCGCGCCCAGCCAAGAGCTGGACATTGAGTCTGAAGGCTTCGTTCCAGCCTCTGTTGCTGCCTGGATCTGAAAGCCCGGCTTTGTCCAGCAGCTGGAACCAAGCACCCAGAAAGCTCCAGGTCCCTCTTCAATGCACAGACATGCGTGGTTATGAAAACATCTCAACAAGTGGGCGGAAGCCTTTGGCCCCTTCTAGCGGCAGCTGCCTGCTATTTGTAACTTCATTCACCGTAGGAAACGTGTGCCCAAAAAAATCTCTGTACAAACCATGACCGAAGGGTACCCCTCTTACTTTCAGCAGGGCTGAGTGTATTTATTTTAGACATTGGTTCAACTGGGCTTCTGGATGACGTGACAGCCACAGTGGAAATGCTGGTGTCCTGTTTCATCACCTCAGAGGTGGAGAGGTGGCCAGTTACCAGGGAAGTTACACAGGTTGGCCCTTCTCAGTGGGGGAGGGAGCTACACACAAACAGACAAAACCAGGAGGTGAGAGTGTCTCCTTGGAGGGTGCCATCCCAGAGGCAGGCTGCCACTCTCCACAGGGTGCCATCTGGGAGGTTGGCTGCCACATTCCCCATAGGACTAAGCCATGGATCTATAGCTGGGAGATTTTGTTTTTGAGACAGGGTCTTGCTCTGTCTGCCAAGCTGGAGTGCAGTGGTGCAATCATAGCTCACTCCAGCCTCAAACTCCTGGGCTCAGGAGATCCTCTCACCTCAGCCTCCCGAGTAGCTGGGATTACAGGTATGAGCCACCATGCCTAGCTAATTTCTTCATTTTTTGTAGAGACAGGGTCTCGCTATGTTGCCCAGGCTATCACCAGGTATTTTAAAAATGAACTCAAGGGACAGGTCTTTGTCATTTAAAGAGGCCAGGAGAAGTGTTATCAGAAAATGGTGCCAGTTGATGGGAGTGAGCCCACCTTGCATTGTTTGCCATCGGTGTCACCTTTCAATGCTTAATCAAGCCCTGCTTCCCCAGGTATGGGCCCTTTCCTAACCTCCGTCCCTCATTCACATCTGTCTTCCACTCACTTCTTTCTTTCTTTTTTTTTTGAGATGGAGTTTCACTCTTGTTGCCCAGCCTGGAGTGCATGGCACGATCTTGGCTCACTGCAACCTCCCCCTCCTGGTGTTACCGGGGGTCCTTCCTCCCAGAGCTCTCAAGATGGTGGCGGGCCACTTCCAAAATGGAGGCAGCCCACTTCCAAGATGGCGGCAAGCCTCGTGTTCTCTGACTTGGGGTTCTGGGCCTCACGGATTCCAAGGAATGGAATCTTGAGCCATGCAGTGAGTGTTACCGCTCTATTAGAAGCCGTGGGTCACAGAAGAGAACCCTGGAACCCAGTGACTAGTGTTCAGCTTGATTAGGACGAATCCAGGCACTTAGCCATGCAGGAACAATGGCAAGCCTTTAGCCCGATAGGAAGCAGCAATGGGCGCCTCGCTGGATCAGGAGCAAGGCGGACATCCTGCCGGATCCGGAGGGATGGAAGTCAGCGGGGGTCTGTGATGGTGGCAAACAGCAGTGGTGGACGGCGAGCGAAAGCTCAGCTTGAGCCATAACAAACACAGACCAGAAAAGAGTGCAGCTGCAAGATGTAATAGTGTGAAAACAGAGCTCCCATACAAAGGGAGGGGACCCAAAGAGGGTAGCGGGTTGCTGGCTTGAATGCCTGGGTTTATATCCCGATCATTATCCCTCCCACTGTGCTCTCAGGCAATAGATGATTGGCTATTTCTTTACCTCCTGTTTTTCCTAATTAGCATTTTAGTGAGCTCTCTTTACCACCTGATTGGTCGAGTGTGAGCTAAGTTGCAAGCCCAGTGTTTAAAGGTGGATGCAGTCACCTTCCCAGCTAGGCTTAGAGATTCTTAGTTGGCCTAGGAAATCCAGCTAGTCCTGTCTCTCACTGGGTTCAAGCAATTCTCCTGCCTTAGCCTCCCGAGTAGCTGGGATTACAGGCACCCACCACCACACACGGCTAATTTTTGTATTTTTAGTAGAGACGAGGTTTTACCATGTTGGTCAGGCAGGTCTTGAACTCTGGATCTCAGGTGATCCACCTGCCTGGGCCTCCCAAAGTGCTAGGATTACAGGCGTGAGCCACCACACCTGGCTTCTTCCCTCACTTCTATGACTCCCCAGCCCCACCACCAAGGCACTACTTGGGCCACTTGTTCTAATGTTTGGTCCTAATGTATTTGGGATTTCAGGTGGCTTACAAAAATACCAAATGGATTGGGCAAAATAAGAGAAGAAAAAAAATAAAAGCCAGGTTATGTCTTTAGCACTGAGCAAAGCGCAGTCTTTTTTTTTTTTTTTTTTTTTTTTTTTTTGAGGCAGAGTCTCGCTCTGTCTCCAGGCTGGAGTGCAGTGGCATGATCTTGGCTCACTGCAACCTCTGTTTCCCGGGTTCAAGCGATTCTCCTGCCTCAGCATCCGGAGTAGCTGGGATTACAGACACGCACCACCACACCCTGCTAATTTTTTGTATTTTAGTAGAGACGGGGTTTTGCCATGTTGCCCAGGCTGGGAAAAGCACAGTCTTCTACAGTTGCTGGAAGAGGACTAGGATTCTCTCCAAGTTTTCGGGAGGCCAAAGCAAAAGGGCAAATGATCATTGCAGCAGCTGCACAGGCCTTAGGGGTGATCACACTGGTGTTTAGGAATAGCACATCTTGTTGTCTCTCAAAAATGAGAACAGAGAGAAATCTCCCCCAGTGGGCCCAGCCAAGGAGCACTGATGCACTATCTCACCTGGGAAGACTGCTCAGCTTTCTTTTTCTATCTTTCTTTTCTTTTTAAAATAGAGATGGGGTCTCATTATGTTGGCCAGACTGGTCTCAAACTCCTGGGCTCAAGTGATCCTCTCACCTCAGCCTCCCAAAGTGCTGGGATTACAGGCATAAGCCACTGCACCCAGCCCAACTGCTCTGTTTTCATAAGTGTTGTGGGGGCGGAGGGGGGCATTGTTGGTTGGTTTTTGGGTGGTAGTTCCTTTTTTTGCGTTGTTTTTAATCAGATTCACAAGTTGACTCAAATAACATTGTCATGGTTATTAACCCCTTCGGCAGAAATGAGAAAAATCAAAAGCTATGCAAATAGATAACGAAGGATCAATTCCAGGAAGAGGAAAATGTGGGAGAGGCATTTTACAGCTTATCAAGATCAAAGGACCGAGACCATCTCTTAACAAAACCAAACCCTGAAACTCACCATCACAGAACTGTCAAAAGGTTTCTGCATCCCCACTATGGCACCCATTACCATGACTAGCCCAGAGTATTTCCAAGCTATTGCTATTCATCATATTTTCCTCAGCACCTCCTATTTGTAACTTAACAATATTTAACAACGGCTTCCTGGATCTCTGGTGGAGACGGATTGAGGCTGCAGTATTTCAATTTGCCAGCAGGTGTCACCCCAGCCAACACGATTCAGGGAAGCCTAAAAAGGTGAGGTTCTTTTTCCCTACACCTTTGACGGCACCAAAATGTGTGTGGGCAAGAGCAAAGTCCAGATTCCTAACTGGTACATCCCAGGCCCTTCATATTTGGCCCAACTCATGTTTTACTGCCTTAGTTCTTGCCAGTTCAGGCACACATTCAATCAGCAGAGGTTTATTGAACATTCGTTGTTTGTAAGGGGCTATCCGGGGGCTGGAAATGAAAAGATGACAGAGATTTCACCTCTGTTCCAGAGAATTGCATGGCTTGCTCTGCCTAGGAAAGGGCTAAGCTGCTATGTTAAAACGTTGGCAGCCGGGCACGGTGGTTCACGCCTGTAATCCCAGCACTTTGGGAGGCTGAGGCAGACAGATCATGAAGTCAGGAGTTCGAGACCAGCCTGGCCAAGAGACCAGACTGGCCAATATGGTGAAACCCCATCCCTACTAAAAATACAAAAATTAGCTGGGTGTGGTGGCAGACACCTGTAATACCAGCTACTTGGGAGGCTGAGGCAGGACAATTGCTTGAACCCAGGAGGCAGAGGTTGCAGTGAGCTGAAGATCATGCCATTGCACTCCAGCCTGGGCAATAGAGTGAGAGTCCGACTCAAAAAAAGAAAAAATTGACTAAGCTGCTACAACAAATATGTGTGCATACATATACACATATATGCTATTATATATTATGTAGTATATACATATAGATATACACGTTATACATGTGTATATATGTATGTATATTTGTCATAGCAGCTTAGCCAATGCTATGGATATGGATAATTATATACTTATATTTCATATATAATTATATATGATATATTTATATTAATTGCAGATAATTATATATAAATGATGTATATAATTATTCATATTTATAGCATTGGCTAAGCTGCTACGGCTAAGCTGCTAAATTTTTTTTTTTTTTTTTGGAGACTGAGTCTCACTCTGTCACCCACACTGGAGTGCAGTGGTGTGATCACAGCTCACTGAAGCCTCGACCTTCCAGGCTCAAATGATCCTTCCACCTCAGCCTCCTGGGTAGCTGGAATTGCAGGTGTGGGCCACCACACCCAGCTAATTTTTGTATTTTTCATAGAGATGGCGTCTCACCATGTTGTCCAGGCTAGTCTTGAACTCCTGGGCTCAAGCCATCCACCCTCCTCAACCTCCCAAAGTGCTGGGATTACAGTTGTGAGCCACCGAGCCCAGACTACTAATCTTAATTAGCAGCTATATATGAAATATATATGAAACACATATATTTCATAGCCAATGCTATGGATATGGATAATTATATATATAAGGTATATGTTTATATTATATATAATTATGTATGAGATATAATTTTATATCTACATTATGTGTAAATAAAGGTATGTACACATAATATAGATATAAAATTATGTTTATATTATATATAAATTTGTGTAAATAATTTATAAATTTATACATAATATAGATATAAATTTATTTATACATATATAGATATAAAATTATTTAACATTTATATATATAAAATTATCCATATCCATAGCATTGGCTAAGCTGCTAAGCTGCTAATCTTAATTATAAGATATAATTATACATATGAGAGGTACATAAGATACTGGATAAGCTACTCAGAGGTTTAAAGAAGATACAATTAATTTATTTCTCCAGCAAAAGACCAGGGGTGGATGGTCCAGACTGGTCGGGATACTCAACTCCATCGGGTCAGTCAGGGCCATGGCTTCCTCCCATCCCCTTGCCTCACAGATCCTAGGATGTTGTCTTTGGCCGCATGGTCAAAGCTGAGTCATAACCTCATCCATGCTTCACCCTGGAGAAGGGAAGAGAAAAAGTGGAGGGCATGCAATTTTGCTTTTAAGCAAGGAACACAGAAGTCACACCTAGCACTTCCATTCACATTCTAGGGCATGGACCTACTCCTATGGCCACAAATAGCTACAAGGAAGGCTGGGAAATGTAGCCTTTTGTTAGGCAGTGATGAGCCTAGTTAGAAATGTCGGGCAGCCTGGGCAACATAGCAAGACTCCATCTCTACAAAAATAAAGAAATGGACAAATTAGCTGGACATGTGGTATACGCCTGTAGTCCCAGCTACTCAGGAGGCTGAGGCAAGAGGATTGTTTGAGCCCAAGAGTTTAAAGCTGCAGTGAGCTATGATGGCACTACTACACCCAAGCCTGGGTGACAGAGCAAGACCCTCTCAAATAAAACATAAAATAAAATAAAAACAGGGCAACTAGCAGTCTGGTCAGAAAGCATCTCTCTCTTTCACACCTCACTTTATTTTTAATTGATTTGTGAAACAACTTTGTATCTTCTAGTGTTGCCATCAGTTGCAATTGCATAGTTTAGAAATGCCAGTTCATAGAAATTTCTGGTGAGTAGAACGTCCTGTAGCAGTTTACTGTGCACATTTCATGTTAATGAGACATCTATTACTTCCTCCTCAGGGATGACAAGTGTTATCACAATGGCAATTGAGCTGATAAAATTCCAGTAAAATGAAACTTAGAATCAAGTTGTCTACTCAAGAGAATGCAACATTTGAGTAGGCTCTTGAAGCATGCATAGAAGCTAACCAAGCAGAAAAGAAGGAGGAAAATTCCAGAGTGTGAACAGCATGTGCAGAGACCTGTAGTCTTGTGGGAGATAAGGTATGTTCATTGTGGGGAGTGGGTATGTGTGTAGGGAAGGCAGGTGAGAGAGAAAATGGGGTGGAATCAGGTTGCACCAGGCCTTATACATCAAACTAAGGAAGTTTGATTTTACCCTGCAGAGTAGATGCTTTGGGTGTTGCATTAGTCTGTTCTCACACTGCTATAAACATACCACCTGAGACTTGGTAATTTATAAGCAAAAGAGCTTTAATTGACTCACAGTTCCACCTGACTGGGAAAACCTCAGGAAACTTAGAGTCAAGGTGGAAGGAGAAGGAGAAGCAAGTACCTTCTTCACAAGGCGGCAGGAGAGAGAGCACAAAACCATCAAATCTTTTGAGAACTCACTATCGTGAGAATAGCACAGGAGAAACTGCCCCCATGATCCAGTCACCTACCACCAGGTCCCTCCATCGATACGTGGGGATTACAAGTCGAGATAAGATTTAGGTGGGGACACAGAGCCAAGCCATATCAGGAGGTCCTTCCCAGTGCAAGAGCCATGACCATGTCCAAAAATTCTGTCACTCCGTGGGTTGGGGTCCAGGTAGCCAGCTGATAGGTGTTTTTGTTGTTTTTGTTGTTTGAAATGGAGTCTTACTCTGTTGCCCAGGCTAGAGTCCAGTGACACCATCTCGGCTCACTGCAACCTCCGTCTTCTGGGTTCAAGCGATTATTCTACCTCAGCCTCTTGGGTAGCTGGGATTACAGCTGCCCACCACCACGCCTGGCTAATGTTTGTATTTTTAGTAGAGACGGGGGTTTCACCATGTTGGCCAGGCTGGTCTCGAATTCCTGACCTCAGGTGATCCCCCCACCTTAGCCTCCCAAAGTTCTGGGATTACAGGCATGAGCCACCACGCCCAGCCCCCAGTTGACAGTATTTGACCCTCACTGTCTTGCTCATAGTTAGCTGACAGCTCCGCGGATGAACTCCTGACCCGGGACAGGCAAATCTGATCCTTCCTCTCAGGAATCTGAAAGTGA
Source organism: Rhinopithecus roxellana (assembly GCF_007565055.1). Classification (NCBI taxonomy): domain Eukaryota; kingdom Metazoa; phylum Chordata; class Mammalia; order Primates; family Cercopithecidae; genus Rhinopithecus; species Rhinopithecus roxellana. The sequence continues at coordinate 24,243,172 of NC_044557.1, forward strand.
GATTGAAACCACTGCTTATTGCTGACCTGTGTCTAGAACAATAACAAATACACTGGAAACAGTGGGGCAGCCCTAAGAGCTGTGTAAGTGCAGAATCAGACAAAGCTGTTCTGCAGGGGACAGACAACTGAAGCAGGTGTGCAGAGCAAAGCAGGGATGAGAGTCAGAAAAGGTATATGTGGGTTTCCCCCCAGACTCCAATTCCTAGCTCCTTTTCCTCCCTAAGGCTGGGCAGCATTTTCCACTGCTTGGGTTGCATAGTACCCCTTTATTGTCCTCTTTTCTTTTTTCCTTCAAATAGCTTGAGTAATAAATTATTTACAGCATAGGCTAAACTGCTGCTGCTGCCCAAAAGACCCCCAAATATAGCTCCAACAGGATAGTTTACCTATTATATCTGGAGGCAGGCAGTCCAGGGAGGCTGGGCGCTCCGAGGCATTAGGACATCCAGGTAACCAGACTTTTTCTCTCTCTGTTTCCCAGCAGTCCATGTCTTAAAGTATTGCTTTTCTCTGCAAGATCAAAGCTAGCTCCCAGCACCACACCTACACACCAGGGAGGAATATGCTCAGGATTTAGAAGGGCAAGACTCAGAAATGGTATACACCACTTCTGCTCACAACTCATTGGCCAAAACTTAATAATAACCCCACCTAGCTGCAAGACAGTCTAGGAATATAGGTCTTAGTTGGACAGCTGAAATCCTATTCTATGGAAGGAGAGAATAGATAATGAAGGAACAATTCACTGTCTGCCTGATGGTTTCTGTAAATGGCACCCAAAGAACCCCCATTTGACTCCATGTAGCTTTTCTTGGCCGCTTCAAGCTAAGCTGATGGCTCCCTTTTCTGTACGTGGTTCTCAGCCTGTATCACTGCTCTGTGCTCATCTGTTTGTTGGTTAGTTGGTTGGGTTTCGTTGTTGTTGTTGTTGTTGTTGTTGTTGTTGTTGTTGTTGTTGAGATGGGGTCTTGCTCTGTCATCCAGGCTAGAATGCAGTGGCACAATCACAACTGACTGCAGTCTCAACCTCTGAGGTTCAAACAATCCTCCCACCTCAGCCTCCCAAGTAGCTGGGACTATAGGTATGCGCCACCATGCCCAGCTAATTTAAAAAATTGTTTTTAGTAGAGACGAGGCCTTCCTATGTTGTCCAGCCTGGTCTCTAATTCCTGGGCTCAAGCGATCCTCCTGCCTAGGCCTCCCAAAGTGTTGGCATTACAGGCATGAGCCACCGTGCCTTGCCTCATTCATCTGTTAATTTATCTATATGGAAGAGACAGTTAGTGATCTCTAATTTCTGCTCCTTCCCACTTCCTTGGTAGTTAAGTCCCCCTCCCCCAAGTGTTACGTTTGGCACATTGCTAAATGGAATAAAGCTGACATTCGCCAGGCTCCCTTACTGCGAGGTATGGTAATATGATTCGGTTCTGGGCTGGACGCAGTGGCTCACACCTGTAATCCCAGCACTTTGGGAGGCCAAGGCTGGAGGATCACTTGAGCCCAGGAGTCTGAGATCAGCCAGGGCAACATAGAAAAACCTTGCCTCTGCAAAAAATATGAAATAGCTGGGTGTGGTGGCACAGCCTGTAGTCCCAGCTGCTCAGGAGGCTGGAATGGGAAGATCCTTGAGTGTGGGAAGTTGAGGCTTCAGTCAGCCATGATTGTGCCACTGCACTCCAGCCTGGGTGACAGAATGAGACTCCATTTCAGAAAAAAATAATAAAATTCTGGCCAGTGAGATGACAGCTTCCAGGAAACCCTATAAAAGATAGCTGGCATGCACCCATTGCCAATTCTTTCTCTCTTCCATATTTCTCTTGGTTGGAATAGCAGTGTAATGGCTGGAGCTATGGCAGCTGCCTAAGATCATGAGATATCCTGGGAGTGGAAGCCATACATGTTAGAGCAACAAGACAGAAGTCTTGGTTCACAACACTGTGGTGTGCCATACTAGCTCTGGGATACTACATACATTATTTCTGAGAGAGAAAGAAACTATTTTATTTTGGAGGGATCTCCTTTACTCCCAGCCAAACCTAATGCTTATCCTACAACCTGTGTCCTTGAAATTTTCCAATGGACTACCAGCCCTGAAGAGCAAGGACTGATTCTTGTTCATCTGTGCATGCCTAGTGCCCTTTCTTCAGATTATATCCATGGGTACGAGGCAAATTTCACTTTGACCCTAGTCAGGTTGGTTCCTTTCCACAAATAGTCCACTAGACCTTCAGGGTAACACTATTAGGCTTTGCCAGTCCACTCACTTTCTTTCTTTTCTTTTCTTTTTTTTGAGATGGAGTTTTGCTCTTGTTGCCTAGGCTGGAGTGCAATGGCGCAATCTCGGCTCACCACAACCCTCCCGGGTTCAAACGATTCTCCTGCCTCAGCCTCGCGAGTAGCTGGGGTTACAAGCATGTGCCACCACACCTGGCTAATTTTGTATTTTTAGTAGAGACGAGGTTTCTCCATGTTGGTCAGGCTGGTCTCAAACTCCCAAACTCAGGTGATCCTCCTGCCTCGGGCTCCCAAATGCTGGGATTACATGTATGAGCCACCGTGCCCAGCCTGACTCATTTTCTTACTCATGCAAGCATGGTTTCCAGCCCACTCTGTTCTGCTCAGATCCTCTCACTCTCAGGCTGACCTAGCTGCTAAGATTCAGAAAAATTGAAGTGTTTAAGCCAATAGTTGCCTCTTCTTCCCAACACCAACTGAAAGGCTCACTTTTTCCTCTCCTTGCCTCTTGTTATAGCAGGGGTTGCTGTTTCTCCCATCAAAGGCGAGGCTCTCATTACTGCCTTGCATCTTGGCCAAGAGTCCTTGGTAGGAACATAGAACTGTCTATCATCCCTTCATTCTCCTGTCTCAATCGCCAGCTCCTTCAGATCTTTTCTACTGATTCCATAATATGGACAAGTCATGTTCAGTAAGAACAAAACAACACACATACACAGCCTTAACACGTCAACTCCACTCGTATCCCCTTTGCAAGTAAACTTCTCCAAAGAGTGGTCCATACCCACAGTCCCATGGCCTCATTTCCTGTTCATTCTTCACCCCAATCAGCATCATCACCCAAGACACTCCTGTTGCTAATGTCAGCAGACGTGTTTCCATCCTCTTCTTTCCCTCTCAGCAGTGGTGAATCACGTTAGCTGCCATGCCTTGGCTTCCGGTGGACCTGGCCTCTTCCTCATACCTCTGCAGAGCCTTCCTCTTCTGCTCAGTTATTCAAATAATGGTTGGCCGGAAGGTACTAGATGCACTCTTTTTTCTCACTCTGTCCTCTTCCCTACCTGATTGCCTCCTGTGGCTAATTTTTGTATTTTTAGTAGAGACAAGGTACCTTCCGCCCCTCTCCTTTTTAATCTAGAGAAAGGGAATTGTAACACCTGTTTCACGGGGTTGTTGTGAAGATTAAATGATATCTACACAATGTGCCCAACAGAGTTCCCTGTGCATAAAATTGCATATCATATACTCAGATACTCTTAGTCCCTTCTTCCTGTAACCAACAGGAACCAACCACTGGTGAACCACAAGACAGAGAATTCCTGACCCGGTCCTCAGCCACAGTCTGCCTGTACTTCCTGCTCTCTGGGTTCTCGTGGTGTCTACCTGTTGCATGGTGGTCAAGGATGACGTCCTCTTGGTAATCCATGCTCTTTGTCTTACTCCTTTTCCAGTAAAAACAGAAAAGGTGACATAAATAAGAATAGGACATGGAGGCCAGGTGCAGTGGTTCACACTTGTAATCCCAGCACATTGGGAGGCCAAGGAGAGTGGATCATTTGAGGTCAGGGGTTCAAGACCAGCATGGCAAACATGGTAAAACCCTATCTCTACTAAAAATACAAAAAGTAGCCGGGCGTGGTGGCAGGTGCCTGTAATCCCAGCAACTTGGGAGTCTGAGGCAGGAGAATCGCTTGAGCCTTGGAGGCGGAGGTTGCAGTGAGCTGAGGTCACGCCACTGCACTCTCCAATCTGGACAACAGAGTGAGTCCCTGTCTCCAAAAAAAAAAAAAAAAGCACATCGAGGGGTGGGGCTGGGCGAATTCTAAGACCATCATCAATTACTTTCAAACAAGGCAATTTGGGTGGGCGCAGCAGTGGCTCACGCCTCTAATCCCAGCACTTTGGGAAGCCGAGGCAGGCGGATCACTTAAGGTCAGGAGTTCGACCAGCCTGGACAACATGGCAAAACCCCGTCTTTACTAAAAATACAAAAATTAGCTGGGCATGATGGTACATGCCTGTAATCCTAGCTACTCAGGAGGCTGAGGTGAGAGAATGGCTTGAGCCTGGGGGATGGAGGTTGCATTGAGGTGAGATGCCACTGCACTCCAGCCTGGGCAACAGAGTGAGACTCTGTCTCAAAATAAATAAATAAATAAATAAATAAACAAACAAACAAACAAATAAGCAACTTAATCATTCCATTTTTATGTAATGCCTCCCTAGGCACAATGCCTGAGACTACAGACTGGGACAGACAATGGAAATAAGCAAAGGGTGAAAAACACATTTCCTGATGCTTCCAACCTACCAGCCTAAGGAAGTCTTACTAGACACAGCGGTTCTCAGTCTCATCAGCCCCAACTCCCCTAAATGTATAAATATACTTTTATAGTATACAAATGTGATAAATACACTGTGTTTATTAATCATCAGTGATATATAAATTTTATTTAATTTTTTATTGCCAAGTCCAGCCTGGGCAACATAGTAAGACCCTCATCTCTCTAAAAAAAAGAAATGCTTGAACAAGGGATCTCTCTGTATTTGTTTTTACAGCTGTATATGAATCTGCAGTTATCTCCAGAAAAATCTGAATTAAAAATGAGATGTGGCTGGGTGTGGCAGCTCACAATTTGGGAGGCTGAGGCAGGTGGATCACCTGAGGTCAGGAGTTCGAGACCAGCCTATCAACATGGTGAATCCCCATTCCTACTAAAAATACAAAAAGTTACCTGGGCATGGTGGCGGGCGCCTGTAATCCCAGCTACTTAGGAGGCTGAGCCAGGAGAATCACTTGAACCCGGAAGGTGGAAGTTGCAGTGAGCCAAGATAGCGACAGTGCACTCCAGTCTGGGCAACAAGAGTGAAGCTCCATCTCAAAAAAAGAAAAAAGAAAAAAAGGTGCAGCTCATGGAACGTGCCTGCAGCTCTTGGGGTTCCTGTGTCTTTTTTCGCTGTCTGAGCTGGACCTACACACCAGCAACCATGTCTAAGGGACCTACAGTTGGTACTGATCTTGGCACCACCTACTCTTGTGTGGGTGTTTTCCAACACGGAAAAGTAGAGACAATTGCCAATGATCAGGGAAGCCAAACTACTCCAAGCTATGTTGCCTTTACAGACACCAAACGATTGGTTGGTGATGCCACAAAGCATCAAGTTGCAGTGAACCCCACCAACACAGTTTTCAGTGCCAAATGTCTGACTGGATGCAGATCTCATGATGCTGTTGTCCAGTGTGATGTAAAGCATTGGCCCTTCACGGTGGTGAGTGACGCTGGCACGCCCAAGGTCCAAGGAGGATACAGGGGAGAGACAAAAAGCTTCTACCCAGAGATGTCCTCTATGGTTCTGACAAAGATGAAGGACATTACAGAAGCTGATCTTGGGAAAACAGTTACCAGTGCTGTGATCACAGTGCCAGCTGACTTTAACAACTCTCAGCATCAGGCTACCAAAGATGCTGGAACTATTGCTGGTTTCAGTGTACTTAGAATTATCGATGAGACAACTGCAGGTGCTATTGCTTATAGCTTAGACAGAAAAAGGTTGGAGCTGAAATAATTATGCTGATCTTTGACCTGGGAGGTGGCACTTTTGATGTGTCAGTCCTCACTATTGAGAATGGGATCTTTGAAGTCAAATCTACAGCTGGAATGCCAGGCACAGTGGCTCATGCCTATAATCCTAGCACTTTGGGAGGCCGAGGTGGGCAGATCACTTGAGGTCAGGAGTTCAAGACCAGCCTGGCCAAAGTGTTGAAACCCCATCTCTACTAAAATACAAAAATTAGCCAGGTGTGGTGGTGTGCACCTGTAATCCCAGCTACTTGGTAGGCTGAGACAGGAGAATCATTTGAACCCAGGAGGCGGAGTTTGCAGTGAGCCAAGGTCATGCCACTGCACTCCAGCCTGGGCAACAGAGCAAGGCTCCATCTCAAAAAAAAAAAAAAAAAAAAAAAAAAAAAATTTACACCTGGAGAACTCACTTGGGTGGAGAAGACTTTGACAACCTAATAGTCAACCATCTTATTGCTGAGTTCAAGGGCAAGCATAAGAAGGATGTCAGTGAGGCTGGGCATCGTGGATCCCACCTGTAATCCCAGCACTTTGGGAGGCCGAGGCGGGCAGATCACGAGGTCAGGGGTTTGAGATCAGCCTGACCAACATGGTGAAACCCCATCTCTACTAAAAATACAAAAATTAGCCAGGTGTGGTGACATGCGCCTGTAGTCCCAGCTACTCGGGAAGCTAAGACAAGAGAATCGCTTGAACCCGGGAGGCGGAGCTTGCAGTGAACCGAGATCACACCACTGTATTCCAGGCTGGGCAACAGAGCAAGACTCTGTCTCAAAAAAATAAAAATAAAAATAAAAATAAATAAATAAATAAAAAAGAAGGATGTCAGTGAGAACAAAAGAGCTATTTCACACTTTCATATGGTTTGTGGATGTGGTAAGTATAACTCTCTCTTCCAGCACCCAGGCCAGTATCGAGATTGATTCTGTCTATGAAGCAATCGACTTCTGTACCTCCATTACCAATGCTGGATTTGAAGAATTGACCTGAAGGACTGACTTGTTCCATGGCACCGTGGACCCCATAGAGAAAGCCCTTTGAGACACCAAACTCAACAAGTCACAGATTCATGATATTGTCCTGGCTGGTGGTTCTACTCATATCCCTAACCTTCAGAAGCTTCTCCAAGACTTCTTCAGTGGAAAAGAACTGAATAAGAGCATCAACCCTGATGAAGCTGTTGCTTATGGCACAGCTATCCAGGCAGCCCCCCTACCTGGAGACAAGTCTGAAAATGTTCCAGATTTGCTTCTGTTGGATGTCACTCCTCTTTCCCTTGGTATTGAAACTGCTGATGGAGTCACAACTGTCCTCATTAAGTGTAATGCTACCATTTTTACCCAGACACAGAATTTCACTGCTTACAACCAGCCTGGCGTGCTTATTCAGGTTTATAAAGATGAGCATCCCATGACCAAGGATTACAACCTGTTTGGCAAGTTTTGGGGCTTTTAAAAAATTTTTTTAATGAAGAAAAGATGTTTATTTTGGCTCATGGTTCTGCAGGCTGTACAGGAAGCGTGGTGCAAACATCTCGTTTATGGCATGAGCCTTAGGGAGCTTACAATCACGGTGGAAGTTGAAGGGGAGCAGTGTATCACATGGCCAGAGAGTGAAGAGGAGGATCCCAGACTCTTTTAAACAACCAGATCTCACATCAACTAACTGAGCAAGAACTCACTCATCGCCAAGGGAATGGTGCTAAGTCATTCATGAGGGATCCACCCTCATGATCAAATCACCTCCCACCAGGTACCAGCTTCACCTCTGGAAATCAAATTTCAACATGACGTTTGGAGATAGAAAACATCCAGACCACATCACAAGGTCTCTAGATGGGTCTTCTTACTGGAAATTTCCATTTCTAAGTGTTATATGTAAAAGAAACATAAAGGGAAGAATTTTGAGATGCATTTTCATCTTATTTTATCACAAATTTATTGAGATATTAGTAAATACAATAAACATCATTCTTTTAAAGTATACAATTTGACATGTTTTGGTAAATATGCAGTGATACACAACTATCACTGTTTTCTAATATTATAATAGTTTGGCTGGGCGTGGTGGCTCATACCTGTAATCCCAGCACTTTGGGAGGCTAAGGCAGGCAGATCACTTCAGATCAGGAGTTCAAGACCAGGCTGGTCATCATGGTGAAACCCCATGTCTACCAAAAATATGAAAATCAGCCAGGCGTGGTGGTGGGCACCTGTAGTCCCAGCTACTCGGGAGGCTGAGGCAGGAGAATTGCTTGAACATGGGAGGTTTCAGTAAGCCGAGATGGTGCCACTGCACTCCAGCCTGGGCAACAAGAGCAAAACTCTGTCTCAAAAACAAACAAACAACAACCACAAAAATATTATAATAGCATGATCAGCCTGAAAAGAAATCCCATATCCACTAGCCGTCATTCTCCATTCACCTATTCCTCCCTCTAGAAAACATCCGTCTACTTTCTGTCTCTATGGATTGGCAAGTTTGAACTCACAGGCCTACTTCCTGCACTCCACTGTTCCTCAGATCGAAGTCACTTTTGACACTGATGCCAGTGGCATCCTCAATGTCTCTGCTGTGGACAGTAGTACAGAAAAGGAGAACAAGATTACTGTCACTAATGACAAGAGCCATTTGGACAAGGAAGATATTGAGTTGTGGTCCAGGAAGCTGAGAAGTGCAAAGCTGAAGATAAGAAGCAGAGGGACAAGGTGTCATCCAAGAATTCACTTGAGTCCCATGCATTCAACATGAAAGCACGGTTGAAGATACATTCAACATGAAAGCACTGTTGAAGCATTGTTAATCTTCGAGGCAAGATTAACGATGCAGACGAACAGAAGTTTCTTGACAAGTATAATGACATTATCAACAGAATCAGACTGCAGTGAAGGAAGAATTTGAACAACAGCAGAAAGAGCTGGAGACAGTCTGCAACCCCATCATTACCAAGCTGTACTAGAGTGCAGGAAGCACACCAGGAGGAACGCCTGCGGGATTCCCTGGTGAGGGAGCTGCTCCCTCTGTCGGTGCTTCCTCAGGGCCCACCATTGAAGAGGTTAATGAAGCCAACCCAAGAAAAGATGTAGCATCGTTCCACACAGTGAAAACATGGAAGGACTTAAATTTGTAGCAAATTCTATGGCAGCTTTAAAGTTCAGCTGCTATAGTAAATTACTGGGCATTCTCAATACTTACATATGGAACACGTGCACAAGGGAAGGAAATAACTTTGCACTTTATAAGCACTGTATTGTAAGTGGAAAATGCAATGTCTTAAATACAACTGTGTTTAAGATTGGAAAAAATGAGATGCAGGTAAATGTTATGTTACCTGTATTTTACCCTAATTTTTTAAAAAATGAGATGCAATTCACACCCATCAGATTGGCAGACATGGAGAAGTTTAATAATACTCAACTTGGCAAGAATGGAGAAAAGGGAAATTCTTAAACATTTGAGGAGCATAAATGAGTAAATTACTATGGAGAACAACTCAGAATTACCTAGTAAGATTGGAAATACAAATGTTCTATGAGCCAGAAATTCCAGTTCTAATAAACTATTGTGAAACACTCCCACATAGGAACAAGGATATTTGTATGAGACATTCTTTGGAATATTGTTAGTGATGGTGCAAAATAGAAAACAAAGTGTTCATCAGTGTTTCCTTTTATTTAAAAATGTTTAATTTAAAATTTTTAAAATTATAAATATTTCCCATTATTTAAAAAAGCAAGTAGTGTGTAAATATCGATGTGGAACAGGAAATGTGAATGGCAATGTCTAATTTGATTCCATGGTTTGAGGAACTGTGCATTGCCCAACAGGCACACATACCATTAGTAAGTAATTGTGGTTGTTTAAGAATACAATTACAATTTTATTTTTCGTATTTAAAAAGTCACATTTCCGTGCTGCCTGCCAAAACTTAACAGATAACGTACTAGGTCATTAACACGTCCTTGTCTATTTGAAAACCTCCAGACAAACAGGCAGCTGAGCCTTGGAGCTTTGGCAATGGGAATTATTGCTTGGCTAGTAACAAACAGTGTTCTCAGGACTCAAAGATACTAAGGAGGGCACAGCCTTGAGGAGCCAAGGGTGATTGTTGGAAAACACAAATGCAACATTCAAGACACAGGAAGTTAAGAAGTGATTCACATGAACCAAGACCGCACCATTGCACTCTAGCCTGGGTGACAAGAGTGAAACTCCATCTCAAAAAAAAAAAAAGAAGGCAATGCAAGACACTGATGTGTCTATGGAACCCAGAATAGAATCCATCTATGGGGCAATGTAGTAGCCGTCCCCCAGTAATCCCAGCCTCCTGGTATTCATGCCCTTGTGTAGTCCCCTCCCACAGTGAATCAGAGTTGGCTCTATGTGGCCAATAAAATATGGTAGAAATGATGGCATGTGGCTTTGAAGGCTAGATCATAAATGCTATTGCCAATTCCACCTTGGTATCTGGGATTATTTGCTCTGTGGGAATCCATCCACCCTATTGTCAGGACACTCAGAGAAACCCAGGGAGAGCCCCATGGAGAAAGGCTCTGAGGCCCCCAACCACCAGCCAGCACCAACTTGCCAGCCATGTGAACCACACTGAAAGTGAATCCTCCAGCCCCAGTGAAGCCTGCAGATAACTGCAGTCCCAGCCGACATATGACTCCAACCTGATGAACGACTCTGAGCCAGAACCGCCAACTCAGCTGCTTTTGAATTCCTGACCAATAGAAACTGTGAGATAATAAATAAGTACTATCACTTTGAAAAAATTTCTTGAGCTATACACTGGAGATTTGGGTACTTCAGCATATATGTTATACTTCAATAAAAAAATTATAAAATTTAATAATTATTTAATGCAGAAAATAAATGTAATGTCATAACTGTTATATAAAAGATAAATAAAATAAAGCTAATTTATGAAAGGTACTTTAATATAAAAATACTTGACCACGACAACTCCAGAAGACCCAAGAAGTAGCTTAAGGCTCACATCTTAAAAATCATCTTCAGCCGGGCGCAGTGGCTCACGCCTGTAATCCCGGCACTTTGGGAGGCCGAGGCGGGTGGATCACCTGAGGTCAGCAATTCGAGACCAGCCTGGCCAACATGGCAAAATCCCGTCTCTACTAAAAATAACAAAAATTAGCTGGGCGTGATGGTGGTCATCTGTAATCCCAGCGACTCGGGAGGCTGAGGCAGGAGAATCACTTGAACCCAGGAGGGGGAGGTTGCAGTGAGCCAAGATTGCACCATTTTACTCCAGCCTGGGCAACAGGAGTGAAACTCTGTCTCAAAAAAAAAAAATCATCTTCATATATGTGCTTTATGGTACTAATGCAGGCTGAGACAAGTGTATTGAACTGGTGACTTGACTACTATAAGCAGTGCTGCCATTAGTGACTTGATTTTCCAAAACATTAAATATGGCAGATTATATTTTCCACAAATGGTCACACAAGCATTTCTGGTCCCACCTGCTCTTCCAGAGCCTTGCCACTCCCCACTTGAAATTGGGTGGACTTGTGTGACTGCCTAAACAAAATAAAAGACTAGGTCAAAAAAGGTCATATGGTGCCAGTAAACTTTCGGTGTCCTCTAGGGACCCCAGACATTACACTTACTAGACAAAGACTTTAAATCAGCTATTAAAAATATGTTCAAAGAACTAATATATTTAAAGAACTAAAGGAAAGCATAAACACAATGTGCACTGGGCCGGGCGCAGTGGCTCACGCCTGTAATCCCAGCACTTTGGGAGGCCGAGGCGGGCGGATCACGAGGTCAGAAGATCGAGACCACGGTGAAACTTCGTCTCTACTAAAAATGCAAAAAAATTAGCCGGGAGCGGTGGCGGGCGCCTGTAGTCCCAGCTACTCAGGAGGCTGAGGCAGGAGAATGGCGTGATCCCGGGAGGCGGAGCTTGCAGTGAGCCGAGATTGTGCCACTGCACTCCAGCCTGGGGGACAGAGCAAGACTCTGTCTCAAAAAAAAAAAAGAACAATGTGCACCATATGTACATCAATTATGATATAGAAATTATATTTAAAAAAGAACCAGATAGAAATTCTGAAGTTGAAAAGTACAAAACCTGAAATAAAAAATTCATTAGAGGGGTACAACAGCAAACTTGAAGATAGGTCAATTGAGATCATCCAATCTGAGGAATAGAAGGAAAATAAATGAATAAAAATAAACAAGAGACTCACAGATCTTTGAGCCACCATCAAGCATGTCAGCATATATATAATGGGAGTCCCAAAAGAGAGGAGAGAGAGAATGGGGGATAATTAATATCTTAAATAATAATGACCTACAACTTCACAAATTTGATGAAAAACATTAATATACACATCCGGTACCTCACCAAACTCCAAGTAAGATAAACTCAAAGAGATCAGCACCTAAAAACATCCTAATCCAACTGTTGAAGACAAAGACAAAGAGAGAATCTTGAAAGCAGCAAGACAGAAGTACCTTGTCACATACAGTAAGGCCTCAATAAGATTAACAGAGAATCTCTCATCAGAAATCATGGAGACCAGAAGGCACTGGGGTGACATATGAAGTGCCAAAGTTAAAAAGTACTGTCAGTCAATAATTTTATATCCAGTAAAGCTATCCCTTAAAGGTGAAGGAGAAATAAAGACATTCGCTGGTTAAAAACAGAAAACTGTGGGTCAGGCATGGTGTCTCATGCTTGTAATCTCAACACTTTGGAAGGATGAGGCAGGGTGATCACTTGAGCACTAGAGTTTGAAGTTGCAGTGAACTATGATTACACCACTGCACTCCAGCCTGGGTGACTGAGACCCTGAACAAATGAAAGGAAATAGACAGTAATTATGACCCACACAAAGGAATAAAGCACTAGTAATGGTACCTCCTATATAGGTAAATGTAAAAGACATAAATGATTTTTGTGTGTGTATAAGTCTTTCCTTCTTCTACCTAATTTAAAAGATAACTGAATAAGCAATAATTATAAAACTGTATTGGGCTTATTTTGTATGACTATAATAGCACAAACTGGTGGTGAAGTAATAGAACTATATAGGAACAAAGCTCTTGTATATTATTGAAATTAAGTTGGTATTAATTTAAAGTGGATGGCTATAACTTAAGATGTTAACTGTAATCACAAGGGCAACAGAGAACATAAATAGAAAATACAGTAAGAGGGCCGGGCGCGGTGGCTCAAGCCTGTAGTCCCAGCACTTTGGGAGGCTGAGACGGGTGGATCACGAGGTCAGGAGATCAAGACCATCCTGGCTAACATGGTGAAACCCCGTCTCTACTAAAAAGATACAAAAAAACTAGCCGGGTGAGGTGGCGGGTGCCTGTAGTCCCAGTTACTCGGGAGGCTGAGGCAGGAGAATGGCGTAAACCCGGGAGGCGGAGCTTGCAGTGAGCTGAGATCTGGCCACTGCACTCCAGCCCGGGCTACAAAGCCAGACTCCGTCTCAAAAAAAAAAAATAAATAAAATAAAATAAAATAAAATAAAATAAAATAAAATAAAATAAAAAAAGAAAATACAGTAAGAGAAATGATAAGAGCTGGGTGTGGTGGCAAACACTTATAGTCCCAGCTACTTGGAAGGCTGAGGTGGGAAGATTGTTTGAGCCCAGGAGTTCAAGTTTAACCTGGGCAACATAGCAAGATCCCATCTCTAAAAAAAAGAAAGTTGGGAGGCTGAGGCGGGTGGATCATGAGGTCAGGAGTTTGAGACCAACATAGTGAAACCCCATCTCTACTAAAAATACAAAAATTAGTCAGGCCTGGTGGCACATGCCTGTAATCCTAGCTACTAAGGAGGTTGAGGCAGGAGAATCGCTTGAACCTTGAGGCGGAGGTTGTGGTAAGCCGAGATTGTGACCTTGCACTCCAGCCTGGGCGACAGAGCAAGACTCTGTCAAAAAAAAAAAAAAAAAAAAAGGAAAGAAAGAAAATAAATGACAAGAGAATGAAAATGGTACATGAGAAAATAACACAAAAGAGGGCAGTAATAAAGGAATAGAGGAACAATAAAATGCCGTAAGACATACAGAAAACAAATAGCAAAATGGCAGATAAAAATCCTACAATAATTACATTAAATATAAATTGATTAAACACTTCAATCAAAGGGAAATATTGAGAGAAGGATAAAAAAGACATGATCAAACTATATGCTGTCTAGGTGAGACTCAGATTATTTTTTATTTTTTGTATTTTTGAGATGGAGTTTCACTCTTGTTGCCCAGGCTGCAGTCTTGCCTCAGCCTCTCGAGTAGCTGGGATTACAGACGCCGCCACCATGCCTGGCTAAGGTTTCTATTTTTTTATTAGAGACGGGATTTTGCCATGTTGACCAGGCTGGTCTTATATTCCTGACCTCAGGTAATCCATCCATCTCGGCCTCCCAAAGTGCTGGGATTACAGGCATGAGCCACTGCACCTGGCCTGGGGTTCTTTATTCCTCAAGCCCCAGACCATGGTAGGCAGCCCTCCTTCCTCTGTTCTGTCACCCCCACTCCCTAGCCATAGTGAGGAGAATGGAAAATGGGAAGCCAGGAGGGCCTCTGCCAGGGAAGGCTACCCTAGATGTGTGGTGAGCACGGTGCAGCAGCGGCTGGGGTAGCAGCTGCCACAGACCCCTCCCTATAAATTAAGTCCCTGTAGCCACAGCTGTGGGAGAAGTAAAACCACCTTTGCAAAATTATAACTGAGACAGTGAAAGAGATCTAACCTAACCGACTCCATATTGGTTCTACCTTTAAGCTGTCCTTATTCCTTCCTGGGCCAAGGCTGAACTAACTTTGAGAGGAACTTAGTTTATAGCTTAAAACAAAGATGATAACAGCCTTTTCCCAAAACAAACCTCCTTCTTGCCTGGGGACTAGACTGCCTTTATAGGACTAACAAATTAGCCACGAGATTAGAAATTATGGTTTAGGTGTCCTGCAGCTGGAGGCTACAAGATTCTGACCCTCCCTAAACTGCTCCTAAAATCATTGCTTGAGATATTTTGCAGACCCTGCCCTTCATGGGTCAGCTGGCACTGCCCAGATCCATAAACTGGCTCATCTGATCTCGTGGCCCCCACCTAGGAACTGACTCAGCACAAGAAGACAACATCAACTCCCTATGATTTCATCTCTGCCCGGACCGATCGGCACTCACAGCTCACTGGCTTCCCCCCTCCCGGTAAGTTGTCCTTAAAAACTCTGATCTCAGGCCTGGCGCAGTGGCCCACGCCTGTAATCCCAGCACTTTGGGAGGCTGAGGCAGGCAGATCACTTGAGGTCAGGAGTTCGAGACCAACCTGGCCAACATGGTGAAACCCTGTCTCTACTAAAAATACAAAAACTAGCCTGGCATGGTGGCGGGCACCTGTAATTTCAGCTACTTGGGTGACTGAGGCACAAGAATCAAGTGAGAATCACTTGAACCTGTGAGGCAGAGGTTACCTGAGACTGAGTTTCCCCGTCCCTACTAAAAATACAAAAATCAGCTGGGCATGATGTCAAGTGCCTGTAATCCCAGCTACTTAGGAGGCTGAGGCAGGAGAATCACTTGAACCCAGAAGGCAGAGGTTGCAGTGACCCGAGATCACGCCACTGCACTCCAGCCTGGGCGACAGAGCGAGACTCCATCTCAAAAACGAAAGGTACAAAACTTTCAATTTCTTTAGGATTGGGAGGGCCTGGAAAAAAAAAAAAAAAAAGATCTAGCTATGTTGATAGAGATTATTTACAGATGCAAAATTTCCCCCCAAAAGGACAGCTTTGCAGGGCCATATGAAGATACGGCAAAGAAACATGTCTTGGGGTAAAATATTTTGATTTCCTTCCTTGTCTCGTACTGTTATTCCAGAGTCAGATTGGAAAGTAAGTCACAATATACAGGGTTAAATAAAACCCATCTGATGAGAACTTGTGGTTTGTAGGGCATGACTCCCCAGATGGGAATTTGGGCAAGATTTAAAAAAAAATCAGAGCTTAGTCCTCAGATCAGAGGATCTAGCATGACATCCCATAGCCGGTCATGCCAGCCTGAGACACCCCACAGTTGGTGCCCATCTGTACCCCTATCATGTTCCTGCCCTCTTGTAGCTGGTTGTCTGAGAAGTTCCAAGGATTCTCCTTGCGTTTCTTAGGGAACCATATGGGAGCCCCAGAGAAGAGCCCATTGTCCTGGGCTACTGGCAGCCCACCCAGGTTCATCAGGATCCACTGCACACAGGGCATGTCCTTTCCTCCCCGGGGGTGCACAGTTTGGAAGATGTCGGTGGCGTTAACGCCGTAGCCCTCAGCTGCTTACAGGCACTGAGATAATCTGCTCCATCTGCTTTAAGGCCGTGGTGGAGGCCCGGGTCTTCTTCACTGGGGCTTGCCCCTTGGGGCGCAGTGCGTTAATGAGCTCACATAGCTCTGTGCCCTCCTTGAGGAAATTCTGGAAGTTCTCGTGTCCAGGCTGGGGCCAGCCCACATGCTTTTGGCACTGGGTGGTGATCCATTGATCTGCTCCAGGTCTGCATCATATGGATTCTCAATTTGCTGCTGCACCTCCTGGCTCAGGCCACATGCAGGTACCCTGTTGGTCATTCCAATGGGTGGTGGCAACTGTGGGGAGCATTCATGCAGGCTGGAGTGCCATGCATTCAAGGCAGGGGCTGTAGCGGCTAATGATATTATTAATATATTGCTGTATGTCTCCTATTTTGTTTTCTGTTGGTTCTCCCCTGTTTTTGTCTTTATGGTTTTTTTTTTTTTTCTGTCTTCCTGTGGGTTATTTGAACATCTTTCAGAGTTCCTTTTTTTTTTATTTATTAGTGTTTTTAAGTATATATCTTTGATTAGGTTTTAGTGGCTGCTGTACGTAGTTTATATATTAGGTTGGTGCAAAAGTAATTGCGGTTTTTGCCATCACTTTTTTTTTTAATTCTACAAGCACAGCTTTATTTTCAGAAGGGAAAGGACACCAAAACTAGGACTGTCCTGTGCGGATGTCCGCTAGCCTTAGTGTGGGGGCCAAATGCCCCCCGGCCATTGGAAAGAGATCTTGGAAGTTCCGTTCATCCAGGCACTCACCCATTCATTCATTTCTACTGAGACAGGCAAGGACAGAAGTTCCTGCCATCATGTTCTGATGAAGGACATATTTGCCATTACCTTCAATGGCAAAAACTGCAATTACTTTTGCACCAACCTAATACGTACTTGATCGTCATTTTATTACATTAGTATATATAAAACAGGTTTTTTTGTTTTGTTTTGTTTGTTTTTTTGAGACAGAGCCTGGAGTGCAGTGGCGCGATGTCGGCTCACCGCAACTTCCACCTCCCGGGTTCAAGCGATTCTCCTGCCTCAGCCTTCCGAGTAGCTGGGACTACAGGCATGCGCCACTGCGCCTGGCTATTTTTTTTTTTTTGTATTTTTAATAGAGATGGGGTATCACCATGTTGGTCAGGGTGGTCTGGAACTCCTGAACCAAAACGATCCACCTGCCCCGGCCTCCCAAAGTGCTGGGATTACAGGTGTGAGCCACTGCACCTGGCCAAAACCAGTTTTATTCAAAAAGTTTTTTAAAAGAAAAATTCCTTCTTAAAAATAACAACAGAGAGTCAGAACAAATGCTATACTGGATCAGATGCTGGAAAAACAGGAGTTAGGAAAAGTAACCTGGACATTCTTAGCCATTTGCCTGCCGTTTCTCAGCTCCAAGTCTGCCTTTGCATGCTCCTCTCTTTTATGCTGTCTGGGATGCTGCACTGTTCCTTTAACAGATTTCTTTGCTAGCTGCATTCCTGCAAAGCTCTGTCAATAGTGGGCACTAGAGGAAAATTGGAAGGCAACAGAAAAGAAGAAGGGACTTTCTTCCTTCTAACTTGCTCTTTCAGCCAGTGTTACCCCCAAAACAACACTTTACTTTACAAATAGTTGGCTCCAGCTTCCAGCTACTTTAGGTGCTCCTTGAGAACCAACCTCATTGAGCCCTCTCAGAAATATCAATAGCAGCTGAGTGATGCTTTCTCTTCATAGACGCTCCTCCGAGTTTCTGGGCAATGGTGACTCCCAACCTCTTCCCTTTAGTTATTCCAGCACTACAAGAATTAGTTGCTCTCTGTAGCCCTCTAGGCTACCTCAGTATTGCTTTCTGCTCTTTCAGCTTTCTGACACCTGAAACAAATCCTCTATATTAAATCCCTGATAAAGTTTGGATCTGTGTCCCTACTCAAATCTCATCTTGAAATCTCAAATTGTAATCCCCACATGTCAAGGAAGGGCCCTGTAATCCCCACGTGTTGGGGAAGGGAAGTGATTAGATTATGCTGTTCTAGCGACAGTGAATGAGTCCCATAAGAGCTGATGGTTTTCAAAAGTGGCAGTTTTTGTCCTGCACTCTCCCTTCTCTCTCCTGCTGCCTTGTGAAGAAGGTCTTTGCCTCCCCTTCACCTTTCGCCATGATAGTAAGTTTCCTGAGGCCTCCCCAGCACTGTGGAACGGTGAGACAATTAAACCTGTTTCCTTTATAAATTGCCCAGTCTCAGGTATTTATTTATAGCAGTGTGAGAACAGGATAATACAATCCCTTCTGTGATTTCTGTTTTTCTAATTGGACCCTGACTGGTGACACAGGGGAAGGGAAATGGCAGGAAATTATATATATCTATATATATAGATATATGAAGTATATAGATATATGGATTTTATATATAGATGAGGATTTTATATATATATATATCTTCTGTATACCAAGTATACAAATAATAAATATCAATAATTTTATATGTTACTAGTTATAGCTGTGATTTATTGAGGACCTAGTCTATTACTCTTTGCCTGGCTACTTTCTTCTCATGTTTTAAGTTTCTGCTTGAATTTAATCTCAGAGAGGTTTTCCTTGATTACCTTATCAAAAGCAACTGCTGTTCCCTGTTATTCTCTGCTTCAGCTCATAAACCTTGTCCTTTATAGTACACAAAACAAAGCACAATCGTTTGATTTTTCTGGTCTATCTTCCCCACTAGAATGTGAGCTCCATGAGAGGGAGGCCCTTGTTGGTCTTGTTCACTGCTGTCTCCCTAAAGCCTAGCATAGTGTTCGGCTCATAGTAGGTATATGTGAGTATTTTTAAAATATTAGTGTATCCATTATATATTCTTGCTTAACAAGCCATCCTAAAATGTAGTGGCTTGAAACAAAACAGTACTTTCTCATGATTTTGTGGCCTGGCTGTGTGGTTCAACTCACCATAATGTAGAATCAGTGGGAGCCCTGAGCTTGCTTTCCTGGGCTCACTGAAGAAGCTGTGTTCAGCTGGTGGGTTGGCTGGAACTGGAAGGTCCCAGAGGGCCTCACTTGGTGGGGACAGCTGGAAGATTGGGGCCTCTCTCTTTATGTAGGGTAGCCCAAATTTCTTTACATGGCATCTGAGTTCCAAGAGTGTAAGCCTCAATGTGCACAATTTTTTTTTTTTTCTTTTTTTGAGACAGAATCTGGCTCTGTCGCCCAGGCTGGAGTGCAGTGGCACGATCTTGGCTCACTGCAACCTCTGTCTCCTGGGTTCAAGCGATTCTCCTGCCTCAGCCTCCCAAGTAGCTGGGACTTCAGGCACCCGCCACCATGCCCAGCTAATTTTTGCATTTTTAGTAGAGATGGGGTTTCACCATGTTGGCCAGGCTGAATGTGCAAATATTTATTGAGCCTCTGCTTGGGTCACAGTTATGTCTCATTAGCCAACAAGTCATATGACCAAGCCCAGAGTCAATATGGGAGGAGGCTACCCAAGGGTATGAATACCAGGAATATCAGTGGGTCTGATTCAATGGGAGCCATCAGTACAACAGTATATAATTTTGTATACATTATTGCTAATACTGACAGCAGCCTGCCACATAGTTGCTATTTCTTTCTTTCTTTTTTTTTTTGATGAAGTCTTGCTCTGTTGCCCAGGTTGGAGTACAGTGACACGATCTCAGCTCACTGCAACCTATAACCTCCTGGGTTCAAGCGATTCTCCTGCTTCAGCCTCCTGAGTAGCTAGAATTACAGGCGTGCACCACCACGCCCAGCTAATTTTTGTATTTTTAGTAGAGATGGGGTTTCACCATGTTGGCCAGACTGGTCTCGAACTCGTGGCCTCAAGTGATCCCCCCTGCCTCGGCCTCCCAAAGTGCTGGGATTAGAGGTGTGAGTCACCACACCCAGGCTATTGTCATCTTTTTTTTTTTTTTTTTTTTTTTGAGACACATTCTTGCTCTGTCGCCCAGGCTGGAGTGCGGTGGCGCGATCTTGGCTCACTGCAAGCTCTGCCTCCCAGGTTCACACCATTCTCCTGCCTCAGCCTCCCGAGTAGCTAGGACTACAGGCACCCGCTACCACACCTGGCTTTTATTTATTTATTTATTTTTTCTATTTTTAGTAGAGATGGGGTTTCAGTGTGTTAGCCAGGATGGTCTCCATCTCCCGACCTTGTGATCTGCCTGCCTCGGCCTCCCAAATTGCTGGGATTACAGGTGTGAGCCACCGCGCCCGGCATCTGTCATCTCTTTTAACCCAGCAGTCCCCAACATTTTTGGCACCAGGGATCCATTTCATGAAAGACAATTTTTCCATGGACCGGGGGTGGCAAGGATGGTTTCAGGATGATTCAACCACATTACATTTATTGTGCACTTTATTTATAATATTATTACCTTGGAACATATAATAATTATACAACTCACCATAATGTAGAATCAGTGGGAGCCCTGAACTTGCTTTCCTGCAACTAGACAGTCCCATCTGGGGATGAGGGGAGACAGTGACAGATCATCCAGCATTAGATACTCATAAAAGGTGCATAGCCTAGATCCCTTGCATGTGCAGTTCACAATAGGGTTCATGTTTCTATGAGAATCTAATGCCACCACTGATCTGACAGGTGGATGGAGCTCAGGCAGTGATGTGATGGGGAGCAGCTGTAAATACAGATGAAGCTTCTCTTGCTTGCCACTTCCCTCTTGCTGTGTGACCCAGTTCTTAACAGGCCATGGACCGGCACCAGTCCACGGCCCAGGGGTTGGAGACCAGCACCAGTCCATGGCCCAGGGATTGGGGACTCCTGTTTTAACAGACGAAGACTCTAAGATCCACAGAAGTCAAGTAACTTGTCCAAAGGTCATAGCAATTAAGTGGCAGAAAATTCTAATTTTGATTCCAAATTCTGTGACCTCTCACCGTATCACAGTCTTCTGGGAAAACACAGGTAGAAAAAAGATGACAACTCAGGAGAGAACTTCAACCTATGTTTTCATTTGAATGGAAAACACAATAGGTTTTATTTTCTTTTGCATGTAGTGGAGAAGATGAGTGAGCCAGATGATATGGGCTGAAGTGATTTTAAAAGACCTCAATTGTCACTTCATTAGCCAAGCTGACTCACGCTGTCACTGGAAGTTCTATGGTTTCTCAGCTGTAGTCACACAATATTTCATACGTAATTCTCAGTCGTAGCTCTTACCTGTGTACTATTTGTGGTTCACCGTTTATTATGAGCTCTTCCTGGTCTGGATTCACATTGCTTGTATATTGTCCAAGGCACAGCAGGTTCTCAACAAATGTCTGTTAAATGAATGAATTAGCAGAGGTCAAGGAGGCCAAAGATGAAGTTTTTCACTGTTTGCCAGGGACCCTGAGGAGAATCAATAAATAACTATGGAGTAAAGCATTAAATAGAATGAACAATGAATTGTGTATTTGCTATGGTTTGAATGTCCCTGCCAAAACTCATGTTGAAAATTAATTGCCAGCCGGACCAGTGGCTCACTCCTGTCATTTCAACACATTGGAGGCTGAGACAGGAGGATCGCTTGAACCCAGGAGTTTGAAACTCATGTGGGTAATATAGCAAGACCTGTCTGTATTTTTTTAAAAGAGAAAATTAATTGCCATTGTAACAGTATTTAGAGGTGACACCTTTACAGGGTGATTAGATCATGGATGGATTAATGGTGTTATCATGGGAGTGGGTAAGTTATCTCAGGAGTAGGCTTCTGATAAAAAGATAAGTTTGGCCCCTATTCTCTGTCTCAAGTGCTCAATTTTGCCTTCTGCTTTTCACCATGGGATGGTCCTCACCAGATGCCAGTGCCATGCTTTTGGACTTTCCAGTCTCCAGAAACATGAGCCAAATAAATTTTTGTTCTTTGTAAACCACCCAGTCTGTGGTATTTTGTTACAGCAGCAGAAAATGGACCAAGTATTATTTGAAGAACAAGAAGTAGTTCATGGAAGCAGACATTTTGGTTAAACAAATAGGTGAGGCCAGAGATGGTGGCTTATACCTGTAATCCCAGCATTTGGGAGGTCAAAGCAAAAAGACCACTTGAGGCCAGAAGTTTAAGCCCAGCCTAGGCAACATATTGAGATCCTGTATCTACAACTACAACAACAAACGTCAAAACTTGTTAACAAAACTAGCTTAAAACTGACTTGTGCTTTTAATATCTTTGTCAATTTTTAATTTAGAAAATTTGTATTTCAACCAATTCTGCTTGTTTTTTTCTTTTGTTGGTTTTTTTCTTCTTTCTTTATCAACAATTTTGAAGTTGCACACCCCATAGTCTTTTTTCCACTTGCTTGGTCTACCCCTTTCAGCAGTGATGTCAAGAATTTAAATTTTTTCTACAATTGGAAGGAAATTTCCTTGAAGAAACTTTGTTGAAAACCACTGGAGTTGACAGGTTTTGTCTCTGGAGATACTGAACTACAGAGGGTTCTGACTCGTGATACTATGCACAGTGGCAGATAGGAAAGAAGCAGATGTTAAATTTAAAAATTAACTTAAAAAATTTAACAGAAATTCCCAGCACTTTGGGAGGCCGAGGTGTGCAGATCGCTTGAGCTCAGGAATTTGAGACCAGCCTGAGCAACATGGCAAAACCCTGTCTTTACAAAAAATAATAGTAATAAAATACAAACAAAAATTTAACAAATTTACACACTGAATGCAGCATCTCCAGCTATTTGTAAATGGTGTATTTGGGAAATCTTGACATTTTCTATGTTAAAAAAAATGAACCTTCATCAGAAAGGGCAGATTTTTTTTGACTGTTTCTAAAAACACAGATTTAAAGTGGGAATTTAACATCCATATAAAATATAGAAAGAAGAGAAGTGTACTTCAAACCATTTCTTACCTTTTAAAAAAGTTTTTGAGACAGGGTCTTGCTCCGTTGCCCAGGCTGGAGTGCAGTGGTGTGATCTCAGCTAACTACAGCCTTGACCTCCCGACGTCAGGACATCCTCCCACCTCAGCCTCCTAGGTAAATGGGACTACAGGCAGAGGCTACCATGCCTAATTTTTGTATTTTTCCTAGAGACAGGGTTTCACCATGTTGCCCAGGCTGATCTTGAACTCCTGGGCTCAAGCGATCCATCTACCTTGGCCTCTCAAAGTGCTAGGATTACAGGCATGAGCTGCTGCACCCAGCTAAACTATTTCTCGTTATTTAAGTGTTACAGAAACCACAGGCAATACTATGAAGTCCATGCTACGTGTGCTAATTCACAAGTGGACAGCATCATTCCCTTAGTTTCCCCAGCTGCTGTTTAAAGTAAAGCTGGTAAGGGCTACCTACAGTTTTCCAGTCACCAGGGCAGTTTGTGGCTGGCAGGAGACTCCAGGAGCCAGTCCTTGTTCCAGATTTTACTGGCCCTCTTCCAGATGGTCTGCACCTCACATGGACTTCGTTCCTGGGAAAGCTCTAGGTAGGTAGACAAGCCAGCTGATAGAGGCAGGCCTGAATGGGAGCAAATTCAGAAAGGCTGGGCCAGAGCTCCAGGAAGCTAGCACAGATTTCAGATTAGTTCCAGACCATGCCTGAGCCCCCAAGAAATGTCCTGATGGTACAGTTTCTGGCAACGGTCAGTAGGCCTGTAGGAAAAGGGCAGATACTTTTTGTATTAATAGCTAACATGCAACACAGTTTGAAAGAGCCTCTGCCTGCTTCATCTCAACTGAGCAAGGCAGGTACAGTTGACCCTAAGTTAGGGGGGAGCAAACTAGGACTTTATGAAGGCCACACCAGAGCCAGATGGCTAAAATATGGCTAGAACCCAGGTCTCTAAATTAAATATTCAAGCAGGCACACAGGGCTTTGCTAGGGCCCAATCTACCAGCCTATGCAGCCAGGTGATCCCTGGAACCACCTGATCAGCCAGACCTTTAGCCTGTTGCTGGCTCTGTAAACTCCATCCTGGGTCCACCCTCACCTCGCTCCCAGCTGCAGCGAAAGGCTCCACTACATACTGGAAACACGTGGTGAGGTGAACTGTGACAGAACCCAGTATAAAGATTTATAATGTTAAGATCGGGCGTGGTGGTTCATGCCTGTAATCCTAGCACTTTAGGAGGCCGAGGTGGGCGGATCACCTGAGGTCAGGAGTTCGAGACCAGCCTGGCCAACATGGTAAAACCCTATCTCTACTAAAAACACCAAAATTAGCCGGGCATGGTGGCACACACCTGTAATCCCAGCTACTTGGGAGGCTGAGGCACGAGAATCACTTGAAGGCGAAGATTGCAGTGAGCCAAGATCATACCACTGCACACCTGCCTGGGCTACAGAGTAAGACTCTGTCTCAAAAACAAAACGAAACAAACAAACAAAAATTATAGTATTAAATAATAAGACACTTGCTAAATACAAAGTGTAGATTCCTGTCTGGCAGATCAGGAAGACTTTGATCGGCTATAAGGCTGGGAAGACCCAGTGGCTCTATCTCGATATATGCCCACATCCTTAGGGAGGAGCTTCAATGACTCATGGCCTCCCTGGTCTGTCTTTAAGGCAGTGATTCTCAATCAGGAGCAATTTTATCCTTAGGGGACATTTGCCAATGTGTGGAGACATTTCTAGCTGTTAGAACTGGAAGAGGGGTGCTATTGGCATCTAGTGGGTAGAAGCCAGGGATGCTGATATATGTCCTACAGCACACAGGATAGCCCCCTACAAATGTCAGGAGTGCCAAGGGTGAGAAACCTGCTTAAAGTAACAAGGCTGGGCTTCAGAAAAAAAACCCTGCATTACCCATCTGTCCCTGGCAGAGGAACTTGCTCAAGACTTCAGCACTAGTAAAGTCCAAGTCTGTGACCAGAAATCCCAATGAGGCTACTCCAAAAGTCCCACTCCTTCTTCTTCTGTTTTTTGTTTTTGTTTTTGAGATGGAGTCTTACTGCTGTTGCCCAGGCTGGAGTGCAGTGGCACAATCTTGGCTCACTGCAACCTCTGCCTCCGGGGTTCAAGCAATTCTCTTCCTTCAGCCTCTCGAGTAGCTGGGATTACAGACACCTGCCACAGCGCCCAGCTAATTTTTTGTATTTTTAGTAGAGACGGGGTTTCACCATGTTGGCCAGGCTGGTCTTGAACTCCTGACCTTAGGCGATCTGACTGCCTCGGTCTCCCAAAGTGCTGGTATTACAGGCGTGAGCCACTGCACCCGGCCAGGTCCCACTCCTTCTAAGGCAACGTCCTTGGCAATGTCCTTCTCCCATCCTCTCAATTTCTTCTCATGTAAAATGGGCATCATGATACCTACCAATTAGTATGACTATGAAGATTAAGTGTGATAAGGTGATATGTTTTGGCTGTGTCCTCACCCAAATCTCATCTTGAACTCCCACGTGTTGTGGGAGGGACCTGGTGGGAGGTAACTGAATCATGGGGGTAGGTCTTTCCCGTGCTGTTCTCGCGAAAGCAAATAAGTCTCACGAGATCTGGTGGTATTATAAGGGGGAGTTTCCCTGCCCAATTTCTTTGCTGCTGCCGTCCACATGAGATGCGACTTGCTTCTCCTTGCCTTCTGCCATGATTTTGCGGCCTCCCCAGCCATGTGGAACGGTAAGTCATTAAACCTCTTTCTTTTGTAAATTGCCCAGTCTTGGGTATGTCTTCATTAGCAGCGTGAAAACAGACTAATACATAAGGCATGTGAGAATGCTTTGTGAACTGATTAACTACTGAACTAATATTAGTGATTATGACAAATATCAAGGCCATGGGTAACTGAATAGCATGGAGGAGGCAGTACCAGAGCTTGTAAGCTCTGCAGAGGGTTGGAGTGTCAGCTCAAACCAGCTAACATACATGCGTCGGATGCTGGAGATGGAAGAAAGAAAAGTTGTGATCTTCATCTGCAAGGTGAGGGAGATGGGGTGGTTCTTAAACCTTCTATAGCCGAATGCTAAGAGCGTGGCTCTGGAGGCAAGTTGCCTGTGTTCACATCCTGTTTCTGCCAGGTACTATTTGCGTGACCCTGGGTGAGGTGTGTAACCTCCCTGTGCCACCTTTCCTCATCTGTAAATGAGGATCGTAGTGTCATTCACCTCAGTGTTGTTGCTTTCAGGTAACAGTGCCTGACACATAGGAAGTGCAAAATAATGTTAGCTGTGATTGCTCTTGCTAAGATCCCATGCTTCCCACAGTGCTTTCAGACTCTGTCTTCAACATACCCTGCCTCCCATGAACATTTGTATCAAAATCTATTTTTTTGAGGCAACGTCTCAACTCTGTCACCCAGGCTGGAGTACAGCGGAGCCATCTTGGCTCACTACAACCTCCGCCTCCTGGGTTCAAGCAATTCTCCTACCTCAGCCCCCCGAGTAGCTGGGATTACAGGTGTGCACTACCACGCCTGGCTAATTTTTGTACTTTTAGTAGAGATGGGGTTTTACCATGTTGGCCAGGCTGGTGTCAAACTCCTGGCCTCAAGTGATCTGCCTGCCTCAGCCTCCCAAAGTACTGGGATTACAGACATGAGCCACTGCGCTCAGCCAAAATCTACTTTTTGTAGTATATGCTGCAGATTCCCTGACGTTGGGGTCAGGACCATTTTTGTTATCATTGCCTATCCACTGCCTAACATGAGGTGCTCAGATTTGGTGAATTAATAAATGAAAGGAGAAATAAGCCCCCTGCTCCCCAGAATTATACCGTCCAACCAAGGCCTGTCAATAAGTATTTGCAAAGTAACACCTGCAACAAATAAAACATTTACATTTATTGATTCAATGAGTATTTACCAATCATCTACTATAGACCGGGCATTGTTATAGGTACTGGAGATAAATTAATGGGTCAAACAGTTAAGTCTCTGCCTGCCTCACATTCTAGTGAGGAAAAACAGACAGCAAATAGCTAGAAGTATATCAGGTGCTGACATGTACCAGGGGGAGGAATGTGTCAGGGCAAGAGGGGTGGAGAGTGGTGGGGGTAATTTTTCATGTAGGATGTCTGGGAAGGACTCTCTGACACAGTGATATTTGAGCAGGGACCAGAAGGGAATGAGGAAGGGAACCATTCAGATATCTTAGGGAAAATAATTGCAGGCTGAGAGATCAGCAAAAGCAAAGCCTTGAAAAGGAAACAGACTTGGTATTTTCCTGCAGAGGAAGCCAACATGGCTAGAAAGAAGAGAAAATAGAAAAGGAAGTAGAGAGAGGTGGATTCACTGCAAAGTTTCAGGACACCTCACTTGCATGGTGCCCTCCAAGCCCTGAGAGAGCCCTAGCAATGCGCTCCTGTGGTCATACATTTTGCAAACTTTGCAGAAATAAGATATTTCAACTGCAAATGATTGGGACTGCTGTCTCCTTCCACTGCCACTTCCCCTCTGTTGCACATCCCCTGAGTTAAATGGTGTTGGTCATTTGGCATTTGACATTTTCTGGATCCAACAAAGAGGAAGTTGAGTTGGGAGTGTGATGGTTAATTTTAAGTGTCAACCTAGCTAAATTGAGGAACACCTCAAGAACTGGTAA
The DNA here is from genome assembly GCF_007565055.1 of Rhinopithecus roxellana. Lineage (NCBI taxonomy): Eukaryota > Metazoa > Chordata > Mammalia > Primates > Cercopithecidae > Rhinopithecus > Rhinopithecus roxellana. The sequence continues at coordinate 24,270,786 of NC_044557.1, forward strand.
AGCATTTGATATGGTTTGGCTCTGTGTTTCCACCCAAATCTCATCTTGTAGCTCCCATAATTCCCACGTGTTGTAGGATGGAGCTGGTGGGAGATGATTGAATCATGGGGGCAGGTCTTTCCTGTGCTGTTCTCATGATAGTGAACGGGTCTCATGAGACCTGATGGTTTTGAAGATGGGAGTTTCTCTGCACAATCTCTCTATTTGCCTGCTGCGATCCACATGAGATGTGACTTGCTCCTCCTTGCCTTCCACCATGATTGTGAGGCTCCCCAGACACGTGGAACTGTAAGTCATTAAACCTCTTTTGTAAATTGCCCAGTTTGGGGTATATCTTTATCAGTGGCATGAAAACAGACTAATACTCCATTATGTGGGTGTGTGTCTTTGAGGGTGTTTCCAGAGGAGTTTGGCATGTGAACCTGAGTGGACTCAGTGGAGACGATCCACCCTCAATGTGGGCAGATGCCATCCAATTGGCTAGAGGCTTGGACAGAGCAAAAACAGAGGAAAGGCAAATTGGTTGCTCTCTTTCCTGGAGCTTGGTTATACTCCCTTGCTCCTGCCCTTGGACCTCAGGCTTTCTGGCTTCAGGACTTACAGTGGCCTCTTGGGTTCTGAGGTTCTGAGGACTTGCACTGAGCCATGCTACCAGCATTCCAAGGTCTCCAGCTTGCAGACGCCTGTCATGGGACTTTTCAGCCTCTATAATCATGTCAGCAAATTCCCCTAATAAATCCCTCTTATTTATCTACACTGCATATCTGCCCTATTGGTTCTGTCTCTTTGGAGAACCCTGATGAATACAGGGAGATTTTTCATCTGTTCTGGTTTATTTTCTTACTCTAATAAATATTCAAGTTCATACATTATTTTGGATGATACCTCTTAAAAAGCTCTCCATTTTATAAGCTTCAGGCTCCACAAAACCTGGATCTGATGCTGAAGGTAGAAGTAAAGAGAGATGAAGACAAGGAGGTGACTAGGGCTTCTCCTCTGAGTAGGACAGGGAGCAGTAGAGTGTTTTGGGCAGAGACATGACGTGACACACTCTAAAGGATTGCTCTGGCTGGGTGTGGTGGTTCATGCCTGCAATTTTAGCACTTTGAAAGACCAAGGCAGGAGGACTGCTTGAGGCCAGGAGTTAGAGGCCAACCTGGGCAACATAGCAAGATCCCTTCTCTACAAAAATTAAAATTAAATAAAAGATCACTCTCTCTGCCCTGTTAAGGCTGCATCATCTTTGTGAGGGGTTCATGGCACACCAAGATGCGGTGACATAGAGAATACAGACATCTGCATTTGTGTTGAGTCACAGGAGTTTTTTTAGAGGGTGCAAACAGCTTCATTTCTGGATAGAGAGAAAGTTGCCACAGGCATGGGACAGATGAACAGAGTGAGGGGTGATGAGGGATGTGAGCTGGAGAGGTCAGCTGGTCCATGTCATGGTAGATAGGTGCTGCCCACAATACATCTCTTGTTTTCATGGGCCTTACTGGCTTTTTTTTTTTTTTTTTTTTTTTTTTTTGTGACAGAGTCTTCCTCTGTCCCCCAGGCTGGAGTGCAGTGGCACGATCTTGGCTCACTGCAACCTCCGCCTCTTGGGTTCAAGCGATTCTCCTGTCTCAGCCTCCCGAGTAGCTGGGATTACAGGCATGTCCCACCACACCCAGCTAATTTTTGTATTTTTAGTAGAGATGAGGTTTCACCATGTTGGCCAGGCTGGTCTCAAACTCCTGACCTCAGGTGATCTGCCTACCTCAGCCTCCCAAAGTGCTGGGATTACAGGCATGAGCCATTGTGCCTGGCCCCTTATTGACTTTTAATAGACAGACACCATATTGAAGCAGGGAGGCAATGACTTCCACCCGCATCTCCTTACACTGTCTTACTTGGCCCGCATAGCTTAGTTCTTGGTCACAAGAGAGGGATACTGAGGGCATCTGGGTGACACCAGTGCAGCATATTGGTGCCGTGGGAAACTAGACCTCCTTGCACCCTTAACTATGGCTCCAGACCCAGGGTACTGTGTGTCTAATCCCTCTTCCTCTTAGGCACACTGGTCAGGAGCAAAGAGCTGGTAACGGATCTCCCTGTTTCCCCAAAGGCAGGTGAGCTTATTCTTGGGGGAATCCACTCTCTGTCTCAGCATTTCCCATCATTGTCTCATACTCCCGGCATCTCAGGTCTTCATGTAAATAGATCCTGGGTGATCCTGGGTGATCTCACATCATGGCTCTGCAGCCACGCCTGGACATGTCAGAATTCCCAGTGGATTCCCTGGTGAGGCTATCACTTTGGAATCCTTACGATTCTATGTAAATAGGTCTATGTGCTATATGGGGAATTATGAACCTTCACAGAAGTGTTTGTATATATAGATGACATGCCACATCTCATTGAGCTAAAGTTATAAAAACACATTTTTGAGGGCCAGGCATGGTGGCTCATGCCTGTAATCCCGGCACTTTGGGAGGCTGAGGCGGGTGGATCACCTGAGGTCAGGAGTTCTAGACCAGCCTGGCCAACATGACGAAACCCTGCCTCTACTAAAAATACAAAAGTTAGCTGGGTGTGGTGGTGCACACTTGTGATCCCAGCTACTTGGGAGGCTGAGGCAGGGGAATTGCTTGAACCCAGGAGATAGGGGTTGCAGTTAGCCAAGATTGCACCATTGTATTCCAGCCTGGGTGACAGAATGAGACTCTGTCTCAAAAAAAAAAAAAAAAAGGAAAAACAAAAAGCACGTTTTTGAGTCTCTATATTAGAGTTTCTGTTCAAGCCCATGTTCACAAAATTGGCTTGTGGGAAAGAACCACATTCTTGTAGAGAACAACATTCTTGGTAGACACAACAGGGTGATTTAATTGTACAGTTTAAAATAACTAAGATTGTAATTGGATTGTTTGTAACACAAAGGATAAATGCTTGAGGGAATGGATACCTCATTCTGTTTGATGTGATTATTTCACATTGCAGGCTGTATGAAAACATCTCATGTACCCCATAAATATATACACCTATGTACCCACAAAAATATAAGAAAATGTTTAAAAAACATTCTTGGTAAAGAAGTTCTACCTTAGTGTAGACTTGGAGAGCTCATTTCTATGTTATTTCTGTTACTCTAATTTTAGATTAATTGGGGCAAAAAAAGGAATTTTCCATTGCGGTTTTGGCCCTCCACTTGGAAGTCCATTGTCTGACAATAATTCCTTTCTCTTCCTCCTATTGTTTGTGGTTTTTTTCTACTATATTTCAACACACTCAAATATTCAGTATCCAGAATTCATGTGTGTAAAGAGCTTTATGGTTTATAAAACACTTTTTGCGTATAGCAATTCATGTAAATGTCACAATAACTGTGTGGAAAGCATTGTCCCTGTTTAATAGTGAGATAGCTTGACGTCTGTCCCCTTCAAATCTCATGTTGAAATGTGATCCCCAGTGTTGGAGGTGGAGCCTGATGGGAGGTGTTGGAATCATAGGGGCAGATCCCTCATGAATGTCTTGGGGCTGTCCTTGCAGTGATGAGTGAGTGCTCACTCTATCAGTTCACGTGAGAGCTGGTTGCTTAAAAGATCCTGGCACCAGGCTGCGTGCAGTGGCTCATGCCTGTAATCCCAGCACTTTGAGAGGCTGAGGTGGGCAGATCATCTGAGGTTGGGAGTTTGAGACCAGCCTGGCCAACATAGTGAAACCCCATCTCTACTAAAAATACAAAATTAGCCAGATGTGGTGGCACATGCCTGTGATCCCAACTACTTGGGAGGCTGAGACAAAAGAATTGCTTGAACCCAGGAGATGGAGGTTTCAGTGAGCTGAGATCACACCATTGCACTCCAGCCTGGGCAGCAAGAGCGAAACTCCATCTCAAGGAAAAAATAAAAATAAAAAAGACCTTGGCACCTTCTCCTTTCTCTCTTGCTCCCTATGCTTGCTCCCCCGTCACCTTTCACCATGAGTACAGACACCTGAGGCCCCCACCAGAAGCACATGCTGGCACCATGCTTGTACAGCCTGCAGAACCATGAGCCAAATAAACCTCTTTTCTGCATACGTTACCCAACCTCAATTATTCCCCTTTAGAGCAATGCAAAACGGACTAACACAAATAGATGACATATTTGCGGGTCAGAGAGCTTGCACAGTTTTCCAAGGGCACACACATAGTAAATGGCAGAAGTGGGACTTGAACCCTACCTTTATAAGCCAGGCCCAGTGCGCCAATATGGGACCATTGGCAACTCAGTAAACTTTTGTGTGAGAGTGTTCAGTTGGAAGGTTAATTCTTGTTTGCCATAGAAAGAGAGACTGAGACTGACAATGGAAGTCATTGTTACTATTGCTACCAAATATAATATTAGCAGCAGCCCAAGAATGTCCACTTTTTAACAGCTAGGCTATTTTTTCAAAACCAAAATTCCTGTTTTGAATGAAGAAGCGCAATAATAAAAAATCAGAGGCCAGGCATGGTGGCTCAAGCCTGTAATCCCAGCACTTTGGGAGGCTGAGATGAGCAGATCATTTGAGGTCAGGAGTTCAAGACCAGCTGGGCCAACATGGTGAAACCCTGCCACTACTATAAATACAAAAAAAAAAAAAAAATTAGCTGGGCGTGGTGGCATGCACCTGTAATCCCAGCTACTTGGGAGGCTAAGGCACGAAAATCACTTGAACCCAGGAGGCGGAGGTTGCAGTAAGCTGAGATCATGCCACTGCACTCCAGCCTGGGTGACAGAGTAAGACCCTGTCTCAGATAAATAAATAAATAAATAAAATCCGGCAAGGCGAGGTGGCTCACACCTGTAATCCTAGTACTTTGGGAGGCCAAAGTGGGTGGATCACTTGAGCCCAGGAGTTTGAGGCCAGCCTGGGTAACCCCGTTTCTACAAAAAACTAAAAAATTGGCCAGACGTGGTGGCACGTGCCTGTGGTCTCTGCTACTGAGAAGGCTGAGGTGGGAGAATTTCCTGAACCCCGGGAGGTCGAGGCTGCAGTGAGCTGTGATTGCACCACTGCGTTCCAGCCTAGGGAGCAGAGTGACACCCTCTTTCCCCCAAAATCAAATGTTAACCAGTTTTTATCAAGAAAAATAGATCTTCCAATTGGCTTATCAAAGTTCTTTAGAGACAAGTAATACAGGTGAACCCGGGCTCACATAAACAGAAAGGAAGAAATAAAATCAGATCCTCGCAAGGAAACAAGGGGCAGGAATGCGGATAGAAACGGGTAGAATTTTTTTTCTCTCTAGCTCTTGTCTTTGCTTTTCTCTGAAGCATGTGCTTCATTCTTTTGTCTTTCTCAGTTTAGACACTTTCTCTGCTTCTCTGGCCACCTCACTGTTTCCAGAGGTTGAGGCACCAGCCCGGAAAAACTGAGCAGCTTCCCGGTCCCAATTCTCAATTTCCCAGGGGAGAGGACCTGAGGCCACCTTGGAGCAGGTATTCGCCTCTGGTCCAGTCAGCAATAGGCAAGAGCAGAGAGTACCCCGTAATATCAGCATGGCTGCCAGGGCCCTACTCCAGTGCACCTGGTGGCAGTTCCCAGAGAATGAGGAATTGTGAGTTTTGCCCACACCTGAAAAAGTGTTAACCATAACTGAGCAGCAGGAGAATTGTTATAAAGTTTGGAATTAGCCAGTAGGCAATAGTTTTGTTAGGGTATAATTTTCACAACTGCTTTTCAGGAGTTCAGAAACTCTTAAATATAAAATGTAATATCATGTGTCTGCTTACATGTGTAAATCCGGGAACATCTTTACAGACCACCTAATCCAACCCTCCTTTATTTAAACCAGCGATGAAACTGGAACTCGGTGGGCAAAGTGACATGCCCAAGGTCACACAGCAAATTAGCTGAAAAGATGAACAGATGAAATTGTTTCTTTCTCTCTCTCTTTTCTTCTGAGATAGCATCTCACTCTGTTGTGCAGGCTGAGTGCGGTGGTATGATTTTGGCTCACTGCAGCCTTAACATTCTGGGCTCAAGCTGTTCTTCTGCCTTAGCCTCCCAAGTGGCTGGGACTATAGGCACGTGTCAGCACACTCAGCTAATTTTAAATAATGTTTTGTGAGCTGGGCGTGGTGGCTCACGCCTGCAATCCCAGCACTTTGGGAGCCCAAGGCGGGTGGATCACCTGAGGTCAGGAATTTGAGACCAGCCTGGACAACATGGCGAAACCCCATCTCTAATAAAAATACAAAAAAAACTAGCTGGGCATGGTTGCACACGCCTGTAATCCTGGCTGCTTGGGAGGCTGAGGTAGGAGAATCACTTGAACCCGAGAGGTGGAGGTTGCAGTGAGCCAAGATTGCACAATTGCACTCCAGCCTGGGTGACAGAGCAAGACTGTCTCAAAAAAAAAAAAAAAAAAAAAAAAAAAGTTTTGTGAAGATGAGGTCTCACTATGTTGCCCAGGCTGGTCTTGAACTTCTGGACACAAGTGATCCCCCTGCCTTGGCCTCCCAAAGTGCTGGGATTACAGGCATGAGCCACCACACCCAGCCAAACAGATGAAATTAGAACATGCATCTGACTATGTTCTTTTTACCGTACCAAGTTTCTCCATGTAATCTGGAAGTATCAATCAGCACTGAGTCCAAGAAGCAGAACTGCTAAGTGTGATGTAGATAGAACAAGGTACTTCTTGTAGGGATTCAACTCGAGAGAGCCATAAAGCAGTCTCAGTCCGGCTGTTTCTCCTGTGCCTGGTGCCAAGCTCAAAGTCACAGGGCAGGGGATGGGAAGGAAAGGGGAACACAAATTGGGAGAGAGGCAGGCCGCTGGACCTCTGTCTGTGTCTCACTGGCATCCACGTCAGCCCCTTCCCATCTCAGAGCCTCCAACTCCGGGCCCACAGACTATCTGCAGGAGAAGTTGCTGTCTTGCCCAGAGCCATAGTTGCATCAGGCCCAGGATTCAGAAAAGCTGAAGGAAGTGATCCCGTGGGGGCTGGGGCTTTAGGTCAGTTTGCTTCCCACACCAACAATGGACCCATTGCATCTGCTAAAACCTGACCTACCTGGACTTTCTGAGACAAAAACACAGGTGCTGCTGAGCTTCCATGATCCAAATCTCATGCAAATTCCTCCTGTGGCCAACCCTAACCAGAAACGTATAAGAAAGGGAATGACAGGAGCCTAGTTCAGCCCAGCTGAGTTGGCACCACAAAGCCACCCCCAACAAAACTGATGCTGTATGGGTGGTAGTGGTGCTGCCTTCCCTTCCCAGTGCTGGGACTGCGGCTGCTCCTTGCCTACCCCTTCCCGGAGTCCAGCCATCTCTTCCCAACTCCCTTGTTCCTGCTCACACCAGCACAGGGGCTGTCAGCAAGTAAATCTGTGACTTAAGTCAATGTCCAACCGGGAAATGAGGTGCCCAACAACAGCCTCTTGTGGGCACCCTCATTTCCTGTAAGCTATTCTCTGAGAAGCACCCTGTCTTCACTGGGGTTCATGAAAGGGAAGCATTTCTTTCCTTGGTGGATGGGGAGAGATTCTCCCCTCATTATGAGCCCAGAGCCCCACCCCAGTGTTCCCTAATAGAATCCACAGTGAGGAGCGTGATGGTAGCAGAGCCCGTTCTTCCACTTCTCGGTAAGCTGTGAAGAATGCTTCTAGTTCCCAGTTATTAGCAACTTCTCATGGTATTAGCAACCCTTGTCCTCAGCTTTCAGCCTCAGCCACAATTCCAGTCTGATGGGAAAAATCCTGTTTCACATCTTGTTTCATAGTTCTCCCTTGGAACTTCCCAGGCCCTATAACTCCTGTGGTTAGGAACCATAATTAGGGGTATGCTTTTTTTTTTTTTTTTTTTTTTTTGAGACAGAGTCTCACTCTGTCACCCAGGCTGGAGTGCAGTGGCACGATCTCAGCTCACTGCAGCCTCAGCCTCCCAGGTTCAAGCGATTCTTCTGCCTTAGCCTCCCGAGTAGCTGGGATTACAGGCACAAACCACCATGCCCAGCTAATGTTTGTATTTTTACTAGAGACAGGGTTTCACCATGTAGGCCAGGCTGGTCTTGAACTCCTGGCCTCAAGTGATCCACCCACCTCGGCCTCCCAAAGTGCTAGGATTAAAGACGTGAGCCACCGCACCCAGAAGGGAAGTGTTTTTTATCTGAGAAGGTGATGTACAGGAAAATAGCTGAGTTGACTGTAAAACCCAGCTTTCCCCCCAACTTGTGTCATCTCAAAGCAGTGGGCATAAATAGAAAAACTGGATGTCTAAGGCAGGTACACGTACAGGATGTAAAGAAGGGAACAGAGCAGCGAGAGACTTTTGCTGAAATGACTGGACTCAATGCGAGCATCCGGTTGCTTGATGGCAGAGACAGAACCATGGATAGGCAGACAGAAACAACTATCTTTGAGCCCCATGTGGACCAGGCACCTACTGCTTTCCTCTGATTATGGAGAAAGAAAAGCAGAAAGCTTTCTAATTAGGTGTTTATCAGAACAACCTATGATTCCCTAGGAAAGGGAATCTCCAGCCAAGCACTCTGGAGATGGTTTGTCTATGTCTGGGGCTGGGGTTCAAGGCTACGGCAAGCTATGATGGCACCACTGCACTCCAGCCTGGGTGACAGAGCAAGACTCTGTCTCTCTAAAATAATTTTTTTTTTTTTTTTTTGAGATGGAGTTTCACTCTTTGTGCCCAGGCTGAAGTGCAATGGCACGATCTCAGCTCACTGCAACCTCCGCCTCCTGAGTTCAAGCAATTCTCCTGCCTCAGCCTCCTGAGTAGCTGGGATTACAGGCATGCGCCACCCACCTGGCTAATTTTGTAGTTTTAGTAGAGACAGAGTTTCTCCATGTTGGTCAGGCTGGTCTCAGTCTCCTGACCTCAGTTCTGCCCGCCTCGTCTCCCAAAGTGCTGGGATTATAAGTGTGAGCCACCACGCCCAGCCTAAAATAAATAAATAAATAAATAAATATATATATATATATATATATATATATATTTTTTTTTTTTTATAGGAAGTTGATTTCTTTTTCTCTCTGCCTTCTTTGGTCTCACCTTCATCCTAAACTGACTTCCTACATACGGATAAAAATAATTGCTATAGTAGCTCCACACTTCATATCTATTCACTACACCATCTAGAACAGTGCCCTCCAGAGAAATACAATGTAAGCTGTCTTCGTCCATCTCGTGGCTGCTGTAACACAGTACCACAGACTGGGAAATTGATAAAGACCAGAAATTTATTTTCTGACAGTTCTGGAGGCTGGGAGGTCTCAGATCAAGGTGCTGCTAGGTTCCATTGTATAGTGAAGATGGCCTTCTCCAAAGGGGAGGAACACGGAGTCCTCATTGGGCAGAGGCAGAACAGAGCAAGCTAACGAGCTAACTAAACCCTCCTCTTAAAGGAGGGTGAAGCTTCTTTTAAAAGGGCCTTAATCCCACAAATAAGGAGACTTTCTGGCCAAATCACTTTTTTTTTTTTTTTCTCTTTTTTGAGACATAGTCTCGCTGTTGCTCAGGCTGGAGTATAGTGGCACAATCTCAGCTCACTGCAACCTCCATCTCCTGGGTTCAAGCAGTTCTCCTGCTTCAGCCTCCCCAGTAGCTGGGCTTACAGGCATGTGCCACCACACCTGGCTAATTGTTTTGTATTTTTTCAGTAGAGGCACAGTTTTGCCATGTTGGCCAGGCTGGTCTTGAACTCCTGATCTCAAGTGATCCGCCCGCCTCAGCCTCCCAAAGTGCTGGGATTACAGGTGGGAGCCACAGTGCCCGTCCCCTGATCACTTCTTAAAGAGCCCAACTCTTAATACTATCACATTGGTAACACCTTAGTTTTGGAGGGGGCACATTCAAACCATAGCATAAGCCCTATGTATGAAGTTAAATTTTCTAATAGTCACATTCTTGAAAAGTAAGAAGATGTAGTCCCAGTTACTGAAGAGGCTGAGGCAGGAGAATCGCTTGAGCCCGGGAGGCAGAGGTTGCAGTGAGCCGGGATCGTGCCACTGCGCTCCAGCCTGGGTGAGAGAGCCTCCGTCTCAGGAAAAAAAAAAAAGTAAGAAGGTAAAATTAATCCTAAAAATACCTTTTATTTAACCCAATGTATATAAAATATTATTTCAATGTATAATCAATATAAAAATGAGATATTTTACATTCTTTTTCTTTTGTAGCAAGTCTTCAAAATTCAGTGTGGGCCAGGCACAGTGGCTCACATCTATAATCCCAGCAATTTGGAAGGCCGAGGCAGGAGGATTGCTTTAGCCCAGGAGTTTGAGACTACAGAGTGAGACTGCATCTCTACAACAAATAATACAATAAATTAGAAAGGCATGGTGATGCACGCCTGTAGTTCCAGCTACTCAGGAGGTTGAGGCAGGAGGTTCACTTGAGCCTGAGAGACTGAGGATGCAGTGAGCCCTGATCATGCCATTGTACTCCAGCCTGGGTGACAGAGCAAAGCACTGTCCCCTCCCCCTCCAAAAAATTCAGTATGTGTTTTATGCTTACAGGCCATTTTGATTCACGCTGCTCACATTTTTTTTTTTTTTTTGAGACAGAGTCTCACTCACTCTGTCACCCGGGTTGGAGTGTAGTGGCATGATCTCGGCTCATTACAATCTTTGCCTCCCGGATTCAAACAATTCTCCTGCTTCTGTCTCCCAAGTAACTGGGATTACAAGTGCCCACCACCAAGCCTGGCTAATTTCTGTATTATTATTATTTTTTTAGTAGAGACAGGGTTTCACCATGTTGGCCAGGCTGATCTCGAACTCCTGACCTCAGGTAATCTGCCCACCTCAGCCTCCCAAAGTGCTGAGATTACAGGGGTGAGCTACCATGCCTGGCCCACAGTGCCCACATTTTAAGTGCTCAACAGCCTCATGTGGCTGTTTGCTACCGTCCTGGACAGCTCAGGTCTAGAGAAAGAAGGAACATGGTTCTGTCCCCACACTCTCAACTAGAGTTCACATTCACTCTGATTGGAGTGGGTTAGGCTACATGCCTGTGACGATGCCAGCTAATCTTTACTGGGCTCTGGCACTATGTCTGTGACTTTATACCAGTGACCGTAGCCAGAGGTATGGATTGTGCCAATCAGCTAAAGTTGGGCATGACTTTGGTATGCAGAATTATGTCCCCCTCCAAAGATACCCATGTCCCAATTTCTAGAACCCATGAACACATTTGGCTGCATGACAGAGGACAAGGAAAGTTACAGATTGAATTAAACTTGCTCATCAGCTGATCTTGAGATGAGGAGATTATCCTGGATCATCTTGGTGAGCCCACAGTCCTTATAAGTAGAAGTGGGAGGCAGAAGAGAAAGAACCAGAGGGATGGCAGAGTGGTGAGACACGGCTGTATGCTGCTGGCTTTGGAGACAGAGAAAGGGGCCCCGAGCCAAGGAATGCAGACGACCTCTAGAGGATGCAAAAGTCAAGGAAGAGGATTCTCCCCAAGAGCCTCCAGAGGAAACACAGCCCAGCTGGCTCCGTGACTTTAGCACAGAGAGACCTGTGTTGGCCTTTTAACCTCCAGAACTGCAAGATAATAACTGTGTGTTGTTTGAAGTCACTAAATTTGTGGTGATTTGTTATAGCAGCCTTAGGAAACTAAATCCGTGACCCATTCCTGGGGCGCATGAATTCCATGGATAATGAATAGAAATCCCCATTCTTCACTGAAAGATTTTTTATGGTAAAAGTGGTTTTTAGTTCCAAGAGCTTGGTTTTAAGTGTCAAAAGGAAATCATTAAGGAATCATAAAATTAAGGTCATAAACAATAGGCTGAAGAGAGAATAAATGCCCTATACCCGGGGAGGCCAGATAATGGTTTTCTAGGCTAGGGGAAGAGAGCTAGGCAACAAAGGAGTAAGATGCTGCTTATCTCTTAATGGGGTCCTTGCACCCTGCTATACTTTCATGCTCAAAACCTGGGAAGTGAGAACAATAGAATCTCATGTATATTCAGGGGAATCTGAAAGTAGAGGAGTCTTTTGCTCCCCCCAACCTCTTTTTTTTGAGACAAAGTCTGGCTCTATCACCCAGACTGGAGTGCAGTGGTGCATTCATGGCTCACTGCAACCTTAACCTCCTGGGCTCAAGTGGTCCTGGATCACAGCTGTAAAACACACTGCAGTCCCTGACACACCACATCCTGGTCTTCGTGTTGCATAAAATAATAGAATGGTAAGTGATATGGTTTTCCTTTGTGGCCCCACCCAAATCTCATTTTGAATTGTCATCCCCAAGTGTTTTGGGAGAGACCAGGTGGAAAGTGATTGGATTACGAGGGCGGTTTCCCCCATGCTGTTCTCGTGATAGTGAGTGAATTCTCATGAGATCCGATGGTTTTATAAATGGTAGTTTCTTCTGTGCTGACACATGCACTTCTCTCTCCTGCTGCCTTGTTTTTCCCCTTTGCCTTCTGCCATGATTGTAAGTTTCCTGAGGCCACCCCAGTCATGTGGAACTGTGAGTCAATTAAACGTCTTTCCTTTATAAATTACCCAGTCTTGGGTAGTATCTTCATTTTATTTTTTTATTTTTTTGAGATAGAGTCTAACTCGGTTGCCCAGGCTGGAGTGCAGTGGCACAATCTTGGCTCATTGCAACCTCTGCCTCCCAGGTTTAAGCGATTCTCCTACCTCAGCCTCACAAGTAGCTGGGATAACAGGCGACTGCCACCACACCTGGCTAATTTTTGTATTTGTAGTAGAGACAGAGTTTCACCATGTTGGCCAGGCTGGTCTCGAACTTCTGATCTCAAGTGATCCGCCCACCTTGGCCTCCCAAACTGCTGGGATTACAGGCATGAGCCAGCATGCCCAGCCTCAGGTAGTATCTTTAGAGCAGTGTCAGAACTGACTAATACAGTAAGGGATTGAGAAAACCTGAGAGGTCATGTAGTCCAAACCCCTCATTTTACATGGAGGTAAGGAGGCTCAGGTGTGAAGCATCTGCTGAAGGTGACACTAATGATGGATGAGGGAGTGTAGACACAGAGCTTGGTAATCCAAATGCCTATGGAGGGGTGCCTTCTGGCTGCCTTGCCAACAGAACACTCAGGTTAATCCGAGTCAATACTTATCAGTGAAAACCCTTGAACATATTTATATTACGTTCCCTGTCTAGATCCAGGCAAATGGATCTTTTCTTCTAGTGCAGTCTCTTGCAGGGACACAGGTCGCCTTCTAAACATTAATTCTCACATCTCAGAGGAGTGTCAGGGTATCGTTTGTTTCTTTTCAGGAGGTGTCCTTGAAGACCAACCTGAGATCTTTCATAAACATCTTGGTTTCTGACAAAATGTCAGCACAGCTTCCTCTCTTCCCTACCATTTCTGGTCTCTTCTGACTTAACGATAGCTCCAGATCTTGGGCCATATTGTCTGTAGTCTTCGAGTACTGGAGTCTTGTAGACCTTATAATACTTCCTAGTTCAGAGCCTCGTGAAATCTAGCATTTTTTCCCCTCTGTGTTCACAACGGACTTTTGTTCTCTTGGTTTCTCACATGGAGCTGGGGGAGGGGGGCCACTCTGCTGCCTCTTCCCCAGACTCTGCAGTGGAACTGACAACCCCTGGGCCATCGTTGGATCCTCAGAGTTTTGACCCTCATGGAAGCTATTAAAGTAAGTTTACGAGAGAAAAAGTTTATGTATATGTTCATGTACATGTCATACATACATGTGCACATACAGAGAGAACAGAGACCCAGTAAAATGTAAAATGTTCTCATCTTAGGGGGACTTAAACATATGTATGTGAGTGTGCATGTGTGTGTATACATATATATGTAGATCAAGACGTAGAATATTTCCAGCCTCCCAAACTGCTTCCTTTTGCCCCACCCCCACCCCCACCCCCCAATCAATGCCCTCATTCAGGAGCTACTGCCTGGAGCTCCATCACTGACATTTGTTTGGCCTGTCCTTGGAGCTCATCTGAACGAAACCCTACAGCATGTGCACTTCTGTGTCTGGCTTCTTTGCCTCCACATCATTTCCATGAGCTTCATTCATGTTGTTAGATTTTAGTTTACAGTTTACCACTTCCTCCCAGGAGTTAAAAAATTGCAAAAACTCCAAGGAATTAAAGGGATGACTTTTTTGATAAGCAGGCTATTCGGTATTTATATTATCACATTTGGTCCTAAATATGCATAATTGCCTTAAGGATATGACCAGAAGAAAAATCGCAAACACAGACATCCTACTAATTATAATTAGCAGGCAAGTAAGACAAGGTTCAATCTCGCTAGTCATCCAGGAAGTACAAGCTGAAAAAAAATGCCGTTTAAGTAATTAAAATTATTTTTTGTTTGTTTGTTTGAGACAGGGTTTCATTCTGTCACCCAGGCTGGGGTGCAGTGGCATGATCTCAGCTCACTGCAACCTCCGGCTCCTGGGTTCAAGCAATTCTCTTGCCTCAGCCTCCTGAGTAGCTGGGATTACAGGCATGTGCCACCACGCCTGGCTAATTTTCATATTTTTAGTAGAGATGGGGTTTTGCCATGTTGGCCAGGCTGGTCTCAAACTCCCGACCTCAAGTGATCCACCCGCCTCAGCCTCTCAAAGTGCTGGTATTTCAGGCGTGAGCCACCACGCCTGGCCTAAAATTATTTTTTAAATGAAAATATTTGATGCTAGCAAGAGTTCAATAAAATGGGAACTTCCAAATTCTTAAGGAATGAAATTCAAGAGGCTTTAAAAATGTTCATTCCCCTTTAACATTTCCCTGATTGTGACTCTAAAGTACAGAAATAATTTTAAAGATAGAAAAGAGCTTTTGAACAAAGATGCTCATCCAGTATTCTAAATAGTAAGAAAAGTAAGAAACCACCTAAATATCCAGCACTTGGGGGAATAATTATAAAAAGTGCAGTAGGTTCACCAGTACAATCTTATATTGTCTTAAAGGACTGGCAATGATCACATCTAATTAGCTGGAGGGCAAAGACTGAGAAAGTTGTAGAACTTTCTCAGTGGACATGATGGCTCATGCTTTTAATCCCAACACTTTGGGAGGCCAAAATGGGAGGATTGCTTGAGCCCAGGGGTTTGAGGCTGCAGTGAGCTATGATCATACCACAGCACTCCGGCCTGGATGACAGAGCAAAACCTTGTCTTGAAAGAAAGAAAAAAAGAAAGAAAAAAAAATGCAAGTCTCCCTTCAAACCTGCTGAGTAGGATTGACTGTTTTGTTTTACACATACTATTACAAAGCTGGAATTCAGAGATTTATCATCCAACAATGGGTTTATTAAACTATTTTTTAATTTAAAAATGAAAAGTTTGTACTTTGGTAGGAGAATACATGTAAATTTATCTCAGTTCCTAGCATATTTCCTGATCAAAGTAGGTGATAATAATTATTATAGTTATGACTAATATTCTTTATTTTATTCAGGCACAAGCCATCACACCTGGCTATTTATTTAGAGATGTGGTCTCGATATGTTGCCCAGGCTGGTCTTGAACTCCTGGATTCAGCCTCCCGAGTAGCTGGGATTACAGCTGCATGCTATTGTGTTGCTTTATTTTAATGCTGACTGCTGACTACATGGGGAAAAGCTTTAAGTGCTTTGCATGATCTCATTCTGCAAAGCCCCCCATACACTGCATTTCAGTCCATTTTTCTCCCAGGCATTACGCCTGTAAGTTGGGTACAATGCCACTGTGAAATGGTGATGTCTGAGTTATAGTTTAGGGATGCTAGCAGCTGAGTTCCAGGTTTTGATGCAATAAAGAGAAGAAAACTGCGCACAGAAACCAGGGAAGTGGGTTTCCACTGTCCAGCCCGACTTACCCATGGGACAGGCGCTATAGGAGCCCAGATTCCCAGATACCTGTGGAAAGGGGCCATGCTGCACTGGGGCTCCTATTTGGTGTGGACCCTGCCATCTGAACATCAGCTAAGCAGTGCCCGCTGCATATGGCAGACTGAGCCCCCTAAGAGTACAGTCACAAGGACAGGAATTACAGGAAGGCCAGGTCTATCTGTTTGTGTGGTTTCTCTGCACAACAGATCAGCGAGCATGGAAGCTATAAAGCCCTGGGAGGTAAAGGGTGTGCAAATTCTTCCATTGGAATTGCCCGTTTACAAGTTCTGCCCGGCAACCCCACACACAGACAAACCTGAGGCTTCAAGACCTGTGGATTCACCCAGGTTTGCCCCCTTTCAAACCAAACCAGGACAAAGAATTCTGTCTTCTTGGTCCTACTTCTTCTTCTTTTTTTTTTTTTTTAATACATTTCACAAAGCTGGTTCTCTGCTTAAAGCTACTGGGTTCATCACAAAAAAGACCAGCTTTATGAGTCCTACTTCCTGGGAAAGACCCTGGCAGTGCTTTCTGCCGTCCTCTCAAGGGTGTGGTGGATCTCATTCAACTTACTCAGCAAAGTGCGGGGCCTCTGAATGGCACAGGCTTTAGAAAAACCCAGCTGAGGGAGGCTGAGGCAGGGTAATCGCTGGAACCTGGTAGGTGGAGGTTGTAGTGAGCCGAGATCGCACCACTGTACTACAGCCTGGGTGACAGAGCGAGACTCCATCTCAAAAAAAAAGGAAAACCCAGCTGAGAACTCTATGTAGAAATCTGAAATAAGAGGCATTGACCTCTTTTTAATTCTTTTTAAAATAGTTTAGAAGCTAAATACTCCTAGAATTGTAAAGAAAAAGGGCTCCTAGTGCATTCCTCTTCACTTCGAATCCTCCTCCTTTTTGTTTTGTTCTGCTATTTGCTCCTTTAAAAAAAAATCTTTTCTATTTTTATGTTGATTTTTATTTTTCTTTTATTCCCCTTTCAATTTCATATTGACAATATGGCAGCATTCAAGAACATAGCTCTGCGGTCAGGCAATATATCAGTTAGCTATTGCCACAATAATGCTGCATAAAAAGCCACCCCCAAACTCAGTGTCTTTTTTTTTCTCCTTTGAGTTAGAATCTCACTTGGTGGCCCAGGCTGGAGTGCAGTGGTGCGATCTCAGCTCACTGCAACCTCTGCCTCCCGCCTCCTGGGCTCAAGTGATTCTCGTGCCTCAGCTTCCTGAGTAGCTGGGATTACAGGCGCCCTTCACCACACCCAGCTAATGTTTGTATTTTTAGTAGAGACAGAGTTTCTCCATGTTGGCCAGGCTGGTCTCAAATTCCTGACCTGAAGTGATCTACCTGCCGTGGCCTCCCAAAGTGCTGGGATTACAGGCATGAGTCACCATGCCCGGCCTTACTCCTTATTTTTAAAATACAAGCAAATCCAGTTCTCTGAATATTTCAAGCTCTCTCAGTATTTCAGTTTTCAATATCTTTCTCGTATGGAAGATGAAGATCTAGAGTGTTTCATCTGCACCATCTCCCACCTACACTCCTCCTCTCACAGATTTTGATTACATCAATACGTAGGGTTTCCATTATTCTGTCAGTTTCATTCAGGGCTGGCAGAGCCAGCCGGGGAGAGCTCCTCTGTGTCTTGTTCCGTGCCTTTTGCCCTTTTGCATCACTTTGCTTTGTTTTACTGATTTTGGGGGCGTCACCATCTTCCATTTTCTCTGTAAGTCAATCCCGTCCCCTCCAAAGCCCCGACTGTGCCCAGTCTGCGGAGTCTGTGAGCTGATCAAAGAGAAGCTTGAGTCATCCCCTTCCCAAGGGTACTTGCATAATTTTATTAGGAAACACTTTAATGATGAAAAAAAAAAAAAAAAGTTCAGGACTGAAGAAAGGGAGTTTGTAAAGCAGAATTCCAGGCAGATGAGTGAGAAGTTTGGGGGCTGGGATACTCGGGTGGCCTCCCTTACATTCTATCTGCTTTGCCCGTATTTGAGGGGAGTCCTCAAGCCATGAAGGGGTTAAGAGCCAGCCAGTGGGAAGAACTAGGAGGGGAGGCAGAGGGGAAGCACAAAGGAATCCAGGGCCTCTGAAGGCAGGCTAGCTGGCTGGAACTGGCCCATCCCTCCCATGACTTGCTAAATATAACTGTTAAGTCATCTGCAACCCCACGGGGTCATTCTAACAGAGGAGCTGGGCAAGGGAATCAGCGGTGGTTTGCAGTTCCAGGTCAGAGGTGTCTTGGAGAAAGCACCACTGGCACATTCTCTCCCCACGATTTGTTCCTCTGAGCTCAGTGTTAACCTTTGTGTGTGGTGTCCACCCCGAGCACTGCATGCCCATCCATGCCCCCCCATATGACAAAGCCAGGCTGTCCCTGGCCAACTCCGATGGTGTCCCTGCATTGCACTCAGTTCTCTATCTGAGGAACATTCCCCACTGAAGCAGGACAGACCCATGCAGAGTGCTGATGGACAGGGGTCTCTGCTGACAGTGCACGGGACCAGCCCCAAGCTCAGGGGAGCCTGCTGAACTCTTCCTGGAGAGGGATTCTGAGGGAAAAGGTCATTCTGGAGAACTGGGGCTGCTGTCCCCACCTTGTTTGTTTCTGGGTGCAACCACAGGTCTGTGTCACCACGTCCTCTCGCTGACATGTGTTGGCTCAGAGCAATGTTCAGTGAAGGAGCTGAGCACAGATTTTGTCAACTAGAAACTCATGTTCTCTGTTAAAAAAAAAAAAAAAGAGAGAGAGAGAAAGGAAGTCTATTGGGGAAAGGGCAAAGAGAAAGAGAGAGATGGATTCAGAGGAACCAGTCATATTTCACAGTAAGAAGAAATTCTTGGCAGGGTGCGGTGGTTCACGCCTGTGATCCTAGCACTTTGGGAGGCCGAGGCGGGCAGATCACTTGAAGTCAGGAGTTCAAGACCAGCCTAGTCAACATGGCAAAACACCATCTCTACTAAAAATATGAAAAATTAGCCAGGCGTGTAATCCCAGCTACTTGGGAGGCTGAGGCAGGAGAATCACTTGAACCCAGGAGGTGGAGGTTGCAGTGAGCCGCGATTGCGCCACTGCACTCCAGCCTGAGCAACAGAGTGAGACTGTCTCAAAAAAGAAAAAAGAAGTTCTTGATTTTTGGAAATGGCTTTTTCTTTAAGATAGAAGTTTTTGTATTCTCAAACAAGATCTTAATAAAATAGTATTCCTCTTTTATGCAGACACATGGGTTCTGTTTATAAAAGAAAGCAGACATTGTCTCTGGCTGTGCATGTTAGAGGGGAGGACTATTCACACACACACACACGCACATACACTCATGAGTACAGCACTAGGTATTTTGCAAACATGTGCCTATTCAGGGCAGGCCTGGGCTAGGACATTAATTTGCTTCCCTAAAGTGTTTCCCTGTTTTGTCTGAGGCCTCCAGTCACTGGTCACTAGTAAAGGTGTTCTAAAGGGTCGATCCCACTCTTTTGCCGTATTAGTGGCCTTACCGGACAGGGGTCTATGAAATGTCTCCAAGTAGCGGCAGCCAGCCCAGAGGTTTCTTTTTGACTATCACCTCCTCTCAGTAACTCCCCGGAAGCAGCAGGAGGATTGCACGTTTCTTCTTACCTTTGTTGGAAGTCTGCTGTAGGCTTCCATAGCTCCCAACAGCAAGGCTTCTCAAACTCCAATGTACACCTTGTTTAAAACGCAGATTCTGATTCAGGAGGGTTGGCTGGGGCCTGGGAGTCAGCTTTTTCTGTTTGTTTGTTTTGAGTCGGTGTCTCACTCTGTCGCCCAGGTTGGAGGGCAATGGCGCAATCTCAGCTTACTGCAACCTCTGCCTCCTGGGTTCAAGCCATTCTCCTGCCTCAGCCTCCCGAGTAGCCGGGACCAGCTCCCGGTCTGGGAGTCAGCATTTCTAATCAGCTCCCAGAGGATGCCAGGGCTTGGCACAAACAACACTTTGAAAAGCAGGCCGGGTGTGGTGGTTCATGCCTGTAATCCCAGCACTTGGGGAGGCCGAGGTGGGTGGATCACCTGAGGTCAGGAGTTCCAGACCAGCCTGGCCAACATGGTGAAACACTGTCTCTACTAAAAATACAAAAAAAAAAAAAAATAGCTGGGCGTTGTGGCACGCCTATAATCCTAGCTACTTGGGAGGCTGAGGCAGGAGAATCACTGGAACCTGGGAGGTGGAGGTAGCAGTGAGCCGCGATTGTGCAACTACACTCCAGCCTGGGTCACAAAGCGAGACCTGGTCTCAAAAAAAAAAAAAAAAAAAAGAAACGAAAAAAAAAAGAAAAGGGAAGAAAAGCAAGGCCCGGAGGACCTCGTTATAGAAGTGCTGCATGTCCAGAGCACACCTGCGGACTCTGTCCAGCTTTGTGAAGCTCCCCTTCCTCGCCATGGACTCAAGCTCTCCTGGCTGCTCTGGTACTCCTGGTCTATGTTTTTTTTTTTTTTGGTGAGATGGAGTCTCGCTCTTTCCCCAGGCTGGAGTGCAGTGGCATGATCTTGGCTCGCTGCAACCTCCTCCCACTTGGTTCAAGCGATTCTCATGTCTCAGCCTCCCAAGTAGCTGGGACTACATGTGTGCGCCACCATGCCTGGGAAATTTTTTGTATTTTTAGTAAAGGTGGGGTTTCACCATGTTGCCCAGGCTGGTCTAGAACTCCTGAGCTCAGGCAATCCACCCACCTCGGTCTCCCCGAGTGCTGGGATTAGAGGCGTGAGCCCCCACGCCTGGCCCTCCTGGTCTCTGTTTTGTTCTTGTTCTGCCCAAGGACTGAGTGACCCCACACATACTGCCTTCCTCCTGCTTCCCATGGAAACTTATTGAATCTGTAATAGTAATATTGCCCACCTGCTAAATTCTGCGCCGGGCACTGTGCTGACGTGAATCATCACAGATGGGGTGTGTGGCCGCCATAATGCAATCCAAGGAAGGACACCGAGTTTCCAGGAAGTGAGCTGATGACTCTAATTATGGCACCCTGCTTGTGCCCTGTTAAGAGCATAGGTGGCAAATGCCCAGAGATCTGAAGAGTGGGCACCTTCGTGGACTCTGGGCGCAGTTCTGGAACCTGTACCTACTTCTGTTCTATGTAAGACTCCAGGCTCACCAAACAGGACTCCTTGCATCCGGGCACTGGAACTGGGGTGCCAGGGCCCCCAAAGTGCTGCCACGTGAGGTTGCGAATGAGCTTAGCAGGGTTACCATACACCCTCAAGGCAAGAAAAACACGAAAGAGGTGACAATCTTCAGATGTTGAGGCTTTGGGAAAGACATGCCCCCAGTGGAAAACGGGCTTATCTCGGAAAGCACCCTCAGATAACCTTTGCTTCCACTTTCAACTCACAGTAGGTCCTGGCATTCCTTTGTCTTTTTCCCCGTTCCAGAAGATGGAGTAAGAGAGTTAGGGAAGGGATTTATTTACTCTGGAGTCTTTAATACTCAACTGTCCACTGCAGTGATGGAAAAAGGGGACATAGGCCCTCTATACCAAAACACCAAAGGTCAAAAAGTCAGGTGAGCCTTTGTGACCTCACATGAACACACACAGGTATGTGCACACATACGCATAAGCACACACACACACATGATTTGCCAAACAAAGGATGCAAGATGGGAGGGGAGATACTATACTTGGAAACAAGGTTTTGTTGTTATTATTATTATTATTATTATTATTTTGGAGACAGAGTCTTGCTCTGTCACCCAGGCTGGAGTGCAGTGGCACCAACCCGGCTCAGTGCAATCTCTGTCTCCTGGGTTCAAGCAATTCTCCTGCCTCAGCCTCCCGAGCAGCTGGGACTACAGGTGTGCGCCACCATGCCCAGCTCATTTTTTGCATTTTAGTAGAGATTGGGTTTCACCATGTTGCCCAGGCTGGTCTCGAACTCCTGAGCTCAGGCAATCTGCCTGTGCTGGCCTCCTAAAGGGTTAGGATTACAGGCATGAACCATCGCACCTGGCCTGTTTTATTATTATTATTTTTTATTAAAAAACAATTTTTGAGACAGGGTCCTGCTCTGTCACCCAGGCTGCAGTGCAGTGACACTATCAGCTCACTGCAGTTTTGAACTCCTGGACTCAAGTGATCCTCTTGCCTCAGCCTCCCAAATAACTGAGACTACAGGCAAGCACCACCACACCTGGCTAATTTGGTATTTTTTTTGTAGAGACAGGGTTTTGCCATGTTGCCCAGGCTGGTCTCAAACTCCTAAGCAATCCTCCCAAAGTATTAGGATTACAGGCATGAGTCAACTCAGCTGCCCAGAAACAATCTTTTAAAGAGAATTTGGGGAGAAGCCATCGTCATATATCTGTGTCCTCATCACTTGTGTGAGTCCTGACCCACCCCTCATTTCATTAAACTTACCGTGGAAAATGATCAATTGTATTCATTTTTGTCTGTATTCTTGCTTCCCTCAGCTCAGTCTGAGCTCTCCTCGGGGTATCCTGGGAAATAAACCATCCCTGTTCCTTTCTGTAACACTTCACTTTAATCAAAATCTACTTTATCTGCTGGACAATAGCTCCCTCCTCCCCTGGCATGACATTCCTCTTGCTCTCCACCTTCCTAGGGGCCTCTCCTTGTTCCGAGTCCCCGTCCCTTTTTCCAACTATTTCTTTCATCAACTCTCAGCAGCCTCCATGGATGTCCACACCATTCTGTTCACTCTCCTTTCCCAATCCTTCCTGCTCAACATGCTCTAGGATCTTCTTCAGAGGTCTTGGTCTTTCCCCTCTCCATTCTAGAAACATCCATAAATTTCCTTTCCTTGCAGTTCTTCAGCCTCCACAGGTCTAGAGACCTTTATCTCCACTCATTCCACATCATCAAGACACAAACAGATGACCAGGCAGAGCTGCTCCAGCTCCACACTCTAAATTCCTGAAATTCTTCTCTGCCCTGCACCGTCTCACCCTGTCTTCCTCTTGCTCAAGCAGAGATCTCATCACTGCCCTCTCACTATTTCCTCCATGTCTCCAGTCTTGATTTGCATGTTCACCCAGCCTAGAGACTTCCGCCTCTGAGCCATCCCGCCCTTCCCTGGTGAGTCCCAACCTCCACCCCCGCCTCCCTCGTTTCTGTAAGGCTCTGCCTCCTGTGTCCCTGTTTCATCTTTCCCACTTTCTCCTTCCCAAACCTTATGTGGACCCCCCTCTGGGTAACCTGCCCCTTCCACTTTGTCTCCTCTGCTGGGAGGTCACCAACAGAGGGTCCTTCCTGGTGGCTGGGTTTACTTCCAGTTCTTATTTATTTCATTTTATTTTTGAGACAGAGTCTTGCTCTGTCACCCAGGCTGGAGTGCAGTGGTGCAATCTCGGCTCACTGCAAACTCTGCCTCTGGGGTTCAAGCGATTCTCCTGCCTCAACTTGAGTAACTGGGACAACAGGTGCCCGCCCCCGCACCCGGCTAATTTTGTGTTTTTAGTAGAGACAGGGTTTCACCATGTTGGCCAGGCTGGTCTCGAACTACTGACCTCAAGTGATCTGCCCGCCTTGGCCTCCCAAAGTGCTGGGATTACAGGCGTGAGCCACTGTGCCTGGCCTATTTTAACTTTCATGAAGGTTTCAATAACTCATGGCAGTCCTTAGGCATCTCTGGCTCGTTCACATTGCTCTGAGTTCCCAGCCCATTTCTGCCCTCTTCTCCTCAGACATCCGTCTTTACTGAAAATAATGTGATTATCTGAAGTAAGGGTTTGCCTCATTTTCTATCTCCCTGCCAGCCTTCTCTTGGTTAGAATATTTATTTTCAGCCTGGAACACCGTTATAACCTCCTGACCGCATGACCCCATTCTCTCCTCGCTCCAGTGCACTGTTAGATTTATTATCTCAAAGACCACATTCCTCTCTTGCTTAAAAATCTTCAGGTAGGCCAGGCATGATGGCTCACACCTATAGTCCCAGTGCTCTGGGAGGCCAAGGGGAAGATCACTCGAGGCCAGGAGTTCAAGACCAGAGGGACAACATAGTGAGACCCCATCTCTGCCCCTCCCCAAAATAATTTTTTTTTTTTTAAATTAGCTGGGCATGGTGGTACATGCCTGTAGTCCCAGCTACTTGGGAGGCTGAGGCAAGAGGATCACTTGTGCCCAGGGGTTTAAGGCTGCAGTGAGCTATGACTGCACCATTGCACTCCAGCCTGGGCAGCAGAGCGAGATTCTGTCAAGGAAGGAAGGAAGGAAATCTTCAGATGTCTCCTGGCCACCGAACAAAATCTAAATGCCTTGACCTGCCAGCATGTCTGTTTTCCCCATATACCCCGTTTTGTCTGCCACTAAATCTTTGCTTGTGTTATTTTCTCTAGCTCCAGAGCCTTCTCTCCCAATTGCCACATGATCAAATCTTATCTTACCTCAGAGGCAAGCACAAAACCCATGTTGGACAAGAAGTTGTCCCAAAACCCTCTTGCTAGAAGGGACTGCTCCCATTTTCGCTTTCTTACAGCTCTTGAATGCTCTTGCAGCATTTATAACTTTGCACCTTATCCTCCAGTTAACGCACAGGACGGTAAGTTCCTTAAGAGCAGGACCCATTCTACACATCTGTACGGACCCCATAGCAGCAACACAGTATATGAGCCACAATGCTAGTCTATTCAGGATGTTTCTATTTTTATTTTTAATTAATTCATTAAGTTTTTTTGTTTTGTTTTGTTTTGTTTTTCCTGAAACAGCGTCTTACTCTGGAATGCAATGGCACAATCATAGCTCACCACCACCTTGACCTCCTGGGCCCAAGAGATCCTCCCACCTCAGCCTCTCAAGTATTAGGGACTACAGGCACATGCTACCACACCTGGCCATTTTTTAATTTTTTTTTTTTCTGTAGAGTTGAGGGCTCCCTATGTTTTCCAGGTTGGTCTTGAACTCCTGGCCTCAAGTGATCCTTTCACCTTGGCTTCCCAAAGAGCTGGGATTATAGGCGTCAGCTACCATGCCCAGCCCAGGGTGCTTTTCTAACAAAGGCAAAAAATAAAAAAGAGTACATTAGATAAACACACACAGTTGCTCACACACAGCAGTAGGAAGTACAGGGACTGCTGGGCCTCAGAGTAAGCCTGGAGCCAGAGGCTGAAATTCAACAGGACACATGTTCCTGCTCTATCACTATTTCTTTCTGCGTGTGGAGTCATTCTGCTGCAGCCAGGATCCCCCCATGTAGCTTGAGGACCCCCAGGTCACACATACCAGGCTTCCAGCCCCAAAGAATATGGACTCTGTTCCCTTAGTTCCTCTTTTAAAATCTTAGAGAAAAAAAATAAATACAATAAAAATCTTAGAGAAGTGCTCTAATGGGTCCGGTGTGGGTCAGGTATCTGCCTCTAGACCCATATCTATGGCCAGGGGATTGGGTGACTCAGTCTATGCACAGCCCACTCCTGAGTTCTGGGGTCATTTTTAGAAAGGAGGAATATTCTGCTGGGCATGGTGACTCACACCTGTAATCCCAGCACATTGGGAAGCCAAGACAGGTGGATCACTTGAGGTCAGGATTTCAAGACCAGCCTGGCTGACATCGTGAAACCCCGTCTCTACTAAACATACAGAAAAATTAGCTGGGCATGGTGGTGGAAACCCATAACATCAGCTACTGAGAAAGTTAGGGCAGAAGAATGGCTTGAACCTGGGAGGCAGAGGTTGCACTGAGCCGAGATCGTGCCATTACACTCCAGCCTGGGCTACAGAGTGAGACTCTATCAGAAAAAAAAAAAAAGAAAAAGAAAAAGAGGACTCTTCATGAGCACCCCAAGAATTCTAACACACTTGTACCCAACAAATGTAAAATATGTGTCATTGATATTTGTATTATCATTAATTATGTAGTTGTGCTGTAAGAAGTCAGTTACTAGCAGGCGCCTGTAGTCCCAGCTACTCGGGAGGCTGAGGCAGGAGAATGGTGTGAACCCGGGAGGCAGAGCTTGCAGTGAGCTGAGATCGCACCGCTGCACTCCAGCCTGGGCAACAGAGCGAGACTCTGTCTCAAAAAAAAAAAAAAAAAAAAAAGAAAGTTACTGCTTGGGGTGCCTCCGTCATTTTAACCATATCCCTTATTCTTGCCCATTCATTAACACAGGACTTCTGATAGTTCTAGTTGATCAACTTAATTCCAGTTGGTATATATGCTTGAAAGGAATAAACTTGCTTCTTTCTTAAAGAACTCTTAACATGAAACTTTAGCTGGAGATCTAACCTCCAGCTAAAATGAGTTGGTAAAGTTTCCATGTAGGTATATCAGACTAAAAATGACATAAAGCCCCCTGTTGCCTGTTTAAATTGCAACTTTTTATTGTTGCACAAATTCCCTCTATTTTTACTGATTTCTTTTTATCCAAGTCTACGGGCATCTTATACCTCAAACCCCAGCATTTGTGGGTTTGATTTGCTATATGGGAGGATATCTCTGTTTCTTTTGTCCACATTATTGTTTGTTATGAAAAATTATGAGCATGTTCCCTAAGACTAGGTTTTCTAGCATAGTTCCTTACAGCCAGGGCTGTGTGACTCTCAGATTGGAAAGTGTGTCGAGGAATGAGTTGGTTTTGTCATTTTTAGCTTTTTTACACGTTGAGCTTTTTGAAAACCAAGGCATACATTTTGACCCCTTTTATCTATGCCCTCTCCATGGAAAGTAAATAAATAAATTACCCAGAACTTCTGGCCATTGGGTCCGTGAGGGTTGGAGGGATGGCAGGAAAAATCTTTGTATCAGCCAAACACTTGCAAGCAAGGGAAGAAAGGAAGGAAGCACTTTACGCAAAAGCCAAGCATCTATTAATAAATGAAAATGAAATTAATTTAGCCAGATGATACATAGTCCAAATATCTAGACAATGAATTAAATTTGTTTCCCCATAGATTTGGGGTTGCCAGATTTAGTAGATAAAAATAATAATGCCCAGTTAAATTTGAATCTGAAACAAATAAAAATGTATAGCAGATAGATAGATAGATAGATAGATAGACAGACATTTGTATAACTGTGTCCCATAGTTTAGTTTAGCAATACTTGGAACATACTGTGATGATTAATTTTATATGTCAGTTTAACTGTCCAAAGGGTACCAGATATTTGGTTAAACATTATTCTTGGTGTTCCCGTGAGGGTGTTTCTGCATGAGATTAACATTTGAGTCAGTAGACTGAGCAAAGCAGATCGCACTCCTCAGTGTAGGTGGGCCACATCCAATCCATTGAAGGCCTGAATAGAATAAAAGTCTTGAGCAAGAGACAATTCACTCCTTCTCTCTGCCTGGCAGTCTTTGAGCTGGGACATTGATCTTCTGCCTTGAAACTTGAACTGGAGTTTACACCATTAGCTCTCCTGATTCTCAAGCCTTTGAACTGTGGGTCTTGGGACTTCTCAGCCTCCATATCATGTGAACCAGTTCATTAAAATAGGTAGGTAGGTAGGTAGGTAGATAGACAGATAGATATATAGTAGATCTATTGGTTCTGTCTCTCTGCATAACCTTGATGAATACAATATTTATACTAAAAAAATAAATTTATAATTGAAAATTGTAGTTTATATGAAATTCAAATGTAATCTAGTATCCTGTCTTTTATCTGGCAACTCTGCAAAGATCAGATATTTTGGCCTTGTATAGACACAGTCTGAATTTTACTTTTAAGCTAATAATGACTTTGTTAAAGATATATATCCATAGAAACTAAGTTCTTCCCATGGTTTATCCACTGTCTTTGAAACTGAAATTTAGGCTGCTCTTCTTCATTCCAAGCTTTTCTTTGATACAGCTCACAGCCTCAGCATGGGGTGCTAAAGCGTGGTTTAATAATGGATAAGTTGAGTTAATGCTCTGTTCTGTTAGTGTGCCCTTTATTAATTTGCCTCTAACTTTGAGTGCATCATAGTGTTTAGTCCATGGTCACAACCTTTCGCCCTCTTTTATGCTCCTAAATAATGGTGATGCAGTCTTCTATTCAAGGACCATTTGTCAAGCATATATTTCATGTAAAGCACATTTCTAGACTGTATGGGGCATACAAAGATTTATAAACTGCATTCAATGACTGTATTTGAGCCTGTGGTGCCAGGCATTATTCAAGGTGTCAGGAGTGTGAAAGAGTTTCCACCCTTGAGGAACAAGGGAGTTGAGGAGGACACATCAGAGAGGGTGGTGGAAGAAACCAAGATCCTTGACCCCAAAGGACGTGCTATTCTGCTAACTGCCTGGGTTTAATTTTCCGGAATGGAATATACAAGCTACATTTTTTTCACTTTTATTTTAGGTTCAGGAGTACATGTACAGGTTTGTTATTTAGGTAAATTGCATATCACAGGGGTTTGGTGTACAGATTATTTCATCACCCAGGTGATAAACATAGTACCTGAAAAGTAGTTTTTTGATCCTCATCCTCTTCCCACCCTCCGCCCTCAACTAGGCCCTGGTGTCTGTTGTGCCCTTCTTTGTATCTGTGTGTGCTCAATATTTAGCTCCCACTTGTAAGTGAGAACTTGTGGTATTTGGCTTTCTGTTCCTGATTTAGTTTACTAAGGATAATGGCCTCCAGCTCCATCTGTGTCCCTGTAAAGGACATTATCTCATCTTTTTTAGGGCGGCATAGTATTCCATGGTGTATGTGTGCCACATTTTCTTTATTCAGTCTACTGTTAATGGGCATTAAGGTTGATTAGATGTCTTTGCTATTGTAAATTGTGCTACAGTGAACATACATGTGCATGTGTCTTTATGGCAGAGTGATGTATATTCCTTTGGGCATATGCCCATTGATGGACTTGCTGGGTTGAATGATAATTCTAAGTTATTTGAGAAATTACCAAACTGCTTTCCACAGTGGCTGACCTAATTTACCTTCCCATCAGCAGTGTGTAAGCATTCCCTTTTCTTCACAACCTCACTAGCATCTGTTATTTTTTGACTTTTAATTAATAGCCACTCTGACTGATGTAAGACGGTATATCACTGTGGTTTTGATTTGCGTTTCTCTAATAATCAGTGATGTTCAACTGTTTTTCCATATGTATGTTGGCCACATATATGTCTTGTTTTTAAAAGTGTCTATCTGGGCCGAGCATGGTGACTCACACCTGTAATCCCAGCACTTTGGGAGGCCGAGGCGGGTGGATCACGAGGTTAGGAAATCAAGACCATTCTGACTAACACAGTGAAACTCCGTCTCTACTAAAAATACAAAAAATTAGCCGGGTGTGGTGGCGGGTGCCTGTAGTCCCAGCTGCTAGGGAGGTTGAGGCAGGAGAATGGTGTGAACTCGGGAGGCAGAACTTGCAGTGAGCTGAGATTGTGCCACCGCACTCCAGCCTGGGCGATTGAGCGATACTCCATCTCAAAAAAAATAAAAACAAAAAAAGTGTCTATCTGTCCATGTCCTTTGCACACTTTTTAATGGGGGTTGTTTGATTTTTGCTTGCTAATTTGTTTAAGTTCCTTATAGATTCTGGATGTTAGGTATAGTTTGCAAATACTTTCTCCCATGCTGTAGGTTGTCTGTTTATTCTGTTGATAGTTTCTTTTGCTGTGTAGAAGCCCTTTAGTTTGATTAGGTCCTATTTGTCAATTTCTGTTTTTGTTGCAATTGCTTTTGGCATCTTCCTCGTGAAATCTTTGCCAGTTCCTATGTCTAGAAATGATATTTCCTAGGTTTTCTTCTAGGGTTTTCATAGTTTTAGGTTTTACATTTAAGTCTTTAGTCCATCTTGAATCGATTTTTGTGTATAGTGTAAGGAAAAGGTCTGGTTTCAATCTTCTTCATATGGCTAGTCAGTTTTCCCAGCACCATTTATTGAATAGGGAGTCCTTTTTCTATTGCTTGTTTTTTTTTGTTTTGTTTTTGTTTTTTTTTTCATAGTTTTGGGGGAATTGGTGGTATTTGGTTACATGAGTAAGTTCTTCAGTAGTGATATGTGAAATTTTGGTGGATCCATCACCCAAGCAGTACACATTGAACCCAATTTGTAGCCTTTTATCCCTCACCTGCTTCCCACTTTTTCCCCCAACTCCCCAAAGTCCATTGTATCATTCTTATGCCTTTGCATCCTCATAGCTTAGCTCCCACTTATGAGTGAGAACATGCAATATTTGGTTTTCCATTCCTGAGTTACTTCGCTTAGAATAATAACCTCCAGTCCCATCCTTTATTGCTTGTTTTTGTCAACCTTGTCAAAGATCAGACGGCTGTAGGTGTATGGCTTTGTTCCTGGGCTCTCTATTTCTGTTCCATTGGTCTATATGTCTGTTTTTATAGCAGTACCATGCTGTTTTGGTTACTGTAGACTTGTAATACAGTTCAAAGTCAGGTAATGTGATGCCTCCAGCTTTGTTCTTTTTGTATAGGATTGCTTTAGCTATTTGGGCCCCTTTTTGGTTTCATATGGATTTTTTTTTTTTTTTTAAGACAGAGTCTCGCTCTGTTGTCCAGGCTGGAGTGCAGTGGTGCAATCTTGACTCACTACAACCTCTGCTTCCTGGGTTCAAATAATTCTTGTGCCTCAGCCACCCAAGTAGCTGAAATTGCAGGTGTGCGCCATCATGCCTGGCTAATTTTTTGTATTTTAGTAAAGATGGAGTTTCACCATGTTGGCCAGGCTGGTCTCGAACTCCTGAGCTCAGGCAATCCACTAGCCTCGGCCTCTCAAAGTGCTAGGATTATAGATGTGAGCCACTGCACCCAGCCTCCATATGGATTTTAAAATAGTTTTTTCTAATGCTCTGAAGAATGCCATTGGTAGCTTGGTAAGAATGGCATTGAATCTATAAAGTGCTTTGGGTATTATGGCCGTTTAAGTGATTCTTCCTATCTATGAGCATGGGATGGTTTTTCCTTTTCTGTCATCTCTGATCTCATTCAGCAGTTTTGTAATTCTTACTGTTGAGATCTTTCACTTCCCTGGTTAGCTGTATTCCTAGGCATTTTATTCTTTTTGTGGCTATTGTAAATGGGATTGAGTTCTTGATTTGGTTCTCAGCTTGGACATTGTTGGTGTATAGAAATGCTACTGAGTTTTGTACATTGATTTTGTATCCTGAAACTTTGCCAAAGTTGTTTATCAGATCTAGGAGGTTTTGGGCAGAGTCTGTGGGATTTTCTAGGTATAGAGTCATATTGCCTGCAAACAGGGATAGTTTAATTATCACTCTTCCTATTTGAATGCCTTTTACTTCTTTCTCTTGCCCGATTGCTCTGGCTAGTACTTCCAGTACTACGTTGAACAGGAGTGGTGAGAGTGAGTGTTCTTGTTGTGTTCTGGTTCTCACGGGAATGCTTCCAGTTTTTGCCCATTCAGTATGATGTTGGCTGTGGGTTTGTCATACCTCTTATTCTTTTTAGGTATGTTCTTGTAATGCCTAATTTGTTGAAAGTTTTTAACTTGAAGGGATGTTGAATTTTATATCAAAAGTCTTTTCTGTATCTATTGAGATGATCACATGGTTTTTGTTTTAGTTCTATTTATGTGATGAATCACATTTATTGATCAAGCTAAATTTCTTAAGATGACAATGAAAAAATGTTAAGTTGGATAAAAGAGGAAAGAAGACACAACTAGCAGAAGTGAGCTTTTTGGTGGGCAGAGAAAAGATGACTGACAAGGTAATAGATTAAGTTTCTGCTTGGTGGTAAGCATGGGATGTAACCTCTTTTTTGCAGATTCCATAGACTCTTCAATAAAACATCAATTTTCTCTTGAATGTGTTATGAGATTGAACGTGTTTTGGATGATATGACAAAGTGATGAGTATGGCCTCAAAGTGGGTATAAAGTAAAAGCCAAGGC
This sequence comes from Rhinopithecus roxellana, assembly GCF_007565055.1. Taxonomy (NCBI): domain Eukaryota; kingdom Metazoa; phylum Chordata; class Mammalia; order Primates; family Cercopithecidae; genus Rhinopithecus; species Rhinopithecus roxellana. The sequence continues at coordinate 24,302,364 of NC_044557.1, forward strand.
TTTCAGTGGGAGGCCCACCCTACCTGGGTTACATCATGGGGAGCCTCATCTCCCCGAAGAGAGACAAGAAATCTAGCTGCATTTCAGATTCAGTTGCTAAGAAGACAATCTCATCATCTGTGCCAAATATCTGGATTTTTGTGCAAGGAGGAAAATAGCCTGACATGAGCCACAGTGGTCTTTGGCATCATTAAGTTTCTTTTGTTTCAAGCAAACCAAGGCTGGTTAGGCAAGAAAAAAAGAGAGGATATAGGGAGAAGAGTTTGCTGGTAGAACATCTTGAAATTACATGGAATAATTCGCAGACTCAAAGGAAATGCTAGACAGCAAGGTCTTGCAAAGGAAAGGGTGACAGGGAACACGGCTCCTCTAGGGGCCTCGGGGGCTTGTAGACATTTTTCTGGGCTGCTGCCATCATGTGTTTCAGCCCTACTTAGTTAACATCTCTGTTCATGCTTTCAAGTTTCTGTGAGAGTACAGCTTGAGTCAGAGGTTTCTATGCCTTGAGAACAGTTAATGCAGAAGTGCCTATGGAGGGATTGATTGATTAGGCAGTCTCTTGCTTTCATGTCTCCTACCTATCTCATGGCTAAAGGGAAATAGTGTAATCTTGGATGCTTATTCTGCTTCTCTTTGTCTGTTAAGTGTTGCTATAAAGGAATACGTGAGGCTGAGTAATTTCTAAAGAAAAGAAGTTTATTTAGCTCACAGTTCTGTTGTTCAGCAGGTTCAAGACTGGGCATCTGGTGAGGGCCTCAGGCTGCTTCCACTCATGGTAGAAGGGCAAGGGGAGTTGGCGTGTGCAGAGATCACACAGCAAGAAAGGAAGAAAGAGGGATCAGGAGTGGGGTCAGGCTCTTTTTAACCAGCAGCTCTTGTAGAAACTAATAGAATTCACTCACCCCTCCCCACACACATCCAGGGAAGGCATTAATCTTTTCATATGAGGGATCAACACCCCATGACCCAAACGCCTTCCATTAGGCCCCGCTTCTAACATTGGGGGTCAGATTTCAACATGAGATTTGGAGGGGTCAAAAAACTACGGCACTGTTGTATCTTTCTTTTTGATTAACTGAAAGATTTTCCTCATTCCATTCCATTGGGCAGGAGCAATATTTGAAGACATAGTAACTAGACATTTTCGGAACTGATCAGATACTGATCTAGACACCCAGGAAGTCCATTGAATCCGAAGCAGAGTAAGTAAAACGTTCTTAGATACATCATAGTGAAATTGCATAAAACAAAAGAGAAAAATTATAAAAAGCAGCCAGGAAAAACGGAGAGAGAGAGAAAGAGACAAGAAAAGATTACCCTCTACCCTTCCCCCACAACCACTAACCTGGAAGTTATGCACTCTGTTTCTGTTCTTTTGTTGGTTACCCTGGAAATTTCAATTTGCATACTTACTATGCCAAAGTTTCAGTTAATCAATATCTGTGCTTTTTCCCAACCAATACAAAAACCTTGGACTACTTAAATTCCACTCCCCCTTATCTACTTATTTATTACTTTATTTTAATTTAATTTTTAACACGCAACTAAAAATTACCAATTATGATCTTAAAGTGTCAGTTTATTTGCATTTACCACTTTCTTTGCTCTTCACTCCTTTCTGTATCTCAAACATTTTATATGAGATTACTTTCTTTCTGCCTCAAGTATATCCTTCATCATTTCCTTTAGGAGGGTTTTTTAGTAATGAACTAACAATTTTTATTTATCTGGAACATTTATTTTGACCTTATTCTTGAGAGATATTTTTACTCAGTATTCAATTTTAGGCTGGTAAATTATTTTTTCAGTATATCACAGATATCATATCACTGCTTTGCTAGCTTCCACTGTTGCTATTGAAAATCTGCTTTCAGAAAGGACTAATATCCAGAATCTACAAAGAACTCAAACAAATTAGCAAGAAAAAACAAACAGCCCTATCAAAAAGTGGGCTAAGGATATGAATAGACAATTCTCAAAGGAAGATATACAAATGGCCAACAAACATGAAAAAATGCTCAACATCACTAATGATCAGGGAAATGCCAATCAAAACCACAATGTGATACCACCTTACTCCTGCAAGAATGCCCGTACTAAAAAAAAAATTTAAAAAAATAGATGTTAGTCGGGATGCAGTGAAAAGGGAACACTTTTACGCTGCTGATAGGAATGTAAACTACTACAACCACTATGGAAAACTGTGGAGATTCCTTAAAGAACTCAAAGTAGAACTACCATTTGATCCAGCAATCCCACTACTGGGTATCTACCCAGAGGAAAAGAAGTCATTACATGAAAAATGAAAAAGATACTTGCACATGCATGTTTCTAGCAGCACAATTTGCAACTGCAAAAATTTGGAACCAACCTAAATGCCCATCAATCAATAAGTGGTTAAAGAAATTGTGATATATACACACACACACACACACACACACACATATATATATACATGTGTATATATATATATAATGGAATACTATTCAGTCATAAAAAGGAATGAAATAATGGCATTTGCAGCAACCTGGATGGAATTGGAGACTGTTACTCTAAGTGAAGTAACGCAGAAATGGAAAACCATCGTATGCTCTTACTCATAAGTGGGAGCTAAGCTATGAGGATGCAAAGGCATAAGAATGATACATTGGACTTTGGGGACTTAGGAGAAAGGGAGGGAGAGGGGTGAGGGATTAAAGGTTATAAACTGGGTGCAGTGTATACTGCTCAGGTGATGGGTGCACCAAAATCTCACCAATCACCACTAAAAAACTTACTCATGTGACCAAACACCACCCGTTTCTCCAATACCTATGGAAAAAAATAAAAATAAAAATAAAATCAAAAATAAAGAAAATCTGCTGTCAGTCTAGCTACAGCTCCGTTGAAGCCAATCTTCTGTCTTTTTTTCCTGGCAACTTTTATGATTTTTCTCTTTGGTTTTATGCAATTTCACTATGATGTGTTATACAGTTTGGATCTGTGTCCCCACCAAATCTCATGTCAAATTGTAATTGCAGTCTCCAGTGTTGGAAGTGGGGCCTGGTGGGAGGTGATTGGATCATGGAGGTGGATTTCTCATGAATGGTTAATATCATCCCCTTGGTGCTGTTCTCATGATCATGAGTGAGTTCTTACAAGATCTGGTTGGTTAAAAACGTGTTAAACCTGCCTGATTTCCCCCTCCCTTCCACCATGATTGTTTCCTGAGTTTCCTGAGGCCACCCCAGAAGCCAAGCAAATGCAAGCATCATGCTTCCCATACAGCTTGTATAGCCACCTCTTTTGCTTATTCTTTTTAAAAATATTTTATTAGTATACTTTAAGTTCTGGGGTACATGTGCACAGCATGCAGATTTGTTACATAGGTATACATGTGCCATGTTTGTTTGCTGCACCTGTCAACTCGTCATTTACATTAGGTATTTCTCCTAATGCTATCCGTCCCCTAGCCACCCATCCCCCGACAGGCCCTGGTGTGTGATGTTCCCCTCCTTGTGTCCATATGTTCTCATTGTTTAACTTCCACTTATGAGTGAGAACATTCAGTGTTTGATTTTCTCTTCTTTACTATGCTGAGAATGATGGTTTCCAGTTTCATTATGTCCCTGCAAAGGACATGAACTCATCCTTTTTTATGGCTGCATAGTATTCCATGGTGTATATGTGCCACATTTTCTTTATCCAGTCTATCATTGATGGGCATTTGGCTTGGTTCCAAGACTTTGCCATTGTGAACCATGCTGCAGTAAACATACATGTACATGTGTCTTTATAGTAGCATGATTTATAATCCTTTGGGTATATAGTAATGGGATTGCTGGGTAATGGGATTGCTAGGTATTTCTAGTTCTAGATCCTTGAGGAATCACCACACTGTCTTCCACAATGGTTGAACTAATTTACACTCCCACCAACAGTGTAAAAGCATTCCTATTTCTCCCACATCCTCTCCAGCATTTGTTGTTTCCTGACTTTTTAATGATTGCCATTCTAACTGGTGTGAGATGGTATACAACCTGTAGAGTGGTGAACAAATTAAGCCTCTTTATATATTACCCAGTCCCAGGTATTTCCTTATAGCAATGTGAGAATAGACTAATACAACATTTCTACGGATGTTTTACTTATCCTACTTGGGATTCAATGGGCTTCTTGGATGTCTAGATCAGTATCTGGATCTGCTCTGAAAATGTCTGGTTACCATGTCTTCAAATACTGCCTCTGGCCAGTTCTTTCTCCCCTTCCTTCTAAAATTCCTTTTTAACATTATCTTTTATGTCTCTTATCCTCTCTGTCATATTTTCCATTTTTTAATTCTTTGTTGCCTTCAGAAAAATTTATTTTGTTCTTTCACTGTTTCTTCAATTGTGTCTAACCCATCACCTGAGCCTTTAATGTTGGCGAAAGCCTAAACTTAGATATTTTAAAAATCCTTAGTTATTAAAAAAATCCTTAGTTATTTTAAAAATCCTTAGCTTTTTATTTTTACTTTTATTTTTATTTTATTTATTTATTTATTTATTTATTTATTTTTGAGACGAAGTCTCACTCTGTTGCCCAGGCTGGAGTGCAGTGGTGCGATCTCGGCTCACTGCAACCCCCGCCTTCTGAGTTCAAGTGATTCTCCTGTCTCAATCTCCCAAGTAACTGGGATTATAGGCACCATGCCCGACTAAGTTTTGTATTTTTTGTAGAGATGGGGTTTCACCATGTTGATCAGGCTGGTCTTGAACTCCTGATGTCAGGTGATCTGCCCACCTCGGCCTCCCAAAGTGCTGGGATTACAGGCATGAGCCACCACACCCAGCTGATCCTTAGCTATTTTTAAAATCCTTAGTTATTTTAAAAATCTTTGACACAGTCAGCAGAGATGTTTTGTAATGTATAACTGCTCATTCAATAATATAAAGTCTACATGAATTTTTTTGGCTCTCTTTTGTTTATGTTGGTTTCCTTGTGGGCTTGGATATCTTTAATTATGTGCTGCCCATTGGCCTTAGAAAATGATCTGGGGAGATGCTCTGTGGCCTAAGATGAAGTTGCCCTTCTTCCAGGAGAATTTGTATATGCCTCTTTTAGGTACAGAGGTACCTTTCTGTCTGGTACTACTCTAAGCTTCATTCAAGGTTTAAGGTTCCTTAGACCACCCACATCTTTTGAATTCGTGGGAGGAACTGTAATTACAACTTCCCATGGATTTTATATTTATCCCTTGCTCCTTCTGGCTGAGTTAAATTGACCCAAACATCTCAAGGGTAGAAGCAGGAAGGTGGATTCACCTTTGAGAGTCCCTTTTCATGCAGAGGCTTCCATTAAATCTTTGTCTTCAGAGGGAACTGCACGTTGGCTTCTGTCCCTCCCACACTGAGGGTCTGTGAAAACCACTGGTCTGTCTCTCAGACCAATTTGGCAAACACTGTCAGGACAAAAGTAGTTCAGAGTGCTTTGCTGGCCTCTGGATTTTTGTGTTTTCTTAGCTTTTAACTTGATATTAAAAAAAAAAAAAAATCAGCAATTTTATGAAGATTTAAAAATTTTTTTTCATTATTTGTATTATTTTTATTTTTATTTTTTTCTGAGACGGAGTCTTTCTCTGTCATCCAGACTGGAGTGCATGGCAGGATCTTGGCTCATTGCAACCTCCGCCTCCCAAGTTTAAGCAATTCTCCTGTCTCAGCCTCTCGAGTAGCTGGGATTACAGGTGCATACCACCACACCTGGCTAATTTTTGTATTTTTAGTAGAGATGGGGTTTCACCATGAGTCTTGAACTCCTGACCTCAGGTTATCCACCTGCCTTGGCCTCCCAAAGTGCTAGGATTACAGGCGTGAGCCACTGCACCAGCCTTGTCCTGATTTTTAAAAACTCTTCACCAAAGAGTAGCTCTGAATAACCTGACTTACCATGAAGAAGGCATCTGGACACATAGAGTGAACACTTCAGCCAGTTTAACCTCTCTATGGGAAATTAGCACTGCGTCCTCTGCTGGGAGGCAAAGCTACCCACTCTGCATCGATCAAGTATTTAGTGATCTTTGGAAGGCTAGAGGTTTACAACTGTCTTGAGGCAAATAATCCAAAAAAAAAAAAAAAAAACTTGGAGGTGGCCAGAATTTTCATTCTGGGGTCTTTAAAATACTTCTTCCATCCTGCACCAAAAGGGCTCCCTCCACATCTAAATTCCACACCTGGAAAGGGGAAGCATCTGGTGGGTGACCTACCTATCGTAGACTTTCCCCCACGGTCTCTGGCCCCCATTGTGGTAGATATATGGCACGTTCACACTTCATTCCTCATGAGTGGAATTTGCCTCAAGAAAGAGGGGCACTTGCACCTCGCAAAGTCAGGTTCTGTCCTTGTTTTGGTTTTGAATTGGCTACATCCATATTTCTGGGGGTTTTATTCCTTCCAAAATTCATGGTGGAACTTAATCCTCAAGGTAACAGTATTGGGAGGTGTGGCCTTTGGAATGTGATGGAATCATGAGGGCTCTGTCTTCGTGAATGGGGTTAGGTGCCCTACTAAAGGGGCTTGACAGAGGGAGCTCGTCCTTCTTGCCCGTCTGCCTTCTGCTAAGTGAGGACACAGCATTCCTGCCTCCAGAGGATGCAGCACGAACACACTGTCTTGGAAGGAGAGAGCAGCCCTCAGCAGACCCCAGACCTGTCTTGGACTTCCCTGCCTCCAGAACTGTGAGGAATAAATTTCTTTTGTTTATATTAATAAATTACCCAGTCTGTGTTATTCTATCATAGCAACACAAAACACACTAAGACATATATCGAGGCTGTGTGGGAAAAAGAAGGCAGATAGGTAAGATAGTTGGTAAGGAGAAGATGGAGAATTTGATTGTTTCAGCTCTTGGTGTTCAAATGCCCTTCCCTGTCTTTCCATAGGATTTTGAGCAAGTTAATCATTTCTCATGGTTAACTTGTGTTGTGTTTGGTGGAGATGAAAAAAAAAATTAATGAATATGAGGTCACGATTAATTTGAGACCGCCCATGGAAAGCTGAGCATATCTGCTTTACTTATTTGTTTACCTCTTTGGCCCCTGTAGCTATTGGAACTTGCAACCCTGGATGATGATGGTCATATTAGGTACCCAAGAGAATGAACCCAGTGAGGAGATGGGAACTTTCATTTAAATAGCACAGGGGAATGAAATCTTTAGCCAGGAAGACTTTGAAATGAGATGTTGCTTAAGTAGAATATCTTAACGAGAAGACAGTCATGATAATCACTTGCAGCTACACATTCAAGTTCACCTAGCATTTATCAAAGACCTATCGTGCAGTAGGCATTAGGCCAGGCATTTTGATTTTTTAATCTTTATTTACCTTTTATTTTTTAAAGCAGAGACGGCATCTCACTATATTACTCACACTGGTCTCGAAGTCCTAGCCTCAAGAGATCTTCTGCTGGGTGTGGTGGCTCACACCTGTAATCTCAGTACTTTGGGAGGCCGAGGCGGGCAGATGACGAGGTCAGGAGTTTGAGACCAGCCTGACCAACATGGTTAAACCTCATCTCTACTAAAAATACAAAAATTAGCCCAGTGTCATGATGGGCGCCTATAATCCCAGCTACTCAGGAGGCTGAGGCAGGAGAATTGCTTGAACCCGGAAGGCAGAGGTTGCAGTAAGCAGAGATCGCGCCACTGCACTGCAGCCTGGGCAACAGAGTGAGACTCTATCTCAAAAAACAAACAAACAAACAAACAAACAAAAAAACCTCTGCCTCGTCCTCATAAAGTGCTGGGGTTACAGGCATGAGCCACTGTGCCTGGCCTAGGCTAGGCATTTTAAAAGGCATAACTCATTAAGTTCGGAACAAAAGAATTATGCCCCTTCTTTGGTGCTGAGCAGGGAAATGTGAAAAAAGAAAACTATTTTAGGACTGAGGAAGGAAGGTTTTCAAAAGACATTATGCCATATAGGGAAAAATATTTCAGAAATATTTCCCGGAGGCTCAAGGGCACATTTTAAAGCTCAAGCTTGAATAATACACCACTCAATTACATCTTTAGTTTTTCTGAAGAATGTGGTAAGAGTATTCGACGTAAAAGATTTGCATTTTGTCCACAGTAGTTCATCTTGCATGTTAACTTTAAGGCAAGATTGTACAACATGTTGTTTCTATGAAACCCACTGTACATGAGAAGAGGATTCTCAGAACACAGAACAAAAGTGCCATGCAAGTCTGCTAGGGAAGGAAGCACATGTGTCCACATGGGGAGGTATTTCTGCAAGAAAAAGCACTCTGTTTCCTTCTCTTTGATGGTGTATTATACACTGTCTTTTTTGTTTTTTTGAGGCGGAGTCTAGCTCTGTCGCCCAGGCTGGAGTGCAGTTATCTCGGCTAACTGCACCCTCTGCCTCTGGGGTTCAAGCGATTCTCCTGCCTCAGCCTCCCAAGTAGCTGGGATTACCTTGCCACCACACCCGGGTAATTTTTGTATTTTTAGTATTTAGTACAGACAGGGTTTCACCATGTTGGCCAGGCTGTTCTCAAACTCCTGACCTCAAGTGATTCACCTGCTCCAGCCTCCCAAAGTGCTGGGATTACAGGTGTGAGGCATTGCACCTGGCCTATACACTGTCTTTCACTCTAGCTATGTGTGCATGCCTTCCATCTCATACTGAACTTCTGGCTTCTTGGGATCTGGTGTTATTTTACCACAGTACCTAGCACAGTGAGTTGCCTATCACAGGCAATAATTAATAAGAGGTTGCATGGAGTGCAGATATTAATGCTAGATCTGGCTCTGCCTCTAAAGATGGGAAAACTCAAGTATAGCAGATGCTTGTTCTTTTCATCTTGCCAGTGTTTGTTCTTCCTAATTCTCAATGGCAGACTCTAAATTTTTATTGGTTATCTATTCCTTGCCCATGCAATCTATACCCTTTGGGGAAAAACTGAACCTACTTCTGGCTCCAGGGGCAAATCCTGTTTAACTTAGACCAGTCATGACATTCTATCATTCTCCTGGCCCCAGGGATTGGGTCAAAGATGGGCAGGTTCCCTGCTCCAAGCCAATGAAATGCAAGATGAGATGACGCTTGCTGGAGGTTTTAAGGAAATAAACTTGGTTACTCGTCTGTGGGTGCTATGGACAATGACACTCTTTTCTCCCCTGATATGAAAAAAGAAGCCTAAGTTGGCTGGGGGCAGTGGCTCATGCCTATAATCCCAGCACTTTGGAAGGCCGAGGCGGGTGGATCACCTGAGGTCAGGAGTTTAAGACTAGCCTGGCCAACATGGTGAAATCCCGCCTCTACTAAAAGTATAAAAAATTATCCAGACATAGTGGCGCATGCCTGTAGTCTCAGCTACTCAGGAAGCTGAGGCAGGAGAATTGGTTGAACCCAGGAGGCAGAGGTTGCAGTGAGCCGAGATCATGCCACTGCACTCCAGCCTGGGTGACAGAGGGAGACTCTGTCTCAAAAAAAAAAAGCCCAAAGTCTATGAAAGTTACTGACAGTCTTCTTGTGACCACAAAGAAGCCAACCTTAAGATACAACAGGCAGCCTGGAAAGCAGAGAAAGAGACGAAAATAAACTGGATCATTGTCGAGATTATTGAGAAACATATATCTGGACTTCTCAGTTATATAAGCCAGTAACTTCCCTTTATTGTATGAGGTGGTTGGGTTGGATTTATGTTACTTGCAACCAAAAGAATCCTAATTTAATTGGGGTGTAGACATTATGATCAATAATGACTCCTTTCAGCTTTTTTTTTTTTTTGAGACAGTTTTGCTCTGTTGTCCAGGCTCTAGTGCAATGGCATGATCTTGAGTCACTGCAACCTCCACCTCCCAGGTTCAAGCAATTCTCCTGCCTCAGCCTCCAGAGTACTGGGACTACAGGCATGTATCACCGTGTCTGGCTAATTTTTAATTTTTAGTAGAGATAGGGGTTTCACCGTGTTGGCCATACTGGTCTCAAACTTGTACCCTCAGGTGATCTGCTCCACTTGGCCTCCTAAAGTGCTGAGATTACAGGCGTGAGCCACCGTGCCGGCCCATTTCAGCTTTTTAAATTATTTATTTATTTATTTATTTTGAGATGGAGTCTTGCCCTGTTGCCCAGGCTGGAGTGCAGTGGTGCAATCTCGGCTCGCTGCAAGCTCCAGTTCCCGGGTTCACGCCATTCTCCTGCCTCAGCCTCCCGAGCAGCTGGGACTACAGGCACCCACCACCATGCCTGGCTAATTTTTTGTATTTTTAGTAGAGACGGGGTTTTACCGTATTAGCCAGGATGGTCTCGATCGCCTGACCTTGCAATCTGCCTGCCTCGGCCTCCCAAAGTGCTGGGATTATAGGCGTGAGCCACCGCACCTGGCCCCATTTCAGCTTTTAACATTCAATGATTCTATTAGAACCTCCAGTTCTTGGACTGGAGTTCTTAATAGAAGAGCTTAAAGACCAGCCTAGGCAACATAGAGAGATCATGTCTCTGCAAAAACAAATATTAAAAATTAGCTAGGCATGGTGACACATGCCTGTAGACCCAGCTCATCAGGAGACTGAGGTAGGAGAATCACTTGAGCCCAGGAGATCAAGGCTGCAATGAGCTGTGATCGTGTCTCTGCACTCTAGCCTGGGCAACAGAGTGAGATACTGTCTCAAAAAAAAAAAAAAAAAAGAAATCCACCAAAAAGTGTAATAATTTTAATATGAAATGTGATAAGTCAGTGTTAACCACATTGCAACAACACCTACATCAAGACAGTTGACCATATACCCAAACTTGAGACCCCAGAGAGATTCTCCAGAGCCACAGGGTACATTCCTTCTTTCTCTCCAGCTGCAAATGTCCCTGAAAGTTGCCCGTTTTCTACAGGGGTCCAGGTCCATGTTTTCCCAATTGCCCTGTGAGGGTCCTCAAACTCCGAAGTTCCCCTAACCAGGGAGTCTTTCTAGAAAGAAAAAGTATCTTCTTTCTCTTTGTGTATTCAGCACCTTGAACAGTGCCTGTCACAGACAGAGCACCTAATAAGTATGCATAAATAAATGTTGGAGTTATACAAGAAGTATTAAACACCTATTGTATGCCAGATTCTGAAGAAGGTGCTGGAATACAGCAATGCACAAAGCAAAGTCACTGCTGCGGGTGGGTGGCCTGAAAGGACTTCTTAGGGGCTGGTAATGTCTCACTTCATATCACCAGGTGCTGATTCTATGGGTGTGTTTACATTGCAAACATGCATCAAGTCATTCACTTATGATTTGTGCGGTCACTGCATCTTTGCTTTACTTCAGTAAAAATGTTTCTAGAAACAAAACAAACAAGTTCTTACTCTCAGGGTGTTTATACTCTAGTCAGAGGAGGCAGACAATACAAACAAATATGTACTACGTTGGGAGGTAACAAGTGCCATAAAAATATGGATGTAAGAAGAAAGAATTCAGTGAACGCTAAGATGAGACAGAACAAGTATCCTTTGCTAGATCGCCCTGAGTACAGGGTACCCACACTCCAATCATTTATCCGAGAGGGCTCGGATCCTAACCCACTTTCTGAAGCCAGGCTCACACCCTCCTCCATGCTACTGCTGAACTGAACTAGGAGGTAATTCCAGGAAGAGATGTGGAAGTGAGTAGGGATGGCTGAACTTAGGTTTACAACGTGACTCACAAAATAGCACCAGGAAATCTGTCTCAGCTCTGATTTTTCCACCCATTGGAAATACTCAATCAGAACTTGAGCAACCATTCTTTATACTTTAGGATATTTAATGAGAAAGGTTTAGATTACAAAGATGAAAAAGACTATTTCCCCCAAGCCCAGCAGGCAGTTTTGGAGAATCTGTTGGGTGCTCAAGCACAATGGAGATTCAATTCTAAGTTCAGTTCTAAGATCCAATTCTAATTAAAAGGAGTTTAGCATTTTGTTAAGTAACAAGACCCACACACATAAAACAATTATAGAATAATATCAGAATTTTTAAAACCAAACTTTATGGACTTACATGCTACCATTTGCCTCTCCTTTACAGTATTTGTCATATTCTCCGTTTTATTAGTTTTATGTATGTATATATTTATTTATTTATTTTAGAGAGAGAGTCTTGCCATGTTGCCCAGGCTGGTCACAAACTCCTGGCCTCAAGCAATTCTTCTGCCTCAATCTCCGTAGTAGCTGGATTACAGATGCGAGTCACAGCATCCAGCTTGCAATTTATTTATTTATTTATTTACTTACTTACTTGAGACAGGATCTTCTTACTCTGTCACTCAGGCTGGAGTGCAGTGGTGCAATCACAGCTCACTGCAGCCTCAGCCTCCTGGACTCAGGTGATCCTCCCACCTCAGCCTCCTGAGTTGCTGGGACTACAGGCATGTATCACCATGCCTGGCTAATTTTTCTATATTTCGTAGAGGTGGGGCCTCCCTTTGTTGCCTAGGCTGGTCTGAAACTCCTGGGCCAAGCAATCCACCTGCCTTAACCTCCCAAAGTGCTGGGATTATAGGCAGGCCACCAGGCCCTGTCTCAGCTTGCAATTGTATCTTTACACATGTGAGTATTTGATTATTTGCCCATGTTGTTCACCATGTGCCAGGCATCATACGAGTCAGACCCACCCATAATCCCCTAGTTTTTGTGGTCGTGGAGGAAGAGGACAAATGGAGACCCTGACCTGTGGCCCATTCTCCTTCATATCTCCCCCAGTTCCGCCTCTGCTTTATCTCATACCAGGAGGGGCCTTGTGCAAACTGTGTGGACCCCGCAGCCAACCAGCCTAAGCTCTGTCCATACTCCTTGGCTAAAGGCTAAGTGCCAGATGGACCTGAAGAAGTGGCCCATGAGACCCTGAGGTTGGCTTGGGGCCATTTGTGCAAGTAAGTGCAAGGAGTGAGTTCCTGGAACATTGTCCGGGGTGGGAGTGGGGCTCCTGTGGCACATCCACTTAGCCACAGAAAGTTCGCAGCTGGAGAGATGGGGCAGCGGCAGGTGAGGACCAGAGAGGGCCCCTAAAGCTTGACTGGATGCAAAGGCAGTACTAAGTCTAGCTGCTGAGAATACAGGAAGGAAATGTACAAACTTCTCCACTTTCATGGTGCTTACATTGCAGTGCGTGGAGCCAGACTACAAACAAGTACGTGGGACGCTATATAAATCGTCTGATATATAGTGTGTTTAGCAGTAATAAGTACTCTGGAAAAGAGAAGGGAAACAGAGCATACGATTTCAATAATGCTGGTCAAGGAAGGTGTATTGGTTGCCTGGAGCTGCTGTGACAAACTGCCACAAACTAAGTGACTTAAACAACAGACGTTCATTGTGTCACAGCAGCCCGAAGTCAAGGTTTCCGCAGGTTTGCTCCTCCTGAGGCTGTGAGGGAGAATCAGTCCCCTGTCTGTCTCCTAGCTCCTGGCAGCCTCAGGCTTTCTTTGGCTTGTAGAGGACAGGTGTCCTTCTGTGTCATCACATAGTCTTACCTCTGTCCATGTCTATCTCTGTGTCCAAATTTCCCCTTTATTTCTTTTCTTTTCTTTCTTTTTTTTTTTTTTTTTTTTTTGAGACAGCGTCTCCCTGTGTTACCCAGGCTGGAGTGCAGTGGCCCAATCTAGGCTCACTGCAACCTCTGCTGCCTCCCAGGTTCAAGAGATTCTTATACCTCAGTCTTCTGAGTAGCTGGGATGATAGGCGCCCACCACTACACCCAGCTATTTTTTTATTTTTGGTAGAGACGGGGTTTCACCATGTTGGCCAGGGTAGTCTCAATCTCCAGACCTGCCCTCCTTGGCCTCCCAAAGTGCTGAGATTACAGGTGTGAGCCACTGCGCCTGGCCTCTATAATTAAAATTTGGATGAAAAGGATCTTCCTTTAATGGAAACCTGGCAGCGACTGATCTATTTCAGCATTACGAAAGGACCATTGTAGCCTCAAGAGTTCTCTGTGATTTCTCATGTTAATTCCCCTCAGGAGGCAAATAAGCAGTTCTTTGGACTTCCAAGGAATCACCCCTGACCTTCTGCCTCCACTTATCTCCAAGTTGGAGTGCTCTCTGAGCTGTGAGCCATCACCCCCACCCCAAACGCTTCCCCCGTCCCTCCATCCTGACCTGGCCTCAGAGAAAAATCACTTTCAAACAGGCTTTGTTCCCACCACGTTCAAAATAGTTCAGAGTAAAGCTGTGTATAAGAAGTGAAGTCATAACGGGTGCCCTGGAAGCCCAGTCCCACCAGTATGGAATGTTCCCATGTAACAAACATGCACATGTACCTCCTGAATCTAAAGTAAAATGTAACAGGAATTTTTTTTTTTTTTTTTTTTTGAGACGGAGTCTTGCTCTGCCACCCAGGCTGGAGTGCAGTGGCCGGTTCTCAGCTCACTGCAAGCTCCGCCTCCCGGGTTTACACCATTCTCCTGCCTCAGCCTCCGGAGTAGCTGGGACTACAGGCGCCGCCTCGTCACCCGGCTAGTTTTTTGTATTTTTAAGTAGAGACAGGGTTTCACCGTATTAGCCAGGATGGTCTCGATCTCCTGACCTCGTGATCCGCCCGTCTCGGCCTCCCAAAGTGCTGGGATTACAGGCTTGAGCCACCGCGCCCGGCCTGTAACAGGAATTTTTAAAGCAGCAGCAAAACCGCTTCGTTCCATTCCATTCAACTTCCTCTCACACTCCACATCTCACTTTTAGCTGGAGGGGCCTGACTGTTTTCCCCTCCTGACTCCTCCAGTTCTGCTTGACCTCCCCGGGCTTGTCGTGAGACTCAGTCCTTTGTTCCTATCCTCCCTGTGGCTGTGGGCGTCCTTGCTTGCTGCCCTATGTCTGCAACAGTCTCCTCCTTGTCTGTCCAAGCCTGTTCCGTATCCAAATCCTTGTGTAAGACTCTGGCCCTGCAGCTATTTTCTGGTGACATATGCCCTTGGCTTCTCTCTAGGGACAGGATGCACAGAAACAGACTCGAAGAACAGCAGAGGGAGAAAAGCCACCAGCCCACTTCAGAACCTGGCATCTTCTGGGGGGTTCACAGGAGAAGCATTTGCTACAGCTTCCTTTCTTTTTTTTTTTTTTTTTCTGAGAGTCTCGCTCTGTCACCCAGGCTGGAGTGAAGTAGCGCACTGCAACCTCTTCCTCCCGGGTTCAAGCGGTACTCCTGCCTCAGCCTCCCGAGTAGCTGGGACTACAGGTATGTGCCACCACACCTGGCTAATTTTGTATTTTTGATAGAGACGGGGTTTCATCATGTTGGCCAGGCTGGTCTCGAACTCCTGACCTCAAATGATCTTCCCGCCTCAACCTCCCAAAGTGCTCAGATAACAGGCCTGAGCCACCGCGACTGGCCTACCGCTTCCTTTCTAGAGCTCCATTCTCTCCTCCAAGATAAAGGAGCTTGGTGGAGGTGAGAAATGGGCCCTTTAGGCCTGGTTTGTTGTTTCAGCAGATGGATGATAAAGGGAGAAGGATGAACAAAAGGCCTTGTTTGTGCCTGGCAAAGTCTCCTGGGAACCAAGACACACCCAAATATGCTTAAAGTGCTCAGAAACCAATCCACACTGAGCCCTGCACATTCATACTTCTTGTATAGTTTTATCTTCACACCACAAAACCCACTGTGGAGTAGGTTTTATTTTTCTCATTTTATAGATGCAAAAACTGATATTTTCAAGGCTAAGTCCCTCACCTGGTCACAGTGTTAGTAAGAGGTAGAGCCTGGACTGAATTCAGTTCTGAGTCCAGAGTCTGTATTCTTTTATTTCCTTTTATTTAAAAACAAATGTTGTTGTTCCGAATATCTAAGTAATATATGTTCTTTATTAAAAATTTAGAAATGAGAACATAAAATAGAAAATTAAAGCCACCTATAACTCTACCATCTAGAAATAGCAACCATTAACATTTTAGTACAGTTGTCCTCATTCTCTGCAGGGATTGGTTCCAGGACCCCGTGGATACCAAAATCCAGATGTTGAAGTCCCTCATATAAATTGGTGCAGTATTTCGATATAAACTATATACGTCCTCCTGTATACTTTAAATCATCTCTAGATTATTCCTATTATCTAATACAATGTAAATGCCATGTAAATAGTTGCTATACTCTATTATTTAGGATATCATGACAAGTAAAAAATCTGTCCATGTTCAGTACACACATAATTTTTTTTCTGAATATTTTTGATCTGAGGTTGGTTGAATCCATGAATGCAGACAACCTCCTTTTTGTTGTTGCTTTGGTTATTTGTTTTATTTATTTATTTATTTATTTATTTATTTGAGACAGTGTCTCACTCTGTCGCCCAGGCTGGAGTGCAGTGGTACAATCTCAGCTCACCTCAACCTCCGCCTCCTAGGCTCAAGTGATCCTCCCACCTCAGCCTCCCGAGTAGCTGGGACTACAAGTGTGTGCCACCATGCCCAGCTAATTTTTGTATTTTTTGGTGGAGACAGGGTTTAGCCATGTTGCCTGCCTGGTCTCGAAATCCTGGACTCAAGCAATCTGCCTGCCTCGGGCTCCTAAGTGCTGGGATTACAGGCATAAGCCACCATGGCCCAGCCTGTTTGTTTTAAATAGCTTTATTTTTTAGAGCAGCTTTAGGGTCACAGCAAATTGTGAGGAAGCTACTGAGAATTCTCATACATCCACTCCCCCTGTATGTACATAACTTCCCCCGTTATCAACCTTCCCAAACCAGAGCAGTACCTTTTTTACAATGAACTTACATTAACATGTCATATCACCACAAGTTCATAGTTACATTAGGGTTTACTCCTGATGTGGTGCATTTTATAGATTTGCACACATGTATAATTATACATATCCACCATCATGGTAACAAACCAAGAAGATTCAGTGCCCTAAATCCTCTATGCTCCATCTATTCATCCTTTCCTCCTCCCTGACTCCTGGCAACCACTGAACTTTGTACTGTCTCCATAGATTTGCCTTTTCCAAATGTCATATAGTTGGAATCATATAGTATGTAGCCTTTACAGATGGGCTTCTGAAATGGACTTAAGTTTCCTCCATGTCTTTTCATAGCTTGATAGCTCATTTCTTTTTAGCACTGAATAATATTCCATTGTCTGGATGCATCACAGTTTATCCATTTACCTACTGAAGGACAACTTGGCTGCTTCCAGGTTTTAGCAATTATGAGTAAAGCTGCCATGAACATACATGTACAGGTTTTTGTGTGGACATAAATTTTCAGCTCATTTGGGTAAATACCAAGGAGTGCAGTTCCTGAGTGGTATGGTAAGAGTATGTGTAGTTTTGTGAGGGACTGCCACAATGTCTTCCAAAGTGGCTGTACCATTTTGCATTCCCTCCAGCAATGAATGACAGTTCCTAGTGCCCCGAATATTCACCAGCATTTAGAGTTGTCAGTGTTCTGGATTTTGGCCATTCTAACAGGTGTGTAGTGCTATCTGATTGTCGTTCTGATTTACTTTTTCCTGGTGACATATGGTGTGCAGCATATTTTCATATGCTTATTTTCCATCTGTATGTCTTTGGTGAGGTGTCTGTTAAGGTCTTTAGCTCATTTTTTAAATTGGGTTGTTTACTTATTGTTCGGTTTAAAGAGTTTTTTGTATACTTTCTTTTTTGTATAACAGTCTTTTATCTTATATGCCTTTAGAAAATCTTTTCTCCCAGTCTGTGGCTTTTCTTCTCAATCTCTTGATAGTGGCTTTCACAGAGCAGAAATTTTTAATTTTAATGATATTCAACATATCAATTCTTTCTTTGATGGATCATGTGTTTAATGTTTTATCTAAGAAGTCATTGCCAAACCCAAGGTCGTCTGGATTTTCCTCTCTTAACTGCTAGGAGTTTTATAGTTTTATGTTTTACATTTATGTCTATGATCCATTTTGAGTTAATTGCTGCAAAGGATGTATTGTCTGTATTTAGATTCATTTTTTTTTTTGCATGTGAATGTCCAGTTGTTCCAGCACCATTTGTTGAAAAGACTATTTTGCTCCTTTGTCAAAGATCAGTTGATCATAGTTACGTGAGTCTATTTCTGGTCCCTCTCTTCTGCTCCATTGCTCTATTTGTCTATTTTTCAGCAACACCACACAGCCTTGATTATGTTATCTTTATAGTAAGTCTTGAAATTGGGTAGTCTCAGTGTCCAAATTTGTTCTTCTCCATCAATACTAGGTTGGCTATTCTGGGTCTTTTCACTCTCCATATATGCTTTAGAATCAGTTTTTCAATATCCACAAAATAACCTGCTGGCATTTTTACTGGGATTGCATTGAATCTATGAATCAAGTTGGGAAGCACTGACATCTTGACAATATTGACTTTTTCTATCAGAGTGTTGTGGTTTTATATATAGCTATATAGATAGTTATATAGATAGATAGATAGATATAGTGTTATATATTTAGTTATATATGTGTTATATATAGTTATATATATAAAGCTATGTATAGTTACATATAGTTATGTTTATATAAAACTATATATAGTTACATACATAAAACAAAACATATGGGAAATATATATTATATATATTACATATATTATATATTTTGTTAGATTTATACCTGAATATAAATATGGTGCTAATGTAAATGGAATTATCTTTTTAACTTCAAATTCCACTTGTTCATTGCTGGTATATAGGAAAGCGATTTAGTCGTGTATATTGATGTTGTATCCTTCAACCTTGCTATAGTTACTTATTAGTTCCAGGAGTTTCTTTGTCAATTCTTTTAGATTTTCTACATCAATGATCTTATTATCTGCAAACAAAGACAGTTTTATTTCTTTCTTTTCAATCAGTATACCTTTTATTTCCCTTTCTTGTCTTATGGCGCTAGTACTTCCAGTACTGCATTGAAAAGGAGTGGTGAGATATTCTTTCCTTGTTCCTGATCTTAGTACGAAAGCTTTTAGTTTCTCATCATTGAATATGATATTAGCTGTAGGTTTTTTATACACATCCATTATCAAGTTGAGAAAGTTCCCTCTCTATTCTTTGTTTGCTGAAAGTTTTTATCATGAATGGGCGTCGGATTTTGTCAAATGCTTTTTTCTGTGTCTATTGATATGATCACGTGATTTGCCTCTTTAGCCTGTTGATATGATGGATTATATTCATTGATTTTCAAATGTTGAACCAGCCTTGCACAGCTGGGATAAAACCCACTTGGTTGTAGTGTATAATTCTTTTTATACACTGTTAGATTCAACTTGCTAATAATTTTGTTGAGGATTTTTAAGTCTACATTCATGAGGGATGTGAGTTAATAGTTTTCTTTTCTTGTAATATCTTTCTCTGGTTTTGGTAGGAAGGAAATGCTGGCTTTGTAAAATGAGTTAGAAAGCATTCCTTAGGGTTTTGTCTTCCGGATAAGGTTGTAGAGAATTGGTATAATTTATCCTTTAAATATTTGATAGAATTCACCAGTGGACCCATTTGGGCCTGGTGATTTCTGTTTTGAAAGGTTTTTTGTTATGAACTCAATTTATTTAATAGATTTAAACCTGTTCAAATTGTCTATTACTTTTTGTGTACGTTTTGGCAGATTGTGAATTTCAAGGAATTGGTTCAACTATGCTACCAAATTTGTGGGCATAGAGTTGGTCATAGTATTCCTTTGTTATACTTTTAATGTCTGTGGGATCTCTAGTGATGTCCTCTCTTTCATTGCTGAGATTAGTAATTTGTATCTTCTCTCTTTTTTTTTTAAGCCTAGTTAGAGGCATATTAATTTTACCAATAGTGTCAAAGGATCAGCTTTTGGTTTTGTTGATTTTCTCTATCAATTTCCTGGATTTCTGCTCCAATTTTTATTTCTTTTCTCTGCTTACTTTGTATTTAATTTCCACTTCTTTTTCTAATTTTGTAAAGTGAAAGCTTAGATTGTTTAATTTTAATCTTTCTTCTTTTTAAATATATGCATTTAATACTATAACATTTCCTCTGAGAACTGATTTTGCTGTATCTCACATATTTTAATAAGCTGTATTTTCATTTTCACTTAGTTCAAAATATTTTAAAATGTCTCGAGGTATCTTTTTTGAACTATGTGTTATTTCAAGGGGTGCTGCTTAATCTCAAAGTATTTTAGGATTTTCCAGCTATATTTCTGTTATTAGTTGCTGTTTTAATTCCATTGTGGTCTGAGGGCAGTGTATGATTTCTATTCTTTTAAATTTTTAAGGTGAGTTTTATGACTCAAAATGTGATCTATCTTGGTGAATGGTTCACATGAACTTGAGAAGAATGTGTATTCTGCTGTCTTTCAATGTCAATTATATTCAGTTGATTGGTGGTGGTGTTGACTTCAACTGGGCCCTTACAAATTTCATGTCTGCTGGATCTGTTCATTTCTAATGGGGGGTTTTGAAGTCTCTAGCTATAATAGTGAATTTGTCTATTTCTCCTTGAAATTATATCAGTTTTGCATCATTTTGACACCGTTGTTAGGTACATGCACATTAAAGATTGTTATTTCTTTGAAGTCACCTCTTAAGTCTAAGTTTATATTATGTTGTACAATTTTACACTCTGCTTTTTTCTCACTAAAAACATGATTTTTAATAGGCATAGGCTGTTTTCACTCTACAAGTCCAATATTTCTTAATCAACTTGATTCAGACCAATTTGTGATGATTCAAGTTACCACTGCAGGAAGATGCTATTTGTGTGCTCTGGGGAGTGGTACGATGGGGTCCAGGACATCAGGTAGAGAACAGGTTGTGAGGGAGCCCTAGACAGCTGGCAGCCGTCATCACAAAGAGAGATAGCAGAAAAACAAGTGGAAGCTTCAGATGGGATTGGGCGAGAGAGCAGGTCGGCACCAGCGCAGAATGGACCAGCAATGCTTCGTCCATTGGAACACCTGACTCTTATTTCAAAAAATTAGGACCAGGAATCCAAGATGAAAGGAAGTTTGAGTACTTCTTAAGAGATGAGCCAAGGACCTGGGCAGAGGGTGAGCCCAGGTTCAGAGTCCACTCAGACCAGTCACCTAGGCTGACTGTCCAGCAGATCTGACCGATGGGACCTCCAGCCTCTATCCTGAAACTCAGGGACTTTATTTCTCTGTGCTTTAACTTTCTCACCTGCCAGCCTGCAGTGTGTAGAACTTCATGTGTCCTGAGTTGCTGAAGCACAGTTTGAAAGTGAGTCATGGTAAATGCTTGCTATGTAAAACTTCTTTAGTAACTGCTTCTGGGAATCGCTTCAATTATTGCCCCACTCTGTTTGCCTGGCTGTGGGTCAAGCTTTCCCCTCTCTTTGGGAAACCTGGCCTCGACTGGCCTTGTCTCTGCTTAGAATGGAAAAGGGAAACGGGACTCTGATATGATTTGGCTCTGTGTCCCCACTGAAATCTCATCTTGAATTGTAATCCCCATGTGTTGAGGGAGGGACTTAGTGGGAGGTGATTGGATCACGAGAGTGGTTTCCCCCATGCTCTTTCCCTATTAGTGAGGGAGTTCTCATGAGATTTAATGGTTTAAAAGTGGCATTTTCCCCTGTGCTTGCTCTCTCCTGCTGCCATGTTAGCTGTACCTTGCTTCCCCTTCGCCTTCCACCCTGATTGTTAAGTTTCCTGAGGCCTCCCTGGCCATGTGGAACTGTGAGTCAATTAATCATCCTGATATGGTTTGGCTGTGTCCCCAACCAAATCTCAAGTTGAATTGTAGCTCCCAGAATTCCCACGTGTTGTGGGAGGAACCCAGGGGGAGGTAATTGAATCATGGGGGCCGGTCTTTCCCGTGCTATTCTTGTGACAGTGAATAAGTCTCACAAGATCTGATGGGTTTATCGGGGGTTTCTACTTTTGCTTTTTCCTCATTTTTCTCTGGCCTCTGCCGTGTAAGAAGTGCCTTTTGCCTCCTGCCATGATTCTGAGGCCTACCCAGCCATGTGAAACTGTTAAGTCCAATGAAACCTCTTTTTGTTTCCAGTTTCAGGTATGTCTTTATCAGCAGCGTGAAAATGAACTAATACACCTCCTTTCTTTATAAATTGCCCAGTCTCAGGTAGTATCTTTATAGCAGTGTGAGAAAAGACTAATACATGCTCTAAAGAAAGGATGAATCATCATTAAATAAGAGGTTGGATAAGAGGTGGAGTTCATGGCAATGCGCTTGATGCTACTGAATCAGCTGGGTTTCAGACTATTCTTCTGTCCCGAGGTCTCCAAGGCCTGCTCACAGTGCAGTCATGTTTTGGGCTTCAGGACCTCCAGCTTCTTTACACAGTGGTACCCCTGAGCAAGCTTTCAGTGCCAACCAACTTATTGTCTTCAAAGGCAAGGGTGTGCCTTATCTTGCCCTCCGATTAGGGCTGTGGAATCTTTTGTGGACTAAAATTTCTCCTGAGTCATCTTTTGTTTTCATTGGAATACAGTTGCTGCTTTTCCGTAATTGGTTAGTAGAGAATGCTCTGTGACTGCAGTAGGATCTTCCAAAAATCATGGCCTTGAAGCAAGGAGACACTGGTGTAGTAGAATTCAGAGAAGGACTTTTTCAGCACAAACATCAGAAGCATCGAACTTTGAATCAATACATGACTAAGTGCAGTGGAGGAACAAGTGAGAGCAAGGTGGAGAAAAAGGAGTAGAGTGATGTGGCCAAGATGCCGAGGCAGATACCCCTTGGTTCCTCCCTGCTTTGTTACCATCAAGACTTGTGTTCATTTTTCACTCAGAGCTTCTGTTTCTCCATGGATTCCCAGCACGGCCTCTCAGGGAGGGCTCGCTTATTCAGCAGCTGTTTATTGAGCAGCTACTAAGAAGAAGGAGCCCCTGTAAAGCAGAGCCATGTGTTCATCTTGTACGCAAGGCACCTAGCACTGTGACTGGCACATCTTAAACATCAAACCAATGTTTATGGAATCAGTAAATAAACGCATGGGTGGGGGAAAAAAATAAATGAATGAAGAGGAAGAAATGAATCAATATAGAAGCACTGAGGTTTGAAAATCTTCTTGGAAGAGTTGAGGTAAAGATGAAGCTTTAGGTTTTTGTTTGTTTGTTTGTTTAATTTTTTAAAATTTATTTATTTTGAGACAGAGTCTTGCCCTGTCGCCCAGGCTGGAGTACAGTGGTGTGATCTCAGCTCACTGCAACCTCCGGCTCCCAGGTTCAAGTGATCCTCCTGTCTCAGCCTCCCAAGTAGTTGGGACTACAGGCACATGCCACCACATCCAGCTAATTTTTATATTTTTAGTAGAGACGGGGTTTTACTATGTTGGCCAGGCTGGTCTCGAACTCCTGACCTCAGGTAATCCACCTGCCTCGACCTTCCAAAGTGCTGGGATTACAGGTGTGAGCCACCACGCCTGGCCTGTTTTTTATTTTTTGAGACAGGGCCTCATGTTGCCCAGGATGGAGTGTAATGGTATGATCATGGCTTACAGCAGCACTGGGCTCAATGATCCTCCTGCTTCAGCCTCCTCAGTAGGTAGGACTACAGGCATGTGCCAGCACACCCAGATACTTTTTTTATTTTTTGTAGAGACAAGGTCTTGCTTTGTTACCCAGGCTGGTCTTAAACTCTTGGCTTCAAACAACTCTACCACCTCAGCCTCCCAAAGTGCTAGAATTACAGGCATGAGCCACTGTACCTGGGCAAGTTTTGATGTCTCTAGCAGTCACTAGCACATTCATGGAAGTAAGTGGGAATAAAAGAGTGGACTCCCTTAAAAATACAGAGAAGAGAGAGACAAGGTCACTAGAGAAGCAATGAAAGTCCAGATGTTAACCAGCCCCATTGTGTAAGGAGCAATGTGGCCCAACCAGACCAATTTTGTTAATGCCTTTAATGATTAGTTTCCTAGTTAATAATTGACACATCATAACAAAGAAAGCTGAAAACTGATAAGTCAGTTATTTCATCATTTTGGATTCTCCTGTATGTCTAGGTCCTGGTAATAGTCACCAGGTGACAAACCTGGAAACATTAGCAGGGAAGGTACATTTTTAACCTTCTGGTATAGTTAACTAAAATTCGAATAAACTTAAATACAATCTCCTCGCTTACCTGAAGAGTAATGAGGGTTGTCAAGAAGGTGCACTAGGTTGGGTGCGGTGGCTCACACCTGTAATCCCAGGACTTTGGGAGGCAGAGGTGGGTGGATCACTTGAGGCCAGGATTTCGAGACCAGCCTGGCCAACATGGTGAAACCTGTCTCCACAAAAATATACAAAAATTATCTGGGCGTGGTGGCAGGCACCTATAATCTCAGCTACTTGGGAGTCTGAGGCAGGAGAATCGCTTGAACCTGGAAGGCGGAGGTTGCAGTGAGCCAAGATCATGCTATTGCACTCCAGCCTGGCCGACAGGATGAGACTCCATCTCAAAAAAATAAATAAAATTTAAAAAGAAGGTGTACTGATGGCCCGAAAAATCTAGGTACCCTAAACAGATCCTCAAATTTTAGAATTTGAGCTCTCAGGACAGGACTGCCATAGAACAGAGTCACCCCACACGTAACTGGAGAGCTTGCTTTAACAGGAAAAGCTCTAGGGATTTTTGCATCGCCATTTCCTCTTTAAATACAACAGAAAAAAAAATCCATTTAGCTAGGATTCTGGAACTCTGCCAGCTCTTCCTGCCCTATCTGACTGTAAAATTCAACAAGGGATCATAAATAATAGACTCTAGTCCAAAAATACATTTGGGGAATCCTGTCCAATAGAATCACTGACGTCAATGACTTCTGCATGGCCTCTGATATTTACTTCAAACAATAAGAAGAGAGATCACAATTCCCAGTGTTGGTTCCGCTAAGCAGAGCTGAGTGACGGAAATGCAGTCCAGCAGAGGCTTTGCACAGCCTAGGGAGCCCTGGCGTTTAGTTATCTTTTGCTGCATAATCAATGGCCCAGAACCTAGTGGGTTAAATCAACAACATTGTAGCTCATGACTTTGTGAGTCAGGAATTCCAGAGTTCAACTGGGCCATTTTTCTGCTGTGCATGGTATCAGCTGGGGTCAGGCAGTGGTGTTCAACAAGCTGACTGCCTCCTCTACAGTATCTAGCATGGCTCCACTCACATCTCTCAAGCTTCAGTGGGGCTGGTTGGAACCACCGACCAGAGGACGTTCCCAGGGCCTCTAAGCCACGACAGTCTCAGGGTAGTCTAGGTGGCCCAGACTGGTGGCCTAGGGCTTCCAGAAAAGGTGTTGTAAGAGACCTGAGTAGAAGCTGCAAAACTTCTTTATGTCCTCTCCTCAAAGTTTCTAGAATGTCACTTCTGTAGCATTTGACTGGTCTAGGAAGTCACTAAGAACAGCCCAGCTCCAACAGCAGGAGCATTAGGTGCCACTTCTCAATGAGAAAAGTAGCATGAAACTGTGGCCATCATTAGCCTGGAACGTTGCAGAGCAGAAGAAATTTTACTGAGCAGACGTGGACCACCTGCACACACATCCTTTCACTTCTCCAGCTCCTTCTTCCGCAGCAGGAAGGAGACCAGAGAGATCCCAGGCAGGTCTTGAACACATCCTCCCAAGCCCCCTTAGAGATAGGGGATGCTGCAAACATCCCTGGAGATGTGGATGGCCTGGGAACAGCTTTCTCTGTAAGGAACCACTTTCTCTGATGTGTCACCCTAAGCTCCTAGTCCATCTCTTCTACAAACCTTTTATATCTTTGGAGGTCTTGAAAACTGGAGCTGCTCTTCCTTCAGCAACAGTTTAGGCTTGAACCTGGCACATCCTACCAACACTCAAGTGCATGTGCAAGTTCAGAAACTCCTCTTCTCTTCTCTTCTAATCAAAGCTCACTGCTGCCTCGACCAGCTGGGCTCAAGTGATCCTCCTGCCTAAGCCTCTTGGGTAGCTGAGACTACAGGTATGCCCCAATATGCCCAACTAATTTTTTAAAAATTTTTTTGGTAGAGATGAGGTTTCGCTATGTTGCCCAGGCTGGTCTCAAATTCCTGGGCTCAAGCGATCCTCCGGCCTTGGCCTCCCAAAGTGCTGGGATTACAGGTGTGAGCCACGGCTCCCGGCCCAGAAACTTTTCTGTTTTTCTAATTCCTAAACACTGAAGCAAGATCATGGGTAAAGACAATCCAGTCCACAACAGACATTTATTAGCCCCAAGCATGGGGCGGCACAGAGCTGGATGCTGGCAGTACAAAGGAGAAGGAAGAAACACATGGTCAGTCCCCACACACCATGTGACTCATAGGTAACAATAATAGTGCAGCACTACCAAACCTCATTTACAGATAAGGAAGGAATCAGGCTCAGAGAGGTTAGGTAACTTGTCTAAAGGCACACAGCGAAGAGGTGGCAAATCTGGGCTTAGGACCCAGGTCAGGCCATGCAACTCCATCTCAGAGATAAAAATGCTCTCATGAAAAGGAAGCAAGATGCATTTCTGGGTATTTTTAGAGAGGTTTACTGGGGGTGCTGGTTTTCTCCAACCATTGAGATAACTGGAGCTCACAGTAGAAGACTCAGAAAGGGTCACTTAGAAGGGACCTGATGCCACACACAGGCCCAGCTTTTCCAGTTAAACTACAACTTCTGCAGGCCTGCACTGTCTTATTTGGTGCTCTCAAAAAGTATCCATCCCCTCGAAATCGGTCTGGCAATATATGAAAAGAGCTATAAAATTGTTCCTATCCTTTGACTCAATCATCTTGCTTTTGGAATATACCCCAAGGAAGCATGCAGAAGAGAAAAGAAAGCAAACAGCACAAAGATGTTTATGGTAACACCGTTCATAACAGTGGAAACATGGGACATGACCCAATGCCCCAAATTGGGAAAAGGTTATGCAAACGATGGTACTTTAAGACAATGGAATGTTAAGTTGCTATTAAAAGGAATTAAGTTTACAGATTCTGTGGATGGATCAAAGTGCGTGCATAAGATATTAAGAGAAAATCCAAAAAAATGTATGGTTGGGCGGCCGGGTGCGGTGGCTCAAGCCCGTAATCCCAGCACTTTGGGAGGCCGAGACGGGCGGATCACGAGGTCAGGAGATCAAGACCATCCTGGCTAACATGGTGAAACCCCGTCTCTACTAAAAAAAATACAAAAAAACTAGCCGGGCGACCTGGCGGGCGCCTGTAGTGAGCAAGACTCCGTCTCAAAAAAAAAAAAAAAAAAATGTATGGTTGGGCTACAAATATAAATCAGTCGGCGTGCTCATTGATAAGGATCAGAAATGAACACGGTGCTGCAAATAGCTGGTACTCTAGATTTATAGCATTGTTTTTTCTTCTAAAGTTCACAGTACCATGAAAATACTAACTTTTGGTGTGGAGCAAGAGAATGGAAAAAAGATCCATCATCTCCTTTTGCTCATGGTGAGAAGAGAGGGGATTTCCTCATCTGAAAGGTCAATGTGCATCTGCAATGTAATGTGTCTGCAAGAACAGCCCACTCTGTGTTAACCTACCTAACAGAAACACAGCACTTGGGAGGCCAAGGTGGGAGGATGGCTTGAGCCCAGGCATTTGAGGCTGCAGTGAGCTATGATCGCGCCACTGTACTCCAGCCTGTACAATAGGAGTAGACACTGCCTCAAAAAAAAAAAAAAAAAAAAAAAAAAAAAAATACAGCTTTCAAAACATCTGGCCTACACCCACTAGGCCACGTCTTGAAAAGTACATATAGTTGTAGGCACCATATTTCAGGGAAGACTGACAAACTAGAGCTCATTTCAAGGATGATAGTGACTAAAGACCATGAGAAAATCTTGAAAAGACTTGAGGATGTCTAGCCTGCAGCAGAAAAACCTCTTGGAGACCCAAGAAGTTTCTGTGTAGCCCTTGGGAAGGATTCGTGTACCAGCCCTTGGTGGTACACAAGCACCAAGACTTGTGTACAGAAGTTATGGAGAAGCAGAGTTTAAGTCAAGATGAGGATCAGGGTTATTCGAAAGAGGCCATGGGATCCACACTACTAGAAGTGTGTAAGCAAAGCATGAAAGATTCTATCACATGAACAACTAACGGTCTCTTTTTCTGTAACCCTCCAATTTGACTTCCAGCAACTTAAACGGGTTTATGCTTCTACCAGGGGACATAGTTTTGCTGATTCATGAGGCTCTGAGGGAAAGGCATGTGGTAAAAATGGAATTATCTGTTTGCCAGATGCTAAGATAGTTCTACTGACCCACTGTGCATGGGAATTCCATTTTGAACTGTTTTCCCAGGACTGGTCAGAATTGTTTACAGAGTGATGTGGTGGTGAACTACAGACAACTAGAGGTACAATCTGTTGATTTGTTTGTTTGTTTATTTTCATTGAAAATTTAACTGCATGGCATTGAGCAGCATCTGTGACCTTTGACCTTTTTTTTTTTTTTTTTTTGAGATGGAGTCTCACTCTGTTGCCCAGTCTGGAGTGCAGTGGCACCGTCTGGGCTCACTGCAACCTCTGCCTCTTGGGTTCAGTGATTCTCCTGCCTCAGCCTCCTGAGTAGCTGGGATTACAGGTGCCTGCCACCATACCCAGCTAATTTTTTGTATTTTGTTTTTTAGTAGAGATAGGGTTTCTCCATGTTAACCAGGCTGGTCTTGAATCCCTGACCTCGTGATCTGCCTGCCTCAGCCTCCCAAAGTTTTGGGATTACAGGCATGAGCCACCATGCCTGGCCCAGAACAGGCAACTTTTTTTTTTTTTTTTAAAGAAGGAGTCTCACTCTGTTGCCAGGGCCGGAGTGCAGTGGTGTGATCTCAGCTCACTGCAACCTCTGCCTCCTGAGTTCAAGCGATTCTCCTGCCTCAGCCTCCCAAGTAGCTGGGATTACATGCACCTACCATTACGCCCAGTTAATTTTTTTGTATTTTTAGTAGAGACAGGGTTTCACCGTGTTGGCCAGGCTGCTTTCGAACTCCTGACCTGGTGATTTGCCTGCCTCGGCCTCCCAAAGCACTGGGATTACAGGCGTGAGCCACCACATCCGGCCCTTTGACCTTATTAAAAAAGCAAACAACCATCAGTCAGCTATTTGTGTTTTCCAGTAGTTATGCTATGCCCTCTGAGAAATCCAAAATCTAAGCCATGATCCCAGCCTTCAAGAAACATACATGACGCCAGCCACGACGAAAAATGAAGTCAGAGGATCTGAACTTGTGGAGATAATAAACAAGTGTATAAGACAGAAAATACACATGCAAGCAAACAAATACCTAATTGCAAATTGCGATCCATACAATGAAGTAAATAAGCAAGCCAATGTGATTGAGGGGGAAGGGAGGAGGGAAGTGACTTCTTTAAATAAGATGCTGAGAGCAGGCCTCTCAGGGGAGTGTTATTTCTCCCAAAAGCTGAAGACAGAGAAGAGACTGCCACCCAGAAGATGGGAAAGAGAAACAGTACGTTGCCAGACACAAAGCATGACATCAAAAATCCTCTAAACCAAAGGGCAAACTTAAACTCATCTTTCAGATGCCTTTGGAGCTCATCATGTCTATTTAAAATGCCCCCTACAGAATCTAGAGCAGAGCTTTACTCATTTTCGATGCTCAGTACACATGGAGTGAATAGACAAGTGGCTCTGAGAACAGCTTTCTTATTGTTGGGCAATTGATACCCCATTCAATGTGCATGTACAAGCCCCTCTCCTTAGTTACAGCTTCCTGGGAACTCTTGTGGATGACACAAAAGTAAGAAGAGGCCGGGAGTGGTGGCCCATGCCTGTAATCCCAGCACCTTGGGAGGCGAAGGGGAGCAGATCACATGAGGTCAGGATTTGAGACCAACCTGCCCAACATGGCGAAACCCCATCTCTACTAAAAATAGAAAAATATTAGCCGGGCAGGGTGGCACACACCTCTAATCCCAGCTACACAGGAGGCTGAGGCCCGAACCCAGGAGGCAAAGGTTGTTGTTAATTGAGATGGTACTACTACACTCTATCCTGGGTGACAGAATGAGAATGTCTAAAGAAATAAAAACCTTGCTCTAGACAAGCCACCCCCTAGTTCTGCCAATGGTGAACATTCCTAATTAAGTAGAGTTTACCATAACCCACACCTGGATGTATCAAAACTGTGCATCTATCTGCTCAAAGTTGTTCAAATTCCCAGCAAGGGCACCTGCTCTATCTCAAAATGTAAGACTCTGGAATGAGCACTTTGTAAGTTTCAGGTCCACCACAGACATTAATGTCTGGTGGGTGGGTTGGATTTATGATCAGCATCATCTGGGAATCACATTCTGTCCATTAGGTCGAGCTAAGTGCTGTCAGGAATTTGAGGAAGAGCTCTGCTGAGTGAGGGAGCGAAAAAGTGGTTATGACGTTTTAAGTGACTCCAGATGGCCCCGCAGGTACTGCGGTGGCAGCTCCACGCAGGGCACAGCGACTGAGCAGTCTGCGAACTCACTTAACCCTCAGAAGTTTGGAATCCAAAACACTTGCCATTTGCTGTTTAATTTCGCTTGCTTTTTACATGCACTAAGATGACAAGAAACCTCGAAGAGAAATCACCCAGTACACATTTTAGATTGAACATGAAAACTATAAATCTGCCCTTGAAAGTCAAACTTGCCTCACATTATAGAGTCTTGTGGAAGACCAAGTCCCATGAGCACAGCTCCCAGGAGTATAGTTAACACTCATTTCTGTTCTGAATATCTCCGATGAAAAAAGCAGTGAGGAGGAAAGTCCCTTGACTTTGTTTACAGAGCAATAACTCTGAAGCCAGTAAAAAATTGGACATTGAAATCATAAGCAGAAAAAATAGAGAAAGATGTCTTTCTAATGGAACCAGGAATAGCAGAGACACTTCTAATATAAACACGTAACTTCAAAGTAACATGAAATACATCCTATGGTACTATAGAAATGGAATTTGAGCCATATTCATCATTGTTTATGAAATTAAATCAGGTAGCAACCAAATGTGACAACATTCAAGGGAAGAAGAATATATTCCAGAAAATATTCTTTTGATTTTGATTTTGATCTCTAGCAAATCCCCAAAATTGACAAATAAGAGATGGTAAGTTAGCACTGAGAAAAGGAACGAGTGCAAGATACATTGATTAATAAAAATAAAACAAGGGACCATGATTTGTGATAGAAATCTAACAAAATCTCTCATGGTCTCCCCGTGGTCTGAAGGAGGTCTGCAGCCTCCACGGAGAGGTGATAGCTTCTATAGTTGACAGAACAGCTAAACTGGGCTCTTGGCCCCATATGAGCCTGCAAGAGATCCCAGAAGCCCTAAAGTGTCTATCCTTAGTCCTGTCCATTTTGATCATATTGTCAACTTCTAAATGGAAACAAAGACTAGCTTATCAGGTTTATGACTGACCACACGCTTAAGCAACTGCTGACATTTTGAAAAGTGCCACACAGGGGTCCACTCACCCACTCACCAGCTGCTGGACCTTCTCTGAGCTTCAATTTCCTTCTCTGAGTGTTGGTCAAATGAGAATACCTCATAGAGGCTTTGTGAAAATTAAACTACACAACAGAAGTAAAATACCAAGAGTGTCAATAAATGTTGACTTTCTTCTAGTGTCAGAAACTGCCAGGATTCAATATCATCTTAATAGCTGAGACTGCTAGATTAAAAATCCACAGTGAAATGTAATAGGACAAATATACATCTTATTTTAAAGTATGCCAAGGGAGGCTGAGCGTGGTGACTCACGCCTGTAATCCCAGCACTTTGAGAGGCCAAGGTGGGTTGATCATTCAAACTCAGGAATTTGAAACCAGCCTGGCCAACATGGCAAAACCCCGTCTCTACTAACAATACAAAAATTAGCCAGGTGTGGTGGCACGCACCTGTAATCCCAGCTACTCGGGAGGCTGAGGCAGGAGAATTGCTTGAAGCCAGGAGGCGGAGCTTGCAGTGAGCAAAGATGGCATCATTGCACTCCAGCCTGGGTGACAGAGGGAGACTGTCTCAAAAAAATTAATTAATTAATTAAAAATAAAAAAAGTATGCAAAGGTAGCCTAGGGGAGAATTAACCTAATATCAACTTTGATTTCAGAAAAACAACTCAGGGAATTTTTAATGGGCTACAAATTTAGCATAAAGAGGTTTTTTGTTTGTTTGTTTTAAAAAAGACAATCTGAAAATAGAGTGCTAATGATGTGGTATATGGAGTAGGGCTAATGTCTGAATGTTGTAACCAGGCACGGTTTGTTCCATAAAATGATACCTTAAGCCACACTGAGTTGATAAGAAGTACACAATTAATATGGTCTGTGCTTAATCCTATAGAAGCCCTATATTTGACATCACTGTAATAGTCATCAGTTCAAGCTATTGTATACTTATTAAATGATAAACCTAATTATCTCTTAATAATGAAGTGTTCTGTAATTCAAATTTTATAATTTATTTATTTTTTTTTTTTTATTTTTTTTTGAGACGGAGTCTCGCTCTGTCGCCCAGGTTGGAGTGCAGTGGCCGGATCTCAGCTCACTGCAAGCTCTGGCCCCTGGGTTTACGCCATTCTCCGGCCTCAACCTCCCGAGTAGCTGGGACTACAGGCGCCCGCCACCTCGCCCAGCTCATTTTTTGTATTTTTAGTAGAGATGGGGTTTCACCATGTTAGCCAGGATGGTCTCAATCTCCTGACCTCGTGATCCGCCCGTCTCAGCCTCCCAAAGTGCTGGGATTACAGGCTTGAACCACTGCGCCCGGCCTCAAATTTTATAATTTAAATGACTCTTTCCTTTTTCTCTCTGTTAGTCAAAAGTATTGTGATGATTTATAACCTAGTCCTACAAATTCGTCTCAAAGAAGGACTACTGTCATATATATGACAAATATATATATGACAAATGATATTAAATATGCAAGAATCCATCCCTTGAAATTTGGCACATTTGGTTGCTACCTGGCTTAAGTTCATAAACAATTACTGAAAATGACTAAAGTTACATTTCTATAGTACTGTGAAGTGACAACATTTTTATATATATTAGAAGTGTCTCTACTATTCCTGGTTCCATTAGAAAGACATCTTTCTCTGTTTTTTCTGTTTATGGTTTTAATGTCTTTTTTTTTTTTTTTTTTTTACTGGCTTCAGAATTAATAAAATATTAAGTGGAACCTAATTTTTAAATATTCATATTGACTGAGATAGCATACTTTTCAAATGTTTACAGAAACAAGGTTTCACTGAGTCATGTTTACAATGAAGGAGAGGAGAGAAACATTTAAACAAAAAAAGCAGACTGCACAGGGTCTGTGCAGACAGACATTATGAAAACTTTCACAAACAGAGATGCTCAAAATCCTTCTTTAAATAGGGCTTTGCTCCTCATCTAGCAGCAAATATAGCGCATACCAAAGTCGTTAAAAACAAAGCCATTCTTTTAGCTCTGAGTGTAAAAGTGCATCTGCTGTTTTTTTCTGACAAAAAAAGGGAAATATTTTCACCATTTTTAACATGGTCAAAAAGAACCAAATGGATTTTTAGGGTGTTTTCCAAAAGTGAAGAAAATGGGAAGTGAGCTGTTACTAAATATGCAAGAATCTGGATAACTGAATGAATTCAAACCAAATATTATACATAAAACTTCAGTTTAGCAAAAATCAAAGTACAGTATGTTTCATGGGTTCAGAATTGCTGCTGAAACATAGGTATACATAGATCAGTTGTTACCCAATTTATATTGCTATAAATGCAATATTCATGTGAATATGCTAAGGCATATTAAGAGTATAAGTCTTCTCATGCCTATAATCCCAGCACTTTGGGAGACCAAAGCAGGTAGATCACCTGAGGTCAGGAGTTTGAGACCAGTCTGGTCCAACATGGTGAAAACCCGTCTCTACTAAAAATACAAAAATTAGCCAGGTGTGGTGGCACGTGCCTGTAATCCCACCTACTTAGGAGGCTGAGGCAGGAGAATCGCTTAAACTCGGGACATGGAGGTTCCAGTGAGCTGAGATCATGCCATTGCACTCCAGCCTGGGTGACAAGAGCAAAAAACTGTCTCAAAAAAAAAAAAAAAGAAGAAGTATAAGCCTTGCAGGCTGGGTGGGGTGGTTCACACCTATAATCCCAGTACTTTAGGAGGCTTGAGCCCAGGAGTTCAAGACCGGCCTGAGCAAAAGAGTGAGACCTAGTCTCAAAAAAAAAAAAAAAAAAAAAAAAAAAGGAAGGAAGGAAGGAAGATAGATAGATTAATCAGATAGCACTGGATCTTCCAAAACAAAAAAGTGTATAGGCCTTGTAAGCCAAGTACAGTATATTACAATGTTCTTATGTTAGACGTTGTTATCAGTAATTTTGTATCTCTGTCCTTCTCTTGTCACACTTTACACTCTTTACACTAAGCAGAGCTTCCCAGTTAAGAAAACATTCAAAACACTTTCTTGATTTGCCTTGAATGTAAGACACCTTGAATGAATTAAACCTGCTTAGTGCTACCAACACTCATGTTTCTATTGGCTGCTAGTGCTGACCGCAGGGTTGAGGAAGGTAGAAAGATACCCAGATTCCCTCCAAAAATAACCAACATGTTTGTAGAAGCAGTCACTGTCTTCACCACACTTCCTCTTTTTTTGGTTCCAGTCATTTCCTCCATGGGAAATTATCTGCAAATGAATCAATCTTGTAGCCTAACAGGTTGCCTTTTCCTTGAAATTCTGTTTACTTGGGATTCTTCCCTAATCTCTCCACCAAATATTTTTGGAGAAGGAGAAGGGTTTAGTCCTTCTCCTGCTCTGGTTAGCTCTGTGGTTAGAAATGTAAATAATGAATTTAACGTGACTTCTCTGTGCTGTTTGGAAGGATTCTTGCAGCAAAATATCCCCCAACCATAAAAAGGCAAGGTGAGGTAATGCAAGGAATTAATCTAGCTGTAGACATGTGTATTGCTATAAATGTAAATAAATATCTGACAGGTGTGATTTAAGTTGTAAAAGAATCTATTAAAACACAACTATTTTTTATTTAAAAAATCAGAAGGGGCTAGGTGGTGTGGCTCAACGCCTGCAATCTCAACACATTGGGAGATCAAGGTGGAAGGATCACTTGAGGCCAGGGGTTCAAGACCAGCCTGGACAACACAGTGAGACCCCCCAACTCTACAAAAAAACACAAAATTAAAATGAGCTGGGCATGGTGGCATGCACCTGTAGTCCCAGTTACTTGGTAAGCTGAGGTGGGAGGATCACTTGAGCCCAAGAGTTCAAGGCTGCCATGAGCTGTGATCTTGGCACTGCACTCCAGCCTAGGCAACAGAGTGAGACCCTGTCTCCAGAAAAAAAAAAAAAAAAAAAAAAAAAAAAAAAAAAAAAAATCAAAGGAGAACAGCTTCAAATTACCCATTTGTGTTCCATTATATGAATATAAGCCATGCATTTTACTGGGGCCTGGTTTCAAATTTGCAGTGCTTGCCTACACTCAGTGGCAGATATCTCCATTTCCAAAAGCCCTTTGGCGCTCTCTCTCAAAATAAATGAGGCCGAGAACGGTCGCTCACGCCTGTAATCCCAGCACGTTGGGAGGCTGAGGTGGGTGGATCACCTGAGGTCAGGAGTTCGAGACCAGCCTGGCCAACATGGTGAAACCCAATCTCTACTAAAAATACAAAAATTAGCCGGGCATGGTGGCACGTGCCTGTAATCCCAGCTAGTTGGGAAGCTGAGGCAGGAGAATCCCTTAAACCCAGAAGGCAGAGGTTGCAGTGAGCCGAGATCATGCCATGGCACTCCAGCCTGGGTGACAGAGCGAGATTCCATCTCAATAAATAAATAAATAAGAAAGATACTTTTTTTCCTTAAAAAAAAAAAAAGAAAATGAAAATCACACTATTTGTAGATCAAACCAAGTACATAGGTTAAAAATGTGAAGAAAGGGATGGAAGAGAAATCAGAGTCAGTGTGGATGCTATAGCTTTCAAGCCCAAGCAGTTGGGGAAATTAATGAGTTAAAGTGAGAGGACAGATTTTATAATCTGCAAAGTGCTACAACAATGTCCGTGATTGGTATAGGTACAGGAACACAGAGAGGAAAAGCTAGGAAAGGTGGATGTGGTTAGCAACAAGAGCAATGAGTTCAGCTGGGAACTTCCCATCTTTAAGAGTGAGGTATTTAAGCAGAGATGCACCAGACACAGTGACAGATTTCCACTTGGAAGTTGAGTAAGGTAGCTCACTTGGAGACAGATTTAGGAGTCATCACAGAGGGGTGATGTTTGAGTCTTTGAGCAAATAAGGGAATGTGGACAGGAAACATCATTAATGATGACAACCCCTTGAGTTTCACAATATAAATCTTTCCACTGCCTTTTTCTCCAGTACATAGTCAATTGTTGAGGTCTTGTCTATGTCTGCCTTTTCTCTGTCCTTTGTTTGTTTTAGCTTATGCACTTCCAAAAAGTAAGAATATGTCTGTTTAACTCACTTTGAACAGTAGAGAACTCAGTATCACTGGCACAGAGGCTCTACAAGTGCAAAGTTCTTACCCAACATGAGTTGGTTTGGCCTAAGCTTGGAGATGGAGGGTCTGGCTCCAGGATACAAAGCATGGAGCCAAGGGTAAGTGCAGAAGCAGGGCTTCAAAGAAAACCCTGCTTAGGCCAGGCACAGTGGCTCATGCCTATAATTCCAACACTTTGGGAGGCTGAGGTGGGTGGATCACGAGGTCAGGAGTTTTCTTTTCTTCGTTTGTTTTTTGAGACAGAGTCTTGCTGTGTTGCCCAGGATGGAGTGCAGTGGTATGATCTCGGCTCACTGCAAGTAGCGCCTCCTGGGTTCACACCATTCTCCTGCCTCAGCCTCCCGAGTAACTGAGACTACAGGCGTCTGCCACCACGCCCAGCTAATTTTATGTATTTTTAGTAGAGATGGGGTTTCACTTGTTAGCTAGGATGGTCTCAATCTCCTGACCTCGTGATCCACCCATCTCAGCCTGCCAAAGTGCTGGGATTATAGGCATGAGCCACTGCGCCCAGCCAAGGTCAGGAGTTTGAGACCAGCCTGACCAACGTGGTAAAACCTTGCCTCTACTAAAAATACAAAAATTAGCCAGGCATGGTGGCACATGCCTATAATCCCAGCTACTAGGGAGGTTGAGGCAGGAGAATCGCCTGAACCTGGGAGGCGGAGATAGCAGTGAGCTGAGATCGTGCCACTGCACTCCACCCTGTCTCAAAAAAAAAAAAAGAAAGAAAAGAAAGCCCTGCTCAGAAAGCAGCACCTATGAAGGTATGTGATTGCCTGGTGGAAACCACAAGATAGCAAATGGAATGGGCTAGACAAGGAGGGCACCAGGTCTAATGAATAAGGGGGAAAGGTATAACATATGACGCCTTCCCTAACCTCTAGCCCTCTAGTTCCACATTCCTGTCCCAGCACGGTTCTGACACAGTCTTTTCACAGTTCACCCTGTATTGTAGGCTTTGGAATATGCCCCAGGGCATGTGTGTTCCCGTGCATCTCAGCTATTTTGTGCTGCTATAACAGAATACCACAGAGTGGGTAATCTGTAATGAATATACATTTATTGGCTCATGGTTGGGAAGTCCAGTGTCAAGGGGCTGGCATCTTGTGAGGACCTTCTTGCTGCATCATAGCATGGCAGAAGGTGTCACATGGTGGAAGGGCAAAAAGAGGGCAAGGGATAGGCAAGCCCACTCCCACAATAACAAACCCACTCCCATAATAACAAACCTACTCCCTTGATAACAACATTAGTCCATTCTTGAGGTGGGGCCCTTGTGATCTAAACACCTCTTAGAGGTCCCATCTCCCAATACCATTACAATGCCAATTAAATTTCAACATGAGCTTTGGATGGGACAAACATTCAAACCACAGCACTCTGTGTACTTTACTATCTTTCCTTAAAGTCAGTTGTGGTTTTGGCTGTCTGTGAATAACCAGATTGTAAGCTTCTCAAAGGCAGGGATGAAGCAGAAGCCCACTATTCATGGCCTGTCCTGGAACACTGGAGGAACTCCAGCTTTCCTGCTACCTGGGTCTGAATTAAAGCCCAAATTTAAGAACTTGGTTTACTACATCAGAAGGGTGTTGCCCTTGCTTTACTTTGTTCCTGACACCATTCCCTTCATTCTGCCAGGCAACCGCCTCACTCTCCATCTAGTTATTTGCTTTCCTTATCCCTCACATCCAGTATCTTCTGATGTCCTTAGGCAATGTCTGCATCTTTCTTCTTTGACTCAGCACTCTCGGAAAACCATGCTTTGGAGCACATGCTTAACCTGGCCCTAGGATCTCTGCACTTTCCCTGCAAACAGGCCCTGCCCAATGTGTCCCAGAAAGAGATCTGGTCATTTAGTGTTTGTCTATCTCCTCCCTTCTGGCCTGTGAATTCCACATTTCTGATAATCTTACCCTCATATCTTCTACTCTGAAGATGAGCGAAAAGTTGTGGGTTGAAACCGTTCCAATTGTGATTAGAATGTATGTGGTCATTAGCAAACAAAATATAATAAAATATAACTCGAATAAGTAAAAGCAGTTCATTTTCTGTGGCTATTCAGCTTTTTGGTTATAGTTGTCTCTTTTTGCATAAAATTAGAACTAGTTTGCTGTGTTTACAGAAAAGGCTTGCTTTGCTTTGCCAAGCAAATTGGCAGAGAAAGTTCTTGCAGTAAAAGGACACAACATTCTTTTTTTTTTTTTTTTTTTTTTTTTTTTTTTTTTTTTTTTTGAGACGGAGTCTTGCTCTGCCACCCAGGCTGGAGTGCAGTGGCCGGATCTCAGCTCACTGCAAGCTCCGCCTCCCGGGTTCACGCCATTCTCCTGTCTCAGCCTCCCGAGTAGCTGGGACTACAGGCGCCCGCCTCATCACCCGGCTAGTTTTTTGTATTTTTTAGTAGAGACGGGGTTTCACCGTATTAGCCAGGATGGTCTCGATCTCCTGACCTCATGATCCGCCCGTCTCGGCCTCCCAAAGTGCTGGGATTACAGGCTTGAGCCACCGCGCCCGGCCAAAAGGACACAACATTCTAATATCCTTTCCTAGTTCTGCCCTATAAAACGCAGTCTCTATTGCATTCCCAAGCATCCGGGAATTATAACTTCCCTCCATCACCACCAACACTGCTACAGACCAAGAAAGAAAAGCCAACATCTTTATTAACTCTTTGAATAAATTATTATTTTGTGCACATCAAGTGGTGGGAGCTGGGCTAGGCGCTGTGAGAGTTACAGTCACGTGGAAGCCATGATCCCCGGCCCACAGCTACTCACAGTCTAGCTGGGGAGATAAAACATGGCTATCAGCCACTATCAGGCAGTTGCCATAAATGCCATGTACATGAGTGGTGGGATCTCAAGTGCCGCAGGATTTCAGAGGACGGGGAGAAGAAGTCTGGCTTAACAGAGGAAGTTCGAGTCTAGTTGGCCTTTTGTTTTCTCAGTAAATATTTATTGGGTGTCTCTGAGGACTGGACTGAGTTCCGTGCCAATTGGTAAGGAACACAACAGTGGGCAAAACAGACATCGTCTGTGGCTCTGATGAGAACCTATAGGGGAAAAGATATTAACCAGATAATCATACAATCATATAATTATACCACCTGCTAAATTATCTGAAGGAAGTAGAGGGGCCTACGGGGGTCTATGGGGTCAGGGAAGACTTCCCTATGGAAGGAATGTGGGAGCTAAGATCTGTAGATAAGTAGGAGTTAACCAGGCCACAAAAGAAAAGAAAAGAAAAAAGAGAGAGGGGAGTGAGCATTACAGACAAAGGGAACAGTACGTCCAAAGTTCTTGAGGTAGGAGTAAGCATGGCGATTTAAACAATGAGAAACGCTCTGTGTGTGCGGAGCAAAAATGACAGGGAGGGGAGAAGACTGGAGCCAGACCACCAGGATCTAGTGGGCCCTGGTAAGGACTTGGGTCTTGATCCCAGGAGGAATGAGAATCTACTGAAGGGATTTAATAAGAGGAGAAATGATCATATTTGCATATTAAAAACATATCCTGGCCAGGCACAATGGCTCATGCTTGTAACACCAGCAGTTTAGGAGGCTGAGGCAGGAGGAGCGCCTGAGCCCAGGAATTTGAGACTAGCCTGGGCCACATCATGACATCCCGTCTCTGCAATAAGTAAGTAAGTAAGTAAGTAAGTAAGTAAGTAAATAAATAAATAAATAAATAAGCTAAGCGTGGTGGCACATGCCTGAGTCCCAGCTACTTTGGAGGCTGAGGCAGGAGGATCACTTGAACCCAAGAGTTTGAGGCTGCAGTGAGCCATGATCACACCACTGCACTCCAGCCTGGGCAACAGAGACCCTGTCTAAATCTTTTTTAAAAAGCCAAGTGTGGTGGCTCACACCTGTAATTCCAGCACTTTGGGAGGCTGAGGTGGGCAGATTACAAGCTCAGGAATTTGAGATCGGCCTCACCAACATTGTAAAACCCCATCTTTATTAAAAATACAAAAATTAGCCAGGCATGGTGGCACACACCTGTAATCCTAGCTACTTGGGAGGCTGAAGCAGGACAATTACTTGAACCTGGGAGGTGGAGGTTGCAGTGAGCTGAGATCATGCTATTGTACTCCAGCCTTGGCGACAGAGTAAGCCTCCATCTCAAAAAAAGAAAACCAGCCAAATAAACCAAAAAAAAAAAAAAAAAAAAAAAAAAAATAGAATAACCAAATAGGTCAGGCATGTCAGCTCATGCCTGTAATCCCAGCATTTGGAGAGGCCAAAGCTGGCAGATCACTTGAGGTCAGGAGTTCAAGACCAGTCTGGACAACATGATGAAACCCTGTCTCTACAAAAAATACAAAATTTAGCCGAGTGTGTTGGTGTGTGCCTGTAGTATCAGCTACTCAGGAGGCTGAAGCGGGAAGATCACTTGAGCCCTGGAGGCTGAGGCTGCAGTGAGCCGCGATCACACCACTGCACTCCAGCCTTGGCGACAGAGCAAGACCCTGTCTCAAAACAAAGCAAAACAAAAACCAAAACAAAAACATTATTCTGGCCACAGTGTGGGGAATGATTGGTTGTAGGGCTCTGGAGTAGTTGCAAAAGATCAACTGTAGGCAGTTATACTGATCCAGGCAGCAGATCATGGCGGAATTGGAGGAGAAAAGTGGATGTACGTGTCAGATACTTGAGAACAGAAAGCCGGTATCAGTTCTTAGGAACAGATCTTGAGAGCATGGAAGGTGTTTCCCTCAATCCCAGTGTTTCCTTCCTAGAAAGGAGTTTGTCTCAGCCCTTCTTCTTCCTCTTAAGAGTGAGCTGCCACAGAGAAGAATTCTCTGCAGGTCCTCCTGGTGTTGACGGAGCTGGGAGTGCTGCCCAGGAGTGGGTGGGTGAGTGGATCTCTGTCTTCTATTGTAGTTTGGATGCAGGTCCATTTGGCCCTCACACTGGATTAAGTCCTTAACACTTCTCTATCAGTAAAGCTAATATCTTGGCCACCAGATTTACTCTTCAGTTTATTTCTCTAACTCTGGGCAGAGAGGAGAGA
The DNA here is from genome assembly GCF_007565055.1 of Rhinopithecus roxellana. Taxonomy (NCBI): domain Eukaryota; kingdom Metazoa; phylum Chordata; class Mammalia; order Primates; family Cercopithecidae; genus Rhinopithecus; species Rhinopithecus roxellana. The sequence continues at coordinate 24,343,702 of NC_044557.1, forward strand.
GACGCTATTTATTAGAGAGTTTTTTTTTTTTTTTTTTTTTTGAGACAGAATCTTGCTCTGTTGCCCAGGCTGGAGTGCAGTGGCATGATCTCGGCTTGCTGCAACCTCTGCCTCCTGGGTTCAAGCAATTCTCCTACCTCAGCCTCCTGAGTCACTGGGACTACAGGTGCATACCACCAGGCCCGGCTAATTTTTGTATTTTCAGTAGAGATGGTGGTTTTACCATGTTGACCAGGCTGGTCTCAAACTCTTGAACTCAAGTGATCCGCTCACCTAGGCTTCCCAAAGTGCTGGGATTACAGGCATGAGCCATCGTGGCTAGCCCTTCTTAAGACTCCAAACAGATTGGATATGGGTGATGGGGCTTGATGGAGGGATAAGAGTTTTGTTTTTTAAGTTTTAAAAGGAGTTTATTGAAGAATATTCTTAGGAAGCCAACAACTTTTGAATTCTCGTTTTTTAAAGGTTATGTTTTTTTTTTCATGCTGTATAATAAAGGTAACGTGTAAGAGGCTATGAGTTACAAGCTTCTTCCTACTGGAATTCTCTGGGAGAGCACTGTATAGTCACTTCTGCAATGCTAAAATAATTTGTTTTAGGTTTCTTCTCTGCTTCTCTTCAAAAAGTGATGAATAATAACAGAAGACAGCATTAAAAACCCATTTTTTCCCCATCATTCTGTAGTATTGGAGCCAGTATTTTTACCATCACAGTCTACTATTTTTGCTTCATCCACTTTAATAAGTTCTGTCACCTCTCTGAATTCAACATCATTCAATACAAAAGTCCACAGATTATCACAGAATCTGTACATATTTAGAAAGCTCCTGAAATTGACTCTGTTCCTAACCCTCTGAGCCAATGCTGAATTTATAGCCTTATCAAACTGAAGTAGAATTTGTAGGTGGTCTGTTGAGACTGTGTGAGATCATCTAGGATCACCTGAAGACTGTTTCCCAAAGCAGTATTTCTGTATAACTGATATGCCATGGCTAGGAAAAATTGCTCAAACTGCCTTTCTTTTTCCTTTTAGCTTTTTTGTTTGTTTGCTTGTTTGTTTGTTTTTGAGATAGAGTCTTGCTCTGTCACTGACGCTTGAAGGCAGTGGCACGATCATGGCTCACTGCAGCCTCTTTCTCCCAGATTCAAGCAATTCTCCTGCCTCAGCCTCCAGAGTAACTGGGATTAGAGGCATGTACTACCATGCCCAGTTAATTTTTTTTTTTTTTTGTATTTTTATTAGAGACAGGGTTTCACCATATTGGTCAGGCTGGTCTCCAACTCCTGGCCTCAAGTGATTTGCCCACCTCGGCCTCCCAAAATGCTGGGACTACAGCGTGAGCCACCACATCCAGCCTTCTTTTTCTTTTTCTTTGAGGCGGGGTCTTGCTCTGTTGCCCAGGCTGCAGTGCAGTGGCACAATCAAAGCTTACTGCAGCCTCGACCTCCTGGGTTCAAGCAATTCTCCCATCTCAGCCTCCTGAATAGCTGGGACCACAGGCACACACTACCATGCCTGACTTATTTTATCTTATTTTATTTTTTTCTTGAGATGAGGTCTCTCTATGTTGCCCAGGCTGGTCTTAAATTCTTGGGCTCAAGCACTACTCCTGCCTTGACCTCTCAAAGCACTAGGATTATAGGCATGAGACCCTACACCTGGCCAAAAAATTGCCTTTGTTATTCAAGCTTGCATTGATGTACTGTGGGGAAAGGGCTTTCTGCTGCAGAGCAGACGGAAACCACCAGGAGCGCAGCAGATGTTCCTCCTTCCCCAGCCACAGAAACCCAGAGGAATACAATTTTGATAGAAATGGAAGGAAAGACATTACAGGTGTGGGGACAACCTAAGTAAAGAAGCAAGATGGCTGGGCACTGTGGCTCACACCTGTAATCCCAACATTTTGGCAGGCCGAGGTGGGCAAATCACCTAAGGTTGGGAGTTCGAGACCAACATAGTGAAACCTCGTCTCTACTAAAAATACAAAATTAGCCGGGCATGGTGGCACATGTCTGTAATCCCAGCTACTCTGGACTCTGGAGACTGAGGCAGGAGAGTCACTTGAACCTGGGCGGTGGAGGTTGCAGTGAGCTGAGATTGTACCATTGCACTCCAGCCTAGGCAACAGAAGAGTGAAATTCTGTCTCAAAAACAAAAAAGCAGCAAGATGACAGAAAAGCATACAAGGTATGACTGTGGAAAACGGAATGAACCAATCCAACTAGAGCTGAAGATGTGTGTGAGGAAGTTAAAGTAGGGCTGGAAAGATGGTTGCATTCAGGTTATGGAAGGTGCAGAGGGCCATGCTAGAATCTATGGATTTTATCTTATAAGCAAAGGAAAGTTACTGTAAGGTTTTCAAGTAGGCAGCATGAGCTAAACAACTTGTGTGTAGAGTAGATTAAGCACAGAAACCAGTCAGAAGATTATTACAAGGTCCTGAACTAGTGTGACAATGATAATGAAGGAATAAATGCAGACATGTGAAGGAAGAACTCATAGGTCTTTCTTGGAAGGTCAGATGGAATGAGTGAGGGACAAGAAGAATCCAAGATGACTCCAGGGTTTGTGGTCTCGATGCCTGGAGAATGGGAGTGGCATATGAATGTCAGGAGGAAGATGATGAATTTGGCCTTAGGCGCACTAAATTTGGAATGGAAGAGGGCTATCCAGGTGGAAATGTCCCGTAAGCTTTTGGGCATGAGAAAGATGTGGATTTACAATTGTAGGGAAATGATCCCTTACCCTATGGGGAAGAAGAGGAAAACCCCTCTGCAACGTCCCCTTTCCCATCTGAATTTCCAATGCCTAACATGCATGAGGAACTCTGTCATGCTTGTGAATTAATGATTGAAGAATGAAGGTTCTGTTCACTACTTTGGCTTGAGATGCAGTCTTCCCAGGGCAAGGGGTGACTGAGATTCCTAAAGAAGACCCTGATGTTTGTAACCAGAAAGGGGTCAGTGACAGGGGACAGAAGACAAAGTGAGGGACAGATAAGTGGCTGTCTCAGCATGTGGAGCTGACACTTAATGCCTATCTGTCAGGACACGGCTCCAGCATAACTTTCTTTTATGGCTACAGCGTAGCTTCTCTGGGTAGGGACTCCTAAAGAGACTGTTGATGTAAGTGGCTTCAGGCATCTATAAGCTTAATATACCTTCCAAGAGTGGGAGATAAGAAGACGGAAGAAGATGGTTTTCTCATCCAGACGCAAGAATACATTTTACTTAATGGGTTAAACACTTAAAAGTCAAGGATACAGAAACCATATTCAGTAAGGAAGGAACAGTCTTTTAAACAAATGGTGCTGGGAAAATTGGATATCTACATCCAAAAGAATGAAGCTGGATGCTTACCTTATACCATATACAAAAAAAGAAGTCAAAATGGATCAAAGACTTGAATTTGCCCGGGCGCGGTGGCTCATGACTGTAATCTCAGCACTTTGAGAGGCCGAGGCAGGCAGATCTCCTGAGGTCAGGAGTTCAAGACCAGTATGGCCAACATAGTGAAACTCCATCTCTACTAAAAATACAAAAAATGAGCTGGGCATGATGGTGGGCACCTGTAATCCCAGTTACTCGGGAGGCTGAGGCAGGAGAATTGCTTGAACCCAGAAGGCAGAGATTGTAGTGAACTGAGATCTCACCACTGCACTGCACTCCAGCCTGGGCTACACAGCAAGACTCCGTCTATTAAAAAAAATAAAAAAATAAAAATAAGACAAATTTAAGAGCTAAAAACTATACAACTCTTAGAAGAAAACATAGAGGCAAACCTTCATGACCTTGGATTTAGCAGTAGTTTCTTATATGTCATGCCAAAAGCACTGGCAACAACATAAAAATAGATAAATTAGATTTCATTAAAATTAAAAAATTTAAAATTAAATTAAAATTTTTTGTGCATCAAAGGACATTATCAAGAGAGTGAAAAGACGATCCACAAAACAGGAAAATATTTGCAAAGCATATATCTGATAAGGGTTTAATATCCAGAGTATACATAAAAATCTCTTATAACTCAACAACAGGAAGACACACAACCCAATTTAAAAATAAGGAAAGAGGCTGGGCGCGGTGGCTCACACCTGTAATCCCAGCACTTTGGGAGGCTGAGACAGGTGGATCACCTGAGGTCAGGAGTTAACAGTCTGGACAACATGGTAAAACCCTGTCTCTACAAAAAAAAAAAAAAAATACAAAAATTAGCTGGGCATGGTGGCCTGCACCTGTAATTCCAGCTACTCGGAAGACTAAGACAGGAGAATTGCTTGAATCCAAGAGGCAGAGGTTGCAGTGAGCCGAGATCGCGCCACTGCACTCCAGTCTGCGTGACAGAGCAAGACTCCATCTCAAAATATAAAATAAAATAAAAAATAAATAAAAATGAGGAAAGCACTTGACTAGACATTTCTCCATACAGATTGCCAAAAAGCACATGAAAACATGTTCAACATCATCAGGCATTAGGAAAATGTAAACTGAAACCACAATGAGATACCACTTCACATCTAGTAGTGTGGCTATAAATTTTTTTTTTTTTTAGTCGGAGTCTCGCTCTGTCGCTAGGCTGGAGTGCAGTGGCGCTATCTTGGCTCACTGCAACCTTCCCCTCCCAGGTTCAAGCAATTCTCCTGCCTCAGCTTCCTGAGTAGCTGGGATTACAGGCACATGCCACCATGTCTGGCTAATTTTTGTATTTTTAGTAGAGATGGGGTTTCACCATATTGGTCAGGCTGGTCTCGAACTCCTGACCTCATGATCTGCCTGCTTCAGCCTCCCAAAGTGCTGGGATTACAGGTGTGATCCACCAGGCCCAGCCATAAATTTTTGTTTTAACTGACAATAACCAAGCATTGGAGATCATGTGGAGAATCTGGAGCCCTTGTGGTATTGCTGGTGGGAATGTAAAATAGTATATCCACTGTGAAACACAGCCTGACAGTTCCTCCAAAAGTAGAACATAGAATTACCATATGATATAGTAAGTCCACTCTGTTAGTCAGCTCTGGCAGCTATAACAAAATGTCATAAACTAGGTAGCATAAACAACAAACATTTATTTGTTTGTTTATTTTTTCTTGAGACAGGGTCTCTGTCATTCAGGTTGCAGTGCAGTGATGCCATGTCAGCTCACTGCAACATCCACTTCCCAGGTTCAAGCAACTATCCTGCCTCAGCCTCCCAAGTAACTGGGACTACAGGTGCCTGCCACCACACCTGGCTAATTTTTTGTATTTTTAGTAGATATGGGGTTTCACCAGGTTGGCCAGACTGGTCTTGAATGCCTGACCTCAAGTGATCCACCCACCTTGGCCTCCCAAAGTGCTGGGATTACAGACATGGGCCAACACGCCCAGCCACAGACATTTATTTCTCACAGTTCGGAGCCTGGAAGTCTGAGATCAAGGCACTGGAAGTTCAGTGTCTGGTGAGGGCCACTTCCTGGTTCATAAAGGGCAGTCTTCTTGCTGCGTCCACACATGGCAGAGAAGAGACACAAGCTCTCTTGGGACTCTTGTAAGGACACTAATCCCATTCATAAAGGCTCCACTGTCATGAGTGCATCTGATCCTAATTGCCTAATTATCCTAATTACCTGCCAAAGACCCCACCTCCTTGCAAAATCCATATGCTGAAATCCCACCCCATCACATTATGGGGTGGGATACAAGCATACGGATTTTGAGAGGACACAAGCATTCGATTCTGTAGCACATTCTTTGGTACATACTCCAAATAATTGAAAGCAGGGACTCAAACAGGTTCTTGTATATCAATGTTTACAGCAGCATTTTTCACAATAGGCAAAGGCAGAAGCACCCCAAGTGTCTATCAACAGAGTCGAATGGATTTTTAAAATGTATTATATACATACAATAGAATATTACTCAGCCTTAAAAAGGAATGAAATCCTGATACATGCTACAACATGGATGAACCTTGAAGACATTAATGAAATAAGTCAGACATTAGCCAGGTGTGGTGGCGCACACACGAGTAGTCCCAGCTACTCAGGAGGCTGAGGCAGGAGGATCCCTTGAGCCCAGAAGTTTGTGGCTACAGTCAGCTATGACGATGGCACTGCACTTAGTAACAAAGCAAGATGAAAGAAAGAGAGAGAGACAGAGAAAGAAAGAAAGAAAAGAAGGAAGGAAGGAAAGAAAAGAAAAGAAAGAAAAAGAACCAGACACCAGACATAGGAAGATAAATCTTGCATGATTCACTTGCGTTAGATATCTAGAATAAATAAATTCATAGAAATGGAAAGTCAAACAGAGGCTCCTAAGGAGTGAGGTAAGGGCAAATAAGGAGTTATTGCTTAATGGGTGCAGAATTTTGTTTAGGGTGATGAAAAAGTTTTAGAAATAGAGTTGTGATGGTTGTACAACATGACACTACATTTTAAAATGGTTAAAATTGCAAATACTGGGGCCAGGTGTGGTGGCTCACACCTGTAACCCCAGCACTTTGGGAGGACGAGGTGGGTGGATCATCTGAGGTCAGCAGTTCTCCGAGACCAGCCTGGCCAACATGGTGAAACCCTGTCGCTACTAAAAATACAAAATTAGCCAGGCATAGTAGTGCATGCCTGTAACCTCAGCTACTCAGGAGGCCGAGGCACGAGAATCGCTTGAACCCGGGAGGCAGAGGTTACAGTGAGCCAAGACCACACCACTGCACTCCAGCCTGGGTGACAAAGCAAGATTCCTTCCAAAAAAATTTTTTTTAAGAATTGCAAATATTTTACCACAAGAAAATCAAGAAGATTCCTTTCACTATTAATTAAACATAATAATCATACATACCAGGAGCTTTACCTGGCATGTGCTTCCTACATGCCAGGAGCTTTACCAGGATTATTTTATTTATCCTCGTAAGAACCCTATAAGGGACGTGTATTATTAGCCTTATGTGATATATGAGGAAACTAAGGCTTACAGAAGTTAAATAAATTTCCCAGGGTCACAAAGCTGGTAAATAATCAGTTCAAAACTAAAATGATTTCAAGTTACTTAGTTGGAAGTTAAAGAAATTATTTTTTTATTTATTTTTGGTTGAAGTTAAAATTTATATCTGAAAATAATTTTTTTAAAGAAAATAGTAATAGGACTAACAATTATGTGGTTTTCAAACAACACTGAAATACCAGTTTTTGCTTGTGGAATTGTAAAATTTTAAAAATACATGACAAGCAATGTTTTTCAGGATTAATGAATCAGAAACCTTTGAACAACAATTTTGCAATTTAACTTGATACAATACTTTAAGAAAGATATTTGGCAATACATACCAGTTTTTTTTTTTTTTTTTTTTTTGAGATGGAGTTTCGCTCTTGTTGCCCAGGCTGGAGTGTAATGGCGCGATCTCAGCACACCGCAACCTCCCGCTCCCGGGTCCAAGTGACTCTCCCACCTCAGCCTCCTGAGTATCTGGGATTACAGGTGTGTGCCACCATGCCTGGCTAATTTTTTAAATTTTTTGTAGAGATGAGGTTTCTTCATGTTGTTCAGGCTGGTCTCGAACTCCTGACCTCAGGTGATCCGCCCGCCTCGGCCTCCCAAAAGTGCTGGGATTACAGGCGTGAGCCACCGTGCCTGGACAATATATATCAGATTATTAAACATTCATTTTCAAAGTAGTTTTACTTCTGGAAGTGGGTTCTAAACTAGATACTGTGTACAGAAAGAATTTTTTATGCAAAGGTGTTCATTGAAGTTTTATTTATAAAATGGCAAAAAAGATAAAATCTAAACTGTCAAACAATTTTGGAATGCTTATAAAAGTTATATATTTATTCAATGGAATATCATATTTCTTTAAAATATCTACTTATGTAATATGGGGAAATACTTTTTTACAATGTTAAGTTTTTAAAACTACATATAAAATTGGGTGTCCAGTGCAAGTATAATTCAATAAAAATATACAGAAGAAAAAAATCACTTTAAACCAAAAATGTAAATATGAGATTATTTTTGTGTAATGGAATTCTACAGTTCTTTCCTCTTTCATCCATTTCTTTTATTTTTAATTAATTAATTAATTTTTTTTTTTTTTTTTTGAGATGGAGTCTCACTCTGTCGCCCAGGCTGGAGTGCAGTGGCCAGATCTCAGCTCACTGCAAGCTCTGCCTCCGGGTTTACGCCTTTCTCCTGCCTCAGCCTCCCGAGTAGCTGGGACTACAGGCGCCCGCCACCTCACCCGGCTAGTTTTTTTTTTTTTTTTTTTTTTGTATTTTTTAGTAGAGACGGGGTTTCACCGGGTTAGCCAGGATGGTCTCGATCTCCTGACCTCGTGATCCACCCGTCTCGGCCTCCCAAGGTGCTGGGATTACAGGCTTGAGCCACCGCGCCCAGCCAATTAATTTATTTGTTTGAGATGGAGTTTCACTCTTGTTGCCCAGACTGGAGTGCAATGGCGCGATCTCAGCTCAACGCAACCTCTGCCTCCCAAGTTCAAGCGATTCTCCCACCTCAGCCTGCCAAGTAGCTGATATTACAGACTTATGCCACCATGCCTGGCTAATTTTGTATTTTTAGTAGAGATAGGGTTTCTCCATGTTGGTCAGGCTGGTCTCGAACTCCCGTCCTTAGGTGATCCGCCCGCCTCAGCCTCCCAAAGTATTGGGATTACAGGCGTGAGCCACTGTGCCTGGCCATCCATTTCTTATCCTAAAGTGAGTGTGCATTACTTTATAGTTGTAAAATTAAACTGTTTTTTAAAAGAAAGGTATGGTTTAAAAAGACCAAATTTGGCTGAGTGTAGTGGCTCACATCTATAATCCTACCATTTTGCGGGTCTGAGGTGGGAGGATTGCTTGAGGCCAAGAGTTCAAGACCAACCTAGTCAACATAGCAAGACCCCTGTTTCTATTTAAACAAATAAATAATATAAAAATACCAAATCCATATTCCTCTTTTGAATTACTGAGTAAAATAAAATATTTTCTTTTTCTACTTTCAAAGATGGTATTTTTTTTTATTATGTCTTGAGGGCGTTGGTGTGATTAAAAAGACTGATAAATGACCAAGAATTCATGAGTCATCAAATATTGCTCCCTGATATATCAGGAGAAAATCTCAAGCCTTGAGATTAATAGTAAAATACCGTTTAAAAAGTCACATAAATCCACCCAAACTGAATATTCGGTGCCTCATTTATTGTTTTGTAAAGACATGCTCAGTATATCAATGCGGTGAAACTGAAACAAGTTTCAATAACTGACAGCAAAAGAGGCTTCACTAAGTTAGTCAGAGACCCAGCCAGATAAAATTTTGAAATGATTAAAATATCATAAAGGTCCAAGCGCGGTGGCTGATGTCTGTAATCCCAGGACTTTGGGAAGTCAGGATGGGAGGATAGCTTGAGGCTAGAAACTGGAGACCAGCCTGGGCAACAGTTCAAGACTTGGTCTCTAAAAGAATTTTTTTAGTTAGGTGGGCCTGGTGGCATGAGCCTATAGTTTCAGCTACTTGGGAGACTGAGGTGGGAGGATCCCTTTAGCCCAGCAGTTTGAGGCTACAGTGAGCTATGCTGGTGCCATGCACTCCAGCCTGGGCAATAGAATGAGCCCCTGTCTCAAATAAAATAATAAAGTAAAAATCAGAAAGAGCTGAAGACAAAATTGGTGTAGGAAGCCCATGACTGATTTAAGCATCTGGATCACTGTGTCTTCAGATGGATGGCTGTGCCTCAGGTGACCCTGGGACAAAGCTGGCTGAGAGATGGGGAGGAGCCGATGACTCAATCAAGCTGAGACTCAGGTATAATTAGGTGAACCTATATAGCAAATGGACGTCACAAATCTGTGATTTGATCTGCAACGGATTTTATTTTTACCCGGACTCTGTCCTATGTCAAAACTTGCCAATTATTTTCATTAATCCCATGACAATTTTCCACGAGTCCAAATAATTCCTCTCACTTTTAAATATCCTTATTTAGCCATTAGATTTTGATGGATTGATTTTAATTTTTAATAATAAGTATATTCTATATTTTAGACCAGGGGGCATGAAGCCATTATGCAGTTAATGAGTTTCATCATTATTTACGATACAATAAACTGTGTGTTTATTTAAATTGGGCATACATTAATATAAATGCACAGAACATTTTTTAAAATTCCTCTCTACGCTATTTATGGCACATGGCAAAGTTTAATGGTAGATGGGAAGAAAGAAAGAGTAAGAAATGAGACCCTTGGGTAGCCAGAAGGATCAAGATAGGACCAACTTGGTTTCATTAGGGGGCAGCTTTGTGGGAAGGGCTCGGGTGAGCACCCACAGATTGCACTGAGGTGCTATACTCTGAGGTTGTGATAAACGACTTCCCAGCCCCCACAGATCTTTCCTGTAGATTTATCACAGTGCCTGGGGTTCTGCCATTCAGAATTTTCCCTATAGTCTTGAAGGTTAATCATGTTTACAGTTCTACTTTGAAGATTGCAAAGCACCTCTAGGAACCCTTCTTAGCTAATCCCTTGGGGCAGGGGCTATAACCAGTTGATCAAGCTTGACTGGTGCATCTTTTCCGGAAGAGGCAGTAGCACTATTAAGAGCTCAGGCTTTACAGATTAAATCCCTGCCTCTGCTGAGAGTGGCCTGGGGCAAGTTATCTTCCCTAAGCCTCAGTTTCTTCATCTATAAAGTAAGGATAATAATATTTACCTGGAAGGGCAGTCATAAAGGAAACAAAAAAAATACATGGAAAACACTTAACCACAACAGATAGTCCCCATTTAAGGACAACAGGTGGGTTGAAAGGCAGCTGTTAGCACTTCACTGAGCATGTGCGCCTCCCTCAGCTCAGGTGCATCCCAGCAGGTGGGCTGGGGAGAGTATTTCCAACTGCTGGGCATCCTACTTCCCTGCCAGCTGTGAGCTGTAGGGAAGGGATGCCTAGGCGGACCAGGTCAGCACCTCCTCTAACATCCAACTTCACCTCCATGAAATCAACACCCTCGCAATCTTGGTATCCTGGGAGACTGGAGAGGAGCCCTAAATGGGAGGGTTCCCAGAAGAAATTTCACCAGCTAGAGAATTCTGCCTAGGGAAGAGGTGTGTGTGTTTGTTTGTTCTCTGTTGCTCCACTTGGAGTATAGTGGCACTATCTCAGTCCTCTACAACCTCCGCCTCCAGGGTTCAAGCAATTCTCATGCCTCATTCTCCCCCAGCTAACTTTTTGTGTTTTTAATACAGAGGGGATTTCACCATGTTGGCCAGGCTGGTCTCGAATTCCTGAGCTCATGTAATCCTCCCTCGTTGTCCTGTCAAAGTGCTGGGACTACAGGTGTGAGCCACCACACCTGGCCTGTTTGTTTTTTAGAGACAGAATCTCTGTTGCCCAGACTGGAGTGCAGTGATGTAATCATAGCTCACTGCAGTCTTGAACTCCTGGGCTCAAGCAATTCTCCCGCCTCACCCTCCCAAGTAGCTGGGACTACAGACATGCATCACTACACCCTTAATGTCTTTGTAGAAATGAGGTCTCACTATGTTGCCCAGGCTGGTCTCAAGCAATTTTCCTGCCTAGGCCTCCCAAAGCACTGGGATTACAGGTGTGGGCCACCGCACCCAGCCTTAGGGGATAGGTTTTAATATTCATTTTCTAGCTCCAGGAAGGGTTGGTGCCCATGAGTCATCAGGGGTCTTGGCCACTTTCATCTTTGCACACTGGGTCTGATGTTGCCAGGGACAGATGAAAGTGCGGCAAATTGGAGAGAACAGGGAAAGCATGTGGTTACAAGACTCTTCTGAGGAAGGTCTGTTTCTTCTAGACAGCCTGAAGACAGATGCCGTGACCCAGGACTCTGACGTTTACTGGTACGTGTTAAGTGTCTACCTTGGCCTCTTTTCTTTTCTCTAATACATTATCACTACCTCATCTTCAGGAGGGTTTTTGACCTAGAGGTCCAAAACCTGGCAATCCATCATGTGCGCAGATTCATTTGTTTTCTAGAATAAGAGATTCTCAAGCACCAACTCCTTAGAGATTCTGATTTAGGAAGTATGAAAGGCTTAGGGGCCAAGAGTATAAATTCTGGAGACAGATTGCCTTGGTTCCAATCCCAGCTCCCTGGCTTACTATGTGTGCATGTGAGCAAGTCACTCATGATCTCTGCACTTCAGTTTCTTCATCTATAAGATTAGGATAATAACAGTACCTGGCAGAGGGGCTAACAGGATGAAATGAGTTATTGTTATTAAGCAAGGCACAGGGCCTAGAATTTGGTAGGGATTTTTAAAAAGGCTGTTGATCATGAGACACAGACCAGCTGAGGAATCACTTTGATACAAAACTATTTCTAATTAGCATCCAACCATTGGTCTGTAGTGTAATTTCAGAAGTCGAAACAGGAGATTCAGGGACATCAAAGAATAATTTTTGGCAAGTTCCTGACGCTGACAAGAAAGATGAAAATTAGGAGGCATTACTTTTTGATCACTCCTTATATAGATACATTTATGAAACACTGGACAATTTTCTTTTTTTTTTTTTTTTTTTTTTTTTTTTTTTTTTTTTTTTTTTTTTTTTTGAGACGGAGTCTTGCTCTGCCGCCCAGGCTGGAGTGCAGTGGCCGGCTCTCAGCTCACTGCAAGCTCCGCCTCCCGGGTTTACGCCATTCTCCTGTCTCAGCCTCCCAAGTAGCTGGGACTACAGGCGCCCGCCTCGTCGCCCGGCTAGTTTTTTGTATTTTTTAGTAGAGACGGGGTTTCACCGTATTAGCCAGGATGGTCTCGATCTCCTGACCTCATGATCCGCCCGTCTCGGCCTCCCAAAGTGCTGGGATTACAGGCTTGAGCCACCGCGCCCGGCCTAACACTGGACAATTTTCAAGGTAAACCATTGAACATCAGGAAGCACAAAGTCCAGAGAGAAGAAAAACCTAAAATTACAGGATTTCACATGACAAAAGTAAATTAATCATTTTTTCACTGACCTTAATCACAGGGAAAAAAATTAATCATTGTCAGAAATGTTTAAAACTGCTTGAGTACTTTCCAAAGGTTCCAGGGAATGAGATGTATTCATCATAAGATGAAGAATTCCATCAAATTTGATCCAGGTGCATTTAGAGTAGCACACCTGTCTGTGACAACTAGACCAGCTTCTCTAATGGTCAGAAATTGAATGCAGACAACACAAAGAGGGAATTTTAGTACTTTTTGCTGCTTAGTATGTCATCCATACATCCGAACTTCAGAGGTGCCTTGTCAGACATTTTTCATAGCTTCTCCCTTCCCTGTTTTGCTTTTTATTCTTTTTTCTTTTTATCTTTTTTTGAGAAGGGGTCTTACTCTGTTACCCAGATGGGAGTACAGTGGTACAATCATAGCTCACTGCAGCCTCCAACTCCTGGGCTCAAGCAATCCTCCTGCCTCAACCTCCTGAGTAGCTAGAGCTACAGGCATACATCACCATGTCTGGCTAAGTTTTTTATTTTTATTTTTTGTGGAGATGGTGTCTTGCTATGTTACCCAGGCTGTTCTCCAACTCCTGGCCTCAAGCAATCCTCCTTCCTCAGCCTCCCAATGTCCTGAGATTACAGGCATGAGCCACTGCACTGGACACCTTTCTTATTTTGTTTTGTTTTGTTTTTTTGAGATGGAGTCTCACTCTGTCACCCAGGCTGGAGTGCAGTGGCACAATCTCGGCTCACTGCAACCTCCGCCTCCCAGGTTCAAGTGATTGTTATGTCTCAGCCTCCTAAGTAGCTGGGCTTATAAGCGTCCGCAACCACACCTGGCTAATTTTTTTTTTTTTTTTTTTTTTTGTATTTTTAGTAGAGCCAGGGTTTCACCATGTTGGCCAGGCTGGTCTCAAACCCCTGCCCTCAAGTGATCCACCTGCCTCGACCTCCCAAAGTGCTGGATTACAGGCAGGAGCTACCACGCCCAGCCAGATTTTTCTTAATCACCTTCTCCAAATTCCTTTCTCCTCCTTTTGAATATTGTCATTTACTCTTCTAAGCTATTACAAAGCAATAAGCTATTGCAAAAAGTTAAGTTTTTCTTTTTTTTTTTTTTTGTAGAGACAGGGTCTTGCTATGTTGCCCGGGCTGGTCTTGCTCTGTTTTATCTTTTGTACAGACAGGGTCTTGCTATATTGCTCATCTAGGCCTCCCAGTGTCCTGGGATTATAGGCATGAGCCACTGCACTGGCCGCCTTCCTTGTTTTTCTCATAATTACCTTCTCCAAATTCCTTTCTCCTCATTTTGAATACTGTCATTCACTCTTCCAAGCTATTGCAAAACCATCCCTGCTACTATTAAGCATGGCACTTAGGTATTTACACTTTTTTTTTTTTTTTTTATGGAGATGGAGTCTCACTCTGTCACCCAGGCTGGAGTGCAGTGGTACGATCTCGGCTCACTGCAACCTCTGCCTCCCACCTTCAAGCAATTCTGCCTCAGCCTCCCAAGTAGCTGGAATTACAGGCATGTGCCACCACGCCCAGCTAATTTTTGCATTTTTCTTAGAGACAGAGTTTCACCATGTTGGCCAGGCTGGTCTCAAACTCCTGACCTCGTGTGATCCACCCACCTCAGCCTCCCAAAGTGCTGGGATTACAGACATGAGCCACTAGGTCTGGCCAGGGTTACACAGTTTAAATTACAATTTTTATCCAGATAATTGTAGATGTACATGCAGTGGTAAGAAATCATAGAAAGATTCTTATATTTTGCCCAGTTTCCCCCAAGGGGAATGTTTTGAAAAACTACAGAACAATATCACAACCAGGTTATTGACAATGCTACAATCCACCAATCTTATTCAGATTTCCTCAGTTTACTGATACTTATTTATGGACATGTGTGTGACTGCTTATTAATATCTATTCAATTTTATCCCCTGTGTAGGTCCAGGTGCCCAGCAACAGGGTCAAGATACTGAATAGTTCTAGCACCACAAGGATGCCCCTTTAGTTGCCCTTTTATAACCACATTCGCCTCTTCCTGCTCCATGCACCTGTGGCCCTAAATCCTTTACCCTGGCATCCATTTGTCCTCCATTTCTAAAATGTTGCCATTTAGAAAATGTTTTGTAATTGAATCACATATTATGCAATCTTTTGGGACTGGCTTTTTTGACTTAGTACAATTCCCTGGAAATTCATCAAAGCTGTCACACGTATCAATAGTTCGTTCCTTTTTATTGCTAAGGAGCAGTACTCCATTGTACAGCTCTTTCACAGTTTGACTATTCACCTGTTGAAGGTGACGTGAGTGGATTTCTTTTTTTTTCTAAGATGGAGTCTTGCTCTATTACCCAGGCTGGAGTGCAGTGGCGCAATTTCTGCTCACTACAACCTCCCGAGTTCAAGTGATTCTCCTGCCTCAGCCTCCCGAGTAGCTGGGACTACAAGTGCCTGCCACCACGTCTAGCTAATTTTTTGTGGTTTTAGTAGAGACAGGGTTTCACCACGTTAGTCAGGATGGTCTTGATCTCCTGACCTCGTGATCTGCCAGCCTCGGCCTCCCAAACTGCTGGGATTACAGGCTTGAGCCACCACACCCAGCCATATGAGTGGGTTTCAATTTTTGCCTGTGACAAATAAGGCTGTGAACCTTCATGTTCAACTGTTTGTGTGAATATACGTTTTCATTTCTCTGGGGTAAATGTCCTGTTGTACAATTGCTGGGTCACGTGGTGATTGCCTGTTTAGTTTTATGGGGGTTCCTTGGTTTTTGCTTCTTGTTTGGAGACAGGGTCTCACCCTGTCACCCAGGCTGGAGTGCAGTGACATGCTCCCACCTCAGACTCCCAGAGTGTTGGAATTACAGGCATGGACCACTGAGCCCGGCAGGTGTTTAGCTTTATAAGAGACGGCCAAACTATTTTCCAAAGTGGCTGTACTATTTTACATTCTCGCCAGCAATAAATGAGTTCTCCAGTTTCTCTATAACACCATAAGCCCTTAGCGCTCAGACTTTTAGCCATTCTGATAGCTGTGTGGTGGGGGGATATCTCATTGTGGTTTTCTTAAATACTTCGCGCTCTTTTTTTTTTTTTTTTTTTTTTTTTTTAATGAGCAGTTTTAGGTTCATGGAAAAATTGAGAGGAAGCTATGGAGAATTCTACATGCATAACATACCCCATTATTAACATGCCCCACAGGGTGTTACATTTGCTACAACTGATGAACCTACATTGACACATCCTTAACACCCAGAGTCCATAGTTTACATTAGGGTCAACTCTTCATGTTGAACATTCTATGGGTTTGAACAAATGTGTAATGACATATATCCATCATTATAGTATCATACTAAGTGGTTTCACTGCCCAAAAAATTCAGCTGGGCACAGTGGCTCATGCCTGTAATCCCAGCACTTTGGGAGGCCAAGGCGGGCAGATCACCTGAGGTCGGGAGTTCGAGACCAGCCTGGCCAACATGACCAAACCCCATCTCTACTAAAAATACAAAAATTAGCTGGGCGTGGTGGCGGGCATCTGTAGTCCCAGTTAGGAGGCTGATGCAGAAGAATCGCTTGAACATGGGAGGCAGAGGTTGCAGTGAGCCGAGATCACACCACTGCACTCCAGCATGGGCAACAGAGTGAGACCCTGTCTCAAAAAAAAAAAAAAAAAAATTCTCTGTGCTCTACCTGTTTAACCCTCCCTCCTCCCAATTTCTGGCAACCACTGAGCTTTTTACTGTCTCAATAGTTTACCTTTTCCAGAATGTCACACAGTTGAAATCATATGGTAGATAGCCTTTTAAGGTTGGTTCCTTTCACTTAGTAATGTGCGTTCAAGGTCCCTCCATGTCTTTTCATGACTCGTTTCTTTTTAGCATTGAATACTACTCCATTGTGTGGATGTACCACCATTTATTTTTCCATTCACCTATTGAAGGACATCTTGGTTGCTTCCAATTTAGACAATTATGAGTAAAGTTACTATGAACATCTGTGTGCAGGTTTTTTTTTTTTTTTTTGTGGACAGAAGTTTTCAACTCATTTGGGGAAATACCAAGGACTGCAATTTCTGGATTGCATGATAAAAGTTTTTAGTTTAGTTTTTTTGATTGTTTGTTTGTTGAGATGGAGTCTGTTGCCCAGGCTGGAGTGCAATAGTGTGATCTCAGCTCACTGCAACCTCCACCTCCTGGGTTCAAGCGATTCTCCTGCCTCAGCCTCCTGAGTAGCTGGGACTACAGGTGTGCGCCACCACACCCAGCTAATTTTTTGTATTTTTAGTAGAGATGAGGTTTCACCATGTTGCCCAGGCTGGTCTCAAACTCCTGGCCTCAAGTGATCAGTCTGCCTTGGCCTCCCAAAGTACTGGGATTACAGGTATGAGCCACCACGCCTGGCCAAGAGTGTGTTTAGTTTTATAAGGGACTGCCACAATGTCTTCCAAACTGGCTGTGCCATTTACATTCCCTCCATCAATGAGTGGAAGTTTGTATTGTTCCACATCCTTGTCAGCACTTAGTGTTGTCAGTGTTTTGGATTTTGGCCAAACAGTGGCCAAAATCCATTTGTTTTGGGCAAACAAATGGATTTTGCCATTCTAATAGGTGTGTTATTGTTGCTTTAATTTGCCTTTTTCCTGTTGACATATGATACAGAGTTTATTTTCATATGTTTATTTTTCATCTGTATATCTTTTTTTTTTTTTTTTTTTTTTTTTTTTTTGAGATGGAGTCTCGCTCTGTCACCCAGGCTGGAGTGCAGTGGTGCGATCTCGGCTCACTGCAAGCTCCGCCTCCTCAGCCTCCTGAGTAGCTGGGACTACAGGCACCTGCCACCACACCCAGCTAATTTTTTTTTTTTTTTTGTATTTTTAGTAGAGATGGGGTTTCACCGTGTTAGCCAGGATGGTCTTGATCTCCTGACCTCATGATCTGCCCACCTCAGTCTCCCAAAGTGCTGGGATTACCGTCTTATTTAGTGAGGTGTCTGTTAAGGTCACTGGCTCATTTTTAATCAGGTTGTCTTTTTCTTATTGTTGAGTTTAAAGTATTATTTGTATATTTTAGATAACAGTCTTTTATCACACTTGTCTTTTGCAAGTATTTTATCCTAGCCTGTGGCTTTTCTCCTTATTCTCTTGAGAGTGACTTTCACAGAACAGAAAAGTTTTAATTTTAATTAAATCGAACTTATCAATTCTGTCTTTCATGGATCATGTTTTTGATGTTGTATCTAAAAAATAATCACAAAACTTGAGGGCATCTTGATTTCCTTGTATGTTATCTTCTAGGATTTTTATAGTTTTGTGTTTTACATTTATGTTATCCATGTTGGGTTAATTTTTGTGATGAGTATAAGATTGTGTCTAGATTATTATTTGCATGTGGATGTCCAGTTGTTCCAGCACCATTTGTTGAAAACGTTCTTTTTGCTCCACTGTATTGCTTTTTTCCTCTGTCAAAGATCAGTTGACTATATTTATGTGGATCTATTTATGGGCTCTCTATTCTGTTCCATTTATCTTTCTTTGTGTATTCTTTTATCAAACCACACAGTCTTGACTACTGTACCTTTATAGCAAACGTGGAAGTCGGATAGTGTCACTCCTCCAATTTTGTCCTCCAGTAGTATTGTGAGCTCTTTTGGGTCTTTTGCTTCTCCATATAACTTTAGAATCAGTTTGTCAATGTCCACCAAGTAAGCTGCTAAATTTTTTTTTTTTTTTTTTTTTTTTTTTTTTTTTTTTTTTTTTTTTTTGAGACGGAGTCTTGCTCTGCCGCCCAGGCTGGAGTGCAGTGGCCGGCTCTCAGCTCACTGCAAGCTCCGCCTCCCGGGTTCACGCCATTCTCCTGTCTCAGCCTCCCGAGTAGCTGGGACTACAGGCGCCCGCCTCGTCGCCCGGCTAGTTTTTTGTATTTTTTAGTAGAGACGGGGTTTCACCGTATTAGCCAGGATGGTCTCGATCTCCTGACCTCGTGATCCGCCCGTCTCGGCCTCCCAAAGTGCTGGGATTACAGGCTTGAGCCACCGCGCCCGGCCGCTGCTAAAATTTTGAGTCAGATTACATTGAATCTACAGATCAAGTTGTGAAGATCTGATATGTCGTCAATATTAAGTCTTCGTATCCATGAACATGGAATATCTCTCCATTTATTTACTTTGTTTTCATCAGAGTTTTGTAGTTTTCCTCACATAGATTGTGTATGTATTCTGTTAGATTTATACCTAAATATTTTGTTTTTGAGGGTGTGCTATGATTTGGATATGGTTTGTCTCCCCAGAAAATGTTGCACTTGGTCTCTAATGTAGCAGTGTTGGAAGGTAGTGCCTTTAAAGTGTGATTGGGTCATTAAGATTGATCAATCTTTTTTCTGAAAAAACTGGGTTAGTTCTCTTGGGATGGATTACTTCCCAGGAGAGTGGGTTGTTACAAAGCGAGGTTGTCTCTTGTGTTTGGACTCTTTGTATGCACCCACTTCCCCTTCCACTTTTGAAACATGCCTCCAAATATGTTTCATGCTTCCCCAATGCTGTGAAGCAGCAGAAGGCCCTCACCAGATGCAGCCACCCATCCTGGACTTCTTAGTCTCCAGAACCTCTTTTCTTTATATATTTCCCAGACTTGGGTATTTTGTTATAGCAACAGAAAATGGACTAAGATAAGGTGCTGATGTAAATGGTATTGTATTCTTCATTTCAAATTTCCCTTATTCTTTGCTAGTATGTAGGAAGTAATTGACATTTATATATTTATTTATTTTTTTTTTGAGACAGTCTCACTCCGTTGCCTAGGCTGGTGTTCAGTGGCACAATCTTGGCTTGCTGCAACCTCTGTCTCTTGGGTTCAAGTGATTCTCCTGCCTCAGCCTCCGAAGTAGCTGGGACTACAGGTGCACATCACCAAACCTGGCTAATTTTTGTATTTTTAGGAGAGACGGGGTTTCACCATGGTGTCCAGGCTGGTCTCGAACTCTTGGCCTCAAGCAGTCCTCCTGCCTCAGCCTCCCAAAGTGCTGGAATTACAGGCAGGAACCACCATGCTGCAGCTGAACACCCAGCTGAAGCAACTGACTTTTATATATTAACACTGTGTCCTGCAATCTTGCTATAACAACTTCTTAGCTCCAGGAAAGGTTTTCTGGAGTGCAGTGGCATGATCACAGCTCACTGCAACCTCTGCCTCCCAGGTTCAAGTGATTCTCCTGCCTCAGCCTCCCAAGTAGCTGGGACTACAGGCTTGCATCACCAAGCCCAGCTAATTTTTCACATTTTTAGTAGAGACAGGGTTTCACCATGTTGGCCAGGCAGAACTCCTGGCCTCAAGTGATCCGCTCACCTTGGTCTCCCAAAGTGCTGGGATTATAGGCATGAGCCACCACGCCTGACCCTGGTCAATTCTACATAAACTACCAGATCATCTGTGAATAGATTTTTTTCTTTCTTTCCAATATGTATAGCCTTTCGCTCCTTTTTCTTATCTTACTGCATTAGCTAGGACTTCCAGTACAATATTGAAAATCAGTGGTGAGGCCAGGGTCAGTGGCTCATCCCTGTAATCCCAGCACTGTGGGAGGCCAAGGCAGGCAGATTACTTCAACCCAGGAGTTCGAGACCAGCCAGGGCAACATGGTGAAACCCTGTTTCTGCAAAAAAAAATACAAAAGTTAACTGGGCATAGTGGCATGCACCTACCTGTAGTCCCAGCTGCTCAGGAGGTTGAGGTGGGAGAATTAATTGAGCCTCGTAGGCGGAGGTTGCAGTGAACTGAGATGACACCATTGCACTACATCCTGGGCAACAGAGTGAGACCCTATCTAAGGAAAGAAAGAAAGAGAGAAAGAGAGAGAGAGAGAGAGGGAGGGAGAAAGGAAGGAAGGAAGGAAGGAGAGAAAGGGGAGGGGAAGGGAAAGGAGGGGAGGGGAAGGGAAAGGAGGGGAAGGGAAGGGAAAAGGAAGGAAGGAAGGGAGGAAGGGAAGGAAGGAACGAAGGATGGAAGGAAGGAAGGAAGGAACGAAGGAAGGAAGGAAGGAAGGAAGGAAGGAAGGAAGGAAGGAAGGAAGGAAGGAAGGAAGGAAGGAAGGAAGGAGTGATCCGTTTTAAATTAATTTTATTTTTGGTTTTTTTTTTTTTTTTTGAGATGGAGTTTCACTCTCACCGAGGCTGGAGTGCAGTGGCACGATTTCGGCTCACTGCAATTTCCTCCTTCCTGGGTTCAGTGATTCTCCTGCCTCAGCCTCCCAAGTGGCTGGGATTACAGGCACATGTCACCACACCTGGCTAATTTTTGTATTTTTAGTAGAAACAGGGTTTCACCATATTGGCCATGCTGGTCTCGAACTTCTGACCTTGCGATCCGCCCACCTCGGCCTCCCAAAGTGCTGGGATTACAGGCATGAACCACCATGCCCGGCCTTAAATTAATTTTCATTTAAGGTGTAATGTTTAGGTCATGGTTTGAGTTTTTGCCTATGGTTGTCCAATTGCTCCAGTACCATTTGTTGAAAAGGTTATCCTTCTTGTCAAAAATAATTAAGCATATTTCAGTGGGTCTATTTCTGGAATCTTTACTCTGTTTCACTGATCTGCATATTTATCACTCTGTCAATACCATACTGTCTTAATTGTGGTAGCCGTATAGTAAACCTTACTATTGGATAGAGTGATTCCTCTCACCTTATTATATATCAAGATTATTTTAGCTATTCCAGAGCCCATTCCTTTCCACATAAATTTCCGAATAAGTTTGTCCATGTATACAGAAATGCTTTCTGGGGTTATAATAGAAATTGTATTAAATCTGTAGATTAATTCAGAAGAATATCTTTATTATGTTGAATCTTTCAATCTATAATCATAGTAGGTGTCTCCATTACTTTTTATTTCCTTTGATTTCTTTCATCAGGATTTTGTAATTTTCAGCACATATATTAAATAAAATATATTTAGGAATATATCTAGCCAGGTGCAGCGGCTCATGCATGTAATCCTAGCACTTTGAGAAGCCAAAATAGGTGGATCATTGGAGCCCAGAGGTTCGAAACCAGCCTGGGTAACATGGTAAAACCCCACCTCTACAAAGAAACAGAAAAATTAGCCAGGCATGGTGACCCATGCCTGTAGTCCCGGCTCTAAGGTGAGAAGACTGCCTGAGCTCAGGAGGTCAAACCTGCAGTGAGCCATGATCATACAAATGCACTCCAGGCTGGGCAATAGAATGAGACTCTGTCTCAAAAAAAAAAAAAAAAAAAAAAGCAATCTATCTAAATATTTCATTTTGTCTGAGTGTCATATGGAAATGCAAAAGTTTTTTTGTGTGTTCTTGTATTCTGAATCCCCACTAAACTCATTTATAAGTTCCAAGAGATTCTTTGTAGACTTCTTGGGATTTTCTACACAGGCAATTATATTATCTGCAAACAGAGATAGTTTTGCTTCCTCCTTTCTAACCTGTATACTTTTCTTTTTCTTGCCTATTGCAATAACTTCCAGGACCATGTTGAAGTGGTGAGAGCAGACTTCCTTGCCTTTTTGTCGTGATCTTAGTGGAAAAACATTCATTCTTTCATCATTAAGTATGATGCTAGCTCTAGATTTTTGTTTTTGTTTTTGTAGATGCTATTTACCAAGTTTAGGTATTTCCCTTCTATTCCTAACTTGCTGAGATTGTTTTTATGAATGAATGTTGGATTTTACACTTTTTTGTTTTTGAGATGAAGTCTCACTCTGTCACCCAGGCTGGAGTGCAGAGGCACACTCTCAGCTCACTGCAACCTCCACCTCTTGGGCTCAATTGATCCTCCCACCTCAGTCTCCCAAATAGTTGGGCCTACAGACACATGCCACCATGCCTGGCTAATTTTTTTGTACTTTTCGTAGAGATGAGGTTTTGCCATGTTGCCCAAGCTGATCTCATACTCCTGAGCTCATACGATCTGCCTGCCTTGGCCTCTGAAAGTGCTGGGATTACAGGAGTGAGCCACGGTGCCCGGTCAAACATTTTTTCTACGTCAAATGGATAGAGTTGTATGAGTTTTCTTCCTCAGCTTGTTAATATGGTGAATTACATTGATTGATATTCAAATATTGAACCAACCTTATATACCTAGAAGTCCCACATGGCTATGGTACATAATTCTTTATACATTGTTGGATACAGTTTGCTAATATCTAGTTTAGATTTTTGCATTTAAATTCATGAGAAATATTGTTGTATGGTATTCTTTTTTTGTACTGTCTTTGATTTTAGTATCAGGGTAACACTTGTTCCATAAAATGAGTTGGGAAGTGTTTGCTCCTCTTCTATTTCCTGGAAGAGATTGTGTAAAATGTGTGCTGATTATTCTTTAAGTGTTTGGTGGAATTCTCCAATGAAACTATCTAAGCCTGATTTTATTTATTTATTTATTTATTTATTTATTTATTTATTTATTTATTTTTCTGGTAGGGATTGAGAGGGAGTAAATTTTTTTTTTCTTTTTGAGATGGAATCTCGCTCTGTCACCCAGGCTGGAGTGCAGTAGTGCAGTCTTGGCTCACTGCAACCTCTGCCTCCCGGGCTCAAGTGATTCTTGTGCCTCAGCCTCCTGAGTAGCTGGTACTACAGTGTGCATCACTATGCCTGGCTAATTTTTTATATTTTTGGTAGAGATGGGGTTTCGCCATGTTGCCCAGCTGGTCTCGAACTCCTAAGCTCAGGTGATCCATTGGCCTCAGCCTCCCAAAGAGAGAGAGTAAATTTTTTAGAACAGTTTAGATTTATAGAAAAATTGAAAATATGGCATAGTTTTCATATACTGCATATCCATTTTCCCCATTAATGTCTTAGATTAGTATGATACATTTGTTAAAATTAATGAACAATACTGACACATTATTATCAACTAAAATCTATACTTTCTTCAGACTTCCTTAATTTTTACCTAATGTCCTTTTCTTATTGCAGAATTCCATCCAGAATACCACATTACATTTAATTGTCTTGTCTCCTTAGGCTCCTCTTAGCTGTGACAGTTTCTCAAACTCTCCTTGTTTTTTGTTTGTGTTTGTTTAGGGTTTTTTTTTTTTTTTTTAAGACAGAGTCTCACTCTATTGCCCAGGCTGGAGTGCAGTGGCGTGATCTCAGCTTACTGCCATCTCTGGCTGCCTTCCAGGTTCAAGTGATTCTCCTGCCTCAGCCTCCCGAGTAGCTAGGATTACAAGGGCCTGCCACCATGCCCAGCTAATTTTTGTATTTTTAGAAGAGACAGGGTTTCACGGTGTTGGCCAGGCTCGTCTCAAACTCCTGACCTCAAGTGAACCGTCTGCCTTATTTTCACAAAGTGCTGGGATTACAGGCGTAAGACACCGCGCCCGGCCCTTTTACTTAGTTTTTATCTCATAATCTTAACTCTGCAATTCAGCTAGATGTAAAAGGGAATAAGGAAAATATAGAACCCAAAGAACTGCAGTGAGGGTACAAAGATTAAAGAAAGCTGCAAGTGAATGGAGTGGTGAGATGCTCTCCTGAGCTGCAGAAGGAAAGGCCTGGTAGTTAAAATAAAACACAAGTCAAATTTATTAGAATGATCCACAGTCAGCAATGGTGATCTTCTTGCTGGTCTTGCCATTCCTGTACCCAAAGCACGCCATGGCTTCTGTGATATTCATGCCTTCTTTCACCTTGCCAAAGGCCACATGCTTGCCATCCAACCAGTCAGTCTTGCAGTGCAGATGAAAAACTGGGAACTGTTTGTGTTGGGTCCAGCATTTGCCATGGACAAGATGCCAGAACCCATATGCTTCAGGATGAAGTTCTCACCATCAAATTTCTCCTTGTAGACAGACTTGCCACCAGTACTACTGTGGCGCGTGAAGTCAACACCCTGACACATAAACCCTGGAATAATTCTGTAAAAGCAGAAACCCTTATAACCAAATTATTTCTCGTCAGTGCTCAGAGCATGAATGTTTTCTGCTGTCTTTGGAACCTTGCAAACAACTTAAAGGAGATGCAGCTCAAAGTCTCACCGTCAATGGCGATGTCAAAGAACATGGTGGGGTTGACCGTGACTTGTGGCATAGTGCTATGGGTGGCCCCAGCATCTGCAAAGCATCCTTGTTTTTGATGAGCTTAACAATTTTAAGAAGTTCTGATAAGGTTTTTTTTTCAGAATTTCTCTCCATTAGAATTTTTCTGATGTTTCTTATTTGAGACTGAAGTTATAAGTTTCAGGGAGAAAGACCACAGACAGAAAGCGACATATTCATCTCATCATATCAAAGATACATGCTTTCGGCTGGGTGCGGTGGCTCACACCTGTAATCCTAGCACTTTGGGAGGCCGAGGCGGGTAGATCACCTGAGGTCAGGAGTTGAAGACCAGCCTGGCCAACATGGTGAAACCCCATCTGTACTAAAAATACAAAAATTAGCCAGGCGTGGTGGTGGGTGCCTGTAATCCCAGCTACTTGGGAGGCTGAGGCAGGAGAATCACTAGAACCTGGGAGGCAGAGGTTTTAGTGAGCCGAGATCACACCACTGCACTCCAGCCTCAGCAACACAGCAAGACTCTGTGTCAAAACAAACAAATTTAAAAAACC
Source organism: Rhinopithecus roxellana (assembly GCF_007565055.1). Taxonomy (NCBI): domain Eukaryota; kingdom Metazoa; phylum Chordata; class Mammalia; order Primates; family Cercopithecidae; genus Rhinopithecus; species Rhinopithecus roxellana. The sequence goes on from NC_044557.1 coordinate 24,369,215, forward strand.
ACACAGAGAGATACACATGATTCTGTGTTGTAAACTACTGAAAATTTTGTATTCCTGGCCGGGTGTGGTGGCTCACACGTGTAATCCCAGCACTTTGGGAGGCCAACGCGTGTGGGTTACCTGAGGTCAGGAGTTCGAGACCAGCCTGGCCAACATAGTGAAACCCTGTCTCTACTAAAAATACAAAAATTATCTGGGCATGGTGGCACACGCCTGTAGTCCCAGCTACTCAGGAGGCTGAGGCAGGAGAATTGCTTGAGCCCGAGAGGCGGAGGTTGCAGTGAGCTGAAATTCTGCCACTGCACTCCAATCTGGCCGACAGAGTAAGACTCTGTCTCAACAACAACAACAACAACAAATTCTGTATTCCTCTCTCAGAGATTCACAACTCACAATTGTATGTTCAAGGCTCTGAGAAGCCCTGTTACAAGGAAACACTCTTATTATTGCTTAATCTGGAGTTACTCAGACCACAAAACTTTTTTTGGTTGCCACAAAATATCTATTAACGTATTTTAGAACTAGTATTCTGAAGAACATAGTTAGGAAATGTGGATTCACTCATTTTCTAGATAACGGAACTTGCGTTAAGTGAGTTAAGTGATTTGTGCCAAGTTACAGGACTACTTAGTGATACAACTGGGTCTAAAACCCAGGGTTCCCAAATTCCTGATGGTCCAGTATTTGTGCATCGTACCACGTCATCACCTATGAGCCAGGTCGTAAGGCTGCTGAAAAACAATAGGAAATGGCTTTTAAAAGTAATTTTATTGGTTGGCTGTAGTGGCTCGTCCCTGTAATCCCAGCACTTTGGGAGGCCAAAGTGGGAGGATTGCTTGAGCTCAGGAGTTTGAGACCAGCCTGGGCAACATGGTGAAGCCTCGTCTCTACAAAAAATACAAAAATTAGCCAGGCGTGGTGGCATGCGCCTGTAGTCCCAGCTACTCAAGAAGCTGAGGTGGCAGGATCCCTTGAGCCTGGGAGGTCAAGGCTGCTGTAAGCCATGATCATGCCACTGCACTCCAACCTGGGTGACAGAGTGAGACCCTGTCTCAAAAACAAAAAAAAAAACCCACAATTTAATTATAAAATATTCATCTACATAATATGTTGTTTATGACATGTTATATGTTTGGCATAAAACATATGGCATAAAACAATATTAAGAAAAGCAGGCTGGGCGTGGTGGCTCACGCCTGTAATCCCAGCACTTTGGGAGGCCTAGGCGGGTGGATCACGAGGTCAGGAGATTGAGACCATCCTGGCTAACACGGTGAAACCCCTTCTCTACTAAAAATGCCAAAAATTAGCCGGGCGTGGCGGTGGGTGCTTGTAGTCCCAGCTACTCGGGAGGCTGAGGCGGGAGAATGCCGTGAACCCGGGAGGCGGAGCTTGCAGTGAGCTGAGATCATACCACAGCACTCCAGCCTGGGTGACAGAGCGAGACCCCGTCTCAAGAAAAGAAAAAAAACAGAAAAGCACCCATGTATCATCACCCAGCTTAAGAAGGAGAATATTATCGGAAACTTGGAAGCACCTTGTAGGCCCTTCCCCAATTACACCACCCTGTGTTTATCATTGTGCTTATCATGCATTTGCTTTTCTTTATAGTTTAACTACATAGACAGATCCCTAAAATGCATTATTCTATTTGATACATTTTGAACCTTTAATTAATGGTATTACTGTAGTATTCTTCTGCAACTTGCAAAGCTTTTGCTCATTAATTTCTTGAGATTCATCCATATTACTAAGTATAGCTGTAACTCATTCATTGCTACACAGACTATCGTTGGGTGAATACATCACAATTTTTTTTTTTTTTTTTTTTTTGAGACAGAGTTTTGCTCTGTCGCCAGGCTGGAGTGCAGTGGCACAATCTCAGCTCACTGCAACCTCCACTTCCTGGGTTCAAGCGATTCTCCTGTCTCAGCCTCCCCAGTACCTGGGACTACAGGCGCACACTACCACGCCCAGCTAATTTTTGTATTTGTAGTAGAAACGGGGTTTCACCATGTTGGCCAGGATAGTCTTGATGTCTTGACATCATGATCTGCCCCCCTCAGCTTCTCAAAGTGCTGGGATTACAGGCGTGAGCCACCACACCTGGCCTCATCACTATTTATTTATTCTCTGTCAATTGATCTTTGAGTTGTTTCTGTTTTAGTCCATCGCTGTAACAAAATACCTAAGACTGAGTAATTTATAAAGAACAGAATTTTTTTTTCTCACAATCTGGAGGCTGTGAGGCCTAGATCAAGGTGCCAGCGGGATCCTTGTCTGGTGAGAGTTGCCTTCTGCTTCCAAGATGGTACCTTGATGCTACATTTTCTGGAAGGAGGAACACTGGGTCTTCACATGGTTGAAGGAAGGAGAGAAGGGGGAAAATGGCTGAACTCCCACCATCAATTTCTTTCATAATGGCATCAATCTACTCATGATGGCAGAACCCACATGACCCACATATCTCTCAGAAGACCTCACCTCCCAGCACTGTTGCATTGGGTATTAAGTTTTCAACACATGAATTTGTCAAGATATATTCAGACTATAGCACCTTCTCTTTTTCTTTTGGTTTAGTATAAACTATGTCTGAAGTGTTTTATATGCACAGACATGTATAAGCACACCTGCTAGTGTTTGTATAAGTTATAACCTCAGAGAAATTGCTGGGTTATAGCACCCATCTTCAGTTTTATTAGAGAATATGAAATTGTCATTCAATTTACAATTGACATTGTCACCAGCAGTTTAAGAGTGTTTCCATTGTTCTATACTTAGCAACATTATCTCACCAGACATTTTTTAAAAACTTTATATTATGGAAAATTTCACACATGTACAATAATTATATTATAAACTATCCCCTGGCTTCAACATTTACCAACTCATGGCCAATCTACCATGGGCTATTTTGGAACATTTGAAAGCTAATCTCAGATATCTGAGATTACGTCATCTGTAAACATTTCATAATGTATCCCTAAAAAATAAGGACTCTGCCTTTTAAAATTTGAGGTAAAACATACAGTACAGTACACAAATCTATTTTTTTTTTTTTTTGAAACAGGGTCTCTCTCTGTCACCCAGGCTAGAGTACAGTGGCACGATCTCAGCTCACTGCAACCTCCACCTTCTGGGTTCAAGTGATTCTCCTGCCTCAGCCCCCCAAGTAGCTGGGATTATAGGCATGCACCACCACGCCCAGCTAATTTTTGAATTTTTAGTAGAGGCAGGGTTTCACCATGTTGGCCAGGCTGGTCTTGAACTCCTGACCTCAGGTGATCCGCCATCCTCAGCCTCCCAAAGTGCTGAGATTACAGGCATGAGCCGCCACACCCGAACCTGTACACAAATCTTGAGTACAATTTAGTGAATGGTGATTTTTTTTTTTTTTTTTTTTACGTATACAAGTACACAACTGTGAAACCACCACCGCGATCAAGATCTAGACTATTTCCAGCTTCTCCAGAAAGTTCCTTTGTAGCACTCTTTAAAAACGTAAGAACAACACCATTATCATGCCTAAAATAATTGCAATAATTCTTTAATATGAAATATCCATTAAATGATCTAAGTTCAATTGTCACTTTTAAAAATTTGTTTGCTTGTTTTATTGTCACTCAAATCAGGATCCAAATAAAAGCCATCTTTGTCCCCTTTCAAGCAATTTATTTGGTGAACAAACCAGGTGGTGTGTTCTGCAATTTCCCAGTCGGGTTTTGCTGAATGCAGTCACAAGGTGCTGTTTAACATGTTCCAGCAATGTGTGTGTTACATCCAGAGAGCTGATCAAATTTCCAATAAGAACATTTCTTAAGTGGTGGTATATTCTTCCATTAGGAGGCACATGACATTTTGTTATGTCTGTTTTGTGTGTTAAGGCAGCAATTATTGATAATCACTGCTTAGTTCATTGTTTCATTGGAGATTCTGTCATTCCTTTTCAATATATTAGTAGACTATGTATCTGAAGAGAAATATTTCATTATCAATTACTTGGTTACCATGAGGTGTAGCTTATACAGGAAACTGCCAGACTTTCCATTTTTAATCAGTATAAAATATAAAATGATGTTGTGGTTTTAATTTTCCATTTCTCTGATTTACTGGTGAAATCATCATATGTTCCATGTTTTCTTTTTCTTCTGTGAATTGCCTATTCATTTTTTTTTTTTTTGAGATAGTCTCGCTCTGTCCCCAGGCTGGTGTGCAGTGGCGCAATCTCAGCTCACTGCAACCTCTGCCTCCCGGGTTCAAGCAATTCTCCTGCCCCAGCCTCCTGAGTAGCTGGGACTGCAGGCGTGTGCCACTATGCCCAGCTAATTTTTGTATTTTTAGTAGAGATGAGGTTTCAGCATGTTGGCCAGGATGGTCTCAATCTCCTGACCTTGTGATCCACCTGTCTCGGACTCCCAAAGTGTTGGGATTACAGGCATGAGCCACTGCACCCGGCCGTGAATTGCCTATTCTTATCTTTTGTCCATTTCTCCCCTTGGATTGTATGTCTTCTTCTTACTAATTTTTCAGAATTGTTCACATATTTTAGATATGAATTATTTGTTGGTTGTAAATATCTTCTTCCAGTTTGTGGCATTCAACTTTTGGCCTCTGAGGTTTTCCCTTACTTTGTTACCAGTTTGGATATACATTTTAAAAGATGAGCCAAGCACAGTGGCTCATACCTGTAATCTCAGAATTTTGGTAAGCTGAGGTGGGAGGATCGCTTGAGGCCAGGAGTTCAAGACCAGCCTGAGCAACATAGTGAGACTCCATCTCTACAAATTAATGAGTTAATTAATTAATTTGAGACAGAGTCTTGCTCTGTCGGCCAGGCTGGAGTGAAATGGCATCATCTTGGCTCACTGCAACCTCTGCCTCTGCCTCCTGGGTTCAAGTGATTCTCCTGCCTCAGCCTCCTGAGTAGCTGGGATTACAGGTGCGCGTCACCATGCCCAGCTAATTTTTTTTTTTTTTTTTTGTATTTTTAGTAGGAACGGGGTTTCACTGTGTTGGTCAGGCTGGTCTTGAACTCAGTTAATCAGGCATGGTGGCTCACATCTGTAGTCCCAGCTACTTGGGAGGCTTAGGCGGGAGGATTGTTTGAGCCCAGGAGTTTGAGGCTGCAGTGAGCTATGACCATTCCACTGCACTCCAGCCTGGGTGACAGAGCAAGACGCTGTGTCTAAAAATAAAAAATAAAAATAAAATAAAAAGATGTTTGGCCAGGTGCTGTGGCTCACGCATGTAATCCCAGCACTTTCGGAGGCCAAGGCAGGCGGATCAAGAGATAGACACCATTCTGGCCAACATGGTGAAACTCTGTCTCTACTAAAAATACGAAAATTAGCTGGGCATGGTGGCATGAGCCTATAGTCCCAGCTACTCGGGAGGCTGAGGCAGGAGAATCACTTGAACCCGGGAGGTGGAGGTTGCAGTGAGCGAAGATCGTGCCACTGCACTCCAGCCTGGCAACAGAGCAGGATTCCGTCTTAAATAAATAAATAAATAAAATAAAATAAAATAAAAAGATGTTTATCTTGCCACGTAAAGGACACAGATATGCACACCACTAGCAACATGTGGTGTAAACGTAAGGTGAAATTTACTGGGAAACTTACAGGCAGAACATCAGCAGACTATATGGATCCCACGTCATCTTGCTGTCTTGTGGATTTGTGTGCTTGTACAAGGTACCTCTGACTGAGAAATTAGGCTATAACAATAGGAGCTTCCTGGTCAATGAAACTAGTTTGTTCTAAAGGAAGAGCCTCTGGAGCTCAGCCACCAGCAAACCTGTTCTTCTGCTGAGCAAACACAGACCTGCTGAGGCAGCCTCTTGCTAAGTGTGGGAGATAAAATGAGCCTTCAGTGCCATCTGGATTTGTGTCTCCTTGTATCTGAGGTGTTTTGTAATGGGATCTGTTTTTCAGGCTATCTAGCCTGCCATTTTACCAGAAATGGAAGTCCTCTAAAGAATGTTTTAAGGTCAACAGAGTGCTTACCATTAGACTGCGCATAGAATAACATAAGCAAAGCTACACATTGCTGCTAGATCAATCTTCTTGACATTTTCACCTAGTTCATGTTACTCTCTGGCTGAAAAGCTTGCAGTCATGCCTCAATTGCTACCTATTAATGTAGGTAGGAATTCTGCAATCTCGTCCCAATCTGGCTCTCTGATCTCACCTTTATATAAATCTCCATCCTACTAAATTGAACTCTTTCATGTCCTTTAAGAGCACCAAGAAATGCTGCTGTCTTGCCTCTTCCCTCCAATTATCCAAGCCAGAAGTCTCATCTGAGACCTGAGACAAATTCTCCCTTCTCTCTGAAGTGTCCTCTGACCCTTCCTGTCCCTTGTGAACAATTTGACTGTGGAGCAGCAACAATGACTTTTTTTTTTTTTTTTTTTTTTTAAACAGGGTCTTGCTCTGTCGCCCAGGCTGGAGTGCAATGGTCTGGTGCAATCTCAGCTCACTACAACCTCCACATCCTGGGCTCAGGTGATCTTCCCGCCTCAGCTTCCCAAGTAGCTGGGACTACAGGCATACAATACCACACCAGGCTAATTTTTGTAATTTTAGTAGAGACGGGGTTTCACCATGTTGGCCAGGCTGGTCTTGAACTCCTGGACTCAAGTGATCTGCCCGCCTCGGCCTCCCAAAGTGCTGGGATTACAGGCCTGAGCCACTGCACCCAACCAATGATGACTTTTGACAGTACTCACCAAATTCGGATGCGCTCCCCACATCTCTCAGCATGCTTTGCAGTTGCGTTGGGGCTGTGAAACTAGCTCTAGCCAGGAGACCACAAAAAAGTGACATGTGGCACTTCTGGGCCCAAGGCACTTAAGAGTTAATATTTTTCCTCTACCCTTTATTTCACTACTGTGGCAACTGCATGTTCTAGATGGCATTGCTACAATATTGAGGAGAACCATCCTGCCCATGTTGAACACAATGTGAATGAGAAACCATGGAACTTTGAGAATCGATTTATGTCTGCAGCATTGACTAACCTATCCTTCTTCATGCAGATCTCCTTTCATTTGAACAATATAAAAGTATTAATAGATTATGTCTTGACTCTGACATTATCTTTTCTTTCTCTTACTCATTATTTTTGCCTGCCAAACATTGCCACCCCATCCTCTAAAAAAATACCCCTTATTCCAGAGGCACAATCTTTGTGGGACTGGTTATGTTCTTACACCCCACAGTTGACCAGTCGAGGGATCTGACCCAAGCCAGGCCAATGAGCTCCTCCCCATGATTTTTGACTTGGAACCAAGAGAGTCAACTCAGACTTTTCTAGTGATTTGGAGGCCTAGGATATAATGCCAGCAGCTGCCAGCAGCCATGCCCTGACCTGTGGGGAAAGCAGGTCTGCAAGAGGATTGAGTTGACACAAGGCTGCAGAGACACTTATGACCCTACTTCTGATTGTTTCTGAGGCCTACACATGTCCTAAATCTTCTTCATTTTAATGTGCCAAACCTTTCTTGGACTTCTAGAGGCAGCAAAGCCCAGCTTGAGTTAGGTGCCTTGGACTGTCTGTTACCCAGGGTCTGTCACCTGCAACCTAGCAAGTCCAGCTGACATCTGTCTACTCTGTCCTGCAGAAGCATCCTCAAACCAGCAAACCAGGAGTGTGGAAAACTGTTTGTCTCTAAGGTTGCCCCCCAAGTGGTAATGCTCCTTAAGTCAATGAGATGCCCTGATCCACAGTCATATATGTTCCTATCAGACACCTTCTGCCTCTGTGTCAAAAAGAGATACATGGAATTTGGCTCCATAGAACCAAAAAGAATTGTTTGGAAAATGAAAGGAGTAGGAACCCTGAAGGCATAAAACCAGCCATGCAGAGGAAACACAACAGCAGGCTGGTTGTGTGGTGTTAATGGGTTCGATGAGACTGTCTTGAGAACAAATCAGTAGGACATCAAGGTTCAGACAATTATCAAAGTCCTACTTCAACAGGAGAGGGCTTTCTTTTAAATGTTTTATAATCAATGAAAACATTGCAGCAGATGCTACTGATGCCCACGCGCATCCCTTCAACCCACCCTCGAGATCACCTGCAATACCTGAGTCTCCTTCCCTGAGGGATTTCTCTGGCTGCACAGGAATACCAGGGAGTGGAAACCCCCAAGAGAAACTTTAATTCATGAGGGATGGGAATTGGTGGATAAACATATCTCTCCCTTTGGTAGGACAGGACAATTCTGAGGTGCGTTTTACAGTCTCAAAAAGAGCCCCTTTGGAATGAGCAGTTTCCTCTCTTCCCTGCACTTCTCCACTTCCTCACCATACTAACCACTGATTAAGAAACTGCTTACACCCAAATTCTGATCTTGGGAACTGTTTCAGGGAAACTCAAACGAACACAGGATAATAATGGTGATGGCATAATTTACATGCAGTAACAGTCACCTTTTTAAGAGTACACTTCTATGAGTTTTGATTAGCAGTTGTGTAAATACCACTATCTATCTATCACCACCCCCCAAAAATTCCTTGGTGTTCTCCTTGGTATTCAACCCCTCCACCTTCGCTACCATCCCCTCATAACCACTGATCTTCATTCCAGGATATCATATAAACAGAATTGTTCCACTATTTAGCCTCTTAGTTTATTTGAGTCTGGTGCCTTCCACTCACCAAAATGCATTAGAGACTCATCCATGTTGATATGGCCAGTCAGTCTATGAGTGCTTCCTTATCTGGTACAACAAGATGTTGCAAACTCATCTTGTGCTTTCCATGCTCCAGACCTGGAACCAGCCATTTCTACAAAGAGCCCTTTTGGTGGAGAATGGTACTTAGATACCAAGATCTGGGCATTAGGCCTGCTCATTGTTATGGAGCCTCATAGTGGAAGAGCTAGGGAATATATAAATCACACACACACACATACCCCAAGCATATCAGTATTTTATTGCATGGATATGTCATGTACTACATGTATTCATTCACCAGATGGAAGACATGATGGTTGTTTCCAGTCTTTGGAGGTTACACATAAGGTCATTACAAATATTCCATACAGGTTTTTGTGTGAATAATGATAAGTTTTTATTTCACTTGGGTAAATATCCAGGAGTGGGATTGCTTGGTCAAATGATACATTTATAAGACATTGACAAGTTGCTTTCCAAAAAGCAATGTAAAAGTGTTCCAGTTGTCCCACATTCTTATCAGTTCTTGGTATTATCTGTTTTTTAAATTTTAGCCATTCTGACAAGTGTGTAGTGTTATCTATTGTGGTTTTAATTTGCATCTCCCCAGTGATTAATTATGTTGAGCATTTTTTCATGTGTTTAATTGCTACTCATATATCTTCTTTGCTGAAGTATCTGTCAAATCTTAGTCCGTCTTAAAATCGAGTTGTTCTCTTATTACTGAGTTTTGAGCATTCTTAAAACATTCTTCAATTTCAAAATGAAAACTATTTTTTTCTGATTAGAAATGTAGTGTGTTCTAATTTTTAAAAATCAGGGAGCAGATAAAAAGCTAAAGAAAGTGAAAACAAATTAGAGAACTTTACCACCAAGAGGCAGAGACCCATCAAAGGTGGGTCATTTTACTGATGATGCTAAGGACCTTTCCAACATTACCCACACTGCTTCCAGCCCTCTGCTATAGGTGGGGTTTCCTCCTACACATAGGACCTCCAAGCTGGTGTGGCCCATGTGATCTGAGGGGCAGACACAGACCCACTGCCAAGTTCCACTACTATGGCCAAGCCTCATTACTATGGCCAAGCCTCTGCTTCAAGATAAGGATGTGAGCCATGCACAGTGGCTCTCGCCTGTAATCCCGGCACTTTGAGAAGCAGAGGTGGGCAGATCACTTGAGGTCAGGAGTTTGACACCAGCCTGGCCAACATGGTGAAACCCTGTCTCTACTAAAAATACAAAAGTTAGCCGGGCATAGTGGTAGATGCTTGTAATCCCAGCTACTCGGGAGGCAGAGGCAGGAGAATCGCTTGAACCAGGGAGGCGGAAATTGCAGTAAGTCGAGATCACACCACTGCATTCCAGTCTGGGCAACACAGCGAGACTCCATCTCAATTTAAAGAAAAAAAAAAAAAAGGCCGGGTGAGGTGGCTCATGCCTATAATCCCAGCACTTTGGGAGGCCGAGGTGGCGGATCACGAGGTCAGGAGTTTGACACCGGCCTGGCCAATATGGTGAAACCCCATCTCTACTAAACATACCAAAATTAGCCGGGTGTGGTAGCGCGCACCTGTAGTCCCTGCTACTCAGGAGGGTGAGGCAGAGGAATTGCTTGAACCCAGCAGCCAGAGGTTGCAGTGAGCCAAGATTGCACACTGCACTCCAGCCTGGACAACAGAGTGAGACTCTGCCTCAATTAAAAAAAAAAAAAAAAAAAAGATGAGGATATGGTCTCTACACTTTTAGTACCTTTTCTCAGGTAGAAACTAGCAAACACCATTCTCTTAGCTCATATAAGCCTGTGAAATGGTGAAATCCAATTACAGTTTTGTTCTCTCTGATACGGATACCGAATGGAAAATCCTCTGTTCTGTAGTAAAACTATTTAATACCAGGCAAGCACTCTTTCCTTACAAAGAACAGCATCTCACAGAATTCTACAAATGTCATACATTCTTTCCTTGTTATGTGTCTATGTGTATTTATATATTCCCTGGCTCTGTCCACTATGAGGGCCCCTTAGCAATAAGCACACCTAATGCCCAGATCTTGGTATCTAAGTATCATTCTCCACCAAAAAGGCTCTTGAAGAAATGGCTGGTTCCAAGTCTGGGGCATGAAAACCACAAGATGAGTTTGCAACATCCTGTTGTATCAGATAAGGAAGTGCTCATAGACTGATGGCGCATATCAAGAGGACCCAAAAGTCAGCTTGAATGGAATTTCTTTTGGCCAACTCTGGGACAATTTGAACATCAAAACAAATAATGATAGCAACATATGACATCCCACTAAATAAAACAGAAATTCATAAATCCGTATTATATAAATAGATATATAGAGCGGGAGAAGACAAAAACCCTCCTTGGAGTAGAATGCCAGCTAGTAAGTGTAAAAGGAGTGATGGAATTAGAATACTGCCACTTGTCAATCATTATGCTAATAATTCAGGCATGAAACATCAACCGATGCTAAAACTGGAAGGTGAAAGTTGGATGAGAAACAGGATATTTACACAGCCTCAAAGTTCCTCCCCATGAAGTAGTTATTCATGATAAAATGCAAAAGAGTAGTTTTGGTCAGGCATGGTGGCTCATGCCTGTAATCCCAGCACTTTGGAAGGCCGATGCAGGAGGATCACTTGAGATCAGGAGTTTGAGACCAGCCTGGCCAACATGGTGAAACCCCATCTCCATTAAAAATACAGAAATTAGCTGGGTGTGTTGGCAGGCGCCTGTAGTCCCAGCTACTTGGAAGGCTGAGGAAGGAGAATCGCTTGAACCCAGAAGGTGGAGGTTGCAGTGAAAAGAGATTGTGCCATTGCAGTCTAGCCTGGGCAACAAGAGTGAAACTTTGTCTCAAAAAACAAAACGAGAAAAAAAGAGCTTTGCCATCAGACACTATTAACCTCATTCTGGGACAAACTAACATTATGTGCTACCTAAGGGGGATGCAGTCAGTAAAGCTCTCACCATGACTGTGATATCTTTGCCAAAAATGCATAGCCTTGACTGAGTGCGATGGCTCACACCTATAATCCCAACAATTTGGGAGGCCAAGGAGGGAGGATTTCTTGAGGCCAGGAGCTCGAGACCAGCCTGGGAAACACAGTGAGACCCCATCTCTACATAAAAAAATTTTTTAAATACTAGTTGGGCATGGTGGTATGGAACCTGTTGTTCCAGTGGCCTGGGAGGCTGAAGCAGGAGGACGCTTGAGCCCAAGAGCTCGAGGCTGCAGTGAGCTATGATCAGGCCACTGCACTCCATCCCGGGTGACAGAGTGAGATCCTGTCTGTGAAGAAAAAAAAAAAAAAAAGAAAAAAAAGTATAGCTTAATCTAATCATGAGGAAGGAAACATCAGACAAGCTCAACTCAGAGACAAAATAACCGAGCAATTATTCTGGATGGACGGAAACTACAGAGATGCAACAACTAAGTACAATGTGTGGCCCTGGATTAGATCCTTTTGCTATTAAGGACAGTAACAAGATAGCAAAACTTGATGTTGTCTCTGGACAAACAGGAAATGGGAGTTCCCTGAACTATTCTTGAAATTTTTCTGTAAATTTGAAATTATTTCAAACTACAAAGTAAAAAGAAACAAAATACAGGCAGAGGAAAGCCAGAAGAGTGCTTGATTTATAGGCAGATGCAGAAATAGGACAGAATGCTTAATCTCTTCTTTGTGGCAGAAGGATGAAAGAAACGTCTTTAAACTAAAGTAGAAAAAGAAGGCAACCATGGCTGTAAAATATCAGTATTTCTTTTACATGCCTTTAATGAAAAATATTTCAGCAAATAAAATTTTTATTAGCAAAAATATAACAGAAATAGATCAATCAGGAAAGGAGGCGGGTCTACTAAGATCAGTATGATTATTGCCACCATCTCATAAACAACTATAGGTGGAAAGCAAGAGTTTAAAGTGGGTGAAATCACTTGCAGTTCAAAATCTACTAAAAATATAGCATTGTGGGCCTAGAGCCAGAAGATATTATTAGAATGGGTTTTAGTACCTATATTTATCCATATGGCACTTTTTTTTTCTTAAGAATCATCCTAGTCAACCTTTTCAAATTAAAGATATGCTTTTTAATAGGAAATCTGTGTCTCATCATAAAGATAGAAGAAAGTATGCCATGCCCTTAGCTGAGTTAATCTGGAGACAAACAGACTCTATTTCATAATTGCACAGTACACTATAGAGACATTGCTTATGGTACGTTTATTTCATGTGGTAAGTCATGTGCAAACATATTAATCAAGGAGCTTACAAACTGACAATGTATGGCCGGGTGTGGTGGCTCACGCTTGTAATCCTAACACTTTGGGAGGCTGAGGCAGGTGAATCACCTGAGGTCAGAAGCTCAAGGCCAGCCTAGCCAACATGGTGAAACCCTGTCTCTACTAAAAAATAAAAAATTAGCTGGGCATGGTGGTGCATGCCTGTAATCCCAGCTACTTGGGAGGCTGAGGCAGGAGAATCACCTGAACCCGGGAGGCGGAGATTTCATTGAGCCCAGATCGTGCCATTGCAGTCCAGCCTGGGCGACAAGAGTGAAACTCCATCTCAAAAAGAAAAAACTTGACAATGTATGTACTAACTCAAGATTGAACAACAGTATTCCCTTGTCGGTGGTTTTGCTACCTGTGGTTTCAGTTACCTGCAGTCAACTGCAGTTGTAAAATAGGTAAGTATAATATAATAAGATATTTTGAGAGACAGAGACCACAGTCACATAACTTTTATTACTGTATATTGTTATAATTGTCCTATTTTATTATTAGTTATTAACCTCTTGTGCCTAATTTATAAATTAAACTTTATCATAGGTATGTATGTATAGGAAAAAACATACTATATATAGGATTTAGTACTATATCTGAGGTTTCAGGCTACTAGATACTTGGGGTCTTGGAACGTATCCCCCATGGATAGGAGCGACTACTGTACTTCCATTGAAAATAACATGCGTGGCCGGGCGCGGTGGCTCACGCCTGTAATCCCAGCACTTTGGGAGGCCGAGACGGGCGCATCACGAGGTCAGGAGATCGAGACCATCCTGACTAACACAGTGAAACACTGTCTCTACTAAAAATACAAAAATTAGCCGGGCGCAGTGGCGGGTGCCTGTAGTCCCAGCTACATGGGAGGCTGAGGCAGGAGAATGGCGTGAACCCGGGAGGCGGAGCTTGCAGTGAGTGGAGATCGCGCCACCGCACTCCAGCCCGGGCGACGGAGTGAGACTTCGTCTCAAAAAAAAAAAAAAAAAAAAGAAAAGAAAATAACATGCGTACTCTCTCATATGGTCTTGATACCAGCTCAGAGAGGAGGTAAGAGCCATAGTCACTAGTTCAATTTTACAAATAAGGAAACCACATCTAAGCAAGGTGAAATGCCCTTCCCAAAGGTGATACTTACAAGTGACAGCGCTTAGACTCAACATGAGTATCTTATTTCTAAATTCCCTGCAATTTCCCTGAGTCCAGGCTCACTCAAAAGAACCATGAACCAACATTAATCTGTAACTCCATGATATCAAACCATTGTTCATATCTTTCACGTATGGCACAAAAACTCATTTATTCAATAATCGCTAGCATAAAGTACTCATATGTAACCCGTTTCTAAAACATTTAACTTTTATTGAAGTAACAACAGGTGCTTAGGCCAGGCATGGTGGCTCACGCCTGTGATCCCAGCACTTCGAAAGGCTGAAGTGGGTGGATCACTTAAGGTCAGAAGTTCAAGACTCAACTTGGTGAAACCCCTTCTTTACTAAAAATACAAAATTTAGGTGGGCGTGGTGGCAGGTGCCTGTAATCCCAGCTACTCGGGACACTGAGGCAGGAGAATCACTTGAGCTCAGGAGGCAGAGGTTGTAGTGAGCCGAGATTACACCACTGCACTCCAGCCAGGGAGACAAAGTGAGACTCCATCTTAGAAAAAAAAAGGCCAGGTGCATCGGCTCACACCTGTAATCCCAGTACTCTGGGAGGCCGAGGTGGGTGGATCACCTGAGGTCAGGAGTTCAAGACCAGTCTGGCCAACATGGCAAAACCCTGTCACTACTAAAAAATACAAAACTTACCTGGGTGTGGTGGCGGGCGCCTGAATCCCAGCTACTCGGTAGGTTGAGGCAGGAGAATTACTTGAACCCGGGAGGCAGAGGTTGCAGTGAACCGAGATCGTGCCACTGCACTCCAGCCTGGGCAACAGAGCAAGACTCATCTCAAAATTTAATTAATTAATTAATTTAAAAAGGTGCTTAAAATATTTGTTATTGACCAGACGTGGTGGTTCATGTCTATCATCCCAGCACTTTGGGAGGCCAAGGTGGGTGGATTGCTTGAGCCCAGGAGTTTGAGACCAGCCTCAGGAACATGGAGAAACCTTGTCTCTACTAAAAATACAAAAATTAGCAGGCATGGTGGTGTGCACCTGTAGTCCCAGCTACTTGGGAGGCTGACATGGGAGGATCAATGCCTGGAAGGTCAAGGCTGCAGTGAGCCGAAATCACGTCACTGCACACCAGCCTAGGAAACAGAGACCCTGTCTCAAAAAAAAAAAAAAGTTTGTTATTGATTATGTTATATGAGCTGAAGCACAAACTTTCTTCCATAATCTCCACATACATACTCCACAACTTTTGTTGACTAGCTGCTGTTGAGTTTAGACTGACATTCAGGATGTAAGGAAAACTGGTAAAATCAGACCAAGTTATAGCCCAGAATGTGTAACAACAAGTCTGATTATCTCTGGTCAGCTAGAAGTCCAAATCAGCACTCATAAAAGAAGTTCCAGACGGCTTCAGAACAAATAATGCGTTTTCAAAAAACATTTTCTAGAATGCTTAACTGATGTGGCCATCAAACTTGAAAGAAATTCAGTGGATTTGCATCACAGTTTGAAAAAAAAGGATCATCTAGCCAAGTCGGCCTGCCACGGTTTTCACATGTTTTTAATATGGCACAAGTAGACATAATGGGAGTGTCAGATGTGACTATGTCACTGTTTAGTCTTTAAAAGTGAATGATGTGGATTGGAGACTTATTTATTTAAAAGCTATTCATTCTACAAACATTTTACCAATAAAATGTTAGGCAAGGCACACAATCTAAGTGACTGTATCATTATTTATGTTAATGGTGGAAATTAAGTAAGTCTTGGTTAACATACCAGTGGCAATACCAAGCATACTGAGCGTCCTTGTAACCCAAAATGTTAGTTGTTTTAGGACATTTTAAAACATCAAGTCAGGCACCTTCTATTTAGGGCAGGCTGGGTGCTGGGGTTCATGCCTGTAATTCCAGCACTTTGGGAAGTTGAAGCAAGCGAATCACTTGAGGTCAGGAGTTTGAGACCAGCCTGGCCAACATGGTGAAACCCCATCTCCATTAAAAATACAAAAATTAGCTGGGTATGGTGGCGCGTGCCTGTGGTCCCAGATGCTCAGGAGGCTGAGGCAGGAGAATTGGTTGAAGCCAGGAGGCAGAGGTTGTAGTGAGCTGAGATCATGCCACTGCACTCCAGCCTGGGTGACAGAGTGAGACTCCATCACAAAAACAAACAAAAAAAGGGACCAGGCATGGTGGCTCATGCCTGTAATCCCAGCTACTCAGGAGGCCAAAGTGGAGAGATTGCTTGAGTTCTGGAGTTCAAGACTAACCGGGGCAACATAGTAAGACCTCTTCTCTTTAAAAAAGAATTTTTTTTTTTTTCAAAATGTAGGAGAACTAGGTGAAAAAGTGGTGGTTGAGAGTAGAGGAAGGAGGTGACGGAGAGTAATGTGAAAGGAGGAAGAACACCTGGAAGAATACAGAATTAAATATAAGCCTGATCACATCATTTGTTTGCTCAAAACTTTCCAAATGCAGAGAACAACATCGTTGGTTTCCTATCCCAAGGTTATCACTCTTTCCTGCAGATAGAAGTGCCTCCCACCACAAATAATGAAATACCAGATGCTCACCTTCCCAGCAGTCTGTGCAGCTTGGCCCCTGTGTTTGGGTTCTGGCCAATGAGAGATGAAGAATTCTTACAGAAGCTTCTGGAAAAGACTTTCCTCTTTAACAGAGATAAGGCCTATTTTTTCCAAGCCACTGAACATGATTGTGTGAGGGTGCGATGCTTAGAACTGCCACAGCTATTGTGAGTATAAGGGGAGATAACATGGGACCAGAAAAAGAGATATCATAAAATTGAGAATGGCAGAGTGAAAAGATGAAAAGGTGAACCAATCCAGGTACCACACTTCTCATTATGTAAAATTTTCAGACTTCTGCTTAAGTCTATTTTTTTTTGAGACAGAGTCTCATTCTGTTACCTAGGCTGGAGTACAGTGGCGTAATCTTGGTTCACTGCAACCTCTGTCTCCTGGGTTCAAGCAATTCTTGTGCCTCAGCCTCCTAAGTAGCTGGGATTACAGGTGTGTGCCACCATGCTTGGCTAACTTTTTGTATTTTTAGTAGCGATGGGGTTTCACCACGTTGGCCAGGCTGGTCTCGAACTCCTGACCTCAGGTGATCCGCCAGCCTTGGCCTCCCAAAGTTCTAGAATTACAGGCATGAGCCAACATGCCTGGCCTCTTAAACTCTTAATAATCTGTCCCTTCTTTACTTATCCAAGCTTATCTCCCAGCACTTTTCTATTTTCTACTCTTCAGTGTTTTCAATTCACCAGTCAAAAATTCTCTCTAATCCCTTTACCCTCATTTCTGACTGGAACCCTCTTGGCTCTTACCACTCCTACTTTAACTGGCCACTATGCTCATCCTCATCCAGGGAAATATCATTTCCTCATGGAAGCCTCTACTGACCTCCCAGAGTGTGTATTTGTCACATTTTTGAACTCTCTAGAATAGTGCACTTCATAGGTATAGCACCGATCCCACTTTGTTGTAACTCCTTACCAATTTGCCTAGCCCGTGAAGATAGGGTCTGTGATTCTCTTGCATATCATTTTATTCTAAGAACCTATCATGGTATGTGGCAGTCATATCTGTGGAACACATAAACAGGTTGTAGGATACTGGGGGCAAAATAATTTCAAAGATCAATTAGAAAAAGGCAAACAACATATTTCAAAACATGTTGTACATTATAAATATGTACAATGTTTGTCAATTTAAAAATTAATAACCAGCTGGGCATGGTGGCTCATGCCTGTAATCCCAGCACTTTGAGAGGCCAAGGCAAGCGGATCACGAGGTCAGGAGATCGAGACCATCCTGGCTAACATGGTGAAACCCCATCTCTACTAAAAATACAAAAAATTAGCTGGGCATGGTGGCATGTGCCTGTCCAGCTACTTTGGAGGCTGAGGCAGGAGGATCTCTTGAACCCGGGTGGTGGAGGTTGCAGTGAGCTGAGATCGTGCCTGGGTGACAGAGTGAGACTCTGTCTCAAAAAACAAACGAACAGACAAACCAAAAAATTAATAACCATATTTCCCACTAGAAATATGCACAAAGACACAATAGGCAATTTCCAAATAGTCATAAACTGAGGAAAAGATGGTCAGTCCTGCTAATAATCAAGAAATACAATTAAAGGAATGATGTTTTATCATTTTTCACCACCGATAAAATTTTTCCAGTGTTGAGAATGTTGTAATGAAATGGACATTCTCATGTAATGTAGAAGCAAGTGGTGCAAATTCTATCACCTTTCTAACCAGAAACATCAATGCATAAAATATGCTTAACATTTAACCAAATAACTTCTTTAGAACATATTCTAAAGAAATAATCAGGCAATGTATAAAAATGTTTGCACAAAAATGGTCATCAAAGCATTGTTAAATACTAAAAAACTGTAAAAAAAACTAAATGTCCATCCATATAGGACTTGTACACCCATAGTTAAAATTATACAAAGCTTTTAAAAAGGATGAGGTTGGAAAAATCCAGATGCCTTCATATGGGTACACGTCCATAATATACATTATTTATTATTTGTTTCTGCTTTTTTTTTTTTTTTTTTTTTTTTTTTTTTTTTTTTTTGAGATAGAGTCTCACTCTGTTGCCCAGGCTAGAGTGCAGTGGTGTGATCCTGGCTCAGTGCAGCCTCCTCCCAGGTTCAAGCAATTCTCCTGCCTCAGCCTCCCAAGTAGCTGGGGACTACAGGTGCCCACCACCATGCCCAGCTAATTTTTATATTTTTAGTAGAGATGGGGTTTCACCATGTTGGCCAGGCTGGTCTCAAACTCCTGACCTCAAGTGATCAGCCCGCCTCAGCCTCCCAAAGTGCTGGGATTACAGGCATGAGCCACTGCACCTGGCCGAGTTTGGTTTTTTTTTGATTCCACATATAAATGGGATCGTACAGTATTTGTCTTTCTGTGCCTGTCTTATTTCACTTTGCATAACGTCCTCCAGATTCATCGATGTTTTCACAAATGACAGGATTTCCTTCCTTTTTAAGGTTGAATAGTATTCCATGGTGTATCTATACCACATTTTCTTCATCTATTCATCTATTGATAGATGGATAAAGAAAATGTGGTATAAATACACCATTTCTTGGCTATTGTGAATAATGCTCAAATGAACGTGGAAGAAAGATATGTCATTGACATACTGACTTCATGTTCTTTGGATATATGCTCAGTAGCAAGCCTGCTAGATCATTCTATTGTTAAATTTTTTGAGGAACCTCCATACTGTTTGCCATAACATCCAGTCATTAGTTTTAAATCTTTTCAGTCTGTGAATGTCCAATTTATATTTACAATGGTTAAGAAAGGCACACATTTTAAAGTGGTTCACTTAGGGTGAAAATTACAGTAATGCTTATGATTACTGGAAGCTTAAATTTACACACACACACACACACATCTAATTTTCCAAATTTTCAGCCATTGATGTTTACCTCATTAGTCATTTTTTTGCCTTTAAAAGTTTTATAAGTTTATTTTATAGTTAAGATGATTTAATAAAACTTTACTCATATGAAGAGAAATAAACTTTTTTTTTTTTTTTTTTGAGATGGAGTCTCGCTCTGCCGCCCAGGCTGGAGTGCAGTGGCCGGATCTCAGTTCACTGCAAGCTCCGCCTTCCGGGTTTACGCTATTCTCCTGCCTCAGCCTCCCGAGTAGCTGGGACTACAGGCGCCCGCCACGTCACCCGGCTAGTTTTTTGTATTTTTTAGTAGAGACGGGTTTCACCGTGTTAGCCAGGATGGTCTCGATCTCCTGACCTCGTGATCCGCCTGCCTCGGCCTCCCAAAGTGCTGGTATTACAGGCTTGAGTCACCGTGCCCGGCCCGAAGAGAAATAAACTTCTATAAAAATGATGATATGGGGGCCAGACCTGGTGGCTCATGCCTGTAATCCCAGCACTTTGGGGGACCGAGGTAGGTGGATCGCCTGAGGTCAGGGGTTCGAGACCAGCCTGGCCAACATGGTAACGTCCCATCTCTACTAAAAATACAAAAATTAGTTTGGCGTGATGGCACATGCCTGTAATCCCAGCTATTAGGGCGGCTGAGGCAGGCGAATCGCTTGAACCTGGGAGGCGGATGTTGCAGTGAGCCAAGATCACACCACTGCACTCCAGCTGGGGTGACAGAGCGAGACTCCGTCTCAAAAAAAAAAAAAAAAAGAAGATATGTCTGTTTTTTCTGTTTTTCTTTTTCCATTTAGATATTCCCAAAAAGAGAATAGACAAATTTAAAATGTGAATTTTGGCTGGGTGCACTGGCTCACCCCTGTATGTAATCCCAGGATTTTGTAAGGCCGAGGTGGGTGGATCACTTGAGGGCAGGAGTTTGAGACCAGCTTGACCAACATAGAGAAACCCCGTCTCTACAAAAAATACGAAATTACAAAAAATACAAGTTAGCTGGGTGCACTGGCACACCCCTGTAATCCCAGCTATTCTGGAAGCTTAGGCATGAAAATTACTTGAGCCCAGGAGGCGGAGGTTGCAGTGAACTGAGATTGTGCCACTGCACTCCAGCCTGGGTGACAAAGTGAGACTCTGTCTCAAAAAAAAAAAAAAAAAAAAGTAAATTTCACAGTAAAATGTGGAAAAAAGGGGGAATCTAGGAATGTATTGCTTTCCTTTCGATCACCTGGTTACAGCCCCATTTTCACTCTCACTTCTGAGGTGCCAGCTACTGCCAACACTTGAGTCTTTGGGGGATTCTGTAGCTTCTCAATTTTTTGCCATCAAGCTTAGGATTTAGTTTTCTTAATATTAATCTGCTTCACAGCTTCCCAAATTGTATTACTGTTGTTTTCTTTCATTCTGTCTCTTTTTTTTCTTTCTTTCTTTTTTTAAGAGATGGGGTCTCTGTCACTCAGGCTGGAGTACAGAGGTGCAATCATAGCTCACTGTAGCCTCAAACTCCTAGGCTCAAGTAATCCTCTTGCTGCAGCTTCTCAAATAGCTGGGACTACAGGCATGTGTCACCATACCCAGCTAACTTTTTTTTTTCTTTTTGTGGAGATGAGGATCTTGCTATATTGCCCATGCTGGTCTCAAACTCCTGGCCTCAAGTGATCTTTGTGCTTTGGCCTCTCAAAGTGCTAGGATTAGAGGTATAAGCCACAGGCCTAGCTTTCTTTCCTTCTCTTTATCCTTGTTAGTTTATGCTTTAAAATAACGTTGATGACAACAAATCTTTTTTGAATTGTTATTAGAGGTTTGGGGAGAGGGATGGAAATGCTTATGTTTAACCTGGCGTTTTCAAACAATGAAATGTGACAGTCCCTGTAGAGATTACAGCACAGCCTCCTGTTCAGTGCTGTTGTCCCTCCAAATTCATGTTTTTCTCACATGCAGAATACATTCTTTCCATCTCAACTGCCCGCAAAGTCTTAACTCATTTTAGCATCAACTCTGAAGTCTCATCTGATATCATCCAGAGCAGATATGGTAGAGACTCGAGGTACAATTCATCTTGAGGCAAAATTCCTCTCCAGCTGTGAATTTGTGAAACCAGTTAAGTTATGTGTTTCCAAAATACAATGGGTGGGACAGGCATAGGATATACATTCCCATTCCAAAAGGAAGAAATTGGAAGAGAGAAAGGGGTGATGGATCCCAAGTAAGTCCAAAACCTAACAGAGCAAATACCATGAGATTTTAAGTCTCAAAAATAATACTCGGCCCAGTGTGGTTGCCTCATGCCTGTAATCCCAACACTTTGGGAAGCTGAGGCAGGAAGATCCCTTGAGGTCAGGAGTCTGAGCCCAGCCAGGGCAACATAGTGAGACCCCCATCTCTAAAAATAATTTTAAAATTAGCCATGTGTGGACATGCACACCTGGAGTCACTGCTACTTGGAGGGCTGAGGCAGAAGAGTCACTTGGGGCCAAGAGTTTGATGCTACAGTGGACTATGATCATGCCACTGCACTCCAGCCTGGGCAACAGAGTAAGACCTTGTCTCCTAAAAAAAGAAAGAATACTTGTCTTTGGTTCAATGCTGTGCCCGACTGATCCACTGGGGTGCAGCTCTGCAAGCAGTATGCCCCTTTGGGCTTTGTGGAGTACCACCCAAGTGGCTCTCTGCAAGGGCCTACCCACCCACCTCTGCTGAGTGTCACACCCACCCGCAGTGGAGACAAGCCTTGTTCTCAGCCTGTGCAATCTGGGCCTGTGGTGGGAGAAGCAGCTCTGATGATCTCTGAATCACCTTTGGAGTCCTCCTTCCCTTTTCTTGAAGGATAATGCATGTCCGTAGGTTTCCTTCATTCCGTCCTGCTTTCTGTTTCCTTTCATCCCAGCTGGCAGGGTTTCCACTGGTACAATCCCGTGGCTTCTGTTGAGATGGTTGATTAGGTCTGTGGTTTGCACCCACACCAATCTCTTTATCAAAAGGTCAGTTATCCACACCCTTGGTGTTCTTTTCTGAATATCCTTTTTCATTTTTTACAATATGGACAGGCAGATAATGTTCCAATCTTGAAGCTGTGGTTCCTTTTTGCTTCACAATTCCTTCTTCAATTTATTTCTCACTTCTCAAATTTTACTTTAAAGCGGTCAGGAGGCATCCAGCCACTCCTTCAAAACTGCTTAGAAATCTCTACAGCTAAAATTAGCTGGGTGTGGTGGCGGGCGCCTGTAATCCCAGCTACTCAGGAGGCTGAGGCAGGAGAATCCCTTGAACCCGGGAGGCGGAGGTTGCAGTGAGCCGAGATTGTGCCATTGCATTCCAGCCTAGGCGACAAGAGTGAAACTCCGTCTCAACAACAACAACAAAAAAATCTCTACAGCTAAATATTCCACTTCATTTCTTGCAAGGCCTACCTTCCACAAAACGCTAGAGCATGAATACAATTTAGTTAAGTTCTTTGCCACTTTATAATAAGGATGGCCTTTCCTCCAGTTTTTGTTTTGTCTTTTTTTTTTCCCCAGAGACAGAGTCTCACTCTATCACCCAGGCTGGACTGCAGTGGAGTGATCTCAGCTCCTTGGAACCTCCGCCTCCCGGGTTCAGGTGATTCGCCCGTCTCAGCCTCCCGAGTAGCTGCGATTACAGGTGCCTGCCATCATGCTCTGCTGATTTTTTGTATTTTTAGTAGAGATGGGGCTTCACTATGTTGGCCAGGCTGGTCTCAAACTCCTGACCTTAAGTGATCCGCCCACCTCGGCTTCCCAAAGTGCTGGGATTACAGGGGTGAGCCACCATGCCCAGCCGCCTTTCCTCCAGTTTCTAATAGCATACTCCTCATTTCCACCTGAGACTGTAAGTGGTCTTTACTGTCTATATTTCTACCAACATCTTGTACATGACTATGTATTCTCTAAGAGGCAAGTTTTCTTTACAGCTCCCCTTTTCTTTCTGATCCTTCTCCAGAATCACCTTTAAAAGTCCGTTCACAGCAATCTAGGCTTTTTCTAGCATGTTCTTCAAAACTCTTCCAGCCTCAGGCTGGGTTTGGTGGCTCACGCCTGTAATCCCAGTACTTTGGGAGAACAAGACAGGAGGATCATTACAAACCAACCTGGGCAACAAAGTGAGACCTCATCTTTAAAAAAAAATAAAATCTAGGCATGGTGGCCTGCACCTGTAATCTCAGCTACTCAGGAGGCTGAGGTAGGAGGATTGCTTGAACCCAGGAGTTCAAGGCTGCAGTGAGGTATGATTGCACCACTGCACTCCAGCCTGGGTGACAGAGCAAAACCCTGTCTCTATTATCATTATTATTATTATTATTATTTTAGATGGAGTCTCACCCTGTCACCCAGGCTGGAGTGCAGTGGCGAGATCTCGGCTCACTGTAACCTCCGCCTCCTGGGTTCAAGCGATTCTCCTGCCTCAGCCTCCCAAGTAGCTGGGATTACAGGCACCTGCCACTATGCCCAGCTAATTTTTTTTTTTTTTGTATTTTTAGTAGAGACAGGGTTTCATCATGTTGAGCAGGCTGGTCTTGAACTCCTGACCTCGTGAT
Organism: Rhinopithecus roxellana; assembly: GCF_007565055.1. Classification (NCBI taxonomy): domain Eukaryota; kingdom Metazoa; phylum Chordata; class Mammalia; order Primates; family Cercopithecidae; genus Rhinopithecus; species Rhinopithecus roxellana. The sequence goes on from NC_044557.1 coordinate 24,393,300, forward strand.
TTGCCTGCCTCGGCCTCCCAAAATGCTGGGATTACAGGTGTGAGCCCCCGCATCTGGCAGACCCTGTCTCTAAAAACAAAACTTTTCCAGCCTCTACCCACTACTCAGTTCCAAAGCTGCTTCCACACTTTTAGTTACTTGTTACAGCAGCAAACCACTTCTTGGTATTAATTACTTAGTCAGCTGAGCCTGTCCTAACAATATACCACAGACTGGGTGGCTAAAACAACAGACATTTATTTCTCACAGTTATGGAGGCTGGGAAGTCCAAGATCAAGGTGCCAGCCAATTCATTTCCTCATGAGGAGACCATCTTCCTGGCTTGCAATCAGCCACCTTCTCACTGTGTCCTCACTTGGCAGGGAGAGAAGGAGCTTTGGTTCTCGTCCTTTTTTAAAAAAAAACAAAACGAAAAAACAGGGTTTTGCTGTCCCCCAGGCTAGAGCACAGTTTTACAATTATAGTTCACTGTAACCTCGAACTCCTAGGCTCAAATGATCCTCATTCCTCAGCTTTGAGAGTAGTAGTTGGGACTACAGACTCACACCAACACGCCTGGCTAAGTTTTCTGTAGAGACAGGATCCCACTATGTTGCTCAGGCTGATCTTGAACTCCTGGTGTCAAGTAAATCTCCTGACTTGGCCTCCCAAAATGTTGGGATGACAGGAGTGAGCCAAGTGCGTGGCTAATTTGTTTATTTATTCATAGAAATGGGGGTCTCACTGTGTTGTCCAAGCTGGTGTCAAGCTCTTGGCTTCAAGCAATCCTCCTGCCTTGGCCTCCCAACGTGTTGGGATTCCAGGTGTCGGCCACCACACTCAGCCTCTTTCTCCTCTTATAAGGGGTGTGTCCGGAATTTATTCCTTCAGGTGGGAACTTCAAGAATGAAGCTGCGGACCCGCACGGTGAGTGTTACAGTTCTTAAAGATGGCGTGTTCAGAGTTTGTTTCTTCAGATGTTCAGATGTATCGGGAGCTTCTTCCTTGTGGTGGGTTCGTGGTCTCGCTGACTTCAGGAGTGAAGCCTCAGACGTTCGCAGTGAGTGTTACAGCTCTTAAAGGTGGCACGTCCAGAGTTGTTTGTTCCTCCCAGTGGGTTCGTGGCCTTGCTGACTTCAGGAGTGAAGCCGCAGACCTTGGCAGTGAATGTTACAGTTCATAAAGGTAATGCAGACCCAGAGTGAGCAGCAGCAAGATTTATTGTGAATAGTGAAAGAACAAAGCCCCCACAGCATACAAGGGGACCCAAATGGGTTGTGGCTGCTGGCTGGGGTGGCCAGCTTTTATTTTCTTATTTGGCCCCACCCATGTCCTGCTGATTGGTCCATTTTACAGAGTGCCGATTGGTCCATTTTTACAGAGTGCTGATTGGTGCGTTTACAAACCTTTAGCCATTCACAGTTCTGATTGGCATGTTTACAATCCTTTAGCTAGACAGAAAAGTTCTCTAAGTCCACCCAACCCAGAAGCCCAGCTGGCTTCCCCTCTCCAGGGCACCAACCCCATTATGGGGGCCCCAGCCTTGTCACCTCATATAAACCTAATTGTCTCCCAAATGCCTTACCTAATACTATCACAATGGAGGTTAGGATTTTGTGTGAATTTCAGAGGGACACTAGCATTCAGTCCATAATAGGTTTCATCTGAAGGCTCCACTTAGGGAAGATCTATTTCCAGGTCTACTCATGCAGTAGTGGGCTGGATTCAGCTCCTTGCTGGTTGTTGGACTGAAAGCCCATTCCTTGGTGGCTCTTGGCTGGAGGCCTTCCTTCCTTGCCACATGAGTGTCTCCATACAGCAGGTCAAAGGCAGCAAGTGAGAAGGCAAGAGAGGGCATGTAAGACATGAGCCATCGTCTTTTTTAAAATCTAATCTTGGAGGTGCTATCCAACACTTTTGCCATGCTGTATTCCTTAAGAGCAAGTTGCAAAGTCCAGCCCACACTAAGGAAGGGATTACGGAGGGTTTGAATACCGGGAGGTAGGGATCATTGGGGCCCATTGTAGAGGCTGCCTACCCAGTGTCTTCTAGTTACATCCTTATCTTTTTTAAAATTAATTAATTAATTAATTTTTTTGAGATGGAGTCTTGTTCTGTCTCCCAGTCTGGAGTGCAGTGGCGCGATCTCGGCTCACTGCAAGCTCTGCCTCCCGGGTTCATGCCATTCTCCTGCCTCAGCCTCCTGAGTAGCTGGGACTACAGGTGCCCGCCACCACGTCTAGCTAATTTCTTGTTTTGTATTTTTTTGTAGTAAAGACGGGGTTTCACTGTGTTAGCCAGGATGGTCTTGATCTACTGACTTTGTGATCTGCCCGCCTCAGCCTCCCAAAGTGCTGGGATTACGGGCGTGAGCCACCACGACCGGCCATCTTTTTCTTTTCTTTTTTTTTTTTTTTTTTAAGAGTCAGATTCTTACTCTGTTGCCCAGGCTGTAGTGCAGTGGCATGATCGTAATTCACTGTAACCTCAAACTCCTGGGCTCAAGTGATCTTCCTGCCTCAACCTCTGAAATAGCTGGGATTATAGGCATGTGCCACTATGTTCAGCTAATTTTTAAATTTTTTGCAGAGGCCGGGCGTGGTGGCAGATCACTTAAGGCCAGGAGTTCGAGACCAGCCTGGTCAACATGGTGAAACCCCGTCTTTACTAAAAATACAAAAATTAGCCGAGCATGGTGGTGTGTACCTGTAATCCCAGCTACCTGGGAGGCTGAGGCATAAGAATTGCTTGAACCCAGGAGACAGAGGTTTTAGTAAGCCATGATCATGCCACTGCATTCCAGCCAGGTGACAGAACGAGATTCTGTCCCAAAATTGTTTTTTTCTTTCTTTCGTTTTTTCTTTTTTCTTTTGCAGAGAAGGAGTCTTGGAGTCTTGCTGTGTTGCCCAAGTTGATCTCAAACTCTTGGCCTCAAGTAATCCTCCCACCTTGGTTTCCCAAAGCACTGGGATTGCAGTTGTGAGCTGCTGCACCTGTCCTTGTCTTGAACTTTACTTATGACTATGTTTTCCTGATAGTACCTGGGATTTGACTTTTGCCCCTAGGCCATTTCTTATTGAGAGTTTTGTTCTCTGGAGAACTAGGAATGAAAAGTAGTTTTATTTCAGATCCTGCAAGTCCTGGTTTCTTTATTGCTTCTACTAAATCCTGATGAAAAATGGAACAGTTTCTTTTTTAGTTCACTGCACTTCTCTGGTACTATATCATAGGCGTACAAAAGGAACCATTCCGCCCTTTCACCATTCTATCTGGAAATCTCCACAGCCAGATCCACATGTTCAATAGGTACCTTCTCTAGCTTTCACATAACTGCAGACTAGTTTAGCTAATTGTTCTTCTAATACGTAAATCAATCCCCCTTTTCTCCAGCCTGCAATAACAGTATCCTCAATGTTCTTTATTTTATTTTATTTATTTTGAGACTGAGTCTCTGTCACCCAGGCTGGAGTGCAGTGGTGCATCTCAGCTCACTGCAACCTCTGCCTCCTGGGTTCAAGCAGTTCTCCTGCCTCAGCCTCCCGAGTAGCTAGGATTACAGGCACGCATCACTATGCCCGGCTAATTTTTGTATTTTTAGTAGAGACAGGGTTTCACCGTGTTGACCAGGCTGGTCTCGAATTCCTGACCTCCTCCCAAAGTGCTGGGATTATAGGCGTGAGCCACCAGGCCCAGCCCTGCTCACTGTTCTTTAATAGTGTTCTTCAATAACAGACTCAAGGTTCTTCCAGCTTCCGTCCTCCACCTGATCCCAAAGCCCCTGCCATGTGTTTTAGGTTTCTATTACAGTAGGAATCACCCTGTTGATTTCTATTACCCCACTTCTAGGTATGTAATTATGTTTCAGTTATATATTGCTGTATTACAAACCACACTGAAACACAGTGACTTAAAACAACAACGTTCACTTTTTTTTTTTTGCTAAAAATTTTGCTATTTGGGCAGGGTTTGCTGCAGAAAGCTCATCTCTATTCCAGATGGTATCAGCTGCGGCAGCTCAACTAGGGCTGGAGCAACCACTCTCAAGATAGTTCACTCAGAGGGCTGGCAAATTGATACCGGTTGTCTGCAGAGCTCAGCTGGGGCCGCAAGCCAAACACCTGGATTCTCCTCCATGTGGGCCTCTGATCATGGTCAGAGGGAAACCAGTGAACCTCAGGATTCTTTAAGAGCTGAAAATCAGGGAGATGTTGCACAACCATGTGAATATACTTAACACTACACTTAAAAATGGTTCAAATGGAAGGCTTAGGTGAAATGGTTTATGCCTATAATCTCAGCACTTTGGGAGGCTGAGGCAGGAGGATCGGCTGAAGGCAGGAATTTGAGACCAGCCTGGGAAAAAAATTTAAAACTTAGCCGGGTGTGGTGGCAAGAATCTGCAGTCCCAGCTGCTCAGGAAGCTGAGACAGGAAGATTGCTTGGGCCCAGGAGTTCGGGGCTGCAGTGAGTTATGATCATGCTACTGTACTCCAGCCTGGGCAACAGAACGAAATCTGGAAAAACAAACAAGTAGGCTGGGTGCAGTGGCTCATACCTGTAATCTCAGCACTTTGGGAGGCTGAGGTGGGAGGATCACTTGAACCCAGGAGTCTGAGACCAGCCTGGGCAATACAGTAAAACCCATCTCTAAAAAAAAAAAAGAAAAACCAGCCTGGCCAACATAGTGAAACCTCATCTCTACTAAAAATACAAAAATTAGCCAGACATGGTGGCACACGCCTGTAGTCCCAGCTACTCAAGAGGCTGAAGCAGGAGAATGTCTTGAACCTGGGAGGTGGAGGTTGTGGTGAGCCAAGATGGCACCATTGCACTCTAGCACTCCAACAGAGTGAGACTCCATGTCAAAAAAAAAAAAAAAAAAACCAAAGTGGTGAAGAAGGTAAATTTCATGTTATGTGTCTTTTGCCACAATGATAAATTAATAAATAAAAAAATCAGGGGAAGATGGAGAGGAGCTGGAGGTGAGTACGCACGCACGGGGTGAGGGAGAGAGAGATGTCAAGGATGACAAAAACCAATAAAATACAGCCCCTCTGGCCTCAAGAACTTCTTTGGCTCAGCCGAAGGGTTAAGAGACAATCACAACACACGTGGTAGATACTGCAGCTTTCTGCTGCAAAGCTGACATAGGTACAAAGCTCATGCCATGCAAATTGCCTCAAAATAGACCTTCAATGTCTGCAGTTCCCAAAGGCAAACATTTAAGACATAATTATAGGTTTGGATTTCTTAAGGCAAGCCTCGAAATGAACACTGCCAGAGAAACAACAGTGAGTAATAAAAAACTACAGGTGTGTGTACAATATTACCCTTTCAAGGTAATCTCGAAGGTCAGGCAATACGGTGGGTAGAGTGTTAGGCTGGGGAGAAAGAGGACTTTTCTGGTCTTCAGCACAACTATTACAGGATATAAAATCCCTTGGTTAGAGTGAAATTCCGTTTCAAAAAAAAAAAATCCCTTTGTTGTCTTATAATTCTCAGGATGCCTGGGAACTGTTGCTACTGAGGAGATCTTACTTTGGAATCTTTTTTTAAAGTCATAAGCAAGTTGTAATTATCATTTATACCCTGATTGAAGGTACATTTTCCTCCCCCAAACTCAAACTCTTTGCCTTCAATCACAAAGTTTTACAAATAGCAAAAGTCTGTTTACAGATTTTCCTTGAGTTTTATTGGTAATACATTATTGCTCTTTCAAATAACTCTATTCTTCATGGAAAGGACAAAAAGCAGGAATCTCTTTTCCTGACATATTATCCCAACCCCATACGTTTTTCTGAAAACACCCTGAATGTCACTCGCACCACTGACTATATAGTATAGCCACTCCTGCATCAGTGTCGATTTTATTGTCTGAGACGTCACATTCAATGGTGTGATTTTTTTTTTTTTGAGACAGGAGTTTTTGTTTTTTGTTTTTTGTTTGTTTGTTTGTTTGTTTTGTTTTTTTTTGAGACGGAGTCTCGCTTTGTCACCCAGGCTGGAGTACAGTGGCGCGATCTCGGCTCACTGCAAGCTCCGCCTCCCGGGTTCACGCCATTCTCCTGCCTCAGCCTCCCGAGTAGCTGGGACTACAGGCGGCCGCCACCGCGCGCGGCTAGTTTTTTGTATTTTTTAGTAGAGACGGGGTTTCACCGTGTTAGCCAGGATGGTCTCGATCTCCTGACCTCGTGATCCCTCCGTCTTGGCCTCCCAAAGTGCTGGGATTACAGGCTTGAGCCACCGCGCCCGGCCTTGAGACAGGAGTTTTGCTCTGTTGCCCAGGCTGGAGTGCAGTGGTGTGATGTTTGTTGGCTCACCACAATCTCTGCCTCTTGGGTTTAAGCGATTCTCCTGCCTCAGCCTCCTGAGTAGCTGGAACTACAGGCACCCACCACCAGGCCTGGCTAATTTTTGTATTTTCAAAAATGGGGTTTCACCATGTTGGCCAGGCTGATCTCAGACTCCTGACCTCAGCTGATCCGCCCACCTCGGCCTCCCAAAGTGCTAGGATTACAGGCATGAGTCACTGCACCTGGCCTCAATGGTGGGATTTTTATCTTTTACTGTTTGAAACCTTATCAGTTGTTCCATTCTGCACAAGGTCTCTATCTAGGGTCCTCGCTGCAAAATCATGACTAAAGACCACTGCTAGGCCGGTGGCTCATGTCTGTAATCTCAGCATTTTGGGAGGCTGAGGCAGGTGGATCACCTGAGTTTGGGAGTTCAGTACCAACCAGCCTGGCCAACATGGGGAAACCGTGCCTCTACTAAAAATACAAAAACATTAGCCAGGTGTGGTGGTGTGCTCCTGTAGTCCCAGCTACTGGGGAGGCTGAGGCAGGAGAATTGCTTGAACAATTCTCGCCTGAGTGAGACATTTTTTTTTTTTTTTTTTTGAGACGGAGTCTCGCTCTGTTGCCTGGGCTGGAGGGCAGTGGCCGGTTCTCAGCTCACTGCAACCTCCGCCTCCCGGGTTTATGCCATTCTCCTGCCTCAGCCTCCGAGTAGCTGGGACTACAGGCGCCCGCCACCTCGCCCGGCTAGTTTTTTTTTTTTTGTATTTTTTAGTAGAGACGGGGTTTCACCGTGTTAGCCAGGATGGTCTCGATCTCCTGACCTCGTGATCCGCCCGTCTCGGCCTCCCAAAGTGCTGGGATTACAGGCTTGAGCCACCGCGCCCGGCTGAGACATTTTCTTAAACAATGTTGCCTGGGCAACAGAGTGAGACTCTCAGAAAAAAAAAAACTGCCAAGACCCTGCCTAATGCCATTGGTGTGACTACCTGTTCTAAGACATCTCCACTGATTTAGTCCTTCCTGCTGGATCTTGGAAAAATCCAGTGATAACATTCAGGCCTGAGAATCAGTAACCCATGAGAATTAAAATGCTTATTTATTAAAAAATAACTGAGTGCCTCCTATGTGTTGGGCACTGTCTAGATGCTGGGAATACAACAGTGAATAAGCCAGACAAGGATCCTCTCCTGGAACTTATTTTTGTTTTTTTGTGACAGAGTTTCACTCTTGTTGCCCAAGCTGGAGTGCAATGGCGCAATCTCGGCTCACTGCAACCTCTGCTCCCGGGCAAGCAATTCTCCTGTCTCAGCCTCCCGAGTATCTGCTATTATAGGCGTGTGCCACCACACCCAGCTAATTTTTTTGTATTTTTAGTAGAACCGGGGTTTCATCATGTTAGCTAGGCTGGTCTCGAACTCCTGACCTCATGTGTTCGGCCCACCTCGGCCTCCCAAAGTGCTGGGATTACAGGCATGAGCCACCGTGCCCCGGCTGGAACTTATTTTTGTTTCTTATCCCAGAGATTTCTGACTTTTAACAATGGACAAAGTCCTGGCTTGGCTTAAAGACAAAGGAACCAGATTCTTTATTTGGAATTAAGCCATGCTTCCCTGGGTGGGGATAGGAGAGGTTCTCTAGGCATCCTGATATCACACAACATAGTCCACCTGCTCCCAAGTGAAGTCTGAGTGGAACTATTGACTACATTGTCATTTTTGTTAGGCCCATGCCAGGCTCCAAGAAGACCATGCCTTTCTGTGGACTATGCTCCATGACAGGCAACAATGGCCAAAGACACAGTGCTAGCATCATGGGCCACCAGGGGGTCCTAAGACCACCACTCACCTATATTGCTTGGGAAGACATTGCCCCCTCGTGGTTCCTCATGTAATTGAGGGAGAAGCTGGCAGTGCAAAGGGCTGCTAGTTAAGGCAATCAATACATCCAAACACGTGCAAACTTTCCAGGTTCACTGTCGCCTTGTCTCTTCTGAATGTCTTGGGTTGCAGTTTCAATAGACTTGGTTTATTTTCATCCAGGATACATGCTTGTTCCTCTTAGAGAGAAATCACATTATGACAGCAATTAAAAAACGTATTTTCCCTATGGAAATCTTCCTGTTTCAAAATCTCCAAACCGCCAAGATAAACCCAGTATGTAAATCCAAGTATCACTACTGTTTTTCTCATAATGCCCTTAAAGCAAATATTTTCCTTGCTTTCTATAATCGGAAAGAGGATTCTGAGAGTATCTTGGCTCCGTACCACTTTTTTTTGTCTTTTCTTTTTTTCCCCTCTTTGTGGAGAACGGGGGTCTCACTATGTTGCCCAGACAGGTCTTGAACTCCTGGGCTCAAGCAATCCTCTTTCCTCTATCTCCCTAAGTGCTGAGATTCCAAGTATGAGCCACCATACACTACTTTAAACTCCCTAAAGGGAGGGTCCTTATCTGCAATGCCCACAGCTGCCCCCACCCTATCCCCAGCAGCACTTAAATTAGTATAAAGAATGCTGGGGGGTGGGGAGAAACAGTTAAGCAAATACTGTAGTTAGAAACTTACTGGTGCAGGACAGGAGCCGCAGGCTGGGACGCAGAATTCCTGGGAGTAAGAAGTGGGGCAGAACCCACTGATACATGGAGTTCCACATTTACACATTTGTAGCAGTCAAATCTGAAAGTTTGACACAGTGGTTCCAGACGGTAATTCCATCTGTTTGGGAGGCCAAAAGCGGGAGGATCACTTGAGGCCAGGAGTTCGAGATCAGCCTGGGCAACAAAGTGAGACCCTCATTTTTCTAAAAAAAAAAACAAAAAACAAAAACCAGAAGCTTAAACGATCGAGTATTGAAAAGCTTTCTAAGGCCCGGGAAAAATGGAAGTTTCCTTAATAATAATGTTAGCTTCCATGTATTGTAAACCTAAACGAAGCAAGAATGAATACTGGGTGCTGTACATAGCTCTATCAACCTATAATCTCGAAAACGCTAGGAGACACATTCAGCTGCTCCCATTTAACGGACGAGGAAACAAGTACGCAATCCTGAAGTTGGTGCAAAGCCCAGGCCCCCTTTTTTCTTCAAGCGTGCGTCCAGCCTCTGAAATTCCTCTGTGTGGACCCCGAGCTCTGCCTGCAATGAGGAATATTCACTTTGCCAACAAGTATTTATTGAGTGCCTACTATACACCCGGTAGCTCGTTTAAATAGCCGTGGGATTAAAAAGATAAATAGGGTAAGTTTGTGGTTTTTTCTTCCAGGAAGGAGCTTTCTGAAGGTTGAGGGAAAGGCCAGGTAAACAATCCCAGAACAGTTGGGTGAGAGTTGGGAGAGGAGTCGGGGGCCGCGGGACGCCCAGGAAGCGAAGCGGGGAAGGCTCCGGGCGCGTCGCAGGACCCGCGCTGGAGATGGGTTTGAAGCCCTGTCCTGAAAAAGCTGGCCCGGAGTGGGCTGTCCCCGGTGTCCCTCGAGTTCTCATCCTGTCATTCAAGCAGCAGGGGAAGAACCGGGTCTGGTCGGGAAGGGTGGGCTTAGGGCCAGGGGTGCAAATCCCTTGGTAAAAGCCGGCAAACAAAAGTCGCACACATCCCAGCTCCCGGTCCTGGCCCCGGCGGGGTAGCGTCCCCGAAGTCCCGGGGCGCGCAGACGCCGGGGCCCCCGGGGGCCGAGGGAACGGCGGGACCCGACCTCCCCTGCTCTCGGCCTCCCGGGCCCTCGCCCTCCGACCAGCCGCCGAGTCGGGGGCTGGGGTCGCCGCTTCCGCCCGCGGCCCGCGGCCCCTCCCCGGCGCGCGCCATCCGGCCCCCGGCCCCTCCTCCCGCGGGGGGCTCCGTCCTGCGCCCCGTCCCTCCGGGCTGCAGCCGGCAGCCCACGTCCAGGAGGGCGGAGGGAGGAGAAGAGGCGCGGAGAGGAGGGAGGGGAGTGGGGAGGGAAGAAGACGAGAGAAAGGGAGCTGCTTCCATCCCGGACTTCCCAGAGCCTGCCTGGAGCGCGCACTCAGCGGCTCTCGGGTCCCAGCGTCCCAGCCGCCGCCCGCGCCTCTCCGCCCCGCTCCTCCTCCTCTTTCTCCTCCTCCTCCTCCTCCTCTCTCGGCACCCCTGTCCCCTCCTTCCAGCGGCTGCAGCCCCCAGCCCCAACTCTCTACGCTTACTCCTGGGACGCGCGTCCTCGCCCCATCCTTTGCTTCCTTCCTTCCTTCCTTCTTCCTTCCTCCCCTGGCTCCCGCCCTCCCTATCCAGGTCGCCCTCCCGGGGCCCGATTGTCTCGGTGCCCCGCTCTCGGCCCGCGCCCTGCCCCGTCTCTCCCTCGCACTTCCTGAGTCGCCCGCCGCTGCCGTCGCAGTCTCTCCGCGGGAGCCCCAGCCCAGCCCGAGCCCGAGCCCGACAGCCACTGCCCCGGCTCTAGCTCCAGCCCCGCAGCCCGCGGCGCCCGCCCGAGGGAGCCCCGGCGCCCGGGGAAGGCTACAGTGGGCGAGCGCGCCCTCGCCCAACCCCGCTCCCCAGCCCTGCCCGGCCCGGCGAGGAAGGACCGGGAAGATGAACAACGGCGGCAAAGCCGAGAAGGAGAACACCCCGAGCGAGGCCAACCTTCAGGAGGAAGAGGTACTGGGCGGCTGGGTGCAGTGGCGGGGGCGACCCGGGACCCAGTGCGGGCGGCCGGCGGGGCGCGGGCGCGGGCCCAGGGCGCGGCGGTGGAAGGTTTAGGCATGGCCGGTGCCCCGGACGCAGCCCCGCAGTGTGGCCCGGGGAGGGTGGATCTCGGGAGAGTGTGCTTTTGTGTCCACGCACGTCTGCGGGCCCCAAATTGCGTAACTCTAAGGACTTTTCGGAGACTTTTGTAAGTATAATGCTCAGCTTTGTTTGCCCGGGATTTAAAAGTGGAACCGAGAGCTGACTCCTGGGTGACCTCAGATGATCGGGACTCGGAGGGTCAGGACTTAGGGCTGGGGCTGGAAGTTGTGTGTGGATTCGGGGTAGCGGGGGGGCAGTTTAAGGAAGAAACTCGGGGAAAAGTTTTCATTAAAAGATACCTCTGTTCCCTGCCCCCTCCCTTTCCGTGTTAAAAGTTCTTGGTGAAATATCTTTCTAGCCGAGGGTTTTTGGATTAATAGATAACTCATCAGCCACATTCTTCTCTGCTGAGTCAAAGACCCCGAACCTGGGCGGTGAACGCTTGCGAATTTAGGGCCGTGCAGATGAGGGGAGCAGAATAAGAGGGTTAAAAACGCAGCAATTCACCAAATGCTCATCGAGGATATTTTCATAGGACTTTGACTTCTGAGCACGCATTTTAGGTGGTGCGTCCTCACGATGAAAGTTTTGTGACTGCGGAGCGTTCCTTCGGTGGAAACAAAATTGAGTAGATGTGGTCAGAAGGGGAGTCGGACTCAGGAACAAACGTTTCAGAATTCAGTAGTAGGATATTTGTGGTATCCTACCAAATGACTGTTTCTGCAGGTACATTATCTGGAGTCCAAGAAATTACTTCTGGCGTACTTTTTAACATCCCACACAGTTGAGTTCTTAAACATTCTAGAGGAACTTGAGAGTGTGTGCAGATGCAGGAAAGTGCACGTCTCAATATGACCCGAAAAGATTCACACAGGTATTGCATCCTGATATAGGTGAACACAGAAGGTAAACGGATTCTAAAGCGTTAGGATGTTGAGATCATTGTTGAAACACTGTTGTGTGCAAACTTCAATTCTGATAGTGAAACCAAAATTGCAGAGGAATTCATTAATACATACAAGTTCTCTGCACATTGTCCACTTGGAAAATGGGAACTATTTAGGTGGAGAAGGTAGAGGAGCGAGACTGCCAAACAGTGCAAAATAGGAGATTTTACTCTCTTACCTAGTTGTATGGTAGTGAAAACCTAGATGAATTGCAGTCAGTCAAAAATTGCTTTCTCACCCGAGGACATTTTATATTTTATTATAAAAGACTATTGAAGAGTTGTTTACATGCATGTTTTCTAATTACAAGTGTAGGAATGCTACTGGCGTTTCTTTTTTAAAGCAATGGAGAGTTGAATGGTATGTTCTGACTTTTTTTCTTGAGCTTGCTGCTTTACTATTTATTTTCCCTACCACTTAAAAAAATTTAAAAATCATGCTTTTTAAAATTTGCTTTTTTAGGAATTACTATATTTAACTAATTCACTTACCATATCAAAATAATTATCGCTTCAGAAATCTTCCTGTTTCAGCTAAATGTGCAATCTGTTTGCTTTTCAGGGTTAGAATATTATATCAAACCATCTTTCTTTATTTACCCAGTTGAGAAAACTTTTTTTTTTTCCTTTTGATAGGTAGCAAAAGAGGTTCAATGTCCTAAAAATCATACCCACTTAAGTATAGAAAAGTCACATTTTTCCACTTGACTCATCTTAACAGCTGCCAGGACCGAGGGATTGCCTGCCCTGTTCCTGGACGCTCCTCTGTCCTTGCGAGGTTGTGTGTAATAATTGCTGTATAATCGCGGACCATTGCAGTACAGTTGCTGCCTCTTACTTGTCCTGTTACCTGACAGTGTTCCTTTTCAGGTAGGAATGGCATGTGACTCTAGAAAGTATCGATATTTTTAGCAAAACACTTGTGTAAAAAATAAGGGGACTGGTAGGAAGATTTCAGAACCCAAGTTGTTGAAGAGATGTCGTGTACAAGACAGATAAGACTGTGAAGAGAGGGGGGTTTATAATGTCAGAAATTCAGGAAAAGAAACTAAGGTGGCCTGAATGATCTGGGTAATTTTGCCTTAATTTCCTATTTTTGGTTTATATTTTGTTCTTGAAAAACTCTTAACTTCTTTTTTGTTTTTTTTTCTTTCTAACTCTGAGAGCCACAATTAAAATAAATAGGGTATTTGGTGAGTGCCATTAATGAGCCCGGCATTACACAAAACCACTACATTGACCCTTTCCCTGCCCACCCATCGTATCAGCAACTTGCTCTTAAACACATTTAAAAACCTTGGCAGTGGACTCCGGTAAACAGAACACACATATACAATATATATATATATACACACACACACACACACACACACACACACACATAATGACAAGAGAGGAAAAATGTGTTTTCTTTTAATTTCTGGTGGCCATTGAACTGACATGGAAAAATGAGTCCAATCGTCATTAAGGGGAAATAGTTTATTTCACAGATCATGAGGGTGGTTTCCGCTTTCTCCACATTGTAGAATCCAGGTTTGTTTTTTTCTGTGTTTCTAGTTTTGAAACGAATTCCTTTTATCAACCAGTGTATTTTAGCTGCTTTTGAGAGTTTCTAATGCTTACCCTGAAATAATTGCTGAAATTCCTCTTTGGTTCTAATTGTATAGAATGAACAGTTCAGGATCTAGGAGAATTTTTTGCAGCTTTTTAGGTTTGGAAGTTTTTGAGAACTTGGGCAGAACATGTGTTAATACTTCTACTTTAGATAGCATTGAAAACTTTGAGGAAAAATAATTTTAGGATTTGGCTAGCCAGTTGTGTAAGAGAGATGATACATTTAGCTTTCCGGTTTTTAATGTATTACATTAAATACGTGTATAATACACGTATAATGTATTATGCGTGTGTGTCCCCTAAGCAAGTTGTCCTGTAAAGGCTAATCAGTTGTCAAAATCTCAGATTTACAAGGTTTGTTTATATAGTTTAGAGTATCATACCATTTCTTATGTTTTACAATTGATAAAATGATTCCTAAAATTTCTCTAATTTTGCAATCAGACTTTATAAAAATTAATATATAAGTAATAGATCCATAATTGTCTTGGCTAATCAGTTATAATTTGAGTTTAAAGTATTTTCAAATATATGAAGACCTTTTCTGTCTTATAGCTAGAAGTAACTTATTTGTTGGTCACTGAATTTTCAAAAGAGAAATTTAGATTAAATAATGTGATTTGGTTTTTATTTCTACTTTTATCCATGTCATTGAGTACTTTTCAGGCCGATTATAAAACATCTTTAAAAGGCCTTTTATTATATTGAAGCTCTGGTGTTAATTTCTCCTTAAATTGCTTTGAATTGACTTGTACTTACAGTAAAACTAAAGAAGCAAAAAACATGGAAGTGTTGGAATATTGATCAAAAAGATGTGCAGAAATCATGTAAAGTCAGTTCTTCAGAGGTTAATACAAACCTTTACTTTGCATTCCTTCTTTTAAAGTGTTTACTAATTTTGCCAAAATACTGGGGTTGTAAAGAAAATTGTTTCTTACAATTGCTACAGAGAGGGTAATGTCAGTATCAGGCAACCTCAAATTTTCATTGAGCATTAAAGTCAGTCTACATTATGACTTCAGGAAGGTACAGAATGGTTTTATACAATTTAACCAAGATTGGGGATCTCTGTTATTCCGAGTCCAATAGTCCAATTCAATGCAATAAACATATATTTCAATTGTAGACTAGGATTTGGTGACAACTGATGCTCCATGACCCCTGCCAGTACGGCGTGCACTTTTGAGTTATTTTTTCAGTAGTGGTTTAAACATTTCCCTGATAAACCCTTGTGTGTATCTGCAGGCTTCTTCGTTGCCAGTAGCATTTAGTTTTCAGATGGGTAGTTTGGAAGGGGTGGAAGCTCTTTTCTGGAGATGCTTTCATATGATTTTTGTAGGTTCATATTAATTTTTGCTTTACAGATAAAAGTGTTCAGTGCTGGTGATAAAGCAATAAAGTGGGTACTTTTGTGCAGAGCGGTGGTGATATAAATTAGTGTAGCTTTTCAGAAAGGACTGACACTATCAAAATGTGTTCAGGCCCTTTGATTTAGTACTTTTATTTTTAGAAATTTACCCTAAGGAAACAGTATCAAAGATTTATATATAGGAATGATTTTTGCAGAGTGACTTATGACAGTGACAATTCAGAGGCACTCTGTATCTAACATGGGAAATTGCTAACGAAATCATTGTATAATTCCAGAAGGGGAATATTATGCAGCCACTAAAGGTTCCGTTTTTAAAGAGAAAAATACATGGGTTATAAAATATGTATTATACATATGTAGTTATATACTATTCTCTGTGTTCTGGAGGTCAGAAACCTGAAGTCAAGGTGTTGGCAGGGCCATCGTGCTCTCTAAAGGCTGGAGAGGAGAACCTGTCCTTACCCCTTTGAGCTTCAGTGACTCCAGACATTCTGAAGACTATATTTTTATTCTCATGTAATATTAAATGAAAAGAACTGATTTTAAAGTTTTATACTGTGTGATGCCAGTTCTCAAATAAATATATTTTCATAAAACGAAACATTAATAAAATGTATCTGGTAGATTACAGATCATTGCTGTTTACTTTCTGATGCTTTTCAGTGTTTAAGTTTTCTAAAATGATCACGTGAACAAAAAGAATTAAATATTTTTGCTTTGAGGGTTTCCTTGAAATTGCGATATTCATGAAACCAAGGTTGGTCACATTTAGTTTTGCTCACAAACCTGGCGGCGAGAATCAGGCCTGCCTTGTTCCTCAGACACAGTGTTCCTTAGTACCGTTAGTATTTCTCTTATTCATTCCCTTATCCTGATGATGTTGTGACGCTCTTCCAGAGTCCATCCTTACACCATACTGCTGGGCCCTCCAGTGCCACGAATCCTTCAGTGCTCCTTGGTACTCCACAAAGTCAAGTGCGCACATGGCTTTTGGGATTGCCCTCACCTACCTGTGTACTGTGATCCCTTGCTTCAGCCTCAGTCTTCCTCTTCCGTTTTCTTAATCTGGTCTGAGCTGCTTTCAAGCCAGGATTCAAGTTTTTCAGCCTACATTTTTGCAAGATCCCCCTCGCCTGAATGTCCCATCCCATAGAGATGATTTTTCCTTAGAATTTCAGTAAATTACTTTCTGTTATGTTCATTTAACTCCTGGTTATTATTTTTTCAGGTATTTATTTTGTATGGGTCTGTGCCATTTTACAGTATTCCCAATGCTCAACACCTACCCCGGCACCAGGTAAATCCCCTCTGTACACATCCACACTTACATATATACACATGTATAATTCTTTGTAAATGTATATGAAATAGCCTTATCGGTGAGGTTGGTGATTGAGTTTGTATAGGTAATCTGTTAAGAAGCAGCCACTCGTTTAATGTTGAGGATCCCTTCTGCAGTCTGCACTGGGAATTAGAGAAGGCGTGGATGGATCCGCTGGAAAATTACTTCTATCCCTTTGTCATCAGGAACCTCCATTTGCCAGCACAGGTGAGCCTGCCTGGTCCATCAGATAGCCACTGTCAGTGTGGGACTGCTTGTCCCAAGGTGCATTTGAATTTTCACCATTAGAATTTGGTTTCTGCTGTGGAATTCCATTTGACCTTTTGGATGAGGGCTTCCAGAAACCTTGGTTAGGTGGAAGAGCACGGAGCTCCCTGTGTTCCCAAACAAGCCTGCTCTGTGTGACAGCCACTTTGGAATGTTTGTGTTCAGTTTCATTTGGCACCTTAGTGTCTGCCTGGGGGTAGGGGAAAGGGAATGCAAATGTTCCTCTTGAACAGTGCTTGCTTTGGTCAAAGAAAAAAACTTAGGAAGGAATGAGGAGAATGAACCTTAATAGCTGGTGCAGAAGTGGCTGCATAGCTCAGTGGGCTTGAGGCCATCTGGGACCAGGTATTTAAAATGGATGCTATGTTGGTATGAAGGTGTCAATTCCATGCCACTGGTGGGGATGAGCTTATTTGTCATATGGGGATAACTCCTCGCACTCACATTCCTATCTTTAAAAGTGTACCAGGAGATTATTTTAAACAATTTTAATGCACTGTATTGTGTATGTTTAGGGGTGGAGGTGGGAGATCCTTGATATTATCTGAAACGTGAAGCTGAGTAAAGGGGATATGTTTGTGGTATCAGAAGAAAGCTGCCTGGCTTGTCAGTGTTGCCGATAGCAGGAAAAAGGAAATACTGAAATCTTTAGCCTGCAGAATTGTCAGAAATCTTTTTATCTATTGACTAAATAAATAATTATCACCTAACTTTTATTATTTACTATGTGTCAAGCACTCTTCATATATTATCTTATTTCAGCCTCACAACAAGCTGATGAAGGGATGATGATGATTGTGTTCCTTTGATGGGGAAGTGGCTGAAGCAGTGAAAAGCTATGGAGCCAGGGTCTTCATGTGCAGATTCTAGGGATGCCAAGATCTGAGGGAGGCAGTTCCTGTCTTAAAGTGGCTCACAGTTTAATGGTGATGCCTCTGTGTAAGCAAACAGGTGGATAACCAAGCACGGGATTAAAGTAGAGGTAGTTGTTTGAGTTGAGCACAGCCAACCCTGCCAGGGAAGGGATGGAGCTGTGTCATAGAAAACTTTAAAGAAGTTTGAAGAGTCTCTTCTTTAAAGACGACATATGAGCTAAACCTCAGTTAAGATTCTGACTGATGAGAAAAGGATTCAGAGAGTGGGGAAAAGATGGGCTAGGCAAGGAATTCGCTCTGTGAATGAACATAGGCTTCAAAAGACCCTTTTGGGGAAGAGCAAGCAAGGCATGGCAGGAGGGAAGAATGGGGAGGGCCATTGGCCCACAATGGGTGGAGAAGCTGCCTGTGCACTAGGGAACTGGACTCTGTCCTCTGCTGGGGCACCGGGGTGGATGTGCCCCAGAAGGCCGCATTCTAGGATGTCCCAATGGGGGCAGGGGGATGCGGTGAATTTTGGAAACGTTGTTGAGAACCATTCTTGCAGTGAGGTTTCTGCTGCAAGAGTCCTGGTCTCAAAGTGAGGCAGCAGCCTGGCCATGACAGCTGAGGCATAGATGCCAGGTGTTCGGGGCCTTGATAACTGTCAGATGTGCGGGAGAGAAAGCAAGGAGACAGCCTGGCAGCCTCTTGGGTTTCTCCTTCGGGTGACTAGCTAAGTGGCGGTTGTATTTGTAGGAATAGAAAATAGAGATGGGGAAAGGGTAAGAAAATAAGGTACCTAAGAGATGAAGATGTTATTGAGTCTGGGGTGCAAAGGAGAGGTCTGATCTTGAAATGCAATTTTCAGAACAATTCAAGAACATAGAGCTGATAATTGAAAATGTGCATACTGGGAGTGAGTGCCCAGAAAATGGAATTCATACTTTCTAGTAAACCTTGTGAGGGTTAGCAAGGAAAGAGATACAAAATTTAGTGAAAATTTGGAGTAATGTTAAAAAGTGTTTGAGAAAGGGAGAGAATTGAAAATAATCAAGAAAAATGGGGAAACTTAAAATTAATTTAGGAACATAAAAATGTATTACATATAATCTGCCTGTTTCTGAAGGGTTTGGTATACTTAGCCATTCGAAAGCCTGAGGGGGAGCTTAGAAAAATCTGGTGTATGGTGTTTCTCATATGCTTTTTTTTGCTTTGATCAAAACCCAGGAATCTGTTTATCTCTCAAACTTGCCATTAATTCCCAGGCTTTTACTTCTCCAACTCTACATTTGCCAACCCTGCACCTAAAAGAAAAGATCAAGCTACCATAAAATCTGGAGAGGCGTGAGTTTTTTTACAGGATAAAATTTCTAAGTTGCTTTTATCTTTTTTGACTTTATTGGGGAAAAAGAAGAGTAGGATGAGCCTTTGGCCAGCAGCCCAAAGACATCTAATCCGTGGGTCATATTTTCATTTTCTTCTTTTTTCTTTTTCTTTTGAGATGGAGTCTTGCTTTGTCACCTAGGCTGGAGTGCAGTGGTGCCATCTCACTGCAATCTCTGCTACCTGGATTCAAGCAATTCTCCTGCCTCAGCCTCCTGAGTAGCTGGGACTACAGGCACATGCCACCACACCTAGCTAATTTTTGTATTTTTAGTAGAGACGGGGATTTCACCATGTTGGTCAGGTTGGTCTCAAACTCTTGACCTCAGGTGATCCACCCGCCTCGGCCTCCCAAAGTACTGGGATTACAGGCATGAGACATCATGCCTGGCCATATTTTCATTTTATTCAATTTATACTTTAAAAATTTGCTGCCTTTTTCAGCCCAGCTAAGTGTCAGCTCAAAGCAGTCCAGGAACTTAAAAAGAAAACAACTTGCATTTGTGTTTCTCTTAGGTTTTAATTCTGCTGCACCTATTATGGTGCATTTTGTGTAAATGCTAAAGAGAAAAAGGAAATGGCAGTAATAAATGCCAATCGCACCAGGAAGATGGATTCAAATTCCAGGTTGTAATACAGTATTGTTAACACAAATTTAAAATGCAAAGGGAATGTTTAGGCAGTTCCATTGTGTCAGCCTTTAGGATTTTGCAAAGGTATGAGACATCTGAGAATCTCCAAAATGAGGTCTGGGTCACCAACCTCTGCAAATAAGTTATAGGACAACTTTACTTTTAATTAACTTTTATTTCTCATGAGTTGATTTTTTTTGTGACGTTCCACTGAATTTCCCAGATCCTCGTGTCACTGGGGTAGATAGGCTGGCAGTGGCCAATGTTGTTCTAAGAGAAATCCTAAAGACGACCCATTTTTTTTCTTGAATCCACAGGATCCTGTTTTGTGAAAATTCCTCTTACGCCCACCTATAGGATAGACAGTGGAGGCCCCCCGGGAGAAAGTGTACACAGAAAGTGCTATCTAATTACAGAAGCAGCAGAATTTCCTTTGTGCTCAGAGGGGAAGTGCTACAAAAGTGTAATTACTTTACCCAGCATGTGTGATTTACGGGACTTAAAATGTGTGAGTTTCCAAAGAGGCATCTGTTTTTAAATACAGTATCCCTCCCAGCCAGGCAGGATGTGTTTGGGGAGGTGGGAGTGAGGACATGCACTTCCGTCCTGTGCCTGCTGCAGGATGCCTGGTGACGGGACTGAAACCGCTGGTACTTGCTGCCCCTTGGGGTCTTGCTTATCTGAGTAGAAAGAAGAAAATCAGCAAAGGGCTGGAATCTAGTCAGCTACTCCCAGACCCGATCATCCACTGCTCTCCTCTTACCTTTCCACACCGAATTCTTTTTCTAGAACCTCCAAGACTTTTCCCAGTAATAAGCAAAAGAATTATCAGAGTGAACCCTGAGACCATTCTTAACATTTTTCTTTTCTTTCTTTTTTTTTTTCTTTACCTGTTTTTATTTGAGATGGAGTCTTGCGGTGTTGCCCAGGCTGGTCTTTTTTTTTTTTTTTTTTTTTTTGAGGCGGAGTCTCGCTCTGTCGCCCGGACTGGAGTGCAGTGGCCAGATCTCAGCTCACTGCAAGCTCCGCCTTCCGGGTTTACGCCATTCTCCTGCCTCAGCCTCCTGAGTAGCTGGGACTACAGGCGCCCGCCACCTCGCCCAGCTAGTTTTTGTATTTTTAGTAGAGATGGGGTTTCACCGTGTTAGCCAGGATGGTCTCGATCTCCTGACCTCGTGATCCGCCCGTCTCGGCCTCCCAAAGTGCTGGGATTACAGGCTTGAGCCACCGCGCCCGGCCCCAGGCTGGTCTTAAACTCCTGGGTTCAAGCGATCCTCCCGCCTCGGCCTCCCAAAGTGCTGGGATTATAGAGGAGACCCATTTTTGTTGCACAGATTTCCTTGTCAGTCTTTTCCTAATATGCATAAGAACATCAGTGGGATCACTGATCTTGAAGATCAGGTGCAGTGACTGGGCCGGGTGGCTCACACTTAGCACTTCATGAGGCTAGCGCTTTAGGAGGCTGAGGCAGGCAGATCAGTTGAGCCCAGGAGTTCGAGACCAGCCCGGGCAACACGGTAAAACCCCGTCTCTGCAAAAAAGTTAGCCAGGCATGGTGGCGTGTGCCTGTAGTCCCAGCTACTTAGGAGGCTGAGGTGGGAGGATTGCCTGAGTTTGGGGAGGTCACGGCTGCTGTGAGCCATGATCGCATCACTGCACTCCAGCTTGGACAGAGTGAGACTAGGTTTCCAAAAAAAAAAAAAAAAAAGACCAGGTGCATATCCAGATGTAATCAAACCTGTAAAAACACTGAATGGATTTTGCATATTAACGGATGGATCAAACATTTATGGAGCTGGTGTCTACTCTGCTTTTAACATTGCTCTTTGACAAACCATGTGAAGTGCTGCCATCCCATGTTTTGGGATAAGAAAGCTGAGGCTCTGAGAGATTAAGTAATTGGTCTGAGGTTTTACAGCTGGTGGATAGGAGCTTAAAATTCTCCAGTGGCATATGAGGTTCATGTGATCCGGGCCCTGCTGGTTTCTCTGACCTCATCTGCCAAGAATCACAGCCTCATTCATTATGCTCCAGCTGCCTGGGCTTTCACTAGGTGTCTCCAACTTGCCAAACTTGTTCCTGCCTCAGGGCCTTTGTGCAAGCCATTCTGTGTGCCCGGAAAGCCCTGCACTCAGACTTATCAGCCTCATCCTTGCCATTCATTTAGATCTCAATTCAGATGTCACCCCAGAGAGACCTTTGACCTCCAAGTTTAAAGTAGCCCTATATTCCCAACCCTTTTATTTTCCAAATAGTACTTCTTACCTCCTGACATTGCCTTATATGCTGATTGTACTTTTCTGGTACTCTTGGAATGTACCTCCCTGGCAGCAGAGACTTGCCTGCCTTGTTTAACACTGTACAAACCTCAGGTGCCTAGGACGATGCCCAGAACTGTCCAATACGTTTTTTTTTTTTTGGTGAATTGACTAGAATGTAAATCTGCTTGACAAAGGCCAAAGCCTGTCCGATACACTGTGTCATCATGAACCTTTTTCAGCAGTTTTCAGATTAAACTTTGTATTTCTGCCTTGAAGATGATCATTTCTGGTCCCCATCCCCACTTTATTACATACAAAACCGCAGTTGTCATCTCGCGTCCTTTAAGCTGGAAATGTTGTTCAGATGGTAAGTGATAAAGCCCTTGTAGGGGTATGCAGCAGTTTTTCACACATAAACGAATCCTTCCCTTTTGTCCTCTTAGAATGGGAAACCTATTACAAATTCCACAGAACCAGGAGAGAGGGATGTGGGTCTGGTGTATAGGGAATGCGTAAGTACAAGTAGGGCAAGGTGAATTTGATTCCTGTTTTCCAGATGTGACTGTTAGCTTGTTAGGGTTACTGTTAATAACCCAGGTGGAATTGATTTGGAGATAGACTTACCACTTCTGATCCTTTGGGTCTAGCCTCCAGCTCAATATACCTTCTTCAATTTGCCTACAAGAGGAAAAAGATCTGAAGCTCAGCATAATACTGGCTTTAGCCGGAAGAATCCAGCCATTAAGCCATCTATATGTGTAGCCATGAAGGACCTTCTAATCTGCCTTGTGAGCCTTAATGGGGCCACCTCACAGCCACAATTTATGCCCATGTGTGTCAACCTCACAGACTCAGGAGCTGTTCCTATTCATTGTATATACCAGATGACATTTCAGGATGAAAGAAATATAAGTTGTCATTACATAGGGCATCAGGCTAATAAGTCACCTGTTAGTTGAGCAGAGTAGTTAGTGCACTGATGAAAATGCAGACCATTGGATTATCCTCATTTATAGCATTTATGTCACACTTGACCTTCAACAAACTTGGTTAACTTTACCATCATCTGTTACCTGATAGTCTTAGAACCAAGAGTATATAAATCCTTATAGAAGTTAGTTCTTGACCAATCAATTCATGAGTATTCTTTTTTCTCTCTCCTTATCTTTGTTTCTGAGGGATCTAGGACAAACCACTGAAGCTGCTTGTGTTTGACAAGTCATTTTAACCTGTTACCTTAACTAAAAGGTAGGGATTGTATAGACAACGCCTGTTGTGCATTAAAAGAACGATAAATCTCATTTTTCCACTTTCATTCCACTTTCCATTTCCCCATTGTGATGCAGAAAGCTGCCGTGGTGTGCCAAGACACATCCAGGGTGGGCTGTTTGGGGGGAATGGTTTTAATTTTGAGCCTTTTAAGTGAAAACCCTTAGACCTTGCCTCTATTTTGTTAAATTACGATTCTAACAAAATAAGCCAAAATGAGTGAAGCACTAGACTTTGGAAACTCTTTCCTGTATATTTGAAAAGATTTTCTTAAGACTGCTTTCCTTACCTGAAGTTGTTTTGTTTTTTCCTAAGCAAATGAGTGCCTCTCCTTGAAAACTGGGTGGGAGTCTCTGGGTGTGAGAGAACGGCAGGAAATGACCCTTTCTAAACAAAAGGACTCTTTAAGGCCTATCCTGAGTCTTTGTGTTTTGAGGAGGGGTTATGCAGAAAACCAGAGCTACGAAATGAATCTCTGCATTAGCCATCCTAATGGGGGAAGGGAGAATGGAGAACATTGTCTCCCTGCACGCCCTCCCAAGTATCTAATACCAGGGGACCCTTACTGTGAGATCCAAAGAAGTGCAAAAAAAGACCCTGGGAGCCAAGGTGGTTCTTCAGGAGTGCGTGGCTTCACGTCCCCTATAGGAAAGAAGGAACCAGGTTGGGCAGAATGATACCCAATGTGATGTTCTGGGTATCAGCTTTAACCTGGGCTTTCAGAATTTGTTTGAAAAAGCTCATGACCAGAAGTAAGTACAAAATGAAGAAAGTATGAGAGGAGTTTTGTAGGATCTATTTGTCATATGTATTTTTTTTTCTTTTTCTCGCTCTGTCACCCAGGCTGGAGTGCAGTGGTGTGATCTCAGCGCACTGCAACCTCTGCCTCCTGGGTTCAAGCGATTCTCCTGACCTCAGCCTTCTGATTAGCTGGAGTTACAGGTGCCTGCCACCGTGCCTGGCTAATTTTTTTTAATTTTTAATAGAGATGAGGTTTCACTATGTTGGCTAGGCTGGTCTCGAACTCTGCTGATGTCAAGTGATCTGCCCGCCTCAGCCTCCCAAAGTGCTGAGATTACAGTGCCTGGCCCGTATATATGTTTGTGATAGATTTACCATATGTATCTTTATGATCTGTTTATCCATAGGTAGAAGTTAGAGTGTTATGATTTTCTAATAAATACCCAGTAAATAAATCAAAGATTTGAATTGCTGTGTTAATGAGAAAATGAACTTTGAGGAATGCAGGTCCCTTTAAATGATCAGGTCCAGAGGGACTTTAAAATTAGACCACAGTCACGTCCTACTCCCCCCTAGAGCTGCATATTCACCTCTCTGTGTTCACTGTTTGCTGTTGCTACAAGTCACTGTAAATTAACCTAATAATGCCGCACTGCACACTGTAACTCACTCTATAGTTTAACAATGTAGGTAGCCAATCACTAATCAGTGTAATTTGTGTAAACCAATGAGAATTCCTGGTAAACAACTTTATATCAGCCCACTCACTTGTCCCTCCTTCTTTTTTTTTTTTTTTTTTTTGCCTTTAAAAAGCCACTTGTAACTGCTTTTTAATTGGAATGTGTATTCGGGACACCCATGCTCCTGGGTTGCAATCTTCAAGCTTGGCCAAAATAAACTCTATATTAATTTTGCCTCACCTTTTATGTTGCTATCAACTTCTTTTCTAAATCTAAGCTGAAGAGGGAATTAGTAATCATTGCTGTGCGAGGTAGTGGGCCTGTGATGAAGAAATGTCAGGCCTTGCCCTGCAGTGGAATGTTCCCTCCTCTCCTCACTTCAAAGTGACCATTCATTGTATCAGTATTTGCACAAGGAGATCCCAGATTTAAAATGCTAGAAAAGGGGATAGGTCTTATCAAAATTATTTTGCTTTTATAAATTCTTGCTATCTTGGAGCGATGAACTTCTCTGCTCTTCCAGGGATACTGCTGTTTTTTTTTTTTTTTTTTTTTTCAAGGAATATAAATCACTAATAATTAGAAACACACGTCTTGTTGAAAATAGTTTTGTGGTTTACTTCGTTTTCAGAACTTGAAAACGACAAACGTCTTTTCTAAGAAAAAGCATTGTTTGTTACACCACCACTGTAGGCTTTTTATTGTAACTATTTTTAGAAAGGCTGGCTCATGTGTTTGGTGGGGACTGTGTGTTGAGGGTAGGGGGCTGGTTTATTTACTTCACAGCACCAGATGCTTTACAGAATTGAAGATAAGATTAAAGCTGCAACTCAGATCCCATTATGAAAGAGTTTTGTTTATATATTAAAGGCTTGGAAGACTCTTTATCTTAGATATGAAGCCAGCAGTGCAGTATTCAAAAGAGATGTGATTATGGTAAGTTCCAGAGTTGATAGGGAAAAGTTACTCTCATTGAAAATCCCAGTGTCTGAAGTGTTGGTAGGTTTTCTTCATTTTCTTTTCTTTTCTTTTTTCTTTTTTTTTTTTGAGGCAGAGTCTTGCTGTATGCCCAGGCTAGAGTGCAGTGGTGTGATCTCGGCTCACTGCAACCTCTGCCTCCCAGGTTGAAGCAATTGTCCTGCCTCAGCCTCCGAGTAACTGGGACTACAGGCGCATGCCACCACGCCCAGCTAACTCTTGTATTTTTAGTAGAGATGCGGTTTCACTATGTTGGTCAGGCTGGTGTTGAACTCCTGACCTCAGGTGATCTGCCTGCCTCGGCCTCCCGAAGTGCTGGGATTACACACGTGAGTCACTGCACCTGGCCGTTTTCTTCATTTTCTTTCTTTTTTTTTTTTTTTTTATTGAGGTGAAGTCTTGCTCTATTTCCCAGGCTGGAGTGCAGTGGTGCGATCTCAGCTCATTGTAACCTCCGCCTTGGGTGTTCAAGCTGTTCTGCTTCAGCCTCCCAAGTAGTTGGAATTACAGGCACATGCCACCACACCTGGGTAATTTTTTTGTATTTTTAGTAGAGATGGGGTTTCACCATGTTAGCCAGGCTAGTCTTGAACCTCTGACCTCAAGTGATTCCCCGCCCCATCCCCAGCCTCCCAAAGTGCTAGGATTACAGGCCTGAGCTACCATGCCTGGCCCATTTTCTTAATACATTGTTTAAACTCCTGATTTGAGAAAGGTTAATGTATAACATAACAATTGGTAAGATACCAATTTACAAATATGGAAATATATATTAATTTAGATTCATTTAGAGGAGGTGGTATATGGTATACAATTGGCATATGTTTTTCATTCTTAAAGTATCAGTTATTTTCCTGTTATTATCTGTGGTAACATTGCTTGTATTTTTGTTGTTGTTGAGACAGAGTCTGGCTCTGTCTGGCTCTGTCGCCCAGGCTGGTGTGCAGTGGCATGATCCCTGCTCACTGTAACCTCTGCCTCCAGGGTTCAAGAGATTCTCCTGCCTCAGCCTCCCGAGTACCTGGGACTACGGGTGACTGCCACTACACCCAGCTAATTTCTGTAGTTTTAGCAGAGATGGGGTTTCACTGTGTTGACCAGGCTGGTCTCAAACTCTTGACCTCAGGTGATCCACCCGCCTTGGCCTCCCAAAGTGCTGGATTACAGGCATGAGCCACCACGCCCAGTTGCATTGATTGTATTTTTAAAAGATAAAAAAAAATAAGTGTGATCCATTCTCTAAGCTGCTCGCCACCATGCAATATTGAGAGTCAGACGAATGGCTCTCAGATCCTGTGCGTTAAGAACTGTTTGTGTATCAGCCTTCTAAAGCATGGCGAATAAGACAACTTATGCAGTGGAGACACGTTTCCTGGGATCATTTGTGGTCGAGATGGATTCAGGAATGTAGTGTGTCTGATTTTATTGGGTGCAGGAACTGCTTTTTCTATAGCTCTTGGTATTCATGTAACTGGTGGTTAACCCCGAATCAAAGTGAAAATGTCCTGAGCAGGCATGTTTGTCCATTCTCTCCATGTTCTTAAATCATCAAAGGGAAGTTCTTGCCCTTTGCAAGACCAGCATCTGTTGCCATTTGGTCATAGTGCACCCAGCCTGCTGACTCTGTATCTTCAAAACAAAAACAAAAGCCAGTAGGGAGGGAGCAAAGACTCCAAAGTGCTGTGGGGCTTTGGAATACTGTGAGTTTCTGATTTTGGTAAATGTACATCCAAGATGTTTTAACCATTAACTGTCCCCTCTTCTACATTCCATTAAACCCCACTGGCCTTTAATCAACATGAGAATTTCTCTTGTAATATCCTGGATTGTGATTAGATAGATAGAGGAGTCCTATTGGTGTGAGCTTACCTTGAAGTCAGTGGAAAAGTGTTATTTTTCCTTTTTTTTTTTTTTTTTTGAGACGGAGTTTTGCTCTTGTTGCCCAGGCTGGAGTGCAATGGCACGATTTCAGGTCACCGCAGCCTCTGCCTCCTGGGTTCAAGCGATTCTCCTGCCTCAGCCTCCGGAGTAGCTAGGATTACAGGTATGCGCCACCACACCCAGCTCATTTTGTATTTTTAGTAGAGAACGGGGTTTCTCCGTGTTGGTCAGGCAGGTCTCAAACTCCCGACCTCAGGTCATCTGCCTGCCTTGGCCTCCCAAAGAAAAGTGTTGCTTTTCCGTCTACTGATACTAAAGTCAGCCCATTCAAAGCCTGGGTGCTGCTCCATGCAGGAGACTCAGGAATGGAAATGCAGCAGATTGACCTGGGACCCTCCTTCCTGAAACCAGTACTCTGACATCTCGCCACATAACTCCAAAGCCCTGTACTTTCCAAACTGACATTGCAATCATAGTCTTTAGAACGCTTGCCGTAAATACCTTTCCTCCCTCCCCACGCCTAATGGATTAATTTTTAGTCTTATAAGTTAGGAAATTTCTCATATAGGGCTGAGATAAAGAGTAAGTGTTATTGTTCATGTAAAGCCCTGAAATAGTTTGCCTTTATCAAAAGCTCTAGGGTATTTTCGCAGGTCTTTCGTTGTACTAAAAATGTGCAGAACTACCTTCTACCCCAGGTGGTCCTCAGCAGAGCTTCTGTGTGGAGCAGAAAGTTTTCTCCTGGGATATTTTTGCCTATTTTAAGCCCTGTCTTATGCTTATTTCTGTTGGTCATTTCTCCCAGCATTTCTTAAAGGAAAGATAGTAATGTATTGCTTCATTTTAGGGATTAAAAGAATGATAAATGTATGAGGTGTTTAATTCATTTTATATTTTAAGTTGAAACTACCAAGATTCATAAGCTGTTTGTTCATCTAATTGGATCACATTGTGTTCAAGTTTCTGTTCACTGTTTTTGTTTTTTAAAACACAATCTTAGTTACCCTTTCTTTCCTCACCCCCATTAGCAAACACAAGTAAGCAAAAAAAAGATTAAAAAAGGAGACAATTCTATAACTCCCCCACAACTAGTGTTAATACCTCACTGTCTTTTACACGTTCTTTTCTCTGTGTGTGCACACATGCATCTATTTGAACAAAAATGAGATCATAGTAAGTTTTCCATTTATTTCACTTAAAAGGATGTTATGAACATCTTTGCTTGCCATTGGATACATTTCTCTTTGTTTTTTGATTCGTCACCTTGCTGTGTCCTCCAGGCTGGAGTGCAGTGGCGCAATGCGATAATAGCTCACTGCAGCTTTGAACTCCTGTCCTCAAGCGATCCTCACACCTCAGCCTCCCAAGCAGCTGGGACTACAAGTGTGTACCACCATGCCTGGCTAAGTTTTTCTGTTTTTTCTGTAGAGACGCGGTCTCATTATGTTGCCCAGCCTGGTCTCAAACTCTTGGCCTCAGGTGATCCTTCTGCCTCAACCTCCCAAAGTGTTAGGATTACAGGCATGAGTCATTGCATCTGGCCAATTGGATATGTTTCTGCAGCCAAATTTTAAAATCTTCCTATTGTGCTATACTATGGATATGCCTTAATGTATTTGACCCACCCCTTATTATTGGGCTTATTATTAAACATATTTCCAGCTTAAGTGATATAAACAGTGCTGTACATCCTCCTAGCTAAATCTGTATATACACCCTTAGTGATTTCCTTAGCTTCAACTCTTAGAGGTGGAATTTCTGGGTCAAAGGGCATGCATTCCTTTAAAGATATTTGATGTTTATTGCCAAATCTTCTCTAGAACACTGTACTAACTCCCATTCGTAGTAAGATAATCAGCGGGCCCATTCCCTGCATCCTCTGCCCCTGCCGTTCAAAAATATCAGAAGATTGCCCCCTCACTGTAGAGTTTTTCATATTTGTGTTCCATCTGTGATTCAGAATTAATATTCCAGCCTCATCTGTACAACATCTGGATGTTACATAGTGACTTTTTTTTAACCTCATTTGAAGACATATCCCAGTTGTTTCTCATACTTCACTGGGTATAAAAATGCTTAGCAGATAATTTCTGGGGGTGTCATTCTTGAGTTTATCGGACACCATGAAGTGTGTTGATTTTTGTGTGTTAGGTGCTTGCTATATTTTCCTGGCTATTAATGTCTGACGATGAGGCCAGTATTTTAGGTGTTCTGAGTGCATGTACAGAATTTGAATCAGCTCTAACATTTGTCAGGTAGAACAATAACACTGCCAGTTAAAACTTTATTTTAGATGCATCCTGATTTCAAAGATGTTACAGTGTGGAAACATGTCTCAGAATCGGTGCATATATTATTCTCTTACCTGCTTTTCTGGTCACAAGGTTGGTTTGCTCTTGACGTGAGAACAGAGACGGTCTGGTCAGTTTGACATAAGTTTTGGTGGACAGTGAGCCAAGTACATCCTTGGAAAGAATTTTATAATTACAGTTGAATCAACAATGCCTTTTTTTTTTTTTTGGAGACAGGGTCTCTGTCTGTCACCCAGGGTGTGGAGTGCAGTAGCATGATCAGAGCCCACTGTAACCTCAACCTCCTGGGCTCAAGCGATCCTCCCACCTCAACCTCCTGAGTAACGGACCACAGAGCTGTGTCACCACACCCTGCTAATTTTTTTTTTTTTTTTTTTTGAGACAAAGTTTCACCCTTGTCACTCAGGATGGAGTGCAGTGGCACCATGTTGGCTCACTGCAACAGCACCATCTTGGCTCACTGCAACCTCCACCTCCCGGGTTCAAGTGATCCGCCTGCCTCAGCCTCCCAAAGTTCTGGGATTACAGGCTCCTGCCACCATCCCCGGCTAATTGGTCTATTTTTAGTAGAGATGGGGTTTCACCATGTTGGACAGGCTAATCTCGAACACCTGACCTCAGGTGATTCGCCTGCCTCAGCCTTCCAAAGTTCTGGGATTATAGGTGTGAGCCACCACGCCCGGCTCACCCTGCTAATTTTTAAATTTTTTTTGTAGAAAAGGGGTCGCAGTACATTTCCCAGACTTTTCTCTAACTCCTGGCCTCAGGCAATCCTCTTGCCTTGACGTCCCAAAGTGTTGAGACTTACAGGCATGAGCTACCATGCTTTGCCCCACAATGCCTTTTATTAGGTAGAGACCGTGGTGTATATCTCCTTGTGAAAATGATCCTTTTCCTCCTCCTTCAAATTGAGGATGCTGCCTTGGCGCTCCAGCATGTTGCAGCTCCTTAAGTATTACTCAGGATGGAGGAGAGACCATTCAGGGCAATCGCATCTTCCCTGAAGGGGCTGTTTTCACTGTGGATGCCCACGACATACCAAGAGTCAAATCCTGTCTGAGGAGTGTAGCTCCGGTCTCCCCGTGTGGGCAGGGCAATCACCATTAACCCCAGCCCACAGGCCTCCTTAATTGTTAACAGACATTCTGAGAAGTGCACGCCCTCCACAAAGCCTACACACATGTGTTGAAGTGTGACTCTAGGAAATGAGCAGATGTAATGGAAATCTCAGTATTGACTCATCCAATTGTTATATATGAGTGGAATTTGCATCTCATTTAGTGTTTATTTCAGTAGATTCCAATTGAGGTCATGGAGTGCTAAATTTATATGCATCATAACACCTTTCTCAAAGGAATTGGGAACTCCTTTGCAAAATAAAAGATGTCTTCTTTTCCTTTAGCCCTTGGTTTTGTTTGGCAGATGGTGTAGGTGAAGAGAACATTAGTTGTGGAAGAGGTATGTATGACTCCCTTGGGCATAGTCATTGATATTTGTTAAAGACAGGCTGAGAGTCTGTTTTCTTGGCCTTTCTGGGGGATGGAGAAGTCGTTACTGAGAAGCAGTTTTCTTGCCTTCTTGGAAAGACCTCAGTCAACACAGGAAACAATGGGAGAATAACATTTGATCCTATTTAAATGGACAACATTGTGTAATATGGGTGGAAAGGGCTTAGAAATTCAGTAAGAGATCAGTGTGGACCAGAATAAAAGGCTTTGAGAAAGAAAGGTGGACCTTGAGGAACTGGTAATATTTAAATAGAAATGGGTACTGGGTTAGGAGAGTTTCACCATCATAAAAGTTTGGGGCCTGGCGTGGTGGCCCATGTCTGCAATTCCAGCACTTTGGGAGGTGGAGGCTGAGGTGGGAGAATTGCTTGAGGCTAGAAGTTCGAGACCAGCCTGGGGAACATAATGAGATGCTGCCTCTATAAAAAGTAAAAAAAAAAAAGATGAACGGGCATGGGTGATGTGTGCCTGTAGTCATATCTACTTGGGAAGCTGAGGTGGGAAGATTGCTTGAGCCCAAGAGGTCAAGTCTGCAGTTAGCTGTGGTCGTGTCATTGCACTCCAGCCTGGACAACAGAGTGAGGCCCTATCACTTTAAAAAAAAAAAAAAAAAAAAAGGTTTGAAAGTAGGAATGAGTGTAGCACATTTACAGGAGCAGGGAAAAGCTATCTCTATTACTTTTTGATGAATGAATTGTATGTATTTGGGGATATTTTAAAGAATTTTTAGGCTGGGCACCGTCCTCATGCTTGTAATCCCAGCACTTTGGGAGACTAAGTGGGAGGATTGCTTGAGCCCAGGAGTTTGAGACTAACCTGGGTAACATGGTAAAACCCTGTCTCTACAAAAAATACAAAAATTAGCCAGGCGTGGCGGCATGCACCTGTAGTCCCAGCTATCAGGAGGCCGAGATGGGAGGATCAGGATCCCTTGAGCCCAGGAGGTCAGAGCCACGGCGAGCCATGATTGCGCCACTGCACTCAGCCTGGGCTGCAGAACAGGACCCTGACTCAAAAAAAAGGTATTATTATTTGTCAGTGTCATTGGTTTTCCAATCAGGGCTGTTCCACAGGTGATTGATATACAACCAGGGAAGAAGTTAGACACCTGCAGAACTCAATGCCAGTTAGCTAAGTCTTTTTTTTTTTTCCCAACTCATTTTGGGTCCTAGGTATGCAAGGCCACGCAAGCTGTTCAGGTTACCATACTGGAAAAATAAGGATTTTTTTTCTTTGGTTATTCTTCCTTAACTTTCTTTTGTATTCCAGCAGGGTGCAGTGGCGCAATCTCGGCTTACTGCAATCTCTGCCTCCTAGGCTCAAGCAATTTTCCCATCTCAGCCTCCCGAATAGCAGTCGCATGCCACCAAACCCAGCTAATTTTTGTATTTTTAGTCGAGACGGGGTTTCACCATGTTGCCCAGGCTGGTCTTGAACTCCTGAGCTCAAGTGATCGTCCCCGCTCAGTCTCTCAAAGTACTGGGATTACAAGCGTGAGTCACCATGCCCGGCCTTAACTTTCTGGATGAAGCCATTTACTCCATAACTTTGCTTATTTTTTCCTGTTTTTTTTTTTTTTTTTTTTTTTTTTTTTTTTTGGTGGGGGAGTGCTTCTTCATTCTGCCTCTTCAGAACAGCATGGCTGTTTATCAGCCGTGGTGACTCTTAGCTGAATGTGTAATTCCTAGATGATCTAGTCATCCCAAAGGTACTCAACTCCTACTTGGATTAGTCCCTGCTGGTGCAGTGAGCAGCAAACAGATTGTCCTTGATCATCCTGGAAGTTACAGTGTAGTTGGAAGTGTATATTAAACAGTTAAGCATGGATAAATAGACAATAACAGACTGTAATAAGTGCTAGGGAGGAAGAGTGCAGTTGATGTAAGATTGACAGTTGATGGTTACAAGGGGACCTTTTTGACTTTGTTCTCGGCACTGTTCACATCACGGGGTATGAACTCGGTCATCTTCACTGTGCTGTGGGGTAGTTATCCACCACCGCTCCTCCCAATAGAGGAGGAACTGAGAGGCTCAGTGAGTTGAATAACTTGCCATGGGTCACAGCTAATAAATAACAGAGCCTGGATTTGAACCCGGTCAGTTAGTTCAAAATCCATCAATTTCACTAGACCTCACTGCCAGTTTAGAGGTACTAGAGAAGTTTACTTCAAGGGAACAAGAGTTCTCTTCCTTAGGCCCATGTCGCTCAGGATCCTGCCTCCCTAAACGGAAGAGCTTGCAACACAGGACTTGTGTAAGCTTTCGGCGATCGGTAATGTGGAAACTAATCTTGTCAAGGAGATGACCAGTTACAGGATCCCTAGTTTAAGAAAATCTAAATGGCCTTGGGCTTCCTCTTGCCAAAATCTAGTCTTCTCTGCTTCTTTCATCCTGCCTGTCTAGATCCTTAAGTTAGACCCCCAGAACCTCAATGGACTTTCCCCACCCTTAGTCCATCTAACATGAATGGCAGGCTCCTTTTCCAAAGGCGCTACTCTAGCTGGGCACGGTGGTTTATGCCAGCAATCCAGCACTTCAGGAGGCTGAGGCAGGCGGATAACCTGAGGCCAGGAGTTTGAGACCAGCCTGGCCAACACGGCGAAACCCTGTCTCTACTGAAAATACAAAAATTAGCCTAGTATGGTGGCAGGCGCCTGTAATTCCAGCTACTTGGAAGGGTGAGGCAGGAGAATCACTTGAACCTGGGAGGAGAGGGTTGCAGTGAGCCAAGGTCGTACCACTACACTCCAGCCTGGGCAACAGAAAAAGACTCTGTCTCAAAAACAAAACAAACAAAAATCAAAGGCTCTACTCCATAAATCAGTTGCACCGAAAAACATTTGGAAGCTCCTTGATTGAAGATTTGATGTATGTGAAAGTGTTCTGAAGACCATAGAGCGCTGTATAGTTGCACACCACCATGTTTTGGTGATAGTAAGATCCAATTTTGAGAAATAATTCTCTCATCTCTTAAAATTCAAATTAAAAAGTGTATGGCCGGGCGCGGTGGCTCAAGCCTGTAATCCCAGCACTTTGGGAGGCCGAGACGGGCGGATCACGAGGTCAGGAGATCGAGACCATCCTGGCTAACACGGTGAACCCCCGTCTCTACTAAAAATACAAAAAAAAAAAAAAAAAAAAATAAAAAGTGTATACCTGAATAGTTCTTAGAATATTCAGAGCTGTGGAACCATCACCACTATCTAATTTTAGAACATTTTGTCAACCCCTGAAAAAAATCGCAAATCCATTAACCAACCAGTCAGCATTTCCTCCTCTCCCTACCCCAAAGCAACTGCGAATCTGCCTTTTTTCCTCTATGGATTTGCCTGTTTCGGACATTTCATGCAAATGGAATGATACAAGATTGGTCTTTTGGCTTTTTTCACTTAGCATCATGTTTTCAAGGCTCATCCATCTTACAGCATGAGTTGGTACCTTTCCCATTATTTGAGTGACGTCGCTGGTGTATGGATGTGCTATGTTTTGTTTGTCCATTCATCTGTTCACATATATTTGGGTTGTTGACACTTTCTAGATGTCAGTCTGTTATTGCAAAGCATTCCACCTCCGGGTCCCTCAATGTCTAGTGCCTAGAGTGTTTTCTTTTCTTTTCTTTTTTTTTTTTTTTTGAGATAGAGTTTTGCTCTTGTTGCCCAAGGCTACAGTGCAATGGTGTGATCTCAGCTCACTGCAACCTCTGCCTCCTGGCTTGAAGCAGTTCTCCTGCCTCAGCCTCCCAGGTAGCTGGGATTACAGGTGTGAGCCACCATGCCCGGCTAATTTTGTATTTTTAGTAGAGAAGGGATTTCTCCATGTTGGTCAGGCAGGCCTCGAACTCCCAACCTCAGGTGATCTTCCTGCCTCGGCCTCCCGAAGTGCTGGGGTTACAGGTGTGAGCCACCATGCCTGGCCTAGAGTGTTTTCTTTAATCCTCTCCAGTTACTTCAACTTTTTTCTGTCCAAGCTTATCTTTTGGGCTTTCCCCCAATAGGACTGTTGAGTCAGTTACTGACTTAGCACAGTGAATATGCATCCTAATCCGTTCTTTATTTTTTATTTTATTTTATTTTTGAGATGGAGTCTCACTCTGTTGCCAGGCTGGAGTGCAGTAGCACGATCTTGGCGCACTGCAACCTCCGACTCTCTGGCTCAAGCAATTCTCCTGCCTCAGCCTTCTGAGTAGCTGGGATTATAGGCAAGCACCGTCACACCCAGCTAATTTTTGTAGTTTTAGTAGAGACGGGGTTTCATCATGTTGGCCAGGATGGTCTCGATCTCCTGACCTTGTGATCTGCCTGCCTTGGCCTCCCAAAGTGCTGGGATTACAGGCATGAGCCACCGCATCCGGCCTTACTTACATTCTTTTATGTGTCTACGTGTATTCATTTAGATGTTGAGCTCAGTTTTTCAAAAGACAGTTCATCCAACAAGTATATATTGAATACCTACTGTGTGCCTGGCACTAGTTGGCGGTTGGAATAAATTAGTGAACAAAGCTAAGAGCCCTGCCTCCATGGGGACTTATACATTTTGGCAAAGCTTACATTCTGGGGGACTTAAAACACACACACACACGCACACACACATTTAACTGCTACTCTTTTATTTTATTTATTTATTTTTTTGAGATGGAGTCTCACTCTGTTGCCCAGGCTGGAGTGTAGTGGTACAATCTCAGCTCCTTGCAACCTCCGCCTCCTGGGTTCAAATGATTCTCCTGCCTCAGCCTCCCAAGTGGCTGGGACTACAAGCGCATGCCACCACGCCTGGCTAATTTTTTGTATTTTTAGAGATGGGGTTTTACCATGTTAGGCAGGATGGTCTTGATCTGCTGACCTCGTGATCTGCCCCCCTTGGCCTCCCAGAGTGCTGGGATTACAGGCATGAGCCACCGTGCCTGGCCAACTACTACTCTTTTATATCTCTGGGTGACTTTAAAATATATATATGTGTATGTGTGTGTGTATAAAAATAAAATTAACTGCTAATCTTTTATATTTCTAGCACCTGACCACGAAATGTCATTTGGTATAGATGGTCAATAAACATTATTTGATAACTGACATTGAAATTTTCTTTATCTTTTTTCCTGTTTTTTTTTTTTGTCGTTGTTGTTGGTTGGTTGTTTGTTTTGTTTTTTTTAGAGGCAAGATCTTACTGTGTCAGCCAGGCTGGAATGCAGTGATGCAATCATAGCTCACTGCAGCCTCTCACTCCCAAGCTCGAGACATCTTCCTACCCCAGCCTCCTGGAAAGCCAGGACTGCACGTGCACACAGCCATGCCAGGCTATTTTAAAGAAAATTTATTCAAGAGATTATTTCAAGAGATGGGGTCTTGCTACTTTGCCCAGGCTGGTCTTTAACTCCTGGGCTCAAGTGATCATCCTGCCTTGGCCTTTCAAGACACTGGGATTACAGGGGTGAGCCACTGCGCCTGGCCATGAAATTTTCTTAATAATTTTTAATGAAGCCACTTAATCCTCTCCAGACTGTAAAGATCTCTGTCTTATTTCATACTGGCACTGTAATCACAGTTTTCGAGTTTATTCATGAAGGTGAAAGTGTCATCTTGGTGAATAGAAACAAACTTGGGAAAAGCACATCTCACTTCCTTCTGTATGTGTCTTTACTCCAGACCCTGGCCTGTGCTTTGCTTCTCCTGGAGGCTGTTAAGTCAGAGTCTTATTCTAAGGATTGGAATCTTCTGGAGATTCTGTGGAAGACAGAGGAGGGAGGGTGGTGTGTGTTCCTTACTTACTGTCAAAATTGAGAAATTTTCCTCCTGGCTGGCCATGGTGGCTCACGCCTGTA
The DNA here is from genome assembly GCF_007565055.1 of Rhinopithecus roxellana. Classification (NCBI taxonomy): domain Eukaryota; kingdom Metazoa; phylum Chordata; class Mammalia; order Primates; family Cercopithecidae; genus Rhinopithecus; species Rhinopithecus roxellana. The sequence goes on from NC_044557.1 coordinate 24,430,161, forward strand.
ATCCCAGCACATTGGGAGGTGGAGGTGGGTAGATCACTTGAGCTCAGGAGTTCGAGACCAGCATGGGCAACATCTCGAAAACCCATCTCTACAAAAAATTTAAAAATTAGCTGAGTGTGGTGGCATGCGCCTATAGTCTCAGCTATTTGGGAGGCGGAGGTGAGAGGATTACTTGAGCCTGGGAGGCAGTGGCTGCAGTGAACCATGATCCGCGGCACTCCAGCCTGGGTGACAGCGAGACCCTGTCTCAAAAAAAAAAAAAAAAAGGAAATGTCTCTCCTGCTTTCTGTCCCATAGTACGCAAGTGTTTGTTTGTTCAGTTACTGACAGAGTTGAGGCTTATCTGGTGGTGAACATGGTGCCTACCAGGAAGGGCTGCCAGCTCCTTACACATCTTGCTATAATTAGTGGTAATTAGGCATCTTTCTTCCCCAGTGTCTTTTGGAACTGATAGTAGCAGGGCTTTCGCAGAACACTGTGAGAATTAATGAGTTAATATTTGCAGAGGCCTCTGGAAATGTTAAGTGCTTGGTGTTCTTATCTTTTCTCTGAGCTCAGTTGCCTTATAAGGCTGTCCACTGAGGCTGAGGGACCTCTGTCGGGAACAGGGCCAGCCCTGAGCCCAGATGACTGTGGCAGTCCATGACTGTTCCCGGAATGGGCTCAGATTTCTTATTTTAATAGGAATGACACTACTTTTTTTTGTAATTATTAGTGTCAGTCTTGCACGTACTTTCCCCCCAACTTTACTACATCTATTTTTAGCACCCCATCTCCATGGTTCTTGCCCTCTCAAAACCAATTATAGTAAAATCCATTTGAACAGAGATACTGTAGTCCAAGTTAAGTTCTTACATTTTCTTTTCCTGAAAAGATAGGCTACTTATCCCAAGAATTATTTGAAGTTAGTTCATTCTTTTTTTAATTGTTGTATTGAGGAGGAGAGAAAAATAGTAGATACAACATTCCAATAGTACTTCATTTGTTTTAAACCAATGAATTAAAATGCACAAATATTCAATAGAGAGGTCTATAAAAGTTTGTTAACTTCTCATGAAATAGACATTTCTTTTCCAACAATAGTATGTAAACATGGACATTTACATACTCAAAAGCTACTTTCAAAGATTTCTCCCTCTCCCTCCTAGCCAGGTTGTCAGTATAATGATATCGATTTAGGCTATCATAGGCCTTTTGAGCTGGAAGGTCACCCAAGAACCGTATTTGTTCAACACCTTCACCTAAAAAGATGGGGCCAGTGAAGTTCAAGGTTGTGTCTGGAGCACATTCCAGTTTTTTCTAATTGACATTGTTCTTTTTTTTTTTTTTTTTTTTTTTTAATTTGAGGCAGAGCCTCGCTCTGTTGCCCGGGCTGGAGTGCAGTCCCACCATCTTGGCTCACTGCAGCCTCTGCCACTCGGGTTCAAGTGATTCTCCTGCCTCAGCCTCCTGAGTAGCTGGGATTATAGGCATGCACCACTGTGCCCAGCTAATTTTTGTATTTTTTAATAGAGATAGGTTTTCGCCAGGCTGGTCTCGAACTCCTGACCTCAAGTGATCCTCCCACCTTGGCCTCCCAAAGTGCTGGGATTACATGCATGAGCCACCATGCTTGGCTGGCATTGTTCTAATTGATCCCTATTTCTCTCTCTGGAAGGAGAGTTGGCATCTCCTTCTGGATCCCTTGAGGTCAAGTAAAATAACCCCTATACTTTTCAAATTTTTTAAGTAGAGAGAATGATAGCTACTCTCAGCCAACTCCAAGAAGAGTGTTATCACAGGTGAATCCTGTAAGATAAATACCAATATTTGCTGCAGTGGGGAGCATCAAGAAAGTGGCACAAGGTTAGAATGTTAGAATGTTATTTATTTTTTCTTTCTTTCTTTTTTTTTTTAAAGACAGAGTCTCACTCTGTCGCCCAGGCTGGAATACAGTGGCGTGATTTCGGCTCAGTGCAACCTCCACCTCCCCGAGTTCAAGCGATTCTCCTGCCTCAGCCTCCTGAGTAGCTGGAACTACAGGCATGTGCCACCATGCCCGGCTAATTTTGTATTTTTAGTAGAGATGGGGTTTCACCATGTTGGCCAGGCTTGTGTCGATCTCGACCTTGTGATCCACCCACCTCGGCCTCCCAAAGTGCTGGGATTACAGGTGTGAGCCACTGCGCCTGGCCAGAATGTTTTTTTCTTAAATCTTTATTGACCTTAGAAATATTTATTTTTGTTGTGCCCCCTCCCCCACTCCCTCCTCCCCTTTTAATGTCATCAGAACAACAGGCATTGGGTCATTGATTGCTATCTATGCTGGCTCAGTGGCTACCGTCATTTTTATTAATGATACACTTCTGTTTGCCAGGGCAGATAGCTTGTAAGTAAACATAAATCCTATATAGAAACAATGAACAAATATTTTTGGTGAGCCTTGGACCTCCTGTATCTGTGGATGTTTATAGGCAATCTCTTGTTTATAGGAAATGGTGCAGAGTTGAGGAACTTTGGCCTCACTAGTGGTGGGAAGTGGGACAAAGTAGGCCACGTCTGTTGCTGGTTAGCTCACTTGATTAGAACAGTATGCTAATGAACCCAAGGTCACTGGGCCATCTGTGTATGGGTTAGCCAGCTCTGCTCTGCTGGGATCCCAGACCTTGGCCAGGAGGCTGGGCAATGTGTATCATTGGTCATGAGGCTGGAGCAGATAGAAAGATCTGTACTAATCCATCACCAGACCCAGAAAACAAATTCAAAACACATGTCCTGTGGATAGTACACTATCTGTGGCTCTTTAATTTATGAGGGTATCATAACAGATTTTTATAATTTTCTTAAAAAACAGATTTTTTTTTCTGATTAATAATAAAATGCATGTTATTGAGGATCCTGGGAAAATAAAGTTTGAGGAAGGAAACAAAATTCACAGTTTATCCCAGGACTGACAGAGGTTACATCTTGGATTTTTCCATCCTTGATGTTCCCTTCCCTTGGCTTCAATGACACCACACTTGGTTGACTTTCCTCTTCCTCACTGACCCCACTCCTACATTCCCCTCTTCCCCTTTTCCCCTGGATTTGGTTTGAAATGGTAGTGTTCCTTGGCACTCTGTCCTGCATCTTCATTTCTCATTGTCCTGCATTCCCATGGATGGTGCCCTTCATCTCAGACTTCTGTCCTGAAATCCAGATTCAAATATCCAAGTGTCTACACCACTTCTAGTTGGATGCTAATGTGTCTGGTAAATGATCCCATTATCCCCACTATCTGACCTGCACCCTTGTGTTCCTCCTCTCTAGGAGTCACAGCCTTCACCTAGGTGCCCATCCCTTCCCCTCCCCTCCCTGACTAATCCTTCACCAGATTCAACAGTTGTACTCTCCAAGAATCTCTCAAATCTGTTGACTTAACCTCTACGCTGCTGCTGTCCTATTTCAGGCAACCAGCAAAGCTTTTACACAGCCTTAAGCCACTTTCCTGTCTCCAAGCTTGTCTGCCTTTCAGTCCTTACTGTCTTCAGGAGAGCCAGCTAACCTTTCACAGAATGGAAATGTACTCTGCCATTCTGCTTAAAACCTTTAACTGTGTCCCCTTGCCAGATGGTCTCATCTGCAACTTTCTCCGGCAGACCCTATGCTTTAGTCATATATAGAGCTTCATTCGCTTCTGATAATGCATCATCTCTTTCATCTATCCAGTAAGCATTTTTATGGATAATCAATTGTCAGATATCAGGTTCTGGGAGGGTGCTTCAGGAAACTCAGTCTTGGATGGGGAGAGACCAAGACAGACCTGGGAGTATAGGCTTGGCTGGAAAGGCTGTTTTGACTGGCATTGGGAAAACCTGGAGTAAGACTGCTTGGTGTGTTAGAAGGCAGTGTGTACACACTCGGCCTTGTGCGATGTTTGGCAGCTTTTCCTCTGGTCTTTGAAAAGGATGCCTCCTTGAAAGAGTTATTCCAGGAGCATGTTGCATAGAAGAAAAGACATCCTGATGTCTTCATCTAAGAGAAATGCTTCTGAAGTTGGTCAATTTGTTTTTGCGTTAGCCTTATACTTAAAATTACTGTGTATGGGGAACTAAGTTTTAACGTAACACAGTGAATTCCTTTTGTAACATTCCAAGTGATATGTTCCATTGCAATGTGGGATTTTCAGAATTGGGAAATCCCTGAGAGCCAGGATGTAGAGTGTTGTTTCCCAATACCCTAGTGGTTTATGAGTTGGGAGAATTGTGTATATCCTAGCCATGTTCCCTGTTTCTTCTTGGGTTTGTTTTGCATCCCCCTTGCCAGATAAACTAAACAAAATGATAAAGAGTAGAAAAGACTGTCCATTAGTGGAGTTAATGTTTATGTAAATGTTAATCCATAGAAAATACAGTGTTGCTTTTCAGTCTAACACTCTTTGGCCCCTTATCCTACCCTCTTGGTGATTTTCATTGTTTTGTTGTTGTTTGTTTTGTTTTGCTTGAGACAGAGTCTCCTGTTGCCCAGGCTGGAGAGCAGTGGTGTGATCTCTGCCCACTGCAACCTCTGCCTCCCGGGTTCAAGCCATTATTATGTCTCAGCCCTCCTAGTAGCTGGGATTACAGGCGCCCACCGCCATGCCTGGCTAATTTTTATTTTTGAGATGGAGTCTTGCTCTGTCGCCCAGGCTGGAGTGCAGTGGTGCAGTCTTGGCCCAGTGCAAGCTCCGCCTCCTGGGTTCACACCGTTCTCCCGCCTCAGCCTCCTGAGTAGCTGGGATTACAGGTGTGTGCCACCACGTCCAGCTAATTTTTTGTATTTTTAGTAGAGGCAGGTTTTCACCGAGATAGCCAGGATGGTCTCGATCTCCTGACCTCGTGATCCGCCTGCCTCAGCCTTCCAAAGTGCTAGAATTACAGGTGTGAGCCACTGCACCCTGCCCTTTTTTCTGTTTTTGAGACAGTCTCCCTCAGTTGCCTAGGCTGGAGTACAGTGGTACAATCTTGACTCAACTGCAAGCTCTGCCTTTTGGGTTCAAGCAAGTCTCCTGTCTCAGCCTCCTGAATAGCTGGGATTACAGGCATGCACAACTATGCCCAGCTAATTTCTGTATTTTTAGTAGAGACAGGGTTTTGCCATGTTGGCCAGGCTGGTCTTGAACTCCTGACCTCAAGTGATCCTGCCCGCCTTGGCCTTCCAAAGTACTGGGATTACAGGTGTGAATCACTTCTCCTGGCCTTGTTTTGTTTTTTGGTGGGGGAGTTTGTTCTTCCAAGAGACAGACCTTTTTTTTTTTTTTTTTTTTTTTTAAGCTAGTTTAAGAATACAATAAAATCGGCCGGGCGCGGTGGCTCAAGCCTGTAATCCCAGCACTTTGGGAGGCCGAGACGGGCGGATCACAAGGTCAGGAGATCGAGACCATCCTGGCTAATATGGTGAAACCCCGTCTCTACTAAAGAATACAAAAAACTAGCCGGGCGACGAGGCGGGCGCCTGTAGTCCCAGCTACTTGGGAGGCGGAGGCAGGAGAATGGCGTGAACCTGGGAGGCGGAGCTTGCAGTGAGCTGAGATCCGGCCACCGCACTCCAGCCTGGGCGACAGAGCCAGACTCCGTCTCAAAAAAAAAAAAAAAAAAAGAATACAATAAAATCTTCTAATTGTGTTTGTGAACACTGGTAAGTTTGTTACAGTGTTCAAATATTTTACTTCTGTAGAAAGAAAACCGAATATATCACGATTACTGGGTATTTAAGCTTTTACCAGAACGTTTGGAATTGTCTGATGCCCTCTGTTTTTTCTTAGTGCCTTCATGGTACTGATTCACAGTGAACCTTCACTGCTTAGTCCCAGATAACTGATTATAAGTGGTTGAAATCAATGTGGTAGACGTCTCAGAAAACCTATTTTTCAGAAACTTCTAGAAAGTTGCAAAGAAAAAAAAATGAATGTCATTGTGTCATCTCATTTTTCTGTTTTTGAAAAATGATGAAGTTTTAAGTAATTGTGACTTTTAAACATGTAAAAGTGTGGAAGTACATCCGGTAAACAATGCAGTGTATTGTACCTCAGTTTCCTAACCCCATCCCCATTTGCTGTCCAGAAGTGTGACCACAGTTAACGGTTTAATATGCATCTTTTTATGTACTTAACATGTCTGTAAATGTATCTTTTATCTTTTTTGCTCCCTCTTAAATTTTAACTTGACATTAAAGTTTAGATCTTCCATGTTAGTATGTACAGCTGTAACACATTCTTTTTAGTAGCCACATAGTGTTTCAATGTGTGGATATTCCCAGATACATTAACCATTTCCTGCTGTAACATTTTAACTCTTTAGAATTCAACTATGTGTACTTTTGTAATTAAAATCGTGAATTTTGTTTTGCCTATGTGTTCTTCATGAAACACGATAGGTACGTTGGTATAGTTTTTATTTATATGTGTTACCATACGTAACACATATATATGTAGAATAACTACATAGATACTGAAACAACTTAAGTGCTATTTAAAGATCTTTTTTAACCATACGTCATTTTATAATATAACTTACTCTTTAATTCTAGAACTTATTTAATACTGAGATTCCTAGAAATGGAATTTCTGGATGAAAGTGATGTGCATTTAATTTTTAAGTTGATAATGCTGAATTGCTCTCTACAATGACATCAATTTCTAGTCCCATCTAGCTTGTCCATTTTTCAGTACACTTTCTAACATTTGAGATTGTTTCTGTTTCTTTTTCTTTTTTTTAAGAGACGGGATCTTGCTATGTTGCTCAGGCTAGCTTCAAACCCCTGGGCTCAAGGGGTCCTCCCTCCTCAGCCTCCCCATGAGCTGGGATGCAGGTGCACACCGCCTTGCCTGGCTTAGACATTGTCCTTCTTACTCTGTAATCATTGGCTGTAAGAGGGCTTTTCATTGTTGTATTTTGTATTTTTCTTATTAAAGAAGTGTACCATTTTCAAGTTTTCACTGGCTATATTTAGTTTTTCCACAATATGGTTATTTATCTTTTGTCTATTTTTCTGTTAGATTGCATTTTTTATTTTGTAGGCACTCTTTATTACTATTATTAATTATTTTCTTTTTTTTTTGAGATAGAGTCTCACTGTCTCCCAGGCTGGAGTGCAGTGTGTGATCTTGTCCCACCGCAACCTCTGTCTCCTGGGTTCAAGCGATTCTCTTGCCTCAGCCTCCTGAGTAGCTGGGGCTACAGGTGCCCACCACATCTGTCTAATTTTTGTATTTTTAGTGGAGACTGGGTTTTACCATGTTGGCCTGCCTGGCTGGTCTCAAACTCCTGACCTCGAGTGATCCACCCACCTCGGCCTCCCAAAATGCTGAGATTACAGGTGTGAGCCACTGCTCCCAGTCTTGGCACTCTTTATATGTTGTAAACATTAATTGTTTTTGTCTTTAATATATTTTAGAAATATTTTCCCTAGTCTTTTTGCTTGTCCTTTTAAAGACAGGCCCCTGTTATCATTTGCAAAATGTCATCAATTGCTTAGAAAATCCAAGATTATCAGTTGGAAAATAAAAAAAAAACCAGAACTAATAAACTTCAGTAAGATGGCCAGACAGGATAAACACAGAATCACAGGGTTTTAATTTTGATTTTAAAAATATGGCTGAGCGCAGTGGCTCATGCCTATAATTCTGGCACTTTGGGAGGCTGTGGCAGGTGGATTACCTGAGGTCGGGAGTTCAAGACCAGCCTGGCCAACATGGCAAAACCCCATCTCTACTAAAAATACAAAAATTAGCCAGACGTGGTGGCGTGTGCCTGTAGTTCCAGCTGCTCAGGAGGCTGAGGCAGGAGAACCACTTGAAACTGGGAGGCAGAGGTGGCAGTGAGCCAAGATCGTGCCATTGCATTCCAGCCTGGGCGACAGAGTGAGACTGCATCTCAAAAAAAAAAAAAAAAAAAGTATGTGTGTGTGTGTGTGTTTGTCAGCATAGGAAAGTAGTACAAGTTGAGAGCATTTCTAATCTCAAAATGCCCCACAATCTGAAGCTTTTCGAGCACTGACCTACTACAAGTGAGAGATTCCACACTTGACTTCATGTGACAGATTTCAGTCAAAACTTGGTTTTCATGCACACAATTATTAAAAATGTTTTATAAAACTGCCTTCAGGCTATGTTTATAAAGTGTATATGAAACAAATGAATTTTGTGTTTCGACTTGGTTCCCATCCCCAACATATCTCATTAGTTTTAAAGTATGCAAATATTCCAAAATCTGAAACACTTCTGGTCCCAGCCATTTCACATAAGGGATTCTCACCCTGTACTAATCAATTAGAACACATAATAAAAAACAGATACCATTCTTGATAGTAATGAAAAACAAATTTGCAAGAACAACTTGAAGAATACTGCATTCTGAAGGACAAAAAAGACCTGAATAGGTCCGACGCAGTGGCTCACGCCTGGAATCCCAGCACTTTGGGAGGACGACTTGCATGGATTGCTTGAGCCCAGGAGCTCGAGACCAGCCTGGGCAACATGGCGAGACCTTGTCTCAACAAAAGAAACCCACAGAATTAACTGGACATGGTGACATGTGACCGTAGTCCCAGTTCCTCTGGAGACTAAGGTGGGAGGATCACTTGAGCATGGGAGGTAGAGGCTGCAGTGGGCGGTGATCACACCACTGCACTTCAGCCTCGGCGATAAAGCAAGAGCCTGCTTCAAAAAAAAAAAAGAAAAAAAAAAAGAAAATACCAAGTAAATGGAGATAATAGATTGTATTTCTGTGGATGGATATTGTAAAGTTGTCTCTTTTCTCCAAATTAATTTAAACAGTAAATGAAATTCTGATAAAAATTCCCAAGTACTTTAAACAGAATTTGACAAGCTAATCTGTAAGTCAGCTGGACTTTATACATAAAACCAAGAACATTTGGAAAAGAACTCTTGGGGGGACTTTCCACACCAGATATCAAAACCCATTTTGAAATATTGTAGTTAAAAGAGACAATTCACCAGATGAAACTGAAGTCCACAGAGGTGAAGTTACTAGTTTAAGGTCCCAGAGCTAGATGGACATATTTCATGCCGGTCAGTTGTGTTTCTCAGTGGCTGGACTGATCGCATGTGATTCTGACTTTCAGCAACGTTGTAGACTTCATCGGGAGGCTTCTTGATTGCCCAATTAGAAAGATATCTTTTGGGAAAATTACTTATGCAGGGAATCAACCTATTGGACATTTGCCGAACTTGAATAGAGTGACAAAAGGAAAATGCGAATGCAAATCCGTCAAGCCTTTGTGTTACATGTTGTAGAGTTTTCCCTGTAAATACTTGCTCTATTGTAGCAGAGTAGTTGCGAGTTGAAGGGCCATCAAGGCAGAAGATGAAGAGAGTCCCAGGGTCTGTCTAGGAACAGTAGTTAGGAATGGTTTAGAAACTTGCAATCAATTGACAGACTAGTTAGTATTTTAGTGACATTATCAGTTAAAAGTTTAAAATACCTATTTGAAGTCATGAAAATGGCTAATTTTGATTTATTTTCATCCCATGCTTTAAATTTATTTGTGCTGAATTGTGAAGATGATGAGTTTAAAAGTACAGGTTAGAGATTTAGAATTTGTATGTAATTACTCTTGTGAAAATTTGTTTTCTTAGGGAGGTGTGTGTGTGTGTGTGTGTGTGCGCGCGCGCGCGTGAGCTGGTCAGCTGCAGAACCTTCTGGTTAGCAAACCTGATAGCATCTAGGGTGGGGCCAAGGGGGAAACATGTTTAATCACATTCTCACCAGCTTCCTGGCACTAAGAAAATTATCACCAGACAGCAGCCACCAGGATAATTTAACTTTAGTTCTGGACAGGCAATTGTGCAGCAATCATTTTCAAGTAAATTTCTTAAAGAACATGTAGGAATTATTTGACTACTTTCAGGTGATGTTTCCATGAATCCTCTGTAGTGTTTTTGTTATGTTTGTGTTTCTTATTAAAAATTCCTTAAGTGCAAACATCATTTTCATAGATCATATTTTGTATTCCTACATTTGAAAGGCAAACATCACAAATTATTTTTTACAAATTTTCTAGGTACCTACTATGTGCCAAGGATAATGTCATACCCTCACATGCTTTATGGGTTAGGTGGAAAGTGTTACACACGAGATTAAAAAGGCTGATGACTGGCTGGGTGCGGTGGCTCAGGCGTGTAATCCCAGCACTATGGGAGGCCGAGGCAGGCAGATCACGAGGTCAAGAGATCGAGACCATCCTCGCCAACATGGTGAAATCCCATCTCTACTAAAAATACAAAAATTAGCTGGGTGTGGTGGCAGGCGTCTGTAGTCCCAGCTACTCGGGAGGCTGATGCAGAAGAATTGCTTGAACTTGGGAGGTAGAGGTTGCAGTGAGTCCAGATTGCAACACTGCACTCTAGCCTGGGTGACATGGCGAGACTCTGTCTCAAAAAAAGCGAAAAAAAAAAAGCTGATTGCTATGATAGAGATAAGAATAAAGTAATAACCAGGTAGGTAATTGAGGAAAAGTTCTTTTTTCTTTTTCTTTTTTGAGACGGAGTCTCGCTCTGTCCCCAGGCTGGAGTGTAGTGGCGCGATCTCGGCTCACTGCAAGCTCCGCCTCCAGGGTTCACGCCATTCTCCTGCCTCAGCCTCCTGAGTAGCTGGGACTACAGGCGCCCGCCACCTCGCCCGGCTAGTTTTTTTGTATTTTTTAGTAGAGACGGGGTTTCACCTTGTCTGCCAGGATGGTCTCGATCTCCTGACCTTGTGATCCGCCTGTCTCGGCCTCCCAAAGTGCTGGGATTACAGGCTTGAGCCACCGCGCCCGGCCTGGAAAAGTTCTTAAAAGCAGCAGGGGGCTGGGATGGGTAGGATTATCTACTGTTTTTCTTTTACTAACTTTTTAAATTTTTTTTTTTGTTTTTGAGACAAGTCTTGCTCAGTCACCCAGGCTGTAGTGCAGTGGTGCAATCTCGGCTTCCACCTCCTGGATTCAAGTGATTCTCCTGTCTCAGCCTCCTGAGTAACTTGGGATTACAGGCACCCTCCACCACGTCTGGCTAATTTTTGTATTTTTAGTTTAGACTGGGTTTCACCATGTTGGACAGGCTGGTCTTGAACTCCTGACCTCAGGTGATCCACCCACCTCAGCCTTTCAAAGTGCTGGGGTTATAGGCTTGAGCCACTGCGCCTGGCCTAAATTTTCTTAAATAATAATACTACTAAATTTTCTTAATAATAGAGGTCTTGCTATGTTACCCAGGCTCATCTCGAACTTCTGGGCTTAAGCAGTCCTTCTGCCTCAGCCTCCCAGGGTACTGAGATTATAAGTGTGAACCACCTCACCTGGCCTGCTATTATTTTATATAGAAACCTGCACCTCATTTAGGCGTGAGAGTATTCCATAGCACCTCCTTTGTAGGAACTTAATGTGCAAGGGAAACCCAAATGTATGTTTCTGAACAAATTTAAATAGATATCTGAGGGTGGATTTTAGAAAACTTTCTATTTGGACTCATTGTTTTAATCTTTTTCTTGTGTAAATAAACACACCCAAGAAAATCGTAGGAAAGATACATAACAAATGCACCTTTAAAAAAAAGAAATATCCCAAGTTTATAATTCATGGTATTGGATGGATGTGTTTTACTGAGACAGAGCTGCATTTTCAGTAAATACTTCTTTTTATCTACTACATGTGCTGGGGAAATGGGTGAAGTAGGGAATTCTGTGATCGCAGGAAGTCCCTTTCTGTATAGGTTCATTTTGTAGCCATCATGTTCACTGCAGCTATCCCAAGTGGGGTTGAGAACCAGGACCTCATTCCAGGTCTCTGAGCAGTTGAAATGTACCTTGCAAAGTCCATGCCTTAGGCAGGAGAGCTGCTCAGCGTCACTTCCAGCCTGTTTATTCTGGGTTCTGAATCGCCATGGGCTTCGTTATCTGGTTTCCCAGCCTCGCCTACCAGTTCTCTGTCTACCAGTGTTGCACCAGAGCTCTTTTTGAGCTCTTTTTATTCTTACTCTGACTGGAGATCCAGACTCTCAAACATCTGTAATATTTGTCCCTTATCTCTTTGTTCATGTGTTCCGGCACCTTGTGGATATTTATAGGTCACCAGTTCTGCTTTCGCTTGAATACCTGTCTGGCAGGGCTTGGCACCTCTTTCCCCTTTGTGTATGCGGGGCCTAGTTGCCTAGCTACTTCGGAGGGGGCAGTGAGGGCTGGGCTGCAGAGGGGAAGGCCTGGCAAAGCCTGAGTTAGGCTTGTGCTTGTTCTCCAGTATGGGCGGGGCTTCCAGGGGCTCAGGGGCCATCTATTGTAGGAGTAACGGCCACTTCCCATCCATTTCTTCTTTCCTCTCTCTTTTAGTTCTTTATTTCTGCTTATGTCTCAGGACCAAACAGTCTGCAGGGTGAATTGGTGGGGAGGAAGTTGAGGGCTGGGGGTGGGGAAGGGAGAACCTCCTGGAAATAGTAAATCTTAGTTTAGTTTTTCAGAGACAAGGAGTCACGTGGGTCCCTTGCCAAGAGAGATCTCTCTCAGGAAGAAAGGCAGGCTGGTGCAGGGGTTTAGACTGCACTGCTTTAAAGATGCAGCATGGAGTTCAGCAGTGAAATCTGGCAGTGCCGGTGCTGATCTCTCTCGGGAAGAAAGGCAGGATGGGTTTGTATTACGAAAATTTGGATGGGCTTTTTTTTTTTTTTTTTTTGAAATGGAATCTCACTGTGGAATGCCGTGGCGCAATCTGGGCTCACTGCAACCTCTGCCTCGCGGGTTCAGGCCATTCTCTTGCCTCAGCCTTCTAAGTAGCTGCGATGTCAGGCGTGCACCACCACGCCCGGCTCATTTTTGTATGTTTTGTAGAGACGGGGTTTCACCATGTTGGCCAGGCTGGTCTCTTAACTCCTGACCTCAAGCAATCTGCCCACCTCAGTCTTCCAAAGTGCTGGGAACAGGCGTGAGCCACCATGCTGGACCTTGGATCGGCTTTGATGTCTTCATAGCGCATGAGTTTTGGGTCAGCTAGTGTTAGGTTTGACATCCTTGTCTCCTAATCTGACTCTGACACTTATTAGCTGTGCTATCTTGGGCAGGTTACTTTCTTTCTTTGAAGCTAGTTCTTGAGTAAACTGGGAATAACAAAATCCACAACATAGAGTTGCATATGGATGGTAGCGATACTTAGAGATCATGCCTCAACAGAATGTAAATAGGTGCTCAACAGGTGGAAAGTTGCTATCATTATTATTGTTATTTGGAAGGGGATAGCATTGAGACATGAAATGAGAGCAGGTTATAGAGCGGTCGGTCAATAAGCCCAACTTTTGTGACACTGGAAATTTGATTATAAATCAGTTAGTAGGGGTGCATGGTTATATTGGATTCATAACTAGGTTCATACTCTGCTCCATTTGGCTGGCTGGGTGACCTTTAATCTCTCTAGACCTTAGTTTTTTCATCTGTTTGTAAGAAGAGAATGAGGATAATAATGCCCATTTCGTGGAGTCGTGAGGATTAAAGGAGATATGTAAAATGTTACACAGTGTCTGGTACAGAATTTGATCTAGAAGGCCCTTATTATTAGACATAGTAACCTTTAAAGCATGCTAAAAGCAGTACTTGGTGACGATTACATTTTTGTGCTCTAGTCCTTTGAAGCATGGCTGTTGTATTTCCAAGTTTTTTGACACTCTTGCATTTTATTTTCTTGGGTATACGCGCACACACACACACAAATTAGCATTAGCTCATTATTAAATATTAACTTTTTATTCCATTTATTTATTTAATTAGAGACAGGGTTTCACTCTGTCATCCACCCAGGCTGGAGTGCAGTGGTATGATTTCAGCTCACTGCAGCCTCAGCCTCAAGCAGTCCTCCCACCTCAGCCTCCCAAGTAGCTGGGTCTACAGTCATGCATCACCACACCCAACTAATTTTCTGTAGTTTTTGTGGAGACAAAGTCTCCCTGTGTTGCCCAGGCTAGTCTCAAACTGCTAGACTAAAGTGATCCTCCCACCTTGGCCTCTCAGTCAGAGTGCTGAGATTATAGGCATTTCTTCCATTATTATTACCTTTATGGAAATTCCTATCTTCCTTCAAAAGCTAAGGCTAGGTACCTTAATATATTGAAACATATATATAGCATGAGTCCTCTCTGCATCCATGATTTCAGTATTTATATGTGTATATTTGATATGTAGAGTAATTTTAATTTTTTTTTTTTTTGAGATGGAGTTTCACTCTTGTTGCCCAGGCTGGGGTGCAATGGCCTGATCTTGACTCACAGCAACCTCCCCCTCCCTGGTTCAAGCGATTCTCCTGCCTCAGCCTCCCGAGTAGCTGGGATTAAGGCATGTGCCATCATGCCCCACTAATTTTGTATATTTAGTAGAGACGGGGTTTTTCCATGTTGGCCAGGTGGGTCTCGAACTCCTGACCTCAGGCAATCCGCCCACCTCGGCCTCCCAGAGTGCTAGGATTACAGGCATGAGCCACCTTGCCTGGCCAATAGCTACTTTTCTTAAAGGATTTTGGTAAGAGTTAGTGTACCATTTGTCAGGCACTTCCTACGTCCCAGATATTGTTCTAAACATTTTTACAGACATTAAGTTCCTAAGTTCTCCTAACAATCCTAGGAGGAAGTACAGTTCTGAGCCCCATTTCATGGGTAAAGAAACAGCAGAGGGGGAAATTAACTTGCCTGAGGTCACATGGCTCTAATGTGATCAAGGCTGGCCTTTGAGACCAGGCAGCTGCTGACTGTAGCGATGGTGTTGTTCTTAACCACCACTCTATGCTGCTTCCCACCGTGCCCAAAGAGTGCCTGAAGGCTTCTCTCTCTCCTTCCTGAAAAGTGACTTACAGTCTCTTGACTGCACTGCTTTAAAGATGCAGCACGGAGTTCAGCAGTGAAATCTGGCAGTGCCGGTGCTGAAAGATGTAAGGATGCTGACAGATGCTGGAGAGGCTGGCTCAATCTTCATGTCCCACCAGGGGGCCAAATTGCCCATCTACAAATAAGGTTTCGTGTCTTCAGACTCTGTGGTGATTATTTTTTTCCCCAGGGGCCAGTCATCCTTGTAATCTTGTGGTAGAAAATTAAAGTGAGTTTCACTGAAGTGTGGTTGGATTTTTAAGGTTTCTTTTAACTATTAGTTTTGAGAAGTTAATTAAGTACCTGGCCTGTGGATCCAGCTTCCTGCATTTTCCTACTGTTTTCACTATTTAGACGGAGGCTTTGCTTAGGAAAATTAGATTACAAATTGAAGGGTGAATGAATACCTTATCGGCAGAACATGAACATTTGGAGTCCTGAATAGGTAGCAGGCTTGCATAATGGGAACTGAATAAAGTTAGGCAAACATGCCTATCTCTGATCTTAAAGGTGTTGAACAGGCTGAGGTTAAAGTGTCGTACTTTCTAAAAGTCAAGGGAGCGAGGGAGGGAGAAAGAGTTTACTTTTTCACTTCACTTGCAAGGAATTTTTTTTTTTTTTTTTTGCTTACTATGTCTTGGGGTTTCTCCAGGTGGTAGAGGTTGCTCGGAGGTCTGGCTCCCAGCTTGCTTGAAAGGAGTGATTGTTAATGTTTTGGGGGATCGTTGATCCCTTTGAGAGTCTGGTGAAGCCTATGGGCACCCTCCCCAGAAAACAAACACACACACACACACACACACACACACACACACACAATATTTTGTTCAAGGTTCTTTAAGGGCCACACACCTAGGCTTTAGAGTATATGGCAATTCAACATCAGAACTTGTTTACTGCCCCTCCCCATTTTTTATTTTTTGAGAAGGGGTCTCGCTTTGTTGCCCAGGCTGGTCTCAAACTCCTGGGGCTCAAGCAATTCCCCTGCTTCGGCCTCCCAAAGTGCTGGGATTACAGGCATGAGCCACCACACCGGGCTGAGCTCCCCTTCTGTGGGCGATCCTCAGCCTGGGCCTCCTGGCTCTAAAATTCAGCTAATCGGTGAATTCAGCTATTGTTCTTATAGTCTTGTTTGTAACCCAGAATTATTTGCATTTAAAAGTCTTTAGAACTCCATACCGACTCCAGCTCTATCAGATGTGATCACTTCAGGAGGTAACTGTAAAGGGGACCCTGCTTTACTGGCCACTCTTAGCCAAATGGGCATTGCTGTTGAAAGGGGCCCAGGTAGCTAGCCTGTCAAATCTTCTCAGTGCTGTCCCCTCCCCGTCTCTCTCTACCGCCACACTGAATTCCCCGAGTTCACTCACCTTTACGTACTTTGGCAAATCTTGTTCTTTACCTGGAATGCCCTTCCATTCTTCCTCCACCCCAGGAATGCCTGCTCGTCTTTCAGTACCCAGATCAAATGGAAGCCTCGCCGAACTCCCCTGGCAAACTCTCTCTCTTCCTCTGTTTCCATGGCAATTTTTAAAGGTCTGTGTTACAGCATACATATCATGTTGTAATTATTTTTTATGTGTTTGGCAGACTCCACCGCCTCTAAACCAAGTGCTTGTCTTAATCGTCTTTGATCACGCAGCATGGTGTCAGGTGCTAGATACGTTTGCCATTCAGAGTTTATACAAGTGGGTTGTGGGGTTAGAACACAGGATGCAGATTCTAGCTTTGTGACTGCCATCTCTTTGTGCCTCTGTTTCCTCAGGTGTACGCTTGTTGGGGATGGGGAGAGTCTGAGTAAAGTGGAATAGTACCTAGCGCATGGTGAAATATTCAGCAACTAGAGCAGGTGCCATGGCTTATGCATGTGATCCCAGCAGTTTGGGAGACTGAGGTGGGAGGATCACTTGAAGCCAGAAGTTTGAGACCAGCCTTGGCAACCAAATGAGAGCCCATCTTTTTTTTTTTGAAATGGAATCTTTCTCTATTGCCAGACTGGAATGCAGTGGTGCGATCTTGGCTCACTGCAACCTCCGCTTCCTGGGTTCAAACGATTCTCCTGCCTCAGCCACCCTAGTAGCTGGGACTATAGGCGCACACCACCACACCCAGCTAATTTTTGCATTTTTAGTAGAGACGGGGTTTACCATGTTGGCCAGAATGGTCTCGATCTCTTGACCTCATGATCCGCCTGCCTCGTCCTCCCAGAGTGCTGGGATTACAGGTATGAGCCACCGCACCTGGCCATGGGACCCCATGTTTACAAAAAATTTAAAAACAATTTAAAAATTAGCCAGGCGTGGTAGTGCGTGCCTGTAGTCCCAGCTATTCAGGAGACAGAGGTGGGAGGATTGCTTGAGCCAAGGAGTTGGAGGCTGCAGTAAGTTGTGATCATGCCACTGCACTCCAGCCTGGGCAATAGATCAAGACCCTGTCTCAAAAAAAAAAAAAAAATCAGTTGTTAACCATTTTGATATTTAATCATAACATTAAGCATATTGTTGAGTGAAGGAGAAACTCTTAAAAATAACCCAGCATAATTGGAGAGAACATTATTTAGATGTACAGAAATTGAGTTAATTCTGCATTCTCCAAGTTTAATCTCAGCCTAGATAAAGTAAAGAAATCTAAATTTATAGGGCTCCCAGAGAGGCTTGGTAGGATACTCTATAATCTACTGTTCATTTCTTCATATTAAAGTTAACTGTCATCTATGTGAGGACCTTAAGCCATTTACAAGTAGGTACTGTGGGAATACAAGACTTTTTTTGGTTTGTTTTTAAAGGGTAGGAAAACTCATGTACACTCTTTTAATAGTATGATTTAAATGTGTTCAAAAACCTTGTGTTTTTCAAATCCCTTTTCAGAGTAGCCCCAGTAAGCTTTGGGGGAGTATGTGTGTAGTGGCATCACCATTTGTAGCTCCACTAGGAACATGCAAAGCACATGGGAATCCGTGAAAAACAATCACAGAAGCATCTGTTTCTGCTTGTAAGACCTATCAAAGGTGGTGAGAAAAAAGATGTCATTGAAGGAGCTCTTTCCTTAGTGTATTTTATTTGTAGGCAGGGTAGAAGTATCCTGCTAAAGTTATAAAATAGAATAGTATTTTAGAATTAGAAGGAGCTTGACTAGTCCAGCCCCTTCTTGCTTTACAGATGAGGAAACTGAGGTCCCAAAATGTGGAGTGATGTAACATTGTGCTGGGGATGTGGAGAGGGGTGTTTGTCATCACGTGGATAGCCATGTGACTGGCTGGGGGGCCTCAGAAGGGACCTTGTATTCCGTCTTTATACAGGAGCACCTGTCTGTCTTCAAGCACATGGCTTGCTTCTAGAAAGCTTTTCTGGACTCCTCAGGCAGTATTTCCTTTGTGCATTTTAAACTAAATTTTGACTAAATTAAAAGCAATGAAATCCAGGCCTCCTGGAAGGGTATTTAGTTTTCCTTTTTAGCAGAACAATTAAGCTAATGACAGTGTTAGAAGCCTCAACTACCCCATCCAGTGATTGATATACATGCCCCCAAATTTTTATAGTGAAATATAAGAACAGTCTATAATCTGATTTTGTAATCAAGGTCTAACCAGTTATAGTAGGTCTCAAAAAGTCCTTAGCAATTGGGTTGTTAAGTCACCCACCAAATTCCCTGTCATTGACTTCTTTGGAGCCATTTCCTTTCATGTTTTGGCTTCTTGGTGTCTACATAGTTTCTAAGATCAGCAGTCCAATAAATTGTGCTATTATCTCCAGGTTTCCATGTCTTACATATGGTATACATTTGCTGTTGTCACCTTTTTCAAAATGTAGTTCAGTTTGTGACTGTTTAATTTTTAAAGTGAAAGAGAATGTTTTAGAAGAAGTTAAATAATTTAAAAATTAGATGCCCAAGCCTAGTAACTTTGATTTATGGAAAAATACTTTTGGTTATATCCACACAGTTATAGAATCTATGCAGAAACTTGGCAAATTTTAAAAATCTGAAATCTGGCCTGGCAGTGGCTCATGCCTGTAATCCCAGCACTTTGGGAAGCCGAGGCAGGCAGATGGCTTGAACCCAGCAGTTTAAGACCAGCCTGGGCAATATGGTGAAACCCCGTCTCTACAAAAATGTAGGAATTAGCCAGGCATGATGGCGCCCGCCCATAGTCCCAGCCACTCGTGATCGTGCCACTGCACTCCAGCCTGGGTTGCAGAGTGAGACCCTGTCTTAAATGGATGGATGGATGGATGGACGGACGGACGGACGGACGGACGGATGGATGGATGGGTGGATGAATGGATGGATGGACGAATAAATTAAAAATCTGAAACCTTATAAGCCCTCCTGTTGTCAATAGAGAAGAGAACATACTACTATATACCCGTAATATCTCTGGAGGAGAAACAAGTTTTACGTCTTGGTTCTATTCTGTAACATGGAACCAAGGTATTTGCAAGCTAACAGCGAAGAAGAGGCTTCATTGTGCATATTCCTACACTGTATTTTTTGGTACATTTTTCAGAGTTTATAAAGAAATCTTGTACTGAGTTGTTTAATAACTTTTGATCCATTTCCCATTGTACGGTACTAAAGAACAGAAATGCAGTAATTCCAGCATTGTCAAAATCACTGCTATTTAAATGCTGTATGAAGAGAGTAGTGTTTAAATTCCTAGTAGCTATCTCACTTATGTGTTGGCTGTGGTAGAGTAATCATTGTGGCAACCGTTTTATACATGTTTGAGTTACACATACGGCTTTGAGGGACATGTACTAATACCATATTTAGTAGTTTCTCCTAAAGACCAAAATTATAGCCTCATGTTTATTTACTTAGAAATTGATAAAAGTGCTGTTAATTTAAAAAATACCTATGTCTTATAGTTCATTTATTCCAAAATATATATATTAAATGCCTACCATGTGGTAGGCACTATGCAAGTTTCTAAGATTTAAAGACGAATGAAAGACCTTCTTATTTGGTGAGGTTGATGAAAAGTGAAGCAGATGATTAAAATCCAATAGTATAAGTAATTATTTGTGAGTGTATTTTTAATGTGCGAAGCGGTTTTCAGATGTATTCTCTATTAGTCTCAATCACTTGCATTTCCTTGAATTGAATGGGAGAGGAGGAAGATGTGGGGTTGCCGTGGGTTCACCGGGAAGCGTGCATTATTCTACATATACTGGGGAGCACATGGTGTAACTGGCAGAGTGTATCCAGAGGGAGAAAAAATAGCATGTTGGTTCTTGATTTTATTATGTGGCATATAGGGTGTCACATAGCAAGGGGACAACTCAAATTTTGTAGGAAAGATTGCCTGACTTGGAATCTAGAGTCAAAGCCTATACCCACTCCCCTGCATGCCTTTCCTTTTCCTTTTCCTTTTCCTTTCCTTTCCGTCTCTCTTTCTTTAGACGAGTCTCACTCTGTCGCCCAGACTGGAGTACAGTGGTGTGATCTCGGCTCACTGCAAGCTTTGTCTCCTGGATTCAAGTAATTCTCCTGAACCTCTAGAGTAGCTGGGACTACAGGCATGCACCACCATGCCCGGCTAATTTTTGTATTTTTAGTAGACACAAGGTTTCTCCATGTTGGTCAGACTGGTGGTCTCAAACTCCAGACCTCAGGTGATCCGCCCGTCTTGTCCTCCCAAAGTGCTGGGATTACAGGCATAAGCCACCGTGCCCGGCCGTCTCTTTCAATAATAGTACTTATCAGTATATTTATTACTGATTATACAAGTCTGCTATGTCAAGTAAGAGTTTAAAACATTTTTTGGGCCAGGCGTTGTGGCTCATACTTGTAATCCCAGCATTTTGGGAGGCTGAGGTGGGAGGATTGCTTGAGCCCAAAAGTTGGAGACCAGTCTGGGCAACTTAGGGAGACCCCGTCTTTACAAAAACATTAAAAAAAAAAATGTTAGCCAGGCATGATGGCATATGTTTGAGGTCCCAGCTACTTGGGAAGCTGAGGTGGGAGGATCACTTGAGCCATGATCACGCGGCTGCACTCCAGCCTGGACAACAGAGTGAGACCCTGTCTCAAAAAAGAACCAAAAACAAATTTTAATTTGACATTTCAAAGACTTTTTCTTGTGAACCAATCTCTGACTTGGTAACAAAGTTTGAAGTGATCCCGCAGTTGTTTAAATAAACCGACTCTCCCAACAGAAAGCAACTATTTTCTTTTGTTTGTTTTTTTTTTTTGAGACGGAGTCTCGCTCTGTCACCCAGGCTGGAGGGCAGTGGCGCCATCTCGGCTCACTGCAAGCTCCGCCTTCCGGGTTCCCGCCATTCTCCTGCCTCAGCCTCCCGAGTAGCTGGGACTACAGGCGCCCGCCATCACGCCTGGCTAATTTTTTTGTATTTTTAATAGAGACGGGGTTTCACAGTGTTTGCCAGGATGGTCTCGATCTTCTGACCTCGTGATCCACCCACCTCGGCCTCCCGAAGTGCTGGGATTACAGGCGTGAGCCACCACGCCCGGCCAGAAAGTAACTATTTTCTATCCCATTGTCTGATGAGACGCTCTGAGTCTTTGATTAGATCGAAGACTGCAGAAAAGTTAGCTCTGCATCTCATTTACGTAATATTTTTTGCTCTTAAGCAAGAAATCTTCACCAGGTCCTCTTGTGATCTGGTGCTGACACAGAGCCATGACCATAGAGGTGCCCATGACTTCTTTCTGTGTCCCTTGAGGATGTTGTTGCCAAAGGCTACTTAAATTCTCCTCGGAGGGGAATGATTTCATCCTTTGGGAATTATCATTTTAATTTGTGTCATTTACCAGTTTTACCTTCCTATCACAACTACCTCCATGGAAGTAGTTATATTGAAAAAAGATGCTTATATTAAAATCAGATAGGCTTTATTAATAAAGTGTAGTGTGTAGGTTTCTATGACTAATAAATAGTTTAAAGTCAGGGTGATAGCTGGTGTAATGAAACCAAATAAAATTTCTGGCTCATTCATAACTGTAATAGTTTACATTTATTCTTTGTTATTACTGACCACTTTATTCTTGTTAGAATAAGGCAGGGAATAAATAAACAAATGAAAAAAAATGATTCCACATTATTTTCTGTTTGCCTAAATTGCAACATAAGGAAGCAACAAAAGGAAGATTCCTTTCGCTTAAACATTCTGTTGACCCAAGAAAAATCACACAGGGTTTGGAAGCAACTTTTATTTGGAGAACTAGACTTGAGTACGTTCAATTGAAAGCCAATGCAAGCTTCTGCTCCTCAAAAGTGATGTCTTTTGCCTAAGAATAGACCCTTCTTTCAGGCTAAAAACCAGATAAGCTGTCCTACAGTGATCCAAATAGCCAGCGGCCTCACTCCCCCCAAACTTGACTAACAACACAGCAATATAATTTTACCGTTTAAAACTTGGCTGACCCAAACATGAACTTTCAAAGAAAATAAGAGTCATTACTAAAAGAGATTCCATTTCTTTCCGGGGCCTAAGTTAAGATGACTTTCCAGAACTTTGAGAAAACTTACTCTTTCAATGGCCACTTAATTGTGTAACAAAATAAACATTCACAAGGGAGGCAAAATATAGCATTCCCTATGTTTAGATTTGTCAAATATCTTTTTATCAGGGGTTCATTTTCTTTGTTGGGTTGTCATATGTAGTCTGGAGTAATTTACCAGGTTCCACCCAAAAGTTGTACCAGGATCAAGGATCGCTTGACCCCAGGAGTTTCAGGCCAGCTTGGGCACCATGGCAAAACCCTGTCTCTACTAACATTACAAAAAACCAGCCAGGTGTGGTGGTGAATGCCTGTGGTCCTAGCTTCTCTGAAGGCTGAGGTATGAGGATCTCTTAAGCCCGTGAGGCAGAGGTTGCAGTGAACTATATTCATGGCCATAGCACTTCAGCCTGGGTGACAGAGCGAGATCCTCTCTTAAAAACAAAAAAAGAAAAAGAAGGTGAATTCTACCTACCTGGCAGGGTCACTGGGATAATTGCGTGAACATAGGATCTGATTCACCACCTGGTACATAGTAGGAATCCATGAAATTGTAGCTGTTCTTCTTGTAATTACTAATTTGACCTGGAACTTCCATGTCCTGATTCTTAGATCGCACATGATTATACACATGTGTTATCTAATTGATGACTTTCCAATTGATGACTTTCTAATTGATGACTTTCTAATATGAGCTGTTCTAATATGAGCTATTTCAACAATTAAATGAAGTCATGAATTGAATTGAATTGAATTGAATTAATTTAAATGAAGTCATTAATTTCAGGTAGTCCTAAACCCAAGGCAGTAAATTCTATGAGGTGGATGAATCTACATTTCATTTGTAGTTGAAAAAGAAAAAGTGAAAAAATTATTTAGAGTCCTGGGTCAATAATATGACTTTATCCTTCTAAGCTATAAAATGCAGGAGCTACACTAGATAGTCTCTAAGCAACCTTCAAACTCTGAAATTTTGTGATTGATTTTAGGCCCAATACTGGGGATCTGTGATTTTTTAATTTCTACAACTTCTAGGAAATGAGGAGTATCAAAGATTGTTACAGGAGAGTAGGGGCAGGGGAGTTACTATCATTTTGTGAATAAGACCAAAACAAGAACAAAAGAAAAAAGAACAAAAAAGAACAGCAAGCTGGGCACAGTGGCTCATACCTTTAATCCCAGCACTTTGGGAGGCCAAGGCAGGTGGATCACTTGAGGTCAGGAGTTTGAGACCAGCCTGGCCAAAGTGGGGAAACCTTGTCTCCACTCAAAATACCAAAATTAACTGGGCATGGTGGCAAGTGTCTGTAATCCCAGCTACCCGGGAGGCTGAGGCAGGAGAGTCACTTGAACCGGGACTGCGGCCACTGCGGGGAGCAGAGATGGCGCCACTGTACTCCAGCCTGGGAGACAAAGCGAGACTCCGCCTCAAAAAAAAAAAAAAAAAAGCCACAAAAGGAAGTCAGTCCAGATTTGCAGAAATAACAGGAGTTATTCCCACATAAAACACACACACATTTAGTTCTCAAGTATAGTTTTCTCTGTCAGCAAGGATTTTAGGGAATTCCGTTTGATCAACAACTAAGGGTTCTCGTGGGACAGGGAAAGGAAGACATCATTGTCCTCAAGGAATTTATAATCTAATCTGTGATCAGCAGAAAGACATAAAATGGAAGTGTTCAAATACATGTTTCTGAAGGATGAACTTCCAAAGAAGACATCCATCCACCCATCTACCCATCTACCCATCCATCCATCCATCCATCCATCTATCCATCCATCTATCCATCCCATCTAAATGCTTACAGGTCAAGCATCCCTTATCTGAAAATCTGAAATGCTTCAAAACCGAAACTTTGAGCACTGACATGATGCTTCACATCTCACCCTATGTGTCAGTCAAACACAGTCAAAACTTTGCAGTCAAAACACAGTCAAAACTTGTTTCATTAATACAATTATTGAAAATATTATATAAAATTACCTTCAGTCTACATATATGAGGTGTGTGTGTAATGTATGTGAATTTCATGTTTCGACTTGGGTACCATCTGCAAGGTACCATCTCATTATGTATGTGCAAATCTTCCAAAATCTGAAATTGAAAACACTTCTGGTCCCAAGCATTTAGATAAGGAATGCTCAACCTACACTACTTGTGGAGGTGCTAAGCTATAACAGATAGTCTCTGGAGGCCTCTTGGGATATGTTGCCCTTTCATTTGGTTAATTCTCTTTGATAAATCACAGATCTTTGTAATCTGATGGTACCAGTATTTTATGATACATGACATAGGTTCAAAACCTTTTGCTACAATTTAAGATTCCATTCATATCAATAATCCTTGTAGGTCAGAGGGTACTGTGCTGGTGATATACACAGACAGCTAACTTGTGGAAGCTTAGAGAAGAGAAACAGCATCTGATGGGGATGGACGCACAAGCCTATGTGGCGGTGGATGGGCCAATGGAGTGATTAGTTAGGGAAGACTCTACATCAAGAATACTCTTGAAGAGTCTTCAAAGATAAATCAGTGACTGGAAGGAAAAGAAACAACCTTTGGCTGGATTACTATTTTTTAAGAGAGAGGTTCTTGGCTTTGTCATCCTAGAATACAGTGGTGTGATCATAGCTCACTGCAGCCTCCAAACTTGTGGCCTCAGGTGATCTTCCTGATTTGGCCTCCCAAAGTGCTGGGATTACAGTTGTGAGCCACTGTGCCTGGCCTGGTTAGATTATTTAAATTATTGATCTGAAATATAAAGAGTTGGGGGAATATGAGTAAGTACAGGGAGACAACACTTTTTCTGACTCTTTTTAGTCCTTATGTGGAATTCAGTTATTTCCAATAATTAGCTCCTTTGTCTTTCCAATAAAACAATTATCTTTTCTCAGAGTAACAACATCAGCCTCCTCCTTTAATCAGGTCTTTTTTTCACTTTCCCCAGCCTCTAAACATGTTCTGGTACTAGGAGACTTTTATTGCTCAAGCTGGCCCGTTTTACTATGGACAGTTCCAATGGTTGCATACTCTTAGGATGTTCCTGTGACTTCACGCTTGGTATGATTTCTACCTTGTTGGATGACTACCATAATTAACCCACTTCTCTAAAAATATTTGAAAGCTGCTGTCTAATTTCTCTTAAGCCTTGCTTATTTCTCCTTTAGGCTAACCATCTCTACTTCCCTCAACCACTGTCATAGGTCATAGTTTCCGATTCCTTTACTAGCCTGATCACTTTTCTCTGAATCTCCAACTTTACCCTGCCAGTTGTCAGATGGAATCTTGTGCTCTGAGCATAGCTGTTCTATGCAAGAACAGGGCAGGATGATCACTTTCCTGTATCTAACACTAATATCACTTAGGACTGCAATAGTTTTCTCAACACACGTCACCTTGTTTCCCAGCTTCTCCGGGTCTAGGGTATGTGGTGTGCCTGAGCTTGCTGGTGCCCTTGCATTCTTCCATGCAGTTGTGGTTTGCTTGTGTTTTTGTTTTAAAAAGAATTCATTGTGTCGAATTTATAAAGGAGTTGGATTTTGTTCTAAAAGAGGTTCTTGCTTATGGGCACGTAATAAATATTTCCTGAATGTAACTGAGTAAGTATTGAACCTTTACATGTTTACACTCCCTTGTCATGATATATGTAGCATTTTGACCTAGATTTGTTGGGATTATAAGTCAAAATATTAAAATTGATCTTATCCGAGGCTGCCATTTGGAAAAATAACTTTATTTCAGAAGAATTTTGTATTGAACTCTTTGAAGGCTTTTTAAAAAAATGATGTTATTGGCTGGGTGTGGTGGCTCATGCCTGTAATCCCAGCACTTTGGGAGGCTGAGGTGAGAGGATCATTTGAAGTTAGAAGTTCCAGACCAGCCTGGCCAATATGGTGAAACTCCATCTCTACTAAAAATGCAAAAATTAGACCGGGCTTGGTGTAATCCCAGCACTTCGGAAGGCCAAGGCAGGCGGATCACCTGAGGTCAAGAGTTCAAAACCAGCCTGACCAACATGGCAAAACCCCGTCTCTACTAAAAATGCAAAAATTAGCTGGGCATGGTATTGCTTGCCTGTAATCCCAGCTACTTGGGAGGCTGAGGCAGGAGAATCACTTGAACTCGGGAGGCGGAGGTTGCAGTGAGCCCAGATCACGCCACTGCACCCCAGCCTGGGTGACAGAGCAAGACTCCATCTCAAAAAAAAAAAGTTGCTGGGTGTGGTGGCACGTGCATGTAATCCCAGCTACTCGGGAGGCTGATACAGGAGAGTCACTTGAACCTGGGAGGTGGAGGTTGCAGTGGACCAAGACTGCGCTACTGCATTCCAGCCTGGGCGACAGAGTGAGACTCCGTCTGAAAAAAAGAAAAAAAAAAGTTATTTTTACTTAGGAAATGATTGATCTATTTTGCAAGTTAATCTCAGAGCACAATTATACCTATTTATTACTTATTATTTATTCCTGTCTTCCTCTTCCCTCTGATAAATAACTTGGTAGTTTTTGGTAAAATAAGCTAATCAGCAGGGTTCTCTA
The DNA here is from genome assembly GCF_007565055.1 of Rhinopithecus roxellana. Lineage (NCBI taxonomy): Eukaryota > Metazoa > Chordata > Mammalia > Primates > Cercopithecidae > Rhinopithecus > Rhinopithecus roxellana. The sequence continues at coordinate 24,456,985 of NC_044557.1, forward strand.
AATAACATAGTCTCATGCCTGTAATCCCAACACTTAGGGAGGCCAAGACATGCGGATCACTTGTAGCCAGGAGTTGAGACCAGCCTGGGCAACAGAGTGAGCCATTTGCTTGTCTTGGCCTTTTACTTTCCATGTTTTAGGATGGTCATAACTTTTATCAGGTACAGAGTATACCCAAGTGAATTTTCCCCTTCTGTCCTCCCTGTACAACAAAGGAGACTGACCGTAAGTGGAACCAGGATGTGTTGACGTGGTCATTACTGCAAGGAAGGAGGAAAAATAGCAGCCAAAAATGCCATTTATGTGAAACTTGTGACTTGATTGAGGAAACACTTGCTCAAGCAAAAGCTTAACTGACTACCTCTATACTGAGGAATGTGAGAATTACCACATTTACTTCTGCACTGGAATTAAATTCTGTGTGTGATCACTGTCTTGAGCTCTTATTCTAACACTGGGGCAAAATGAGAGAGGCATTTGAAATGCAGATAATATACTTTACCTTAATAAATGTTTTTATTCGTCTTTGCAATAATGATATTATTAGATAGGCTTGATATCCCATGATTTTTGTCATCAAGTTTGCATAGTATCTATATAGAGAGGTAGGAAGATGCAGTCTTATTTTTTTTATTTGTTTTTTTGAAATAGCCTTGCTATGTCACCCCAGGCTGGAGTGCAATGGTGCAATCTCAGCTCACTGTAACCTCCACCTCCCAGGTTCAAGTTACTCTTATGCCTCAGCCTCCCTAGTAGCTGGGACTACAGGTGTGTGCCACCATACCCGGCTAATTTTTGTATTTTTAGAAATAGAGACGGGGTTTCACCATGCTGATCAGGCTAGTCTCAAACTCCTGACCTCATGTGATCCACCCGCCTTGGCCTCCCAAAGTACTGGGATTACAAGAAGATGTGATTTATTTTAAATGTTTGTTTGCTGAGGGGGAGTATCTGAGTTTACCTTTAAGTGTCAAAAATAATCTGATACTATGGTACTAGTTGTTGTTTTGTTCTTATTTCAGACTGAGTTAACAGGTGTAGTCAGTTACTATGCTCAGGAAATAATGTTTGGAGATAAACTTTGTGTGTGCTCTCTGTACATTTCATAGTATCATTTAAAAGCAAACCTCTTTAATCAAAGCCAAAAGGAGAGGATGTGTTCTCTTTCTTCCATGTTTCTTGGCAGACCTTACAGGTGAGTGGGAAGTCATGAATGGGCAATTTCCAAGAAGTACAAAAGTAATTTTGTTCATAAAGCAAAATATTTTCCTTTAATTCATGATTTACAAGGAAACCCATAGCTTAGCACCTACAAGAAACTTATATAGGCTGACTGACTTTGCAGTGAGGGTCTCAAGGAATGCTGTGAGAAAATCTTTTGACATTCTGATGATACATTCTTCTAAAGGTTAGGAGGAAAAACTTCTTTCTTAGAGTTTGGCTCCCCCACCCCCACCCCCCTTGCTTCCCTCTTGCTAATTGCCTGTTTTTTGATTTTTTTTTTTTTTCCCTTTTGTTTTGAGAAAGGGTCTCTCTGTCTCCCAGGCTGGAGTACAGCACCCAGGCTGGAGTGCAGCGGCACCATCACTGCTCGCTGCAGTCTTGACCTCCTGGGCTCAGGCATTCCTCCTACCTCAGCTTCCCAAGTAGGTATGACTATAGACATGTACCACTTTGCTCAGCTAATTTTTGTATTTTTTGTAAAGATGGGGTTTCACCATGTTGCCTAGGCTGTGCTTCCTTTTTATAATTAAAAAAAGATGAAAGCCAGGTGCAGTGGCTTACACCTGTAATCCCAGTACTTTGGGTGGCTGAGGCAGGATTATTTGAGTCCAGGAGTTCAAAACCAGCCTGGGCAACATAGTGAGACTTCGTCTCTACAATCAATCAGTCAGTCAATCAATCAGTCATTCGATCAGTCAGTTGTAGTAAAAAACACAGAACAAAAGTTTACCATCATAACCATTTGTTTATTTTATTTTTTGGAGATGGGGTCTCACTCTGTTACTAAGGCGGGTCTCAAACTCGTGGCCTCAAGCAATCCTCCTTCCCAGTGTGCTAGGATTACAGGTGCCAAGCCCTAGCCTTTTTTTAAGTGTACAGTTCAGTAGTGTTGAGTATGTTCACGTTGCTGTGCAACAGAGCTCCACAACTTTTACATCTTGCAAAACAGAAACTCTATACCCATTAAACAACAGCTTGCTGTCTCCGCATCCACCCCACCTCTAACCCCTTGGCAACCAGCATTCTTACTCCCTTTTTCTATGGATTTGACTATTTAGATACATCATGTAAGTAGAATCATTCAGTATTTGTCTGTTACTGGCTTTAAGTCAGCCTGATGTCCTCAAAATTCATCCATGTCGTAGCATGTGCCAGAATTTCCTTCCTTTTTAAGGCTTCCATCGTATTTTTCCATCCTTCTGTTAAAGGGATGTTTGGGTTGCTTCCACCACCTGGCTATAGTGAATAATGCTGCAATGAGCATGGGTGTGCAAATATCTTTTTGAGATACTGCTTTCGTTGTCACTGGGTCTACTACTACTGGGTAATTGTTTTGGATTTTTTTGAGGTTTCCCATAGCAGCTTGCATTCCCACCAACAGTGCATAAAGGTTCCAATTTTTTCCACATCTTTGAGAACACTTTTTTTTTTCACTTTTTTTTAAAAAAAGAGATAGATTCTCACTATCTCAGGATGGAGTGCAGTGCCATGATCATAGCTCACTGCAGCCTCAAACTCTTGGGCTCAAGGGATCTTCCTGCTTCAGCCTCCCAAAGTAGCTGACTAGCTAGGACCACAGTCACACGTCACCACCACTGCCCCCCACACCACCCCCCTCCAATTAGTTTGTTCCTCCGGCTAGTTTGTTTTTTTATTTGGCTTTTAATTTTTTTGTAGAGACAGGGTCTTGCTATGATGCCCGGCTGGTCAAGCAATCTTCCCGCTTCAGCCTTTCAAAGTGCTGGAACTACAGGAGTGAGCTACCCTGCCTGGACTATTTTGATTTTTGATAGTAGCCATAATTGTCCATTTTTAACATTAACCGTAATGATCAAATAACTTTGAGCACCTAGGGTTGAATAAATGTGAGATTCGTGTGCGGTCTGCAAAGCTGGAGTTAAAATTTTTTTCTTTCACTTGCTCCTAAACACTGTTTTGGGGTTTTTAAACTTACAATGGGTTTGGTACAGTGTATCATTGTTTCTTCGTGATTTTCAGCATAGTCTGTATTTTTAACCTAGGTAGAAAAAGCAGTGAAACATCATGGTAGCGAAAATTGCAGATCTCAAACTTGGCAGAACTATTAGAGAAAAGTAAAGTTCAGTAGAACAGATTGTGAGGAAAGCATTATTCATGTCGCAAGAGTTTACAAATAACAGGTGTACGATGCACTGGGATGTTTCTTGCCCATTAATGGAAATGCTCCGGAGACTGTACAGTCAAGAAGATGGATAAGGTGGTAGATCCTTTCCGCTCTCTTCCTTGATTCATTTTTTTCCCTCATACTGCCTGACTTCCTCTGTTACAGACACTGGGTAGTATCAACATATGTTTCCTTATCGTTCAATCTGAAAAATAAACCCTCCAAAAAATTAAAAAGGGAAAAAGTAATGTTCTGATTTATCTGCCATCAATATTTTTTATTTGTGGATTCTCTTAATACCATATCAGAAATAACTTTATTTATTTTTCTTTTTTTGAGACGGAGTCTCGCTGGAGTTCAGTGGCGCAATCTCGGCTTACTGCAAGCTCTGCCTGCTGGGTTCAAGCGATTCTCCTGCCTCAGCCTCCCAAGTAGCTGGGATTACAGGTGTGAGCCACCAGGTCCAACTATTTTTTTGTATTTTTAGTAGAGATGGGGTTCCACCATGTTAGCCAGGATGGTCTCGATCTCCTGACCTCGTGATGCGCCCGCCTCTGCCTCCCCAAGTGCTGGGATTACAGGCATGAGCCACCGCGCTGGGCCTATTTTTTATTTTGTTGTTGTTTCTTTTTATACAGAGAGTCTTGCTAGGTTGCCCAGGCTGGTCTCGAACTCCTGGGCTCAAGCATAGGAAATGTCTGACCTTAACAGCGCATGGCTACTGAGTAACAATTCTAAACAGTATTTCTTGGGCCTTTCCTATGCTAGATGTTCCCTCGGGTGATACAGGCGAAATTAAGCCAAAATATGAAATAAAACATTTAGGCGGTCTCAGTCGCTTTTCACCTTGGCCCTTCGTTTTGTTGCACTCCTAGGATCCTGGAGCCTTGCAGGGTTTTCTCAGTTCATTCCCACTCCTTTCACCCTCACCGTGGCAGCTCCAGAATGAGGGTTTCTCGCGCTTTATCTTCTGTTTCTGTAAACTTTCGCCACCAGTCACTGCCTTTTCCATTTTAATTGCATTCTCCCACCCCCGCAGTCTTCCTGGAATGCTTCCTGTTTTGCTCTAGGTGGGGCCAGTCCTCCAGGGAACCGCATCTGCATCTCTCCTTTTGCCATTGTCTGGCTGAGCCCTAAGCGCAGGCGGAAGCTGGGTCAGGTGCGCGGCCACACTTCCGGTCGCGCGGCCCACACGGGCCGCCATTGTGGAGGTCCCGGCGAGTCTCTTGGGCCCGAACCGGCTGTTCGAAGTCCAAGGGTGCTGAGAGCCACGGTACCTGTAAGGGATCTGTTAAACTTCCTCAGATGGGATGGGGGAAAAGTCAGAGGGTGACATTTCTGGTGACCGATACCTGAACTGGGGCTTCCAGGGCAAGGCTAGAGAAAGACTTGGCAATAAGCTCTCCCTCTTGGAGCCATGACTCCTACCATTACTTTTATTTACTCATGATAGCTTTTTAAAAAACTGTGAAATTAATAATAATTCCCCTGAAATACCCACCTGTGGCAATGGAGCAATGAAACAAAGCACGTGCTTTTAAGTATTCTTGTCCACACAGCTGGCAGTGGCTCCTCCGTACCGAAAGCAGTTGTGACAGTCACCTCAAGCTCTGCAGCTTCTCCACAACCCGAATCTGGAATATGCTGCGTGGATATTGCCTTTTTATAAAATATTGGAATCAATTGGCCCAAGGTCTATGTACTCCTAAACTGTAATACTTAATATTTTTTTCTCTGAATTCTGTTTTACATAGTTTTTTAAAAAGGTGTCCTGCACTATTTGTTTTTGGTAATTATGGCTAAAAAATAAAAAATCTTTAAATGTGCATGATGTAAAAACAAAAAGACTGCGTAGTATAGTGGTTAAGAGCCCAGGCTTTGAACTGCTTGAGTTCAAATCAAGCTGTAACACCAGCTGTTTTAATTTTGGACAGGTTCCTTAACCCTAACTTTCCTAGGCTGCAAAATAGCTCCTATCTTATAGGCTTGTGGTAAGGGTAATTGGGTAGATACAGGTTTACAGTTGCTTATCTGAAATCCTTGGTGTCGGATTGCTTAAAAATCTTTCAGATTTTATGTTGATTGATTAATTGGCTGAAACAGGGTCTGTCTCTGTCACCCAGGCTGGAATGTAGTTAGCTTACTGCAACCTCTGCCTCTCAGGTTCAAGCGATTCTCTTGCCTCGGCCTCCTGAGTAGCTGGGACTACAGGGGTGCACCACCATGCCCGGCTAATTTTTGTGTTTTTAGTAGAGACAGGGTTTCACCATATTGGCCAGGCTGGTTTCGAGCTCCTGGCCTCAAGTGATCCTCCAGCTTTGGCCTACCAAATTGCTGGGATTACAGGTGTGAGCTACCGCACCCAGCCTCTTTCAGATTGTGAAAGATAACATAGTACATAACCCATAAGTAACATAATACAGTGAGGTCTAAGGTAGCACATAGTAATTAAGCACATTCATTTTTCTTCAGTGAAACATGAATGCTATACTAAGTGAGATAAATTAAAACTATGAATAGTTTTACATCACTTTAGATCAGGTTTTGCCACCCAGTGAGTTTGCGCTGCCCTCCTCCCAGACTCACCACTATAGGCTTTCAGAACATTTAGATTTTGTAATTGTGGATTAAAGGTTGTGGAGTCATATGTAAACCATTTGAACAGGGCCTGGCGTATACTAAGCACCCTATAAATGTTATGTGCAAAACTGAATTCTTCCTATACTTTATAACTAGATTGTTATTATTTAAAAGAGTAGTTTAAATCATAGTGGTTTCAAGTGGATGTAGCGAAGGCCAACATAACTATCTGTGTGTATTTTTCGCATATTATCTCATTTGGGTTTCAAGTCTGTTTTTCCCATGGTAAAAGAACAAGAAAGACAGAACAAAGAAGGCAGATTAGAAAAGTTCCACGTTCCTCCTCACTCCATTTTGCCTAGCCAAAACAATTGAACATTTTAAGATATCTATTTCAAAGATTTCAAATAAGTTCTAAAATGTATTCGTTTGTTGCGAGTTGTGACTTCAGCCTTGACTTGCCTCTACTCTTAAGTACATGGTAAGAACTGAGAGCCACCCTGTGCATCTTAAATCTTTTAATCTGCTTTGCTGCCAATGGATTATTTCTAGAACATGATGGTGTAGAAAATTCTTAAATTTTAGGCAATTTAAATGCTTCTAAGATTTTTTTTTTTTCTTACCAAAGAGAGGTGGCTTCTGAGTTTAGGACTGTGGGGTTGATGTTTCATGTGAGTTCATGGCTGCATTACATTTGGCCTGAAAGTCTAGTGATCTGGTATATTTTATCCTGTGATCCGTTAATATCTATTGAAAATACACTATAGCTCTTACAGTGAAAAATAATTAGACCTATTTCATCCTCTCTTTCTACTTAATACACATATTTACCCAGTCTAAGCCTGATCAAAAGGACAATGGTGGGAATGCCTGAAAGAATAATGTATGCTTTTCAAAAGATAAACCAGATACTGGAAGCAGAAACTCTGAAGGACAAAGTTAAAATCTGAAGGTAAATCTTACTATCCTTGTGTCTGCAAGATAGACAGATTGACAAAAGTAACTATAATACAGAGCTATTTAGATAATTCAAAAGAATTACATCTTTAGATTATTTTATTGGCTTATCTGAAATTCCATTTTTATGCATAAATTAGTAATCTATTAGTTTCTTTTAATTCTCTGTAGAAGGAAAGCTGACATTGGAGTTTTCATCTTTTCTTTCTCCTTGCCATTTCTTCATCAGTTATCTTTAGTCTGTTACATATACAGATATATACACAGATATATGTATGTATTTTCCTGAAACAAGGTCTTGCACTGTTGCCTAGGCTGGAGTGCAGTGGTACAATCACAGCTCACTGCAGCCTCGACCGCGCGGGCTCCAGCTAGTGTACCACCTTAGCCTCCTGAGTAGCGTGTACTACAGACCACCACTCTGGGCTGACTTTTGTGTTTTTTGTAGAGATGGGGTTTCACCATGTTGCCTCAGGCTGTTCTGGAGCTCCTGGACTCAAGCGATCCACCCACCTCAGCCTCCCAAAGTGCTGGGATTATAAGCATGAGCCACTGTGCCCAGCCTGTAAATACATTTAGGTGAAGACTTTGCTAAAGAAAGAGACAGTGAAATCAGTTAAGACACCAATACGGTACATGAAACACAACTTGCAGCATTAAATCAAAATTGCCAAAGCTCACATTTTTCAAGTGTAAGGCTTGTTTCTTTGTATACGCTTATCTCTTTGCAACTTCATGTTACTCTGATGTGTGGGATATTAACTTTAAAGATGATTTTATCATTTTATGGTAGTTATTCCTTCGTTCACTTTCCCCTTTATTGTGGTTAATCTGTGAAGTAGATTTGGTCATGCAATACACTTTATTTTTAGCAGTCTCACAGTGTTTTAACTCTTGTATTTTATTGCCTTTAATACAAGAATGAAGGCCAACAATCAGTAAGGATGAGGCTGTTCTGTTTCATACTTGATACTCAAAAACTAACTTCTGTGTTTTCTATTTTAAGTCTTGCTACAGGTAGACTACTTTTTCAGCCATCAGTTAAAATAAGCTTTTCTTAAAAATGAGATGATAAATGATTACAGCATTAGAATCCCTAATATATGCGTGTATGTGTGTGCACGCACATGAGTGCAGTATGATAGTGGCAGCAGCAACAGAAAACCAAAGTAATGTGGCTTAACCATAATAGGCATTTATTTCTCTCTCATGTAAAAGTCTGAAAAGTGATCTATATTTAGCAGACTTTTTTGGTGTGTTCTTTTTTTTTTTGGAAACAGGGTCTTGCTCCATTGCCTAGGCTGGAGTGCTGTGGCATTATCCTAGCTTTCTGTAGCCTCAGCTTCCTGGGCTCAAGTGATTTACCCAGCTCAGTCTCCCAAGTAGCTGGGACTCCAGGCACATGCCACCACACGTGGCTTTTGTGTGCATGTGTGTGTGCGGTGGAGGGTAGTTGGGGTACAGATGGGACTTTAGTTTATTGCCCACCCAAGCTGACTTTATATTTTGATTCTCTGCCATCTTCATCAGGTAGCTGTCATCTTATGATCTAAGATGGGTGCTCCAGTTCCCACAGTCATCTTCTAGGCAAGAAGAAAGCAGGAAAAAAGGCTCTTTTTATTTTATTTTTGATTTTGTTGCATACCAAAGGAATGTTCTCTTTTAAAGGCACCACCTAGAAGTTACAGGCATCACTTCTGTCCATACCATAGGCCAGAATTTACTAGTGTAGTTTGAGTATCCAAAAGAGTCCTCCAGAATCTGAAACTGTTTGACTACTGACATGATGCCCAAAGGGAATGCTCAACAGAGAGTGTAATTGCAAATATCCCCCAATATGGAAAAATTCGAAAATTGAACACTTTTGGGCCCAAGCATTTCAGATGAAGGGTACTCAGCCTGTACAGTATTAACTAGCAAGGGAATTTAGGAAATGATGTGCCCAACAGAAATTTATTACTACATAAAATAGAGAAGATATTAGAGGAAGTTAGCGGTTATAATAGTAAAGCGTGTAATAGTGCAATGTTTTGTGAATTTTGGATACTCACCATTATAAACATCTGACAAAAGAAAAAGACTCAACTGCATTATAGAGCTGCTGGGTTCTATAAATCACCAGTCTTGAGCATCCCTGCAAAATATTTCCTTCCAACCTGTCTCCCATGGAGAAAAAGATCTCCTAATTCTTAATTTAGGAAAGACTTTATAAGGAGACATTACCATATTAAGAAGTGAAACATATGATAAAAAGAAATATGAATTCCATAACAAAGGGGAGAAAGTAAACGTCTATTCAACTTTCATTGAAATAAATATTTTCAGAACTTTATTGTGTCTATACAAAATTGGATCTGCATCTTTTTTTTAAACTTAGCAATGAATCTTCGACTTTCTGTATCAGTAATGCAGATCTAACTCATTTTTAAAATGATATATAGTCATTTGGGGAATTTTAAAACAATGTTAATACATAACTGTCACATATCTCATTTGTGATTACTTTTTTTGCTAGGTGGTGGATTATAGATAGCTCTTTGATATAAACAGGAAATTTCTAAAAGCCTCTTAGTCCTCTTCCCTCAGCAATCTATAGTCCATCCTTTCAGTGTTCCCTGAATTTTCTCTGTGAGAATACATGTGCTGTTAAAAGTTAAGAGGACTGTGACATGGAAAGCAAATAAACATAACAAAAATTGTTGAGATGATTTACAGTTGTTCCCATTGTTTAATTCAGAATGGAACATAGGAAAATAAATTAGGTTTCTCGTTCTAAATAATGTTTGCCTAATTCTTTTAGAATATTAGAATGTAACTTATTAGTTGTATGTTGGGTAAGCATTGGAAGAGTCAACCTGTATTTGACATTTTTCACATGCCCTTAACGTTAACCATATGTGAGGTCTTCCTGTATGCATATTTGGATGTACAGCCTAACTGAGGTGGAAAACACCAAGATGTTGGCAGGGCAGTTGCATTCCAAGTATGTGTTCTTTTTGCTCTTCCTGCCATTGGCTTAGGATTTCAGTACTAGTCTTAAAACCAGGTCCTTTTCCGTTCCCTCCCATCTTGACTAGGTTGCCTCTCGAATTCAAGTCAAGGCATGTTTTCTATCAAATATAGACTTTCAAAATGAAAGCAGCAGTGCATGAAGAAGAGAAAAAGACCAGTAGAAATGTGTAAAAACTAGAGAAAGTATACAGAGAGCAGTGGGTAGAAATGGGTGTAATGGTTGACAGCTCTTGGATCCAGGAGTCATGTCTTGTTCAAGAGTCAAATCCTAGCTCTGTCACTTTCTAGTTACATTGAACCAAGTTATTTTGAACTTGTTTCCTTATCTATAAAGTGGGGACGGAAATAGAATGTAGTATCTGTTGGATTCAGGATTAAATAAAGAGTTCATGTAATAAAATGCTTGGTAGTATGTTTGGCAACTATTATACAACTCTATATACTCTTCATTTCTTCTCTGTGTCCCGATGATTAAAATGTTGCGAGACCATACCCATGGAGGGGACCTTTTCTGTCTTCTGTTTCTTTTGACTGCTGTCCTGGCTAGCTTTTTTACTTAGCCTGTGGGATTGAAGCCAGGACTAGAAATTTGGGAGTTTGGCATGTTAAATTGGGATGAAAGCTGGGAGTACTGGAGAATGACAGGTAACTTCTGCAAGGGTAAACAGTGATAAGAACCCACTAATAGCACATTCTCAGGCTTTTGAACAGTTCCCATTGTGGCATGTATTTGTTCCGTGCTTTGTTGTGCCTAACTGAGAATGAAAGAAAAGAAGAAACAGAAAGGAAAACTATAATGTTTTTAAACTTGGATTTTGCCGTTGTTAAAATAGTAGGAAACTCTAACATGATCTTTTCTGACTTAGTCTTATATTCAGATATCCTGAAGCAACTTGAATAATGTCCTGTTTCTTGCCCCCACCCAGCTCTTGATTGGATCCTCCTCCTCACACCTCCTCTTTTTTGAGACAGAGTCTTGCTCTGTCGCCCCGGCTGGAGTGCAATGGCACGATCTCAGCTCACTGCAACCTTCGCCTCCCAGTTCAAGCGATTCTCCCTGCCTCAGCCTCTGGAGTAGCTGGGATTACAGGCACCTGCCACCACATCTAGCTGATTTTTGTGTTTTTAGTAGAGACGGGCTTTCAGCATATTGGCCAGGCTTGTCTCAAACTCCTGACCTCAGGTCACCCGCCTGCCTCAGCCCCGCAAAGTGCTGGGATTACAGGCATGAGCCGCTGTGCCTGTCCCACACTTCCTTTTAAATGGAGACAGAAGCAAGCACTGTCACCTGTACCTCACACAAGGAGAAACTGGGCCTCAAGGTGATACACTGGAGGTGCATTGCTGCTCCTATGGGGCTTGAGGCCAGGTTTTCTGCTTCTCTGATAGCCTCTTAGGCGTTTTACCTTTCACAGAGTACTTTTCCATTATTTTATAAAGACCTCCTTCAGGGCCAGATTCCACAGTTTTATGGTTAGAACTTGGTTTCAACAGAAAATCTTGAAAAATTACAATTTACTTTTAGTTACACTTCAGGTCAACTAGGATGTCCTGTTTAGAAGCAGGGCTCCAAGCCTTTTTAAAGAACAGTTTATCTTTCTTTTAAACAAATGAAGGTATTACACGGCTCACAGATGGAAGGCAGGTTGCCACATTGAAATAAATTAGTGCATGGTTTCCTTTTCCCAAATAACTTTCCTCTTAAAGTGAGGGTATGGGAGAATGGATTAAAAGTATAGATTGCCACATATAGACACTTTAAAATCAACGAGCGTAGTAACTAGTCAGCGTTTTAATATTCATTTAAAAGTAAGTTGCTTAAAAACCCTGGAGGTAGACTATTTAATCATTTGCATGCTAGTTTCTAAGAATTCATAATTAAGCAATTCAGCATGAAATGGATTTATAGATGGACTATCTTAGATTTGGTATTCTGTAGCAGGCAGACTTATTTTCAGTCTGGTGGAAGCACTGGATGGTTTCAACCTGGTATCTGTTTGCTTTTACTCCTTAAACCCACAACTGGACTTCGAGGAGGAGGGTGGGAAGGACATCATGGGAGGTCATTTCAGGTAGAGTCAGTCCCTGTGATACTGACTGGCAGCTCCCAGGTCATGAGCGAGTGGCAACCTTGGTAGTATGCCTCCACTGCTGTCCAGGCCTTCAGTCCCACTTCTTGTCTTGGAATTCATGACACTTGAAAGAGAAGAAGTCATCTCATAAAGTGCTGCGTAGTATTTCTAGAACTGCATGGTTGTGAAAACATAACTGGAGTTCTAAAAGCTGGCACAGTCTTTTATAACAACAGGTAAATGCAGCGACCAGCTCATTTGTGGCTTTTGGTTTCCCACTGCCTGAAAGAAAAAAAAAGTATGTGTGTTGTTTTTGAAAACTAAAGGAAGGGCTTTCATTTAAAAATAAAGAAGCTTCAGAATAAAGTTACTTCTCCTTTGCCTTTTATGGTACTGACTGATGAAAGGCAGATAATATATCTGGTAAAAATCCTACAATGTATATTACAATGAGTAAAAAATAAAAAAATAGGGTGACTAGCCAGTGTCTTAATATTTTTGAAAAAATAGACTCCTTGAAAAGCCCTGGAGGTAGAAAATTTAATTACTTTACATGCCAAAAGAAATGTTTCCATCCTAGGGTCTTGTACAGGCTGAGGGTGCTGGATTATAACAGCGTTTCATTTTTTGTAACTGACTCTGTAGTAGAAGTGGTGGACACAACACATTTCACTCTCCTGGGCTTCTAAGGTCTTCAGATTCACACCTGCCATTTCAGTGCCCTAAGACTTGGAAGATTTCTTTCTCCTGTCTCCAAGCTAAAATCGTTTAATCATATCCTGCCATTGACTGTTCTGTTTATAATAAACTTCATGTGTAAAATGACATAAAGAATTGCTTCAGCCATTGACACAGTGTCTGTACTCATGGGGCTTTGTTGTTTAGGCAAGACTGAGATGTCTTTCATTATTTAGTGGGTGTTTTGATATAGGTCATGTGAATGCTGTCTGTCAAGCAAAGCAACAGTGCTTTGCACAGGAACTGAGTTGAGATTCTGATAGATATGGATTATTATCTCCGCTGTCTCCTGCACCCCAGACAGTTTTCTCTCTCTCTCTCTCTCTTTTTTTTTTTTTTTTTTTTGAGATGGAGTCTCGCTCTGTCGCCCACGCTAGAGCCCAGGCTGGAGCGTCTCGGCCTCCCAAAGTGCTGGGATTAAAGGCTTGAGCCACCGCGCGCGGCCAGTTTTCTCTTTGGAATAGCTCACAGGCTCTCTGGGAGTGTGAGTGAGACTAGTGTCTTTCTCAGGGAAAACTGCCATTTTACTGATTTTTTTCCCAGCAGGAAACAGTCTGTTGGTGATGGATATACTGCTAAGAATAGAGAAAAATGAGAAACTACAGATACGTGCACAGGCTTCAGGGTCAAGTTTCATTCATTGAGACATTTAGCCCATTTGTTTTTTTAAATATCAAATTGTAACCAATCTCCCAAATCTCTCTCATCTTTTAGGGACTGGGGAATGGTAGGCAAGTAGAACAGTGTTATTCCAGGAATTGTCGTTAGCCCAAAACCATTATATAATGATTGTGTTTCTTTTCTGTCATATTTCAGTCACAGTATCATTTCAAGTGTCCCTCAGAAAGATGTCACATCCATAGACGGCACCTTGTAGGGAGGAAGCAGCAGTCAAGGGGTCATTAGTACTAGAACACAGGCCTTTCCTATCAAGTGCTTTGTCCTCCATATCACTGTGCCTTCCTTCACGAGATGCCTTAACAAGGCTGCATTCTCGTGTCTGAGAGATCATCAGTACAGGTTCTAAGGTCGAACAGGTTGTAAGAAGAAGGTGGTGATCAAACATGGCATTTTACATCATCAGTCCTTAGTTATGAAAAATATGGGCGTTCCCGAGGGCTGTCATAAGTGGCCGGAAATCAGGGTCTGTAAAGTCCAAGGTACGGGAGAACTGGAAGCAATGAATAACTCATGTTTGATGTACAGAGATGATTGTACACAGTGTTACCATTTACAGAGAAGGCATCCAAGCCATAATAAACAAAATGCTAGACTAGATGTCACTGGGCAGGGCTGGGGTTGGGGGGTATTGGGAAGTAGAATATCACTAGGTGATAGTTAGATATTCATTCCTGGCATTTTATCCAGACACCAGAGGAACATGATCTTTGCAAGTATATTTGTTATCTGTCCTACCCCCACCCCCTACAATAATTTTTAGAAATACTACTAGTGAGTGCATAGGGATGATCCGTATTTCATTTCTTTCAGTGTGGTTCATGTAATTCTGTCATCTTTGACTTCTATAATGATGCCTAGGTAGGGAAGAGTGCCAAATGGTCCTTAGCCCTCAAATTCCTGCCAATCACTGAGTTGTTGGTAGTGTTCTGTACTACAGGGGATATACCAGGACAATTAGCTTTAGTTCAAAACCATTTATCGTATCAGAGAATGTGGGAGACTGACTCCCTGGCACTTGTTCGTGACATATGAGATATGCTATTTGTCTAAAAACTATCCTTTTCACATTTGTTACTGTTTGCTAGTCAGAACTTCCAAAATCTTTTCCTTGGAGATTTCCTTCCGAAAATGTCAGTATCTCCTGACTTTCAGAGCAAATTGAGGGTTACTGTTCTTAACAGGTGTCTCATGCTGCCTTGAGGTATGGTTACTTGATACAGATGTCTTCTTTCCCCTTCTTTGTGGATTCGTTGTGGCCTCTGTAGCGGTATTTTTCAGTGTGTGTTCTATGGGCTGCCTATATCTGTATCATTTAGAGTCCTTGTTAATGAGGCAAATTCCAGGGGCCCAACCTTACTTAGAGTATCCAGGATTCTTCACTTTAAATAGCCATCATACTCTCCCTGTGGTCCTTATGTTTGGGTAACCATTCATGAAGAATCTTGTAATATGGTCTGTGTACCTGACAGCTAGTTCGAAATGCGGAATCTCAGCCCCCACATTAGATCTACTAAATTAGAATCTACATTTTAGTAAAATGCTACATGAAAATAAGGATGCAAATTGCTTTATAACTCTCTATATGTAGAAAGCACTCATTAATCACTGTTGGTTTGTGGATCTGCTTTTCGTATATTCTACTTTTCCAAAAAAAAAAAAAACAAAACAAACAAAAAAAATAGCTTTTAGCTTCTTGGAAATTTTGGGGGTGTCTCAGAAGAATTGTTCTCTTATTACATTATTCGCAGTAAAGAATAATAGTGAAAGTTCATGCTATCGCTAGTATAAGCACAGATTTAGTTATTTCCTCCTAAATAACTGCAGAAGTACCTTATAAAATCTAATTGCAAATCTGTTTCTTATACAAAAGGGTCTAATTCTTCTCTGCCTGTGTGAGATTCACTCAGGGCCTGACTCCGAGGCCTCTGCTCCAAGATCAAGAACATCTTCTCAACAATCTTCAGTGGCACTTGGCAATAGGAGCTTTCAAGGGCCATAATCTCATCTCAGTGGGAGTAGGTACAATTGAATGTTATTTGTGTGTTCTTTTTTTTTTTTTGAGATGGAGTCTCACTTTGTCGCCCAGGCTGTAGTGCAGTGGCCCGGATCTCAGCTCACTGCAAGCTCCGCCTCCCGGGTTTATGCCATTTTCCTGCCTTAGCCTCCCAAGTAGCTTGGACTACAGACACAGACGCCCGGCACCTCGCCCGGCTAGTTTTTTGTATTTTTTAGTAGAGACGGGGTTTCACCTTGTTAGCCAGGATGGTCTCGATCTCCTGACCTCGTGATCCACCCGTCTCGGCCTCCCAAAGTGCTGGGATTACAGGCTTGAGCAACCGCGCCCGGCCTTGTATGTTCTTTTAAAACTAGAAAACCTTTCTGTGGATTTAGTCATGTTTCCCAAATGTGCTTGATCAGGAAATTCATCTGTATTTCTTATTAAAAATTCATACCCCTAAGCCTCATCCCCAGATCAACTGAATCAGAATTTCTGGGAGGGAGCCCCAGCAGTCTCTTAACAGACATCCTGGACAGTCTTGTGATCAGGCATATTTAAGAAATACTGAATTATGTGATCCTTCCCTCAGCAGATTACCTTTCTGATTACATTTTTTAGCTGATATCATTCCTTTTGTTTTCTTGAACATACATTACCCCAAGAGCAGTAAAGAGGGAGCTCAGGATTGCTAGCTTAGTATTGAAAACCAGAAAGTATGTATAACTAAATACTGCATAATATTGTTTGTCCAGGACTTAAACATACTTGATTAATAAGTATTAACTTAGCATGAGTTTATTAACTTATCGATTAACTTATTCATACTATTGTATTTTCCATGGATAGCGTCCTGAAGATGGCAAGT
Organism: Rhinopithecus roxellana; assembly: GCF_007565055.1. NCBI lineage: Eukaryota > Metazoa > Chordata > Mammalia > Primates > Cercopithecidae > Rhinopithecus > Rhinopithecus roxellana. Next base: position 24,473,256 of record NC_044557.1, read on the forward strand.
GTTACATTTAGTCTGCATGTCGAGGAAACAAGATCTAAAATAGTAAAATGGTGGACTGTCATGAAATATGTGGGGAAAAGAAAGAAAGATCAGACTGTTACTGTGTCTGTATAGAAAGAAGTAGACATAAGAGACTCCATTTTGTTCTGTATTTGAGATGCTGTTAATCTGTGACCCTACCCCCAACCTTGTCCTTGCAAGAGACATGTGCTGTGGTGACTCAAGGTTTAAATGATTTTGGGCTGTGCAGGGTGTGCTTTGTTAAACAAGTGCCTGAAGGCAGCTCACTGGTTAAAAGTCATCACCATTCTCTTAATCTCAAGTACCCAGGGACACCTACACTGCCAAAGGTTGCAGGGACCTCTGCCTAGGAAAGCTAGGTATTGTCCAAGGTTTCTCCCCATGTGATAGTCTGAAATATGGCCTCGTGGGAAGGGAAAGACCTGATTGCCTGCCAGCCAGCCTGACACCTGTGAAGGGTCTGTGCTGAGGAGGACTAGTACAAGAGGAAGGAAGGCCTCTTGGCCGTTGTTGGCAGTTGAGATGGAGAAAGGCGTATGTCTCCTGCCCGTCCCTGGGCAATGGAACATCTCGGTGTCTGATTGTATGTTCTGTATACTGAGACAGGAGAAAACCGCCTTAGGGCGAAAGGTGGGACTTGCTAGCGCAATGCTGCTCGTTATGCACTAAAAAGGCTTATGGAGATGTTTGTATATGCATATTAAGGCACAGCACTTTTCCTTAAACTTATGTCACAGAGATCTTTATTCATATGTCTTACTGCTGACCTTCTCCCTACGATGATCCTATTATCCTGTCACTTCACTTTTTCTAAGATGGTAAAGATAATGATCAATAAATACTAAGGAAACTCAGAGACCGGTGCCGGCGTGGGCCCTCTGTATGCTGAGCGCTGGTCCCCTGGGCCCACTTTTTCTTTCTCTGTACTTTGTCTCTGTGTCTCTTTTCTTTTTTCAAGTCTCTCGTTCCACCTAACGAGAAACACCCACAGGTGTGGAGGGGCAGGCCACCCCCTTCAAAATACATTAGGAGTGTTTGTGTAGGGGCTGACGGGGAGAGGTTATATGTGTGATTTGCCATGTCTTATTCTGCAACTCCTTTTCTTAACATTAAACTTGTGAATGTGCTTCAACCTCCGACAAATTGTTGTTATTTAGAGAAATGAATTATGCATTCTTTTCTTTATAATTACATAGTTTATGTACCATCCTTTTTGAACTTAGCAAAAGGATTTGTTTCTTGTAAAGAAATAAATGTGTTGGCCTCTCATTTAGTATTGGAGTAATCCTTGTGTCTCAAAAAGATAAATTATCAAATACTTTAGGGTACTACTGTGTTACACATTGTTGAATCTATTATTTGTGTGTGTCAATCCATGATTAAATTAGGTAGTGTTATCTAATTTGAGTTCTCAAATTCTTGTTTTGTTTGTTTGTTTGAGACAAAGTCTCACTCTGTTGCCCAGGCTGGAGTGCAGTGGTGTGAACTTGTGTCACTGCAACCTCCACCTCCCAATTCACGCAATTCTCCTGCCTCAGCCTCCCAAGTAGCTGGGATTACAGGTGCCCGCCATCACACCCGGTTAATTTTTGTATTTTTAGTAGCGACAGGGTTTCGCCATTTTGGCCATACTGGTCTCAAACTCCTGATCTCAAGTGATCCGCCTGCCTTGCCCTCCCAAAGTGTTGAGATTACAGGCATGAGCCATCACGCCGGGCCTCAAATTCTTGTATTTTGTAAATCATTTCCTGGGTTTAAATTTGTGCTTATGATGGATAGGTGAGAAGGGAGTCTTTTCGTATTACAACTAAATTCCTGACCGTTTCTATGAAATAATTTAAATACTATCCAGCTAGGGCTTTTTCTGAGTGAGCCTGTCATTCCAATGCATGAGGAAACTTAGATCCCCAGTCTGAGGAAATTTAAATCTGTGATTCAAAGTTATAATGATAGGTGAATGAGATACCTTGCCTACTCTCAAGGAATTTATCATTAAATTGGAAAGGACTTAACTAAAACCTGTGAAACAATTAAAAAACAGTAAGTCCTGACTGTGGTATAAACAATGAAGTAGGAGTACAGAAGAGAAAAAGAAAGAATTGGAGCAGTGGAGAAAGCTGCTTTGGGGAAGGAGAGTTTAATTTGGGCTTCTAAGAGTAGAAGAGAGCCTTCTCTGAAAGTAAAGAATAATTATAAAAGACAGTGCAGGCCGGAAGTGGTGACTCATGCCTGTAATCCTAGTACTTTGGGAGGCCAAGGTGGGTGGATCACGAGGTCAGTTGATCGAGACCATCCTGGCTAACATGGTGAAACCCCGACTCTACTAAAAATACAAAAAAATTAGCCGGGCGTGGTGGTGGGCGCCTGTAGTCCCAGCTACTCGGGAGGCTGAGGCAGGAGAATGGTGTGAACCTGGGAGGCGGAGCTTGCAGTGAGCCGAGAACCCGCCACTGCACTCCAGACTGGGCGACAGAGCGAGACTGTGTCTCAAAAAAAAAATACAATAAAAATAATGAAAGACAGCGCTTTTATTTGGGAATAAGCAATGTGTGGTATTAAGACTGACCCCGTAGAACCCAGGGAGGTAATGTATGGAACATTTGAAGGCCAGAGGCTTGGGGATTTTGTTTTGATATAGTTGAAAGAAACTGATCCTTGCTAGCAGTGTTGAGTGTGAGGTCAGAAGAGCAATAATTTTGTTGTGTGTGTGTTTTTTAATGCATTTCAAAAACCGGATGTGTGTCTTTCTGTGTGTATGTTACATTTGTGTCTGATGCTTGTTGCTTTTTAACATCTCTAATTTTTGTCATCTAAGGTGACACTGCAAATAAAATTGAAAATTTCTGATGAATGGTATAGTCTCCAGCAAAGATGAAAGATATTTGAGCAAAAAAAATGATACTTGTGCTAGCCTTAAAGGGTCATCTAAGGGCTATGAGCCAGTTGTGCAGGCGCTGCTTACACTTGATGGTGTTGAGGGATGAGGTGTAAGGCTAGGGGTTCACAATCTTATTCTCTGGGTCCATAGTACTTTTGACACAGTTTCAGTTAGCAAAAAAGTATTGTATGTGGTGTGTGGTATTAACCACACTGAAAAGATTTTTTTAAATATCATGGTTATATTGTAGTTTGGCATATACATATACAGTCTTTTAAGATTTCTGATGAGATATTGGGTTTTATTATATTTAGAATATTTGGAAATTCTTTCACTGGGGTCGGAACAAATAACCTGTAATTAACAATAGCTTAGATGTGGCCCTGAAAGAGTGATTGAGAACCTTTGGGTCACACGCAGTGGCTCATGAGGTCAGGAGTTCAAGACCAGCCTGGCCAAGATAGCGAAACCCTGTCTCTATTAAAAATACACAAATTAGCTGGGCACAGTGGTGTGCGCCTGTAGTCCCAGCTACTTGGGAGGCTGAGGCAGAGAATTGTTTGAAACCCCAGAGGCAGAGGTGGCAGTGAGCCGAGATCATGCCACTGTACTCCAGCCTGGAAGACAGAGGGAGACTCCATCTCAAAAAAAAAAAAAAAAAAAAAAAAGAACTTTCAGAACCTTGGCACAACAGAACTGCATATCTGGCATGTTGGTCATATCTTTATTTGGTTGTACTAAAACACAGACTCTCTGGCACTGTGAGAACTGTCTTGCCCGCACATATCATTGCCTGTGTTCTGGCCAATGCTGCCCTGTCATACCAGGTTCCAAAGATCACTGACAGGCTGGGTCGTGTCTGCTCTGAAAGATCCTTCCTATGCCCCCAGGTTCTGACAATTTTGAGAGAATCCTTTCTCAGTTGAGGACAGTTCTGGGAACTGCCTGAGATGTTTGAAATTCACACAAAATGGAAAATATTGAGCTGGTTTCTATAAAATATGCTATTTTATTTGTGCTCTTTACAGATATATTACAAATCTGTATTCTCAGTCACAGGTTAAACTTTGTAAAGTAATTCCAAATTCCTGAAAGGAGGTGGTGGTGGTGGTGGTGGTGGTGGTAGTGGTAGTAGTAGCATAAATAAGCATTTCAGACTGGAAATTCAGTATTAATAATGAAATATTTGTGTTTAATTTGTTTAGTGATATGCAGTTTGTTAAGTGGTAATGTTCTTTTTCTTTAATAGCGATTGAAGCAGTATTATGGGTAACTTCTCAAAATATCGGTAGCTAAATGAAATCCTAAGTTTTAGAATTTGATTTACATTCCTTTTTTTTTTTTTTTTTTTTTTTTTTGAGACAGAGTCTCGCTCTGTCATCTAGTCTTCTAGTCTGGAGTGTAGTGGTGCAATCTCGGCTCCAACCTCTGCCTCCCGGGTTGAAGTGATTCTCCTGCTTCAGCCTCCTGAGTAGCTGAGATTACAGGCGCACACCACCACACCCCGCTAATTTTTAGTAGAGACAGGTTTTCACCATTTTGTTCAGGCTGGTCTCGAACTCCTGACCTCATGATCTGCCCACCTCAGCCTCCCAAAGTGCTGGAATTACAGGCATGAGCCACCGCCCTGGCCTTGATTTACATTCTTTAAGTACTTTTTCTGTCCCTGCTAGCAGAAAGTGTAACAAGGTAGCACTTGAGGAATTTATATATTCATCCCTCAGTATTTGTGGGGGATCGGTTCCAGGACTTCTGAGGATACCAAAACCTGGATGCCCAAGTCTGTGATATAAAATGGGTGTGGTATTTGCATATAACCTATGCACATCCTCCTGTATATTTGCATCATCTCTGGATTACTTATAATAGCTAATATGATCTAAATGCTGTGTAAATAGGTATACTATAATGTTTAGGGAATGATGACCCAAAAAAGTCTGTACGTGTTCACTACAGATGCATTTTTTTTTTACTCAGAATATTTTTGATCTGTGGTTGGTTGAATCCATGATGTGGAACTCACAGATATGGAGGGCCTACAGAATTTGTTTAACAAAACCTTGGGTCATACTTAGTCTGCCTGTCAGGTACTTTTCTGAAGGTTCTACAAATATTCACTGATTTATTCCTCTTAGCAGCCCTATGAGGAAGGTTTTGTTATTCCTATTTTACAGATGACACTAAGCACTCGTTTAATTAATAGTTGGTCCAAGATTGCTTAGCTAATTGGTGTTGGAGCTGGGATTCAAACCCAGGCAATCTGACTCCAGAGTTTATAGCTTTAACACTATGGTCTGCTGAGTAATTCTTTCACAAGAAAAAAACAAAAAAACAAAAACAAGTAGATTTAGTCCTGGCTGTTAGGTCAGTGTCTGTGAAGAACTGGTTGCACATCAGTAATTCTGCAGTTCATTTACCTTGTTTTGCACTGGCAATTCTGTGCTAAATTCTTTAAATTTGTGGCCTCAGACACTGTTGTTGCTGTTTTGAGACAAGATCTCACTGTCATTCAGGTTGGAGTGCAGTGCTGCAAACATGGCTCACTGCAGCCTCAACCTCCTTGGACTCAGGTGATCCTCCTGCCTCACTCTCCTGTGTAGCTGGGACCAAAGGCATGGGCCACCACATCCAGAGCTAGCTTTTTTAAAGATGGGGTCTCACTTTGTTGCCTCCCAAAGTGATGGGATTATGGGCATGAGCCACCACACCCAGCATGTTGGCCTTTTTTTTTTTTTCTTTTCTTTTTTTTGGAGATGGCGTCTCGCTCTGTCACCCAAGGTGGGGCACAGTGGCACAATCTCCGCTCACTGCAACCGCCACCTCCTGGGTTCAAGTGATTCTCTTGCCTCAGCCTCCTGAATAGCTGGGATTACAGGCGTGTGCCACCACACCTGGCTAATTTTTGTGTTTTTAGTAGAGATGGGGTTTCACCATGTTGGCCAGGCTGGTCTCGAACTCCTGACCTCAAGTGATTCTCCCACCTTGGCCTCCCAAAGTGCTAGGATTACAGGCATGAGCCACTGCACCAAGTGGGGTTTTTTTGTTTTGTTCTTTGTTTTTAGATAATGGAATCTCTGTTCCTCAGGCTTTCCTTGAACTCAGCCTCCTGAGTAGCTGGGACTACAGGCATGAACACTGCCCAGCTTCATTCTGTTTTAATTATTACATGAACCATAAATAGATTGTACATTTTAAATAAATGTTTGGTGAATAATGGCTTGATTGACAGGTTCTCAATGGCAAGAACTAGGTCTTCCCACCTGGTGTTTTGTGACCTCTGTATGCTTTTAACAAAAGCCTTTCGTTATACCTGTGGAGTTGGAATGGAACTTGGAGATCAACTCTTACACACTTTCATTTCATAAATTAGGAACTGAGGCCCAACAAGATCAGTCCCTAAGCCCTCAACAGTTTGTTTTAAAACAGAAGCATGATTTAAACCACAGTCCTCAATTTAACGGTCTTTTCCTCCCATTATAGTCATTGAAAATTTATATAATGCCAGATTAAATATCTCAATAAACTTTAAAAAAATACTTTAGATCAATTTAAAAGCACATATAATCATGCTAACCTAGGTTATTTTTCAACCACAAACCTCGCCTTTTTTTTCCTCTCACATCTGTTATCTTTTGTTGTTTCCAGCAGGCACATAACATTGCTAGTTTTACATCATAGCAAGTCTTGTAAGATCTGTGTCTCTTTACATAATTACACATGTGTATAAGCAACATATAAACTTAATATTGACTTGATTCATACAACCACATAAATAGTTAACAGACATAATTAGGTGGTTATCAGATCAAACAAATATGTCTTTGGTGGAGAGTACTAAGTAGGCTGGGGCATATTAATTGTAGCCTAAATGTATTGAATATATTCTGAAATTTGAAATGCATACAATTGGAGAAGCTAATCTGAACTAACAATCCAAACTTACAAATATCTAAACTTAAAAATGGAAGTTTGTTCTTTTACTGGAAGTACTCATTGTCAACACTGAGCTTTATAGTATTAAGTAAATTAGTTTGTGAATTAGAGAAAGGCACTAATGTAAAATGTTATGTTCTAAAAACTTGTATTTCAGCCATGTGGTGGTCTAAATAGTGGCTGAATGGAATTTTTCTGTAGAAACAGTTTTAGAGAAGTGGGTGATTCCTAGTGGAGAGCTCACCAAAGCCCTGTTAGGCTACATAAACATCTGTGCTCTGTGAACGTCCCTAGGCTTGACTCTCTTAGTCTTTTTCCTGGTATTAGCTTCAAAATATTTTACATTTATATTCTTGCTATTTATTTTCTATATTACGTGAGATACATCTGGAATTAAGTCTAGATGTTAAAGCAGACTGTAGCTAAGATTTCTTACACTACCATAAAAAGTAGTGATTAAACAAATCAGGAAAATTATAAGTTGAAATACCTCTTTTTTTTTTTTAAAGAGTCATGTTTATTTTATTGCCTTTTAGATTATTGCATCTAGTAAATTAAAAATTAACGGAGCTGGGTGTGGTGGCTCATGCCTGTAATCTCAGTGCTTTGGGAGGCTGAGCTGGGTAGATCACTTGAGCTCAGGAGTTCAATAAATGTTTTGACATTTTGTATTTCTCTACCAAAAATATGAAAAATTAGCCAGGCATGGTGGCATACACCTGTGGTCCCATCTACTTGGGAAGCTGAGGTGGGGGAGGATCTCTCGAGTCTGGTAGGTGGAGTTTGTAGTGAGCTGTGATCACACCGCTGCATTCCAGCCTGGGTGAAGGTGAGACCCCATCTAAAAAATAATAATAATAATAACGGGAAAAAGACCAGTCTTCTGGTGGGACTTTAAAATAGAAATGCATATGCACCCCTAACTGCATAGCTTCTACTGCCTAGCTTTACCATCTGATACCAATCTCTTCATTGATGATGATATAATTATTTATTCCTGACAGCATTATGGCATCATAAACAGTGATTTATATAGTTTTAATCTAAATAGGCGCCTAATAAAAAGTGACTTGATAACTTTTAGGGACAATTTTTCTTCAAAAGTTTTAAATATTAAAATTTATTTAACGTATACTGAAATTTGCTTAACTAAACTTTTAAATTTGACCTCATCGTAGTTTCATGTACAGTTTTTGTTTGTTTGTTTGTTTGTTTTTGGGAGGCGGAGCCTCGCCCTGTCGCCCAGGCTGGAGTGCAGTGGCGCTATCTCGGCTCATTGCAACCTCTGCCTCCTGGGTTCAAGTGATTCTCCTGTCTCAGCCTCCTGAGTAGCTGGAACTATAGGCGCATGCCACCACGCCCGGCTAATTTTTTGTATTTTTTAGTGGAGACGGGGTTTCACCATGTTAGCCAGGATGGTCTTGATCTCCTGACCTCATTTTCCATCTGCCTTGGCCTCCCAAAGTGCTGGGATTACAGACGTGAGCCACCGCATCCTGCCTCACGTACAGTTCTAAGAATACAGAGAGATCACTTCTGCCCTTTGCCTAATTTCTGCCTGTAGTAACATCTTAGAAAATTGTAGCACAATGTCACAATCAAGAAGTTGATATAATCCACTAATTTTGTTTCTGTGAAGTTTTATTATATGTGTAGGTTCATGGATCCACCACTACAGTCAAGTTAGTGGGGAACAAGTCCCCACTACAAAGATCCCTGAGGTTGCTTTCGAGTATGTTAGATAAGTGGGATTATGCCTTATGTAATCTTTAGAGATTTGGCTTTTTTTACTTAGTGTAATTCCCTTGAGAGTCATTCAAGTTGTTGCTTGTATTAGTAGTTTATTTATTCTCATTGCTGACTAGTAGCCCATGTTATGTATATATCTAGTTTGTTTAACCATTCAGGTTTTTGTGTGAACATGAGTTTTTATTTCTTTAGAATAGGTACCCAAGGGTACAATTGCTAGATTGTTTGGAAATTGCATAGTTTGATAAGAACCCGTTTTCTAGTGTGGTTGTACCTTTTTGCATTCCCAACAGCAATATATGTGAGAGATTCTGTTTCTCTGCATCTTCACCAGCACCAGTATTATCATTGTTTTTGTGTCATATGAGATACAATCAGGTATGGATTTTAATGTAAATATAAAGTAGCTAAAATATCATATACTACAATAAAAAGTGATGATTAAACAAATCAATAATATTATGAAATTAAGTAACATTATACTTTTTTTCCTTTTTTTGGAGACAGGGTCTTGCTCTGTCACCCAGGCTAGAGTGTAGTGATGCAATCTCGACTCACTCCATTCTCCTCCTTCTGGATTCAAGTGGTTTTCCTGCCTCAGCCTCCTGAATTGCTGGGTTTATAGGTATCTGCCACTACGCCCAGCTAAGTTTTGTATTTTTAATAGAGATGAGGTTTCACTATACTAAAGGTGAAGGGGATTAAGCTCCACTTCTTTAAGGGAGGAATATCAAAGAAATTGTGGACATAGTTTAATATGAGGAAACTTAGGAATGGAAAGGTTAAGTGATTTGTCCAAGTGCATACCTTGTGAGTTGCAGAACCTGGGTTTGAATCCCAGCAGACTCCATGTGTTTTTGGTTGTTCTGTGAACCATATGCTTTGAGCACTTAACCTCTTGAGTACATACTCGAACTCACAAGGTTTGGTGGCCCCTTGCCTGTAATCCCAGGACTTGGGGAGGTGGAGGCAGGAGGATCACTTGATCCCAAGAGTTCAAGACCAGTCTAGGCAGCATAGGGAGAACTCATTTCCACAAATACAGAGAACAAAAAAATTAGCCAGGCCCGCTGTGAGTACCTGTTGTCTCAGCTACTTGGCAAGCTTAGGCAGGAGGATCTTTTTGAGCCGAGGAGGTTGAGGTCGCAGTGAGCTATGATTGCGCCAGTACAACCTGTTTCTTTAAAATAAAAAAAGTTTTAATGACTTTCTTCATACTTACGTGTTCATATCTAGATATTCATGAGTGATATGGCCCTCTCTTTTATATCTGGTTTAGTACTTTGACTCAATTTTTACATTCACTCATTTAGTTGATAGATACTGATCACCTCCTGCCAAGTACTGGGATGCTCACTGTCATACGGGAAAGAACTTTCAGTTTAAAGGCGAACTAACTGACCTGGCACCAAGAAATTTAAACTATATATTGGGTAATTTCTGATAACTAAATAATTGGGAAATAAACCTCCCCCCACCCCAGCTTTCTAGTTCACACCTTCTCTAATTGTTAGAAGCACGGTGCATAGTTTTAGGAATGCATTGTAAACTGAAGTTGGCAATGGGATGAAGTTCCTCAGAGTTTGTATATTGCTAATATCAAAAGCAACAAATACTTGAGAGTCCTGGGCAGTGTTGGAACTGTAAACTGCTAGTGTCTAATTTTTTTTTCCTGGTACTTTAAATGACCATGAAGAACTCTGTGTTGTCTGGGTTAGTTTTAACTAACTCTGATTTGTAAAATGAGTCACCAAATTATGCGAAAGGAGAAAGGAAGAGCGGTCTTAGAATTTTGATCTTTTTCATATTCTGCACTTATATTTCATTTTGTCAGTCCATAGAAAAGTCTTTATTGTGGTAATCATTTTGACATTAAACTTCAGGGTACTTAGGATTAAACCATAAGGGCATGTGCACCTTAGGGCATTAGAATGCAACTTTATATTCATAATACACTGGACTGATGTATACATTAAAAAACTTAATGTTTTAGCAGTGTATGCAGTGAAATTGTGTGAAAAGTAACATTTCATAGGCTGACCAAAGTTGAAATAGAGCAAGCCACCTAACAATTAGTTAGAAGAACTAAAGGATGGAGTAAGAACAGGACCAGAGTTAAGGGATGAAGCATCCTGCCTTTATAAGGAACTTCATTGTTGAACTCTAAGGATTTGACAACCATATTTCTTGTTTGACAGCATTCAGTGAATTTCCTAATACTCAGGTTAAGTTCTCTCATGTATACACACATATAGCTAGTTTCCTGTCTAGTCTAATTCAAACCTTAAATTCTTGATTTGTATCTGATATACTTCTTTCCCTCTGTGTCTGAGAGTACTAAGGGAATTTCTTAACAAGGTTAAGTGTTAACATGTACAGACATTTCTCTTGCCTATACTTTGGCAGCGTAAAACCCCAGGAATTCTCACCTTTTCTCTTTCCCTTTTAGATATATGGCAGACATGAGGAATGGCCTGAATTGGAGTTTGCTTCTTAAGCAGTCCTATCAGGTGGGGCGTGGTGGCTCATGCCTGTAATCCCAGTGCTTTGAGAGGCCAAGGCAGGTGAATCACCTGAGGTCAGGAGTTTGAGACCAGCCTGGCCAACATGGTGAAACCCCGTCTCTGCTAAAAATACAAAAAAATTAGCCAGGTGTGATGGCAGGCGCCTGTAATCCCAGCTACTCGGGAGACTGAGGTAGGAGGATCGCTTGATCCTGGGAGGCAGAGGTTGCAGTGAGCTGAAATCATGCCACTGCACTCCAGCCTGGGTGACAGAGTGAGACTCGGTCTCAAAAAAAGAAAAAAAGAAATCATATCAAAGTCAGAGCTTATGAAACATTCTGATTAGAAGTCAGCATTGAATTGGGCTGGGATTGACTCCTCAAAGATTGAACATAGTGATGCAGTGTACCCAGTGCTAACTTGCTGTCCCTATTCCCCAAGCATGTCTGAGTAGTGCTCAGGTCCTGCCTTTATGAATTATGGAACATCACTGTTCTCTTTTCCATCTGTGCTCCCACTAGTCTTCCTTCTTCCCATCATCCTACCGAAAACTTTGTGATCACCTTGGCAAAGGGAGCTTGGTTTCCATAGGCCCTAAATCAGAGTGTGAATTTGGTTATTCTACAGATTGTGTCAGCCAGTAACTGTCACTTACAGTAAATACTAGTGGATTCCTCAAAACTAGGGAGTCATGCACTGTGGGTGATTATTAATATATGGATGGCTTTTTCTTTTAGAAAGGAAAGAGCAATGATTAATACTAAAATAGGCTAGGTGTGATAGCTTACACCTATAATCTCAATACTTTGGTAGGCTAAGGTGTGAAGATCACTTGAGACCAGGCGTTTGAGACCAGCTTGGGCAAGACCTTGTCCCTACAAAAAATAAACATAATAAGATTAATTGGATGTTGTGGCACACACCATTAGTCCTAGCTACTTGGTTGGCTGAGGTGGGAGAATCACTTGAGCCCAGGCATTGTAGGCTGCAGTGAGCTATGATCGTACCACTGCACTCCAGCCTGACCCGAGTGAGACCCAAACCTGGGAACCTGTGAGTCCGTAACAGCAGCACAGTGGCTTTTTTTTTTTTTTTTTGAGATGGAGTCACCCAGGCTAGAGTGCAGTGGTGCGATCTCGGCTCACAGCAACCTCTGCCTCCCGGGTTCAAGTGATTCTCCTGCCTCAGCCTCCTAAGTACCTGGGATTACAGGTGCCGACCACCATGCCGGCTAATTTTTGTATTTTTAGTAGAGACGGGGTTTCACCATGTTGGTCAGGCTGGTCTCCATTTCCTGACCTCAGATGATCCACCTACCTCGGCCTCCCAGAGTGCTGGAATTAGAGGCATGAGCCACCATGCCTGGCCGGTGGCCCTTTTTTAATTCCTATGGTTAGTGAATCCTTGGTGACTATAGCAATGTGATCTCCTGAACCAAAGCATGCCTTCCCAGGGCACAGAAAAGAAACAGGTCTTTACGTCTAATAGGTGACCATTTTCAGGAGGTAAGAACTTGACCACCTCCTTTTCTTGAAGTCAGTGCCGACTAGAAACTGGAGCTTGACCAAAGCCAGTTCATTTCTGCTGAGCTGCGATCACAATGAAATGCCTGGCAGACCATTTTAATGGTTGCAGTAATCCATTTTCATGGTGGCAAGGCCTGAATGGGAAATCATACCAAGACAACAAAGCCTTCTTTGGAAATGAGATGATCAGCAGTCCTCAGCAGGGTTGAGTCTTGCAACTTGGTGTTTCAGCTCATGGTTACAAAGTAGACAAATAACTTATAGATTATTTAAAAAGAGTAAAAGAATTTAACCAGTGTGTAAAATTTACAAACTGGGCTCTGATGCCCCTCTTGTGTATTAAAACAACCCAGCTCTATGAGATTTATGCTGCACAGTTATGTGGAGGCCTTAACTTCTCAGTTTCTGAAACCCAAGTTTATATTACATGGTCTGTTAGAAGAGGGATGGCACTGCCATAGGTCTTGGAATGGGAGTGATCCCTCTGTTCTTGTCTAAGTAGAGCAGTCACAAAGCAAGGATACTCCTTTGACTGAAACCAGTATGTTTCTGCTCCTGGGGCAACCTTAGTCACTGGTTCCCTTTTTTGGTTAGGATTATTTTTTCAAAAGTAAATACTGACTGTTGGTCAGAATTGAAATGTGAAGCAAGTTACGTGAATATATTTTTGCCAGATCAAGCTTGTCCCTGAGGATCAAGGACAGGCAGGAAAATGAGAAAGAATATTTCTAAGGACAGTGGACACGCTGAGTTTGTATTTCCAAACCAAGGAAATACATTTGGGCTTGGATTTGTTCTCATTTTTAAAGTAGTTGTTTATGCTTGTAATTTAAATGCCAAAATGTATAAATACATAAAATGAAGTTTATCTGTAATTCTACCTTCCTCTCCACTATTAACATATAGATAATTTGGTATGTATTCCTTTAATACCTTTTTTCCCCCTTGAGCATGTACTAACTTATAAAAACCCTAAGAGAATTAAACTGGGGATATGGGCAGTTCCTGCTGTTTGCTTTTTCCCTTAATAATTATGAACCTTGTTCTATGTCAGTAAATCTAGATATCTACTTACTCAGCTTTTTAAATGTGCAAGTTAATGAATTTGGGCTTTTTTTTTCCCCCCCAAAAAACTTTGTTAATTACGAATTTGCATTTGTTGAAATTGGACATATGTGTTTGTAAGTATGTTTTAATTATCATAAGTTAAAATGTGAACAATTTTCCTAGTAACCATATATTGATCACTATTCTGGTCTATATAGTCCTGAAGTTTTTTTACACTTTCTCTTTTTGGGTCTGTCTCGATTTCAGTCTATGTCTTACATTTTTCTCCTTGATTCAGATTGATTTTTATCCTACTTCCCTTTCCCTCCTTCTAAATATCTTTATCTTATAATACTAATCTCTCCTGCCTTTTTGCCATATATGGGTGTTTGTCAGTTGATGTTATGTGACTCTGTTGATACAGTTGTGACTGGGAAATGCCATCTTATTTTGTTTGCCATGTCATCAGCTGAACTGTTTACAAGCAAATACTTACATCTCCATGGATACAGGATTATGTAAATCCTTGGATTTACGTATATTTCTAAATCAGTCAAGAGATATTTATAGAACATATACACTCTGTGCCTAGGACTGTGTTACACACTACAAAAAACAGCCTTCAAACTCTAAAACGCCCATAGAAAGGTTTCATCTGTGAATCCACTGTGTGTTTCAAGAATGGTTTCTCCAAAAGAATGATTCAAACGTATAGCACATTTAAAAGCTGCTTTGGGGTCTTCATTTATATCTTAAAGAATATGGGTAGATTAAGAGAAAGCTAGCAGAGAGAGAGATGAATATAGCCATTAACACCATGGGTTTACTGAGAGTGTTTCAAATAAGTAACTATACATAGTCATTCCTGAGTCATTAGGAGATAATTATGTTTCCCAGAGCCATGAATTTAAGAGGAACCTCAAGAGGCCAGCTCAGAGCAACTAGATAGATGACCTTAAAACTTTTATGAAAAACTAGAACATGCACAGAAAATGCTCATAGTCTTTGGATACTATGTGTTTACCAGATGTGGCTGCTACTTGAAAAGTATGTGTGATTATTCTCTGTTGTGTACTGAAGTGGAGCATTTTTCTATTGCTTTTTATTTTCATGCCTAGATTACCAACAAGATTAGATACACTGTTTATTAAAGAGAGGGCCATTTCAAGGCCTGCTTTTGGCCTTTCTCTCCAGGGAAGCTCAAGACTGCCACAAATGACTTTACTTACTGAATCGGAGTTTATTAAATGAGAAGCCAGTCAATAAAATGTGTCTTGCCTTTCCTAGTGGGAGCTGGCAATGCCATTTAATAACACGTGGCCAGTTTATCCAAATCTGACTGTAGCCTCTGCAGGAATGCTGGATAATGACTAAGCCAAGAACACTCTTGCTCTTCTGCCCAGCACAGGATGATTTTTACTAGCATTTATTCTTTCAGTCCTGTTGGGGTAAAAAGGAAGTTGAAGGTACATCCACAAATCTTTTTGAGTCCCTTTGGGACAAAGCTGTCAGCAGTTTCATCTCTTGAACTTCTATGAGGCATGTTGTGTACTTGTCTAAGAAATATGTTTCCCCATGTGTTCCATAAAGTAAACATCTGCGGATGCTAAAGGCATAGTGCCAGGCACATCTGTGTCCATAGACATTGCTGGTAAACTAAGGGCTGCTCTGGATAATGCTTTGACTTGCTGCAAAGTTCCGTTGGCGTAGTAATTCATTTGTTATTTTTGGGGAACAGTTTTGTTAATGAGTATTTCATCATGGATTTACATGCTGCTTATGCTTGTATCTTACTCTTGGGTTTTTTTTACTTTGTGAGTGAGCTAAGCTTTCTGTGATCACAGGCAGCCATTACATATTCAGTTTATTTCACTGACAGTAAGCTCTCTGAAGGCAGGAATCATGTCTTTATGAATTCAGTAGGCTTAGCAAAGCCAAAACCCTGAAGTGCCCTTTAGTGGCTCAGATGAAAAGTATGATGGTAATAAGAGTAGGGAAACTAAAATATTTTAAAATATTTTTGTGATTCTAGGCCAGGCACGGTGGCTCACACCTATAATCCCAGCACTTTGGGAGACCAAGACGGGCAGATCACCTGAGGTCAGGAGTTCGAGACCAGGCTGGCCAACATGGTGAAACCCCATCTCTACTAAAAATACAAAAGTTAGCTGAGCATGGTGGTGAGCACCTGTAATCCCAGCTACTCGGGAGGCTGAGGCAGGAGAATGGCATGAACCCAGGAGACAGAGGTCTCAGTAAGCCAAGATCACGCCATTGCACTCCAGTCTGGGCAAAAAGCGAGATTCCATCTCAAAAAAAAAAAAAAAAAAAAAAAAAGTTCTGTGATTCTAGATCCCAATCACCATAGAAAAGCACGAATTTGGCCGGGCGCGGTGGCTCAAGTCTGTAATCCCAGCACTTTGGGAGGCCGAGACGGGCGGATCACGAGGTCAGGAGATCGAGACCATCCTGGCTAACTTGGTGAAACCCCGTCTCTACTAAAAATACAAAAAACTAGCCGGGCGAGGTGGCGGGCGCCTGTAGTCCCAGCTACTCGGGAGGCTGGGGCAGGAGAATGGCGTAAACCCGGGAGGTGGAGCTTGCAGTGAGCCGAGATTGCGCCACTGCACTCCAGTCTGGGCGACAGAGCGAGACTCCGCCTCAAAAAAAAAAAAAAATAAAAAAAAAAAAAAGAAAAGCACGAATTTGATCTTCAGGAAGCTATTTTTTCCATTCATTATTCATGATTTTTTTTAAACTTGCTTGATGACTTTCCTAGTCTGAGGAGGTCTCTAGGATTCCAAGCACATTATGCCCTTGGATTTAAGTGACCTCTAGTTGGAATCAAATACATAATGTAAGTATTCAAAAATTATTTCCCCCTTGTCAGTCTGCTCTGCTGGAGGAAAGAATATCTCAGTGAGTGAGATGAGATATTCTGGTAGATTTCTGAAACAATAGTGGACTTCATGAGATTCTAGGAAACCTAAGTCTCGTCCATGTTTAAATAAAATGCCAAACATCTGATCTGCCTCCAGTTTGATGAACAAAACAGAGTTGCTTTGAGCCTCTTGGCATCTGTGGGTGAATGGCAAACTTAGGCCTGACAGGAGCTCGGATTTGCTTTTTCCCTATGTATAGCAATTTTCTATTGAAACACTAAAATAAGAATCTCTTCACTTTCCATTTTGGAATATTTACCTAAGAAAGAATTTCCTCCATAAACTTTATAATATAATATTGATATAAATAACGACTTTGTCTCTAGTCCCTTAAAGAAAGGGAGGTAATAAATTGAGGTAGTTCTCAACCTAATAAAATAAACTTACAGTATTTAATGCATATTTATTTTAGAAAGATGGAAAATACAAATAAGCTAATAAACATTAAAATCAGTTACTATACCATTGAGGGCTAAATGATAGAAACATTTGAGTACACATACTATAAGATAAATTTTTTTCCTCTATCAATACTTATATGTTGGCTACTTTATAAAAGAAAGTGGAACTATATATACTTTTTTCTTGAACATCATTTTTATTGGCTGTGTAGTATTTCATTGTATGATACAGATGAACTTTAATTTATATTAAGTAACCTTTTGTTGATAATCCCCAGATTTCAAGTAACCTCTGTTGGTAAATTGACGTTTATGAAGCCCTTTTCTCTATAACAATATCATAAATAATAGTTTATTTTCTAGGTTAACTCCTCAAATTCTAATTCATATTTATCACATGGTAAGATGCACCACTAGATAAATGGCACCATGACACCTAGAACGTAGGTTCTGCTTACCATATCATTTTTGTGGAAATCTCTGTAATCCATTAGCACCTGGCACAGTGTCAGAGAGAAAACAGGCACTCCCCAAAATCTGAATGAATGGGAGATGATATGCTCGCTCTGCCCAGGTTGTCCTGACCAGAACAACCAAGTAGAACACATGGTGTTCACTTTCTGGACTACGGGAGGAGAGTTGCAGGTGACAGGGAGGGCACATTAGATTAGCAGGATTTCCTCACTGTTTGTATCTTTGACACTTGTCAGCAATTCTGCCTCGGCCAACTTCATAAAGACCCCCAGGAACTTGTTTATCTGGTGACAAAGTTGGGGGTATTGAAAGTGAGGATGCAAAAGATAACAGAAAACGTGAACAACAAACTTCACCTAATTGATACTTACAGATCATTCCACCCAGCCCCAGCAGAATACACATTTGTTTTAAGTGCACACAGAACATTTACCATGTTGTGAACCATAAAACAAGAAATTGATGGGCATAAAAAAAAACATGTACCTTTCATATATAGGCATTCCACTTCTAGGTGTTTATCCAAAAAGAAAGTAAGTATACATCCATACAAAGATTTGTACATGAATGTTCAAAGCCATTTTATTTGTAAAAGCCAAAGCTAGAATAACCTAAATGTCTGTCAGCATGTGACTGGATAAACAAATTGTGGTGTATCCACACTCCAGAATACTTCTCAGTAATAAAAAGGAGTAGACTGTTGATACATTCAACAACATAGATGAATCTCAAAGTAAATTTCACTTCCTGCTAAGGGAAAGAAGCCAGATGAAAAGAGTACATACTCTGTGGTTCCCTCTGTGTAAGTGTTTGAAGCATATATATATAAAGAGACCAGAGCAGTGATTGTCTAGGGATGGAGAATGGTGGGACAGAGTAAGAGGAAGGATTAAAGGGGCATGAATAAACTTCTGGTGGTGATAGATTGTCTTGGTTGTGATGTTTCTTAGGTTATACATATGTCAAAACATAAAATCGTACACTTTCAAGATGTGTAGTTTATTATATATCAATCATAACCTCAATAAAGCTGCTTATAAATCATAAAATAAGGCATTCAGAATTCTGGGGCTAATTATGTCATTATAGTGTTTATCAAACACACATGCAAATGGCATGACATTTTACTGGGTACTGTGCTGGGTCAATAAACAGGCCTTGCTTGGTGATTCGCACTTCTGTAAAACAATAAGCAATGAAAAGTGTTGGGAATCTCACAAAAAGCCTAAAGCTAGGCGAGGTGGCTTATATCTGTGATCCCAGCACTGTGGGAGGCCAAGATGGGTGGATCTCTTGAGCTCAGGAGTTTGAGATCAGCCTGGGCAACATGGTGAAACCCCATCTTTCCAAAAAATTAGCCAGACATGGTAGCACACTGTCTGTCTGTCTGTCTGTCTGTCTGTCTGTCTAATATTCTCCCTGTCTTTCACTGAGGAAAAATCTTCCATGTATATACATGGTTAACAATTGAACAGTTGAGCATCAAATTTTCAGTCATGTTGCATCCATGTGAGTAGAGAAAAAGAAATAGAAAATATGATGATAATTCAGTTCCTTGCCTATTGAATCAAGATCAAATTCCTGAGCAAGTGGCTTTTGATGTTTTGTGTGGTTTGACCCCAAGCTTCTTGTTTAGTTTTGGCTTGCCCTTTCCTGAGAATGTATTTTTTCTTCCTCTACTTCACTGCCTTGGTGAATGCTTTTCTCTGCCTGTGATTCTTAGGCATCCCACCTCATCTTTTGGCTCTATTTGGTAAATGCCCATCCTTTACAGTCTTATTCAGATGCATTCTCTGGTGTTTCCCCTGTGTTCTGTATTTTAGTAGACACTAAGCACATAGTGTACACTCTACACTTTGCACTATATGTATTTACATATGTGTCTTGAATGACTTTTATTAGTGGCACCGTGGCCAGGTACCTTGGTCGTGGTAGGCCTATGTGTTGATGTGTTGACTGTACCTTAAACACAATGGGTGGAACACAGTATAGCGATTCCTCAAAGATGTAGAAGCAGAAGTACCATTTGACCCAGCAATCCCATTACTGGATATATACCCAAAGGAATATATGTCATTCTGTTAGGAAGATACATGCACATGTATGTTCATTGCAGCACTATACACAATAGCAAAATCATGGAATCAATCCAAATACCCATCAATGATAGACTGGATAAAGAAAATGTACATATACACCATGGAATACTATGCAGCCATAAAAGGGAACGAGGTCATGTCCTTTGCAGGGACATGGGTGGAGCTGTAAGTCATTATCCTCAGCAAACTAACACAGGAACAGAAAACCAAACACCACATATTCTCACAAGTGGGAGCTGAAGGATGAGGGCATAGGGACACATGATGGGGAACAGCACACATTGGGCCTGTCAGGGGCTTGAGGGGAGGAAGAGCATCAGGAAGAATAGCTAATGGTTACTGGGCTTAATACCTAGGTGATAGGTTGATCTGTGCAGCAAACCACCATGGTATGTGTTTACCTTTGTAACCTGCACATCCTGCACATGTACCCCAGTACTTAAAAGTTTAAACAAAACAAAACAAAAACGCAATGGGAACAGTAGTCAGTGATGTTGGCCCTGCTGTTTTGGAACTGAACAGATGCAGAATTAATACATTTTGGTTACTATTTAGGTGCATTGGGCTTAACTGTACTTTTACATTTATTAAAGTTATTGTAATTAATGCCTATGAGGAAAGCAGCAACAAAACAAACAGGAGGAAACAAATTGTTTTTGAAGCACATTATATTGACCATATATTTAGGGCGGAGGAGTGGCAGAGTTACTGTGCTCATGTCATTTTTTTCTTAAGCTAATATTTAAATTATATGGAACCTTCCCCCATCCTTCACATTTTTATAACTGTGCAATGGCTAGTTGGGAAAAGTTAGCTTGTAAGTTTAAATCAACTAGATGTAATTCACTCAGAATAATTCACATAGAAATATTCAAGTGTTGGCTTAGGGAATGTACCTTAAGATTACACAGAAAGCTGCGTCTCCCCTAAAATTTAAAAAGGAAAAAAAAAAGAGTTGGCTTAGTGGCATCTTAACAGTGAAGTATTCATTGTATCATGGAAAGAGCATGAATTTAGTATGAGTTGTGGAACATTTGGAATAACATGTTTTTGAGATTTCAGGTGAGAGTTAACTCTCTGGAGTGTCCACACCCTTGATCACTTCCTAAATTTATTTTTCCAGGTCCGGACCCTATTTGTTAGTGGCCTTCCTCTGGATATCAAACCTCGGGAGCTCTATCTGCTTTTCAGACCATTTAAGGTACCTTTTTTATCTTTCAGAAATTATAAAATGAGACAAAAGTCTGTATGCTTCCTGAGGGCTTTTTGGAGCAAGAAATGAAATATTTGAGAAAGCACTTCATAAAGAGATGTTTTTAAAAGGTTAATGAGGCAGGGCGCGGTGGCTCAAGCCTATAATCCCAGCACTTTGGGAGGCCGAGACAGGCGGATCACGAGGTCAGGAGATCGAGACCATCCTGGCTAACATGGTGAAACCCCGTCTCTACTAAAAAAAATACAAAAAACTAGCCGGGCGAGGTGGCGGGCACCTGTAGTCCCAGCTACTCGGGAGGCTGAGGCAGGAGAATGGTGTAGACCTGGGAGGCGGAGCTTGCAGTGACCTGAGATCCGGCCACTGCACTCCAGCCTGGGCGACAGAGCGAGACTCCGTCTCAAAAAATAAATAAATAAATAAATTTAAAAAAAATTAAAAAAAGGTTATTGAGTAAAGGAGACTGTTCTAATGTACAGTCTCACTTAGGATAGTTACATAATTACATATTTATATTTCAAATGCAATAATGTTAGTGAAGATTTATTCCTAATTTCTTACCTTATTATTTGAAATAGTACTGTTGATACTGTTCTTTGGAAATGTAAATAAGTTTTTATGAACTGGGTTAAGAACCTAACCACGATTATTTTTTCCATGCCAAAACTTTCAAACAAAGTAAAACAAAATTTTAAAGGATACCTAGTTATGAGTTGAGGGTCATATTTCCTGGTGTTTATTGAAATATTTAGTGCAGTTACCTGTCCTTCCTATGGAAATAAGATCGCTTGATAGATCCTTAATGTTGCTAGGATTGAAAACTTCATAGTAAATTAGACACCAAGCACTTAGAAACTATGCTGAAATAACCATGCTGCCAAGAAGAAACCTTTTGAAGGTTGGCCTTTGGAGGATAGGAGAAAGCTGGAGCTGATTGAATCGGGGCCCTGGAAGGTGTATGTACCTTCCCTGGAAGGGCCTATGTTCAGGAAGTCTTAAGTTGGTCAATGCGGATGTGTTAGCAGTGCCTGGCAGGGACCGCACTTATGATTAGGTGATGGACTGTCTTGATTTCTGGTTAAAGATCATCCTCATTGAAGCAGGTCCCCAGTGATAAAGGCATGACAGGTTGAGGGATAGGATTCAGCTTCTTAGGGAGAGGGAATAGGATATGACAACTAAAAACTCTTGTGTTGAGGAGGAGGAAGGAGGGTTGCAGGGGCAGCCAGTTAGACCCAACAAAGATAAAACAGTCTAGCTTATGTGCCAAGAGGGCACCATGTCATAATGGACATAACTCCACCTGACAGCCGTCCCTTTAATGCAACAATAATGATGATGGCCCAGGGGAACAGAGGGCAGGCGCCAGGTCAGGTGGGAGGAAGTGGGAAAGGAAGAGAAGGTGGTGTGAAGAGAGTGCCACCTTTTATAGAATTTCCTGAGTTTCTTCTGCCGGGTTGTACTTTTATAAAAGGGACCATTTTTCTATCCTTTTTATAGAATGAAAACTGTTAAAGCAAATTGATCTTCTTAATATATAAAATACTGTTATGTTTTGGGGTGTATAGAGAGAAAGACATTCACCACCAAGCCCCTTACATGAATTATTAAAGTATCGTCACAGTCCTTTCAAGTGGATGAGTCTCATTTTTTCAAATGAGGAAAATGAAACTTGGAGCAGTTGAATAAATTGTGCTCAAGTTTACACACACAAAAAATGGTAGAGCCAAGATTCAAACCCAAGCCGTCTGACTCTGTCCTCTCTGTTCTGAACTATTATGTTATACTGCTTTTCTGTTTGTGTCTTGAGAATGCAATATATCCCTACCAGTGGTGTTTTACTTGAGTGAAATAATCCACTTGTCCTTTGCCTTCGAGACCTTCATGGTGTTTAAACCTCCGGTTTTTTCAGAATAGAGCACCTTGAAGAAAGGAAGAGGCAGAGCTGTGAATCATGACCTCTCTGGCCATAAGAGCTCAAGGCCTTTGAGGTGAAATGTTTATGGTAGCTAATTGGCAACATAGTTTTCTGCTGGGAAGATGTAAGGATGAATCAGTCTCAGCATCCTGCCCAGAAACCCTGATGATAAAGTCAGCACCCTGGTACATTCCTGACAACCCTCTTTTAATTAAAGTCCCTGGAGGCTGACCCTAGTCTGCAAATCTGTCTCTGCACTGATATGTGTAGTGGTCAATCATGTCAAGTGGTGTGTTTTTCGCCTGTGTCATCCATTGATGCAAGCCACCAGCTATTGATTATTTTCAGAAATAAACACATTTTGTTATGCTTATCTTGAGGAGCCGGGAGGGTTGAAGAGAGGGAGTGAAAGGGAGGGAGTGTTTCTGTCTTTCTTGAGCATGAGCTGGAATAAGAATCCAAAGGGATTATTTTTGCATGTCCCAATCAGAATAGCAACATGAAAGCTGGTTCCTTCAGTAAGTAAGCAAAAGAACTCAACAAAATTCAACATCATTGCCTGCTTAACCTTTTCTGGCAGTTTTGAAAATGTGGTCAGGGAGTTTTACCAAGTATATTTTTTTGAGACAGAGTCTGGCTCTGTCTCCCAGGCTGGAGTGCAGTGGCACCATCGTCTCACTGCAAGCTCCGCCTCCCAGATTCACGCCATTCTCCTACCTCAGCCTCCTGAGTAGCTGGGACTACAGACGCCCACCACCATGCCCGGATACTTTTTTTGTATTTTTAGTAGAGACAGAGTTTCACCATGTTAGCCAGGATGGTCTGGATCTCCAGACCTCGTGATCTGCCCGCCTTGGCCTCCCAAAGTGCTGGGATTACAGGCGTGAGCCACCGTGCAAGGCCCCAACTATATTCTTAATGTTTTATTGTTGTTATTTTATAGCAGATACATGACCAAATCAATACATGCTCTGACCTTCCTGTCGTATTAAATTTACCCTCTTTTCTTGCCTAGTTCTGTAAAATCCCTATTCTTATCTAGACCAAGAAAACAAAAAGATTGCTCTTAACAGAGACATTCATTTTTCTACCATTGTGTAATTTCATGAAAAAAAAATAGAAGGAAGAGAAGCACACACAGATGAATCCATAGATTGATTTTTTTTAAAGGCCCCAAGAAAGCAAACAGGTGTGTGTGTGTGTGTGTGTGTGTGTGTGTGTGTGTGCACGTGCACATGCATGTGTGTCATTTGCTTTCCCAGATAACTTAGGAGACATTTGTAAGAGGAGTTAGGTAATCAACAAAGAAATTACTTTTACATGAACAAGATGGTATTACTACAGTTACTTTTGGCTAAACTTGGTTTTTCTTTATTTTCAGGGCTATGAGGGTTCTCTTATAAAGCTCACATCTAAACAGGTAAGAATTTCAAACTGGCATATAAAGATCACTTTTTTACTTTCTTCAGTAATGTTACTGGGGCTTGACGTTCTTTTTTTTATTCCCATTAGGATTTGAGGGTTTTCTTGTCTTTAAAATAAAGAGTGAGATGTATTAGGAATTAGCACAGGAAAATGCTTCATAATTCTATAATCATCAGCTGGAATTTCAGGGACTGTCCCAGAGGAAGATAAACACAGTGGTATACTGAGATTGATTTGTATGTTCAGTGAAAATAGTGGTTTATTATTTAAATTCACTTTTATTCCCAAGTCTTTCCCATTTCTTTTTGTGAGGTTAAACAAACGTGTACAATCTGTGAATATCAGATAGTGAAGGATCATGCTGTCTGTCAAACCTCTAAACTAAGGCAGAGTCCCAAGTCCAGAGTGGAGCAGAGAATGTACAAAATGGAAGTGGTAGTCAGTGATTCTGATAGTTCCTACAAGCTTAGAGATTATAGCTATACTTTTTTTTTTTTTTTTTTTTTTAAAGCTAAGCACTTGGCATACACACCTCTCCAATCACTATTCATCTCTCTGGCTCATGAGAAGAATGATCTTGGAGGCAACCTTCTCTACTGCAAGAAAGGAAGTCCAAAGCTCTGAACAGCCTAATTAAGAAGATGATTTTTGTTTTGTTTTGTTTTGTTTGGTTTTGTTTTGTTTTGTTTTGTTTTGAGGCGGAGTCTCGCTCTGTTGCCCGGACTGGAGTGCAGTGGCCAGATCTCAGCTCACTGCAAGCTCTACCTCCCGGGTTCAAGCGATTCTCCTGCCTCAGCCTCCCAAGTAGCTGGGATTACAAGTGCACACCACCACACCCAGCTAGTTTTTGTATTTGTAGTAGAGACGGGGGTTTCACCATGTTGGCCAGGATGGTCTTGATCTCTTGACCTCGTGATCTGCCCACCTCAGCCTCCCAGAGTACTGGGATTACAGGCGTGAGCCACCCTGTCCAACCAGCACAGGATTTTTTAAAGCATCCCTTAGGATTTGAGATAGGAATGTTCACTTTATAATTTTGGTCATGCAGTGAGAGTTCAGGGGTTTTATCATTGTGTCATTGTATTCTTGCACTTACAGTGTACCAAAAGGTGATTCGGTTCTCTTTCCATTTTAAAAGATGAAGAAACTGAGGTACAGTGAATTTGATTTAGGAAAGTAGAGCCTCTCCAACCCAAGTTTTCCTCTATTCCCTTGTTCACTGCTATTCACCTTTCAACCACTTCTAGATTTTTTTATGATTCTCTAAATCCCCAGCTGTGCCCTTGAAGAACTACCCTCACCATCCCTTTGATTCATGTTAGAAATTTGGCTAAGCCACTAAGTCATGATTCTTCGGGACTTGGCTTTCTTATTTCTGCCCATTGCCTGTGGTCATTTCTTTATCTTAGCTCTTCAGTTTGACGTCACCCTTGACCTAGAAAAATAGACATCATCTGATTTTTTTCTTCATATTTCTCTTTTTTTCCTCAGCCTGTAGGTTTTGTCAGTTTTGACAGTCGCTCAGAAGCAGAAGCTGCAAAGAACGCTTTGAATGTAAGTACTAATGATGTAATTGTAGGGGGTTTCCATATGAGGTGGTGGGAAGTAATGGAATCTCTTTGGACGGGAAATCAAGTGGAAAGAATATGACTGCACAATCTAAAGGAGGGATTCATCAATTTAATTAGCCCTCTAAAGAGCTTTTTCCAAGAATTGTGATCAGAGGTACAGATTATTAAATAGCACTCTGCTTTTTGATTGCTTTGAATGAAATGCTCAAAATATCTGAGATATGATGATGTGGGTCTTATTTTAATCCAGCCCATCCCATCCCATGGTGGTGTGTAGTGCTGCTTTGTTTTTTCCAGAGGAGATATTTGAGATGTTAGCTTGCTCATCATTATACTCTAAATGACTATGCTCAGAATAGATTGAAATCCTGGCTTTTTTCATGTCATGAGGCTTTCCTTTTAGATATGCAGCATTTAAAAAAAAGAAAAACTGCTCATAGTCTTTATTCTGGTTGATTAAAAATGTACGTATAAGGCTTTCCCAAAAGATGTGTGTTGTAATAGAATAAATTACAGTCATTTGTAATTGAGTAGATATATCTGTATTTGGTTTGTAGGTGTGTTGTTGCTGTGTGTTTTGAGACTTTTACCAGTATTGTTTTGGTGAATGTTTTTCCTCCTTAATATGTTGAAAAACTAAACAACTTAAGGGAACTAAGTTAGAGAAGGTGAAAGGAAGCAGAATGTAGTTTCAGATGCTGAGGATGAATCCTCAGGTGAGGAGTCTCAGTGAAGGCTGGCTCCATCATGCTCTAGGCAGTTGGCCTAAGTGGCTGTGAACAAGTGCTGATTGAAGAACTCAGTGTTTAGGGTGCTTCCTAAAAGGCAAGCAGCCACTTGACTTGTTGTAATACAAGTACCATTTTGGAGGCTTCTGGGAACTTGTGTCTGGCCTTTGTGTTGCTGTGGTACCTGCAGGTACCCCTGGCAGCTGCTCCTTTGAGTAGACCATGCAGAGTGCTGTTGGAGAGACATGGTATAGGTGATGACTTAGAGGTCCAAGCAAAAGTCTTCATACTTCATATAATGGTGTCACTGATACACAACCTTAAAAGGTTTTTAGACTTTGGAACAAAAATGTGTACACTCTGAGAAGAAACACCTTAATTGTTGTTGGTTTTTCATATAAAGCATGTAGGAACATCTTAGGATTCCAGGAATTCCAGAGTCCAGAATTTTTCTGGATTTGGATAAATGACCTGGTCAGAATAACTGCCTACTCACTCTGTTCCTCTCCTGTAGAACAAAATATAAACCAATTATTTATTGAGCACCAGTAGTATACACCGAAGCACAGTATATAATTAAATGTTTTGATGTAACAGTTGTTTTATGATTTTTGCATTAAATACATAAAACCAGAATTTTCTCAGTATAATGACACTGTAAACTTAAAAATAGAACCACAGTTTCAATTTAGCAGTGTTTTATTTTAACCAGGTGGGCACCTTCTAAATGCAGAAATATTCTGGGTCCTTTAAGTTATGTTAGGTGAAGTTTTCACCATGTTCTTTTCATTGTTCTTACAAAGGAAGTAACAAGCAGTTGAAGCTTCACAGACTTGGCTCTCATTGCTTTACTGTATTTCTCTTATGTGTATAAAGATGTCACTGACTCATTTTCTGAACAATAGGCTTTTATAGTGACCTCTCATCTGACAAGGCAACATTCCCTTAGGTGGTAGGTTGTGTTTTTGTTTTTTAGAGATAGCCGAAGGGTTTTGTTTGTTTGTTAAAGAATAAAGACAGACAGGGTGTTGCTGTGTTGCCCAGGCTGGTCTCCAGCTCCTGGACTTCAGAGATTCTCCCACCTTGGCCTTCCAGAGTGTTGAGATTACAAGCATGAGCCACGACACCAAGCTGAAATTTTTTTTGCTTTTTTTTTTTTTTTTTTTTAATGTTTAAATGATAGTAGTCAAAAAACTGTGTTTCCTCGCCCTACTGAATACAGTGAACATAGTTTCAGTTTTTCTTGGTGCCTAAAGGTTATCATTACAAATAGCAGGTAATGAACCTACTGTAATATAATGATAGAGGTGTTTAACCCTGTTTGCCCCTGTGTCAGCTGGCCACAGATCACTGTTGTCTGGTCCTGAGGTCTGGTTTTAGGTTATTCTTGCACTAGGCTCTCCATTCTTTTTTTTGCACTGGCAGTATGGCTTTCTCCAGCTGTATCCTCTCCTTTAATCATTAATACTCTTTGCTACTTGTGTGTTAATAACTTGGGAAGAACCCCAAATAAAACAGGTCTAATTCTGTCCTATTCTGTGGGCCTAAGAGAAAATCCATATTTACCTGTGGAATAATGATCCCACTGCTGCCCAGAGCTGACTTACATAAGAGTGTAAGGCATTTACTGAGCTCCTGGCTGATCTCTTGACATTTTGAACTTTTCTATGTAAAGTAGTAGAAGTGTTAGAAATCTTCCTGATGTTATATTTAGGGAAACAGACTTGGAGGGGACGGATGATTCACTCATCATGTGTAGGTTTAGAGCTCCAACTAGGAGGCAACTAAAAGTAAACTTCTTGCATCTAAGTCTTGTCCATTTTATACATCTTTTTGCTTGCTTTGTACATGGGATGTTGCTGCATTTTTCCTTGTGGCAGTTAAAGACTGTTTAATTCACAATGTCCAGGACAAATGTCCACTGTAAAGTTCGGTGTGTGACCATGGAGCAGACCCATTCAAGGTCATGTATTTAATCATGAAGCCCAATAGGTATATTCTTTGTGACCCAACATATTAGGCTCTTTTCAAGGTCGTCTTTTCTAATTGACGAGTTAAAAACATACGATGCTTGTAGCCATTAAAAGTTTTCTCCGGCCGGGCGCGGTGGCTCAAGCTTGTAATCCCAGCACTTTGGGAGGCCGAGGCGGGCGGATCACGAGGTCAGGAGATCAAGACCATCCTGGCTAACACGGTGAAACCCCGTCTCTACTAAAAAATACAAAAAAAAACTAGCCAGGCATGGTGGTGGGCGCCCGTAGTCCCAGCTACTCGGGAGGCTGAGGCAGGAGAATGGCGTCAACCCGGGAGGCGGAGCTTGCAGTGAGCCGAGATCCGGCCACTGCACTCCAGCCTGGGCGACAGAGCGAGACTCCATCTCCAAAAAAAAAAAAAAAAGTTTTCTCCTCTCATGTCATCTGTCCAGGGTTCTCTTAACAACATTTTCTTATTTTCCTTTGGAGAGAGAATTCAATGTTGTAATGTTTTGTTTTACTCCACTATTGAGAAACATATACCTGAATCCAGTAAGTTTCCCTGTGTAGAATAGTTTAGTGTTATGAACCACTTCTCCATGTTTACTTTCTCTTTTTGTTGTTTCTGTCTTGATTGCTGTCTGGTTCAGTTGTTAGTATTAATGATTAGTCTTTTCTCAAAATGACTGATTTTTAAAATCTATTTATTTTCTTCCATTTTTGGACTGGGATTCAGCCATTTTGATAATTGTATGGAAAAACATGCTCAGATTGAATTAAGTTGTAACAGTGAACTTTTTATCAGGGAACTACTCAAACCTTCTAAAGTTAAATACAGCACGTTTTGTTTCTATAGCAAAAAGTCCCACGTTAGGCAAAGAATAACTCACACCCAGACTTCTTTTCAGGTTATCTTTGGTCTCATTAATCCACATCATTAAAAGCCCCATCCAGTCTTTAACCTGGCAGCAAAATATCTGACCTATTCTTTGTCTTTAACTCACTTTGTAATTTCTGTACCTGTTTTGAATTTCCAAGCTAAAGGAAGGGGGCACTGAAAATCTTAAGTATCAAATTATTTTTAGGACTTGTTTATAATTTTGGAAGGTAAATTAGATGCACTACTATAGGGAGTTAGCTAGATGTAGGAGAAATTCTGACTTGTGCAAATTTTTAAAAGGAATACGGAATGTGGAAGGGTAAAGATCCCCAACAGATGTGGGAGTAAACCATCTGGCTATTCCCAGCAACTGTGAGGACCTCAAATTGTCATTATTGTCTAGTAGGAATCTTATTTTTATAAATAAGAATGATTTGTAGTTAACCTTCAATTCAGGCTTACGCATGATCTCTGCTAATGTAGAGATCTCTGTAATGACCTGTTATGGCATTGTCTTGTCTTACTGGTGTCTGGAAATTGACCATTACTTTAAAAAGTTGTGAACTCTTTAGTATATGTGCCATTCATTTGTTATCCTTCCTTCCCTGATTTTGGATAGTTGTTATTGGGCTAGGTTTTATCTTAGACTGTATTAAGTCACATGAGAACTAGAAAAGTCTGCGTACATCACTACAAATTGCCTTCCCAACCAAAATTGCTTAGGCTAGTGTAGTAATTAGCTTTACTCTCAAACTGTACTCATTAATCTAAGTGATCTCTAATTATCAGTGAACCTCCAAGTTCAGTGTTGTTTTTCTTCCAGATAGCTCTTGAGATGTAATTTGCATATGATTCACCCATTTTAAAAATACAATGGCTTTTGGTATATTACCTTATTTTTTAAAATTACGGTAAAATACATTTAAAATGTTGCTATTTTAATGACTTCTAAATGTATGCTTTCTTGGCATTATTTACATTCACCATGTTGTGCAATCATTACCACTATTTTCAAACTTTTTCATCAACCCAAGCAGAAACTCTATAGCCCTTATGCAGGAAATACCTCCCCATTCTCCCTTTTCCCCAGCCCCTGGTAATCTCTAATCTGCTTGCTTTCTCTGTGAATTTGCCTATTCTAAATAATGAAATATTTGTCTTTTTGCTTCTGGCTCTTCTTTCTTAGCATAACATTTTTGAGATTCATCCACGCTGTGGCATTTACCAGAATCGAATTCCTTTTTATAGCTGAATAAAATTGTATTATATGGATATGTGCATTTTGTTTATCCATTCATTTGTTGATGGATGCTTAGATTGTTTCCACCTTTTGGCTATTGTGAATAAGGCCACAGTGAACATTGGTGTGTAAGTATCTGAATCTGTTAAAATTCCTTTGGGTATACCTAGGAGTAGAATTTCTGGGTCATGTGGTGATCATTATGTTAGCTTTTTGTTTACTTTGGTTTGTAATTGTTTTCCATAGTGATTGCACCATTTTGCATTCAAAACTTGTTTCCGTTTTTAAAATTATAACCATTCTAGTAGATATGAAGCAATCGTGGATTCTTGCTAAATGCTTTTTGACTGATTTTAATAGTAGATTTGATTTCTGTAGGAATTTCACATGACTTAAAATGTTTCCTTTAGCAGGGACAAGTAACATTTCTGTGACAGTTCTAAGTAATGGAACTGCGTTTGTTTTACTTATTAATAACAGAAACGGGAAAAACTCAACCCTTGTATTGCTCTTTTAATAAGACAGAACTTGAAGGAAAAGTATTTTGTCAAGGTCTAAATAGATTTTGGAATAAAGAGTTGAAAAGCATTGTTTAAAAGAGGTAAAATGGCTGCCACTCAGACTTCCATTGCAAAGAAACCTTAATAATAAATGGAAAAACTGTATCTAAACTAAAAAATATATAAAATATTAAATTATCTCTTGACTATTGAAAAAATTTGATTCAATAGTATTTGCAGTTAAGAGAGAATTTTAGAAAACTTTGATAATTTGTAAGAAAATGTGCTGAGAAAAGACTTGATAGTGTCAGATGTTGAAAAAACAGCTGATGTGATCAGGAAAACTTAGCCCCTTTTTCATTTCCATAAATTCCTGGCATTCAAATAAGCACTACAGTTATTTATAAATATCACAGTGATTACAGTCTCATACATAATTTGTTATATTAAATAGTTTGAGCTTTCCAGCTACCAAGGTTCTTTATAATTAGATATAATTAATTCATTAGTTCTATACCAAGTTTCTCATTGGTGAGATGGAGGTATTATTTACTTCGAAATAGTAAAGGGAAAACAAGCAAAAGCATTTGCAAATGCTCTGTAAGTAAACCTATACCATGAATATATTTTCTTGGCCAGAAGTACTGGGACAGACCGTTAAATATGGAGGGGATACCAGGGCAGTCAAGACCTGCACTGGCTACACAGAAACATTTCGACTTGGTTAGGCAGTCTCTGTTTCCTGTGTTACAGGTTTTCCTGACAGCCTGTGCAAGTTAGGACTTTTGATCTTAATATTTGTACAGCTTGTGAGTTAGGTGAATTATTTCCACCAAACAAAACTTTTTACAAATATAAGCGTCCAGATGGCCTAGTTCAACTCCACTGGCTCCCACTAGACACCATATCAATATGTTTCTTATCAGTTTTGAAATTTTCTCCTTAAGTTTCATTTAGCATATTGCCGAAAGTGGATTAAAGAGGCCCAATTAGTAAGATCCCAGCTGGGACTTTTAGATGGGAAATATGCAGGATTGCCAGATGAGATCATGGGCCTG
This sequence comes from Rhinopithecus roxellana, assembly GCF_007565055.1. Lineage (NCBI taxonomy): Eukaryota > Metazoa > Chordata > Mammalia > Primates > Cercopithecidae > Rhinopithecus > Rhinopithecus roxellana. The sequence continues at coordinate 24,505,336 of NC_044557.1, forward strand.
ATCTAGTGTTTATCTGTTAAATCTGTTTATAACTGCTTAACTCTTGACTTGCAGACTTTTAAGGCAGCCATTTGACGTCACAGGGTTGGGAACTAGGCTTGTGCCAGTATAAAGCTGCTGTGATGTGGGGCCATTGGGCCCTTTTGTTGTTTTTCTCAGCTATGTGCATGCACTTTGGAGCTTGACAAACAGCCGTATCCAGTGAACTCCCTGCAAAGAAATTTGATATTGACTCACCATGAAAGGCATACCACCAAAAGTGACTCCTAACCCATGTACAATTCAGAAAAAAAGCACTAGTTAACAAGTGCCCACTGAGTGATTATTTAGTTCTAGAATCTGTTCAGATTTTCTTTGTTCTGGCTCTGTTCTCTTCATGGTGGCGCTGCAATTTTTGGATGTTATAAAACCTCCCTACGATTATAATAGCACGTAAGTTAAAAGTTCTGAAAAAACAAATGAAGATGCATTTATTTAAGTAGTCTTCAGTTTTTTCCTGAAGAAGAGTAAGTTGATTATTTGAATTTATGAAGCATTTACTTAGGAAACTAGAAAATAAAACACTAGTGAAAGAACCTCTCCAGGCACAGTGACTCATGACTATAATCCCAGCACTTTGGGAGGCCGAGGTGGGCGGATCACCTGAGGTCAGGCATTCAAGACCAGCCTGGTCCAACATGGTGAAACCCTGTCTCTACTGAAAATACAAAATTTAGCCGGGCATGGTGGTATCCTGTAATTCTAGCTACTCCGGAGGCTGAGGCACGAGAATCACTTGTATCTGGGAGGCGGAGGTTGCAGTGAGCCAAGATCGTGCCACTGCATTCCAGCCTGGGTGACAGAGCGAGACTCCATCTCAAAAAAATAATTAATTAATTTAAGTAATTAATTAATTAAATAAACAGGATTCACCCCAGGTCTGTATCCAGTGCTCCTACTCTTTACTAGGCTGGCCAACGTGGCAAAACCCCGACTTTACTAAAAATACAAAAAGAAAAAACCAAAAAATTAGCTCGGCACGGTGGTGGGTGCCTGTTATCCCAGCTACTTGGGAGGCTGAGGCAGGAGAATCGCTTGAACCCAGGAGATGGAGCTTGCAGTGAGCTGAGATCGTGCCATTGCACTCCAGCCTGAGCGATGGAGCGAGACTGTGTCTCAAAAAAAAAAAAAGAATCTCAAGGAAGTTTAAAGAAAGAAAAGTAATCAGAAATGTTAGTAGCATCCTTTCCCTGGGGAAATAGGGAGGAAGACCCACACATTCTCACACATAAACCAGTGTATATTCCAGTGACAAGTATATGTGGAAATCTCAACTTCACCCAGCTCTTCTCTAGGTAGAACACTTCATCACATAATTATATTACTGTGTGAAATAGCTCTCAGAATTTTCCTTAAGGCCTTTTTTGAGGATCTATTTGTTTAAACTTACATCATTTTAAAACTCATGCCATTTTAAAAATGATACCCCATTTGACCTCACCCTTTCTCCATGGTTTTTCAGACATTTCAGAAAGTGTTGTGGATCTAATTTGCCTCTATTGTAAATGTAAATAGAAAATATAGTTAGTGTTTTTGGAACATGAAGTGCAGAGTGAGTCTTTTGCTAGATCTTGTTTTGGCTGCTAAGAAGCCAAGCCAGTTTTAGAACCAAGAAGTCTTAATGTCTTGACTGTCTTGACATTACTGATGGTTCTGCAGGGCAGCACATTTTGGCAGCTTAAATCACTGTCGTCTTTGTTCTCTTTTACTTTTAGTGAATGATCACATCATCACAATGACTAGGGTCTTCAGAGTTCCCTTTCACACACTGGCTTAATGCTCCTGATAATCCATAAGGATTTGAACTTTTGCTGCACAAAGCTAGAACCCTTGGTCTTACTCTGTAACTGGAATGCATTAAAACATTTTAAAACCCTGGGGAGCCAGGTAGGACTTAACCATCTCAAAGATTGAATAAGGTGTTTTGGGCCGGGCGCGGTGGCTCAAGCCTGTAATCCCAGCACTTTGGGAGGCCGAGACGGGCGAATCACGAGGTCAGGAGATTGAGACCATCCTGGCTAACACGGTGAAACCCCGTCTCTACTAAAAAATGCAAAAAAACTAGCCGGGCGAGGTGGCGGGCACCTGTAGTCCCAGCTACTCGGGAGGCTGAGGCAGGAGAATGGCGTCAACCCGGGAGGCGGAGCTTGCAGTGAGCCGAGATCTGGCCACTGCCCTCCAGCCTGGGCGACAGAGCGAGACTCCGTCTCAAAAAAAAAAAAAAAAAGGTGTTTTGATAGATACTGGTTAATTATTGTACTATTTCAAGTGTATACAATATGAGGTATTTTCTTTCTTTATAATTAAATGCAGCCTTTTTTTTTTGCTGTTTATAGACATTTAATAATTACATGGATGCGTTAAAAAATTTTAATGAGAAAATTACAAATAGTCAAAATTTTTTATATGTAAAATAAGTGAGGGAGAAGAAATAGAGTAAATGTTTATAGAATGTGAAAAATTATATAATACATAATAAATATGAAACTAGGAGGAATAAATAAAACCAAATTTTAGTGAACACGATTAGACTAATCTAGAATCTAAAAGATAATAAAATCTGTTAACAAAACTAATATTTATAGAAAAATACACCATGAAGTATATTTTCAAGACTAAAATTTCTCTTTTAAAAATCTAGTGTTAAGTTTCAGTAGATAACATTTTGAAAAACTAAGTGATGCTTTGAGTAACCTGGTCATTGCATAAAAGGATAAGATTTTTTTTTTTTTCCTGGCCATTGTGTAGCAAGTTAATTTTTAGGATTATTGTTTTTAATCAGAAGTTCAAAATAATTTCCCCAGAAAAGCAGTGGGGTAGAAAATTTCTGCTATAAACTTATGACCAACAGTTCTCTTACATTTTGAATTTTTAAATCTATTTTCTCCTTTATTTGCCTTACACAAGACAACAGTCATATGTAAATGAATGAATAAATACACAGAGTACTTAAAGAGTTAAATTTGTAAACATAGGACATGAAAATAAGTTTAGATGGAAAAGGAATTCACATCACATTACTTTATAACAAAGGAACAAAAATGTAAAGTATAAAAGCATTATTTCTATGTGTACTTTCAAAAATAAAATAAAAATACAATCCATCCAAAGTAATTTCTGTATAATGTCTCACAGAATTTAGGTATTCACTTAGAAGTCAGATGTAATGATGTCCAAATAAAAGAACATTGAATATAAGGCAGAAACGGTTATTTAAGATTACAGGTCATAGATACACCTCTGTGGAAAAGGCAAACAACTAGGTGTGAAACAGAATCTGACTCTTCACACATCTTAGAATGCTCTATAAATGAGTGACAAAATGAATGGAGGAAAGGCTTTTAGGCTTAGGGATGACCCTAGGTAACTCTAACAGGAAGATGTTGATTTTAACAAAATTTCACCCTGTCCCCTTGATTTATCTGTAGAGGTGTTTACCAAATTCTGAAAACACACTTGAAACTGTTCTTAAAAATTTTAATACACTGACATTGAAAACATAGTGTGTATTTGATGGTAGGGTGATTTTATGTATTTCTGCATAACATCAAGTGTTAGTGAGTTTGTACTGTAAAAAGGCACTAAATTTGTTAATTGAGGCCAAGAAGAGAACAATGGAAGTATGTCTTCTTGATAACCAGTCATGAGGGTGTCTGAATCCAGCTGGCTTGATTTATATCCAGGCCCTGTCACTTTACTGATTTGGGGGCTCTTCTTCAAGCCTTGATTTTCTTTCCTATGCTGTTGATCGTGGCCACCTCAAAGGGTAAGAGGATCAAATTAAATGAGATGGTGGGTGTTTTCGGTGGTTTTTGATTTTTTGTTGTTAAGACGGGGTCTTGTCCTGTTGCCCAGGCTAGAGTGCAGTGGTGCGATCATGACTCACTACAGCCTCAACCTCCCAGCCTTAAGTGCCCCTCCCACCTCAGCCTCCCGAATAGCTAGGACCACAGACACATGCCACCAGGCCTGGCTAATTTTTTTATGTTTTGGAGAAGTGGTGTCTCTCTGTGTTGCCCAGGCTGATCTCAAACTCCTGGCCTCAAGTGATCTCTCAGCTCAGCTTCGCAAAGTGTTGGGATTACAGCTGTGAGCCATTGCGTCTGACCAAGATGGGTATTTTTAAAGCCATTGGCATTCAATAATGGTAAAAATACTGATAATTAATGATAATGACAACCTTCACAAAGGACTGTTTTTTATTCCTAAAGTTTCTTTTTCTCTTTTCCTTTTCTTTTTTCTTTTCGCTTTTCTCTTTCTGTTCTCTCTTCTCTCTTCTCTCTTCTCCTCTCTCCTCTCTCCTCTCTCCTCTTTTTTCTGAGACGGAGTTTCGCTCTGTCGCCCAGACTGGAGTGCAGTGGTGTGGTGATCTCAGTTCACTGCAACCTCTGCCTCCCGGGTTCAGGCTATTCTTCGGCCTCAGCCTCATGAGTAGCTGGGACTACAGGCATGCTCTGCCACACCCGGCTAATTTTTGAGTTTTTAGTAAAGATGGGGTCTCACCATGTTGGTCAGGCTGGTCTTGAACTCCTGATCTCGTGATCTGCCTGCCTCGGCCTCCTACAGTGCTGAGATTACAGGCGTGAGTCACCATGCCCGGCTAAAGTCTCTTTTTCCGTATACTGGTTTTTAAAATAATTTTGGTGGAACCCCAAATTCCAGTGGATTCAGAGTATTTCTAAACATTGACTTATAGTTAATGGCAAAATTATTCATCCTTCCTTTCTTGGAGCTCATCAGGGAAACACAGTTGCAATGTTATTTAATATTCTCAAGCCTATGAAATATTGTAAGCCAAACAAACACATCCCACATCCTCATCTCCATTTTATTCTATCTTAATTGTGCACATCTTTCTCCATTTCAAATTCTAACTGAATCTGTGTTTCAAAGACCCAGCATCCATTGATTATGATGTTTCTTTAGCAGCCAGTGAGATTCCTGACTTAGAGGGTTTTTTTTTCTTTTCTTTTTTTTTTTTTTTTGAGACGGAGCCTTGCTCTGTTACCCAGGCTGGAGTGCAGTGGTGCAATCTTGGCTCACTGCAACCTCCGCCTCCAGGGTTCAAGCGATTCTCCTGCCTCATCCTCATGAGTAGCTGGGATTACAGGCACGCGCCACCACGCAGTGCTAATTTTTGTATTTTTAGTAGCGACAGCGTTTCACCGTGTTGGTCAGCTGGTCTCAAACTCCTGACCTTGTGATGCGGCCACCTCGGCCTCCCAACTGACTTAGAGTTTATTGTATAGATAAGCCTTTTTGCAGAAAGGGAGAAACTCAGCCTTAGTTTGGTTAGATCACTAGTAATCTAATTGCAAGGATTCATTAGAGGAAGAACACTGATTTCAGTTGCTCAGAGGCGAGATAGGTTTTGCCTCACTTTGTTTTGGCTCCCTGTGCAGCACAGGAAGTACTTTGCAGTGAACTTCCTAAGTTTGGACTTGACTGTTTACATTCTTTTCAATTAACTTGTCCCTTCAGCCCCAAGTTCTTGGTTGGAAGGAGCTTGCAAGCCATTTGATGGTGTGTGTTAGAGGTGTTTTAACAATAGGGTTAAGGAGCAAATTTACCTGCTTTCCTTATTTCTGTATTTTTACGAAATTCATCAGCGACATCTCCCCCAACCCCTACTGATTAATTTAGTAAATGGTATTAGTAAATGATGTTGAGGACCAGTAAATAATATATTGGTATAAATGGCTCATTTTTATCCTTAGTGAAATTAAGGATATAAAACCATTGACTTATAAAATTATTTGTATTTTTTAAATGTAATACAGCTTTTTCTTTCTAAAAATTTGTTATTGTCAACTCGTACAGTTTGAAAATTAGTAACTAGATCGAGACAGTGATTATCTTTGGGGGAGGGGGAAGAAAACAAGAAAATGCACATGTTTTCTACTTGCTCTTGGTGTTTAACTTCATTAACGTTACCTAAACTTGGTTGGGCACACACAGGGTGGGAGGCTTCACTGGATCCTGTTGGGGGCTGGGGGGTTCATTGCTAAAATAATGGAGAGCAGAAACAGGATTGTGAAAATATACTTGGAGGCCTATTGTGGTCTATGTCTGATCTTTAAATAGAAACCTTCTCAAAATGATTTTGGAAAGTTTAGGCAACTGTGTTTTTTTGTTTGTTTGTTTGTTTGTTTGTTTTCCAATTGTAGAGTTTATGTCAGTACTGCTTTCTCTCCTCCTCCCTCTTTTGTTTCCTTCTGCACCAGCCACTAATAAAAGCTCAAAGTAAACTTTGCAGAATGATCCTTAAACATATACAGAAAATTAAGATAGGTCCTCAAATGACCTAACAAGCACTTAAGGTGAAGCTAAAAGAAGAGCACATTAAATGCATTCTCGGTCTGCCTACCTCAGAAGTGGGACTTACTTTTCATGTGCTTTTCCATGTAGACACAGACACCCCCACCCCCGACAGTTTCACTCTTGTTGCCCAGGCTGGAGTGCAGTGGCACAATCTTGGCTCACTGCAACCTCTACCTCCACAGTTCAGACAATTCTTCTGCCTCAGCCTCCTGAGTAGCTGGGATTACAGGCATGCAGCACCACGTCTGGCTAAGTTTTGTATTTTTAGTAGAGATGGGGTTTCACCATGTTTGTCAGGCTGGTCTCTAACTCCTGACCTCAGGTGATGCACCTGCCTCTCCCAAAGTGCTGGCATTACAGGTGTGAGCCACCATGCCCAGCTGACACATGTTTCTTTTTTTTTTTTTTTTTTTTGAGACAGTCTCGCTCTGTCACCCAGGCTGGAGTGCTATGGCCGGATCTCAGCTCACTGCAAGCTCCGCCTCCCGGGTTCACGCCATTCTCCTGTCTCAGCCTCCCGGGTAGCTGGGACTACAGGCGCCGCCACGTCGCCCGGCTAGTTTTTTGTATTTTTTAGTAGAGACGGGGTTTCACCATGTTAGCCAGGATGGTCTCGATCTCCTGACCTCGTGATCCGCCCGTCTCGGCCTCCCAAAGTGCTGGGATTACAGGCTTGAGCCACCGCGCCCGGCGACATGTTTCTTAAAATAATTCTCTGAGACTTTTTATGTTACACAGTGTTAATCAGTCAGCTTATCTTTGAGTGCATAAAGCACTTTCACACATGCATGCATCCATTCTCTCATTTTGCCTGATATGTGCATAATATGTATTAGATGCAAAAGTAGGTTGATCTCCTTTTCAATAAATTAGAAGATTAATGTGCAATTATGTATAATTAGTCCTTTCTTTAAAGAGCTGACACCACACTTGTCAACACCAGTAACCCTTTGACTAAAAAAAAAAATACCACTTTTATCTTTAAAGGATCTATATCGTCATCTACTAATTGGATATGAAATTAGTAAGTATTTCAAAACCCATCCCTTCCCAGTTTAATCCTGGGTTTTGTACTTGGCAGAAGCTGTGTAGGCACATATGTGGCCCTTATGAATGAAAATGATTCTCTCAATTTGCTGTCACTAGGAAAAGAGATACAAGCTATTTTTAAAGTTGTAATTGATAATGAATTTGCACATAAACCCCCCTACTTTTTCATTGGATGCACTCTGTAACCAAAGGGGTGTGTATTTTCTAGACTGGCCTGTTTCAGTAATACAGACTGGCTTCTTTAAGAATAAGGTTGTGATTTATTTTGTCTGTTTTATTGTTGTTTTCTTTTTTTCTTTTTGGTGCCAAATTCACAGATTTAAGCCTATGATCTGAGCTTTACAGAGATGAATCACGTAATCCAGAAATCATTTACATGTTCACATTGACAGGGCATGATTTCTATGCCACATTTCTGAAATTTTTGATGTGGCACCCATAAGGCTTTAGTGAAATACAGGGAAGTGCTTTGTTGAGGCAAACCCACTGTTGATTTCCCAAGTCAGTGAAGTTGGCCATCAAAATTCTCAAGTTTCTTTGGTGTCACTTGATAGTGACAGACATCAGACTGGAATGTCTTGGGCCAACATTAAGCCGATATGGACCATTAAAAGTTTGTTTCTAGGTTTTCCCCAAATCCTCTATCAGAGTTGAAAATTTAACTGAATTGAGAGCTATTGCCTAGGATCTGCTTCCTTTAAGCTTTCATTTTTGAGTGCCTTCATTTAGCAGGTAGCAGTAGTAAAAGACATTGATGCAAAGGGGGAAGAACGTATGCCAATGGGTTTGTTCATTGTCCTAACAGTGAGACAGGAGAGGAGGAGGCAGTAAGGACTCTGCAATGAAAGGGACTGCTGGCAGCATCAGCCATGTTTGGTGTTGGTGCGTTAAGGATTCTAAGGGATGTTTTTGTGCCGACCAGAGCAGTTGACCTGCTGCTTTACCTTCTGTTCACCTTCAGAGTCCATGGTGTAAAAATGTGAGCATCAGGATTCCTGAGTAAGAGAGTACCATCTGCACTCTGGCCTATGTTTCTTTCCATGTAATAATATCTATTTTAAAGTGTCACTGTAAAATACTGCTTTAATGGGTAACTGACTGTGTTTGGCTTAGAAACAGCCCCTTCCTATCATTGTCAGGGCTCAGGTCTTTCAATCATCCTTTTCAGAATGGTTTGAGAACATAGTGGCAAAAGTTCAAACAATCATGCCCTCTCGACCCTTTGGAAAATAAACTCTGCTTGACTCTGATTCTCTTGACATGTTAAAGATTGCATTTATAGCTTCTTCAAAGGCCCTGTCATGACTTTATAGTCATCCTATACAAAGCAGATTCTCCTAGGGCATGGTTATGTACATAGGGATGGTTGGCTAACACAAAAAGTAAGTGTGTATTGTAGAAAAGAAATTAATTGAGCTGGGGTGGATAGTCAAGTCAGATGGAGATTCTAGATACCTTCGAAGTATATCTGCCTAGTTCCTCCTACAAAGGGAATCCAGTCTCTCCAATTACCAGCCAGGCCCCTAAGACCTACTCAGACTGTGTGAACCAACAGACATGGGGCAGGAGAAGCAGGACACACATCAGCTCCCTGTGGGGGGAACACAGGGAATAAAGGAAACTACACAGCATCAGACTGGATAGCAGCTCAGGTGTCCTGCAGCTTTCTCCCAGTTGGGGCAGTCTCAGAGCAGAGTACGAATCTCATCTTTCTCTTTCTAAGTAATAGAAGAACCTCTCCAAAAAGGCCAAAGGAGAAGAATCCCTATTGGTTCATATTTGGAAGAGGAGCTCCATAGCTGATAAGCACTGGGCCATAGGGATTAGTGTTTATCAAATGTCAGGCATTAATCTGGCCATTTACAAGATCTCATTTAATCTTTACAATGAATGCTATGAAATATGGACTATATTCATCCCCAGTTTACAGCAGAGGGAACTGAGACACAGAAAGGTTAAACAGTAAGGTCAATAGTGAAGTAGTATTTGAATATAGGAGTCAGACTCTGAAGTCTACATCCCTGATTCTCACAGTGTAAGCCTCTTTTTCATGGCTAGGTTACACAAAATTGATTGTGACGTCTCTTTTATAATTGTGACTATAATTAACTATAGCTGATGGTACTCCTAGACCAGCATCACCTCAAAAGGCTCCATGGCTACGTATACGACAGGAAGCCTTGGGAAAGGGGTCTCTTTCTCCAAGTGCAATATAGCTGTTTTACCAATGGAAAGGGAAACATGCTTTCAAATGACTGAAAACAACTAGTTTTCTTGATACCTTTGCCAGTTGTAGAAGGGGATTGATTAACTAAGACCATCTTCTGGTTGCTTTTCTAATCCTTCTAGGTTTCGGGGGCAGACATGAGGTTTTCCCCATTTTGTTATTGGAGATACTTCATACCTTAAACAATGTATTGTTTTCACCATAGGAATTTGGCTTAGTGGTGGGAGGGTGTGAGTTTGAGTGCCACAGTTTATTCACAGGAATAAAAGTGAAGCCAAATGTACACTGTATTTTAAGAAGTGGCCTAGTCATTAGGAAATCCCTCTGGTTAATGAGGATGAGATTAGGCTTTTCTATCATGGCCAATATTATTCTTTTATAACACTTGGCTTGTTATGGATATTATCAGAGGAGAAATTACACAGGCTTGAAATCAAAGATAAACCTGTGGAAACATTCTAGACTAGACATGGAAACATATTCCTTCTGTAACTAAAACCTTCAAAAGAGGATAAAATTTTATTGCGTTTTATGGAACATCTGGTTTAGAAACAGTTATGAAGATTTTTTTTTAATTCAAGGGGTTAAAAATCAAAACTGACTTCAAGATATGTGGTAGCGTAACACTTCCTGGAAGACTGTTCAATTAGGCAATCAATTGAGGAACCTGTACCCAGACTCATGGCCCAGCATCATCTCTAAAGGCTCCATGGCTACGTATACAACAGGAAGCCTTGGGAAAGGGGTCTCTTTCTCCGAGTGCAATATAGCTGTTTTACCAATGGAAAGGGAAACATGCTTTCAAATGACTGATTTAGGCAAGGGGAAAAAGGAGTATTAAATCAGATTATTCTAAGGTAAAGCCAGGGCAAGCACTGGGAGGTAGTTGGATTAAGAAAAAGAATGAGGCATAATTGGTGTGATACAGTTTCTCATTGGGCAATAACCCAGCAGCACAGGCTGTGTATTAACAGTCTTGATGTCTTTGCAAGCAATGCCCTTATTTAGGAAAAGTATGAAATACGGTTTACATCTGACGGATTCTTTCCCTCACTTGTTCATTCTCTGTTGGAATCCATATCTACCTAAGTTTCATCACAAGGCAAACTGAACAACAGCCTCAGTTATTATCTGAAAACAATGTCGTCTTTATAAAATAAAAAACTTTGCAGAACTGTAATGTCCTCACACACACATGCTCTATTGGGAATTTAAAAATTGGATTGTGATATGGATTCTACTGGTAGTTAGCTGGGAATTTAGGCACATTAATTTAGTTTTCTGAATCTTTTTTCATCTGTGTTGGGAAGCCTATTGGCATTTTGGATGAGAATTCTAACATTGTGTGGGACTGACTATTCTGCTCCTTTTAGGACTTTATTTTCCTGCCTAATGAATGCATGTACGGTATTCAGTCATGTAACAGCCTTCAGATACCTTTGCACATTTCTCTTTCTTTTCTTTCTCTTTCTTTTCTTTCTTTCTTCCCTCCCTCCCTCCCTCCCTTCGTTCCTTCCTTTCTTTCTTTTCTTTCTTTCTTGTCTGTCTCACTCTGTCACCCAGGCTGGAATGCAGTGTCATGATCTCGGCTCACTGCAAGCTCCACCTCCCAGGTTCACACCATTCTCCTGCCTCAGCCTCCCAAGTAGCTGGGAGTACAGACGCCCGTCACCACACCCAGCTAATTTTTTGTATTTTTAGTAGAGACGGGGTTTCACCGTGTTAGCTAGGATGGTCTCGATTTCCTGACCTCGTGATCCGCCTGCCTTGGCCTCCCAAAGTGCTGGGATTACAGGCATGAGCCATCATGCCTGGCCACCCTCGCACATTTCTAAATACCCCTAAGGAGTAGGGGGAAAGGGCAATGAGGAGTACTAACCATGGCTGAGAACTAGGTTTGATGACCCCAAAAGTTCAGTACTAATTATGAATTTCGTGATTTATGTAGACAAACCTGTATTACTTACCGTCAGAGAACCTGACCCAGTTCTCTACCAGCTTCCCGTTCCTATGATCTTCACTCATAGTTTTGCATTTTAAAAATGTTTGAGTGTCACAAGTTTTCACTTATAACACAGTGATATATTAATAAATGGTAGAAAACTTCTACTGTTTCATTTTTAACTCACCTTCACACTGTTGTCTCTCAGTGAGTCCTATGCTCGCCACTGTAATAGATTACCCAGATGCGGGTTTGTCTGTGGCCTCTCATGGAGTCGTTTCAGGCTCCAACTGAGTGTAACAATTGTTTTCACAGACTCCTGGGGAAACTTTCGAATATACCTTGCCTAGTTTCTGTTTCTAATATAACCAAATGTTTTATGATGCCTGTGGCAGAGAAAGCTGACAATACTCAAAAACTGTAAATATATTTTAATCTTGGACCAATATTTGAAAGCTCAGAATCTCTCTAAAGTGTGTATTTACTTCCTAGTTTCTGATGGAAATGACATGGCTATCAATTTTAAGAAACAGTTTATATTCCTAACTTAGCGTTTTTAACTTCTAAAAAGGCAAAAAAGTCCATTCTTTTCTGCTTCATTTCCTTTTCTCCTGTTGAAACATTTGTGGTCCCTGGGATATTTCCTTTTCTTGTGACCAAAATGCTCTTTGAAAATAGTAGAAGGCTTTTATTGTGGCTCATGCCTGTAATCGCAACACTTTGGGAGGCTGAGGCAGGGCAGATCACTTGAGGTCAGGAGTTCGAGACCAGCCTGACCAACAAGGCGAAATCCCATCTCTACTAGAAATTTAAAAAATCAGCCAGGCATGGTGATGCACACCTATAATCCCAGCTACTCAGGAGGCTGAGGCATGAGAATCGCTTGAACCCAAGAGGCAGAGGTTGCAGTGACCCAAAATCATGCCACTGCACTCCAGCCTGGGTGACAGAGTGACTCTGTCTCAAAAAAAATGAAATGGTAGAAGATTTTTATTCTTAGCTCTCTCTAGAAAATGTTTTTTGTTGTTGTTTTTGTTTGTTTGTTTTGTTTGAGATGGAGTCTTGCTCTGTCGCCCAGGCTGGAGTGCAGTGGCGCGATCTCAGCTCATTGCAAGCTCCGCCTCCTGGGTTCACACTGTTGTCCTGCCTCAGCCTCCCGAGTAGCTGGGACTACAGGCGCCCGCCACCTCGCCTGGCTAATTTGTTGTGTTTTTAGTAGAGATGAGGTTTCACCATGTTAGCCAGGATGGTCTCGATGTCCTGACCTTGTGATCCGCCCACCTCGGCCTCCCAGAGTGCTGGGATTACAGGCAGGAGCCACTGCACCCAGCCACAAGGTCAGAGAGGGATAGTAGCAAATTTGACGTTAAGTTTCATTGGCTGTGGGTTTTCATTTGGAGTTGGCCGTGGGGAAAGGGGCAGTATAAAGGTTGTTAGAATCAATTGAAGAAGTCTTTCACCTTACTAGATGGGATCGTATATTATTAGTACCTTACTATTTGTATCCTATAGTAAAAGGCAGTTTCATCCTAGATCGGTACATATGCCTCACATCTACTGGATCAACAGGTCAGAATGGGAGTGTAGGAAGCTCTAGCAGAATCTGATAGGAAGCTCCTAAAGAAGTGACTTGTGGCTGTATCCCAGAGGAGGTAGAGTCTTTGATTATTTAGAAGCTTCCTTGGAGAGGTTCAGTATCTCAGAAAGTCAAAGCAGGTGGGGAGGGGAGTTAGAATTCTAGATCCTCAGCTTTTAGTCAACATTTATAATACTTATTCATAAGTGGGTTAGCAGAAAGATGAATGGGTCAAATTCATCTTTCAAAATGATTTCAAAAGTGAATCAGCTTTCACTTTTGAAATGGTAGAATAGTTTTTACTTGCTGTGAATGCATAGGCAAAGTAGAGACAAACAAGGATGGGGAGAGACTCCAAATTGAAGACAAACAGAAACAAATGAATCTAACTGTATTACAAATGAGTAACACAACCGCACTGAAGGTGGGGGGCATGGGGAAACTAACCCACAGATAATCCAAATAATACACATATTGGCAACACACATTTAGACTAAAGACAAAAAACTGTAAATAAATATAAGTTGTAGTTAATAGACTTTTTATAGTGGTATCGGTTAGCAATTTTGAAACTAATGTGCGTTTTTGTATTGAGCAAATAAATAAATGTATAGTAGATAATGAGAGCTAGGATTCTCGCTGTTAGAGGAGTTATACATGCAAAGGAGAGGGATAGAATTAACCAAATGGTATTAGATTGGAATTGGAGCTATCAGTATGAACTTTAATACATCTATTTTAAATATATTAAAATATTTTTATTAAAATAAAAATTAAAAATGTTTTAAATAGATATGATGCAGAGTAGATCTGAATGTGAGAGCATGTGTGTGTACACAACTGGGACACTTGGAACAGCAAAATAAATAATGATAGTAATGAATTATAAAGCATAGAGCTAAATACAAGTCTGTAAGTCATTACTGATGTAAGTAATTAATTAACAGGGCAGAAGGGAGAGCTTTTCCATGGAGTAGAAAGTTGATACACTGTTTATAAAAGGAGCAATGAAGGCAATCCCAGCTACTCGGGAGGCTGAGGCAGGAGAATTGCTTAAACCCAGGAGGTGGAGGTTGCAGTGAGCCGAGATCATGCCACTGCACTCTAGCCTGAGTGACAGAGCAAGACTCCGTCTGGTGGCAGTGGGGAGGAGCAATGAGATTACTAAAGCACCATCTGGCAACTACAATAGTAACAGATGCTTCAGGTAATAATTATTAATAGATGTTAAAACTAGTGGATTTTTTGAAAAACAACATATTTATATAGTCTAGAAATACCTGTCTATAAGAAACTAGTTAAAAGGGGAAAACATAGCATCTTTACAATAGAGAAACTTGGCAAATGATCAAAGCTAATATCACTCATAATGGGACAGAAGTGACATCATGTGCCTCTTGATATTATGCACTGTGCAGGACACACATCTCTGATCTTCCTGCCAAAAAATGCGTAACCTGAATCTAAACCAAAAAAAAAAAAAAAAGATAAACCCAAATTGAGGGCCACTCTACAAAATAAGTAGCTTGTAGTTTTTCAAAAATATCAAGCTCATGAAAAGTAAGGACTGAAGAGCTCTTCCAGGAGACTAAAGTGATGACAACTAAGTGCTGTGTGTGATTCTAGATTAGATCTTAGATCAGGAAAACAAAGGAATGTTCTTGTTTTTAGGAAATCAGACTGAAGTAAAGGGTAAAAGAATATCATGCTTGCTACTTACTTTTAATCAGTTCAGGGGAAACATGGTATGTGTGTTTGATAAATGTGAAATGCTAACATCTAAGAAATCTGGGTAAAGGGTATGTAGGAACTATACTGTCTGCAATTTTTCTGTAAGTCTGCAATTATTTCAGAATAAAGTTCTTTTTTAAAAGTAACTAGTTTTTAAAAACATAGCTGGTTGAATGCTGTGTCCCAGTAGGAAATCTCTTATTCCACCTCTGTCCTTTTGTTTTTAAACTCTGTATTGGATTTTATAAATTATACATATTTGTAAAAATTTCACATGATGGAAAATTGTACAAAAGTCTGTCCCCTCTCTCACCCCTGCCACCAAGTAGACTGCTATTAACTGGTTGGTTGTCTCAGTCTAAACCTTTCTGGACTTACACAGATAGAGAAGTACACATGCACGTGTATATACAGACTCCTCTACCTCCATACTACTAAACATTGTTGAGTATCTTTTTTTTTTTTTTCCCCAGCGTAATCTAGCCATGGACATCTTTCTCAATATGTATATATAGCTCTGCTTTGTTTGTAACGATTTTTTTTTCCTAAATGAGTCATTCCATTGTCCCTGAAACTCATTGTCAAGGACTGATGGACTAACTTGAGTGTAGAACCATTTGTAACAACACCGGGAGCCTGAAGCTAACAGAATTGAAGTACTCTGTTTATTGTACCAGATAACCAAGACTCTGTCAGGCATGAGGGTGCTCTGAAGACCTCAGTGACCGCAATTTGGAGACTTTTGTTCTAGTGAGAGGCTGTTACGGTGACTCAGCTTTGGTCAACATCATTTTCTGTGTCTCTATATAGGCTCAAGGTTGAAATCCTTATAAGAGAAAACAGGTTTGTGGTCAGGGGAATAAGGGCGCAGAACACAAACATTGGCCCCTGAGTACCCTTCCCAAAGAAGAAGACTTAGAAGGCAGTAGCCATCTCATCCCAACTACTCTTCCCAGGGCTGCTCTAATGGTTTCATGTCTGATCTGTTCTAGTCTCTTCATTGAGTCTATCTTCCCTACCACCCCTAGAGTTACCACCAACTACTGTGATTCTCAAATGTGGTGCCCATACAAACAGCATCAGCATTACCCCGAACTTGTTACAAATGCAGATTTTCAGATTCCATCTCAGAGCTACTGAACCAGAAACTCTAGCAAGTCCTTCAAGTTGATGCTGCTAACATTTGAGGGTCACAGACCTACTACATAAAGCTGATATTATCCCCCTCATTTTTAAAACCTAATGGCTCAGCCGAGCACACACTCCAAAGTCCTCACTCATGGCCTAAGAGGTCCTTTGTGATCTCACCCCAGTCTGCTTGTTCAGTCACCCTACTCCTGACCTCTCCCATCCCAACACCCTTTGTGCATCCTGTTACAGAGAAATTTGCTGAGCCCTTTCCTGAACTGCACCTGGTGAACTTCTACTCTTCCATCACTTCCTCAAGTGCCTTCCCTGGCTCCCTGGCATGAAACTGCCCTGATATACTTTTAAGTATACTGGACAAACAAGAATATGTTGTTTCTTAGCAGTGTCCTTTTATCTCCCAGAATTTGCCCTGAGTAGGGAGTTCAGCCTCTGTAGATGATATGGAACCTGGATTGGTTGAGACTATTGACTGTCCTGTAGCCAGTCAGATTGGGGTGCTTGTAAGTAACTGTTTATATTCAAATTAATATACTAATACTCAGAAACTATCCTTTCTGGTCCATGTAATAAATAGGACACCATTTACATTTGGAAGAGAAAGGTTCTCTGTTTATTGTGAGAAGAACGGTGAATTATGAGCAAGAGAGGAAAAGGTTGCTTTTTGAAAGACACAGGTTCACCCTTTCACTTGGCAGTAATCTTATCCTGACAGCATTTAATGTGAAGTAATTGTAACCAGAGAAGAATCTTAGTAGGCTTTAATTAAAAACACAAGGATTTTTTTCTCTTGTATTCTTCCTCCTATCTGCCTCTTTTTCATCTTTTTTTTCTTTTTTCCCTCTTCATTTCTGTGTTCTCCCTTCTCCTGCCCCTCTTTTTTCTCCTCTTCATCATCCCTTAACATTTAAAATGTTTTTGGCTTGGCTAATCCCTATGGATGGAAACTTAGCTGAGCAGGATATTGATTACCAAATATGGTATTGCTGCTAAAGATGTTAGAGGAATGTGGCTTGTATTCTAAGCCTCCGGCCTCTGAATAAGCTGCCAAACAAATTAGGTCATTTTAACTTCTGAGCTTTTTTTTTTTTTAAAATAAGGATGCTGGAGCTTTGATTTGGAACATGATGTTGATGTTATTTTAGTTCAAATGGAGGGGGTATGAAGAAGGGGGCAGGGAGTAGGGGAGACTTAGTTCAGCATGTTTTAGGACTCAAGCCACCAGCCCAGGTTGTGTAAGAGGCAAACACATTATGTGGAGCTTCAGTTGATTCTGAAATGCCAGAGAAAGAGCCGAGGCATAGAATTCACATGTACAGCCTCATTTTCTGAGGCCAGATGCTCTAGACCATGACCAGGTCCCAGGATACTCTTCATGTTATCCCCAGTGGCCTGGGCCACAGGACTCATGTTAATGTGAGCTCACGTTTAGGAAAGTTGCTTCTTCACAGGAAGGTTGGTCAGGTTTAGTGCCAGGGAGGACGTCCTGAAGTTGATGGCAAGTTGCTACTATGTGTGTCTGATGGAGTGGGATGCGATTGAACAAGTCCTTCCACAGCATACTTGTACTTGACACCCAGGGACTGTGCTTGTCTCCCATCAGAGACCACAGTTCTTACCTCCATTCTTGGAAATATTTATTCTGTTGTAGTATTAGCTTTGTTAAGATTGAAGTTGGTCCACCTCAGTGAGGTCCTTTGTGACCTCACCTCAGCCTGCTTCACAATGCAGCTTTGCTTTTTGTTTTTGTTTTTCCTTATGTACTTTTTGGGCAAAATAGTATTGAGGTTTCCCAAATTTAAAAAACAACAAAACAACACAACACCAGTTAAAGAAAATGTTCTTATGTTTCCCAGAACGGGCACTATCTGTTCACTTTTTGGTGTTGATTAGGTATGCACAAGGGTATTCTCCACATCCCTTTTGCTGCTGCCCTCAATTGGTTTCTTCTCAGAATGAGTGAGTCATGCTCGGGAAGAAATTCCACCCACTCCAAGTCTTCTGGGTCAGGGCTCTGTGGCTTTTGTTAGGCCTCCCTAAGGACCTCTCTTTCCTTCCCCTTCCCCCCTTATTTCCTGTTAATGCCATTACTATCCAGCCACAGGCTCTTCCTTGTATCCTTGAAGCTGAGCCTGTTGAAGTTTGAAGTTCTGAGTTGTTCATCCTGGTCTCTAAAGTAAGAGAGTCGTATTTTTGTGGATATTTCTTTTTCTTTCTTTTTTTTTGAGACAGAATCTAGCTCTGTCACCCAGGCTAGCGTGCAATGGCGCGATCTTGGCTCACTGCAACCTCTGCCTCACAGGCTCAAGCCACTGTGTCTGAGCATTCCAAGTAACTGGCATTACAGGCACATGCCGCCACGCCCAGCTAATTTTTTTTTTGTATTTTAGTAGAGACGGGGTTTCACCATGTTGCCCAGGCTGGTGTTGAACTCCCGAACTAAGGCAGTCCACTCGCCTTGGCCTCCCAAAGTGCTAGGATGACGGGCATGAGCTAGGGCATGAGCCACAGCACCCTGCCTGCTCTTACTTTTCTTCAAGCTCATTAGGAAGAATGGTGGCGAGGGGACGGGGGATGATTTGGAGCCCTCAGGCCCATGTGTATACATTCAGAACACTAAATGGCAACTGTGGTCTTCGGAGACTCATTTTCAGGACTCCAGTCCCTTTCCAGACCACACCATGAAAACATGGGAACTGTGTGGGTCCCATGGGTGCATATTTAAAATGCACTCTCTTGGGATAGCTTTTTGACATGTAGGGTCCAGAATTCATGATATTGGATGCTTAATAATGAAGGCATTCTTGAATGGTGGAAGGATTCCAAATAGACTTGTCTTGCCCTAACTTGCCTTTCATAGTGTCTGTGATTTATTTTACTGAATATAATCTGTTTTAGGTAAACTGCAGGAATAGGGTCAAAGGTAACTGAAATTACTATACATTAAAGTGTATAACTGTGCTAGGAATTTCCTGGTTCAAATTTTAAACTGGAAAGTTTTTGTCTAAAAAGAAAAGGAATAGTTGAAAATCTGTGTAACTACATTTTTTAAGTAAATTAAATCCCACTGACTTTCAGGACACTTTGTGTTGTCATTTTTCCTGTAATCTGTGTAAGTAGTAAGAATGACAGTGGTTGCTGACCTTTTTTCCTGATAGACCAGGGTTTACTGGTGTGTTTATTTTGTCACCATTCCGGTTTGACTCTAAGGAAATGAAAACATCTTCCATTTGTTCTCTATTTCCAAAGGGCATCCGCTTCGATCCTGAAATTCCGCAAACACTACGACTAGAGTTTGCTAAGGCAAACACGAAGATGGCCAAGAACAAACTCGTAGGGACTCCAAACCCCAGTACTCCTCTGCCCAACACTGTACCTCAGTTCATTGCCAGAGAGCCATGTAAGTCGATCTACTTTTCATTTAAAAATAGTAATAACTAAGAACTGTTCGTGTGCTGCATGTGAGGTTACACCACGGGACATGGAGCTGGCTGAGTCTTATTTTCCATTTCTGTGAAGAGGTTGCTTAGGCGTTCTTGGTGTCAGAATTCCAAATACAGCAATCTTGTTTGCGATTGGCTGTCCCAAAAGATGGTTCAGCTTGAATAGAATCATAACTTCAGAATTTCATTTGATGTACTACAGATTTCCTTAATGTGATACTGACCATTGTGAGTATGCCCCTAGTTGCCTTGGGTATAAACCCTTTATTTCTCCATGCTCAGACATGAGAGCTGGTTCTCAGCATTCACTTTAATCCATTTGTTGAAGGACATCAGCTCGGTGGCTTTGGAAAAATAGGATATTAAAAGTGAAGGAAGCAGATCTTAGGAAGTTGGTTCTATTCAGTTTAGCCATAACTCTAGGGGGAAAAGTAAACACACACAAAGAATTTATATATTGGAACTGTCAGTCTAGCAAACTAATACCAGTAAAACTTTAAGGAAATTTGGGGCTTCCTGTTTCAACTTAATTGGATAAGGACACTGGCTAATTGCTCAAGACGTCTTCTACCCCACATTAATAAGCTTATTTCATTATTTCTGCCTTTCATTGAATAACTTTAAAAGATTGAATTTTCTTTCTCAAGCTCAGTCAGTGGCAGAAATGGAGCATGAGACAGGCCTTAACTTTTCCTTTCATTGCAGAGCCATATGTGATTTAATATGGCAGGGCATTCAAGGAAACCCAAATGACTTGGATTCCAAGTTATTTGGAATATTTCTGTCCTGTCATTTTTGGTCTGCTTTCTAAACCACACGATTGTGATCTTCTTCCTTCGATAATACATTTTAACTCTTCTTATTAAAACTGAAGGACACAAGGATTCCTTGCTCCCCCCGTGTCACGTGCATGTCAGATTTAATCAGGTTATCTTTGGAAGTCACAACCATTCTGTAGCTCATTCACTCTTGCTTGCTACTCATCAGTAGAAACTAATAGATAAGTCTTCCAGAATGCTCTAAAATAAATGTTTCTATGAATCCAGAAAGTCATAATAGATGAAAAAATTATTTTGTTCTTTCACCTTCTTTGTACCGGGGAAACTAGAAAACTTTGCTTACTTATTTGGGAAGGAAATCTAAACAAAAGTTACATCTTACAGTGTACTTGTAATACAGGAGAATATAGAAACATCCTTTACATAATTCTTCATCCTTAGAGTATATAAGTATATAATACTTTGTATATTGTATGTATTTAATATTTATTATAGTGAGTGGATAAATTGATACTGAAATTGGGCTACTTGTAGAACTACAGGTGGATTTCTATGCCTCTTCTCTCTGAAATTTCTTCTCTCTTGATCAAGGCATCAAAAAAGAGTATTTTTAGGATGCCTGAATTAGTAAAAATAACCTAAAGTAATTCTTTGCCTTTTTAGTGAATTTGCCAACCTCAGATCTCAGAGTTCTTTGAAAAGATTAATTCAGAGAGGAAATGTAATGCTGGTGATACTTAACTTTACATCCTCAATTCTTTGCTGAATGCTCTTTTTAACAGGCCCACAAAACTTTTTGTGAATTTCCTACAACAGCCCTGTGAAATAGGTAGCCAGGAAAGTTGTAGCCAGGTCACAACATGCTATACAAAAGCAACAAATAGGAACAAACTGAACAAACTGAACATTCACAAGTCCCTGAAGTTACAGGAGAGCATAGTAACCAAGCTTAGAACTCTTTTCTGGCAAGCTCTACTCACCTCCCTTCCCAGCATACAGAACAGTGCAAAAATGGCCAGATAGTTTCCATGACAGGGTAAAAACTTGCTCAGCTGTTCACAGCAACACAAATTTGAAGTTAAAATAAATAAATAAATCCAAGCAGCCAGCAGTGTATTCTTGAGGAAAATAAAAGTCAGCATGATTTATCTTCATATAGCTCATTTTTACGACACAGCGTCTTGATAAGAGCAAGTCCACTGTGGCTCAGGTCAACCTTATTATCCATTGCCATTCCCTCTGGGAACTGGGAACTTGCCCGTCAGATACACTTGCTTACCTGGAATCACACCGCAAGACTAAGAACACTGTGTTGGGTTTACACGGACAAACCCAGTTGCATTGTACTCAGAATTGAGTACTCAAGGTGGTCGGTTTAACTAATCAGGTGTAGACTATAATGGAATTGCAGAATTTGGGGACTGGAAAGGCCCTGAAGGCTAATCTTTGTTGTGGGCCATAGAAATTTTTTATAAATGTTTCTTTTTGTTAATGTTTTTATATGGTAGTGGCTGAAAAGCACTCGTTGCCATTGCTAAAGGAAGAATGTTCTGTGGTTTGATTATACAACAAACATATACTTGAACTCTCAATTCTCCATAAATATCTGAACTTAATGAACTTAAACGAGCACCCAGTGTGCTAGACTCTGGAGAAGAAGGAAATTGGTTGCTGCCTTTAAAGGGCTGTCATTCTGGGGCATTGATGGTGGTCAAAGTTGTCAGAAAAACTTGGCCTCATATGAAGGACATAAAACAGATTCTGCAGCTTGGTTGAGATTGCCCCCAATCAGACTCCATATTTGCTGAGCACCTACTGCATTTGTGCCAGGGATGAAGAGTGAGAAACCAGGTGTTGCAACTTAACCTGGGTAGATGGTGACCTGCTGTGGAGAACTTTGGCTTCAGGCTAGAAGTTGTCAGTGAGAATCCTGTCAATAATTCTGCCAATTATTGACAAGCTTTGTGACCTTTAAGAAAAAAAATTGTTTTAACTTAGTTGTGCTCCCATTCTCTTTTACTTTTTCTTTTTTTTTTTTTTTTTTTTTTTGAGACGGAGTCTTGCTCTGTCGCCCAGGCTGGAGTGCAGTGACCGGATCTCAGCTCACTGCCAGCTCCGCCTCCCGGGTTTATGCCATTCTCCTGCCTCAGCCTCCCGTGTAGCTGGGACTACAGGCGCCCGCCACCTCGCCCGGCTAGTTTTTCTTCGTATTTTTAGTAGAGACGGGGTTTCACCGCATTAGCCAGGATGGTCTCGATCTCCTGACCTCGTGATCCGCCTGTCTCGGCCTCCCAAAGTGCTGGGATTACAGACTTGAGCCACCGCGCCCGGCCTGTGCTCCCATTCTCTAAGCTATAAAATAAGAATAATACTTTCTGATTGTTAGGAGAGGTAAATAAAACAATATCCTAGGATTGAGCTGAGGATTATAAATAGGTATAGTGTATGTAGAGTACTAGGAAAATGTAAAGTACAATCATAATTTGTTAATAAAAAGCATTGGGTTGCCTTTCTTTCCTAATAGTTACAGCAGGTATTGATCTTCTGAGTTGTCATCACAGTTTGAGTATAGCCAATTGTCTTTGCAAGTTAGGAGAAAGGATGAGTGAAATTGTCATACAATTTCAAGAAAGTAGTATGTCTACCTGCCTAAATTTTTATTAATAGAATTGATCATTAATTTCAGCTTTTCTTTCTCTTCCTTGTATGCAATAAAGTTGGAAAAGAACTGTGAGAGTGAGAAAGTGGGAATTAAGAGATGTTGAAGAGCCGAGTGTGGTGGCTCATGCCTGTAATCCCAGCACTTTGGGAGGCTGAGGCGGGCGGATCACGAGGTCAGGAGATCGAGACCATCCTGGCTAATGCGGTGAAACCCCGTCTCTGCTGAAAATACAAAAATTAGCCAGGCATGGTGACAGGCGCCTGCTAAAAATACAAAAATTAGCCGGGCATGGCGACAGACACCTGTAGTCCCAGCTACTCAGGAGGCTGATGCAGGAGAATGACGTAAACCCAGGAGGCGGAGCTTGCAGTGAGCTGAGATTGCGCCACTGCACTCCAGCCTGGGCGACGTCTCAAAAAAAAAAAAAAATGATGAGGAAAAATTATAAATGACATTAAATTCTCCTAGATTGTGCATTAAGTTGTATAGGAAGGTAGTATTCTATAATAAGAACTCTGCTTTGGAGATGAAGAAAGAGTAAGTCACTCTTAACTGATTTTTGTTGTTCTCATCTGTAAAGTGATGATGCTGTGTGCCAGATGCTCTCCTAAGCATTTTTACGTGAATTATCTCATTTGATTCTCAATAGCACTTTTCCAGTTGAAGAAACTGAGGCCTGGGAAAGTCTAGTAACTTTCCTGAGGTTACACCGTCAATAAGTGTGATGGCTGAATAGTGTCCCCCAGAATTCATATGGTGAAGTCTCTGCTCCTAATACCTCAAAATGTAACCATATTTGGAGATAAGATTTTTAAAGAGAAGATTAAGTTCAAATGGGGGCCCTTAGGGTGGAGCTCTAATCCATTATGACTGCTATCCTTATAAGAAGAAAAAGACACCAGGTACGTATACACATAGAGAAAGGGCCGTGTAAGGACAGAGGACAAGTCAGCCATCTGCAAGCCAAGGAGAGAGACCTCAGGGGAAACCAACCCTACAGACACCTCTAGACTGGCCTCTAGAACTGGGAGGAAGTAAATATTTGTTGTTTAAGCCACTCACTCTGTGGTATATCGCTATAGCAGCCCTAGCAATACAGTACATCAAGTGATAGAGCCTAGGCTTAAATTCTAGGCTTTTTGTCATTTACAAGTTTTGTAAGTTTGGTTTAGTTACCTAACCTCTCTGTGTCTCAGTTTTCTCAGCTACACAACAGCAATAATAAGGGCCACAGAGTCAGTACACAGTGGCTGTTAGTGTGCATGTGTAAAAATGGACACATTCATGTGCCTTTTGTCCCTCATAATTAAGTATAGTTTTTCTGTGTTTGTATACTCCGCATCTCACATCTAGAAATACATAATGGATTTTTTTGGGTAACATACCATAGTTTTATTTTTATGTTTTTTCAGTTGATCATAATTGCCTGATTCCCAGCAAGTGTGGAGAGAGGTGCCCTTCAAAGTACTTTTTAAACTTACAGTGTTACTGAGGTCTGATTGGGATGTGATTAAAATGCACATATTTAAGATGGCTCATTTGATTAGTTTGTCATAATACATATGGAAATGATTGAATAAATGTTTTTGATGAGTTTATACTGTTTGCAATATACCTTATTATAATAGTGCCCTTAAAGGTGGAGGCATTCAACACTTAATAGAGCCTTTACTCAATTTAGACAGATCCTGTCCTTTCCATTCAGTTTTTATGAAGCAGATGTCAAAAGGCTCCAGAACTCTGCAGTGATGAAGATTCTTACACTCCAGCCCCAAGGAGTCTGGTTCTGCAGGTCTGGGCTAGGACGTAGGCCCTGTATTTTTAAAAAATGTAATTGTTCTTATTTTCCTCCCCTCTACGCTTTTAAAAGCTCTTTGGAAAGTTTTGATACACAGTTAAGTTTGAGAGTCACTGGTAAATCAAGGAATTTTTAAAGTTAAATTCTCCTTCCTACTTTATTTATTTATTTATTTATTTATTGGAGATGGAGTCTCGCTCTGTCGCCCAGGCTGGAGTGCCCTGGGGCGATCTCGGCTCACAGCAAGCTCCGCCTCCTGGATTCATGCCATTCTCCTGCCTCAGCCTCCGGAGTAGCTGGGACTACAGGCGCCCGCCACCTCGCCCAGCTAATTTTTTGTATATTTAATAGAGACGGGGTTTCACCGTGTTAGCCAGGATGGTCTCGATCTCCTGACCTCGTGATCCACCCACCTCGGCCTCCCAAAGTGCTGGGATGTGAGCCACTGCGCCCGGCCCTCCTTCCTACTTTCATATTCTTCTCCCTTGCCCCTGCATCTTTCTTCCCTCCTCCCTTCCCTCTCTCAGACAAAAGCTTGCTCTGTTAAATTGGTACTCTCAGATATCTGATCAGCACATAACCTCTTGATGAATAATCAGATTACTTCCTTGTTTACCTGCCATGTCCCTGGAAGCTCCCATTTATCCAATACCGTCCTAGGCTAACTGGAGGTGAGTTCTCTGTCTCATGTCTTAAGAGACCCTGTGAAGGTTCAGGAAAGCCTGTAAAGTATCTCACACATTCCCTCCCAGGGACAACACTGAGCAAATAGGAAATCTCTTAACATTCATCTCTGTGGGATGAAGTCATCCGGGGCCTATCTAAAGCTTCCTATGTCCCGTGGAACAGAGCCCTGGTGCCTGCGTTTTCCAAGGCAGCAGTGCATGGCGTGCACAATTAGAAAGACTGGCAGATGTCTTGTCAGTTTCACGCTTGCTCTCCTCCAGCAGCATTGTTTATGAAGACTGGGCAGGAGGAATACCTAATCAATCTGGGCAGAAGGAAAGGGACACGAGGGGTGACTAAAAGTTGCAGGTGTTCTGAGGGCAGGACTTTCTATTTTATTTTTCCCAGATAACCAAAATCCGACGTGCTTCTCAGAAGAAAAATTTTCAGGCAGTCCAGCAAAAAATAAAAGTCATTAAATTCTGCTACTACCCAGAGACAATCACCATTAACACTTCGGTGCTTTTATTTACACACCTTTTAATATGCATAGTAAAATGTATCTCTTTCTGCATTTTGAATTTCAAAATCATTTAACTTACCCCTTTATCTTTAGGACAAAGATTTGCTGCAAGTGAGACTGAGTGGCCCAGTAGGGCCGAAAATAAAACCTGGGCTCTCACAAAACATCACCTCAGTCTCTGCTGCCATTGCTGTAGAGCACTGTGTATTCATGTGGCACAGATAATGATTACTAGAATCAGAGCAAGAGGAATAGTAGCAGATAGATGTCTCTCTTAACTCTCTGATGTCTCAAGTAAGCCCAAACCAGCTCCTGAGCTGCTTGAATTCTGGCATTTGATTGAATGATTCATAGGCCTTTATTTAATGGATGGGAAGAAAGGAAACGTTTATTGAGCAACTACTCTGTTTCCTTAAGAACTATATGTAAAATACCTATTTTACCCCTAAGGAGACTGAAACTCAGAGTTCGAGTAACTTTCTCAAAGTCACATAGTTCGTTTTAAGGCCTGCTTGGCTCTAAAACCCATTGCTAGTCTTAAATCACCACACTGCCTTTTTGTTCCCAGTTATGTTTTTATTATTTACTTCCCGACCTGCTCCCCCTCCTGCCCTTCAACATTGCCTACCTTATGGTCCATTTCTTGATTGATTGGCAGGGTTAGGCACTGTCACCCAGGCAGGAGTGCAGTGGCACAATCATGTCTCCCTGCAGCCTTGAGCTCATCTCAAGTGATCCTTCCACCTCAGTCTTCCAAATAACTGGGACTACAGGTGTGTGCCACTACACCCAGCTAAATCTTTATTTTTTGTAGAGTTGGGGTTTTGCCACATTGGCCAGGCTGGTCTCCAACTCCTGGGCTCCAGCAGTCCACCTGCCTTGGCCTCCCAAAGTTCTGGGATTACAGGTGTGAGCCATGACCCACTTCTTTTTGAAGTAGCCCATGGCTGCTGACAGCTACAGTTCTTTCGAAGGTAATTCCTTAGAAGGTGCTTTAAATTCACTCAGACCTTTGAAAATGCACTTACTAAAGACACCAGTGGCCTACATCATATTATATAAAGTCAGGATTTCAGGGATAGTCAGCTACTTATTGAAGAAATCAAGGCTGGGCGTGGTGGCTCATGCCTGTAATCCCAGCACTTTGGGAGGCTGAGGTGGGTAGATCACTTGAGGTCAGGAGTTTGAGACCACCTGGCCAACATGGTGAAACCCCATCTCTACTAAAAATCCAAAAATTAGCCAGGTATGGCAGCACTCACCTGTAATCCCAGCTACCCCGGAGGCTGAGGTGGAGAATCACTTGAACCCAGGAGGCAGAGGTTGCAGTGAGCTGAGATCGTGCCACTGCACCCCAGCCTGGGTGACAGAGCGAGCCTCTGCCTCAAAATAAAATAAAACAAAAAAATCAAGCTTCAGACTGGGCACAGTGGATCATGCCTGTAATCCTAGCACTTTGGGAGACCGAGACAGGCAGGTTGCCTGAGCTCAGGAGTTCGAGACCAGCCTTGGCAACATGGCAAAACCCTTTCTCTAAAAAAAAAATACAAAAAATTAGCTGGGCATGGTGGTGTGCGCCTTTAATCCCAGCTACTTGGGAGGCTGAAGCATGAGAATTGCTTGAACCTGGGAGGCAGAGGTTGCAGTGAGCTGAGATCGCACCATTGCTCTCCAGCCTGGCTAACAGAGTGAGACTCTGTCTCAAAAAAAAAAAAAATCAAGCTTCAGTATAATTCAGTAGCATCAAATTTGATGACCAAGGTGCATTAACTGTAAAATGTTTCCTAAAGTTAAGCCACCAGATCATTTATATTTAGTTTGGTGTACTTTGTTCTCTCTGGGAAAACTAAAACTAACATAGAAAATAAAACTAACATAGAAATGTGAGGGACTGTCTTATATGATACTGGGTTGGTTATTCAGGGAGATAAAATTTTCAGTCTTTGTTAAGAGAACATGCCTCAAGTCAGTCAGTCTCTCTCTCTCTGTTTTTGGAGATTGGGCCTTGCTTTGTCACCCATGCTGGCCTTAAAGTCCTGGGTTCAAGCTATCCTTCTGCCTCAGCCTCCAGAGTAGCTGGGAGTATAAGCACATACCACCTTGCCTGGCGTTTCTTCATGTATTTCCTTTTTTATTATTTTTTATTTTTATTTACTTGTTTGTGTAGTTTTTTGTTTTTATTTTATACATATATATCTATGCATGTATACATACTGTATAAAAATACAGCATATGGCAGGTTTTTTGGTTTAGTTTAGTTTAGATAAAACATATGGTCATACTGTTCTTAACATGAGTTCTCACTTCGTGGACCCCTTTCCATCCAGGACTGTATATCCAGAGCATTGTGTTTTTGTTGTTGTTTGGGTTGTTGTTGTTGTTGTTTGAGGTTAGGTCTTGCTCTTTGACCCAGACGGGAGTACAGTGGTGCAATCATACAGTCATATCTCATCACTTCAGTCTCCAACTCCTGGGCTGAAGCCCAAGTGATCCTCCTGCCTCAGCCTCCTGACTAGTTAAAAAAAAATTTTTTGTAGAGACGGGCTCTCGCTATTCTGGGCCTTCTCACTAGGCCTCCCAAAGTGCTGGGATTACAGGCAAGAGCCACTGCACCTGGCCACTGACCATACTTACACAAATTCTCACCTCATGAACACCTTTCCATCCGGGTAGATGTCATCAAGACTGCCTCTTTAAGCCCTAGAAACTGTGTTGAGGAGACAGGCATAAGAGCAGAACTCCATACGATCTCTTTCGTGTAAAGGGAGGAGTTCAGTATAGTAGTGATAAATAAAAAGGGGAAGGGGCCTGCCCTGAAGTTTCTTCTAAATATCACCCGGAATGCTACTGAGTGGGTGCATTTAGAGGTACACTTAGAAAGTGGGAAGAGGCGGTAGTGAGGGCACACATCATTATTTCACACTTTTTTCTAGCCTCCCGTCTCTGCTGGTGAGGGATAGGAGCGTCAGTGTGAAGAAGAGGTTTTGGGGAAAAAGTAATGCAGAGTCTTGGGGCGGTCAGAGCCATCAGGTGATAGCAAAAGAAAGAGGCCAGGAAGTGAGACGCAGAGGAGAAAGACATCAGACTGTGGCAGCCGAGCCTGCAGGGGTGTGCTCGCTTGACTCGTGCCCATGCCCTTTGAGGCAGCTCTGCAGTGGGGGGACTCCATCCTAGCGATTCTGTCCTTGCTGTGGACCAGTTTGAAGCTACTATAAGCAGTCTTCACAAAAACACGCGGATGATTTCCATTCTTTGTATTTAGACTTCATAACTCTGAACACCCTCACCATTCCAGGCATCTGTGGGCCAGATTGTCCCTTCAGATAAGAGAGACTCTTCTGAAGAGTCTCTATGCGTATTTGGCACTCTGGATATGTATAAGAGCACCAGGGTCCAGGCACAGTGGCTCACACCTGTAATCCCAGCACTTTGGGAGGCCAAGGCCGGTGGATCACCAGAGGTCAGGAGTTCAAGACCAGCCTGGCCAATATGGTGAAACCCTGTCTTTACAAAAATACAAAAATTAGCTGGGCATGATGGTGGGTGTCCGTAATCCCAGCTACTTGGGAGGCCGAAGTGGGGGAATCACTTGAACCTGGGAGGCGGAGGTTGAAGTGAGCCGAGATCGTGCCGTTGCACTCCAGCCTGGGCAACAGAATGAGACTCTGTCTCAATAGCAAAAAACACCAGGTGCCATGGCCTTGGGTATTCTAAGAAATAAAAACATGATTCAAAACCGCAGAAAAGGAGGACAGCAGAATATTCTTGGACACCAGAGACCTAAACTAATGTTCATTTCTACCCATATCCCACTCTGACAAATACAAGAATGAAGCAAAACCCCATTTTTCTAAGAAGAAAGATCAAACATCTGATCTGATCAACACCTGTCTCCTCTACAGATCTGCATCTGTTCCTCGGTATTGCTTAGCATGGATAGTTTTAGTTTTTAATAATTTAATAATAACGTTAGGCAATGGATTTGGTAGGAATGGTTTTCAAATATAGATATATCTTGTTTTATGTAGGAGATACATAATTGCAGCACAGTGTAGAGCAGCTGATTCAGTTAATATACATTATGATTTAATGGTAGTCTATCTTTGAATATCAAGGCTATTAACATTTGCCTTGAATTTGTTTCTTCCTTTTTCTTTTCTTTTCTTTTTTTTAAAGACAGGGTCTTGCTCTGTTGCCCAGGCTGGAGTGCAGTGGCACAATCTCGGCTCACTGCAGCCTCCACCACCCGGGTTCAAGCAATTCTCCTGCCTCAGTCTCCCAAGGAGCTGGGATTACAGGGGCGTGCCTCCTTGCCTGGCTAATTTTGGCATTTTTAGTAGAGACGGGATTTCACCAGGCTAGTCTTGAACTCCTGACCTCAGGTGATGCACCTGCCTCGGCCTCCTAAAGTGCTGGGATTACAGGTGTGAGCCATAGCACCCAGCTGAATTTCTGTTTCTTTATTAAATCATTGAGCAGCTGTAAACAAATAACAAGAAATCAGGGGCCAGGTGCGGTGGCTCATGCCTGTAATCGCAGCACTTTGGGAGGCCAAAGTGGGCAGATCACGAGGTCAGGAGATCGAGATCATCCTGGCTAACACGGTGAAACCCTGTCTCTACTAAAAATACAAAAAATTAGCCGGGCGTGGTGGCAGGCACCTGTGGCAGGAGAATGGCATGAACTCCAGGAGGCGGAGCTTGCAGTGAGCCGAGATCGCGCCACTGCACTCCAGCCTGGGCGACAGAGCTGGAGTGCAAGAAAAAAAAAAAACAACTCAGGGACTCAAATCTCTTTGGATATCACAGAATTATATTGTAATGCAAATAATTGCCCCAACTTTTGTTTTATAAGCTCAAATTAATCATTATATTCTTAGAGATGAAAGAGTAAAGGGAGTTGATTTACTGGTACAATCCAGAAGAAATAAAAACAATTATTTGAAGACCATTGCTCACCTCACTTGCTCATTGTGAAGGAAGGTGTTTCTTATATTGTTGATACAGGCTCCTTTTTACTTCCCTTTTGTAATCCTCAAATAAAGAGCTATCTTTTCTTCTACAGTATGGCAGTTCTCAAAAGCATAGTCCACACACCCCTGGTTGGTCTCTGAGATTCCTTCACGGAGTACATGAGGCCTATATTATTTTCACAAGAACAGTTTGCCATTCTCATGTGTAGTAGTGGACATAACTACTGGCACCTTCATACATATCAAGACAGTAGCACCAAAATACATTAGTAATCATTTACCAATGTGAGCATTAGTAAAAAGTGTGCAGCAGTAAAGTGTGCATCCTCACTCCTGCACACTTTGTTAAAAAAAAAAAAGCCAATTTTACCTGAGAATGTTTTCGATAAACAGGTAAAAATTATTAATGTTATGTAATCTCAACTCTTCAGTGCAAGTCGTTTTATGATTAAGTGTGACAGAATGGGGAGTGTACATAAAGCTGTTCTGTAGTTGTTTAAGGTATGAGGTAAATGGCTGCTTTCTTCAATCCCATTTTTACTTAACACTCATAAACTATGGTTATTCAGACTTGGGTTTTGGCCGACTTTTTCGTGAAAAATTGTGAGATGTGCCTGTCACTTCATGGAAAGTGACAGTTTTTGTTCCAAATAATAAAATTTTAGCTTTAAGGCAAAAATTAGAATTTTTGAAAACTTTAAGCTACCACAGTGATTTTGACAGCTTCCCAACAGATTGGTGGTGATGTTAATGATTTTTTTTTTAAAATTGAGATGAAGTGTCACTCTGTCACCCAGGCTAGAGTTCAGTGGCTTGATCTCGGCTCCATCTCGGCATTCCCAGTAGCTGGGACTACAGGTGCAAGCCACCATGCTGGGCTTTTTCTTTTTTTCTTTCTTTCTTTTTTTTCTTTTTTTAATGGAGGCAGATTTCACCATGTTGTCCACGCTGGTCTCAAAGTCCTGACCTTAAGTGAGCTACCCACCTTGGCCTCCCACAGTGCTGAGAATACAGGTGTGAGCCACCACTCCCAGCCATATTAATGAAATTTTAAATTGCACAATGAAATGGGTCAACATTTGGAAGATCCACATAACTCACTGAACCATTATCTTCCAAATGACCAATGTATCATATTCCAAAATCATGCATGGGTAAAGCTCCATATAAAATGGAACAATGGATTTTTTTTTTTTTTTTTTGAGACGGAGTCTCGCTCTGTCGCCCAGGCTGGAGTGCTATGGCCGGATCTCAGCTCACTGCAAGCTCCACCTCCCGGGTTCACGCCATTCTCCTGTCTCAGCCTCCCGGGTAGCTGGGACTACAGGCGCCGCCACGTCGCCCGGCTAGTTTTTTGTATTTTTTAGTAGAGACGGGGTTTCACCGTGTTAGCCAGGATGGTCTCGATCTCCTGACCTCGTGATCCGCCCGTCTCGGCCTCCCAAAGTGCTGGGATTACAGGCTTGAGCCACCGCGCCCGGCCGGAACAATGGATTTTTTAAACTCTTTTTTAGTTTTTAGTTTTTATTAGAGACCATATCTCACTCTGTTGCCCAGTGGCTCGATTATAGCCTCAAACTCCTTCCAGGGTCAAACGATCCTCTCTCCTCAGCCTCCAGAGTAGCTGGGACTACAGGTGTGTGCTTCCAGACACAACTAATTGTTTAATGTTTTGTACAGATGGGGTCTTACTTTGTTGCCCAGGCTGGTATCAAGCTCCTGGGGTCAAGCCATCCTCCTGCCATAGCCTCCTAAAGTGCTGGAATAGCAGGTGTGAGCCATCACACCAGGCCAGGACAATGGATTTTAATGGAACATAATAGGAAAGCTCATTGATAAGGCTTCAGATTCCATAATCCAAGACATCTTTAATAACCACCCCTTAATAAATGTTGGTGTAATAGCAGAGAAGAATATCCAGTTACCTGTAAAGAGTATTGAAATATTACTCCTTTGACCAGCTAGGTGCATATCTCTGTGAGACCGTATTTTTTTCATATGCTAGAGCCAATACAATATGTTACAGTAGATTTAATTAGAAGCAGATACGAGAAATCAGTTGTATTCTATTAAACTAGATACTAAAGAGATTTGCAAACATATAGAACTAAAGTTTTATCTTGTTTTTTTTTTCTAAATATGTAGATTTCATTAAAATATTTGTAGTAATAGGTAATGGGTTTTTTAAAAATAAAAAAACCATGAATTAATAAACTTTTTTTTTTTTAAAGAGATGGGGGTCTTACTTTGTTCTCCAGGCTGGAGTGCAGTGATGCCATCACAGCTCACTGCAGCCTCCAACTCCTGGGCTTACGTGATCCTCCTGCCTCAGCCTTGGGTAGCTGCTACTACAGGTACGCACTACCTTGCCTGTCTAATATTCCAATTTTTTGTAGAGACGGGGCCTCGCTGTGTTGCCCAGGCTGGTCTTGAGCTCAAGCAGTCCTCCCACATCAGCCTCCCAAAGTATTGCCATTATAGGCCTTAGGCACTGTACCTGGCCACTTACCTTTTTTAACTTCAAAAGTTTATAATATGGTAAAAAAAAGGACACAAACAAAAGTTCTTTTTGACTTGATCGTTTTTACATGTGTAAAGGTGTCCCAAAACCAACGTTTTAAAACCTCTGGTATTATTCATTTAAGATTAACATTTTTTTGTCCAGGCGCAGTGTATCATATTCCAAAATCATGCATGGGTAAAGCTCCATATAAATGGAACAATGGATTTTTTAAACTCTTTTTTAGTTTTTAGTTTTTATTAGAGACCACACCTGTAATTGCAGCACTTTGGGAGGCTGAGGCAGGCGGACTACTTGAGGTCAGTAGTTCGAGACCAGCCTGTCCCAACATGATGAAACCCCATGATTACTAAGAATACAAAAATTAGCCAGTTGTGGTGGAGGGTGGGGCGCCTATAATTCCAGCTACTCAGGAAGCTGAGGCAGGAGAATTGCCTGAACCCAGGAGGGAGAGGTTGCAGTGAGCTGAGATCGTGCCACTGTACTCCAGCCTGGCGGACAGAGTGAGTGGAACTGTACCTCAAAAAAGAAAAAACACCTGCAAGCTTTTGTGCCAGCCTCTCCTGTAAAGTGGGTCTTTTATTTCTACTGTGTATTCTGTAGTGACTAGCCCAAAAGTAACTGGTTGTATGAGGAGCTGGATAACACACCACCAATGGGTGGGTACCATTCTTACAGTACCTCCTTTGGAGACTCTACCCACACCAAGTATCTTTCACAAATGCCCAATTCTCTCCCACCACAATACCAGTTCCAAATGTGGTACAAACTTATTCCAAGAAATGTGGAAATTAAACAAAAATTTTTTAATACAAAGATTTAAGGCATTTACAAAATTACAAATTTTTTTAAATGCAAAGATTTAAGGCATTCCAGAAACATAGTTTTTCTTATACGTGTATATACAAGTACAGTGGCATGTGCCTATAGTCCCAGCTACTCGGGAGGCTGAAGCAAGAGAATCAGTTGAGCCTGGGAATCTAAGGCTATAGTATGTCTTGCCTGTGAATGGTCACTGCACTGCAGCCTGGCCAACATAGCATGCGTGGCTCCATACACTAAATACACACACACAGACACACACAAGTTTTCCTCATGTGAACTGATTTTTTTAATAATATAACTTATTTAAATCTGTATGTTTTAAAAATTGAGTGCTGAAAATTATGTTACCCACCCAGAGATAAATATTTTAACATTTTGGATGAATAGCTATACAAATATACAGATAGATATTGTATGAGTGGGATTTGACGTTACATCCTGCTCTGGTATCGGCTTTCATTCTCAGCTCTAGACCTTATTTTTTTTGTTGATTCTCAATAGATACATAGGCCAAGACCCTATCGAGAGAGAGAGAGAGAGACAGAGAGAGAGAGAGAGAGAGAGAGAGAGAGAGAGAGAGAGAGTGTGTGTGTGTGTGTGTGTGTGTGTGTGTGTGTGTGTGTGTGTGTGTGTCTGGCTGATCCATACAGTGGAATACCATGTAACCAAAGCTCTTTTGATTTGGGAAGACACTGGCAGAAGTGATGGTTGCTTGGAGAGTTAAATCTCTGGGGTAAGTATAATGTAATCTGTGCAAACTCAGGTGCCTTATCCTTCTTTTCATTCTGCACTTCGTGTAGCCACTAGGATCCTAACTATACTGAGATATAATGGAGGAGCAACAGTGTCTCTACTTAAACAAAATAGTTTAATTAGTGGCTGAAGGTGGAGGGGTGTCTTTCTGTCTTTTAATTAAATAGCCCTCAGAAGGTCAAGGAGATCGTACTGGTGAAACATTAACAGTTCTGTACAGGAAATTATGGTGAGTTCCTGTTCTGATTTTCTCACTTGAGTTTAGCCAAACATTTGAGGGGAGGTGAGAAATTAAAAAGCTGAATAAGTTACAGTTCTGCTCTTGGAGTGTTTACACATAGTAGAGGAAACAGACCTGTAAGGAACTGCCATGTAAGGTAGAGCAAGTGTTCAGTTGAAGTTAGAGACAGTGCTTGTGCAACTGATGAAGCCGATAATTATTCAGTGCATGGGAAAGACCTGGTAGTCTTCCTCTTTTAGCTGAACATGAGAAAGATTTCAGTTAAGTAGAAATTGTGGAAACAGATCTACAGACTGAAGGGGTGGCCAGCGTGAGGATCAAAAACTGCAAGTATAGGGAGGAAGAATCACAAAAGAGCTGGAGCTCATGATCTAGTACAGCTGAAGAGATGCCCAGAAGGAAACAGAAAGCAGCAGCGCTGGGCGGGGATATTGTGCCACATTTAGGAAATCTAGATACCATTTGTTCTGTGAATAGGAGGAAACTTTTCAGGATTCGTAGAACGCATCTCATCAGCATGCTGGTTTATTCATCTCAGAGGTAGCATGTACGGAATAGGCAAACTCTGATAAAGGAGTATGAAGAGGTTTCTTGTGTTTTTTCTTTGTTGTGTTTAAAATGACTTACATTAACTGTGTTACACATTCTGTAGGGCAGAATTCCAGGCACAGGTTAACTGGATCCTGCTTATGGTCCCACATGACGGAAATAAGTGTGTTGGCTGAGTTGCGATTTCATCTCATGTTTTTCCGTTCCCACGTGGTTGTGGTAGAATCCAGGGTCTTGAGGTTGTAGGCAGTTAACTAGGAGTATGACTTTTCCTTTCTTTCTTTCATTCATTCATTCATTCAGAGACAGAGTAGAGAGTGTTGCTCTGTCTCTTAGGCTGGAGTGCAGTAGCATGATCTCAGCTCACTGCAACCTCCACCTCCTGGGTTCAAGCGATTCTTCTGCCTCAGCCTCCCGAGTAGCTGGGATTACAGGTGTGCGTCACCACGCCCAGCTAATTTTTTTGTATTTTTAGTAGAGATGGGGTTTCACCATGTTGGCCAGGCTGGTCTTGAACTCCTGACCTCCAGTGATCCACCCACCTCAGCCTCCCAAAGTGCTGGGATTACATGTGTGAGCCCCTGCGCCCGGCCGAGCATGACTTTTTTTTTCTGAAAAGGAGTATGATTTTTAGCTGTCATTTAATTGAACCCCACCACATGCCAAATACAGGCGCATACATACATGATCGTTAACCCCTCCTGTCCTCAGTGTAAGCCAGTATTACCTACACTTGATAGATGGAGCAGAGAGTAAGTGGAATGCTGATCACACCTTACACCCTGAGCAGAAAATGATGTTTTTCAGGTGATATTGCTAGTGTCCCCCACCCAGAAGCCTGAATTTAGTTGGAAAGGAAAAGTTTTATTAAAAAGTCTCTCCCCTGTGACTTTAAGGAAGAAGGAGGGGCATGTTTGCAAAAGAAACGCTGCTGATGAACGTTTCCCTGTTAAATCACATACATCTTAGGACTCCTGTCTCATGGAATCAGTATCTTCTTGGCAGTTTTACAAAGAAACTTGATTTTAAAGCCACAATACAGAAGAGATTGGTGTCTTCTATGGCTTGGGTTTTATCTGCTTGGTGGGTATGTGTCTAATTCTCTCTTTCCCTCTCATACTGGTAAATATACCAAAATATAGAGAGAATAGTATGACCAATCCCAAAAACCAATCATTCATTTTTAACAGTTATCAAGATTTAGCCACAACTTCTTGATTGCTTCTTTCTCCTCCTCCTCATTTGTCTTTTTACAATTGGTCAGTCAATATATTGCATTAGTTATATCTTTTAAGTGCCTTTTAATCTAGAGCAGTTTCTCTCACCCTACTTGGGAGGCTGGAGTGGGCGGATCTCTCTTTTTTATGCCATTGGATTGTTGAAAAAGTGCCAGCCTTCCTGGGAAAAGATTCTCCGCTGGATTTGTCTGTTTTCTTCTTTTAGATGTCCTTTTGCTTGTTCTTGTGTCCCCTCTATTTACTGTAAATATAAAAGCTTGATTAGATTTGCAAGGTTTGGTTAAATTCAGCCTTGCCATTTTGGGGTATGAATATATCATAGGCTGTACTGTGTACTTTATGTGACATCCCTTTATAAAATAACTAATTTGGGGACTGTTCCATGTTTGGTGTAAACTAAGGGGTTTGTGGATTCAAGCCTCCATTGTAAGGTCCCTATCACCTTCATTTTAACGACTTCATGTATTGATCTTTTTCCTCATTACTTCATTAGTGACTGAAAAATGTTGATTTTTCTAATTGGTTGTTTACCCTGAAATATAGGTCATCCTAAAAAGCAGGACAAATGCTTAATTCTTTTCCTTTTAGTGCAAATTTTGAGCCTAAGACATTGGTGCCTGGTAATCTCCACTGGTGATCACTGTTTCGTGGGGGGTTGTTTGTTGCATCGTCATTGTTATTGTTTCCC
Source organism: Rhinopithecus roxellana (assembly GCF_007565055.1). Lineage (NCBI taxonomy): Eukaryota > Metazoa > Chordata > Mammalia > Primates > Cercopithecidae > Rhinopithecus > Rhinopithecus roxellana. The sequence continues at coordinate 24,543,026 of NC_044557.1, forward strand.
CTTTCCCTGTTTTTGAGTATCATCATGAACTCGTGTTTTTTAGTGTATTTTCAAGGTTTTCAGAATACCGCAGTCATCATTCTTTCTGATGTCCAGGGGCAGGGAAGGGACAGTATCTTTTTGATAAAAGGATATACCAGGACTCCCTCAGTGGACTGAGTTTTGGAATGTCCATCATTTGTAAGAGTGATGGGGTCTCACTTCCTAATGGTTCAGAACCATTAGAGGTACTTCCCTGGGTGCCCAGTATGACCTATCACTGTTAGAGTATAATGCACTTCTTTGGCTCTTTATCTGGTTAAAGCAACTCCTTTATCCACAGAAAAGCCCACTTTTACAGCTTTGTGAGGATAAAATTTTTGGAAAGGAAATAGATTTTTTAAAAATTACTAAGATTCTTTAATTAGGAACGACAGTAGAAGACTGGGATTACGAGTGACTCTACATTATTTTTTATTTTCTTCCCAATTGTAAGGCTGTGTCAGCAGAACATGAAATTAAGCTAAAAGTGGAAAGGTGGTACGTGTAATAGCCAGAATGTTCATCAACAAGAAAAGAAATTTATCTTGTAAAAAGTGTGTCTTTGCACGTAAAATAAACATAAAACCGACTGAGCACTGATATTGACTAGATGCTTTAAAATAAGCAGAAGGGGCAGAAAGTTAAATATTTAGATTAGTTCAAAATGTTAGCTTTATAGTAGTGTGCCATTGATGGAGTATTCCTGGAACATGTCTTCTCTGCTTGTTTTAACACCTGACCTTGGTCCCTGAAATGGAATGTATAGACAGGAAGACAGTGATATGGGTGGGTTTGTTTGACATTTTCTCTTTGTTTGAATAAGCCCTTTAGTTGTTTCTTAATACTACTGAATATTTAGTGGCTTTCTAGGACCAAGACAGTATGGTTCTGTCATTCTGTCATGATTGGTTTAGGTTCATTGACGTTTTCCCCAAAAGGACTAGACACACTTGAATCTGAGGTTGAGTTTAATTGACTTTTTCATTGTATGTGTATGAAGAATAGATGAACTTTGTCAACAAAGATGATGCCTGGCAGAAAGATTGAAACTTAGTAGGCTCTTGTTATGGGAATGCTTATTTCCCTGCTTCTCTCTCTCAGGATTATATAAAATTATTTTAGATTACTCATATAATTGTGAGTAATCTAAATTACATGAGTATAATGTGAGCATAACGTCCTCCATGTTTATCCATGTTGTTGCAAATGGTAGGATTCTCTCTCCGCCCCCCTTTTTAAGGCTGAATAATATTCCAATTCATGTATACACCACATTTTCTTTGTCATTTGCCATTTAGATTGTTTCCATGTCTTGTCTTTTGTAAGTAATGTTACAGTGAACATGGGAGTACAGATATTTGTTTAGACGGTAAATCTTAGGTTGTGTTGTTACCATATCCTCCAAAATAATAATAAATAAAGAAGATAGAATGAGAGAATTGGAGAAATGTTGGTCAAAAGAAACAAAATTTCAGTTAGGAGAAATAAGCTCAAGAGATCTATTGTGCATTATGGTGACTGTAGTTAATAATGTAATGCATACTTGAAAATTGCTGAGAGAGTAGATTTTAAGTGTTCTTATCAGAAAAACCTAAGTATGTCAAGTAATTCATATGTTAATTAACTTGATTTAACCATTCCACAGTGTACACATATTTCCAAACATCACATTGAGCCAGGGCTGGTGGCACAGGCCTATAGTCCCAGCTACCTGCGAGGTTGAGGTAGGTAGATCCCTGGAGCCTAGGAGTTCTAGTCCAGCCTGGCCAACACAGTGAGACCCCATCTCTATTAAAAACAAAAAAAAACACACACAAAAATAAACCAATTCCAGCCTGGGCAACAAGAACGAAACTCCACTTAAAACAAACAAACAGCCGGGCGCGGTGGCTCACGCCTGTAATCCCAGCTCTCAGGGAGGCAGAGGCGGGAGGATAGCTTGAGCCTAGGAGTTCGAGACCTGCCTGGGTAATATAGCGAGACCCCGTTCTCCACAAAAAGAAAAAAAAAAAAAAACAAAAAAAAAATGTGGCTGGGTGGAGGGGATCATGCCAGTGATCTCAACATTTGGAAGAGGCCAAGGTGGGCAGATTGCTTGAGCCCGGGAGGTCAAGACTGTAGTAAGCCATGATGGAGCCACTGCACTCCAGCCTGGGCAACAGACCAAGACCCTTTCTCAAAACACAAACACACATATGTAAAGTTGTACACCATAAATATATACAATTTTTAATTTGCCAATTTAAACTATAAGTTAATTTTATATAATTTTTAAAAAGGATAGGAGGAAACTTTTGGAGATGATGAATATGTTTATGATATTGATTGTGGTGAGAGTTTCATGGGTATATACTTACATCCAAAATCATCAAGTTGTAGATATTAACTACGTACAGCTCTCTGTGTATCAGTCATTTCTCAGTTAGGTGATTTTTAAAAAAATACTTACCTTTCTGACAGGCAGAAATGGCATGACATTTTAATAGTTGATTAATAAAGTTTTTTGTCGTATACTTATTGACCATTTAATTTGAGAATGGTATTTTCCAGTTATTTGTCAATTCTTGTTTTCCTTATTGATAGGTCTATATAAGAAGAAGAATGCTTTCTTGACTAGTGGTTTGCTTTCAGGTGGTTGAAGGAGAAGCTGGTGATTCTGTTTTCTTTTTTCCTCTCCCTCAAAATTAATAGTATGAGCACCTCCACAGCTAATGGTTTCTCTTTAAAATAATGATGGATTAGGCTGGGTGCAGTGCTTCATGCTGTAATCCCAGCACTTTGGGAGGCTGAGGCAGGCAGATCACTTGAGGTCAGGAGTTTGAGACCAGCCTGGCCAACATGGTGAAACCCCGTCTCTACTAAAAAGACAAAAATTAGCCAGACGTGGTGGTGCACGCCTGTAATCCCAGCTACTCAGGAGGCTGAGGCAGGAGAATTGCTTGAACCCAAGAGGCAGAGGTTGCAGTGAGCTGAGATCGCACCACTGTATTCCAGCCTGGGCAAGAGAGTGAAACTGTGTCTCAAAAAAAAAAAAAAGTTATGATGAAGTTCCTGTTTTGTTTTACCTCACTGAGCTGTAATAGGAATAAAATGAGATAATGTGCTTTAAAATATGTTAAGTACTACATAGTGGCCTGTTGCAAATACAGTCCAAGGCTTAAGCAGCTTCATTTGGAGTATCATTTGAGTAAGGTTCCTCTAGAAATCTATCATGCAGGGGCGGCCAGGGCTGTAGGGTGAGCGCACGGGCAGGGGAAGAATTCCTCAGAATTGTAACTGTGGAAATAAATCTAACCTTGATGCTTTTTCTCTTCTTGATTTCCATAAATTGCATTATACTTAATATAGACACATTTTGTGATCTCATAGCTGCATTAGCATGTTAATTTCTGCTGAGTGGGTTAGTAATCAAATAACCAAATGGATAGACAAGAAAAGAGACTTTATAAGTGGATTATCTTGCTTTCCAGTGTTACCATTTTTAATGATGGTCTACTCATTTTTACTTTAACTTTTTGTTATGGAAAATTTCAAACATACATAAAAGTTGAAGGGTTTTTCGCATAATGTTTTATTGTTTTAAGTTTGTTTGAATCAGCGTTCAATATGTTCCCTCTCATTCTCTCTTGCTTTTTTGCTTGCAGTTTATTTGTTGTGGAACCCAGATTGTTGGTCCTATAATTTCCTAGGTATCTCTGTGGTTTTGTTTAGCATGATTCTGTTTGTCAATTATCTGCAAATTAGTAGTTACCTTTTATATATTTTTTTAATCATGCAAGAATACCTGGTAGTGTGTGCTTCAATCAAGAGGCACAATGTGATGTGCCACATTGGTTGTCTTTACCAGGATCTACCAATTGCCCGTTCCTTTTTATGTTTATTTACTTGTCTTTTGGTTATGTTAATGTGTTTCGTTAAATTAAAAAATATATCATGTATTTATCAAACAGTGCTGTATGAAGATTATACCAATGTACACAGCCAACAGCCATGTACCAGAATGTCCACATATTTTTATTTTATAGATATCTGAGGCTTAAGGAGATACGTAGTTTTCCCCAAGATTACGTAGCTATTCAGTACAATACTCAGCTCTATATATGTAAATTTTGCATTAATCTCAGACATAACACCAGTTTTCTTCTCTCCTTTCACTGTAGTCCCAGGTTATTGCCCATCTTCATTTTTTGAAAAATTATAGGAAGGCAGATATAAGTAGGGCAAGGTGAGATGAAAAGAAGGGAACTAAGGCCGGGCGCATGGCTCAAGCCTGTAATCCCAGCACTTTGGGAGGCCCAGACGGGCGGATCACGAGGTCAGGAGATCGAGACCATCCTGGCTAACACGGTGAAACCCCGTCTCTACTAAAAAAAATACAATAAACTAGCTGGGTGAGGTGCCAGACGCCCGTAGTCCCAGCTACTCAGGAGGCTGAGGCAGGAGAATGGCGTGAACCCGGGAGGCGGAGCTTGCAGTGAGCTGAGATCCGGCCACTGCACCCTGGGCGACAGAGCAAGACTCCGTCTCAAAAAAAAAAAAAAAGAAAAGAAAAGAAGGGACTAAGCAGTTAACATAGGAGGGTTAAAGACCCAAATGTGATTTCCAGAACGTTCTGCACTTTCTTCTCTCATACTGATTCTCTAGTGCTTAAAATTATCCAGCCATTGATAATCATTACTTAGGTCTACTAATTCATTCCCTAATCTTTTGCATTTTTCTTCTCTTTTTTTTTTTTTTGAGATGGAGCCTTGCTCTGTTACCCAGCCTGGAGTGTAGTGGCGTGATCTCAGCTCACTGCAACCTCTGCCTCCCAGGTTCAAGCGATTCTCTTGCCTCAACCTCCGGAGTAGCTGGGATTACAGGTGCCTGCCACCACGCCCAGCTAATTTTTTGTATTTTTAGTAGAGATGGTGTTTCACCATGTTGGCCAGGCTGGTCTCGAGCTCCTGACATTGTGATTTGCCCACCTCAGCCTCCCAAAGTGCTGGAATTACAGGCGTGAGCCACCACACCCAGCTTGTATTTTTCAAAATAAACATTTGATCACATTAATAACTTTGGAAACTTAATTTCAAACTTTTCCAGTAAAACTACTTTTTTGTAGCCCTTTAAAGACCATTATTAGCACTATGTATAAAAAGTACCAAAGCTGGGATCCTATTGGAACATTCCAAGTTTAGTCATTTTTGCTAGCACTTCATCAGTGGATATATTTACAAAAAAATTTAATCTAGATGTGTTTGATGTATCATTAAAAGTTATTTCAAAAATTGTTTTATTGTAAATGTTTTTCAAACTGAAGTTCTTCTAAAATAGCAATTTAACTTGATTTCTGGTAAATAGTTAAAGATTAGCAAAGTTTTTAATGTCATAATTTTTAGTAGAGGTTAAATTTAGAAATTACAGTCTCCTACTTCTAGTTCAAATCCAAGTGAACTTTTAGAAGTCTAAAATATACTGGCCTCTCTCAAGACCTAGACACAGATACCAACAAATGCCAAAAGAGATATGCAAACAGGAAACTATGTGATTCTTTTAAAAAGTATTTTAAATCATATAATCATTTTCCCACTTGACCCTTCTCCTTCCTCCTCCTCCTCCGCAATAAAAAGAATCTACAGTAATCCTGTAGAAACTTTAGAAATCTTTCTGTTTTTCTTCCCCACAACTCCCTATTTATGTATGGTAAGTGCTACCTGATACAGCAAACACATGTAAATGATGTCCTTTCAGAGTTCACTAGCTTCCTCTCTGAAGTCATCTAAAATTCAGAAGCCATAAAACAAACCATCAGATAAAAGTGTGAGACTTTATACTGAAATAGAACCATAAGAACTTTTTTTGCAGTTTCTGCAAGGAATTACTCCTTTCAGTGAATCAATAATGACGTTTTAGGTCAGGATAATGGAAACTGCTTGCAGAGGAACGTAGGTAGGTGACTCTAGTACAGAGAAAGGCATTTGATGTGGCAGAGACCTAAGGCCAGGTAGGTGGTGGGTGTCAGGGCCCATGCTGTAGAGCTGTCTGCAGGTTGCAGCTCCTCCAGCTGGCCTTCCTAGCCCTGACCAATTACTCTGAGGCTTCCAGCCCTAAGCTGCTTCTCTTGAATGCTCCTCTGAATACCTATACAGTGTGTGAAAGAATTCCTTGCCACTCATGAGAAATGTATAGATGCATTTGAAAATATTTGATGCACTTAAATCCCAGATTAGTAGCAATTATGGTAACAGATGTCCGTTTGATGAAAAGCCATTTCTAATAGATGGGGGAATCCCATAGTGACATGAGAAGAGGTTCACTTCCCACTTTGTAGAGTCCACCTCTTTAGCACGGCGTGCAGGCCCTTCATGATCTGCGCCCCCACTCCTCATCCCCAGATCTCCAGCTATTAGGTCTCCTTGAAAGCCATGTTCCAACAATACTTAGCTCTGGGAGTCCAAAGAGAGGCCATCATGTATTTTCTTTGCCTTCAGGCTTTTTGCTTAGAGTACCCATTCTCTGGCCATAAATTTAATACCTTTACAAATTAGCTACTTGTCCTTGAGAAGTCACCTTCACCATCGCTTCCTTCATAAAGCTTGCCTGGCTTTCCAAATGTAGGTTAATTGCTCTACTGTGTTGGTTACTGCTGTAGAACTATGTTTATTCAGGCAGCAGCATAGATACTGATTACATTTATGTGGGACTGTTGGTGGAAGGCAGGTTCCCCAAAGTGAAAACAATCCACTGAGATAAATTTTCTAAGCCCAATTTTATTTTACTGAAGACTGGGAAGCCCTGAGGTTGGTTCTGGAAGCACACACAGCCTGGAGAAAAGCAATTCTGGATGTATGTGGCTACCCCTTGATTTAGATGAATTACATTCCAGTCAAAAGGAAGAACAGATTTGAAAATTTAGTGGCAAGACTGACTTCATTCAGGAAATCATAACTAATTTTACCAAGCTAGGGGTGAGTTGATGGTGTGCAATAAATTTGGGAAGAAGGAAATGGGAATCCTGGATTACAATTAGTAGTTTTCTTTAATTCAAAAGGTATTGGGAGCTGTTGCAGATCTGGAAGAAGGAGAATTTACATTATCAGAAAGAACTCAGCAACAGATTTTAAAGGAGATGTGGCTTTGTTTTAGGTATTTTCTCATCTAAAAAAATTTAAGCGAATTAAATGCATCACCAAAAGTGCCGGGGTGATGATTCAGATAGCGCTCTGTAGCTCCATCCTAAAAAGGGCATGCTAGCCTGTTCTTCTGATACGTACTTAGAAAACTTTCCCAGTTCTCTCTCCACCTCTATTTCCAGCACCATTTGCCCCTTTGGACCTGATTCTCATCTAAAGATATTCTATTATGGGAAGTAAATACACCCTGAGAAAAATAACGTTCTGACAAAACATTGAAGTGAGTTCTTGTAAACCCTCAGACAGGCTACTCATTCTATATTTGTAGCAGGATCAGAGGAATTACCAGATGAAACGGCCCTGGAAGCTGGTGTGAGCATCCACACCACAGGCCTTCCTCTCGTCCCTAATCACACAGCTACCCTGGGAAGCCTTTTCTGGGGTCTCCCAGTCTCACTCTGGGTGGAGTTTGTTCTTCTTTCCTCCACTGCTGGTTCCCCAGGTCTCTGAATTAAATTTTCTATTCTCGTCTTTTTTCATAAATTCTCTTTGAAGATCCAGAGACAACTCTCCCAACAGTTTCTATTCCCTCTGAGACATTTGTAAACTACCGTCTCATCACCCACTAGCTGGCCCACAGCCATTGGTTACATACACAGCCCAATCTTTTCATAATTTACCATCCAAGCCCCACACTGTGTGCTGTGGGCTTCATGATCCGTTTACCAAACTATTCCCAGCCCCAGCATCCTGTGCTGGGCCTCAGCACAGTGTGAGAAAAGGAAAACTTGGAGGGGATCCAGCATGGAAAAAAAATGAAAGATTGGGAAGAGGAGTGTCTGAGAAAAGGGTGAAGGAGCTGGGTAGATTTAGCGCTTGAGAAGAGATGGAGAATAAGGCATACATTGAGAGATTGTTTCACTTTCACCTTGGTTATAATATCCATAAAGATAGGTTTAACATGGTAATCCTTGTTTAGTGGTGGACTCTGTGTATGTGGGATGTTACATTACTTTCGGAGAGGTACTAAGGTGCTCAAGCAGCCTCTGCAATAGGATTTAGTTCCCTGTCTTTTCTATCCCTTGTCTGATCAGCCCTGAGATTTTACTGGTAAAGAGACTGGAGAAAGAGGGGTGGGTGGACAGGACACATAGGATGGGGGAAACTCCTGCAAGTATGTTTGCCTGATGGGCTCCAGATGGGGAGCCGGGACATACCTGTGACCATGGTGGGTCATTAGGTCTTACATAGTTCTGGGAACTGGTGAAACCTGGGGTCAGTAGATGGTGCCTGTTTGACCTTTGGGCATCTTTAGGAATAAGAAGTTCAAGAATGATGATAACAGCAGCTGTTACTCATTCAAGACATTTCTGTTAAACGCGTTGTATTTGTTATCTCATTCAATCTTCACAACACCCTGTTCCGTAAATACAGTTATTATTCTCATTTTACAAAGAGGGCATTAAGCTCAGAGTTTTTAAAATGTGCCCATGGTCACATTTGGTAAGCTGCTCATCTGAGGTTTAAAGCCAAGTCTGTCAGGTCACAGACCCTAAGGTGGGGTTGTTTGGTTTGTTTTAGCAGCGTTATTGAGCTGTAATTCACATACCATTCAATTTAAAGCATGCAACTCAGTATTTTTTGTTATGTTATTAATTTTTAGAAATTGTGGTAAGGCCCAGCACGGTGGCTCACGCCTGTAATCCCAACACCATTGGAGGCTGAGATGGGTGGATCACTTGAGGTCAGGAGTTTGAGACCAGCCTGGCTAACATGGTGAAACCCTGTCTATACTAAAAAAAATTAAAAATTAGCCAAGTGTGGTGTCATGCCCCTTGTAGTCCCAGCTATTCAGGAAGCTGAGCAGGAAAATCGCTGGAACCCAGGAGGCGGAGCTTGCAGTGAGCCGAGATCACGTCACTGCACTGCAGCCTGGGCAACAGAGCGAGATTCCGTCTCAAGAAAAAAAAAAAGTGGTAAAATATATTTGACATAAACCTGCCATTTTTTTAGTGTACAATTTAGTGACATCAATTACATTCACAGTGTTTTGCATCCGTCACCACTATCTATTTCCAAAACTTTTTCATCACCTTAAAAACTCTAACTGCATACCTGTAATCCCAACTACTCGGGACACTGAAGCGGAAGAATTGCTTGAACCCGGGAGGCGGAGGTTGCAGTGAGCTGAAATGGTGCCATTGCACTCCAGCCTGGGCAACAAGAGCAAAACTCCATCTCAAAAAAAAAGAAAGAAAGAAAAATGACTCTAACCTTTAAGCTGTAACTCCCCATTCCCTCTTTTCCTTGTCACCTGGTAGCTGAAAATCTACTTTCTGTCTCTGTTAATTTGCCTACTCTAGATACCTCATATAAGTAGAATCATACAATATTTGTCCTTTTGTGTCTGGCTTCTTTCCCTTAGCATAATGTCATCAAGGTTCATCCATGTTGTAGCATATACGAGAACTCCATCCCTTTTTATGACTGAGTGATGACCCATTGTATGGATATCTTGTAAACTACATCTTGTTTATTCATTTGTTGATGGACACTTGAGTTGTTTCCACCATTTGCCTATCGTACAGAGCCCAAGTTTTAGCTGGCATGTATATCACAACATAAGCTGAGAACCACCCCAGGATGAGATCTCCTGATTTCAAGCTGGAGCATCACACCATGTTGCAGAGAACCAGTAGCCTCAGTATTGACAGTCAGGCTGACCTGAGTTTTGAAATACAAGTCTATCACGTTAGCTGTGGGGGAATGGGCCAAGTTATTTAACTTCTCTGACTCTGGGTTTCTCAGTCTCCACTATCCAGACAGGTAAACACAACAATATGGTTGAATATGTGTTCTATTGTGGGAAGTTTTCTTTCTTTCTTTTCTTTTTCTTTTTTTTTTTTTGAGATGGAGTTTCACTCTTATTTCCCAGGCTGGAGTGCAATGGTGCGATCTCGGTTCACTGCAACCTCCTTCCGGGTTCAAGCAATTCTCCTGTCTCAGCCTCCCGAGTAGCTGGGATTACAGGCACACACCACCACGCCCAGTTAATTTTGTATTTTTAGTAGAGATGGGGATTCTCCATGTTGGTCAGGCTGGTCTCGAACTCCCAGCCTCAGGTGATCCACCTGCCTCGGCCTCCCAAAGTGCTGGGATTACAGGCTTGAGCCACCGCGCCCGGTCCAGGAAGTTTTCTTAAACACTTTACCTTTTCAATTATCATGACAACCTATGAGAACAGGTACTACTACTACTATTCTTCCTCCTCCTCCTTTTTTGATAAGGAAATTTGGCGGAGGTCACATAGGTGGTAAGTGACCAGGGACTTCAAACCTAGATCTACCTACCAAAGCATTATACCAATCCCTCATGCAAACCATATGTATATGTATGTGCTTGTATTATATATATATATATATTTCACTTGTTTATGTACCTTTTTCCATCTTTATAGACAGGTCTTTTATGTTACTATTTTCGGTGGCTATAATGGACCATTTTGTAGTTATTGAACTAGCCCATAGATTTGAACATTAAGGTATTTCCCCTTCACTAATTAAAAAGAACTTTGTATGACCATCTTCATAATACTTAACCAGCAGTCGGTTCTAGATTTGTAGGGGACCTTGCCTGCGCTGGGATGGCTTGGACATCTTCATTCTAAAATGTTCTGAAGCTTTAGGGAGGGAAGAAACCCCAGAAACTCCTTCGTTCCTGTGTTGGATCACCTGCCAAAGATCTGAAGTCATTCCAGAGTCAACCAGCCTTCCTGCTGACCCTAATGCCCAGATTTCCTTGATTTTGCATCAGTGCAATTGAAAAAAAGATTTCAGACTGACAGGCAACCTTTTTAGTTTTTGAAGGTAATCAGTTCATCCCAGAGCAGTGATCCTCATGAGATAGGATTACTTACTATTCCGCAGAACGAAGAAGCTCAGTCTAAACTCTTGCAGTTTTCTTTTGGTATTTCAGTGCTTCTAACCAGGTTAGGATACCCTGTTCTCATATATGAACTCTGCCTGTCATTCAGTTCCCAAGAATGAGTACAGTCTTCAGGAATGAGAGGGCAGGAGGGGGGAGTTGTTTACATTAGCATTTGCCAAGTTTTTACTGTTTATCTTACCGGAAAGTCAACAGTGTGACTATTAACCTCCTGCATAATTAAAATTTGGGCCTTGTTATGGTTGTTCTTAAACTTGTGGTTAAATCTTTGTGATTTTTAGAAGGCAAAGAGATGGAGAGTAAAAGGAAGATAAAATATGACCATTCAGGGGAACTGAGGTACATGGACACCTGGAGCTGCTTATTGTAAATTGGCAGGTTCATTGCAGCCGGTGGAATGAATGATAAGGGAATTGTGTAGATCAGAGTCTCCCAAGGTACTCAGCCAATTTTGTTTAATAAAGTTAAGTAGATTTTTTGAGCAGATCACATTTCCCTGGTGAAGCTGGAGGGCTGTGAGATTTCTTTTAAAGAAAGTCTTCTGCTCTTAAATGAAGAGAGCATTGTTCTTATTTTAAAAATAAGTACGTGAACACCAATATAGTTAACAAAGCTCTATCTTCTAGTGATCACTAATTTATTCTTAGCACAAAAGAGCTGAACAATATGTCTGAGGCACGAAGAATGAGGAAGAAACAGTTAAACATGAGAAGTGGCTGAGGGCATACATTCCAAAGCGCCACTCCCTGCCACCTCCCTCTGGTAGGTAATGACTCCAGATCATCTGATGAATCAAGGGATTGTTTTTGTACTGAGGATAGATTTCCTATAGCAGAGACAACATTATTTATACTCCCAGATTGTATTCCTTACCTTTTTTCCTATATTAATGTCAGTTATTAATGTTGTTGTTTGACACCGTGCACTTACTATATGCATGTCAAATTCGCATTCAGTTTTTATAATGAACTATGTGTTAGTTTTTGTTTTTATTTTGATCTGAGGAATCGGAGGCTGGCAGAGATTAGGTAAGTTATCCAGTGTTGTACGGCTGGTAACATTTACAACTAAAGGACTTAAAGGGGAGAAACGCCGGTTTGACTTTCAGGTGAAGCTTATTGAGTCACCTTTCACCACCGTACACATACATTCCGGAATTACCTCACCTATAATACTGATACAAGGAGGTCATTTGTTCTTTTCTTGTCCATACCCTTTTCAGTGACCATCTCCTCACCCTCTAAAGAGTTCCCAGGTCTTTGGGCACTTTTCAGATGACATACCGCATCTTCCTAATAACCTGCCACTGTGAAATAAAGAGTTCCATTTCCAAATAGTTTCTAGTACGTTCTGCTACACACTCCCACCCAGGATCGCCAGGATACATTCAGTTAAACAGGAATTACCTGTAGAGAATCAGGTCCTTTTGTAACTCAGCATTACTGCCCCAAATCTGGGCTGGAAAAATAAATGCTGATGATACTCAACTAGCAGCAGGTGCCCAGTAAGTGTTTGTTGAAGACAAACACTTGTTAACCAAAATGAATTAAAATGTGAGAGTGGCCCCGACCAAATGGACATTTTTGGATTTTGTGGGCTTTATTTATTCATGCTAGTCATAACTTCACTTAAGAATTAGCCTCATTTTGTTTTTTGTAACTGGAGACTGCCCAATTATTTCATCCATCTTGTGGCCCCATGGCTTAACACTCTCAGAAAATATTTTTTATTCACTGTGATCATGGAGTATGCAGGGGGATTACCCTTCAGTGGCAATGTGGAACTAACTTGCCTCTGAAAGCAAGGGAGGTGAAGGAAAGCAACTCTCAGACAACAGATGTTTCCAGAAGTGGAGTTTTGCTTTGCACTGAAAATTTAATCCAAGGGCATCAGATTTTTAAAACATGAATGAATCAAAGTAGGAGAGTTTGGAAAAGGAGGGCACTTTTGAGATTTCCACACTTTGTTGCTAGCAGCTTTGTTACCTGTGGAGAGAGAATTCTGGGTCCATGGGTGACTCTGCTCCTGTAGGTTTTTCTTGTTTCACAGTAATTGGTAGTAACAGGCTTTTCTTACTTAAGTGATTGATCTAGCCTGGCTTGAAGAGATGATCAAATTCCTTGGCACACAGAAATGTTTAGCAGGCTTCTTCATATCCATTGCCATTGTGGTGCCTGATATATCTGGTGCTAGTGAATAAGTCAAAGAAGTGTAGAACAGATGCTGTAGAATTTCTTTTCAGGACTAATAACAGTATAATTTTTTCTTGTACACAAATCAGGTTATTTCCCCCACCAGAATGCCAGGTTAAATTATTTCAAGTCTATACAAATTGTTTGTTTTGGCCGGGCACTGGCTCACGCCTGTAATCCCAGCCCTTTGGGACGCTGAGGTGGGTGAATCACGAGGTCAGGAGTTTGAGACCAGCCTGGCTTATATGATGAAACCCCGTCTCTACTAAAAATACAAAAAATTAGCTGGGCGTGGTGGCGGGCGCCTATAATCCCAGCTACTCCAGAGGCTGAGGCAGGAGAATCGCTTGAACCCAGGAGCTGGAGGTTGCAGTGAGCCAAAATTGCATCACTGTACTCCAGCCCGGTGAGAGCATGAGACTCTTCCCCCCCGAAAAAAAAAATTGTTTGTTTTTAGCCTAAAACTACAATTTGCACTCTGACTTCTGAAAAGCACAGAAACTCACTTTGAAGGCAGTGATGCCTTGTCAGGAATGTAGACTCTGGAAACAGATTCTTTAGATTTGTATCCCTCTACCTATAAGCTGTATATGACCTTGGACAAGTCACTAAAACTCTCCAAGCATCAATTTCTTCATCTGTAAAATGGAAATGTTAGTATCTAGCTCAAAGGACTAAGGGGAGATTGAGACTTTATGCTTGTGAAGGATACTATACACATAAGCACAAAATAAATACTTGTTCTGGTTTCTAGGGACACATTAACATAATTTTAAAATAAGATTTCAGTCATTGATGTTTTTAGCATTCCCTGTGGATAGATCAAGGGCAAGTAGCCCACGGCTAGCCAGCATAGATGGGGAACCAGAAGAATGTGGGTGGTGGAGTTGCTGAGTTCCTAGAACAGGAGAAGGCCATGGGTGAGAGTGGGAGCTCAGTTCAGACACACAGCTTCATTCTGGAGTTCCTCACGTGGCTCATAGAAGAGTTTGCTTATGTGTGTGTCTAGATTTGTGTTATTTGTGCTATGGAGTATATTTTGGGGTTCTGACTCATCAGTTTCCTAGGTCAGTGGCAGTCTCTTTAAAACTGATAACTATGACAAGTTATTAGTTTCTGCCTTTTTTCTTCAAGGACTGGAACCTTTGCAGATTTAAGAAAACTGACATTTTCTTAAAAGTCAAGGAAATGTGCTAAACTGTAAATCATTGGGTGAATTACATAATTCTGAAGTTTATGTCCTCTTGCTAGTTGTAAGTTAGTTGTAGGCACTTTGTAATATCGTTAATTTTAACTAACTTTTCTTGAATATGTTCTGTGTGCCAGACATATGTGCTGAGGATAGGAGATTACAGTTTTGTGAAGGACATAGACACAGAAAAAGATAATTTTTCATGTAAGTAGTAGGTGCAGTGTTCAGGGTACACATAGGCTGTTTTGGGAGGTATAAGAAAGGATATCTGGTCTATACTGGATTTTCACGAGAGCTCCGTGCCTTGATGAACACTCTTTTAGGCAGCACCTGTCCCTACTAAGAGTCCCAGCTAAGAAATGGAAAGTTCATTAGGTCAACTTCATTAATTATCAAAGAAATCTACATGAAAATAATAGACTTTAATAACATTTCTTTAGATACAGGGTGTCACTGTGTTTGCCTAGGCTGGCCTTGAACTCCTGGCTTCAGGTGATCCTCCCACCTGGAGTAGCTGGGGTTACAAGTATGTGCCCCGTTCTGTTTTTAAGGATGATTCCCAGTGTTATTATATTAAAAACTGGTATAAATGTTGCTACTTTGGGGATTATACATTCAAACAGCACAGTTAGGTGTATTGAGGTCCATAAAATGTTCATTTCTGAAAGCTTGGCAAGGTTATCTGGAAGGCTGAGGAGAGAGGATCATATGGGCCAAGGAGTTGAAGTTGTAGTGCGCATTGATGATCACACCTGCGAGCAGCCGCTGCACTCCAGCCTGGGCAACATAGGGAGACCTTGTCTCTAAATAAATCAATCAATAATGCATGAGTGAATGTCTGCTGTGTAACATGCACTGTGCTGGGTACTGGAGATACAGCAGTAAGCGCTAGAGACACAGGCCCTGCACTCGGGGACCTTCTAGTTCAATAAGAGATCATCTCTTTTCTATGGACTAGATAGAGATGAACCCAAGCAGCAATTTCATTAAAAAGACACCTCTGCCTCCCCTTGCTGTCATAACCATCCTTCTTCCTTGCTCCCTTTCCTCCCTCACCACATAACAGATGTATGCCAGAAGAGGTGTGTGAATGACGAATGAAAGTTTTACTAAAACACTTTTTGTTTATAATTTTTTTATTTAAAAAAATTAATTTCCACCTGAATCATAGACTCAAGTTGCCCTGAAGATATACATCCTAAAACACTTTTTTTTTATGTTAGAAGAAATTTATTTTCCTTCCTTTTCTACTCTTTCTCCTTTGTGAACCTCCTTTGTGGAGGGCACAGTAGTGAATCTAACAGAACAGTATGCAGCTCTCATGAAGCTTACCCAGGTCTCTAGCAGAGTGGGACTGAGCAGATTTTCTTAGGTTGTTCATATGACGTAAAACCATTACGTTCTGAAAATACAGCTCCTGTTAAACATCCAGACTTGACTGCAGTTGTCAGGAAATTCAGGCTCGCAGAGAGGCTGGCAGACACTTTGAATCTTCAGTCTGCTAATGCCAGGGAATGGACTTTCCTGGGGAAACTCTGGGTAACCCTCATCCCAGCAGCTGCAGGTCATAGGAAAGAAGAGGAATGAAAATGTCCCCATGTGATGAGTAAGAGTAGGTAATAGTAGTGGCTTAAGTTCCCAGAGGAACAGTTTTCTTCCCGCTCATGCTCAGGGTTCCCTTCAACTCTAAGATTAGAAAGCAGATCCTTTTAAAATCCTGGATTGCGTTGCAGGATTTCTTGGCCTCGAAGAGGTGGGCAGTAAAGGAAGAAGACAATCATCAGAGCAGTGACTGGTCAAAAGCATGGCGGAAAATCATTAAATGGAGAAGTGACTCTGGGCCAGTTGAATCATGACCACCTGCTTTTGGAATTTCCTTGGCATACGTATTTTGGGGTCTGTTTGCTTTTTTGCAGACAACTTGTTGCTTCTGCAGTTTGTACTAGAGAAATAGTGGAGTGGGGAGACAGCGGAAGTTAAAGTCGGTCTGGCTGAGAACCTGCATTTGGGTAATAGAAGTAGGGATGGGAATGAGAAAGACATAAAGAAGATATCTTTATCATCAGTAGATGGAGATAATGAACATGGAGAAAGGCAGTGAAGTGCAGAAGTGAAGGGTCTGGACTCATGATCTGGATCGATTCACATCCTGGTTCTGTGAGAGTCGTTGGGCTGGATATTTAACCTTGCTGTGTCTCAGCTTTCTCATAAGGTAAAAGGAGCTCTTGCTAATGTCTCCCATGAGGATGATTGGTGCACAGAATGTGCTCAGTAAACACGAGCTCCTACTGTCCTTACTACTGCTATCATCACTGTCATTATCTTTGTCATCTCTATTGTTATTAGGACTTAGCAATTGTTTGGACATAGGAAGTGATGAAGGCTTCTAGCCTGAGTAAAAGGGATAAAGGAAAGTGTTGGCGGTAAGAAGAGGAATTGGTTTATGAATGACAGTAAGTTCACTTCTCGATGAGTTGAGTTTGATGAATTTACGGTGTTTACATTGGAGTAGAAATCAAAGCTATAGGTTTTGAATCATCCTAAATAGAATTAGTAGTTGAAGCAATGGAAATGACCAAGGTCCATGATAGAGAGAAAGTAGAAATAGTGGAGAGCCAAGCCGAGACTTGATTTCTCCTCATGACTGCAGCACATAGTACAGTTGGTTCCCTGTACAGAACACAAAAATCGCCATGGTCATTAGTGCTGGGTGGTGGAAAACACCTCCTTTGAGCTATTCGCCCACTTTTTTTTTTTTTTTTGGAGACTGAGTTTCACTGTGTTGCCCAGGCTAGAGTGCAGTGGTGCAATCTTGGCTCACTGCAGCCTCTGCCTCCCAGGTTCAAGCGATTCTCCTACCTCAGCCTCCCAAGTAGCAGGGAGTACAGGCACCCACCACTGCACCCAGCTAATTTTTGTATCTTTAGTAGAGACAGGGTTTCACCATGTGGGCCAGGCTGGTCTCGAACTCCTGACCTCAAGTAATCCACCCGCTTCGGCCTCCCAAAGTGCTGGGATTACAGGCATGAGCCACCATGCCCGGCAACACTCAGTCTTTTCATTAGCTTCTTTCATAAAAATCTTCATCTACATTTGTCTTCTTGGGAAGCCAGTGATGTGTTTGACATTCTATGGGAACCGCATTAGTTCCCTAGGGCTGCCGCAACAAATTACCAGAAACTGGGTGGCTTCAACGGACAGAAATCCGTTCTCTCACAGTTTAGGAGACCAGAAATCTGAAATCATGGTGTCAGCAGTGTTGGATCCTCTAGAGACTCTGAGGCATTCCTGTTTGTAGACATACCATTCCAGTCCCTGTCTGTCTCAAGATTCCTAAATCTATCTGCAAAGACCCTGTTTCCAAAAACAGTGACGTACTGGGGTTCCAGGTGGATGTGAATTTGGGGAAATGTCATTCACCCTATCACAGGAGCTAGTGTGCACTGCCCTGCGCCATGGGAGCTGGCGTGGGCTATATTCTTAGTCCTGTGGCGGAAGCGCATGTCTGAATAGGCTAGTAGTACTTAAAAGAGTGGGCCTTGTATGGCTGATTTTTAAAAGGCTTACTTAACAGACATGGATCAACTACTTGCTGAGGTATGTGAGTGGGAGTTGACTGCTAACAGAATCCTTGATTTATTTTTCTTGTTTCAAAATTTATATTATTCCTATTAAAAATGGAATTTTTCATCATGTTTGGATTTTCTGTGTCATGGCTGCTGTTTTTCCTGGCCAAATTCTTCATCTTCGAGGCAAGCTCTCCTGGAAGACTCTGTCCCTGAGTTTCTTATAGCAAATTGAGTATGCTAAAAAGCCAGACATAAAGACCACCTGCATTCCAAATGGGGCCCTGTCACCACCAGCAGCAGTGGGGGCATCACCCACCCCAGGGAGGAAAGGATGGTGTATAGAAGGGACCCCGAACTATGAGACAAGAGACTTGAGTTCTGGTCTCAGTTCAGACATTATAAGTTATCTATGAGACCTTAGATAGATCGTGGTGCCTTTATGTGCATATTTCTCTTCCACCCAGAATGAACCCTCAGTCTGACTATTTCTTCACCTGAAGGCAGGATGGAAGTATATTTTTTCTTCATTTTCTCAAGTATTAAGCAAATGGTTGATTTTTTTTTTTAATCTTTTTTTTTCTTTTTTCTTTCTTTTTTTTTTCTTTGAGACAGAATATCGCTCTGTAGCCCAGGCTGGAGTGCAGTGGTGCGATCTTGGCTGACTGCAATCTCCACCTCCCAGGTTCAATCAATTATTGTGCCTCAGCCTCCCAATTAGCTGGGATTACAGGTGTGCACCACCACACCCAGCTAAGTTTTGTATTTTTAGTAGAGATAGGGTCTCACCATGTTGGCCAAGCTGGTCTCGAACTCCAGATATCAAGTGATCCACCCACCTCCACCTCCCAAAGTGCTGGGATTACAGGCGTAAGCCACTGCATCTGGCCCAAATGGTTGATTTCTTGATACTGTCTTATAATATGGTGGTAGGCATTGGTAAGCAAGAATAAGAGCTTGCCGTCCAGGAGGTAACTGCTGTGCCTGGGGAGGTGCAGGATATGGTGGAGCACAGAGAAAGCAGTCTTCTAGACTAGAAGTGCGAGGCCAGGCCCCTCCCCGCCCCCGGAAGCGGCATCTAAGTAGAGCACAGTGAAGAGTTAAGCTGGGTGGAAGGAGTAAGTAACTGATGAGTAAAAGTTAAGCCAGGCAGGAGGAGGGGGAGAAGAGTGCCCCTGGCAGAGGGAGCAGTGTGTGGGAGAGAGGAAGGCATAGTCATGCAATGGAAGTGACTGATCCCAGACCATGAGGGAGAACCAGATGAGAATCAGAGCTGGAGAGGAGAATGAGGGCCAGATCATTTGGGGTCTTATAGGCCATTACATGGAGTTCAGGCAGTATCCACAGAGCAAGAGGAAATCATAGAAGGGTTTTAAGTGGCATGACTAAATTAAGAGACAGGGAGGGTCTTACTGTGTTACCATGGGCTGGAAGTGCAGTGGCACAGTCACAGCTCACTGCAACCTCAAATAAGTCCTAGGTTCGAGTGAACTTCCCACCTTAGCCTCCCAAGTAGTTGGAACTAAAGGTATGTACCACCAGGCCTGGCTAGTATTTTGTTTTTTTTAAGATATGGGGTCTCCCTAAAGTTGCCCAGGCTTGTCTCAAATCCTGGGCCCAGTTGATCTTCCTCCTCCTGCCTCTGCCTCCCAAAGCACTGGGATTACAGGTGTGAGCCACTGCATGCAGCCAAAATGTGTATTTTTAAAGTTGTCTTGACATGAGTGTGGAAGCCAGGAGGGCTTTTAGGAGGCCTTTTCAGTAATCCAGTAGTGTTGGTGAAGATCAAGCTGGATCATGGGATAGATTCACCAGGACCTTGATGAAAGAATGAATGAGAGGGAGAATGGGGTGACCACCGGGTGTGTGGTGTGGACAGCTGAGTGGAAGGTAGCATCTTACT
Source organism: Rhinopithecus roxellana (assembly GCF_007565055.1). Taxonomy (NCBI): domain Eukaryota; kingdom Metazoa; phylum Chordata; class Mammalia; order Primates; family Cercopithecidae; genus Rhinopithecus; species Rhinopithecus roxellana. The sequence goes on from NC_044557.1 coordinate 24,562,960, forward strand.
GAAATCTGGAGCCAATGAGGACAGGTCATTGAGGGAGCATATTTAGTTTTGGGTATGTCAAGCATGAAGTTGCTGTGGAATATTTCCAAATAGACGTTTTCAGGAGGCAAAAAAGTTCTTTTTTTTTTTTTTTTTGAGACGGAGTCTCACTGTGCCCAGGCTAGAGTGCAGTGGTGCAATCTTGTCTCACTGCAAGCTCCACCTCCCGGGTTCAAGAGATTTTCCTGTCTCAGCCCCCTGAGCAGCTCGGACTATACAGGTGCCTGCCAGCACACCCGGCTAATTTTTTGTATTTTTGGTAGAGATGGGGTTTCACTGTTAGCCAGGATGGTCTCGATCTCCTGACCTTGTGATCTGCCCACCTCGGCCTCCCAAAGTGCTGGGATTACAGGCATGAGCCACCGCGCCCGGCCTCAAAAAAGTTCTTAAACCTTGTGTTACCAACTAAACTCAGAGATATATGGCCATACTTAAGTCCATTAAAGATTCTCCTTGTTCTTCCATCTCTCAGTTGTTTCTAAGAGTCATTCATGTTTATCTCTCTTTCAATGTGACCGTAGACTGGAAGCTTCACCTTTCTGCATCTGTTTCCTCATCTAAAACGAAAAGGCAGAAGATGATCTTCCCAAGCTCTGTAGGCTTAAACCTTCATCAGACGCTCTGCAGTTCTTTGGTTTCAAAGGGATTACAGGGTGGCGCTGGAAGTTTCTAGTCCTTGTTTTTCAGAATCCAATTTGAGCTCTTCTGGTTGCATATTCTCATGCTAAGAAAAAAAGCCTATTCAGATGTATATTGTGAGCCCTCAACAACGTTATCCTCAGAAGGTGCAAAAAAGAAAAGATGTAGCCAGATTGGTGCAATGGGAAAGGATTTGCCCAGCCTCTCAGGAGGGACGGATTAGGCCCAGACAAAAAAGCCCTGGCCTCTTGATCTGCCCTCTTTCTGCTCACTGGGGCCTGGCTCACTCTGGGTGGTCAAGAGCCTCTTTTGTCAAGAGGAATCTCACCCCCTCCCTAAACTCCAATTCATCCCAGTGGGCCTTGGGCAGCAATCTTTGTCTTCTTTTTTCAGCCTTCCATCCTGTAAAGTTTGAGCAGGATGGGCAGTGACTCAGGAAGGTGAAACCCATCAGGCCCTTGCCTCCTGCTTCAGTGGGGAGTCCTTGTGAAGGGCTTGTGCTGTGGAAAACCGTTCTCTTTAGCTTTTGTAATTTTCTCAAGCAACGAAAAAGCAAACAAATGCAAAAAGCTCATTCTGCTTTAATTCCCACTTCCATCAAAGGAGTGTGTGTGTGTGTGAGGAGAGTGCTCAGGTTCCTACCGAAAAGTCAGGTGTTTGTGAGGCCTGCTTCAGGTGCGATCCTGACCTGGTCAGGCCATGTATCTTTTGATGTTTATGGTAACTCCACATTCCTTCATGAGGGGAGAAGGGAGACAGAGATGATAAGATGTATCAAGGGATTTATCAAGTGTGAGTTCACCTTAATCTCTTTTAGACTCTGCCTTACCACTACTTTACTATTACTCAGCAATTTTGAGTTTAGGGGATTTCAGAGCAAATCCTCTTTCCTGCTGGCCTAGGTTTTGTGCAAATGTTAATAGTGAATTGTGTCTAAGCATCAGTAAAGAACTAATGGGAAGTAATGCTTCAGGATAAAAAGAGAGAAAGGTCTGGAAATCATAAATTCCAGCAGTCAGGCTGACATTGAAATCTGATTCCAGCTTATCTGTGTTGCTTATCTCTTTAGGATCAGATATCTTAAAGGACATATTCATTTCATTTTTTAAAGTTTCTAAAGGAAGAACCCACTGATCAGGTAACTACCTCTACCCACCCCACCCCAGTTAGCCAGGACGATAAGGAAGGACCACTGACAGGCTTCAGGTCAAACACGTTCCCCCTGAGGGCTCTGTCATTTGGAATCAGTTGTATGTATCAGTTTTATAGTCTTTATAGCTTTATTGTCTTCCGCTATCACAGTGGGAACAGACAAGCATAGGCCACAGATGAGTGTATGAGGATTTAAAAGACTCAGAATGTCTTAAAATAGCCTGGTAGCTAAACAACAATAATAGCTTGGCATTCCTGAGAATGGTTGTTTAAAATTCAAGGCATTGGTTCTGGTAGCAGTTAGTTTCCACTAGCTGGGCTCCCACATTAGTTACTCTGGAAATCACAGTCTCATCACAACGGGAAGCACAGGGATCTGTTAAGCTCCTCCCAGCCCTTCTGAGGGTGGTCCCTAAGCCTTGGGCTACAGGCACCTATACACCCTAGAACACAGTAGATGCTGTAGACCTGATCATTTTAAGGACTGTAGTGATGTTGTTGTTACCCTGACCAAATAATAATTATCAGTCCACTCTTAGGGGCTTATTTCTCCCACCTAGATACACAGGCAGTCTGTCTTTCCATCACCAAGTCCTGAGGAGGGAGGTAGCTTTTACTGCCTTGTTGAGAGGAGGAGGGAGTTGGGAAGGCCAACCAGCAACAGTATGTTAAATCACATTGTGATTGTTAAATCACCCCACATTGTTGGGGTCCCATCATGTCTGGAAATGGGTACAAACTGCCCTCTGAACGTATCATCAGCAGTCAGCTCTTGACTCCCTACCATCCTGAGAGAAGCTCGTGCCATGCAAGCTGGCTGTGGGGAAGCCTCGCCTACCCCCTGCCCACCAGATCCACATTCACCCACAGGCTCTGCTGCTTTCTGGTTTCTCCATAGAGCAGTCCCACATCACACCGAGCAAAGCAGTTTTCTGTTGCTAGTCCCCTTTCCATATTGAAAAGTTTTGGGGGATGGGAAGGATGCAGAGACACTGGGCCTAGAATGGCTCCTTAGATGGTGGGAAGGAATAAAGTGACTCTGTTGACCTTGGGTCACATGCACTGTAGACTTAGGGAAAGTCCTGAATGGCAGAGTTACTAATGACTATCAAATCACCTTTTGCTGACTCCCGTGGCAGTCCTGGATAGCGTCCTTGGCATACTGGATTTCAGATTCTGACAGGTGATAAAAGCACATCTTGAGATTGCTGCTTCACAGGGCCCAGATTCCTTGCTATTGACTGATGTTATTTTTGCCTTTCCTGAGAAGCTCCCTCATGTGTTTGCTGTTACTTTTAATGGATTGCTTCCTGATACATCGGAGGCCCAGGCACTTGCCCTTCAATCTGGCCAACTGCAGCCTGACCTGGGTGGAATTGGAGCTGCCTGAGGAACACTTAGACCAGGCGCTTGGCAACATGACTCACTTTTTTCCCCTAAAAGTTAGTCTGTAAAGAGCAACTGGAATTGTTTACATCTTTGTGGAGTGTAATTTTAATCAGGATTCGCAAGGTTTTTCACCTCAATTCTCTGAATTTTTAAGATCTTAAATGCCCTGTGGTCACAGTATTTGGCCCTGTACTTCTGGGGGCTACATGGAAAATGCTTGATGATCATGACTGACTTGTCAATAGCAATTATGCCAATAAACAGAAAAGTCTTCCAGTTCTGGTCTGTTGAGGCCCTGCCGTTAAGCCATTGTTTTCCCAAAGGCTCTGCAGTGGGTTCTCATGGGATATCTTTCATTGGTTCTTTCTCTCCCTTTTCCTCAGAGGGCCACATTTGCTGTTTTGTGCAGGAAATTCCCACTGTTTTGGGTTCCCCAGCTACAGTTGGAAAGACATCAGAGTGTTCAAGGCGGAGTCCAGGCCTGAGATCTCAGCAGGCCAGACAGACAGCAGATGCTTGTTGCATTTCTTGTTATAGTTTTCGTTCCTTGCTTAGCACTTGTGGAACCAAAGCCAACAAACAACAGGTTGTGAAAAGAATGAGAGTCATTTGGCTTCTGACACTGATTGGGGCTCGGGGTTTTTGGGTGTTTTGTTTTCTGATTTGAAACCAGCTGTTTGGTAACCACTAACTCTCGCCTTATTCTTTTCTTGCAGATGAGCTCACAGTGCCTGCACTTTACCCCAGTAGCCCTGAAGTGTGGGCCCCGTACCCTCTGTACCCAGCGGAGTTAGCGCCTGCTCTACCTCCTCCTGCTTTCACCTATCCCGCTTCACTGCATGCCCAGGTAATTGATACCCATCGGCCACGACTTCACTCACTCCACCTCCAGTCCTTTCAAACTTGGTTCCCCAGAGCACACCATACAACTAACACCTATCCAGCTAACAGATCCACCTTGAAGAGATTAATGATCCCCTCTAAATCAAGCTGACACTCCTTCAGGACTTACGAGGATCGTCTGACAGCAATGATATCACCCACTGCCTGATGTTTGCCCCAAATGACACCTCTCTCTTCCTTAATGATCTCACCTCATATCGCACATGAGAGACTGGGGCAAGTTTATCCACTTGGCTCCCAGCTAGCTAGAGGGCATCACCGGAGTGTATACGTGTGTGCCTTGTGTGGAAGGGCTACAGAGGAAGGTGTGTGCTAGGAGCAGGGGATATGTGCGTCTGTGCGTGTTTCTGTGTGTTGAGAGTTTTCCACTCTCGTGTACTGTGAGAAGAATCTGACCAAAGGGAAAGCTTCCATGGGGGAAGGCTCTACTTTCTTAAATATGTTACAGGAAAGATTAAGGGCTCCTTTTCTCCATTTTCAGGAAACCCTGTAGAAAAGGAGGTACAAGATAGTGTCTAGATGGAATTACAGGTCAAAGCAGAGATCTCTATTCTGACCGGCTTTCTTTCTTAGTTAAAAATAGCCTGATTTTTATAAACAAACTTCCTGTTTCTCCACAAAGGTTACTATCTACATACTAACACTTCCTCTCCCCTTGGAGAAAATATTCTCTTAGCTTTGCTTTTAGCACAAGTAGTAGTAATCAGTGTAAAGATTCACCTTTGGAGATCACTCATTCTTTGGCCTGCAAAGATTGATGACCAGTAACAAATAGAAAGTACGTATGTAGGTTTCATTTGTCTTTCTGCATGTGTAATTCAGCCTTTAAATTTTAAATTTTCAAAAATTATTAGGCTGGACAGGTGGAGTTTTCATTTGCTTGTTTTGCTCAGTGTTTGTTTACAAGGCTGGATGAAATAAACAGCTTCCCAGAAAACTTCCTTCTGACTTAAAACTCTTTTATGTTGTACAGAATTCACTGTCTTGATAAAGACCACCTAGAAGCAGCCCCCAGCGAGGGTTCTTGAAAGTCATGGGGTCAAGATTGTTGTTGGCTGAGCATCTTTTAATTCTTTTTACTGAGTTACCAACACATTGTGCGTGCATTGACGACCTGGCTTCCTGGGCTGCCTTTGGTGCCTGAGCCCCAGTAATGATTGCCCTCTGTGTTGGGAGAAGAAGGGAGAAAGTAGTACACGTAGTGAAGAAAAAAATGTAGGTGGTGGTGGTGGTGAGAGTACATGGCACAGAAAACAAAGGAGCCAGGATTACCTGTGCCTTTGGCTTCTCCTTCCCCTGCTGCTTTTTCTTCCCTTTTCCATGTCAGTGCTTGGGAACCCTCACAACTGGCAGGTAACGGGGTGAGGGGATAAAATGTAAACCTGTGGGTTTCTTCTGCTGAGTCAGTAGGATCTTTGTAGCAGGCTGCGGATAAATGTGTGGATGACATGGGGCAACTAAGAGCCCCTTTTGCTTGCCACCTCCCACCCCTGCTCTGGATGGTGTCTCCTCTTGCTAGACTGCCGGGTACAGATCACGTGGCAGTTAAGGCAGATGTTAATAAATACCATGAAACAGTGGTTTGCATAGTCTTCTGAATAGCCATATCAAGAGTTGACAACGGCCAGAAAGTACTGGGAATGGTGGCTTTTGGATATGACATCTGCCCATTCTTCATTCATGTAATGGGTAAAATCACAAGTAATTCTGGAGATACGGTATGGTAAGAGAAGGGCCTAAAGAGTCTTAAGAGATTAGAAAGCATATGCCATTGTAAGGAAGGATGGGGAGAGACAGTGCCAAGATTAGATGGACTCAGCCATTTGACTTAATGGGATGCATTGCCCATGGTGGCACCCTCCCCTGGGAGTTCTTGATCTTGAGACTTTCCCAAACTGGAATCCACTTAGCTCTGCCACATCGGTCCCAGATTTGGTGGGACTCTCATCTGATACCAGTTTTCAACGCCACTTCTTGTTTGGAGTCATTCCCAGTGCAGGCATGGACTCTGTGAACAAATTCCGTTATTTAAATTTATTTGTGCAGTGTGAGAATCAGAATGAGCTAGTAGAGGCTCTACAGATCAGCTGGTCTGACCCATTTGACAGATGAGGAAACAGGCCTGAGAAGATGGAGGGAGCTATCCACAATCTGAAGTGGCTCTACCATGACTAGACCCAGGTCACCTGCCTCCCAGGCCTGGCTCTTTCCACTCCGAGGTGCTGGCTCACCACAGACTTATTCTTTAATGGAATTTTGGAAAGGCCTCACTCCAGTGACTCCTTGGATCTTTCTTCTCTAAGTAGATGGGAAGCCTGTAAGAAGAGACTTGGAGGCAAAGCCAAGGGGATCAGCACTTAACCTTCACCCAAAGGGCCCAAGAGAATCTTTATTAACTGGAGGTAGAGCAGACTGGAGCCTTTACGGGGCATCTCCCCATATTGGATAATTCAGTTTTTGTTTTGGAAATCTTATAATGTCTTTGGAGAGGCTTTAAATAATTTTGTTTTTCTTAGCAATGTTATGCTCTATTTTGAGACATGGATTTTTTTTTTCTTCTAGTGTTTCTCTCCTGAGGCAAAGCCCAACACACCTGTCTTTTGTCCACTTCTCCAGCAAATTAGATTTGTCTCTGGGAATGTGTTTGTAACATACCAACCTACTGCAGACCAGCAGAGGGAGCTCCCATGTTGAATTTGTTAGCTATCTTCCCCCCTTTCGCAAAAAACTATTTCTTGACGACCTTTGAGAGATTTCAATAAAAATTTTAATCAGAGCAAAAATGATCTCAAGTAGACTGCAGCGTTTTGTTTTCATGGTGATGCAATGTTGGAGCAAAGGTGTTACTCTTTGACTGAGGTTTTGGGAGAATTGGGCCTGTGACACCAAGTCTATTTTACATAGAAGGACTCAGAACGAGCTTGCTGGAGAGGCAAGGTCCTGGAGCCGAGGTCACACCACTGCTGCTTGTCTCTGCCTGGGCTCCCGGAAGAGCCACCAAGAGCTGCATGTTGGAAGCATCTCATCCACCAGGAGACCTCACTTCAGCAGGGATGCTGCGTCTAGCTAGGGGAGTCCCTGTGAAATGTACGGGTGCAGTGTCCAGTCTGCCCACTGGGATCCACAGGAAGGAAGACCAGGAGACAAAGTGTCATTGAAAAGAAGTTGAGTCACATTTCTAGCTCTGCCCCGGCTGCAGCTGTGGTCTGGTACCCCTTCAGATTTCCCAGCTTTAAAGTAAGGATACTTATTTGCCGTCAGATCCCGTTTTTTAGAAATTATTGGATAAGGTAATAGGACTAAAAGCCTCAGTACTGACTTAATGTTTAGAGATGAAAGAGCGACCTTGTGCAGCAGAGACGTTGGATTGCTAAGAAGATCGTTAACATTTTTAAAAGTGATCATCCAGTTGACTTTCAAGGTCATTGGTATTTGAAATGTATTAATTAGGAGAGGAAGCTTTCATCTGTTGCTTTCAAAAAGCTTATACACTGAAGAGAGCACACAGCTGTTCTGTCACCTCACATTCACACACTTGCGCTTCTTAGGTTTGAGCTCATGTTTTGCTTTCAGTCTTGTGATGGGGCAGAGAGAAAGCCGGTAAAGTATACTGTCCTTACCACATACTCAAAACACAACACCATGCACCCTCTACTTCAGGCAGAGTCACAGTGTGCAGCCAGAAGCTTCTGTAGGTAAGTAGGACTGAGAGAGAAAGTCCTGGTTACCTGATTCCTCTTCAGAGGCCTCATTTGTCCAGGGTAACAGCAGTTCTCTCGGATTTCTAATAGGGCTGCTGTACGGCTTACCTGGACATAAACCAAAAAGTTTTAAAATTATAACACAGACTGCCTGAGGACAAGGCATGCATGTCCCTTGGGATGGCCCTGTGACACACTGGAAAAATTTTAAAGGTTAAACCCAAAATAAATACAGAAGTGGACCATGGGAAGAGAGACATAGGCTAACCGGGAAGGGAACTCAGAGAGGAGTAGATGGGCCTGGGAATAGTGGGTGGGCTACCCAAACTGCAGGGCTGTCCCCACTACCCCTGTATCTGGGCATTTGCTCATCAGCAGGGTGGGACTTCTGAAAACTAGATTTTAAGAAAAGCAAATTGTGTTAAGCGTCTGCATCACTATGCCCTGTAGGAAACACTGAGGCAAAAGACACAAGGGCTTCTGCTTTGGTGTCAGGTATGTTTTAAATACATGGGTATTGGGGGATGTCTCGAGGGCAGTGCTGCGTGTGGACCTCAGTGTGCACGGGCTCCTTAGGAGTCTCCCAGCAGCGAGACAGCTGTGGATCCCCTCCAGGTGCATGGGCGGCTCACAGGGCAAGGACTCTGATGGTTTTGGCTTCCACCTCCTGTACAGTGGCCAGTGCTGTAAGGTCGTTGGTCCCACAGGTAAACCTGTGAAAGAGCCATGTCTGGGGCCCCAGGGAGTTGGCTTCAACACCGCACCTGGCAGTCCTGCCTCCCCAAAGCAAGGCAGGCGTCCGGAGATTCCCGGTGCTTGCTCTGTGACTCTCAAGTCACTTTAGCACTTGACCCCTGACTGCCTGGTCCTTGAAGGCCTGGGCTTCCTAAGATGTATACTGTCTGCTCCAGAGCTGTGGCTGTGGCTGTGACTGTCCGGAAAACCACGGCTTTGAAGGACTGCAGAGCTTGCCTTTGGGGCTGTTCTGCCTAAGGCCTTCCATTGTTTTCAGACATAAATGAAACTGTTAATCCTCTGACATTTACCTTTCCCTCTCAGCCTGCAGCTCTGTGAAGGTCAGACTGTGAGAAGCCACCCCTCTAGCGCTCTGTCTCCTAATAGAGCCAGCCTGGCCTCATTTCCTGTTTGGTGAGGCTTTCTAGGAGCACCTGGCTTAGCTCTCACAGGAGGAGGGGAGGACGAGGAGGCCAGGCCTCATGCGCACAGCGCCAGCCTCCTGTGAGAGTGGGCTGGGTCTCCTTTCCTTTCCCAGGCCCTTCCTGGGGCGATTTCTGTGCCTGCCTCCTGAGGCAGGGCCTGTGCTCTGAGCTGCGGCTTTCGGAGAGCTCTGCGGGGCTTCGTGGCAGGAATGTAGGGTCGAAAGGACAGGCTTTGGAACTCCCTGGCCAGACACGAGCTCTGCCATTTACACGCTGGGCGACCTCAGTTGAGCAAATTTCTTAACCTCTCTGGGCTTCAGGAAAAGGGCCAGTAATCCTTCATGTACACACTTAAGAGAGTGCCCGGCATATTAGAAGGGCTTCATAAATGTTTGCTTTCAAGGCAGCCCTTCCCAGGGATCTTTTAAGGGGCACTTGAATTTTCACTAAGGAGAAGGAAGCCCAGACTAATCCTTAGCTATCCACAAGGCAGTGACAGTTAAGACAGGATGGTCAGCACATGTGGATGACGCCAGCGGGGGCTGCAGAGGCCTCACGGCTGGAGCCAAATGGAAGACTGGAAAGCATGAAGGAATGACGGGAGTAAGATGAGGCATTGCAGTGCAAGCGCCACCCACAGCACCGACTGACGGCACCTGCCCTGCTCCTGGCAGTGTGATCTCCACAGCTTTTGCCAGCACTGGGAGAGCTTATCCCCAAGAGGGGCCTCCCCAAACCAGGCCGGACACGGCCACCAGCACACCCTTCTGACAGGAAATACATCCGGGGTGGAGGGGGCTGGGCAGCTGAAATCCCAGAGTTGTAATGGCCCTTGCCCTCGCAAGTTACTTTACACAAACCCACTGTCCCTGGCCTTTCCAGCTGTGGCCTTATCTCACTTTCCTATTGGAGAAACTGGAGAAAGAACCACGGGTCACCCAGCCCATTCCTCCCTGGACTTTCTGGCACTTTCTTCCCACAGTCCTTCTGCTAGGATTCTCCTCAGCCTCATTTCCAGGCAACTGAGTTACATCTTGTACTTGGGGAGATTGTTCTCTTCACAGTTCTGCCATGAAACCCGAGAATCCACCCCCGGCCAGGCAGATGCTCTCTCCCTGGCGACCCTCTCCACCTCTTCCCTCATTTGCAGTGAGAGACGTCAGCATTTTGTCCTCCACCCCAACTGGCCTCTTTAGAAGCAGTCCTCCAGAAGCATCCATCCCGGGTGTTAGGGAAAGATGTTCTTTTGTCCAGAGCTGCTGCTACTGAGGCCCAGGCCTCTCCATGTTGGGCAGTTTTAGAAGGAAATGCTGTTCAGAAACCAGAGTCAGTCCCCTTGTGTATGGCTGTGTGACTTTGGCCAGGGTCACTCACCCCAAGGAGACTTCCCTAGAAATCACAGTATTTTTTTTTTTTTTTTTTTTTTGAGGCAGAGTCTTACTCTGTGGCCCAGGCTGGAGTGCAGTGGCCGGATCTCAGCTCACCGCAAGCTCTGCCTCCCGGGTTCACACCATTCTCCTGCCTCAGCCTCCCGAGTAGCTGGGACTACAGGCGCCCGCCACCTCGCCCGGCTAGTTTTTTGTATTTTTTTAGTAGAGACGGGGTTTCACAGGGTTAGCCAGGATGGTCTCGATCTCCTGACCTCGTGATCCGCCCATCTTGGCCTCCCAAAGTGCTGGGATTACAGGCTTGAGCCACCGCGCCTGGCCGAAATCACAGTATTAATCAGGATTGGCAGAACATCTCAACATGGGCCTCCTCCTGACTGGGGGCAGCATTGCTCTCCATTACTCCATTACTCTCCATTTGGTACACTGTTGTCCAGGTTTCTAGGTGTGTTCCATGTTGTCCTTTGTGGAAGGTTAAACTCCCCAGATCCTGCACACCTTCTCCCCTGTCCTTATTAGCAGTAAGAGCCCAACCCTGAGTCCCAACAAGTTGCACCTGGAAGTGCCGTCTGCGCTCGGCTGTTCCCTGGGATTAACAACCATGTGGCCCAGCTGTCACAGTCAGGTGCTGCTGAGGGCCTGGCACCTAACTGGGACCCAGTTTTTTAAATCAAACCAGATTTTAATGACAATTTCTACCCACTCTACTAAATTTGGGATCCTAGGCAAGTTGGTTGTAACTGCACTGAGCCTTAGTTTCATCATCTATAAATGGGAAGAATGCACATCTCCATGGGTTTATTTTGCAGGAAACAGTAACATGTTTGGCTTAAAGTCATAGTTATGATTAAAATAGCTCTTCTAATGCCTTCCCTTTGTCAGGATTTGATCTGGCGTGGCCCAGAGGCTCCTGAGCCCTCCCTGTAAGCTTGAGGAGCACTTAGGACACAGGGACTCCTGACCAGGACCCCGATAAGAGAAACCTAAGGGCCCGGGCTTTTTACTTTGGTAAAGAAGAGAAGCACTGGAGCCGAGGCGAGAATGGTCCGTGGCTGTGGCGTATACCGAGACGAGGCTCTCTGGTTGGGTCAACTGGCTGTGCACCCAAGGTTTTTGTCTTCCTTCTATAGGCATAGGTACCTGGATGCCATCTGGAAAGTATGTGAACTCTAACTGCTTTGGAAACAAAACCAGGGCTGCAGAGAAACTTTGGGATTATAAAATGTAGCCTTCCTAAAAGGGGAAAGGGAACTTTTCTGTGAAGAAAACCAATTGTGACAGTAGGGGAAAAGGAAAATCAACTCCAAATGGAATCATGTTTTATTCAGGATTTGTGCTGCCGGTGGGGAAGGCCAGACCCAGCGACAGGATGGGAAAGTGGGGCGCCCCAACTTCAAGCTTTGTGCGTTCTGCCACGAAGTTCTATGCGCTTCACTGAGCTCAGCTCCTGGGGACCTCTAATGGCCCTTGATAGCAAACATAGTTAAAAATTAACAGACTGACAGAATTAAATATGGATGACAAGCAACCACTGTGGACTTAATCTGACACAGGGTGTTACACGCTTGGGTGCCTTTAACCCAAGTGGCATCTCGAGTGAACTTCTGAGATGTCTGGACACATTTCACATGCCTGTTTGGAAGCAGAGCCTAGCTTGTGCTTAGGACAGACAGGAAAAGGGTCTAAGAGCCCAGGAGAGGAAATTCTCCCTGGAGGCTTTTGTTTAATTAAACCCAGCTTTGATCGGGCTTACCAGCATGTACTCAGAGTCCTAGGACCTTGTCCTTGTGGTCTAGACCTTGTCCCTGCCTGGGCTCGGACCTCAGTAGCACCTGCCATCATGACTGGAAGATCCTGCAAGAGCACAAGGCCAGCGGGGAGCATGGCCTTCTCCAGCCAGGACTTTCTTGCTCACCTCTTTCCAGCTGTTGAGGCAGGTGAGATGGCAGCCTTAGCCAAGGACCAAGTCATATAAATCTTGACATTCTGCCTAGATCATAGCGACTTAATTGCCCTAGGCAAGGAGTATTAGGTGCCAGACAGGTAATGAAGAATGCTGATGGCATTTTCATGCCTCTGAGTCTGCTGAGAAAGAGTATAGGCTGCCGATTCTGGGGGGCTGGGAGAGGAGGAGTGGTTCCTTTACAAGAGGGCCTCATTTCACGCAGCAGCGAAATTCCTAAAAAGTGTTCTTCCAGTTTTGGTGAGTGCTTTATTAGAAATGGAGGTGAGGGTTGCTATTTAAAAGAATCTTGCAGTCAGCACTGTGAGGTAAGGAAGACAATCTTTTTGTATTGCACATCATCCCTCCAGCCTGGTCGATGAGTTTGGAGTTTGTTGGACCAGCTTATGCTGGGCTTGGCGGCCTCTCTTCGCCTGGCGTTCTCTGACAGAGCTTGCTGTCATGGCCTAGCGTGCTTTATTTGGTGGTGCCACCCAAAAGTGGGTCCTGAGGTCTGGAGTGGGCGGAGCGGAGTTGATGGCAGTCAGTCACTGTGTGAGTGGTTCCCTGCAGTTGCTCCGCATTGGGAATGAGCCCTCCAGGGGACTTCAGGGCTCCATTCTGGGGAGAGTCATGGAAACCTGCCTGAGAATATCCATGCCTTCAAAACATTAACCCATTAGTTTGATATAACATTCCTGTTGTTTACATAAAACAGCTTGTTTAAGCTACTGTGGGTTTTGTTTTGTTTTGTTTTGTTTTGTCTTTTGTTGAGATGGAGTCTCGCTTTGTGGCCAGGCTGGAGTGCAGTGGCGTGATCTCAGCTCACTGCAACCTCCACCTCCCAGGTTCACGCAATCCTCCTGCCCCAGCCTCCCGAGTAGCTGGGACTACAGGCGAGCACCACCATGCCCAGCTAATTTTTTGTATTTTTAGTAGAGACGGGTTTTCACTATGTTAGCCAGGATGGTCTCTATCTCTTGACCTCATGATCTGCCCGCCTCGGCCTCCCAAAGTGCTGGGTTTATAGGCGTGAGCCAGTGCACCCTGCCCGAGCTACTGTCATTAACTATTTTGTTCAAAGAGGGATAGCTGACTTCTGAATGTGGTGCAAGGGAAACCTGCATTCAGGTACAGCACCTGCGCTAGGGAAGGTAAGAGAAAATCTCTAGCTGCTCCATGTGAATGAGACATCAGAGCACTAGCTGGTTTGGCGGTCTGTCTTCCAGCTCAGAGCATGCAGATGGCACAGCCCAGCCTCTTAGATCCGCCAAATGCTACCACTGCAAGGGGCCTTCCAGACAAGCATTTCTCAACACCCACAGGGATGCACAGCTGTTCCATAATCTGGAGATCCTGCAGTGGGATAAACTTGGGCAGCACAGGTCTAGATCAAGTCAAACCGGTTTCTTTATGGAACTTCTCGGAGCCCTTACTGTGCCGATATGTATCAAGAAACGGCTGAAGGGACCAAACTGTGCGTTTCTCTCTCATGTCCTTGACATTAGAGCATTTCTAGACCAGTGTTCATCCAGCCATACTTTTTGAAACTTTAAGAGCAGCATCTGTCAGGCTTGAGCATGTACCTGGTGATCACCTGGAGGGCTGGTTACAGTGCTGTTTGGATGCCCCTCCCAGAGTTTTGGCATTTCTGACAAGTTCCCAGGTGATGTCGATGGTCCAGGAACCTGAGAACCACTGTCTAGGTTTACCCCTTCATTCCCCAGAGAAGAAAACAGTCAAACCAGAGAGTGTTTACTTTCAGTAGTGACTATTAATTGAGCCAGTCACCTGCTAAGCACTTCTTGTGACTTCTTCTAAGGGCAGGTATGATAGTGGGATTCAGCCCCTAGAAAGGGCACAGTGCAGTGGAAATCATTACTGTAGTGTTAGGGTTTTACCCTGTGCCAGTCACTCACCGCTGCAGAAGGGCTGCTGCTTCAGGCAGGGCATCCTCCCGAGACTAGTCAAGGTCTTCCTGTCCTTGGCATCAGTATTAGGAACATAAATTCTGTCTGTATTTAATCCTCTGGCCTTTCATTTTCTCATCTATAAATGGGAAAGGATGGAAATTATTTTTATGGGTGGCTGCCGCTTTCTCTAGCATTCCATTTGGGTTTTACCCTGAGCTGCTGCTTTTCCTGGGTGTCTTGGTGCTCTCCTGTTGTCCAGTCCGTCACCATGCTAAGTGTTGGAGACTTACAGTGTTAGCCATGCAGGGGCACTGCATTTTCAGAGCATTCCTGAAGAAGAGTGATGGTAGAATCCCAAACAGTGTGACCCTGGGTAGTGAACTCTAACATAGTAACAACTGTTATCACTATTGTTAAATTCTAGTGGAGAAGATTCCCAGGGTCGTCCATGTTGCCTTAGATGTCACAGGCCGTGTGAAGTGCTTAGCGCAGTCTCTGGCACAGACTAAGTATCAGGGTCAGTTTGGTTAAGTATATTGTGTTAAAGTTTCTCACAGGGTCTTGAGAAGCCCCTGGAATTGTGTGCAAGACTGAGTGTGCACATTTGAGTGAGAACTATGGGGGAAGAGAGAAAGGATGTGTGTGCGCGCGCGCGTGTGTGTGTACACATATGTTTTCTATACATGGCATGAAGAAATGTCAGGGGCCACTGCCTTGCATGGAAGGCCAGCCCTTGTTACATTATTCTAATGAGGAGCCCTAAACTAGCCTGCTGAACTGTTTGGAGAGGACCTTGACGCAGGCAGTCTGGAGGGAACTGTAGGTTTTCCCCTGTTAAGAACTGTAAAGCAGCCCTTATGGGATGGGCAGGAATGACCTGGGGCCAAAAGCCGAGCAGAACAAGCAGCCCGAATGGGGCTAAGAAAGAACCCTCTCCTCATTACCCCCACACAGTGATTAGCGCAGAGCAGCTTGTTCCCACCACCCGGGCCGGCTGCCCGAACTCTGCTGTGCACCATGAGCCCTGCGGCTCTGCCTGGCTGCGGTGCAGGAACCTGGATGAGCCGCTCAGACTTGGCCTGGGGGGCACTGCCCTCTGCTGGAAGCTGGGCGCAGCGCAGCCTCTCAGGCTGGAAGAGGAGGCGGCCGTGGGTGTCTGTGGATGCGGTGAGAAGAGCCCCCCACTTGGCAAGCACGTAGTGTCCTAGCCTGAGACACAAGAGCAATGAATTCAGGGGTCTGTGTGTCCGCCACCCGCCACCACATCCACTCTGAGGAGCAGCCACCTATTGCATCGCTGGCGTCCTCACTCCTCAGCTGAGCACAGCCCCCCTGGACCCCACAGCTCGGAACCCACCTTCATGTCACTCTGGAGTGCGCCTCGACCAGGCCGACTAGAGCCTGACGACGGGCTGCTCGCTCGTCCCCAACCCCGCAGGCACCTGTGCGAGTGAGAACGTGAGGGCTGTGTGCGAGAGCTGGTCAGAGAGGCTGGGGCCGGGCTTCCTTCTCGCAGTCACCTGCACCGAAAGCAGAACCATGCCATCCACTGTGCGGCTCTCCTCCCCGGGCAGCCCTCCCCTTCCTCTGTCTCCTGTGAAACACCGTCGTGTCTTGGCCTCGTCGGGGCTCAGTGCCCCAACCCACACCCAGGCCGCACCAGTCGCACCACTGCGCTCCACACTGACCCAGTGCACACAGACCCATCACCCTCTACTGTGTGTTTAGGTGTCCAGCCCCCCACCTGCCATGGGGGCTCTGTGTCCCTGCCCCATCCTTTCCCACCTGTCTCAGGAAGGCAGCTCCAACTCTGCTCTTTGCTTAGTGAGCAAGTGGATTCAGATGCACCAGGCCGTGAGCCGTGGGTAGGTATGAGTTCTTTCTTCTCCCCACCTCTGCTCTCCTTCTCATTCCCTGGACCCTTCTGTCCCCCTCCCTGCCCGTCCCTACCTCACTCCCATCTTCCCCACTATTGCCCTCCTTTTGTTCTGAACACACTTCTAATTTCCCAGTGTGTGTTCTCCAGCCTCCCTGCATGGGAAGTTTCTGACCCTTGTCCCTGTAATTGCAATGAGTGCTGGGAGTGACCCCGGCCCTGCCTTAAATGAGCTTTGGTACCAGCTGGTGGCCCTGAGGACAGCAACTTTGCCTTTCCCTGATACTGAGGAGCCTGCTCGTGCTGGTCATCTGATCTCTGGTCATATCTGGCATGGTCGCCAGAGGAGACCCAATGCACAGGCGGCCTGAGGGAGTCGTGCAGGCAGAAGCACCATTGTGTCCTAAGCCTGCATTTCCTGACTCAGTGAGGCCAGTGAGGAAAGAACCGCTCATGAGGAGGCCCGTGGGGAAAAGACTCTCAGGCCTTCTTGTGCTTGGACCAGGGGCAAGGTCAGGGTGCTGTCGGATTTCTCTAGGACCCAATTTCTAGACATCCCTGCTTTTAGAATCAAGTCGGGATCTCATGGGACCTCATCCTGGATTCTGACCCCACTGGGCCCTGTGACCCAGGTCACTGAGAATCCCCAGACCTCAGTTGGTGTCCACACCTGTAAAACAAGATGAGGCAGGAGCTTTCCACCAGTCCCTTCAGAGCCCTGCGTTGTGCAGCACTGCTTCCCAGACCGCCCTGCACCTCCCTTTCAGCCAGAATGGCTCCTGCTTCATCGTTAAGCTTTGGAGATCTGAGTAAGTCCTCCTCTGCCACCCTGCAGGAGGGCACCACCTCACCTGGCCCCGCAGGCCTCGCCTTCTCCACTCCAGCCGTGCTTCTGGGCCGCTCATGGTGGTCATGGGGCGACCATGCCGCCTCCGTGTGAAAGGAAGAGCGGTGACAGGCGGGCATCTCCTTCCTGTGTCCGAAACTGACATGGCCGGTGATGGGTGCTGTTAAGGACTAAGTGCGCTTTCCCTTTTGGTTTTTGTTTTGTTCCGTTTTTTTTTTTTTTTTTGAGATGAAATCTTGCTCTGTTCCCAAACTGGAGTGCAGTGGCGCGATCTCAGCTCACCGCAACCTCCGCCCTCCGGGTTCAAGCGATTCTCCTGCCTCAGCATCCCAAGTAGCTGGGATTACAGGCATGCGCCACCACGCCCAGCTAATTTTGTATTTTTAGTAGAGATGGGGATTCTCCATGTTGATCGGGCTGCTTTCGAACTCCTGACCTCAGGTGATCCGCCCGCCTTGGCCTCCCAAAGTGCTGGGATTACAGGTGTGAGCCAGTACGCCCAGCCATTTTTTTTCCCCCTCCATATTTTCCTTGGCATAGGACCTGGAATATGTTGCCAGATGGACAAAGTGTTGCTCAATCCACCTGTGTTTGCGTCTGGCCTTCCACTTTGGAAAGCTAATGGAAGAGACAGGGCTGCTGGTCCCACCTGGGAGGCTACTTGCTAAAGGCTGTAGGCCCATCTCCTTAGCAGGGTGAGCAGAGTGCCTGGGGTACCAGACACCCACAGTGCCAAGAAGCTGGAACCCTTTTTCTAAAAGAACAGGAACAGAATCGCAAAGAAGTCCTGGCCAGCCACTGGTGTGCATGGGGTCATGAACTGCCCCTTCCTTCCGAAAGCAGCTGTTTCCATACTCTGCTTAGAAAGCCCTTAGATAGCCTTTCACCAGCCTAGGCCCAGGAAAAGGAGTTCGCTGTGCCGGATGTTAGCCTCAAAATGGCTGCTAACCTTTAAAAGGAGGATGAGAGCAGAGGAGTTGGTGGAACCTCGGGCGCTTCTCGAGGTGGGTGCTTTCCTTGGAGAGCTTGCCCGTGTGTTCATAAGGGTGTGTGGAACGCCTCTCAGGACACTGCTCTGATGCTTTTCAGCCCCTTGGGGAAGAGACCCTCACAGGCTAGTGTGAGTGGGTACCATCTTGGAACCGTGGGGCAGTGGCAGCCAAGCAGGACCCTCCGTGAGAATGGGGATATGCTGGGGAGCCCTGGCTCACGGCCTTCTCTCCACATGTCTTTTCAGATGCGCTGGCTCCCTCCCTCCGAGGCTACTTCTCAGGGCTGGAAGTCCCGTCAGTTCTGCTGAATACTATGTAAGTACTTGGTTTCCTGTGGAATGTGTGAAGCCCCTAGTACGCATCCGTACATGGTGGATGTGCCATGAATGCAGCTCTCCTCCTTTCTCTGCACCCGACACCTATGTACCTCCTTTGTCCATCTTTGTTAAACTCACTTGAACTACGTAGCGGTGCATCTTTTCCGAGAGGAAGTTTTCACCTAGGTATGGGTGCTAGTCTGTTTGAGTCTAACTTACGAAACCAGTACCTGGCCTCCCCACTTAGAAATAAGCAGCCAGTGCTAGTGTCTGTGGAACAGCTGTCAGAACGTTTTATTACGTGGTTGTAGTTCACCTGCTGCCAGCATTAAACCAAAACCTTTATCTACAGGAGGAGTCATCCACTCGTTTACACAGTAGTTGATTATGGGAGATTTAGTAGAATGAGTTTCCCTGCATTACCTCATGTCCAAAATTCTCATCATTCTAAAGTACCTCGTTTTCCTACCAAAGGTGCAGTGCACAGTTCCAGCAGGCTTTCCTTTAAGGTTTTCATCATGAAGGAAGCGGTATCCTAAATGGGCATTTTTGTGCCATTTTAGGCTTAACTTTGCTTCAGAGAACTACCAAATGCCTTTTCTCCATGTCTACAGAATACCAAATGCCTTCGGTAATTCAGAAATTCTGAATTTCTGTGAAGTACAAGGCACTGTTCTTCTAAACTCTAATTTAGTATGTGAATTTGGAGAGTCTAATACTTAGAGTTAAGTTTTTACAATGTTATAGTTCCACCATCAGCCTTCTCTTGGTTTACATAGTTCCTTCACGAAATAGGAAGGAAAATGAGAAGAGGAAGGGGCTGATCCTCGTCCTGTTAGAAATGCTAAAGAGATCATGGCAAACCTGTGTACCTGATTTTACAATAGCGTCATGGGTCTTTCCTTGGAGACCTTCTATTCTAAGATAAAAATAATTCGAAACTAGCGTTCCTTTTCTTTTTCCACCTTAATACTGAGTCCATGTGCCTTTGTTAGATCATTTGAAGCCATTTAGATAGACTCTTCTGGAGAGGCATTCTGTGGAAAGAACAGGCCCCTGGTCAACTTAGATTACACTTACGTGGAGAAATGTTTCAGACCTCTCACTACAGCTGGCCTTGCGCAGGTCAGTGCCCTGTCAGTGAAGAAGAAAGAAAGCATTGAATAAGATTTTTAAAAAGTGCTAGGGTTTATTTTATACAGGCAAGTCGCCCTGTTGACCTGAAGTCTCGGTTGGTGGGTCAGGTCACCTTCAAGATCTGGGGGGACTGCTGTTTGAAGTTCTCATCACACAGGAGGCCGGCCCTTTTGGATGAGCTCCGGTCCGAGTCAGAAGACCCCTTCTGTGTTCGCAAAGGAGAGGTCTCAGCAGACAGTAGAGAGATGAGTAATGGGCATGAGAGTGTCGGAAGCTTACAGACGATTCTCAGAGCAGCCAGTCATAGCCCAGCAGCCACCAGGCCATTCACGGCTCTTTCTCTGATGGTAGGGATAGGAAAGTTTAGAGAGAGCGCTCTGTGCTTCAGGACATCAGCATCAGTAAGCTAAAATTGTGTCTACTCTTCCTCTAACCCAACATATTTCATATTTTAACCCAAATACTTCATATTCAAGCGTAGCCAAATAATAATAGTTCTCAGGGGTGATCGCAGGTGAAGTACACAGATCCTTCCAAGGTCAGTGAAACAAATTTCTTTACCCAAAGATTCTCGGAGCCTTTATTACCATATGAACATCATGAATATTTAAGAGGAGGGGCTCTGGTACACAGTGTTCCTCAAGCTTATTTGAAACCAGGTCATCCTTTTTTCACGGAATCTTGGGAGACTAATGTTTCATGCTTGGGGGAACCATATCCTAACCTCTTAGCCAGAAACGAAACCAGAGGCTCCCACATATAGAGATCCTTGGATGAGTATTCATGTGTGATACTGCACATTAATCTGTGATGATATTTAAAAACCCAGACAATGTACTAGCTGCTTTTCTTGTAGCTACTTTTGTTTGTCCTTTATTTTGAAATTACATGTCGTGTGTGTGTGCGCAAAAGTACCCTTTTTAAATGGTAGTGTTAGGAAATGGTAATTGTCTCTTAAATGTCCAATGTCCTTTATTAGTTAACATTTCGTGATAGATAAAATGTTATTTTAAAATACTTGTGAATTCTAAAAGTTTGCTTTTTGAGAGAGACTTTTTTTTGCTCCAGGGAATACCATTTTTAAGCTATAAGACTATATTTTAGATATAGTCTAGGGTCTATGAAGTCCAGAATTTTGTAAGTCCTTGTTTCGTCTTTGTGTACCCATAATTAACTTTTAAGTACAGATCCCAAAGCCTTACTTATTTGGTTGCATAGGAACCTCTCTGTTACCATGCTGCCCAGCAGCCTTACAACTCCAGACGGCACTGTTCACACGGACCCTGCTGAGAGCACCTCCCTCTTCCATAACAGTGTGTGGAGCTCTCCATTGTCAGGCTGGTAGGGTGTTCAACTGGAGGTGTCTAGGATGAGGTAACTGGAAATTCTGAAGCACACAAGAGAGGGCATGGCTTGAAACATTGACCTGGCCCTCGGCATAAACTGACTGTTGAGGAAGTTCATGAAACCGGAAGAGAGGCCACTTGCCGAGCACATCTGAGAGCCAAGAGTCAACAGAGAAAGAGCAGCCCCCAGAGAGTGGAGAGGGAGCTGGAGGAGCAGGGGCGCCAGCCACTTCTGTCAGATGCTCTAGGAAAATCAAACGTGGTGAGAGAAGACCTTCGACTTGGTGATTTCAGTTGGTAGAGAAGTTGGCAAAGGATGCTGGCCTGGGACCTAAGGAAGGGCTTTTTTCCCCTTAAGAATTTATGTAGGCCACAGAGAAGACATCCATTGTGAAGCAGTTGCGTGGGTTCCAGTGTCAGAGATCCTGGGCTTCATTTGTATCTGCTCACCTAATTTTTTTCCAAATCATTTCTCACAGACCCTTCAGCAATGGCTACTAGAAGGATGAACAATTGCCCTCCTTTGGAAGTACGGCTTATAAAAGCCCTGTGAGATCGGAATAAGAATATGTAATGGGCCAGGCGCAGTGCTTCACGCCTGTCATCCCAGTACTTTGGGAGGCTGAGGCAGGTGGATCACTTGATGCCAGAAGTTTGAGACCAGCCCAGCCAACAAGGTGAAACCCCGTCTCTACTAAAAATACAAAAATTAGCCAGGAATGGTGGTGGGCGCCTGTAATCTCAGCTACTAGGGAGGCTGAGGCAGGAGAATCACTTGAACCTGGGAAATGGAGGTCGCAGTGAGCCAAGATCATGCCACTGCACTCTGGCCTGGGCAACAGAGCAAGACTGTCTCCAAAAAAAAAAAAAAAAAGAAAAAGAAACATATAATGTCTCTCGTGGATGAATCATTTGTTTTGAGCTAAGCTTGGGCCATGGGCCAGACTTCCTCAGAGCCTGTGGGGAGCAGGTGAGGAAGGAGTATGGATAATGGCGCCCATTATTCCTGCCCGCGGGAGAGTCCAGTCTCCCAGCCCATCTAAAGTTAGACCAGCTCAGTGCAGATCTATTATTTCAGCTCCTTCTAGTCTCTTGGATCAAGTCCTTTCCAAGATGCCCTATAATCCAAGCTGTGTAATCTTAGGCAAAAGTAAATTAGAATTGGAAACAGTGGTGCTGATGAGCTAATATAAACATTTTAAAACTATAACAAGTCTGTCAAAAAGGCCAAATGAAAGGCACATACCATTCATTGGCAGAGGCTCACATGGCTGTCTCCATTCAGCGGACAGGGCTTTCTTCCCCAGCTCGTTTTCCAGGCATGGAAAGAACAGAAGACGAGCAGGAGTTGCCGTCCTTCCAAATCCTCAAAGGCCAGGGCCTGCACTCCCAGAGGCCCTTCAAGGATTTTTCATTTATCTACTTGGACTTCTTAGTGCTAAAGAGAAATCAGTGACTAGATTAGAAATGTAGGCCGGGCGCGGTGGCTCAAGCCTGTAATCCCAGCACTTTGGGAGGCCGAGACGGGCGGATCACGAGGTCAGGAGATCGAGACCATCCTGGCTAACACGGTGAAACCCCGTCTCTACTAAAAAATACAAAAAATTAGCCGGGCGAGATGGCGGGCGCCTGTAGTCCCAGCTACTCGGGAGGCTGAGGCAGGAGAATGGCGTGAACCCGGGAGGCGGAGCTTGTAGTGAGCTGAGATCCGGCCACTGCACTCCAGCCTGGGCGACAGAGCGAGACTCCGTCTCAAAAAAAAAAAAAAAAAAAAAAAAAGAAAGAAATGTAAATAAGCACTTTATTCTCTAGACAAACATGTGTTGTGTCTGCTGTGTGCAAGATAGGAAAATGAAAAAACAGGCCTGTGCGCCTCAGGAGCTTAAGTTCTAATGGCAGAGAACTGTGGACACATGTACAAGAGAGGGAGTTACTGCACACGATCCAGCAAGACCAGCCTGCTGTGAGGACAGCCAAGGTGAGAGCATGTACAGGCCATGTGCATGCTGTCGCTGTGGCATAAGCAAGGCCATCAGGAGAGGGGTGGTCAGAAGGGGACAGGGTGTTACTGGTGTTTTAATTTGCTCCGCCTCTTGCTGTCAGGATGGTGTTGAGTCTGGCCACAGGCTATGTCTGCATCACTGGAGTTTTGCTGATGGTCCAGCCATGTGCCAGAGAGCCCAGAATACAGAATCACCATTGAAAATAGTCGGTTTCCCAGATACAGTGAGAACAGGAGAGCATGAGCAATGTTGCTGTCACTCCTTACGTGCAGTCAGAGCGAGGCAGCTTTCCTTGAAGGATATTCAAATAAGAGTTGAACTGTTCATGAAAGGGAAGAACCAGCGTTGGGGAGCCAAATGGGATGTAGGGGGAGGTCTTCTTTCAGGACTCTTGAAATTTTCCTGGCCATGGACCAGGACCAGAGCCCAGAAATTATAAGCACGTGTTGTTACAGCCTCCCCAAATTGGAGAAGGAAATGGCAAGAGAGAACAGAGAACACAGTGGAATTTGGAGCTGTTTTAACCTTCTCTTCCGTTTTGGGTGGAACGGCCTTGCCTGTCTTTGGCCGTGAGCTTGGAGTCATCCTCAGTGGAGCCCCAGGTGCTGGTGCCCAGGCGGAGCTTAGAGCTTAACAAGGAGGAAAGGCACTGGGGCTCCAGAGGCCCAGACAGCTGCGGTGGCTCCTGCTGTCACCCTGGCCTCCCCTTAGAAGAAAGCCTCGTGTCCATGTCACGCTGTCACATTGCGGTGCACCCAGCAACCAGTATGAGGCTGTGAGGTCTGCACATCACACCTAAGGCTACTAACGCCATAAGTGTCCGTCATACTTAAGGCTAATACAGTGAGCAGCTGCAGTGTCTCAGGGAGGAGATGGGTAATAGGTAATCAAATAGACATAATAGTTTGGGTGGTGATAGTATTCAGGAAATAAATAGTAAGGCCAGTAAGCAGCTTAGTGCTGTGTGGTGGGGCCGGCACTTCTGGTGCCTTCTGCTTCAAGGTAGCAGAGCAGTCAAGGTCCGCCTGAGAAGGTAACATCTCAGCAAAGACCTAGAACTTCACCAGCTTTATACGGGGTTTCTTTGTCAGAACACACTCCTTTAGTGAGGTCTGGAAAATATTTAACTCCTGTAATCTTAAAGTAAATGGACTGGAAGTGCGGCAGGCTTGGCTCCCATGCGGCACTAAGGAATCACTGGGAGAGCGCGGGGCCCTCAGAGACCTTTCTCCACTTTCCCAGTGAGGAGACGCAAGCCTGGTTCTGCGATTCCTTCCAGCCCTGGGGTCTGTTACAGTTCCCATCTGAGTTCTACAGTTGGGGTAGCCTGAAGACCCCCCATGCTGCCAGTCCTGTGGACGCGGTGGGTGCCCCTCCAGCCACCACTGTCCTCTGGACTGTGCCACATCACAAGCACCAAGCGCCTCTGCAAACCACGTGACAACCAAACGCAATGAAAGTTGCAGCTCCGCCAACCTGCTCCTGCCCATTGTCTGTTTTCTGTGGATCTGTCTGGAGTCCTTGGAGACTCCTGAGCATGTGCATCAGCAGAGCTGCCTGACTCTTCCCTGGAAGAAGTTCAAAGAGGGCAGCCACATGCTCAGACCAGGCCATGGGGCCCGGGGGCTCGACGACTCCTGAGAGCAATTCCTGGCTGGACTCTGGCTCATGTCACTGCCCCACTCCAGGGAACCCCGGGGGTGCAGACAAGTGTTGTTGGGGTCCCAGGAGCAGGTTATCCCCTATGCTCCTGGGGACATGGAGGAGAGGGAGGGTCCCAAGATCCCAGTGCTTGTAGGAGTCGCACTGATTAGCTGAAGCCCAGAGACTTCTTAATCATCCTAAAAATGCAGCCTCCCGGGAAGCGTGGCATGGCTCTGCAGCTCTGGGTGGCTCGTGCTCTCCCTCCCGTGTGGACGGGGGCTGGAGACGTTGGGTGAGCTGATAGGTTTCATGTGCAAAGATAATTATTTTCCTGTTCTCATAACCCAACTTTTACTAGGAAACTAGAATCACATCTAATGTTGTATAGTGAAGCTCTGGGGAAAATATTTTCTTCCTTAAATCGGAGGAGAGAGATGTCCTAGGGAGGTAGTCTTCAGGCTCACCCTTGATTCCAGAGCTGGGTTTCAGCACAGGCAGTCCCCTCCCCCTGAAGAGTCCTGGTGGGGCCACTCGGAGGTGCCAGCTGAGCCAGTGCCACCTTTCTGGGGAACCCGGACAGTATGCAGCAGCGCGTTATGCGCTCCAGTTCTCAACGCCTCGCATACTGGACACGGTCTGTCTGCAGTAAGGGAGATCTGAGAAACGCTAGTGGGAAATAGACCGCTGGTGTCCACATGCAGGGAATTGGGCTTCCTTCCCTGGCACCAGAATCCTTGCTGTAACCAGCTGGCTCGGGGACAGCTGTACCTGCAGGAGGAATATTAGAAACCGATTCTTTGCTGGGTCTTTGCACCTTCGTATTTCAAAATTCTTAGACCCTAGGGAGTAGCCAGATGGGTTCACAAATGTGCATCCTTTTAGTTTTTGTTTTCCAGGAGGTGCTTAGAGCAAAGTTTAGTCCTTGGTGCCTGTGTCAGACAGGGATTTCTTATGGCCTTGGGCTGATCAAAGCTGCTGTGTTTCGAAGCCTCCTGGAGGCAGTTGTTTCTGGATCTTGCTGTGTGGGGGCCTCAGGTCCCAGCCTTTCCTCTGCAGGGCTTTTGGATGGTCCTCGGGGTCTAGGCCACAGCCCTTGGGATGCAACCACAGGGACGTGGGTGCAGAGTTCTGCTTGCTGGGCCCGCAGCCTCCTAGTGCACCCTCAGTGAAGAGTTCACATGCTTTTCTTGGAATGTCCTTCCTCGCTGGCCCCCAGGAGCATCCTCTCACTTGCTCCACCAACTCCTCAGTGTGTTTTCCTGGCTGAGAGCTTTTCATGTTGTATATCCAAGGCCATCCTGCAGCATCCTCTCGTCCTCAGCTCAGCAGCAGAGGCCTTTGATCTCTTTTGTCATTGCCTCTCGGCTCTCTGCCCTCAGAGCAGGCCGGTGTTCAAGACCAAGGCAGCCCCAAGTGGAGTTTACTGTGCACCGTTAACGGGTGATCTTTCTCCATCCCAGGTCCCAGGTGTGTGATGGCGGCTGCAATCTGTCTTGTGGGTATTAATGCAATCTTCAGTGGTGGCCACTGTTCTCTAGCTGTTCTACAAAACTGGAGCATGCTGGTGAGTAACAGAGTCAGGGCTGAACCAGCCCTCAGAGGGGCGGCATGGCCTGGCCGGGGTACGGAGGTGTTGGCCAGTGTGAACACATGGGAACTGTGGGCCTCTGGGGGTGGGGTCAGGCATTCCAGGTGCTCGTGTCCCTCTACCCCGGGTGATTCTGCCCGGAGCTCTTTAACATCTGCTCCAACACGGCCTGCCGAGAGAAGGTCATCCCAGGACAGCAACTAATATATTTTTAAAGCGCATCACCCCAGTATTTGGGTACCATGAACACGTGGCTGTCCAGCAGCACCTGGAGTGAGGGATTCCGCCTAAGGAAATGTTACTGAAATGAAGCTTTTCCCTTTAAGTGTCACCTTTTTTGGGGGAAATTAATCATTTTGTTGGAAATCTGTTTCAGATGTAATGTGTATATCCCCCCATCTTATTAATCCAGTTATACTGAGTATGATCAGCCATTTCTTGATGACTTGGGGACACAGGATAATTACCCTTGGGCATGACTGAATCATAGATTTCTCAGTGAATTTCTCCAGACTGTGGGCCTTTTAGTAGGTCATGATTTTTTGGTGATCTGTCTTTTCAGTCGATATCACCTGTCACTCCTCAGTTCGTCAGCTACTAGCAGGAAATGGAGTCTAAAAAAAAAATCCTCATGTAGCATCCCCAGAGGTGACCTTGCTGCTGGGTCTCTGGAAAGCCTGGCTTAGAGCTGCAGGAACGCCAGGGGCAAGTCTGTGGCGGTTTATGGCTCAGCCTAAATAAAGCAGCAGGCTGCATCCCTCTGAGGGGCCTATAAAAAAAGATGGATCCGAAAGGAACAAGATTCCTGCTACGGACAGAGAACCAAGCAGTTCTGGCCAAGGAGGTTGGACCGCATTTGAGGGGCTTAAGTCACTTCATACTCTGACGGTACCTCTCAGTGCCGACCCAGGAGCAGGCATTATTAGATGTGTGCTCCACTGGGGAGCCTGCCTCCCACCACCCCAGGCAGCTTTCTGATAGGGAGCTGGATCCTGCACTTGGGGCGTTTTTCCCGGGGCGTCTGTTTCTTGCACTAACCCAAGCTTTTTTCACATACGGCAGCCGGGTCTATCCCACTAGGCCCACCACCTTCTAGCGTGTTAGCTGTTCCTTTTGCCATGGCTCTTAACAGTCATCACTCACGCAAACTTTTTTAAAAGACATGATTTTATTCTTCCTCCTGGGGATATTTAAAAGTCAGTTAAGCCACTTACACATTTTTTTCCACTTAACGCAAGTTTTGAATGCTGGTTAGATGTCATGTTTTTTTTTTTTTTTTTTTTTTTGAGATGGAGTCTCGCTCTGTCATCCAGGCTGGAGTGCAGTGGCGCGATCTTGGCTCACTGCAAGCTCCACTTCCTGGGTTCACACCTTCTCCTGCCTCAGCCTCCCATGTAGCTGGGACTACAGGTGCTCGCCACCGCACCCGGCTAATTTTTTGTATTTTTAGTAGAGACGGGGTTTCACCGTGTTAGCCAGGATGGTCTTGATCTCCTGACCTCATGATCTGCCCATCTCGGCCTCCCAAAGTGCTGGAATTACAGGCGTGAGCCACCGCTCCTGGCCGATGTCATGATTTTTAAATGCAGCAAGTCAACCAAAGTGTCAGCAATGCAAGGAGCAGGGGAGCTTTCCTGGCAGGCCATGGAAGGGCCTAGTGACGGAGGGCAGGTCTGGGTCATGGTCCTGGGGCAGCTGAGGGTCAGGTTGCAGATGCCCTGGATGTGCCTGAGAGCGCGGCGGCAGCCAGCGCGGAGGGGCGCCGTGGCCTTCTCAGCACCTTCGCCCCTCCGCGCCTTGTGTTAAGGTGGAGCTCACCATTTCTTGGAGCCTTCCCTGGGATACAGGAGCAAGTTTGGAGGGCGCTTTTCTCTTCCCAAATCTGAGGTCAGACGACACTGCTTATGTGACCTACCCTGGTAGAGCAGAGATGGGCCACTCTCCATGGCCCCAGGGCTGGAGTGGAGCTCCAAACTGCAGAACACTGTGCCCCCAGGGGCTTCAGAGATCGTGAACTTTTTCAATGACATGTTTGAAAATCTCTAATACAAATTTTATCAGTGCCTGATATTTTTGAAGATGATCCTGACAGGTATTAAATGAAAACTGAAGCACTCTTAACTAGGAACCTTTGCCACATGATAGTCCATGTTTGTTTGGAGTTGGGGGGAGAATATTCCTTATCTGACTTGGTAATGAGGAATCGTTGGAAACTCTTGGGAAAGGAATCCTCAGGAATTAGGTCAAGGAGCCACACATAGATGGATCAAGGGAGTCTTTCCTCTGGGAGAACAATCTCCTAAGGCACTGGACCAAGACCCTGACTGGGTGCGAAGAGACGGCAGTAAGGGGCAGGTAGCGAGCATCCTGACCCCAGGCCCATCTGCCCTTGCATTCTGAGTTCTAGCAGAGACCCGAAATGCAGTGCTTTAGAATTGTATAATATTCCTTAAGAGACCAGGAGACATTCTCCAGTGTCTTCAAACTGGGACTGTTCCCACTTACCTGAGATAAGGAGCTTTGCTTCCTGTCTTGACATCCCATCACCTGTATGTCATAGTCGGCCCCTTCCAGGAAGACCCCGCAAGGAGAACCTGCTCCTAATCAGAGCCTTATGCGTTCCCAACCCTGACCCCGCCATCCCTCCGCGGGGCTGTGTTCCGGGATGTCTTTGGATTCTGTTTAAAATGTTCTTAAGACATTCCAAGGTTTGAACTCCGCTCCTAGCTAAACCTCTTCCTTGTTTACAGGGACTGAAATAGCCACATTTTGACCTTCTGTTCAGTCTGGGATCATCTGTGGTAGCGTGACTACATTCCTTTCCCATACGAGGATCTCATTTACACAGCAGTTATGGAAGGGCCAGAAAACTAGACTTGCTCCCGCCCTCCTCCTGACCATGTTCCTTTTCCCTTCAGATTAGCTCTCCTAGGCAGCCATTCCGCCTGCTCAGGGGCCGAGGCATTGGGAAGCCGTGTGGGTCATTACCTAGGAAAGCTGGAGGCGCCACATCCCCCTCATCAGGGCCAGGCCTACCCATGGAGGGCTCAGGGTGCCCCTGGGCTGGTGTGCAGAACCCAAAGTGGATCCCCACCCTTAGTTTCCTGCTCCCAGGCCAGATGTCATCAACCCCCAGGGGCCCGTGTCTCGGTGCCACATGCCATAAATGACCCATCACTTCTGTTTCGTGTGTCCTGCAGTCTAAGTGTTTGGAGGGTTTGCATTTGGGCCACCTGCAAGTGACTGTGTCTGGGGTTTCAGGAGGAGGAGAGGGTCTCAGGAAAATAATGTAAGCTCATCCCTGTGGAAGCCAAAGTGGCCTGGTCAGTGAGAACCCCTGCGAGGAGCTTAGAGGAGGAAGCCCTTAGGCCAGAGAGATCGGAGGCGTGAGTTCTGAAAGACAGTGGGGCCTGTATGTGCTGAGGGGACTAGAACAGAAGAGAACAAGTAAGAAGAGGCACAGCACGCTCTTGCTGAAAGTAGCCCGCGGCCAGGCTTTTGAAGGCCTTGAAGGATGTGTTAGGGATTTGGAAGCCATTGGAAAGATGAGGTGGAGAGTGATTTAGGAATGTTGTCTTGCTGCCTGAAGCAAAGTGGATGAAGATTCAAGGTAGAAGCACACATCCGCACAAGCGGCCCTAAGATGGTGATGGTGGAGTGGAAGGAGCAGATGAGCCGAGGACAGGAGATGAGGTCGGTGTAAAAGGGCAGGGACGGGGCAGGGGTGCACAGGGATGAGTCTGGATTGGGCTGCCTTGAGGGCTGTCTACAGTAAGCATACTTAAGCGGATGTGCTAGAACTATATGAAGAGAGACAGGCAAGTATTAGCTTCCCGTCACAGAGAAGGTCTGGAGTATCCATGGCCCGCTGTGGAAAGCTCTGACTGGCCTGCCCCTGCTCCGCTGGCCGTTACTACTGCTCTCCACTCGTACTGTCGTCCAAAAACTGGGAAGTGAAAAAGGTATATTGGGTCACAGGTCAGATCCAAGTTGGACAGACTTGGTTTGTATAGAAAGGAACATTTACAAGCTCATCCCGTACACTGTTTCAGTGGTCACCTAAATATTCCTATTTCAGGACTTTAAACACATTTTCCTACATCTAACTTGGGACATTGAGATAGGTTATCAGTAATTATCTGTTTTTCTTTATAGCCTCTTTCCACACACAAATAAGCATCTCCCTGTACAAAATTCTAGCATATGCTGAGCTGATTGCCTTCTGCATACACCTTTTCTACAACTTCTCAAACGTGTGAGACATGCTGGTAAGATGGCAGGAAAAGAAGTGACTGAGTAATACAATATAGCTGAGATGTGTTTCAAGAAAACCTCTGGGCCGGGGTCGGGCTCTGTGAGTGGGAGTCAAGGACTTGCCCCGTGTATCTAATCAAGGTGAGACCACTGACACGTGTGTGTGTGTGGTCAGTAAATATGTTATATACACACATCTGCACACTGTCATCTAAGCCATCCGTTCTCCCATCCACAGCATCTCCAGGACGAAGCCATCACAACCAGGGAGGGGTTGACACCTGCCCTCCTAACATGTTTTCTTTCTGTTTCAGGGTTGAAAAAAACCTTTGCCCAGTTTTGATCCCTTCAAGACTTTGCCACAGCCTCTATCACACATCTGTTTTTCTCGAAGAAAAAATATAATAAAAATGTTTTACTCTTTTACACTGTATAATTGTAAGAAATAGCGTGTTATTTGTGAATGCATGGTTTGAAATTTCTGTACAGTTTGGAGATATTTTCAAACAAAACGTAAGAGAAGTCAACAATAAAACCAAGAAAAGTGAGTATTTTTATACCATTTTAAGTATGCTGGGATGGACGATCTTACACTGGGTTGGATCACAGATTTTGTGCTTGACTTTTGAATGCTTGTAATTAAAAAGATCTATTTTTTTCCTCTGAAATAAGTTGCATGTTTGAGGCATGTTTCCAAATATCAAAATTTCCTGAATTGTATTGTGAATATATAGAAATCTGTGCCTGGCCGAAGTCCAGGGTAAATTAGTAGCGTGCTGGTAGGTGTTAGAAACAGAACTGTTATCTGCAGTGTTAGGTCTAGGATCCCAGTTCTAGTAGGACAGCCCTGCAAGACAATCAACCAGAAGCCTCCAGGAGCTTCTACCTATGGCTTATTCACAACTGGGCAAGAAAACATCGTTGGTAAGAACTGCGGAGTGTGCCCTTAGAATGCCCTGGCAGCTCCAGCTGTGACTGTATCAACTGTGTGCCAACTATGAGTTTGTGCAGTTTTATGTTTCCACTCTCCTGTATGTGTAGCCACTCGATGCCTAACCCACCTTCCACAAGCCAGCCCCGCATCCCTTTCCCCCGGTGGAAGTGCAGAGCCTGCCTCACTGGTAAGGGAAAACCTTGGCTTGGGAGGCCAGCCCTGGCCCATGAAGGGGCTGGCTGTGCCCAACCCACTTGGCTGCAGTGGGCAGCTCATGTGTCTATCTCCAAAGTGATGTTTGCAAAACATTGGCTGAACTGAGCTGGTATTCCCAACTCTTGCAGCACTAGGCCAAACCGACCACATCCCATGAGCCCCCAGATGGCGTCTCCTCACTGTGAGACAAGATGCCACACCACACAGGAGACAGAGGCAGTGGGCATTTGGAACCAATTCTGTTCAGACTTCATCAAAGCCAAAGTCAGTCTGGTGTTGTCAGCTGACACATCTCCAGAGTTCATGACAGCTCAACCTCTCCCCTTGTACAGAAGCCATTTGTAAAACCACATTGACCTAAATTCAGCTGCCAAACACAATCACAGTCTTTCCTATTGATCTGCTCAGCTTATGTTGAAAATTTCAATGTCATGATTACATGGTTGGTTTGGGTTTTTGTTTTGTTATTTTCCATTGGAAATAAAGACGTCAAGAAGCTTTTAAAGGTCACCACAAAAAAACCAAGGCTAGGAGTGAGGGGCTCTTTCTTAGCGTTAAATAAGGGGAAAGGGCAGTTAGCTCGGGGACCTGTGATGGATCCACTTTGGTGTTCAAGGACCTGCTTATGCCCTCAGTGCCACTCGGTCTTGGTGAGATGCCTGTGCTCCTCTACGGCAGACAGCTGCTTCTGCACAGTCTCTTCTGCTTTCATAACTGTTTAAAGGTACTTTTCTATTGTCATTTTTTAAAAATAAAGTGTTTATTCCAGCTCTCACACCATTGCTTGACAAATTCTTTTTTAGCAAGACCAACTACATGTATCCCACACTGCAGACAAGAGGCCAGCAGATTTCCTTCCCATTTTCAGGCTTCGGCAGAGCTAAGCATTGGCCATTGAGCTTAGGCACAAAGAGATTAAAGGAGGAAGCAGACACCGGGGAGAGCCAGAGAATAAGCCTGCAAAGGCACGACCACAGCAGCTGGTGAACAACAATGACACCAGAGGCAGAGGGACCTCAAGGGAGGTCCCTCATCTACCTCAGCCTACAAAGCTTGACTCAGGATTTTCTGAGTTACATTAAAATGTCACTTAGGCATTCTGCTGCCTTAAATATATCTTATGCCAAGCATGGTGGCTCACACCTGTAATGCCAACACTGGGAAACTGAGGCAGGAGGCTTGCTTGATCCCAGGAGTTTTGAGACCAGCCTGGATAATGTAGCAAGACCCTGTTTCTACAAACAATTTTAACATTAGCCAGGTGCACTAGGACCTGTGGTCCTAGCTACTCAGGAGACCGAGAAGGACGGACAGCTTGAGCCCAAGAGGTCGAGGCTGCAGTGAGCCATGACTGCTCCACTGCACTCAAGCCTTGGCAGCAGGGCAAGACCCTGTCTCCAAAACCATATTTAAAAATAAAAAATAAAAAAAAAATAAGTGGAAAACCAGGCACCAATTGCCAAGACAATCGTGTTTTATATACACTCTCACCACCTCTTTTTCCCCCAAAAGAAGAAAGCAAAAAAAATAGTGCTTACGTCCAAGCAGTGGCAACAACCACTACTGAGTCTTGCTGGGCACTGAGATGACTCGCAGTTAGGCTCTCACAGCCTGCCTGCAGAGGGGCCCAGCCACCAAATGCAGGCTGTGTCCACTGCCTTCTAACTCACGTAACTAGAAGGCCAAAAGCTTTCCTGGGCCCAGGCTTAGAAGGCCACGCCAGCATGGCTCTCAGGCCGGCCTGATCTGCCTTTGGTCCACCTATGAGCTCCAACTCAGGTGCCAGAGATTGGCCAAACAGCTAAGGAATAGAGGCTAGTGAGCTCTTAAGGGGCTCTGCTGCCTCGGCACTGCCCAGACTCCATCCCAGCCAGTCACTGGCTGAACACAGTCACCTATGATTTTTTACAGGAGGCCTTGGGATGGATGAGCGCTCCAATCTTCCCCATGCTGATGACAGTCATTCATGATGTGCAAGTGACAAGGCTGGATGGCATTTACTAACCTAGTGTGACCTCCAGATACTATTTCCACTCACCAGTCAAATACCAGCTTCATTAGGGTCTGTGCAAAGTTATCTTTTTTGTCACTGTTGAACAGGAATGAATGCAGTATGTCTTTTGGAATCAAGAACTTGGAATAAGAAAAAGGCAGGCTGTTGGCTCTTGCTCCCATGCAAAATGTCCCAATTTGTAGGCTCCAGAAAGATGGTAACTAAGCCCATCTTTTTGTGTGATTACCAAATGAACCCTTCCTTGTTAATGTCGAACTGATGTAACTATAAAAGTGGCATCTGAAATTAAATACCATGCTTTCCATGTCTATAACAAAATGACAAATTAAAGGAATTTGAAAAGAACAGTTCACAAAATGAACATTATACTGCCAATTAATCACACCTGTGCTTCAGACTCACTTGGACCCAGGGCGTGCGTGTGTGTCCGCCTTACTTTCATGGACTAGCTTGCAATTGTTACTGCCCCATCCCTCCCCTGAATTCTGTGTTCCAATAGACAAGAATTCTTGATCTCTGTCAAAGTGACATAAAGAAGTTTTTTTTTTTTTTTTTTTAAAGCGACAGGGTCTCACTATGTTGCCCAGACTGGAGTGCAGTGGCAGATTCATAGCTCACTTGCAGCCTCAAACTTCTGGACTCAAGCCATCCTCCCGCCTCAGCCTCCTGAGTAGCTGGGACTATAGGCACATGCCACCGGTGCCCAACTTCAACTAGTTGCTTCTGAGCACTTTGGGCAAGACATGATGTGTGCTAAGAATATGGACAGGTTCCCAAAAGCACTCTCACCCACCCAGTTGGAAGGTTCTGGCACACAGTTGCTCTCCTCTCCAATTCTTAAACCATTCTCTCCACACCCTCAGGCATAAAACAACTTTACAGCCTGCATAGAAAACCAAAGAATATTCATTACCAGCGAGGTGTTATCTGAAACACTCATCCTCAAAAACTGCCTCTCCTAAAACTCTAACAACTATGATACTGAAAAACTATGTTGTCAGCAATTTGATCAAGAGCCCTAAACTAGGAAATTTCAATTAACTGCCACTGTAAAGCTATGTGTCCCTGCTGCAGAACATCCCAGATGGAACTAATATTAACTCTTGTGTGAACTGGCCTGGTTCTGTAGCTACCCGGTCCTGAGAGGTGCCAGTGCGCTGTGACAACTAGGCCCCTCTGCAACTCTCCAACGAACCTGCCACTTTCCTCTTCCTGACCCTCAGTTCAAACCACATTCATTCCTACTTGGGGGGTGGGGGAGGAGGCAGCTCTTCCTACAAACCATCATAATTTGCTGGTAAATATAAACAAAACAGTGAGGCCTTCCATTCTCCACTGTTCACATACATCTCACCTATGGACGATCTGAGGGGAAGAGAAAATTCGGGTCCTTGTGTTCCACTTGTCCAGCTGAGAAATTCTTGTGGAACTCTGCCCATGGTCGTTAATTCCAAGTTAGGAACTCGGGCCAAATGCTTAAAGTCAACCCAAACTTCTGAGCAAAAGGAAGGCCTAAATGCAATGAGAAATGATGCACAAGTTTGTAAATAAAAGATTTACCTGGACAAAACAGTGCTTTTTTCTTAAAACTAGAACACAAGCCTTGGCATGGCGGCTTGGTAGGCACTTCAAAACCTCACAGTCACTACCCACGAGACAAACCTGCTCTCGGCGCTTCTAGAGCTGGTCCTGCCTAAATCGGTCTCATCTTCTATGCCTCAGAAAATCACTATTAACTAAGAATCAGGGAACTGATAAACCAAATACCCTCGTCTCACAAAACCGTCCCCACTCAGAATCCCATTCTGCTGCTAGAGATTTCCAACAGCTCACAGATGAAGCCGGGGCTGTCCACTCGCAGTCCCTTGAACGCTGGGGCTAGGAAGGACGGGATGCCCCCCGCCGCCTTCCCACTAAGCCTCTGCTCAATAGGCGTCAAGTGCCGCTCTGTCCGCTGGGTCCCACCATCATCCGGCCACATTTACAGGCTGTGACAGCAGCAGCCGAATGTTCGGTTTTTACACTCTGTCCAGGCTTGACTACATTTCTCTTAGCTATCTCCTAAAAGCCTCACATCATGGTGATGAATTATAGATCAAATGCACTGCCGACTGTCATACCCTCTTAACTCACCCAGCCGTGCCATTCCCACGTGCTTCTAAATGGACAGCAGAGCCAGCAGAAACAGGCAGAGGGGAGAACATGACTTCAACTTGGTGTTTCTGGTGGATATGTTTTCAGACACCCAGAAGAACTGCGAAGAGACAGCTTTCTCTGTACAGCATCCCTCAGAGATGCTGCAGACTTGGTTCCAGGCCATCGCAATAAAGCAAACATCACAGTAAACTGGGTCACACAAATGTGTTGGTTTCCCAGTGCATATTAAAATGTTTATGCTACATGATAGTAGAAAGTGAGCAATAGCATTATGTCTTAAAGAACTCAATTATATACTTTAATTTTAAAATGTATTATTGCTTTAAAAAATGCTAACAAAGTGAGCACATGCTGTTAGAAAAACGGCACCAACAGATCTGCTCGAAGCGGATTCCCACAAACCTTCAATTTGGAAAAGAAACTCCATAGTGTCTGTGAAGACATATAAAGCCAAGCACAATAAAATGAGGTGTGCCTGTAGTATGACCGTCCAACACAACTAAACTTCCATCAATGTTCCCACAAACACTGTATCCTCCTCAACACGTCCCCAGAGGATGCAACCCAAGTACCTTGAGATGGGGTACACGGAGGATTTGCTCTTCCATTAGTAGACAAAGTGGATCGAAGCTTAATAAAAGAAACTGTAAGTGAATGAGATAAAGCTACGGAATTTTGTGCGTACAGCAATTCAGTGAGTCACTTCATTTTGCTAGATCTTCATTTCTGAAATGAGTTTTAGACAAAATAACTGACATCAATTATCAGGTCAGCCCACGAAGTACAGTTGAGCACAGGCATTGCTGGAAGTCACAACCAATACACAACTGGCGGTAAGCACCTTACCACAGAGAGGGAGGCCCCGAGGCCCATCTCCCTGCACAGCAGGTGAGATGTCCAAACTGCACTTCCAGACCTGGCCCATAAAATGAGATGGAGTGTGGAGATCACAAAAGTTGGTACCTACCTGGAGATGAGCTAACTCTAGATTTTTTACAGGAAAGCTAGTTTCATGCCGTAAGATATTAAAGCTCTTCCTTACCAGAAAAAAAGCTGATACAAAGCAAGACAGGCTGTATTTCCTGTGTTCTAAATTATCGTGGGAACCTCAGTTACACCCTCTCCTGCCACATTTTCGAGCTTGGAGGTAAGAAAGAGGTAAAGCAAACAGATGGCGCTGTGAAGCGATGAAAGGTAAGAAAAGAGAAAACAGCTGAAAAAGCAAAAGGGCTCCTTGACATCTGCACAAAGCACTTCCTGCTCTGGGTTCCCATCACGCCTTTTCCGAGAACCACCACCTCGTTTCCTAATCCACTACTGTCCCATGCTGTGACGGGAGGACCATGACCACTAGCGCAAAGGACCACAGCAGAACATAGAGTGCAGGTGAGGAAAATGCGAACTTCACCGTGAAAAGCAGGCATCACGTGAATTTCCCGTGCGTCACCCTCACTCCTTTAAAGAACACTCACATATTTGATAATGGCTCTCATGAGCTGGGCCAGTGACAGGGTGACAGGGTGACAGAGGGCATCTCCACCAGAAGAACCTCGGTCAGGCCACATGAGGGTGGGGACGTGGTATAGCTGATGTTCAGGTTGGCAAGGAGATTCTACCCAGGCTTGCCATTCTGGAATTTACCAACCCAAGAAGCTGGACACTGATGCTTTTTTTTTTTTTTTTTTTGAGACAGAGTCTCGTTCTGTCACCCAGGCTGGAGTGCAGTGGCACCATCTCAGCTCACTGCAACCTCCACCTCCCGGGTTCAAGGGATTCTCCTGCCTCAACCTCCCAAGTAGCTGGGACTACAGGCGTGTGCCACCACACCCAGCTAATTTTTATATTTTTAGTAGAGACGGGGTTTCACCATGTTGGCCAGGATGGTCTCAATCTCTTAACCTCGTGATCCACCTGCCTCAGCCTCCCAAAGTGCTGGGATTACAGGCGTGAACCAGCTTGCCCAGCTGGCACTGATGCTTCTTTTTAAAAGAAAACATTAACAGTGACATCCAGCACATCTTTATTGCTCAGCTTGCTAACAAGCAGCACACCTGTGTTCCAGTGGCTGAAATCCATGTACTCAGCAACACAGTGCAGGCTGCAGGCTTCATCACATCCCCAGCATGTGACCTGTGGAAATCAGAGACCAGAGCTGCTTCCTGCCATTTCCAAGAATGAAACAGAATTCACTAACATCTTAAAAATCCTTCTACAATGATTTTATTATAAATATGTTATTTTGGAATAAACAAATACTGCATTCAAGACTATGGGCAAACTTGCTCTAAAGTAACAAACGAGGAAGAAAGGAACCAGGAACCATTTAGAAGTGAAGAAAAATACAGCAAAGACACCTGCATGCCACACACAGCGCCTTTCTCCCAGGGAGTAACAGGTTAACAGGGAACGTCACATTGCCCATGAGCCCATTCTACTCAAATAAGCTTTGAGTTTGGTAATTTGCACTTGTTCTGTAAACTGAACTGCTCCTCTCCGCAGCCACAAGCAGCAGATGGGAAGACTGTCTTCAGACCCCGAGCATCAGCAGGAACGCTCTTGATTGTGTATCTGTGACTCTGTTCCAGGGCAAAGCTGTTCCCTATTTGCCGGAAGTAATGTCAGAGTAATCCTTCAGCACTCCAGCCAAGTGTTCGTTATGAGTCTTAAAGCGTCGCTTTTTCTGTGAAGCAGGCTTTTTCCTTCTCTGAATAGGGGCCTAAAGAAAAAGGTAAAAACAGTTAGAAACCACAGCTGCTCCGAGGGGTGGTGTGGTCAGGATGTTCTGAGCATGACCAGATGCCAGCAGCTGAGGATGCCGGGTCTGGACCCTGCTCCTGCTCTGCCGCCCAGCAGCACACGCAGGGCACAGCACACGCCCTGACCAGACCCCAGGCCTCTGTTCCCCTGAGATGCAGACGCCATCGGAAATGAAGGAGCAGGCACAAAAACCTATCAAAACGATTCTAGGCACTAAGTCAAACAAAAGGGGCGGTGAAGCCCTTCAGCTGTCTCTGTCATCAGGTTTAAAAACGTATCCACCATTACCGATTTTAAAAAGATCTGAAGAAAATATGGCAAAATCCTGAGAAAGGAGGGGCACATGAAGGTTTGTAATATTCTCTTATTCTTTTCTATATATTTCAAATATTAGCATCACATGATGAAAAAAATCAACAAATAAGACAATAATAGGAAATCATGAAGGGCTACAATTACACTGATTTGTGGAAAGAGATTGACAATAAAGCTTCCCTTTTGGTGAGTCCTAAAAATTCACCCAACACATATCCCCACCCCACACCCCAGAAAGACACAGGTGACAAGCTACAAAGCATGACGGTGGACAAGGAAAGCAGGGAGGGGCACAGCGCTGCTAACAAGGGTGCTGGCAAATCATCCCCCCGGGCTTTGTTCTTAGACTACAGATTTTATTTGCTGGTACAAGACAATGTAAAAGTCATCATTTAATGACTAACATCCCGTGAGCGCAGGATTTAGAAACTATACAGACAAAATATCTGGTTCCTAAGGGACCTGAAAGTCACGATGGCAGAACCAGGCACCAGGACGGCGAGGCTCATAGAGCAGGGGAGGGCCCCCCGTTCAAGTCTGAAAGGTTGTGCAGATCAAGGCGCAGCCTCCCTTTAAGAATGAGGAGAAGGGCCTGTAGCAGCTTAGAGTCGGAGGGTGGGAAACACGCAGGCCCTGGAAGGTTCCATATGGCTGGATCTCAAGAGCAGGACTGCTTGGGAGGAGCTGGGTGTGGAAAGGCACTCACAGGCCTGGAGCAGCACTGAAGGCAGGTCTGCAGCCCTGCAATACCTTAGATGCGACCTGGGCTGCCCACACTGAAAAACAATGGCAGGGAACGACTCCCGGCTCTTCAGAGGGCAGAAAGCAGAGCAGGCTAACAGTTTCCAGGGCGGGGAATTAAGCTGCTTTGCTAGAGATTACGCACCACTTTCTTTGGTCCAGATTCCTGCATGGAAGAAATACCCTGTCGCTTCAGATATTCTTCAATTTTCTCCTCGTCCATGGAATCCACAGTGACACTCCTCCACAGTTTCTGAAATTCTGTACCAAAGAGACACTAGTTATTTTACAACACATTTTTACAAGCTACAGCATCTTGATGATCAAAATCCAGGCTTCAGTGTTATCTCCTCTGGATCCAAATGAGCACATCTGAGATGTCATCATGAAACAAGTCAGGGCAAAACATCCACGTGTGGGACACGGTGCAGGGAAGGGCCTGGAGACAGAACTGCACCCACGCAGCCCCCGACAGTGGGGTTGTTTCTAGAGGCCGGCAAATAAGGGCTGCTGCGATGGAGCCGCCCTGCTTTTCTGGGGAGCAAAGCTGTCGACACCCTCCTTTAATTCCTCTATTTAGGGCTAACAGCTTAGTTCCTGCTCAGCTCCCCTAAGCATGATACACTCATTCCTCTCTCACTGATAATAGAAAATAAGAAACGTGGAGGGACATGGGAACCTAAGTTTCACAGAAATGAGGTTATTCAACAATTTATCTGCAAAAAAGACTACTGGAATCAAATAACCTGGGAACTGGTGACAAAGGAGGCATGAAAGAGAAAGGGGGGGTGGCTGAAATAGAAGCACTGTCTACCCCCGCTCTGTAACACAAGGAGAAAAAGTCCTGCCTGCATCTTGTCTTCAGAAACCTGTGGTCCCTCTGCCACATTTCTGCAACCAAGAGAGACCACAATTGGGAAGCATCCCAAATGAACATAATTTACATCTTACATTCTGCTCCTGAAGACAGGTTCTGATCACTGGTTTAATTATCAGCAGCTACTTTCAGACACAAAATCCTAAGACTTACGCACTCAGGAATGAAAAAAGGAAAAGTTCTCTGAGCCCCGAGGCTTCACAGAGCCTCCCGCTCACAACTGCCCCACACGCTGAGGGGACACACCTTCCCTTCCTTTCCTCCCAACCCAGACCCTCACCCGGCACTGCCCTCCTTTTCTTCCACAGCCATGAACTTCCCACGGTCCGTTCACAGACGATAAATGAAGTAGGCACCCGACACTGTGCTGGGCCAGATTTCTTTCCTTTCCCACTTTCCTTCCTCCCTCCCTTCTCTCTCATTTCAGTACACGCTGCATGAAGCAAATGATGCCCACACAGGCAGGACTCTGGTGATACTGTGGAAATCTGTTTTCTGCCACCTACCCTGAAGCTTTTCATTGCAGGTGACCAATGGTAAAAGTGGCAAAATCTACTACAAATAATTCAACCTGAGCCCAAAGTTATTTAAATCCAAAATGTCTCTAAATAAGATTTTTTAATTTCCATAGACACATTAGGGGTTCTTTCTACATTACGGGTTCTACACACTCACTGAACGTTCATCTGCACACATTATGGACATGACCTGATAACTGTGTGCATGATTGTCTCAGCCTCTGTAAGCTCCTTGAGAGCAGGGAGCTCTATTTCCATCTGGTTTCCATGACATTTGGCACTGTACCTAGCATATGATAGGTCCTCAGTGATTTGGCTACTGAATGTATGAAACAGCATCACTGTCTACTACAGCCCAGACATCAATGATTTGACTACTGAATGTATAAAATACCATCATTGTCTACTACACCCTAGATGAGACAGACTGTTTCTCTTTTTTTAAAATTTATTTATTTTTGAGATAGGCTCTAGTTCTGTTGCCCAGGCTGGAAAGCAGTGGCGCAATCTCAGCTCACTATAACCTCCACCTCCTGGGCTCAAGTGATCCTTCCACCTCAGCCTTCTGAGGGGCTGGGACCCAGGTACACACCACCATGCCCAGCTAAGTTGTTTTTGGGGGGCTTTTGTGTAGAGATGGGGTTTTACCATGTTGCCCAGGCTGGGCTCAAACTCCTGAACTCAGGCAATCCACCTGCCTCGGCCCCTCAAAGTGCTGGGATTATAGGCATCGAGTCACCATGTCTGGCCTATATTTTTCCTTTTACATTTTTAAACTTTTTAAAAATAATTTTACACTAACAAAAGGGTTAAATGAGTACACAGAGTTCTGATATGCCCTTTACCCAGCTTCCCCTAATGTTAACACCTTACATAATTGTATAATTATTGAAACTAACATGGACATATTACTATTAATTCATCAACAGACCTTGCTGAAACTTCACGAGTTTGACCACTGATGCCCTTTTCCTGGCCCAGGATCCTGCATTCACCTGCCACTTCTCTTTGGTCTCCTCCATTCTCTAAGTGTGGCCAGTCTTTGTTTCCCACTAGTCAGCTGTTTTATAGAAACTTCCATTTGGGTTTGTCTAGTATTTCCTCATTACTAGATTGAGGTTATGCAATTCTGGCGAGAACAACACAGTAACAAGCCTGTGCCCTTCTCGGGGCACAGTAGCAAGCTACATAGTGTCAACATGGACCCGGGTAAACACAGACCATCAGGCAAGGTGTTATCTCTCAGGTTTCTCTGTCATGAAGCTATCAGTTTTTCCTTTGTAGTTAATAATTAATTGGAGAGAGATTTTCAGACTATACAAATACCCTGTTTCTCATATTATCACTAATTTTATAATAGCATCCATTGGTAGTGCTTACCTACAAAAATGATTACTTCTAAGTACCTACTGGCAAATTATATCCAACATTCCTTCCATGTGTACTAATTAGAATTCTACTATAATAGATCGGGCACGGTGGCTCATGCCTGTAATCGTGCACTTTGAAAGGCCAAGGAGGGTGGACCATTCAAGGTCAGGAGTTCAAGACCAGCCTGGCCAACACGGTGAAACCGCATATCTACTAAAAATACAAAAATTAGCTGGACGTGGCAGTGGGTGCCTGTAATCCCAGCTCCTCAGGAGGCTGAGGCAGGAGAATCACTTGAATCTGTAAGGCAGAGGCAGCAGTGGGCTGATATCGTGCCACTGTACTCCAGCCTGGGTAACAAGAGACTCCATCTCACAAACAAACACACAAACAAACAAACAAAAACCAAAGAGCTGCTCTTTCTTCAGTTCACTTTTTGTTTGTTTGTTGAGACAGGGTCTCACTTTGTCACCTAGGCTGGAGTGCAGTGGCACAATCTCGGCTCACTGAAGCCTCAACTTCCTGGGCTCAAGCAATCCTTGTCCCTCAGCCTCCCAAGTGGCTGGGACTACAGGCGTGTGCCACCACGCCTGGCTATCTTTCGTATTTTTAATAGAGACAGGGTTTCATCATGCTGCCCAGGTTGGTCTCAAACATCTAGACTCAAGAGATCCACCTGCCTTAGCCTCCCAAAGTGCTGGGATTATAAGCCTGAGCCACTGTGCCCAACCTCCAACTTGTTTTTCAATTATTTAATTTAGCAGAGACTCGTGGATATTACTGTATAGATTTATATCTACATATTTATTACACAGATGACAATCCATGACGATCAGTATTTATTTTGTGGTTCAAACATCCCAGCTCTAATCACTAAGATTTCCTTCATGTTGGTTCCTATGACCCTGACTTGTTTCCTTTTTTTTTTTTTTTTTTTTTTTTTTCAGTTTTTCTTCTTTCTCTCACTTTCTGGTACTAAAAGATGTTCCAGGCTCATCTTGTATTTCCCCTCATTTGGAATCAATCATTTCTTCAAGGATTCCTGACTCATTTTATTATAGAATGGTATTTAAAAACCAAGATCTACGTATTTTGGGTTTTAAAAAAATAGCAATCTCTTTTTTGAAAACAAAATGATCAAGGGACATCAAATTTAAAGGCAGACACTTCATTATGGCAGAAGACGCCAAGTATCATGAAAGTCAGGCACCCTCTAAACTGTAAGGGTAAA
The DNA here is from genome assembly GCF_007565055.1 of Rhinopithecus roxellana. NCBI lineage: Eukaryota > Metazoa > Chordata > Mammalia > Primates > Cercopithecidae > Rhinopithecus > Rhinopithecus roxellana. The sequence continues at coordinate 24,606,321 of NC_044557.1, forward strand.
TAAAATCAGAACTGATTTAGAAATCTACTCTCAGCAGGAAAGAGGAGAAAACAGACTAGAATTTAAAAGTTCAGATTTGATCCTTTCATTTCAAAAGACCCTTGTCCCACATGAGTTAAGAATAAAAAACTGTGTAACTGCCATAGAAGGGAAGAAAATGAGCCAACTTACCAATGAGGCTTTGCTTAAAATTCCCAAATAACACACTCACATTCTGTCTGTGCTTAGCCCTTTCTTGTAAATGCAAAAGTAGCACAACAGTGTGGTCCAGGCCTCAGAGCCAGACAGCCTGGCTGTGACCTCAGTTACCCCATTTCCTGCACAAAGTGGCACAAGTAACTTAATTTTTCTCCCTCCATTTCTTCATCTATAAAGTGAAGATAATAGTAATATCTGCCTCGCTGAGCACGGTGGCTCTGTAATCCAAGCACTTTGGGAGGCCAAGACAGGTGGATCACCTGAGGTCGGGAGTTCAAGACCAGCCTGACCAACACGGAGAAACCCCATCTCTACTAAAAATACAAAATCAGCTGGACGTGGTGGCGCATGCCTATAGTCCCAGCTACTCGGGAGGCTGAGGAAGGAGAATCGCTTGAGTCCAGGAGGCAGAGGTTGCGGTGAGCTGAGATCGCACCACTGCACTCCAGCCTGGGCAACAAGAGTGAAACTCTGTCTCAAAAATAGTAATATGAATAGTAATAATAATACCTGCCTCATAGAATAGTGAGGATTAGAGGAGTTAATAAAGCACTCAGAATAATGCCTGCAAATGAAACAACATTATCTACACCTATTACTGTTATCATCAACATCTAACACCCATCCTCATTTTCTGGGTGCTGGTGTTTTTAATAAAGGCGATATAAAACACTGAAAAAGAGGATCGGCTACTAGACACAAAGTGATCTCATTTATGTAAAGTAGAAGAAACAAAAATTCTACAAATTTCTTAAAAAGCAAAAACACATACATATTAAATACATCGTGAAGATGTGACAAATACACACCAATAGGTATCCCCAGAGAAAAGAATATAGTTTACTTACAGAATTTTCAATTTTTTGCTCTACAGACTTGACAAAGGTTTTACTAACAATATGCAGAAATATTTGTGTATTGCTAGTATAATATTTCAAATAACCTAAAAATAAGGAGGATCATATTAATAATAATTCACGCACTTGCCACTTTTTCTCAGCCCCACATTAGGCTGTGGTGTTCTAGTGTCAGCATTCAGGTACATCTTTGCCATTTAAAAAACAAGGTAGGCCAGGCCCCGTGGCTCATGCCTGTAATTCCAGAGCTTAGGGAGATGGAGGTGGGAAGATTGCTTGAGCCCAGGAGCTTAAGGCCAGCCTGGGCAATATATCGAGACCTCATCTCAAAAATTAAAAAAATCAGCCAGGCATGGTGGTGCTCGCCTGTAGTCCCAGCTACTCAGGAAAACGAGGTGGGAAGAGAGCTTGAACCCAGAAGTTCCACATTGTGAGCTACAATTGTGCCACTGCACTCAGCCTGGGAGACAAAGAGAGACCCTGTCTCCAAAACAGCAAAACCAAATGCAGAATCTCAACCAGCAACACGCCATGCCTTCCTCCCTTTTCCTTTAACAACAAGTGTTATTAACGTGACTTTTTATCCTCAAAAGTGTCATTATATCCACTTTGCAGTTCCAGAAAATAGGACATTTCTCGATTTACCTCACCTTCTAGTGATCTTACATTTGAGAAACTATCAAAATAATTTATCTTGTGTGCTACAAAGAAAAATGCACCCCCACCCAAGATGTCCACATCTTAATCCCCAGAACTTGTGAATACATTACCATATATGGTAAAAGAGACTTTGGTGACTAAGAATCTTGAGATGAGGAGATCTCAAGATTTGGATTCTGAGTTGGATGAATTAATAATATTGTTAAAATGTCCATACTATCCAAAGTGATCCACAGATTCAATTCAATCCCTTTAAAAATTCCAATGTCATTTTTCACATAAATAGAAAAAATAATTCTAAAAGTCTAATGGAAACACACACAAAAAAACTGATTAGCCAAGGCAATCTTGAGCAAAACAAATAAAATTAGAGGTACCACACTACTTCAAACCATATTACAATGCTACAGTAATCAAAACATCATGGGACTGGCATAAACAAAAGCCCCAAAACGAACTCATGCATTTACAATCAGTTGATCTTTGACAAAGGTGCCAAGAACATACAATGGGAAAAGGACAGTCTCTTCGATAAAGGGAGTCAGGAGAATGAAATGAGACCACTGTCTCACACCATATAGAAAAATCAACTCAAAATGGATTAAAGACTTAAACATAAGACCTGAACCTGTGAAAATATTACAAGAAAAGAGAGGGAATACAACACAACAATGGTTAGGGCAATCATTTTTTGGATTTGACCCCAAAAGTTCAGGCAACAAAAGCAAACATGAACAACTGGGATTACAACAAACCAAAAAGCTTCAGCATGGCAAAGTAAACGGAGTGAAGAGACAACCTACAGATTGGAAGAATATATTTGCAAGCAATACATCTAATATGGGGTTAATATACAAAATATAGGGCAGGCGCCACGGCTAATGCCTATAATCCCAGCACTTTGGGAGGCTGAGACAGGAAGATTGCTTGAGTCTAGGAGTTCAAGACCAGCCTGGGCAATATAGTGAGACCTCGTCTCTGCAAAAAATGTTTTAAGATTAGCCAAGCTTGGTGGTGCACATCTGTAGTCCCAGCTACTCAGGAGGCTGAGAGGATCACTTGAGCCTGGGAGGCAGAGGCTGCAGCTATCCGCGATTGTGCCACTGAATTACAATCTGGGTGACAAAATGAGACACTGCCACCAAAAAAGAAATATATATATATATTTTTCCATATATATGGAACTCAAAATAATAGCAAAAAAAAAACCTGATTTAAAAAATTGGCAAAGGACCTGAATATTGTCTGAAAATTCAGAAATATTCAGAAATCCTGAAATGTCAGAAATATTCAGACATTTCTCAAAAGAAGATACACAAATGAGGCCAGGCACGGTGACTCATATAATCCCAGCACTTTGGGAGGCCAAGGCGTTAGGATCATCTGAGGTCAGGAGTTTGAGAGCAGTCTGGCCAACATGACGAAACCCCATCTCTACTAAAGATACAAACTCAGCCGGGCATGGTGGCAGGCACCTGTAATTCCAGCTACTCGGGAGGCTGAGGCAGGAGAATCACTTGAATCCAAGATATGGAGGTTGCAGTCAGCCGAGATTGCGCCACTGCTCTCCAGCCTGGGCAACAGAGCAAGACTCCATCTCAAAAAAAAAAAAAAAAAAAAAAAAAAAACACACATACAAATGACCAACATATATGGCTCATCATCACTAATCATTAGGGAAATACAAATCAAAACCACAATGATTTCCAATTGGGGCAGAGACTTAAAGGAAAAAGGAGAAAGAGAAGTACAATGAGCCATCACTTCGTACCTGTGAGAATGGTTATCATCAAAAAGACAAAAGATAAAATACACTGATGAGGATGTGGCAAAGGGGACACCCGTACACTGTTGGTGGAAATGTAAATTGGTGTAGCCATTATGGAAAACTGTATGGAGTCCCCCCAAAAAACTAAAAACTGGATTCTCATTTGATCCAGCAATCCCACTTCTGGGTATTTATTCTAAGGACTTGAACTTAGTATGTTGAGGAGATGCATGCACTCCCATGTTCACTGTACCATTATTTACAACTGTCAAGATAAAGACTTAATCTAAGTGTCTATCAACAGATGAACAGATAACAAAAATATGATACATACATACACAATGGAATACTATTAGCCTTAAAAAAGAAAGAAATTCTGTCATTTGCAACAACATGAATAAACCTGGAGAACATTGTTAAATGAAATAAGCCAGGCACCAAATGACAAAAACCGCATGTTTTCACCTCTGCATGGAATCTAAAATAGTCAGAACTCAACAGAAGCAGAGAGTAGAATGATGACTACTAGAGGCTAGGAGAAGGGGAATGAGAAGGTGTTGGTCCAAAGAAAAAAGAATCTTGAGAGGCAGGTTATTCTGGATTATTTGAGCAGACCCAATGTAATCACAAGGCTCCTTATAAAGGAAAGAGGCAGGCAGGAGAGCCTGAGTTAAGGCAGAAGCACAGATCAGAGTGATGCTGGGACATGAGCCAAGAAATTTGGGCAGCCTCTGGAAGCTGAAAAGGCAAGGAAATGAATTTCCCCATGAGTGTCCAGCAGGAGTGCAGCCCTCTTTATCCATTTAAGACTTCTGACCGCCAGAACAGTAAGATACTACATTTGTGTTGTTTTAAGCTGCAAAGTTTGTGGTAACATCTTACAGCAACAACAGGAAACTAATACACACTGCTTGAAATTTTTCTTTTTAAAAAAGTACTGGCCTGGCCAGGCACAGTGGCTCATGCCTGTAATCCCAGAACTTTTGGAGGCTGAGGCAGGCAGATCATGAGGTCAGGAGTTTGAGACCAGCCTGACCAACATGATGAAACCCCGTTTCCACTAAAAATGCAAAAAAAATTAGCCAGGCGTGGTGGTGCACACCTGTAATCACAGCTACTTAGGAGGCTGAGGCAGGAGAATTGCTTGAATCCAAGAGGCAGAGGTTGCAGTGAGCCCAGATCACACCACTGCACTCCAGCCTGGGTGACAGGGCGAGACTCCACCTCAAAAAAACAAAAAAGTACTGGCCCGGTGCAATGACTCACACCTGTAATCCCAGTAGTTTGGGAGGCCAAGGTGGGAAGATCACTTGAAGCCAGGAGCTCAAGACCAGTCTGGGCAAAAGCGAGACCTCCATCTCTACAAAAAAAAAATTAAATAATAAATTGGCCAGACATGGAGGCATACGTCTGTAGTCCCAGCTAATCAAGAGACTGAGGTGGAAGGATGGCTTGAGTCCAGGGGAGTTCAAGGCTGCAGTGAGCTATGACTGTGCCACTGCACTCCAGCCTGAGCAACAGAGCAAGATCCTGTCTTAAAAATAAAAAATAAATTTTAAGTATAACTTAAGCAGGCAGGATTACATAAGACAAGTGCCACTTCATCCTCAACATTTCAACAAGTATGTCTTGAGAATTCTGTCACTACCACAGTATGACCTGCTATCTGGACATATGTAAAGAACAGGCATCATCTGCCCAAATACGTGCAACTCTGTCTCAAAAAAAAAAAAAAAATCTGCAACTCTTTCTCAAAAAAAAAAAAAAAAAGTTTTTAATTTTGATCAAATCCTTTGTCTTTTTATCTTTTGCTGCTTGTGCTTTTGGTGTCACATCTAAACCATTGCCTAATCCAAGGTCATGAAGATTTACTTCTGTTTTTTCCTCTAGGAGTTTCTGTTTATGATGTGAGACATGGGTCCAGTGTCCTCCTTTAGAAAGCTAAATAGTAGGTATAGATCTCTACACTGTACTATATACTACTGTAGGAGCCAGCCATCCCACTCTTGGGTGTTAACCCAAATTCACATAAAATTCATGGGTATTTATACTGGCTTTCTTCATAACCACCAACAATTGGAAACAACTCACGTCTTTAACTGTCCCTTAATTTCCCCTTAACTGTGGCACATACTTACAATGGAATACAACTCAGCAATGAAAAGGAACAAAGGACTGACATTCCAACAACGTGGATGAATCTCAGAGGCATCATGCCTAGTGAGGGAAGCCAGATTCCAAAGGGACATGCTGTGTGATTTTATTTATATGTTTATAATATTCCTGGGAAACAGAACCATAGAAACAGATCAGGGGCTGCCCGTGGAGAGAGAGAGTGACTGCAGAGGAGAATAGGGTGGTTTGCGGTTGCTGAACTGTCTGTATCATTATTGTGGTGTTAGCATGACCATATGCTTGTCAAAACTTCTGGAATTGTACACTAAAATGTGCAGGATTTTCATTTTCATAAATTATACATTAGTAAAATAAAAGGACAGTTTAAAGTAGTTGTTTAAAGGAATATGGTGTTTCTCCCATTGTAAAGCTGTTTTCAAGGTAAAGAGTTACCCCATGGCTTCTCCCCTTCTTGTTTTGGTGTCTGTTGTTTATCCCAAGTAAAAAGTGTGAGTGCGGTGGCGCAATCTCAGGCTGGAGTGCAATGGCGCAATCTCAGCTCACAACCTCACCCTCCCAGGTTCAAGTGATCCTCCTGCCTCAGCCTCCCGAGTAGCTGGGATTACAGATGGGGACTACCATGCCCAGCTAATTTTTGTATTTTTAGTAGAGACAGGGTTTTGCCATGTTGGCCAGGCTGGTCTTGAACTCCTAACATCGGATGATCCGCCTGCCTCGGCCTCTCGAAGTGCTGGGATTACAGGTGTGAGCCACTGTGCCTGGCCCAAAATTAAAAACTTTTATACCTCATAAGACACCATCAAGAAAGTGAAAAGACAACCCACAGAATGGAAGAAAATATCTGTAAAGCATGTATCTCACAATGGCCTTGTATCCAGAATAAAGAATTATTATAGCTCTGTAATAAAAGCACAAAACAATTTTTTAAGTGGACAAAGGATTTCAACAAACATTTTGCCAAAGGAAATATACGGATGGACCAGGTGTGGTGGTTCACACCTATAATTCCAGCACTTTGAGAGGCCACGGCAGGATTACTTAAAGCCAGGAGTTCAAGGTCAGCCTGGGCAACATAGTAAGACCCTGTCTCTCCAAAAAAAAAAAAAAATTATAGTCAGGTACCGTGGCACACACCTGTTGCCCTAGCTACTCAGGAGGCTGAAAAGGGAGGACTGCATGAGCCTAAGAGTTTGAGGCTGCAATGAGTTATGATCGCATCACTGCACTCAAGCCCAGGAAACAGAGTGAGACCCTGTTTCTACAGCAAAAATAGATAGATAGATAGATAGATAGATAGATAGATAGATAGATAGATAGATAAACAAAAATAAAAATAAAATACATAAATGGCCAATCAGCACACAAAAAGATGTTTGACATCATTAGTCATTAGGGAAATGCAAATCAAAATCACAGTAACATTTCACTAGGATGGCTAAAATCAGTGTTGGCAAGGGTGAGGGGAAAGCAGAACCTTCCTACATTGCTGGTGAGAATGTAAATTAATGTAGCTGCTTTGCAAAATAGTATGACGATCTCTCAAAAAGTTAACCATAGAATTACCATATGATGTAGCAATTCCACTCCTAGGTATATACCTAAGAGAAATGAAAACACATGTCCACACAAAATCTTGTATAGGTATGTTCATAGCAGTATTATTCGTAACAGCCAAAAAGTGGAAAAACCCAAATATCCATCAACTGATACATGAAATGTGTATGGCCATACACCTTTTTTTTTTTTTTAAAACTAAAAGCACTTAATGTTCTTTATTTCCCTATAAGCACTGCTCTAGCTGCATCCCATGAATTTTGATACACTGTGCTTTCACTTTCATTTAATGCAACAACATTTTTACTTCCCTGTGATTTCCTCCTTGAACCATATGTTACTTAAAGGTATTTAATTTCAGGCTGGGTGTGGTGGCTCACATCTGTAATCCTAGTGCTCTGGGAAGCCGAGGTAGGCAGATCACTTGAGCCTAGGAGTTCGAGACGAGATTGGGCAACATTGCAAAACTCCATCTCTACAAAAAAATACAAACATTAGCCAGGCATGGTGACACACACCTGTAGTCCCAGCTACTTGGGAGGCTGAGGTAGGAGGATCGCCTGTGCCCAGGGAGGACAAGGCTGCAGTGAGCTGTGATCATGCCACTGCACTCCACGCTATACAGTGAGACTCTTGTCTCAAAAAATACATAAATAAAAGTATTTAATTTCCAAATGGACAGTTTCCAAATATAGCTAGCTCTGTTACTGATTTCTAGCCTAATTCCATTATGGCCCACATAAATCATTCATGTATAGTTAGCCTTTGGTATCCATGGGGGATTGGTTCCAGGACACCTAACAGATACCAAAATCTACCGATGCTCAAGTCTCTGATATCAAATGGTACGGTATCTACATATAACCTATGCCTATCCTCCCATGTACTTTAAATCATCTCTAGATTACTTATAATGCCTGATACAATTTAAACACCATGTAAATAGTTATACTGTATTGTTTAGGGAGTAATGACAAGGAAAACGTCTGTATGTGTTTAGTACAGGCACAATTTTTTACCAAATATGTTCAGTCTATAGTTGGTTGAATTTACAGATGTAGAACCAAAAGACATGGAGGGCCAATGGTACTTTCAATTCTTTCAAATACAATTAAAGTTTGTTTTGTGGGCTAGAATACCAGCTATCTTGGTGAATATTCCAGGTGCACTTGAAAATATAAGCACAGGGCCAAGCACAGTGGCTCATGCACGTAATCCCAGTACTTTGGGAGGCTGAGGCAGGTGGATAACTTGAGGCCAGGAGTTCAAGACCAGCCTGACCAACATGGTAAAACCCCATCTCTACTAAAAATACAAAAATTAGCCAGGTGTGGTGGTGCATGTCTATAATCCCAGCTACTCAGGAGGCTGAGGCAGGAGAATCACTTGAACCTGGGAGGTGGAGGTTGCAACGAGCTGAGATCACGCCATTGCACTCCAGCCTGGGCAACGAAAGCGAAACGCTGTCTCAAAAAAAGAACAAAAGGAAAATACATGCACGGTATTCTGCTGCTGTGGGACACACTGTTCTAGAAATCCCAATTAGGTCAAATTAGTTGATGGTGCTCCTCCGTACTTCCATGTCCTAATTTTCCAACTATCTGTTCAATCAACTACTGAGACAGGAATGCTGTAGTGTCTAACTGTGGATGTATCTATTTCTCCTTTTAGTTTTATCAATTTTTAATTCATGTATTTAGAAGGCCTGTTGTTAGATACATAGGTATTTAGGACTATTACGTACTCTTGGAGAATTGATACCTTTACCATTACGAAATGTCCTTTTGTTTTTTTTTTTTTTTAATCTTTTTCTTTTGAGACAGGGTGTGGCTCCGACACCCAAACTGGTGCAGTGGCACAATCATGGCTCATTGCAACCTCCAACTCCTCGGTTCAGGTGATCCTCCCAGCTCAGCTTCCTGAGTAGCAGAGACTACAGGTACACACCACCACACCAGGCTGTTTTGTATTTTTTGTAGAGATGAGGTTTCGTCATGTTGCCACGGCTGGCCTCAAGCAATCCTCCTGCTTCAGTTTCCCAAAGTGCTGGGATTATAGGCGTGAGCCACCATGCCCGGCCCATGTCCTTCTTTATCCTTGGTAATTTTCCTGGCTCTGAAGTCTACTCTGTCTGATATTAATATAGCCACCCTAGCTTTCCCGATAGTGTTTACAAAGTATATCATTTTACATGCTTTTACTTTTAAACTATCTATATTTATTTATTTATTTACTTTTCTTTTGAGATGGAGTCTTGCTCTGCCACCCAGGCTGGAGTGCAGAGGCGCAATGTTAGCTCACTGCAGCCTCTGCCTCTTGGGATCAAGAGATTCTCCTGCCTCAGTCCCCCAAGTAGCTGGGATTACAGACGCATGCCACCACACTCAGCTAATTTTTGTATTTTTAGTAGAGATGAGGGTTTCACCATGTTGGCTAGGCTGGTCTCAAATTCCTGACCTCAGGTGATCTGCCCGCCTCGGCCTCCCAAAATGCTGGGATTACAGGCATGAGCCACCATGCCCGGCCCCTAACCTGTCTATATTTAAAGTGAGTTTCTTCTCTTTTCTTTTCCTTTTTTTTGACAGAGTCTCCCTCTGTTGCCCAGGCTGGAGTACAATGGCGCAATCTCAGCTCACTGCAAACTCTGCCTCCCCGGTTCAAGTGATTCTACTGCCTCAGCCTCCTGAGTAGCTGGGATTACAGGCACGTGCCACCACACCCAGCTAATTCTGGTATTTTTAGTAGAGACGGGGTTTCACCATGTTGGTCAGGCTGGTCTCGAACTCCTGACCTGGTGATCCGCCTGCCTCGGTCTCCCAAAGTGCTGGGATTACAGGCATGAGCCACCACGCCCGGCCTAAAGTAGGTTTCTTATAGACAGTATATACCAGACAGCTGCAGGAATTGATCTAAAAAAAAAAAAAAAAGTGTCCAGTCATGGTGGCTCATTACCTTTGAGCTAATTTGTCATAAATTTTATTTCACATAACATGCCCTAAACACAAATTGTTAATATTTTTGATTTATGGTCATCTTTCAGAGAAATTAGAAAAATATTTTTAAATAATAAAAACTCTATCTCCAAGAAACTTATTTGTATAGATCCAAATGTCTAATGTCATACCCCTTCTTCCTGAACAACTTCCTTTAATATTTCCAGTAGCGCAGGTCTGATGGCAATGAATTCTCTCCATTTCTCTTTCTCTGAGAGACTATTTCTTCTTCATTTTTGAAAGATTATTTTTGCCAGATGTAGTTGCTCACACCTGTAATCCTAACACTTTGGGAGGCTGAGGAGGGCAGAGCGCTTGAGCCCAAGAGCTCAAAACCAGACTTGGCAACATGGTGAAACCCAATCTCTATTAAAAATACAAAAAATTAGCTGTATGTAGTGGCATGTATCTGCAGTCCCAACTACTCTGGAGGCCGAGATGGGGGGATCAATTGAGCCCTGGAGGCAGAGGTTATAGAGACCCAAGATTGCACCACTGCACTCCAGCCTGGGCCACAGAGTGAGACTGTGTCAAAAAAAAAAAAAAAGAAAAAAGAAAAAAAAAGGAAGAGAAAAGAGAGGGGAGGGGAGAGGAGAGGAGGGAGAGGAGCGGAGGGGAGAGGAGAGGAGAGGAGGGAGAGGAGAGATGATTTTTGCTGTGTACGGAACTCTGGGTTCAAAGGATTTTCTCCCTTTTGGCCCTCTAAAGATGTGCTGCATTATCCTTTGGTCTGCATGGGTTCTAATAAGAATCCTGCATTCTTTTTTTCCTCTAGAATTAGTCTCTTTCCTCTGACTGCCTTCAGTATTTTCTGTCTTTCATATTCTGCAGTCTGAATATGACACGCCTTGGTGTTTTTCTGTCATTTGCCTGGTTTGGGGGATGATCCTGTTTGTGTTCTCCGAGCTTCACAGATATTTGGTATCCATCATTAATTTTAGAAAATTCTTGGTCATCACATCTTCAAGTATTTCTTCTGCCCCGTTTTCTTTCTTTTCCTTCTCAGACTTGAACTACAAATTCAGACCACTTGACATTGTCTCAGAGCTCATGGGCAATCTGCCCTATTTTTTTCACACTTCAGTTGTATTCAAGTTCACAGACTCCTTTGGCTACACCAAGTTTAATAATGAGCTTGCTGAAGACATTTTTCGCCTATGTTACTGTCATTTTCATTTTTAGCATTTATTTTATTTTCTTACAGTGTCTATCTCTCTGCTGAAATATCCTACCTGACCACGCAAGTTGCCTGCCTTTTCTACTAGAGATCTTAACATACTAAACAGTTATTTTCGATTCCACGTCTGGTAGTTCCAAAGAATTTGGTCTTAAAAATGTCCTGTCTCAATAGTGTGTTCTTCCTTCCTTCTTTTTATGCCTCAAAAACTTTTCTGAAAGCAGGATATCCTCTGTAAGACAGCTGAGACTGAGGTAAATAGTTTTTATGCCTGGGAAATGGGCCCGCCTTTCCTTCTGCCAGATCTTTAGTGTGTGGAGGTTGAGTCAATCTATTGTCAGGACAGGAACGTGGTTTGGAATTTGTTGCTGCCATGGTTACCCACAACATACCACCAGCTTCGAACTGTGTAGGGTGGTGGCTGGTTTGCCAGAGGATATTTTCCTCAGTGTCTGTTCGACCTTCAGCTTTTTTGGTCTTCATTTTACACTGCATCTGAGCTGGCCTGCCCCCATGTTCTTGCGCCTCTCACAGATCTCCAGTGTCACCTGTCAGTCCACAGCTGTTAGCCTCGTATGGGTGGGAAGATTCTCTGACGTTAGGATAAAGCCTTGGTCTTGGGCAAACACTGTTTTCCTTGGTGGCCGGGGTGTGGCCTTCTCAGTGCTCCTGCCTTTTCTCCTCCACTAAAGTTCTGGGGCTAGCACATAATCCTGTCCCTCGCCAAGGACGAAAGACTTTTTTTCTGTTCTCTTTCCACAGTGGCTTAAGGCTCTTATCTCATAAGAGCAAAGGGAAGGAGGACTGAGACAGAACTTCATGTCTTTCCAAAAGGATCTACTGTCCCCCTCCTCCAGGGGGAAGAGTAACGGACACTTTCTCAGTACCCACACCCTAGCCTCAATCTTTTTTGTAAGCATCCAGTGAAATCTGTGGAGAAGAGCCTGTGAGTGGATACAAACTGCCCGTGTCTGCAGCCCCCCAGGCGATCTCTGTTTTCTTGCTGGTCCACACTAAGTTCATTAAATTTTAACTGAATTATCCTACAGGCTGTTCACTTTGTCTGTCTCAGGTAAACAAGTGCTCATGTCTTACCTTTCCATGGGGGTGCCTGTCTCTCCTTACAGTTTGGGTTGGGTGGTTAACCTGCAACCTCAGTTCACTGATGAATTCAAGAAGATATCAACATGCAAATTTCTGGGGTTTGCTGTTGCTGTAAGGGTAGGAACGATGCTCTCTAGCTTTCCCCATTCTAAGTAAAAGCTAGAAGTCCCCAACTATCTGCTTTTTAGCCAAACTTTAAAGGCTATGTAATGAATATGGCCAGCTTTGCCCACTACAGGCATATATGAAAGAAAATAATTTCAGGTCAAACTTCCAACTCAGCAATAAAAATACCTCTGTAATCCCAATAAAGCATGCAAAATTACTGTTTTAAAATGTATGCAATAGCCAGAATTTTACATGTCAAATTTATTATTATAGCTGTTGAAGAAACTATATCATACCAAAGAACAGTTCTGGTATTTTGATCATCAATTTGTTAAATTCTAATTTATCAACATGTGAAAACTGTATTCATTTCTTTAGAATAGGTATGACATATCTAACAAGTCAACTGTGTACTTCTCTCTGTATAACAATAAAGGCAAAATGGGAAAAAAAGTACATATGAAAAACATACCTTTTACTCGGTTAATTTCATTCAATACACTTTCTACCACTGCAAAATTTCAGTTCCTTGAAGACTGAAATTACTTTGCCTTTCTACCTGATATGCACAGAAGTTTACATATTTCAGGCTTCTTACGACACAATCGCAGAGGTAGTATTACCTACTTAAATAGTAGCAGCAATGGCCTAGAAAGCTGATCTGTATATTAATATACAAAAAGAATACACAACACTATAAATTTTCATGGCAGAATGGAACTGAAAGTACACTTCAAATTTTTTGATTTAACTATTTCCTTCTGTTTAAAGTCACTTGAACTATTTTCAGAGAAAAACCCTGAATAAAAACTCTTCAATTTTTTTCAATAAAACATTTATACTTAATCCCAGCCTTTCCTTAGCTCAATGCTGTTGCAATATTTAAATATGACATCTACTATGTAAATGTAAATATATGACATCTACTATGTAAATCATTTAAATATGACATCTATGTAAATGTATTACAGCTACATAAATACTTAAGATGAATACTGGAACACAGGGGTATCTTAGAGGTACAATCTCATAGAATTTCAAATTTAATTATTTTTTAACACATGTGGGGACAAAATGTTCAGCTGACAAAGAGAAATAACCTGGCTTTCTTTAATTTTATAAAATGACTGAAATAAAATGAATTTTTAAAACAAGACAGTCTTTGGCTGGGCATGGTGGCTCACACCGGTAATCCCTGCACTTTGGGAGGCCAGGGTAGGAGGATCATTTGGCCCAGGAGTTCAAGACCAGTCTGGGCAACATAGCGAGACCCTATCTCTATTTATAAAAATTAATAAAATAAAAAACAAGATACTCTTCATGTTCTATGAGGTTGGCAAAGTCAACTAAAAACACCCAATCAGTATTTGTGAGGACATGAAGAAATGGATTCCTTCTTATTCACTATTGTGGAGGTATAAATTGGCCCAATTTTACAATAGACATTTGGTAAGGCATTAGTATTTTTAAAAATATGTCTATCTTTTGATCCAGCAATTCAACCTCAAGAAAATGTACACACAGCATTTATAACAGCATAGAGCAAAAAATAAAACAAAAATAAATAAATAAATAACTGGCTGGGCACAATGGCTCACACCTGTTATCCCAGCATTTTGGGCGGCCGAGGCAGGTGGATCACTTGAGGTCAGGAGTTCAAGACTAGCCTGGCCAACATGGTGAAACCCCGTCCCTACTAAAACTACAAAAAATTAGCCAGGCGTGGTGGTGCATATTTTTAATCACAGCTACTCGGCAGTCTGAGACAGGAGAATCGCTTGAACCTGGGAGGCAGAGGCTGCAGTAAGCCGAGATTGTGCCATTGCACTACAGCCTGAGCAACAGAGTGAGACTTCGTCTCACCAAAAAAAAAAAAAAAAAAACTTTCCATCTGTGGAGTCTGGATGCCTGGAAATGGGCCAGAAAAAACTGTTTTAGAGTACATCAACAAAATAGAATACCATATAGCCATTTAAAAAATAACTATCAGGCAGGGCACAGTGGCTCACGCCTGTAATCCCAGTACTTCGGGAGGTCGTGGTGGGCAGATTGCGAGGTCAAGAGATCGAGACCATCCTGGCCAACACAGTGAAACCGCGTCTCTACTAAAATACAACAATTAGCTGGGCATGATGGCACAGCACCCGCAGTCCCAGCTACTAGGGAGGCTGAGGTAGGAGAATCGCTTGAACCCAGGGGTCAGAGGTTGCAGTGAGCTAAGATCACGTCACCGCACTCCAGCCTGGTGACAAAGCAAGACTCTGTCTCAATAAATAAATAAATAAATAATGATCTAAAACAGCATGAAAACCCCAGAGCACAGACTCAAAAGTGGTAGCTACTGTAAGAATCCTGAATTCTTAAGATAAAGGTGAAACGGTTTAAGCTTCCAGTAAGAAAAAAAGTTACCAGCAATGAGGAAAAAGATTGTCCATTAGAATTCTCAACAGAAACACCAAAAATCATAACGTAACTGCAAAAAATCAGAAAAATGTGGCCTGAGACTGTCAACTGGCTTTCCTTGCTATCTGTTTAACCACATACAAAACTATAAAACCACTGAGTCAGTGACCAGATAGATAAGTAAATAACCAGGTAAGTAAGACTGAAACGACTAGCACCGTGGGCACTATTTTATTTTTCCGATACTAATAATAGTTAACATTACCATGTTCTTACTTTCTACCAGATTCGGTTCCAAGTTCCAAGCACTTTTACTTATATTCACTCATTTAATCCTCAAAGACAATGAGGTAACAATACTATTATTTCTATTTCACAGATGAGGAATCTCAGACAGAGGTTAAGTATCTTGCCTTGGCTAGTAAGGGACCGAGCTAAGATAAAACCTACATGGAGTGAATAAATCTTTTTTAGAGTAAAAAAAATAAATTAAAATAAATTAAAAGAAGATAAAACCTACAATCTAACTCCTCAGCACCGGCCTCTTCCCCACCACATTTATACCACCTTTAAATAAACAAGCTCTTGACTTAAGGAAAGAAACGCCTTTGAAAAATAAGATGCATGCCTAGGTCCAACTACTCTGTGTTCACTTCTACACTAGATTAAAAAATTACTACACAATCAACTCTCTCCTTGAGCTAAATCTCATTTTAGGACAAGTGCTTCTATTACAGACAGAACCCTCTGTGTGCCTGGAAGTGTGCGCATTCAGAGTTCCTCTCTATGGCTAAGGCTGCCACCTAGTGGAACAAAACGAAAATCTTCACACAAAGCATAAAGCATTCTGAGGCATAACAAGAGCAGGAGGGAGAGACTAATGTTAAAACGTGTCCATTTTCAGTGGGTCTTCCCTGGAAACACACATTCCTTATATCATTAACAAAAACTTGTTTTGTTTTGTTTTTTATTACTGATTTACGTAATACTGGCACTTTCAACTAAAAGACTGGTGGTACCTTACCTGAGGTTCCTGTAAGTGGCTGTTCTCTCTGGTGTCTCCATAGCACTGTGTGAACACCAAAATGACAAAATGCAAACAGCTGAACTACACTTCCTATGCCATTCTACCCACTCAGCCTGGAAGGCCAAGGACAGCAACCTCATTCACTGTGATCTTCCTTCCACCACCGAGTGTGTGGAATGACAGGAGCTGGGAAAACGAATCTGAAGACAGTGGGTCTCAATCTTCCTCTATTCTATCAACGTAAACTGGACCTTTAACCAAGTTCCCAACAAGGGGAAGTTTGTTCTCCAGGTGACACTTGATAATGTCTAAAGATAGTTTTGGTTGTCACACTGCAGGGAAGCTAAGCTACTGGTATCTAAACAAGCCAAGAATGCTGATCAATGTACTATAAGGCACAGGACCACTCCTCACACCAAAAAAAAAATTACTCAACCCCAAATGTTAACACTGCCAAGGTCGAAAGCCCTACTTAAACCCCACCATCATTCTTAAGAGGGACACAGATCAGTGAAAAATACCAGTTTATAAAAGTAAGCTGAGCCTACAAACCCAATTCTGTTTAACATATACATACAAAGTATTTTTGGCAGTCTTTCAATACGCTTTTCTAAGAATACACAATGTACAGAGAATACAGCATTATTTACCTTGATAAATCATAGAAGAAATGTACTTTGTATTTTCAGCACTTTATGAAGAATTCTTTACCACTTAAGGAAGAGAGCAGTTATGAAATCTAAGTTGCCAATACATCATAACTATATTAGCCCATCAGTGGCTATCATCTTCATGGTGACTCTACAATAGAAAGGTATACAGCTGTTTCACTTCTATTCCATTTACATTCTAGGATAACTGCCTGAGCATTTATACATTTTTGAATTTTTTTTGAGACAGAGCCTTGCTCTGTTGTCCAGGCTAGACGGCACAATCTAGGCTCACTACAACCTCCACCTCCCAGGTTCAAGTGATTCTTGTGTCTCAGCCTCCCGAGTAGCTGGGATTACAGACACACGCCAGCATGTCTGGCTAATGTCTGTACTTTTAGTAGAGACGGGGTTTTACCATGTTGACCAGGCTGGTCTCGAACTCTTGATCTCAAGTGATCGCCTAAGGCAGGCCCCACAAAGTGCTGTGATTACAGTCATGGGACACGGCACCTGGCTGAAATAAATTTTTAAACCATAAAAAATATACTTTAAAGCATAAAAAAATTTAATTTATTCTTTACATTACACTTAGGGTTATTACACTGACTTTTTTAAAAAGTATATGTATCAGTAGGTTATATTATCTATGAACTTAATTTCACAAGAGCAAAGATGATGTTACAAATCATTTGTTATAAGAAGTGTTCACTGACTTTGAGAGGCCAAGGAGAGCAGATTACCTGACGTTGGGAGTTTGAGTCCAGCCTGACCAACATGGAGAAACCCCGTCTCTACTAAAAATACAAAATTAGCCTGGTGTGGTGGCATGCCTGTAATCCCAGCTACTCGGGAGGCTGAGGCGGGAGAATTGCTTGTACCCGGGAGGCGGAGGTTGTTGTGAGCCGTGATTGCACCACTGCACTCCAGCCTGGGCAACAAGAGCGAAACTCTGTCTCAAAAAAAAAAAAAGGTGGTCACTGAATCTGGGTGAAACAAAAACCACAGCAGGAAAAAAACTAAAGTCCTTCCTACAGTCTTTGTCTTTGCTATTCTATTCCCTCTGTCTGGATACTCGCCTTACAGTCCCCACATGTGGACACTATTCTGACCCCTGGCAAAGCTAGCTCCACCTCATTTTTCCTGTTTTGGCTCACTTCACCTTTTTTCAGAGGTTGTATCTGAACTTCACCACCCTCACCTTACCACAGAGTTCATTTATTTTCTTCCTAGCATTTCATACAATCTGCAATATTTTCAAATTTTGTATACTGTCCCCTTTCCGAATGGATTTTCAAATTTTGTATTATTGTCCCCCTTCAGAATGGAATCTTTAAAAAGATGGACTGGTCTATCTTACCCCTATATTTAGCAAAATGACTAGGGCACTTAGCAGGAGATCATTAAATATTTCTCGAATAAACAGGCTCACGAATAAACATTAATAAACTGTAACAAAAATCCCAGAAATTGCCAACAAGGGAATAAAAAGACAACAGAGAATAAGAGAATGAAAATAAATTATATCATTTCCAAGTAAATGATGGGGAGATTACAACATATAATAAAGACAGTAAATGTAAAATGACAGCTGATTCAAAAGTTAAGGCCAGTCATACGCCATCTAGAAAGGAAATACTTAACAAAAAAATACAGATAGAAAGTAAAAGATGGGCAAAAATATATCAAATTTTTAAAAAGCCAGAGGTTATGAGAGTCAGATGAGATAAAGCCAGACATCAAGGAAAAGAACATTAAATACAACCAAGGGGGACACTTTATAATGATTTTGAACACAATTCTTAAATAAACTATGACTGTCAAGAACATTTATAAACTAAAAACTCTGCATGAAAATGTAAAAAGCAGTAACTACAGGAAAAATAAACAAAAACATAAAAGTTGTGAGAGATTCTGATGTTTCCTCCGTCACTGCTTAGATCAAGTAGTCAAAAAATAAGTATGTATGTAGATGGTGATATGATAGATTATATTTTCTGTTAAAATGAAAACACAACAAACAACAGAGATAAAATAAGTAGTTCACAAAGGAATAAGGAAAGAACAAATACAAAAGCACGCCATAAAGAGAGAAAATAACAGTGAGAAAATTAAGTCCGAGGGCCACACTTTGAAAAACTGCACACTATTAAATATGAAATTTTAAAATGAATGATTTTGTAAGAAAACACAAATTATCAAAATTGACTCAAAAGATAGAAAACTTAAGGACATAAGCAAATAAAACATTAAGAATGTTGCCAAGAAAGCAACTAGCACATTTTTAAGGAAACTACTATTCTCATAAGGAATGGGGAGGAGAGGAAGAAAAACTACTTTTCTTTTTATGAACGCAGCATAATAACCATAATCAAAATCTGACAAAGCACACACACACACGCAAAGTGAACATACTGAAACAACTGTCCTAAATACATAAAGCCAAAGAAAGGTTATCCTAGGAGTGTAAGGATGGTTAAATATTAAGAAACTTAGCAGTACATTTCACCATATAGTAAATAAGTTAGCAACAACAAAGATCTGAAAAGATGCAAAAATATTTTCTCAATTTACTTCTGCTTTATCTTCCTGATTTCTATGGCTACTTCATTAAAATAAAAAAATACATAGCCAATGTGTAAGATATATGAAGATATTTGCTTCAGCATTCATTGTTAACGATTTTAAAACCCATTAATCAGGTACACACAGTGGAATACTAACCAGCCATACATCATTATGGAATATCTGTAATGCTGAGAAAGCAAACTAAAAGAACAAACATCAAATTATTTACAGAACTCGTTCCTGATTATGTAAGATTTAACTACCAAGCATATGTTATCACAGGACACGCATCACATATCTGTGGTGCATGTTTAATTTCTGCATCACATATGCTGGAGTTTAATATTACTATTTTACTCTACATATTTCTATATTGTTATTGTTTTCTAGGGGGGAAAAGTGAAAATTCTCATTTTGCCCCTATGAGCTATGCAATAAGGAAATGGAAAAGAGTTTAGGCCAACAAAGGCCATATAAAATGACAAATGAAAACAGGGTAATATTAAGGAAGTATAGATAAAAGATACACAAACAGGAAAAAGCAAAGTTAAAACAACGGTATCCACAGAAAGAGCACACAAGGGACAGAAAGTGACAGCTCAGCGTTCAGATTACAAGAACACCTGGGCCTCCCACTGCTGAACACACAATGTAGTCCTAAAATAACCCCGAAGAAATACTACTAAGAAATTCTAGAGCTTCATGTACACTCTTACAGAGCTACTGTAATCTCTTTCCTATCAACCACCTACCTCAAGTTAAACATCTGCTTACACAACAGACATGCTATGCTATGCTGCCATCTGCAGAGCAGACTTAACACTAAAATTCCCACTGAGAACATTTAAATATGTTTGTTGAAGGCATCAAAGTAAATGACGGAGAAACTAAACCTTAACTAGTGATACAACTATATTGGGAGAAGAGAGATAGCTATAAGACAGAGAAATGACAATAAGTCACACAATGTTTAAAGTTGAAAAAAAATCAAGAAACAATAGCATAAGCATATTATTAGCAAATGCAAAAAAACTGAAGAACCCAAAATAAAACTAGTTAAGTAGTTGCCACAAAAGAAAGGGACTGCAGCTAGAGAAGGGAAAGGCACATCTGCTTTTTAGTACAGGATCTTACTCTCTATTTGAACTTATAATACTTGTGATAGGTTTTTTTAAGTACTGCAAATATTTTTCAAAATGAGTTAATTATGCCTAAGAATAAAGGAATTGGTTATTTCTTAGATTTTTTTTTTTTTTTACCTCAGAAATATCTTAAATGGTTTTTAACTTTCTTTTTAAAGGCAGAGTCTCACTCTGTCACCCAGGCTGGAGTGCAATGGCACAATCAGCTCACCGTAACCTCTAACTCCTGAGTTCAAGCTATACTCTTGTCTCAGCCTTGCGAGTAGCTGAGACCACAGGCATATGCCACCAAGCCTGGCTAATTTTTAAGTTTTTTATAGAGATAGGGTCTCCCTTTTTTTGCCCAGGCTGGTCTTGAACTCCTGGCCTCAAGCAGTCCTCCCGCCTTGGCCTCTGAAAGTGCTAGAATTACAGGCATGAGCCACCATGCCCAGCCTTAAATGTTTTTAAAAGCAAGAAATATAAAAATTAGCCTAAAGGCCGGGCGCGGTGGCTCAAGCCTGTAATCCCAGCACTTTGGGAGGCCGAGGCGGGCGGATCACAAGGTCAGGAGGTCGAGACCATCCTGGCTAACACAGTGAAACCCCGTCTCCACTTAAAAAATACAAAAAATTAGCCGGGCGAGATGGCGGCGCCTGTAGTCCCAGCTACTCGGGAGGCTGAGGCAGGAGAATGGCGGGAACCTGGGAGGCGGAGCTTGCAGTGAGCTGAGATCCGGCCACTGCACTCCAGCCTGGGCGACAGAGCGAGACTCCGTCTCAAAAAAAAAAAAAAAAAAAAAAAAAAAAATTAGCCTAAAGGCAACATTGCAAGTAACGAAGACTAAAAGCAATATAAAAATTGCCAGGCAGTACTGAAGTCTTTGTTCAACAGGCACCTATCACTACAATGGATAGCATAAGTTCACTAAACACTTGCTTTGTTATATAAAAGAGCTTATTAGAAACAGCAACATCAAAGAACTGGAATATTCTGCACATTTTATTTAACATTTATTGTGAACCAATTACATGTAAGGTACTCAATTGGGATTTTCACAAAAATACAATTTCCTAAAACAAGTTCAGGGAAACTAATGCCCTATCTACCAGAACCACAAGCCTGGATATCTATAGCCAGACAACAAAAGGAAAATTTAAGGTCACTGCACAAATCACAAAATCAATTAAATTGATGTTCAATTATTTTCCTGCCATTTTATATAACTTCAAAAGTAATACAAATTTACAGTAAAATACCACATTTGCTAAAATGGCAATTAGCACTTCAATAATAAATTTTCATCACTAAACCCTTGTTTAACTGACAAATTGACAAAAAATTAAAACTAAAGTCCAAACATACGTATCATATACTTAGTAAGAGATTCAATATACAGCTTAGCATCCAACTCCACAATTTCCAGAAAGAAAAACATCATCTCCTTCCTTATTCAATTTGATAACTGAAAGATTCATAAGGTAAGAGAATACTATTCACCAATAAAAGTTTATTCTTTTTCCCATCCTGTATCAAGCTTTTATATCAGGATATGAACTTACATTTGTAAAAGTCTAAAGATAAAGAAAGAAACCCATTTCGTACAGCTGAGCTATAAACATAAGAAATCCTGAACTGCAATTTTAAGTATAATTAACCTAAAATCTTTCAAATCGTGTATTTCAAATTGCATTCTAAGAAAAAATATGTTAGACACAGGGGCTACTGGCTGTGTTCTAAGACATGATAACGCTAAAAAAGCAATATTATAAGATTTAAATTATAATTATATTATAAACATAAATTTAATCACCCTAAAATTGTAATATATTTGCAAACTAAAGTATAATACTGAAAAGCTCACCTTCATCCACAGAAAACTGACAGCTCTTATCATTGAAGAAAAGTATTTTCTTCTTATCGGGACGACTTACAAATAGTATCTGGTCCCCCAAAGCCTTAAAGAAAGATAAAATAAAGATTTTTCAGTTAACTCCAAATTAACTCCCTAAAAAAAAAAAAATTTAAACAATAATGGACTTTCATTTCCTTAACACACTCAGTGTACCACCATAGGGTCCACTGGATCCAACTTTAGTTTTAGTTTTGAAACGAGACCAAAAGTTTAAGAGACTCAACCCACACTGGAGCGCAGCGGCACAACCACAGCTCACGGCAGCCTCAACCCCCTCAGGCTCAAGCAATCCTGCCACCTCAGCCTCCGGAGTAACTGGGACCACTGGTGCGTTGCCACCAAGTCTGGCTAATGTTTTTAATTTTTTGTAGAGAAAGGGTCTCACTATGTTGCCAGGGCTGGTCTTGAACTCCTGGGTTCAAGCGATCTTCCTACCTCAGCCTCCAAAAGTGCAGGGAATACAGGTGTGAGCCACTGCACCCAGCCCCAATTTTAGTTTTTGAGTTTCTTTCTTGAGCAGTTCAATTTTTAAAAAATTGATATTTCCAGACTTGTATTCTTAGAGGTCTTCCAAAGAACAAAAATAAAATGTGTTTCGCTTAAAACAGAAAATTCAATCTTTGTTGCAATTACTATTTGGGTCCATGGGATTCTTTCACTAACCTAAGACACATAATAGAATCTTGGTGTTCTTACTTTTCCTCTATCTTGAGGCATGTTGCTACTTACTCATCATTACCCATCAATTATTTCCAATTGTGCTTTTAAAATGCTAAAATAATAAGAAAATAGAAGAATGATTAAATTACCTAAGAATGTGATGCAAGAGGGAAAGACATGGGCATCCTTCAGTTTTCTTGCTGCATCGCCCAAAGGATTACATTACAACTTTTCAAGAAGATATAAAAGATTGGAAGAGTCTTCTTCTTGTCTCTTAACTTTCACTGAGTACACTTGACAAAAAAACTTTGTATTTTCTACCTACCCTTGAGAGCAAAGACAAGGAAACTGACCAAAGACATTTCACAATTATTAGATGAATCAAAATATAAACGCAAAAAGCCAAATAGCAGCACTCTGGACTATCTGGCAAAAATTCATCACAGGAATAAAGTCTCAAGCTATGGAGTCTTTTGATGACAATAACTCAAGTGAATAATCTCAAGCTTAAGAATCAACAAGTGAACAAAAATGCTTCTCAATACAAAACGGAAATGATATTCCCATCCCATTATTCAACAGGAAGATCATCACACAGTATTTTGTGACAAGAATTTTTATCATCTCACTTTGTTAAAAGGATATGTGACAGTATTCTTCTTTTTGATGTGTTTTCCAAAAATTACTTGATACAGAAGTTTGCTGTGTTAAATTCTTACTAAAATCTCTAATAAAGCTGTTTTCACCATCCCATTATTCTTACTTATACAAATTGTTCATAAAATGACTTAAAGCAGTTTAAAAATAATAGTCCACTAGACCCAGGTGGTAGAAGGTGATAACTACAGGATGAGCAACCCAAATTCCAAAATCTCAAATCCAAAATCCAAAACTTTTTTAGTGCTGACATGACATGCCAAAGAAATACTTATTGGGGACCGGGTGCAGTGGCTCACACCTATAATCCCAGCACTTTGGGAGGCCGAGGCAGGAGGATCACTTGAGGTCAGAATTTTTTTTTTTTTTTTTTTTGAGACGGAGTCTCGCTCTGTCACCCAGGCTGGAGTGCAGTGGCTCTCGGCTCACTGCAAGCTCCGCCTCCCGGGTTCATGCTATTCTCCTGTCTCAGCCTCCTAAGTAGCTGGGACTATAGGCACCTGCCACCACCCCCAGCTAATTTTTTGTACTTTTTAGTAGAGACTAGGTTTCAAACATGTTAGCCAGGATGGTCTTGATCTCCTGACCTCGTGATCTGCCTGCCTTGGCCTCCCAAAGTGCTAGGATTACAGGCATGAGCCACCGTGCCTGGCCAAAGTCAGGAGTTTTGAGACCAGCCTGGCCAACATGGTGAAACCCCATCTCTACTAAAAATAGAAAAATTAGCTGGACGTGGTGGCAGGTGCCTGGAATCCCAGCTACTTGGGAGGCTGAGACAGAAGACTCTCTTAAACCCAGGAGATAGAGGTTGCAGTGAGCTGAGATCACGCCACTGCACACCAGCCAGGGCAAGAGAGAGACTCCACCTCAAAAAAAAAAAAAAAAAAAAGGAAGAAAAGAAAAAAGAAACACTCACTGGAGCATTTTGGATTTCAGATTTTCAGCTTTGGAATGTTTAACTGGTATAATGAAAATATCCCAAAATCTGAAAAAATTCAAAATCCAAAACAGTTCTGGTCCCAAGCATTTCAGAAGAAGGATAGTCAAATTGTACATATGTAAAATAAATGAAAGAACCTGAAGGCATTGCTAAAAAAATTAAAGACATGAACAAATGAAAAGAATTCTGTGCTCATGTATTAAAAACCTTAATACAGTTACGACGGTAATACTACCCAAAGTTACCTACATATTCAATGTAATCCCTATCAAAATCCCAATGGCATTTTTTGCAGAAATGGAAAAATCCATCCAAAAATTCATATCGAATCTCAAGGGACCTCAAAAAGCCTGAAATGGTTTAGATCTGTGTCCCCATCAAATCTCATGTCAAACTGTAATCCCCAATGTTGGAGGTGGGGCCTGGTGGGAGGTGACTGGTATGAAGGTGGATTTCCCTCTTGGTGCTGTTCTCCTGATAGTAAGTTCTCATGAGATCTGGTCATGTAAAAGTGTGTGGCACCTTCCCCTCTCTCTCTTGCTCCTGCTCCAGCCATGTAAGATGAGCCTGCTTCCCCTTCACCTTCTGCCATGATTATAAGTTTCCTGAGACCTCCCCATAAGCTGAGTAGACACCAGCATCATGCTTCCTGGAGAGCCTACAGAACTGTGAACCAATTGAATCTCTTTTCTTTACAAATTATCCAGTCTCAAGCATTCCTTTATAGCATTGCAAGAATAGACTAATACATAGCCAAAACAATCTTGAAAAAGAACAAAATTGTTGATCTCACTCTTACTGATTTCAAAATATATTACAAAGCTACATTAATCTGGCCAGGCGCAGTGGCTCACACCTGTAATCCCACCACTTTGGGAGGCTGAGGGTGGGCAGATCACTTGAGGTCAAGAGTTCGAAACCAGCCTGACCAACATGGTGAAACCACATCTCCACTAAAAATACAAAAATTAGCTGGGTGTGGTGGTGTGTCTATAATCCCAGCTACTCAGGAGGCTGAGGCAGGAGTACTGCTTGAACCTGGGAGGCAGAGGTTGCAGTAACCCAAGATTGCATCGCCGCGCTCCAGCCTGGGTGACAGAGTGTGACTCTGTCTCAAAAAAAAAAAAAAAATTGTAGTGCTGGCATGAAGAAACACATACAGGGAGAATAGAGGGTCCAAAAATAAACTTTCACATATATGGTCAAATGATCTTCCACATGAGTACCAAGACTAACACTATTCAATGGGCAAAGAACAGTTCTCTTCATCAAGACACTGTGAAAACTGGATATCCACATGAAAAGGAATAAAGTTGGACTCTTATACCATATACAAAAATTAACTCTAAATAAAGACCTAAATATAAGACCCAAAACTACTAGAAGAAAACAGAGGAGAAGAGCTTCATGACATTAGATTTGGCAATGATTTAAACATGACACTAAAGGCACAGGCAACAAAATCAAAAACAGACAAACAGGAGTGCAGCAAACTCAAAAACTTTGGCAAATTAAAGTGCACAATCAACAGAGTAAAAAGGCAACTTACAGAATGGGAGAAAATATTTGCAAATCAGGTATCTGGTAAGTGTTTGGACGAACGGAGGCAAGATGGCACACTTCCGGGTTCTTCATCACCAACTTTTCCCCCGTGGGCGCGAAAATGCAGCCGGCGCCCAGGAAGGTGCAGACCAACCGGGCATGCGCCAGGTGACGTCTATCCGAAGAGACTAAGATTTACCTGGTCGCACCTACGGAACACCCCCCCGACACGCCCGTGCCCCGCCGATTGCCCTCCCACTCCTAGAAAAGCCACTCCGTCACGTGGCGCGGACTTCCCAGCCCCCACTCCTGTCGGGACTGCATTAGGAACTCCGCCGGAGAGCTCCACCGGGCGACTCTCTTGGCCTCCTTTGCCAGAGGCCGACAGACCTCTCCCTACCCACCTTCTTCCCTGAAGCTAGGTGACCAAAAATAAATTTGCAGTTTTGCTCCTAGCCTTGCCTACTCGCTGGTTCTTTTGTGCCTGCTCTGGTGGTCTTAGAAAAACAAATCAGTAAGGAATTAATATCCAGAATATATTTTTAAAAACTCCCACAATTCAACAACAAAAAACAACCCAATTCAAAAATGAGCAAAGGACCTGAATATATAGTTCTCCAAAGATGATATACAATAGTCAACAAGCCATGAAGGTGCTCACATCACAAATCACTAGAGAAATGCAAATCAAAACTACAATAACCTATCACTTCATACCTATTGAGATCGCTAGTATCAAAAACAAAAAAAGAAAATAAGAAGTGTTGGCAAGAATGTGGAGATATTGGAAGCTTTACGTACTGCTGGTGGGGTTGTAAAATGGTACAACTGTCAGGCCTCTGAACCCAAGCCCAAGCCAAGCCATCGCATCCCCTGTGACTTGCACGTATACGCCCAGATGGCCTGAAGTAACTAAAGCATCACAAAAGAGATGAAAATGCCCTGCCCCAACTTGAATGATGACATTTCACCACAAAAGAAGTGAAAATGGCCGGTCCTTGCCTTAAGTGATGACATTACCTTGTGAAAGTCCTTTTCCTGGCTCATCCTGGCTCAAAAAGCTCCCCCACTGAGCACCTTATGACCCCCACTCCTGCCCGCCAGAGAACAACTCCCCTTTGACTATAATTTTCCTTTACCTACCCAAATCCTATAAAACGGCCCCACCTTCATCTCCCTTTGCTGACTCTCTTTTCGGACTCAGCCTGCCTGCACCCAGGTGATTAAAAAGCTTTATCGCTCATACAAAGCCTGTTTGGTGGTCACTTCACACGACGCACGTGACATTTTGGTGCCGTGACTTGGATCGGGGGACCTCCCTTGGGAGATCAATCCCCTGTCCTCCTGCTCTTTGCTCCGTGAGAAAGATCCACCTACAACCTCGGGTCCTCAGACCCACCAGCCCAAGGAACATCTCGCGAACATCTCACCAATACTGAATTGGGTAAGCGGCCTCTTTTTACTCTCTTCTCCAACCTCTCTCACTATCCCTCGACCTCTTTCTCCTTTCAATCTTGGTGCCACCCTTCAATCTCTCCCTTCTCTTAATTTCAATTCCTTTCATTTTCTGGTAGAGACAAAGCAGACACATTTTATCTGTGGACCCAAAATGCCGGCGCCAGTCACGGACTGGGGAAGGCAGCCTTCCCTTGGTGTTTAATCATTGCAGGGATGCCTCTCTGATTACTCACCCACGTTTGAGAGGTGTCTGACCACGCTGCAGGGACACCTGCCTCGGTCCTTCACCCTAAGCGGCAAGTCCCGCTTTTCTGGGGGAGGGGCAAGCACCCCACCCCTTCTCTCCCTGTTTCTACCCCTTCTCTGCTTTTCTGGGGGAGAGGCAAGAACCCTGACCTCTTATTTTTGTGCCCCAACCTCTTATTTTTGTGCCCCGACCTCTTATTTTTCCACCCCAATCCCTTATTTCCGTGTCCCGACCCCTTTCCCGCTTTTCTGGAGGGCAAGAACCCCTGAACTCCTTCTCTCTGTGTCTCTACTCTCTTTTCTCTGGGCTTGCCTCCTTCACTATGGGCAACCTTCCACCCTCCATTCCTCCTTCTTCTCCCTTAGCCTATGTTCTCAAGGACTTAAAACCTCTTCAACTCACACCTGACCTAAAACCTAAATGCCTTATTTTCTTCTACAATGCCGCTTGACCCCAATACAAACTCGACAGTAGTTCCAAATAGCCAGAAAATGGCACTTTTGATTTTTCCATCCTACAAGATCTAAATAATTCTTGTAAAATAGGCAAACGGTCTGAGGTGCCTGACATCCAGGCATTCTTTTACACATCGGTCCCTCCCTAGTCTCTGTTCCCAATGCAACTCATCCCAAATCTTCCTTCTTTCCCTCCTGCCTGTCCCCTCAGTCCCAATCCCAAGCGTCGCTGAGTCTTTCTAATCTTCCTTTTCTATAGACCCATCTGACCTCTCCCCTCCTCGCCAGGCCGAGCTAGGTCCCAATTTTTCCTCTGCCTCCGCTCCCCCACCCTATAATCCTTTTATCACCTCCCCTCCTCACACCCGGTCTGGCTTACAGTTTCGTTCCTCGACTAGCCCTCCCCCATCTGCCCAGAAATTTCCTCTTAAAAAAGTGGCCAGAGCTAAAGGCGTGGTCAAAGTTAATGCTCCTTTTTCTTTATCCAACCACTCCCAAATCAGTTAGTGTTTAGGCTCTTTTCATCAAATATGAAAAACCCAGCCCAGTTCATGGCCCATTTAGCAGCAATCCTGAGACGCTTTTCAGCCCTAGACCCTGAAAGGTCAGAAGGCTGTCTTATTCTTAATATGCATTTTATTTTATTACCCAATCTGCTCCCGACATTAAATAAAGCTCCAAAAATTAAATTCTGGCCCTCAAACCCCACAACAGGACTTAAAGAACGTCACCTTCAAGGTGTACAATAATAGAGTAAAGGCAGCCAAGTAGCAACTTACTTCTGAGATGCAATTCCTTGCCTCCACTGTGAGACAAACCCCAGCCACATCTCCAGCACAGAACTCCAAACACCTAAACCACAGCTGCCAGAAGATCCTCCAGAACATCCTCACCCAGGAGCTTGCTACAAGTACCGGAAATCTGGCCACTGGGCCAAGGAATGCCCGCAGCTCGGGATTCCTCCTAAGCCATGCCCCATTTGTGCCCTAAGCCATGCCCCACTGGAAATCGGACTGTCCAACTCGCCTGGCAGTCACTCCCAGAGCCCCTGGAGCTCTGGCCCAAGGCTGACTCCTGTCCAGACCTTCTCGGCTTAGCGGCTGAAGACTGAAGCTGCCCCATTGCCTCGGAAGCCTCCTGGACCATCCCAGATGCTTTAGGTAACTCTTAACGGTGGAGGGTAAGTCCGTCCCCTTCTTAATACGGAGGCTACCCACTCCACATTACCTTCTTTTCAAGGGCCTGTTTCCCTTGCCTCCATACGTGTTGTGGGTATTGACAGCCAGGCTTCTAAACCTCTTAAAATTCCCCAACTCTGGTGCCAACTTGGACAACATTCTTTTATGCATTCCTTTTTAGTTATCCCCACCTGCCCAGTTCCCTTACTAGGCCAAGACATTTTAACTAAATTATCTGCTTCCCTGACTATTCCTAGGCTACAGCCACACCTCACTGCCGCCTTTTCCCCCCGGTTCAAAGCCTCCTTCACATCCTCCCCTCGTAACCCCCCACCTTAACCCACAAAGTATAGGACACCTCTACTCCCTCCTTGACTGATCATGCACCCCTTACCATCTCATTAAAACCTAATCACCCTTACCCAGCTCAACACCAATATCCCATCCCAAAGCATACTTTAAAAGGATTAAAGCCTGTTATCACTCCCCTGCTACAGCATGGCCTTTTAAAGCCTGTAAACTCCCCTTACAATTGCCCCATTTTGCCTGTCCTAAAACCAGACAAGGCTTGCAAGTTAGTTCAGGATCTGCGCCTTATCAACCATATTGCTTTGCCTATCCACCCCGTGGTGCCAAAGCCATATACCCTCCTATCCTCAATACCTCCCTCCACAACCCATTATTCTGTTCTAGATCTCAAATATACTCTCTTTACTATTCCTTTACACCCTTCATCCCAGCCTCTCTTCGCTTTCACTTAGACTGACCCTGACACCCATCAGGCTCAGCAAATTACCTGGGCTGTACTGCCACAAGGCTTCATGGGCAGCCCCCATGACTTCAGTCAAGCCCAAATTTCTTTCTCATCTGTTAACCTATCTCGGCATAATTCTCGTAAATACACACTTACTCTCCCTGCTGATCGTGTCCGGCTAATCTCCCAAACCCCAATCCCTTCTACAAAACAACTCCTTTCCTTCCTAGGCATGGTTAGTGTGGACAGAATTCTTACACAAGAGCCAGGACCGCGTCCTGTAGCCTTTCTGTCCAAACAACTTGACCTTACTGTTTTAGCCTAGCCCTCATGTCTGCGCACAGCAGCTGCCACTGCTTTAATACTGTTAGAGGCCCTCTTCTTGTTTACTTATACCCAGCCCCAAAAATAATAGTGGAAGGTTGCTCATAGATACCCAACGTTTTCTCATACACCATGAAAATCAAACCTCCCCCTCTACGCAGTTACCCCATCAGTCCTCATTACAACCTCTGATGGCTGCTGCCCTAGCTGGATCCCTAGGAGTCCAGGTACAAGACACTCCTTTCAGCACTCCTTCTCACCTTTTTACTTTGCATCTCCAGTTTTACCTCGCACAAGGTCTCTTCTTCTGTAGATCCTCTACCTACATGGGTCTACCTGCTAATTAGACAGGCACATGCACTCTAGTTTTCCTTACTCCCAAAATTCAATTTGCAAATAGGACCGAAGAGCTCCCTGTTCCCCTCATGACACCGACACAACAAAAAAGTTATTCCACTAATTTCCCTGCTGGTCAGTTTAGGACTTTCTGCCTCCACTATTACTCTCAGTACTGGAATAGCAGGCATTTCAACCTCTGTCACAACCTTCCGTAGCCTGTCTAATGACTTCTCTGCTAGCATCACAGACATATCACAAACTTTATCAGTCCTCCAAGCCCAAGTTGACTCTTTAGCTGCAGTTGTCCTCCAAAACCACCGAGGCCTTGACTTACTCACTGCTGAAAAAAGAGGACTCTGTATATTCTTAAATGAAGAGTGTTGTTTTTATCTAAATCAATCTGGCTTGGTATACGACAACATAAAAAAACTCAAGGAGAGTGCCCAAAAACTTGCCAACCAAGCAAGTAATTATGCTGAACCTCCTTGGGCTCTCTCTAATTGGATGTCCTGGGTCCTCCCAATTCTTAGTCCTTTAATACCCATTTTTCTCCTTGTTTTATTTGGACCTTGTATCTTCCATTTAGTTTCTCAATTCATCCAAAACCATATCCAGGCCATCACCAATCATTCTATAAGACAAATGTTTCTTCTAAAAACCCCACAATATCACCCCTTACAAGATCTCCCTTCAGCTTAATCTCTCCCACTCTAGGTTCCTACGCCACCCCTAATTCCACTTGAAGCAGCCCTGAGAAACATTGCCCATTCTCTTCTCCATACCACCCCCCAAAAATTTTTGCTGCCCCAACACTTCAACACTATTTTGTTTTATTTTTCTTATTAATATAAGAAGGCAGCAATATCAGGCCTCTGAGCCCAAGCCAAGCCATCGCATCCCCTGTGACTTGCACGTATACGCTCAGATGGCCTGAAGTAACTGAAGAATCACAAGAGATGAAAATGCCCTGCCCCACCTTGAATGATGACATTTCACCACAAAAGAAGTGAAAATGGCCGGTCCTTGCCTTAAGTGATGACATTACCTTGTGAAAGTCCTTTTCCTGGCTCATCCTGGCTCAAAAAGCTCCCCCACTGAGCACCTTATGACCCCCACTCCTGCCCGCCAGAGAACAACTCCCCTTTGACTATAATTTTCCTTTACCTACCCAAATCCTATAAAATGGCCCCACCCTCATCTCCCTTTGCTGACTCCCTTTTCGGACTCAGCCCGCCTGCACCCAGGTAATTAAAAAACTTTATTGCTCACACAAAGCCTGTTTGGTGGTCTCTTCACATGGACGCGCATAACAACCACCACTATGGAAAACAGTATGGCAGTTCCTCAAAATATAAAACAACCTTATGATCCAGGACTACTGCTTCTGTATCTCCAAACACAATAAAATACAGTCCCAGAGTTATTTGCACACTCATGTTCACAACAGCACTATTCACAATAATCAGGAGGTGAAAGCAACCCAAATGTCCATCAAGGAATGCATAGAGAATGTATTATATAAATACAATGGAATACTATTCAACTTTAAAAAGGAAGAAAATCCTGTCGCAAGTACAACATGGATGAACCTTGAGAATATTATGCTAAGTGAAATAAGCCAGTTACAAAATGACAAATACTGGAAGAGTCCACTTATATAAGGTATCTAAAGTAGTCAAACTCAAGTAGAATAGTGGGTACCAGAGACTGTGGAGAAGGGTAAAAGGGCAGTCATTGTTTAATATATATAGTTTCAGTTTTGCAAAGGGTAAAAGTTCTGGAGATCTTTTGCACTACAATGTGAATATACTTAACACTACTGAACTGAACACTCAAAAATGGTTGAGATGTTAAATTGCAGGCTGTGGCCAGGCGCAATGGCTCACATCTGTAATCCCAGCACTTTGAGAGGCCGAGGCAGGCAGATCCCATGGGGTCGTGAGTTCAAGACCAGCCTGACCAACATGGAGAAACCCCATCTCTACTAAAAACACAAAATTAGCCGGGAGTGGTAGTGCATGCCTGTAATCCCAGCTACTCAGGAGGCTGAGGCAGGAGAATCGCTTGAACCTGGGAGGCAGAGGTTGCAGCGAGCCGAGATAGTGCCATTGCACTCCAGCCTGGGCAACAAGAGTGAAACTCCATCTCAAAAAAAAAAAATTCTTGTTGCATATTTTTACAACTAAACTTCAATTTTAAAAAGGAACCCTAAGGCAGGGCACAGTGGCTCACGCCTGTAATCCCAGCACTTTGGGAGGCCAAGGTGGGTGGATCACGAGATCAGGAGATCGAGACCATCCTGGCTAACATGGTGAAACCACATCTCTACTGATAATACAAAAAAATAAGCCAGGAGTGGTGGCAGGTGCCTGTAGTCCCAGCTACTTGGGAGGCTGAGGCAGGAGAATGGCGTGAACCCAGGAGGCGGAGCTTGCAGTGAGCCAAGATCGCACCACTGCACTCCAGGCTGAGCGACAGAGCAAGACTCTGTCTCCAAAAAAAAAAACGGAACCCTAAAAAGTAGCTAATTCAATACATCACCTTATAATTAATGTATTACATCGCAAATGCAGACTGGCCTAGCAGGACTATACTGGCAGTTACTTTGTTAGAAAACCCCCACATAACAATTAATGAGGGACAAGCAATCTGAAACAGTCACTGGCTTTCTCCATTCTCTTGTTTTCTTGCTTTTGCACAGTCCTTTTTATTCCCTGCTAGCGCTGTATTGTACACTTCTTCAAAGCATTGTATGATCAACAAAATTACAATAATATTTGTATCTCCACCAAGAACTAAAGAGGAAGCAACACAGATGAGATTTAATGTAGATATGCCGAAGAACTACTTGAGGAATTTTTTAGGCTACAACATATCTTCACATTTTTTAAAGAAGAATAAAAATTTTGGGTTTCAAACAATTTGGAAAATGAAAACATTTCCAAATTGCCTGAAAATGAAAACAGACTGTGTGCTTTTCATAACCCCTTCTACTCTAATTCTAAATAAGGGAACAGAGCCAGTAAAGACAGGTGTCAAACTAAATTTACATCACAAAATTATTTAAGATGGACTAAGCCATTATGAGATTATGGCACTGTTGTAGTTTAAAATGTAATGAAAAGCCTACCACATATAGTAACAGGAAAGCCCCTATCAAAATGGGAGAAAACAGCCATGCAGAAAACACACCTACCACTCAACTGTTAGTCTAGGATTCAGTAGCCCCACTGAATTCAACACACTATAAAGCATACAAAGTATCAACTTTGGTGACATGTCTTTATTGACAACATTTGTGCAGGTTAAGTTGAGACACTTTTAAGTTAAAAATCTTAGGAGGGCTGTGCTTCTGATAATGACCAAGTAGCTCCTAAAGGACCCACCCTCCCACAGAAAACACTATCAACTCTGGACAAGACATTTTAAAAATCAACTACCCAGGCCGGGCGTGGTAGCTCACACCTGTAACTTTGGGAGGCTCAGGCGGGCAGATCACCTGAGGTTGGGAGTTGGAGACCAGCCTGACAACAAAATTAGCTGGGTGTGGTGATGCATGCCTGTAATCCCAGCTATTCGGGAGGCTGATGCAGGAGAATCACTAGAACCCAGGAGACGGAGGTTGTGGTGAGCTGAGATTGTGCCATTGCACTCCAGCCTGGGCAACAAGAGTGAAATTCCGTGTACAAAAAAAAAAATCCAACTACCTAAAGGAACTAAAAAGCAACCAAAAGAAAACAGGCAAAAAGGGGAGGAGGGGGGTCTATACTTAGAAAGAGCACAGAGGGCAGGCCACAGTCAGTGCCCTATGAAGCTAAAACTCAGTGTTTTAGCTAATCCTCAGTGTTTCTGCATTGAAGAACCAGGAAACAAGAGTGTGGGGCAACCACAGCAACTGGAAAGTGAAAAAGGAAACCTTGGAAAAAGTTAGTCTAGCTACCCTGGGCTATGCATGAATGGAAAAAGATTCCAAGCAAAAGGGCTAAGGCTAAAAGAACAGAAGAGACATATCATATGCTACCTGCTGTAGGGTAGACAAAGTTTAGAGTAATTGCCCACTTAACCACAAAACAAAACAAATAAAAACACTCTTTGGAGGAATGTAACAGAATCCTGAGTCTTTACACATATTAATATAATTCACAAGGTCTAAGACCCACAGAAATGTATTAGATATATGAAGAAACAGGAAAATATGACCCATAAAAGAGACAGTCAGTGCAGACCAGCTCTAAGATGACTCAGCTGTTAGAATAAGAATTTTAAAACAGCTATAAGAAATCATACTCAAGGGTGTAACAAAAGATACCTATCACGAATGGAAAAAAAAAGAAAATTCAGCAAAGAAACAGAAACTAGAAGAAAAATTTTAAAAGGCTAGAACTGAAAAATACAACTAAAAAATTCACCAACTGGGCTTAAGTTGGAAGTGAAGAAGAAAAGTGAGTGAACTTGACAATGGATTAATAGAATAGGAAAAAAACTGAAATAAATAAAGAGAGTCTCAAGGACTTGTGGTACAATACCAGAAGATGTGACATGTATAATTCCATTACCAAGAAGCAGAGCAGAGAAAAGGCCAAGTTTTCTTCTACAGGTAGCAAAATGAATGAACCTGCTTAATAAGTTAACATTAATCCTTAGCAATTGTGACAAATGAAAACAAGCAGCTTTCCCCAGTGAGTTTCAAATTGAAACTGGAAATGTAATCTGTACCAGTAGGACTTTCATAGGTAGCCCCTTTAGGACTTCAAAATAGCCAGGTTATTAACCAATACTTTCATGTTTTAATGGCTCTAGTTCCTCAGGTAAGGAACATCTACTACTATTATAGAAGACACTCTTATTTACAAACACAGCTTACAAGAGAAACTCTACTGCCTTTGAGGAAAATTTTCCAGAAATATCCTGAACAATCAAACAATCATATAGCAACAGCAACAGGAACCCGTCAAAGTTACACAGAGATGGCTGCTCCCTTTCCTGCTTGGTGGCACAAGACAAATTTCAAACCTTCAAGTGGCTCACTGTAATCCCATGTGTATATAATGGAAGCTTTAAAAACAACTGTAAAATGTTTGATATTTTTAAAACCAAGAAGTCATTGTTCATTCAAATTACATTAAGACACAAAAAGAAGAGAGAGGTTACCTTGACAGCTTTCTGGGAATTGGGCAGTGCTTCTTCTATGTCTTCTAAAAGAATCCCTCCTAATCCTCGCTGGTCATGCTGATCTAAGAGCCTAAGTAGGGCCTTCTTATCTCTCACGTTGTACTTGGGCTTGAAAGCATACTTCCCATCTATTACTTCAATTTTGGGATTGTTGACTAAAGCCTGTAACAGTGATACAATTGGAGTATATTAACAAATGGAAACATAAATACATTCCTTTTTTTTTTTTTTTTAATGAGTCTTGCTCTGTTGCCCAGGCTGGAATGCAGTGGCGTGATCTCAGCTCACTGCAACCTCCACCTTCTGGGTTCAAGCGATTCTCTTGCCTTAGCCTCCCTCTCCTGCCTCCCTCCCTCTCAGCATCTGGGACTACAGGCGCATACCACCACACCCAGCTACTTTTTGTATTTTTAGTAGAGACAGGGTTTCAACATGTTGGCCAGGCTGGTCTTGAATTTCTGACCTCAGGTGATCCACCTGCCTCGGCCTCCCAAAGTTCTGGGATTACAGGCATGAGCCACTGCGCCCAGCCCATATATACATTCTTAATTCTACTAATTATTTTAAAATACAACACTAGCCAATACAGTGGCAAATTAAAAGTACCTTATGAATACAAACTGGCAGGCCTAAAATCCTGGACATCCAGGATTCCAGAAGAGTAGATCAGCATGGTACTCACTTTTTATAAAAGAAACTGTGTTTATGGCCGGGCGCGGTGGCTCAAGCCTGTAATCCCAGCACTTTGGGAGGCCGAGACGGGCGGATCACGAGGTCAGGAGATCGAGACCATCCTGGCTAACACGGTGAAACCCCGTCTCTACTAAAAATACAAAAACTAGCCGGGCGAGGTGGCGGGCGCCTGTAGTCCCAGCTACTCAGGAGGCTGAGGCAGGAGAATGGCGTAAATCCGGGAGGCAGAGCTTGCAGTGAGCTTAGATCCGGCCACTGCACTCCAGCCTGGGTGACAGAGCGAGACTCCGCCTCAAAAAAAAAAAAAAAAAAAAAAAAGAAAAAAAGAAAAAAAAGAAAAAGAAAAAAAACCTGTGTTTTATTTACATAAATTCTTTGAAGAGAAAAAAACTATTTTATCACAACTACTTTGAAAAAAGCTGAATCTATATTCTTCTAGAAGTCAAAATGGGTAGGAATCAATAAAACACCTAGTGAACTGAGTAGTGCCCATTCCGCCTGCAAAGCATAGTTTATCACATATTGGCATTATAAAGTGAGAGACATTACCCGTACTAGTCAATGGTCTTCCCCATCTGCTATCAACTGGCACTGGCAGCTGTGTAACAAACTGAAAAGAACCAGACTAGTGCATACAAGAACTTTACCTATGTCAGCTTGAGAATGAAACTGAGTAGGAATGCAGGAATTACTGAATATAATTATGTTTCTAGTCAGTTCTGTTGTACAGCTAGTATCAGAAGGAAAGCTCTTCAAAAAGAGCAACCCTATATATTTTCTTCTGCAGCTGCCAGCCTGACCCTGAAAGGAGAGAGAGAAGAAACACAGGAAGAAGAAAAAAGGGAGAATAGAATAGTAAAATGATCAGAGTCATTGTTAACTGTATGTTGGTAGTCTATGAGCTCTCAAGGTTAGCTAAACCAGCAAATTTAAATGTGGATTACCATTGTTTGTATATCACTAATACAATGAGCTACAATTATGCTAATTAATAGTCATGCTACATTATAAAA
Source organism: Rhinopithecus roxellana (assembly GCF_007565055.1). Taxonomy (NCBI): domain Eukaryota; kingdom Metazoa; phylum Chordata; class Mammalia; order Primates; family Cercopithecidae; genus Rhinopithecus; species Rhinopithecus roxellana. The sequence continues at coordinate 24,643,992 of NC_044557.1, forward strand.
GTCAAGACCTATATTTTGCATGGTAAAAAAATAAACGAATTATATATGTTAGGAATTTTACATTTGGTTTCTAGACTCTCTCTCTGGTCCTAGAAAGTAGTCTTCTCAGTTTTCACCTCATATTTAAATTCAAAAGCAGTGAACATCTGAATTTTTAAATGCTACTTATTTCCAAATTAGCACGGTCACTGTGCTGGGGTTTCTTCAAATGGTATGTGTTCATACACAGCATTCACGACTTTTTTCCACATCAAGCCATAATAGCAGTAATTGTGCAACAAAATATCTTCTTATCCCTGCAGTACCTTATGATTTAAATTTTCTAAAACAAAACAATTCAATTTACAAGTATACAAATTATAAATCTGGCAATACAAAATAAGCATTAATTAATCTGTAAAAACATAAGTGGAATTGGTACAATGACTTCTTTACAACTTTTACACAGAAGTCTTACCTTTAACATTTTGAAATAGATACATAAAATTAAGTGAAAACCAACAAATCAATCTTACAAATGTGTACATTCAAAAAACAAAGACCCTACAACATTTCTTTTAAGAAAAAGTAAAAAGCATTATCAGATTTCACCATATTAAAACATTCTAGGCAAGGCGCGGTGGCTCACGCCTATAACCCCAGCACTCTGGGAAGCCAAGGTGGGCCGATCACTTGAGGTCATGGTGAAACCCCATCTCTACTAAAAACACAAAAATTAGCCTGGCATTGTGGCGCATGCCTGCAGTCCCAACTACTTGGTAGGCCGAGTCAGTAGTGAGCTGAGATCACGCCACTGCACTCCAGCCTGAGCAAGACTCTTTTTTTAGGCAAGACTCTGCCTAAAAAAAAAAAAAAATTCTAGTTACAGGAAATCTCTCTTGATAATCAACTAAATTCTTACCTCAGTCATTAGCCATTGTTTCTGCTTGAGTCCAATATCTAAATGTTGTGTTTCATCCAAAATTTCATCTAAGGTTAGAGGATGCGTATCTCCTCGCTGATGCCGTGTCTATCAAGTGAAGAAACTGTTATTAGAAGATAGTTTTAAAATGCTAGATGCATTAAATCATAGTTACATATAAATAAATCTTCAGGAATGAAAAACATGTATTATTCCAGGTAGTATAATTATAGTGATGAAGAGCCATAGACTATGAAATCAGAACGGGGTTGAAACTCATTGCTCTATAAAATAAAAAGATAAACTGACAAAAAATATATGCAACTCATATCACCAAGAGCTACTTTTTCCTAACATTTCAAGAGCTTCAAAAACCTAACAAAATAGGCCAGGCACGGTGGCTCACGGCTGTAATCCCAGCACTTTGTGGGGTTAAGGCAGGTGGGATCACTTCATGTCAGGCATTTGAGACTAGCCTTACCAACATGGTGAAATCCCATGTCTACTAAAAATATAAAAATCAGCCATGCATGGTGGTGCACGCTTGTAATCCCAGCTACGTGGGAGGCTGAGACAGGAGAATTGCTTGAACCTGGGAGGAGGAGGCTGCAGAGAGCTGAGATCATGCCACTGCACTCTAGACTGGGAGACAGAGCAAGACTCTATCTCAAAACAAAACAAAACAAAACAAAACAAAAAAAACTAATGGAAAATGACCCAAAGACAGAAACGCACAGATTACAAAAATGACCTTAAACATAGGAAAAGACACTCAACTTTCACCAAACAATCCTATTTCTAGAAACTTATCCTACAGAAATACCAGTACCATATAGAAAAGTGACTTATGGGCCGGGCGCAGTGGCTCACGCCTGTAATCCCAGCACTTTGGGAGGCCAAGGCAGGCGGATCACGATGTCATGAGATCAAGACCATCCTGGCTAACACAGTGAAACCCCATCTCTACTAAAAATATAAAAAATTAGCCGGGCATGGTGGCGGGCGCCTGTAGTCCCAGCTACTCGGGAAGCTGAGGCAGGAGAATGGCGTGAACTCGGGAGGTGGAGCTTGCAGTGAGCTGAGATCATGCCACTGCACTCCAGCCTGGGCGACAGAGCGAGACTCCAACTCAAATAAAAAAAAAAAAAAGAAAAGAAACACTGTAGCATTGTTTATAAAAAGAAAATATTAGAAACAACCCAAGTGTCCATAATCAGAAGACAGATTAACCACAGCACATCCATTCCACTATACTGATGTTCACAAAGTAAATGTAAAATTTCTCTATGTGCTAATTTGAAAAGATGTCCAGGACAAAGTAATAAGTTAAAAAACATATGTATCATGCCTATCCAATGAACACACACACACACACACACACACACACACACACACACACAATGTAGATACCAAAAGCTAGAGCAGGTACAAAGGAAGAGTGTGCAAACTGGCACAGCCACTGTGGAAGACAGTTCAGCAGTTTCTTACAACACTAAATACACTCTTACCATTTCATGAATCTAGCAATCATGATCCTTGGTATTTACCCAAATGAGCCAAAAAATTATGTACATACAAAAATCCACTAAGAATGCTTATTACAGCTTTATCCATAATTGCCAAAAGCTGGAAGCAACCAAGATGTCCTTCAGTAGCTGAGTGGGTAAATAAACTGTGATATATCCAGACAATGGAATACTATCCAGAGCTAAAACAAAATGAGCTATCAAGCTATGAAAAAAACATGAAGAAACCTTAAATACGTATTACTAAGGGAAAGAAGCCAATCTGAAAAGGCTACATACTATATGACTCCAACTACTGACATTCTGGAAAAGACAAAAACCATGGAGACAATAAAAAGTTTAGTGGCTGCAGGCCAGATGCAGTGGCTCACACCTGTAATCCAGCACTTTGGGAGGCCAAGGCGGGAGGATCACAAGGTCAGGAGATCGAGACCATCCTGGCCAACACGGTGAAACCTCATCTCTACTAAAATACAAAAAATTAGCTGGGCGTGGTGGCACGCACCTGTAGTCTCAGCTACTCAGGAGACTGAGGCAGGGGAATCACTTGAACCCGGGAGGCGGAGGTTGCAGTGAGCCGAGATCAAGCCACTGCATTCCAGCCTAGCAACAGAGCAAGACTCTGTCTCAAAAATAAATAAATAAATAAAAATTTAAAAATTAAAAAAAGTTCAGTGGTTGCCAAGGGTTGTGGGGAGAGAAAGATGAACAAGCAGAGCCCCGAGAATTTTTAGGGCAGTGAAAATACTCAGTAGGATACTATAGTGGTGGACATAGGCCATTACACATTTGTCCAAACCCACAGAAAGAACACCACTAAGAGTGAACTCATGCAAACTATGGACTTAGAGTGGTCATTTGTCAACGCAGGTTCATCAACTGTCACAAATGTACTCTTCTGGTGCAGGATGCTGATAGTGGAGGAAGCCGTGGGAGGCGGGGGGATGGGAGGGGAATGGATGAGAATCCTGTATTTTCCACTCAATTTTGCTGTGAACCTAAAACTCCTCTAAAAAATAAAGTATTTTTAAATAAAAAAAATGTATGTTAAAAAACATACACACTATGAAACCTTGTATACAGGGAAGGGCAGAAATAAGTATACATTTGAACTTTGTTTCTGCATAAAGAACCACTGAAAAAGTCACAAGAAACAAATAAAAGAGGTTACCTGTAGGAAGCACAAGAGGGGAGAAAATGAGTAGCAAGACAGGTGAGAACAAGGCTCCTTCATTATACCTTATTATACTTCTTGTACAAAAAGATATGTCATTTATCCAAAACAAAAATAACTCTTCAAAAGAAAAAAAAAAAACAAAACAAAACCCAGGCTCCAAGTTCCCTCACATTAAGCAAGTTACTGAACCTCACTGGGCTTCAGGCAGGCCCTGGAAAACTAAATAACCACTTCTCCAAACTAGAAGGTACAGACAGCAGATAGAGACATAAGCCTAACACACCACACAAAAGAACCATTCATTGAGCATTTGCTGTTAATTCATTCACTTATTCATTCAAATATTTAGTGGTAACTATTATGTGCTGAGAGTACTGCAATGAGACATACAATAAAATGCAAACTACTTCTGCCTTTAAGAGCTCCCAATAGAGGGGAGAAGCTAAACATACAAGCTACAAAGTTAGATATGGCCAGGCATAGTGGCTCACACCTGAATCCCAGCAAATTAGAAGGTTCAAGTTGGCAGGTTGCTTGAACCCAGGAAATTGAGACCAGCCTGGACAACATGGCGAAACTCTGACTCTACCAAAACATATGCATATATACAAAAATTAATCAGGTGTGGTGGCACGCGCCTGTATCCCAGTTACTTGGGAGGCTGAGGTGGAATGACTGCTTAAGCCCAGGAGGCAGACACTGCAAGTGAGCTGTGGTCATACCACTGCACTCCAGCCTGGGTGACAGAGCCAGATCTTGTCTCAAAAAAAAAAAAAAAAAGCTAGGTATACAACTATCTGTCAGGAAGACATCCTCAATCAGAAGAAATGAAAGAGAAAACTGGACAGACCTTGAATGATGACATGATAACTAGAATACAGGGAAACGCCAGGCAGCTACAGTACAGCACAGTGGTCTCCTACATGGGGTGTACACACCCCAGGGGCACAAAAGTGGGTACCTCAGGATGATTCTTTAGAACGCTTATTAAAATTGTTTTTAATTTCCATTTAAAAGTTATGCTTTACTTAGGCTGGGCGCAGTGGCTCAGGCCTGTAATCCCAGCACTTTGGGAGGCCAAGGTGGGTGGATCATGAGGTCAGGAATTCAAGACCAGCCTGACCAACATAGTGAAACCCATCTCTACTAAAAATACAAAAAATTAGCCACACAAGGTGGCACACACCTGTAATCCCAGCTACTCGGGAGGCTGAGGCAGGAGAATCACTTAAACCAAGGAGGCAGAGGTTGCCGTGAGCCGAGACTGCGCTACTGCACTCCAGCCTGGGCGACAGAGCAACATTCTGTCTTGGGGGAAAAAAAAAAAGTTATGCTTTACTAATAGTGAATATATGGACTGACAAGAGTGGCTCCTTCACTTCATGTCAGGGCATCCACATTTCCAATTGTGATGTGCATGGAGGAATCCTGAGGCAGGCCTGGGACATGACAAAGGGCCCAGCAGGCATGGCCTCACTCATTCCTTCACTTTCAGGATTCTGCAACACAGTGAGACGGGCCTGCTATCAGATGGATTGTGGCAAATTTTTTTTTAAAGACCTTTCAAAGGTAGACATTGTACAATGGTTTCACAAAGCTGTAAGAAATGAATTACAAATTTCTCCTTACAAAAAGGCATAATGTTTCAAATCTGCTCAATATTCTACAATTATAGCAGCTATTTATAGTTTGCTAACAATTATTTTAAAAATAATTAAAATAAGCCATCTGTTCCTTCAAAGTAAAGCCGGCATTTAATGATGTGTAAAAGTAACTGCTTTTTGAAATAAATTCATGCCATGGAAAGAGCATTTTGAAAAAGACCGGGAAATATTTCCATCATTATGTGATTTCTGAGTTTAAGAATAAAAACTGTCATATCTGCACATCTTAAAAATTTGATAAACTATTTTCTAAACTTATTATTTTCTTTGAGATGGAGTCTCGCCCTGTTGCCAGGCTGGAGTGCAGTGGCACGATCTTGGGTCACTGCAACCTCCACCTCCCGGGTTCAAGTGATCCTCCTGCCTCAGCCTCTGAGTAGCTGAGACTACGGCGCATGCCACCACACCAGGCTAATTCTTGTATTTTTAGTAGAGACGAGGTTTCACCATGTTGTCCAGGATGGTCTCAATCTCCTGACCTCATGATCCACCTGCCTCAGCCTCCCAAAGTGCTGGGATTACAGGCGTGAGCCACTGTGCCAGTCTACTTCGATAGTTTTATAGTACTTTGAGTGCTGTTTTATAATTTTTTAAAAAGTCTTCCAGACAAAACCCTTCTATGAGTTTAAAATCAAAATTGTTGGTAATTTAAAAATCATAATCCATTTTGATATATTTTGCATAAACTGACTGTTTTTTTGAGACGGAGTTTTGCTCTTGTTGCCCAGGCTGGAGCCAAACTGACATATTTTTTTAAATGGGAGTTTACTAACCAAATTGTCGGGATTAAAAAAATCAGTGTCATAATTTTCTAACAATGATTTATAACCCCCGAATGAATAATGCATACCCTCCCTCCAAAAACATACACATCCAAATCAACCTGTGGTTGTGTTACCTTGCATGACAAAAGGGACTTCATTGACATGATTAAACCAAGAATCCTTAAATAGGAGACATTTATTGCAGATTTCCAGGTGTCCCTTAAAAGGGAAAGAGGGAGGCAGGAGAGTCCAAGTGAACAGCAAGAGATGTGACAACAGGAGAGGTTGGAGGAAGGACTATGAGTCAGGGAATGCAGGTGGCCTCTAGAAACTGACAGAGGGAAGGGATGCTCCCCTTGAAGCCTCCAGAAGGAACCAAACCTGCCTATACTCTGACTTTAGCCCAGCCAGTCTGCCTTTTGGACCTCTGACTTCCAAAACTGGAAGAGAACCAATTTGTGTTGTTTTAAGCCACTAAATTTGTGGTAATTTACAGCAGCAATAGGAAACTTTTATATATATACACACACACATATACATATATTCACAAACATATACATACACACATTCATTCCTTTGAGATCTATAAATCTTTGTAAGGGTCTTTATTGCTAAGACATCAATTAAAACCAAGGTTCCAAACAAATTAAACTTAAAATGGGACCTTCATCACTTTGTAAGAAAAGGCTAAATGAAGATGCTTGACACAGCACTCATTCAATCATACTGCTTTCAGTCAGGAAAAGAGCTTCTTATACTGTTAAAAAAATTATTTTAAAATAGTATATTTTACTTTTTATCTCTTTTTCATGTCTTATTTCTGTGTAAGCTTATAACATATACAATGTATTGGTATGGTAATACACTAGTACATGTACAAAGAGTAAGCTAAGAAAATTTTAATAGAATTAGCCAAGCTGGGCACAGTGGCTCACGTCTGTAATCCCAACACTTGGGGAGGCTGAGGCGGGTGGATTACTTGAGATCAGTAGTTCAAGACCAGCCTGGCCAATATGATGAAACCTCAACTCCACTAAGAACACAAAAATTAGCCAGGCGTGGTGGCACAGGCCTGTAAACTCAGCTACTCAAGAGGCTGAGGCAGGAGAATCACTTGAGCTCCGCAGGCAGAGGTTCCAGTGAGCCGAGATTGCACTACTGCACTCCAGCCTGGGAAAGAGTGATATTACGTCTCAAAAAAAAAAAAAAAAAGAGGTAGCTAAGAAAAGACGGAGAGCAGTGCAGTAGACTTTTGGATATATGGAGCTGGAAGCACATAGCCTAAACTAGAAGGAATAATGGAGGTTAGTGTAGTTTTACTTGTCTAAGGACAGCCAGTATGAGCCTTTCAAAATATTATTCCATATTCTCTATTATCATTACTAAATTTGATCTATGTTCCTTTGTTTCCTTTACATTAAAAGTTTTCCCCCCATTACAAACACAAAAGTACCAAAAGGCCAACCTAAACCTGAAAATATAAGCAAACAAAACTACAGCTCAAGAAAAATAAAAAAATTTACTAGCCTTGTATTACTGTTTTTAAATTAAAAATAAATGGAATTATTGGAATCAGAACAAAATCAATGACAGAAGTAATAACCAATGTATGAAAGCCTAACCATCTACACTGAGCTTTGTAAACAGAAAAGCCAAAAATGCAGCTATCCAGTTGCCAAGGGGAAGCTACTGGATCAAAATGAGAGATGAGCAACAAAAGATCAAGAGAAACTGCAAATCCCTTCCTCACAGATCAGGAATTAAAAAGAAAAATGAAACAGTGCTTATAGAGAGTGCATAAATAATACCCTACAACTAAAGACTTGATTTTGTTTTCAGCAAAGAAAATATCTTTGTTCAATTTCTTCCTAATTAGTGGATGAGTTTTGGTGTGCTGCCTTTCGTATTTTATTTCACTTTCTTATTTTTTTATTGTAAACTTGTAGAAATTGATTTTTGTAGATTGATCTTTATTTGGTAACCTTATTGAATTTACCTATTAATTCCAATAGTTCCCAGATTCTTCTAGCTTTTCTACATACTTAATCACGTCATCTATGGTTTTACTTCTTCCTTTCCAATTTTTATGTTACTACTTCCTTCATGCCTTACTGCACCAGGAAGAACTTCCAGTACAATACAGAACAAAAGTTGTGACAATTTGGTATCCTTGTCTTTTTTGACCTAAAGAAAACACATTTGCTATTTCATCGTTAAGTATGATGATAAATCTAGGTTTTCGTAGTTACCCTCTTACCACTGGGTTTCTCAACCAGCATTCCACAAAACCCTAGGCTTTCACAAGAAATCGTGATTTTTAAAAATAAACTTTTTTTAACTTCTTACACCATGTGATGCTAGTGCTCACAGTAACAGGCAACTACTGAACAGCCAAACTAATGGTTTCATAAGGAATCTTTTAGCACCATGTGGTAGTGTGCAATGAGGGCTATGTTCACTTTGCTGAGGGCACTATCTGTTTTTGTTTGTTTGTTTGTTTCTTAAGGGACAGGGTCTCACTCTGTTGCCCAGGCAGGAGTACAGTGGCACGATCTTGGCTCACTGCAACCTCCACCCCCAGGGTTCAAATGATTCCTGTGCCTCAGCCTCCCAAGTAGCTGGGACTACATGCATGCACCACCACACCCAAGTAATTTTTGTATTTTTAGTAGAGATGGCGTTTCACCATGTTGGCCAGACTAGTCTCAAACTCCTGACCTCAAGTCATCCACCTGCCTCGGCCTCCCAAAGTGCTGGGATTACAGGCGTGTGTCACCGTGCCCAGCCTGCCACTATCCGTTTTTGATGCAACAGGGGCAGTTAGGCCACTGATAATTGGTAAGCTCTATATGGCACAAACAAAAGCACAGTAGGCTGACAATGTCAGCAGCTCCCCTCCCAAATTACATCCTCCAACCTTCCTTCACACAGTGCCACTGACTTACAGGACCAAACAAGCTCTACTGGTATAACAGAAAATCTAAGGAAAACATTCATTCTAAACAAGGAATGTTTACACACCAAGATTCAACTGCCTCTTACCACTCTGAAATGTTGCAAAACATGGATTATGTAGCAATAAAAGTAAAATGTAGCCGGGCATGGTGGCTCACGCCTGTAATCCCATCACTTTGGGAGGCCAAGGTGGGCAGATCACAAGGTCAAGAGATGAAGACCATCCTGGCCAACATGATGAAACCCCAACTCTACTAAAAATACAGAATTTAGCCGTGCGTGGTGGCACACACCTGTAGTCCCAGCTACTCGGGAGGCTGAAGCAGGAGAATCACTTGAACCTGAGAGGCAGAGGTTGCAGTGAGCCAAGATCGCGCCACTGCACTCCATCCTGATGACAGAGTGAGACTCCGTCTCAAAAAAGAAAAAAAAAAAGTAAAATGTATTGTGAAGTTTTCATATTTTTCGCAACTTTCTCAGTTACTATTCCCTTTAGTTTTATAACATATTAGCATCTATGTCTTATACACATGTCTGACAGTCCAGTGTGATGATTTCTGAAGATACAATTTATGAGAGAAGAGAATCCAAACCTAGGCCCAGGAACAATTCTAATAAGGCAAGTAATAAAGAACTATAATCTTTTGGGCCATTTTACTGCACCAGCACAGCAAGAAATAGAGAACAGCCCACCACTACAGTGAAAACTACTTATCAATGAACTTCACTAGGTTAGTAATCCAAAGTGTCCTATTCCAATGTGCAGCATCTGTGGCAAACAATTTATGACTCCAGCAAAACTGAAAAATCACTCAAACAAATCATAGCTACTGGACAAGTCAGGTACTTATTGGAATCTCAGAGTAAAGCTCTTCATTTTTGTTTTTGTTTTTAAATCACATTCAGTGAAAAGGCTCATAAAGCATGTTACTAGTAGCAGAATTTATTGTCCAAAAAGGGGGTATAGGGGGTACAATCACACCACTGATGGGAACCTAATCATGTCAGCATGTTAAATGACAGTTAGTAAAATGCACGGCATGAGAAACTGAAAAGGTTCCACTCTCAAACAGTATAAGTTGACAAATTGATGATATGTCACATGATGCTAAGAGGTTTGTTTAATAAACTGAGAAACAGCTTGTTTATCCGGGCTGACAAACCAACAGATTTCACGATATATGTCTTGTAAATTATTTTAAACAATGCTGAATTTCAAGAATAATTTTTGTGCTGCAAAAAAAACTACCATAAACAAAGGGCATGACATATTCAATGTGGTGTCTTCATATCTAGAAACAAGAAGTCCATCTTAGAGAAACTGCGTTGGCATCTACAGTGATGTTCCCCATTAATGGCTGGCTCATGGCAAGGTTTTACCTCTCTTGTCTAAAAAAAAAAAAATCATGACATTGCTTTCTTCAGAGCAGTACTAAGCATCAAAAATCCTTGGAAATGAAATTTAAGATGTCTTGATGGGTCAGGTGCAGTGGCGCACACCCATAATCCCAGCACTTTGGGAGACCAACACAGGACGACTGCTTGAGGCCAGGAGTTTAAGACCAGCCTGGCAACATAGTAAGACCCCATCACTATTAAAAAAAAGTCTTGAATGATGTTTAAAAACGATTTGCTTTATTAAACATAGACCAGTATACTTGAGCACCTAAATCTCCTGCTACATACAGAAATCCAGTGGCTCAGCATAGGAGGTATTCCTCAACAGAATGCTGAAGCTGAAAGTTGAATTACAGAAGCACTTTCAAGAAAATAGTAGGCCATGCTTTACTGAGTGCTCTGAAGATGAAGAGTGACTGCAGGAGCTAGCCTGTTAGCAGACTTTTTAAAATAATATGAACCAGTTGAACAAGTTTTAAAAAAATATTTTGACTTCAAGTGACAAGACATTTAGATTTCAAAGGAAAACTGAATCTCTGGAAAAACCATGTGGCAAAGGAAACCTTGTAATGCTGTTTGGGCTTGAAAGTGAGGAATGATACCAGCAACTCTGAAGCATTCTCGAAAACCACCTGGAAGAACTGAAACACAAAATTAAACAATACTTTCCCCCTCTTTCAACACAAACGTGAACCTGGGTAAAGGTTCCTTTCTTATCTCAAGCTTCTGCCCAACTGAGAACAAATAAGTTGTCTACTTTGATCAGGTGAAAAAAGAAATCAAGTAGAAAATTTTAAAAAAGAAAAAAACCGAGGTTTCCTCTGCCTTAAGTACTGACTTGCATAAGAGTGGAGATCCTGTCTGGGGAGTAGGGCGCAACCACATACACAAAGAGCAGGCTAATAAGTTGGGCAAAATAAATGCAAAGACAAAAATACTCTCCTGTCAAAAGAGCACTGACAATTATTATTAACTTATCATATCCACAACTTACTGATTAGCTTAATATATGTGAACTGGAGGTATAGCAATTCTTTGCATGGGTTCTCTGAGACCTGAAAATTATCTTAAGGGTTCCTCCAGAGTAAGAAGATTGAGAAAGGCTGCTCTACTGCATTGAGGAACTTTGCCTCTACTAATTTGCTACAAGTTTTTATCATAAATTGGTATTAAATTTTACCAAAGGCCGGACACGGTGGCTCAAGCCTGTAATCCCAGCACTTTGGGAGGCTGAGGCGGGCAGATCATGAGGTCAGGAGATCAAGACCATCCTGGCCAACACAGTGAAACCCCATCTGTACTGAAAATACAAAAAATTAGCCGGATGTGGTGGCACATGCCTGTAATCCCTGTTACTTGGGAGGCTGAGGCAGGAGAATCGCTTGAACCTGGGAGGCAGAGGTTGTGGTGAGCCAAGGTAGCGCCACTGCACTCCAGCCTGGGCGACAGAGTGAGACTCCAACTCGTAAAAGAAAACTCAAAAAAAAAAAAAACAAAAAAAACTTTACCAGCAACTTTTTCTACAACCACTAAGAGATCATGATTTTTCTTTATTCTGTTAATATAAATTATACTAATTAATTTTCAAATATTAACCACTCATACATTCCCAAACTTTACTCCATCGCAACGTATTATCAGATCTATTGACATATATATTCATATCTTATATTTGAACAGATTAAATTTGTTCATATCTTTTTAAAAATTTTTACACCTGTATTTAGTAGAGATACTGTCATGTAATTTAAATACTTTATTTAAAACTGGAAATAGATCCATATTCTTGAAACCCTACTTCATTTAATGTCTATGGACTCCAGAGTTTCTAAATTCAAAAATAACTGTCAGAAGTAATTCAGACAGAAGTTAGGCCAGTGGTTCTCAAACTTCAGCATGTCTCACAAGCACTTGAAGGGCTTTTTAAAAAAAAAGACTGTTGCTCATTTGGGAGGCCGAAGGCGGTGGATCACGAGGTCAGGAGATCAAGACCATCCTGGCTAACACAGTGAAACCCAGTCTCTACTAATAAAATACAAAAAAATTAGCCACGTATGGTGGCAGGTGCCTGTAGTCCCAGCTCCTCGGGAGGCTGAGGCAGGAGAATGGCGTGAACCCAGGAGGCGGAGCTTGCAGTGAGCCAAGATTGCACCACTGCAACTCCAGCCTGGGCAACAGAGTGAGTTTCCTTGTCAAAAAAAGAAAAGAAAAGACTGTTGAGCTATGCTCGCAGAGTTTCAAATTCAATGGTCTGAAAGGGGCCCAAGAATTTGCATTTCCAAAAAGTTCCCAGGTGATGCTGATACTGGTTGGAGAATGACACTGGAGAAACACTAAGCTAGAATAAGCCAAATCAACCCAGATTTTTCAACATAGTGTTTTACATAACAGACATAAGGAATAATGCTGAAATCAAGAGAAAACCATTTTATCAAAAATAAAGTACACCCTTAATTTGTCATCTGAGAATTAAAGTGCTGTCTCATACGAAGAGGCATCCTAAGGGGATTTTCGAGATAACTTGGAGTGCTTTTAAAACTTACACCTTTAAGCAATAAAATTTGTTTTACATCAACTATTTCTGTAAAAATCCTCTGAAAATAAACCATAAAGTTCCTCTTTCATCTTAACCAGGTCACTGAACATAATTTAATCTTTTTTGATGTCTCAGTTACTGCTCCAACGTAAATTACTGAGCTATGGTATCACAGTAACCATCTCAGGAGCTGGTGAGATGAGGGGGGCAGTTTGTTCCCCCGCTGCATGTTCTTAGTATTATGACCCTGAAGTTTCTGTATCCGCCTTTCATCTTTCTTTTTAGCACTTTGTCCAAAGTTATCACTATCTGCTGTAAATCTCACTGTACCTATCTAATGCCTCCCATGGAACTTTTTCCACATAGCTTCTAAATCATTCTCATTAAGCAATTAAACAGTTTCCCTATTAAATAAATAAACTATAAGGAGCATTTCTGTTGTCTTTCTTTTGCTTTCTTTCTAAAGGTACACAAGAGACAGTGGGAGACTTTCCAAGACAGATACCTTCCACATGTACATCTTCCCTTTCAAAATAAGCCCTTCTCCTCTTTACCTTCCAGCTCCCCCCACCACAAAAAAGTACAAATCTCACCTCCATTCAGAATTTATGATACACAGCCTCAAGGAATAATAAACTCCAGGGACCCAAACAAACAGATAAGCCAAAAAAACGGTTTCAGGGAAGCATTCAAGAATGACTGAGGTGCCATAAACTATCCATTACTGGGCTTCTTGTCTTTTCCAGTCACATATTTTTCAAAGAGTTTAAAATATTTTGGCCCCTGCTGGAACATTCTAATATATCATAATCTGTGAGCAGTTGTTTAAAGTTTCCTTTAACAACCATTCCCCCGACAGTCCCACCTCCACTCAGTATTGTCCAAGAACACACTGCTATTAGGGGGAAGAGTACGATAAAAGCAACGCAAAGAGAACACTGGTTAAAAAAAAAATAGATAAAAAGAAATATTTTTTCAAGAATTCTTATTTTTTATGAGCGACAAGGTCTTGATGTGTCACCCAGGCTGGAGTACAGTGGTGCAACCTCGGCTCACTGCAATTTCCACCTCCCAGACTCATGTGATTCTCAGCCTCTCAAGTAGCTGGGATCACAGGCATGTACCAACACACCTGGCTAATTTTTTTTTTTTTTTTTGTATTTTTAGTAGAGACGGGGTTTTATCACGTCGGCCAGGCTGGTCTCAAACTCCTGGCCTCAAGTGATCCACCTGCCTCAGCCTCCCAAAGTGCTGACAATACAGGTGTGAGCCACTGTGCTGGGCCGAGAGTTTAAATATAAGTAATTCTTAAAACTCATTCCTTGAATATTTATTAGCTTGAAGAAAAAGCATATTTAGAGAGCTGGAACAATATCAATTAGGGAGGCTGATTCCTTTAAATACAACAGAAATACTTTGTGGGACTGCCAAGTCATTCAAATTGTGCTATATAAAAGTCACAGATAAAAACTATATAGAAATCACTTTAGATTGAGTGTGCATTACTCAATACGGTAGTTAAAAATCTATGTTGTCAAATCATATCATTAAAGTTTTATTCTAATTAGTCAATTCTATAGTTTTTCAACAGTTTAATATTTCTACCTCCTACTGACAAAAAGATATGCTGTCAAACTGAGTAGTTTTAACAGTAGGTATCTCTTTCATTAATTACCCAAATAAAAATGTAAAGTTATTTCTGATTCATTCCCTTTTATTTATACCTAATAGCTGAAATCAGAGATCAGAAGATGCAGGAACACACATTTAAAAAGGAGTAACAGGCCGGGTCTAGTGGCTCACACCTGTAATCCCAGCACTTTAGGAGGCTGAGACAGGCAGATCACTTAAGGGATCCCCTGAGCCCAGGAGTTCAAGACCAATGTGGGCAACACTGTGAGACAGGGTCTCTACAAAAGAAAAAAATACAAAAACTAGCCAGGCATGGTGGCATGTGCCTGTAGTCCCAGTTACTTGGGAGGTTAAGGTGGGAGGATCACTTGAGGCTAGGAGATCAAGGCTGCAGTGAGCCAGGATGGTGCCAATGCACTCTAGCCTAGGTAACAGAGTAAGACCCTGTCTCAAAAATAAATAAATAAATAACACAACTTTTATCATATCCCTTGCTTCATATTTTAACTTATTCAATTTTTAATCTAATGTGACAAGCAGCACATAAATGTTTAATTATAAAAATTGACAAATTACTTTAATTCTTTTGAGCCACATAATTTTCATCTCAAATACTTTAGTAGTATATTTTAGTATACATTCTATAATTTATTCCTCAGTGGTTTTCATATTATCCAAAATATCTGGTAATCTATTTATTTGAAATTTAAAATAGAGGAAAATTTTATGATTCAAAGCAAGTTTGTTATGGTTAGTTGGTTTGACAATGGAGACTGGCTTTGTTAACAAGGAAATATTTTCTAAAAATTGAACAAGCTAAACCTTCATCCTAAAGGTTTTCACAAAAATACATTTAAAACACATAATTGTAATAAAAAATTAGCAAAGTTATATTAAAATTAATAGTATTTCTATTTTCTCAACTGCTTCTGAATATATCAGATTTTTAAAGAAAGTACCTATGAAGGGAGGGAGGGGAACTGATATAAGACATTTGGTAAGCCTTGTGAAAGCCTTTTTGATATGCTTCCTAGAAGCTAAGAAAATAAATGGTTAAGCACTAGGTAACAAATCCTTTGGCAAGTTGGGTAGTTTCCATTCTTTTGCTTTCAATAAAACTGAAGAAGAACCTAACAGAAGTATTAACTGATGGATGCTTGATGATAAAATCACTAGTGATTTTTGACATATAACTTGGAAGATTTTGATACCACAAAATTTCCATTAGAACTAACTTATATATTTGAACATTTATGTCTAAGCACTTAAAATCTACAAAATCTCAAAACAGGAAGAGATTTGCCAAACATAAGAACTAATGGAGGAAGAGAGGAGACAGTTGCATTCATTTCATTCAAGAATAAATTTCTGATACAAAGTGAATTTAATCAAAATTTTAATCTATGTATGTTATTCTAATCAACTGTGCACCAATAATAATTGGAAAAGTAACTCAAACCGTAAGTTATTTTTAACACTTAGAGCTTTATGGTCATAGGAAAAACATTTTAAATTCCAATTTATTTACATATTATTGTGGCAGAAAAGTTTGATAGATGATCAATAAATGATTTTAAAGATAAAAATACATAACATTTGGATAAAATTCAAAGGGATAACAGATGGGAGATAAATATTCAAAGAAAAAATAATTAAAATTCCCAATCATTAAGGGAGTTTGTTTTTATACTTTTAAATAATGACATTTAGATTCTATTAGATAAACTTAAAAGTGATGCATTTTATTGAAATACTACAATATGCCAGAAATTACGTATTTCTGGTCATCATTTAAATTTTTGCTTGAATAGTGCCACTATTTAAACTTTGCTAATATAGTGTAGTTATCAACTCAAAATATGTACAAAGGGGTACACAGTTTTTCAAATTGTAGGGAACACGAGCAAAAATTCTGAAGTTCACTTTCTAAGACAGACGAAGTTATAAGTAAGCCACATAGGGAAGTGAAGACCGTATTAACAGAGTAGCAAAAACGTGGCACTTAAATGTCAGTCTCCCTCAATAGAGTGACAGCCCTGAGGGTGTGCATTTTTTCTGGGTATTCTCACCATTAGTGCCCTAAATAGCAAACAGATTTTCATAACTGCTTGCCACGTGGGGGAATAAATGGATGAAATGAATGAATGGTGAATACTTAAGTGTCAAAATATATTATTTAATAATGGGGAGTTATAAACTAACATATTTATACTATAACTCAAATACAAGCCACAGAATTTAGACTCAGCTAGACACCAAGTCTATTAAATTACAAAAGAAGAGCCTTAGCACAGTTAAAAATCTGATATATATTTTATCCAACAGATGGACGAAATTAAAATAACAAATATAGTACTGTCTGATTTTTTCAAGAGACGCAACTAGTAACTCATTGTGACTAAGAGTTTGGCAGAAGAAGGGAGCAAATTTGAAATTACATCTTAGCTAAAAATGAAATCCCGCTTTAATAAATTTAGTTAAGATTCAAAGTTTTGGTTAGGCATAGTGGCTTATGCCTGTAAGCCAAAAACTTTGGGAGGCTGAGGTGGGAAAATCACATGAGCTTAGGAGTTCGACACCAGCCTGGGCAACACAGTGAGACTTCGTCTCTTCTAAAAATAACAAAATTAGCCAGGCATGGTGGTGCATGCCTGTAGTCCCAGTTACTCGGGAGGCTGAGGCAGGAGGATCACTTGACAACAGGAATTCAAGGTTGCAGTAAGCGACAATCGCACCACTGCACTCCAGCCTGGGTAATGGAGCAAGACTGTCTAAAAAAAAAAAAAAACAAAATTGAAAGTAAAGCCAAAATCTTACATGATCAAAATTTAGTATTCAAAAAGTACTAAATCTTCTACCAAAACATTAAATTCTAATTCTTTTGTGGGTCAATGTTTTTCTAAGACTTAATTTTCTCCTCCAAGATACACAGAAGCCATCACACCATCTGCCCGAACTATGCACTTTTTACTTCTCACATCAATGGAAGCAATATCCCGAAAAATCAATCACATTCTCCCATTGGTTTTGCCAGCCGGTATTCATTAAGAGGTGATATATCTACTGCCTAGGCACACTCTTATTAAGTGAAATGGTGAGCTTAAATTGTACCCTTGAGTTAATGCAGATTAAATATACTTTGGTAACTTGCTGCAATGCTAAATTAATATAAGGTATAATTGGCATACAATAAACCGCACATATTGAAAATGCACAATTTTCACAAATTTTGGTGTATACAGAAATTTAACTTCTGAAAACCCTAATCCCCTTCTTTTGCCAAAAAGTTAAATAGGATTTTTATTTGAGAAAAGTACTTACCTTCATGTAATTCACAATCTTAGCAAGAACGCCAAACTTATATCCAGAGCTTCCTGACAGAGCTTTCAAGTTAAATGATCCATTGCTATGATCTGGAAATGAAGTTCAAAATAACATCGTCATATTATATGTGATTATGACTCTTGAGCAGCTAAGATAAATTTAATGCTGATAACATATTTCTTGAGTTTTTCATCTAGTATATTCTACCCCGTAAAATTTTGGTGAAAAATACAAAATCTTTGAGTACATACATTAAACTACAATTTTCTCACTAAGGGTAGAAACAAAGTATAAATAACTTAAAAGCACCAAAACACAATTATTTTATAAGTATCTTTATCATATTCTTTTTTATTATATTTTTTGAAACAGGGTCGCATTCCCATTGCCCAGGCTGGAGTTCAATGGCACAATCACAGCTCAATGCACCCTCGACTTCCCAGGCTCAGGTGATTCTCCCACCTCAGCCTTCTGAGAGGCTGGGATTACAGGTGCACACCATCATGCCTGGCTAATTTTTGTATTTTTTTGTAGAGATGGGGTTTCGCCATGTTGCCCAGGCTGGTCTCAAACTCCTGGGCTCAAGAGATTCACCCACTTCAGCCTCCCAAAGTGCTGGGGTTACAGGTGTGAGCCACCGCACCGGGCCTTTTCCCCTTTATCTCATTCTTATCTTAATTCTGATTAGACTCGCCCCATAATCAGAAGTACAGTTTATTAAACAAGAGAACAATACAAACCTCAATCCCATCCATAAAGCTAACACTAGGAGATTACTTCTGAGGGATGAAAAGTGCAATTATTACATCAATTTCTGCTTACCAATTTAAGACCAAAAAAAAGGAATTAATGGAAACAAATAGAAAAAAAGATACCGCAATTAAAGTAAACTTTACAGATAAATTAGGAATAAAAAGCCATAGGCACCGCCACTGCATAAAGAGGGATGCTTACTTTAAAAAGCATCACAGCACTGCCCACCCACTTTGAGAAACATCCCCCTCTCCTCTATCTGGTGTGGAAAAACCTGTACAAAAAAATCATTTGTTTCAGAACATCTATCACTTTGTTGTATTCTTATAGGCAGAAACCCTAATGTCACCATTGCATCACAAACGCATTCCATTAGTCATAAGCAGGAACAGTAAAAAATCCATCATAAATACTAGAAAAACATTTTAGAAGTACACATTCTATTAGCAAAGCATGAGATCAGATATTATAAAGTTCCCATGTGGCTGATCCACAAAGAGAGAGGTTAAGTAAAAGGGGAGGGGAGAACCAATCTCGGGCACCAGATTGGTAATAATAATTTAAACAAAAGATTGCATTAGAACAACCACAAGTCAAATGTAACAATTGTCAGAGATCCAAAAGAACAGTTTCTAGATGGCAATATAATAATCCTTTGAGATTAGTGAAGTCTTTATTGAGTATGCTTTTTTGAGACTAAAATGAAAATTCATATGCAATTTTCCTTTAAAACTAACTTTGTTACAATCTTAATTAATTGGCATACTGAAGTCTACCGTGTTTCCAAAAGTAACAATAACATTAAGAATGCCTTAAAGTTGGGAGGTGGAGGTGGGCAGATCATGAGGTCAGGAAATCAAGACCATCCTGGCCAACACGGTGAAACCTCGTCTCTACTAAAAATATAAAAATTAGCTGGGCATAATGGCACACACCTGTAGTCTCAGCTACTTGGGAGAATCACTTGAACCGGAGAGTTGGAGGTTGCAGTGAGCCAAGACAGCGCCACTGCATTCCAGCCTGGTGACAGAGCGAGACTCTGTCTCAAAAAAAAAATGTCTTACAGGTACTTTTCCATAAACTATTTCAATTATGAAATAATACCTACGTAGTTCATTTTCCAAAAGTGTTCAGCATATCTGCAATAATAAAAGTAACTAATATTTATTATCTGCTAAACACCATGGTAAATACTCATATGTAATCCCTCCCAAAAATCCAACTTAAAAAGTATTACTGTCCCCTTTTAAACATAGTAAAATTGAGGGTAGTAAGCAGCAGAGTAGATTCAAATCCAGTGTAAACCCTGTGATAAACAGCCTTTACACACAGATTATTCTATCTGAAACTGGCCATTTTGTCCAAGTACAGAAATCTGTTACTGCACATTTAATGTTTCCTTGTTTAAATTTAGTAAAATAATATTAAGCTTACCCCATACTGTACACAACTGGGAAGACTATGAAAAAAGAGATGACAATATATTAAGGACAAACACCACACAAACGGCCAATTATGAATCACATACAGTTGTGCTTATGAGACATGATGCTTATGTCTCTAGTATCTACTACTAACTTAATGTCAAGCTTAGTAAACACTCAATAAATATTTGTTGAATGAATGACTATAATACAGATATTTCCATGCCTTCCTTTATGGCCCCAGAAACTAATGTGCCAGATTATTTTATTTTATTTATTTTATTTTATTTTGTTTTATTTTATTTTACTTTACTTTATTTTGTCTCTGTCGCCCAGGCTGGAGTGCAGTGGCACAATCTCAACTCACTGCAATCTCTGCCGTCTGAGTTCAAGCAATTCTCCTGCCTCAGCCTCCTGAGTAGCTGGGATAACAGGCGCCTGCTGCCATGCCTGGCTAATTTTTGTAGTTTTGGTAGAGACGGGGTTTCACCATCTTGGCCACGCTGGTCTTGAACTCCTGACCCTGTGATTCACCCAACTCAGCCTTTCAAAGTGCTGGAATTACAGGCATGGGCCACTGCGCCCAGCCTTCATCTGTAATTTTAAAAAGCAAGTCTACATAGCATATACCTGGTCTGCTGCTGTTGTAATAGCCACTCTCATAATTAAAAACCTTCATTCGGTTGTGCTTAGACCACAACTCTAAATAATACACAGTAACTAAAAATACTCTTGTCTCTAAAAAGCCAACCTGGAAATCACTTTGCCATCTACATTTTAGAGACTATTTTTTGAAGGCAGGTAGTGTATTTACCTAAACGAGCCCTTTCCAACTTGCAGGGCTAAAACTCAATTCTTTCCCTTCATAATTCCTCCTAAATCAAACCACCACATGGAAATAACTACTTCCAGAGGGCAAAAATTACATATGGAACAAGTAATGAAAGAAAAGGAAGAACAAGAAAAGAAAAATATATGAGATTTTATGCACACTTTCTGAAGGAAATATCAGGCTGGCAAACCTGGACTGTTTGTTTCCTAGGTTACTACCTCTCCCGACATTACCTTCCAGCCCCAGCACTGAAGTATTCACTGAAGGATCTGAAATTTTACAATGAAACACTAAAGAATCATCAATTTGTTAGTAACTCACAAATTCCTATATAGGAATTTAGATTAAGAACAAAAAAATAAAGGAGAAGGGATGACGGTTGATATCCCAGACAGTTCTATTCAAGTTTATGAATGATTTACTCTTAAGGGTGGCAAGACTTAATGCAAATGAACATAGAGGAAACTGTCAGCTCCATTGTGGTTCGACCAATAGAAGCACAGCTCCATCTTGGCTGTGCACTAGACTGCATTACAAACAGACGATACCATCGCTTCAACAGCATCCTCTCAGACAAGAGGTAGGTTTATATGATCTTTTTTATTTAGTGGTACATGTCCTTATGATGCAATAGGAAAATATTTTACCCTGAAAAATCAACCAGAAAGCTTTGCTACTACTAAATATCAAGAAAAAGCAATGTATTCGTTTCACTGCTTGGTAGGATTTTATTATGAAAATATGAAGACTGCCTTGTGCTATTTGATAAGCACCCTTACCATCTGTGCCTTAATGGAAAATTCATTACATTTTACATGAACCTGATCTATATCCAGACCTTACAGTAAACCACAGCTTTTTATTTTAACTGGTTACTTGTTAATTTCATTTTCTCTGAGAGATTTCATTTCTGCAGTTTGGTCTGTCTTAACAAAGGATTTTTCTTAAAGAAAAACCTAGACCAAAAGCGAATCCCAGACTAAAGCTTTCTGATTCTATGTGCAAATGATATTGGCTGCTAAAAAACAGTTACTTATAAGAAACTTTGTTACATTTTTTAGAATATGAGAATATACTCCAAAATTATTTTTATTTTACTTTGAACGTAGATGCAGAGAATGCTAAGAAATTATCACAATTTTTATATAAAAGATCATAAAAGGTATCGTAAAACGGGCTGCATTATACTACAACCAAACAGATAATTTATACAGCTTCAGACTTCCTTAACATTTTAATTAAAATAATTCTTCACTGTGAAATTTATCTCTCATAATATACAAGTCATGCTATTAAACAAAAACCTTCTTAAATAGCCTTTCATTTTTGATATCAATTTATCACACCATTTAAATATAATGTTGCAGTCATTCTTAAACTGATCTTCAAAATAAATACAAAGTAAGTCCTTTTGATAAGCTGCATTTTAAAATAAAAATATGTCCTAAGAAGAACCGGTTAAGAAAGGAGAGTAAGTATCTTTCTATGTAACAAGATTATCTTCGTGGCTCAGAGCAATCGTTCATGTCTATTAAAAATTAGTATCAACTGCTGACCAAATTTCTAATTTTATACTATTCAAGCATGAAAATTTAGTTATTTACTAGATGTTAGAACTCCAGGACACAAACTATACCTGACCTAAAGAGCCAACTTCTGCCCTTTTATCTTGCCAGGAAGTTTATTTAATCTTTAAAGGGTTTTTTTTTTTTCCTTCATAATTTCTATTACTTTTCTTAGTCGGCATTCAGTTAGCCTGAGCAAAGTATCCCCTGCAAAATCCGGAGGTTGCTGTCACAAGATATTAGATCTGTCCACGTTCAGCACAGTGGGGTTAATTACCTAGAAACCATTTGTGCTTGCTACAGAAAGTACAGAAGCACCAAAGAAAAGTCTCAGATAAAATAAAAATAACTTCGTCAAATAAAACAGTTAACTTACAACTCAAATTTCAGGTAAACTGTAAACAGAAACCCCTACCACCCACATTGTTTTAACACTCTTATCATCAGCCTACATTTTGCTAGGAATATGTCTATTGTTAGCACAGATGGAGACTCATTGTTGTTTCACCAAACTGCCTAGAGACATGGCCTAAGTTCCAGAGCTTAAATTAAGTGAGTTGCTCTATATTCACAGGCTATTACAATTAATTGATCACATTTCAAAGTGATATGCTTAAAAGCACTTGAGAATTCAATTCAAAGGCTTTTACCATAAATACAGCAAAAGCATAATTTTATTCTCATCTGGCAACCCAAAGGTTCCAGAACAGTTCCAAGTCCCATCTCCATCAACACTCCACTGGGGCCTTTGGAAATGGGAGAAAACATATCAAAATTAACATAAAACAAAACTAAAACACATACACTAAAAAAAATTATGTGATTTACTTTAAAGCTCCCCATTCCTGTAATCAAATTTTAAAGCATGGGTAGGGAAGTCCAGAAAAAGACTGTTTTACTTTTTTTTTAAAAAACACGATTTTCTCTTGTTTTTCATAAAGAATGTTTATAGCATTTGCTTAATATAAATTTACGTTTTAATTTCAAAACTAAGTCTCAGGATAGGAGAAAATCCTAATGATATATTTCTCTTTTTTGGCTGGGGGGACGGAGTCTCACTCTATTGCCCAGGCTAGAGTGCTACACTGCAGTGGCACAATCATGGCTCACTGCAACCTCTGCCACCCAAGTTCATGAGATTCTCCTGCCTTGGCCACCTCAGAAGCTGCGATTACACACGCCTGCCATCACAACTGGCTAATTTTTGTCTTTTTAGTAGAGATGGAGCTTCGCCATGTTGGTCAGGCCAGTCTTGAACTTATGACCTCAGGTGATCTGCCCACCTCAGGCTCCCAGAGTGCTAGGACTACAGGCCTAATGGTATATTTCTTTCTGTATGCTTAATTATGCCTAATCCATGAAAGTAAGATTTAGCCTTTACCCTAAATTAAACATCAAAAATTACTAGAGCTCTACCCTACTTTGAAAGACATGCCACACTAAATTTAAGGTGGAAAATGACTCCATATTACAGTGTTTACTTTTTTCAGATATGCCCAGAAGCTAACAAACAATGAATGTTTTGAGCCCTTCAGTTATCAATACACTCACAAGACAAATCATCATCATTTACAACATAAACCTGACCTATACACTTTCTTAAACTGCTTATACACTTCCAGCAAAGCATATAAGTGCCTTTGGAGGTGGCCTATGGGGTTACCCATAGTCATTACCACAAGCGTAATTTGTTTTGTTTTGTTTTGTTTGAGACAGGGACTCACTCTATCACCCAGGCTGGAGTGCAGTGGAGAAATCACAGCTCACTACAACCTCAACCTCCTAGGCTCAAGCTATCCTCCCACCTGAGCCTCCCAAGTAGCTGAGACTACAGGCGCAGGTTATCATGCTCAGCTAATTTTTATTTTTGTAGAGACAGGGCCTCCCCACATTGCCCAGGCTGGTCTCAAACTCCTGGGCTTGGCCAGGCACGGTGGCTCACGCCTGTAATCCCAGCACTTTTGGGAAGCCAAGGTGGGTGGATTACCTGAGGTCAGGAGTTCAAGACCACCCTGGCCAACATGGTGAAACCCCATCTCTACTAAAAATACAAAAATTAGCTGGGCGTGATGGTACACATCTGTAATCCCAGCTACTCAGGAGGCTGAGGCAGGAGAGGAATTGCTTGAACCGGGAGGCAGAGGTTGCAACGAATTAAGATTGTGCCACTGCACTCCAGCCTGGGTGACAGAGCCAGACTCTCTTTCAAACCAAAAGCAAACTCCTGGGCTCAAGTGATTCTCCTGCCTCAGCCTCCCAAAGTGCGGAGGTTACAGGCATGAGCCACTGCATCCGGTCAAGCATAATTATTATAAGCATTTTTATGTGTGAATAAAGTATACAGTCTAATAAAAATGACAGTGTTTCCTAATCCCAATTTGAATTTTTTGGAACCCAGAATACTCAATAAATGCATTAAATAGATACATAAACAACCGGCTTTAAGTGAAAGCAGGTTTATTAAGAAAGCAAAGGAATACTCAGCAGTACTTTATAAGTTTTATTAGGCTAAAGTTTTGTATTATAGTGCATCAAATAAGTCAATATTGATAGCTGATTTAACTAGATGTGTTACATTTTGAAAGCACAAAGGGATTTTATCTTTCTGAATTAAAGGAGAAAAGCCAAAAAGAAAAAAAGGAAAGGAATAAAAGAATGGTTTCTCCATACCAATCCATATTGTTGGCTAACAAAAGACTTTTAAGAGAGCCAAGAATAAAGAATAGTACTTTTTATTTCTCCTTTTAAAAGTAGATGATTTATTTAGGTTTCAAATAAATAATATATTCAAATGGTTGAAAAAAACAAAAGAATACAAGGTACAGGTTAAGAAGCCTCAAACATATCCCTGTGCCTCACTCTCCTCCCTATGGATCCCCATCCACACCATCATTGTGATTAATTTCTTGTAGGTCTTTCCAAGATTTCTGTACAGATACAAGCAAATAAGAGTATATATTTCCCCTTTTCCTATATACATTGTCCTACACCTTGTTTTTTTCACTTAAGAACATATCCTAAATATCTTTCCTAAAACTCAGTTACCTATGATTCAATTGTGTGGATATACCATATTAATTTAACCAGAAGAATAGTTCATTAATGGACACAAGTTAACCTCAAATAACTGAATTTAGTTATGTATCTGCCTTCCTGACTGCCTCTTTCTATTTTTGAGGCCAGGAGACCTGAAAATATTTTAAGCCGTTCACTTGTACCTCAAAAGTAGATAAGACATCTTTTTTTTTTTTTTTTTTTTTTTTTTTGGAGATGGAGTTTCACTCCACGCTGGAGTGCAATGGCACAATCTTGGCTCACCGCAACCTCTGCCATCCGGGTTCAAGCGATTCTCCTGCCTCAGCCTCCTAAGTAGCTGGGATTACAGGCATGCGACACCATGCCCAGCTAATTTTGTATTTTTAGGAGAGACGGGGTTTCTCCATGTTGGTCAGGCTGGTCTCAAACTCCTGACCTCAGGTGATCCACCCGCCTTAGCCCCTCAAAGTGCTGGGATTACAAGCATGAGCCACTGTGCCCGGCCCATTCTAAAACTCCATTTTGAAATGGCAACTTGGTCTTTATAACTTCTCCCCAAAAGTCAATACAAACAAAAAAGGTCTACTCACAATAAATTAAAATACAAAGTAATGACTTCAATATAATTTCAACCAGATACAAGTTATAGATTTATATAGCCAATTTCTAGAAGAAAAGAAAAAACACTAAAGGGACATTATGTTAAGGAGACACAACTGAGAGGTGCTTTTATTTATTTAAAATTGCTGCTGGGTGCGGTGGCTCACACCTGTAATCCCAGCACTTTGGGAGGCCGAGGCAGGCGGATCACGAGGTCAGGAGATCGAGACCATCCTGGCTAACAAGGTGAAACCCCGTCTCTACTAAAAATACAAAAAAAAATTAGCCAGGCGTGGTGGCGGGCGCCTGTAGTCCCAGCTACACAGGAGGCTGAGGCAGGAGAATGGCGTGAACCTGGGGGGCGGAGCTTGCAGTGAGCCAAGATCACGCCACTGCACTCCAGCCTGGGCGACAGAGCGAGACTCTGTCTCAAAAATAAAATAAAATAAAATAAAAAATAAAAATAAAATTGCTATAATAAGGCCAGGTGTGGTGGCTCATGTGGGTAGATCACATGAAGTCAGGAGTTCGAGTCCAGCCTGGCCAACATGGTAAAACCCTGTCTCTAGTAAAAATACAAAAATTAGCCAGGCATGGTGGTAGGTGCCTGTAATCCCAGCTACCAGGAAGGCTGAAGCAGGAGAATCACTCGAAACCAGGAGGCAGAGGTTGCAGTGAGCCGAGATTGCACCATTGCACTCCAGCCTGGGCAACAGAGTGAGACTCCGTCTAAAAAATAAATAAATAAATAAATAATGACTATAATAATGTTACTTAAATCAATAGTAAATATTTTAAATTAACATTAACTTCACCAATAAGGCAGATTAAACTAATCTGAGAGGCAGAATGTAGGAACTGCTTCTCTCTACTCTCTTTTCTCTATCACCCTTCTCCTCGCAGTTACTTCTAATGCCAGGTTTAGAAGAGAAGGATTCAAAAGAAATTCCCAGATTTTAAAAAGGGATCGACCTGGAAGGCCTTAACAGAAAGTCTAAGGAGTATTTCCATAAATGCTGGGGTGATCCTCAACTAGCCCAGGTAAAGTGATTGGACAGACGCCCAAGCAATTCCTTCTGCTCTTTGCCCACCCACACAAGTGCAGTGCCCTGGGTTTCCCAAAAGGTCTGTTCTTCTCCCTCTCACTCTCATTAACTCTGTTCTTCAAAAATGACCTGAAACTCATTTACACTTAAGTAAAAATAATGTGTGCTACCCCTCACAGGAATATCTGTATTTTGGCAGTGCTAAAAATCTTAAAGGATCTCCAAAAGCTGAGCATTTTTAAGGCATTTGAATGTGGGCATGTATGCATGACACTACTCTATTGGGGAGGCTGGGTCAAAGAGGACCTAACTTTTGTCTCCATTTAAATAAGTTTCTGGGCAGGCGTGGTGGCTCACACCTGTAATCCCAGCACTTGGGGAGGCCAAGCTGGGTACATCACCTGACGTCAGGAGTTCAAGACTAGCCTGGCCAACATGGTGAAACCCCATTTCTACTAAAAATACCAAAAAAAAAAAAAAATAATTGCTGCGCATGGTGGCAGGCGCCTGTAATCCCAGCTACTTCAGGAGGCTGAGGCAGGAGAATCGTTTGAACCTGGGAGGGGGAGATTGCAGTGAGCCAAGATCATGCCATGGCACTCCAGCCTGAGCAACAAGAGTGAAACTCTGTCTCAAAAAAATAAAAATAAGTTTCTACGAGTTAATTGAATATTTGTGTGCATGCTGATGAGAATTAGAGGCAGCAACAAGCCAGAAGTTGAAGGGGCTGTAGCCTATTAGGATATTCACGTTACACAAGGGGCACCGTTTACATCATATTCTACATGAATGGCACCCCACAACACAATACAAATGGTGCTCCCTGGAATTGTGCAAGGTAGCATCCCTACTTTCTATAAGAAGTACTCTGAAAAGGAAATACAAAGGATAAAAGGATAATTTTTGAAACGCTGAGTATAGTCTGAAAAAACTGTAATGTAATAGGAAGTTACACATCTCTGTTCCACACCATGTATTTCTGCATGATCCTGAACTAAAAGAAGCAATTGATTCTATTACTGCCCATCAGTCTGTCTCTAACTTCAAGACAAAGGGTCACTAAGTACGATAAAACAGGATTCTTAAATCCAAAAGAAAACATGTATTTAAGTCTTTACTTCTGGCTCAGATCATCACTTTAACCTTCAAAATGCAAGAAAAAAGAAAGGAGGCAAGTCCATCCAGAGGTGAAGTGATTCACAAAGCAAACCTAAGAAAACAAAAACCTTAGAAAACATTATTTTATCAACCCAAAATTTTTTATTTATTAAGAAAACAAATTTAAGGAATTATATTGTTATGGCTTTGAGTTTGGGGTGTGACAATAATAGTGTGGTTATGTTTAAAAATAGAGTCCTCACCATTGGGAGATATATACTGAAATATTTCTAGGTGAATAATGTCTTGAATTTGCTTTAAAAAAGCCAATGGGGTGGACGCAAACGGGTAGAGGTAGAGATGGGCCAAAAGTTGATGAATGAAGTTGAATTATAAGTACATGGGAGGCCGGGGACACAGTGGCTCCTGCCTTGTAATCCCAGCACTTTAGGAGGCCAAGGAAAGTGGATCACAAGGTCAGGAGTTCGAGACCAGCCTGACCAACATGGTGAAACCCCATCTCTACTAAAAATACAAAAATTAGCCGGGCATGGTGGCGTGCACCTGTAATCCCAGCTACTCAGGAGGCTGAGGCAGGAGAATCACTTGAAACCAGGAGGTAGAGGTTGTAGTGTGCTGAGATCACATCATCGCACTCCAGCCTGGGGGACAGGCCGAGACTCCGTCTCAAAAAAAAAACAAAAAAAGTGGCCGGGCGCGGTGGCTCAAGCCTGTAATCCCAGCACTTTGGGAGGCTGAGGCGGGTGGATCACGAGATCAGGAGATCGAGACCATCCTGGCTAACACGGTGAAACCCTGTCTCTACTAAAAAATACAAAAAAAAAAAAAAAAAAAAAAAAAACTAGCCGGGCGAGGTGGCGGGCGCCTGTAGCCCTAGTTACTCAGGAGGCTGAGGCAGGAGAATGGCGTGAACCCGGGAGGCGGAGCTTGCAGTGAGCTGAGATCCGGCCACTGCACTCCAGCCTGGGCGACAGAGCGAGACTCCGTCTCAAAAAAACAAACAAACAAACAAACAAACAAAGTACATGGGATACTCTGGTTTCTCTTCAGATCATACAAATCTCTCACCTTTTACTAAAGATTTCTTTGGAGAGGAACAATTCTAAGTCTTAACCCAATTTTCGAGGCCCCTGCATCTACAAGCCTAGTAAGAAAAAAAAATATAAAGTACATGGGGTTCATACTACTTTGTAGTTTTCGTTAAATGAAACACTCTCACACACAAGGTATCTCCAGAATTTACAAAAATATTTGGTACACATTAGGTAATCTATAAGCATTTGTTATAAAAATAAAATCCTGTTTACAACTATGTAGTAAAGAAAAAGCATACAGAATGACAATCGATAAATTACTGAAGTGGAACTACACTTTTTCTCTTATTTCCAAAATGTTCTTAGTGCACAGGTTATTTTATAATTTTTAAAATCTAAGTGTTAAAATATTTGTTAGAGATCAAGATAGTAAAAACTAATTTAGTTCCCATTACTGTAGTTCCATACTAACAAATCTTTGATTCTAACAGTCCCCATTTAAGAGCTAACAAGTACCAGGTCAACAAGAGCTAAACTTAATTCAAGAATACTGAAACTTGAACTCACTAGCTTAGTTTGTGAAATGGAACAATAATTTAATAACTGATATCTTTGGGAGGATTGAATTTGTCTGTTTTTCAAAATATTTATGTCTATGGGTCACTTAGGTATACGAAACACTTAAGACTAACATCTGCAACCCCAAGATTAGGGTCTCTTCACAGACAACTCTAACCTAAAATTTTATTATCCTCATTCTGAAAACGGGCATTATTTGGCTTTTCTTTCTCTACTATTTTTCACTCAGCCACTATTTCCTGATTCAGATCAACAGATCAACTGTCATCAAAGTTTAAAAGAGGGGAAACAGGAGACAGAAATACACTGAACCAAAAAGGTAAGAAGAATCCACAAGGCTAATGATAAAAGCTTTTCTAGGGGCAGTTTGAAGAACATAACCTTAAAACGCCAAGATTTGTTGTAGATAATAGCTCACTGACCACTGCTTTAATCAAGTTTTAAACCAATTCAGCTGCCTTTTCCCCTTCCATTAGCAGTTAATTTCTATATAAGAATAATTTTTTTTTTTTTTTTTTTTTTTTGAGACAAGGTTTCATTCCCATTGTCCAGGCTAGAGTGCAGCAGCACGATCTTGGCTCACCACAACCTCTGCCTCCCTGGCTCAAGCAATCTTCCTGGCTTAGCCTCCCAAGCAGCTGGGACTACAGGCACGCACCACCATGCCTGGCTAATTTTTGTATGTTTTGTAGAGATGGGTTTCGCCATGTTGACCAGGCTGGTCTTGAACTCCTGGGCTCAAGTGATCTGCCTACCTCGCTCTCCCAAAGTACTGGGATTACAAGCGTGAGCCACCATGTCTGGCCTGAATCTTATATATATATATATATATATATATATATATTCATCTAGCAAATAATATACATTAAAAAACAGGGTATGGTTTACTAAGTACGCTGGCCCAGATATACAAAAAAATTCAAAACGACCATTTAGGCATTAATTAAGGAAGATTCATCTTGCCTATACAAATTTACTAAGAAATCTTACTACTGAGATTTGAATTAACAGATCTGTAGTTTGCTTACATAAATTCATTCTCTACCTTTTTTATAGATTCAAAAGAGCAATATAAGAAGTGGAATCTCTAAGAATGGCTTCCAGCCTCTGGAATGAAACCACTACCTCTGTTTATCAGTACCTTGGTTTTCAAGTTCAAAAAATTTACCCTTTCCATGACAACTGGAACACTGCCTGCTTTGTCATCCTGCTTTTATTTATATTTACAGTGGTAGCTTTAGTGGTGCTGGCTTTCCTTTATGAAGTGCTTGACTGCTGCTGCTGTGTAAAAAACAAAACCGTGAAAGACTTGAAAAGTGAACCCAACCCTCTTAGAAGCATGATGGACAACATCAGAAAACGTGAAACTGAAGTGGTCTAACACTCTACAGAAGATGAACAAAATCTCTGAAAGCAGCTCAACCTCTTCCGAGAAAAAAAAATCTTCTGAAGCCAACTGTTGCTACAAAACAAATTCTGACTGAAAGGTTAAAAGATTTCTAGTAAAAGGGGAAAAACAAGTTAAATATGCACTGTTTCTGTGTGTAGCCATTTCATTAAACATACAGTAAAAACTTCAAAAATGTGAATTTATCAATCTGTTTAATACTGACACTTCGAAAACTGGATAAAAGATTCCTAGAGTTCAATATTAAACAGCAAAAGAAAGGTAAGCTGGAAAACACAAGCAAGGCTAATGATGTTAAGATAATTTTATACCTAACCAATTCACGTAGACCAAAAAATAGTGTGTTGGTAACAAAAATGCTATTTAAAATGTGTTTCTAAGCCCAAAGTAAAATACTTCCACTTATATATATATTTGCATAAAATTCTCACAAAACTGACTTACTGCTTAGTTAGAAATGCATGATACAGGAAAGGCCTAGTCTATTTTCAAACTAAAACTTACTACTACACCCCTTCATTTCCTGAGTTTGTTCTTTCATTTTATCTCTCTTATTTATACCTCAAAGGCTAAGATAACCAAGGCAGAAAGACTACCAAAAAAAAAGGTCAAAATACCAAAAAAAAAAAAAAAAAAGAAAAAGGTCAAAAGATAGGGCCACTCAACACCTGTTGAGAAATATGGTAGTTTTATTTCTTTGGATTCCAAGAGCTATATATTTTGTGACCCTAACACTATTTTGCTATCCCCCATGAGCAAACCAAAGCATGCTCTTAACCACTATACTACGCCTAAGTCAGAAATGCCACTCCTGGAAATGTATCCTGAGCTAATACTTAGTTCAAATGTAAAAAGCTCAAAGTACAAAGATTTTTACAACAGCATTACTCAAAATAACAAAAAATGGAAAAGAGTTAACTAAGCCTTTAACTAAATGTGGCGCATCGACTTAATGAATTATTAAAAAGCAACTGAAGGCTGGGCACAGTGGCTCATGCCTGTAATCCCAGTACTTTGTAAGGCCAAGGCGGATCGATCACAAGGTCAGGAGTTCGAGACCAGCCTGGCCAAGATGGTGAAACTCTGTCTATACTAAAAATACAGAAATTAGCCGGGCGTGGTGGGGAGCACCTATAATCCCAGCTACCTGGGAGGCTGAGGCAGGAGAACTGCTTGAACCCAGGAGGCAGAGGTTGCAGTGAGCCAAGATT
Organism: Rhinopithecus roxellana; assembly: GCF_007565055.1. Classification (NCBI taxonomy): domain Eukaryota; kingdom Metazoa; phylum Chordata; class Mammalia; order Primates; family Cercopithecidae; genus Rhinopithecus; species Rhinopithecus roxellana. The sequence continues at coordinate 24,676,476 of NC_044557.1, forward strand.
ACACCACTGCACTCTAGCCTGGGTGACAAAGCAAGACTCCATCTCAGGAACAACAACAAAAAAAAGGCAACTGAAAATTCTGGCAAGATAGAAAAGTAAAAGTAAAAAATAAATTCAGCATATAAAAGTTTTAGTACAATTACTGATGATATTATAAATTAATATACATATGAGTAAGGTTTAAAAACAAATATGGAGAATTAGAATAGCTGGTATATTAAGAGGGCTCTGGGGACAAAAAAAAGCACTAGGTATTGTAAAAGACTTTTTTTTTTAATCTCCATTACTGATGGAATTTTTTGTGTGTAATAAATAACTGTGTGGTAAAGAGAGGAAATCTGTCATTTCCAATTTAAAGAATCTTGGCTGCGTGCAGTGGCTCACACCTGCACTTGGGGAGGCTGAGGCAGGTGGATCACCTGAGGTCAGGAGTTCGAGACCAGCCTGGTTGACATGGTGAAATCCCATCTCTACTAAAAATACAAAAAAAAAAAAAAATAGCCAGACATGGTGGTGGGGCCCCTGTAATCCCAGCTACTTGGGAGGCTGAGGCAGGAGAATCACTTGAACCTGGGAGGCAGAAGTTGCAGTGAGCCGAGATCACGCCATTGCACTCCAGCCTCAACAAGAGTGAAACAAACAAAAAAAAGAATCTTAACTGCCAGTCTGAAATAACTCTTCCACAAAGTTTTTTTTATATTTATTCTCACATTAGAAACACAAATAACGTAACCAACTTTAAAAGGACTTGTGAAGCTTGGGTATATAAAATACTTTGGTAACCAGGAACTGAGCACTGTTAAAACCACATACATTTCATGAATGTTGGATTCTTGGCAATAGATGGGAAGTATGCAAGTCCTTTAATAACCAGATTTTTTAATAGTGTACATTATCAACTTTCTCCCCCACCCTATGCTGTAATTTATTTAGTCATCCAACAAATATTTATTGAGTGCTTACTACATGTCAGCAATTGGGCCAGATACTGAGGGCAGAACGGCAAACAAGGAACCACGTCATTACAATGGAGCACATTGGGAGCTCCGTCAGAAAGAGTGCTATGGGAACTCAAAGGTTATACACTGAATTCACACTGAAGAATGAGAATAATACGACTTTTAAGCTGACACTTTAACAGGACAGAACCAAAAGAGGGTAGGAGGTAAGAAAGAATATTCCAGGAAGAGGAAATAATATGACTATTATGATATAATATGAATATTAATACGAAGCCAAGAGACAAGAGAAAATAAAGCATGTTGGAGGAGCTACAAGTCAGTATCACTAGGACAGAGTACAAGGAGAACAGTATGATACCATGCCTAAGAGATAATTAGAGGCCAGATCAGGTAGACACGCGGGCTGCAGTAAAACATGGACTATATCTGAAAAACAATAACGATTAGCTTGAGCAGAAAGCAACATGATCTAATGAGAAAAATCACTGCTGTATGAAGAATGAACACGAAAGCAGCTAAACCAGGAGACCTGGTCAACAGCTAATCTAGCAATCCAATGATCGTGGCCTGAACTGGAGTGGCATGGTAGCCTTCAGTGTTTACACCTAATATTTCCAGCTCTCTTCATTAAGGAAAGCATTCACTTCAGAGCCCCCTATGGTTGGGAACATAACTCGGGCCAATGAATGACTTGTGACTAACTCTGGCCAATGAGCTGTGACAGGATGTGACGTGTGTCACCTCCAGGCCACAGCACTTAACTGCTAGTGCAAACTCTTCCAGAGTTCGTTTTCCTGCTAGCACAGAGCTCACAAACATTTGAGCTACCAGCTGCTCCATCAGCCTGGGTCCTTGAGTGACTAACTAGCTAAGACTCCTGCCAAACCATGATAAACACGTAGTATGACGGAGAAACAAGCTTTTGTTGTTTTAAGAAACTGAGATTTTTGGGACTCTTACCACAACACAGTTTATCCTATCCTGTTAGGGAAAACCCTGGCCAACCAAAGAGAAGTAAAGCCCTAGAAAGGCTCTTCCTGCTGTTGAACGGGACCTGTTTGTGTGGAAGATCAAATTCGCTACCCGATACCTGTAGCCTAAACTAAAAAATGCAAAGACATTCTTGAGCAGGTCAAAGGCTCAATCGGCTTAAGCCTAAGAGTGGCTATGCTAACGTTTAAAACAGTTTTTTACATTTCTGTTTACAATGAGTTAATTCTAAGTAACAGTCAATGGAATGACAAACCTAACATATATTATAAGAATGACAGGCCTACTTTGATTTTTAAAAAAGCTTTGCTTTAAAATCAGTTATTAAAACAGCTTGTAGGATATGTAAAAAATTAACATCAATAGAAATTATTACTACAATTTGAAGTAACTAAATAATTTCAGCTGTGAATTAAGTGACTGACATTGTTTAAAAGATAATAATGTAAGAGTAAACTAAACCCAAAGCAAGCAGAAGGAAGGAAATAATAAATACTGATGTGAAAATAAATAAAATTAAAAAAAAAAACAGAAAAGCCAAGGAAACCAAAGGTTGGTTCTCAGAAAAAATCAACAAAATTGATGAACCTTTAGCCAAACTGATCAAGAAAAAAGGGAGAAAACATAAATTCCTGAAATCAGAAATGAAAGAGGGCACCAGGTGTGGTGGCTCAAGCCTGTAATCTCAGCACTTTAGGAAGCAGTGGCAGGGGGATCATCTGAGGTCAGGAGCTCAAGACTAGCCTGGCCAACATGGTAAAACTCCGTCTCTACTAAAAATACAAAAATTAGCCGGGCATGGTGGCACACGCCTGTAATTCCAGCTACTCTGGGGGCTGAGACAGGAGAATCACTTGAACCTGCAAGGCAGAGGTTGCAGTGAGCCGAAATCGCACCACCGCACTCCAGCCTGGGCGACAGAGCAAAACTCTGTCTCAAAAAAAAAAAAAAAAAGAAGGAAAGAGGGGATATCACTACTGACTTTATAGAAATCAAAAGGATTAAAAGGGAATACTTTGAAAACCATTAGACAATGTAAATGATAAAATGAATAAATTCCTAAAAAGCCACAAAGTACCAAAATTAACTCAAAAAGAAATAGAAAATCTGAGTAAACTGAAAAGAAAAAATTCTTACAAAGAATTTTCCACAAAGGAAAGCTGAAGCCCAAATGGCTTCACCAGTGAATTCTACCAAACATTTTAAAAAATAACAAAGTTTCACAAACTCTTTCAGAAAACAGGGAAAAGGGAGCGCTTCACAAATTGTTTAAGGAGGCCAGAATCACCCTGAGAGGCACCAGAGAAAAACAAAACTACAGATCAAGTTCCTCGGGAATAGAGATGCAAAACTCCTGAACGAAATACCAGCAAATTGAATACCACAACAAATAAAAACGATTATACACCATAATCAAGTAGGATTTTATTCCAGGAATAAATGCAAGGTTGTTTGAACATCTAAACATCAATTAATGTTAACATACCATATTAACAGACTAAAGGGTGAGAACATGATCATCTCATTAGATACAGAAAAAGCATCAGACAACATCCTGTACCCACTTATGACTAAAACTCTCGACAGTCAGATGCGGTAGCTTATGCCTATAATCCCAGCACTTTGGGAGGCTAAGGGGGATGTATCCCTTGAACCAAGGAGTTTGAGACCCACCTGGGCAACAAAGTAAAACCCTCTACCAAAAAAAACCCTCTACCAAAGTAAAACCCCCTACCAAAAAAAAACCCTCTACCAAAAAAAAAAAAAAAGTTTTAATTAGCCAAATGTGGTGGGCATGTGCTTGTAGTCTCAGCTACTCCGGAGGCTGAGGCTCACTCGAGTCAGGGAGTTTCAAGGCTGCAGTGAGTCATGATCACGCCGCGTACTTCAGCCTGGGAAACGGAGTAAGACCCTGTCTCAAAACAAACGAAAGGCCGGGTGCAGTGGCTCACGCCTGTAATTCCAGCACTCCGGGAGGCCGAGGCAGGTGGATCACAAGGTCAGAAGATCGAGACCATCCTGGTTAACACGGTGTAAGCCCATCTCTACTAAAAATACAAAAAAAATAATTAGCCGGGCGTGGTGGTGGGTGCCTGTAGTCCCAGCTACTCGGGAGGCTGAGGCAGGAGAATGGTGTGAACCTGGGAGGCAGAGCTTGCAGTGAGCCAAGATTGCGTCACTGCACTCCAGCCTGGGCGACAGAGCAAGACTCCATCTCAAAAAAAATAAAATAAAATAAAAAGAAAACAAACAAAAAACAAACAAAAAAAACCCACCTCTCAACAAACTAGAAATAGAGGGGACCTTCTTCAACTGGAAAGGGCATGTACAAAAACCTGCAGAAATATCCAACATACAGCCAGTCCAGACAGGCGAAATAAATAAAAATTAAAAAGTTCACACTGGAAAGAAAGACAACTGTTCTTATTCACAGATGACATAATCTTGACGTAGAAAATCCTGGGGAGGCCGGGCACGGTGGCTCAAGCCTGTAATTCCAGCACTTTGGGAGGCCGAGACGGTGGGATCACGAGGTCAGGAGATCGAGACCATCCTGGCTAACACGGTGAAACCCCGTCTCTACTAAAAAATACAAAAAACTAGCCGGGCGACGTGGCGGGTGCCTGTAGTCCCAGCTACTCGGGAGGCTGAGGCAGGAGAATGGCGTGAACCCGGGAGGCGGAGCTTGCAGTGAGCTGAGATCCGGCCACTGCACTCCAGCCCGGGCGACAGAGGGAGACTCCGTCTCAAAAAAAAAAAAAAAAAAAAAAAAAAAAAAAAAAAAAAAAAGAAAATCCTAGGGAAACCACACAAAAAACTACTAGAAATAAAAAACAAGTTCAGTCAGGTTATAGAATACAAGATCAATGTATTAAAAAAAACTCGTTTCTATATACTAGCAATGAGCAATCCAAAAAAAATCAAAGAAAACAATTTCATTCATAAATGAAATTGAATCAGAATAAAATAACTGCTGGGTGCAATGGCTCACACCTATAATCCCAACACTTTGGGAGGCCGAGGTAGGAAGATCGCTTGAGGCCAGGAGTTTGAGACCAGCCTGGGCAACAGAGCAAGATCTTGTCTCTACAAAAAAATTTTTTTAAAGCCATCCATTCACTGACTGGAAGATCTAATATTGTTAAGATGGCAATTCTTCCCCAAATGGATTTATAGATTCGATTCAATCCCTATGGAAATCCCAGCAGGCTTTTTTGCAGATGTTGATAGACTGATCCCAAAATTTATACAGAAAAGCCAAAACAATTCTTGAAATAAAAAAGAACAAAGTTGAAGGGCTTACATTTCTCAGTCTCAAACCTTAATTACAACGCTACAGCACTCAAGAGAAATAATACTGGCACAAAGACACACACAGAAGTCAACGGAACCAAACTGAGACTCCAGGAATAAACTCTTTCATTTATGGTCTACTGATATTCAACAAGGGTGCAATGCAATTCAACAGGGGAAAAGATCATCATTTCAAAAAACGATGCTGGGACAACTCTATAAGAACACTCAAAAAGATAAATTTTGACCCTTATGGTAACCCATAGGCAAAAATCAACTCAAACATACTATAGACCTAAATGTAGGAGCTAAAACTACAAAACTCTTAAGAGGAAAACACAGAAATAAATTTTCATGACCTGTGTCAGGCAAAGATTTCTTAGATAAGACACCAAGAATACAAATGATAAAAGAAAAAAACTGGTAAGCTGGACTTCATCAAAATTAAAAACTTTTGTACATACAAAGACACCATTAAGAAGATAAAATGACAAGCACTTGCTTGGAGAAAATATTTGCAAATGTATATCAGATCAAAGAATGATAGTCAGAATATATAAAGAATTACTAAATCAATAGGAAGAGGAAATATACCTCAGTTTTTTTTATGGGCAAAAAAATTTGAATAGACATTTCACCAAGGAATATATATGAATAGTCAATAAGCCCATGAAACAATGTTCAACATCATTACTCATTAAGAAAATGCATATTAGCCGGGCGCGGTGGCTCAAGCCTGTAATCCCAGCACTTTGGGAGGCCGAGGCGGGCGGATCACGAGGTCAGGAGATCGAGACCATCCTGGCTAACACGGTGAAACCCCGTCTCTACTAAAAAATACAAAAAACTAGCTGGGCGACGTGGCGGGTGCCTGTAGTCCCAGCTACTTGGGAGGCTGAGGCAGGAGAATGGCGTAAACCCAGGAGGCAGGGCTTGCAGTGAGCTGAGATCCGGCCACTGCACTCCAGCCCGGGCGACAGAGCGAGACTCCGTCTCAAAAAAAAAAAAAAAAAAAGAAAATGCATATTAAAGTCACAATGATAGCACTTCATACCTATAGAAATGGCTAAGATAAAAAAGACAAAGAATATCAAGCAATAGCAAGGATGAGAAAAAACTGGAACCCTGATACATTGCTGGAGAAAATGTAAAATGGTACAGCTATTTTAGCAGTTTCTTAACAGGTCAAATATAAATTTGACATATGACCCAGAAATCTACTCCTAAGTCTCAATCCATAAGAGATAAAAAGATAAGTCTACACAAAGACTTGTACATGAATATTCATGGCAACACTATTCAAAACAGCCAAAAAGTGAAAATAATCCAAATAACTGTTAACTGGTGAACGGATAAACAAACTGTGGTACATATATCCATACTATGGAATAGTCTTTTTTTTTTTTTTTGAGATGGAGTCTCGCTCTGTCGCCCAGGCTGGAGTGCGGTGGCCGGATCTCAGCTCGCTGCAAGGTCCGCCTCCCGGGTTTACGCCATTCTCCTGCCTCAGCCTCCCAAGTAGCTGGACTACAGGCGCCTGCCACCTCGCCCAGGCTAGTTTATTTGTATTTTTTAGTAGAGACGGGGTTTCACCGTGTTAGCCAGGATGGTCTCGATCTCCTGACCTCGTGATCCGCCCGCCTCGGCCTCCCAAAGTGCTGGGATTACAGGCTTGAGCCACCGCACCCGGCTGGAATAGTCTTTAGCAATAAAAATGGAATGAAGTACTGACACATACTACATGGATGGAACTCAAAAATATGCTAAGTGAAAAAAAACAACACACAAAAGACCACTCATCATACAATTTCATTTATAGGAAATATCCAGAAAAGGCAAACATATAGAGACAGAAAGCAGATTATTGGTTTTCTGGGGCAGGGGTGGGAAAAGTCACTGCAAATGGGCACATCAGATCTTTCGGGGATGATGGGAATGTTCTAAAATTGGACTGTAATAACAGCTGCAAAATTCTGTAAATTTATGAAACATCTTTGAACAGTACACTTAAAATGAATGAACTGTATGGTATGTAAATTTAACCTGAATAAAGTTTTTTTAAAAGAGGTAATAACCTAAATTTCAACTACAGCACAAGACTATTAACATCCTAAGAGCTTAAATTCTCTTATTGTCTCATCCTTTATATTCAACAAAGTGCCTAGCAACAGGAGTGCTGAACTGAAAAATGAACTAGCCATAACTAAATGGTTTCCTCCTGAATAATCTGAAGAAAAACCAAACAGTCCTAACCAATTTTACTAACCAGAATTTTGTTTAGAGCCTGACGATCCTCCATGTTCTACCTTTGTTTTCTTCTTTTTCGAAGATGATGACTCAGAAGATGCTGAACGTTTTTCTACTACAGGAGTGGAAAGAGCTCGTTTTTTGAACAGCTCCCTTTCTCTCAACAGGCTTGGATCCATAATGCTACAAAGAAAAAATAAGTGTCTTTAATACAAATTCAAGTCACTCAAACCCGCACTCTAAATCCATAGATCTCAACAAGTTACTTCCCAAACAAAATTACCTTTTATTATTAGTTCTCTAGCACTTGTATTTATTCACTTATTCATACACTCAAATAAATATTTCAATAGTGCTTATTACATGCCAAGCACTGTACTAGCCATTATAGGAAAAAAAGAGGCCAGGCATAGTGGCTCAAGCACTTTGGGAGGCCGAGGTGGGTAGACTGCCTGAGCCCAGGAGTTGGAGACTAGCCTGGACAACATGGTAATACCTAATGTCTACAAAAAATACAAAAAATTAGGCAGGCATGGTGATGTGTGCCTACAGTCCCAGCTACTTGGGAGGCATAAGTGGGAGGATCGCTTGAGCCTAGGAGGTCAAGGCTGCAGTGAGTCCTGATAACACCACTGCACTCTAGCCTGGGTGACAGACCAAGACCCTTCTCCAAAAAAAAAAAAAAAAAAAAAGAAGAAGAAGAAGAAGAAGGAAAAGAAACAATTATTCTCTAAAGCTCCAGAACTGTGCTGTCCCATATGGTAATATGGTAGCCACTAGCCACATGTGCCTATTAAACACATGAAATGTGGCTAGTTAGAATTAAGATGGACTTTCAAGTGTAAAAACACACAAGATTTCAAAGATTTACTATAAAGAAAAAAACTTTAATTACTAATGAGATATTTTACATTAATTACATGTTGAAGTGATACTATTTTGAATATACCGGGTTAAACAAAATGTTAACATTAATTTCACCAATTTTTCTTTTAAAATATGGCCATTAAAAAAAAAACTAAGGGACAGTGTCTCACTGTGTGGCCCAGGCCGGAGTACAGCGGCGTGATCATAGCTCAATGTAGCCTTAAACTCCTGGGCTCAAGCAATCCTCCCACCTCAGCCTCCTGACTAGCTAGGACTACAAGTACACGCCACCACACACAGTTAATTTTTTAAAAAACTTTTTAGAGATAAGGTCTTGCTATGTTGCCCAGGCTAGTCCTGAACTCCTTGCTTCAAGCAATCCTTCTCAGTCTCCCAAAGCACTAGGATTACAAACATGAGCCACTGCACCCAGCCTAGAATATTTTCAATTACATGTGTGGCTCATACTTCCCACTCCCATTATATTTCTATTGGACAACATTGCTGTAGAAACAACATGAGGACTACAGGGCAGAAATTCGAAGGAGGTGGATTTAGGCTCACTGCAAAAAAAGAGAACCATCAGAACTGCTTATAAATAAAACAGCATAATTTTAAAACTGGTGAACTCTTAATAATTAAGTGATGAAGAGGCTGAATTATTATACTATTTGTTAGAAATGTCTACAGGGAGCCAGGCACAGTGGCTCACATATGTAATCCCAGCACTTTGGGAGGCTGAGGTGGGTTGATCACTTGAGGTCAAGAGTTTGAGACCAGCCTGGGCAACATAGTGAAACCCTACCTCTACAAAAAATACAAAAATTAGCCAGTCGTGGTGACACACACATGTACTCCTGGCTACGCAGAAGGCTGAGGCACGAAAATCATTTGAGTCCAGCGGAGGTTGCAGTAAGCTGAGATCCCGCCACTGCACTCCAGCCTGGGTGACACAGCAAGACTGTCTCAAAAATGAAAAAATTTAAAAAAAAAATGTCCACAGAAAATTTCCAATTTGGAGGGAGGTGGTTTGAGGCAACTTCTATGTTGTGGTGGTTTGTCCAGTTCTAAAATTACAACTCTAAGCAACTTCAGTACAACCAGGGAAGCTACAGGTCAACCAAGAATTCTAAACACTCCTCTCTTCTGAACTCTGCTAGAACTCTGCAGAGGGTCTATGAAGACCTCAAGCTGACTATATAAACGAATTTGACACCGTTAAGACTAGTGTCAGCTGGGAGGAAAAAGACTCATACTTTGAAAGCTTCTAAGCACAGATAGCTCAATAAATGTTAAATGAACAACATAAGGAACAACATCTTTAAATTGCTCTGGTCCCATTATTACTGGTTTCACAAGCCTTTATTAAATGTCTTCTGTTTGTGAGGCACTGTGCTCTAAGCTTTGAAAGGCTATGGAAGATAAATCCTTGTCTGCATGCTGCTTAGATTTGAGGAAATGGAAGCATTCAGCTAAAAATTTTAAATATAAGCATTAATAAGAAATAATCAGAGTGAATTCCAATTAAGGCGTGAACAATCACTGTACAGTGAATCAAAAACCTGCCTTCTCTGTGTTTCAATTTTTTTTTTTTTTTTGAGACAGAGTCTTGCTCTGCCGCCCACGCTGGAGTGCAGTGGTGCAAAATCGGCTAAATGCAACCTCCGCCTCCTGGGCTCAAGCGATTCTCCTGCCTCAGCCTCCCGAGCAGCTGGGACTACAGGCGCAAAGCACCACGCGCCGCTAATTTTTGTACTTTTAGTAGAGACGGGGTTCATTCACCATGTTGGCCAAGCTGGTCTTGAACTCCTGACCTCAAGTGATCCACCCACCTCAGCATCCCAAAGTGCTGAGATAACAGGCGTGAGCCACCATACCCGGCCTCAGTTTCAATTCCTAAGAGCCACCTGGCTAGGCAACCCACAAGGCCTCTACATTCAATTTCATAAATAAAATGAGGACGCTGCGAAAGCTATCCACATCCAGCCCAATTGTAAGAATGAGAAAACGTGTGTTATTTTTTTAAATAGTAGAGTCATAAAAACATATGTCATTTAAGTATTACTATTTCGAGTTGGATCTGAAAGAAGAGAATGATTTACTGGGCTGAGGAAGGTAGGAGACAGCCTTGGGAGGAGGGAAAGCGTGGGGCCAAGAACAAGAAAGGATAATTGTTAAATGAGGTGGTGGGGGCAACAAGCAGATTGTGAATTCCTAGAACAAGAAACATTTGTGTCTTATTATTTCACGTTGCAAAGGCAGGACCTTAATCTGGACTTTTAAAAAACGACTCTAAAAGATTTAAATAGGCCGGCCGCAGTGGTTCACGCCTGTAATTCCAGCACTTTGGGAGGCCGAGACGGGCGGATCAGGAGGTCAGGAGTTCTAGACCAGTCTGGCCAACATGGTGAAACTCCGTTTCCGCTAAAAATTTTTTTAAAATTGCAGGGCGTGGTGGCGGGGGCCTGTAATCCCAGCTACTCGGGAGGCTGAGGCAGGAGAATCGCTTGAACCAAGGAGGTGGAGGTTGCAGTGAGCCAAGATCGAGCCACTGCACTCCAGCCCGGACGACAGTGCGAGACTTCGTCTCCAAAAAAACAAACCAAAAAAAAGATGTAAATAAAGCCGTACAGTTTACAACAAACTAAATGCTTACAATATTTGACCCTCGCAACTCTAGGAGCAAACAGGTATTAGTGTCATTCCTATTTTAATACGTGAAATCTGAAGTGAAGCTGTCTGGTTAAGGTCGCACAGATGGAAAAGCCAGGGCCAGGACCCAAACCTCCTGACTCCTAACTCAAGTGCTCCTTACAACAGACCTGGAATGCTGGTAAAGGCCTTTAAAACAAAGGCCACCTATGAGATTCGGGAACGTTCAAAGGCATCTCGAGCAGAAGGCTTCGCAATGTCTTCCACCATCACGTGCTCCGCCTAACTTTTCCTCCTTTTTCAAAGACTACTCAATATGTGTACTACGTTTTAGATCTCTGGACCCACCTATGTAGTAAACAGGTTACATCACCATGTTCATTTTACAATTAAACAAAACTACCACAACTCAAGGAGTTGGCTGCTTCCTCCGCGGGCAGATATGGAAAACCCAAAAACTAAACTGAAATCTGCCTCCAAGCCCACGATTCTGGCCATCATTCGACCTCTTTCAACCTTCCTACCTCCCCTCTGTTTTACTTTTTCCCAGCCTCGTTAGTGTCCCTGGCACCTCAGGATCCGGCCATGAAAAGCGGGCTGCTTCGCCCTTAAATGACGGAAGTGAGGAGGTGGGCGGAAAGCGGGCCGCAGCATTGTTGTGGAAAACGTCTTTAGACTGCAGAAATCAACTACTATCGTTAAAGTTTAGGGATCATCACAAACCAAGTCTCCAAAAGGTAGCCCAGAAAGCAGTCCGCGTACGAGCATCATTCTAAATCACAGCCTTGAGCTGGCTGGACCCCGTGGCTCCTCAAACTCCACACGTGGTTCGCTCGGCTACCGCGCCCGTGAACTTGGAGGCTTGGAAGAGGCACAATCAGGCAGCAAACAGCGAATTTTCCCTCTTTCCAACCCAAAAGTTTGATCAATGAACCTCCGGCCTAAAGACAATGCTCCGGGGAACGGTTCGCGTGCTCGGTGTTTCGCTTCCAGAACGGCGGCCCCAGCTTCCCGTGGGGTGGAGGTCACGCTCAGCCTCCCGGGAGGCGGCGGCGCGCCTGGGTCCTGGGGAACAGCAGGCCGGGGCTTCGCGCCCCTCACCCGGCGGCCGCAGCCCCTACCTGAGTGAGGACGGCAGCCTCTCACGACTCGCCGCCCCGTTCCTGCGCCTCCGCCTCGGCCAGCCGCCCACGCCGGCACTGCAGCCTCTTCCTGCTCCTCGTCAGCGCCCCCGCCTGCCCGCACGCACGCCCAGCGCTGACCCGCCAGGTCGGGGTCTCGCCACTGGCGGCGGCGGCGGCGGCGGCGGCGGCGGCGGTGGCTGAGGCGACGACTCGACCCGGGACTCCGCCCGCCACTTCCCGATCTGGTGCTAGGAACTCAGTCCCGGCAGCCACCGCGGCGCCAGGGCAGCGAAGCGAGCGCATGCGTCATAGCGTGCCCCGCCTATGGTGCCGCGGGAGCAGAACTATCCCGCTGTGGCGTCCTGGAGCCTCCATGACAACGAGGGAAGGGCCGGGGCGGGCCGAGGAGGGGACTGAAGTGGGAGGCGGTGCCAAGGAAGATGGAAGACAGCTTTCTTTACGCACACTTAATTAAAGCTGCTACAGCCTGCTCCCGCCTGCGCTGGGATGTGGTGAACCCAACCAGCGACGCTATCTTTCAATGGTTACTTTGTGTTTTTTGTCTTTTTCTTATTAGAGACGGGATCTCACTCGGTCGCCTAGGCTGGACTGCAGTGGCGCGATCTCGGCTCACTGCAACCTCCGCCTCCTGGGCTCAAGCCATTCTCCCACCTCAGCCTCCGGAGTAGCTGGGATCACAGGCGAGTGCCACCACGACGGGCTGATTTTTGTTATTATTGTTACTGTTTGTATTAATAGGGTCTCACAGTGTTGCCCAGACTGGTCTTGAACTCCTGAGTTCAAGCGATCCGCTCGCCTCGTCTCCCAGAGTGCTGGGATTACAGGCGTGAGCCACCGCGTCCGGCCTCAACGGTTATTTTGTGAGTTTACCCCAGTGCCAGCCACCGGCACCTGCACTCCGAGAACGCGGTTCCAGCTATTTTACAAGCGAAGAACAGAGGGCCAGGAAGCTAATTAACAAATGACTTGCTCAAGACAGCACAGCTAGCAAAGGCAGCCTGATGTGGAGCTCAGCCCAGGCTCTTCCCTCCACCCCTGTGAACTGTCTTAGAAAAGGATTTTGGATTTAGAAGCCAGAAAAATGGGTGGAAATAAAGCAATGGAAAAAATAATTGTCGTTGCTCGAACCGTGCAGCGTAGCAGGCCTTCCCTCACTCTTATAACCTAAAGCGCCAGTACAGCCAGTGCTCAGCCATTCTGTGGCTGTCGTTGGATTACTTAACTACTGGTTACTCTTCAGGTTACTAAAACTGTGGCTCAGTTTTCTCATCTGGAAAATCGGGATAATCATTGTACTACTACAATGAGTTACTTGCATTGGACTGTGGTGAAAATGAGAAATACCTAAAATTTTATTCAAAACTTGGAAAAAAGTCAAAAGATAATATTTTGTGACCTTTTTGATTCGTTTCATTCTAGAGAATTTTGTAATAAGCCTACTTGATCATCTGACACCCACAGGAAATGTAACGTTGAATAACAATTGATTAGGGCCCAGAAGATTTACAAAAGGATGAAATCAAAGATTAATTGGTAGGAAACTGATGAGGTGTAAGGAGAGAAAGGGGCAGGGAATTCAGTGCCAAGCTGAATTTATATATATCCAATTAATCTTTGATTTCATCCTTTTGTAAATCTTCTGGGCCCTAATCAATTGTTATTCAACGTTACATTTCCTGTGGGTGTCAGATGATCAAGTAGGCTTATTACAAAATTCTCTAGAATGAAACGAATCAAAAAGGTCACAAAATATTATCTTTTGACTTTTTTCCAAGTTTTGAATAAATATATTATTATATATAATAAAATATATTAATAGATAAATATATTATATAAAATAAAATATATTGATATATAAATATATTATGTATAATATACAAAATAATATATAAATATATGTATATAAATATATATAAATATATAATTCCAAAGGTTAAGGTTACATTGTTCTGAGAAAAATTAACCAGTTTTGTATCAACTGAGCAGTTTTATTTCAGCATTCCTTTCCCCAACGATTGTATAAATTTCATTTTTCAGAACTGGTAGAAATCCATTTTATGATTCTGCTGGCTCCCTTATTAATAAGTGAGAGACTTAAACATATGGACAATGGCTAAGCTGCATATGATAATAACACTCTAACTCACATAAGCCAAACCACAACCTCTACAGCAATCAGCTCAAAATGGTCAGGATTTTCTCAAGAAGGCTGCCAACTTTTCTATTTTAACCTTTCTGTCCCCAGACACCAGTACCAGCCAGAGAAAACCAAATATTCTCCCCCAAACCAATCCTGTTAAGTTTCCTGCTTCAAGTTAGATTACCTCCAGCTTCTCTGCCAACAACCCTAAATCAGAACACATCAGAAGCATCCCTTTTTTCCTCCACTATAAAGCCTCCCCTCTTCCCGATTGCTTTTGAGTCTCTGCCAAACTCAAGTGTGGTCGCTGCCTCCATTGCTATAGCAAGCTCTGAATAGTCTCTGTTCTCACTTGGGAGGTCTACATTTCTTGCGTTAAATAAAACTTTAACACATATTCACTATCTCTTCCCTTGAGACTTAGAAATCTAACAATTAGAGAACCTTTACAGAATTAAATCTCCCACATAGAAGGTGCTCAGTAAATGCTTACAGTGATTAATTTCATGTCAATATCTTGACTCATTTCAGCCAGTTGAAACAGCTAAGCTACTGATAATATCAGAATGTACTATCTGTAATCCAGACTCTCAAATCTCAATTGCATCCCCTTTACCCAGAAGTTAGCTCTTGTTATTAATATCATTGAAACCCTCTCATACAAACCCCAGCACACCCTATTACAATACAAACTCCTGCTTATACTGCCTGTTGCATGCGTCTAGGTCTTAACACTGAAAGCAATGGCTTCATACCTTCTGAGGCAGGAGAATAGGGTCTGGAGGCAGGGAACCTAAGGCCAATTCATGCTGACTCCCTAGAAAGAACTAAGTCAAAAGGAAAACCCTAACTTTCCACACCCAAGTAACAAAAGGACCAGAGGCTACTCTCTTTGCAACCCCTCATCCCCATTTTTCTGCCTGGCAGATGAAAAATTGAAGGTACCTCTGGCCGGGCGCAGTGGCTCATGCCTGTAATCCCAGCACTTTGGGAGGCCAAGGCAGGCAGATCACTTGAGGTCAGGAGTTCAAGACCAGACTGGCCAACACAGTGAAAGTCTGTCTCTACTAAAAAATACAAAAATTAGTGTGTGGTGGCAGGTGCCTGTAATGCCAGCTACTCAGGAGGCTGAGGCAGGAGAATAGCTTGAACTGGGGAGTCAGAGGTTGCAGTGAACTAAGACCATGCCACCGCACTGCAGCCTGGGTGACAGAGTGAAATTCTGTCTCAAAAAATTAAAAAATAAAGTACCTCTGATTGGACCCCTTTCTGGTTGCAGACCAAGTCTTCATTTGCATAGGAGTATAGTTTTGTAACTTCACTTTAGCCTCTGGTCACTTTCTGCAACCAATCAGATATTTGCATAGGATGTAACATTGTGACTTCACTTCAGCCTCTGATTGGTCCCCTCCTGCAACCAATAAGACTCATCATGGGCCACTGCTTTGTTTACATAGGGTGTACACCAAGTAACCAATGGGAAACTTCTAGAGGGTATTTAAACCCCAGAAAATTCTGTAACTGGGATCTTGAGCCGCTATGCTTGGCCCGCTCCCGCCTTGTGTAGTGTACTTTCATTTTCAATAAATCTCTCCTCTTGTTGCTTCATTCTTTCCTTGCTTTGTTTGTGCATTTTGTGCAATTCTTTGTTCAAGATTACGAGAACCTGGACACCCTCCACTGATAACAATTCTAAACACTTTGGGGTAATATCCTGTAACCTGAAGGTACTCCTCAAGTGAAGACAAAAATGGGATGACTGTATGGCTTGTAATTATGTTAGGGGTACTTGTACATGGACACTACACTACAAATGAACTAAAACATAATTCTGTCTGCTGGTAGTGTAGACTGTAATGACCAACTTAATATTGTCCAAACAGCATCCCAAATTGGCTTGATTTCAGAGAGTTCAATATTAGGAGTTAAACGTAAAGTGTGCATCCTGCCTTCTCTTTCTTATTATATAACCTAGATATTACCTGGGTTCCTTCTGAGGCACCCTCTAGTCAAGGTTTAAGGAGAGGAAAATAGCCCACTCTGAGGTGAGAAATACAGCTGTTTATATGTTCTATAATGCAAACAGTCTCCACCACTGATGTTTAAATAAACCTCCATCATAATTATAACCACCTAAATGTTGGCAGTCTAAGTATTTCCAGGCCACAAGGGTGTGGCTGTCCAAAATTATATGAAGAACTAAGCAACTAATGCAATAGCAATTTATGTCTTACCTCACGAATGCTTGTAATATCCTGCATACTCTTTGGTAGAAAGCGTGGTGGCTCCTTTAGGGAAATACAATTTGTATATCTTACAAAACATTATTCTGTTCAGACCTGTCTAACCCTTCTCACCCTCACCTTCAAAAAGTAACTCAATATAACCATAAGTTTAATTCCAATTTGGTAGATTAATTTACTGTTGTATTTGCTTGTGGTAAAAAAAAAGAATATATATATATATATACACACATATATATAACAAAAAATTTGCCATCATAAAATGGTTTACCATTTTAAAGTGTACAATTTGAAGGCATTAATACATTCACAATATTGTGCAATCATCACCACTATTTCCACAACTTTTCATCACCCTGATCAGAAACTCTGTACCCATTGAGCAATAACCCCCTATTCTCTCCTCCTCCCAAACCCTGGTAACCTCTAATCTACTTTCCATCTAGACAAATTTGCTAGATGTCATACATAAGTGGAATAATACAATATTTGACCTTTGGTGTCTGGTTCGTTTCACTTGGCATAATGTTTTCAAGGTTCATCCATGTTGCAGCATGCATCAGAACTTCACTCCTTTTCATTTAGTGGCTTAATTTTACATTTTAATTTTTTTTCTTTTTTTAGAGACAGGGCCTTGCTGTGTTGCCCAGGCTGGAATACAGTAATGCGATCATAGTTCACTGCAGCCTAAAAGTAGGCTCAAGCAATCCTTCTACCTCACCCTCCTGAGTAGCCAGGACTACAAGTGTACATCACCATGCCTCGCGAGTTTTCCTATTTTTAATTTTAGAAGAGATGGTGCTGTGGTTTGGATTTGTGTCCCCACCCAAACTTCATGTTGAGTTGTAATCTCCAATGTTGGAGGAGGGTACTGGTGAGAGGTGATAGGATCACGGGGCATATTTCTCGCTTGCTGTTCTCATGATAGTGAGTTCTCACTGGTTGTTTAAAAGTGTGTAGCACCTATATAATCCCAGATACTTGGGTGGCTGAGGCACGAGAATCGCTTGAGCCTGAGAGGCAAAGGTTGCAGTGAGTTGAAATCGTGCCACTGCACTCCAGCCTGAGAGACAGAGCAAAACTCTGTTTCAAAAAATAAAAATAAAATAAAAATGTGTAGCACCTCTCCCTTTTCTCTTCCTCCTGCTCTGGCCTTGTAAGATATGCCTGCTTTCCCTTTGCCTTCCACCATGATTGTAAGTTTCCTGAGGCCTCCGCACCCATGCTTCCCGTACAGCCTATGGAACCATGAGCCAATTACACCTCTTTTCTTTATAAATTACCCAGTCTCAGGTAGCTCTTTATAACAGTGTGAGAATAGACTAATATAGATGGGATCTTGCTGTGTTGCCCAGGCTGGTCTCAAACTCTTGGCCCCAAGCCATCCTTCCACCTTGCCCTCTCAAAGTGCTGGGATTACAGGCATAAGCCACTGTGCATGGCCTATTTTAAATTTTTACTTTATATTATTGTTTGGAAGAAGAAAACTTAGGGAAAGCTGTTGTTATAGCAGGTAGCTAGTCAGGCATGAGCAGGGCAGGAGAGGGCTCCTCTCACCCCACCAGGAATGTCAGGTGGCCATCGGTTGTCAGACTATCTCTAAAATAATAACTGGTCACAGCCGGTGCCAGGGAAAGGCAGTCTCCCAGTAGAAACACCTGAAACTGGTGATCAGCAGCTTCCCGATAAGATCTCAGGAGTTGGGTAAGAGGGCTCAAGCATGCACATTAAGAGGCACACGGGCCGAGTTTAAATGGTATGTGACCTTCCAGGAACATCCAACTGGTAAGGGAAGAATGCCTCAAGGGAGCAGGGGTACAGTTCCAGTAAACACACTGAACATGCTCACATCCCAAGTGCTGGTGGGCCGCTGTGCATGCAGACAGACCGCCCAGAGGGAGGAATCAGGGGAGAAGGGACACAGGACCCCAGAAGAATGTCAACATATTCCACCCTAAGTCAAAGGTCAAATGGCACACTTGGTCTCTCAAGTCACCCGCTTGACCCTCTTGCCAGTGTACTTCCCTTCCTTTCATCCCTGCTCTAAACATTTAAATAAACTTTCACTGCTGCTCTAAGTGTTGCCTAAGTCTCTTTCTGCCTTATGCACCTCAGTCGAATTATTTCTTCTGAGGAGGCAAGAATTGAGGTTGCTGCAGACCTATAAGACTTCACCACCAGTAACAAATTTACTTCATTCTGCCATCAAGTGATAACTGCCTTTGACTCCCCTCACCTGTTAATCATCTCAACCAACTAAATAGATACCTAAATTCTCAAAATACCCAACAAAGCAAATTAGTCCATACCCACACGAACCAAGAGTTAAAGTGTGTGCATATATTACCCTTCACCTGTTCTGGGTTTCTCTAGCATTAACAGTCTGTCTGCCAGGCCCAGTGGCTCATGGCTATAATCCTAGCACCTTGGGAGGTCGTGCAAAGCTTATAGCTTGCAGTGAATGCCAAGAATTAGTTCTCAGACAATTCCAGCTGAGCGGGGCAGGAAGCAACTCTTCTGAAAGAGTGCCGCCCCGGAATCCGTCCACCAAGTATTTATTGAAGGGTTTGTTAAACTGCACACATCCACCAGATGGCCATTTGAGGTCAGGTACGTTAGGCACGTATGACCTCGTAAAAGTCCTCAAACCGCATTCTCAGGAGGCTGTTTTCAGTGTTCTGTATCACACACTCCACTCCTTGTCCTGTTTTCAGGGTCAAGGAGTTACATTCTTATGCACAAATAACATACACACAGTGCCTCAGCATTTTTCCATGCCCCGATCTCAAATGCCATGTACCTAAGCTTGAGTATGTTGCTGTGCACCCCCTACAGGCCGAGGCAGGCAGATTACCTGAGCCCAGGAGTTCTAGCCAGCCTGGGCAACATAGCAAGACCTAATCTCAAGAAAACACAAAAAAACACAGAAAAAACAGTTTTTGTCCCCTCAGAACCTTTCCCCCACCTTCTAATTCAACTTGCCCAATCCTGAAAATATCTTCCCAAGACCCTGATTCCTTCTCAAGCATTCGTCCTCTATCAAACTTTCTCTAAAGGTCCAACATTTTCTTTTTTCTTTTTTTCTTTTTTTTTTTTTAGGCGGAGTTTCGCTCTTGTTGCCCAGGCTGGAGTGCAATGGCACGATCTTGGCTCACCACAACCTCTACCTTAGGCTTAGAAATGAGATAAAAAACGGAAAGTACTCAACACAGTGTGGACTAAAGTAGTCAGTAAATTATAATTACAGGTTGAATATCCTTTAACCGAAATGTCTGGGACCAGAAGTGTTTCAGATTTCAGAAATTTTTGGATTTAGGAATATTTACATAATGAGATACCTTGGGGATAGGACCCAGGTCTAAACATGAGTTCATTATGTTTCATATACGCCTTATATACACAGTCAGAAGGTTGTTTCATATGCCCTATATACACATAGCCTAAAGGTAACTTTATACAATTTTCTTTCTTTTTTTTTTTTTTTTTGAGACAAAGTCTCACTCTGTCTCCCAGGCTGGAGTGCAGTGGTGCAATCTCAGCTCACTGCAACCTCCACCTCCCTGGTTCAAGCAATTCTCCTGCCTCAGCATCCTGAGTAGCTGAGATTCCAGATGCGCATTACCATACCCAGCTACTTTTTGTGTTTTTAGTGGAGTCGAGGTTTAACCATGTTGGCTAGGCTGGTCTTGAACTCCTGAGCTCAAGTGATCTACCCGCCTTGGCCTCCCAGAGTGCTGAGATTACAGGCACGAGCCACTGTGCCAGACCTATACAGTATTTTTCATAATTCTGTGCATGGAACAAAGTTCATGTACATTGAACCATCAGAAAGCAAAGGTGTTACTCAGCTACCCATGTGGACAATCTGTGGTTGGTTGTTTGGCATCATCAACATTCCTGACTCTGAATTTATATGCTTCTGTTTAGAAATAATTTTCTTTTTTCTTTTCTTTTTTGGAGACAGGGTCTGACTCAGTCACCCGGGCTGTAGTGCAGTGGCGCAATCTCAGCTCATTGCAACCTCTACCTCCCAGGTTCAGGTGATTCTTGTGCCTCAGCCTCCTGAGTAGCTGAGATTACAGGTGCATTCCACCACACCCAGCTAATTTTTGTATATTTTGGTAGAGATAGGGTTTCACCGTGTTGGCCAGGCTGGTCGTAATCCACCTGCCTCAGGCTCCCAAAGTGTTGGGATTATAGGCACAAGCCACCATGCCCAGCCATTTTCTTTTTCTTTCTTTATTTTTTTTTTTTCTGAGACGGAGTCTTGCTCTGTCACCCAGGCTGGAGTGCAGTGGCACAATCTCGGCTCACTGCAACCTCTGCCTCCTGGGTTCACACCATTCTCCTGCTTCAGCCTCCCCAGTAGCTGGAACCACAGGCGCCCACCAGCATGCCTGGCTAAATTTTTGTATTTTTAGTAGAGACGGGGTTTCACTGTGTTAGCCAGGATGGTCTCAATCTCCTGACCTCAGGTGATTCGCCCGCCTCGGCCTCCCAAAGTGCTGGAATTACAGGCGTGAGCCACTGTGCCCAGCCAATTTATTTTTATTTTTATTTTTATTTTTTTAGAGATGGAGTTTCATTCTTGTTGCTCGGGCTGGAGTGCAATGGCACGATCTCGGCTCATTGCAACCTCCGCCTCCCGGGTTCAAGCAGTTCTCCAGCCTCAGCCTCCAGAGTAACTGGGATTATAGACATGCGCCACCATGCTAGGCTAATTTTGTATTTTTTTAAGTAGAGACGGGGTTTCTCTTTGTTGGTCAGGCTGGTCTCGAACTCCCGACCACAGGTGATCCGCCCGCCTTGGCCTTCCAAAGTGCTGGAATTACAGGGGTAAGCCATCGCACCTGGCCTATGTGTAGAATTTTTTTTTTTTTTTTTTCTTGTGGTATCATGTTGGTGCTCAAAAAGTTTCGGATTTTGGAGAATTTCAAATTTTGAATTCTCAGATTAGGCATACAGAACCTGTGTTATTATTATTAGAACCCAACTCTCCAGTTAAACTTTTGTTTTTCTTTTTTTAGAGACGGGGTGCACTCATAGCTCACTATAACCCCAAACTCCTGGGCTCAAGCTATCCTCCCACCTCAGCCTCCCAAGTACCTGGGACTATAGGCACCTGCCACCACAACTGGCTAATTTTTTTCAATTTCTGTAGAGACAGGGGTCTCACTAGGTTACCCAGGCTGGTCTCAAACTCTAGCCTGAAGTGTTCCTCTTCCCTTGGCCTCCCAAAGTGCTGAGATTACAGGCATAAGCCACCTCACCCAGCCCAGGTTAAACTCTTTTTCAAAGGTCACCAGTGATTTCCCAATTGCCAAATCCAGTGGCCTCTGTGGCAGGTTGTGTAATTGCTCATAATTATTCACTTCCTCTTCCTGAAGCAGGAGTATGCCTCCCACCCTGTGGAACACAAGAGTGGCATGTGACTTGCTTTGGCTAATAAAATATGAACAGGACACATATGGCATCCAAGGAGAAGCTTTGATGTAAGAACTAGGCAGGCCAGGCGCACTGGCTCACACCTATATTCCCAGCTCTTCAGGAGGCTGAGGCGGGCAGATCACCTGAGGTCAGGAGTTCAAGACCAGCCTGGCCAACATGATGAAACGCTGTTTCTACTAAAAATATAAAAATTAGCTGGGTGTGGTGGCATGCGCCTGTACTCCCAGCTACTCAGGAGACTGAGGCAGGAGAATCACTTGAACCCAGGAAGTGGAGGTTGCAGTGAGCTGAGATTGCACCACTGCACTCCAGCCTGGGCAACAGAGTGAGACTTTATATGTCAAAAATAAAATGAAATAAAATAAATAAAATAAAGAACTCGTTTGAGATTCACTGTCTTGCCTGTCCCTCACCCATAAGACTCTGCAGTATTCCAGGCTGGGGCACTTGATCCTGGAGCAAAGATAACCTGGAGTGTTGCTGTGGCCCATCCACAATGACACATACTGGCATGAGATAGAAGCTTTGAGGCTAGGCCGGGTGGGGTGCCTCACGCCTGTAATCCCAGCACTTTGGGAGGCCGAGATGGATGGATCATGGGGTCCAGAGTTCAAGACCAGCCTGCCAAGATGGTGAAACCCTGTCTCTCCTAAAAATACAAAACAAAAAATTAGCCAGGCATGGTGGCGGGCACTTGTAATCCCAGCTACTCGGGAGGCTGAGGCAGGAGAATTGCTTCAACTCGGGAGGCAGAGGTTGTAGTGAGCCGAGATCGTGACACTACACTGCAGCCTGGGTTACAGAGCGAGACTCTGTCTCAAAAAAAAAAGCAAAAAACCTCTGCCAGAGAGCCAAACCCCATTGCTGCGCACACGCACACACACACACACACACACTCTCCTCTCACACACACACACACACCCACACACACGTAGACTTTCCCCAGGTAGTTATTGACCAGGATGGAGTCACATACCTTGTCTAAATTAATCAATCCCCATGAAAGGGAAAGAAACTACCGTGACAATCTGAAAGAAATTTTGGTTCACCTTTCTGGAGATGGGGAGGGAGTAGCCTTCCTTGAACACATGAGGAAGCAAAGATTGAACTCACATCTTCAAAAAGTCAGGACCAAACTAGCTTCTTACCTTGCAAAAACAATTAAAAGTCGTTCCATAATTCAAACTTTCTTTCAAGTTTTCTCTTTGATAACCGTCATATCTTCACATGCAATACTAAGTGTTATGATCAACTTCGATAATAATTACCATAATAAAGAAAATAATATCTCATAACATTTACATAATTCATGATTTTTGCTACATCAGTGTATTAGAGTTCTCCAGAGAAATAGCAAATAGGATATGTGTGTGTGCGTGTGTTTGTGTGTAGACAGGAGGAGAGAGAGACCGAGAGAGGGGGAAAAAAGAAATAGAGACAGAGTTAGAGAAAGATGTATTTATTTATTATTTAAGACACAGTCTCTCTGTCACCCAGATTGGAGTGCCGTAGCATGTTCTCAGCTCTCTGCAACTTCCACCTCACAGGTTCAAGCAATTCTCCTGCCTCAGCCTCCTAAGTAGCTGGCATTACAGGTGCGCACCACCACACCTGGCTAATTTTTGCATATTTAGTAGAGATCGGGTTTCACCATGTTGGTCAGGCTGGTCTTAAACTCCTGAACTCAAGTGATCTGTCCGCCTTGGTCTCCCAAAGCGCTGCAATTACAGGTGTGAGCCAATGCGCCCAGGCAGAGAGGGATTTATTATAAGGAATTTTTCACATAATCATAGAGGCTAACAAGTCCCAAAATGTGCAGCCAATCTGGAGGCACAGGTGACTGAGGATGTCCTTCCAGTTTAAAGTCATTCAGGCTCAAAACAGGAAGAGCCAATGTTTCAGTTCTAATTCAAAGGCAGAAAATAAACTGCTATCCTAACTCTAGACAGTCAGGCAGGAGGAGCATTCCTCTTACTCACGGGAGAGTCAGCTTTTCTGTCCCATTCAGGAATTCAATTGATTGGGTGGGGCCTTGCCACATTAGGGAGGGGAATCTGCTTGATACATCTGCCAGTTTAAATGTTCATTTTGGTCAGGTGCAGTGGCTCACACCTGTAATCCCAGCACTTTGGGAGGCTGAGGCGGGTGGATCACCTGAAGTCAGGAGTTCAAGACCAGCCTGGTCAACATGGTGAAATCCCCCGTCTCTACTAATAATGCAAAAATTAGCTGGCTGTGGTGGCAGGTACCTATACTACCAGCTACTTGGGTGACTGAGGCAGGAGAATCACTTGAACCCAGGAGGCAGAGGTTGCAGTGAACCGAGATTATGCCACTGCACTCCAGCCTGGGTGACAGTGTGAAACTGAGTCTCAAAAAATAAATAAAATAAATAAATGTTCATCTCATCCAGAAACACTCTCACAGACACACCAAGAATACTGCTTGACCAAATGTCTGGGAACCCTGTGGCTCAGTCAAGTTGACAAGTAAACGTAACCATGGCAACTTGGCACCCAGACACATCTCCTTAAACCATACTGAATAACCAAATAAAGACAATAACAAGGTCATAATTCCACCTACCATGATACCACTATCCTGCATACAAACAAAAACACATTTAACCCCTTTCCTAGAAGAGAAGGTAAAGTCCTTGTATCATGTTTTCTCTTTGATATCCCATAACTTTTTTTTACTTGTATAAATTTAAGGGGTACAAGTACAGTTTTGTCACATGGATATTTTGCATAGTGGGGAAGTCTGGGCTTTTGGGTAAGCATCACCCAAACAGTGTACATTGCACCTATTAGGTAATCTCTCATCCCTCATTGCCCTCCCACCCTCCCACTCTTTCAAGTTTCAATGCCTATTCTTTCACACTCTACACACTCTATGTCCATGTGAACACATTATTTAGATCCCATTTATAGATAAGAACACATGGCATTTGACTTTCTGGGTTGTTTCACTTAAGATAGTAGCCTTCAGGCGGGGCGCGGTGGCTCAAGCCTGTAATCCCAGCACTTTGGGAGGCCGAGACGGGCGGATCACGAGGTCAGGAGATCGAGACCATCCTGGCTAACACGGTGAAACCCCGTCTCTACTAAAAATACAAAAACTAGCCGGGCGAGGTGGCGGGCGCCTGTAGTCCCAGCTACTCGGGAGGCTGAGGCAGGAGAATGGTGTAAACCCGGGAGGCGGAGCTTGCAGTGAGCTGAGATCCGGCCACTGCACTCCAGCCTGGGCGACAGAGCGAGACTCCATCTCAAAAAAAAAAAAAAAAAAAAGATAGTAGCCTTCAGTTCCATCCATGTTGCTGCAAAAGACATGATTTTATTCTTTTTTATAGCTGAATAGTATTCTATTTTATTTAAACACACACACCACATTTTCTTTCTTTTCTTTCTTTTTTTTTTGATACGGAGTCTTGCTCCATCACCAGGCTGGAGTGCAGTGGCCCGATCTCAGCTCACTGCAATCTCCGCCTCTCAGGTTCAAGTGGTTCCCCTGCCTCAGCCTCCCCAATAGCTGGGACTACAAGTGTGCACCACCATGCCCAGCTAATGTTTTGTATTTTACTGGAGATAGGGTTTCACCATATTGGCCAAGATGGCCTGGATCTCCTGACCTCGTGATCTGCCTGCCTTGGCCTCCCAAAGTGCTGGGATTACAGGCGTGAGCCACTGCACCTGGCCCACTACATTTTCTTTATCCAGTCATCCACTGAGGATACTTAGGTTGATTCCATATCCTTGTTTTTGTGTGTAGTGCTGTGATAAACATAACGAGTGTAAATATCTTTTCGATGTAATGCTTTCTTTTTCTTTTGGGAAATCTCATAACTTTTTAAACAATTCTTAAATACTACGATATCGAGTCAATACATCTTAGGTTATATGATGCAGGAAAAAGAGATGGAAGAAAACAAAGATAATTTATACACACACATACACACACGTAATCATGGCAATTACAGTCCTCATTTCTATAACTGGTCACATGGCTCTCTTATATAAGTGGGAACATATGGTACTTGTCTTTTTGTCCCTGGTTTATTTCGCTTATAATCATGAACACCAGTTATATCTATGTTACTGCAAATGACAGAATTTCATTCTTTTTTATGGCTGCATAGTATTCCATTGTGTGTATATGTCACATTTTCTTTATCCATTCATCTGTTGAAGGACACTCAGATAGAGTCCATCTTTTTACTGTTGAGGATAATACTCTTTAAGGCTTTAGATCTTTTTCTCTAGAGTATATCAAGGCAATACTGGCATTTCTTTTTTCTTTTTTCTTTTTCCAAGACAGAGTCTTGCTCTGTTGCCAGGCTAGAGCGTAGTGGTGTGATCTCGGTTCACCGCAACCTCCACCTACTGGGTTCAAGCGATTCCCCTGCCTCAGCCTCCTGAGTAGCTGGGCCTACAGGTTCACGCCACCATGCCCAGCTAATTTTTTCTATTTTAGTAGAGACAGGGTTTCACCATGTTGGCCAGGATGGTCTCGATCTTCTGACCTCATGATCCACCCTCCTTGGCCTCCCAATAGCTGGGATTATAGGTGTATGCCACCATGCCCAGCTAATTTTTGTATTTTTAGTAGAGACAGGGTTTTGCCATGTTGGCCAGGCTGGTCTCGAACTCCTGACCTCAGGTGATTCCCCCCACCCCCAACCTCAGCCTCCCAAAGTGCTAGGATTACAGGCATGAGCCACCATCCCTGGCCTTGTTCCATGTTTTAGCCAAACAAACTAACTTTTAGAGCCCTTTCTAACCTCCTAAGCTGTAACATTAAATTGGCAGATCACTTGAGGTCAGGAGTTTGAGACCAGAGTAGGCAACATAGTGAAACCCCTTCTCTACTAAAAATACAAAAATTAGCTGGGCATGGTGGCAGGCACCTATAATCCCAGCTACGTGGGAGGCTGAGGCAGGAGAATTCCTTGAACCTGGGAGGTGTAGGTTGCAGTGAGCCAAGACTGCACCACTGCACTCTAACCTGGGCAACAGAGCAAGACTCTATCTCAAACAAAAAACAAACCATTAAATCGACAGTCTCTGTTTAGTGGGCCCGTGTCAGTAAATTTGACTTGATCCAACTTTATTTTTCTTTCACCATTATCCCATAGTCTTAATATCCATTCCCACACATTTCGCCCTGGATTTCTGTATGTGTAAATTGGAAAAATGATGTACTCCTTTTGGAGTACAGCTTACCCCTTCACAGGTCATGTTTTGTACTTCATCTTTTGTGGCTGGCTGGAACTTGAGTCTAGTCATAGGTTTAGAAGCAAAGACAGGTGATGAGGGTGTGTCCTGAATAGAATCAGCAGAGCCTTGCAAGTTAATTACCTCAGAAGAGGACATTATAATATCTTCAGGCAAAGCAGAGATGGAATAGCTGCTTCTACTGGCAGAAGACTCAGCAGAATTTAGGGGTTCAGTGTCCACACCCTCATCAGGATCTTCCCATATATCCCCATTCCAATTTTCAGGATCTCATTCTTTTCCTTCCCAATCAATGCCCTCACTTTGACAGCAGATGCCCTGAGAGGTTGGGAATTTGATTTGCATAGTAATTCAGCCACTTGCTGGATAAGACTCTGGGTGTCCTTTTCAGCAATCTCAGCTCTGAAGCTACAAAGATTTTAAATGCTGCCTTAAGCATATCATGTATTATAATTATATATTTCTGGACTCCATTCTGATCAACCGATGTGATTTTAGCCATATATTGTGGACTTTCTTGAAGAGGGATACACATACATGATGGTGATACAGTTTTATTTCCAACGGGTGACCACAAGAGGGCGCTAGGTGACTACAATGATCTGCTTACCAAACATTAAAGCACAAAATTAAGCATAAAGGTTAAGTAATTGCCATATATACAAAAAGGAATACCTTTTAATGTAATATCTTAAAGTTAATACATTTTAAAGCCTGATATATTTTTAAAAGAAATTTGGCACATAAAAAAAAGTGCTTGATTAAAATGTGCACTCAGTGTGAGCGTAGTGACTAAAATGTGAGCACAGTGGCTCAAGCCTGTAATCCCAGCAGTTTGGGAGGGCAAGGCAGGCAGATCATCTGAGGCCAGGAGTTTGAGACCAGCCTGGCCAACATGGTGAAACCCTGTCTCTTCTAAAAATACAAAAAATTTGCCAGGCACAGTGGCGCATGCCTGTAATCCCAGCTAGTCAGGAGGCTGCATCAGGTGAGTTGCTTGAACCTGGGAGGCAGAGGTTGCAGTGAAGCAAGATCGCACCATTGCACTCCAGCCTGAGTGACACAGCAAGACTGTCTCAAAAAAAGAAAATAAAGAATAAAAAACCAATAAAATGTGCACTCAAACAAGGAGTCTCCTCTCTTGTTATCGAGGGACAATTCAGAATCAACGCCAAATATTGTTTTAGTGTGAAAGATCCCTGCTTTAAATTGAGGCTCATGATTTTGTGCTCCTGCTCTAGGGAATGAGACCTATCATGTTGTATTAGCTATGCCTTTTGTTTTCTGTATTCCGATACTTTGACATTTGAGAGCCTTGCTAATCCTGGAGGGCTGCCTGTCCCAGTCCCAGTGCTAGCAAATTTCTAGAGACAGTAAATGATTAGGGGACTATGCCCTTTATATGCCAACCAATCCAGGGCCTACAACTTCAACCACCTTCTTTATTGGGTCCATACTATCCATCTGCCTGCCCTAATCACTCCAGGGCCAGCCCTTATCCCCCAGAGCCCACAGAAATTATTCAAATAAGCCAATGCTAAACTTGCTTACCCAGCCTTGCCTCTTTCTTTCTATGGAAACCACAGTAAATTATCTTGCCCACATTTTCCTTCCACTCTCTTTGCCTCCTGACCAACCCCTGTGCTTCCTAGGTGTCTTTCCTCATCCTCCTTGGGGTGATATACCCCTTCATAGGATCTGTGAGCATAACAACTATATTTTCTATTCTTTCTTTTTTGAGATAGGGTCTGGCTCTTCACCTAGGCTAGGGTGTAGTGGCACGATCCAGCTTACTGCACCCTCCGCCTCCTGGCCTCAAGGGATCCTCCCACCGCAGCCTTAGGAGTAGCTGGGACTACAGGCACTTGCCACTACAGCTGGCTAAGTTATGTATTTTTTGAGGAGAGACGCGAGCTCACCATGTTGCCCAGGCTGGTCTTGAACTCCTGGACTCAAGTGATCCTGCAACCTTGGCCTCCCAAAGTGCTGGGATTACAGGTGTGAGCCCCCATGCCCAGCCACAACTATATTTTCAATGGCACTTGGCTCCTCATCTAATGACCCTGCCATATTAAATAATAATAAAACCTATATTTTTAAAACAAGTGTCAGACTTTGCTGGTTACCTTCTCAACCATTCCCCTACTTTCTTGCTAAAGGCTTTGTTCAAGATAGCAGTGGATTCAGCTTAAATGCTTACCTTGCCAGGTTCCTTGCAGCTAGCTTGTCTGTGTGACACACACATGGCTTCCACATAAGGAGAAATCTCCTGGCAATTTTGGGGTAAATTTTTGTTTCCTGATTCAGATACCACTTCTTTCTCCTTTTTCACCCTTTTTGGAACACAGACATGAGACTAGAGATAAAGGACCTATTTTACAATCATGAAGTGACAAACTCAAGCATGAAAGCTACCTTGTAAGGATAGTGAAATGGAAAGATAAAGGAAGCTTGGGGCCAGATACAGTGGTTCATGCCTGTAATCCCAGCACGTTGGGAGGCTGAGGGGGGAGGATTTCTTGAGCCCAGGAATTGGAGACCAGCCCTGGCAACAAAGTAAGACCCTGTCTCTACAAAAAATATAAAAATTAGCTGAGCATGATGTTGCACACCTGTAGTCCCAGTTATTCAGGAGGCTTCAATGGGAGGATTGCTTGAGCCCAGGAGGTCGAGGCTGCAGTGAGCCATGATCACACCATTGCACTACAGCCTGT
Source organism: Rhinopithecus roxellana (assembly GCF_007565055.1). Lineage (NCBI taxonomy): Eukaryota > Metazoa > Chordata > Mammalia > Primates > Cercopithecidae > Rhinopithecus > Rhinopithecus roxellana. The sequence goes on from NC_044557.1 coordinate 24,706,412, forward strand.
GCAACAGAGCAAGGCCCTGTCTCTAAAAGAAAATAATAATATACTAATATTTAATATTAATACTAACAGCTTTTTGAAGGGTTTCTCATTGAATCCTCCCAAAATGGTATGAGATAGATAAAAATGCTCTGACTTTACAGATGGAGAAGCTGAGGCATAGAAGTGTTATATAACTTTTCCAAGGATATACACTCTAAGTGGAGGAGTCAAGATCCAAACCCACTTCTGCCTGTCTCTAAAGCCTGAGCTAACAATTGCAAACTATTGCAATTAATTGAAAGGCAAACTCTTTGGAGATTCCTGTTTGTATCTCCACAGTGCCTAGTGTACTGCTAGATACCAGTATTATTTAATCAAGATAAATAGACCGGGTGCGGTGGCTCATGCCTGTAATCCCAGCACTTTGGGAGGCCAAGGCAGGCAGATCACGAGGTCAGGAGATCCAGACCATCCTGGCGAACACAGTGAAACCCTGTCTCTACTAAAAATACAAAAAATTAGCCGGGCTTGGTGGCAGACGCCTGTAGTCCCAGCTACTCGGGAGGCTGGGGCAGGAGAATGGCGTGAACCTGGGAGGCGGAGCTTGCAGTGAGCCGAGATCACGCTACTGCACTCCAGCCTGGGTGACAGAGTGAGACTCTGTCTCAAAAAAAAAAAAAAAGAAAAGGAAAAAAAAGAAAAAAACAAGATAAATAAAATTAAGAGTAATCAAAACAAAAGAATTACATTTAAGGCCATATCAAGATAAACTAAACATAACCAAAAACTTAGTTTCAGTATATTTAAATAGACTTAATCTTTATTATTTGTGGATTCCATATTTGCCAATTTGCCTACCCATTAAAATGTATTTGTAAGCCTGAAATCAATACTTGCAGCACCTTCATAGTCACTTGCAGACGTGTGCAGAGTGGGAAAAAATTGGAGTTGCCCAACATGCACGTAGAATAAGGCAGCTCTCTGCCTTTCTATTTTAACACACTGTAAACAAAAGTCCTTTTCCAAGTTTACTTAGCACTGCATTTTCCCCATTTTTGTGCCTTTTGTTGATTTCACATTTTTTTTGTAGTTTCTTATTTTTATTTTTATTTATTTTTGCTTTTTTTGAGACAGAGTCTCCCTTTGTGGCCCAGGTTGGAGTGCAGTGGCACGATCTTGGCTCACTGCAACCTCTGCCTCCCAGGTTCAAGCAATTCCTCTGCCTCAATCTCCCAAGGAGCTGGGACTACAGGTGCACACCACCACGCCTGGCTAATTTTTGTATTTGTAGTAGAGATAGGGTTTCACCATATTGGCCAGGCTGGTCGCTAACTCCTGACCTCATGATCTGCCAGCCTCGGCCTCTCAAAGTGCTGGGATTATAGGTGTGAGTCACCGCGCCCGGCCGATTTCACTGTTTAAAATGGCCCTACATGGTGGCTCAAGCCTGTAATCCCAGCACTTTGGGAGGATGAGGCGGGTGGGTCCCTAGGGCCCAGGAATTTGAGACCAGTCTGGCAACATAGAGAGACCCTATCTCTACAAAAAATATTAAAATTAGCCAGGTATGGTGGCAGGTTGCCTGTGGTCCCAGCTACTGGGGAGGCTGAGGCTGGAGGATCCACTTAAGCACAAGAAGCAGAGGTTGCAGAGAGCCAAGACTGCACTACTGCACACCAGCCTGGAAGACAAAGTCAGACCCTGTCTCAAAAAAGAAAAAAAAAAAAGACATTTTCTCACCACAAAAGAATGACAACTATGCGAGATAATGCCTATGTTAATTAGCTTGATTTAGCCTTTCCACTATATATATACATTTTATTAATTTATTATTATTTTTTGAGAGGGAGTCTTACTCTGTCACCCAGGCTGGAGTGTAGTGGCACAATCTCAGCTCACTGCAACCTCCGCCTCTCGGGCTCAAGCTATTCTCCTGCCTCGGTCTCCCAAGTGGCTGGGATTACAGGTATGTGCCACCAGGCCCTGCTAATTTTTGTATTTTTAATAGAGATGGGGTTGCACCATGTTGGCCCAGCTGGTCTCTTGAACTCCTGACCTCTGGTGATCCACCCACATTGGCCCCCCAAAGCGCTGGAATTACAGGCTTGAGTCACCATGCCTGGTCTTTATTTATTTATTTTTTGGAGGCAGGGTCTTGCTGCCATCCAGGCTGGAGTGAAGTGGTGCAATCTTGGCTCACTGCAACCTCTGCTCCTGAGTTCAAGCGATTCTCCTGTCTCAGCCTCCCGAGTAGCTGGGATTACAGGTGTGTGCCACCACACCCAGCTAATTTTTGTATTTTTAGTAGAGACGGTGTTTTACCATGTTGGCCAGGCTGTTCTCAAACTCCTGGCCTCAGGCCATCTGCTGCTATAAAGATACTACCTGAGACTGGGTAATTTATAAAGAAAAGAGGTCTAGGCTGGGCACGGTGGCTCACGTCTGTAATCCTAGCACTTTGAGAGGCTGAGGCAGGCGGATCACAAAGTCAGGAGTTGGAGACCAACCTGACCAACATGGTGAAACCCCGTCTCTACTAAAAATACAAAAATTATCTGGGCATGGTGGTGAGTGCCTATAATCCCAGCTACTCAGGAGGCTGAGACAGGAGAATCGCTTGAACCCAGGAGATGGAGGTTGCAGTGAGCCAAGATTGCGCCACTGCACTCCAGCCTGGGCCACAGAGCAAGACTCCATTTCAAAAAAAAAGGAAAAGAGGTTTAATTGACTCACAGTTCCACACAGCTGGGGGGCCTCAGGAAACTTACAATAATGGCAGAAGGGGAAGTGGACACCTTATCACCAGGCGGCAGGAGAGACACAGAGGACGTGAGAGTGCAGGAAAAGCTATCATTTACAAAATCATCAGATCTTGTGAGAATGAACTCACTATCACAAGAACCACATGGGGGAACCGCCTCCAGAATCCAATCACTTCCCTCCCTCCACAGGTGGAGATTATAGGTCCCTTCCTCTATACATGGGAGTTACAATTCAAGATGAGATTTGGGTGGGAACACAGCCAAACTATATCAGCGGGGGTGATCTTTTTTTTTTTTTTTTTTTTTTTTGCAAAGACGGTCTTGCTCTGCCGCCAAGGCTGGAGTTCAGTAGCATGATCTTGGCTCTCCGCAGCCTGGAACTCCTGGATTCAAGTGATCCTCCCGCCTCAGCCTCTTGAGTAGCTGGGACTGCAGGCATGTGCCACCGCGTGTGGCTGGCGAGGGTAACTGATAATGACCACCAAGGTGAAATTGGACTGCTAGTCCACCAAGGAGCTAAAGTAGACAACCTAGAGATCCTGTAGGAGATCTGCTAGATTGTTGCTTAGCATTCCTATGCCATTACTAAAGTCCATGGAAAACTACAACAGCCCAATTCAGGCAGCACCACTAACGCACAGACTCTCCAGAGCAAAGATTTGGGTCACGCCAACAGGTAAAGCACCACAACTGACTGGGCGCGGTGGCTCACACCTGTGATCCCAGCACTTCAGGAGGCCAAGGTGGGCGGATCACCTGAGGTTGGAAGTTCGAGACCAGCCTGACCAACATGGAGAAACCCCATCTCTACGAAAAATACAAAATTAGCCAGGCATAGTGGTGTATACCTATAATCTCAGCTACTTGGGAGGCTGAGGCAGGAGAATCGCTTGAACCCAGGAGGTGGAGGTTATGGTGAGCCAAAGTCATGCCATTGCAGTCCAGCCTGGACAGCAAGAGCGAAACTCCATCTCAAAACAAACAAACAAACAACAACAAAAAAACAAAGAACCACAACCAGTAAAGCAGCTAAGGCACTTGCTGAAGGCAAAGGGAAAATGGAATTGGTAGTGAAGAAAGGTGTTACAGGTACCAGCCATGACCATATGTCCCGTTACAGAAACAAGGACTAGAACTGTCATATTTCCTCATTTTATTATGAATGTGCACAGGCACGCGTGCACACACACACACACACACACACACACATATGTATCAGATGTTTTTTCCCTTATCCATCTATGTGACATAAGATGTATTAATTTAATGTTATAGTATTTAAGTGTTAACTTTACATTACAGAATTTGAATTATGGGATATCAAAAAGAAGAGCAAACATCAACCAAGGACTTTGTATCCTCTTCTGGGGAAAGGGTTTGTGTTGTGGTTGTACCCAAGATAGTTGTATTCTGTTAGGTGAAAGTATGACCTTGTTATGTCTTACTCAGATATTAAGTATGGTTTAAAATGTATATAGGGACTGGGCTCAGTGGCTTACCTGTGCCTGTAATCCCAGCACTTTGGGAGGCCAAGTCAGGAGGACTACTTGAGCTCAGGAGTCAAGACCACTCTGGGCAACACAGCAAGACCCCATCTCTACCAAAAAAAAAAAAAAAAAATGTAGCTAGGCAGGCCTGGTGGTGTACACCTGTAGTCCCAGCTGCTTGGGTAGCTGAGGTGGGAGAATTGCTGGAGCCTAGGAAGCCAAGGCTTTAATGAGCCGTGATCACACCACTGCACTCCAACCTGGGTCACAGAGCAAGACGCTGTCTCAAAAAAAGAAAGAAAATTATACACACACACACACACACACACACACGGATGTCTCTTAGTATTCCTATGCCATTATTACAGGCATAGGAATGCATATATTACATATATATTTTTATATAATGTATATTGTTATATATAATGTATATTATGTTATATTTTATATATTTATATATTGTATATTTATATATATTTATATTATATAATTATATATACAGATATCGTATATATTATATATGTTTATATTATATATACAATGTATATAGGTGCCAAGGTGACTGGGGTGAACTTGGAATGGTTGGTTGCAATGGTATCAACTTGGTGGGTGTTTTTTGATAAGATATTAATCTCACAATACATTGGTGAACTTTGTGTAAAGCAGATTGTCCTCCGTTATGTGTGTGTGTGTATGTGTGGGGTGCTTAACTGGTAAGTTGAATGCCTGAACAGAACAAAAAGACCACTTCTCTAAGCAAGGGGGCCTCTCTCTCAACCTTCAGACTGTGTCTGAACCACTGGCTCTCCTGGTCTCCAGCCTGCCGGCCTCCACAGCACATTTTGGACTTCCCAAACTCCGTAATAGCATGAGTGAATTTCTTATAACAACTCTGTTTCTGCATCCTCACATATCCTATTATTCTGAAGAATCCAAATATGCCTGCTTACTCATTTTTCAAAAAGGTAAAGAATTAAAATGTTGACTTTTCCAATACTTTTGATCTTAGTGTCAAAAAATCATAGTAACACACTCTGCTGCCGTGTATCCAAAGCCGCTGCCTGACAGCCCAGGAATGATACTGTGAACCACAACATCGGGAAGCTAGAGTAATCTAAGTGAAAAATGTCATACACAAAGTGAATATGTAGTGCAGACCTACAACGTGACAAGATGTTATGGCAACACATAATAGAACACACAAAACTACTTACATCTTCACAAAGGTGATGTTTTAGTCCAGTCTGATAAAATGAGTAGGAGATTGCCAGGTACAATTAAAGATTAAAGATGGGCAAATTCTTCTTCTTCCTTTTTTTTTCTTTTATTTTGATGGAGTCTCACCCTGTTGCCCAGGATGGAGTGCAGTGGCACGATCTTGGCTCACTGCAACCTCCACCTCCCAGATTCAAGCAATTTTCCTGCCTCAACCTCCTGAGTAGCTGGTATTACAGGTGGCTGCCACCATACCTGACTAATTTTGTATATTTTTAGTAGAGCCAGGGTTTTGCCATGTCGTTCAGGTTGGTCTCAAACTCCTGACCTCAGGTGATTCGCCCACCTCAGCCTCCCAAAGTGCTGGGATTATAGGCGTGAGCCACTGCACCCAGCCAACAGGGGCGAATTCTTTACTATTCCTTTCCACCTAGAGGTGAAGTTCAATTCACTTCCTCCTGAATCTGAGCTGGCCTTAGTGACTTGCTTAACCAATATTATGTAGCAGAAGTGATGTTCTAGAACTTCCAAGGTTAGGTCATAAGGCTTGTAGCATCTGCCCGGGATTCTCAGAACACTTTTGATAGCCAAAAGGTTCCACTTAAGTCCACTGCTCTGAGACCGCCATGCTGAAGAGGCAACATGTAGGCATGGCTTTCCCTCATCTCTGCCTATGTGTCAGACATTTGAATAATTCTCTTTTGGACTCTAGACCAGCCCATTTGCCAGTTGAATATCACCAAATAACCCCTGCCAACACCAACAGAAGAACCAGCCACTGAGCCTAGCCCCAATTACTGATCCACAAATCATGAGATTTAAGATGGTCTCTATTATAAGATAGTTTGTTATACAGCAACTTTTTTTTAAGACAGAGTTTCACTCTTGTAGCCCAGGCTGGAATGCAATGGGCCATCTCTGCTCACTGCAACCTCCACCTCCCAGATTCCAGTGATTCTCATGCCTCAGCCCCCCGAATAGCTGGGATTACAGGCACACACCACCATGCCTGGCTAATTTTTGTATTTTTAGTAGAGATGGGATTTCACCATGTTGGTCAGGCTGGTCTTGAACTCCCGACGTCAGGTGATCTGCCTGCCTCAGCCTCCCAAAGTGCTGGTACTACAGGCGTGAGCTACCATGCCCATCCAGCAATACAATCATTTATCCAATCCTTCCTTCACTGTACTTTCTACCTGCTCTGGCCTTTTCCTCTACAGCCCCCACATTTCAAATCTCACCTAACCTCCTTTGTGAACCCTTTCTCGCTTTTCCCAGCAATAGTGCACTTCTGGTCCTCTGAACCTGTATCCTTTTACCTCTCTAATAATGCGTAATGAGGGTGGTAATCTCCTATTTGTTTAGGACAGTACTAATCTGTCCCAATTGTGTCAATTGTCAGTGACACCCCTTTCACTCTTGAAAGTGTGCCATTTTAGTCAATAAATCATATAGTCATCCTGTACTTAATTGCTTTATTTGTATAGAAATGCTCTCTCATTCTAGATTATAAGATTACTTGAAAGCAAGTAACATGTCTTTCCTTCGGTAAACATCTACTGTGCAACTACAATGTGGTCCATATTATACAACGTGCTGCTTTGTTTTGGTTTTTGTTTTTGTTTTTTAAGACAGAGTCTGGCTGGAGTGCAGTAGTGCCATCTTGGCTCACTGTAACCTCCACCTTCGAGGTTCAAGTGGTTATCCTATCTCAGCCTCCCGAGTAGCTGGGTGGCACCAGCCACCACGCCTGGCTATTTTTTGTATTTTTAGTAGAGATGGGGTTTCATCATGTTGGCCAGGCTGGTCTCGAACCTGTGACCTCAGGTGATCCACCGTCTTGGCCTCCCAAAGTCCTGGGATTATAGGTATGAGCCACCGTATCTTTACATTTCTTGGCGCTTTCAGTAATAGAGGTTGTTAAGCCACAACACCTCAAGGGCTGGGCCAGTTCAAGGACCCATGAGAAAGCAGACAGGAACTCAGATAACGGTACTGTACTTTCTTTTTGGTTTACTATGGAACCAGCACACAGGCAACAGAAAGGATAAACGTGAGATTAAGAACACATGATGTTAAAATAGAGATGGCTACTAGGGCCTCCCATTTCCCTGACAGAGGCACATCTTAAGGTTGGGGCCTGTGCAGAGTGAGAAACCCACCAGCAGAATGGAGCCTAGAACCTTGGTCCACTGTCTTTTAGGCTAGGGGAAGAGGGGAGAAGTGGCTACATTTGTCCACGCCCAAATTTGGGGATCCTATTTTCTTATCCCACCATAAATACATATAACTTCCTTGCTAATACCATATTTTTCTTTCATTGACATTGGGCCTACTTAAGAAGTCAGTGCAGGCTGGATGTGGTGGGTCACGCTAACAACTGTAAACTATTGCAATTAATTGAAAGGCAAATTCTTTGGAGATTCATGTTTGTATCTCCACAGTGCCTAATGTACTGCTAGATACCAGTGTTATTTAACCAAGATAAATAGGCCGGGTGCAGTGGTTCATGCCTGTAATCCCAGCACTTTGGGAGGCTGAGGTGGGCAGATCACCTAAGGTCAGGAGTTCAAGACCAGCCTGGCCAACATGGTGAAACCCCATCTCTACTAACGGTACAAAAATCAGCCAGGTGTGGTGGTGTGTGCCTGTAGTCCCAGCTTCTCGGGAGGCTGAGGCAGGAGAATCGCTTGAACCTGGGAGGCGGAGGCTGCAGTGAGCCGAGATGATGCCACTGCACTCCAGCCTGGGCAACAGAGCCAGGCTTGGTCTCAAAAAAAAAAAAAAAAAAAAAAAAAGTGCAGTAACTGGCCATCACTAACCAGAAAGACAATCAGTAAAAGCTTAACAGAACACACAGTAAAGAATTCAGTGGGCCCGGCGTGGTGGCTCACGCCTGTAATTGCAGCACTTTGGGAGGCCAAGGAGGGCAGATCACAAGGTCAACAGATCAAGACCAGCCTGGCCAACATGGTGAAACCCCATCTCTACTAAAAATACAAAAATTAGCTGGGTGTGGTGGCATGCGCCTGTAGTCCCAGCTACTCAGTAGACTGATGCAGGAGAACTGCTTGAACCTGGGAGACGGAGGCTGCAGTGACCTGAGATCGCACCACTACACTCCAGCCTGGCAACAAAGGGAGACCCTGTCTCAAAAAAAAAAAAAAAAGAATTCAGTAACACTGGATGACTAATGAAAATCATGGAAAAATTTAACTAGCCGGTAAAACCTAATAGAAATAAAGTGTTAAAGACCTAAATGATTTCTAGGCTTTTCTTCCAACTCAACCATTGATCTGCTAAATGTTTCGTTTATACCTTTGATCTTTATTTTTATACAAGAACTCTCTTTTCACCCCCGTAAGCACAGGCAACTGATTCTCCAATGTGAAATATCCTTAGAAAATAAACCAATTTCCTGTGTACCAGTTAAAGCTCACAGTAACAAATTTTATAAGAAGAAAAAGCTGTTAATTTTATTTTCAAATTTTTGGAAGATTTTCAGAAAAAAATAAAATGACAAGAACACATACAAATAGTGAAATTATTCACTGAACTATAAACACCGAGAGAGGAAGGGACTTTTGAAGTATTTTAATCCACCTCCTTCTGAAAGTAGGAATCATTTCTAAATGTCTCTCATATCTGTTTTCAAGGTGGGTTTTTCCAGGAGGGTCCCAGCCTCCTCAAATCTTTCCCAAGTTTGATGTACTTCATCTCATAAAAATAATGCATACTTTTTTTTTTTTTTTTGAGACAGGGTCTTGCTCTGTTGTCCAAGATTGAGTGCAGTGGCATGATCAGGACTCACTGTAGCCTCACCTCACCCAAGCTCAAGTGATCCTCTCACCTCAGCCTCCCAAGTAGCTGGGACTACAGGTGCACACCACCACACTTGGGTAATTTTTTTTACTTTCTGTAGAGATGCGGTCTTGCTATGCTATGCATGCTGGCCTCAAACTCGTGGACTCAAGTGATCCTCCTGTCTTGGCCTCCCAAAGTGCTAGAATTATAGGCCTGAGCCACTGGGCCTGACCATAAACCATTTTTAATGATTAAAAAAAAAAAAAGAAAAAAGAAAATAAGGCAGGCTGGCTTCTCACATTACATACCTTTAGAAAAAGGTCACATCCTTGAAGAAGCTTTGTTATATGCAGAGCACAGTACTGGTTTCAAAAAATATATAAAGGTTCTGTGCACCGGTATTGTTTACATGTGAAGAATTGCCATCAACTTCTATGAAAATTAGCAGGTCGGCACAGTGGCTCATGCCTATAATCCCAGCACCTCAGGAGGCCGAGGTGGGCAGATCACCTGAGGCCGGGAGTTCGAGACCAGCCTGACCAACATGGAGAAACCCCATCTCTACTAAAAATACAAAATTAGTCGGGTGTGATGGTGCATGCCTGTAATCCCAGCTATTCAGGAGGCTGAGGCAGGAGAATCGCTTGAACCTGGGAGGCAGAGGTTGTGGTGAGCCGAGGTAGTGCCACTGCACTCTAGCTTGGGCAATGAGAACAAAACTCTGTCTCAAAAAAAAAAAAAAAAAAAAAAAAAAAAAAAATTAGCAAGTTCTATTCATTCAAGTACATTAAGTTAATTGTACTTCACAAAGTTTTATATTTGGGATGAGGCTGAAACAGAAAAAAAAAAAAAAACACTAGCACAGAGCTGTTAATAAAAAAAAAAAAACTTGAAAATATTAATTATTGTGAGATGTGATCAAATGAAAATCAATCCTGGATAACATTATAAATCTCTAACTCCATAAATAAGTTCTACTATGTACTAAAAATTTCCACTATCAGAAGATCCTTATTAAAATAAAGAAATACATAAAACTGAAACAGTAAGTCAATGTGATTGTTTCATTTCAGAAGATCTACGGGTCCTGCTGCCAGCCACATGCATCTCCAGGTTCTCAACGAAGTGTGACTAGCTCTTCTGAAGAGGTAGGGTGAATGGCGACTGTGTTGTCAAAGTCCGCCTTCGTTGCTCCCATCTTCACTGCAACGGCAAAACCTTGCAGCATTTCATCACATCCAAGTCCCTGCATATGGATCCCAACCACCTGGGAAAAAAAGAGAAACATCTTCTTTTCTTTTTTCTTTTTTTTGAGACAGAGTTTCGCTCTTGTTGCCCAGGTTGGAGTGCAATGGCATGATCTCGGCTCACTGCAACCTTCACCTCCCGGGTTCAAGCGCTTCTCCTGCCTCAGCCTCCTGAGTAGCTGGGATTACAGGCATGCACCACCATACCCAGCTAATTTTGTAATTTTAGCAGAGATGGGATTCACCTTGTTGGCCAGGCTGGTCTTGAACTCCTGGGTTCAAGTGATCCACCCACCTCAGCCTCCCAAAGTGCTGGGATTACAGGCGTGAGTCACATTGTCTGACTGATATTGTGATCTTAATTGATCTTAATTGAACCTATAAAGAACCTCTGGTGATGGCCGGCTCTTCATATTATTCCTCTCCATATCGCAGTTCTTAGTCTTGAGAAGAATGGACTAATAATGCTTGTCAACTAAATGAATGATAACTGGTATGAAGAAATAACTAAGAAGGAGCCTTCATGATTCAATATCCAGAAATCATAGGCCACTGAGGAATGTTCATGACACCACCATGCCCAGCTAATTTTTGTATTTTTAGTAGAGACAGGGTTTCACCATGTTGCCCAGGCTAGTCTCAAACTCCTGAGCTCAGGCAATCCGCCTACCTCGGCCTCCCAAAGTGTTATGATTACAGGCATGAACCATAGCGCCTGGTTTCTCCTCTTTTTTTTTTTTTTTTTTTTTTGAGATGGAGTCTTGCTTTGTCGCCTAGGCTGGAGTGCAGTGGCATGATCTTGGCTCGCTGCAACCTCCGCCTCCCAGGTTCAAGTGATTCTCCTGCCTCAGCCTCCCGAGTAGCTGGGATTACAGGCGCCTACCACCACACCAGGCTAATTTTTTTATTTTTAGTAGAGATGAGGTTTCACCACGTTGGTCAGGCTAGTCTCAAACTCCTGACCTCAGGTGATCCACCCGCCTCGGCCTCCCAGTGTGCTGAGATTATAGGTGTGAGCCACCATGCCCAGCATCATCCTTATGTTTTAAAAGGAGTGGAACCTCCTTCTAGATGAAATATTATGAAGAACCCCAAAATACATATAAGACAGATCAAAGTGGGCCTGCCCAGTTGAATCAGAAGGCTTACCGGCTTGGTCTCCCTCCTTTCCACCCCTGCAAAATACTGCCATCCCTGTCCATTTTGCAGAGCACTATTTAGTTTGCTGGATTTTTCCTTACCTTTTCTTCCTTGTTAGCACAGACCATTTTCATCACACATTTTGTTTTCCTTTTGGTAACTGCATGATACATCGGGGTAAAGCTGGTTGAATAGATCTTCACATTTTCTTCTCCATATTTATGAATGGCCTCATCTACAATGCACATTAAAAAAAAGCATCTATCAGAAAACTAAATAATTACACTGAATTATCAAAGAGGGAGATGGCCAGAAATAACATAACCTGAACCAAACCACAAGGAAATATCAAACCACACCAAAATGAGAGGCATTCTACAAAATAAATGTCAGTGTCATATAAGACAAAAGAAAGGCTGAGGAATTTTGCCTCTAGATGAAAAGAAAGGCCAGGCACAGTGGTTTGTGCCTGTAATCCCTGCACTTTGAGAGACGGAGGCAGGCAGATCGCTTGAGCCTAGGAGATTGAGAACAGCCTGGGCAACACAGTGAAACCCTGTCTCTATAAAAAATTAGCCAGGCATGGTGGTGGTGCAGGTCTGGTAGTCCCAGCTATTTGGAGGCTGAGGCCAAAGAATTGCTTGCACCCAGAGGCAGAGGTTGCAGTGAGCCGAGGTCGTGCCAATGCACTCCAACCCGGGTGACAGCGGGAGAGCTTGTCTCAAAAAAAAAAAAAAAAAAAAAAAAGAAAAAGAAAAGAAAATGATACTCGGTTTACGTGAGGGCCAGTTCTTAGGAAAGATATATTTGTGTGTGTGTGATGTGTGTGTAGAGTGAAAAAAATGAAAAAGAAAAAATACTAAGGTTAGAGAGGAGTCCTTTGCACTATTTTTAGAGCTTTCCTTTAAATTTAAAATTAGTTCAAATAAAAAAGCTAGAAAAAAAAGATCAAAGAGATAGGGTGGTGTTAAGGAAAGATACTGTACACTTGAAGAAGTAGTAGGTGAAAAAACTGGAACTATGACAAGAGAGGAACCAAAAAGCAACGTAATCTGGGACTGAGATAGGTTTCATCAGCTGACAGAGACCTAATTTGAAGGTGGGGGCAGGGGAAAGAGGAAGGAAACTACAAATTACCTTCAGTTTTTAAATACCTACCTTCCGTGAGTCCCACTGTCCCAATAGGTGGGTGGCTGAAAACCACAGTTGGGATGTTGTTATAATCTAATTTGGAATCTTCCTTATGTTCAAAAAGTCGATGGGCAAGTTTTCGGCCAGCAGCTATTGCAACTATGGAGATATTTTAAAATCAGTGTTTATCTTACTGTCTATTTTAATATAGCTAAATTGTTCCACTAGCCATTTATTCATCTAGCTTAATGCCCTAGTTCTGACAGTTTCACGCCATTGTTCATTACACTATCTAGATTACAGTGAAGACATACATGCCTCAGCAAACAACTCAAAATGACTGGCTTATGAGAATTCTATACATTCTATTACAGGTTGAGCATCTCTAATCCAGAAATTCAAAATCCAAAATCCAAAATGTTTGAGCATCATGATGCCACAAATGGAAAATTCCACACCTGACCTCATGTGAAGGGTTGCAGTCAAAAATGCAAAATTATGTCTCATGCACACAATTATTTAAAATATCGTATAAAACAACCTTCCGACTATGCGTATAAGGTGTATGTAAAACAGATGAATTCCGTGTTTTAACTTGGGTAGCATCTGCAAAATATCTCATTATGTATATGCAAATATTCCAAAATTTGAAATTGAAAACACTTCTGGTCCCAAGCATTTCAGATAAGGGATGCTCAACCTGTCTGGCCCCACTCCCAAAGGACACATTCACAAGTTCTCACTTACCTGGCAGTTAATCTACTTAATTAAGATATTAGCTTTTCAATACAATATTTATGCAACAAACTATATTAGTTTTGAGCATCTTTATTTCTATTTTATAACTGTATTAACTTGACAGTAATTAGTTTTGTTTTGTTTTGTTTTGTTTGAGATGGAGTTTTGCTCTTGTTGCCCAGGCTGGAGTGCAATGCCGTGATGTCGGCTCACCATAATTTCCACCTCCCAGCTTCAAGCGATTCGCCTGCCTTAGCCTCCCAAGTAGCTGGGATTACAGGCGTGCACCACCATGCCCGGCTAATCTTGTATTTTTAGTAGAGACAGGGTTTCACCGTGTTAGGCAGGCTGGTCTCAAACTCCCGACCTCAGGTGATCCGCCGACCTTGGCTTCTCAAAGTGTTGGGATTACAGGTGTGAGCCACTGCACCTGGCAACAGTAATTTTCTTTTTTTACTTAAAAGTTTATTCTTGGCTGGGCGCAGTGGCTCATGCCTGTAACCCCAGCATTTTGCAGGGCTGAGGTCAGGAATTCCAAACCAGCCTGGCCAACATGGTGAAACCCCATCGCTATTAGAAATACAAAAATTATCCAGGTGTGGTGGTGTGTGCCTGTAGTCCCAGCTACTTGGGAAGCTGAGGCAGGAGAATCACTTCAACCGGGAGGCAGAGGTTGCAGTGAGCTAAGATTGCGCCATTGCACTCTCATAGTGCTGGGATTACAAGCGTGAGCCACTGTGCCTAGAATCTTTATTATTATTATTATTATTATTATTTTTAGACGGAGTCTCGCTCTGTTGCCAGGCTGGAGAGCAGTGCGCCATCTCGGCTCACTGCAACCTCTGCCTCCCGGGTTGAAGCAATTCTCGTGCCTCAGCCTCCTGAGTAGCTAGGACTATAGGCGTGAGCCACCACGTCCAGCTAATTTTTGTATTTTTAATAGAAAAGAGGTTTCACCATGTTGGCCAGGATGGTCTCAATCTCTTGACCTCGTGATCCGCCTGCCTCGGCCTCACGAAGTGCTGAGATTACAGGCATGAGCCACCATGCCCAGCCAAATCTTTATTTTTTTTAATAGAGACAACATCTCACTATGTTGCCCAGCCTGGTCTCAAACTACTAGACTCAAGCGATCCTCCTCCTTCAGCCTCCCAAAGTGCTGGGAGCCACCACACCCAGCCAAGAGCAAGAACTTTCTAAAGGAACTAAAAGGGTTTGAGTGTGTGACTGGCATAGGTTTCATATCCTGATATAAGGCCCTGGGACATACTGGAATCGCTGATGAGGTTCCAGAAGGGTACAGATTAATAGTAGATCAAGGGGCATCATTAATGGATAGAGACGGGACAGAGCTTGAAATGGTGCTTAGGAAGCGGGTTGAGGTATGGGATGCGGGAGAGAAGGAAATCAGTCTTGGTTGCATCAAGACCAGTCATACAAGAATGACAATCTAGGCTGTGTGCGGTAGCTCATGCCTGTAATCCTAACATTCTGGGAGGCTGAGGCAGGCGGACTGCTTAAGCCCAGGGGTTCAAGACAACATGGTAAAACCCTGTCTCTACAAAAAATGCGCCTGTGATCCCAGCTACTTGGGAGTCTGAGGTGGGAGGATCACCTGAGTCCAGGAAGGTTGAAACTGCAGTGAGCCCGTGATCACGCCACTGCACTCCAGCCTGGGTAACAGAGTGAGACTCGGTCTCCAAAAAAAAAAAGAAAAGAAAAGAAAAAAGGCAATCTAAATTACTTCTTCCAAATGCCACTTCCTTCCACTGCCACCAAGCACAAGTCTGCTCCTAACTTAAGAGAGTTCCGCAAAGGGTCATCATATTGTCTGCATGAAAATTTCAGTCTCTGCTAAGCATTTTAAGTCTTTTATTCAGATAATGTCAGGTATCCAACCACTATCTATTTCAACACATTGTACCATTTTGACAACGTAAAGACACTCATCCTTTTAACTTTGCTTAAGCAGACTGCAGATTTGACAGATTTGAGCTGGATGGATCAGGTAACACACAGACCCTCCCTCATCAAGAAGGCAAGAGACCTTACCTGGAGTAAGAAGAGCTTTTCCACATACATCCCCAACTGCATAGATGCCTTTTACGTTGGTATTCTGGAATTCATCTACTATGATATGACCCTTGTCATCAGTTTGAATTCCCTAAAATTACAAAGAGACATCATGTAAACACTTGGCCCACCTACAAAAACAGGTAGATCAAACCTCTGGATCTCCCTCCCTCATTTCACATGGGAACTGCAGCCAGAATCTCCAAGAAACCATAAGACTCAGCTGCAACATGGAAGGCATTTACAGCTGGCAAGTTTCAGGCGGGGTACAGTGGGCCCACACCTGTAATCCCAGCACTTTGAGAAGCTGAGGAGGGAGGATCTCTTAAGCCCAGGAGTTTGAGATCAGCTTGGGCAACAGAGTGAGACCCTGCCTCTATTAAAAACTTAAAAAGTAGAAAAAAAAAGTTGTCAAGTTTCATGTCTTTCTTAATGGACAAGGTAGTATTTTATCCACTTTTGAGGTGTTTTAATGGGATTTGACACTGCAATGTACAATTCAACTGGCCAGGTAGACATGAAGAGGAATCACTCAACTATCAGGTGTGCCACTTGGAATCCCTCTGGAGTCCAGCTTTTCAACTTGTCCCATGGAAGCACTGCTCCTGAGGCACACTGACTTAAGCAGTCACCAAAAGCATATTTGTATGTTTATTTAGTTTTTTTTAGAGACAGGTTCTCATTCTGTTACCCAGGCTGGAGGGCAGTGGTGTGATCATGGCTCATTGCAATCTTGACCTCCTGGGCTTAAGCAATCCTCCTGCTGCCTTAGCCTCCAGAGTAGCTAGGACTAGAGGCATGTGCCACCACCTGGATAATTTTTTAACATTTATTTATTGATTATGAGATGGAGTCTCGCTCTGTCGCCCAGGCTGGAGTGCAGTGGCACGATCTCGGCTCACTGCAAGCTCCGCCTCCCCAGTTCACGCCATTCTCCTGCCTCAGCCTCCCAAGTAGCTGGGACTACAGGTGCCCGCCACCATGCCCGGCTAATTGTTTTGCATTTTTAGTAGAGACAGGGTTTCACAATGTTAGCCAGGATGGTCTCGATCTCCTGACCTCGTGATCCACCAGCCTCAACCTCCCAGACTGCTGTGATTACAGGTGTAAGCCACCACGCCTGGCCTTTTAAACATTTTTTTATAGAATAGGTCTTGCTGTTTCCCAGGCTGACCTCAAACTTCTGGTCTCAAGTGAGCCTCACGCCTAGATCTCCCAAAGCACTGGGATTACAGGTGTGAGCCACCATGCTGGGCCAAAAGCACATCTCTATGAAGCTTACCATTGTATCTTTAAAAATCCAAGCAACTTTTGCATTCTACTCTAAAACATACCGATGTTTTTTCCAGACTCCCAGAATAAAAGCAAAAACAAAACAAAACAAAAACCACATACTGATGTTTCCCTTAACCAAAAATCTTTCCCTACATGGAGTCAAATTTTTGCTTTAAGAAGATGTGTAATGCTTATCATGTGGCTTTGCAAATCCTAAGCACATGTGAGAAGCAGAGATATGGCAGAAGTAGGAAGTAAGTAGCCATAGAGCCTAAGAGTACAACCAGCCGGGTGCAGTGGTTCACGCCTGTAAATCTCAGCACTTTGGGAGGCCGAGGCGGGCAGATCACCTGAGGTCAGGAGTTCGAGACCAGCCTGGCCAACATGGTGAAACCCTGTCTCTACTAAAAATACAAAAAATTAGCCGGGCATGGTGGTGCATGCCCACCTACTTGGGAAGTCCCAGCTACTTGGGAAGCTGAGGCAGGAGAATCACTTGAACCCAGGAGGCAGAGACTGCAGTGAGCTGAGATGGCGCCACTGCACTCCAGCCTGGGCAACAGAACGAGACTTTGCCTAAAAAAAAAAAAAAAAAAAAAAAAGTACAACCTTTGGTACAGACAGACCAAAATTCAAATCCTAGCTCTGCAACTATGAGACCTTGTATAACCTCCTGTTTATCAACAAATATTTGAGCTTCTATTACAAATGAGACTTTGACTTCATCACTGACAATACAGACATTCTCCCTACACCACAGAGTTTACAGCCCGGTCACTTATCTAGTATCTCTGTGCTCCTGGCTTCCTTATACCTTGCTGGTTGCTGGCAAGATTAAATTAGATTAGTAACATGTTGATAAGACCTAGCACATAGTAATCACTCAGTTTGCATTATATATCTTAATGTCAAATGAGACTGAACCTTTTTTTTTGCCTCATTCTTCAAAAATTTAGCAAATATAGGCTGGGTGCAACGGTTCATGCTTGTGATCCCAGCACTTTGGGAAGCCGAGGTGGGAGGATCGTTTGAGCCCAGGAGTTCAAAATTAGCCTGGGCAATACAGCGAGACCTTGTGTCTACAAAAATTTTTTTCAAAAATTAGCCAGGTGTGGTGGACGAAGGTGGAAGGATCACTTGAACCCAGGAGTTTGATGCTGCAAGGCTGCAGTGAGCCACGATGGCACCACTGTACTCCAGCCTAGGTGACAGAGCAAGACCCTGTGACAAAAAAAAAAAAGTTAGCAAATGTAGTTGAAAACTGGACCTACCAGTGCTTATATCTGTACAATGGCAAAATGTCTCTTGAAAAGCAGAATGAGTAGTTTTTTGTTGTTGTTTTCTTTTGGTTTTTCTTTTTCTTTCTTTTTTTTTTTTGAGATGGAGTTTTGCTTTTGTCGCCAGGGCTGGAGTATAATAGTGTGATCTCAGCTCACTGCAACCTCCACCTCCTGGGTTCAAGTGATTCTCCTGCCTCAGCCTCCCAAGTAGCTGGGATTACAGGCATGCATCACCATGCCTGGTTAATTTTTATATTATTAGTAGAGATGGCATTTCACTGTGTTGCCCAGGCTGGTCTTGAACTCCTGACCTCAGGTGATCCACCCACGTCAGCCTCCCAAAAAGCTGGGATTACAGGCATGAGCCACTACACCTGGCCGACGAGTTTTGTTAATATGAAAATAGGCAACTAGTTTTCCTGTCATTGAACAAGATTACAAACAATCAAAACATCTCCCCGAATATTTTCTAAGTTAACATGCAGAAAAACGACTTTTTACAGAAACAGAAAGGAATCCACATCACAACAGAAATTTAGTATTAGAACATAAATCAAAATGGTATACACTGCTCAAGCAGCTCTATCAAATACATACACTGAGGCTGGGTGCAGTGGCTCACGCCTATAATCCCAGCACCTTGCGAGGCCACGGTGGGCATATCATCTGAGGTCAGGAGTTCGAGACTAGCCTGGCCAACATGGTGAAACCCTGTCTCTACTAAAAAAAAAACAAAATTTCAACGGGAGTGGCGATGCACGCCTGTAATCCCAGCTACTTGGGAGGCTGAGGTAGGTGAATTGCTAGAACCCAGGAGGCGGAGGTTGCAGTCAGCTGAGATCATAACACTATACTCCAGCCTCGGCAACACAGCAAGACTCTGTCTCAAAAAAATAAAACAAAACAAAATAAATATATGCACCTCAAACATAAAATATTCTATTATTACTAACAGAGTAGTATAGCATATCAGAAAAATCATCATCATTATCAGCAGCAGGTGAACACTCCCTGTGTTCATAACGTAAGCTAGGGTCTCAATTATAAATTGCTTTGCATGCGCTTTTTCATTTACTCTTCTCTATAAACCAGTGAGGCAAGGACTTTTTTCATTCCCATTGTGAATATGAACCACTTGAAGCACAGAAATTAAGCTGCTTGCTCAAAGCCATGCAACTGTTATGTCGCAAGAACTAAGGTTCAAATTCGGGTCAAACTCTGGGAACCACTCCCCAAGCTTCCACTCTAGATTTTACTTCAACATTTAAAAGAACAAGTAAAAATGCCAACTGTCCACAAATATAGACAGTGTGGGTAGAGCCAAGAGAGACAGCTAGCTTCATATCTGTTACCATCCCTGTGTACAATGTACAAGACAGTTACCCACCCAGCAATCTGGATTACCTACTGCAGATGCTAAGAGATCAGCACAGGACTTGAAAGAGACATTCACGTAGCAAAAACAAAGTCTGTAAGAGGGAGGCCAGTAGGAAACTAGGTTAGAGGTGGCAGGCTGGCTGGGCATGGAGGCTCATGTTTATAATTCCAGCACTTTGGGAGGCCCAGGTGGAAGGATCACTTGAGGCCAGGAGCTGAAGAGCAGCCTGGGCAGGATAGTGAGACTCCGTCTCTACAAAAAACTTAAAAATTAGCCAGGTGTGGTAGCACACTCCTGTAGCTCCAGCTACTTGGGATGCTGAGGCAGAAGGATCAGTTAATCCCAGGAGTTCAAGACTGCAGTGAGCTATGATCATGCCACTGTACACTAGCCTGGGTGACAAAGCAAGACCCTGTCTCAAAAAAAAAGAAAAGAAAACAGGAAAGAAAAAGACCGGATGTGGCAGCACATGCCTATAGTCCCAGCACGTTGGGAGGCTGAGATGGGCGAATCGCTTGAGCCGAGGAGACCAGCCTGGGCAACATGGTAAAACCTCATCTCTAAAAAAAATAAAAAATAAATAAATTAGCTGGGCATTGTGGCACACATGTAGTCGCACCTACTCCAGAGGCTGAGGTGGCTGGATCACTTGAGCCCAGGAGGTTGAGACTGCGATGAGCTTTGATCACACCACTGAACTCCAGCCTGGGTGACAGAGCAAGACCTTGTCTCAAAACAAAAACAAAAACAAAAAACAAAATCAGAAAATAAAGGAAAAGGAAAGAAAAGAAAACTCTTTTTTTTTTTTTAATTTCAAAGGAAGAAGCAATGAAATTTGATCACAAACTGAATACATGGAAAAAAGAGAAAAGAATCCAATGGAATCTACCCAAGTTTTGGGTGTCTGGGGGGAAAATAAAACCATAGGACTCCTAGCAGATTCACGAATGTTTTGGGTAGACCAAGCCAGCTTACCAGTTTGTCTAAACTCAGGCCCTTGGAATTTGGGTCCCGCCCAATGGCCCAGAGCAGGCAGTCAACATCTGGAATCGTGGTCATGACGGGTAGGCTACCAGGAACTGCAGTAACCATGCTGACTTCCAAGCCTGATGAAGTCTTTTTAACCTCCTTGACCTGTTGGCAAATAAAATGTGTTACACGTGTGTGGAGGCTGGGGGAGGACAGGGGAAGAAGGAAAGCAAATACTGAGGAAACTAGAATTTTTAGCATTAAAGAAAATTCCCACTGAATCCCACATACGAACATAGACATATACTTTTACCCAAAGACCACCAACACTAGAACTCCCTTAAACCAAGCCTGTTCCCTGGATTGACCCAAATCTTCTAGTCAGAGGTTGGGAATGTCAGCTCATGACACCATTGTAATGCCTCACTTTAAAAACAAGTATTTTAAAATGTACTTCTGGAAAACTGTAATAACATTTTTTTTTTTTTTTTGAGACGGAGTCTCGCTCTGTTACCCAGGCTGGAGTGCAGTGGCGCGGTCTTGGCTCACTGCAAGCTCTGCCTACCAGGTTCACGCCATTCTCCTGCCTCAGCCTCCTGAGTAGCTGGGACTACAGGCGCCCGCCACCACACCCGGCTAATTTTCTCTGTTTTTAGTAGAGACGGGGTTTCACTGTGTTAGCCAGAATGGTCTCGATCTCCTGACCTCATGATCCACCCACCTCGGCCTCCCAAAGTGCTGGGATTACAGGCGTGAGCCACCGTGCCTGGCCCTGTAATAACATTTTAAGTGGTAAACCTAAGCATAGTGCTTTGAAAGTGGGCCATTGCAGCATCACTAGGAAACTTTTCCAAACTGCACAATTAGTGCCTCTCCCTGGATATATATATATGTGTATGTATATAAAATAAATATGCATATATGTATATATATAACATATATTTATAAATAAAATATACATATAAAAATATATTTATATTTCATTAAAATGTAAATCTATAAATACATATTTATATATAAATAAAATCTAAATCTATAAATACATATTTATATATAAATAAAATATAAATATATAAATATATAAATACATATTTATACATAAAATATAAATAAATATATAAATAAAATATATAATGTATTTATGTATTTATTTATTTTTCTTTAAGAGACTTGCTCTGTTGCCCAGGCTGGAGTGCAGTGGCAAGATCAGCCTCCTGGGCTCAGGCTCTCCTCCCACTTCAGCCACAGATGTGAGCCACTGTGCCCAACACTTTGGGAGGCTGAGGCTAGAGGATCACTTGAGCTCAGGAGTTTGAGAACAGCCTGGGCAACATAGCGAGACTCCATCTCTACAATTTTTTTTTTTTTAATTAGCCAGGCATGGTGGCATGCACCTGTAGTCCCAGCTGCTCAGGAAGCTAGGTGGGAGGATCGCTTGAGCCCAGGAGTTAGAGACTGCAGTGAGCAATGATCGTGGAACTGCACTACAGCCTGGGCAACACAGCAAGACCTTGTGTTAAGAAAAATAATTTTAAAAATGAAAGATAGAGGCCGGGCACGGTGGCTCATGCCTGTAATCCCAGCACTTTGGGAGGCTGAGGTGGGCAGATCGCTTGAGGCCAGGAGTTCAAGACCAGCCTGCTAACATGGTGGAACCCCATCTCTACTAAAACAAAATACAAAAATTAGTTGGGCATGGTGGCAGGTGCCTGTATTCCCAGCTGAGGCAGGAGAATCACTTAAACCTGGGAGGTGGAGGTTGCAGTGAGCTGTGACTGTGCCACTGCACTCCAGCCTGAGTGACAGAGCGAGACCCTGTCTCAAAAACAAAACAAAACAAAACAAAAAAACAAAAAAGATAGGCTGGGCACAGTGGCTCACGCCTGTGCTCCCTGGGAGGCTGAGATGAGCAGATCACTTGAGGTCAGGAGTTGCAGACCAGCCTGGCCAAAATGGCAAAACCCCGTCTCTACGAAAAATACAAAAATTAGTCAGGCATGGTGGTGCATGACTGTAATCCCAGCTACTCAAGAGGCTGAGGCAGGAGAATCCCTTGAGCCTAGGAGGCAGAGGTTGCAGTGAGACGAGATGACACCACTGCACTCCAGCCTGGGCAACAGAGTAAAATTCTATCTCAAAAAAAAAAAGACAAAAATTAGATTCCATATTATTTCCTAAAAAATAAGTATAAATCTAAAAAAAATAAGGATGTATAATAAGGCATCTGAGCACAAAAATCAAAGTTTTAAAATCCAAATTTTAAAAAATCAGAGGCTTGGTGTGATGGGTCATGCCTGTAATCCTAACACTTTGGGAGGCCAAGGTGGGCAGATCGCTTCAGCTCAGGAGTTCAAGCCCAGCCTGGCCAACGTGGCAAAACCCTATCTCTACAAAAAATACAAAAAAATTAGCCAGGCGTGGTGGCATGTGCCTGTAGTCCCAGCTACTTGGTGGGGGCAGAGATGGAAGGATTGCTTGAGCCTAGGAGGTTGAGGATGCAGTGAGTTGAGATTGCACCACTGCACTCCAGCCTGGGTGACAAAGTGAGACATTGCCTCAACAACAACAACAACAACAACAACAACAACAACAATCAAAGTTCATCTAAATTCAATTGCCAGGTTTCTAATATTTTACCCTTGACTTCAATGCTGTAATGCAAAATACGTTTTTTTTTTTTTTTTTTTTTTTTTGAGATGGAGTCTCACTCTTGTTGCCCAGGCTGGAGTGCAATGGGGCAATCTCAGCTCACCACAACCTCCACCTACTGTGTTCAAGTGATGCTCCTGCCTCAGCCTCCTGGGTAGCTTAGATTACAGGCATGTGCCACCACACCCAGCTAATTTCGTAGTTTTAGTAGAGATGGGGGTTTCTCCATGTTGGTCAGGCTGGTCTCGAACTCCTGACCTCAGGTGATCCGCCCGCCTTGGCCTCCCAAAGTGCTGGGATTACAGGTGTGAGCCAACGCACCCAGCTGGTTTATTTTGTTTTTTGTTTTTTTTTGTTTTTTGTTTTTTGTTTTTTTGAGATGGAGTCTCACTGTTCTCGCCCAGGCTGCAGTGCAGTGGCACAATCTCGGCTCACTGCAACCTCTGCCTTCCGGGTTCAAGCAATTCTCCTGCCTCAGCCTCCAGAGTAGCTGCAATTACAGGTGCACAACACCATGCCCGGCTAATTTTTGTATTTTTAGTAGAGACAGGGTTTCACCATGTTGGCCAGGCTGGTCTTGAAGTCCTGACTTCAAGTGATCCCCCCACCTCAGCCTCCCAAAGTGCTGGGATTACAAGCATGAGCCACCGTGCCCGGCCAAAATACAGCTTCTTAGGAGGAAGGAAATAATCGGGAGTACTCTAGAGGGGGAATATATGGACCGGTGTAGACAGAGTGTTTGTGTTTTAAACTAACTGGGCGAAGCCACAGGCAGAAAGTGTGATTGACTGGGGACCATGTGCGTGCCTGGGCTCGGCACCGTACCTGGGAGAACTTCAGCACCTCCACGCCAGCGTTCTCCAGCTCCTCCGTGCAGTTGGTGCTGATCATTGAATCAAAGCTTCTAAGTACCTGCATATCAACATAGGGATGGGTAATGGGAGAGGAAGAAAACTTGAGCAAAGACACTACAAACTTAGCAGGGAAACTTCAGCATATCTCTCCCCTAATTATTTCCTCCTTATTTATGTCAATATTGGGAGTGGAGTATTAATAAATTCCCTACTTTCCTATGTCACCACCACCATCTGCAACACATACGACTTCACGAACTCCTGTCTTACAGTTAAATGGACAGTCATTGTCCACTGTCTTCTCGCAAAGCTTGCTTCTCTTTTCCTTAAGTCCAGGGAACAGAAATTCTCTTTCCACCTTTCGTATCTCAAGGTCTGCTTTCTCTCTGATATTACTGAAGGGAAGGTTCACTAGCAAAATCTTGTCTAGCTATAAATCTCAACAGGTTGGCTTTGAAGATATATCTATGATCATCCACATGTGGAGTTCAGGTGGGAGGTCATGAGTTCTTCACAGAGTAGTTCTTTTCCTTTTCTTTTTCTTTCTTTCTTTCTTTTTTTTTTTTGAGAAGGAGTCTTGCTCTGCCACCCAGACTAGAATGCGGGGGTACCATCTCAGCTCACTGTAACCTCCACCTCCCGGGTTCAAGCAATTCTCCTGCTTCATCCTTCCAAGGAGCTGGGATTACAAGCACCTGACACCATGCCTGGCTAATTTTTGTATATTTTTGGTAGAGACAGGGTTTCACCATGTTGGCCAGGTTGGCCTCAAACTCCTGACCTCAGGTGATAACGCACACCTCGGCTTCCCAAAGTGCTGGGATTATAGGCATGAGCCACCATGCCCGGCCAGAGTAGCTCTAAAATGGAGTTAACACCAGGACAGGAAAAAGGAGAATGAACTTGGTGCATTCGGGATGGGAGAGGGCAGGAAGCCCAAGTAGGATGTGGCTCTCTGCGAAGTAACCAATTTGACGGATGCAGGAATTGCCCCCTCTATTGACAGAGTGCTGCAGTTTATTTACATATTTACTTATAAATTCAAGCTACGAACTCCTCTGCCTTTCCCCATCCTTCTAATTTGCTGGATATATTCTAGCAAAATAATACTTCCCTGTGAAAAAATTTTTCAAGACCTAAACCTCGTGGAGCTAATTATATAACCAGTTTCAAAGTCACAGAGAAAGTTCCTTGAAGTACATACTGCCTAGGATTCTCAGAATCCCTGTCTCCCTCCATCTGCTCACATAAGAATTAGAATCAGGCCAGGTGCCGTGACTTATGCCTGTAATCCCAGCACTTTGGGAGACCCAGATGGGCGGATCACGAGGTGAGCATCCTGCCTTGGCCTTGCAAGTGCTGGGATTACAGGTGTGAGCCATTGTGCCTGGGATCCCTGTATATTCTTAAGTGGAATGAAGGGAGGTAAGACTTGAGTTGGGAGAGTGGAGAAAATAGTCTACTGAAGGTCCTAAGATGGTTATGATGGTAGCCTCCACCATCAGTCCAGCATTTTTACTGGTCTTGAACTTGAAAGACCATCCTGGCTAACATGGTGAAACCCCATCTCTACTAAAAATACAACAAATTAGCCAGGCATGGTGGCGGGTGCCTGTAGTCCCAGCTACTCAGGAGGCTAAGGAAGGAGAATGGTGTGAACCCAGGAGGCGGAGCTTGCAGTGAGCTGAGATCGCATCATTGCACTCCAGCCTGGGCAACAGAGCGAGACGCCATCTCAAAAAAAAAAAGAAAAAAGAATTAGAATCATAGCATCTTGGTAGTTAGGGATCTGATAAATTCTGTCCCTGAAGAACTAGGTCCCAAAGGCATTATGTGGCTTACCTAAGTCAAGTTTGTTAGGAACAGTCAGCTGCCCAGGCTAGACTGCAATGATCTTTGCTCACTGCAGCCTTGACCTCCTGGATTCAAGTGATTCTCCTACCTCAGCCTCCCAAGTAGCTGGAACTACAGGCGTATACCACTATGCCTTGCTAATTTTTTAATTTTTTGTAGTAGAGATGGGGGTCTCACTATGCTGCCCAGGTTGGTCTTGAACTCCTCCCTGCTACTTGGGAACCGGAGGCAGGAGGATAGCTTGAGGCCAGGAGTTCGAGACCAGCCTGGGCAACATAGTAAGACCTCATCTCTAAAAGTAGATAAAAAATTAGTCAGGTGGCACATGCCTGTAATTCCAACCACTTTGGGAGGCCGAGGTGGGCAGATCACTTGAGCTCAGGGATCTGAGACCAGCCTGGGCAACATGGCAAAACCTCGCTGGGTGTGGTGGCATGCTCCTGTAGTCCTAGCTATTTGGGAGGCTGGGGTGGGAAGATCGCTTGAGCCCAGAAGGCTGAGGCTGCAATGAGCCATGATGCGCCACTGCACTCCAGCCTGGGCAACACAGTGAGACCCTGTCTCAAAAAAAAAAAAAAAAAATTAGTCAGGGCATGTTGGCCCACACCTGTAGCCTCAGCTTCTTGGAAGGCTGAGGCAGGAAAATCCTATGAGCTCAGAAGGCTGCAGTGAGCTATGATCACGCCACTGTACTGCAGACTGGGTGACAGAGCAAGACTGTCTCTAAAAAAAAAAAAAAAAGAAGTTCAAGTGTATGATCTACAAGATTGCCTTTAATGCAAGCTCATTCAATCTGCATCAGCCTGCAGGCCAGAGTGCAGACCAAGATGACTCTGAATGTGGCCCAACACAAATCTGTACACTTTCTTAAACTGCTATGAGATTTTTTTTGCAGGTTTTTTTTTTTTTTGAGACACAGTCTTGCTCTGTTGCCCAGGTTGGAGTGCAGTGGTGCGATCTCGGCTCACTCATGATAGTTACCTGCCACCATGCCTGGATAATTTTTGGATTTTTAGTAGAGATGGGGTTTCACCACGTTGGCCAGGCTGGTCTCCAACTACTGACCTCAAGTGATCCGCCTGCCTCGGCCTCCCAAAGTGCTGGAAATTAGAGGCATGAGCCACTGTGCCCAGCTTGCAATTTATTTTATTATTAGCTCATCAGCCATTGTTTGTGTCAGTATATTTTATATGTAGCCCAAGACAATTCTACGTCTTCCAGTGTGGCTCAGGGAAGCCAAAAGATTGGACACCCCTGCTTTAATGCAAAGAATTTAGTAAATTGTTTGGAATGAGTGGCAACCAATCTAACATTACTTGATCATATAAAATTGATTTCCAGAAATTAATAAATTAACCTGGCAGGGCTCAGTGGCTCACGCCTGTAATCCCAGCACTTTGGGAGGCTGAGGTGAACAGATCACGAGGTCAGGAAATTGAGACCATCCTGGTGAACACGGTGAAACTCTGTCTCTACTAAAAATACAAAAATTAGCCAGGCATGGTGGTGGACACCTGTAATCTCAGCTACTCGGGAGGCCGAGGCATGAGAATCACTTGAGCCCAGGAGGCAGAGGTTGCAGTGAGCCAAGATGGTGTCACTGTACTCCAGCCTGGGCAACAGAGTGAGACTCTAATTAATTAAAAAAAAAAATTAACCTAACAGTCTGTTTAATTTAGCTAATAGTTATGTTTAGGCCCCCATGTCTCCCTATGAGGGCATCTCATGACTATCTACCATTTAGTGATTAAATTACCAGCCAATTTGACCAACTCAGAATTATCATCATCAACCAACAACTGGGAGGGATATTGGCCAAATTCAGGTAACTTGGATACAGCACCATGTGAAACCAACCAACTGACCCCCACCTGTTTTGCACCCTAGTATTTAATGACAACATAAGAAAAAAATTCTTCATTTTTTAAATTAACATCAAGAAAAGGGAAAAGGAAAAGGTGGAATTTACCTTATCATGCCGTATCATGAGTGATGTCTTAGAACCCAGGGCTGAGAGGATCCCTGCTATCTCCACAGCAATATAACCTGCACCAACAATGACGCTGCGGCTGAGATGCAAGCACAGGGTTAGTACTTTTAAATAAACTAATTTTGGAATAATTTTACATTTACAGAAAAGTTGCAGAGATAGTACAGAGATTTCCCTCATTATACCCCTTGATCAGTTTTCCCTAAAGTTAACATTTTACTTAACTAAGGTACCTTTGTCAAAATAAGAAATTGACATTGGTATATTACTAATGACTAAACCCTAGACTGCAGATTTTCACCACTTTTTCCCTGTTTTTTTGAGACAGGGTCTCACTGTCACTTAGGCTGGAGTGTAGTGGTGTGAACACAGCTCACTGCAGCCTCAACCTCCAGGACTCAAGTGATCCTCCAGCCTCAGCCACCCGAGTAGCTGGGACTACAGATATGCATTGCCACACCCAGCTAATATATATATATATATATATATATATATATATTTTTTTTTTTTTTTTTAAATAGAGACAGAGTCTCACCATGTTGCCCAGGCTAGTCTCAGCTCCTGGGCTCAAACAATGCTCTGGCCTTGGCCTCCCAAAGTGTCAGCATTATAGGTGTAAACCACCTTGCCCAGTCCAGTTTTTCTATTAATCTCTTTTTTTCTGTTCCAAGATCCAATCCTGGATACCACCATAACTTTAAGTAGAAAATATCCCTTTGGGCCTGCCCAACATAGTGAGACCCCATCTCTACAAAAACGTAAAAGTAAGGCCAGGCATGGTGGCTCATGCCTGTAATCCTAGCACTTTGGGAGGCTGAGATGGGTGGATCACCTGGGTCAGGGGTCTGAGACCAGCCTGGCCAACATGGTGAAACCCTGTCTCTACTAAAAATACAAAACGTTAGCCAGGCACAGTGGCGTGCGCCTGTAATCCCAGCTACTTGGGAGGCTGAGGCAGGATAATCACTTGCCCTCGGGAGACAGAGGATGTAGTAAGCCAAGATTGCACCAATGAACTCCAGCCTGGGCAACAGAGCAAGGCTCTGTCTCAAAAAAAAAAAAAAAAAAAAAAAAAAAAACCTAAAAGTAAAAATAAAAATTAGCCAAGTATGAAAGTGCGTGTCTGTGGTCTCAGTTACTTGGGAGGTTGATAACTTGTGTCTGGGAGATGGAGGCTGCAGTGAGCTATGACTGCACCACTGCAGTCTAGCCTGGGTGACAGAGCAAAAGACCCTATCTCAAAAGAAAAGAAAAATCCCTAATATTCCCTCACAGAAGAAGGGAAATATATTTTTCATTGTTTTTAAAGCTCTTCAGCTTCATTTCCTCAGAGAGGACACAAAACCTTTGGAAATAAGGAATGATTCCTTATGCAAAGATCCTCACACCTAAAACTAAAATCAGGGTCACAGATCTCACCACCATCACTCTCCTCTATTCAGTGTACCTCCTTGTTTGCTATTTAGTTCTATCAATCATTGCAATATGATCAAAGGCCAATTTACACAAGCCAGTTGTAATCTGTAGGACAAAACTGTAGTCAAGCTAAACTGCCTGAATAAATTTTGGTCTAAAAAAAGAATCTTGGCCAGGTGTGGTGGCTCACAACTATAATCCCAGCACTTCGGGAAGCCCAGGTGGGAGGACTGCTTGAAGCTAAGAGTTCAAAACCAACCTGGTCAACCGAGTAAGACCCCATCTTAATTTTTTAAAGATTTAAAACAATTAAAAATATATATATAAAAAATAAAAATATATAAAATAATCTTAAGCACTAGATAAATGCTTGAATGAAGGTCTGAATTGCTTAAGGTCTGAAAGGCTAAGGCTGGTGGAGAAGCTCTGGTCCTGCCCTAGAGCAATGATGTTGACTTCCATCTACAGCCCAGGCTATAAGTACCTTCGGCTGGAGCTGTCCTATCAGGGACTGGAGTCTTCTAAAGTTTCAAACACCGACCTCTACCATTCTACAGTGCTAATCAGAGACGAAGGAAACCGTTCTTTAACACCTCCCATAGGCAAAGTATTCGGAGTTCTGAGGGCTTAAGGTCAGGATGGATTATAAAGTAAGAACCCAAATGGCTACAGGTTAGAAGTGATGACTCTCTCATCCTGCAATGCACAATAAGAAAAGACCAATTTTCTCCTTTTTTTTTTTTTTTTTTTTTTTAAGAGTCTCACTCTGTTACCCAGGCTGGAGTGCAGTGGCATGATATTGGCTCACTACAACCTCCACCTCTGGGGTTCAAGTGATTCTCCTGCCTCAGTCTAGCTGGGACTACAGGTGTTCACCAGTATGTTCAGCTAATTTTTGCATTTTTAGTAAAGATGAGATTTTTTCATGTTGGCCAGGCTGGTCTCAAATTCCTGGCCTCAAGTGATCCGTCCACCTCGGCATCCCAAAGTGTTGGATTACAGGCATGAGACACTGCGCCCGGCCTAAAAAGACAAATTTCTATGTGGTTCAAAACCTGTGAAATCGCTCTTTCTCTATCTCCACTCCCTCCTTCCTAACAATGTGTTGACCTCTTTTCTTTTCTCTGAATTTTCCCTCCTTATTTCCTCTGTCTTCTCTTTCTTCCCCAAACACTTATTATGTACATTCTACTTTGAGCTAAGCTTTGCACTACACTGGATGAACAATGGCCCCCATCCTTGAGGAATTTTGTTTTTTTTTTTTAGATGGAGTTTCACTCTTGTTGCCCAGGATGGAGTGCAATGGTGCAATCTCCAGTCACTGCAACCTCCACATCCCGGGTTCAAAAGACTCTTCTGCCTCAGCCTCCTGAGTAGCTGGGATTACAGGCATGCGTCAACCATGCCTGGCTAATTTTGTATTTTTAGTAGAGATGGGGTTTCTCCATGTTGGTCAGGCTGGTCTCGAATTCCTGATCTCAGGTGATCCACCTGCCTCGGCCTCCTGAAGTATTGGGATTACAGGCGTGAGCCACCGTGAGTCACTGTGCTCAGCCCCTTTTTTTTTTTTTTTTTGAGACAGAGTCTCACTGCATTGCCCAGGCTGGTGTGTAGTAGCGTGATCTCAGTTCACATCAACCTCTGCCTCCTGGATTCAAGTGACTCTCGTACCTTAACCTCCTGAGTAGTTAGGATTACAGGTGCACATCACCGTGGCTGGCTAATTTTTGTATTTTAGTAGAGACAGGGTTTCACCATGTTGACCAGGCTGGTCTCAAACTCCTGACCTTAAGTGATCTGCCTGCCTCAGCCTCCCAAAGTGCTGGGATTACAGGCATGAGCCACCGTACCTGGGTGTGGAATTTCTTCTTTAATTTTAAAATTTGTGTGTAGAGGCTGGGCACAGTGGCTCATGCCTATAATCCCAGTACTTTGGGAGGCCAAGGTGGGTGGATCACCTGAGGTCAGGAATTTGAGACCAGCGTGACCAATATGGTAAAACCCCGTCTCTACTAAAAATACAAAATTAGCTGGGCCTGGTGCACACACCTGTAATCTCAGCTGCTAGGGAGGCTAAGGCAGGAGAATCACTTGAACCTGGGAGGTGGAGGTTGCAATGGGCCCGAGATCACGCCATTGCACTCCAGCCTGGACAACAACAGTGAAACTCTGCTTTAAAAAGTTCTGTGTAGAGACAGTATCTCCCTGTGTTGCCCAGGCTGGTCTCAAACTCCTGGGCTCAAGTGATCCTCCAGCCTGAGCCTCCCAAGCAGCTGAGACTACCAGCCCATGCCACCATGCCCAGCTAATTTTTATATTTTTTTGCAGAGATTGGGTTGTGCTGTGTTGCCCAGGCTGGTCTCAAACTCCTGGGCTCAAGTGATCCTCTGGCCTGAGCCTCCCAAGCAGCTGAGACTACCAGCACATGCCACCACGCCCAGCTAATTTTTGTATTTTTTTTGCAGAGATCAGGTTGTGCTATGTTGCCCAGGCTGGTTTCAAACTCCTGGGCTCACGCAATTCGCTCGCCTCAGGCCTCCCAAAGTGCTGGGAATACAGGCATAAGCCACTGTGCCTGGCTTCTGGAACTGATCTTTCAGGCAGCTGAATCCCTAAAAGATTTCTCTTTACCTCAATACAGCCCCAGGACTACTCATGCCACAGTATTCCACGGTGTTCATGCTCCATCCAACCAGAAGCCCCTCAGCGCAAAAACTAAATCATGCTATCTTCCCTACATTATTTACTTACTTGCCCAATTATTTACTTATTCACCAACACCATAACAAAGATAAAGTAGACTTGAAAAATCACATATCCATTGTAAATTCATTTTCTTGTGTTTCAGAGCCTTTTGTTGATGACATACATAAATGTAAATATTTAAAATCGCTAATGAACAACTATCTACAATGCAACTTCTTTGAGGGTGAGTCCGGAATGAAATTACATTATCCAAACATAATGAGTCATGACTGCATGTCTCACTACATCCTCACATATGTCATGTTATTCAACCCTAAAAATCAAACAATGCAGGGTGGATCACAGGGAAGGAAGGCTGTTCTCTAACACATTTCTACGACCTGCAAACTGAAAAAGATTGTATGCTTTTCTTAGAACTCCTCCAAGTCAGAAGCCTCCCTGGTCTGAGTATCTTCAAGGGACATTTTCACCATCCTATGGAACTGCAAAGTGGCTCCCTGGTCCTTTCTGAACTGCCTCGTGCTGTCTGCACTGTCCATGACTCTGGGTGATTCAAAGTGAAGACAGGCTCATGGACTATTAGTCACTCTCCCTAAAAGACTTTCTGAAAGCATAGGATTAGGACCGCAAACTGGATTAGCACAGCCCCTGAGGGAGCAGAAGAGTTGAGCAATGCAAACTCCACAGTGAGTGCCACTCAGAAGATGAATGAAGGCCAGACCCTGCACCAACACGTTGGGTCCCTCCACCTGTTTCCAGGCATCACCTCTTCTCACAAGTGACAGGAGGATCCCTCTAAACTAGAAAGCCTGCAATGTGCAGCAACTTCAAATCAGAGAAACAAACTTTCTCATGATCTTTTTCCCCTCTCTATGAATCTGAATCCATTCAGCACGGTGGCCTCTGCTTGTATTTGTACTGCTTTGGGAGGCCCAGGTGGGAGCATTGCTTGAGGCGAGGAATTCTAGACCAGCCTGAACAACAGAACGAGACCCCACCTCTACAAAAATTCAAATTAAAAAGTTAACCAGGTATGGTGGTGCACGTTTGGAGTCCCAGCTACTCGGGAGGCTGAGGTGAAAGGACTGCTTGAGCCCAAAAGCTCAAGGCTACCGCAAGCCATGATGGCACCACTGCACTCCTGCCTGGGCAATGGAAGAAGACCCTGTCTCAAAAAATAAAATAAACGTTTTTTTCATGAAAAGAAAATCTGGCTGGGCGTGGTGGCTCACACCTGTAATTCCAGCACTTTGGGAGGCTGAGGTGGGCAGATCACCTGAAGTCAGGAGTTCGAGACCAGCCTGACCAAAATGGAGAAACCCCATCTCTATCAAAAATACAAAATTAGCTGGGTGTGGTGGCGCACTCTCTCTTTCTCTCTTTCTTTCTTGGTGTGATCTTGTCTCACTGCAACCTCCGCTTTGAGAATTCAAGTGATTCTCCTGCCTCAGCTTCCCAAGTAGCTGAGACTACAGGCCCGCACCACCACGCCCAGCTAATTTTCAGTTTTAGTAGAGATGGGGTTTCACCATGTTGTCCAGGCTGGTCTCAAGCTCCTGACCTCAGATGACCTGCCCGCTTCAGCCTCCCAAAGTGCTGGGATTACAGCCATGAGCCACCACATCTGGCCAAAACCAGCTATTCTATTCTAAAATACAAGCTCCTTCAGACATATTCTTAATTGATGCCGTATCGAGCTGAAGAAAGAAGACAGTTTTAGGACTCTGTTATGCAGTCTTCAAATTACTCTGCATTTGACTTTGGCCTCTGATTGAAAGCATGAAAGATTTGAGGGATCTACTGAGGAGTTCTAGGAATGAGATATACAAGGTCATGGTAAGAGGACGGAATTCAGGAAAGGCCTACATTAAATGCTTGGGAGGAGAGGACGAAGAAAAGCCACGAGGAGACACTAAGGAAGAATGAGTCACTGAAGTCAGGTCAGGTCAGCTTACCTAGGCAATTCTTCCAGTTGAAAAAATCCATCGCTGGTTATTCCTAAGCTGGCACCTATGTAGAAAAAGGCAACAGAGATCACACAAGACTGCTCTTTCTCTTGCAAAATAATCACAACATTTTATGCAAAAGCCAAACACTTTCACAGCCAACATAGTCTCCGTTTTGACAAGTTTTGTTAAAGCCTCTGCTTGGAAAGCTGCCAACCAAATCCTCCCTAAGTCAACATTTTTATTTTCTCTCTAGAAACAGAAGCCATGATGGCTAAATAACTTTTACATTTCTCTGAAGAATGAAGATCTCAGCAGTCATGAACAGACTCTGCTGGATCTGTTCACCCTCCCACCCCAAGGGTAGGAGGAACCCTGGGGCTTAGCTCATTACAGGCGTGAGCCACCGTTCCTGCCTGAAAAGACACATTTCTATGTAGTTCAAAATCTATGTGGCCTGGCCAACGTGGTGAGACCCCGTCTCTACTAAAAATACAAAAATTAAAAATTAGCTGGGCGTGGTGGCACACACCTGTAGTCCCAGCTACTCGGGAGGCTGAGGCAGGAGAATCACTTGAACCTGGGAGGCAGAGGTTGCAGTGAGCCGAGATGGTGCCACTGCACTCCAGCCTGAGAACAGAGCAAGATTTCGTCTCAAAAAAAAAAAAAAAAAAAAAAAAATGTGGCCCTTTCCTCTCTCCTTATTCTTTCCAAGGTTTCAACCTATATGGTATATACATTGAATTACAAGAGGTACAACCCATATAGTGAAATAGACATGTAGTGAAAAGGAGATTGAAACCTTTGGATATAGGATAGCAGGTCCTATCTTGCAGGACTTCCAAATGCATTATTCCAGGTTTGACTTTCTTCCCAGGTTGCAGTTCCATGTTTCTAATTATCTCGCCACACAATTTTACATTGGCTTCAAACTTAGTCTATTTAGAACTGAACCTTAATTTTATTTTCCAACCTGTATCTCTCTCCAGTTTACCACTTCAGTTACCACCTGCCCCCAATAATGCAGACAAAGCCTTCAGCTGTCAACTGCTGATTCATTCTCTCAGTAGGCCCCCTACCCTCATTTCTCATCAGTTATTAAATATATTAGGCTGGGTGCAGTGGCTCACACCTGTAATCCCAGCACTTTGGGAGGCCGAGGTGGGCGGATCACTTCAGGTCAGGAGTTTGAGATCAGCCTGGACAATGTGGCAAAACCCCACCTCTACTAAAAATACAAAAAAAATTAGCTGGACATGATGATGACACATGCCTGTAATACCAGCTACTAAGGCTGAGGCAAGAGAATCACTTAAACCCAGGAGGCAGAGGTTCCAGATGAGTGGAGATTGTGCCACTGCACTCCAGCCTGGGTGGCAGAGCTAGACTCTCAAAAAAAAAAAAAAAAAAAAATTTCACGCTGATAATGGATCTTATGAAGCCAATCCATGGAGAATTCAAAAGATGTATAAACTATATTCACCATCCACAAAGTCCTTACAATCTAGCTGGGAAGAAAGAAAGAGATCACTTGAGCAATCTCCCATCTAAATCTCCTGGTCAAGGCCTTAGTGAGCTGTGATTGCAGCACTGCACTCCAGCCTGGACAACAGAGCAAGTAACCCTGTCTCAAAAAAATAAAGTAATATAAAATAAAATAATAGGCTGGGCACAGTGGCTCATGCCTGTAATCCCAGCACTCTGGGAGGCTGAGGTGCGCGGATCACTTGAGGTCAGGAGTTTAAGACCCACATGACCAACATGGTGAAACTCTGTCTCTACTAAAATACATAAATTAGCTGGGCGTGGTGGCGGATACCTGTAATCCCAGCTACTCGGGAGGCTGAGGCAGGAGAATGGCATGAACCTGGGAGGTGGAGGTTGCAGTGAGCCTAGATTGTGCCACTGCACTCCAGCCTTGGTGACAAAGCCAGGCTCCGTCTCAAAATAAATAAATAAATAAATAAATAAATAAATAAATAAATAAATAAATAAATGCAAAAGAGTTATGACCATCTCTGAGATTCCTTACAGCTTTAATCTTCTATAATTCCCTACTTAAAAGAGAAAATATGCATATAAAATCTTACTTAGCTACTTAAGCTACATCCTTAGAAGATTTCTCTCTCTGGAACAAAACAATAAATTATCACGTGTCTTATAAATAACAACCCATCTGACAAACTGAGGCTGGAAACAATGTATGCTAAGCTGAGAAGGAAAGAATGAGGCTTTCATTGATTTCTCTCCCTCTGTTACCTACAATATGTCTGAGCCTGGGGCCAAATGAAATCTCTTGGCCGGGCATGGCCAATCCCAGCACTTTGGGAGGCCAAGGTGGACAGATCATCTGAGGTGAGGAGTTCAAGACCAGCCTGGCCAACATGATGAAACCCCGTCTCTACTAAAAATACCAAAATTAGCCAGGTGTGGTGGTGGCGTGCCTATAGTCCCAGCTACTCGGGAGGCTGAGGCAGGAGAGTCGCTTGAACCCAGGAGGTGGAGGTAGCAGTGAGCCAAGATCGTGCCACTGCACTCCAGCCTGGGTGACTGCATCATAAGCTACCACTAGGCCAACTGGAGTTAGGTTCTGCAGAGACCTTCTCCCATGGCCTGGCTCCAAAGAGAGAACTGGTTTAGGCAGATCCCCTGGCATGGCTTGTCAGGTTGAAAGCAACGGTAAACTCCTGACTGCTGTTAATGAGTACCTGCTGTATGACTCACCCGGGATCTGGCTCTCATGAGGGATGGAGGGCACACCACCTGTGGCGATCAGGATGTGAGGGGCGGTGTACTTTTTCCCACTGACCTCTATCGTGGGCTTGGGATCACTCGTGAATGCTGCATGGCCACGGATGATTTCTATATGGGACTAGAGAAGGAACCATGACATTAGCCTGTTCTTAGAATAAAAACAAAGACACCTGCTGCAACTTATAAGAACTTTCATTTGTCTACTAAACATTTTGATTCTTGGTTTGCTGATGCCAACACAATTCTCCATTGTTCAAGTTTCTGTAGAACTCCTAACTGGCAACCTATATTTAGGAAAGGGGTTGCCATTAGATGCTGGAAGTATATAGTAAGATGAAATAGGCTGGGCACAGTGGCTTACACCTGTAATCCTAGCACTTTGGGAGGCAGAGGTGGGTGGATAGCTTGAGCTCAGGAATTTGAGACCAGCCTGAGAAACATGTCAAAACCCAGTCTCTACTAAAAATACAAAAACTAGCCAGGCATGGTGCTGCACACCTGTAGTCCCAGCTCTTTGAGGGGCTGAGGCAGGAGGATTGCTTGCATCTGGGAGGTTGAGGCTGCAGTGAGCTGAGATGGCGCCACTGCATTCCAGCCTGGATGACAAAGTGAAAAGGAGGAGGAGGAGGAGAAGGAAGAAGAAGAAGGAAGGAGGGAAGAGAAGGAGGGGAAGGAAGAAGGAGAAGGAGGAGGAGGAGAAGGAGGAGGAGGAGAAAGGGGAGGAGGAGAAGGAGGAGGAGGAGGAAGAAAGAAGAAAGAAGTTAGAAGAAAGAAATTAGGAGAAAGAAGGAGGAGGAAAAGAGGAAGAAAAGGAGGAGAAGGAGGAGGAGGAGAAGTGGAGATTGAGGAGGGAGGAGGAGGAGAGGGGGAAAAGGAGGGGGAGGAGGAGGAGGGAGGAAGTGAAGGGTGGAGGAGTAGAAGGAGGGGGAGGGGGAGGAGGAGGAGGAGAAAGAAGAAAGAAGAAGAAATACAAGTGCAACCTTGGGCCAAAACCCAGAGACAAAAAAGTATATACGAGGCACCCCCGTAAGAAAGATGACATCTTTGCCCCCAAGAATTGAAGGTGAAAGTTCCTTATGTGCAATGTGAACACATTACAGAATGGTGTGTCTGGGCTGGGCGTGGTGGCTCACACCTGTAATTCCAGCACTTTGGGAGGCCGAGGCAGGCGGATCACCCGAGGTCGGGAGTTCAAGACCAGCCTGACCAACAAGGAGAAACCCTGTCTCTACTAAAAATATAAAAATTAGCCAGGAGTGGTGGCGAGCACCTGTAATTCCAACTGCTCAGGAGGCTGAGGCACGAGACTCCCTTGAACCTGGGAGGCAGAGGTTGCAGTGAGCCGAGATTGCGCCACTGCACTCCAGCCTGGGCGACAGAGCCAAGACTCTCTCTCAAAAAGACTGGTGTGTCTGGAGGAGAGACAGAAGGCTGAGAAAGACAACAGGATAAAGCTGAAATGAGCAGACGCAAGACCAAGACAGGAATACTCTGGCCAAGGGAGGGAAACACAATGCTTGTGTTTTCGTAAAATGGGAAAAATACCACAAAAGTACATGACACGGAAGTTCTATGCTGGAGACGGGGAGAACTGACTCTTACTTTTGGATGTGCTCTTACTGGAATCCTCTGCACCAAGGCCTTCACTTAGGGGGTGCTGGCATGCTTCTGCCAGCCACGATACATGCAGGGGCATGCAAACATGGTCAACTTATAAGAATAATGGAACCATGTAAGCATGATTACAAAGTGGAATGCTTTAACATTTTGGAACATGCTTGATTCTGAATTGAGTTATCTTCTCCTTTCCCTGCACCCTCCAGGCCTGTTCCTGCAGGTGCCAGGCTTAATCAAGCTGAATCAAGGTCAAAGACAAAACCCACAGGCCTCCAGAACACCATTCCCTCAGGTCGTAATGACGTCCTCTGCAATGCTAGACAAAAAGGAGTGTGGCCCACATGGCAATAGGACAGACACTAGTTCAGAGGAAGAAGCAGTGAGATTTTTACTTTCATTTTCTAGGACATTAAATAGAAAGTTTCCTTTGCAATATAGAACTTCTGGGTCAACTGTAAGTAATTCCTTCCCCATAAGATCACCATAAGCTATAGCACACACCAAGATTTTGAAGTATTACAAAATGCTGGCTCCTGAATAATTTTCCTATCTCTTTTGCAAAAGTATTTCAGCTAGCTCCATTAAAAAAAAAAAGGTCAGATGCAGTGGTTTATGCCTATAATCCCCATACTTTGGGAGGACAAGGCAGAAGGGTTGCTTGAGACCATGAGTTCAAGATCAGTGTGGGCAACATAGCAAGACCTCACCTCTACAAAAAAAAAAAAAAAAAAAAAAATTTATTTTGGTGATGGAGTCTTGCACTTT
This sequence comes from Rhinopithecus roxellana, assembly GCF_007565055.1. Classification (NCBI taxonomy): domain Eukaryota; kingdom Metazoa; phylum Chordata; class Mammalia; order Primates; family Cercopithecidae; genus Rhinopithecus; species Rhinopithecus roxellana. The sequence continues at coordinate 24,745,441 of NC_044557.1, forward strand.
CGCCCAGGCTGGAGTGCAATGGCGCAATCTCAGCTCACTGCAAGCTCCGCCTCCAGGGTTCACGCCATTCTCCTTCCTCAGCCTTGTGAGTAGGTGGGACTACAGGCCACCACACCCAGCTAATTTTTGTATGTTTAGTAGAGATGGGGTTTCACCATGTTAGCCAGAATGGTCTCGATCTCCTGACCTCATGATCCGCTCGCCTCAGCCTCCCAAAGAGCTGTGACTACAGGCGTGAGCCACCACGCCCAGCCTCTACAAAAATGTTTTAAAAGTAGTAGGGTATGGTGGGACAGTGCTTATAGTCCAAGCTACTCAGGCGGCTGAGGTGGGAGGATTGCTTGAGCCTGGGAGGTTAAGGCTACAGTAAGCTGTCATCATGCCAGTGCCCTCCAGTCTGGGCAAGAGAGTGAGATCCTGACTTCAAAAAAATAATTAAAACAAAATAAAAAATTTGGGGCCAGGCGCATTGGCTCAAGCCTGTAATCCCAGCACTTTGGGAGGTTGAGACGGGCAGATCACGAGGTCAGGAGATCGAGACCATCCTGGCTAACATGGTGAAACCCCGTCTCTACTAAAAAATACAAAAAAAAAAAAAAAAAAACTAGCCGGGCGAGGTGGTGGGCGCCTATAGTCCCAGCTACTCGGGAGGCTGAGGCAGGAGAATGGCATAAACCCGGGAGGCGGAGCTTGCAGTGAGCCGAGATCCGGCCACTGCACTCCAGCCTGGGCGACAGAGTGAGACTCCATCTCAAAAAATAAAAATAAATAAAAAACAAGTAAATAAATAAAAAATAAAAAACTTGGTGTGTTTTACTACTGCCAGTGTTACCCTATACTCAGTCTTAAAATCTCCTGTGCATAAGGACTGCAGGCCTCTAAATATTTTTCCCCCTGGATTGTGGATCAAGGTTGGAAAAGATCACCCTCCAAAAAATAAACCCAATGAATAAGAATATAAAACTGCATACAGTTAGCTACCTATGAAGCTTGTCCTAAAAATTGGTTTATAAATATGCTGCTACTGAGATCACAGTGGCCCAATTATCGTCAAGAATCTACTGATCTAAGCCAGGTGTAGTGGCTGATGCCTATAATCCCAGCATGTCGGAAGGCCAAGGCAGGAGGATCACTTGAGCCTGGGAGGTCCAGGCTGTAATGAGCTGAGATCATGCCACTGCACTCCAGCCTGGGCAACAGAGCAAAACTCTGTCTCAAAAAAAAAAAAAGTTTCTGATCTAAATATAACCTAAGAGGGCCAAGGCTGGTTGCTCAGCCCTGTCATCCCAGCACTTTGGGAGGCTGATGCAGGCGGATCACTCAAGGTTAGGAGTTCGAGACCAGCTGGCCAACATGGTGAAACCCTATCTCTACTAAAAATACAAAAAAAATTAGGCAGGTGTGGGGGCATGCGCCTGTAGTTCCAGCTACTCGGGAGGCTGAGGCACAAGAATTGCTTGAACCTGGGAGGCAGAGGTCGCAGTGAGCTGAAATCACACAACTGCATTCCAGCCTGGGGGAGAGAGCAAGATTCTGTTTCACAAACAAACAAACAAACAAACAAAACCTAAGAAATCTTAGAAACAGCAAAGTGAGACCACAAAGACAAATGAAGGGTGGTGGAAAGATACTGTCAAGAAAAAGGAGAGTTAAGTGATGCACAGGTTGTGAATGTCACCCACATGGTCCTGGTGGGAAAGGTGTCACATCCCAGCACTAGGGGGGAAACCATCAGGATAGTGAAGGATGACATACAGTTGCTAGAGGCAAACACACCTCTGTCCAGTTTTCTTGATCAGATGTCATTCAAAAAAACAACCTTCTGAATCCTAATTTGGTCTCTTAAGGAGGTCTTACTCTAGGCAAATAAACAATGGCAGGTTTGGCCGGGCACAGTAGCTCATGCCTGTAACCTCAGCACTTTGGGAGGCCGAGGTGGGCAGATCACTTGAGATCAGGAGTTCGAGACCCCTGGCCAACATGATGAAATCCTGTTTCTACTAAAAATACAAAAATTAGCTAGGCGTGGTGGTGCATGCCTGTAATCCCAGCTACTCGGGAGGCTGAGGCAGGAGAATTGCTTGAACCTGGCGGGAGGCAGAGGTTGCACTGAGCTGAGATTGTGCTCTTGCATTCCAGCCTGGGTGACTAGAGAAACTCTCTCAAAAAACAAACAAACAAACAAAAAAACACACAATGGCAGGTTTTCAGCTAGACGGCACTCCTCTTTTTAATTAATAAACTGCCACACTGGTGCACAAAGTCTCTCGTATGTGACTTCTGAATCTAAGTGCCAGGCCAGATGTACTCAAGCTGCAGCCATTAGGTGAGGCCTGGTCTACCAGCTCTGGCACACGCCACCCTCTCTCTGCAGAAGAGACTGGCCAGCTGGGTCAGAGGCTTCTGCTCTGACAGGTCAATTTCAATAAGAGAAAAAGTAAGAGGCCAGGCACAGTGGCTCATGCCTATAATCCCAACACTTTGGGAGGCTAAGGCAGGAGTTTAAAGACCAGCCTAGGCAAGATAGTAAGAAATCTCCACAAAATATTTTAAAAATTAGCCAGGTGTGGTGGTGCATGCCTATAGTCCTAGCTACTAAGGAGACAGGAGGAGCCCAGGATTTGGAGGCTGCAGTGAGCTATGATTGCACCACTGTACTCCAACCTGGCGACAGATAGAGACTTGGTCATTAAAAATAAAATAGGGCCAGGCGCGGTGGCTCACGCCTGTAATCTCAGCACTTTGAGAGGACAAGGTGGGCAGATCACCTAAGGTCAGGAGTTCAAGACCAGCCTGGCCAACATGATGAAACCCTGTCTCTATTAAAAAATACAAAAATTAACTGGGCATGGTGGCACACCATGTAGCCTGTAGACCCAGCTACTCAGGAGGCTGAGGCAGAAGAATTGCTTGAACTCAGGAGGCGGAGGTTGCAGTGAGCCGAGATCACGCCACTGCACTCCAGCCTGGGCAACAAAGCAAGACTCCGTCTCCAAAAAAAATAATAATAAAAATAAATAAATAGAGCTACAGTCTGGCAAGACTTAGCTGAGTACTCAAGAAGGGAACAGCTTTTTCTCAAAGTTAAAAACCCAGCATACACACCTTGGTGAGATTGTTTTGATAGATGGTGTTCAGACGGCTCACATAGGCATCCCGCTTTTCCTTAATAACACTGCAATGAAACCCAAGTCAGTACTCAGAAACAGGATCTTCCCCTTCCAGTTAGTAACTAAGGCATCTGTCCCTGAACACCCGAGCAGAGAATCACTGACTGTCAACAGGAACCACAGTGAGTGAATGTCTCCGAAGACAGTCATCCCTTCCCTGTTTCATTCTGCTGCCCCATGTGTTAAAAGCCTCTGTGCCACTCAGTGGAGAATGCACTCAGCTGGCATCGTCTTTCTGCACAGAAGACAAGGAGAAATGTTTTGGCACAGTCCCTAGAACATGGTGTGCGTAGGATGTGGTGGGTACTTAATAAATACCTGTTACATAAATCTGCTAAATTTCTTCAAAACTGTTATGGCTTCAAAAGATTTACAGCAGTTCCTTAAATAGTTAACACAAAACTGCCATATGACCCAGCAATTCCACTTCTAAGTACAGACCCAGAAGAAACTGGAAGCAGAGACCCGAACAGATAGATACCTTTACAGGAATGTTCAGAGCAGCATTGTTCATAATAACCAAAAGGTAAAACAGGCTGGGCGCAGTGGCTCACGCCTGTAATCTCAGCACTTTGGGAGGCTGAGGTGCGTGGATCACGAGGTTAGGAGATCGAGACCATCCTGGCTAACACGGTGAAACCCCGTCTCTACTAAAAAAAAATACAAAAAATTAGCCGGGCATGGTGGCGGGCGCCTGTAGTCCCAGGTACTCAAGAGGCTGAGGCAGGAAAATGGCGTGAACCCGGAAGGTGGAGCTTGCAGTGCGCCGAGATTGCGCCACTGCACTCCAGCCTGGGCAACAGAGCGAGACTCCGTCTCAAAAAAAAAAAAAAAAAGGTAAAAACAACCCAAAAATTCACTAACGAATGAATGGATAAACAAAATGTGGTTTTATCCATATGATGAAATCTTAATCTGCCTTTAAAAGGAATGAAGGCTGGGCACAGTGGCTCACACTTGAAATCCCAGCAAATTGGGAGGCTGAGGCGGGAGGATCACTTCAGCTCAGGAGTTCAAGACTAGCCTGGGCAACACAGTGAGACCACATCTCTACTAAAAATAAAAATAAAAAAAATAGGCAGGCATGGTGGCACATGCCTGTAGTTCCAGCTACTCAGGAGGCTGAAGTGGGAGGATAGCTTGAGCCCAGGAGCTCAAGATTGCAGTGAGCTATGATTGTACCATTGCATTCCAGTGTGGGCAACAGAGCAAGACCCTGTCTTAACAAAAAAAAAAAAAAAAAAAAAAGCAATGAAGTTCTGATACATATGACAACACGGACAAACCGTGAAAACAAACTAGACATAAAGGAACAAATATTATATGATTCCACTTATATGAATTTCCTAGAATTGGCAAATTCATAGAGACAGAAAGCAGAATAGAGGTTCCCAGGGGCCAGCAGGAGAAGAGAATGAGGGGTTATTGTTTAATGGAATAGAGTTTCTGTTTGGGATGGCAGGAAAGTTCTGGAAGTGGTAATAGTGGTGATGACTGTACACCTATGTGAATGTGCTTAATGGCACTCAATTGTATACTTAAAAATGGCTAAACTGTAAATCTCATACTGTGAATATTTACCACAATTCCTCTTCCATCCCTAAAAAAGTTTATGGCTCACTTAGTTATGAAAGAAAACTATGTCTTCGGTCTGTACATCCAAGATGACAAAGAAAAGAAGGAACAACGGTCATGCCAAAAAGGGCCGCGGCCATGTGCAGCCTATTCGCTGCACTAACTGTGCCCGATGCGTGCCCAAGGACAAGGCCATTAAGAAATTCGTCATTCAAAACATAGTGGAGGCCACAGCAGTCAGGGACATTTCTGAAGCGAGCGTCTTCGATGCCTATGTGCTTCCCAAGCTGTATGTGAAGCTGCATTACTGTGTGAGTCGTGCAATTCACAGCAAAGTAGTCAGGAATCGATCTCGTGAAGCCCGCAAGGACCGAACACCCCCTCCCCGATTTAGACCTGCGGGTGCTGCCCCACGTCCCCCACCAAAGCCCATGTAAGGAGCTGAGTCCTTAAAGACTGAGACAGACTATTCTCTGGAGAAAAATAAAATGGAAATTGTACTTAAAAAAAAAAAAAAGAAAGAAAAATGTCTATACTTGGAAACTGAACCCTCTTAGTGTTGACACTTACCGCCAATTGAATTTACCCTCACAACTTGGAAAGCCATAATCAGCATGATCGTGCATGAATTCGGAGTGGACAGCTGTGTTCCACATTACCTGTTAAAAAAAAAAAAAAAAAAAAAGGATCAAAAACAGCAGTAAATGAGTCCTGAGGGAAAAAAGAAATCATGAATGAATGGTAACTAGGCAACAGCAGATAAAATACTGCCCTTTAAATTAAAAGCAAATCTGGCTAGGTGCGGTGGCTCACACCTGCAGTCCCAGCACTTTGGGGAGGCCGAGGCAGGTGGATTACTTGAGGTCAAGAGTTCGGGCCAGGCGCAGCAGCTCACGGCTATAATCCCAGCACTTTGGGAGGCCAAGGTGGGCGGATCACGAGGTCAGGAGTTCGAGACCAGCCTGGCCAACATGATGAAACCCTGTCTCAACTACAGATACAAAAAAAATTAGCCAGGCGTGGTGGCACACGCCTGTAATCCCAGCTACTCAGGAGGCTGAGGCAGGAGAATCTCTTGAACCTGGGAGGTGGAGGTTGCAGTGAGCTGAGATTGTGCCATTGCACTCCAGCCTGGGCGACAGGGCGAGACTATCTCAAAAAAAAAAAAAAAAGAGAGAGTTTGGGACCAGCCTGGCCAACATGGCAAAACCCCATCTCTATTAAAAATACAAAAATTAGCTGGGCATGGTGGCACACGCCTGTAGTCCCAGCTACTTGGAAGAATGAGGCAGGAGAATCGCTTGAACCACGAGGGCAGAGGTTGTAGTGAGCCAAGATCACACCACTGCACTCCAGCCTGAGTGACAGACAGAGACTGTCTCAAAAAATAAAAAAATAATAATAATAATAATAAATAAAATCTACTATACCTTGCTAACTTAAAACTTTTTTTTTTAAAGAGATAAGGGAAAAGATATTAAAAACAGACTAAAAAGAAAAAAAACAAGGCCGGGTATAGTGGCTCGTGCCTATAATCCCAACACTTTGGAAGTCTGAAGGAGGTGGATCACTCGAGGTCAGGAGTTTGAGACCATCCTGGCTAACATGGTGAAACCCCATTTCTAATAAAAATACAAAAAAAAAAAAAAATTAGCTAGGCATGGTGGTGCGTGCCTGTAGTCCCAGCTACTCGTGAGGCTGAGGCAGGAGAATCACTTGAACCTGGGAGGTGGAGGTTGCAGTGAGCTGAAATCACATCACTGCATTCTGGCCTGGGCAACAGTGAGACTCCGTCTCAAAAAAAATAAAATAAACAAACAAGAAGAAACAAAAACATATATAAATGAACATACATAAATGTCTACCACATGTGATCAGAAGGAATAAGTAAATATGAGAATAAAACATTACAAAATCAGTTTACTGTACAGTATTAGCCCAGCGGTATATTTTTTAAAAAATAAACTTATACCAATCAACACGAAATTTACTACCATAACTGGTTTAAACTACATAAAACCACCTTATAATGAATTTATATAATTCATACAGTCATAATTGCATGGTTCCAAGTAGAACAGATTCCAAAATGTATGACTAATAGGAAAGGAAACAGTTGAGGGAAAATGTACCCGAGAAAAAAAGTCTTCCTAACACAGAAAGAAAACCATCACCTACACCAGGGAACAGATTTCAAAAAAGCTTTTTGGAATTAAACTCAGGTATGCATCACTGATGAGATTAAGAGATTTGCTTACATAATACCAAAAAGATGACAAGTTAAAATGGAATGCCATTAATAAAGGTGGTAAGCTTGAGATTACAACGTATGTTGAAAGTTCATGGCCGGGCGCGGTAGCTCAAGCCTGTAATCCCAGCACTTTGGGAGGCCGAGACGGGCGGATCACGAGGTCAGGAGATCGAGACCATCCTGGCTAACACAGTGAAACCCCGTCTCTACTAAAAAATACAAAAAAACTAGCCAGGCGAGGTGGCGGGCGCCTGTAGTCCCAGCTACTCGGGAGGCTGAGGCAGGAGAATGGCATAAATCCGGGAGGTGGAGCTTGCAGTGAGCTGAGATCTGGCCACTGCACTCCAGAACAAGACTCCGTCTCAAAAAAAAAAAAAAAAAAAGAAAGTTCATTCAAATGAGTGGCATTCTTTGCAAGTATAAGCAAGAGGCAGCTTTAGAAATAAGAGCTGCTGTCTTTTCCTCTTTGTCAAGGGTAGAAAAATGAAATCATTCAATGTGACCCGCACCACAGATATTAATACCAAAAAAATCACCAACACGATACAGAAAATCCATGAATCCACAGAACTTAAGAAGATTCCATTCAACAGTTTGGTTTGCTGGCTGGGTCTTCCTGCCGAGAAAAAACTATCCTGCGGTGTAGATGACCAAACTAAATTACTAGGCCGTGGCCAGTCTCGGTGGCTCAGGCCTGTAATCCCAGCGTTTTGGGAGGCCACAGTGGGTGGATCACCTGAAGTCAGGAGCTCGAGATCAGCCTGGCCAACACGGTGAAACCCCATCTCTACTAAAAATACAAAAATCAGCCGAGTGCTGTGGCGCGCGCCTGTCATCCCAGCTACTTGCGAGGCTGAGGAAAGGGAATCACTTGAACGCAGGAGGCAGAGGTTGCCGTGAGCCGAGGTCGCGCCGCTGTACTCCAGCCTGGGCGACAAGAGTGAAACTCCGTCTCAAAAAAATAATAATAATAAAAATAAAAAGTAATTAAAAATAAACAAAAAATTTTAAACACAAATCAAACAAAAACAATCCTATTGCTTAAGCCACTTTTAGTGGGGTCTAGGGTTTTTTTTGCAGAATGAATTTTAACGGATACATTTGGAAACATTCTTATTCAGATTATGATTTACCAAATAGAAAAAGGATTGTAAAGGGAAAGAGAAATAAAAATTCTACCTTTTTGGGTACACATCCAACATTCACCTAGAAAAAATAAAAAAGAGAGACAGACTTTAACAATATTGAATTCAAACCACCAAACAAATCTGCAAGAAATGCACACTAAGCATCAAGCGAGGAGGCTTCCTTAGGTTCTAAGTCACAGTGTACTAAATTCTAGTTACTTTCTTTGTTAAAAAAAGATAAGAACATTATTTTCCTTCTGTGATGAGGGAGAGAAGTTTATTCATCAGCATTTTCTCAAGGAAAGCAGACAGAGAAAGGACAATCAGTCCATCCTGAGCAGCTGTGTAAGAGGACTTCTGGGGACAGTACTGCAGAATACATGGATAAACACCCAAGATGGGCCAGGCGTGGTAGTTCACACCTGTAATTCCAGCACTTTGGGAGCTGAGGCAGTTGGATTGCTTAAGCCCATGAATTCAAGATCAGCCTGGGCAACAAGCGAGACCACATCCCTACAGAAAAAATTAGCTGAGTGTGGTGGTGCACGCCTGTGGTCCCAGCTACTCAGGAGGCTGAGGTGGGAGGACCACTTGAGCCCAGGAGGACAAGGCTGCAGTGAGCCATAATCATGATCGTGCCACTGCACTCCTGCCTAGGTGACAGTGCGAGACCCTGCCTCAAAAAAGAAATACTCACCAAAAGCACAAAAATTTAAAGTACAAGGCATGGAACCTGGGATGTTGATTAACCATTAGTAAAGAAACTTGAGAAAACCTAAATAAATATTAGATCTCATAAAATGACTTTGATTTATAACCACTTGGCATTTGGCCTAAAGAAGTAACCAAAGATGTAGAAAAGTAAAATGCACAAATGCACAGATTATCATGTTATGTACAAATACGTATTTGGTTACAATCATTTCCATTTCACTGCTAGTTAATATATAGAAAAATACTTATGGAATAAAAGTAGAAAAAGCAAGACCAGAAAACTACCTTTTTTTTTTTTTTTTTTTTTTGAGACAGAGTCTCGCTTTGTTGTCCAGGCTGGAGTGCAATGGTGCGATCACAGCTCACTGCAACCTCTACCTCCCGGATTCAGGCGATTCTCCTGCCTCAGCCTCCCAAATAGCTGGGACTGTAGATGTGCACCACCACGCCCAGCTAATTTTTGTATTTCTAGTAGAGATGGGGTTTTGCCATGTTGGGCATGCTGGTCTCGAACTCCTGACCTTAGGTGATCCACCTGCCTTAGCCTCCCAAAGTGCCAGGATTACAGGCATGAGCCACTGCGCCCAGTCGGAAACTGCATTATTTTGTTTGTTTGGGTTTTTTTTGAGACTGAGTCTCACTATATGGCGCAGGCTGGAATATAGTGGCAAGATCTCAGCTTACTGCAACCTCTGCCTCCCGGGTTCAAGCGATTCTCATGCCTCAGCCTCCCGAGTAGCTGGGATTACAGGTGCCTGCCATCCTGCCTGGCTAATTTTTGCATTTTTACTAGAGATGGAGTTTCACCTTGTTGGCCAGGCTGGTCTCAAACTCCTGACCTCAAGTGATTTACCCACCGTGGCCTCCCAAAGTGCTGGGATTACAGGCATGAGCCACCACACCCAGCCGAAAGCTATATTTTTTTAAAAGTAAAGATAACAGATAATTTAAATAATGAAATATTTTTCATCTGTCAGATTGGCAAAAATTTTAAAGGTTGATTATAACTAGTGTTAGCAAACACATCCTGATTGGCCCAGCAATTCTACTTTTAGAGTAACCTAGAAAAGTAGTCACATATTATGCTCCTGTGTCCAAAGATGCATTTATAGGGATATTCCCTGAAGCTTGGTGATAATGGGTAACTACAGACACATTAAATATCCATCAGCAGGGAAGTATCAAATAAATTGTTATACATTGAGTCTGTGGAATATTCTGCAGCCATTTAAAAAGGGCAAGGTAGATTTCTATGCACTATATGGAAACAGTCCTAACATATACTGTTATGCATCAAAAGAAAGTTGCAGAACAGTAGTTATGCCATGACCCAATTCGTATTTATATGTAGTATGTGTATGTGTATATATATATATATGGGTGTAAACACAATTTGGCTATACTCCAAGCAATCAACAGTGTTTCTCTGGAGAGGGAGAAAACTTTCATATTTTGTTCTATATTCTTTTTTTTTTTTTTTTTTGAGACAGTCTTGCTGTGTCACTCAGGCTGGAGTGCAATGGCGCAATCTCAGCTCACTGCAACCTCTGCTCCCCAGGATCAAACAATCCCCCCTCCTCAGCCCCCGAGTAGCTGGGACCACAGGCGTTCACCACTATGCCTGGTATTTTTAGTAGAGCCAGGGTCTCACCACGTTGCCCAGGCTTGTCTTAAACTCCTGAGCTCAAGTGATCCACCCGCCTTGGCATCCCAAAGTGCTGGGATTACAGGCATGAGCCACCGTGCCTGGATATACTTTAAAAAATATATATATATATATTTTTTTTTTCTAAAAATAGGCCGGGCGCAGTGGCTCAAGCCTGTAATCCCAGCACTTTGGGAGGCCGAGACAGGCGGATCACGAGGTCAGGAGATTGAGACCATCCTGGCTAACACGGTGAAACCTCGTCTCTACTAAAAGAATACAAAAAACTGGCCGGGCGAGGTAGCGGGCGCCTGTAGTCCCAGCTACTCGGGAGGCTGAGGCAGGAGAATGGCGTAAACCCGGGAGGCGGAGCTTGCAGTGAGCTGAGATCCGGCCACTGCACTCCAACCTGGGCGGCAGAGCAAGACTCCGTCTCACAAAAAAAAGAAAAAAAAAAAATAAATAAATAAATAAATAAAAATAAAAATAAAAAAATAAAAATACAGAGACAGGGTCTCACTATGTTGCCCAAGCTGGTCTCAAACTCCTGGGCTCAAGCAATCCTCCTAACTCGTCCTCCCAAAGGGTTGAGATTACAGGTATGAGCCACCATACATGGCCTATATATGCTTTTTATTTTATTTTATAAATAAAAATTAAAACTACTTTACAAAAATAGAGACAAGGTCTCAGTATATTGCCCAGGCTGGTCTTGAACTCCCGAGATCAAGTGATTCTCCAGCGTCAGCCTTCCAAAGTGCTGGGATTATAGGCATGAGCCACCGCGCTTGGCCTGTATATGCTTTTGGAAAACAGTTTAATGATCACTCACCAAAATTCACAAGAGAATCTTAGATGTTTACAAGCAGCAATTATTCCACTATTCCTGCCAGCACTGCATCCTTCATGGCAGAGTGTCACAAGTAAAAGTTTCTGGCTGTTTCATAGAGTGTCACAGGTAAAAGTTTCTGGCTGTTTCATAGAGTATCACAGGTAAAAGTTTCTGGCTGTTTCCTCTACTTAAAACCAGATATAAGAAACAACCTAAGTCTTAGCAACTTTAGGCTTCAATATAAAATCACGAAAGCTCTCGGCACTTGAGGAGGCTGAGGCAGGAGGACTGCTTGAAGCCAGGAGTTCATGACCAGCCTGGGCAACAAAGCAAGACCCCATCTCCATAAAAAATGAAAATAAGTTAGTTGGGCACAGTAGTGTGCCTGTAGTCCTAGCTACTCAGGAAACTGAGGTGGGAGGGTCAAGAGTTCAAGGCTGCGGTCATGCCACTGCACTCCAGCCTGGGTGACAGAGCAAGACCCTATCTCCAAAAAAAAAAAAAAAACTCTCTTGGAAAAGTTTTCTCTCTGAAAGCAGTTCCCCTGTCCAGAAGATGCTTACAGCCCACACATCTTCTTCCAACTGGCCAAGACAGTTAAAAACTTCAAAATGCCCCAATAGGTCCAAAAATTTAGTCAAGGCAAGTATCAGACAGGCTACACACTTTCTAGGTGTGACAAATCTCAGAGTTTTGAGAAAGACATTAAAATCATCATGGAATCCTTGGAGGACTGAGATACTAAAGCACCAGTGCACACGGTCTTAGAGGAAGTCTGGAACCAATACTTCTTCTGTCAGTAATAGGCCTTTCTAGACTTCAATCTAGAAGAAGATGATTTTTTTTGTGCTTTGAGTTAGGAATCTGTCCTTTTGATTTTAACTTTCTAACAGCTTCCCTCATATGTTTGGGTTGTAGTGGTGGCATTTCTCCCCACTTCTGACACACATCCAGTGCTTTTTCTACCACCTCCCAGACAAAAACCTTGGAAAGACCAAACACAGCAATAACAACATTCTGAGACATAGAGGTGCCACTGATGGACTGGATCAGCCTTTTGATGGCTGCCTTAGGGAACACTGAGTAGCAATACATTTCATAATGGTTCAGCTGCTCCACAGAAAAAGAAGAAACTGCTGGGTGCAGTGGCTCATGCCTGCAATCCCTGCACTTTGGGAGGCCGAGGCGGGCAGATCACGAGGTCAGGAGTTCAAAGCCAGCCTGGCCAATATGGTGAAACCCCATCTCTACTAAAAATACAAAAATTGGCCAGGCATGGTGGTATGTGCCTGTAATCCCAGCTACTCAAGAGGCTGAAGCAGGAGAATTGCTTGAACCCGGGAGGCAGAGGTTGCAGTGAGTCGAGATTATGCCACTGTACTCCAGCCTGGGTGACAGAGAAAAAAAAAAAAAAAACAGAAAGAAAAAGAAAAAGAAGAAACCAGGATTTGCATCTTCTGAATCTCATCTTCATCTACTTTCTTTTCTTTGGTATCTATTTTCAGTTTTTTGGCTGCAGGAGTAAATAACGATGAGTTTTCCCTTTCAACTGTTGTTAAATTTGAGACATCCTGACTCTTGAGCTCGCTTTCCTCTTCTTTCAAGTCCGCATCTGCGTCTCCATCAGTTTCCTCTGGGATTCCACCCATGTCGGTAGCCCCCGGGTCCCCGGGAGCAGCGGCTGTCTCATCTGGCTCCCCTGTCTCTCCACCTTTGTCGGTGGATGACTCGCAGGCATTGTCCATCGCTAATAGGATTGGAGGGGAGAGGAGATCGCGGCGTTGTCAGAGGTGGGAGCTCGAAACCCCAAGCTACACAAACTCTATATGCTTTTTATAATGGGAAATAGTCATTTGTCACTTGTGTAATTGTTTTTAGACATTTATAAACCAGAATAACAAAAAATACACTAAAATGATTTAATTTGGGAAGTGGAATTTTGGTGAGTGACTCTGCAATCCTTCATCTAGAACATAATTATTCTTTTATATTAAAATGAATGCCTTCTAGACATAATTTATATTAGGGGCTTGTAGCTCTGCCAATCATGACCATAGGAAACTAGACTGGCTTTCTGTTTGCCTCAGTAATACTAGCCTAGCTCTCATAATAGAATGCTTTCTGGGTATCCTTCTATGGTGGCTCCTGAACCACATACATACTAGCCAAGGCACTTCATACAAAAAGCTAAATTCAAAGAAACTTGCCCAAAGCTCATGAAGATCACTAATGTTTGAAACAGATGGTCTTCCTGAACAGTAATCTTCTATTCCTTTAGTTGTTTCAAAATTCTAACAGCGTACCTGCTACAATTTCATTATAATCCTATTACTTGTTATTATCCTGCACTCGGTTATTATAAAGGAATGAGTGATGGCTGGGTGCAGTGGCTCATGCCTGTAATCCCAGCATTTTGGGAGGTCGAGGCGGGCGGATCACTTGAGGTCAGGAGTTCGAAACCAGCCTGGGCAACATGGTGAAACCCCATCTCTATTAAAAATACAAAAATTAGCCGGGTGTGGTAGCGTACGTCTGTAGTCCCAGCTACTCGGGAGGCTGAGGCAGGAGAATCGCTTGAACCTGGGAGGTGGAGGTTGCAGTGAGCTGAGATCTGCCACTGCATCCAGCCAGGGCAACAGAGTGAGACTCCGTCTCAAAAAATAAAATAAAATAAAGGAATGAGTTATGTTTCCATACCGTCTCAAGTTATCAGTTACATGGGATTTTTTTTTTTTTTTTTTCCTGGAAAGAGATAGGTCATACACTGTCAAGTTTGGGACTTGGATTTTTTTTAATGCAGTTATGCTACAATAAGAATACTAAAGGCAATAGAAACAGGAACTCATGGGATTGAGAAAAGGGTACAGAATTCAAGCCTCATAAAAGAATCAACACCTACAACAAGCGCAAGCACACTATTCAGAAAGTACTTCATACTAAAAATTAGAATAATTTATGGGCTGGGCGTGGTGGCTCACGCCTATAATCCCCATGCTTTGGGAGGCCGAAAAGAAAGATGATTGCTTGAGCCCAGGAGTTAGGGACCAGCCTGGGCAACATAGTGAGACCCTGAGACCCCATCTCTGCAAAAATTAAAAAATAAAAAATGAGTTGGTCTTGGTGCATGCCTGTAGTTCCAGCTATTCAGGAGGCTGAGGCAGGAGGATCTCTAGAGCCCAGAAGTTGAAGGCTACAGTAAGCTCTAATAACACCACTGCACTCCAGCCTAGATAACAGAGCCAGACCCTACTTCTAAAAATAAATAATAATAATAATAATAATAAATGTATGGCTCTCTATCTAGAGTGCCCTTTCATCTGGCCAAGCTGAGGATATGCTATTTCTCAACCCCCAAGTACCTGACATTACTGGGATAAATAGAATAAGCCATTTTGAAGAAAGGAGGATGGCAGGGATTTCTTAATGGTAAGAGCAGAGAAAGGAGGTCGAAACTCTGTGGGAAGAACAACGCTGGCCCCATAATAGGAATGATTTTCTCTTCCAACCTGCCTTTTCCAGTTATTTGGCAGGCAACGTGCTTCCCAGTGCCCTCCACCCACACCTTTATATCCTGCAGTTCACCATTTAAGTTTACTAAGTGGCTTCGACTAGGACAGACTTCAAAAGCAATTTTCCCAAAGGTAGAGATTATTTGTCTGCTAAATAAATACTGCTGGTCCTCCAGCCACCGTTTGTTTCCCAAGAATCATTAAAAGCAATCCAAGGGTGTCATAAAGCACTCAATGTTCTAAACTACTCTCACATACCATGAGTTTGTTCCTCATGTATATTTGAAGCTACTTTAAAGTTATTCAAGACTTCTTTTTTTAAGTTTTTTAAAAATATGTTTTTAAAGTTTTTTAAAAACATGTTTAATTTTAAAATATATTCTTTTTTTGGAATATGTTTCTTCAAAGTGCCAAGGTGGGCTTTCACTGGTGCCTGGTGTCTGTAACTCTGGTTTGTTTTTTAGAAGTTTCTGCCTTTTTTGCTTCTACAGGGTCTTAGCTTGCAGTCATTCATTCAGAGGTACTGAGTAAGCACCCACTTGTGCCAGGCATTATGCAAGGTAAGGCACTAAACAGATACAGTCCCTGCTCTTGGGGACTGTATCAGTATCCTGGCCTACAGTGCCAGCCAGAGAGAGGCTCTGAGCCTATCCAAGATACTGACTCAAGGGGCAGCAACAGAATCACCACATTCCCTAAAATTGAAGAGCACTGGGCCAGAAGCCAGAGGAAGAGGATGGTGGAAAATTGTGGCCTTGTTGGGTCGCAGGAGCTGTGCCCCAGCACAACACTTTGGGGCCTGGGGCACCGGTTGAAAGGAAGCCTATGACCCTGAAATGCCACTGTCCTATTTTGGCAGCTCCTGTGAGCAGGCCTCCAGGGATTTCCACTGCTTTTAGAGAACTATTCACATGCCAGCAACATGACATGACTTCAGCACCTCTGACTTGGAAGGAATGAAAAGCATTAGGCTGAGAGTGGTGGCTCATGCCTATAATTCCGGCACTTTGGGAGGCCAAGGCAGGTGGATCGCTTGAGGCCAGGAGTTCAAGATGAGCCTGGGCAACATGGTGAAACACCATCTCTAGAAAAAATACAAAAATTAGCCAGATGTGATGTGTGAGCCTGCAGTCCCAGCTACTGGGGAGGCTGAGGCAAGAGGATCACTTGAGCTTGTGGGTCAGGGCTACTGTGAGCTGAGATAGCACCACTACACTCCAGCTTGGGCAACACAGTGAGACCCTATCTCAAAAAATACACACACACACTTAGTTCCACTGAGAGCTGGGGAGGCCAGGGGTGAAAAGCTGGCATGGTCTGGCTTACCCATCTCCTTTGCTGCTCCCTTCTCTTTCCCCCCCGTTTTTTTTTTTTTTTTTTTTTTTTTCCAATTTCTTACAAATTAGAGAGGGAGGCTGGGCATAGTGGCTTACACCTGTAATCCCAGCACTTTGGCAGGCCGAAGCGGGCAGATCACCTGAGGTCGGGAGTTCAAGACCAGCCTGACCAACATGGAGAAACCCTGTTTCTACTAAAAATACAAAATTAGCTGGGCGTGGTAGCACATGCCTGTAATCCCAACTACTTGGGAGGCTGAGGCAGGAGAATCGCTTGAACCCAGGAGGTGGAGGTTGCCGTGAGTGGAGATCACGCCATTGCACTCCAGCCTGGGCAACAAGAGCGAAACTCCATCTCAAAAAAAAAAAAGGGAAAAAAACAAACAAACAAATTAGGGACAGGGTCTTACTATGTTGCCCAGGCTGGTCTCAAAATCCTGGGCTCAAGCAATCCTCTTACCTTAGCCTCCCAAAGGTTGGAATTACAAGCATGTGCCACTGCATTTGGCCTTCTTTCCCCTTTCTCTAGCTCAGGGGTCCCTGTCCCCCAGGTGCCTATTAGGAACCAGGTTGCACAGCAGGAGATGAGTGGCGGGCAAGTGAGCGAAGCTTCATCTGTATTTATAGCTGCTCCTCATTGCTGGCATTACTGCCTGAGCGCCACCCACCTCCTTTCAGATCAGTGACGGCATTGGATTCTCATAGGAGCATGAACCCTATTGTGAACCACGCATGCAAGGGGTGTAGGTTGCACACTGCTTATGAGAATCTAATGTCTGATGATCTGTCACTGTCTCCCATCATCCCCAGATGGGACCAACTAGTTGCAGGAAAACAAGCTCAGGGCTCCCTCTGAGTGTACATTATGGTGAGTTGTATAATCATTTCATTATATATTACAACGTAATAATAATAGAAATAAACTGCACAATAAATGTGATGCAGGCTGGGCGTGGTGCCTCAAGCCTGTAATCCCAGCACTTTGGGAGGCGGAGGCGGGTAGATTACCTGAGGTCAGGAGTTCAAGACCAGCCTGGCCAACATGGTGAACTCCCATCTCTACTAAAAATACAAAAATTAACCAGGTGTGGTGGTGGGTGCCTGTAATCCCAGCTACTTGGAAGGCTGAGGCAGGAGAATCGCTTGAACCCAGGAGGCAGAGGCTGCAGTGAGCCAAGATCATGCCATTGCACTCCAGTCTGGGCAACAAGAGTGAAACTCCGTCTCAAAAAAATATAAATAAATAAATAAATAAATGTGATTCACTTCATTCCTCAATCATCCTGAAACCATCCACCCAACCCCTGGTCTGTGGAAAAATTGTCTTCCACAAAACTGGTTCCTGGTGCCAAAAAGGTTAGGGACAGCTGCTCTAGCTGACCTGTGCATCAGGTTGTCAGAGGGAGCACAGGCCTCAAGTCAGACACATAGGAATTTGACTCTCAGCTCTCCCATTTAGTGGCTAGAGGTGGGTGAGTTTCCAAATGTCTCCTAGCTCAGTTAAGGAAATAATGCTTCCATTTGGAGATTTTGAGCAGGTCAGGGGTAAGGTATATAAAGCATCTATTTCTAGTCTATGATAGATGTGATGGTGACTCTGACACCTCTGAATTATTTCTGCGTCTGCTGGCTCCTCACATGCACAAAAAGCACACGGAAAGGAGGAGATAAATTCCCCAGGCGCCTTCCTACCTAAAACACATCAGCTGATCACAAAGGAAGTTTGCCTCTCAGACTGGAGCATTATCCAGATAAGTTCTCAGGGCTCTGGTTGCCCAGAGTTGCACATTGCTAAGACCCTAAGCATACAACACTGGCAGATTCCCTAATTCTCCAGGTGGGCATTAATGAGGGAGAAGAAACAAGTTTCTTTTATTTTCTTTTTTTCCTTGAGACAGAGTCTCGCTCTGTCGCCCAGATTGGAGTGTGCAGTGGCACAATCTCAGCTCACTGCAACTTCTGCCTCCCGGGTTCCAGTGATTCTCAACCTCCCGAGTAGCTGAGATTACAGGCACACACCACTATGCCCTGCTAAGGTTTTTTTTTTTTTTCGCTTTGTTTTGAGATGGAGTCTTACTCTTGTTGCCCAGGCTGGAGTGCAGTGGCACTATCTCGGCTCATCGCAACCTCTGCCTCCTGAGTTCAACCAGTTCTCAAGCCTGAGCCTTCCAAGTACCTGGGATTACAGGTGCCTGCCACCACACCCAGCTAATTTTTTTTTTTTTTTTTTTTTTTTTTTTTTTTTTTGAGACGGGGTCTCACTCTGTCATCAGGCTGAAGTGCAGTGGTGCGATCTCGGCTCACTGCAACCTCCGCCTCCTGGGTTCAAGCGATTCTCCTGCTTCAGCTTCCCGAGTAGCTGGGACTACAGGTGTGTGCCACCATGCCCAGATACATTTTTTATTTTTTATTTTTTTATTTTTAGTAGAGACAGAGTTTCACCGTGTTAGCCAGGATAGTCTCAATCTCCTGACCTCATGATCTGCCCACCTCAGCCTCCCAAAGTGCTGCGATTACAGACATGAGCCACCACGCCTGGCCAGTTTTTGAATTTTTAGGAGAGATGGGGTTTCGCCATGTTGACCAGGCTGGTCTCAAACTCCTGGCCTCAAGTGATCCACCCACCTCGGCCTACCAAAGTGCTGGGATAACAGGTGTGAGCCACCGCACCCAGCTAAGAAACAAATTTCACAGGCTGTTCAGTAAACACATCATCAAGGAGACTCCTGTAACTCAGCCTCCCTTTCCAAACCGATGATCCATTCCTGAGAGCTTCCTCTTCCAACCAATCTAGTGTTCAGAATCCCAATCAGTGGGCCTGCTGGCATTAGCTTACAGTGAGGACAGGGCCCCCCCTCCAAGGAGGGACTGAGCAGGTATAGAGTCTGGTGATAACAGGTGGCAAAATTCAGAAGCTTCACCATTTTTCCTAGGGCCTGCCTCGTTACCTTCAATCCTGCCTAGCCAGGTAGAAACTTCACATTGCCCATGTTGGCAGTAAAACAAGAACTTGGTTAATTTGCAGTTGCACCTGCCAAGATAAATCATCTGTGTTCAATAGTGAACTTCCGGCTGGGTGTGGTGGCTCACGCTGTAATCCCAAAACTTTGGGAGGTGAGGCGGGAGGACTGCTTGAGCTCAGGAGTTAGAGACCAGGCTGAGAAACATAGTAAGGCCTCGTCTCCACAAATAAAAAATTTAAAAATTAGCCGGGTGTGGTGTTGCACGCTTGTAGTCCCAGCTACACGGCAGGCTGAGGTGGGAGGATCGTTTGAGCACAGGAGTTTGAGGCTGCTGTGAGCTATATTGCACCACTGCACTCCAGCCTGGGTGACAGAGCAAGACCCTGTCTCAAAAAAAAAAAATTGTTAACTTTCTTCCTCTGGTTCCCCTAAACCCCCCACCACAGAATTGCCTAGTTTCCTCCCTCTGTCATCCTTCTTTTCTGCTTAAAATCTAATTCAAGACCAGAATGAGAGAACTACTTAGAAAACAGACGAGTCATAACTTCCAAAGCAAAACACTACTGATTCATCAACTCAATTCTTTCAGCAACTATATATTGAGTACTTGCTATGTGCAAAACACTGTTCTAGGGGCCACTGCACTCCAGCCTAGGCAACAGCCAGACTCTGTCTCAAAAAAAAAAGCATTCTCTGTGGTTACTTTTCAAAGTATGTTTTACAAAGAAATAGACACCCCAAAGTATTCAGAGGCAGTCTTTCTTTTCCTAGCCCTGCAGATTTAGTGGGTTTTGAGGCAGATGGCAAAGCAACAGTATACAAAGACTAGTACAAAAAAACTAAGCAGCCAACAAGGTAAGTTAAAAGCCAAATTTCAACAATAGCATTTGCTTGCTTTAGCCCCACCCTTTATGGCCACTCCTTTATTTGTCACTTATGAACATGAGTGGGCCCCATTCTATGAAATTCTAAACCCAGGAGACACATTAGGGTACCTTTCTATTTCGGAGGGCTATCTGTCAATATTGCAGGAACTGATGACAGAGTTCCTTTAAACTGACCTCCTTTTAGTAAATTACATTTAATAATGCACGTTCAGGCCAGGCACAGCGGCTCATGCCTATAATCCCAGCACTTTGAGAGGGTGAGGTGGGAGGACTGCTTGAGCTCAGGAGTTCAAGACCAGCATGGGCAGCGAAGCAAGACCTTATCGCTACTGAAAATTTAAAAAATCAGCCGGGGCATGGTGGTGGCCATGTGCCTGTGGTCCTGACTACTGGGGAGGCTGAGGCGGGAGGATCACTTGAGCTTGGGAGTTCAAGGTTGCAGTAAGCTATGATCATGCCCCTGCACTCCAGCCTGGGTGACACAGTGAGACCCTGTCTCAAAAAAAAAAAAAAAAAAAAAAAAGAAAAAGGAAAAGCATGTCCAGTGTTCAACTTTCTCAGGGTATAGACATCATAATACCAAAGTACACCACTTCCAAGTGAGGTTATGATTTACATGTTGCTGGGTAATTGTTTTCAGCCTAGATGAACAATGATTCACTGAGCAGCCTGTTGTTCACGGATCTTTCAAAGCCCCTACTTCTCTTCCCCGCAGGCCTCTCCAACTGGGGCTATGCAGCACAGTTCACTGTGACTTGGCTATCTGAACTTTTGTCACATGATCAACCCTCACTACCCAACTCTCACTGGTAAGAACTACCCGCCAAAACCACAGGAACCTGGTTATTCTTATCACAGAATCAGTACACTCAGCAGGAACCCAGGACCGCAAGCTCCCCAGGCCCTGGGGCAAAGGGAGCGGCAATTCAGAAAGAACTTTTCCTTAAGCTGACTCTCCCAACACCTGTGCAGGCAGAGAAGCGAACCACAGAGGCAAAGCTCCCAAGAAGGCTCTAATTCACCTTGGCTTTGGGCGATCTTTGCACTTCTCTCCAGTCTACACGTGATCATGAGAGAAGCAATTTATTTAACCTTTTGGAGTCTTCAAATACTGAATTCAAGCAAGTCTCAGTGGTATCTACCTGCAGAACCAGCTAGTCAGGAGGCTGAGGTGGGAGGATCGCCTGAGCCCACGAGTTTGAGACTACAGTGAGCTGAGATCACACCACTGCACTCCAGCCTGGGAAACGGAGGGAGACCGTCTCTTAAAAATGAAACAACACACCAGACGCGGTGGCTCATACTTGTAATCCCAGCACTTTGGGAGGCCGAGGCAGGCGAATCACTTTAGGTCAGGAGTTCGAGACCAGCCTGGCCAACATGGTGAAACCTCATCTCTACCAAAAATACAAAAAATTAGCCAGTCATGGTGGCGTGCACCTGTAGTCCCAGCTACTCACGAGGCTGAGGCACATGAATTCCTTGAATCCAGGAGACGGAAGCTGCAGTGAGCCGAGATCACCCCACTGCACTCCAGTCTGGGCGACACAGCAACAAACACACACACACACCCACACCCAGGTCTGCTGGGACCTAGTGCAGGAGGCTGGTCCAAAACAATGGCCTCCCATAAACTTTAACAGTTGAACAATTAAATAAAGGAACATTGATAAAACAATGAAAATCCAACCAATTTCACTACCTGTAAATGATCCCTGCTAGACACACATTCTAATTTGAACCTTCCGTGTGAGTTCATTCACCACAACTTTAAAATTTCCCCAAGCTTTAGAAATTAATGGATTTTACTTAGGAAAGAACTCATAGGAGAACCAATCTTAAACTTCTGCCGTGCACAGTGATTCACACCTGTAATCCTAATAATTTCAGAGACCAAAGCAGGAGGATTGCTTGAGTCCAGGAGTTCAATACCAGCATGCGCAACGTAGTGAGACCCTATCTCTATAAATTAAAAGAAAAAGAAAAAGAAAAGAAAGACAAACTTCTATTGGGCATTGCCAAGGGTGAGATCTCAATCCTATGGCTTACTACAAAACTACTTTCACTGAGTCACTGGTTTGCTCAAACCCGCCCCTGCCCCCAGTTCACTGGGTGTCCAGAAACTCCACATTTTTCAAACCACAACCTACCTATCAGCTTCTCATCTCTTATTTCTATTAAAGAGACAGCCTTTACTCCAAATCTGATTATACAACATATCCCGTTTCCATGCCTAGGCCTGGGACCCACCTTTTGAGGTTCTGAATGTCAAAGAATACTACCCAACCCCCCACCTTTTTTTTTTTTTTTTTTCTTTTTTTGAGACAGAATCTCACTCTGTTGCCCACACTGGAGTGCAGAGGCATGATCTTGGCTCACGGCAACCTCTGCCTTCTGGGCTTAAGTGATTCTCGTGTCTCAGCCTCCCAAGTAGCGTGTGCCACCACACCCAGCTAATTTTTGTATTTTTAGTAGAGACGGGGTTTCACTGTGTTGGCCAGAATGGTCTCAAACTCCTAGCCTCAAGTGATTCGCCCACCTCGGCCTCCCAAAGTGCTGGGATCACAAGCGTGAGCCACTACGCCCGACCCCATCTTTAGAGGTCCCGAAAGATACCATCTCCTTCACGAAATCTTCCCATGGTGCCCACACATAAGTTACCACTTCAACTATTCTCTGGACTACCATAATTTCTTATTACTTACAGCAATTAACACAAACCACTCCCCTTCAGGGTTGACTGTCTGTATTTTGTCTTCCCTACTGCAAACCAAAGTGTGATTGAGGCAGGTCTCAATCTATAGAGATTTATTTAGCCAAGGTTGAAGATGCACGTGGGAAAAAATACAGATCACAAGAGTACCTATAACCTATGCTTTTTCCAAAGGAGGTTTTGGGAATGTTAGCATTTAAAGGGGAATGAACAAGGAGGAGGAAAAAGAAACGAGAGGAGGATAGTCAGTAACACAAATTATTGCTTTTTTTTTTTTTTTTTTTTTTTTTTGAGACTAAGTGTCACTCTATTGCCCAGGCTGGGGTGCAGTGGCATGATCTCGGCTCACTGCAACCTCCGCCTCCCAGGTTCAAGCAATCCTCCTGCCTTAGGCTTCCAAGTAGCCGGGATTACAGGTGCCCGCACCATGCCCAGCTAATTTTTGTATTTTTAGTAGAGACAGAGTTTCACCATGTTGGCCAGGCTGGTCTCGAACTCCTGACCTCAGGTGATCTGCCCACCTGGGCCTCCCGAAGTGCTGGGATTATGGGATTGAGCCATCACGCCCAACCTAGATGGCTACATTCTTGTGAGGTTCTTATGAGGCTCAGCAAATCTACATTTTACATAAGATAAAGTAAAAACAGGGAGTAGAGGAAATGAGGCTATGACATGGGATTGTGAAAGTACAGCTGTCTGTTTGGGAACAAAAGGAAAAGCAGTTTTTGCGTGATTCAGTTCCCAAACCGAACTTTCCCTATGGCATAGTTTGAAGTTCCAAGATTTTTTTCTTTCACAACCACAAAATTCCTTAAGGGAAGGGACATGTCTCACAAACGATTGTATCTACCGTTTTCTCCCTACCCGTCCCCAATCCAAGCACTTAAAATACAAAAAATGGGACAGGAGTGGTGGCTGATGCCTGTAATCCCAGCATTTGGGGAGGCCAAGGCAGGCCAACTGCTTAAGCCCAGGAATAAGAGACCAGCTTAGGTAACATGGCAAAACCCTGTTTCTAAAAAGATAAAAATAATGAAAATAGGCCAAGTGTAGTGGCTCACACCTGTAATCCCAGCACTTTGGGAGGCCAAGGTGAGTGGATCACGAGGTCAGGAGTTCAAGACCAGCCTGGCCAACATGGTGAAACCCATCTCTACTAAAAATACAAAAATTAGCTGGGTGTGGTGGTGGGCACTTGTAATAGCTACTTGAGAGGCTGAGGCAGGAGAACTGCTTGAACCCGGGAGGCGGAGTTTGCAGTGAGCCGAAATTACACCACTGCACTCCAGCCTGGGTGACAGAGCAAGACTCCATCCAAATAAATAAATAAATAAATAAATAAAATTTAAAAAATAAAAAATTAGCCGGATGTGGTGGCTCATACTTGTAATCCAAGCACTTTGGGAGGCCAACGTGGGTGGATTAGCCAAGGTCAGGAGTTTGAGACCAGCCTGGCCAACATGGCGAAACCCCATCTCTACCAAAAGTACAAAAACTAGCTGGGCATGGTGGCATGCACCTACATTCCCAGCTACTCGAGAGGCTGAGACAGGAAAATTGCTTGAACCCAGGAGGTGGAGGTTGCAGCGAGCCCAGATTGCACCATTGTACTCCAGCCTGGGTGACAGAATGAGACTCCCTCTCAAAAAAAAAAAAAAAAATTGTAACAGGAAGGTAAAGTGGGTGAACCTCTGAAGCATATTATAACATAAGCAGAGAAAGAGGAAGAGAAAAATGTGGCAAGCACAACCGAAGTGAGCAGTGATCAAGTACTCTCACGAGGTGTGGGAGGGGGCACTTAGTGGGACCCCACAATCTGCCTTCTGGAGAGACAGACTTCTAACCTTCAGTCTGGACTATGGTGTCAAAGTGCAAGTTGATAATTAACAGGGATTTTCCCTTCCTCTTCATCTCCATGTTCATTTTTTAAAAAGGGCACTTAACAATGAAGTCAGCCTTTTCATAATTGTCAATTTCTAGTTTCATTCATTGCACAAGTGCTTATTGAGCAAGGGATTTTAAGCTGATAAGAGACACACAAACATAGAAGCCCATCCCTGTCCTTAAGAAGTTCCCAATTTGACATAATTTAAATATTAATCTCCAAAGGAATTTAGAGAACCTATCCCGAATCACAGGTTCCTCTTGGATACAGCATTTTAATCGTCAACACCCAAATCTTGTGATAGAAAAGGGTGGGCACACCAATAACTTGGAAACAACATTTATTTTTAGGATGAGTGCAGTGGCTCAGGCTTGTAATCCTAGCACTTCGGGAGGCTGAGGCGGGAAGATTGAGTCCAAGAGTTTGAAATCAGCAGGGGCAACATAGCGAGACCCCCATCTCTACAGAAAATAATAATAATTAACTGGGCGTGGTGGTTCGCCCCTTGTAGTTCCAGCTACTCAGGGGCCCGAGGCGGGAGGATCTCTAGAGTTGGGGAGATCGAGGCTGCAGTGAGCTATGATGGCCACTGCACTCTAGCCTAGGTGACAGGGCAAGACCCTGTCTCAAAAAACAAACACACACAAACAAAAACCCTTATTTTCAAAAATTATGAATTTTGTAAATCTCAGGATTTACATCCCTCTGTTTTTAGTTTTGCAATCCACATGAAACCAAGACAAAACAAAAGCTCTGAGAACTCACCTAATCAAGGTCGCCTTGGCTGCAATTCAGATCACCTGAAAATCCCAAAGCCCAGGCTACACCTCAGACCAATTAAGTCGGGAATCCAGGTACCCTCAGGTGATTCGAATGTGCAGCCACGGTTGACAACAACCGCTATAAATCATGCTGCCCTTGAAACGGGAGAACCAGGATCTATATTCTTCAAGAGTACCCTCCATCACCAACGACAGCGTCACCCTCGTCCCTACACACAGACCACCAGCAATGTTCCCAGATGCAGTTTTGTGTTTGACGCGGTCAAGCATAGAATCCAATTCTCTCCCACTTGGACAAGTGAGGATGGAGGAAGGTTAATCTAACCCGCCCTGGCCATGGTCAATATCGCATCCCCGCGGAAGCAGACGCTGGCTCGGCTTTGGGGGCCGCAGAGAAGCGCCTGGACGCTTCTCTTCTCCACCTGCTGGGGTCCCGGCTTCGGAATGCGGAGTTGCGGGGATGGAAAAGAGGAAAGCGCAGCTCCGGGAGACGGGATCACCATAGGAACGAGCACAGGCTGTCTCCCGAAAGGCCGAGACAAAGCGGCACCCCCCGACCGAACAAACGGCGGTACTCACGCAAGTGCCACCCAGCTTGTGGCTCTCCACCACTGCGGCCCTGGCGCCCAACTCAGCAGCCCTGCGCGCGCTGGCCAGCCCCCCCGAGCCGCCCCCGATCACCAGGTAGTCATAGGAGGCCACGGCGCCAGCGGCGGGCGGCGGGCCCTGCGGCTGCGGCTCCTGCCTGCAGGCCATGGCACCGGAGAGGGCGCGCGTGACGGCCGCGGGCTCAGGCAGAGGCAGCTGGAAGCCTGGGGAGGCGCGCGCCGTCCGCCGCCAGCTCGGCCCCGCGCCGGCGCTCAGGGCTCGGGTGAGCAGGGCCATGCACGCGGAAGTGGCGCGCCGAGGGGGGCGGGCGGCTCGGGGGCGGTCCCCGGGGAAGAGGGGCGCGGGCCTCCGGCAAGCGCAGCCTCACGGTGACTAAGCACGCGCCCGCCGCTAGGCGAGACCCGGGAGGGTACCCAGAGTCGGGGCCGCCTCCCTGTTCCCCGCCCCGGTGGCGGAGCCTGAGGGGTTTCTCTGCCTCCGTCCTCACCCCGGCACCTGGATCCCGAGTGGCGCCTGCGGCGTGTAGCTTTCTGAAGTCCGGTGGAGCTAGGCGGCGGACGGTGAACGTCCTCTCGTCCTCTCGTTTCAGCTGTCTTTTCCCGAGCTGGCCCCCTGGGGAGTTGCCAGTGGCACCGGCTTCTCCAGGAAGAAAAAGTTGCTTCTATTCGGGGGGGTTGTTTCTCCAGGTTTGTTCCAGAGACCACTTTTGATTGTTGTTTTTTCTTTGAGACTGGGTCTTACTCTCCCCCAGGCTGGGGAGCTGTGATGTGATCTCTCCTCATTGCAGCCTCCACCTCCCGTGTTCAAGCAGCGATCCTCCCGCCTCAGCCTTCCCAGTAACTGGGACTACAGGTGTCCGCCACAGCGCCCGGTTAATTTTTTGTTGTTGTTTTTTGTAGAGATAGGGGCTCGCTATGTTACCAGGACTTGTATGGAACTCTTGGCCTCAAGCGATTCTCTCACCTTGGTCTCCCAAAATGCTAGGATTACAGGTGCCAGACACCGTGCCCGGTCTTATTTTCCTTTTAAAGTCAGGGGTCTCGAACTCCTGTCCTAGGCTCAAGAGATCCTCTGGCCTCAGCCTCCTGAGTAGCTGGGATTACAGGCATGCATGTGCCCAGCTGGGAACTACATTTTGACCAACACTGTTTCTTGCCTTCAGGTGACTTTTAAATTTGAGAAACATTGGAATAGTGGATTAATTCGGAGTAGCGGTTTTTGTGATTCACAGATGAAGCACAGAGAAAAGGATAGAGATGGAGACACAAAAACATTGACCTCCCAAGCTGTAGAGACTGATGTCTCCTTTGGGAGTATCTACAACTACCAACTGCACAACACAGTAGTAAGTGCAGCTTCCAATTTGTCTTGTGGTAGGCCACAATCCTGTGCCCACAAGGACCGTGCACAGGTCATCCGAGCACACAGCTGAGCCCAGTAGGCAAAGGAAGGAAGGTCCAGGTCACAGGGCAGCGAGGCCCAGCACAATGAGGGAGAATGGGAACATACCACACCCCAATTAGAATGGGATCCAATTCTTTTACAAAAATTTTTTTCTGATTACAAAATGTAAGGGAAGAAGGGAAAATTCTTCCTTCCTACAGACTGACATGTAATACA
Source organism: Rhinopithecus roxellana (assembly GCF_007565055.1). Classification (NCBI taxonomy): domain Eukaryota; kingdom Metazoa; phylum Chordata; class Mammalia; order Primates; family Cercopithecidae; genus Rhinopithecus; species Rhinopithecus roxellana. The sequence goes on from NC_044557.1 coordinate 24,773,060, forward strand.
TGGAGACGGAACACAGAAAAAACACCATTTTGGACTGGGTGCAGTAACTCACACCTGTAATCCCAGCACTTTGGGAGGCTGAGGCAGGAGGATCCCTTAAGCCCACGAGTTCGAGACCAACCTGGGCAACATACGGGAGTTCCTCATCCCCACAAAAAAATTAAAAATTAGCTGGGTGTGGTGACATACACTTGTAGTCCTGACTACTCTGGAGGGTGAGGTGAAAGGATCACTTGAGCCCAGGAATTCAAGGTTACAGTGAGCTATGATTGCACCACTGCACTCCAGGTTGGGTGACAGAATGAGACACTGTCTCTTTAAAAAAATTTTTTTTCTTTCAAACACTAGAGGATGTCAGGCACAGTGGCTCATGCCTGTAATCCCAGCACTTTGGGAAGGGAAGCCACAGGAGGAGGATCGCTAGAGCCCAGGAGTTCGAGACCAGCGTAGGCAACATAGTAAGACCTGGTGTCTACAAAAAATTTAAAAATTAGTCAGGTGTGGTGGTGCACACCTGTAGTCCCAGCTACTCAGGAGGCTGAGGTAGCAGATCACTTGAACCCGGGAGGTTGAGGCTGCAGTGAAATGTGATCACACCACTGTATTCCAGCCTGGGCAACAGAGACGCTGTCTCAAAACCCCACTGGACAAACGTAGGTGATTTCTATGAAGACACCATGAAATATTTCTCAAAATAATAAGCCCATAATTAATATGTATGGAGCTAAGCACTGTGCTAAGAGCTTTATATGTTATCCTCCCTCAACCGAATAAATACTGTTATTGTCTCCATTTTATAGATGTGGACACTGAGGTCCAAAGAGGTTAAATAACTTGCACAAGAATAAACAGTTGGTGACTTGTGGATGTTTTTCTAGCATAGTCAAATAAAAATTCTGTAACGATAAAAACATTAAAAAATTAAACAACTGGTGAATGGCAGAGCAGGAATTCAAATCCTGAAGGCCTAACTCAGAAGCCTATTAACCATTATTAGAAAGAAACCATCACTGAGTATGTCTTAAGGTGAAAATAAAAGACCAGCTTGGACAACAGAGGAAAACCCGGTCTCTGCTAAAAATACAAAAATTAGCCAGAGTGGTACCTGTAGTCCCATCCACTCAGGAGGCTGAGACATGAGACTTGAACCCAAGAGGCCATGGTTGCAGTGAGCTGAGATGGCACCACTGCACTCCAGCCTGGGCAACAGAGTGAGACTCTGTCTCAAAAAAAAAAAAAAGAGAAAAGGAAAAACAACGCCGAGCTCGGTGGCTCACACCTGTAATCCCAGCACTTTGGGAGGCCAAGGTGGGTGGATGACTTGAAGTCAGGAGTTCAAAACCAGCCCGCCAAAATAGTGAAACCCCGTCTCTACTAAAAATTCAAAAATTAACAAGGTATGGTGGCGTGTGCCTGTAATCCCAGCTACTCGGGAGGCTGAGGCAGGAGAATGGATTGATCCCGGGAGGCAGAGGTTGCAGTGAGCTGAGATGACGCCACTGCACCCCAGCCTAGGGGACAGAGTGAGACTCCGTTTCAAAACAAAAAAATCCTTTCCCACTAATAGTGACTAATTCATATTACAACTCTGTGTTGAGGTTGTAGGTCAAGAGATATTGTGTCACCAGAAAGGTGGTGATGGTACTTCTATAAACAATTTGAGAAATCTATGCAGGAAATAGTGGTACAGAAATAACTTTGCAAATACAGGTTGTTCAATAAAATTTTTCATGTTCCATGTATGAAGATAATTGCAGTCACTTAGAAGGATAAAAATAACATGAGGAAAGGAATAATTGAATATTACTCAGTTACCCAATATCAGCGTTTAATATTGAAATGAAAGATAAACACTGAAGAGGCAGAGAACAATAACTAAATATGGAATTAACAAAAAGCAAGTTATGCCGGGCGCGGTGGCTCACGCCTGTAATCCCAGCACTTTGGGAGGCCGAGGCGGGTGGATCACAAGGTCAGGAGATCGAGACCATCCTGGCTAAGACGGTGAAACCCCGTCTCTGCTAAAAATACAAAAAATTAGCCGGGCGCGTTGGCAGGCGCCTGTAGTCCCAGCTACTCGGGAGGCTGAGACAGGAGAATGGCGTGAACCCGGGAGGCGGAGCTTGCAGTGAGCCGAGATCACGCCACTGCACTCCAGCCTGGGTGATGAGCAAGACTCCATCTCAAAAAAAAAAAAAAAAAAAGTTATACAGTAAAGGGAAAGAAATTTTCAGAGGGACATAGCAAGTCTGCCTTGTTGAGAAAACTGGATACAACCTCAGAAGATAACATCTAAAGGGAAATGACACGTGCACTAAAGATCTCTTTCACGCTTTTGATCTGATGGTTTCAGTAACATCTTGAAAGATCATGGGGGAGATCATAAAAAGTTTTGGAAATAACACTACTATTCCTATTCTGAATATAAATATGTGGTATTTTTTCTGTAACTGTTTATTTTTATTTTATTTTATTTTTTTGAGACTGTTCGCTCTTGTCTTCCAGGCTGGAGTGCAATGGCACAATCTCAGCTCACTTCAACCTCGCCTCCTGGGCTCAAGCAATTCTCCCACGTCAGCCTCCTGAGTAGCTGGGATATCAGGCACCCGCCACCACACCCAGATAATTTTTGTATTTTTAGTAGAGACAGGGTTTTACCGTGTTGGCCAGGCTAGTCTCGAACTCCTGACCTCAGGTGATCCACTCGCCTTGGCCTCTCAAAGTGTTGGAATTACAGGCATGAACCACTGTGCCCGGCCCTCTCTTTATTTTTAAATTGTATTTTGCGATATTTAAGATAAACAAAGTACCTGTATAAAGAATAATACAATGGCACATCCACACCTCTTAGCTTAAGAAATGTAGTACTACCACACTGTCTAGTTCTACATAGTTATCCCAGTTGCATCCTTCTCCCTGTCTCCCTCCCCCAAGAGGTAATCAATGTCTTAAATGTGGTGTTTTATCATTTCCTTCATTTATCTGTTCTTGGGAATAAATGTCCATCAAAAAATAGATATTCATATAAGGGATTAATGTTCTTTTTGTTTAATTTTCATATACTTAGAAAAATAAGAAAAAATCATAATTTCACCAGTCTGACATAACCATTTTTCCTTGTTGACATATTTAAAGTTGTATCTGTGGATTCCATCAACTCTGTCATTTCTGGGTCTTTTTCTATTGATTGATTTTTTTTCTCCTGCTTGTGTTACCTTCTGCTTTTTGGCATGATGGTGCAGTTCCAGTCCAAAGGCAGTCTGTTGGGAAATCACTCTTATTCAGGGCGGCTGGTCTTTTCTATTTAGGCATTTAGCTGACTGGATGAGGCCCACACACATAATGGAGGGCAATCTGCTTACTCAGAGTTCAGTGATTTAAATGTTAATTTCATCCAAAAACACCCTCCCAGCTGACATATAAAACTAGTCATCACACACTAGTGTACAGACTCCATGGTGTGCAAGAATCTTGTCTGTCTCATTTGTGGCTATATCTCCAGCATCTGTAACAGCACCTGGGGCATGGTAGGTGTATCATATTTATTGTTCATTGGATGAATCAAGTCTATGTGAGCCCAGAAGGTCAAGGCTGCAGTGAGCCATGATCTCACCACTGCACTCCAGCCTGAGCAACAGAGCAAGACCCTGTCTCAAATGAACAAAAAAGTTAGGTATGGTAGTGTACACCTGTGGTCCCAGTTACTCAGGTGGCCGAGGTGGGAGGATCATGTGGGTCTGGGAGGTGGAGGCTGCAGTGAGCCGTGATTGTACAACTGCACTGCAGCTTGGGTAAGCTATTAGACCCTGTTAAAACAACAACCAAAACACACACACACACACACACACACACACACACACACACACACAGAGCCATCTTATTTTTTTAGGGGGGAAAAAGAGACTACTAAAAGAATAATTTCATAAACCTAAATGTAAAAGTTAAAATACAAAGCTTTTAGAAGAAAACATAGGAAGCCCGGGACGGTGGCTCACACCTGTAATCTCAGCACTTTGGGATGCCAAGGAGGGCAGATTGCTTAAGCTTAGGAGTTCAAGACCAGCCTGAGCAACATGGTGAAACCCTGTCTATTTTTTAAAAAAAGAAAAAAAATAGGAGAATCTCTCAACTTCAAGATAAGCAAAAGTTTCTTAGGCCACAGAAAGCAATAATCATAAAAGAAAACTTAGATAAATTGTCATCAAAATTAAAAACTTCTACTCGTCAAAAAGTCAATAAGAGCTAGGTGCGATGACACATTCCTGTAGTGCCACCTACTCAGGAGGCCGGGGCAGGATTGATTGAGCCCAGGAGTTTGAGACCAGCCTGGGCAACAGAGCAACCAAGACTCTGTTTAAAAAAAAAAAAAAAAAAAAAGAGAAAAAGAAAAAGCCAGGCATGGTGGCTCACACCTGTAATCCTAGCACTTTGGGAGGCTCAGGTGGGTGGATCACCTGAGGTCAGGAGTTTGAGACCAGCTTGACCAACATGGTGAAACCCCGTATCTACTAAAAATACAAAAAATTAGCCAGGCGTGGTGGTGGGCACCTGTAATCCCAGCTACTTGGGAGGCTGAGGCAGGAGAATCAGTTGAACCCAGGAGGCAGGGGTTATAGTGAGCTGAGATTGTGCCATTGCACTCCAGCCTGGGCAACAAGAGTGAAACTCTGTCTCAAAAAAGGCTTTTTGTTGTTGTTGCTGCTGTATGATTCATTTATATAATATTCTTGAAATGACAAAATTGAAGAGATGGATTTTATCTGTCAATTACACCTCAATTAAGACGGAGGGGAAAAAAGGAAATGGAGACCAGATGAGTGGTTTCATGGGGGTTGATGGTGGTGAGGGTAGAAAGTGAGGTGGCTGTGGAAGAATGAATGAAGCCACTGGATTGTGTCAATATATATTTATATTTCCTATTTATGATATTAGACTGTCCTTACGCACAATTTTAACATCGGGGGAAATGGTTGCACTAGGCATGCATACATTGGAACTCAAGGAATGGTATGCTCATGACGTGTCCATTTCATTGTAGTTAATGATATGCATGATGAAGTATGTAGATCATATGAAGTATGTGAAGGAAACCAGAAGGTGCCACCCCAAAATATGCCTCTTTGACATAAAAATTATTTTTTGGCCAAAGGCAATTAAGGGGCAGAAAACAGGCTGGGTGCGGTGGCTCACTCCTGTAATCCCAGCACTTTGGGAGGCCAAGGCGGGCAGATCATGAGGTCAAGAGATCGAGACCATCCTGGCCAACATGGTGAAACCCTGTTTCTACTAAAAATACAAAAATTAGCTGGGCGTGGTGGCACGTGCCTGTAGTCCCAGCTACTCAGGAGGCTGAGGCAGGAGAATCTCTTGAACCTGAGAGGCAGAGGCTGCAGTGAGCCAAGATGGTGCCACCACACTCCAGTCTGGCCACAGAGCGCGACTCCGTCTCAAAAAAAAAAAGAAATAAAAATAAAAGTAAATAAATAAAGCAGCAGAAAACAGAGAAAAAGCTCTCCCTATCCTCTCACTTTTCTGCCTAAAGACAGGACATGCATTCTCCTTTACTGGAGGCAGCTCAAGACTGTTACCAGCCCAAAGTGGCACCAGAAGAATCTACAAACAAAACTTATCCCATTAGTTTCCTTGCATATACAGTGCTTACCTTCCCACAGCTTCCCACCTTCTGAAGCCTAAAACCACCTTCCTTTGCCCTGTCATTTCCCCCCAAATTCACTGCTCTTTGTTAAACTCTCATAAGACAGAATTCTAAGCCATTGCTTTCAGTTACTTTTCATTGAGATTTCTCCTGTCTAATGCACACAATATGCGTTAATAAACTTGTTTTCTGGCTGGGCGCGGTGGCTCAAGCCTGTAATCTCAGCACTTTGGGAGGCCGAGACGGGCGGATCACAAGGTCAGGAGATCGAGACCATCCTGGCTAACATGGTGAAACCCCGTCTCTACTAAAAATACAAAAAAACTAGCCGGGCGAGGTGGCAGGCGCCTGTAGTCCCAGCTACTCGGGAGGCTGAGGCAGGAGAATGGCGTGAATCCGGGAGGCGGAGCTTGCAGTGAGCTGAGATCCGGCCACTGCACTCCAGCCCGGGTGACAGAGCGAGACTCCGTCTCAAAAAAAAAATAAAAAATAAAAAATAAAATAAAATAAAATAAACTTGTTTTCTTCTTGTTAATCCATCTCTTATTATATGAGTCCCAACTAAGACCTAAGATGGGAAGAGGTGATCTTTAGCTTCTTCTGCGTATATACTTGTGACATAGTTAACGATATACATGTTGAAGTATTTCAGGGAAAGTCTGCTAATGTTTGCAACTTTGAAATGCATCAAAAACTAAGACTGATGAAAGGATGGAAGGATTGATAGGTATGTTATCAAATAAGGAGAATAAAATGTGAGTAAAAATATTTTCAACTGTTGGTCTGAAAATTTTTATAAAATATTGAAAAAAAAATTGACTTTTTAAATGCAAAAATTCTGTAATAGTTGGGTGTGGTGGTGCACACTTGTACTCCTAGCTACTCTGGAGGCTGAGGTGGGAGGATTGCTTGAGCCCAGGAGTTTGAGGCCAGCCTGGGGAACATGGTAAGACCCTCATCTCTCTAAAAAAAATAAAATATTGTGATCTGAGAGACTAAAATAGACAATTATTTACCCCTTTATCAACTAAGATGGACCCTAAGGTTAAGGAAACAAAAAGTCAGCTACTTGTTGAGGGTTTAGGGCAGAGCTGGCAGGGCAATTTTCTAAATTCCTACAAGAAAAAAACACGTATGCTCAGGTGCCGTGGCTCATGCCTGTAATCCCAACACTTTGGGAGGCCAAGGCTAGAGGATCACTTGAGACCAGGAGTTAAAGATCAGCTTGGACAATATGGAGTAAGACTCCATCTCTTGGAAAATAAAAGAACAAAAAATTAGCCAGTCATGGTGGCATGTGTTTGTAGTCCCAGCTACTCGGGAGGATGAGGCGGGATGATCGCTTGAGTCCAGGGGTTCCAGGCTGCAGTGAGCTATGCTTGTGCCACTGAACTCCAGCCTGTGTGACAGAGTGAGACCCTGTCTCATAAACAAAAATCACTCGTGATGTCCCCTCTGAGACACTAAGATTATGTCAAAGCAATATTCTTTTTTCTTTTTTGAGACTGAGTCTTACTCTATTGCCAGGCTGGAGTACAGTGGCATGATCTCACTGCAACCTCCACCTCCTGAGTTCAGGCGATTCTGGTACCTCAGCCTCCCGAGCAGCTGTTACTACAGGCGTGAGGCACCATGTCCAGCTAATTTTTGTATTTTTCGTAGAGACGGGGTTTCACCATGTTGGCCAGGATGGTCACAAACTTGACTTCAGGTGACCCACCCAGCTCAGCTTCCCAAAGTGCAGGGATTACAGGTGTGAGCCACCACACCCGGCTGCCATGTTCTTTTCTAATGCAGTAAGAAACTCAGATTTACTTAGTGACAGGTGGTCTTTGATGGGGAAAGCTGGCAGTTGCAGTGAAGAGAGTTCACAAACAACTAAGTTTGGGAAATGCTGACTTCCCACATGTTAAGACAAAGTAAATTTGGAATGGTTAGGAACTTCCTTTTGCAGCCCAGAGATTCAGTGGCGCCATCAACATATTAAATTAGGTAATATGGAAGTCCAGGGAGGAAGAAAAAAATAAAGGAGGTGGGTGGTTAAGAACTGTAGAACTTCCTTTCCTGTCTTCCTCCTTATGCATGATGAACACAAGATACAGACAACTATGGGAACATCTGAACTAGTCAATATAATTAATTATTTTATGGTATGTCATGCTGTAATTTATATTACCTCACCCTTACTGATCTTGAGACTGTGCCCTAATATTTTGCACCTTTACTTGGAGGATAAAGTTCTTAGCCTATATACAATGGAAAGCTTCTGCGGCCCTAGCAACAATCTACCTCTAAAAGCCTTCATTCAGCTTTATTTTTAGAGACAGGGTCTTGCTATATTGCCCAGGCTGGAGTGCACTGGCATGATCTTGGCTCACTGCAGACTTGACCTCCTGGGCTCAAGGGATTCTCCCACCTCAGCCTCTTGAGTAGCTGGGACCACAGGCTACGCCACCACACGCAGCTATTTTTTTTTTTTTTTTGAGAGACAGGTTTAGCTATGTTGCCCAGAGGGGTATCGAACGCCTGAGCTCAAGCAATCTGCCTCCCTCAGCCTCCCAAAGTGCTGGGAATATAGGAGTGAGCCACCGAGTCCGGCCTCAAGCTCTAAACTGCAGCAATAATCACTGGTAGTTCCTTTGCACTCAGTTTCCTAACCTTGAAATCCCACCATTCCTGGGCACCCTTGCCAAGATTCCTAACCTTTCAACACAATATAGGCGGGACTTCCTTTTGGAAAGCCTTTTGCAAGCCTTCCGGGGGTATGGTTCTGCAACACTCTGTGTATATCTCTATCACAGCACTCAGGCACTGCATTGTATTTATTTGCATACAGGGCTATCTTTCCCAGTTTTTTTTTTTTTTTTTTTCTTCTCCATAGAACCAAAGTCGAGTAAGTTGAGTTTCTTGAGGACAAATTCAGTAACTTGTATATATTTGAATCTCCAAGAGTTGTAGAGTACCAAACTGTGGAGCTCAATGTCAAGATCAGCTAAACTGGAGTGAGGTGGGAGGACAGATGGATGGGTCAGGAAAAAGAATTTTTCTTTTTTTCTCCCAATGTGCTAGATTACAAGTGTGAGCCACCGCGCCCGGCAAGGAAATAAAATTTTTTTCTTTTTTTGAGACAGAGTCTCATTCTGTCGCCCAGGCTGGAGTACAGTGGCGCAAACTCGGCTCAAAGCAAACTCCGCATGCGGGTTCAAGCAATTCTCCTGCCTCAGCCTCCCGAATAGCTGGAATTACAGGTGACTGCCACCACGCCCGGCTACTTTTTGTATTTTTAGTAGACGGGGGTTTCACCATATTGGCCAGGCTGGTCTCGAACTCCTGACCTTGTGATCCGCCCGCCTCGGCCTCCCAAAGTGCTGAGATTACAGACGTGAGCCAGGCCAGGAAAGATAATTTCTAAGTATGAAATGTAGGTTGGGAGAAGTGCACAGTGGTGAGTTACAGATGGCAATGAGGTCACACAACTATGAAGTCAAGGTTAACAATAACGCATACGGGAAAAACTGACAAGTGGCGCAACAAGGGGTAGCGGGTCTCCAGGACGTGGCATTAGGACGTGCTTGTTGAGGGGCAGGTATTTGGAATCAGGCCCCACTGTCGAGTTGTCTTTCTGCAGGAACCAGAGAGTGCGGTCGGGACACAGGAAGCAGGGACCGTTAGGGAGATAAGGAAGGTGCTATTCCCACATCCATCCTCTACGGCCACAAGGTCAGGGGGGCCAGGCTGCCTCCTCACAGCATCAGCTTTTTCTTCGGCTTCATTTCCCTCTGGAAAGCGCTTTCTCACCGACGCTGCAGAGACCTTAGGGGCAGCCCCTGCCCTGCTATCCTCCAAGGGGCCACCACTCTAGAGCCTACGCTCCTCTGGACATCATGTGACTTGGGGGACTACTTGCCTTTCTTCTGAAACACGGCTACAGACTAGGAGTTAAAAACACTGGGCTTAGCGCGCCCTCAATAACGACGCAGCCGTGGGACGCTACCCTCTCCCAGCCTGTCCGCTGCAGGAAGAGTTCCACTTCCTCCCCCAGAAAACGCGGCCGGAAGGGGCGGGCTTTCCGCTTGGACCTGGCGCTTCCGCCACCATGGCTGCACGTGGGGTTGTTGTTATTTTTTTCCTCTCTGCTGTCCCCCTTGTGTGTCTGGAGCTCCGGCGTGGGATCCCGGATATAGGTAAGTGTTGACTTTTTCCCTTCGACAGTTGCAGCTGGGTAATTTTCACAGGAATGTTGCATAGAATGACCGCTTCTTCGACTGCGTCGCTTCGGAGCGGCTTTGACTACAACTCCCAGACTGCATCGTGCCTGCCTCCCACTTCCGGAGCCGACTTCACTTCGGGGAACTTTTTCCCTCCAGGTGTGGTGGTTTTGCGTGTAAGAGAGCAGCGACAAAGAGCACAGGGGTAAGCATAGACAGTGCTTCTGTATCCTGGTGAGCATTCAAAAGGAAATCAACAGGTTGATAAGATGAAGGCCTTCTGAGAATTTAGGCTGAGAGGTTTTCTGTTTTGTTTTGTTTTGTTTTTAAATTAGAGACAGGGTCTCACTATGTTGCCCAGACTGGTCTCGAACTCCTGGGTTCAAGAGATCCTCCTGCCTCGGCCTCTCAAAGTGCTGGGATTACAGGCCTGCGCCACTGCGCCTGGCCCTGAGATTTAAATAAGGGGCCACACCCGTGAAAAGCCAGTGGAGGCAGGGAAGGGGTTGGGGAGGGGAGGAGTATTCTAGGCAAAAGATTGTGACGTGTTGGAGGAAAAGGTGAAGGCCATTGTGACTGAATCAAGGAGAGCTGGGAGGAGGAGGAGGAATTGGCTCAGGATAATGACTTTTATTGAACACCTATTATAAGCCAAATACCAGGTGCTGGTTATTATCTCATTTAATCTGCACTGCAGTCAGAGGCGGGTAGGCACTATTATAATTCCCATTTTACAGCTGAGGGAACTGAAATTTAGGGAGATTAAGTGACTTCCCTAAGGCTTTAAAAAGGTCACTCGATTCTGTATGGAGAATACTTTGGACGGAAGCTATGGTGGAAGCAGTGAGGCACGTCAGGCTTTGGAATTTGACAAGTGGTGATGATGGCCTGGACTAGGAAAATAAAAGAGGAGATGAAGTGTAGACAGATTTGGGATATTGACGAAGTAGGATCAACCAACAGGCTTTGTTTATGGGTTGATGTTTGGGGCAAGGGAAAGGAAGGATTCGAGGACGACTGCCGCCTGGGGGATTGAACAAACCTAGGTATTTGGTAGTGCTACTGGTAAAGGGAAAATGGAAAGAAAAACAGTGGAGATGCTGAGAGTCATGAGTTGATTTTTGGACATTTCAGTGATCAGTTTACATGTCTGTCTCCCTTTTTAAGGTCAATTCTAAAGTTAGAGACCATAATGAAACTTGGCTTTGTGTACTCCCTCTCTTTCTCCACCTTTTCTCCCTGCTCATAAGGAGTTAGATGCCTAGAAATGTTGCCTGCAATAAGAAATGAAAATAAAATGCTTTAAAAAAAGATGTACAAAGACTCCTGATGCTTCCCACTCACTCAAGCTGTGTTGGAATGTAACAAGACTTTTATCCAAAGGATCACAAATGTTGAATTCACACTCACCATTTCCAAAATTCACCTGTTCCGTTGTCTTTTCAACATCCACCCCTACTCTGCTCATTTATTATTTTTTTTTTGAGACAAGGTCTTGCTCAGTCACCCAGGCTGCAGTGCAGTGGCACGGTCATGGCTTACTGCAGAGCCTGGACTTCCCAGCTCAGGTGATCCTCCCACCTCAGCCTCCTGAGTAGCTAGGACTACAGGTGCCACACCACCATGCCGAGCTAATTTTTTGTATTTTTTGCAGAGAAGTGGTTTTGCCATGTTGCCCAGACTAGTCTGGAACTCCTAGGCTCAAGCAATCTGCCCACCTTGGCCACCCAGAATGCTGGGATTATAGGTGTGAGCCACCATGCCCAGCCAGAAATATGTTTCTTGAAAGCAGAGACCAAATGAAATTTGTTTTTGTATTCCCAGCACTTACCAGCGTCTAGTTTAATAGAACTAGGGACAAGGGTTCTAGAAATTGCACCTGCGCTCCTGGCAGCATCTTTGTCTAGTTCTTAAAATTTTCATGGAATTAGCTTCTTTCTCAGAATTCTGAATGAATGATTGTTTCCTTTGGATTATTTTCCCTTTTTAAGTTTTTTTTTTTTTTAATATATTTTTTCCTTTTTTTTTTTTTTTTTTTTTTTGCTACCTTTGGATTCTTGATAGTGAGCTTCCAATAATTATTTGTTAACAGTATTTAAGTCTGTTTTACGTATCATACTTTATACCAGCAACAGGGCTGGTTATGCCTATACTAATATTCAGACATATATTGAAAAAGTAGCCTTGTCTTTTGTTTTTTTTGAGATGGAGTCTCGCTCTGTTGACCAGGCTGGAGTGCAGTGACACAATCTTGGCTCACTGCAAGGTCTGCCTCCTGGGTTCACGCCATTCTCCTGCCTCAGCCTCCCAAGTAGCTGGGACTACAGACGCCCACCACGATGCCCAGTTAATTTTTTGTATTTTTAGTAGAGACAGGGTTTCACTGTGTTAGCCAGGATGGTCTCGATCTCCTGACTTGGTGATCCACCCGCCTCAGCCTCCCAAAGTGCTGGGATTACAGGCATGAGCCTCTGTGCCCGGCCTGCATTGTCTTTTTCTACTGTGTAAAAAAAACCTTTGTTGTCAATACATTTTACTTGTACTTAAGCTAAATTTTTTTTTTTTTTTTTTTTTTTTTTTTTAAAGACGGAGTCTTACCCTGTCACCCAGGCTGGAGTGCAGTGGCGCAATCTCGGCTCACTGCAACTTCCACCTTCAGGGTTCAAGAGATTCTCCTGCCTCAGCCTTCTGAGTAGCTGGGACTACAGGCATGTGCCACCATGACTGGCTAATTTTTTTTGTAGTTGTAGTAGAGACAAAGTTTCATATGTTGTGCCAGGTTGGTCTCCAACTCCTGACCTTGTGATCCACCCGCCTTGACCTCCCAAAGTGCTGGGATTACAGGCGTGAGCCACTGTGCCTGGCCTAAGCTAAATATTTTAAGGCCCGTTCCTCACGTTTGTTATCCGTTGAAGTACACTGCTTATGGGGTCTGTAGTTTAAGTACACAAAAAAATCCCAGCACTCTGGGAGGCTGAAGTGGGCAAGTCATGAGGTCAAGAGATCAAGACCATCCTGGCCAACATGGTGGAACCCTGTCTCTACTAAAAATACAAAAATTAGCGGAGCATGGTAGTGCACGCCTGTAGTCTCAGCTACTCGGGAGGCTGAGGCAGGAGAATTGCTTAAATCTGGGAGGCGGAGGTTGCAGTGAGCTGAGATTGCACCACTGCACTCCAGCCTGGCAACAGAGTGAGACTGTCTCAAAAAGAAAAGCAAAAAAACAAAACAAAACAAAAACCTTAAAAATGTTTTTTTCTCAAAAGATATACACACAAATAGAGTTCTTTCATATTCCCATGTGATGTATGCAGATTGCTTGTTAGAACAGCAGTAGTGTGAAACATAAATCCCACACCTCAATGGGTTTTTTTTGTTTTTTGTTTTTTGTTTTTTTTTGAGACAGAGTCTTACTCTGTTGCCCAGGCAGAAGTGCAGTGGTGCAATCTCAGCTCACTGCACTCTCCGCCTCCTGGGTTCAAGCCATTCTCATGCCTCAGCCTCCCAAGTAGCTAGGATTACCAGTGTTCACCACTATGCCTGGCTGATGTTTGTATTTTTAGTAGAGATGGGGTTTCACCATGTTGCCCAGGCTGGTTATGAACTGAGTTCAAGTGATCCACCCACCTCAGCCTTTCAAAGTGCTGGGATTATAGGTGTGAGCCACCTGCGCCTTGCCTCAGTGGTTTCTTTTCTTTTTTTTTTTTTTTTTGAGATGGAGTCTCGCTTTGTCGCCCAGGCTGGAGTACAGTGGCGAGATTTTGGCTCACTGCAAGCTCCGCCTCCCAGGTTCATGCTATTCTCCTGCCTCAGCCTCTGAGTAGCAGGGTCTACAGGTGCCCGCCACAATGCCCAGCTAATTTTTTGTATGTTTTAGTAGAGATGGGGTTTCACAATGTTAGGCAGGATGGTCTCTATCTCCTGACCTCGTGATTCTCCCGCCTCGGCCTCCCAAAGTGCTGGGATTGCAGGTGTGAGCCACCGTGCCCGGCCTCAGTGGTTTGTTTACATACTAATACTCTAGACATTAAACTACTTTTGTATTGGCCAGAGATAAAATAAATTAAATTATATGTCCTATTGAATAACACCTGAATCAATAGTTAATACTGTCAAGTTGGAAGAGCTATGATTTTTTTTTTTAAGTCATACTTCTTCTCTAAACAACTTTAAATTGGTAGGGTTTTTAAAAGAATAATATTAGGCCAAGTATGGTGGCTCACGCCTGTAATCCCAGCACTTTGGGAGGCCAAGAAGCGGGCATCATTTGGAAAAATACATATATATATCATCTGATAGCCCACATCTGTGGTCCCAGCTACTTGGGAGGCTGACATGGGACCATTGCTTGAGCCCTGGAGGTCATGGCTGCAGTGAGCTGTGATCAACTGCTGCACTCCAGCCTGGGCAAGAGAGTGAGATTCCATCTTAAAAAAAAAAAAAAAAAGGCAAGAGTATACATCTGTTTTCAGTTTAAAATAAAACATTTAAGTCTGTATATCTTTTTCTTTTTCTTTTTTTTGAGACAGAGTTTCAGGCTGGAGTGCAATGGCCTTATCTCTGCTCACTGCATCCTTCACCTCCCGGTTCAAGCCATTCTCGTGCCTCAGCCTCCCAAGTGGCTGGGATTACAGGTACCCACCATCATGCCTGGCTAATTTTTATATTTTGGGAGAGATGGGGGTTTCACCATGTTGGCCAGGTTGGTCTTGAAGTCCTGACCTCAGGTGATATGCCTGCCTTGGCCTCCCAAAGTGCTGGGATTACAGGCATGAGCCATCTCGCCCAGCCTATATATATGTTTTTCTAATTCCTTCTTTAAGTTTTAGTTAGTTGACTAATTACCAGCCTTGATCACATTGGATTCCTCTGTATCTCTGCCATTTATCTTTTGAGAATTAAAAACACAAAACAAGAGTAAAAATTCCGAAAGGATGGAAATCATTTTTAACCCAGCTTTGTCTCCTGTCCCTCAACATTTGCCAAATTGTGTTATGCAAAGTAGGTAGTAGATTTTTGCTCAAATAATTTTCACTTTGGTTCTTAATATAAGACCAAATACTGGCTGGGTGCGGTGGCTCATGCCTGTAGTCCCAGCACTTTGGGAGGCTGAGGTAGGCAGATCACCACCCACTCCTGGTCAGGAGTTTGAGACCAGCCTGTCCAATGTGGTGAAACCCTGTCTCTACTGAAAATACAAAATTAGCCAGGCGTGGTGGTGCATGCCTGTAGTCTGAGCTACCCAGGAGGCTGAGACAGGAGAATAGCTGGAACCCGGGAGGCAGAGGTTGCAGTGAGCCAAGATTGCACCAATGCACTCCAGCCTGGGCAACAGAGTGAGATTCCATCTGAAATAAATAAATAAATAAATAAAAAGACCAAATACTATATTTTTACTTTTTCCTCGGCAAGCATGTAAATTGTAATTTTACTTACAAGTGACTAAATGTCAAGAAATACAGAAGCACACAGTTGCACAGTTGTGAGAAATAAGGGTTTGGTGTTTCCGTGAGAATGTTTATCATAGAACTAGAATTTGAATTTGACAGGATGATTTCTTTTTTTTTCTTTTCTTTTTTTTTTTGAGACGGAGTCTCTCTCTGTCGCCCAGGCTGGAGTGCAGTGGTGCCATCTCTGCTCACTGCAGGCTCCACCTCCTGGGTTCATGCCATTTTCCTGCCTCAGCCTCCCAAGTAGCTGGGACTACAGGTACCCGCCACCACTCCCAGCTAATCTTTTGTATTTTTAGTAGAGACAGGGTTTCACCGTGTTAGCCAGGATGGTCTTGATTTCTTGACCTCGTGATCTGCCCACCTCAGCTTCCCAAAGTGCTGGGATTACAGGCGTGAGCCACCACACCCGACCAACACGATATTTTCACAATTTTATTTCTAGTTATGTAATTTTCTCTATATGGGAAACTACAACTTATACATTACTGATACTCATATTTTTAGTGTAGCTGATTGCTCTAATTATAACTGTATTCCCAAGATAGTGTTTATTCTAGAATTATGCTCTGTACATTTGTTCTGGAAATGACAACCATTATGAGTTTTTTCATGCCCAAAGGAGAACACAGTAAGCCCTCTGTATCTGTGAGTTCCACATGCGAGGATTTAAGCACCTGTGGATTGAGACGATTCAGAAAAGTCTGGGTGTTGTGTTTCACTCCTACAGTCCCAGGACCTTGGGAGGCTGAGGCGAGCAGATTGCCTGAGTTCAGGAGTTCAAGACCAGACTGGACCACCTGGCGAGACCCCGTCTCTACAAAAAATACAGAAATTAGCTGGGTGTGGTGATGCGTACCTGTAGTCCCAGCTACTTGGCGGGGCTGAGGCAGGTGGATCGTTTGAGCCCCAGGAGGTTGAGGCTGCAGTGAGCCGTGTTCTCACCACTGCACTCCAGCAGCCTGGGTGGCAGAGCAAGACCAAGAAGAGCAATACACTGTCTCTTAAAGAAGGAAAGAAAAGAAAATATTCAGAAAAAAAATGGGGTAAATGGATGTTTGTCTGTCTGTCCCAACCATGTGCAGACTTTTTTCCCTGTCCATAAACAGTAAAGTATAGCAACTATTTATAGAGCCTTTACGCTGTATTGGGTAATATATGAGTAATCTATAGATGATTTAAAGTAAGTGGGAGCATAGACTATATGTGAACACTATGCCATTTTATATCAGGTACTTGAGCATCCGTGGATTTTGGTATACTCAGGAGTCCTGGAACCAATACCCCATGCATACTAAGGGATGACTATATATGAACAAAATCATAAGACAGTTACATAATCTTTACTATACTTTCCCAGTACAGATAATCTTCTAATGTGTTATAATTTATTAGGAGTATCAAGAAAAATGTTTTGGGTTGGGCGTGTTGGCTCACGCCTATTATCCTAGCTGGCACTTTGGGAGGCCAAGACAGGAGGATCACTTGAGCTCAGGAGTTTGAGACCAGCCTAGTCAACCTAGTGAGACCTCGTCTCTTAAAACAAAAAGTTTTGAATTTTAATTTTAGTTTTTTTCCTTTGTCAGGAATCAAGGATTTTCTTTTGCTTTGTGGCCGGATTTTCTTACTGCTTGCTCTTCTTACTGTAATTATTTCTGTGACTACCTCGTGGCTTAACTCATTTAAATCTTCCCAAGTTTATCTGAAGGGTAAGTTTGTTATTTATGCTACCCTTTTATGCCATTCTACTCAAATTTCTTTCCTTTTTTTATTCTAGAACTTTGCACAGTAAGAACCATTTTACTATTAATTTGTGATGTGTAGGTTCAGGGAGAGTAATCATCACAACTTGAGTCATGATTTTTTTGTGTGTGGTTTTTAAAAATTAGTAATGATTGCTTTGCATGGACTATAGCCCAACATTTTTATGAGAAATTGTACATTTTTCTTATATATGTGTTTTTAAGTTATATCATTTCTAAGTTGTTATGTGGTAAATTCCCTAATTTTAAATTGTGTGTTCGTGTTGCTTAACTGCCATTTGATACTTACAGTTTATGAGCTCTTCTACAGAGTGAATGTATCTATCATTAATCTTTTTTTTTTTTGGAGATGGAGACTCGCTCTGTCACCAGCTGGAGTGCAGTGGCGCGATCTTGCCTCACTGCAACCTCCGCCTCCTGGATTCAAGCGATTCTCCTGCCTCAGCCTCCTGAGTAACTGGGACTACAGGCGTGCACCACCATGCCTAGCTAAGTTTTGTATTTTTAGTAGAGATGAGGTTTCACCATGTTTGCCAGGATGGTCTTTATCTCTTGACCCCATGATTTGGCCGCCTCAGCCTCCCGAAGTTGGGATCACAGGCACGAGACACCACGCCCTGCCGATCTACCTACCATTAATCTTGAAAGGCTTTTCATCCTAATTTTTTGTTCCATTCTAGCAGTTTTTACTTAGACACCTTTGTCTTTTATATGTAAATCTTTTTAATTTTAGGAAATCATGCTTGTTTTTGGTTTTTAAATTTGAGACAGAGTCTCACTCTGTCACCCAGGCTGGAATGCAGTGGCATGATCTTGGCTCACTGCAGCCTCCTCCTCCCAGGCTCAAGTGATCCTCTTGCCTCAGCTTCCCAAGTAGTTGGGACTACAGGTGTGTACCACTGCATCTGGCTACTTTTTGTAGTTTTTGTAGAGGTGGGATTTCGCCATGTTGCCCAGGCTGTTCTCTAGCTCCTGAGCTCAAATGATCCACCTGCCTCAGTCACCCAAAATGCTGGGATTGCAGGCTTGACCCACTTCACCCAGCCTGTTTCCTTTTTGGTAAGCAAAAGTTTGTGAGTCCTAGAAGCCTTTTAAAGTAATATTGTACTTAGCCTCAGAACAGGTGAATCTTAAAACCAAAAACTACATATTTTCTATGCTACTAGGAAGAAGCTTGTCATTAGTGAATTTGGTACATTGTGTTTTCACTGTTTATTTAAATGTAAGTAAATAAAAGGAAAGTGACCAGTGTTGAATGGATAGCCCTTTCAAATTAACTATGAATAAAACCATAATCCTAAAAGGTTATACTATTCAACCCAAACATAAATGACAGTGTGATATTTTAGGGTCTCCCAACCATAGACTTCAGATTTTTTTTCTTTTTTTGATACATTATTTGATTGGTTATACTTCAAATGAGATATTTGGGAAGTAAAAAGCACTTTCATGTTTTGATGTCTTAGAAGAAGAAGAAAAGAATAAGAAAAGACAAAAACTTGTGAGAAAAAAACAACAAGAGGCACAAGGAGAGAAGGTAAGCCAGAATTTTTAGAGACTTTATGCGTAGAGAAATACAAAAATCTCTGAGGCAATTAAAATTAAGGTCTGTTGCTTCTCTGTGTGTGCTAAGATTTAAAAAAAATATATTGAGGTCAAATTCATGTGACATAAACTTGACCATTTTATGTTACTTATTTGTTTTCAAAATGGAGTCTCACTCTGTCACCTAGGCTGGAAAGCAGTGGTGAGATCCTGGCTCACTGCAATCTCCGCCTCCCAGGTTCAAGCGATTCTCCTGCCTCAGCCTCCCAAGTAGCTGGGATTACAGGCATGCACCACCACACCCAGCTAATTTTTGTGTTTTTAGTAGAGATATGGTTTTGCCATATTGGCCAGGCTGGTCTTAAACTCCTGACTTCAGGTGATCCACTTGCCTTGGCCTCCCAAAATGCTAGGATTACAGGCATGAGTCACTGTGCCCAGCCAAAATTGACCAGGCTGTTCAGTGACATTTAGTACATTCACAAGGTTGTACAACTACCACCTCTGTTCCATCTCCCATGAAGAAAACCATATACTCTTTAAACAGTCACTCCCTACTCTCCCCTCCTCCCATCCTCTGGCAGCCACCAATCTGCTTTCTATTGGTATGAATTTACCTATTGTAGATGAATAATATTCCATTGAATAGATATGCCACCGGTTTTTTTTTTTTTTTTTTTTTTTTTTTTTTTTTTTTTTTTTTTTTTGAGACTGGTCCTCTCTCTGTTGCCCAGGCTGGGGTGGAGTGGTACAACCATAGCTCACTGTCACCTCAAATTCCTAGGTTCATGGGATCCTCCTGCCTCAGCTTCCCGGGTAGCTGGAACTATAGCCACACACACATCACCACGTTCAGCTAATTGTTTAAAAATTTTGGGTCAGGCATGGTGGTGCACGGCTGTAATTCCAGCACTTTGGGAGGCTGAGACGGGTGGATCACGAGGTCAAGAGATCAAGACCATCCTGGCCAACATGGTGAAATCCCGTCTCTACTAAAAATACAAAAATTAGCTGGGTGTGGTGGCATGTGCCTGTAGTCCCAGCTACTAGGGATGCTGAGCCAGGAGAATGACTTGAACCCGGGAGGCAGGGGTTGCAGTGAGCCAAGATTGTGACACTGCACTCCAGCCTGGCGACGGAGTCAGACACCGTTTAAAAAAAAAAAAAAATTTGACCAGGCTTGGTGTTTTCTGCCTGTAATCCCAGCACTTTGGCAGGCAGAGGCGGGTGGATCACTTGAGGTGAGGAGTTTGAGACCAGCCTGGCCAGCATGATGAAACCCTGTCTCTACTAAAAATACAATAATTAGCTGGGCATGGTGATGGGCACTTGTAGTCCCAGCTACTTGGGAGACTGAGGCTGGAGAATCACTTGAACCCAGGAGCCGGAGGTTGCAGTGAGTAGAGTCTGCACCACTGCACTCCATCCTGGGCAACAGAGTGAGACTCTGTCTCAAAACAAAAACAAAACAGAAATGAAGGATGTTGGCTTCCCTCTCCAGATTTAAGACCTGAAATTCTGAAGATGACACTTGGTTTCCCATTTGTGACAAATCCTTGGAGTTACCATACTGGCATTCAATTTGAATCAGGATATGGGATTGTTCCCAGCATGAAAACCACAACCTGGTTTATAGTTTCATAATCAGGCAGGTCAAAAACCAGTGTCTGTCCAGCTTGCTGTCTACCTGTCGGCATGAGCCTGCCCGCAACCAAGCAGCCAAACAGGGTGGCAGTGGCTCTGTTCAGCCAGCAGGGCTCTTACTTGGTTCTTATTTATAACTTTATAGATAGCGTATATTTTAAGGAACATTAATGTATAGTAACAACACCTAATTTGTTGTTTTGAACAGGCCAGCAGATACATAGAGAACGTTTTAAAACCTCACCAGGAAATGAAATTGAGAAAACTGGAGGAGCGCTTTTATCAAATGACGGGTGAAGCCTGGAAATTAAGCAGTGGTCACAAACTTGGGGTTGGAAAATATTCTCATTTTATATTTTGAATCCTCTTACTGTGTTTCCTATTACATGATTGATTTGTAATTGAAACTGATGTTAGTCTGTTTTTAGATTTTATTGATAATGATTGTGTATCAGTTTTTGTTCAGCATACTTGTTTATCGCATGGTTAAGGGGTTGGTCTTTGTTTTTAAAAGACAGGGTCTCTCTCTGTTGCCCAGGCTGGGTGCAGTGGCATGATCGTAGCTCACTGCAGCCTCAAACTCCAGGGCTCAAAGGATCCTCCTGCCTCTGCCTCAGCTTCTTAAGTTGCTAGGACTACAGGTGCACCCTACCATGGACTGCACCTGGCTGATGAAGTGTTTTTTGGTGCCTAAAGAGCATATAACTTGGTTCCTTAAAAAGCTGTTGTGGTGACTCACGCCTGTAATCCCAGCAATTTGGAAGGATGAGGCAGGCAGATTGCTTGAGACCAGGAGTTTGAGACCAGCCTGGGCAACATAGGAAGACCCTGTCTCTAAAAAAAAAAAAAAAAAAAAAAAAAATTAAAAATTAGCCAGATGTGATAGTGTGTGGCTGTAGTTTCAGCTACTTGGGAGGTTGAGGCAGGAGGATCACTTGAGCCCAGGAGGTCAAAAGGCTGCAGTGAGCTGTGACCACCACTGCACTCCAGCCTGGGAGACTGAGCAAGACCCTTTCTCCAAAAAACAAACAAACAAAAACTGTGACATAAGATAGTCTTTAAAACTGTTGAATAAATTGCTGTTGTCTTATATGAGGGCAAGAACATTCTGATCTTTCCTCAAGTCAAGATCTCCAAGGTATTAAGCTCATGTTATATATGTTATTATATATTATATATTCTGATTTTTAAGTCAAATTAAACTTTGGTTATGTTTTCCTTCAGCACTGAATATGAATTTTGTCAGTTTCTACAGAAGTTTACAATTTTAAGTTTTCTTTTTTTTTTGAGGCGGAGTCTCGCTCTGCTGCCCAAGCTGGAGTGCAGTGGCGCCATCTCAGCTCACTGCAACCTCTGCCTCTCAGGTTCAAGGGATTCTTCTGCCTCAGCTAATTTTTGTTTTTGAGACAGTCTCACTCCATCACCCAGGCTAGAGTGCAGTGGCGTGATGTCGGCTCACTGCAACCTCCACCTCCTAGGTGCAAGCAATTTTCCTGCCTCAGTCTCCCAAGTAGCTGGGATTACAGGTGCCTGCCACCACGCCTGGCTAATTTTTGTATTTTTTTTAGTAGAGGTGGGGTTTCACCATGTTGACCAGGCTGGTCTCGAACTCCTGACCTCCAGTGATCTGCCCACCTCGGCGTCCTGAAATTCTGGGATTACAGGTCTGAGCCACCGCACCCGGGCAATTTCTGTATTCTTTTAGTAGAGACGGCGTTTCACTGTGTTAGCCAGGCTGGTCTTGAATTCCTGACTTCAGGTGATCTGCCCTCCTCAGTCTCTCAAAGTGCTGGGATTACAGGTGTGAGCCACAGCACCCCGCTCAAGCCTCGTGTTTTCTTGTTGACAGAGATAATGCTTTAATTTTTTGGGTCTCATAATGGCTTGCTGATATTTTTCTACTGACATGCCATCAGGGTAAAAAAAAAGAAAAAGGAAAAACAATTGTGAATGTAATAAAGTTGATAGAAAACATCTCTTTAGAAATTGTCTTTTGTGTTTGACTAGGGTGATGAAGGTACAAGTCAGACATCTTTTGAAACATCAAATAGAGAAGCAGCAAAGAGCCAGAACTTGCCTCAACCTGTAACTGAATTTCCATCTCCTGCTGAACAGCCCACATGCAAGGAGGTAAAGTACTTCATGCCTGTCATTGAATTGTGTTTGTGTGCAGTAGGAGTATCAAACTCTGGGTGAGGTGGTGTACTGGGTGAAGATCAGGACTGGCCTTTTATCCAGATGGTGTCTTCCCACTACCTTACAAAGCGATCACCTTTATTAAGAATAGGCTAGGCGCCATGGCTGACACCATGGTGACACCTCCCAACACTTTGGGAGGTTGAGGCCACCAGTTTGAGCCCAGCCTGGCCAACATGGTGAAACCCCATCTCTATTTAAAAAAAAAAAAGACTTTTCCTTGTTCAATATTAATATTAATGCTCTGAATCCAACTTGGAAGCAATAAAGACAAATGATAATAGGTTTAGAAAATACTCAATTATTGACTGGACATGGTGGCTTATGCCTGTAATCCCAGCACTTTGGGATGCCAAGGCAGGCAGATCAGCTGAGGTCAGGAGTTCAAGACCAGCCTGGCCAACATGGTAAAACCACATCTCTACTAAAAATACAAAAATATTAGCTGGGCGTGGTGGCAGGCACCGGTAATCCCGGCTACTGAGGAGGCTGAGACAGGAAAATTGCTTGAACCCGGGAGGTGGAGGTTGCAGTGAGCCAAGATTGCACCATTGCACTCCAGCCTGGATGACAATAGTGAAACTCTGTCTCAAAAAAAAAAAAAAAAAAGGGCTGGGCGTGGTGGCTCATACCTGTAATCCCAGCAGTTTGGGAGGCCGAGGTGGGTGGATCACGAGGTCACGAGTTCAAGACCAGCCTGGCCAAGATGGTAAAACCCCGTCTCTACTAAAAATACAAAAATTAGTGGCAGGCACCTGTAATCCCAGCTGCTTGTGAGGCTGAAGCAGGATACTCTGTTGAACCTGGGGGAGGGGAGGTTGCAGTGAGCCTAGATCACGTCACTGCACTCCAGCCTGGGCAATAGAGTGAGACTGTGTCTCAGAAAAAAAAAATATTCAATTCTTTTTTTTTTTTTTTTGAGACGGAGTCTCACACTGTCGCCCAGACTGGAGTGAGTGCAGTGGCGAGATCTCAGCTCACTGCAAGCTCCGCCTCCTGGGTTCACACCATTCTCCTGCCTTGGCCTCCCGAGTAGCTGGGACTACAGGCACCTGCCACTGCGGCAGGCTAATTTTTTTGTATTTTTAGTAGAGACAGGGTTTCACCGTGTTAGCCAGGATGGTCTCCATCTCCTGACCTCGTGATCCTCCCGCCTTGGCCTCCCAAAGTGCTGGGATTACAGGTGTGAGCCACTGTGCCCGGCCAAAAGTACTCAGTTCTTTTTAAGGAATTTGATGATGTGAAAATGAAAAATACAATGCTTACGAAGGGAAGCATTCCTATTGACTTAAGACATTATCAAGCCCTGTCTTGTGAGTGGCTAATAGTTGTCATTAACATGAGTGTATAATTTTCCTTATCGGCCCTTCTAGGGAATAGATTAGCAATCAGTCACTTTGGATTAGTGCCCAGGTTTATTATACATGTTTTTCATTCAAATCTTCAATCCCTAACGTAATTCCGATTGGAGTTGGAAAAGATTGGAAATAAGAAATCTGTTTTTACCGGTCCTTAGGGAAAGATGGGAGGCTGTCTATTCCCTGAAAATAGTTTCTAAGATACTGCTTCTCAATCTGAGATTTCCTGGTCCCATAGTGGAGATTAAGCAGAGGAATCAGATTATTGAACTATCACTGACATTTGAAAAAGGTCAATATGAACTAAACAGACTGATTAAAAACTCATGTTTGTGTTTTGTTAATAACACTATCTTATTGCTGATGGCAGATTTTACTTGACAGTCACATATGCTTTTGATACCAAAGGAAAACAAATGAGTTATTTAGTAAATGCAAGTAAGGTTAGATTACATGTTATAAAATATATTCTGTGGTATTAATCAATAAAGAGAGTTCCTGGAGATGAAGTCATTGGTAACAAATGTTTTAATGAGAGAAAATGGTCTAAATATCTGCATTATTTTATTTTTATTTTTTTGAGACAGAGCCTCACTCTGTCACCCAGGCTGGAGTGCAGTGGCATAGTCATGGCTCACTGCAGTCTCTGCCTCCTGGGTTCAAGAGATTCTCGTGCCTCAACCTCCTAAGTAGCTAGGATCACAGGCGTGTGCCAGCACGCCTGGCTAATTTTTGTATTTTTAGTAGAGATGGGGAATCACCATGTTGACCAGGCTGGTCTTGAACTCCCGACCTCAGGTGATCTGCCTGCCTCAGCCCCTGAAAGTGCTGGGATTACAGGCATGAGCCACCACACCCAACCCAATATCTGGATTCTTAATAGATTAATGGAAATAGGGAAACATGAGTAAATGACAGAAGCAACCAAAGTAAATGGTTTCTGGAAGTCACCTGAGAGTGTGAGTGACGATAAGTTCATATTTATGTTAAAATTTGTATATGGGCCGGGCGCGGTGGCTCACATCTCTAATCCCAGCACTTTGGGAGGCTGAGGCGGGTGGATCACAAGGTTAGGAGATCAAGACCATCCTGGCTAACTCAGTGAAACCCCGTCTCTACTAAAAAATACAAAGAGTAAGCCAGGCATGGTGTGGGGCACCTGTAGTCGCAGCTACTTGGGAGGCTGAGACAGGAGAATGGTGTGAACCCGGGAGGTGGAGCTTCCAGTGAGCTGAGTTCACGCCACTGCACTCTAGCCTGGGCGACAGGGTGAGACTCCGTCTCAGAAAAAAAATAAGTAAATAAAATAAAATAAAATGTGTATATGTTTGAAGCAAAATAATTTTTGGGTCTAATTTTTTTTTTTTTTTTTTTTTAAAAGACGGAGGCTTGCTCTGTCACCCAGGCTGGAATGCAGTGGCACAACCTCAACTCATTGCAACCTCTGCTTCCTGGGTTCCAAGTGATTTTCCTGCCTCAGCCTCCTGAGTAGCTGGGATTATGGGCACCTGTCATCATGCCTGGATAATTTCTGTATTTTTGTAGAGATGGGGTTTCACCATGTTAGCTACACTGATCATGAACTCTTGACCTCAAGTGATCCGCCCGCCTCAGCCTCCCAATGTGTTGGGATTACAGGCGTGAGCCATTGCATCTGGCTGATTCATGTTAATATTTATCCTGTTCTTATGTAAATGTATGTGTATATGCATACACATCATTTTTTTTTTTTTTTTTTAAAGTGACAAAGTCTTGCTTTGTTGCAATGGTTAGCCTTGAACTTCTGAGCTCAAGTGATCCTCCTGCCTCAGCCTCCTGAGTTGCTGGGATTCCAGACATAAGCCACTGTATCTGGCTTTTTTTAAAAAATAGTACATTTTTATATATTAGTAATATTTTGGAACATAATAGAAGCAAAATCCTTTAAATATGTATAGCTTGGGAGCTACTATCTCAAATCCTATTTTTATGATTAATTTTAGCACACTTGCCCAAAAATGTTTATTAATTGAGCTATTTGCATTATAAACTTTTTATGGATGTTTAAAGATTTAAGTAAGCTTAGATGTGTGTCTAAAGCCTGTATTGAGAGGAACTCTTCTCATTGACACTTTTGTTTGCTTCTTGAAAATGTTTACATTCCTCTTACCAATACTTTTCTTTAGATTCCTGATTTACCTGAAGAACCTTCTCAAACAGCAGAAGTAAGTCTGTTATTCTCTTTGAAAAGTAAACTTATTTTCTATTTTCTTTGCTTAACATCCATTAAATATGTCTTATCTAAGCTTAGGTTTAGAAAGATATGATAGCGTAAGTGTTCACGTGATTATACTGTAACTAGGTCTTTTTTAGAACAGAGACAGGGTCTCACTATGTTGCCTAGGCTGACCTTGAACTCCTGGGCTCAAGTGATCCACCTGCCTCAGCCTCCTAGTTAGTGGGTCTTATTTGGAATGTAGTGTAGTATCAAATTCCTCAGCATGAGTCCTATTTTGCAAGCCTGCTGTGTGCTGAGTTGTCTTTTTTTTGAGATGAAGTCTCGCTCTTATCTCCCAGGCTGGAGTGCAATGACATGATCTCAATTCACTGCAACGTCCGCTTCCCGAGTTCAAGCGATTCTCCTGCCTCAGCCTCCCAAGTAGTTGCCACCACACCAGGCTAGTTTTTGTATTTTTAGTAGAGACGGGGTTTTACCAATTTGGCCAGGCGGGCCTGGAACTCCTGACCTCAGGTGATCTGCCTGTCTTGACCTCCCAAAGTGGTGGGATTACACCCACCCACTGCCTCAGGCATAGGATACACGTGAGCTTTTCCAGAACTTTAGGTCAGATAATGCATGGCTTACTAAAACAGAATCAAAATAGACATATGTCCCAGCACTTTGGGAGGCCAAGATGGGAGGATTACCTCAGCTTAGCAATTCAAGACCAGCCTGGGCAACATAGTGAGACCCTGTCACTACAAAAAGAAAAAAAAAACTAGGCAAATGACTTCAAATTGCAGTTCTCCTTTTCAAAGGAGAAAATGAAGAGGGCAACGACATTGTAGATGTTTTAATTTAGGAGTGGTTTGCTGTTGGGGGCTGGGCTAGGACTGATCCCCAGCTGTGTCAAGCTGCCTTCTTCCCAGTTGCTGAGTCATAGTCCGTGGTGCCTTGGTCAAGCTGCCTTCTTCCCAGTTGCTGAGTCATAGTCCGTGGTGCCTTCCTGTCACTGGCCACCCTACTTATAGACACTTCCTCATGTATGGGGAGCACACACCTGTCTTGAAAGCCATTAAGTCATTTGGGCAATAAATCCAGGAGAACCCACTTCTTGGGGCTCGGCAACAGCTATACTCCTTGGAAACCTTTTTTTTTGAGACAGGCTTTTGCTCTGTCTCATAGGCTGGAGTGCAGTGGCACGATCATAGCTCACTGCATTTTCAACCTCTCAGGCTTAGGTGATCCTTCTACCTTAGCATCCCAAGTAACTAGGACTGCAGGCACATGCCACCAGGCCTGGCTAATTTTTAAATTAAAGAAATTTTTTTTGGTAAAGATTGGGTCTCACTGTGTTGGTCCGACTCCTGGTCTCACGTGATCCTCTCACCTTGGCCTCCCCAGGTGGCCTCCCCACATCCCCAGATGTGAGTCACTGTGCCTGATGGGAAAGCTTTTTTTTTTTTTGAGACCAAGTCTCACCGTGTTGCTCAAGCTGGAGTGCAATGGCACGATCTCAGCTCACTGAAACCTCTGCTTCCCGGGTTCAAGCCATTCTCCTGCCTCAGCCTCCTGAGTAGCTAGGACCACAGGTGTGTGCCACCATGCCTGGCTAATATTTGTATTTTTAGGAGAAATGGGGTTTCACCATGTTGGCCAGGCTGGTCTCGAACTCCTGACCTCAAGTGATCTGCCCACCTTGGCCTCCCAAAGTGCTGGGATTACAGCCTGAGCCACTGCACCTGGCCTGTTGGAAATATTTCCTAACATAGCTTTCCTGAGAGGGAGGGGTGCTGCTCTAAAACTACCACTTATGCATAATATGATACCCACATAACGCCCAGCACAGTTAATGATCATGTTAGTCATAAAGGGTTTCTTGACAGTTGAAAAATAAACACTAATTTGTCATCTTCTCATTTTATAATGTCTTTTTTAAAAAAAACAGTCTTGCTCTGTCATCCAGGCTGGGGTGTAGTGGTGTGATCACAGCTCGCTGCTGTCTCAGATTCCCTGGGCTCAGGCAATTCTCCCACTTCAACCTCCCAAGTAGCTGGGACTAGAGGCGTGCACTACCACGTCTAGCTAATTTTTCTATTTTTTGTCGGGGAGTGTGTCTCAAACTCCTGGCCTCAAGTGGTCCGCCTGTCTCAGCCTCCCAAAGTCCTAGGATTATAGGCGTGAGCCACCACCATGCCCTACCTATGTCTTAATAATTAGCAAAGCAGCATCTAAGTCCTTTTTAGCTGCTTAGCTGTTTTATAGAATGAAAGGAATTGCAAAAAGCAATGGATCGGAGTTCTTATGTGAATCTTTCTTCCTCAGGTCGTTACTGTTGCTCTCCGATGTCCCAGTGGGAATGTCCTGAGGAGAAGGTTTTTGAAGTCCTGCAGCTCACAGGTAAGTGAAGGAATTCGCATTTTGAGAAGTATCTTTGTTGAATTTGGCAGTAGTTTATTCACATGCCGTTGGGAAGGTGTGATCACACTGTCATCCTGCACCTCCCATCAGGTATGGATAAAGGACATTTCCACGTACTCCACATTGCAGAAATTTGGCTAACTAGGCATGCATGCTGGATGTCTCTGAATTGTGATCTCTGCATTCACATTTTACTCATTCTTTCCCTTTGGTGTATTTTTCCTTTGTTGTTTGCTTTCATTACATTTTCATAATTTGATGGGCAATATGCTTTTAAATCCTTCGGAAGTAGCCACTATTAACTTTAGACTTTTTTTTCTTTTAAAAACGGTACTGTGGGCTGGGTGCAGTGGCTCAGTCTGTAATCCCAACACTTTGGGAGGCCAAGGTGGGCAGATCACTTGAGGTCAGGAGTTCGAGACCAGCCTGGCCAACATGGTGAAACCCCATCTCTACT
Organism: Rhinopithecus roxellana; assembly: GCF_007565055.1. NCBI lineage: Eukaryota > Metazoa > Chordata > Mammalia > Primates > Cercopithecidae > Rhinopithecus > Rhinopithecus roxellana. The sequence goes on from NC_044557.1 coordinate 24,801,958, forward strand.
AAAAATATGAAAATTAGCCAGGCATGGTGGCAGACGCCTGTAATCTCAGCTACTTGGGAGGCTGAGGCAGGAGGATCACTCGAACCTGGGAGGCAGAGGTTTCAATGAGCTGAGATCGTGCCACTGCACTCCGGCCTGGGTGACAGAGCAAAATTCTGTCTCAAAAATAATAAATAATAAAAACAATACTGTGGTTGTTAGTGATAATTTGGAAAATATGGAAAAGTAGAGAGAGAAAAAAATTTGATCTGTAGTCTCATGCCAAAACCAGTTACTAACATTTCGGTATATTTCCATCTCTAATTACATTTAAACATATAATTATGTGTGCATTAAAAATATATGTAAATAATTTTCTGTCCTGTTTGTTGTATTTAACCTTCAATGACAAGAATGCTATAAACCGTAATGGAAAATACTGGATTTGACTACATAAAAAAACCTGTCAGGTGCGGTGGCTCATGCATGTAATTCCAGCACTTTGGGAGGCCAAGGCAGGCGGATCATGAGGTCAGGAGATGAAGACCATCCTAACATGGTGAAACCCCGTCTCTACTAAAAATACAAAAAAATTAGCCAGGCGTGGTGGTGGGCGCCTGTAGTCCCAGCTACTCGGGAGGCTGAGGCAGGAAAATCGCTTGAACCCGGGAGGCGGAGGTTGCAGTGACCCGAGATTGTGCCACTGCCCTCCAGCCTGGGAGACAGAGCAAGACTGTCTCAAAAAACAACAAAACAGAAAACCTTTAATATTTTTTATTTTATATTTTAAAAATAGAACAGGGTCTCACTATGCTGACCAGGTCAATCTTGAACTCCTGGGCTCAAACGATTCTCCTGCCTCGTCGTTCCAAAGTGCTGGGATTACAGGTGTGAGCCACTGTGTCTGGCCATCATAACTTGTTAATGTGAATGTAAATAGGATCAGTGTTCCTGACAGATAATTTACAATTGTTTTTATTTATTTTTGTGAGATTGGTTCTCACTCTGTCACCAAAGCTGAAGCACAGTGGTACAATCACAGCTCACTGAAACCTTGACCTTCCCGGGCTCAGGTGATCCTTGCACCTCAGCCTCCTGAGTAGCTGGGATTATAGGCACGCACCACTGAGCCTGGCTAATTTTTGTATTTTTTGTAGAGACTGGGTTTCGCCATGTTACCCAGGCTGGTCTCAAACTTCTGTGCCATTATATGTTTGGAAAAAAATGTATACATACGTGTGTGTGTGTGTGTGTGTGTATATATATATATATATAGTTTTGAGACAGAGTCTTGCTGTGTCACCCAGGCTGCAGTGCAGTGGCGGGATCTTGGCTCACTGCAACCTCCGCCTCGTGGGTTCAAATTATTCTCCCTCCCCAGCCTCCTGAGGGCCTGGGATTACAGGTGGCTGCCACCACGCCTGGCTAATTTTTGGCTCAGCGCAGTGGCTTATGGCCGTAATCCCAGCGCTTCGGGAGGCGCAGGCAGGCAGATCACTTGAGGTCAGGAGTTCAAGACCAGCCTGGCCAACATGGTGGAACCCCATCTCTACCAAAAATACAAAAATTAGTGGGGCATGGTGCCAGGCGCCTGTATAATCCAAGCTACTCTGGAGGCTGAGGCAGGAGAATCGCTTACACCCAGGAGGTGGAGGTTTCAGTGAGCCGAGATCATGCCATTGCACTCCAGCCTGAGTGACAGAGCAAGACTCCCATGTCAAAAAAAAAAAAAGAATATTCCTATCTCAAAACTCATGGCAAGCTATTTTCCTTTAAGCTCTAGAAAGTTTCTTTGAAAGGTATGAAAATTCTGTCCCATGACTCCTAGGGATATGATTTTATGTTGACAAAATTATAAAATGTTATGGTGGTCTAAAGGGACACGGTGTGTAAAGTATTTGATAATGACTAAGCCAAGCTTTTTATCTTCTAGGTCTTACTTGACTGGATGATGAGAATTGGGTACCACACATCTCTATACAGCCTTTCTACTTCCTTTCCCAGACGGCCTCTGGCAGTGGAGGGGGGCCAGTCGCTGGAGGACATAGGAATAACTGTGGACACTGTGCTCATCCTGGAAGAGAAGGAGCAGACCAACTAGGAAAGAAGTCTGAGACCAGCCTGGGTAACATGGCGAAACCCAGTCTCTACATGCTCCCTGTTCTGCTTGAAGTCAGCTGTGCCATGACCTCCTGGCACAATAAAGGCTTCACGATAAAACCACACCATACCTTGATTGAGCTTATGGCAGTAAACATTGAACATTGATATCCATGGGAATAGGATTAGAAAAGGATTGCTTTCTGCATATAATCATCTGTGGACTGTGCCATTTTACAATGTACCAAATGAGAACGAGGTAAAAATGTAAATGAGGTAAAAATGTATGCAGTAAGGCACTCCGTAATTGGTATTTTTTTCCCAGCTGACATTATTTCTCAGTGTTAGAAAACAAACCCATAGAACTTTGCTTTTTGCCTCTTCAATCCGTCTTACCACACAATATTTCATGATTCAGTCAAATTTTTCAAAGTCTTATAAGCAGGAATGTTTATTCTGCTGTATTTCTGTGAAATTAAAAACTTGGAAGAAGCTTTAAAGCTCTTGGAGGCTTTCAATTTCTTTCTGATGGGTATATATTAGTTTACTTAACTAATGTTTGCGATTTACATAATTTTGACTTGTATTAAATGTTACATTTACAAAGTTCCAAATGAATCAGTATTTTTAAAAATAAAACTATGAAAGCATTAAAATATAGGTGAATTATAAAAAATTGATCATTTCCCTCTCCTGCTTATAAGCTTGTAATGATAAAGTCATGCACTGTTCAGACTCCAAGTGTGGTTATAAAAGGCTTTTAACTTTGTTCTACTCACTCCTTTTTTCTTTTCTTGTGCTCTGTTTTAAAAGTCTGCTCAGGCCTGGTGTGGTGGCTCACACCTATAATCCTAACACTTTGAGAGACTGAGGCAGGCGGATCATGAGGTCAAGAGATCGAGACCAGGCTGGACACAGTGGCTCATGCCCATTATCCCAGCACTATGGGAGGCCGAGGCGGGTGCATCACGAGGTCAGGAGTTCAACACCAGCCTGGCCAAGATGGTGAAACCCCATCTCTACTAAAAATACAAAATTTAGCCAGGTGCAGTGGCAGGCGCCTATAATTCCCAACTACTCGGGAGGCTGAGGCAGGAGAATTGCTTGCATCTGGCCAGCAGATGTTTCAGTGAGCTTAGATCATGGCACTGCACTCCAGACTGGGTGACAGAGTGAGACTGTCTCAAAAAAAAAAAAAAAAAAAAGTTGAAGATCAGCCTGACCAACATGGTAAAACCCCATCTCTACTAAAAGTACAAAAATTGACCGGGTGTGGTGGCTCACGCCTGTAATCCCAGCACTTTGGGAGGCCGAGGTGGGCAGATCACGAGGTCAGGAGATGGAGACCATCCTGGCTAACATGGGTGAAACCCCATCTCTATTAAAAATACAAAAAATTAGCTTAGTGTGGTGGCGAACGCCTGTAGTCCCAGCTACTCAGGAGGCTGAGGCAGGAGAATTGCTTGAACCCAGGAGGCGGAGGCTGCAGTGAGCTGAGATCACGCCACTACACTCCAGCCTGGGCGACAGCGCAAGACTCTGTCTCAAAAAAAGAAATTAGCTGGGAGTGGTGGTGTGCACCTGTAATCCCAGCTGCTCAGGATGCTGAGGCAGGAGAATCGCTTAAACCCAGGAGGCAGAGGTTGCATTGAGCCTAGATCTCGCCACTGCACTCCAGCCTGGTGCCAAAGCAAGACTCCATCTTTTTAAAAAAAAAAAAAAAAAAAAGCTCATCTGGCTCTTGGGCATTCCTTTTATCCCCTTCTGTAGAATTTGGCACACTGTATTATAGCTGTGTTTTGTTTTCTGAAATAGGCACTTCCTCAAAGGCAAGGACTGTGTTTTTTTGCCCTCAGAAGTACCTACTGTATGTTAGATAATTAATACTTCTTTGAAAATAAATAGTAAGTAGTCTCAACCTTAAATTTGGGGTGGGAGGGCAGGTTGGTTCTAGAATATCTCACATTGAAAAAAATGAGGCCAGGCATGGTGGCTCATGCCTATAATCCCAGCACTTTGGGAGGGCAAGATGGGCAGATTGCTTGAGCCCAGGAGTTCAAGACCAGCCTGGGCAACATGGTGAAACCCCGTCTCTACAAAGAACACAAAATACAAAAATTACAGAATACAAAAATTAGCCAGGCATGGTGGCACGTGCCTGTAGTCCCACCTACTAGGGAGGCTGAGGTGGGAGGATCACTTGAGTCTCAAAAAAAAAAAAAAAAAAAAAAAAGTGGTAGTACATCACTTCTGAGATTCGGTTATAATAGACCATGGCTGTCCTGGTGGTCTCTCTTGGGTCGCTCACTCTGGGGGAAGGAGTCCTGTTGTGAGGGACCCCATGGAGAGGTCCACACAGCAAGGACAGCAAGGAACTGAAGCTTCCTGCCCACAGCAACGAGCGAAAGCTTAGAGGTGGCCCTCAGGTCCCAGCCAAGTCTTCAGAGCTGGCCGCTCTGGCCAACAGCTTGAGTATAACTGCACGCAAGCGTCAAGCTGGAACCACCGGGCTAGGATGCTCCGATTCTGAGCTCTGAGGATTTGTGAGGCAGCTAAGTTTTGAGTTCATTTGTAATGTATGGAGCAGTATACAACACAGCTTTGTGTATCGGTTAGCAAGGTGCTGCCATAACAAGACCCTTCAATGCAGGAGTGGCTTTGGAATCAGGCAGTGGGCTTTGAGGAGAGTGCTGCTGAAAGCCCACAGTGCTTTGAAACTGTGGATAAAAGCCTCACAGTTGGAGGCGGGCATAGTGGTGCACACCTGTAGTCCCAGCTACTCAGGAGGCTAACACAGGAGGATTGCTTGGGTCCAGGAATTTGAGGACAGACTGGGCAACATAGCAACACCCCTATCTCTAAAAAACAGTTTTTTTGTTTAGGCATGGTGACTTATGCCTGTAATCGCAGCACTTTCGGAGGCCAAGGCAGACAAATCACCTGAGGCCAGGAGTTTGAGACCAGTCTGGCCAACATGGCAAAACCCTATTTCTATTAAAAATACAAAAATTAGCTGGGTGTGGTGGCAGGTTCCTGTAGTCCCAGCTACTTGGGAGGCTGAGGCAGGAGAATGGCATGAACCCGGGAGTATTCCCAGGAGCTGGAGAAAGGGAAGTCCTGGTGAGAGGCGGTAAGTTCAGCAACGCTATCACCTGCAGTTGTGTGGAAAGTGGAAAATATAGATAATGAGTGAGTGATCTAGCTAAGTCTGTTTCCAACTAGAGTGAAAATGCCATTAGTTTCTTCCTGCCACTTGTAATAAAATAAGACAGGAATGAAATAAGCTAAACAAAGAACTGTTGAAAAAGAAACCAGGGCTCACTGGTTTACAAGATTCACAGCTTCTCCAGGTGGCAAATGATTACACTAACATTTAAAAGTGACTTCAGAGCAAAGATTAAATTCAGAACACTCAAGAAAATATGGTTTAAAGATTAAAGTGAGGGTATAACTACAAAATCCTTTGTTAAAACCGGAGAAAAGACGAAGGTGGGCCAGGCACAGTGGCTCACACCTGTAATCCTGACACTTTGTGAGGCCGAAGTGGGAGGATCGCTTGAGTGCAGGAGTTCGAGACCAGCATGGGCAGGATGGTAAGACCCCATTTCTGCAAAATATTATTAGCCTGGCACAATGGCATGTGCCTGTAGTCCCAGCTGCTCGGGAAGCTAAGGTAGGAGTTTTGCTGGAGCTCAGAGATTGAGGCTGCAGTAAGCCAAGACCATGCCACTGCACTCCAGCCTGGGCAACAGAATGAGACCTTGTCTGTAAAATAAAAAAAGAAAAATCAAAAGGTGATGCCTCAATATGATTCACAGGAGATGAAGTTTAAAAAATAATTACATCAGCAGTAACCTGGTCAACTTGAACTGAAAGACACAAAGTAAAAACAAACAAACAAAAAAAAAAACCAGGCCTTGAGATTTCCAAGATTCTACAGGCGGGAAACAAGGTGAGAAAAATGCTTTGCTGTAAATCCACACCCCCTTTCATGTAGAAGTCTGACTCCTAAGATGGAATTAAGTCCTCCCAGGGCAGAGTCAACAGTCTGGAAAGTCATTTCCTGGCAGGAGTAGCACTGGGTTCCAGTGCTCGCCCAGCTGGATTTCAGAGCTGCCTATGGACCAGCAGTGTGGGTGCCTTTCATTTGCAGCCTTTCTGAACAGGAGCATCTGGGCATCATGTAACTGTCCCACCACTGCATGCTGGGTGTTCGGAGGGTGATAACATGTCTAGTTCTCAGCCTTGCAGTTCAGGAAGAACTGTCTTAGAGCTGTACCTAAGAACCACACTCTAGGGTCATCTACCCCTGCACCTAACATAGAGAAGATGAACTCTGAGCTGATGCTGTGAGCTGATGGAACTGTCTTGTTCCTTGGGAGGGGGTGAATGTACTTACATGTGGGAGGACTGTGCATTTATGGGGGCTAGAGAGCAGAATGGGAGCCAGCCTCCAAGATAGACCCCAGCGATCTCTCTCTCCTGATATTCAGACCTTATGCCGTCATCCCTTCCTGCAGTGTGCCAAGATACATTTTTGAGATAAATCTTTAAGACCAATAGAATTGGCCAGGCGCGGTGGCTCACGCCTGTAATTCCAGCACTTTGGGAGGCCAAGGTGGGTGGATCAAGAGGTCAAGAGATTAAGAGCATTCTGGCCAATGTGGTGAAACCCCATCTCTACCAAAAATACAAAAATTAGCTGGGCATGGCAGCCCACGCCTGTAGTCTCAGCTACTTGGGAGGCTGAGGCAGGAGAACCAAGGAGTCAGAGGTTGCAGTGAGCCAAGATCGCACCACTACACTCCAGCCTGGTGACAGAGCAAGACTCCGTCTCAAAAACAAAAACAAAAAACAACAGAATTAACCAGAAGTCATGGTATGTCTCTTCCTAGGTGAGATGATCAAGGACTGCACTTCTTTTGGTTCTCTATTCCTGTCTTTGGTCTAATCCCTTGCTCTGGCTGAAACCATGTTAGTGCACTGGGGAGGACCACATGCCAAGGAACTGGGGCCGCATTGCCAATAGCTCCACGAGCTAGCTGGGAGTGAACCCTGCAGCCCCAGTTGTATCTTTAGAGACTGCAACCTCATGACAGACCTTGAACCAGAACCATTCAGCTGAGCTGCTCCTGGAGCCCAGACTCACAGAAACTACAGGAGATAATGATGTTTTGTAATTGCCCAGTGGCTTTCTCCCACCCTCTGCACAGACAAAAATCAATTCACTGAGGCCATGGCATTGCAGCAAAGAGAGTGTAACTGATGAGGCCAACCACGCAGAAGAGGGAGTTAGTTCTCAAGTCAGTCTCCCCGAAGGCTTGTAGGTTAGAGTTTTTAAAGGATAGTTTGGTGGGCAGAGGGCTAGGAAATAGAGAATGTTGATCGGTTGGGGATGGAATCATAGGGGTGTGGAAAACGGTCCTGGGGGCTGAGTCCCCCTCTGGGTGGGGCCACAGGACCTGTTGAGTCACAAGTTGCAAGCCCAGGTGTGGTCAGTCAGTTGCCCAAATGCAAAAGTCTGCAAAAACGTCTCAGAAGACCAATCTTAGGTTCTACAATAGTGATGTTAGTTACAGGGGCAACTGTGGAGGTTGCAAATCTTGTGACCTCAGAACAATGGCTGGTTATTTAATAACTCCATATTAGCAGAATTCAGGCCGCTCTCATAATCCTAACCTTGTGGCCTATTCATTAGTTTCATGAAGGCAGTTTAGTTTTGGGAAGGGCTAGCATCATCCTTGCTTAAATAAACTAAACTCCTCCCAAGGTTAACTTGGCCTATGCCAGGAATGACCAAGGACAGCTTGGAGGTTACAAGCAAGATGAAGTCAACTATGTCAGATTTCTCTGTCTTAATTTTGCAAAGGAAGTTTCTCTTTAAGCTGTTATGTTTTGGGAAAATGTGTTATGTGGCAATAGATAACTATTATAGGAAGTATTCAGGGCATTTTTCCCAACAATATGAAAAGGCCCTTAGGAATGACATTTACTTTTCTGGGTAGATGGTTTGGTTTCTCTAACTGTTGATATCTCTTAATATCTCTCTTTTTGTTTTGAGACAGGGTCTTGCTCTGTCACCTTGGCTGAAGTGCAGTGGTGTGATCACGGCTTACCGTAGCCTTGGCCTCCTGGGCTCAAATGATCCTACTGCCTTAGCCTTCCGAGTAGCTGGGACTGCAAGCACACGCCACCATGCGCAGCTAAGTTTTTAAATTTTTTGTGGAGACATAGAGTTTTGCACTCTTGCCCAGGCTGCTATCAAACCACCTGTCTTGACCTCCCAAAGTGCTGGGATCATAGGTGTGAGCCACTGCACCCAGCCTATAGACTTTCATAGGCTCTATTTTCTTTTTTTTCCTTATAGATATATTTGTCTCTCTCTTCATATATATATTTATTTATTTCAATAGGTTTGTGGTGTTTGATTATATTAATACGTTTTTTTTTGTTGTTGTTGTTTTGTTTTGTTTTGTTTTGAGACAGAGTTTCACTCTTGTTGCCCAGGCTGGAGTGCAATGGCACGATCTCAGCTCACTGCAACCTCCAGCTCCCAGGTTCAAGCAATTCTCCTGCCTCAGCCTCCCAAGTAGCCGGGATTACAGGTGCCCGCCACCACGCCCGACTAATTTTTGTATTTTTAGTAGAGACAGGTTTCTCCATGTTGGTCAGGCTGGTCTCAAACTCCCGACCTCAGGTGATCCACCGCCTTGGCCTCCTAAAGTGCTGGGATTACAAGCATGAGCCCCCGTGCCTGGCCTCATTTTTGTTGTTGTTGTTTGTTTTTGTTTTTTTTTTGAGATGGAGTCTCACTCTGTCACCAGGCTAGAGTGCAGTGGCATGATCTCAGCTCACTGCAACCTCTGCTTCCAGGTTTCAAGCAATTCTCCTGTCTTAGCCTCCCAAGTAGCTGGGATTACAGGCACTGGCCACCACACCTAGCTAATTTTTGTATTTTTAGTAGAGATTGGGTTGCACCATATTGGTCAGGCTGGTCTTGAACTCCTGACCTCAGGTGATCCACTTGCCTTGGCCTCCTAAAGCGCTGGAATTACAGGCGTGAGCCGCCATGCCTGGCCAAGTTCTTTAGTGGTGGTTTCTGAGATTTTAGTGTACCCATCACCTGAGCAGTGTACACTGTACCTATGTGTAGTCTTTTGTGTCTCACCCCGCTCCAACCCTTTCCCTGGAGACCCCAAAATCCATTGTATCATTCGTACGATAGGCTCTATTTTCCATTGTCCCTCCACATCCATTTTCAAGGATTTTGAGTACAGAAAATGATTATCACTAAAAAACTGGTCTTTTATACAGCAAAACTTTCAGTAAATAACTCATGACTTTTGTGGAATAATGGTTCTCCTCTGCCCCTCCTCCCCAGTTCCTAACATAAACATCATTAGAGCCATTTCTTGACATGGTAATGCAGATACTTTTCTTCAACAGAAAGGACAAACATCAGTTGCATGTATAACTAAAGGGCTAAATATAGAGATGTTTGTTTCCTTAATTAGAAAAGAAGCATTCTTCCTCTGTATTTAGGGAAAGGAACTATTGATCTTTAGGTTCTTGGTTAATTATACTTTTTTTTTTTTGTACTGTAGCCTTCTTGCAATGAGATGGAAAAATTAGAAACATATCATTAAAACCAGGTAAGATGGCTCACACCTGTGATCCCAACACTTTGGGAGGCTGAGGCAGAAAGATCACTTGAGCCCAGAAGATTGGGACCAGTCTGGGCTACTGTATTAGTCAATTTTCACACTGCTATAAAGATACTACCTGAGGCTGGGTAATTTACAAAAAGGTTTCATTGACTCACAGTTCTGCAGGGCTGGGGAGGCCTCAGGAAACTTACAATCATGGCGGAAGGGGCAGCAAACATGTCCTTCTTCACAGGCAGCAGGAGAGAGAAAAGTGAGGAGGGAAGGGAAAAGAGCCTCTTATAGAACCATCAGATCTTGTGAGAATTCACTATCATGAGAACAGCATGGGGGAACTGCCCCCATAGTCCAATCACCTACCTTCCTCCACACGTGGGGATTACAGTCCCTCCCTCTACACACAGGGATTACAATTCAAGATGAGATTTGGGTGGGGACACAGAGCCAAACAATATCAGCAACATAGTGAGACCCCATCTCTACAATTTTTTTTTTTTTTTTTTAATTAGCCAGGCATGGTTGCCTGCACCTGTGGTTCCAGCTACTCTGGAGACTGAGGTGGGAGGATCACTGAAGCCCAACAGATTGAGGTTGTAGTGAGCCGTGATCTCTCACCTCTCTGCTTCAGCCTGGGTGACAGAGTGAGATCCTGTCTCAGTAATAATCATCACCTTCTGGGGCAGCACGTGCAGATACAGATGAATAAATATTAATGCTAAGGGATTGCCTGGGCGTGGTGGCTCACATCTGTATTCCCAACACTTTGGGAGGCTCAGGCAGGTGGATCACCTGAGGTCACGAGTTCGAGACCAGCCTGGCCAACATGGTGAAACCACATCTCTACTAAAAATACAAAAATTAGCAGGGCATGGTGGCAGACATCTGTAATCCCAGCTAGTTGGGAGGCTGAGGCAGGAGAATCGGTTGAAATCGGGAGGCGGAGGTTGCAGTGAGACGAGATCGCGCCATTGCATTCCAGCCTGGGAGACAAGAGTTAAGACTCCATCTCAAAAAATCGAAGGGACAGGTACATGAGTATATTTTATACTTTTCTCTCTACTTCTGTATAATATTTAATGATTAAATGTTGAAAAGTATCAGCAGCCTAAAGATTAGAAGGAGGCTGACTTGTAAATTTTTCAAGTGCTCTATGAGAAAGCTCTGACTCTAAAAGCTTTAGTTTTTGTTGTTTTTTTTGAGACAGTGCCTGTCACCTGGGCTGAAGTGCAATGGCACAATCACAGCTCACTGCAGCTTCAACCTCCCCAGGCTCAAGCCATCCTCCCACCTCAGCCTCCTAAGTAGCTGGGACTTTTACCTGATAGAGTTGTCAAGGTTCTCGGCATGCTGAACAAAGAATTGAACAAAACGCACAAAGTAAAAAAAGAACGAAGCAAGGGAAGACAAAGCGATAGAAGAACAGACTAGGGAAAACAGACCTATTGAAGACAATTCACAGAGCAAGAGTGAGCTCGAACAAGCGGCTCAAGAGCCTCCTTAATTAAGATTTTTATCAAGCCCGAGGAACCTGGCAACACCCCTCGGTGCCCTAGAGAGGCCTCCAATTGGCAACACCCCATGAAGGATTGGCCTGCAACCCAGCAGACGCTGAACCGGAGACAGCCACAGTCAATCAGAGGCTGAAGCAGCTTGTTATCATGGGAGGGAGGATGTGGCCTATATGCTGCACCTGCTGCTCTCCTGTTTATAGGCGCTGGCTGCACCTGCTGTTCTTCTGCTTATCAGAACTGGCTGCACCTGCCGAACCGCCGTTATCCTAATTCTCTATTCGCCTGCCACAGGACCACAGGTGTGTGCCATCACACCTGGCTATTTATTTATTTTTATTTTTATGTTTTCAGATGGAGTCTCACCCTGTTGCCCAGGCTGGAGTGCAATGACACGATCTCGGCTCACTGCACCCTCTGCCTCCCGGGTTCAAGTGATTCTCCTGCCTCAGCCTCCACAACATAGTTGATTTCTCTCATGTAAAAGCTTACAGGAGCCGGGTGGTGACTCATACCTGTAATCCCCGCACTTTGGGAGGCCGAGGCGGGCAGATCACCTGAGGTCGGGAGTTTGAGACCAGGCTGGTTAACATGGGGAAACCCCCATCTCTACTGAAAAAACACAAACACAAACAGTCAGGCATGGTGGCTTGCACCTGTAATCCCAGCTACTTGGGAGGCTGAGACACCGGAATCGCTTGAATTCGGGAGGTGGAGGTTGCAGTGAGCTGACGTTGCACCACTGCACTCCAGCCTGGGTGACAGAGTGAGACTCCATCTCAAAACAAACAAAAAACAAACAAAGCTTATAGGGACATTATCTCAGTTCATGGCTTTCATCTTCCATGTCACCTGGTATTCAAAACTGGATGCTAGGATTCCAGCTATCCTGTCCACACTCCAAGAATCAGAGAAGAGGAGGCCTCTTCAGAGAGCTTTGGGAGCTTCCACTCACATCTTATTGCCAAGCTTAGTCCTGTGGCCAGCTGTCATCTTTGAAGGGGGCATATTGCTGTTCCTTGCAAAACAGGCCTTGTACCTTGATCTTAGTTTGTACCTTGATCTTAGTTAACTGGCCTCAGTTCAGACCTTGTTTCCAACATGACAAAACCCAACGGCCCAGGAGAGGTGGAGGAGGCTGAGACCAGGAGGGGAAGGGCCTTAGGACTGTGCTCCCGATGATGTTACCAGCAACCCCAGCACCCCTGCGAGGTGCGGCCCTTGGGAGTAACCCCACACTGGTGCAGGCTGCACCACCCAGGACCCTCCACTGCTACTGATCTGCCTCCCATGCCTGGCTAAGTTTTATTTTACTTATTTTTCATTTTTTATCTTTAGCTTTTTTTTTTAATTACAAAACCTCAGAGTATCAATGCCCAACGATTTTAAAATATTTTTGTAGAGACAGGGTCTCACTATGTTGCCCAGGCTAGAATGCAGTGGCCCGATCTCGGCTCACTGGAGCCTCGACCTCCTGGGCTCAATTGATCCTCCTGCTTCAGCCTCCTGAGTATCTGAGGACTGACCACAGGTGTGTGCTACCATGCCCAGCTAATTATTTTTTATTTTTGTAGAGATCGGGTCTCACTATGTTGCCCAGGCTGGTCTCCAACTCCTGTACTCAGGTGATCCTCCTGCCTCAGCCTCCCAAAGTGCCGAGACAACAGGTGTGGGCCACCACCCTATATGGTCTTAGAGAATTTCCCCTCATTTTATTACTCTTCATCTCTGTATTTCACTTTGTAAACTCTCTTCCTCACTATCATGGATTGATATGGGAGCTCTGCTCATTTGAGCTTAATTATACAGTAGCTATTATCACAAGACACTAATAAAGTCATTCTAGGTTGTTCTATTGTGGCAGTGACACTAAGGAGTGTTTTGTTGTGGGGATAAAAGAAAATAAAGTGACCTTTTTCTGAAGGAAAGATTTAAATTAAAACGTGTGAAATCTCCCTTTAAAGGGAGGGAACAGGCTTTAGTCAGGTAATTGCTCTGCTAGCTGAAATTGACATTCTAAAAATAACAAGCTCTAAATCGTAGGGCTTATTTAGACTTCCACTTAGGACACAGAGATCTGTAAAGAATGCTGTTCTCACCCTAGCAACAAGAAACAGCTGGATCTAGCTGGGTGCATGGTGCATGCCTGTGGTCCCAGCTACTTGGGAGGTTGAGGTCGGGGGATCACTTGAGCCTAGGAGTTGAAGACTAGCCTCAGCAATATACTGAGACCTTGTCTCAAGAAAAAAAGGAAAAGAAAAAGAAACAGCTGGATGATACACAAAACCATAACATTTTTGAGCCCACAGTGAGCTGAGGCTGCAAAGCAATTATGTAAACTGAATTCCAAAAAGAGATAACCCTCTCCAAGGAGAGACGGGACACAGAAATTGTCTTCCCTTTGGCAAAACATGGGAGAAAAGGCAGCTGCTATACAAGCTAAGATTTTGATGTTTGTAAAGGTCACGCATGGGCTACTGCATCAGTTTGGAACCAGATGGGCTATTTAATTTGTGGGCCTTAGTGCAAAATGAAAATGTGGGAACCCTTACTCAAAAGTGAGGAAGTTCAAGATGGCAACAGCAATGTAGTAAACCAAACCTGAAGCCTTCTAAGTGCGGGGCCCTGCACAGGTCCCATGCCATGAAGCCAGTCCTGGCTGGGGGCTTCAGACACAAATGGAGTGCCCATTCTCTAGAAAGTTCTTCCTCATCACCCTTCAGTAGGTATTCAGGAGGAGTGAGACAGGGCAGGAGACCAGAGAAAGCCAATCTCAGAGCAAACAACGAGGTGACTGGCGGCTGTAGTGGAACAAGCACAAAACTCCACTGACTTCCGCAGACCCTTCTCTCCTACCAAGCCAAGGTCTTAACCTGCTGGGGAAAGTACAGCAAGTACTATAGCCTGCCAGGCACTGGCAGATCTATTGTCTCTGGAAAAGGAACAGAGGCAGACAAACCAAAACAAAACCAAAACAAAACAAAACCAAAACAAAAGCCATCTGCTTCTCCCAGGACTCAGGCAAAGATTACTGCTGCCAACAGAAAGTCGAGGCAAAAATTCTCTACCTTGGAGGGAAGAGTGGATACAGACATCAAACAGATGTCTACTCTTGTTAGGAATGGGGCCGAAAACTCCCAGCCTACACCAACCACTGACACAAGGAGAAGTTTGGCGGCCACAGGTAGAAGGAGCAAGAATGCTCAGAAAACCTCACCTTGAAAACCAAAGCACAAGCTGGGTGCGGTGGCACATGCCTGTAATCCCAGCATTTCTGGGAGGTTGAGGCGGGCGGATCACCTAAGTTCAGGAGTTCGTGACCAGCCTGGCCAACATGGTGAAACCCTGTCTCTACTAAAAATACAAAAATTATCTAGGCATGGTGGTACGTGCCTGTAATCCCAGCTACTCAGGAGGCTGAGGCAGGATAATCGCTTGAAAACAAGAGGCAGAGGTTGCAGTGAGCCAAGATTGCGCCATTGCACTCCAGACTGGGCAATAGAGCAAGACTCCGTCTCAAAAGATAAAAAAAACCCAAAAAACCAAAAAAACACAAAGCACAAACAGCCAGCTCAAGACTGAGGCTGAATTGGGACAACAGAGAACCTCACCTGATCCTGCCATGAGCCCAGCACTGAGTGATACACAGCAGCAGTCTCCAGCTGGGGAGGGGGTGAGAGCATGGAGAAGGATCTCCCTCGGATGCAGGCATGCAAGGATTGCTGAATGGGGAGCAGGAGCGCCCGAAAAAAACCCAGCACCTAAGCACAAGGTGACAGCAATCAAACTTAAATTAGTGGAATTGCAGGCTAAGGGGCTGTGATTCCATGGGTAATGATAGAATTCTATACCTAGTAAAATAATCTTCAAAAAATTTTCTTTTTTTTTTTTTGAGACAAGAGTCGCCCAGGCTGGGTGCAGTGGTGTGATCTCAGTTCACTGCAACCTCCGCCTCCTGGGTTCAAGTGATTCTTGTGCCTCAGCCTCCCAGTAGCTGGGATTACAGGCGCAGGCCACCATGCCCAGCTAATTTTTATATTTGTAGTAGAGTCAGGTTTTCACCATGTTGGCCTGGCTGGTCTTGAACTCCTGGCCTCAAGTGATCTGCCTGCCTCTGCCTCCCAAGATGTTTGGATTACAGGTATGAGCCACTGCGCTCAGCCTACACCTAGTAAAATGATCTCTCCCAAATGAACATGAAAGAAATACTTTTAAAGACATACAAAAGCTGAAAAAACTCAATACCATCAAACTTGCACTACAAAAAATGTTAAAGTCTTAAGGCAGAAGGAAAATTATACCAGATGGAAATACAAAGCTATACAAAGCAATGAAGAACACTAGAAATAACACAGATTTATATGAGTAAATAAACATTTTTCTTATTACTAAATCCCTTTAAGTGATATTTTAGTGATGATAATATAATAGAAATATTGCATGGGGCTTATAAAACCAAAATTTATGACAATAGCACAAAGTTAGGGATGTATATTACAAGGTTCTGATACTCTATGTGAAGTGGTGTAATGCCACTTGATGGTAGACGGAATGAAGTTAAAAATGTATACCACAAATCCTAAAGCAGCCACTAAAGGAACAAAACAAAAAGGTACAGCTAATAAGCCACACAAAAGAGATATATAGAATAAAAAACACTCAATTAATCCAAAATAATTCAGAAAAAGAGGAAATAAATGGGACAAATAGAAAATGAATAGCAAGATGACAGACTTATATCTAACAATATCAATAATTGTATTAAATATAGTCTAAATATCCCCAAATGAAAAGTAGAGAGGATTAGCCAGGTGCGGTGGCTCACGCCTGTAATCCCAGCACTTTGGGAGGCGGGCAGATCACTTGAGGTCAGGTGTTCAAGACTAGCCTGGCCAACATGGCAAAATCCCATCTCTACAAAAAACAAAACAAAACAAAAAAACAAAAATTAGCCGGGCTTGGTGGTGCACAACTGTAATCCCAGCTATGCGGGAGGCTGAGGCATGAGAGTCACTTGAGCCTGGGAGGCGGAGGTTGGTTGCAGTGAGGCGAGATCGCCCCCACTGCACTCCAGCCTGGGTGGCAGAGCAAGACTGTCTCAAAAACAAAAACAACAACAAAAAAGTAGAGAATATTAGATTAGAATTAAAACAACAACAACAAAAAGTGCTGCCTACAAGAAACAGTGGTAAGGAATAAGTACCTCCAAAACCCCCTACCACTAACATGAAATACTAGTTGTCCTAATCAAAGCAATATGAAACATATACAAAAAGTCATAGAGATTAGAAAAGAAGAAAAAAGCTTTGTATTCACAGACTATGTGACTTTGTAATTTAAAAAAATCCAAATTTTGCTGATAAATACAGGTTGAGTATCCCTAATACAAAACTCTGAAATACAAAATCCTCCAAAATCCAAAACCTTTTGATCAGGTACACTTGATGCTCAAAGGAAATGCGCATTGGAGCATTTCAGATTTGTGGAATAGGGATGTTCAACCAGGTATCTATCTGCAAATATTCCAAAATCAGAACAAATCCTAAACCTGAAACACTTCTGGTCCCATGCATTTTGAATAAGGGATACTCAACTTATATAAGAACTAAAAGCATTTAGGATAGCTACTGGAGAGAAGAAAGTATTTTGGCCAGGCGCGGTGGCTCAGGCCTGTAATCCCAGCACTTTGGGAGGCAGAGGTGGGTGGATTACCTTAGGTCAGGAATTCGAGACCAGCCTGACCAAGATGGTGAAACCCCATCTCTACTAAAAATACCAAAAAATAGCTGGGCGTATGGTGGGTGCCTGTAATCCTGGCTATTCCAGAGGAGAATCGCTTGAACCTGGGAAGTGGAGGTTGCAGTGAGCAGAGATTGTGCCATTGCACTCCCGCATGGGCTACAGTGAGACTCTGTCTCAAAAAAAAAAAAAAAAAAAAGGAGGTTGCAGTGAGCAGAGATCGCGCCATTGCATTCCAGCCTGGGCGACAGAGTGACTCCATCTCAAAACAAACAAACAAATAAATAAATAAATAAAGTATTTTAAAAGATCACTTTTATTTCAATTTATCATAATTAAACAATCAGAAAATAGAAAGGTACTACCCATGACAGCATTTTAAAATCAAATGTTATGGTTAGATGGCAAGACATTTATACCAAATATTATAATACATTGTTGAGAGAAATTGAGGATTTGATCAGAGGTATTTTATACCATCTCCATGGACTAGAAGGCTCAATAATGTAAAATAACCTATTCTTCCTAAACTGATAGAGGTTCAATACAATATAATCCCCAAATCCCAGCAGAATTTATTTTATCCCTGTGTGTGTGAATATAACAAGCCAATTCTAAATTGTGTGTTTTTTTTTTTTTGGAGACACTCTCGCTCTGTCGCCCAGGCTGGAGTGCAATGGCGTGATCTTGGCTCACTGCAACCTCTGCTTCCCAGGTTCAAGCTATTCTCCTGCCTCAGCCTCCCACGTAGCTGGGATTACAGGTGTGTGCCACTACATCCAGCTAATTTTTGTATTTTTAGTAGAGACAGGGTTTCACCATGTTGGCCAGGCTGGTCTCGAACTCCTGTCTTCAGGTGATCCACCTGCCTCGGCCTCCCAAAGTGCTGGGATTACAGGCGTGAACCACCACGCCTGGCCCTAAATTGTTTATTGTGGTACTATATATATGACATAAAATTTAATCATTTTAAAATATACAATTCAGTGCCATTAAGTGTACTCATGTTGTGTGATCTTCTCCACCATTCACTTCCAGAACTTTCTAATCATCTGACTCTCTAGCCATTAAAATGACTCCTCAATCATTTCTCCTTCCAGCCCCTGGCAATCTCTATTCTACTTTTTGTGTCTATGAATTTGCCTATATTCTAGGTACCCTCATATAAGCGAAAACATACAGTTTTTTGTGTCTTGCTCATTTCACTAAGCATGCTCTGAAGGTGCTCCGTATTGCAGCCTGTGTCAGAATTTAATTCCTTTCCAATGGCTGAATAGTAGTCCATTTTATGGATATACCACACTTTTTTTTTTTTTTGAGACAGTCTCACTTTGTCGCTCAGGCTGGAGTACAGTGGTGTGATCTCCGCTCACTGCAACCTCTGCCTCCTGGGTTCAAGCGATTCTCCTGCCTCAGCCTCCTGAGTAGCTGGGATTACAGGCATGTTCCACCACACCTGGCTAATTTTTGTCTTTTTAGTGGAGATGGGGTTTTGCCATGTTGACCAGGCTGGTCTCAAACTCCTGAACTCAAGTGATCCACCCATCCATCTCCCAAAGTGCTGGAATTACAAGCATGAGCCACTGCACCTGGCCCACACTTTGTTTATCCATTAATCTGTTGATGGAATTTGCCTCGTTTCCACCTTTTTTGGCTATGGAATGCTGCTATAAACTTTGGTACCTAGTGTATTCTTTATGTCAAAGTGTGACTCAATTTAATCTTAATAGTGACAGAATTAGACTATATTTGAGTCAGTTTGATAAATATTCTAGTAAATTACTTCTGTAATTTCTTGTTTTCAAATGTACTGGCAAATGCTATTCATAGTATCTTCAGTTTTTTTGTTTTTGAGACAGGGTCTCACTCTCACCTCGGCTGGAGTGCAGTGGCAAGATCATGACTCACCACAGCAGCCTTGCCCTCCACAGGTTTAGGTGATTCTCCCCTTAACCTCCCACGTAGCTGGGACTACAAGTGTGTGCCACCACGCCTGGCTAATTTTTTGGTATTTTTTGAGATGAGGTTTTGCCATGTTGCCCCAGGTTGGCCTTGAACTTTGGGGCTCAAGTCATCCTCTTGCCTCAGCCTCCCAAAGCGCTGGGATTACAGACATGACCCACTGTGCCAGCCTATCCTCAATTTTTGATCATTTTTGTTACCTTTTATTTTGCAAAATCATGCTTTTATTTGTGCCTTCTGTATGTTTTTTGTTGTTGTTTTTTGCAATTTTTATTAGTCTTTTCAAGTAACAGTTTGTGGTTTTGTCCTTTTGATTTTTGCTCTTAATCTGTTAACTTTTACATAACAAACACCTAGCTCATTACTTTTCAGCTTTTGTTCTGTTACAAGCATTTAGTTATAAATTTTCCTCTAAAGACTGCTCTGGTGGTATTGCACAAATCTTTTTTTTTTGAGGATCTTGCTCTGTTGCCCAGGCTGGAGTGCAGTGGCATGATCATAGCTCACCGTAGCCTCAAACCCCTAGTAGCTGGGACCATAGGCGTGTGCCACCATAACCAACCAACTTTATAATTATTTTTGAAATGGGGTCTCACTATGCGCCCATGCTGGTCTCAAACTCCTGGGGTCAAGTGATCCTCTTGCCTTGGCCTCCCGAAGTGCTGGGATTACAGGCATGAGCCAGCATGCCCAGCCTGTCTTTTATTTTTTTGCGACGGAGTCTGGCCCTGTCGCCCAGGCTGGAGTGCAGTGGCGTGATCTCAGCTCACTGCAAGCTCCACCTCCCGGGTTCACACCATTCTCCTGCCTCAGCCTCCTGAGTAGCTGGGACTATAGGCGCCCACCACCACCACGCCCGGCTAATTGTTTGTGCTTTTAGTAGAGACGGGGTTTCACTGTGTTAGCCAGGATGGTCTCAATCTCCTGACCTCGTGATCTGCCCACCTTGGCCTCCCAAAGTGCTGGGATTACAGGCGTGAGCCATGGCACCCGGCCAAGCCCGTCTCTTTCTTTTTAAAGACAGCTTCACTGAGGTATATTTTACAAATCATAAAATTTTCCCATTTCAAGGGTACAATTTAAAGATTCTTGGTAAATTTACCAAATTGAGCAACCATGACAATACTTTAATAACTAAAAATTGGAAACAGCCTAAATGTTTCAAGTGGACACATTAGCTGATGAATGCATAGACAGAAATGTGTTATATTCACACCATGGCAAGCTGCTTAGGAATGAAAGAATGAACTGTTAAATACGACATGGAGGAACTTCAGGACATGCTAGTGAAAAACCTGCACAAAAACCATTTATGTGATTCCACTGATAGGAGCTGGCCAGAAGTAAATCTGTAGACAGAAGCAGATTAGTGGTTGCCTGGGGCTGGTTGGTGGCAATGGAAATTAACACAGGTCAAGAGAGAGACTGAAATAATGAAAATATTCTAAAACTGATTTATTGTCAAGGCTGCAGTGAGTTGTGATTGGGCCACTGCACTCCAGCCTGGGCAACCCAAAGTGAGACCCTGTCTTAAAAAAAAAAAAAAAAGTGTGTGTGTGTGTGTGTGTGTGTATATATATATATATGTGTGTGTGTGTGTGTGTGTGCATATATATACGTATATATATACACGTATATATACGTATATATACGTGTATATATATATAAAACATATATTTTAGTTTTTGAAAGTTTCTTCCCAGTTATATTCTAGTTTTAGTATATAATCCATAGTTGTACTTAAAAATGTGACATTAATATAAATTACCTAATACATTTTTTAGAATGGCTTTTTTTATGGTCTAAAAATTACCAGCTATTTGAATTTCTTCTGAAAGTCAGTCCTGTAACAAAGAATATTACAATCAAATTTCCTCAACACAACTATTTCAATTGAGAGATTAAAAAAATATTTTTTAAAAAATATAGAGATGGAGTCTATGTTGCCTAGTATAAGGATCAATCTCCTGAGCTCAAGCAATCCTCTTATCTCAGCCTTCCAAAGCAATGGGGTTACAGGCATGAGCCACTATGCCCAGCCTATTTTTTCTTTTTTAGAGATCTTGCTATGTTGCCCAGGCTGCCCTCAAACTCCTGGGTTCAGGCTATCCTCCCACCTCAGCCTCCTGAGTAGCTGGGACTATAGCCACGTCCCACTGCCCTGCTTTGAAAGATTTTATGTTGTTTCAAGATAGTGGGCCAGGTGTGATGGCACATGTTTGTAATCTCAACACTCTGGGAGGGCCACGTGAGGCCTGGAGTTCGAGACCAACCCAGGCAACATTGCAAGACCCCGTCTCTACAAAATATTTTAAAAGTTAGCTGGGTGTGGTGGTATGTTGACTGTAGTCCCAGCTACTCAGGAGGCTAAGGGAGGAGGATGGCTTGGGCTCAGGAGTTCAAGGTTGAAGTGAGCTATGACTATGCCAGTGCACTCCAGCCTGGATGACAAGAGAAAGACCTGGTCTTAAAAAAAAAGTTTTCATTTAATGCACAACACAATAAATGAATGTTTTTGTTTAAAATGAAAAGTTTATTTGCTGAGTACACCAAATAGGATGCAAGCACTGCCATGACAAATATACAGAAATATGCAGATCAACATAAAACAGTAATTTAGTTTAAATGAAGGGAAATCTCTTAAATGTTATGACAACATACTCCCAAGAACCTTTTCTTCAGTTAAGTTAATTATACATTTCAATAAAATAAACGGTAATGGATTAGTGGATGTTAGCTTGTGAATTTTTCTTAAAAATAAAACTCCAACTCTATTAATCCATGCCAGTTAAACACTATAACTAAAATTTCCAAGTAAGCGCAAAAGGAGATGAAGCAGTTAGTTACCTTTTTTGCTTGAACAGTCCAGAGGAAAATGGTTACTATAAATACAGCAGGCAAACTGTTAGACTGACCTATCTAGAACATAGTGTACTAAATTTCAGTCTCAAATTGTGCTAAATGCTCATCATTAGTATGGCACATTTGGTCCATGATGTGGTTTAATGCCAAGACAGATCCCAATTTGTTACAGAAACACATAGATTACTGTTGCTTTTTGTTTTTAAATACATATATTTTAAAAAGCCAGGTATACTTCCACATACAAAGGCAGGTTTCCCAGGAGAAATTTATAGGAAGTAGTCTGGGGTGCGCCGTGTAACATGAGGCTCGCCGCGACGAGGTGCTGGGTCAAACTGAAGGCTGTAAATGGCAAAAAAGGAAGCAAATAAAGGATTTGACTTTGCAAAGTAAACAAATGAATAAAGAAAAAGACACTGTAGTAGAAAGAGCAGTCCTGCTTTCCCACCATGACCACATCACTTATGGCTGGAATGGCCATGGGCAAAGCACTGCAGATGCTCCCATCCCAACTAACGGCTTCATAGGGCTATGGTGAAAATTTAAGAAGACAGAATATCTGGTTTGGTGCCTGGCATAACAACTTCTAAATATTATTATTTAAAAACTTAAACAAAGATTAAGTAATATTAAGTTTAAACAATTGTTTAATATTATTTAACAATAATATCATTTTTTTTTTTGAAATGGAGTCTTACTCTGTCGCCCAGGTTGGAGTGCAGTGGCATGATCTCGGTTCACTGCAAGCTCCGCCCCCCTGGTTCACGCCATTCTCCTCCCTCAGCCTACCGAGTAGCCGGGACTACAGGTGCCCGCTACCATGTCCGGCTAATTTTGTTTTTGTATTTTTTTTTAGTAGAGACAGGGTTTCACCATGTTAGCCAGGATGGTCTCCATCTTCTGATCTCATGATCCACCCGCCTTGGCCTCCCAAAGTGCTGGGATTACAGGCATGAGCCTCCGCACCCGGCCTAACATCACTATTTTCTTGAGTGTTTCTGGTATGAAAGGCTGGTGGGGTTTTCCAGTTATTTTCGTGCCTCTATTGAGATGACCAGGTTTTTTTTTTTTGTTTTTTTTTTTTGAGATAAGAGTCTCGCTCTGTCGCCCAGGCTGGAGTGCAGTGGCGCAATCTCAGCTCACTGCAAGCTCCGCCTCCCGGGTTCACGCCATTCTCCTGCCTCAGCCTCCCGAGTAGCTGGGACTACAGGCGCCCGCCACCTCGCCCGGCTAGTTTTTTTTTGTATTTTTTAGTAGAGACGGGGTTTCACCGTGTTAGCCAGGATGGTCTTGATCTTTTGACCTCGTGATCCGCCCGTCTCGGCCTCCCAAAGTGCTGGGATTACAGGCTTGAGCCACCGCGCCCGGCCGAGATGATCAGGTTTTTAAGCCCTTAATATTAATATGGTTTATTATATTGATTTTCATGTTTTGAACCAACCTAGCATTCCTGGGATAAATCCCACTTGCTCATGAGGTGTAATCTTTTTTTTTTTTTTTTTTTTTTGAGACGGAGTCTCGCTCTGTCACCCAGACTGGAGCGCAGTGGCCAGATCTCAGCTCACTGCAAGCTCCGCCTCCCGGGTTCACGCCATTCTCCTGCCTCAGCCTCCCGAGTAGCTGGGACTACAGGCGCCGCCACCTCGCCCGGCTAGTTTTTTGTATTTTTAGTAGAGACGGGGTTTCACCGTGTTAGCCAGGATGGTTTCGATCTCCTGACCTCGTGATCCGCCCGTCTCGGCCTCCCAAAGTGCTGGGATTACAGGCTTGAGCCACCGAGCCCGGCCGATGTGTAATCTTTTTATATATTGCTAGATCCAGGTTGCTGGTATGTATGTTGAAAAATTTTATATCTGTATTCGTAACAATGCTGGTCTGTGTTTTTTTGCCTTTGTCTACTTTTGGTATCAAGGATAATAATGCAGGTATGAAAGAATGAATGGAGTAGTCCTCCTCTTCTGTTTTTTGGAAGTGTTTGTGAAGGATTGGCATTAACTCCTTTTTATTTTTGAGACAGGGTCTTACTCTGTTGCCCAGGCTGGAGTGCAGCAGTGTGATCATGGCTCACTGCAGCCTCAGCCTCCCTGTGCTCAGGTGATCCTCCCACCTCAGCTTCCTGAGTAGCTGAGACTATAGGCTGAGCCACCACACCAGGTTAATTTTTGTATTCTTTGTAGATACAGGGTTTTACCAGTTACCCAGGCTGATCTTGAATCCTGGGCTCAATCTGCCTGCCTTGGCTTCCCAAAGTGCTGGGATTACTGGTTAGAGCCATCGCACTTGGCCAATTCCTTTTTTAAACATTTGTTGGACTTCATCAGTGAAGCCAATTGGGCCTGGCCTTTTATTTGTGGGGAGTTTTAATTTTTTCATTTATTTATTTATATTATTTTAAATTAAATAGGGACAAGGTCCTGCTATGTTGACCAGGCTGTTCTCAAACTCCTAGTCTCAAGCAATCCTCTCAGCTTGGCCTCCCACAGCTGGGATTTACAGGTGTGAGTCACCATGCTGGCTCAATATTTTCACATTTGAAAGGTCACTGAGATTTCATACTCTTTGAGTCAGTTTCAGTAGTTTCTTTCTAGGAATCTGTCCATTTTATCGAAGTAACTGAATTTGCCGGCATAAAGTTATTTATTCTATTCCCTTATAATCCTTTTTATTTAAGTAAGGTCTCTAGTGATTTGGTAATTGAGTCTTTTTCTTTTTTTTCTTGCCAGTCTAGTTAAGGCTTTTCAAAGAATCAACTTTGGGTTTTGTTGATTTGTTCTGTAATGATTTTCTACTGTTTATTTCCACTCTAAACCTCGTTTCATAAGCTTACATCAGGTTTAGTTTACTCTGCTTTTTCAAGGTCCTCAAGTATAAACACAGGTTACTGATTTTAAACCTTCTTTTTTTTTCTTTTCTGAGACAGGGGTCTTGCTCTGTTGCCCAGGCTGTAGTGCAGTGCTGTGATCACAGCTCACTGCAGCCTTGATCAACTGGGCTCAAGTGATCCTCCACCTCAGCCTCCCACACAGCTGAGACTACAGGTGCTTGGCACCATAACTGGCTAATTTTTAAATTTTTTTGTAGAGACGGGGTCTCCCTATGTTGCCCAGGCTGGCCTCAAGTGATCCTCCTACTTTGGCCTCCCAAAGTGTTGGGATTACTTGTGTGAGCCACAGCATCGAGCCATGTTAATGATGTCTAATTTCATTTCCTTGTGTTTAGAGAATATACTTTTTAAGAATCCAATCTTCTTAAATTGCCTGAGGCATGTTTTATAGTCTAGCATATGACTATGTTTCATGTTTACTTGAGAGGAATATATTCTGCTTTTGTTGGGTGTTGTTTTATAGACATTAGGTATACAGTCAGTTTACAGTGTTGCTCAAGTCTTCTACTGCCTTCATCTCCTGCCTAGTTGTTCTATCCAAGAGAAACAGTTTCTGTTGCTTAGTTTTTTCTTGTGTAGAGGTCACACTCTCTTGTTCTTTCCATGTCTTATAATCTGTGGTTGAAAAATTGGACATTATAGATAATATATTGCAGTAACTCTGGAATTCGTGTCCTTGGGGACTGATCTTGTGTTTTTGGTGGTTTATTATTTTTGTTTAGTGACTTAGCTGAACTAACTGTAAAGTCTACTTCCCCCATAGTGTGCAGCCCCTGTGACCCTGCTCAGATGTTTTTACTTTTTTTTTTTTTTGAGACGGAGTTTTGCTCTTGTTGCCCAGGCTGGAGTGCAATGGCGTGATCTCAGCTCACTGCAACTTCCAACCACCCCCTCCCAGGTTCAAGCGATTCTCCTGCCTCAGCCTCCCAAGTAGCTGGGATTACAGGCATGCGCCACCACGCCCAGCTGATTTTTAGTAGAGACTGGGTTTCTCCATGTTGGTCAGGCTGGTCTCAAACTCTCGACTTCAGGTGATCTGCCCACCTTGGCCTTCCAAAGTGCTGGATAAAGGCATGAGTCACCGTGCCTGGCTGTTTTTACTTCTTTTAATCTTTCACAGCCTGGCTACTGAGAGGCTGTCTCTGGGTAGGCATAAGCCACTTACTGATCAAAGATTGGACTTAAGCCCCCTTGGCCAGTTAAGATCTTAAAGCCCACCCTAATGACCACCAGAAATGTTACGTGACTTGCAGATTGCTATCAAAGCTGAAGGAGTTTACATTTTAGCTTCCCATTCAGTCAGGGACTAATAGTTGGATCTTCATTCTCCACTCAGTCCAGAGAGGGCATGCACATATTCTGCCAGACTGTCAGGGATGAGTGTGATTTTATTTTAAAGCCTGACTTCCTAGGAGGTGCTCCTGGGTCAGAGTAACTGAATGTTCAGTCAATGATTAGAGGTTGTGTTTAAGCCTCATATACCAGTGACGGTTACACCATTTGTTTATCAACCTACTTATCCGTTTCCTGGGGCTGCTGTAACAAATTACCAAACTGTACAGCTTATATAACAGGGATTTATCCTCTCAGAGTTCTGGAGAATACACGTCTGAAACCAAGGTGCTGGCAGGACCACACTCTCTCTGAAGACTCTAGAAAAAATCCTTCCTAGCTTCTCCCTAGCTTCTGATGGCTCTGGCAATCCTTGGCTGGTAGATGAATCACTCGAATCTCTGGCTTCACACAGCATTCTCTCGTGTGTGTGTTTCTTTTCCTCTCACTAAAATCCTGTTTGAATTGGATTTAGGCCCAACCTAATCCAATCCAATTTCATCTTTAATAATTGTATCTGCAAAGATCCTATTTCCAAATAACATCACGTTTTGAGGTTCTGGGTGGACATGAATATCTGGGGGGGCGGGTGGGGACACTATTCAACTCAGTACAATCTATGTGTGGCCTGAAAATATTATCTGAATACCCCACATCCTACTCTGACTACTCCTGAGTGGGTATGGCTAGTGCATGTGCACAGCCTTCTTGTCCCATAGGGCTGACTGTGATCCCAGAAGGGCTCTTCTTGGCTTTTTCCCTGGTGCTATTTGTTGAACAACCTGTTGCTCTGCTCTTTTGTATGTTGCTCCTAGTATCATGGGAGCTATTACAGCCCTCTTAATTGGTCTCCATCATGACATCCACTGTTTTCCACAAAGCACTCAGATTTGGAATTCTCCATCACCTAAGTAAGGTAAGTCCACTGAGGCAGAACTGAGGAATTTCTGTGACCTGCCTTTCCTCCTGAGCAGAACTTCTGTGCCAGTGCGGGCTCAGTGATACCACCTGGTTTATAAGCAGGTGCTGGGGTAACAGCATTGGGAAACCCAGCATTCTCATCCGCCATGCACGCTTGGAGCAGAGCTTCTGCCCCAGGAGCTGGGACAGGGAAGGGGGCCTCAGCCTGCTTAACTGTGTCCACCAAGAGTAGAGCTTCTGTAACTCCAGACTAGGAGAGGTGAGATATGCTGGCATCTGATCTCTGTGAGTGAAACCACAGTCCCAACCCTGGGAGCTGGTAAAGAGGGGGAATCCCTTAGCCTCCTGACTGTACCAACCCAGACTACAGCGCCTGTAGTCGTTTCTGTAAGAGGGATCTGGAAGGAGTTGGAGGGAGCAAGTCATAGCTCAAATGCCACAGACAACGGCTATTATTAGTGAGATTTAGTAGGTTTTCTTGAATTAACTGTTTCTCCATCGGCTGTATGCCCTTAGGATAATTTCCAAAAGCTTTGAAAAATTATTTTGTAAAAGTAATGTTCTCCAGCTAATGGCTGTTTTTGCTGGGGAGGCGCTTTGCTATACTCCTCATCCCACCATTTCAGAAACACCAATCTTCTACTTCTATTTTTAACATTTAAAATTTTCCTTCTGAAAGTAAGTATATACAATTAAAATGTACAGTTACTCACAAGGAATATTTTAAAGTGTCATCTAATTCCATGATAGCAGCCTGGTTCCCACACCGGTAACAGTAATTGGGTGCACTGAAAATAGTAACCACATTCCGATCATGACACCAATTGTATCCCTGCAGGATAAAAACAAATTCAATATTTCATTATAATATTATGATTTTGACACAGATACATTTAAAAAAAATTAAACTCAAAAACTACAGGCACTCTCTGTGGAAATGTAGTCGTCTATATTACTTTATAAGGTCTCCATCTTTAATAGTTTGTGTACCTGTACAGAACCCTGTGCAATTCGTGGGCCTAGGATTCTGTTAAATGCAGCTCGCTAATTGTTGTTTTGCCTTATCTATGCTTGAAATCTTGGCAAGGATGTGTACTGAATTTCTCCCACAATCATAATAAATCTATTTTCCCTCATGAATTATGCCAATTATTCTTTATATATTTTGAAGCTATTACTACGTAAATACAAATTTAGAATACTTTCTTCTTAGAGAACTGGGACAGATTTCATCAATAACCTCTTTATTTCTAACAACACCTTTTATTAGAGCCTATCTCATTCATATTATTGGCTATAATTAGTATTATAGTGTGTGTATATATATACATGCTAATCAGTGTTGTGTGTGTGTGTATATATGTATATGTATGCACACACACACACACAGCCACACACACACCCCTGTGTTGCTCAGGCTGGAGTGCAGTGGCGTGATCTAGGCTCACTGCAACCTCCACCTCCTGGGTTCAAGCAATTCTCCTGCCTCAGCCCCCTGAGTAGCTGGGACAACAGGTACACACCACCACACCAGTCTAATTTTTTGTATTTTAGTAGAGATGGGATCTCACTATGTTGCCCAGGCTGGTCTTGAACTCCTGAGCTCCAGCAATCTGCCTGCCTCAGCCTCCCAAAGTTCTGGGAACACAGGCATGAGCCACCGCACCAGCCTATTAGCTATATTTTTGATATTTTGATTACTTGATATACCAATATACCATTTCCCAACTCTTACCCCTAGTTTGTAGTGTCTTTTTTTTTTCCCTCTTTTTTTTGAGAGAAGGTCTCACTCTTTTGCCCAGGCTGGAGTGCAGTGGTACGATCATAGCTCACTGCAGCCTCAACCTCCTGGCCTCAAGTGATCCTCTCACCTCAGCCTCCCGAGTAGCTGGGACAATAGACATATGCCACCATGCCCCGCTAATTTTTTGACTTTTTTTTTTTTTTTTTTAATAGAGATGAGGTCTCACGATGTTGCCCAAGGTGGTCTGAAACTCCAGGACTCAAGAGATCCTCCCACCTCAGTCTCCCAAAGTGCTGGGATTACAGGAATGAGCCACTCTGTCCAGCCAGTCATTTAGGTTTTAGGTATATCCCAAATAACAGCTACATTTTGATTATTTATCCAATCTAAGAGTCTCAGGCTAAAATTTTAGTCTCTCTTTTTTTTTTTTTTTTTTGAGACGGAGTCTCGCTCTGTCACCCAAGCTGGAGTGCACTGGCCAGATCTCAGCTCACTGCAAGCTCTGCCTCCTGGGTTCACGCCATTCTCCTGCCTCAGCCTCCTGAGTAGCTGGGACTACAGGCGCCCGCCACCTCGCCTGGCTAGTTTTTTGTATTTTTTAGTAGAGACGGGGTTTCACCGTGTTAGCCAGGATGGTCTCGATCTCCTGACCTTGTGATCCGCCCGCCTCGGCCTCCCAAAGTGCTGGGATTACAGGCTTGAGCCACCGCGCCCAGCCTAGTCTGTTTCTTATAATCACTGATATAATTAAGTTTATTTTTACTATATAAATTTGTGTTTTTTTAATCATGCTCCCTTGTCTCTACTGGGCTGGTGAAGTTTTTTCTAACGTCTTGAAGCCACTCCCTACTGGTCTGGAGGGATTATGTTGTTTATATTCCCTTAGTAGTTGTAAAACAGTTAACATTATAGTGGAGAAATCTGGCAGACATCATCTTAACTAAGTGATTAAAGTTGCCACCACCAGCATTGAGACAAGCAGATTTTAGGATCACTTGATAAAATGCACGGAGGAGGACACACCATCTTTCTATGGCATGACTGCCAAAAATGCATACAGTGACTCCCTAACTGCAAGGAAAACATCAAACCCCAACTGAGGGATATTTCTGTAAGATAAAATGCTCCTACTCTTCCAAAATGTCAAGAATGTGGAAAACAAAGAAAATCAGAGAGGATTTCCACATCAAAGTAGAATGAACACAACCTAATCTTTGGATTAGATTATGCACATACAGTATGCACAAAATTAAATTTTGCTATAAAAGACATTAGTGAGATAATTAGCAAAATTTGAATAAAGTGTTCATATTAAATAATAGTACTATATGAACACAAATTTCCCAACTGTGGTAACTATATGGTGGTTATGTGACAGTGTGTCCTTAATTTTACAAAATACATATAGAAACTTGGTAGTAAAGGAGTATTTGTCTGCAACAGATATTCAAATGGTTCAGAAGAAAGTGTGGGGGGTGAAGAGGAAGGGAGACACAAAATGATAAAGCAAATATAGTAAAATATTTACAGTCAGGAATTTGAATGACTCATACAGGGAATTCTGGGGTACTATTTTTGTAACTTTTTTCTAAGTCTCAATTTCAAAAATGAGTTATAATTCTGCTCCGGTCTACTAGTGCTTTCCCTACTTGCTAAAACCAGCAAGTTTTTCCTCTTTTCACCTAGGTAATAAATGGTGAGGAATATTTCTTAGTTAAGTCAAAATGCCTTATTACAGAAGTATATGCTAATCTGAAATAAAGATCATTCTGTAAGGAAAGTACATACCTCCATTACAAGCTGGTGGGCACGAGAAACCAGTGTGAGACCATTGGCATGGTTAAAGGTTTCAGAAATGTCTTGTCCAAATGTGTAGCCAGCACCACGTGGTGAAATACCCCATCCACCACGATCATCCGGATCTGACCATAACAGATCACACATTGGGCCCTGGCCAAGAAAAATAAGTACATGTTACAAATTATTATCAGTCATACTTTATCGTCCTCAAAATGTGGTTATATTTTCTTTTCCTTTCTTCTTCTTTTTTAAACTAAGTTTACCTCATGTGGAACTTCCTGTAAACGATCCAGGGCTCTTATATGATCCAGTGTGTCTATGGATGGAGAGAGGCCACCATGGAGGCAGAATATCTGTTTATGAATTAACAAAAGAGAATGTATTTGTTTTACTAACTGCTAACAGTTAACAAAGAGTAAATAATGGTTAAAAGTGTCAGTCCAAATAATGCCAACATTTAAACACATTTTGTTCATCTTTTTTTCTTCTTTACCCCTTCTCTGGTCAATGGTATCCCCATCCTTGGGGACCCCCCATTAAATTTTTTTTTTTTTCCCCTCCCTCCCACCCTTCCTCCCTTCCTTTTCTCTGGCCAATGGTATACCCATCCCTGGGACCTACCATTAAATTTCTTTTTTTTTTTTAATCCCCTTCCTCCTTCCCTCCTTTCTTTTCTTTCTGTAGAGATGGAGTCTTGCTGTGTTGCTGAGGATGGAGTGCGGTGGCTATTCACAGGCATGATCACTATGCAATGCAGCCATGAACTCCTGGGCCCAAGCAATCCTCCCGCCTCAACCTCCTGAGAAGCTGCGATTACAGGTTCATGCCACTGTACCCAGTTGTCATTACAGCTTCTGTTGGTTATCGCTGATATACACAATTTTTTGTTTCTCTTACAGCAAATACTCTGATTCTTGTTACTGGCTACAATAAATTTTCAGTTCTTTCATATTTTCTAAGTACATGATCAAGTCATCTACAAAAATATTTTTGTTTTTTCTTCTCAATGTTTACACCTTCTAATTCTTTTTATTGCTTAGTGCATTGGCCAGGACTTCTAAAACAAAATGGAATAATACAAATGTTTGTTTTGTTTTTTGTAAACTACCTAGTTTCAAGTCCATGCTCTAGGTATTCTGAATCAAAGAGAATAATATAAGTTTTAACAAGCATTTTCTGATTTTGATTTGTTTTTTTTGAGACAGAGTTTTGCTCTTGTTGCCCAGTGCAATGGCGTGATCTTGGCTCACCGCAACGTCCGCCTTCCGGGTTCAAGTGATTCTCCTGCCTGACCCTCCCGAGTAGCTGGGTTTACAGGCATGTGCCACCATGCCTGGCTAACTTTGTATTTTTAGTAGAGACGGAGTTTCTCCATGTTGGTCAGGCTGGTCTTGAACTCCCGATCTCAGGTGATCCATCCGCCCTGGCGTCCCAAAGTGCTGGGATTACAGGCGTGAGCTACCTCGCCTGGCCTGATGAGAAGATTTCTAATGTTTAGCTGATAGTATAACCAGCATTTGTTTATCCACTTAATATTATTATTTTATAAAATAACTGAGTTTTGAATCATAAATACAGGAATTTTTTTTCCAAATGATTTTGGTTTATTTTTCTGTGCATGCCACGTCTGGTTTGGCATTGAGGTTATACTAGGCTTATGGTGTCAGTTTTGAACTCTCCGTCTTTTCCCAAGTTCTAGAACACAGAAATTATATGTTCCTTAAAGGTTTGGTAGAATTAGCCTATAAAACTATTTATACCTGGCTGCTATTGGTAGTTTACTTATATTGGATGAACTTCTGCAAGCCAAGTTTAATAATTGGTATTTTAATACAGTAAGCTTCATTCAACTTTTTAAATTTACTGCACTAAAGCTGCACCTGTTCTTGTGATACACAAGCTCCTGCACAGTTATAATTATGCCTTATTTCGTTCCTAGTGTATTATGTGCCTTCCCTCTTTTCTTCTAGATCGGTATTGTCCACTATTATTTCTTTTCTAGTAACGTTTCAGAAAGAGAGGAAGGAAGGAGGAAGGAAAAAATATATAAAAGCTCTACTAACACACCCATTTAAAAAACCAGATACTTCATTAAAACTGACAGACTGTCTTTTAAAAATCATTCTGTCCAGCAATTTTATTGAGGACTATGTGCTTCAAAACAATTAAAAACAACTTTAATGAAAATTTAACATCTTTTAAATTCACATTTTAAAAAGTCCAGGCAAAGTATTGTCCTTTCAAATTAATCATGGCAGTGTCCAAAATCACAGCTGAGAAAAACAGACTGTCAGGATTACACAGAGAAAGTTATAACCAAATTATATTCCCACAAGCAGTCTAAGAGAGAATTCATCACATTCTTGACAACTCTGGGTTTTTATAATTTAAGAATTATGGAGTTTTACTATGTTTTATATTTATATTTATTTTTTGAGATGGAGTCTCACTTTGTCACCCAAGCTGGAATGCCGTGATACGATCTCGGTTCACTGCCACCTCTGTCTCTCTCAGGTTCAAGTGATTCTCCTGCCTCAGCCTATCAAGTAGCTGGGATTACAGGCATGCACTGCCATCCCTGGCTAATTTTTGTATTTTTAGTAGAGATGGGTTTCACCATTTGGCCAGAATGGTCTTGAACTCCCGACCTCAGGTGATCTACCCACCTCGGCCTCCCAAAGTGCCAGGATTACAGGTATGAGCCACCTTGCCCAGCCTTTGTTTTATATTTAAATTTAAATCAGTTCATGCTTACAGTGATTATCTCTAGAAATGACAATAGGAAATTTGCATAATTTCTTCTTATACTTTTGAATGTTTCATGATCTGTCTGCACTGCAGAAATAGCATTTGTTTCTATTTTCTTTTTTTGTTCTTTGAGATGGAGTTTTGCTGCTGCCCAGGCTGAAGCATAGTGCTGTGATCACGGCTCACTGCAGCCTTAACTTTCTGGGCTCAAGAGATCCTCTCACCTCTAGCTTCCTGAGTAGCTAGAACCACATGCATGCGCCACTATGCCTAGCTAATTTTTAAATTTTTTTGTAGAGACAGGGTCTCACTACATTGCCCAGGCTGGTCTTGAACCCCTGAACTCAAGCGATCCTCTTGCCTTGGCATCCCAAAGTACTAGCCACTGTGCCCAGCCAAGCATTCACTTCTCAGGGAAGAAGGTGTAATACACAATATAACATTTGGAATTACCATGAAAATAGAAATGAAAAGTTATTCATGGTAACCAGCAAAAACTGTGTGTATATGCAGAGATAGTTTTAAATATCATCCTGCTTTACTAGTACTATACATCAGTGTCTTAAGCATTTATTTATAATGTTTATCGATATCTTAAAAAAAGCACAGCATATTCTTTGGTCGAAAGATATACATACGTATCTGAGAACAGGAAAATTTGCTGGTCCAAATGTACGTGAAACTTATCCACTTCCCTGCTTTGAAATTTTAAGTATAAGGGAAGGAGGAAAAAGCCAAGGAGATGCAGAAACACAGGTCATATGAATCTAGACCCTAGCTTACCAACAGTCAATCTTTGCCTTCATTTACCTCCTCTCCTCCCAAGATGTGAGCACACACATACATACCTGTCCATCTACTAAAGCTGTAAGTGGAAGATAATCAAAGAGATCTGTAAAATATTTCCAAACGTTGGCATTCCCATACTTTCGCAGACATTCATCATAAAAGCCATATACTTGGGTAATTTGTCGGCTTTCGTGATTTCCTCTCAATATTGTAATGCGTTCTGGATAACGCACCTGGAAGAAAAGGAGTAAAACCCATAGTAAAATCCCATTTTTACTAGTGTCACGTGAAGTACATTAGTCTCCGACCCATTGTTAAACACGGCGCTTTTGGCCACCAGCATATTAAATATTAATTTCATTTTCAAAATAAAAAACTTGCTTATTCATAACCAGGTATTACTGGTTAACATTTGACATGTTTATTATAATCATCCTTTTTCATCATGTTTTGACCACCCTCATCAGAACCTTTAACTAATACTTATATTACTATAATAAACTTGTATCTGATACTTTGTTTCTATTATCTTTTTCATCATCAAATTATTATTACTTTCCTAAATCTTTCTAGAACACTATGACTTCTTACTGTGAGTAGTGCAAATCACAGGTTTGAAGCTGAGACCAACTACTCTACAGATTAACTTCTTCCCTTTTCAATTTTTATTTCCCACAGGAAGATTGGATTTGCCAATAATAACACAAAAACAGGCCCTTGACAAAACTGGGCAAGAATTCAAATGTATTAATAGTTTCCTTTCTATTACAAAACAAAAACATAAGCGACTATTTAGTTAGCAATGTGTCTGATAAGAAATATGAAAAAGCATTGGATTCTGCAAATTAAGCAAAAAGCTGCAAGTATATACTTCAATTCATACATATTTTACTAAGCATCCGTTATGTGTCTAACATAAGTTTGGTGCTATAAAGCCAGACGCCAGGTCTACACAAGTACAGTCATGTGCTGGACAATGTTTTTGTTAACAACAGATTACATGTACGATGTTGGCTGGAGCAAGAGACTATACTACATAGCCTTCGTGTGCAGTAGGCTATACCACCTAGGTGTGTGTAAGTTCCAAAGATGACAAAATCACCTAATGGCACATTTCTCAGAATGTATGCCTGTAGTTAAGTGACCCATGACTATGTAATATATGGCTTCTGCTGTTGAGGGACTAACCTCAGTAAGGAAATATGTAAAGTAAGTAATACAAGGTAGTAAGCCACTTTTGCAGCATAAATAAGGGCTGGGAGAATAAGTTTCCTCATAGTAATTTAGAGTAGAAGGAATAAGGCTAAAATGGTTGAAGGTTACATGAAAGAAGTGAGACCTGAGCTGAGTCTTGGCAGAAAGGTAAGAAATCAGGGACAGAGTAACCTCATGGGGGAAATCAAATATGGAAATAAACAGAGTCCAGAGCACTGATGAAGAAGAAACTTTGATTTGAGCCAGAGTTTATGCTACCAACCGCCAGCAGGCAAAAATTCAGACTAGACTATAAAAGGCCAGGCAAGGAGTTTGAGTTTGTTTCTATACGCAACAGGCAATCAACAGGAAGTAACAATAAAAAATTGTTAAATAAAAGAGATTTCATCGGCCAGCATATGCCAGGTGGATTTGGGGGGGATCAGATCTTGGAGGCAGAAATATTAGTTACCAAGCTATTGCAACCATTGAATTGTGAAGTGATAAACTGTGTGGTAAAAATAGAAAGAGATAGGAACAACAGACTTTTCAAAGCAAGGATTTAAAAAGACTTGTTTATTGAGTCAATATGACGGGTAAGTGATAAAGTCAAATATGATTCCAAGACTTCAGCTATTCAAGAGAATGATACATTTACGAGGAATATATAGAAGTTATCCTTTTCACCTCTCCTTTAAAAAGATGTAAAACCAATTATTATTTTAAGGGGCTATAAACTGAAAGACCATTAAACAGATGATATGCAATACTGTCATTCTTGCTTTTTGCCTAGTTTAAATCTTGAAAAAAATGAATTTCAATAATCATACCTTTAATGCTACAAGAAGAGTCACAGTCTCCACTGAATAATATCCTCTGTCTACATAGTCACCCATGAATAAGTAGTTTGTATCTGGTGATTTTCCACCAATTCTAAAGAGTTCCATAAGATCATGAAATTGACCATGCACATCTCCACAGACAGTAACAGGGCAACGAACCTCTTGCACATTTGATTCTTTTGTTAAAATTTCCTTTGCCTGTTAGAAAAGTGAAATCAACAATTACAAAGTTAAAAGTATCATTTCTTATCTATTAAAAGAAAATTTTGGGGAAAAAACACTTGAAACGTGCCTTATCAAAGCATATGTGAAAACCAAACCATGAGATAACACTTCACTAGAAAGGCTATAAAAAAAGACAGTTACTAGTGTTGCAAACATGTGGATAAACTGGAACCCTCATACACTGCTAGTGGAAATGCAAAATGGTGCAGCTGCTGCGGAAAACTGTATGGCAGTTCCTCCAAAGTTAAACCTAAAATTACCATATAATCCAGCAGTTCCACTCCTAGGTATATACTCAAGAGAAATGAAATCCAGTTATACATGTCCTTGGCAGCATTATTAATAAAAGCCAAAAAGTAGAAACCACCAGATACTGATCAACCAATGATGAATGGACGTAATATATTCATATAATGGAATAGTTATTCAACCATGAAGAAATGAAGTACTGATACATGCTACAACTTTGAAGACATTATGGTAAGTGCAAGAAGTCAGTCACAAATGATCACATAATGTATAATTCCATTTAAATGAAATGTCCAGAATAGGCAAATTTCCAAGGCAGAAAGTCTGTGTTTTAAAAAGAATAATCTTATTATTCACAAGTTTAAAAAGGTCAACAAGTCAAAATTATGCAAATTCTTGTGTAAACAAACATTCTTACACCAATTCATAGGCCAACCTTTAATTTCTTTATTCCAATTATTCTGTATTTATAGAATTAAGTTAGAACATACCATTAGGTGGTCCTGAAGTACAGAATTTATGCTTAAACACTGGCAAATGAAATGTTCTGACTAAATCAAAGTTCACTATTGGCTCGTCTATCTGCCCTCTCTGCCTAATAGCAAAAGACCCCAGAATCAGGAAGAAAAATTTAAAAGCCTCTGAAGTAACAAAACAGACATCATACAAATGATGTACCTCCCCAGTAACCCACCAAAAGAGTCTCTCAGGCCTTATTCTGGGCCTACTGTTATCTACAAAATTCCAACAAGCTATTTACCGAGTTTCCAGGTCCACAACAAAATTAGAAATAGAAAACCAAGAAAGGTAAGAGATGAGCACTGGGAATAATACAGAATGCAAACCAAGAAGAAGAAACAATCGGATGGCTAGCATAGCTAAAACACAGGGCAGGCCGGGCGCGGTGGCTCATGCCTGTAATCCCAGCACTTTGGGAGGCCGAGGGGGGAGGATAGCTTGAATCCGGGAGTTTGAGACCAGGCTGGGCAACACAGTGAGACCTCTGGTCTCTATAAAACCTTTAAAAAATAGCTAGGCATGGTAGTGTGTGCCTATAGTCCCAGCTACTTAGGAGGGTGGGGTGGGGTGGGAAGACAGCTTGAGTTGGGGAGTTCAAGGCTCTAGTGAGCCATGGTCGCACCACTTTGCAGTTAACCCTGGGTGAGAGTGAGACAAAAGAAAAAAAAGGCAACAACACAGCACAATAAAAATCAAACACGGCTGGGTGCAGTGGCTCACGCCTGTAATCCCAGCACTTTGGGAGGCCGAGGTGGGTAGATCACAAGGTCAGGAGATCGAGACCAGCCTGGCCAACATGGTGAAACCCCATCTCTACTAAAAATACAAAAAATTAGTCGGGCATGGTGGCAGGCACCTGTAGTCCAGTCCCAGCTACTTGGGAGGCTGAGGCAGGAGAATGGCGTGAACCCAGGAGGCGGAGCTTGCAGTGAGTCGAGATTGTGCCACTGTACTCCAGCCTGGGCGACAGAGCGAAACTGTCACACACACAAACACATACACACACACACACACACACAAGTCAAACAGGATGAAGTTTAAAGTAGAGTCCAGTAAGCAGATGACAGCTCAGACTGGTGGGAGAGAGCACAATTTTAGGGACAGACAATTCTCTGATAATCTGAAGAGTATTTAAAAACATGGATTTTGAGTTTCATTTTATATTCCTGCTACTCTGCATTTTTGTCAACAGACTTTAACACTGAGTTGAGGGATACTCAACCTGTAGCGATTTTCAACACACACAATAGTTTGTATACACACTGTAGGAATCATAAAGTTATTCTAGTCCCAGATTACTTTATGCCAAATACATGTACCCAGCTTAGACTCTTAATTTGAAGCAACTCTAAACAGCAGGGAAAATGGCAAGTTCTATTCCAACAGAAGTATTCTCTCCAGTGTTCTAAAACATTTCTAAGGTATGATTCTGACTGTACCTCCAACCTCCCTTAATTTTTGCAAAATGCTCATGCTTGGTTCTCCAGCTTTTCTTTTGATTCTAGGCTACCACGTATTCTTCTACGAATGCCTTTTCTGCTTATAGCCTGGTAGGATTCCCAAGAGTTATGGACAATACAGCCCATACTTTCTTCTCCTTGCCTGTAATTAATTAGAATGAGATTATATGCACTGAAGTCTTCCAGAAAACATGGGCTCTCTTTACAGTTTTAATCTAATTGTGTAATCTTAAGGCCTTTATACCCTTCAGTTTCTTTTCCTGAGATCACAAATTAAATAATTTTACCAGAAGCCAAGTTTATTCCACAAGACAGCTCCCAATACACCACAAGCATTCTGCACTCCACATGTTTTTTGCGTATGAAGAACATGGCCAAGGAGATTATATACAGAAACATAATGGTTGTCTGGGAGGTAGGAGGGCAGTGGATAGGGATAGTGGGTAGAGTGCATTTGCTTTTCTTCCTACCTTTCTGAGGTGCTTGCAAAAAAATTTTTTTGAGACAGGGTCTCACTCTGTTGCCCAGGCTGGAGTGCAGTGGTATGAACATGGCTCACTGCAGCCTCAAACTCCTGGCTCAACCAGTCCTCCCACCTGAGCCTCCCAAAGTGCTGAGATTACAGGTCTGAGCCACCGTGACTGGCCAATGTTCGAAATTTCAAAAAACAAATTCTATATTACTTTTTCAAACAGAAAAAACCTGGCTTCTTAAACTTCAAAACAAATTCCAGATGGTAGTAATTATAAAAACGACTACAGTGTTATATCCACACAGTGGAATTTTATTCAGCAATAAAAAGGAACAAAGTCCAGATACATGCTACAATATGGAGGCATCTTGGAAATATGCTAAAAGAAAGAAGCCAAACACACTAGACATAACCCTGGAAATGAAATTCAAATCAAAAGTACACAGAAGAACCGACTGTGGGAATGCTGACAATGCTGCTGTTGGAGAGACTCCAAATACGCAGCCAGGAACTTAGCAACATGCAGAAACTTAGTGACATAAAGAAGTGAAAATGCAAACTTATTGCATAAATGAGGAAAATGGTTTTGATGAGAGGATGAAGATATACCAGAAGAAGTGACGCTAGCAAAAATCTCTTTCTGTATTTGTCAGGAAAGATTACTTTTACTTTGGCTCCTAAATAACAGTTCCTAGGACTTTATAGGTATATTTAAGATTATCTCTTGTATCTTACTAGCCCTTTTTTTTTTTTTTTTTTTAAAAGACACGGTCTTAATCTTTTTGACAAATACAGGTATTTCATGACACTGAAAGAACAAAGGAAGCCGGCGGCAGTGGCTCACACCTGTAATCCCAGCACTTTGGGAGGCAAAGGCAGAGGATCACTTGAGCCCAGGAGTTCAAGATCACCTTGGACAACATGAGGAGACCCTGTCTCTACAAAAAAATGAAAAAAAAAAAAAAAAAAAAAAAAAAAAAAAAAGCCAGGTGTGGTAGTGTATTCCTGTAGTCTCAGCTACTCAGGAGACTGAGGCGTGAAGATAGCTTGAGTCCAGGAGTACAAGGCTGCAGTGAGCTATGACCACGTTACTGTACTCCAGCCTAGGCGACAGGAAGATTCTGCCTTTAAAAAAAAAAAAAAAAAAAAAAAGCAGCTTCCCGGACCTGCCACAAGACAGAGTCAACCAGTCTCTGGAATGGAGTCAAGGAACCTGAATTTCTTATTTCTTTCCCAAGTGATTTTTATGTACACTTAAAGTTTAAGGAAAAGATGGACAACCAGACTATATAAAAATGCTAAAACTTGCACAGTAAAAATTACACACATGTATCACATACAAAGTAGAAAATAATAAACATTTTTAAATGGCTAACTTTTAATTTCAAAGAATTTGTACAACCAAGAAAAGACAAAATACAATTTTTTTTTTTTTTGAGACGGAGTCTTGCTGTCACCCAGGTTGGAGTGCAGTGGCGTGATCTCCATCTCTGCTCACTGCAACCTCTGCCTCCTGGGTTCAAGTGATTCTCCTGCCTTAGCCTCCTGAGTAGCTGGGATTACAGGCGCGTGCCACCATGCCCGGCTAATTTCTGTATTTTTAGTAGAGATGGGGTTTCACCAGGTTGGCCAGACTGGTCTCAAACCTCTGACCCCGTGATCCGCCCACCCTGGCCTCCTAAAGTGCTGAGATTACAGGCATGAGCCACCACGCCCATCTGACAAAATATAAAATTAAAACAAAAAAGAATATGCCAACTCAACTGGAAAAATTCCTCACATTGCACACAACCCTGATAAATCTAGCCTTGTTTTCTTCATGTATTTTGGTATTGCCATTTATTTGTATTGAGGTTCTCGTCCCTTAGAATTTGCTATGGAATAAAAGTCTGCGTAGTGAAGAATTAACCTCATCCGAGGAGAGGTCTGACCTTTGTCCCTGGAATTTCCTGCTTGGTAAAGAGTATCTCTCTGCCGGCGGGGCTCTGACCTGCGGACTGTTAACAATGTGACTTATGATGCGGGCTTTGGGTGACCCCATTATGTTTGGTCTCTGAAGGACTGGAGACTACAGATGTCAGCCCCTCTTGTACTCTGCCCTTACGAGTCTTTTCCCTTGGCTTACTTTAAATTGTATTCATTCCCTGTAATAAACCATAATCATGAGTATAACAGCTTTAAGTGAGTTCTGTGAGTCATTCCTGTGAATCACTGAACCTAAGAGTGGTTGCGGAACCCACTGAACTTGCAATTGGTGCCAGAAGTGAGGCAGTTCTGGGGAGTGTTCCCTGTAATTTATAGGTCACTAAACTTTATTTTTTATTTGTCTGCTGTTCTGAAGGTACATCATGACTAAACTTTTGAAGATGGTGTCAGAGGTGAGAACAGTGTTAGGGACTGTGCCTTCTAACTCTTGCAAAATCCTTTTTTATTACAAAAGTAAACCACATTATAAATAATTTGGAAGGTTTTCTACGACCACCCTATTAAAAAAAAAAGTGTTTTGAATTCAAGCCCATCACTGTCCCCATCTTCTGCTTTTTCTTGCCAGCAAGAATCACTGTCTGGTGTTCATTAATCGTGTTCCCTCTTCACAGCTGAATCTCTAGCACTTTGAACAGTCTGGTACATAGTGGTTCAACTAAAATCTGTTGAATGTACGGGATAAATACACAATGGCAGTATTCTGTCAACCAGTCCTCTCCTTTCTTCTTCACTGCCTACAGGAACAAGCGCCTCTTTTGCTAATCAAGCCGAGAATATACTGAACCAATTCTGAGTGCTCATCATCCAGGACATAAATATCCTGTGGAACTCTTTTAAAGGAAGATTAAACTTAATTATTTCCCTCTCTATAAAATGGGATTTTGAGCCGGGAGTGGTGGCTCACGCCTGCAATCCCAGCACTTTGGGAGGCCAAGGCGGGTGGGTCACGAGGTCAGGAGATCAAGACCATTCTGGCTCACACAGTGAAACCCTGTCTCTACCGAAAATACAAAAAATTAGCCGGGCGTGGTGGCGGGCACCTGTACTCCCAGCTACTCAGGAGGCTGGGGCAGGAGAATGGCGTGAACCTGGGAGGCGGAGCTTGCAGTGAGCCCAGACTGCTCTCCAGCCTGGGCGACAGAGAGAGAAAGACTCCGTCTCAAAAAACAAACAAAATAAAGGGATTTTGAGCAGAATTAAACTACAGCCTACACACTGTATCTTACACATCAAAAAAAATCCAATTATGCTAAAAAGTTAATTCAAATAAGCTTTTTTCTAAGATTGAATAGGTGAGAACACTTAAATTCACCACTGTATCCCAGTCTCAAAATAAAAACGATTGTCTTTGTATAAAATATTCACTTAATAGACTTCCAATGGAGTTTTGCACATTTTTGGTGTAACATGATGCTATTATAACGCAAGTCAGGAATCTCAGGTTGCACCTCAGGATTGTTTTAATTCATCTGATGGCAAAAGTATCTCGGTCAAAAAACAATTTACAAGGAATGATGATAAATATTTCTAAATTACAAAGGACACAACAGCAAACCAGTTCTAAGCTTGGGTACTTGAGCTCTCCCATTCTCCAGAAAGGAAATGGAATCTGTAATACACAGAACTCCTTCCCAGGGTTAATATGATTTTTTTTTCTTTTTTTTTTTTTTTGAGATGGAGTCTCCCTCTGTTGCCCAGGCTGGAATGCAGTGGCGCGATCTCGGTTCACTGTAAGCTCGGCCTCCCGGGTTCATGCCATCCTCCCGCCTCAGCCTCCCGAGTAGCTGGGACTACAGGCGCCCGCCACCATACCATGCCCGGCTAATTATTTTTTTTTTTGTATTTTTAGTGGAGACGGGGTTTCACCGTGTTAGCCAGGATGGTCTGGATCTCCTGACCTCGTGATCCGCCCGCCTCGGCCTCCCAAAGTGCTGGAATTACAGGCGTGAACCACTGTGCCTAGCCGTTAATATGATTATTAATGAAATTTAGAGTTGAAAAGTAACATACAGGAACTATTAGATCACATTTGGTCATTAAGGAAGAAAAGATGTCCTCATGCAAGTTTCTTTAAACAATCTGGATTAGGTTTACATTTCATTACAT
Organism: Rhinopithecus roxellana; assembly: GCF_007565055.1. Taxonomy (NCBI): domain Eukaryota; kingdom Metazoa; phylum Chordata; class Mammalia; order Primates; family Cercopithecidae; genus Rhinopithecus; species Rhinopithecus roxellana. The sequence goes on from NC_044557.1 coordinate 24,845,043, forward strand.
TTACTTGAAGGAAATCAGTTCAAAACAATAAAAAATTTCTATAATACAGACTCAGATTTCTCAAACAGATTATGTCTGTAATTTTAATATCATTCTTCTAGAAAAAACTACATTCAGAAAACAATCTAGGAAAATAAATTAAGCATTAATTCCACCTTCAATTTCTGGCATTTTCGTTTCCTTTTACCAAGGAAGAGCTTCATTCACCAAGTCTTTTATAACATTTGTACTAAAGAAAAAAGACCGTGGAGAAAAAATTTCTACAAGATCTTCAAATAAGAATAAAAGGCACACACAGCAATTAAAGGTAGGCAATGAAAAGAAATTTTACATTGTAAATATCTTCACTTTATCTATTTAGGTATACAATTTGACATGTCATATATAAAGTAGAGAAATGTAACAAAGTCCACTTTCCTGCCATTAGCAATAGTTCATGCTAGTCTGGTTTGGTTTAATTTCTTTACCGGTCCACTAAGAGGCTGGCTTAGCAAGGAAAACAATGATTTGTTCAGTCACTAGAATTGGGTCTTGACCCTCTATTTCACTGTAATCATGCCATTCTTCGTTATAATAAGAAAGGAGCTATTTTATCACTGCATTTCAGATTTTATCCATGGACCACCAAAGCTGGCACTAATTTTTGCTCAAGGGAAATTAAAAATGGAAGTACCAGTTAGGCATTTTGCCTGTCAAGACCACTATTTTTATTTTTTAAGCTGTAATCAGTCACAGAAAGTAATCTAAAAATGTTTTCTCAATTCACAAAAATCACTCATTTCTACCAGGATCTAATCTTCTTTAGGATGGTTTTGGGCATTAGGAACAAGCATACTATTTCATATTAGGAATGAGGTCATATCCTAAAGATATTTCTGCTTATTTCGAGGCTAACGCCAGGACTCAGAAACGTTACATCAGTTCAATGTAAAATCTACATATTTATACTTCTAAACAAGCCTCAACATTTTTCTCAATAGGTACTTTATAATCACCAGAATAAAGATCTGCCAGCACACAAACTGGCTGAACTCCCCGCCCCCCACCTAAAGAATCATCACGAACGTTCTTCAGTTATAAAATTTATCAGATCAAAGAGCTTAAAATTTTTACTCTTTCTGAGACAAGAGTTAAATATAGTTCTAGTCACAGAGTGTCCTGAGCAGTGCCAGCCTGGCTCTCTAGGCACACAATCTTCTAAAATAACTGCATACTGCTGATGCAGGAATGAATCACAGAAGCAATTTCTCTGCACCCACAAGAGGAGTCAAATTCACAATTAGCTTCAAAAGCTGGATTGCTAATTTAAGTTAGTGTTAAGAGCTAGTCTTCTCAGAAGACAGGCCTTACTATTTTATGCAAACAATTTTTCACCAGGCAGAAATTAACCTTGGAAGCCAGATACACCATATCATTCATACTCTTATTTTTTGTAGTCATTCACCCACTGGCACTAGGACAGATTTTATTTTTGCTACTACCTCGGAATAGGCCTTTACTAGTACTACTCTGGTCTTGATTTCAGTGGACTCCAGTCTTTTTTTTTTTTTGGAGATGGAGTCTCTCGCTCTGTCGCCCAGGCTGGAGTGCAGTGGCGATCTCAGCTCACTGCAACTTCCACCTCCTGGGTTCAAGTGATTCTCCTGCCTCAGCCTCCCAAGTAGCTGGGACTACAGGCACATGCTGCCATGCCTGGCTAAGTTTTTTGTATTTTAGTAGAGATAGAGTTTTACCATGTTGCCCAGGCTGTTCTCAAACTCCTGAGCTCAGGCAATCCACCCACCTCAGCCTCCCAAAGTGCTAGGATCACAGGGGTGAGCCACCGTGCCCAGCCGACTCCTTCAGTTTTTAGGCAATCTGAATTAGAATAGAAATTTAAGGAAAAACCACCACATGATGTAACTTTCTATAGAATAGTATTTCCAATAGAATAAAAAAAACATGGTATTAAAAAAAACCCAAAAATGGAATCACAAGGAATTAAATAAAGATAATCTATATAATTAGGTTTGACTTTTACTTTTCTTATATATTCTTTCTACATGCCTGCTACTCTTGCCCTGGAAAGGAAGGGCAAGTATTAAGCAGACCAAGTCAGGAGTAAAGGTACTTCACACAACTGCTATTAATCCCAGTACTGTGTGGTTCACATAACAGGGAACACTCCTTTTCAGGGTTCTATAGCCACTATATAAAAAAAATCTCCTTTGAAGTACATTTACCACAGAAAAGCCATATCGGCACATCTATTTATTTTTCATTTCTTACAAAAGAAAATGGGGTGACATTTAAGATTAAAACTTTCAGCCTTCCTTTATCTAACATTCACTGAGTGCTTACTTCTCATTAGGACTTTACATGGACAGTATTTTTTTTTTTTTTTTGAGAAAACTGCACTCTGTCACCCAGACTGGAGTGCAGTGGTATGATCACTGCTCACTGTAATCTCTGCCTCCTAGGGATTCTTGTGTCTCAACCTCCCAAGTAGCTGGGAGTGCAACACTACGCCCAGCTAATTTTTGTTTGTTTTAGGAGAGGCAGGATTTTGCCATGTTGGCCAGGCTGGTCTCAAACTCCTGGCCTCAAGTTGATCTACCTGCATCAGCCTCCCAAAATGCTGGGATTACAGGCGTGACCCACTGTGCCCGGCCAATGGGTAATATCTTTGCACTCACAACCAACCCAGGAGGATTGGGACATATCATCTCTGTCATAAGGAATCAGAGGTGCGGAAAGACTGACGGCTAGCAAGCTGTGAAGCAGGACTGGAACTCAGATAGGATGAACGCTACACTTGTTATGTATCAACAAGGAGGATAGGGGTAGGGATATAAAACGGAACTAGAAACTAAGGTCAGAAAACGTATATATGTATATATACACATGCACACACAAACCACAAAACTAGGTCATAGCTGCCAGAAGAGGGCTGCAAAACTAAGCACGGCTCAAAAGAGTAGAGATAAGAGTATTATCACACTTCTCCATCCCACTGGCAACTCCATCAATGGGGGTAGAGAACAAAGATGAATGAATTTCACTAACAAATTCATGTTTTGTGGGTGAGTACAAATATTCAAAGAAAAAAAAATGGGCTGGGAGTGATGGCTCACTCCTGCAATCCCTGCACTTTGGGAGGCCAAGGTGGGAGGATCGCTTGAGCCTGGGAGTTCAAGGCCAGTCTGGGCAACATGGTGAGACCCCATACAAAAAAAATTACCCCGGTGTGGTGACACATGCCTGTGGTCCCAGCTACTTGAGAGGCTGAAGTGGGAGGGTCCCTTGGGCCCCAGAGGTCGAGGCTGCAGTGAGCGGTGACTGCCCCATTGCACTCCAGCCTGACTGATACACCAAGACTGCAAAAAAAAAAAGCTAGTAAGATACAAGAGAGAATCTTAAATATACCTGTGAAGTCCTAGGAACTGTTAGTCTGATTTATTTAGGAGCCGAAGTAAAAATAATCTCTCTCGACAAATACAGAAAGCTTCCTCAAGTGATCGTTGACACTCCGGTGTGATTATTTCAAAGTACAGCAGTGGTACAATATTCTTCTCTAGGAGTTCACCTTAAAATTATTAGAAAGTCAATGGGGACTGTGCATGAGGCTCGTGCCTGTAATCCCAGCACTTTGGGAGGCTGAGGGATCACATGAGGTCAGGAGTTCTAGACCAGCCTGGCCAACATAGCAAAACCCCATCTCTACTAAAAATACAAAAATTAGCAGTGCATGGCGGTGTGTACCTGTAATCCCAGTTACTCGAGAAGCTGAGGCAGGAGGATCCCTTGAACCCAGGAGGTGGAGGTTGCAGTGAGCAGAGATGGCACTACTGCACTCCAGTCTGGGCTACAGAGTGAGACTCTGTCTCAAAAATAAAACAACAAAAAGAGTCAATGGAAAAAACTGATTCAACTAACACTTTGCCCATAACTTCAAGTCTGTATTCTGATGCTCATAGGTTAACTGACTCAGCTCATTTCAAACCTGTACATTTCACTTCGCATTAGAGCTTGAGAGAGATGTTTAAAGCATACATTTTAAGACTCACGAAATTACAGGTTATCACAATAAAAATGAACGTCGACTGAAGCCACAAGCAAGCAGTTTGTTTCAGAAAGAGAAAAATACCACCTGCTTGGCACTTCTATATACAAAAATAAATCCTCCTGTGTTAACACTTACTTACTACACAAAGGCCCCGGCCAACATTACACCCGTTAAAAATACTATTTTAACTTAACACCATCTATTAGTGCTCCTTTCCTAAGTAAATTTCATGATTTTAAGAGTGCCCTAAAATTAGACTAGCAAAATCTTTTCTTCATCCACTTCTGCGACATCATGACTTCCAAACATTATGGTTAAGAAAATTGTATACATTACATCTTAACATCGTTACTTCTTCATGGACTGCAAGTGAGAATTTTTAACATAAAAATACACGAAAATTATTTAGTCCACCTTGTAAAGGATGAATTTGGAAAACTCTAGACTTTAAAGATGGAGAGATCGAAATAATTCCAGGAGTTAAGAAAACAATGGATACAGAATTCAGAAAGTGAACATCACACACGATGTACAAGAACGAAATTGATCACCTGCATGTACTATTATTCTTTGGAAAAGAAAAAGACTTTATATATATTAAAAACAAAAATAACTTTCTGCAAAGTGTTATCGTGCATGAAAACACACATCCCACTTATTTCCAGCAAACACTGTTCCCAAACTTAAGACCAGCTCTCGTTTCTGAAAATCAACGCTTTACTTCCAAGAGCCACTCAACGCAAAGACCAGTCACCATCTGTTTCCACCAAAGTCAACCTCTATTTTAAAAATCACAGTTGGCCATCACGCCTACCTCTCCACAAACAAACGCTTGACACATTCAAGAGTCAGTGATTTTTTTTTTTTTTTTTTTTTTGAGACAAGGTCTCGCTCTGTCACCCAGGCTGGAGTGCAGTGACGCGATCTCGGCTCACTGCAGCCAGCCTCCACCTCCTGGGCTCAAGCGATCCTCCCACCTCAGCCTCCCGAATAGTTGAGATTACAGGCACCCGCCGTCACGCCCTGCTCATTTTTTAAAAAACTTTTTTTTGTAGAGACGGGGGCCTCACTGGTCTCTAACCTCTGGGCTCCAGGCTGGTCTCTAACTCCTGGACTCAAGCAATCCTCCCGCTTCGGCCTCCCGAGTAGCTGTGACCAAAGGCGTGAGCCACCGCGCCCGGCTTGAGTTAGTGATTTCTGAGGTGCCCCGTTCACCTGACAAAAATTCTACATTTATTAACAAGTTCATTAATAGGCACGACATTCTGGTTAATTTTAGCTGCATTTTCAGAAACTGGTCTGAAATTGGTCCTTTTCGGATGCCGCTCTCGTTATTCCACTAGGGAAATGCCAGAGTGGCAGGAACTCCAGTGGAGCGCAGGCGACCCCGACCAACCTCCAGCTTGGCTCCGGGGGCTATGGTTCCCCGCCCGCCCGCACTCGAGCCTCCCACGACCGCGATCTGGGCCGCCGGCCGGGGGCGTGGGGCGTGTCCCACGCAGTGGCAGAGAGGCCGGGCGAGGGCAGCCCAACGCCCCGGGGCCGGAACGGCTGGGCCGGCCGCCCGGGTGGACGCCGGAGCCGGACCCACAGCCCCGCGGGTCCCCGGTGGGCCGCGCCGGGCCAGGGGCCAGGGGGCGGACAAGCCGGGACGGGCAGGAAAGCTGCGGCCCGTCCCAGTTCCGCGCTCCCGCACTCGCCCCCGCGGCGCCCTCACCTTCTCGCACAGCGTCCGCACTTGGTTCTCGTTCAGCTGCTTACACTCGTTCAGCTGCTCGACCCACTGGTCCAGCTCCTTGGTGAACGCCTTGTCGTCCATGGCGGCCCGATCCCGATGCGGATCCCGAGCCCCGGCCCGGCCGCCGCCCTCCCCCCTCCCCACCCGCCCCCGGCCCCGGCCCGGGCGCCGCTCCCCTCTCCCTCAGCCGCCGTCGCCAGATCCCACAGGGGGAGGACCGAGCCGGGGAGGGCGGCCGCGGTCCCCGCGCCCCGCCCAAACCCAGCAGGCGGCTCCGAGCGCGAGGCCTGGAGGAGACCCCCGCCCGCCCTTCCCCGCCCGACCGCGCGCCGCGGGAGTCGGTGAAGGACGCAGGGAGGTGCCGGAAGGGCGGCGCGGGCCCTCTGACTAGCTCTCGCCGGACGAAGGCCGCCAGCTAACCGCTTCAGGCCCGCCTCACGCCTGCTGGCCTCTCCCGGCTATCTTTCCCCTTCTCTCGCTCTTTCTCTTCCCTCCCTCCGGGTTTCCGTCATCGCTCGGGCATTTCCGCCGGGAAAAGGCGAGCAGGCGGCGCCGCCGGGACACGGCGCGCTAGGGGCAGAACAGCGCCCTCGCGTGGCTTGGCGGAGAAACGGTCCGAGGAGGCCAGGATCCCTCCTGTCCCAACCCTGCCCCAGACCAAGCTCTGCTGGTTGTCCCTTTAGATATCCTAATCTCTGGGAACTTTGTCCTCACTTTAGTTTCCTGCAGTGCTTTTTCAGCGCTCTGAACAGGGAATTGGAAAACTTGGGCTTCCCTTAACATTGTCTCCCCAGAGTCTAGCACTTAATAGTAGGCATTCAATAATGATGGAGTAAATTAATTATTTCCAGACTCGCCTGTAGTCCTAACATCTTGAATCCTCCCTTTCAACATTAGAAAAGTGAAATGATTGTTCTGTAGGATAATCTGTGGCCCTTCTAGCTCCAGCACTCTTGGCTGTGTTTTCTGCAGTGTGTACTGAGTTGTAATGATTTGTTCATTCAACAAATATTTATTGAGTGAGACAGAGCAGCGACTCCTCTTAGGGGCCTTCTAGGCACTCCCCCCCACCCGCCCCAAGCCTGGAAATAAAGGAAAATCTTGAGTTCCCTGAAGGGACATTCCAGGCACCTAACTTCCTCAATAAGTCAATGAGCAACCTGATTGGCAAGAAGGTAATAATAGCTTAAGACAGTAGCCAAGGACGTTAGATTCACAAAATGTTTGCTTCCCTATCTAAACTGGAGACAACATATGTCCCTGAGTTGTTTTTCAGAAACCTGGACCTCACCAAATGGAAAATGGTGTCTACTATCATGGAGATCTCAAACTACCTATCTTTGTTCTAAATTTCTTCCTGAGGAGCCTGGAAGAATTCACAAAGCTTTGCCTCCTTAGCCAATTGCAAATCAGAAAATCTTTGAATCCACCTATGACCTATGGGTCCCTACTTCAGATATCCTGGCTTTTTAGATCAAACCCACGTATAGCCTCCATGTACTGATTTATGACTTTGCCTGTAACCTCTGCCTCCCTGCCTTTAAAAACCCTTACCTGTGCTGGGTGCAAGGGCTCATGCCTGTAATCCCAGCACTTTGGGAGGCCGAGGCGAGGAGTTCGAGACCAGCCTGCCAACATTGTGAAACCCCTTCTCTACTAAAAATACAAAAACTTCCTGGGCATGGTGGCGGGCGCCTGTAATCCCAGCTACTCAGGAGGCTGAGGCAGATGAATTACTTGAAATCAGGAGATGGAGGTTGCAGTGAGCTGAGATCTCACCATTGCACTCCAGCCTGGGTGACAAGAGCGAAACTCCGTTTCAAAAAAAAAAAAAAAAAGCACACAAAAAACCTCTTACCTGTAAACCATCAGGGAGTTGGGGTCTTAAGCATGAGCTGCCTAATTCTTCTTGGTTGGTGTGATGCAATAAATGCCTCACTTTCACTGCAAACCCCAATGTCAGTGTTTGGCTTTGCTATGCTGATGGGAGGACCTAAATTCAGTTACGTAACATCAGCAACTGCTAGCTACCAGATACCTTGAATAGCAAGTGCTAAATGATCATCCTGTGTCTATTAAAGGTACATACTACTGCAGCTGAACCCAAGCGGAAGGTAACATCCTGTATCAGAAAGCAAGGGTTCTTGTGTTTGCTAACCCCCTAGCTATGTCCTTGGGCATTCATCAAACCTCCTTAAGCCTCAAATTCTTCATCTGATAAAATCAATAAAAGGCCTACCTTTGTGAAGATTAAGTTTTAAAAGTGCCTGTCCAATAGTACCATATGGGAGTGATATGTTAGTTACCTTATCCCTCCTAGGGAACAATTACAGAAAGCTTTAGAAAGGCGGTATTTGAACTGAATTTTCAACTTTCTCCCAAGGCAAAACCTTGAAGTTGCCTGGAGAAGAGGAAAGAAGGTCTAAGGAATTTTTTTGTGTGTGTGCCAGAAGACAAATCAGTGAAAGACCATTCATTGTCTGTTTGGAAAGCTATAAATTCTCCTAGCAACAGAAATAGATCATATTGTTGGAAATAAGGCTGAAAGAGCTCCTGCTCTCAACAACTTGTAAATAGTAGCAAACCAGTTGAACAAAACACAAAAGGTGATGAAACAATACTGGTGAGATATCATTGCAATAGATATTACATTCTCTGAGGAGGTTAGGCTATAAGGCTTTAAAGGAGGCTGGGCCAGGTGCAGTGGTTCACACCTGTAATCCCAGCCCTTGGGAGGCTGAGGTGGGAGGATCACTTAAGCCAGGAGTTCGAGACCAGCCTGGGCAATATGGCGAAACCCTATCTCTACAAAAAATTAGCCGGGCAAGGCCAGGCGTGGTGGCTCATGTCTGTAATCCCAGCACTTTGGGAGGCTGAAGTGGGCGGACCACGAGGTCAGGAGATCAAGACCATCCTGGTTAACATGGTGAAACCCCGTCTCTACTAAAAATACAAAAAATTAGCCGGGCATGGTGGCGGGCGCCTGCAGTCCCAGCTACTTGGGAAGCTGAGGCAGGAGAATGGTGTGAACCCGGGAGGTGGAGGTTGCAGTGAGCCGAGATCACACCACTGCACTCCAGCCTGGGCGACAGAGGGAGACTCCGTCTCAAAAAAAAAAAAAAAAAAAAAAAAAAAAAAAAAAAAAATTAGCCAGGCATGGTGGTGCATACCTGTAATCCCAGCTACTCAGGAGGCTGAGGTGGGAGGATCATTTGAGCCCAGGAGGCAGAAGTTGCAGTGAGCCAAGATTGCACCACTGCACTCCAGACTGGGCAACAAGTGAGACCCTGTCTCAATACATACATACATACATACATACATACATACATAAAAAAGGAAGCTGATTTTCAGCTAAGCTTGGAAAGCTCAGAAAAAAAGTGAGAATGAGAATATGTTCAGGGTTCCAAGAGAAGATGGACTGAAAACAAAATATACCCTGAGGGCAAGTGGGAACTGTGGATGGTAGTTAGGGTGGGAGGTCCTGGAAATAGAAGCAAATGTGTTTGAAATGAATGTGAGAGAATGTTCTTAGGGTTAGAGGTGAGCAGGTGTTTGTGAAAATAGTACTTCTAAGAAGTTTAGTCAAGTAGTGATGCAGAACAAAGAAGAATACTTTCTTTGAGTGGTTCCTATATATTAATGTTTTTACGTGTAGCTTCTCATTTAATGCTCCAGTAACCTCATGAGGCTGGTGTTATTATACTTTCCATTTTACAGATGAAAAAAAGACATGTAGAGGTTTAAATACACGTTCAACTCACACAGATAGTACCGGTGGAGTACAGGTTAAAACCCACGTATGAGTTCTACTCCATGCTTTATGTTCTATGGTCCCTGCAATGTGGATGGGAACATGGAAAGCCCAAGAATGGTAGATTGGCCAAGGGGCTTGGTGACTATAATATCAGTTTTTGCTATTTTGGTTGTGACGGTCTTTTTTTTTTTTTTTTTTTTTTTTTGAGGCGGAGTCTCGCTCTGTCGCCCGGACTGGAGTGCAGTGGCCAGATCTCAGCTCACTGCAAGCTCTGCCTCCCGGGTTTACGCCATTCTCCTGCCTCAGCCTCCCGAGTAGCTGGGACTACAGGCGCCCGCCACCTCGCCCGGCTAGTTTTTGTATTTTTAGTAGAGACGGGGTTTCACCGTGTTAGCCAGGATGGTCTCGATCTCCTGACCTCGTGATCCGCCCGTCTCGGCCTCCCAAAGTGCTGGGATTACAGGCTTGAGCCACCGCGCCCGGCCGTGACGGTCTTTTAATTATAAATAAGAACAATTATTTCTTTCTTTCTTTTTTTTTTTTTTTGAGATAGGGTCTCACTCTATTGCCCAGACTGGAGCGCAGTGGCACGATCTTGGCTCACTGCAATGCAACCTCCGCCTCCCAGGCTCAAGCAATTCTCCTGCCTCAGCCTCCCAAGTAGCTGTGATTACAGGCACATGCCACTACTACACGGCTAATTTTTGTATTTTTAGTAAAGACAGGGTTTCACCTTGTGGGCCAGGCTGGAAGAACAATAATTCTTAAACTTATTTCTTTTTTGCTTTTTACTTCTGTCAAATGTACTTGTGTGTGTGTGTGTGTGTGTGTGTGTGTGTGTGTGTGTGTATTCTCCTGGAGAACATAACCATCAACCTCCAATCCTTGCTAAATTACTTGTCATGCCAAACTGCATTTCATCTTAGGTTTATAGGCCAGATCTAATTTTCTTTGTTGACCCAGAAGTTTTCTTATTTTTGTTCTGTTTACCTCTCTCCTTTTGGTCAAATTATTAAAAAAAAAAACTTTCACAGATCCTCTGCCTTAAAAGTACCTGTGAGATTTTCTTCCTACCCAATTGACTAGGCTGTTTTAAAATATATAAACATTGATTTTTTCCTAATGTACTATATACCATTTAAAATATGAAATATGAATCACTTATATCTTGTAATGTATCCAGATAATTATATGCTACAATTATACGTTGTATGGGTCTAAAAATGATTCTTCTACATCACTGTAATCCTCAAATGATTAAAGAAATATTTTCACTTCCAGTTCAAATACCTTCTGATACTTAGAATGTGAATATGATATTATCAAAATTGTCAGAGAGAATTCTGCATAAGAATATCTATTGACAATGATTACAAAAATTAAAATTAAAATAAAAAAATCAAATTGGAAATGCTTTCTTTGCATTTAAAAGCAACAAATCATGATCAATAAAAAGATCATAGTTCTCATCCTCTCTTCTCACCCTTCTGCCCAAAAACGTAGTTCTGAAAAATATTTTGAGATTTATCAAACAAGAGATGGAATTATTCAAAGGCAAAGGAATGAGAGCAGATGCCATGTTGAACATTTTGTCGTTTGTTGACCTCAGTAAAAGGGTTGGTTCAAATTTCTTACTACAACACTACAAAAGTGGATTCCTTTATATCTTTAAACATTTTTATACCCACTATTCTATGTTATGTATCTGACAATTTTTAAGTGACTGAAGATGTTTTTCTTGTTTCCACTGACTCTTACTCATAGTGGTTTTCCTTCTAGTATGTATGAGTTGACAGCTTGAACAGATTTTGTGGGAGTCCTGTGGGCCTACCTTGGGAAGGTTTTCCTTAAGAAAGTTTGCATCTCTCTCTCTGGTAGTTAAGACATAGTCTTATTCCAGTACACTTCAGCCACAGTTTTGGCTCACACTGAGAGTGTCAGATCCCCTACCTCACTGAGTTTCAAGGCTCAGTGTACCTACAGCAATGTTGCTTTAGGAATCCAATCTCAGAGCAATCTCACACCTTCTGGCAGCCAGATTGTTTAGGCAGGCTCTCTGTTGATTTAGCTCCCTCCTACTTTGCCTCCTGACCATAGTTTCCAGTGATTCTGTCCCAAGCTTCCAGTTTCTTCTCAAAGCTTCAGATGGCTTAAGCTCCAGATCCTTTTCATTTCAGTTCCAGTGTCTGCCCAGTCTGGGCTAAATTCATGCTTTTGTGTGTGTGTGTGTGTGTGTGTGTGTGTGTGTGTGTGTGTGTGTGTCTAATCTGTGGAGAGCTATCCTACCCTTGTGAGACCAATGAAACCTCAGAAAATGTGTCCTATCCCAGGTCTAGTTTTGAAGTAGGCAGCTCCCTCAGGGCTCCTGAACATTCATAACACTGGAAGTGAGACTCCTATGTTGGAAATATTTAAAAATTCAGCTGAGCATGGTGGCTCACACCTGTAATTCCAGCACTTTGGGAGGCTGAGGCAGGTGGATCACCTGAGGTCAGGAGTTCGAGACCAGCCTGGCCAACATAGTGAAACCTCGTCTCTACTAAAAATACAAAAAAATTAGCTGGGCATGGTGGCACAGGCCTGTAATCCTAGCTACTCAGGAGGCTGAGGCAAGAGAATCACTTGAGCCCGGGAGGCAGAGGTTGCAGTGAGCCGAGATCGCACCGCTGCACTTTAGTTTGGGTGACAGAGCAAGACTCCATCTCAAAAAATAAATTAATTAAAATAAATAATAAAAATTTGATTTGTACATTCATGTTGATACTTTTTCTTCTACATAATATAATTTTTCATAATCTCCCACTATGGGCTATTAAAAAAATTTTTTTTAGGGGTCAGTTTTTTTTTCTATTTTCTCTCTCTCTCTCTCTCTTTCTTTCTGTTTTTCTTTGAGATGGAGTTTTGCTCTTTTTGCCCAGGCTGGAGTGCAATGGCGTGATCTCGGCTCACTGCAACCTCCACCTCCCAGGTTCAAACGATTCTCCCACCTCAGCCTCCCAAGTAGCTGGTATTACAAGCATGCATCACCACACCTGGCTACGTTTTTGTATTTTTAGTAGAGATGGGCTTTCATCATGTTGGTCAGCTCATCTCGAACTCCAGACCTCAGGTGATCCACCCACCTTGGCCTCCCAAAGTGCTGGGATTACAGGCGTGAGCCACTGTACCTGGCCTATTTCTTTATTTTTAAAAATTTCAACTTTTCTTTTAGATTCCAGGGTAAGGTACACGTGCAGGTTTGTTACATAGTATATTACGTGATGCTGATGTTTGGGATATGATTGAAACTGTCACCTAGGAAGTGAGTTTGGTACTCAACAGTTTTTCAACCATTTCCCTCCTTTTTCCTTCCCACGTCTAGGAGCCCCCAGTGTCTATTATTGCCATCTTTATGTCCATAAATACCCAATGTTTAGCTCCTATTTATAAGTGAGAACATGCAATATTTGGTTTTCTGTTCCTGTGTTAATTTGCTTAGGATAATGGCCTCCAGCTGCATCCATGTTGCTACAAAGGACATGATTTCATTCTTTTTTATGGCTGTGTAGTAATCCATGGTATACATAACAAATTTTCTTTATCCAATTCATTGTTGATGGGCACCTAGGTTGATTCTATGTCTTAACTATTGTGAATAGTGCTGCAGTGAACATACAAGTACATGTGTCTTTTTGGTAGAACAACTGATTTTCTTTGGGATATATACCCAGTAATGGAATTGCTGGGATGAATGGTAGTTCTGTTTTAGGTTCTTTGAGAATCTCCAAACATCTGCAGTGGTGGAACTAATTTATATTCCTGTGAACAGTGTATAAGTGCTCCCTTTTCTCTGCAGCCTTGCCAGCATCTGTTGCTTTTTTGACATTTTAATAATCACCATTCTGACTGGTATGAGATGGCGTATTTGTCCATTTTCACACTGCTGATAAAGACATACCCAAGACTGGGCAATTTACAAAAGGAAGAGGTTTACTGGACTTACAGTTCCACATGACTGGGGAGCCTTCACAATCATGGTGGAAGGCAAGGAGGAGCAAGTCACATCTTACATGGATGGCAGCAGGCAAAGAGAGAGAGCTTGTGCAGGAAAACTCTTTTTAAAACCACCAGATCTTGTGAGACTTATTCGCTATCACGAGAAAAACACGGGAAAGACCTGCCCCCATGATTCAATTACTTCCCCACAACACATGGGAATTCAATATGAGATTTGGGTGGGGGCACAGCCAAATCATATCAGATGGTATCTTATTGTGGTTCTGATTTGCATCTCTCTGATGATTAGCGATGATGAGCGTTTTTTCATTTTTTCATGTTTGTTGGCTTCTTGTATGTCCCCTTTTTAGAAGTGTCTGTTCATGTCTTGTCCTTTGCCCATTTTGTTGTTGTTGATTTTACTTTTATTTATTTATTTATTTTTACTTGAGACAGGGTCTCACTCTGTCACCCAGGCTTGAGTGCAGTGGTGCAATCTCAGTGCACTGCAACCTCTGACTTCTGGGCTCAAGTGATCCTCCCACCTCAGCCTCCTGAGTAGCTGGGTCTCTAGGCATGTGACACCATGGCCAGCTAATTTTTAGTTTTTTTATAGAGACAGGGTCTCCCTACATTGTCCTGGCTGGTCTCAAACTCCTGACCTCAAGCAATCCTCCCTCCTCAGCCTCCCAAAATGCTGGGATTATAAGCATGAGCCATACGCTGGGTGCAGTGGCTCATGCCTGTAATGCCAGCACTTTGGGAGGCCAAGGCAGGTGGAGCACCTAAGATCAGGAGTTTGAGACCAGCCTGGCCAACATAGTGAAACCCTGTCTCTATGAAAAATGCAAAAATTAGTTGGGCGTGGTGGTGGGTGCCTGTAATCCCCAATACTTGGGAAGCTGAGGCAGGAGAATCGCTTGAGTCTGAGAGGCAGAGGTTGTAGTGAGCTGAGATCATGCCACTGCACTCCAGCCTGGGTGATGGAGTGAGATTCTGACTCAATAATAATAATAATAATAATAATAATAATAATAATAAACAAGCATGAGCCATTATGCCTGGACTTTTACCCACTTTTTAGTGGGGTTATTTTTTGCTTGCTGATTAAGTTCCTTATAAATTCTGGATGTTAGACCTTTGTCAGATGCATAGTTTGTGAATATTTTCTCCTTCTGTAAGTTGTCTGTTTACTCTGCTGACAGTTTTTTTTTGTTTGCTTGGCTCTGCAGATGCCTTTAATTAGGTTCCACTTGTCAATTTTTTATTTTTATTGCAATTGCTTTTGAGGACTTAATCATAACTTTTTTCCTAAGTTCAATGTCCACAATGGTGTTTCCTATGTTTTCTTCCAGTATTCTTATAGTTTGAAATTTTACATTTAAATTTTTAATCTACCTTGAGTTAATTTTTGTATGTGGTGAAAACTGGGGGTCCAGTCTCATTTTTCTGCATATGGCTAGCCAGTTATCCCAGCAAGATTTACTGAGCAGGGAGTCCTTTCCCCATTGCTTATTTTTTTTTGTTGAAAATCAGATGGCTGTAGGTATGCAGTTTTATTTCTGAGTTCTCTATTCTGTTCCATTTGTCTGTGTGTCTGTTTTTATACCAGTACCATGCTGTTTTGGTTACTGTAGCCTTATAGTATAGGTTGAAGTTGTGTAGTGTAATGGCTCCAGCTTCATTCTTTTTGCTTAGGATTGCTTTGGCTATTTAGGTTCTTTTATGGTTCATATGAATTTTAGATAGTTTTTTTTCTAATTCTGTGAAAAATGACATTAGTGATTTGATAGTAGTGTTAAATCTATAGATTGATTTGAGCAGTATGGCTATTTTAATGATATTAATTCTTCTGATCCATGAGCATGGAATGTTTTTCCATTTGTGTCATCTGTGATTTCTTTCACTAGTGTTTTGTAGTTCTTCTTATAGAGATCTTTCACCTCCTTGGTTATCTGTATTCCTAGGTATTTTACTTTTTTGGTGGCTATTGTAAATGGGATTGTGTTCTTGATTTGGTTCTCAGCTGGAATGTTATTGGTGTATAGAAATGGCACTGATTTTTGTACATTGATTTTGTGTCCTGAAACTTTACTGAAGTCGTTTATCAGTTCCAGGAACCACTACAGGCCTTCAAAAAGCTGAGGCCATGGTTTTCTAAAGACTGACACACAGCTCAGGTACTGATTTCTCAGTCACAGCAAAGGCTCCAGTTTCTCCCCTGAAGTCTGGGATACTTTAAAAAATAACCACCAGAGAAGGAGCTTTAGTAACTTCAATCCTGATAGCCACTTTATTGCCCCATCGTAATAACTTTTGGGAAAGCTTTTATCTATTTTATTCAATCAGTTACTATTTTCTCACTTGCCCCCCACTTTCGTGGCACCATCCTTTAATTCATGCTTTACTTCCATATGAAACGCTTCTCTTTCTCTTCTATATATGTATATAAATAAACCTTTCCAATTTCTTTTTAAAAAAAAAAAAAAAAAAACAAGGTCTTGAGGCCAAGCGTGATGGTTCACGCCTGTAATCCCAGCACTTTGGGAGGCTGAGGTGGGTGGATCACAAGGTCAGGAGATCGTGACTATCCTGGCCAACATGGTGAAACCCTATCTCTACCAAAAATACAAAAATTAGCCGGACATGGTGGTGGGCGCCTGTAGTCCCGGCTACTCGGGAGGCTGAGGCACGAGAATCACTTGAACTCAGCATGCAGGGGTTGCAGTGAGCCTTGGTAGCACTGCTGCACTCTAGTCTGGCAACAGAGCAAGACTCCATCTCAAAAACAGAAACAAAAAACAAACAAAAAAACAAAAAAAACAAAAAAACAGAGTCTCAATCTGTCTCCTAGGCTGGGGAGCAGCAGCATGATCAGAGCTCACTATACCCCCAAATTTCCAGGCTCAGGTGATCCTCCCTCCTTAGCCTCCAGAGTAGCTGGGACTACAGATATGCATCACCATGCTGGGTTTTTAATTTATTGTAGAGCTGGGGTCTGACTATCTTGCCCAGGCTGATCTTGAACTAGCCTCAAGCAATCTGCCCACCTCAGCCTCCTGAACTGATGGGATTACAGATGTAAGCCACCATGCAGGGATATCTTTCCCAATCTTCAAGGACAAGTGTCAGGACTATTTTTTTTTTCCAAGAAGCCCTTTCTCCTTGTTCTTATACCAGAAGAAACTCATCTCTGCACACTTTAAAATTTCATACCTTTGGATCAGTCTCTTTTTTCTACCACATACTTTCTATCTCATGTTAGTTATTTGCATGCATTTCTCCTCTTTCTATTAGACTATAAATCTCTTGACCACAAGATACATATGTATATTAGATTTGTAATATCAAAACACATCTATAGAGAGTAGGTGCTCAGTAAATATTTAAGTAAATTTGAGGAAAGTAGCAGGGGCCATAAGAATAAATGGTAACTAGCAGTATGACTAAAAGGGTTGTTTTCAGCATTTAGGATTGGCCCCCCATTAAGGAAGGCCTCAATATTTGCTTCATCTACTCTTTCTTTTAAAAGGTATATTTATATTTTCTTTTCTTTTCTTTTTTTTTTTTTTAAGACGGAGTCTCGCTCTGTCGCCCAGGCTGGAGTGCAGTGGCCGGATCTCAGCTCACTGTAAGCTCCGCCTCCCGGGTTTACACCATTCTCCTGCCTCAGCCTCCCGAGTAGCTGGGACTACAGGTGCCCGCCACCTCGCCCGGCTAGTTTTTTGTATTTTTTTTAGTAGAGACGGGGTTTCACTGTGTTAACCAGGATGGTCTCGATCTCCTGACCTCGTGATCCACCCGTCTCGGCCTCCCAAAGTGCTGGGATTACAGGCTTGAGCGACTGCGTCCGGCCTATTTATATTTTCATTGTTATTTGGATACCATATATAGCTTTTTGGATACCATATTTTTCATTTGAGATAGTACTGGTATAGCACAGATTATTAGTAGTTTAGCCAATATCCACTGCACATTTATTAACAATTGTTTGGAGTGAAAAAATGCCTTGCTTGAAAAATTACCTAGGAGTGGCCATGGGGTCCCATTCTGGCAAACAGATGTAAGGAGAAGTAGCTCAATAGGGCTCTACAGGAAAACTTGTTAAAGGGAGGAAACTCAAAATGCTCCTGCCTGGTACTCATTGCTGGAGATGGAATAGCCATTTGGAGGCCACTAGGTAAAGAAAGGATGAGGGTAAAGGCCATGTGTTAGTGATGGCCAAGAAGAAAGATGAGATGTACCTGGGTTCCTGATAGCAATGTGAAGCCAGAATAATAGCTCTGAATTGTCTACCTATATATTTCTTTTTATTATTATTGTTTCCATTTGACACATAACTGTATGTATTTATGGGGTACGGTGTGATATTTTGATATATACAATTGTATGATCGTCTAATCGAGGTTTTCAGCATATCCATCACCTCAAGCATTTATCATTGCTTTATGGCAAGAACATTCAGAACCCCCTTTTCTAGCTATTTTGAAATATACACTATAATATTGTTAACCATAGTCATCCTACTGTGCTATAGAACACCAGAACAGATTCCTCCTATCTTACTCTAATTTTGTACCTGTTGACCAACCTCTCCCCATCATCCCCTCTTCCTTTCCTCCTCGGCCTCTGGTAACCACTATTTGACTCTCTATTTCTATAAGATCAACTCCTTTAGATTCCATATATGAATGAGACCATGTGGCATTTGTCTTTCTGTGTCTGGTTTATGTCACTTAATGTCCTCCAGGTTCATCCATGTTGCCACAAATGACAGGATTTCATTATTTTTTGTGGCTAATATTTTACAGTGTATATACACCATGTTTTCTTTATTCATTTGTCCATTGATGGACATGAAAGCTGATTCCATATCTTGGCTATTGTGAACAGCGCTGCAATAAACATGGGAGTGCAGATATCTCTTTGACATACCAATTTCATTTCCTTTGGATAAATACCCAGGAGAGGGATTGCTGGATCATATGGTACCTCTAGATTTCATATAGGAGAAAAATAAAACTTACATTTAAGCTACATTTGGGGGTTTTGTTATTTACATTGGAACATAAACTTGACTGATGCAATTGGATACTATTCATTTTAAGCTTTGACCAAATGGTAGCTGAAAGATTATATATTTTGTGGTTAGTGGGATATAGCAATTGTTCTTATTTTTTAACACTTAAGTATTTGTGCATACAAATTGAGTGTTTATTATTTTATTAGGTTTTTCACTTCCTTATTATTGATTTGTAGGCTGCCTAATATGTATGTTTATAGTATTTCACCCAGTGTGTTACTTGAGTTTTGTATTTGTTTGAGTCTTGCCATTCAAAAGTTTTAAATCTTTATAAGAGCATATTTATAAATCATAATAAGAGCACTTATGAATCAGGTGGTGTTCTAAGTGCTTAGATTATTACCTCATTTATTCCCTCCATGACAACCCTATGAAGTAGGCTACGATTACCATTCTGATTAATCAAATGAGGATACTGAGGTAGAGGCAACAAGTGACGGGCTGAGTTCACTCACCTAGAGCTGGGAAATGAAGCCATGTGGTCTGACTCAGAGCCTGTTCTCCCTCTATTCTCTCCCTCACCAATCCTGTCAGTAATTTTGCATAAGCTTGTTTAGAACAGTTCCCCTGTCCCAAGATTGCTTGAATATTGTATTATATATTTAAGAGAAATACATAATTTTTTGTAGATTTTCTATTAAAATTTCTTTACAACCCAATTTCTTTGATGGTTTTGGTTACTGGAGTAAAATATAACATTTACCATGAAACCATTTTTAAGCAGACAATTCATTGGCATTAAATACATTTCCAATGTTGTGCACCCATCACTAATACCATCTCTAGAACTTTTTCATCGTCTCAAACAGAAACTCTGTAGCCATTAAGCAGTAATACCTCATTTAGCCTAATATACACCTTCTGATAATATACATATTAGTTGCTGATATTAACAGAAGGATCCTACCCTAACAACTCAGAGAGGCTTTCTGGTGTTTATTCTAATATTCTTGAGTTACCTGGATTCTTGGTTTAATTTCTATTTGCATTTTCCCATATTATATATCATATTTTGCTGATTCTAAGTTACCATTTTTTGTCTCTAAAAGTAATCTCATAATCAATGGAATCTTAGTTTCAATAAAATACAGTATATTTTAAAAAAATCAACTCTATTCAGGTATGATTTATGTACAATAATTATTTACCAATTTAAAATGGACATTTAGTTGAGCTGTAACAAATGCTTACAGTCATCTACCTGTCACCCACCACACAATACTGATGTAGAACACTTCCCTTAACCTGAAACTTCCAACATGTTCCTTGGGACAGTCCTTTCCCCAACCATGAACCCTAGTAACAAATGATCTGCCTTCTAACATTATAGTTTAGCCTCTTCTGGAATTTCATACAAATGGGTTGTCTTGTGTGTCTGGTTTCTTTCAGTTAGTATAATTGTTGAGACTCATTCAAATGGTGTATGTTTTTCCTTTTTATTGTCCAGTATTCCATGATATACTATAATTTATTCAATTTGTTTATCCAATCATAGGTTGATGCACCCTTGGGTTGTTTCCAACTTTTGGTTATGAATAAAATTGCTATAAACATTCAAATACAAGCGGTGGGTAAACACGTTTCCATTTCTCTTGGGTAAATAAATGTCTAGGAGTGGGTTTCTGGGTCATATGGTGATTGCTTAAAGTTTCTGCCAAGCAGTTTTCCAAAGTGGTTGTACAACTCAGCATTCCTACTAAAAGCACATGAGAGTACAAGTTACACCGGGTCTTCACCAGCACTTAGTATGGCCAAATGTCTAAAAGTTTAGACATTTGGCTGGATGCGGTGGCTCATGCCTGTAATCCCAGCAATTTGGGAGGCCGAGGCGGGTGGATCACCTGAGGTCCGGAGTTTGAGACCAGCCTCGCCAACGTTGTAAAACCCCATCTCTACCAAAAACACAAAAGATGAGCTGGACATGGTGGCGAGTGCCTGTAATCCCAGCTACTTGGGAGGCTGAGGCAGGAGAACTGCTTGAATCCAGGAGGCAGAGGTTGCAGTGAGCCAAGATCATGCCGTTGTACTCCAGCCTGGGCAACAAGAGCAAAACTCTGTCTCAAGAAAAAAAAAACAAGTTTAGACATTCAAGTGAGTGTGTTACTGAGGCTTTATTTCTCTTTGGGTTCATTAAGCTTCTTGGAACTGTGGGTTTATAGTTTTGATTGTTTGGAAATTTTCATCTATTATTTCTTCAAAATCTTTTTTTCTGTTCCTGCCTCACTTCCCTCTTGACCTTAAACTGCTTCGCATTGTTTCACAGGGCACTGATGCTCTGGCGTTTTGTTTTGCTTTCCCCATTCTTTTTTGTCTCTGTGCTTCATTTTGAATAGTGTCTATGGTTATGTTCTTAAGTCTACTGATTTGTCTTCTTTATTGTCTAATCTTCTCTTTATCCCATACAGTGTATTTTTCATTTCAGATAAAAGTTCCATTTGCATACTTCTTATATCTTCTATTTGTCTCCTCTTTGCCTCTCTCTCTATATATACATACATATATGTGTATATATATACACATATATACACATATATGTATATGTACACACATATACATATATGTGTATACATACACACATATATATATACGTATATATGTATACGTATACACATATATACGTATATATGTATACATATACATATATACGTATATACACACATATATACATACATATGTGTGTATATATATATATATATTTTTTTGAGACGGAGTTTAGCTCTTGTTGCCCAAGCTGGAGTGCAATGGTGCGATCTCGGCTCACTGCAATTTCTGCCTCCCAGGTTCAAGCGATTGTCCTGCCTCAGCCTCCCAAGTAGCTGGGATTACAGGCATGCACTACCAAGCCTGGTTAATTTTGCATTTTTGGTAGAGACGAGGTTTCTCCATGTTGGTCACCCTGGGCTCAAACTCCTGATCTCAGGTGATCCACCTGCCTCAGCCTCCCAAAGTGCTGGGATTACAGGCATAAACCGCCACGCCTGGCCTGTTTGCCTCTATGTTCTTGATATATGAAGTATATTTATAATTGCTGATTTTATATCCTCGTTTGGTAATTTCATCATTTCTGTCATTTCACTGTTTATTTTCCTGGTAATGGGTCGTATTTTTATGTCGTTTGTTTTGCCTGCCTAGTAATGTTTGATTAGATGAAGATACTATGAATTTTACACTGTTGATTGCTGGATTTTGTTGTGGTTATTTAAGTAGTGTTGAGCTTTGTTCTCGTGTGTGATTACTTGGAATTAGTCGGATTTTTTTCAGGGCAAGGCTTGCTTTTGAGCTTTTTAAAGGAGGAGGGTTCAGAACAGCTTTTAGTCAAGGGCTAATGTGGCCCCATACTAAGATGATATCCTTCTGAAGACCCTACTGTATGTTTTCTATATTACAAGGCCTTTCCACCCTTTACACACTATTCCCAGCCCTAGATGAGCCCTGGGGATTGTTTCACCAAAGCTTCCTGATGGTTCTTTCCCCACACAGTCTGGGTAATTATCTCAATGCATAGATTAGTACTTAGTGAAATACTCAAGGGGGCTTAATTTATACTGATATCTTTTTTTTTTTCTTTCTTGAGATGGAGTCTCACTTTGTTGCCCAGGCTGGAGTGCAGTGGCATGATCTTGGTTCACTGCAACCTCCACTTCCTGGGTTCAACCGATTCTCATGCCTCAGCTCCCAAGCAGCTGGGATTACAGGCATGCACCACCACGCCCGCTAATTTTTGCATTTTCAGTAGAGACGGGGTTTCACCATGTTGGCCAGGCTGGTCTCGAACTTCTGACCTCAAGTCATCCACCCGCCTCGGCCTCCCAAAGTGCTGGGATTACAGACATGATTCACTGTGCCCAGCCCTGATATCTTACTTTTGAAATCTGCATCCCTTTGAAGATTCTTCCTTATCCTTCCTTCTTCCACAATGAGACCTCTGACTCCCCAAAACATCATATGACATTTATTCCTCTGTTCAGTTCTATCATACACATAAAATGGTTTCAGAATTGCTATGCCTATTTATCACTGTGAAAAATAAACCTACTAAAAAGGTTCCAATATTTGTTTGTCGTTCTTTTTTATTCCTCTTATAATAAAAGTTTTTAGCCCCTGCTCCCAGCTTTAATAAATATTTTCACAGCTGAATTTATGACATTTACAGTCCTGGTTAGCACTACAGTTGAGTTTTATATAACACTTTTTAAAACTGTTGAATTTTGGCCAGGCATGGTGGCTTATACCTGTATTCCAAACATTTTGGGAGACCAAAGCAGGAGGATAACTTGAGGCCAGGAGTTCAAGACCAGCTTGGGCAACATGGTAAGACCCTGTCTCTAGAAAAAAATTTAAAAATTAACTGGATGCGGTAGCATGAGCCTGAAGTCCTAGCTACTTGGGAGTCTGAGGTGGGAGGATTGCTTGAGCCCTGGAGTTCAATGCTGCAGTGAGCCATGACTGCACCACTGCACTCCAGCCTGGAAAACAGATCCAGACCCTGTCTCAGGGTAAATAAATAATACAATTGAATTTTAAGTTGCCATATTACATAATTTTTTAATGCATGCAATTTATACACTTTCATAATTTGCTAAGGAAATTAACTCCTGACTTTCCTTTTTAAATTTTTTTTACAATTTTTATTATCCTTCTAATATAAAGAACAAAGTATATAAATTCAAACTATCAAGTTCTGGTGAAGAATAAGTTATGTTTTTTAAAATTATTCTTTCTTCATACACTAAAAACATAAACTATGGTGCCCTAGGAGTCATTTGGGCCACTTTCCTCTCTGTTATGAGTCACAAAATCCTGCCAACTCTTTCCTTCTCAAATGCCTCTAGAATCCAATCCTCCACTCCTATGGCCACCCTCTAAGCAGTGCCCTTATCACACCAGGCTTGGTTTGGCACAACAGACTTATACATACAGCATTTACTATCATTTGCCAGGTGTTTCAAAAAGACTACTAATCAGTCTCATGCAAGAACTATCTTTCCATCTATCACTGCAAATCTGAACAATGTTTTTTTGTGGCCAACATTTACTTAAAATTTAATTTTAGGTTTGGGGGTACATGTGAAGGTTTGTTACACAGATGAACTTGTGTCATGGGGGTATGTTGTACAGATTATTTCATCACCCAGGTATTAAGCCCAGTACCCAATAGTTATCTTTTCTGCTCCTCTCCCTTCTCCCACCCTCAACCCCTAAGTAGACTCCAGTGTCTGTTGTTCCCACTTTTGTGTTCATGAGCTCTCATTATGTAGCTCCCATTTATAAGTGAGAACATGTGGTATCTGGTTTTCTGTTCCTGCCTTAATTTGCTAAGGATAATAGCCTCCAGCTCCATCCATGTTCCCACATAAGACATGATCTTGTTCTTTATGGCTCCATGGTATTCCATGGCATATATGTACCACATTTTCCTTATCCAGTCTGTCATTAATAGGCATTTAGGTTGATTCCATGTCTTTACTATTGTGAATCGTGCTGCAATAAACATTCACGTGTCTTTAGGGTAGAATGATTTATATTTTCCTGGGTACATACCCAGTAATGGGATTGCTAGGTCAAATGGGAGTTCTGCCTTTAGCTCTTTGAGGAATCACCATACTGTTTTCCACAATGGTTGAACTAATTTATCCTTCCACTGACAGTGTATTAAGTGTTCCCTTTTCTCCACAACCTCGCCATTATGTTATTTTTTTTCACTTTTTAATTTAATAATAGCCATTCTAACTGGTGTGAGATGGTATCTCATTGCAGTTTTGATTTGCATTTCTCTAATGATCAGTGACACTGAGCTTTTTTTCCGTATGATTCTTGGCTGCATATTTTTTTTTTTGAGATGGAGTTTTGCTCTTGTTGCCGAGGCTGGAGTGCACTGGCATGATCTCAGCTCACCACAACCTCCGCCTCCTGGGTTCAAGCAATTCTCTTGCTTCAGCCTCCCGTGTAGCAGGGATTACAGGCACGTGCCACCACACCCGGCTAATTTTTTATTTTTAGTAGAGACAGGGTTTTGCCATGTTGGCCAGGCTCATCTCGAACTCCTGACCTCAGGTGATCTGCCCGCCTTGGCCTCCCAAAGTGTTAGGATTACAGGCGTGAGCCACCGCGCCTAGCTGTAATCTTTAATTAAACAGATATATTCAATCGGCTAGACCATCTTCTCAATTCGGACTCTCATTCACATTTGAAAAAAGAAACCTGTCAACGCCCTGTTACTTAATAAAGGTAAATAGTCTTTAAAAAAATAATTATTGGCCGGGCAGAGTGACTCACATCTGTAATCCCAGCACTTTGGGAGGCTGAGATTGCAGTGGGCCGAGATCGCACCACTGCACTCTAGCCTGGGTCACAGAGAAAGACTGTCTTGAACATACAAACAAAGTTATGAATCCGAAGATAAATGGTGTTTTCCATGACAGTAAATTAGAATGCAGTTTTTTTCTTTTTTTTTGGTAGAGACGGGGTCTCGCCATGTTTCCCAGGCTGGTCTTGAACTCCTGGGCTCAAGCAGTCCTCGTGTCTTGGCCTCTCAAAGCAGTGAGCCATAAAGTCTAGCCAGAATGCAGTATTTTGAGGTTAACGGCTCTACAGGATATCTTAAAGAAGTCTTCTGGCTGGGTTCAGTGGCTCACACCTGTAATCCCAATACTTTGTGAGGCTGAGACAAGAGGATTGCTTGAAACAGGAGTTTGAAACCAGCCTGGGAAACAAAGTAAAACTCTATCTCTACAAAAAATTTAAAAATTATCCAGGCATGTTGGCAAGTGCCTGTAGTCCCAGCCACTTGGGAGGTTGAGGTGGGATTGCTTGAGCCCAGGAGGTTGTGGCTGCAATGAGTTATGATTGCACAACTGCACTTCAGTCTGGGTGACACAGTAAGACCCTGTCTCTAAAAAAAAAAAAAAAATTTAAAAAAACCCAAAGGAGATTTCTTATAAATAATTCTTGAAAGTAATAATAAAGCAGACAGCAGGGCTTACAGAACAAGAAAGGAGTAGGATTTATATTCTTACAAAATTTTACTGTCCACACTGCATCAGTAATCAATAACCCCTTAATTTCCCAGTTTTATTAACAATTGCTAGGTAGGAATCTGTAGCTGCTGCTCTTAGAATCTTATTAATCAAAACTAATTTTAAAACGCTGATCTTAGAGGAATCAACAACTTACCTTTCTTCGCAATACTATTTTAAAGCCTGCATGGATAATTGTGAGTTTACCATGTTATTCAAGCAATATAAATATTATATGAATCGAAAGCAAACTATGCCTGCAAAAACATTTAATAGCAGCTGGGTGCGGTGGCTCACGCCCGTAATCCCAGCACTTTGGGAGGCTGAGGTGGGCAGGCCACCTGAGGTCAGTAGTTTGAGACCAGCCTGGCTAACATGGTGAAACCCCATCTCTACTAAAAATACAAAAATTAGCTGGACTTGGTGGCACACACCTATAATCCCAGCTACCCAGGGGGCTGAGCCAGGAGAATCGCTTGAACCCGTGAGGTGGAGGTTGCAGTGAGCCAAGATCGCACCACTGCACTCCAGCCTGTGTGACAGAGTGAGACTCCTGAAAAACAGCATCAACAACAACAAATAGTTTAAAAATACCATATATGCCTGAATATAAGTTATATTCCCCCCTAAAACTACCCCACTGAAAAGGGTATGGAACCTTAATCTTATTTTGAAGCCTTAAGCCGCCATTACTCTAGGTAATGTCTTTGGGGAAGATATTAGTTTGAAATGACCTCAATTAATAGCAGTTTTGCATATATCTACACACAGATTTTTAAAATACATTTTTTAAAAAGCATATTATTTCAAACTTTGATAACAGGATGACATGCTTTGAAAAACATGGTCAGAGAACTAAAGAAGTCTCTAATGATGACCAAGAGATTGATGTCAAAGACGGAGAGGACAAAATTATCCTCCAAAACATACATAAAAAGATTCTACAATGTTTTTATATAACATACAATTGACATTTATAATACTTCATCTATATCTCTAACGATTTATATAATCTTACCAACATATTGTTTTGGTGAAATCTTATTGGGAAAATGGGGCATAGCCTCCTACTTTGCTAGGTTCATGAATGCTTGTCAAAGATGCCATCATTGAATCTCAGCTTATGTGTCATCCACTCTCTAGTCCATTACTTATATTTTTTAACGTATCACTTCTCATGATACAAAATTACTTAATTATATATGTATTACTTGTCTCCCTTGACTGGAATGAGAACTGTATAAGGGCAGGGACTTTGGCTTGTGATATGAAACTGCAAGCTGTAATGTAGTTTTTAAGAGCGACAGCAAATAGGGATAGAGGTGAAGGCAAACACAGCTGGGGTGGAAAAGGTGCTCCAGCAGTTTATTTAGGTATCTAATTGCTATGGTTTTAATGTGTTCCCCAAGGTTTGTATGTTGGAAAGTTAATCCCCAATGCCAACATTGTTGACAGGTGGGACCTTTAAGAGGTGATTAGGCCATGAGGGCTGTGCCCTCATGAACAGATTAATACCGTTATTGTGGGAATGGGCTAGTCTGTGGCAGTGCATCCTTACAAAGGATGAGCTCAATCTCTTGCTCTCTCTCACCATTTCATGCCCTCACAAGATGCAGCCCCCTAGATCTTGGACATCCCAGGCTCAAGAACTGTGAGTCAAATACATTTCTTGTACTTATAAATTACCCAGCCTGTGATATTCTGTTATGGCAACAGAAAATGAACTAAGAACATCATGAGGTCAGTTCCTTGTGGATTGTTTTTAATGTAATGGGTATGTGTAAACCAAGGACCACTCACATTTTTTTTTTCTTTTTGAGATAAGTCTTGTTCTGTCGCCCAGGCTGGACTGTAATGGCATGATCTTGGCTCACAGCAACCTCTGCCTCCCGGGTTCAAGCGATTCTCCTGCCTCAGCCTCCCGAGTAGCTGGGATTACAGGAGCCTATCCCCACTCCCAGCTGATTTTTATATTTTTAGTAGAGATGGAGTTTTGTCATGTTGCTCAGGCTGGTCTCGAACTCCTGACTTCAGGTGATCCACCTGCTGCAGCCTCCAAAAGTGCTAGGATTACAGGCATGAGCCACCGCGCCTGGCCCATATTTATGCTTATTATTCAAGAAACACAAAAGAAAAAACCCCTGAAATCAGAAGGAATCCAGTTTATTCAAATAATTCTTCTTAACAATATTTACAAACAGGTTTTTTTTTTTTTTGCTTATAAAATTTGCTCAATTTTAATTTGTTCTGTTTTAATATTTAGAATAGAAACACACACTTGAGGGAAAAATATTCAATTTTTAAATATTCTGTCAAGTACAGATTTTTAAAAAAAATGTAACTGAATATTTAGGTAAGTCTTCAAGAAAAATTAAAACCCAAGAAATAAAAATATCACAAAGACAATGTCAACGGAATCTGGAAGTTGTTTAAAGGAAGAGTCCTTAACTAGAATATTAACTTTTGGTTTACATATTAGTAGTAGTATTAACAATAAATGCTGTAACATTTTGCCATAACCAAACATAAACCAAATGACTGAGGGAAACATAAATCAAATGGCTGTTATTCATTTTTGGCTGTTATTCATTTTTGAATACCAGTTAATATTACTGCTTTCAAAGTTGTTCAGAAGTTCTGATTTTCACAGACTATTTACAAATAAAACTGCATGGACAAAATATAAATGTTTTAAAAATATTGTTTTAACTCTACTGTCTTCTCAAATCTCTTATTTCTTTCAGTTACAGTTCTTTGCTTGACCTTCCCTTTTTAAAGGTCTGTATGTTAAGCAGCTTAGATATTCTGAATTCCATCCTAGCTGGTTTAAGTGAGTATAAAGAGGCTTATCCTGCAGAGTCTGTCTTTCTGAATTGAAAAATTAGTTATTCTACACTAAACAAAGTAGAATTATAGTCTTTTCAAAGGCCTGTGCCAGATAACACAAAAAATTTGCTTACATAAAAAGTTTGCAAAAACACTGAAGCTTTGCTAGTTATTTGTTGAGATTTGGCCAAACCAATCCTCTTGTCACATTTTAGGGCTAACCCTTGAGAAAGGTCTATCCAGTTGTGAGGACTTTGTCTGACTAGGATCTTACAGAAAACAGGAACAGCTGTTGAGCAGGAAAGGTAATATATGAAAAGAGACCGCTCAAGACTGCAGTTACATACTATATCCTGTTGCCCTATGATGATTATTACTAAGAGCTTTTACTTTTGCAGAAGGTTAAAAAGAAAAATCTATGACAAGAGCATGAAAAAACTATTTGTGTCACATTGTTTAAATTACTGTAAAAAAGACTAACTGCATAAGCATAAATATTATTCTTTATTATTTGCTAAAAAATCATTAAAAAACTATTTAAATTGTGAAATCCCAAAACAAAATAATCTTCTGGAAATGGCTCTTGTAGAAAACGGCATTGAAATATAATTAACTACAATTGCTTCCAACATAAAAATTTAAAAAATCTCTCAAGGAAACAGAGAATATGCAAACCAATTTTTCTTATTAAAAATATTTTACAAGTAGAAACTATAAAATATTGAAATTGAAGGAATTTGCCATATCTGGCATAGAATTGTAAATTATATAATAAAGTGTCAAGAATTATAAAATTCTTGGTTTGATGACTAATGAAAAAAAATCCTGCTTTCAGCTCAAATGGCACAATGCCATCAACAATATATTGAAACATATCAGAAGCCAGAATCTAGTTTTAAAGATTTTACCACTATTGCTTAACCTTGGATCATATTACCCTCCCCTTATAATTGCATGGAAATAATTCTGGTATATCAGAAGTTAGAAATTGATGTCCTGTGTGATATGTGTTAAGATTATTTGTATATTTTACAAAGGACCATATGATTTATATTTCCTACCACATTTACACACATTAAAAATATTTGGAAAAACTTGTTATGTCTTCTTTATTTCAATAGACAGAAGACTATTTTCAGTGTTGTGGATGAAAGGATTCTTGGTGCCATGGAGCTGGAAGACAAAACACCACAAAGATTTAAATAAACAAATAATTTAGACTAATGGTACATGATAGTATAGTGGAAAGAACCTGAGTTTAAATTACAGCTAAAGAGATCAAAGTGCTTATCTGCCCTTAAGTAGCCATAGGATCATCGAATCCTGTGAAAGTTATTTAAGGCTCTCTGAGGAATGGTTTCCCCATCTGTAGAAGAACAGCATCTCTGCATCTCTCTAAGGTATCTTGTGAAATTAAATGTAATAAAGGACAAAATGTGACTGGGACACAGGGCTCACTCGAGCACTGTCCTTTAGTTCCATTTTTTGGTGTTGAATACAAGCACCACCAACAATATAGTGACAAATGGGTCCAAGAGATTTTTCACATTTTTAAGAATGCAGTTCCTGTAAGTGGGAGAGGTGATTTCTGTGGAATATTTACAATCATGATAACTCAAAGATGTGATTATAACATTGCAACTGCCTCCTTAATTTTTTTTAGAGTGACTTTTGGATATAAGTAAATGACTATTTCTTTTTATTTTAATTGGACTAATATAACCAAGGAGGTAACAAAACAGGATTGAGAGTCATAGCTGGACTTGATTCCAAAGCTATCTTTTTTAATATCACAAATAGCTGAACTATTAAGAACAAAAGAAAGCCCAAACTATGAGAACCTTTCTGAAACAATTACAATCAAGATTTTCTATTTCAGAAATTAAAGTGTCCACTTTAATTCATAGGTTTGTTCCATCTACTATGCTTGGTGTATATCATTACAGCATCAGCAATGATATCAAATTAATAAAAAAGGAAAAAGCAGAGTCATAGACTTTGTTCCTCTTTACTTTTTTCCCTTTTATTTATTTATTCTTTTTGAGACAGAGTTTCACTCTGTTGCCCAGTATGGAGTACAGTGGTGTGATCTTGGCTCACTGCAACCTCCGCCTTCCAGGTCCAAGCCATTCTGCTGCCTCAGCCTCCCAAGTAGCTGAGATTACAGGCATGTGCCACCACACCTGGCTCATTTTATATTTTTAGTAGAAACGGGGTTTCGCCATGTTGTCCAGGCTAGTCTCAAACTCCTGACCTCAAGTGATCTGCCTGCCTTGGCCTCCCAGAGTGCTGGGATTACAGGCGTGAGCTACTACGTCCGGCCTTTTTCTCCTTCTTTTATCGTTCTCCGTATGTTCTGTCTTGGGTGAAAAATTTCTAGCCCTGTGTAAAGTCATTTACTGAGGCAGGGAACAAAGGGAAAGACACAGATTATTACAATACCACCTAATACATCCCTTATGTGAGAAAAGCACACAAAAAGTACTACAGAAGTACGATAGAGATTGTCCTATGGTCCTATGGGAGAACATTAAGTTGTTCAACGTGGCTTGAATGCAGAGGTGGAAGTGGCGGAGATTAGGTTGGATATAGAGGACTGTGAAGGGCTCTGCATTCCAGGCTAAAGTATTTGAATTTTATCCGACAGGTTATAGTGAATCAGTGATGTAACTCCAATGCAGAGGTGCTGATGTGATCAGATTTCTCAATTAGAAACAGAACTATGTCAACAGGCTGCTTCTTGCTCAATTCAGATCTATAACCTATGGCCCCTCAATTTTTTCCTACGTATCAATTTGTAACAATATCCAGGGCTTAGAAACTTTTTAAAAGAAATTCTCTGGGCCTGATGCCTCACACCTCTAATCCCACACTTCGGAAGGCAGGGGCAAGAGGATCACTTGAGGCCAGGAGTCCGAGAACACCCTAGGCAACACAGTAAGACCTCATCTCTACTAATATATATATATATTTTGAGACTGAGTCTCCCTCTGTCACACAGGCTGGAGTACAGTGGCGTGATCTCGGCTTACTGCAACCTCTGCCTCCCGGGTTCAAGTGATTCTCATGCCTCAGCTTCCTGAGTAGCTGGGATTACAGGTGTGTGCTACCCAGCTAATTTTTGTATTTTCAGTAGAGAACAGGGTTTCGCCATGTTTTGCCTCAAGTGACCTGCCTACCTCCACCTCCCAAAGTGTTGGGATTACAGGTGCTCAGCCTCTACTAAAAATTAAAAATAAAAATAAAAATTAAAAATTATTAAAAATAATTAGCTGGACATGGTGATGCATGCCTGTAGTTGCAGCTACTTGGGATGCTGAAATGGGAGGACAGCTTGAGCCCAGGAGTTTGAGGTTTCAATAAGCTATGAATGTGCCGCTGGACTCCAGCCTAGGCAACAGAATGAGACCCTGCCTTAAAAAAATTATCTTGCGCCGGGCGCGGTGGCTCAAGCCTGTAATCCCAGCACTTTGGGAGGCCGAGACGGGCAGATCACGAGGTCAGGAGATTGAGACCATCCTGACTAACCCGGTGAAACCCCGTCTCTACTAAAAAATACAAAAAACTAGCCGGGCGAGGTGGCAGGTGCCTGTAGTCCCAGCTACTCGGGAGGCTGAGGCAGGAGAATGGCGTAAACCCGGGAGGCGGAGCTTGCAGTGAGCTGAGATCCGGCCACTGCACTTCAGCCTGGGCGACAGAGCGAGACTCCGTCTCAAAAAAAAAAAAAAAAAAAAAAAAAAAAAAATTATCTTGCACTTCTCTGTATAAGATATTAAAAGATGGTTATTTTTATTTAAAGTACATTTTATCTTCAATGGTAGAATACTTGGTTGTTAGGGTAACATTTTCTGCAGGATAATTGTTTTTATATTTTGCTTTAACTCTGATAAATGCACATTTCAATTTCATTAAAACACCTATATTCTAATCATGCTATTTTACAAGTAGAATTGAGCATTTTAGAAAGAAAAATTTTCATGTTACAGAGCAAACTATCAAGTTCTTCTACCAATACATTTTAATTAACTCTATTCACTTACACCAAGATACCGTATTAGATAACTGAAAGAAAGAGAACAGTTGTTTTATCTAATTGAAATTTATTTTCCCACTTTAGTTTACTCTGTTTTTCCTCTATCAAAATAATGTATGTTTCACAGTAGATAATCTAGAAAATGCAAGAAAAAATTCTCTACACACCCCAAAATTTTTTACCTGAAGATAGACAAATTAAAATGTTGGTATATTTTATTTCAGTATTTCTATCTATTTCCATATTTATGTAGGTAAGTTTACATGATATAGTTTAAAAAAAATCACATCATTAAAAACCCTTTAATGGTTGCATCATATTTCACTGTATCGATTATCTGTAAGTTACTTAACTATTCCCTACAGTTGGGTTTTATTGAAGAACACATGAAGGATATATTAGTGATATTGACAGTTTTTTTGCTGGAATTTTTGACAACTAGATTTTCACCCTCTTTGCCCAATCCATGGGCAATTCTACAAATCTGTACAGAAAAATGACTGCTCTCTCTCCTTGTAACTCATCACTTACTGTGAATTTCACTCACATAAATGGACACAGCTAAAAGTAACAACTCAATAAAGCAGGCATTAAAATGTGAAACTCACCATAAACCCAAGGAACTTCTGGAGGCACATCTCGATTAGGAAGGTAAGGGTATGTAGTTTGTGGTAATGGCTGATGAGAAGCATACTGTGAAAAAACTGGCTGCTGAAAATTATAAGCAGGTATTTGAGATTGAAAATACCCATTCACTGGCACAAAGCCATTTGCTTGTGGCTCCCCAGCAAAATAAGTAAAATATTGAGAGTACAGAAGATTAGAATGTGCGCCCTGGGCACGCTGTGCACCCTGACCACTTGCAACTGTGGTCAACAGCCCAGAAGGAGGTGACTGTAGTTCATATGATGTTATCCCTTGGTATGTCTGGGTGCTGCTGCTGTAATGATAAACACACCAAGCAGAGTATGGATATGAAGTTCCAAATAAATGCTCAGAAGAATTATATGTTGGGGTACATGCAGACTGTGGAAGTTCATTCCAATACGTGGCAGCATTCTGTGTTAGGAGTTTTGAATTTTTGTCATTCTGTTGTTCAGAAAGAGAGTACTCTGCTCCTTGATTCACATTAAGGGTTATATGTCCAGATGCTCCAAAAGTATGCACAGTATTGGGATTCAATGTATTCTTCATGTATTTGTCCTCTGACTCAGTTTCTGCAGGCTGTAGTTCGTTTATCTGCAGAGTAGGAATTTTGTTCTGGATACAAATGGGTTCTGGAGAAGTCACGCATGAGGAATTTTTAATAGATGAATTTACTGTATCATTATCTTGAAGTTTGAAGACTGTGTCATTCATTTCTAGATCAGTATGGGTATCTTTCACAAAACAGAAAATTGGCTTTGAGAGCACCGACGCATCAGGCACAAGAGAAACATCAGTTCCTGGGTTTATATCAGAAAGGCAGGATTTTTGGGTGGGATGTGGGGAATTTTTAAGGAATTTCTGCAAAAGTATCTCACGGTCTGGTAAAAATGTGCCATGTGCACTTTTTTGGTCACAAATTGCAAAAGCAGCACAATCTTTCTCATCACTTTTTGTTTCAGCAGCACTAAAGTTCACATTTCTTTTCCTCATGCTATTTAAATTTTCCTGTTGTCCAGTGAAGTGGTCTGGCGCATCAGATGAAACAGTTAAGTCTATTTTCCTTTCTGACTTGGATGTGCAAGTGTCTTTTGGGTTCTCTAAGGGTGAAAGTGAGCCAGGTAGTGATCTTTGCATTTCAACCTTTTTTGACGTTAAATGATTTCTTTTCAGATTGTTAGATGAACTTGAGACTATTTTGTTTTCGCTTTGGGGATGAGATCCTGTAGTCCTATTAGGTGCAACACACACATAAAAATGACTTTAAATATATAGTGTCACAAAATTCTAATGGAAATATATACTTGAAATTTTTATCCAGGAGAAGAGTTCTTATTTACGTTTTCCCATTCTATTGGCACTATACAAGTAACATTTTCCTAGTTCGACTGTCGTGGTTTGGATTTAGATACTTTTCCTACTGAAGATGATATGGCTCTACATTTTAAATATATTTCCAATATTGTAATAAACTATTTTGTGCTTTAGACATTTTCTAATGGAGGCTTTTAGAAGTAGAAAACTATCACTAGTCAACTGTGCAGTGTAGTTTTTTAATTCATATGCCTCCTGCCTGCTGATGATCTTCATTACTTGTAAATAGCTGTAAGCAACTGGTAAACTACCAGCTGTAACCCCTGCCTTCCCACCAAAGATTTCTTCCCTCTCTGTCAGAACAGACTAATATGTTTTTGTCTGTTCATCTTTGAGAATAGGAAAAGCAGACCTCCAAAATTTCTTGTCAACTTAATAGCCTTGAAATTATTAGCTAAATTCAGACAGTCTCAAGCAGCTGAGAGAAGCATCCATATGGGAATTGTCTAGAGCCAGACAGTTAATACAGGTCCCTTAGGTAATTACATATACACACACACACACATATGTACACACACACATACATACATATGTGTGTGTGTATATATACATACATACATATATATACATATATATATAATTTTTTTTTTGACACAGAGTCTAACTCTATCACCCAGGCTGGAGTGCAGTGGCTGCATCTCAGCTCACTGCAACCTCTGCTTCCCGAGTTCAAGTGATTCTCCTGCCTCAGCCTCCCAAGTAGCTGGGATTACAGGCGCCTGTCACTACGCCCAGCTAGATTCTGTATTTTCAGTAGAGATGGCGTTTCACCATGTTGGTCAGGCTGGTCTCAATCTCCTGACCTCAGGCGATCCACCCGCCTTGGCCTCCCAAAGTGCAGGGATTACAGGCATGAGCCACCACACCCAGCCAGTAATTATATTTTTTGATGCTTTATGAAATTCTTAAATTATATGAGGAAATATTATGTTGAGAAGGGAAAAGTAGTACTATTTCTCTGTAGTCAACAGAAATTCATCTTTGGCCTGGAATTCACATACCCCACTGAACAAACTAAAAGCCCCGTATTTCACTGAATTCAGCCCCACTGAAACATCACCAGAAATGCGATAAAATCAAAATTATACTTTCTGAGAACTCAAAGTATATTACGGGAATTGATGACTACGTAGGTTCTCATTAAAATGCCAGTTTTGAAATTTGCTGTTCTTCAAAATGCACAAGTTAAAAAAAAAGTAATCTTATCACTTGTCCTATTTTTAAAAGTCCCTTTTTGGTTTTGAAAGTCCTTTTCTGGTAAACCACTTATAAGCCCCATCAATTCTTTAAGTATTGTATCATATCTTGTAAATATACAAATTTTTCTTTCTTATTCTGTGAAACAATCACCCTTTTCTAACCCTTGGCTGACAGTTCTAACTATTCTCAGAATATTCTTAACCTTTAAATCACTGAAAAAGCACATTTCACATGACTTTAGCCTTTAATATTTGCAGAATGAAGTTCAAATTCCTTAAGCTGAATTTAAGAAACTGTATAATTTCAAACAAATTTCTTTTTCCTTAGCTTATTCTCATCCCCTAAGTTACATGTATGATCCAATGACATTATATAAATAATTGTTATTCTAATTGTTTAGTATTTGCCCAATTTTGTTCAATTTTGTTTTCCACATAGGGCTGATAGGAACTCCTACCTTGGATGCTTGAATGTTGCATTTTCTCTGCTGATTTTTGTGACATCTTTCATGTCTACCTGTGTTTAAAAGATACAAAAAAAATCTTCATTAGTGATGACAAACTGTAATAAAAGTAAGTATTTCAATATTAGATATTTGTAATTGTTTGTTCGACCATCATCTAAAGTTAAACTCATTAATTATCACTTCCCTGCAGAAACTAGTGACTCTCCTAGACTTCCCATATTTCACATATGTTTGGAGTAACTTAAAAAAAAAGAAATTTGCAACATTCTTCTTATCTTCACATTTTTTTTTTTTTTGAGACAGAGTCTCACACTGTCACCCAGGTTGAAGTGCAGTGGCATGACCTTCGCTCACTACAACCTCTGCCTACCGGGTGCAACCGATTCTCCTGCCTCAGACTCCTAAGTAGCTGGGACTAAAGGTGCCCACCACCACACCCAGATGATTTTTGTTATTTTTAGTAGAGATGGGGTTTCACCATGTTGGCCAGGCTAGTCTCGAACTCCTGACCTCAGGTGATCCACCTGCCTCAGCCTCCCAAAGTACTGGGATTACAGGCATGAGCCACCACACCTGACCCTTAAAACTAATCTTGAAGTCCATTTATGACTGTTCCCTCTTTTATGTCCTTTCTTGTATACCAGTTGTGAAGCCCCATCGATTTTTTAAGTCATGTCTGTTAATAAAAATTTTCCTTTCTAACACCTTTTGCTAAGCCATGGCTGACTTATTACTATAAGTAGTACTATATACAGTACTACTACGTACTACTATATATAGTACTACTACATACTACTATAAATACTTCTACAGAAGATGTGTATGACTTATATACTCAGAATCTATCTGTTAAATCATTGGAAAAACGAATTTCATATGACAGCACACTTCAA
Organism: Rhinopithecus roxellana; assembly: GCF_007565055.1. Taxonomy (NCBI): domain Eukaryota; kingdom Metazoa; phylum Chordata; class Mammalia; order Primates; family Cercopithecidae; genus Rhinopithecus; species Rhinopithecus roxellana. Next base: position 24,882,091 of record NC_044557.1, read on the forward strand.
TGTGTACAGAATGAAGGTCAAACTCCTTAGGTCTAATTTAAGATATTCCATAACCTGAAAAAATGTTCTCCATCCATAGATTATTGTTACCCACTGTTAAATTGTTCCAGACTTAATTTAAAAATATTATATATATATAGATATAAAAAATTTTTTTTGAAAGAGTCTTACTCTGTCCACTCGGGTTGGAGTGCAGTGGTATAATCCTGGCTCACTGCAACCTCTGCCCCTGTGCTCAAGCAATCCTACTTCAACCTCCCAAGTAGCTGGGACTACAAGTGTATGCCACCATGTCTGGCTAATTTTTTGTTATTTTTAGTAGAGATGAGGTCTCACCATGTTGCCCAGGCTGGTCTTGAACTCCTGGACTCAAGCAGTCCGCTCACCTTGGCCTCCCAAAGTGCTGGGATTACAGGCCTGAGCTATCGCACCCAGCTGCATATAGGTTTCTTTTCTAAACTTCTGAACTAAGACTTATTGAACAGCTGTAAGAGAAACCTCTTAGAGCAGAGCTGAGACAACTGTCAGTAAGGGCTCTGGAGGCCAGACTGCCTGGTTTAGATCTGCGTGCTCCCATTTACTAAACTCTGTGACCCTGGGATAGTCATTTCCCCTATGTCCCAGTTTCCTTACCTTTAAGTAAGATAATAGGAAATACATCATAAGGGGTTTTGTATAAAATAAATCAGTACCAAGTACATATTAAACGCTTTGGACAATTTGTTAAAATGTATTTAATATAGGACTTTTAACTCCTTGATAGTTATCTTTTGAAAAATATCTGTCCTATTTCTCCATTCGGATGATAATGGACAAGAAGACAGGCTTCGTTAGCCACTTTTGAATATTCACTACACTGAGCATAGGCTTGCTATACAGAAAAGCTACTCAATAAATATTGGTCACTTACTCAGTGTTCGCAATATTGAACTCTCCCTTAAGAAGCTTTTAAAATTCACGTCCTTCCAAAAAATGTTTTCTAAGTTAAAACATTTAATTTTATGTTTAAGAAGTAGACATTTGCAAGGTATCACCTATACATATAATTTATGTATCATTTTATAGATAATATGAATTGTTTAAATCAGTATTATAGTTAGTAAATTCATTTTGCCAGACAATTTACCATTCTCAACTTTTAGAATTCTGCAGACTACTTGTTTGCTTACGCGTAGACTTGTTTTCAAAAAGAATACTTACAATAGTTATGTTTTAAATCATTCATACCTTTAGCTTTTTACAACTGGAAACAGTAGTATTTTTCTGTTGTTCCTGAGAGTCTTCACATGTGTCTACAGTGCTAGGTCGTTTTTTAGAGGAATTTGAAATGTTTTTGTTTATGCACTCTGATATTGGGGGCACCATCATAGAAATACTAAATTTATTGTTATTTTCCCCAGGTTTTACAACATGAATATTCATTTTTTCTTTTCTCTTCAGCTGTAAAATCTTCCTTCCGTTATATAGCATTTGGCATAGAAAAAAGGAAATAGTTAGTTCAGCATTTTTAGCACATATAATCTTCATATGTTCAATCGTTTTCATGACTTTCATAATATGGGCCATTTTTCCTAAATCTTTCCTAGGGGCAGACATTACATTCTTCAGCAGTGTAGAAAATTGATTGTAGTTGTATTCTAACTCCATCAGGGTGCTTCCATAATTTATGGATGTTATATATGGCACAAAGTCAATATATGTGGAAATAAAATACTTGGAGTTCTTCAGAAGCTTTTTTATTTCTGAAAGTTCTTGAAGTTCTCTTGAGAGCAAATGAATAGCATATGAGCGATTAACAGCTTCATCATATTTGTAGATAACATCCAGATCTTTCTTAAGTTCGAAAATAGCAGTCTCTATCACTTTCCAAAGGCAAACATCTGTTGAGTTATCTTTAAGAAATGAAAAAGAAGTCATTTTTTCTTGGCACTGAACCAGCTCAGGAATAAGTGACAAATCAAACCAAAGCATACCTCGAAACCTCTGTTTGTCTAGTTTCTTTGCTATTGAGTTTTTAAGAAAGTGAATTGTTTCTGAGACCATGACGATTTCAATATACATTTCAATAGCTTCAGGCTTTAAAAGTCTAGCCTCATAGCTGTGGTTTTTCACCATGTCTAAAACATTTTCTTCTGTGATAAAAATATTATCCATGTTATCATCTTGTAGCATTTGAAAGTATTTTTTTAAAATTTCTAAGTGATCTGTACATCTCAAGGTGAGATCTTGTAATTTTTTAAGGTCTGCAACTTCAGCTTGATCCAATATCTCACCAATACAATAAATATCTGGGTGTGCAAGCAAACTACTGCCAAACTTAGAATTTTCTATGCTAATAGTTGCTTTGTTTATTGGATGATCTGATTTTCTGGAGGCAATTATAGTATCCTCCTCAAGCCCAACAGGGGAAATTGGTTCATTGTTTAAATCCTTAGACAAAGTATCATATATCTTCTGCAACTTAGAAAAAGCACATGTATTCACTCTGAGTAGCCTTTCTTTGTCCTCCTTTTGTGAGTATTTTTTGCTGAAGGATTGTGTTTCCTCTTTCCAAACAAGATTTTTTGCAGCATCAAAAAAGATATGTTCCAGACCATAAAGAGATATTTTAATATGTACCGCCTTGTTGTTCTTAATAAAATTAATCTTTGAGGAGATCATTTCTATGATAATCCACAGATGGTCCTGTTTTCCTGGATACGAATGAACTTTAGGAGAGTCCCCACATGCACTGATCAACTTTAAAGTACTTTTTCTTAAGATTTCCAGGTCTTCTAAACTATCTCCAAAGTTAACTCCACAAGTAAATGGAACAGAAAGAGAAAAGTCAAAGCAATCAGAACAATGCTCCATTATGGCTTCACATTCATTAACCTGTCGTTTGTACTTTAAGAATGCATAGTATGAATTCTTTTCCCTTTTTGTTTCTTCAAGCAATTCAACTAATTGATCACGGTAAGTCTGTAACTCACAGAACGCATTATATTTTAATCTTCCTTGGAAACCAGGATAGAAATTAGACTGCTGTTGAAATCCACGTGGTTTTCCAAGAAGCTCAGCGTACAGTGTTTCATCATACCAAAGCAAGCTTCGGAATGTTGGTTCACCTTCTAAGCGCCTTTTTTTGTTTTCAATGAATTGAATTGTTTCCATCATCATTTGAAGTTCTACCAAAGTGTCAACAGCAGATGGTTTTAATGTGTGTTTGCAATTATTCCATACGTTTTGGTCTACCAACAGTTCTCTTGAAATCAGGATTTGTTCAACTGAACATTCTTGCTTTCTTTCAAAAGCTTCCACAAATAAAGGGAGAATATTTAGACAAACCTTAGTTTCTTCCTGTAGAATCTGCAAAGATGATGCTTCATCTGCCCTCTGCAAAATTTGAGACAGATTAGCTATAAGGGCCGTATGATTAGCTGAGCAATGTTTTTCTTTAAATTCACTCATGTATGATGCAGGTTTCTTCAGAAGAGTAGTGACTTTACAGGTTTCAGAGTGGGCAGGTAAAATAGGTGTATGATTAACTCCTAGAATCCCTGGTTTGGAAATATAGGCTATTTCTGAATACAATGTCAAGTCAGACTGCGAGTCATTACTAACTTTAATTTCTGCCTTCTCTCTTTTGTTAAGCGGATTAGAAACTGTGTTCTTCAAAGAGACTGACTCAGTAGTAGTATTTTTAGTGCTTAGATGGGAATCAATCAAATTAGTTTTAATAATTTTCTCATTTAAGCAGGATTCTTCTGAGATCTGATTCTTTTGATTTTTGTACTCAGTATTAACAGTTGATCCTTCAGTCATGCTACTTTTGTAAACAGAATCTTTTGCTTTTTCCACTTGTTTAACTTTCCATGTTATTCTGTCCTCAGTGTCTTTCTTCACAATACATGTTTCTGAAGAGGAGCCTTTTATATTATCTTTTAAAAGCAGAGAACTATCACTGGAAGATAATTTCATTATATTTTCCCCATAACTTCTACTTTCTTCAGTTACTGATGCTACATCTAACTCATAATTCTCAGTGACATTTGTTTCATTCCCATCTGTATGGAGGCAATTACCTGAAGAGCACTGTTCTGTCTTTAGAAGCTCTTTTCCTCTACAGCTCTGCTCACAGCATGGTATAGTAGTGGATGCTGCAAAAGAATCTATAGTAAGAATTCTCTGTTTATCCAAGTAAGATTTTGAAGATTCTCCCTCACTATCTGTCACTGCAGAGGCTGATAACTGAGGAATACTGTACTTTTTACTTGCTATCAAAGTTAAGTTTAATGGGTCCATAAGGAAGTTTCCTGTAATAATGCTTTGCTTGGATCTCTCAATAGGAGCTGTCCACTTTACTTCCAGGTTTCTTTTATAATCAGATAAAATAAGGTTTTCTTGTTGGTAGAGATCATTTAAAAAGTGCTTCACATTTGAATCTAACACTGAAATTAGTACATCAGTTTTCACCTTTGTGCAACCTATGCAAGTTGCATCATAATCGTTGCCTGTATTATAATTTATGTTTTCTTTTATGCAACTTAAAGATATGGAATTACTTTCATTTATTACTTGATTAGCCTCACAACTGTTTTCTTTAGTTGCATCTTTAACATTATGATTTGCCGAATGTTTTTCAAGCTTTTCATATTTACTAGTGCTAGATAAAAACTTTGTATCAATTTGATTTTCTTTTTCAATTAGTTTCTCATCTGAGTGATCTGGGGAAAACAGACATCCAGTTTTTCCAGAAAAGGGCTGATGTTCTTCTGATAAACTTGGATTGCTTACACTGCTATTATAATAAACTGACTGACTTGTACTTTGGGATGTGGAGGATACAGACAACTGTGATCCAGGATGTTCCTGATTACAAAATTCTCCCACGTGAATAGTGGGGTGACTTTTTGAGACACTGCTAGCCATACTTTTCCTAGAAAGGCATTTTTTCTCTCCACTTGTTTTGTAAGACTTGTGCTTTGACACATAGGTTAACGATTTAGAAATATCAGCTTTTGGAACTCTTTTCTTTCTCCGTTTGTCATATCTTCTTTTTGACCAAAAATGCTTAGTAGAACAATATTTTCTTTGAGACACAGAACTATAACCTTGAAGGTCACAACTTTCCCAGAAATTATTGCATATTATTGCATATGATTTTGGTAATGGGCCCTTTCTTTTTTCTCCTACTTTAGTTATAAGCTGCAAAGATGTGTGAACTCTTCTATGAGCTTTTTTTAAGTGAATAACTGCTTTGTCTAATTTTTTGGAAAGACATTTGCTTTTACATAAAGATGCTTCACCACTTAGGATATTTAGGACACTCTTAATGTGCTCTTCTGACTGTGAAAATGTTTTAATTCGTCCTTGGGATAATGAAAAAAAACACTCAGATGAGTCTTGACTGGTTAGCCTCCTCTTTCTCCCATAAATTTTATGTTGTCTTAAATCTTTATGTATGTTCTGATCCCTGGAAGATGTATGTAGCTTCCTTTTGCTAATTCTTGATTCTGCCTCCTTTTTCTCTTTAGTATCGTTATAGTCAGTTTTTGAGTTTGTAAAGAAACATCTGCTTCCATTATCTATTATTGTGACATTAGAAGGTTCACTAAACAAAGATTCACTGTTTTGATTTTTAGACATATGATTCACATCTGTATTGTCACTCAAGTCAAAAGAAAGGGAGATTTCAGATTTACTCATTGGTCCTGATTCTTGCCTTATATTATCAACTTTATCTTCACATGGATAATCCGAATTTTCACCAGAAGGCTGGGAATAAATGTCAAATCCTACAATTTCTCCATCCTCCTTATTTATTTCTGGTTTTGTGGCTTCAGTTACATGTGTGCAGAAATTATCTTTCAATGCAAAGGAATCAACTGTCGGGCTGAATCCTGGCCTAAATATATTAGTAATTCTAATTTGTAGATCTGGAAGTAAAATTGGGCTGGGAAGCTCTGTTTCACCGTTTTGTGTAGAGGAATAAAAATAGCTACTTTCCTTAGAATAATGCTGATCACTATTTTCCCTTCCTGCGGTGCTTTCCAAAACTTCCATCTCCCCATTATCAAGTGCTAATATACCTTCCCAACTGATACGAGACTTCAGAGCCTTATATGAGGTCACAAATTCCTCACAAAGCATGTTTTCATGGCTATGTGTATCTTGTTGAAATATAAAAGCATCATCACAATCTTCTATTTCAATTTCACTTTCCAATTCAATGCTTTGAAGAACTAAGTTCTCATTTATTGATTGATGAAATGATTCTTGTGATTTATTTTTATCCTTATCAATTTCACAATCGGAAACCCTATGTTTTACTAACAAACCAAAATCTGGACTTTCAGAAGAACAAGTTTCTTTAGACTGGTATATTTGGTGTTCGTCATTACTTATGCTTAATACAGGCATAGTAGCACTAGCTATCTGTACTGCAGCATTTGAGGCTACACACACTGAAGAACTTGCAATTTCGGGAAATGCTGTGGAAGCCAAATGCTCTACGCTTCTTCCAGTATTTTCAGTATCTTTTTGCTTCATGGCACTAATGGTATCTTCTTCACTCTCTAATAATGCAGTTGCTGCTGAAACATATTTTTCTCTGCAAATCAAGTTAAATGTAGCAGAAAATTCTTCAGAACTCAAAATTTCTATATTGTTGTAATTTTTGTCCTCCTTTTCATCTATATAGCTGAAATTTTTATTTGTATGAGAATCCTGCTTTTTGTCTCCATATATATTCTCTATGTTGTTTTCTACAGATGAAGCATTATTCTCTTTAGCCTCATTTTGGTTTTCTTTATAATTACCTCTTTGTTCTTTGAAATTAACATTCAGGCATATATTGTTTAACTGTGAGTTACAGAACAGACTGTGATCCTGACCCTTATCTTCAACATAAGCAGTTTCTTTATAGTCTCTCTGAATGTTCTCTGACGACACTGGTTCATTTTCATTTTTCCTGTGGACACATATATGTTCTCTAGTTATGCTGCAATTTGAATTGTCATGAGCTGTTTCTATGTTATAAGAGGAAATAACTGTATCAGTGAGTATTTCTTCGGCCTGGGGTATGTCTTTTGGTTTTGGGAAAGCTTCAGTTATAATGCTAGCACAATTTGCATTTATTTTCCCCAATTTCAGTTCCATTAGCTTTTGAGAAATGGCTAAACTTGTGTGAATGTTATCCTCATACTCCACAGAGTGCTGAGGATGCTTTTGTGACAGGCTCTCTAAACTTGGAGTAATTTGCCATTCCAACGCTAGATGATCTAGTTCATCCTTATCCTTTACGGTAGATGTAGAAGATTTTGGTATTTCTAACTCTTGAGTAATTAATATTTTATCACAGCTTTTCTCGAAAGAATTATGACTCTCACTCTCTTTGTATTCTTGGTGCAAAACAATGTAATTATCCATTGGACTGATTTTTGTTTCATTAGTGAAATCATTATCAATTTCTTTCCACGAAGTTTGCTTTTCTTCATGTTTGGAATTGTCCTTCAGGTCAGTGAAGTTTTTCATCTTTCCAGTATTTTGAAGGTATTCATCAATGCTTACTTTCTTTTTGAGTGGAAAAATTGTAGACATTTGGTGACCAGTCTGATAAATGGTTTTTAAATCAGAAGACTGCAATTCCTGAGAAATACGGCTATTGTACTCTTTTTTATACACATTATCTGATTCCTGTTGGGCTCTCTGAACCTTCTCCTCACTGTGGTTTTGGTTCTCAACCTCTGACACTACATTTGACACAGAAATTGGGAAGGAAAAATTGCCTTGGTCCTTACATTGCCCTGCCATGGTAACTTTATTATGAGGTACGGAGTTATAGTCCTCAGAGCCTGTGTTGTGAGCCCAAGACTGTGAATCATTAACACAAGTTTTAAAGCAAGGAGCATCCAAACAATTTGTAAGAACAGCACAATCACCAGGGACAACTTCTGAGGAGGAGGCAGAATTAGATGGTGTTGATTTTATTTCTGAATTAACATTATCTAAACTCTTCTCAAATTGCAAAATCTCATTTAAGCCTGCAGTATTACTCTGTTCTCCCATACTTTCTTCTCTCCTCATCAGTCTTGGGTCTTTGATGAATTTTGAAGTAGTAACTGTGCTTGAGCCAGTACTGTTGTGAAGAGGAAAAGCAGCATTAAGACTACTTAAAATATTTTTAAGACTTGTCCAATTTAACAAGAGGTCACCATTAACACTTCCTTTGGCATCACTGGGCATAAGTGAAAGGTCTGAATCATGTGCAAGTACTTGAGAAGTGTCTCTAATTTCTGGTAAATTGTGCTCTGTCTGTCCATTGTATGTTTCAGGTACAGAAATGTTTCCATTTTGTACATTTCCATAGGAGTTAGAAATATGTGAGTTGGAAGGATTTATCTCTGAATTTAGTACATTGCATAAACAGTTTTCTTGAACAAATGGATCTACAGGTTTCTTGAAATGCTCAAAGATGACAGTAGCATCTTTTCCTTTTCCAATTCTTTTGGCCACTGTACAGTTATTCAGAGAGCATGTTCTTTCTGTGGAAATAATAAGACAAATTTGAAAAAAAAGTGTTTCTATAGACAACTTTTATACAGGTACATTGTGTCAAGTAATTTTAATTGAAAGTTCAGCTAATAACCTAACGATGATTAAAATGTGTTTTCAACAGAAAAAGCAGAGAAGGGGATGATTAACAAATAAAATATAAATGATGTAGCATGAAATCCTCCTAGTCTAGAAACCTTAATAAAGAATATTTGCCATGAAAATTTAATTCTGACAAATAATAGAAAAAAACTGAATAGGGGCCGGGCACAGTGGCTCACACTTGTAATCCCATTACTTTGGAAGGCCGAGGTGGACATGTAATGAGGTCAGGAGTTCGAGACCAGCCTGGCCAACATGGTAAAACCCCGTCTCCACTAAAAATACAAAAAAAAAAAAAAAAAATTAGCCAGGTGTGGTGGTGGGTGCCTGTAATCCCAGCTACTCAGGAGGCTGAGGCAGGAGAATTGCTTGAACCTAGGAGGTGGAGGTTGCAGTGAGCAGAGATCGTGCCACTGAACTCCAGCCTGGGCAACAGAACAAGACTCCATCTCGGGGGCTGGGGGCAGAGGTGGGGAAGAATAAAACTAAATAGGAATAAAAACATTTTCCCAATAGATAACAGCTCTCATATTAATTTTCTATATTCAGATGTTTAATATTAGTATCTACATATAAGAAGGCAAAATAATCTCCCTCTATCTACTACCATTACCTTGCTTCTCCCTCTACCATGGGAGAAAAAAAAAAAGGAAAGGAACAGGGAGTGAGGTGGAAAAATAGGGAAAGGAAAACCCAAAAAGTTCCATAAAATCTTTCCCAAGAGCCAAAGCAAACTACTATTCCTCTTTTGCAGTAAAATAAATGTTCCTGCAAATAATTTATGTAAATAAAAACCTGGAAAATAAAAGCAAACTTTAAAAATAATTTATAGAAATTATTTCTAAAATTTCCTAAGAAACCTCATGTAATCATGAATTTAGAAAATGCATATTTAACAAGTAAATAATAATTTCTCATAAATGTTCACCAAACGTTCACAGCTAAGTAACAGACTAAAAATACCTTTACTAAAACAGGAATTAATGATGAGAAATTGCTTGTGACATCTACAAAATATATGAAGTTATCATGTCACTGATGAGTACCACAAGGTTCTTTTTCACAGTAAGAGAGTTATGTTGAAGATTTCTAAATTCTACTACCATTTGTGATTTTATTACTTACAGTAAGCTATCATGGAAATATGACCACATATGAAGAGATGTAGTTCTTAAAAGAGTAGGGAGTATAATGGAGAAGAAAATGGAAATGTAGATTCCTACACCACCTTATCCCAAAATAAAATTTGCTATTTAAAAAACTCCATAAAACTACTAGAAAAAAAAACATGAATGGATGTTTTTATAATCTTGGCATAGGAAAGTACTTTTAAAGCATGATTGAAAATCAGAAAACATAAAAGTAAAACATGATGTCAATTACATATAAATTAATTATTTTAATAGGTCAAAATGCATGATAAATAACACTCAAAGGAAAAAATAGGTAAAATTATCAACAAACACAAAAAGATGCCCCAATCCCACTAAATAAACAATAAGATCCATTAAAAAAAACTTTTTAAACTGGCAAAAATTTGAAAGGATGATTAATACTATACAAATGTAAGCACTATTTAATATGGTTCATGGAAGTATAAATTGGTACAAATTTCCTGGAAAACAAGCTGACAGTATTCATCGATACGTTATATGTAATCATTCAAAGCAAATCCATTCTTGCTCATTTACTATTCTGATAAACTTGTATAAATACCCAAATTCTATGAACAAGGATTTTCAGTAAAATAACCCAAGACAGTTGAAAGCTAGAAACCTAACTATACATCAATATGAGACTGGCTAAATGAATGACATATCAAAAATGATAAAATTACTATGAACATACGTTATAACAAATGTCCTAGAAGACAGAATGTTATGCAGCTATTACAAAGATTAAGGTGGATTAATATGGCTGGGCAAGGTGGCTCACGCCTGTAATTCCAGCACTTTGGGAGGCCGAGGCAGGCAGATCACTTGAGGTCAGGAGTTTGAAACCAGCCTGGCCAACATGGTGAAACACTGGTCTCTACTAAAAATACAAAAAACTAGCCGGATGTGGTGGTGTGTGCCTGTAGTCACAGGTACTCAGGAGGCTGAGGCAGAAGAATTGCTTGAAACTGTGAGGCGGAAGTTGCAGTGAGCTGAGATCATGCCACTGCACTCCAGCCTGGGCGACAGAGTGAGACTCTGTCTCAAGGAAAAGGGGGAAAAAATGGGTTAATATATACCAGTGTGGGAAAAGAAACCTAATTACTTAAGTTTAGGCCGTGTGAATCTCCTGAGGTTAGGAATTCGAGACCAGCCTGGCCAACATGGTGAAACCCTGTCTCTACTAAAAATACAAAAATGAGGCATGGTGGCATGTTGCCTGTAGTCCCAGCTACTTGGAAGGATGAGGCGGGAGGATCGCTTAAACCTAGGAGGTGGAAGTTTCAGTGAGCCGAGATGGTGCCACTGCACTCCAGCCTGGGTGACAGAGCAAGACCCCATCTCAAAACAGGCAAACAAGCAAAAAAACCCTAATTGCTTAATAATTTCACTTTTACAAATGTGTGATGAATGCATATTAACATACATGTAATGTTAACAAAAACTTACAAAATACATGGATGCCAGGTCCTGTTTTAAGTCTCTGATGTACATTAATTTAATCTTCATAACATTTCATTGATGAGGAAGTGAAATTAAGAGCAATTTGCCCAGAATCACACAGTTTATAAACAGTAGAATCTTAATCTATATTATGCTGTCTCTTTAAACTTGATAATGGCATTTTTACTTTATTCCCTTTTTGTTGGCATTCTCATCAAATGACAATTAAAAATTGCAGAACAAATCCAACATCCTGGGTGCACCAAAATCTCACACATCACCACTAAAGAACTTACTCATGCAACAAAATACCACCTGTTTCCCCAAACACCTATGGAAATAAAAAAAATTTAAAAAGTAGTCAGAAAAAACCCCCAACAAATCCAACAGCTTCAATACAATATGGAAACTAACAAAACCAGATTACAATCAATAAAGTACACTACCAAATAGTTAATAGTACCATATATTCGGTGATGACAGAAACGTTATCTATGGTAGCCACTAGCCACATATGGTTACTGAGCATTGAAATGTGCCTGGTGTGACTGACAAATTGAATTTATAATTTTATTTTTTTAATTAAGTTAAATTTAAAGAGCCACATGTGACTAGTGGCTACTGTATTAGACAGTGTAGGTCTGGTGTACTCTAGAGGGAGATGAGTATGCTGATAGCCAACACATGTGGCTATGACTGTTGGCATAATATAGGTATTCTCTAAAGTTAATCACCCTGAAAGGCATCATACTTTGATTAAAATAATAAGCTATAATACATTGGGGATGGGCTGCAGTAGAAGTGGGGAAAGGTCCCTATCTGTTATCTCTAATATAAGCCTTCTGGTTGAGGGGAAATGTGGACAGAACAACTAGGTAGAAAATCATCAAGGAAACAGAAGACTTGAACAAACTATAAAACAAGTAGACCTAACAGCCTATGGAACACCCTGCCTGGCAACAGCAGAATATAGTACAGTTGGCCCTATGTATTGGTTAGTTCCAAATCCATGGATTCAACCAATCATGGGTGAAAAATTAAAATAAAAACCCAACAAAATAACAATAACAATATAACAATAAAAAATAATACAAATAAAAAACGGTATAACAACTATTTACCTAGAACAAATATGTTATTGGTATTATAAGTAATATAGAGATAATTTAAAGTATATGGGAGGATGTGTGTAGGTTATATGCAAATACTGAGCCAGTCTGTAAAGGAATTTGAGTATCCACAAATATTGGTATCCATGGAACATCCTGGAACCAATTCTCCCCCACAGATACTGGAGGACTACTATATATTCTTTTCAGTTGCACATGGATCATTCTCCAGGAAAGACTATATGCTAGGTTATACAACAAACCTCAATAAACTTAAAGGAAAAAGATAATACAAATGGTTTTCCAACTACAATGGAATGAAATAGATATCAACAACAACAAAATTTTGGAAATTTGCAAATACATAAAAAACACGGTCTGAAAAAAACCAATGAATTAAAGAATAATAGATCAAAAGGAAATTAGAAAATAAATTTGAGATAAATGAAAATTACAATGTAACATATGTCATGGGACACAGCTAAAGTAGTTGCTTCTAGAAATTTATGGCTATAAAGACCTATATTAACAAAGAAGAAATATCTGAAATCAAAACCTAACCATCCACCTTAAGACACACATACACATGAAATAGCAAACTAAATCTAAAGCAAACAGAAGAAAATAAAGAGAGGAAATTAATGAAATAGAATTATAGCAAAAAGAATAAAATCAAAATTAGTTCTTTGAAAAAAAAAGATAAACCTGTAGCCTGACCAAAAAAAAAAAAAAAAAAAAAAAAAAAAAGACTTTAGTAGATTCAGAAATGAAAGCGGGGACATTACCACTAACAGAAATAAAAAGACTATTAGACTATTAAAGGAATACTAAAAACAAATGTATGCCAGTAAATTAGATAACTGAAATGAAATGGGCAACTTCCAATAAAAACAGCAACTACTGAACGTGATGCAAGAAGAAACAGAAAATCAGAACAGACCTACAACAAGTGAAGAAACTGAATTAGTAATTGAATACTACCCACAAGGAAAAACCCATTCCCAGATGGTTTCCTTAGTGAAGTCTACCAAATGTTTAAAGAAGAAATAATACCAATTCTTCATACATTATTCCAAAAAATAAAGAGGAGAGAATAGAATACTTCCCAACTCATCCTATGGAACAATATTACCCTACAACCAAAACCAGACAAAAACATCAAAAAAAATCGATAGACCAGTATCTCTTATAAATGTGGACACAAAAATCCCCAATAAAACTGCAGCAAACTGATTCCAGGAACATATACAATGAATTATACAACATGACCAAATGAGATCCAAGGAATGCAATGTCAACATCTAAAATCAATTAATGTAATACATTAGATCAATAAAAACAACAACAAAAAAACCACACAACCATCTCAACAAATAAAAAATCGATTGAGAAAATCCAAGTCTAAAAACTCTCAATAAACCAGAAAACAGAAGCAAATTTCCTGAACATTATAAAGAGCTTCCATAAAACCCCTACAACTGACATCATACTTCCTGGTAAAAGACTGGATACTTTCCCCCTAAATTCAGGAATACAGACAAAGATGTCTGCTCTTGCCACTTCTCTTACTGGAGGTACTTAGCCAGGGCAATTACGCAAAATAAGACTGGAAACAAAAAAGTAAAATTATCTCTATTCACAGATGACATGATCTTATATATATAGAAAATCCCAAAGACCACTAAAAAAATCTATTAGACTAATGAGTTCAGCAAGGCTGCAGGATACACTATCATTACACAAAAATCAATTATATTTCTGTACATTTGGAATGAACAATACACTAATAAAATAAAGAATTCTATGATAGCACCAAAAGAATACTTAGAAATAAGCTTAACAAAAGAAGTGCAAAACTCATATTCTGAAAACTATACTTCACACCCACTAGGATGGCCATAATCAAAAAGTCAAATAAGCTATGACAAGGATATGAAGAAATTCTAACTCTCAGACACTGCTGGTGTGAATGTAAACGGTGCAGCCACTTTGGAAAATAGTTTGGGAGTTCCTCTATCAGTTACTACAGAGTCTTCATATAATCCAGCAATTCCACTCTTAGCTTTATTGTACTCAAGAGCAATGAAAACACACATCCATGTAAAAACTTGTATGCAAACATTCATAGCAGAATTTGTAATTGTCAAAAGATGGAAACAACCCAAATGTTGACCAACTGATAAATACAATATGGTGCATCTATACAATGAAATGGTTTCCATAAAAAGAGATAAAGTACTGATACATGCTACAACATGGATGAACCGGGAAAACATTGTTAAGTGAAAGAAATCAGGCACAAAAAAGTCCAAAAATTATTTTACTTAAATGAAATGCCCTGATTAGGCATATAAGTACATTAGTAGTTGTTTAGGGCTGGGGATCAGGGATATAATACCTTTTAAAGGGCACAAAGTTTCTTTTTCTTTTCTTTTCTTTTTTTTTTTTTTGAGACAGAGCTTTGTTCTTTCGCCCAGGCTGGAGTGAAGTGGTGCCATCTGGGCTCACTGCATCCTCCGACCCCCAGGTTCAAGCAATTCTCCTGCCTCAGCCTCCCGAGCAGCTGGGATTATAGGCGCCTGGCACCACGCCCAGCTAAGTTTTGTATTTTTAGTAGAGATGGGGTTTCACCATGTTGGCCAGGCTTGTCTCAAACTCCTGACCTCAGGTGATCCACCTGCCTCGGCCTTCCAAAGTGCTGGGATTACAGGCGTGAGCCATGGTGCCCTGCTCAAAGTTTCTTTAAAATGTGAGCTTAGGCTGGGTGTGGTGGCGTGCACCTGTAGTCCCGGCAACTGAAGGTGGAGATGGGAGGATTGCTTGAGCTTGGGAGGTGGAGACTGCAGTGAGCCAAGCTGTGCCACAGCACTCCAGCCTGGGTGACAGGGTGAGATCCTGTCTCAAAAACAAAACAAAAAAGAAAACAAAGTACCTTAATTTTAAAACTGTGGTGATGATTGCACCTATTTGTGAATATACTAAAAGCTACTGAATCTTACACTTTTAAATCAACTGAATTGACATATACCAACAATAGAAAATAAAACGAAATAGCTATTATTTAAAATAACATAAAATATCAAATGTTTAAAAATAAAAGGCATGTAAGATGTTACAGAGAAAATTATAAAATTGAAATACATTAGAGATAACTGACATGGGAGAAATATAATATTAATAGATTAGAAAACTCAATAAAGAAGACAATTTTCCACAAATTAATATATAGATTCAATCAATCTCAATCAAAATTCTGATAAATTTGTTGGCAGACCTTGATAAGTTGATTCTAAAATTTCTATGAACACCAAAGGACCAAAAACAAAGAATTATTTTTAAAAAGATGAAGGATCAGTTATATAGGTATTAGTATTTTTTCTCTCATACGAAGTCCGGTATTAGTATTTTTAATGAAGTTACAATAATTAAGGCAAGATGCTCATGGCAAAACGATAGGCAAAGAGATGAATAGAGAGCCCAGTTAAGAGATCTCTGCAGCACCTGCAGCCAACTGATATATTACAGAGGCGGTACTGCAGTTATCAATCAGTGGGGAAAATGGATTCTCCAATAAACTGTACTGAGACAACAATCGGGTTAGCATATGTAAACTAAAATAAATTGGGACTTTAAAAGAATCCTATCACACACCAAAGTCATTTCCAGGTAGGTAAAACAAAAATGGGAAAACATAGCCATAAAGTTAAAAAAAAAACATAGAAAAATATCTTCATGTCCTAGGAAAAGCACTCTTATGAAAGACACATGTAGTAGTACTTATAATAAAAAGACACATCTGACATCAAGAACCGCTGTTCATCAAAAAACACTTGACAAAAATGAGAATACAAAGACACAAACTCAGAGAAGACACTCACAACACATACAACTGACCCAAGAGCCAATATCCAATATGTAAAAGAATTCCTACAAATCAATAATGAAATAAAAATTAGCTCAGTTAGAAAAAGTAGATAAAAGATGTGACCAGGAATTTCAGAAAAGTGGAATACGAATGGCCAATACGCCTATCAGAAACGAACCTAACTTATTTAGCATTTAAGGAAAAGCAAAATACAAAAGCAAATAAATGCTGCACCTACTAGTGTAGCAGAAACACTGAAAAAGTCTGACGGCTCTAAGTTTGGTGAGGATACAAAAATCCTCAACTTCATTAATTAGGGAAAAACAAGTTAAAAACCACAATGAAATAACATATCACACTCATTAGACTGGCGGAAACAAAACTTAAAAAAAAAAAGCATAGTATGTGTTGGCAAGAATATAGAGTGATTATCTAATCTAATGCAAACCACTTTGGAAAACCATTTGATGCTGTCTTTCAGTTGAATATTCCTGCTGTAAATACATATTCTATGGAAAAATTCTTGGCACATATGCAATGAGACACTTTTATGAATATTTAAAATAGCAATGTTTGGAATAAGAAGACTGGAAAGTGCCCAAATATCCTCAGTAGTTTAGTGTACAGTGTGTCTACACAATGGAATACTCTCTCCATCCATTCATCCATGAAAATGAACAAACTACAGTTACACATATCAATAGGGAAAAATCACACAAATCTAATACTGAGCAAAATACCTGCAGTATGATTCTAGATCTATAAAATAGGAAAACACAACTATTTTACTTGGAGATTCTTTTTTTTTTTTTTTTTTGAGACAAGGTCTCCCTCTGTCACCTAGGCTGCAGCGCAGTGGTGTGATCCTGGCTCACTGCAACCTCCACCTCCTGGGTTCAAGCGATTCTCCTTCCTCAGCCACCCGTGTAGCTGGGATTATAGGCACACGCCACCACACCTGGCTAATTTTTGTAATTTTAATAGAGTCGGGGTTTTGCCGTGTTGGCCAGGCTGGCCTCAAGTAATCCGCCTGCTTCCGCCTCCCAAAGTGCTGGGATTACAGGTATGAACCATTGTGCACAGCCAGAAAATAATACTGAGAAATTTTAAGACCAGCACAAATGCTAATCAAGTACAATCATATGTGTATCTTACCAGCTCTCTTAGGAAATCCTGTTGAGAGGAATCTCAAAGACGTCATAAGGTATCCATTATCTACTTTTGAACCAAGAAATTTTACTGTTACTACAGCATATGGAAGACATTGCCTAGGTTTATCTACAGGCTTTGAAAGGACACTATATTCATAGAAGTACACCTGAAAGATAAAGAAGAAAACAGGTTCATGCTGATTAATTTTGGCAATCAGACTTGAATAAGCTCATATTTTAAAAAAATCAATATAATTGCACATTATTTATCTACTTCTATATAAACTTCTCCAGCTGCCTTGTTTAACCCTAATGTTTTTGAAGATGTACAGAATTCCTTTTTTTCCCCCACAATTTTTTTTTCTTGATAGGCTACCAATGTCTGCAGAAAAAGGCACAATTTGTTTTTAAATAAAAAATATTTTTTCATTAAAAGTTAAATGTTTTCCATACAGTCTCAACTATTATATTTTATTTGGTGGAAAAAATTAGGAAAATAACAATAGGTAGTATGTTTTACATGTGGGTGCATGGATATACTTTCATAGAGAAGATTTATCTTCATTTAATCATGATTATATATAATCCATATATAATTTAATATTCTGTATAAAATTAAAGGTCCACAGAATAAGTGAAATACGATAGACTACTGTTTCATCTAATGACTAATACATAAGACTTTTCTTTTTTCCTACTTTTGCAAAGAAGATCAAAATCTTGTTTTGAAATAGCCTTGTTTTTTAAAATTAATATTATTTATGATTGATAAATCTTAACTATATATTTATGGGGCACAATGTGGTGTTTTGATATATGTATACAATGAGGAGTAATTAAATCAAGGTAATTAACATGTCCATCACCTCACCCATCACTTTATGGTGAAACACTGGAAATTTACTCTCAGCAATTCTGAAATAATGCATTATTATTGAGTATGGCCACCCTGCTGTGCAGCCTTGTTTAAAAGAGAAGTTGGTATATTTTGAAAGTTGGTAAATAATCTATATAATATCTAAATAAAAGTAGCCACTGTACTTTGAACAGAGTTAAATGTAAATTTTCAAACTTCTTCACTAATATTCTCATACAACAAATATTAAAATAGCTTTCGCTGTTTGCTTAAGTTTTATATTGAATGAATTAACAGGTTTTCATTTAACATTTTGGGAATTTAAGTCTTGAAACATACAATGTGAAACATGTACTTTTCAAGAAATCAAATGAACCATTAACATACTGCTGAACTGTAGGCTTGCAGTTCAATGGTATCTTTCAAAGAAGGTGCATTTCTTGACATATGGCAATCAAAGTTAGGAGAAGGATCCAAAGAAACTTTATTTTTATCCACAGAAGGCTGAATTTTCTTCACTTTTCCAAAGAGAACCTAAAAAAAAAAAAAAAAAAAAGGCAAAAAAAGTATGTAAAAATATACCAAGACATTTCTAAACTGTCACATTTCAAACATAAAAGGCCAACATTGTTTTGTTTTTCTGAGACAGGGTCTAACTCTGTTCACTCCAGGCTGGAGTTGCAGCCTTGACTTCTCAGGCTCAAGCGATTCTCCCACCTCAGCCCCACTGAATAGCTGGGACCATAGGTGCACATCACCATACCCAGCTAATTTTTGTAGGGACCAGGTTTCACCATGTTGCCCAGGCTGGTCCTGAACTCCTGGGTCAAGTGATTCTCCTGCCTTGGCTTCCCAAAGCACTGGGATTACAGGCATGAGCCATGGTGCCAGGGTGTGATTTTTTTAAGTAGAAATATGAATGGAAAGATAATCCACTTTCTAGATGAATGGGATGACTCAACGTGGCAATTATGTCAATTCTCCCCCAAACTAAACTCTAAGATTAGAGTAATTCCAATAAAAATTTCAGAGAATCTCTTTTTTTTTTTTTAGACAGAGTCTCACTCTGTCACCCAGGCTGGAGTGCAGTGGTGTGATCTTGGTTCACTGCAGCCTCCGCCTCTTGGGTTCCAGCGATTCTCCTGCCTCAGTCTCCTGAGCAGCTGGGATTACAGGCATGCGCCACCATGCCCGGCTAATTTTTGTATTTTTAGTAGAGATGGGGTTTTGCCATGTTGGCCAGGCTGGGCTCGAACTCCTGACCTCAGGTGATCTGCCCACCTCAGCCTCCGGAAACACTGGGATTACAGGCATGAGCCACTGCTCCTGGCCGAGAATCTACTTTTAAAAATGGGGTATAGTTTTAAAATGTACTTGGAAGACAAACAAGAATAGCTCAGAAATTTTTTAAAAGTCTGGGTTAGCAATTGACAATGATGGAACAGGACAAGTGATTTGCAATTCTGGATATAAAAACATTTTTAAAAAGGATGGTACTACTACAAGAAAAAGCAGAGAAAAGACCAAAATGAATAAAAAACAGAATGAAAGAAAAAGCCTGGAGTAAGCCCACACGTGTATTAAAAATACTAAAAATACAGTATATTATATTAAAAACACCATTTGAAATAAGAAGTGATTATTCAATTAATGATGTGGGACAACACAAAAAATTAAATTCTTTTCTTATGTTAAATATTTAAATATTAAAAATACAATGAAAATACTGTAGAAAGAAACACAGGCCAATATTTATTCAATCTCAAAGTGGTAAGTATTATCTAAGAATATGTGCCAATAAAATGAAACAAAAACATATAAACTTCACAACACAGTATTCTAAAATTTCTGCCCATAAACAACAAATGATTTAAAAACTAAAACCATGAACATAAATGACAGTATTTTATTACTGTTATTTTAAATAGATTAGTCCGTTCACTCAACAATCAAAACAATACTAAGAATAAAGTGGTATCCTGAATTGGATCCTGGAACGCAAACAAACATAAGTAGAAAAATTAGCAAAAGCCAAATAAAGTCTGTAATTTAGTTAATGGTGTGACAATGTCAGTTTCTTAGTTTTGACAATCATGCTGTATTTATGTACAATTTAACATCAGAAGAAGTTGGGTGCATTATATACAAGAGCTCTCTTTACTATCTTTGTAACTTTTCCATAAATCTAACATTATTCCAAGATAAAAAGTTTACTAAAAAATTAAAAACGTGAAATGATAAAACATTATATAGAGAGAAGCCTGGCTCTTAAAATATGCTTTAGGCAATAGATAATGCTCACACACCAACGCAAAAAAGGAAAAAAAACCTCCCCAAAACTGTCAAGGTATATATATAAGCAGTTCACTAAATACAGTCAGCAAATGTATTCAACAGAAACTTTAAACTCAGGAATAATCATAATGAAGAAATAATTAAACCAGTAATGAGAAACTACCACACATTAGACTGGCAAAAGTTTTTTTAAAAGTTCAGCATAGGCCGGGTGCGGTGGCTTAAACCTGTAATCCCAGCACTTTGGGAGGCCGAGACGTGAGGATCACGAGGTCAGGAGATCGAGACCATCCTGGCTAACATGATGAAATCCTGTCTCTACTAAAAAACACAAAAAACTAGCCAGGTGAGGTGGCGGGCGCCTGTAGTCCCAGCTACTCGGGAGGCTGAGGCAGGAGAATGGCGTAAACCCGGGAGGCGGAGCTTGCAGTGAGCTGAGATCCGGCCACTGCACTCCAGCCTGGATGACACAGTGAGACTCTGTCTCAAAAAAAAAAAAAAAAGTTCAGTATAATATATAGGTTTCCTGAGGTTGTAAGATAACAGGCATTCTTTTTTGTTAAAATGTTTTATTTTCTTTTTAATTGATATGTAACAATTGTCCATATTTGTAGGGTACAATGTGATGTTTTGATACATGTATACATTGTGTAATGATCAAATCAGGGTATTTAGTATATCCATCATGTCAAACCTTTATTTCCTCATGGTGAGAACATTCAAAATCCTCTTCTAATTGTTTTGAAATATGCAATAGAATACTGATAACTATAGTCATTCTGTTGTGCAACATAGCACCATAACTTATTTTTTTACAAGAAAAAACCCCATCAAAAAGTGGGCAAAGGATATGAACAGACACTTCTCAAAAGAAGACATTTATACAGCCAACAGACACATGAAAAAATGCTCATCATCACTCGCCATCAGAGAAATGCAAATCAAAACCACAATGAGATACCATCTCACACCAGTTAGAATGGCAATCATTAAAAAGTCAGGAAACAACAGGTGCTGGAGAGGATATGGAGAAATAGGAACACTTTTACACTGTTGGTGGGACTGTGAACTAGCTCAACCATTGTGGAAAACAGTGTGGCGATTCCTCAAGGATCTAGAACTAGAAATACCATTTGACTCAGCCATCCCATTACTGGGTATATACCCAGAGGATTGTAAGTCATGCTGCTATAAAGACACATGCACACGTATGTTTACTGAGGCACTATTCACAATAGCAAAGACTTGGAATCAACCCCAATGTCCATCAGTGACAGACTGGATTAAGAAAATGTGGCACATATACACCATGGAATACTACGCAGCCATAAAAAAGGATGAGTTCGTGTCCCTTGCAGGGACATGGATGCAGCTGGAAACCATCGTTCTCAGCAAACTATCCCAAGAACAGAAAACCAAACACTGCATGTTCTCACTCATAGGTGGGAGCTGAACAATGAGATCACTTGGACACAGGAAGGGGAACATCACACATCGGGGCCTATTGTGGGGAGGGGGGAGGGGGATGGGGAGGGATAGCATTAGCAGATATACCTAATGTAAATGATGAGTTAATGGGTGCAGCACACCAACATGGCACAGGTATATATAGGTAACAAACCTGCATGTTGTGCACATGTACCCTAGAACTTAAAGTATAAAAAAAAATTAAAACAAACAAAAAACAGGCATTCTTACACACTGTGGATGGAAATGTCCATTAGTGCAACCTTTCTCAGGACAGTTGAGCATTACACAATCAAAAGATGTAAAAATGTACGTACTTTTGATTTCTAATTTGACACCTAGGAATAAACCAATTAATTCTTAGCAAAGAATCATTTGTGTGTGTAAAATGTACCAACAAGGACAATCTATGTAGTATTTAAGAGTATAAAAACAAAACAAACTAAACACCAAATAACTTATATCCTAACATTACAGAACTTGTTGGGCAAATATGGCAGGTCTACAGTGTAATACTATGCAGCTGCTCAAAAGGATACTACAAAAGAATACTTAAGGGCTTAGAAAATGTTTATTGTATAATATAATCACTGAAAAAAGCAAGTAATATACAAAGCAACGACTTACTTTAATTACAATTATACCAGCACGTCTATATACATGAATAGATGACTAATACACATACACAAAAAACCCTGTGGCTACTGCTGGGCTTTTTGGACTTTTTACAACATTTCAAATTGTCTAAAATCCTTATCTATTACTTTTTAATATAAAAGTAAATTATGCTTAATTTGATATTTGAGGTCAAAAAAATTGTAAGGAATTATGTCACATGAACCATTGATTTTCTGTAGCTATACACACAATTCCAAGCTGTTTTCATGCAAATCAGGATACCTACTGAGATTTTAATAGTCCTGGCAAAGCTTAACCAGAGTAAAATTTTTTTCTTTTCTTCCCCCCTTAGATTTCTCTTTATGCTTATTTCTCCAAGAAAAACGACCAGAGTAAATCTTAACCAATTTATCTGTGGATGCCTGAGATTCTGCTATGAGACTTATTTTTAAGACTTTGAATAGCTTTTACAATTTCAGAAAAGTTGTAAAAATAGTTCAGAGGTCAATTGGGAAGGTGGTGGAGTAGGAGGTACCAGAAATCTGTCTCCCCACGTAGACAATAACTGCACTGGTAAAATCTGTCTGGTGTAACTATTTTGGAACTCTGGAGCCTACTGAAGGCTTGCAACTTTCAGGGGAACGCTTGGATAGCATACAGGTTGAGTATCCCTTATCCAAAATGCTTAAAACCAGAAGTGTTTCAGATTTTGAATGTTCTCGAATTTCAGAATATTTGTATTATACTTACCAGTTGAGCATCCCTAATAAGGAAATCTGAAACTCTTAAATGCTCCAATTAGTATTTCCTTTGAGTGTAATGTTGGCACTGAGAAAATTTCAAATTTTGGAGCATTTCAGATTTCAAATTTTTGGATTAGGGATGCTCAACCTGTATTATGGTTAATTTCAGTCAATTTCAGTTCTCAGCACAGTGGCAGCCACTCTTGGTGCCCCATGGCAGGCAGCTGTACAGTGTTCCTGGAGCAGCTTGTACATGTGTTCCTGGCCATAATTTTTTTGGCCAGAGTGGGCAATAATAAACATAGGGAATATGTGTTCTCATCACTGAGTGCTGCTTCTATTAATAACAGAGGAGTAGCCAGAAGTGGCAGGCATTGCTGCATCTATACCATTGTTGCAAGCCCCTCCTGGACTGGCTGAAATGACACCCATGGGATTAAAGAGCCAGTGCCTTTTCCCTTCTTCATTTTTTTCTTTTCCCCTATTTTGGAACCAGACATAAAAAAATACTACACTCAAAAGCAACCACAGATACAGGAGAAATTAGAAAATCAGCACACAGAGGGAAAGGTGCAGGCTCAGAAAAGGCTGAGAAGTTTATACTTCAGACTGATCCTTGGCACAGAGATAGCCTACAACAATCAAAAAACAGAAACACAAAACCACAACCAAACCCTGGGAGGAGATGATTTCCAGAGTTACCACATTATTAGATGAAATGTCCAGTTTTCCACAAAAAAATGTCACCAGGCACGCGAAGAAACAGAAAGGTACAGCCCATTCAAAGGAAAAAAATAAACAGAAATTGTCCCTGAAAATGACCTGATGGCTGATCTATTAGACAGACTTTAAAACAACTGTCTTAAAGATGCTCAAAGAGCTAAGTATGTGCAGATAGTAAAAAACAATGTATGAACAAAATGGAAATATCAATAAAGAGAAAAAAACCAAAAATAAATCCTATAGCTGAAAAGTACAGTAACTAAAACGAAAAGCTCTCTAGAGGGGTTTAAAGGCAGATTTGAGTAGGCAAAATAAAGAATAAGTGATCTTAAAGATTGGAAAATGAAAATTATTGAGTCTGAGGAAGACAGAAAAAAGACTAAAAAAAAAAAAAAAGTGAACAGAGCCTAAGAGACCTGTGGGGCACCATCAAGCGTAAGAACATATACGCTGTGGGAGTCTGAGAAGGAGAGAGAGAAAAAGGGCAGAGAGAGTATTTGAAGAAACGAAGGCTGAAAACTCCCCAAATCTGATGAAAGACATATATATAAACATCTAAAAAATAGGTATGAGAATCGCTAGAGCCCGGGAGTCTGAAGCTATGTCCTCAGGGAAAAAAAGAAAAGAAAGTTTTTACTGTAGCCAGCAAACTATCCTTCAGAAATGAAGGAGAAATAGAAGGGATACTTTCCCAGACCGCCCCCCCCCAAAAAAAAAAGAAGAAAAAAAAGGCTGAAGGAATTTATTGTTATCAGACCAGTCCTACAAGAGATACTAAAGGGAGCTGTTCAAAACCAAAAGGATGCTAATATGATTGCTATACTGATACTGTAATCATGATGTATAAACCACTTGTATCTTTTTTAAGACAAAATG
This sequence comes from Rhinopithecus roxellana, assembly GCF_007565055.1. Classification (NCBI taxonomy): domain Eukaryota; kingdom Metazoa; phylum Chordata; class Mammalia; order Primates; family Cercopithecidae; genus Rhinopithecus; species Rhinopithecus roxellana. The sequence continues at coordinate 24,907,028 of NC_044557.1, forward strand.
AAAAAAACTTAACCACAATTTTTAAGAGACAAGCAATATACATAATACAAATTGTGATTATCAAAAATTCAAAATGTGGGAAGAAAAGGAAATTGGTGTGTATAGATTTTTTTCTTTGCAATTACAGTTAAGCTGTATCAGTTTAAAATAACTTGCTATAACTACAAAATGTGTTTTGTAAGCCTTAGGGTAACCAAAAAGCAGACACACTAAAAATAAAAAGCAATGAATTAAAACATACTACCAGAGAAAATAAAACACAAAGGAAGACAGGAAGAAAGAGTTATGAAACAACTAGAAAACAAGCAACAAAATGGCAGTAGTAAGTTCTTACCTATCAACAACATTGTAAGCGGACAGAATTCTATTAGCATCTCAAAGAACTAGAAAGTGTAGAGCAAACCAAACCCAGAATTAGTAGGGGGAAAGACATAATAAAGATCAGAGAAGAAATAAAATTAAAACTAAAAACAAAAAGATCACTGAAACAAAAAATTATATTTTAAAAAAAGGCAAACAGAATATACAAACTATTACTTAGACTAAGAAAATAAGACAGAAGACTCAAATAAATAAAATCAGAAACTAAAAGAAAACATTATAACTGAAATGACAGAAATAAAACGGATCGTTAGAGACTAGTATGATAACTATACAGCAATAAATTGGAAAACCCCAAAGAAACAGATACATTCCTGGACATCCAACCTATTGAGACTGAACCATGAAGAAACAGAAAACTTGAACAAATAAATAATGAGTGACAAGATCAAAACAGTAATAAAGTCTTCTGACAAAAAAAAGCCCAGGTCCTGATGGCTTCACCACTAAATTCTAAACAACATTAAAGAATAATACCAATTCTAATCAACCTATTCCAAAAAATTGAAGGGCAGGAGATACTTCCAAACTCATTCCACAAGGCCAGTATTGCCTTGATGCCAAAACCAAAGACAACAAAAGCAGCTATGGGCCAATACCCCTGATGAACAGAGATGTAAAAATCCTCAACAAAATATTAGCAACTGAATTCAACAACATATTAAAAATATCATTCATCATGACCAAGTGGGATTCATACCAGGGATGCAAGGACGGTTCATCTTATGCAAATCAATAAATGTGATAAATCACATCAAGAGAATCAAGGACAAAAACCTATCATTTCATTAGATGCTGAAAAAAGCAGTAAAACTGAACATTCCTTCACAAAAAGTCCCAACAAATTGGGTATAGGGGGAATATATCTCAAAACAATAAAACTCATATATGACAAACCCACAGCTAATATACTGAATGGGAAAAAATTGAAAGCCTTTTTACAAGGATCTGGAAGAAGACAAGGATGCTCACTTTTACCATTTCTATTCAATATAGCTCTAAAAGTACTAGCCAGAGCAATCAGGCAAGTGAAAAAAATAAAGTGCATCAAAATGGGAAAGAAAGAAGTCAAATTATCCTTGTTTGTAGATGACATGATCTTATATTTAGGAAAACCTAGTGTCATTAAAAAAAACCCTCTTAGAACTGATAAATTTAGTAAAGTTGCAGGATACAAAATCAACAAACACTCATCAGTAGTATTTCTATGATAATAGTTATTGATCTAAAAAGGATATCAGGAAAGCAATCTCATTTACTACAGTTACAAATGCTGCACTCTGAGCTTGCACCACTGAACTCCAGCCTGGGTGACGGAGTAACACTCTCTCTCAAAAAAACGAAAGAAAATGGAAGGGAGAAAGGGAGAAAAAGAAGAAAAAGGGAGAAAGGGGAAAGGGGAAAGGAAAAAGGGGAAAGGGGAAAGGGAAAGGGGAAGCGGAAGGGAAGGGAAGGGAAGGAATACTTACCACTGGATGTTTGGAAAATGCTAATTTGGAAAACTAGAAAGTACAGAAAACTATACTGTCATGATCCCAAGATCATCACTCATAACAACTAAGCACATTTTATATCATCTTGATATCTCATTTTTTAAAAAATTTAAAAAGTTAAACATGATTGCATAAGCATTTTCTCACATCTTTAAAAATTCTCCATAAATCTAACTGCAACAGATACTTCTTATTTCAGAGCCATAATATATGATACATTCATAATACACTATTGCTGGACATTTACATGGTGGCTAATTTTCTTCAACAAGGCTTTGAGAGACAGACACACACACACACACACACGCGCGCACACATGCACAAAATAGTTCAAAGGTTCCATACATCCTGTGCCCAGCTTTTCTTAACATTAACGTCTTACATAACCATAGCAAAATCATCAAAATTAAGAATTTAACATTGATACAATACTATTAACTAAAATAAACTGCAGGAGTTTAAAAATAACTAGCTTAAACCAAAATTATAATAATATAATGCTTTAGAGGAGGATATGTAAAACACTATAGTACTTATTATGATAGAAACAAGAGAGTAAAAGGTGGGTCAATTAGAACAGAAAAATATATATATTGGGAAGACAAAGACGGAGGCTGCCTTTGCTTTTTTTTTTTTTGCTTTGTGTTGCACACCCAGGTAAAGAGGAAAGGAGAAAATTTTGAATAATGATGACAAAAATAATAAAAATAATAATTATTTATTTAATAGACTGGAATTTAAAAACAACACTTTATATGGAAAGGATAATATGTTCAGGTCAATTTAAAGCAAACTATCCATATACTTAATATTTGTTTTATGATACCTACCTTAAAAATTAAAATACTTTCTACAGGAATGCTACGACTATGAGAATAATTCAAGGCAATATCAACATGTCTAAACATATAAATTCCAAGAAGAGGATTTCCTAGTATCTTCAATGTAGATGCTCTGGTACTTATTCCATTCTGATATATCTGGGCTACATCACTCTGCGGAAGTGCTAAAAAGCAAAAATGCTCTTCAAGTTCTCTGCAATGTCTTCCACTTTCACGCATCTCTGACCTAATGTAAAACAAACAACGTATACAGTTAAAGATAAATATCAACAAAATTTTCAAGAAGATACGTGTTTCCACTTACCATAGTTAGAAAGTAAGAGAAGTATTGATATTCAGAGGTATTACTACACTGTGATGATAAATTAGGTTGAAAAATCATCTTAGAAACAAATTCAGGATTACTTATCCAAGATTTATGAACATTATTGTCATCCCTGGTCTAAAATAACAGGGGCTAACATTTCTTAAATGCTGCTAGTGTAACCAGTACAAAATCTTAAACTTTACATGCATCTTCTCATTTCATTCTCAACCTCCCAAGAAGTTTTTATAGTTTATTTTGTTGCTATCGACATTTTTAAAATGAGGAAAATAGGTTCAGAAAGTTAAATCTTGCCAAAGTAGGAAAATGACAAAGGAGTTGGAATTATACACGCCAATTCTTGTCTGTCAGGTTCCAGAGCTCACATTTTTGTTAATTGTGTTATGGAGGGAAGAACATGCATGTTCTAAACAAAATACCTTGTCTACATCTATGTATCTCTACACATCTATAGACAGAAACACACACACATATGCACATACATAGTCAATTATTAGGGACATTCTCCATTCTTCAGGGATTTAGGTAACAGCTGGGAGAAACAAGCTAATATTTGATTACAGGATTTTATCTTAGGTAAAGAAAATTATGAATCAACCTCAGAAAAGACTATAATCTGAAGTATAAAAAGCCCCAATTCTACTACTTCCATTACAAGACCCATTTAAACATATAAAATATATATCCCTTCCCTAAAATTGGCAGATGAGATATTCTATATGGTTTGCTCAGGAGTAGTGGCAGCAGAAATTGCCACACCAGGTGGTACAATAGAGTGGTTCAGACACTAGGGTCCAAATGATTATCTGCAATGGAGAATCTACAGAACCTAGCAAAGGAATGTATATACCACAAAAGGAAAATTGTTCTTGAGAACCACAAGGTTCCAAGATTTATTTCCTGGAATACCAGTTACAGAATTTGTTTAAAGTATACCATGCACATAAGTATTAATAAGTATATTAATACTTACTTTCAAGAATGACTCATCATTAACAGTAGGCAGGACCACAAAAGCAAGACTGACTGATTAGATAATGATCACTTCTATTTCTTGGAAATGTCAGCCTTAACTCTTGGCTCCACAAATTGGCATTTCCTGCTCTTGATTTCAACTTCACATCAGTCAATTCCGTGAACCACTAAGATTACTGTCTAAGATTCTTACACTACACATAAAAGTAACATTTGAAGGTACACCAGAATAAATTAAAGATGTATAATGTAAACCCTACAGCAGGGTCTTTCCACAGTGGCACCAGGGTATTTTGGGCCAAATTCTTTTTTTTTTTTTTTAACCTGGTCATCTCCCTGACTACCATTATATCATCATAAGGATTTCAGTGGAATGAAACAAATGTAACAATAAAAATCTGATCCAGGGCCACAAAATCCTCTGTAAATTGAAGTAGAAAATATTCTCTGGAGTTTTGTATTGGTAATTATACTACTAATACTTTTTATTTTTCAGTGTGTCTTCAGAATTATAGTTGAAAAAAAGGGCCTGAATATGTTAGTAAACAAATGACCTATAGAAAAGTTAGTTTTTGATCTATTTCTGCCTCTGAAAATGGCATAAAAGGTTGGCTTTCCAAATTTATTCAAACATGATCTAAATCACGACTTCAAATGACAGAAACTCTGAGTCTCAAGACTTCCATTTAAGAAACAATAGGTAAAATGAGCCTAAAGACTCTTTTCTGTGCACAGTAACATGTAATTGAAACTGTGTCCCCAAGAAATAAAGAAACCATTGACTAGTAGAAATTCTTAAGCTTGCAGGATGGCATATAAGAAAACTTACTGAAATACTCAAACTCCCTCCGCTTGTAACAACACTGGCTGAAATCATTTGGAACCTATATGGCCAAACGAAGTTTATACAGAATGAGCTTGCTGACATCACAGCCTGAATTTTCATCGTGTGTTTTATACTAACTCTCCCCAAATTTGCACATGGGACCCATGAGGAGGCATAAAGAGACAACTGTGCATGCCCAAAGACTTTCTACACCTCCCTTTCCTTCCACCAATCACCTAAAGATGCTAGAATCCACCCCCGCAAACCATTTCTAATAAAATTACTGCTTTAAAGCTGGCATGGGGAGACAGATTTGGGCGTGACCTCCTGTCTCCTTGTGAGTCTACCTGTAATAAAAGCTTTTCTTTTCTCACAAACCCGGTATCACAGTACTGACTTCTAGTGCATCAGGAAAGGAGCTTCACCTGCTTGATAAATAACTGGGTAAGAATCTGAAGAACTAGCAAATACAAAGCACTCTTTTACCAAAAGACATTAATAAGCATCAGAATCTGTGTTAATATTTATATTATCTTAAATTTTAAAAATATATAAAATAATTTTCTAGAAATGTTTCCCCATGTTTTTCTGCAACAATACTAATGAGGGATAGATGTCAAAGTCTGTCACCTCTGAACCCTGCATGTACTTTAAGCTCTGGGATGGAAAGCTCAAAATCAACACAACATTCAAGTCTTAGAATTTGTAGTTATACTCTTGCTTGTGGGTTTTTAATTTTGGCCATTACTTTTTAACTAATATTTTATTACATATTAAGTAAAATAAATGTAAAAGACAGATGAGAAAACTCATATGATAGAGAAGCTGTGTGGATGAAATAGAACTGGAATCTTGTATATCTTTCTGTAGACCAGGAACTCTTAATTTACACTGTGCTAACATGCTGTCTCATTTAAGCCAACTACACAAAGTATAAGTGCTTTGGATGGAATGCCTACGTCATAATTACATCATTTAGAATAGGTTCCAAGACAACCTACATATAGTAGGTAATTTTTTGTTCAGTAAATGAAACTCTGGGAAGTATTTTATCTCTAAGTTTAAGTGGAAACACAAGTTCATACAAGGTATTTAGCTATGGGGTGGGGGTTGCCTAACGTAGAGATTAAAAGTATTCAAGTAAGTTTTTTTTTTATAATAAAGAAAATAAAATTATTTCTTTGGAGATCTTTAAAGATAACTTAATAATTTTCAAATCCATCAGATTGCTAGTGATAAGAACTCAGTATCCAGCTGGCCCAAAGTGCAATATAAGAACCAAAACGCTGACAGCTAAGAGAAATTGGGATTCCACAATATTTAAGAAATGTGCGAATGCCACCCAACTCCAGATATAAGACTTCGTTTCCTTTGCTGCTATAACAAATTCTCACAAACTTAATGGATTAAAAAGCATAAATTTATTATTTTAGTTACATAGAGAAGTCAGACATGACTCTCACCGGGCTAAAATCAAGGTGTCATCTGTCTGGATTGTGTTCCTTTCTGAGGTTCTAGGGGAGGATCTCTTTGCAAGCTGGCAGAATTGAATTACCAGCAGTTGTAGGATTGAGGTCTCCATTTCCTTGCTGGCTGTTAGCTAAGGACATTTCCCAGCTTCTAGAAGTTACCCACAATCCTTGGCTCATAATCTCCTTTTTTCATCTTCAAAGCCAGAAAAGGCATATCTCTTTTTTCTTTCATTTCTGCTCTCTGATCCATTCTTCTGCCTCCCTCTTCCATTATTAAAAGCTCCTGTGATTAAACTGGGCCCACTAAGATCACCTCGGATACTCACCCATCTCCAGGTCTGTAACCTCAATCACACCTGCAAAGTCCTTTCTGCCATGTAAGGATGTAAGGGTGATATATTCACAGTTTCTGGGGATTAGGATGTGGACATCTTTGGGGGAGTATTATGCTGCTCACCACAGGCAGATTCTGAACTTGGCCCCTCAATGATATGAGGAACTTGTTTTTCCCCACAACTCTCCCTCTGCTGTGCAAAGCTTTATCTTTATCCACATCCAGCTCCCATGATGGTCGCAAGAAGGAAGCTCGTAGCAACTAGGCTTCCTTGCTCATAGCCACCAGAAGAGGATTTCCAAGCAAGTCTTATGCTATGTTTATATAAATATAATGACTAGGGCCGGGCGCAGGGGCTCACGCCTGTAATCCCAGCACTTTGGAAGGCTGAGATGGGGGGATCACGAGGTCAGGAAATCAAGACCATCTTGATCTTGATCTTCATCAAGACGGGGAAACCCCGTCTCCACTAAAAATACCAAAAGTTAGCCGGGCATGGTGGCAGGCGCCTGTAGTCCCAGCTACTTGAGAGGCTGAGTCAGAAGAATGGCCTGAACCAGGTAGGCAGAGCTTGCAGTGAGCCGAGATCGCGCCACTACACTCCAGCCTAGGCGACAGAGCAAGACTCCGTGTCAAAAAAAAAAAAAAAAAAAAATGACTAGGCTTGTACATCAATAAACTCACAAAGCAAGGGGAACTGGACAAAAAATGGTTAGGCTAATTATAAAAGATGATCTAGAATTGTTAGGAAAACTGTAGTCTACTCATTTGGCTACCCTTTTTCCTACATACCCTACTTCTAACACATATACTTTCAAAAGTGCTCATTTACACAAAGTACTTTCAATCTACCTCACAAGGAGGGAACAACCCAAAGTCTCACTGAATTACTACATCCAACTCCAGATCCATGATGATCACACAGATGAAATGCCTTCGTTTCCAACAGATCTGGATATAGACCTAAATAACCAACATTCATTTAGTGACATATGGCTAAGTTTAAATTATCTAAACCCAAAATACAATCATGGAGGAAAAAAAACAACTGAATTGTAAAAAGTAAAGAATGCTAACAATTGTCAGTATTAACTTGTCCTTGGCATATATATCCTTCTGTAAAGAAGCAGCTGGGATTCCTTGCTCTCAAAATTCCAAAGGCTAGTAACCATAGCAGGAGATCTTGTTCAGACAATGGTTGAGACTAAGAATGTCTGTCTCTTGGCAACAAGTCTCTGGGACCTCCCCATCATCCAAGGCCCTCAATCTATAATGAACTTCATGTACTGAATTTCAATTTGAAACCATCAATTTCTACCCCCAGATTGCATTTAAAATACAGCCATGTGCCATAATAGACATTTTTGTTAATGGCAAACCAAAAATACAATGGTGGTCCCATAAGATTATAATGGAGCTGAAAAATTCCTATTGCCTAGTGATATCTTAGGTCTCATAATGTCATAGTGTAATGCATTACTTTCATGTCTGTGGTGATGGTTGTGCACTGCCAGTCCTATAAAAGTATAGCATGTATGATTATGTATAATACACAATACTTGATAATAAGTGACTATGTTGTTGGTTTATGTATTTAGTATACTATACTTTTTATTATTATTTTAGAGTATATTATCTCTCCTTATTAAAACAAATTAATCGTAAGACAGCCTCAGGCTGGTCCTTCAGGAAGTATTTCTGAAGAAGGCATTGTTATCACAGAAGATGACAGCTCCATGTATGTTACTGCACCTGAAGACCTTCCAGTGGGACAGATGCAGAGGTGGAAGTCAATGATATTGATGATCCTGACCCTGTGTAGGTTTAGGCTCATGTGTGTGCTTGTGTCTTAAGTTTTTAAATAAAGAGTTCTAAAAGTTAAAAAAAAAAAAATAGAGGGCCGGGCACGGTGGCTCAAGCCTGTAATCCCAGCACTTTGGGAGGCCGAGACGGGCGGATCACGAGGTCAGGAGATCGAGACCATCCTGGCTAACACGGTGAAACCCCGTCTCTACTAAAAATACAAAAACTAGCCGGGCGAGGTGGCGGGCGCCTGTAGTCCCAGCTACACGGGAGGCTGAGGCAGGAGAATGGTGTGAACCCGGGAGGCGGAGCTTGCAGTGAGCTGAGATCTGGCCACTGCACTCCAGTCCGGGCGACAGAGCAAGACTCCGCCTCAAAAAAAAAAAAAAAAAAAAAAAAAAAAAAAAAAAAAAAAAAATAGAAAAACGTATATAGAATAAGGATAAAAATATTTTGTACAGTTGCACAATGTATTTGTGTTTTAAGCTAAATGTTATTAAAAAAGGGTCAAAAAGTTAAACTTTTAAAGTTTATAAAGTAAAAATATTACAGTAAGCTAAGGTTTATTATTGAGAAAATTAAAAAATACATTTAGTGTAGCCTAAGTGTACAGTGTTTATAATGTCTACAGTAGTAACAGGCTATACCATACAGCTGAGGTGTGTAAGTAGGCTACACCATCTAGGTTTGTGTAAGTCCACTCTATGATGTTCACACAATGACAAAATTGCCCAGTGATGCATTTCTCACAACATAATCCTGTCATTAAGCAATGTGTATCTTTACTGTATGAACTTGAGGTAGTTCCACTTACTAGGCAGAAAATACTCAAAAGGAGGTATTTTCTCCAAATAGGAGAAAGAAGGTATTTGGGAAAGATTTCAGGCAACAGATTTGTGCTTTACCACATCCTTATCCCCTGTTAAATCTCATTTCTTTTAAACCTATATTCACCCTAACTTTGGAAAGGATTAATTCTCTACTTCAAGCTAATCTTGCAAAGCTGAACTGTGAAACTAGGCCACAAACAGAGTGACTCTTTTTTATTGAATCTGAATTTTCTATGATTGAAAAAATGATCTTTTTTGGGTCTAAACGGGAAATGGTCAAGGCACTCTAATACGCTGAGTTTTCGGTAGAATTTTTCTCAAAAACTACAGACTCATGAAACACAGGTTCTGTGCCCCAAGGTACAGATTATCACCAACTTCCCATTTGAGAATTCTGCAGTGGGCCGGAGAGGGGGGTCCTCATTGCCCTCTTCCCTTGAACTAAATCCATATTTTAGAATGTCTTTCCTACAAGTACCCCTTTCCCAGTACGAAATTCAGTTCCAGTTGGGTTGTTGTTGATTTCAAGTACAGAAACCCGTTCAAATTGGCTTGTGTTGCCAGACTCAGTTTTGCACTTTGAACACAAAACAAGGTAAAACTCAAAATACACTAGGAGAATGAGACACAAATCAATATATTGTAGTAAGTACCATAAAATGAGTATAAATAACTATGGGAAACAAACGAGTTTTTGTCTAATTGGGCAAACAGCCAGGAAAACAATAAATCCTAAACATGTTGGTCATTTACAATGTTCTAACATGTCCTGTCTATCACTGGGTACTTGTTCTAACTTTTCTGTAACACTAACAGGGAGAAATAACTGGTTTGAAAGGACAAAAATTTTAATGTCCAAAATAAGCAAAACCAAAGAACAGTGTCAGGAATTCATTTTGGATCAAACTGTTTTTCAACTTGGAAGTCACTGGATATACCTAGCCCTTTTTTAACCCACAAAGCTGTGTTTTTTAGAGGAAAGGCAACATGCCACAACAATTTTTTTTTTTTGAGATGGAGTTTCACTCTTGTTGCTCAGGCTGGAGTGCAATAGCGTGATCTCGGCTCACCGCAACCTCTGCCTCCCAGGTTCAAGCGATTCTCCTGCCTCGGTCTCCCTAGTAGCTGGGATTACAGACGCCCGCCACCACGCCTGGCTAATTTTTTGTACTTTTAGTAGAGATGGGGTTTCTCCATGTTGGTCAGACTGGTCTCGAACTCCCGACCTCAGGTGATCCGCCCGCCTCAGCCTCCCAAAGTGCTGGGATTATAGGCATGAGCCACCACGCCCGGCTAACAAATTCTATCATTCCCATTAATTCCAAATCTCCAAACTGACACCAAGTGTGGCAGCATGTTTGAGTTAAGAGGAATCAATTCTAAAATATACAAGTCGAAACATTCCAAAACGAGTTCCACATGTAGGTCTATCAAACTCTAGTTAGGTTTTAAGTTAAACAGTGAGAAATGGCAAAGGAGACAAGTTAGAAGAAAATAAACGCTAAATTGTGCTCAAACAAAATCTATACCTATAAATAAAAAATGCTTACAATGAAAACTTTGCATATGATTTTATTCTTATGAAAATGACAATAATATGCCTTCCAAAGAAGCTGGAGAAGTACTTTAAAAAACTATGTGTGAGAAATGGCATCAACATAGAAAGGACAGTTCTAGTGGAAAAGCTAGAAACAGCTGGCTACAATCCTCCCAAATAAAAACATCAACCCAGTCTCTTAAGGGCTGGGTTCAAGAGTAAAAAGGAGTTACTTTTTGATTACTTTGACTGCTGTTTTACATTATCTAGGAGGTGTGAGGGATCTACAAATTGGCTGCTTAATAAAGGTGCTGATGCATGTTTCTGAAAAATTTATCAAGGTTAGAAAATTGGAAGGGGGTGTCTGAAATCTCACTACATTAATACATAAAACTAATCAAATCTCACACTTAGCTTTCAATGTTACAGAGGACTATGAGAATGTAACAAAAAATAATGTTTTCTTAGTAACAACTTACTAAATCTCAAATGGTAGAAATAAATTAGCATAAAACTCCATAGTAAGAAACACAACAAACTCTCAAACACGTTTAGATCATAGTAACTTACCTCTTAGTAGTAAAATTTTTTTCCAGCTCCTCATTGTGAACCAGTTTTGTATCCCCAAACTGCCATAACGACTGCAGATCACAGCTTACATCAAGCCTGCACTGGTTAAGAGTATCATGTATAAAACTATACTCTCTACTATTGGTGTAACAAGGTGACAAGTAAACTAAAGGTAGAAAAAGAGAAAGCAGTTGTTTGCATTTAAAATGACATTACTGGACATCTGTACAATGACAACTGTATCTCTAAGACACAAAATAACCAAGTACGAATTTTCATTAACAACGTAAGGCAACAATTAATATTTAAGGTTCTACAACAGTAATACAGACCTCCTATACTTTATATAAATGAAAATATGAACCATGATTTTCTCCACATACCTATTAAGAGTTCTTAAAAGTTGACACATACAAATATGACAGTCCCAGAATACTCAACTTAAGATGTTGCAACTCTGACTCCACAATGCACATCATTACACAAACCTGGCAGCTACTGTTAGTGCATGAATGTTTGACAAGTAATGATAAGGCAAACTACACATTAGAAAACGATTGGGTTATTTTGATTTGCAAAAGTACAAGAACATGCGTGTAAGATGTTGCCTGATACAGTGGCATGTGAAAGAGGAAACAGACTTTCTTAGGACAATGAGCGTCTCCAGCATTGTTGTAAATAGATGCATAAAAGGATGAAATCCTAATCCTATGGAAGTGAACTCAGAGGAAAGCAGGGAGCAAATACAATTGACTCTTGTCATTTGTGGTAGTTATATTCTACAAAGTTCCCACCAACACTGAGTCACAAACATTGTGTCACAAACTACTGTTCTTGGGGGAAAGGAAAGGGTTAACTTACTGCGGGCATCTGGTCAACTTCTTTTCCCCCCCCTTAGAGACAGGATCTCGCTCTGTAGCCCAGGCTGGAGTGTAGTGATATGATCATTTCTCACTGTAACCTCTAACTCCTGGGCTCCAGCGACGCTCCTGCCTTGGTTTCCTGCATAGCTGGGACTACAGCAGGCACAGGCCCAACATGCCCAGCTAGTTTTTCTTTTATTTTTTGTAGAGATGGGGTTGTCCAAGCTGGTCTCAAATTCCTGGGCTCAAGCGATCCTCTTCAACCTTGGCCTCCCAAAGTGCTGGGATTACAGGCAAGAGCCACTGCGCTGATCCTGGTCAAATTTTTGACCACCAAAATGCCATTTGCATTATGTAGATTCTGCCAACATCTTTATAAAACAAACCAATCTCATCAGTTTTGAAAACTTGTTCTTCCATTTTCCGATGTGACATTTAGCTGGTTATTTTAAAACACTCTTCCTTAACATCCTGATCTGCAGAACCCATCTGCCTGCAAGCTCAACATTTTTCATGTTGCATCTATCACCTTTTGAAATGTTTGAGTCAAACAGCACTAGCCAAGAAGAGTTTAACTTTTCCCTGACTCTGGGTAATGTGACCTAAGTTCCTCTGGCTTTTAGCTTCACAACAATGCTGCCCACTATGCTTTTTAAAATTAGCCATAATGAAATCTCATGAATCTATAAATTTAGCTGCTTTTCTATCTTTCCCAGAGTTTCATCAGGCACTATAGATGTTACCTTAGCACTTTTTGGTGAGGCCTGATGTACAGATTGGCAAGTTTCTTCCTCCTCTTCCTGGAAGTACATTAACATTGAACTCAGGCCTGAGTGAAGCTTACCTAAAATGTGTTTTCTCTGTAAGGCATATCATAACCTTCTTGACCTTAGGAATACTAGACCACACTTCAGCATTACACTTGGAGACCATTTAAAGTAGTGAGATCACCAACAAAGATTTTAACAATTGATATGGGTTGGCTGTGTCCCTACCCAGATCTCATCTTACAGTTCCCAAAACCCAGTGGGAGGTAACTGAATCATGGGGGTAGTTACCTCCATGCTGTTCTTGAGATAGTGAGTTCTCATGAGATCTGCTGGTTTTATAAGGGGCCTTGCCCTCCTTGCTCAGCTCTTCTTTCTCCTGACTCCATGTGAAGAAGGACATGTTTGCTTCCCCTTCTGCCATGATTGTACGTTTCCTAAGGCCTCCCCAGCCATGGGCAACTGTGAGTCAATTAAATCTCTCTCTTTCATTAAAAAAAAAAAAAAAAAAAAAAAAAAATAGGACTAATACAACAATGTAGCACTATCACTAGGAAAAGAACACTTATTGCAGTATGAGAGCTGAAACAAGGCAAAGCATGGCCTCATTTGACCTTAGATGAGAATGCATGCATTGGGTGACTCAAATTCTTGACCCCAACGTGCATGTCTGTGAAAGCATTGCTGAGTATCAAGTTTGGACAAAAAAGCACTGCTGACTGTTGACTGTGAATTTCAACAAGTAGGAAATTCACAAACATGGAATCCTCAAATAATGAAGACTCACTATATAGAAGGTTTAAGGCAATTTCCATATAAATGAACCTAATTAACAATTTGCCCCTTAAATTTAGCTTATCAATCAACAGAAGTTAACATAATGACAAAACCAATATAAAATACTATAACCAGCTGATTTCAGTAACAACTCATTCCTCATTCCCATTTTTAATTCTATTGACCCCCAAAATGATTTTCATTTTAATATTTATAATAATCACTACAAATTTTAATAGTTTTGTAACATATGATGTACAAATTGTGATAGTTTCATAACATATGATGATTTTGTGGATGTGTAACTTTTTATTTTGAAATGAATATAGATTCACAGGAAGTTGCAGAAACAGTACACAGAGGTCTTGTGTACCCTTAACCCAGTTTCCTCCAGTGGAAACATGTAACTATAACCCAATATCAAAACAAGGAAAATGACACTGGTACAAGCTACAGACCTTATTAAGACTTTACCAACCAGATTTTCATCCACTTGTGTGTGTAGTTCTATGCAATTTTATCACATGAAGATTTGTGTAACAATCACTCTAAGATACAGAACTGCTCTATCACCAGACATCCCTGTGTCACTCCTTTATATATTTTTTCATGCTGAAACTCTCACACTCCCATTCTCCTACCCTGTCCCTAAATCCTGAAAATGATTAATCTCTTCTCCGTATGCATACTTTTGTCATTTCTAGAATGTTTGTAAATGACATTTTGTGGTATGAGACCTGTAGAGATTGCATTTTTTTTTTTTTTTTTTTGCTTAGCATACTGCCTCTGAGATTCAGCCAAGTTGTTGTATGAATAGATTGTTTCTTTTTATTGCTAAGTAGTATACCATCATTTGAATGTGCCATCATTTGTTTAACCATTTACTCATTAGAAATTTGGGGTGGTTGTCAGTTTCTGGTTATTACAAATTAAGCTGCTGTGTACATTCATGTATAGGTTTTTCTGTGAACATCATTTTTTGTTTGCCAGGGAAAAATGCCCAAGAGAAGGATGGCTGGATCATATGGAAGTTGCATACTTATTTATTTTTGAGACGGAGTTTCACTCTTGTTGCCCAAGCTGGAGGGCAAGGGCGCAATCTCGGCTCACTGCAACCTCCGCCTCCAGGGTTCAAGCGATTCTCCTGCCTCAGCCCATGAGTAGGTAGGATTACAGGCATGCGCCACTGTGCCTGGCTAATTTTTGTATTTTTTTAGTCGAGATGGGGTTTCTCCATGTTGGTCAGAGTGGTCTTGAACTCTCGACCTCAGTTGATCCACCTGCCTTGGCCTCCCAAAGTGCTGGGAATACAGGTGTGAGCCACTGTGCATGGCCTGCATGCTTACTTATTTTTTTAAAGATTGGGTCTTGCTATGTTGCTCAGGATGGCCTTGAACTCCTGGGCTCAAGCAGTCCTCCTGCCTTGGCTTCCTGAGTAGCTGGAACTACAAGCACATGTCACTGTGCATGGTTGCATGTTGTTTTTAAAGATGATGCCAAATTGTTTTCTGGAGCAGCTGTGCTATCTTACATTCCCTAATGGCAATACATGAGTGAGTTGGTGTCTCCCATCCTCACCAGCATTTGGCACTGTTATTGTTTTCTTTTTCAGCTATTCTAACAAGTGTATAGTTACATCTCATTGTGGTTTTCATATGCATTTCTTTAATGGCTATGATTAGCCATTGAACATCTTTTGATAAGCCCATTCATGATGTCATTATGTTGAGTCTTTTAATCCATGAACACACTATATATTTCCATTTATTTAGATTTCCTTTTTTAAAAAACATCAGTGTTTTATAGTTTACAGCATAAAAACCTTACACATTTTGTTATATTTGTACCTAAGTATTTCATTTTAAAGTTATTATATTTTATTTTGAGATGGAGTCTCACTCTGTCACCCAGGCTGGAATGCAGTGGTGTGAGCTCAGCTCATTGCAACCTCCGCCTCCTGGGTTCAAAGGATTCTCATGCCTCTGCCTCCCAAGTAGCTGGGATTATAGGCACCCGCCACCACGCCCGGCTAATTTTTTCTTTTTTTTTTTTCTTGAGACGGAGTCTCACTCTGTCACCCAGGCTGGAGTGTAGTGGCCGGATCTCGGCTCACTGCAAGCTCCGCCTCCCGGGTTTACGCCATTCTCCTGCCTCAGCCTCCCGAATAGCTGGGACTACAGGCGCCTACCACCTCACCCAGCTAGTTTTTTGTATTTTTTAGTAGAGACGGGGTTTCACCGTGTTAGCCAGGATGATCTCGATCTCCTGACCTCGTGATCCGCCCGTCTCGGCCTCCCAAAGTGCTGGGATTACAGGCTTGAGCCACCGCGCCCGGCCTATTTTTTCCTATTTTTAGTAGAGACGGGGTTTCCCCATGTTGGCCAGGCTGGTCTCAAACTCCTGACCTCAAGTGATTCACCTCCCTCAGCCTCCCACAGTGCTGGAATTACAGGTGTGAGCCACCATGCCCGGCTGCCTAAAGTTATTCTAAATGGTATTTTAAAAATTGTGTATTTCCATATGTTCTTTGCTAGTATTTAAAAATATAGTTGATTCATGAACAATATGGGTTTGAACAGTGTGGGACAACTTATACTTGGATTTTCTTCCACCTCTGCTACTCCTTAAGACTGCATGACCAACCCCTCCTCTTCCTTAGCCTACTCAATGTGAAGATGATGATGAAGACCTTTATGGTGATCCACTTACATTTAAGCAATAGTAAACATATTTTCTCTTCCTTATGATTTTCTTAGTAACATTTTCTCTACCTTACTTACTATAAAAATACAGTAGTATATAATATAGATATAAAATTATGTTAATTGACTTCATGTTATCAGTAAGGCTTTCAGTCAACAGTAGGCTATTTGTATTAAAAGCTAAATTCTGGGGGAGTGACTTATATGCAGATTTTTCAGCTATGTGTTTTGGGGAGGGGTCGGGGGCCGGATCAGTGCCCCGCTGGGTTGAGTCAAATGAACAATTGTTTTTTTCTGTTTTCATTGTATCCAGTGACCTTGCTGAACTTACTAGTTCCAAGTTTTCCTTTTTTTAAGATTCTTTGGGATTTTCTATGCAGACCATCATATTCTCTTCAAATAGGGACAATTTTATTTCTTCTTTTCCACTCTGAATACTTGCTAATTCCTCTCCCTGGCTTTTGTGCTGGGTACAACTTCCAGTATTATGCTGAATAAGAGTGGCAGAAGAGAACATTCACCTCTCTGTTGTGTGCAATAATTCATTTTAAATATCGGACTTCATTTACTTATATTTTGTTTAGGATATCTGCATCAATTATCATAGACATTGGTCCGTGGGGTGTTTTCCATATTATATTAGTCTCATCTTGAAACCATCTTAATATTAATCTCATATTATTATTCTCTCAATTTCTATTTTCTAGAAGAGATTGTATAGAGTTTCTGTTCTTCAAATCTTTAGAATTCTCCAGTGAAACCATCTGGGCCTTAAAATTTCTTTTCTAACCATGAATTACATTTAATTGTTGTAAGTCTATTTAAATGATTTATTTAGAACTACATGTGTTCAACAATTTGTACTTTTGATACAACCTGTGGGCCATAACCCATTTCATTCTTGATAGTGGTAATTTATGGCTTCTTTTTCCTTTGTCAGACTTGATAAAGGTTTGTCAATTTAATTGATCTTTCCAAACAACCATCTTTTTGTTGTAGTTTCATTAATTATCCTTTCATCTTGACAGGTTTTTTTTTTTTTTTTTTTTGACAGACTCTTGCTCTGTCACCCAGGTTGGAGTGCAATGGCGTGATCTCGGCCCACTGCAACATCCACCTCCCGGGTTCAAGCAATTCTCCTGTCTCAGCCTTCCAAGTAGCTGGGATTACAGGTGCATGCCACCACGACTGGCTAATTTTTTGTATTTTAGTAGAGATGGGGGTTTCACTGTGTTGCCCAGGCTGGTCTCAAACTCCTGAACTCAGGCAATCCACCTGTCTCAGCCTCCCAAAGTGCCAGGATTACAGGCGTGAGCCACCGCACCCAGCCTTTCTTTTTCTGGTTTCTTAAAGGTTGGCAGCTTAAGATTATTTATCTGAAACACTCCCTCTTTTCTAAAGTAAACATTTAGTGCTATAAACTTTCTTGTTAGCAATGCTTTAACCATGTCCCTCAAATTTTGGTATGGTGCATTTTCATTTTAGTTATGTATTTATTTCCTCTCCATGACTATTTCAAAATGTATTCTTTTACTTTTTGCAGAGATAATGTCTCACTATGTTTCCTAGGCTGGTCTCAAATTCCTAGACTCAAGGAAGCCCTGTGCCCCGGACTTACTTTCCAAATGTGTTTGGAGATTTACTTTTCTGTTTGCATGTTGTCAGAGCACATATTCTGTATGATTTCAATTTATTTATTTATTTATGAGACAGAGTCTCGCTCTGTTGCCAAGGCTGGAGTGCAGTGGCACAATCTCAGCTCACTGAAAGCTCCGCCTCCTGAGTTCATGCCATTCTCCTGCTTCAGCCTCCCGAGTAGCTGGGATTACAGGCGCCTGCCACCACACCCAGCTAATTTTTTGTATTTTTAGTAGAGATGGGGTTTCACCGTGTTAGCCAGGATTGTCTCAATCTCCTGACCTCATAATCTGCCCGCCTCAGCCTCCCAAAGTGCTGGGATTACAGGCATGAGCCACTGTGCCCGGCCTCAATTCCTTTAAATATGTTGATATGTATCTCATGGCCCAAGATATTGTCTATTTTGATGCATGTTCTACAGGTGCTTGAAAGGTCTATTCTGCTACTGTTAGGTACAATAATCTATAAATGTCAATTAGATCCTGTTGACAGACAGTGTTAAAGATTATTCAATACTCTTTCTGATTTTCTGCTTAGTTTTATCAATTGAGAGTACAAAGTCTCCAACTATAATTCTAAATTTGTCCATTTCTCCTTTCAGTTTTATCAGTTTTGCTTCATATATTCCGAAGGTGTGACGTCTGAAATATACATATTTAAGACTGCTGTATCTACTCGGTGGACTGACCTTTTCATCATTAAGTAACATCCCTCTTTGTTCTTGACAATTTTCTTTCCTCTGAAGTCTACTTATCCACCATTAATATAGTCACTCTTATTTTATTATTTGTATGGCCTTTTTTCATATGTCTACATTCCAACAACTTATATCACTACATTTGAAATGAGTTTGCCAAGAGTAGTTGGGTTGTGTTTTTTTAATCCATTCTGTCAACGTGTCTTTTAATTGGTATATTTAGATCATGCATGTTCGATATAAGTAATGATATGTTAGGGCTTAAGCCTATGATTTAATTATTTATTTTCTGTTTTTCCTTCTGTTTGATTTTCTATTTCATTTTTCCTGCCTTCCTGTGTGTTGCCTGAACATTTTTAAAATTTCATTTTGATCTGCCTATATTGTTTAAAACAATTTAATTCTGAGATATTTAGATTCACTTGTAAAAGATAATGCAGAGATCTCACACACTATTCATTTAGTTCCTTCTAATAGTAACATCTCACGTTATAATTATCTGAAATACCTCCTCTATATACGCCGAGAACCACATCCAATAATGTTGTAATTTGTGCTACAACTGTCAAACATAACTAGGAAAACTCAAGAGAAGGATGATCTATTATATTTACCCACATGTTTAAGCTTTTTTTCTTCCTTCATTCCCAATGTTCCCAGTTTCCTTCTTTTACTAGCTTCTGTTTGGAGAACTTCTTTCAACTATTCTTTAAGGGTATGTGTGCTGATGAAAAATTCTTAGTTTTGCTTTATCTGAGAATATCTGTTTTACCTCCGTATCTGAAAGACATTTTTGCTGGGTACAGAACTCTGGGTTCAAAGTTATTTCTTGCATTTGAAAAATGCGGTGTTACTTCCCCCAGACTCCATGGTTTCTAATGAGACATATTTTGTCAAATAATTTTTCCCCTATAAATAATGTGGTTTCTTTCTAGTTGCTTTCAAGATTTTTTCTCTGTTCTTCGCTTTTAAAGTTTTATTACGATGTGCATTGGCATGAATTTTTCGGGGGTTTTATGTTTGGGGTTTTTCAGCTTCTTGAATGTATAGGTTTATGCCTTTTGCCAAGTTTGGGAAATTTCTAGCCAATATTTCCTAGAATAATTTTTCAGCCCCACACTCTTTCTCCTCTCCTTCTGGCACTAGGACAAAGATGTTAGATCTTTTGTTATTGTTCCACAAGTCTCTTGGGTTCTGTTCATTTTTCTATTTTCTCTGTGTTGTTCAGGCTGAGTAATTTCTATCCTTAGAAGAACAGAAACAGAAGAGTATCTCTATTCTTCTCTTGAATCCACTGAGTATTTTTTTTTCTTCACAGACTTTTTTTTTTTTTTGGAGACAGAGCCTTGCTCTGTCACCCAGGCTGGAGTGCAGTCAGTGGCGCAATCTTGGCTCACTGCAACCTCTACCTCCCTGGTTCAAGCAATTCCCCTGCCTCAGCCTCCTGAATAGTCACCACGCCCGGCCATTTTTTTTTTTTTTTTTTGTAATTTTAGTAGAGACGGAGTTTCACCATGTTGGCCAGACTGGTCTCGACCTCAAGCAATCCACCCACCTTGGTCTCCCAAAGTGCTGGGATTACAGGCATGAGCCCCTACACCCAGACTTCACAGACTTTTTAGAATGGTTTTAGGTTCACAGCAAAATCTGAGAGGAAGGTACAAAGATTTCTCATATACTCTCTGCCCTCTGACATGCACAGCCTCTTCCATTATCAATAAATGTCTTCCCCCGAAGTGGTACATTTCTTCTTTACAACTGATGAACCTACATTGATACATCATTATCACTCAGAGTCAATAGTTTACATTAGGGTTCACTTTTGGTGTTGTACATTCTATGGGTTTAAAAAATGTCAAAGCAAATATCCACAGTATCATACAGAATATGGTAGTATCATACAGAGTAGTTTCCTTTGTTTTGTTTTTTGAGATGGTCTCATTCTGTCGCCTAGGCTGGAGTGCAGTGGTGTAATCTCGGCTGACTGCAGCCTCGACCTCCTGGACTCAAGTGATCCTCCCATCTCAGTCTCCCAAGTAGCTAGGATTATGCCACCAGGTGTGTGCACCACCATGCCTGGCTAATTTTTGTAGAGATGGGATGCCCTAAAAGTCCTCTGTGCTCTGCCTTTTCATCCCTCTTCCCTGTCCCAAACCCTAACAACCACTGATCTTTTTACTGTCTGCCTTTTCCAGAATGGAAAACATATGGTATGTAAATTTTTTAGACAGGCTGCATTCACTCAGCCAATCTAAAAAGGCGACATGTGCTTTTAAGGTTCTTCCATTTCTTTTCATGACTTGATAGCTCATTTCTTTTTTAGTGCTAAACAATATTCTATTGTCTGGATGTACCACTTTATCTGTTCATCTACAGAAGGACATCTTGGTTGCCTCCAAGTGTTAACTATTATGAGTAAATCTGCTATAAACACCTGTGTGCAAGTTTCTATGTGAACACAGGCTTTTAACCTATCTGTGTAAATGCCAAGAAGTGTAATTGCTGGAGCATATGGTAACAGTATGTTCAATTTTGTAATAAACCACTGTACTGTCTTCCAAAGTGGCTATTTTGCATTCCCACCAGCAATGGATCAGAGTTTCTGCTGCCCCATACCCTCACCAGTATTTAACATCATCAGTGTTCTGGATTTGGGCCATTCTAATAGGTGTGTACAGGTATTTCTATTCTAATTTGAATTTTCCTGATGACATATGATGTGAAACATCTCATCATATGCTTACTTGCCAACTGTGTATCTTCTTTGGTGAAGTGTATGCTAAAGTCTTTGGCTTGTGTTTATTAATTTCTTGACTTTTTTTTTGAGACAGGGTTTTGCTCTTGTGGTGAGGCTGGAGTGCAGTGGCGTGATCTTGGCTCACTGCAACCTCCGCCTCCTGGGTTCAAGTGATTCTCTTGCCTCAGTCTCCTGAGTAGCTGGAATTACAGGTGCCCACCACATCGCCCGGCTAATTTTTGTATTTTTAGTAGAGACGGGGTTTCTCCATGTCGGCCTGGCTGGTCTCGAACTCCTGACCGCAGGTGATCCACTTGCCTCAGACTCTCAAAATGCTGGGATGAGGCATGAGCTAACGTGCCCGGCAGGCTAATTTTTTTTTTTTTTTTTTTTTTTTTTTTTTTTTGAGACAGAGTCTTGCTCTTTTGCCCAGGCTGGAATGCAGTGGTATGATTTTGGCTCACTGCAAGCTCTGCCTCCTGGATTCACACCATTCTCCTGCCTCAGCCAGCAGGCTCATTTTTAAATGGACTTGTTTGCTTTTTTAAATTGACTTGTTTGCCTTTTTATTGTCAAGAATTTTTTTTATATATTTTGGATAACAATTCCTTATCTGAAATGTGTTTTGCAAATATTTTCTCTTTATTACAATTAAAAATTTCTGTTCTGCAAAAGACACTGTCAAGAGAATAAAGTCTGGCTATTCAATCCTTTCTTTCACAAACTACATCTTTGGTATTGCAGTTAAAGTCATTGCCAAACCCAACATCATCTAGATACTCTCATATGTTATCTTCTGTAATTTTTATAGTTTTGTGTTTTACATTTAGGTCTGTGGAATATTTTGAATTAATTTTTGTGCAGGATGTTAACGTCTGTGTCTAGATTCCCTTTTCTGCATGTGGGTGTCCAGTTGCTTCAGCAATATTTGTTGAAAAGACTTTGTTCTATTTTCCTGCCTCTTCTTTGTCAAAGATCAGTTTATATTCATGTGGCTCTATTTCTGGGCTCTCTATTCTGTTCTATTGCTTGATTTGTTTTTTTTTTTTTTTTTTTTTTTTTTGCCAACACCACCTTGCCTTAATTACTGTAGCTTTATAGTATGTCTTGAAGTAAAGTAGTGTCAGTCTTCTGTTGTTTTGCAGTGTTGAGTTGTGTATTCTTAGTCTTTTGCCTCTCCATATTAACTTTATTTTAATTTTATTGTAAATTGAAAAGCTGTAATTGTATACATTCAGGAGGTACAACGTGATATTATACGCATACAACACAGAATGATTAAATCAAGCTAACACATCCATTGCCTTGAATATTTATTTTCTGTATTGCCTTGAATACTTAATTTTGAAATACACAATTATTAATCATAGTCAACCCGTTGTGCAAGAGACCTTAAAATTTGTTCCTTCCATATCAGAAACTGTGTGCCACATAAACTTTAGAATCAGTTTGCTGGTATGCACAAAATAACTTGCTGAGATTTTGATTTGGGTGACAATGAATCTGTAAATCAAGTTGGGAAAAACTGGTATATTGATAATACCAACTTTTCCTATTCATAAACGTGAAATCTCTCTATTGGATTGACTTTTTTCAACAGTTTTGTAGTTTTCCTCATATAGACTTTGTACATATTTGGTTAGATTTAAACCTAGATATTTCATTTTTTTTGGTGCTAATATAAATGGTATGTTTTAAATTTCAAATTCTACTTGTTCACTGCTGGTATATAAAAAAGCAGTATCACATATTAACCTTTATCTTACAACTTCCCCCATAATCACTTATGAGCTCCAGGAGGGTTTTGATTTTTCAATAGATATGATCATGTCATCTGTAAGAAAGTACAGTTTTCTTTTTTCTTTCCCAATATGTATACCTTTTATTTCTTTATTTCCTTTTCTTGTCTTCCTGCACTAGCTAGTACTTCCAGTACAATGTTGAGAAGCAGTGGTGACAGACATCCTTGCCTTGATCTTAGTGTGAAAGCTTTAAATTTTTCACTGTTAAGTTAGCTGAAGGCTTTTTGTAGATTTTTTAAAAATCAAGTTGAGGAAATTCCTCTTTATTCCTAGTTTACTGAGAGCTTTTTAACATGAATGGGTGTTAGATTTTGTCAAATGCTTTTTTTTTTTTTTTTTTTTTTTTTGCATCTATTGATATGATCACATGATTTTTCCTCTTTAGATGATGGATTACATTAATTGACTTTCAAATGGTGGACCAGCCTTACATACTTGGGATATATTCCAGTTGGTACTGGTGTGAAATTCTTTTTTAAAGACAGTCTTGCCCAGGCTGCAATGCAGAAGTGTGACTACGGTTTACTGCAGCCTCAACCTTCAGGGATCAAGCGATCCTCCCACCTCAGCTTCCCAAGTAGCTAGGACTACAGGTATGCACACCAGGCTGATTTAAAATTTTTTTTCGAGACACAGGGCCTTGCTGTGTTGCACAGGCTGGTCTCAAACTCCTAGCCTCAAGTGATCCTCCCAATTTAGCCTCCCAAAGTGTGGATTACAGGCATATGCCCAGCTATAAAATTCTTTTTATACATTATTGAATTTGATTTGCTGATACTTGGCTGAAAAATTCTGCATCTATCTTCATGAGTGCTATTTATCTGTGGTTTTTATTTTTTTTCCAGACACGGTCACACTCTGTTGCCCACGTTGGAGTGCAGTGGCACAGTGGCACAATTATGGCTCACTGCAGACTTGACCTCCCAGGCTCAAGTGATCTTCCCACCTCAGCCTCCTGAGTAGCTGGCACCACAGGCACATGTCACCATGCCTGGATAATTCTGGTTATTTTTTGTAGAGATGGGATTTTTCCATGCTGTCAAGCTGATGTCAAACTCCTGGGCTCAAACAATTCTCCCACCTTGGCCTTCCAAAGTGCTGGGATTACAGGTATGAACCACCGTGACTGGCAGTGTAGTTTTTTTTTTTTTTTTAACGTCAATTTTATTATTTTTTTATGTCAATTTTTTCTCTCTTTTTTTTTTTTTCTTTTAAAGAGACAGGGTCTCACTCTGTCATACAGAGTGGAGTACAGTGCTGTGATCATAGCTCACTGGAGCCTTGAACTCCTGGGCTTAAGCCATCCTCCTGCTTCACCTTCCCAAATAATGCTGAATTTAGACGGTAAGTGTAGGCAGCTCTTTAAATTTAACCAACTCTCACCCTATGGATTCAGAGACCATAGCTGAATATCCAGGAGATAACGATTCCTGGCTATTCCTTCTCAGTATTTTCTTTTTAAAAAAATTTTTTATTTTAAGTTCTGGGATATATGTGCAGAATATGCAGGTTTGTTACATAGATATATGTGTGCCATGGTGGTTTACTGCACCTACTGACCTCTGTCATCTAGGTTCCCTCCCCTTGACTCCCACCCTCCAACAGATCCCGGTGTGTGTTGTTTTCCTCCCTGTGTCCGTGTGTTCTCATTGTTCAACTTCCACGTATGAGTGAGAACATGTGGTGTTTAGTTTTCTGTTCCTGTACTTGCAGAGGATGATGGCTTCCAGCTTCACCCATGTCTCTGCAAAGGATATGATCTCATTCCTTTTTATGGCCGCACAGTATTCCATGATGTATATATACCACATTTTCTTTATCCAGTCTATATCACTGATGAGCATTTGGGTTGGTTCCATGTCTCTGTTTCTGAAAATATTGCTGCAACAAACATATGTGTGCATGTGTCTTTATGGTAGAATGATTCAGGCTTTGGGTATATACCCAGTAATGGGATTGCTGGGTCAAATGGTATTTCTGGTACTAGATTCTTGAGGAATCGCCACACTGTCTTCCACAATGGTTGAACTAATTTACATTTACATTTCTGCTTGATTCTTGGGATCAAGCGTTCCTCCCACCTCAGCTTCCCAAGTAGCTAGGACTACAGGCATGCACCACACAGGCTGATTTTTATTTTTATTTTTCTAGAGACAGGGCCTTGCTACGTTGCACAGGCTGGTCTCAAACTCCTAGCCTCAGGGCATGAGCCACAGTGCCCAACGGTGTAAAAACATTCCTATTTATACACAGGCTCACCAGCATCTATCGTTTCTTGACTTTTCAATAACTTCCATTCTGACTGGCATGAGATGGTATCTCACTGTGGTTTTGATTTGCATTTTCTAATGATCAATGATGTTGAGCTTTTCGTGGCTCTGTAGTTTTCTTCTAAGTTCTTTATCTTGTTTTGGTATTAAAATAATGCTCCTCTCACAGCAGCTCAAGGAAACCTGCCTGTCTCTGTAGACTCCACCTCTGGGGACAGGGCACAGCTAAACAACAAAAGGGGAAGCAGCAAAGGCCTGTGCAGACGCGAACGACTCTGTATGACAGCTTTGAAGAGAGCAGTGGATCTCCCAACATGGAGGTTGAGATCTGAGAACGGACAGACTGCCTGCTCAAGTGGGTCCCTGACCCCTGAGTAGCCTCACTGGGAGACATCCCCCACTAGGGGCAGTCTGACACCCCACACCTCACAGGGTGGAGTATACCCCTGAGAGGAAGCTTCCAAAGTAAGAATCAGACAGGTACACTCGCTGTTCAGCAATATTCTATCTTCTGCAAACTCTGCTGCTGATACCCAGGCAAACAGGGTCTGGAGTGGACCTCAAGCAATCTCCAACAGACCTACAGCTGAGGGTCCTGACTATTAGAAGGAAAACTATCAAACAGGAAGGACACCTATACCAAAACCCCATCAGTACATCACCATCATCAAAGACCAGAGGCAGATAAAAACCACAAAGATGGGGAAGAAGCAGGGCAGAAAAGCTGGAAATTCAAAAAATAAGAGCCCATCTCCCCCTGCAAAGGAGCGCAGCTCATCGCCAGCAACGGATCAAAGCTGGTCAGAGAATGACTTTGACGAGATGAGAGAAGGCTTCAGTCCATCAGACTTCTCAGAGCTAAAGGAGGAATTACGTACCCAGCGCAAAGAAACTAAAAATCTTGAAAAAAGAGTGGAAGAATTGATAGCTAGAATAATTAATGCAGAGAAGGTCATAAACGAAATGACAGAGATGAAAACCATGACACGAGAAATACGTGACAAATGCACAAGCTTCAGTAACCGACTCGATCAACTGGAAGAAAGAGTATCAGCGATTGAGGATCAAATGAATGAAATGAAGCAAGAAGAGAAACCAAAAGAAAGAAGAAAAAGAAATGAACAAAGCCTGCAAGAAGTATGGGATTATGTAAAAAGACCAAATCTACATCTGATTGGGGTGCCTGAAAGTGAGGGGGAAAATGGAACCAAGTTGGAAAACACTCTTCAGGATATCATCCAGGAGAACTTCCCCAACCTAGTAGGGCAGGCCAACATTCAAATTCAGGAAATACAGAGAACACCACAAAGATACTCCTCGAGAAGAGCAACTCCAAGACACATAATTGCCAGATTCACCGAAGTTGAAATGAAGGAAAAAATCTTAAGGGCAGCCAGAGAGAAAGGTCGGGTTACCCACAAAGGGAAGCCCATCAGACTAACGGCAGACCTCTCGGCAGAAACTCTACAAGCCAGAAGAGAGTGGGGGCCAATATTCAACTTTCTTAAAGAAAAGAATTTTCAACCCAGAATTTCATATCCAGCCAAACTAAGTTTCATAAGTGAAGGAGAAATAAAATCCTTTACAGATAAGCAAATGCTTAGAGATTTTGTCACCACCAGGCCTGCCTTACAAGAGACCCTGAAGGAAGCCCTAAACATGGAAAGGAACAACCGGTACCAGCCATTGCAAAAACATGCCAAAATGTAAAGACCATCGAGGCTAGGAAGAAACCGCATCAACTAATGAGCAAAATAACCAGTTAATATCATAATGGCAGGATCAAGTTCACACATAACAATATTAACCTTAAATGTTAATGGACTAAATGCTCCAATTAAAAGACAACAGACTGGCAAACTGGATAAAGAGTCAAGACCCATCAGTCTGCTGTATTCAGGAGACCCATCTCACATGCAGAGACATACATAGGCTCAAAATAAAGGGATGGAGGAAGATCTACCAAGCAAATGGAGAACAAAAAAAAGCAGGGGTTGCAATCCTAGTCTCTGATAAAATAGACTTTAAACCATCAAAGATCAAAAGAGACAAAGAAGGCCATTACATAATGGTAAAGGGATCAACAGGAAGAGCTAACTATCCTAAATATATATGCACCCAATACAGGAGCACCCAAATTCATAAAGCAAGTCCTTAGAGACTTACAAAGGGACTCAGACTCCCATACAATAATAATGGGAGACTTCAACACTCCACTGTCAACATTAGACAGATCAACGAGACACAAAGTTTACAAGGATATCCAGGAATTGAACTCATCTCTGCACCAAGCAGACCTAATAGACATCTATAGAACTCTCCACCCCAAATCAACAGAATATACATTCTTCTCCGCACCACATCACACTTATTCCAAAATTGACCACATAATTGGAAGTAAAGCACTCCTCAGCAAATGTAAAAGAACAGAAATTATAACAAACTGTCTCTCAGACCACAGTGCAATCAAACTAGAACTCAGGACTAAGAAACTCAATCAAAACCGCTCAACTACATGGAAACTGAACAACCTGCTCCTCAATGACTACTGGGTACATAACGAAATGAAGGCAGAAATAAAGATGTTCTTTGAAACCAATGAGAACAAAGATACAACATACCAGAATCTCTGGGACACATTTAAAACAGTGTGTAGAGGGAAATTTATAGCACTAAATGCCCACAAAAGAAAGCAGGAAAGATCTAAAATTGACACTCTAACATCACAATTAAAAGAACTGGAGAAGCAAGAGCAAACACATTCAAAAGCTAGCAGAAGGCAAGAAATAACTAAGATCAGAGCAGAACTGAAGGAGATAGAGCACAAAAAACCCTCCAAAAAATCAATGAATCCAGGAGTTGGTGTTTTGAAAAAAATCAACAAAATTGACAGACCGCTAGCAAGACTAATAAAGAAGAAAAGAGAGAAGAATCAAATAGACGCAATAAAAAATGATAAAGGGGATATCACCACGGACCCCACAGAAATACAAACTACCATCAGAGAATACTATAAACACCTCTACGCAAATCAACTAGAAATTCTAGAAGAAATGGATAATTTCCTGGACACTTACACTCTTCCAAGACTAAACCAGGAAGAAGTTGAATCCCTGAATAGACCAATAGCAGGCTCTGAAATTGAGGCAATAATTAATAGCCTACCAACCAAAAAAAGCCCAGGACCAGATGGATTCACAGCTGACTTCTACCAGAGGTACAAGGAGGAGCTGGTACCAATCCTTCTGAAACTATTCCAATCAATAGAAAAAGAGGGAATCCTCCCTAACTCATTTTATGAGGCCAACATCATCCTGATACCAAAGCCTGGCAGAGACACAACAAAAAAAGAAAATTTTAGACCAATATCCCTGATGAACATCGATGCAAAAATCCTCAATAAAATACTGGCAAACCGGATTCAGCAGCACATCAAAAAGCTTATCCACCATGATCAAGTGGGCTTCATCCCTGGGATGCAAGGCTGGTTCAACATTCACAAATCAATAAACGTGATCCAGCATATAAACAGAACCAAAGACAAGAACCACATGATTATCTCAATAGATGCAGAAAAGGCTTTTGACAAAATTCAACAGCCCTTCATGCTAAAAACGCTCAATAAATTCAGTATTGATGGAACGTACCTCAAAATAATAAGAGCTATTTATGACAAACCCACAGCCAATATCATACTGAATGGGGAAAAACTGGAAAAATTCCCTTTGAAAACTGGCACAAGACAGGGATGCCCTCTCTCACCACTCCTATTCAACATAGTCTTGGAAGTTCTGGCTAGGGCAATCAGGCAAGAGAAAGAAATAAAGGGTATCCAGTTAGGAAAAGAAGAAGTCAAATTGTCCCTGTTTGCAGATGACATGATTGTATATTTAGAAAACCCCATTGTCGCAGCCCAAAATCTCCTTAAGCTGATAAGCAACTTCAGCAAAGTCTCAGGATACAAAATTAATGTGCAAAAATCACAAGCATTCTTATACACCAGTAACAGACAAACAGAGAGCCAAATCAGGAATGAACTTCCATTCACAATTGCTTCAAAGAGAATAAAATACCTAGGAATCCAACTTACAAGGGATGTAAAGGACCTCTTCAAGGAGAACTACAAACCACTGCTCAGTGAAATAAAAGAGGACACTAACAAATGGAAGAGCATACATACCATGCTCATGGATAGGAAGAATCAATATCGTGAAAATGGCCATACTGCCCAAGGTTATTTATAGATTCAATGCCATCCCCATCAAGCTGCCAATGAGTTTCTTCACAGAATTGGAAAAAACTGCTTTAAAGTTCATATGGAACCAAAAAAGAGCCCGCATTGCCAAGACAATCCTAAGTCATAAGAACAAAGCTGGAGGCATCACGCTACCTGACTTCAAACTATACTACAAGGCTACAGTAACCAGAACAGCATGGTACTGGTACCAAAACAGAGATATAGACCAATGGAACAGAACAGAGTCCTCAGAAATAATACCACACATCTACAGCCATCTGATCTTTGACAAACCTGAGAGAAACAAGAAATGGGGAAAGGATTCCCTATTTAATAAATGGTGCTGGGAAAATTGGCTAGCCATAAGTAGAAAGCTGAAACTGGATCCTTTCCTTACTCCTTATATGGAAATTAATTCAAGATGGATTAGAGACTTAAATGTTAGACCTAATACCATAAAAACCCTAGAAGAAAACCTAGGTAGTACCATTCAGGACATAGGCCTGGACAAGGACTTCATGTCTAAAACACCAAAAGCAACGGCAGCAAAAGCCAAAATTGACAAATGGGATCTCATTAAACTAAAGAGCTTCTGCACAGCAAAAGAAACTACCATCAGAGTGAACAGGCAACCTACAGAATGGGAGAAAATTTTTGCAATCTACTCATCTGACAAAGGGCTAATATCCAGAATCTACAAAGAACTCAAACAAATTTACAAGAAAAAAACAAACAACCCCATCAAAAAGTGGGCAAAGGATATGAACAGACATTTCGCAAAAGAAGACATTCATACAGCCAACAGACATGAAAAAATGCTCATCATCACTGGCCATCAGAGAAATGCAAATCAAAACCACAATGAGATACCATCTCACACCAGTTAGAATGGCAATCATTAAAAAGTCAGGAAACAACAGGTGCTGGAGAGGATGTGGAGAAATAGGAACACTTTTACACTGTTGGTGGGACTGTAAACTAGTTCAACCATTATGGAAAACAGTATGGCGATTCCTCAAGGATCTAGAACTAGATGTACCATATGACCCAGCCATCCCACTACTGGGTATATACCCAAAGGATTATAAATCATGCTGCTATAAAGACACATGCACACACATGTTTATTGCGGCACTATTCACAATAGCAAAGACTTGGAATCAACCCAAATGTCCATCTGTGACAGACTGGATTAAGAAAATGTGGCACATATACACCATGGAATATTATGCAGCCATAAAAAAGGATGAGTTTGCGTCCTTTGTAGGGACATGGATGCAGCTGGAAACCATCATTCTTAGCAAACTATCACAAGAACAGAAAACCAAACACCGCATGTTCTCACTCATAGGTGGGAACTGAACAATGACATCACTTGGACTCAGGAAGGGGAACATCACACATCGGGGCCTATCATGGGGAGCGGGGAGGGGGGAGGGATTGCATTGGGAGTTATACCTGATATAAATGACGAATTGATGGGTGCTGATGAGTTGACGGGTGCAGCACACCAACATGGCACAAATATACATATGTAACAAACCTGCACGTTATGCACATGTACCCTAGAACTTAAAGTATAATAAAAAAATTAAAAAAATAAAAATAAAAAAATAAAAATAAAATAATGCTCCTCTAAAAGCATGAGTCAGAAAGTATTCCTTCTACTTGTATCTTCTGAAAGAGATTGTAGAGAATTGGTATAACTTCTTCCTTAAATATCTAGTAGCACTCACCAGTGAACCTATCTGGTCCTGGTGTTGTTTTGGAAGGTTATTAGTTATTGATTCAATTTGTTTGATAGATAGATTTAGGCCTATTCAGATCATGTATTTCTTCTTGTGTAACTTTTTGCAGATACTGTCTTTCAAGGAATTGGTACATTTCATCTAGGTTACCAAATTTATGGGCCCAGAGTTGTTCATAGTATCCCTTATTCTTTTAATGTCCATAGGATCCTGTAGTGATGTTTTGATTTCTGATATCAGTAATTTGTGCCCCCCTTTTTTTTCTTAGTTATCCTGGCTAGAGGCTTATCAACTTTACTGATCTTTTCAAAGATCCAGATTTTCACTTTGTTGATTCTTTTTCTATTAATTTCCTGTTTTTAATTTCATTCATTTCTGCTCTAATTTTTATTATTTCTTTTCTTCTGCTTATTTTGGATTTAATTTGTCCTCTTTTCTAGTTTCCTAAGGTGTAAACTTAAATTACTGATTTTAGATATTTCTTGTTTTCTAATGTATGCATTCAATGCTATAAATTTCTTCCTAAGTACTGCTTTTGCTTCATCCTACAAAGTTTGTTTTCCTTTTCATTTAGTTCAAGGTATTTTAACATTTCTCTTGAGATTTCCTCTTTGATGCATTTATTATTTAGAAGTATGCTGTTTAATCTCAAAGAATTTGGGTATTTTCCAGCTATCTTTGGGTTATTTATATCTAGTGCCCCCTACTTGATCATCTTAATTCCACTGTGGTCTGATATGGTTTGGCTCTGTGTCCCCAACCAAATCTCACCTTGTAGCTCCCATAATTCCCATGTGTTGTGGGAGGGATCCAGTGGGAGACGACTGGATTATGGGGGCAGGTCTTTCCTGTGCTATTCTCGTGATAGTGAACTGGTCTCATGAGATCTAATGGTTTTAAAAACGGGAGTTTCTCTGCACAAGCTCTCTGCCTGCTGCCATTCATGTAAGATGTGACTTGCTTCTCCTTGCCTTGTGCCATGATTATGAGGCTTCCCCAGCCACGTGGAACTATAAGTCTATTATAAACTTCTTTCTTTTGTAAATTGCCCAGTCACTAGCATATCTTTATCAGTAGTGTGAAAATGGATTAATACATGGTCTGAGAGGTGACTGCATGATTTCTACTATTTCTTTTTTTTTTTTTTTTTTTTTTGAGACGGAGTCTCGCTGGAGTGCAGTGGCGCGATCTCGGCTCACCGCAAGCTCCACCTCCTGGGTTCACGCCATTCTCCTGCCTCAGCCTCCCGAGTAGCTGGGACTGCAGGTGCCCGCCACCACGCCCGGCTAATTTTTTGTATTTTTAGTAGAGACGGGGTTTCACCGTGTTAGCCAGGATGGTCTTGATCTCCTGACCTTGTGATCCGCCCGTCTCGGCCTCCCAAAGTGCTGGGATTACAGGCGTGAGCCACCACGCCTGGCGATTTCTACTATTTCAAGTCTCTTAACATGTATATTATGGCCAAGGTATGGTCTATCTTGGTGAGTCTTGGGTGTGCCTGAGAAGAATGTCTAACATGCTACTGTTGAATGGAATAGTCTACAGATGTCCATTATATCAAGTTGATTGATGGTATTGCTGAGCTATATCCTTAGTGATTTTCTGTCTGTTGGCAATACGCCCATTTCTGATAATGGGGTATTTCCAACTATAATAGTAGATTTCTCTGTTTCTCCTTGTAGTTCTCTTAGTTTTTGCCTGAGTTTTTATTTTAATTAAATTATCAGTTCTAAGTCTTGTAATCGATTATTATATATTTCATTTCTTTGATGAGATTTTCTAGCTTTTCGTTTGTTTCAAAAGTGTCTGTAACTGTCCAAATATCTTTATGGTAGCTGCTTTAAAAGTCTCTCAGTTAATTATAGTTCCAACACCTGTGTCAATCTTGATGTTGGCATTTGTTATCTTTTCTCATTCAAGTTGAGATTTTCTTGGTGTGTGTTAAGATGAGCGATTTTTATTATATCCTGGTCAACTGGGGCATTTTTATGAGACTCTGGATTGCAGGGAAAGGGGACCACTGACTCTTTACTACTATGCAGAGGTGAAGTTCTGGCTTTCCACAGGGCTTCCATTTACACGCTGGGGAGTATCCTGTTACCACTGGAAAGGGCTGGAAGTCCATGGTCCCCACTTATCCTCCACCAACATTGTAGAAGGAGGCCTTGTTACTGCTGGATGTGGTGGAGGTTCAGGCTCTCCACTTTGTTCACTGACTCTAACCCTAGTGGAAAGGGCAACTTATCACCACAAAGCAGGGGTAGATATCAATTGACACTGCAGAGCAGGATGATGGCAGGGAAGAGAATGCGTTATTGCTGTGTGATCCTACTTGGATCACCACTGGCATCATAGGGAAGGAAAGGGGTACCTTGTTCCTGCTGGGTAGGGGGTCAGAGTCCAGGATCCCCACTCAATCTCCTTTGACATCACCCCAGTGGGAAACGGGAGGGGTATATTTAATGTCAAACAGGTTTCCAACTTTCTAGGCTGCCCCCTTCTTAGTCCACTGGCAAGAAAGAAGAGGTTTTTCTTGGGGCTTCTGGGGGAGGTCTGCACCAGGGGGCATTTCTCTTGTTGGGGGCATCCAGTCTGAGATATGGAGGAAACAAAAAGAAAATCCAGGGAACTTACTGCTATGTCATTCCCTGAGTCCCAAATTCCCTAGTTGGTGTGTGTTCTCCAGTTTTGAAAGTCTTCTCATATTTGTTTTATAAAAATGTCCAGGGATTTTAGGTGTACTTTGTGGGAAGGATGCAGAACATGCATCTATTCTATTTTGTGTGGAAACGTTAAGTACATGTATGTTTAAGGAATTAGAGACCTGAATTAACCTAATTTTATATAGAGTTAAAATAAAAGATGAACATAAATTAAGAATCAGAGAAATACAGTAATAGTTACTAAAAAAGTTCCCAACTTCCACAGAAATATTACCTTTCTCAGCTGTCCTCCTGATCTTAGGAATGGTGAATTTCTTCAAAGGATTGACTTCACGAGTATTTAACATGGGTTCGCTAGTTGAGCTCATTTGCCACAGTGTATTCTGTTTAGCAGTTTCTTTCATTTCCATT
This sequence comes from Rhinopithecus roxellana, assembly GCF_007565055.1. NCBI lineage: Eukaryota > Metazoa > Chordata > Mammalia > Primates > Cercopithecidae > Rhinopithecus > Rhinopithecus roxellana. The sequence continues at coordinate 24,941,728 of NC_044557.1, forward strand.
TTGTTGGTGGCCTAAAATCAACCCAAGGTTATTAAGCAAAAGGTCAATAAATACATAAAAGGCAATGGCAGTACAATCATTTAAAAGTTCAACAAAAGTAAATAGTAAAATGTTCTTAGTCAACTGTCAGAAAGTTTCCATCTCAATTTGTCAGTTACCCAAAAAAGAAAATGAGTTTACAACTTTGGTTTTTGTATATCAAAAATATCAGCTGGGCACAGTGACTCACACCTGTAATTCCAGCACTTTGAGAGGCTGAGGTGGGCAGATCACTTGACACTAGGAGTTTGAGACCAGCCTGGCCAACATGGTGAAACCCCATCTCTACTAAAAACACAAAAAAATTAGCTGGGTGTGGTGGCACATGCTTGTAATTCCAGCTACTTGGGAGGCTGAGGCACGAGAACAGCTTGAACCCAGGAGGTGGAGAATGCAGTGAGCTGAGATCACTCCACTGCACTCCAGCCTGGGTCACAGAGCAAGACTCTACCTCAATATATATATTTCATATATATATTTCACACATATGTATTTCTTATATATATATGAATTTTTGTTTCTACCGCATTGTTTCCTTGTAATTCATGTAACTGTAATTAGGTAACCAAAAGTCTCCCTGCTCCTGAAAAGCTCAAAAACTTACAGCCATAACAATTTTTATACACATTTGGTAAAATTCTTACCAAATACTCCATTTTTTCTTTCTTTCTTTTGAGACAGGGTCTCTCTGTGTTGCCCAGGCTGGTTTTGAACTCCTGGGCTCAAGTGATCCTCCTGCCTTGGAATCCCAAAGTGTTGGAATTACAGGCATGAGCCACCATGCCCAGCTCAAATATTCCATTTTCAGAAAGCATTTTTTTCCTATACATTTCTGTGACGAAAATGATACTCTCTTTAAATCAAAATCTCTGGTTTCAGAAGAAACTTCAAAAAGCTGTAAACCAACTATTGCTGACTATTCCTACAGTTGATGGCCAACAACAGCCAAGTGCTTATTGACTACTGCTGCATAGTATCATTCTATAAATGCTTAAGACATCATATATTGCTATACCAGAAATAGCAAAAATATTCCTCCCTTCCTTTTTCCCTCTCCTTTCTCTCTCTCCCCAAACTCCCCTGCAACCTCCATCCCCTGCCAAATATTGATTCTTAACCTCTTTAAGTAGAACTCAAACTGGATTTCAAAAGACAGCTATGGAGTATACACACAAGGAAATATATATAAGCAGGTATTTTTCATACCATTTCATAACATGGTTGATGGCCCTCCTGACACCTATCAACAGCTTAGTTTAAACATTAGATCACAATCCAAATTAAAAGATGCCAAAATTCTACAGAAGGATCACAAAGGATAAGGTTCTAAGAAGGTTCACAATGCCCTCCTGTTCTTTATGAAAGGTGATCTTGCAATCTCCCAATCAAACATGGATCAGGGAATGAAAAAGACCTCTAGAAAAAAAGACAAGTCAGCCAGCCCTTCTTCCATTCAGCCACAAAGACACTAGTGGATTACTGCTTTCTAACAAGAATACTCCTAAGATGCACCAGCTCTAGAGATACTTGTCAAGGCTGCCATGTTCACCTCACAGTTTAGTAAGAGGAAGAATGGAAAATAGTTTAGAATGTCTTATGCAATAAAAATCTCTTCAATTAGTCATGATCTGTAACAACAGCACATAAAGGTAAAGAACAATCAGTTGAATATACTTTACTTGAACAGCCAAGTGCTGGGACAATCCTCAAAGCACAATCCTCAAAACTGCCTTTAACTACAGTTAAATTAAGTATTTGGTTTAGGGGGCTGAGGTGGGTGGATCATGAGGTCAGGAGTTCGAGACCAGTCTGGCCAACACAGTGAAACCCCGTCTCTACTAAAAGTACAAAAAATTAGCCGGGTGTGGTGGTGTGCGCCTGTAATCCCAGCTACTCTGGAGGCTGAGGCAGGAGAATCACTTGAACCCAGGAGGCGGAGGCTGCAGCAAGCCAAGATCGCCCCATTGTACTACAGCCTGGACAACAGTGTGAGACTCCAGCTCAAAGAAAAAAAAAAATTACATACTCAAGAAAGCTCGATGATTTCAGCTATAGGGTTTCTCTAGCATAATTTACTAATAAAGGAAAGATTTATGAAGTTCACTTCTGTTCCTCAGGGCTTACTTAGGATAATACTTTACCACAAAAAGCTAAGTTTACAACCAATCAAAGATGAATAATCAGGACACAATGGTATTCAACATCCTTCATTAAATAAGTTGTGCTCAGCAATTTTTCAGTTATTACCTTTTAAGCAGGAATAACGTCTCTTTAACTTCAACCATGTTAAAGTGATAACTTCATGTATTTTTTTTTTTGGTTTGGGTTTTTTATGGGTGGGATATTAGACCTTTGATATATATTTCTTTATGCTCATGTATCACAGACCTATAACCTTTATATTTATATGTTACATATTACAAATTATATCATATGAAAGTCCTACAAATATATATATTTATGTATTATTTATTTATATACATATATATATAAGTAAAATAAGGAAGTTTGAATTCTGAGGATTCATGCTGAGGCTGTCTTCTGGAGTCCTGGGCTATTCTAGATAGAAAAAGAAATCAATTATAAAACATTCATGAATAGTTAATGTACATGGCAATATACATAAAGTATATATATAAAATATATAATATATAATATATACAAAGTATATACCATATACTTTAACAGATATTCAAAATAAAGAACAAAGGAACCAAAGACAAGTGTTTGCTAATAATTTAAACATCTATTTACATAGGTTTTAAGAGAATGTATGTTATGAACAACTTTAGGCCAATACATTTAAATATTAGAGAAAAATAATTCTTAGGAAAAAAGCTACCAAAATTGATTCAAGAAGAAACAAAAACAATGAATAATCCTGTTACTATTAGGAGGAAATTAAATCAGTAGAAATTCAAACAAAAGTTAAATAAAAATGATAATACATCATAAATCAGCTGAGTTCATCTCAGAAATGCAAAAATTTGCCATTTTCTAGCTCACTTACCACTCCCTCCTCAATCTACTTTGATTTCTACTTCCATCACTCCACCTAAACAGCGATCCTCAAAGTCATCAATGATTATCCACATCAGTCATTTGTGCCTCATGATTTATTTGGCCTTTCTCTGTTTGATACTCTTGACCACTCTGTTCTTGAAATAACACAGCTTGCCAGACTTCTATGACTTCATAATCCTGATTTTCTTGGTTTCTTAATAACTCACCTTTCTGTATCTAGCCTTTATTATTTACTAATTTTTGCTTTAAAGAAAATATTCTTTCCATTTTTATTTTTTAATATTTCATCAAACTTAACCTTTGAAAACATGGTAAATAAAAATAGAAACTTGTGGTTTTAGTTAGCATTTAATTCATTATCAGTGACATTGAGCTATTTTGTTTTTTCTGTGAATCACTCGTTCTTATCTTTTTGTCCATTTTTTTCCCACAGAGAAGATAGTATTCTAGTTAATGATTTATAAGGACTCCATATACAAATAAATTAGTTTTGTCTAGCATATGTATTTTAATATTTTTGCCTTTTAATTTTGTTTGTTTCTATGTGAGGAAGATTCCTCACATAGAAAAACTAATTTTTGTATAGTCTCATTTCTGAATCTTTTTTTTTTTCCTTTGAGACTAGGTCTCAGTAGTGTTGCCCAGGCTGTTCTCAAATTCCTGACCTCAAGTGATCAATTATGACATGGGGAATTCTGGTTTGTCCTCATTGCACTGTGTGGGGTGAGTGAGAGCGCCGTCATGGGAAGATGCCAGCTAACTGCACACAGATTTTTGATCCTCATGCCTCAGCCTCCCCAATGGCTAAGTAGCTAGGATTACAGGCAAATGCCAACCATGCTTGGCTAATCTCAATCTTTTATTACACATCATTACCAGGAATATATAGGAGTTCCAGTTTCTCCATATTCTTATCAACACTTCATGTTGGTAGTCTTTACTTTCTGCCAACCTGACAGGAGCAAATGATAACTAATTGCGGTTAGTTTGCATTTCCTCTCCCCCCACCCTTTTTTTTTTTTGACAGTGTCTTGCTCTGTCACCTGGGCTGGAGTGAAGTGGCGTGATCTCAGTGCACTACAAACTCTGCTGCTTGGGTTCAAGTGATTCTCCTGGCTCAGTCTCCCAAGTAGCTGGGACTACAGGCACGTGCTACCACGCATCGCTAATTTTTGTAGAGACAAGGTTTCACTATGTTAGCCAGGCTGGTCTCAGCTTCCTAACCTCAAGTGATCTGCCTGCCTCATTCTCCCAAAGTGCCTGTGGGCGTGAGACACTGAACCCAGCCCCCAATTTTTGAGAATGATCATGTACTGAGTATATATACTGGTCATGTGTCCACATCTGGGAAATACCCATTCAAGCTTTTTACCCACTTTTCTATCAGTTTAGTCTATGTATTTGCAAGAAATCTTTATATGAGATATTATCTTTTTTGCTAATCACATTTATTGCAAATAATTCCCCCTACTTTTAAAAGTTGTATTTTCATTTTCTAAAAGAGGTATGTTTAATTTTAGTCCCAAATATGAATATTTTAATTTATATTTTGTGCTTTCATTTTTGCTTTTGATCAACTTTAAGAAATACTTCTCCCCAGGCTGGGCACAGTGGTTCACGCCTGTAATCCCAGCACTTTGGGAGGCTGAGGTGGGTGGATCACGAGGTCAGGAGATTGAGACCATCCTGGGTAACATGGTGAAACCCCATCTCTACTAAAGCTACAAAAAATTAGCCGGGCCTGGTGGCAGGGGCCTGTAGCCCCAGCTACTCGGGAGACTGAGGCAGGAGAATAGCGCGAACCCGGGAGGCGGAGCTTGCAGTAAGCGGAGATTGCGTCACTGCACTCCAGCCTGGGCGACAGAGCAAGACTCTGTTTCCAAAAAAAAAAAAAAAAAAAAAAAAAATACCTCTTCCCAAGATCATAAAGATATCCCATATATTTTCTTCTAAAACTTTCATAGTTTTGTCTTTTAAGTCTTTACTTTGCCTCAAATTCATTTTTTGTCTATGGTAAAAAATAAAAGTTCAAGTTTTCCATGTGAATATCAAACTGCTAGCATTTTGTTTTAAACAACCTTTCCTATTCCTACTTATCTGTAATGCCATCTCTGACATAAACCCATTTTCTACATATGTATGAATTCTGGGCTCTGTGCTGTGTTTCATCGGTGTCTTTCTGTATTCATGCATCAACACCATATTGTAACAAATCTTGATACATGCTTTAGCAAAACCGAAAGAAAAAAAAAAAAAACAAATCTTGTTCTTCCACAGCCTCTTTGCACTTATATACACATTTTAAATTAGGCCTATCTAAGAATAAATTTTGTTTAGATTTTAACTGGAACTTCACTGAACCTAGTGATCAATCTTAAGATAAGTCATGTTGTTACATTAGCTTTCCTATCTGTGAACATGGTATTCAGGTCATTAATGTCTTTCAAAAGTTTTATAACTTTTTTCCCTGAGGGTTTTTACAATTCTTTTAAAGTATTTAATCTAAAGTACTTTATAATTTTTACGTTACTATATACAGTACCTTTAAAAGTTATTTTATTCACTACTATGTTTAAAATGATGTTGATACTGATAATAAAAATGGCTAACACACGTATAACACTTACCAGGTACCAGATACTTTTCTAAGTGCTTTAGATATATACTGATCCATTTAATCTTCACAATATCCCTATCAGATACCCTTATTTTAAATTAGAAAACAAAAGTGCAGGAAAGTTAAATAGTATGTCCAAGGACACAAAGCTAGGAAGGGTGGAATCTGGAATTCAAAGCTAGGCAGCGTGGCACTCAATCACTAGGCAAATGACTCTCCAAAACCAATTTCTATATATTGGCTACCCAGCAACCTTGTTAAGCTCTTATTAATTCTAATAATTTATCTTCATTTACAGCCATATCCTCTACGAATAATGGACTGTATAATGACTTATGGTTTTGTGTCTTCCCATCTGATTCTTATGCTATTTATTTCTTGTACCTAGTACAATGTTGAATATAAGTAATAATGGCAGGTATCTTGATCTTGCCCTTGATTTTAAAGGGAATGTTTTAAATCTTTTACAGTTTAATATGATAAATTCTATTTTTTAGTAGACATGCTGCCATCAGGCTTAATTTTCCTAGGTACAAATTCTAGAATGACTGCTACTTTCTCTCAGCACTCTGAAGATGTTATCACCTCCAATATAATTGTCATTCATTTATGAGCAATCTTTTCCTCTGGCAGCTTTTAGTATCTTCTTTGTCTCTTATGTCCTGCATTTTAATCATGATGTTCTAGGCTAAGTACTTGATGAACTTCTTATATCTAACTTTTGGTATCTTTCAACAATTACGTGAAATTCTCAGAAACTTTATCGTTAAATATTGCTGTGACATCATTCTATTTCCTTAGTACAGAACTTCTATTTACCTATGTTCAAATTTCTACCTTATTCTTCATGTTTCTTAACCCTCTTTCATATCTAAAAATAATATCATGTTTCTTCATATCTAACATCTGGTTCACTGACTCTCTTCAGCTAGGTCTAATCTGCTTCTGGTCCATTGAGTTTTTAATTATTACTATTTCCATTAATAAGGGTTATATTTGGTTCTTTAAAAAAGTCTGCTTCTCACATTTTAAAGCCTTTCTCATTTCTTTAAAAATATATTGTATTTAAACTGAGTGTGATGGTTTACACCTGTACTCCCTGCTACGTGGCAGGTTGTGGTGGTAGAATTGCTTGAGCCTATGAGTTCAAAGCTCTAGTGAGCTATGACTGCACTCCAGCCTGGGCAATGTAGCAATGTAGCAAGGAAAAAAAAAAAAACTCTGTCTCTAAAAAAACGCTGTATTTGATAATTCCAAAGTCTTAAGTCTCAACTCTGATTCTCCTATTTTGTGTGTGTGTGTGTGTGTGTGTGTTATCGTTTACTTATAATACCTGGCTTCCTACATGATTTATATATATTATTAATTCGTTCACTATTTCCGTAACTCATATTCCTTAAAGCTTGGAACAGGCATGAAGACAGACACCTAAGAACAATAAAATAGGAAAAAGAGTTCCAAGATAAACCTTCACATATATGTGAAATGATATTCCACAAGGGTGCCAAGACCATTCAGTGGGAGAAAGGACAGTCTGCAACAAATAGTGCTGGAAAACTGGATATCCATGTGCAAAAGAATGAAGTTGGATTCTTACTTTAAACCATGTACAAAAATTAACTGCAAATGGATCAAAGACTAAAGATAAGAGTTAAAACTATCAAACTGTTAGAAAAAAAAAAAACATAAAGAAAAAGCCTAATGTGAAGGTATTGGGAAGTGGGGCCTTTAGAAGCTGATGAGGTATTAAAGGTGGTGCCTTCATGAAGGTACCCTTACAAAACAGACTGTAAAGACCTCCCTCGCTGCTTCTACCATATGAAGATGCAGGGAAAAGACAGCTGTCTGTGGACCAGCAAGCAGTCCCTCACCAGCTACCAAATCTGGCAGCCCCTTGATCTTGGACTCCCCAGTCTCCAGAACTGTGACAAAGAAATTTCTGTTGTCTATAAGTTACCCAGTTTATGGTATTTTGTTACAGCAGCCTAAATGCACCAAGACAGAGGATTTTTAGAAGATCTCCTATAGGTTAGTTTGAACTGATCTTTAGTCAGCAAGAGCATAATCAAAAGAGCATAATTTGTATGGTAAGCTAGAAAAGGCCCATATCAAAAAAATATATGTAGTATAATGACTTAGAAGTCAACCTTGCACAAAATGGCTGCCAACAGTGAGCCAAGATCGTGCCACTGCACTCTAGCCTGGGCAACAGAGCGAGAGTCCATCGCAAAAAAAAAAAAAAAAAAATGACCATCAACAAATGTCTGTTGAATTGGTGATAGTGGTACCAAAGGGGTAAAGTTAAATAACACATTGCTTTTCATGTACTCGAAGTCTGAAACCAAGCTTTGTTGAAGGGTCAGAGGATGCCCCTAAGAGGTTACCAGTAAAATCCATCTATTAATAATCCTCTTATTGGACTTAAAGAATGTTGCTGACCTTTCTCTACCAATTAAGGCAGGAGCATCTGGTTAAGCATTAGTTATTTTGTTGTTGTTGTTTTTTTAAACGGAGCTCAGACTCAACACCTATGAAGCCATTATGTGACATTCCATTAGGTAAATGTATAGATTATTCAAGGGTTTACACGTCAACACTTTTTGAACACATACCTTTTTTTTTAAATTTCAGACAGAGTCTCACTGCGTCCCCATGCTGGAGTCAAGTGGTACGATCTCGGCTCACTGCAACCTCTGCCTCCCAGGTTCAAGCGGTTGCCCTGCCTCAGCCTCCCAAGTAGCTGGGACTACAGACATCCGCCACCACACCGGGCTAATTTTTTGTATTTTCATAGAGACGGGGTTTCACCATGTTGGTCAGGATGATCTCAATCTCCTGACCTCGTGATCCACCCACCTTGGCCTCCCAAAGTGCTGGGATTATAGGTGTGAGCCATTGTGCCCAGCCACACACACACATTTAAAGAAAGTTCAATTTCATCACAGTGACTTGTGAGTTCTATCTTTCATTTTTTCTCAAATCCTTTAATGTGAAGTTTGACTACTGGTACCTTGGAACTTGGGAGAAGAGCAGAACATCTGGAATGCCTAAATGCAAGACAATAATGACCCATAAGGTTTTTTAAAATTTCCCCTCAATCTTATACATAGGAGGTAGAAGTTATTTTAAAAGAGTGTTTCTGGGTTATCTCCATCCTCTTTATATTAAATGAATAGAAAACTAGAAGCAAAAGAGCAAAGAATGCATGGCAGTTTTATCATGCTTTTAATTTTATTTAAAATGGCTATTAGGACTTAGGCCATTTTTCATTTCTTTTCACTCATCTTGCTTACTTTGCCACTGCCAAATCTGAGTCTTTTAGAAAGACATTAACAAATTCTGTTGGAGAAGATGAACCATCTATTCAGTCTACTTCCTTAGAGGGCATTAGTGTGATACAGAGACAAAGGCTCACAGCAACTACATAATAATTCCAGTAGTTACCTGGGCTCGCTATCAGAACCACACAATTAAAAAAAAAAGTCAACATAACTCCCAAAAAGAATGCCCCCATTCTGCTGATATTTGTTTTACTTAGGTTTAAAAGATTTGGATAAGCAGAACGTGTGTGCTTCTTAGAATCAGTGCCCACATTGACCACTGTCTCAGAAAGATATGCACTATCAAAAGAAAGCCTCACAATTAGACTGCACTACACATCTCTAAATCCTTAAAAATTTATAGTAAAACTGTTGTAATTTAAACTATTTGAGGAGAATAAAAATCTTAGTATCTGGATAAAAGTAACAAATATATTATGAAGTGCTAACAAACAAGGCCTCTTCCAGATTTGTTTTGAAGACTCTAAGACTGAAAGCAATTTTACCCCCAATGCAAAAAAGTCTAGAACTGATCATAGAGACCAGTTAAAATATGGGGGGTGGTGGGAGGGTATCTAAAATGATCAGGGTCAATCAGTGACAAGCAGCTAAAGATAACCTGGCTAGGAAATTCACACCCTTTTGATTTAACAAACCAACCTTTCACTTCCCTTCCAAATTGTCTTTACAAAATCGGGTTGAAAAAAAATTGTGAAAGGATTTACGAAATAACAGAAAGTATTCTGTACAAGAAGTCAGCAGATGTAGGTTTCTTGTCCTGATTCTGCCACTCACTAGATGTCTGCTCCTAAGCTTTACTTTGGTCATTTGTGTTTCAGTAACACTTAAAGCTGTATTGTAAACTGTAAAATGTTTTGCCTCCTCCTAACACCCCTCTTCCTACCACTTTCAGGCTCTATCTACATTTTCTCTGTGGTTCCACATATAGGCGTATGCAAGAAATTGTACACTGTATGCAAGCCGATGCCTTAAAAGTTAGATAGCCTCATTACGTTGAACAGTCCCAATTCCTCCTCTAGCTTTCCAATTACTTAGAACATTTATTTGCCTAGAGTATTTCCTTCCATGACTATGGTATTTTTGCTTTTTAAATGTCAATAGTGGGTTCAATTCCTGTCCTCTGAGAGTGAATTTCATCTTCAGAATCAACCAAAAATCATTTAAAACCCATAAGATTAATATGTGGGTAACTAAATGCGACAATACCACTATTGACTAAAAGTATAAAAATTTTAATAATCTAAAAAGCAATTAATTCTCTTTTAAGAGTCAAGATCTCACTCTGAGATCTCACCCAGGCTGGAGTGCAGTGGTACAATTACAGTTCATTGTAACCTTGAATTCCTGGGCTCCAGCGATCCTTCTGCCTCAGTCTCCTAAGTAGCTAGGATTGCAAGCACATGCCACCTCACCAGGCTAATTTTTATTTTATTTTTTGAAAGATAAGGTCTCGCTATGTTGCACAGGCTGGTCTCAAACTCCTCACCTCAAGCAATCCTCCTGCCTCTGCCTCTCAAAGTGCTGGGATTACTGGCATGAGTCACTAAGCTGGGCCTCATTTTCTTGCCCTGCTTACATATTGGTTCAAAAAGTAATTCCAAACCTTGAATACCACAAATGTTCTAAGCAATATTTGCATATTGGCTTGACTTTCAAATTAGTTATTGAAAGTTGCAATACTTACCCTAAATTAAGGTCAATTATGTACGGGACAATATTCTGTACTGTACTACAATTTACCCATTTTTCTATCTCCAGCACAAAGTATACTTCCTTACAAAATAAATACCTGCTATGGTCTGAATGCTCGTGGCCCCCGACACTCACACGTTGAAGCCCAAACATCAGAGTGATGGTATTAAGAGGCGAGGCCTCTGGAGATGATTAAGTCTTGAGAACAGTAACCCTCATGAATGGGATTAGCATACTTTAATTAAAGACCCTCAAGGGAGCTAGCTAGCTCCTTCCACCATGCAAAAACACAATGAAAATGCATCACCTATGAGAAAGCACCCATCATCCCAGACACTGAATCTGCCAGCACCTTCATCTTGGACTTCTGTGCTTCCAGAACTGTGAAAAATATATTTACGTTGTTTATGAGTTACCCAGTTTATATTATGTTGTAGTGACCCGAGTAGATTAAGACAGTACCCAATAAGTATTATCATCAAGAATAAATATTTACATACTTTAAAGTATTCCAAAGTGTGATAAAAGACACTCTTCATCTATCTTCTTTATTGCCAAATTATTTATAAGTTAATTGTAAAGTAGTTAAAAGAAATCAAGTTATAAATAAAGCAGTAACAAAGCCATTATTTGAAATACTTACCACTCTTCAGTGGTATCTAGCATCATACAGTTATGATCATTACTCAGTCCATACATGAAAACTGATAAGGGAATATCTACAAAATAAAAATAAAAACAGAAACATGTAGAGAATTATGATTAGAAGCTCCCCCTGCCCAATAATTATCTCTTCATTGTCCTCTCTATTCATTTTTTTCTTCCTGGTTTCTGCCTCCCTTTCACTCCTGTTTCATTCTGGGGGAGGGAGCTGTCTGTTTTCTGCATATTTCAGTTCCTTCTCTCATGCCTTTTCCTTCCTCCCTCTTCTTTCCCTCCTCTTTTCTCAATAAGCTTTTCTCTTTTTCTTCCCTTCAGTACATTCTCATCTGCTACCCAGAGTCCCAGTGTCAGCTCACCCATCTTACGCAGTTCTAATTGGGAAAACCACCTGTAACGCAGCAGATGAGCTTGCTCTAGTGTTTTTACATACAGCACAAAACATTGATTTTTAGTAAATCACTGTAGTTATGATACATACTACGCACAGTATAGGTAGCTTATATATAATATCTCATTTTATCTTTACAGATTGATGGTATTGCTCTCATTCTCAGATGAGAACAACAGACTCAGAAAGTTTAAGAAACTTATCTGAGGTAACCAAACTGGTAAGTTGGTTTTCAAGTTCAGGCTTGATGCTTAACTATGGATCTAAATCACTGCACTATTCAAACTCCGTTCTTTGTGTGTGTGTGTGTGTGTGTGTGTGTGAGTGAGACAGTCTCTCTCGCTCTGTCACCCAGCCTGGAGTGCAGTGGCATGATCTCGGCTCACTGCAACCTCTGCCTCCTGGGTTCAAGCGATTCTCCTGCTTCAGTCTCCCGAGCAGCTGGGATTACAGGCATGTGCCACCATGCCCAGCTAATTTTTATATTTTTAGTAGAGATGGGGTTTCACCATGTCTGGAACTCCTGACCGCCAGTGATCTGCCCGCCTCAGCCTCCCAAAGTGCTGGGATTACAGGCATAAGCCATCGCACCTGGCCCCAACTCAGTTCTTAAGTTTCTTTCTAGAGGCATTTAAACCTTAACTCTGACTGTATGCACCATGGAGACAACAGAAAACTAATTAGTCCAAATCCTAATGACCTATTATAATTAGCTTTCATGTTCCTGTGAAGCTAGACAACTTTTAACTTATTTCTTGATTTCAAGATAATACTACTGATTATAAGGTATATCTCTATATGGTACTAATTAATATATTTAAAATGCTATGCTATGCATTTTCAAGAAAAGATAACTTTTATTGGTGAAACATTGAGCAAAATTTGAGATTTACTCCAAATTCTAGATCTTTTTTCTTTTCTCTAAGTTAAGCATCCAGAAAAAGGTCAAAGGGTATTTAAAGTAGACACTGTAGATTGCTCTTTGAAAATATTTTAGAACTCATCATATAAATAAAAGAACATCTTAACCTTTACTGACTTACTAGTTGGTGCATATTTTACTCAAGTGCTTTAATTAAGTGTCACTGTCTAAGAGACCCAAAGAAGTAAACATAGAGAATAAAAAGAAACAATCAAGGACAAATATAACCATGCAATATCAGGGTAATTAAAATGAGAGACTGGCATATAAAAATAAAATGCCAAATAATTTGGGAACCAGAAATTCTCAGTACTATGATAGTGATGGTCCATCTCTCTCACCAGCATTCACATAAGGATATCAGTAATAACATGAAATATTTACAACAATTACATGGGTAATATGAAAACTGATGACTAACGACATTTCTATGTCTATTGTAATTATAGTAAGTTGAAAGATAGTTATAGTAAGTAAGTAATTATAGTAAGTAATTATAGTAAGTTGAAAGATAGTAATTATAGTAAGTTGAAAGATAGTTTTTAAGTTAGTACATTAATAAGAATCTGAAGCAAACTTGTAAGTTAACACAACTGTCATGTATAAGAAAAGAAATGTGGCTTGAGGATGTTACCAATTGTCTTTTAATCTGATCATGAAAGTTCTCAAGGGAGGATATCAACACAAAGACACTCGCATGGAGCTGTTCCAGACTTTCTGGAATGGCAAAAGAGTGGCAAACAAAATCCCTGCAATAGGAAAAAGAAAAGTTGGCTACAGGACACAAATTACAGAGCCACACCAACCACAGGTTTTAACAAAGAAGGTACTAATTTGGTAAATCTTTCTATAATACATGGGTGATATTCCACAAAAAGAAAAACTAGTGCTGGGCATGGTGGCTCATACCTGTAATCTCAGCACTTTGGGAGGCCAAGGCAGGAGGCTTGCTTGAGGTCAGGAGTTCAAGACCAGCTTGGGCAACATAGTGGGACCAAAAAATTAAAAAATTAGCCAGGCGTGCCTGTAGTCACAGCTACTCAGGAGGCTGAGGTGTGAGGATAACATGAGCCTGGGAAGTCAAGGCTGCAATTACCTGTGTCTGCGCCACTGCACTCCAGCCTGGCTGACAGAACAAAAGACTGTCTCAAATCAAACAAACAAACAAAAAAGGAAAAGAAAAACCAAAATGGTCTTCAATAGTTTTTTTCTCTACCAGAAGCTATCCAGTAGAGTAACTATCAATTTAATCTGCAGGAGATTAATCTGCACAGGAATATAGTGTTTGCATAGGTACGGTTGAAAATATTTAACTAAAGTTCCTATTAAATACAAGAAATCTGTATTGATTAATATTTCAATTTTTCCTTAAAACTACTTGTTTAGCAAGAAAAAAAAGGCTTACAAAAGAGTTTGGAAAAAAGCCTAAGTTTCATCTCTTTTTAATCTGTTTCAGGAGATGCTAAAGATGTGTTTCATAATAAGAATTCAAGTGACAAGGAGTCAAGTCTGTAACAACTGTGTTTAGCTGTGAGGAAAAAAACCAGAAGAAATGCCCATTTCCCATTCTTCAGAAAATTGTACGGGAGGATAGAAAACAGATAAACAATATCAACTCAAGCAACGTATGTTTGAGTATATAATAATACTGGAAAAATTAAGCTTGAAATAAAAAGAAACAGAAGCAGAGAAATGAAGTAATCAGTGTGGCAAGAGTTGGGTAAAAATCTATTCCACTCAAACTCAATTATTTAGACAAGTAAGTTTGAGTAAGTTTTCAAAGTCTGAAAAAAGTCTTATGTTCAAAGAGAAGATCTTTAACTTCTGGAATATGGAAAGGCACAGAGCTAGAAAAAACCACTACTGACAAAGTTTGTCACCTCGGCATGTCCTATACTTCCTAATTATAGATCACTGGCTACGCAAGCTGGGGGACACCTAACAAGCACATCATGAAATTACCTGTATTTCTGGTCTAGTCAACTAGGGGAAGTGGTTCTCAAACTGTGGTCCCTAGACCAGCAGCATCAGCACAACCTGGGAACCTGTTGGCAATGCAAACCCTCTGGCTTCATCCTAAATCTACTGAATCTGGAGGCTGGGCCCAGAAATCTGTGGTTTGACAAATTCTCCAGGTGATTCTGATGTAAGATAAGTTTGAGATCCACTGGTCTAAGATAATTCTGAGGAAGGCATACTAATCAGGTGCATAAGAACTATTTTTTCTTCCTTTTTCCTCCTTTTTTTTTTCTTTTTCCTTAATGTTATCAGGAATCTCTTTTAGCCAGAGCCACTATTAGGAAAAAGACATATTTGTAACTGGGAACTTCACTTTCAGGCTTAAAGCTCCCGCAGAGGAAGAAACCAAAAGATAAACAAAAATGTGCTTTTTGCAGGGGGAGGGCAGGAAGGGGGAAGGTAGGCATTCAATTAACAAATTATCCCTTGGCTACCTTGCTTCAGGCGCTCTGCAAGAAGGAAGACAAGGAAATAGAAAAGAACTGTGAATGTCACTAACCATTTTAACTTGGGTATCATTCGATGTAGTACTAACAACACAGGTTGCCAATTCCTGGTATACACATGCAGTAATATCCACATGGGCAATAAAATATTTATAGTGAAGTAACAGACCAGCAAAGCAAAAGACTATGGTTCACCCTTGATGATCAAAGGCATTAGTGATTCTCCTATTTCAGTGTGTATCAGAATCACCTAGAGGGCTTATTAAAATACAGATTACTGGGTCCCACCTCCAGAGTTTCTAATTCTGTATGTTTAAGGCCCAAGAATTTTTATTTCTCATAAATTCCCAGGTGACGCTGATAGTGAAGACAGACCACAGTTTGAGAATCACCAATCTAGATGATGAGGCACAGCAGAATTTAAGTATTCCAGGAAGGAAATGTCTGAGGATTACCAGCACATTTCTCATGATGTTCATATTTATCGCATAGACTTTGTCTGTTGGCCCTCAGGGCAAAGGCAAGAGAACGATTATGCTTTTAAACTATGTGGTTCAACTATTTTATTTTGATAATGCATATTATATAGTCTATGTTGAATCAACCAACCTCCAATATGAAGGGTTTCCCAAACGAGAAGCCAAAACTGGCACTCAAAGATTTCCATGATTTTGTGATGACTCAAATTATAATCGTGTTTTATGACCTATGCTGTATGGATGTATTTCTCAAAAAATTTGGGGCAGGCTCACCTCTAGGCCCAAGAAGGATCCTGTATCTATCTAATTATATAGTCAAATGAGAGTAGACTTAAAAATAATTTACAAGTTTAAAAGACTGTCCCAAGAGCCCAGGCTATGGGGAGGAGTACTTCCAGTCCAGCTGCTTTTCATCATGGGGAAAAATCAAAGTTAAGGGGCCCCCAGGGGTTAGGACTCACTTGGTTTCTTTCCCTTTTGGAGTCTAGGAGCTGTGGTACAAACAGATTGAGTTCCACAAAAAGGCCAAGGTCATCCTGGCTGCAGAGAAAGGTGAGAAACAGCTCAACTTCTCATTGAAATCAATCCTTCAGTCCCAATCCTTCCTTCAGCCTTCTCATAAGTTCTGACTGGCTTGACTGAAACAGATCCACTCTACCATATAAAGTAAGCTAGCACAGGATAACCTGCAACTTATTCCACAAGGAAGATTACCTGGATTACCTACCCTTCTACAAATCAGCATTCTTTTTTCAGCCCAAGCATTAAATACAACAAATGCCATCTTCTATGTTACCGATAGCGAAAAACAACTGAGAA
Source organism: Rhinopithecus roxellana (assembly GCF_007565055.1). Classification (NCBI taxonomy): domain Eukaryota; kingdom Metazoa; phylum Chordata; class Mammalia; order Primates; family Cercopithecidae; genus Rhinopithecus; species Rhinopithecus roxellana. The sequence continues at coordinate 24,958,177 of NC_044557.1, forward strand.
TGGCAAAAAAGTCACCACTTTGCCTGCTTAAAGCCACTTGTCTTCCCTATGCAGATATAAACAGAGAGATAATTACCTTGCCAAGGTCCTTGAAATCAGATATGGTGTTAGAAGAGTATGAAACATGGAAGATGACTGTGCTAACAGGTTGTGAAAGATGAGGATAGATCAATCATGTACAACCCCAAACTGAGTGCATTCTCTGCTCAAACAGATGGAAATTAAATGCAAAAGAAGTTGGGAATTGTCATAAAAGCACAGGAATTAGTTGCTAATCTATTATGGTTATGAGGCTTTTTAAAAGACATTAGGGAAATACAAAGAAATAATCAGATGATTAAAGATAATGACACAATTTTCAAGGGAATTAATAACATACAAGTCTTGGGAAGGAAAGAATAATAAAAGGACCTTATTTAGGTCAGGAGCGGTGGCTCACGCCTGTAATCCCAGCACTTTGGGAGGCTCAGGTGGGTGGATCAACTGAGGTCAGGAGTTCAAGACCAGCCTGGCTAACATGGGGAAACCCCATCTCTACTAAAAATATAAAAACTAGCTGGGGGTGGTGGTGGGCGCCTGTAATCCCAGCTACTTGGGCGGCTGAGGCAGGTGAACGGCTTGAACCCAGGAGACGAAGGTTGCAGTGAGCCGACATGGTGCCACTTCACTCCAGCCTTGGTGACAGAGTGAGACTCTATCTCAAAAAAAAAAAAAAAAGAGACTTACTTAATCCTTGTAGAAAACATCAGTTTCTTTCCCCAACAACAAAGTAATTTCTGAAATTGGTCATATCTAAATATTCACACGATTCATTTTGATTAATGTAGGAAAATAGCTATATAGGTAATACATTTTTAACTAGAAATTTATAAATTTCTAACTAGGACTGACCAATACTGAATCAACTTTTCCTCCCCGTGAGTTGTTTTCCAGTTAAAAACCACAAGTATTCCTCAGCTTCTCTTTTAATGTCAATGAGGTGTGCTTGACGTCATCTTGCCATATAAAATATTCCTCCCATTTTAAAACATTAAACTATCTTTTGGTGTTAATTCAAAGAAGTCACCAGCTTTATTTTCCACATTTTAGTATGAGGAACATAGCTGCTGACCATTATTCACCTTTCATGATCTGCTGAACCTAAAATTTTAAAAAAGTGTTTGCTAGATAAGGTTAAAACAAGCTGCCTAATTAATATTGTAATGGAGTTATGCCCAGAAAAACATTAATACACAATTATAAATTTCTAATGTATCTAATTACACATCTTTCTCATGAAAGAATCTTAAACATTTTCTTTAGGTACTTATATTAAATGTGGGGGTAACAAAGGTAACAACTAGCAAGTCAGGTGCCTTCTTACTAATCTCCCTATCAAGAATGAATTTTAATGTAACGTGTCTACTTCTAACATTCATTTTAAGATTCTACCTGACTAGCAACAAACAGGCTTCTCAAAAATTCTTCAGAAACTGATCGTGTCAAAGTACTGCAACAAACCTGGTGGGGATTATACTAAATAGACCAATTGGAGACTTCAAAAATAAAAATAAAAAAAAAAAACAAACAAACAAACTGTAGGCAAAACTTGAATATTATTGAGTCCCCAGGAGAAATAAACTGGAGTACTGGTCATCAGCATTGTAGGCAGAGAATATGAACTCTTGGGATGCTGCTATTTTTTTGTCAGACTAAAAATTTTAGTCCTGCTTTTGAATTGTCATATTAAATACAAGATCACCAAAACAGAGTAATTTTCAGACTCTGCAAATTTGTAGCAAGCAAATAATTTTCCTCTAAAAATTTTAGCATAATTCAGATAGATTGTTTTTAAGAGAAAACTATTTCACTTATTCATGCCATGGATAAGAGATATTTTTGGTGGCAGTTTGGTGAAGCCAGACCACCTAGTCTGTGGCTCACGCCTATAATCCCAGTACTTTGGGAGGCTGAGGCAAGTGGATCACTTGAGCTTAGGAGTTCAAGACCAGCCTGGGTAACTTGGTGAAAACCTGTCTTTACAAAAAATACAAAAAAAAAAAAAACCTGGGCATGGTGGCACACCTGTAGTCCCAGCTGCTCAGGAGGCTGAGGTGGGAGGATTGCTTGAGCTCAGAAGGTGGAGGTTGCAATGAGCCTTGTGATCCTGCCACTGCACTCCAGCCTGGGTGAGAGTAACACCCTGTCTCAAAAAACAAAACAAACAAGAAACCCCCCAAAACCCAATTTCTATCTGCCCGTTACTGACTGTGCAACGTTAGAGCCATTACCTATTCTTTTGTGTCTTGGTTTCTTCATATGTAAAATGGGAAAAAAGTAACAGTATTTAGTAGGTTAATTCAGTTAATCAACACTCTTTTGCTATATTGATTAATACAACACACAGAACAGTGACTCATTTATGGTAAAGTGCTATATAAGTGTTGGCTATTATTTTTAATGTATGTTTAATAAAATAAAGAAGCATAATATTTTAATCCACACAGTGTAATCTTGATCATCTAACATTCCTCCATTCATCTTCAAATAGTTATGTTATTTACTGACCTGGGAAGTCTTTGTTTCTGTTTTAGCCTTAAAAGAGAACAAGCGGCTGTGCGCAGAGGCGCATGCCTGTAATCCCAGCACTTTGGGAGGGTGAGGCGGGTGGATCAGAAGGTCAGGAGATCAAGACCACCCTGGCTAACACAGTGAAACCCCATCTCTACTAAAAATACAAAAAAAAAAAAAAAAAAAAAAATTTAGCGGGTAGCGGGCACCTGTAATCCCAGCTACTGGGGAGGCTGAGGCAGGAGAATGGTGTGAACCCGGGAGGCGGAGCTTGTGGTGCGCTGAGCTTGTACCACTGCACTCCCGCCTGGGCGACTCCGTCTCAAAAGAAAAAAAAAAAAAGAGAACAAGCATATTTTAAAGTGCCTGTATTTGTACCTTGGATAAGCAAGCATGTAGTACATTAGGAAAAACTAAAACACTAGGTTTAACTGCTGGGAATGGGCTTGAAAGACCCATGAAAAAGACACTGCAGAAGACAGTCAACCGAAATAATTTATAATCAGATTTTCTCATTTTACGTATGAAAATTTGCCATTTTACACGTGAAAAAACCAAGACACAGAAAGACACTAGGTCTAATTGATTGGCATGGGCTTGAAAAACACACAAAAATTGCTTTTTCTAGAGAGAAAAACGGATTTGAGGAACTTAAAAAATTTTTTTTCTTTTGATCTTCACTTAAGCTGATTCTTATTCCTTGGCCAAATATGACTTTATACAAAACATACCACACAGATGTAAAGGTTGTATAAATCTTCATAAGAATACCATTCTAAACTCAGAGTTTATAGACTTTCCTGATCACCATTACCTTATGCAATTATACCATCGAAGAATTTGTTGTTGATTTAATAAAAGCTTTCTCCTTATTTAGAGACAAGATCTTGCTGTGTTGCCAAGGCTGGAGGGTGGAGTGCAGTGGTGCAATCATGGCTCATTGTGTGCCTGACAGCATCACAAGAGTCAAGTTCATTTCTCTGCCTAGAATGCTGTGATCAGTACTCCAGTTTATTTCTCCTGGGGACTGGATAATATTCAAATTTTGTCTACAGTTTTCTGCAGGCTTCAACTCTTGGGCTCAAGCGATCTTTCCACCTCAGCCTCTTGAGTACCTAGGACGATAGGTGCATGCCAGGATGCCTAGCTAATTTTTATATACATATATATATTTTTTTATTTTTTGAGACAGATGTCTCCATTTGTCACCCAGGCTGCTGTGAAGTGGCACAATGATGGCTCACTGCAGCCTTGACCTCCCAGGCTCAAGTGATCCTCCCACCTCAGCAACCACCCCCCCCACACTCTATCCAGGAGCTGGGACTACATGCATGTGCCACCACGTCACGCTACTACTTAAATTTTCTGCAGAGATGGGGGTCTCACTACATTGCCCAGGCTGGTCTTGAATTCCTGAGTCCAAGTGATCCTCCCACCTTGGCTTTCTAAAGTGCTGGGATTGCAGGCATGAGCCACTGTACCTGACCCCATTTTTAAAGTTTTTGTAGAGGCAGGGCATTGCTATATTGCCAAGGGTGGTCTCCAACTTCTGGACTCAAGCGATCCTCCTGCCTTGGCATCCCAAAATACTAGGATTACAGGTGTGACCCACTGTGCTGGCCTGCTTTCTCCCTTTTGACTTGCTCTATTATATTAATGGCACAAAATTTACAGGAATGTTTTCATCTATATATATCAGGAAAATATTTGCCTATATGTCTCCTTTACATATAATTCATTTTTTTTTTTTTTTTGCTCATAGTTCTTACTATGATCCTACATTAGATGCTTACATGAGCTTGAAGTCTTTCTCTAAACAAGGCTTTACTGTAAGCCACAGAGTGAACACGGCCCCATCCAGAAAAGAAGTTACAAGGTCCAATAAATGTGAACTAACGAAAGAAGCAAAGGATTGGCAGTTAAAAACATGTTTGAATCCTAGCTCTTTCACTATTTAGCTACTTCAGTTCATAAAACTGAAATGTGATCCTCTCTCGATATTACTGCTAACTTTTTGATAAGAGGAGTGTCTCAAATGCGTTAAAGAATCTGATGAAGCCATGTATCTTTTCTTCAACAAAAATTAACACAATACACACATTTTTGCATACAGTTAGGGGCTTCAAGTAATCACTGAAGTCCATGTATCCTAAGAACCCTCTAGAAAACTGGATTACCATGGTTTCTGTTGTTTTAATATAAAAATGTCATTTCCGCATTCATATTTCTCTCTCACACACACCCTTAAAGTCTTGCTGTGCAAACTGTAAATGTACCAGAGCTCACAAGCTTGCACTTTTAAACACATAAAAGAAATGAAGTTTTATTTTCATTGGCAAAGTTTCCCCCCTTGAGGCACGTTAAGAGTGATTGTGTGTAGTTTTAGATTTGTATCAGGACAAGCTACTCAAATCAGTGATTTTATTAATCATTATCCTCAAAAATCTTCAAGTTTAAATACAGTAGCCTAATTAAACCTCAGATAAACCTTAAAAATCAAAATATCTTTTGTATACCTAGGGTCTAACAGGCACGAACAAAGCTATGCAAAACTAGGTTTAGATAAGGATTTAATTGTCCACATACATTCACAGTCACACTGGTGAAAGCAGTAACCGCATCTGTGCCAAAGTCTCAGCTGCTGTAATTAAAGACAGACCCCCCCCCCAGCCCCTCCCCCGACCCCCGTCAGGAGCAGCTAGCTATCATTACTTTCAAAGGGCAGTAATTACAAAGGCTTTGCATTATGTGGATTACACATTCCAAGGATATAGGATTGCTACCAGACTTCGGGGACTACCCTAATAAGCAAAGTTGTTCATTAAAGCAATCATCAAATTTACGTATAAGTTTTAAATTTTCTGAACTTTGCTCAGTTTGTCATGCAAGTTTACCTCCCTTTGTGAAATAGAGCTATTTCTGAAAAGTTAATTTCTGATCATCTCGCCCTACTACTTGACTAACTTTACAAAGCTAGAAGTATTATTACAAAGTGAGAGTAAATCACCACAGAACATCAATTTTAAACATGCTTAATTGAACCAAAAAATTAGTTCCTCTTTGATAAAGATAGGTAACAAAATATAAACGGAAAGAAGATGAGGTTACTTTTCACTTTTGGTATCACATTTAATAGATTTAGAGGAACACTAATCCCAACTGTGCAACACATTCAGGGGCTGGAGATTTAATGAGATTCCATGAGACCTAACAGGATAACATGTAGGCACTTCAAATCCCCTGTATCATCCTTCACAAAGCCAAGCTATTTTGAAATAAATGAGAAATAGGAACATAGCAAAAGCAGACCAAAGCAGTACATTTACCAAAAATTGTAACTTCCAATTTTCCAAAATTTTTGGGTATTGTGAAAATCATGATTGTTTTCTCTAACTCAAAACAATTTTGTAATCCAGTATAGTATATCATCCTTCAGTACAATTAAAAACAAACAAACAAACAAACAAACAAACAAAAAAACCGTTAAAGTGCCCAAGTACACTAGTAGGTGTGCTGGCAGAAAAAGTGACCTTCGGATCTCCTGAAATTGAGTAAAAGCACTATAATTATACTTTATTGTGTAAAACATTTTTTAACATACTAAAGCCATATACTAAAGCGGAAATTATCACTAGCTGCTAGGATTAAAATTTCAAAAAGTGTCAAAGGAAGTTCTTATGCTTTCTTCCCACTGGCCGATAAGACTCCTACAGGTAATCTCTTAGGTGTGCCTAGTTCCATGAATTCTTTTATAGAATTCATCGGGTCTCACTCTGTCGCCCAGGAGTGCAAGTGATGGGATCATGGTTTCCTGCAGCCTTGACCACCCGCGCTCAAGCAATCTTCCCACTTCAGCCTCCCAAATAGCTGGGGACCACAGGCTTGCACCACCATGTCTGGCTGTTTTTTCTTTTTCTTTCTTTTTTTTTCTTTTTTGGAGACGGGGACTATGTTGCCCAGGCCAGGTCTTGAACTCCTGGCCTCAAGCAATCTCCCACCTTGGCCTCCCAAAGTGGTAGGATTACAAGGCATTATTTGGCACCCACCCAAAAAATTTAAGAAAGAAAACATACATGGGTTTTGATGCTTAACACTCTCCCTCAAATTCTAACATCTTTATGATTAGGTAGGGTTCAGATTTTTAAATATCTGTACAATAAGGTAAAGAAAGATTTACGTTTTGTTTTTTAATTAAAAGCTTTTTAAAAAGTGAGCAATAACAAAGCATTATACGTATCTCTAAATACTGATTTCACGCCTCCAGTTCCCTTAACTTCAAATGTTAAAACGAACTTTTCCTTTCAAGCAGCGATAATGTATTTTGGATGAACCCTAAAACCTTTTAAAAATATCCAATAAATTTAACTATTTTCTCAATGTGAACTCAATGACATTTTAATTAAAGCTTGTACCACTTTATTTTCATTTTTTTGAGACAGAGTCTCGCTCTGTCGCACAGGCTGGAGTGCAGTGGCGCAATCTCAGCTCACTGCAACCTAAAACTCCCAGACTCAAGCGATTCTGTGCCTCAGCCTCCGGTGTAGTTGAGATTACAGGCGCGTGGCAACACGCCGGCTATTTTTTGTGTGTGTGTGTGTGTGTGTGTAGAGAAGGTTTTTCCCCATGTTGCCCAGGCTGGTTTCGAACTCCTGGGCTCACGCGACCCGCCCGCCTCGGCCTCCCAAAATGCTAGGACTACAGGCGCTGAGCCACCGCGCTCGTCAAAGCTTGTATCACTTCTATTCCTTCTCCACCAACACACAGGGTCGTCAAAGAGGAAATTCAAAAATTAAAACAAGCGAATAATGGTACCACTTTTACTTCATACTTCGAAACAGTCCCATATTCACCCATCACCCCCAAAAGCAATCAGTGCACTTAGGGCGTTGGGGGTGCTTCACACTGCACTTGGAGCTCACCGTTTTTGAACTTGAAGGGAACCGTGGTATCTTCAAAGCCTCCGAGTTGCCAACGACCTCAGCTTCTCCACTTTCTCGAACATCATCCCTGGGGACTGTCTCCCGACACAGCCAGCGCGGCGGCCGTGCGCCTCAAACCCAGCATTGCAAACGCGGAAACTCCACCCCGAGCGCGGAGGATGGAAACTGCCTGAAAGGATCTGCGCAGGGCTGGGCTTGGGAAGCGGCTCACACGAAGCTGAGGCAGGAGTCTCTTCCTGCATCCGCACGACGCCGGGACCCGAGGGGTTTCAATCCCTTCACAGAGCCGAGCCAGGAAACCAAGAGCCACCAGGGCGAAGCAGCCCCGCAAAACCTCCACTCAGCCTTACAACCGCCACAGCGCCGGGACACGCGGCACCGCATCCCGGACGCGCCAGTCCTCAAGCAGTCGGGGGACGCTCCCCTCAGGCGCCCGCGTCGGAGCCCAGCGACCCCCGCGCCCCCGCGCCGCCCTCACCTACCGAGGCTCCCCCGCGTCCACCGGCTCCTGCAGCGAGACAGCCGGCGGGCATCGTCCGAGCGCGGGCTCTGCAGGGGAGGACGAGGCGTGCGGACCGCCAGTCACCGGGTCGGCGTTCCCTGCCTCAGCGCTCTGGGGTCGCGAGTCCCGCACGAGTCCCCAGTTGCGGTCCCGGGCCGGGCGGGGCATCCATGAAGCCCCGCCCCCGCCGCGCCGCCGCCCCCGCAGATATCCCCGCGCGCCACGGAGACTCCCATGCGCGCCATGGAGATCCCCACGCGCCCCGCGCAACCTGGTTGCTCAGCGCTGCCTTCTGCTGACTACAAACTGAGCCTCCAGGGAGCCAGGGGCGAGGCTGAGGCCACCACCAAGTTGTGTGGCTTTCTCCTCTCGCTGCCTCAGAGCAGCGAGTTTCTCCTCAGCTGCAAACAAGGACGCAGGGCCAGCTCCGTGGGGCTCAGGGGGGGCAGAGGGAAAGCGAAAGCGCGGGAACCCGCGTATCTGAGGAAAGCTCAACATTTCACCTGTAGAGTTGGCTGCCCTGGCACCAGAGTCCCTGAATCAATGATAATTAACATTTTTTAAATTTATTATTTTTTAAATTTAATCGGGAAGCCCCCGAGCCAGAAGAGTAGCGTCTGAGACTCCCCATAATTAACATTCTTCACTCCTTAATTTTATCTCACACTCAACGAGTTGCTCAACCTCCTCTCCTCATCCGCCACATTCCCCACAAACCTTGAGCTGTCGTCTTTGCTCAGTCAGTTCCTCGGGCTCAATCTTAGCACGGTACAGAACTTCGCCCACTGCCTTCCCTGGAAGCCTCAGGAACACAGCAGCTCTCCCGAGCGAGGTGCGCACACTGAGCCGGGAGCCCCGCAAGCAGTAGCGCTTGCGTACTGCGCCGGGGGCGGAGCCAGAGGCCCTGCACGTGGAAGCTCGAAGCCCGTAGGTGGGGCCCGCGCAGGAACTGACTCCTGAGAGCTTTTCCAGGTCCTGAAGCGAACTGTGTGTTCCGTGCATACTCCGTGTACACGTAGTAGGCCTTCAACAAAACGATCATTTCGTCAGGGCTTTCTAATTTAATTCAACAGGAGTTAGAAGATCAAGGAGGACTTTATATATTGCTCAGCTAATGGCCAAATCCCTTAGCTAAGGCTTCAGCTTGGAGCTAACAAGTACATCCAAGTTTCAGGGATTTAAAACATGAAGATTTTTACCAGACTCATTCGGTCGGGTGCGGTGGCTCACGCAGGTGATCTCCGCATTTTGGGAGGCCAAGGTACGTTCAGGAGTTTGAGACCAGCCTGGATAACATAGTGTGACCTCCTCTGCAATAAATAAGTAAATAAGTAAATAAATAAATAAATTCTTGCACTCAGAAAATTAATTCTACTTCATAGCACGGCTTATGAAAGCCTAATTCAGGGGCTATATAGATTATAGAATCAAAGTCTTCCAGTCCAGTCACTCAGATTTAGTTTTACAATTGCAGGCCTGAGAGTCACTGCATCCTTCAATGGGTGAATCCTTTAGGGGTGAAGATGTTGGAGACAGGCAGCTTAAAAGATGCAGTATTCAGCCGGGCGCAGTGGCTCACGCCTGTAATCCCAGCACTTTGAAAGGCTGAGAGAGGCGGATCACCTGAGGTCAAGGAGTTCCAGACCATCCTGACCAACATGGCGAAAACCAGTCTCTACTAAAAAATGCAAAAATTAGCCAGGCATGGTGGCATGCGCCGGTAGTACCAGCTACTCGGGAGGCTGAGGCGGGAGAATTGCTTGAATCATGGAGGCGGCAGTTGCAGTGAGCGGAGCTCATGCCACTGCACTCCAGCCCGGGCAACAGAGTGAGACTCTCTCTGTCTCTGTCTCTGTCTCTGTCTCTGTCTCTCTCTCTCTCTCTCTCTCTCTCTCTCTCTCTCTCTCTCTCTCACACACACACACACACACACACACACACACACACACACAAAGATGCATTATTCCATTTGCCAATAATCACTTACTATAAGGCAAGTTTTAAGTTTTAAGTGTATTTTACAACTGGATTGAAAGAGGAGCTTCAGGGATCTGTGAATACCCTAAATCTATATGAGAGTTAAAATGTTTCTTTCCTTTTCTTTTTGACTGAGTCTAGCTCTGTTGCCAGGCTGGAGTGCAGTGATGCGATCTCGGCTCACTGCAACCTCCGCCTCCCAGCTTCAAGCGATTCTCCTGCCTCGGCTTCCCGAGTAGCTAGGATTACAGGTATGCACCTCCACGCCCAGCTAATTTTTGTATTTTTAGTAGAGACGGGATTTCACCATGTTGGCCAGGATGGTCTCGATCTCCTAACCTCGTGATCTGCCCGCCTCGGCCTGCCAAAGTGCTGGGATTACAGGCGTGAGCCACCGCCCCCGGACTAAAATGTTTCTTTTATTATAAGTTCAATTTAGTGAAAAGACGTTCTGTAACTATCATCAAATTCTAATATCAATGACACTACCCCACCAAAACACAGTCAGAATTTCTGTTTTATGTTTATGCTCCTATAAACCAATGGTATTTTAAAAACTTACTTTAAGTTCTAATTTTGCTGTGTGTGAAACAAAATTTTATTTTTCCTCTTAATAACCTATTTTGGCCAGGCAAGGCGGGCCAAAATCCCAGCACTTTGGGAGGCCGAAGCAGGTGGATCACTTGAGATCAGGAGTTAGAGACCAGCCTAGCCAACATGGCGAAACCCCGTCTCTACTAAAAATACAAAAATCAGCTGGGTGTGGTGGCATGCGTCTGTAATCCCAGCTACCTGGGAGGCTGAGGCAGGAGAATCACTTGAATCCGGGAGGCGGAGGTTGTAGTGAAACCACTGCACTCCAGCCTGAGACTTCATCTAAAAATAAAAAAATTTAAAAATCTATTTTTGACAATACATTGAATGTTCAAAATTTATCTATTTTTCATTTTCTTCTTCATGACCATTATCTGTCTTTTTCAACTTAAGAATTAGGGTACCCAGCAGTTGTACTCCTAGGAATTTACACCCAAGGGACATGTATAAAAATTTCATAGCAATACTATTCATAATAGCAAAATACTAGAAACAACCGGATTATCCTGAATAAAAATTGTGGCATATTCATTCATTGGAATATTTAACAGCAATGAAAACCAGAGTAAACTACAGTTACATGCAACAACATGCATAGATTGCCTAAGCAATATTGTGGGAAAGAAGTCAGACAGAAGAGAATGTATATTGTGAGTTGCCAATTGTATAGTTTAAAAATAGACAAAACCAAACTGGTATGTAAGTATGCATACTTATGTGTCTAAAGGATAGAGAAAAGCAAGGAAGCGATTTTCATGGAAATCAGGATAGTGGTTATCTTTTAGAGAAAATTGTCATCAGTGTATTACAGGATTTTAGGTAATTTTTATTTTTTCTTAATGCTTTTCTGTAATTTCCAAATTATCTACAATGAACATGTGTTACTTTATAACCAGCAGGGGAAAACTAGATGTTACTCTAAAAAATAAATACAAAAGGATCAAGGTCGAATGCCACAAGAAAGTTGAAAAAAATAGGTATCTTGTGAACGACACTATAAAGCTATACCAAATCTACAACTTCAGTTTACTTCTATTTCCTTTATCCCCATCCTTTTCTTTTTAACATTCCAAAAGAAACAAAAACTATAATAATCTGCAATTTATTTTCTAAAACATTAATTTGTATCCCTTATCATTTTCTTAGATGTACTTTATTCTTATATTACTGTCTTGAATTGATTAGCTAATGTTCATCTTCTTTTGCATTCTTTACTTTTTTCTTTTTCTTTTTTTTTTTTTTGAGACGGAGTTTCGCTCTGTTGCCCAGGTTGGAGCGCAATGGTGTGATCTCAGCTCACTGCAACCTCCGCCTCCTGGTTCAAGTGATTCTCCTGCCTCAGCCTCCCGAGTACCTGGGATTACAGGCATGTGCCACCACACCTAGCTAATTTTTGTATTTTTTTAGTAGAGACGGATTTCATTGCATTCTTTTCTTGAATTCATTGGCTAGTTAATGTTTTATTTTCTTTTTCATTTCATTTCTTAGAAAACAAAACATTTTTAAGACTATAGCTCTACCTCTGAGGTCATACATTGGCTTCATCCTATGAGTTTTCATAAATAGTATTTTTTTCATGATTGTTTTTTAGAAATAATTTGTATTTGCATTTTTAATTTTTTCTTTATGTTTACAGTTATTCTGGAAAAAGTTTTTTAATTTCCATGTGATGTAGGTTTTTTTTTTTTCCTGTTCTTATTGCCCAGTTTAATTACAACATGGTCACAAAGTATGATCTGTGCAATTTTCATTTTAGGAATTTATTGGGGTTTTTAATGTGGCCTAAATTGTGTTAATATTTCTAAAGTTCCCATTGCTGCCTTCCGTAGCATATAAAGTTTAACATATGCACATTATATCTATCTTATTGATTGTATTATTCAGACCATTCAAATCTTATTTTTTGGCATACTTCGTATTTTTGTCTTTTTATCTTTCTAAGTCTTAGACAAATGTCCATTTATCCTCAAATTTGTAGTCACTTTTTTCATATATGTATAGCTATATTATTTAGTACATACAGCTTTATGAATACTATGTTTTGTGCATATTGGACCTTGTATTAAAATAAAGCGAATCCCTTTATCAGATTTTAAATGTTTTTTCCCTCTGTTGAATTCTACTTTAACTGGAATTATTGTTGTTACCCGCTTCTGTCTTTGCATTTGCTTCTTGTTTCTTTGTCCAACCTTTTGCTTTTAACTTTTCTGTGCCATTTGGTTTACATGTATTTCTAATGAACAGTGTACAATTAAATGTTATTCCGTTTTAATCTCTTTTCTTTCCTTCCTTCCTTCCTTTTTTCCTTCCTTCCGTTCTTCTTCCTTTCCTTTCCTTTCCTTTCCTTTCCTTTCCTTTTCTTTTCTTTATCTTTTTTTGAGAGAGAGTCTTCTCTGTCACCCAGGCTGGAGGGCAGTGGTGTGATCATAGCTCACTGCAGCCTAGAACTCCTTGGCTCAAGCCATCCTTCTGCCTCTCAGCCTCTGAGGAGCTGGGAATACAGTAATGGACCACCACACTCGGCTAATTTTTTTTTTATAGAGATGAGGTATCCCTGTGTTGCCCAGGCTGGTCTCGAAGTCCTAGGCTCAAGCTATCCTCACACCTCAGCCTCCCAAGGTCCTGGGATAATTGACACGAGGCACTGCGCCTGGCTTAATTTCTTTTTTAACAGGAGTGCAAAAGCTTTTATAGGTATATCTGACATTAGTCATCTTGGTTTAGCTATTTTTAATGCATCTTTGCTGTTTCTTTTCTTTTATATCTTTTGTCATGTGGGCTATATTTACTTTTGCTTTCCTCTAGTGTTTTGGCAGATATGGATACTTTTGTTAACCAAATAATACTAAAACCAATACTCTCTAATTATCAATACAAATGAAAACAGTATCTATTGACTCCTCGATTGATTAAAGAAATTAGCATAATTTTCATATCAATTGTTGATGTCATCTTGAATGTAAACCCAAACATTAAGAAATTAATATCTCATTTAATCCTCAGAACAGTTCTGAGCAATGCCATTAATCTCACATTGCAGTTGAACAATCTGAAGCACAGATAAATCATTTCTGAAGTACATACAGGTAACAAATGGTGGAATGAGAACTCAAATCCAAGGGTTTTGACTCTAAACCTCACTTTTTTCCCACTGTACTATGCTAAGTGAAAAGAATAAACAATTTCCTTATCAAACTCTAAGAGCACAGATAATTTATTTGTCAGATTTTAAGCTCCTAGCAATTTATAACCTTCACAAGCTCATGTCTTCAACATTTTTTTGAGCGAATTGCTGTAGTTCCAGGCAGTGCTGGGCACATTAAAAAGTGCTGCTCAGCAAGTACTGTTGACTTAAATCCAAGTAAAAGATATCTTCAGTTGAGAGGTTAATTGTTAATTTATTGATGAGAAAGCTACCATTTAATCCTTTCCAGCATCATCTCTGTGTAGTAAGTGATGTAGGAAGAATCACTTGAAAGTTACATAATTGAAAGGCACATATGCATCCAATTTCCTAGGGAAAGGATGTAGTGGTAACTTTCCTGTAACTTGAAAATGGCTTCATCTCCCAGTCGTCTCTTGGTGTGAAAATCTTGAGACTGGGGAGAAAATATGCACATTTACTCCAGAACCAATGAACTTCTGAGGGCAAAGAGAGGGAAACATTGACCGACTTTAGGTTCAATATAATTAAAACTTCTCTGATGAACTAAGATGATCCCCACTGGGAAAAGCTGGCAGTGTGTCTCCCCGAAGGACCCCCATGAATGAGCACACTGTGAAGTCAGGAAGAGTGTGGCAATGGTGGCCAGCATTGGTACTCAGCCCAGGGTGCATCCAGAAGCTCTTCCTAAACCAGCCACTCCAGCATGGGTAATCAATGGTGCTTAACCTTGCAAACTCAGGCTTGGAGAAAGAGACTCTTCTCCCTAGAAGAATCTCTATGGCCTCTGCAGGAAGCTGGATGATCAGTAGCTCTGTCATAAACATAAGCAAGGGTGCAGAGATAATGCAGGGACTGCTGTTTCAATGGTAAGATGAAGTGACAGGTGTGAGAATGGCAGTAACAAGTGCACCAGCTGCAGAAAATAACAGCATGGTAGTAGATTGATCACTCCTGCTCTTACTTCACATAGCCTTTGGAAAGCCAAGTTGGTCCCTTGGTACTTATTAAGCCCACCTGGGGTTCTTAAACAATTCAGGGTTGAGGAGACAAGCTTCATGTGGGACTACCAGATCCGTAAATAAGTAAATAAAACTACTACAGTTTTTAAACTTTAAGTATATTCCATGCAGTATTTGTCTGAAATTCAAATTTAACTGGATGCTTAGTTTTTTTTATCTGTCAACCTCATCTCCAAGGTAAAATTACTGAATATTTCAATCATTTTGTCAGATGAGGTCTCACATAGGGGTCACACCAGTTAATAAATCAAAGACAATAAGTCGTATTTTCTTCATAATCCAATAGTATCTGTGCCTACCACTCTTTATTAAAGCATTTAACACTCTCCATTGCAATCACTGATTTTCTTATGAGCCTTCCTCAATTCCCTGTGAGATATTTGAGGGCAGGCAATGTGTTTTCCCCACCTCTGTATCCCTGAAGCTCAACATAGTGCCTGAGATAGTCATAAATATTTGTTGAAAGCTAAATGAACGCTTTAGTAAATTAATTCCGGTTCCGATGAACTTGGGTAAATTGTCATTTCATCCAGTAGAGGGCAGCTGTGTACCCAGTACTGCAGAGAGCAAGCCCCAAATCAGTGCTCAGTGAAGCAGCCTTTTGAACTTGAAAAAATCTGTTACCTCCAGCTCGCCGCTCGACAGCAGTGTGGTCCCCAACCCCATGCCCGTGCCCAGGATTCTTATTCTTATTATTCTGTTGAAAAGCTTAATCCAATCTCAACCCATCCTTTCTTCTGTTTAGAAATGCAGAAACTCTCTTACCTGAAAATACTAGAAAAAAACAGATCCAACCAGGTGATCTTTTTTTTTTGAATAACAAATGTAGGTTGATAAATCTATGTAGAATTTTTTTTTTTTTTTTTTTTTTTTTTTGAGACGGAGTCTCCCTCTGTCACCCAGGCTGGAGTGCAGTGGCGCCATCTCGGCTCACTGCAAGCTCCGCTTCCCTGGTTCACGCCATTCTCCTGCCTCAGCCTCCCGAGTAGCTGGGACTACAGGCGCCCACTACCACGCCCGGCTAATTTTTTGTATTTTTAGTAGAGACGGGGTTTCACCGTGTTAGCCAAGATTGTCTCGATCTCCTGACGTCGTGATCCGCCCGCCTGGGCCTCCCAAAGTGCTGGGATTACAGGTGTGAGCCACCGCACCCGGCCTAAATCTATGTAGAATTCTAAATATTCTAGGCATTGCCGTTACCCTTTAATATATTCCACTAATATAATCTTTTTAAAAATTTTCCATATAATTTTTTGGTTCATATCAGATATTAAGCTGCCTACCAGAGACAAATAAAACTAAAAAAAGAAGTAATCATGTTAATATACACTGTATGAAGGGAAAAAAGCATGATTACTTCTTTATGGGTGTTATACTTTTTGTAGTTTACTTTTTTTGTTTTGTTTTGGGTTTTTTGAGACAGAGTCCCATTCCATCGTGCAGGCTGGAGTGCAATGGTGTTATCATGGCTCACTGCAGCCTCAACTTCCTGGGCTCAGTTGATTCTTCCACCTCAGCCTCCCAAGTAGCTGGGACTACAGGCACACACCACCATACCTGGCTAATTTTTGTAATTAGTGCCCTTATAAGAAGAGTGCCCTTATAAGAAAGAGATCCTGAAGTGCTCTCTTTCTCTGCCGTTTGAGGACACAGTGAGAAGACAGCTGTCTGTAAGCCAGGAGGAGGGCCCTCACCAGAACCTGACTGTGCTGACAACCTGATCTTGTGCTTCCAAACTCCAGAACTCTGAGAAAATAAATGTCTGTTGTTTAAACCACCCGGTTTAAGATGTATTGTGATAGCAGCCTGAGCTGGCTAAGACATAACATATACCTAATTTTGTATTCATGATTTTCTATTCTTTTCCTTAAATATGGGTCCTCAAATTGTATGAGATTCAGTGCCCAAAATCCTGGCTCCAATTCTGGAAATAGGAATTATTATTGTCATCATATTAGGGAAGTAAAATGGAGGTTCAGGCTGTTACCTCAAGTCACAGAGCTTGCAGAGTTCAAACTCAGATCTGTAATTCCAAAGTCAGTTTAAAGATCAGTTTGACTGTCTCCTTGTTTGGTTTCCTTATTTCTAAATCCTGTCTTTATGAGGAATGTAGTTTGTACCTGCAGAGCATTTGCATGATCACAGTTTGAAATTTCAACTTAAATTTATATACAACAAGTGTAAATTCCTTAATAAAAAAAATTAAGTAACAAGTGTTGGTGAGAAAGGAATATAAATTATTCTGTCATAAAGACACATGCATGCATATGTTAATTGCACCACTGTTCACAATAGCAAAGACATGGAATCAACCTAAATGCCCATCAATGGCAGGTTGGATAAAGAAAATGTACATATACACCATGGAATACTATGCAGCCATGAAAAAGAAGCTCATGTCCTTTGCAGGAACATGGATGGAGCTGGAGGCCATTATCCCTAGCAAACTAATGCAGGAACAGAAAATCAAATACAGCATGTTCTCACTTATAAGTGGGAGCTAAGTAACAAGAACACATGAATACAAAGAAGGGAACAACAGACACTGGTGTCTACTTGAGGGTGCAGGCTGGGAGGAGGGAGAGAATCAGAAAAAATAAGTATTGGGTGCTAGGCTTAGTACCTGGGTGATGAAATAATCTGTACAGAAAACCCCTGTGGATGAATTTACCTGTATACAAAACTGCACATGTAACCCTGAACCTAAAAGAAAAGTTTAAAAACAAAACAAAAAAACCTCCAGATATTGGTGAGGGTGTGGAGAAATTTGAACTCTCATATACTGCTGGTTAGAAATATATGGTGCAGGTGCCAAAGCCCTCATTGACTATGAGAACTCAAACAAAGCTCTGGATAAGGCCCAGTTAAAGAGCAAAGACGTCAAGTTGGCTGAGGCACACCAGCAGGAGTGCTGCCGGAAATTTGAACAACTTTCTGAATCTGCAAAAGAACTGATAAATTTCAAACTGAAGAGAGTGGCAGCATTTAGAAAGAATTTAATTGAAATGTCTGAACTGGAAATAAAACATGCCAGGAACAATGTCTCTCTTTCGCAGAGCTGTATTGACTTGTTCAAGAATAACTGATATGGCTTCACTCAGAAGAAAATAAATGAATGTGAAAGAAAGCCAAGTATTACTTGCACTTAAATCATTACCACGGAAGATTTATTAGTTTCAACTTTAGTTTAAAATTATGTGAATAAATATTTTGATTTCTACAAAAAATAAAAAATAAAAAAGAAAGAAATATATGGTGCAGGTGTTTTGGAAACAGTCTGGCAGTTCCTCAAAAAGCTAAACATAAAATTACCATTTGACCCCACAATATATACCCACTGCACATCTGAGAAATTGGAATCATACATCCACACAAAACTTGTACATGAATTTTCATAGCAGCATTATTTATAATAGCCAAAAAGTGGAAACAACCCAAATGTCCATCAACCGATTAAAAAAAAAAAATGTGGCATATCTACATAATGGGATATTATTCAGGCATAAAAAGGGATGAAGTTCTGATGCATTGCTACAATATGAATGAACCTGGGAAACATTACACAAAGTGATAGAAGCCAGACACAAAAGATCATATATTGTATGATTCCATTTGTACGAAATGTCCAGAATAGGCAAATCCAGGGAGACAGAAAGTAGATTACTGGTTGTGGCAAGGAGAGGATGGTGAATGACTGCTAATGGATATGTTTCTCTTTGAGATGATAAAAATGTGCTGGAATTAGTGTTGTTAGTTGCACAACATAGTGAATATACTGAAAGCCACTGAAATACACAGTTTCAGAGGCTGAATTTTATGGTGTGTAAATTTTATCTAAAAAATAGGTTTAAAGGATTACATTTTAGTCTTATAGGCATGTTATTCTTTTACCTACAAAATCATGATAAAATAATACAAAAGACTTACACACTGAAAACAACAATGTAAAAGAAAAAAATTTCTGAAATACTTTTAAAAAAAGACTTACTTTTAGCACAAGATTTCTTCTTCCATAGGGTTCATAGGGTTTTTTTGCACCTGTTTGGAAAGAGATGTACTTATATTAATGCTGCTAGCTGAATACATTTTTTGTTATACAGAGTTCTAAGCATATATATGACACTGAATAAATATTTTGATTTAGGGATTGATTCTCCAATCCTAGTCCAACCCATAAATTACTGACCTTATGCCTAAGAAGCAAGAGATTTGAGAAATAAATGTAAATCTAAGAAGAAGGCAATGGACATATTTGATGTATCCTCTGGTTCTTCAGCAAATATTATCTAGCTCTACTATGCTACAAATTCTTCAAGTGAAAAGTAAAACTCTGGGAGGTAGATTTCACACTGAAACCCTTCAGAAAACAAGTTTCTCAAAAATGCCATAGGATACAAAAATTAGCCCGGCGTGGTGGCATGTGCCTGTAGTCCCAGTTACTCAGGAGGCTGAGGTGGGAGGATCACTTGAGCTCCGGAGGTCGAGGCTGCAATGAACTGTGACGGTGTCCCTGCACTCTAGCCTGGGTGACAGAGCAGGACTTCGTCTCGAAAAATAAAATAAAATAAAAACAAATGCCTTAGGTATGCTTCCTTGGGAGTTATTTCGTTCCTTTCCCGAAAAGCAATTCTGTTTGCCCCAGCTACAGTTTCTCTCACTCAGAGTTCAGACCCTTTCCTTTAAATCTGGAATAACTTGTTCTGATTTCATTTATTTATTTATTTATTTATTTATTTATTTATTTATTTATTTTTATTATTATTTTTTGAGACAGAGTCTCGCTCTGTTGCCCAGGCTGGAATGCAGTGGCGCAATCTCGGCTCACTGCAAGCTCCGCCCCCCGGGTTCATGCCATTCTCCTGTCTCAGCCTCCCAAGTAGCTAGGACTACAGGCGCCCGGCTAATTCTTTTGTATTTTTGGTAGAGACGGGGTTTCACTGCGTTAGCCAGGATGGTCTCCATCTCCTGACCTCGTGATCCACCCGCCTCGGCCTCCCAAAGTGTTGGGATTACAGGCGTGAGCCACCGCGCCTGGCCATGTGTTCTGATTTTATTTACACCCAGTTCTTATTAAATGGGTACATGTGTATGACCCATCTTTTTATCCTTTATTTATTTATTTATTTTTAATAGCAGGTTGTGTGTTTTGCAGGTTCTTTGAGTTTTCAAATTTCCCTGAGGACAGTAATTAGAAGTTTTTAGGTCTCTTCTCTTCCTGAAATACTTCTTTCTTCTAGAGGGGGTTCCTCTGCTTGTTTATCATAAATGTTTTATTTACGCTCTTGTTTTGTTTCGAATGTCTGGGGACTCTAGGTTGTTCGTGTATACATTTCAATGACAGATGAGATTGTGCAGTACACAAGCTGGCCTGGAGCGCCTCCAATTCTGGAGGTCTGTTCCATGATAGCTTTTCTCATGATGAGGAGGGGAGACAGGGTTCTAGAGGAGAGTGGGCAGGAATGTGCGGACAGACAGGATTCCTTTCAGAATGGGTGCAGATTGCACAGGTATATAAGACCAGCTAAGCTCAGGCCCTCCGTTTGCTGTAGTAAGACATTAACTTGGAGACAGAGTGTACAGTATATTTCACCCAGCACATTGCCTCGCTTCCTTTTTCCCTTTGTGTCTGTTGTGGAGTTGCAAAGTCTCACTGTCTCCGTTGGTCTTCCAATTCATTTTGAAATTTATTCTCATCATACCTAACTTAGAAGCAAATGCCTCAACCAGGCATTCTGTACGCAAACAGTATAGTTAATTATCTTATTTCATGACTCACTCCAACTCCAACTCACTGTGAACTTGGAGTTTCTCCTAGAAACCCTTGTGGGGAGTGGTGCTCAGCTGTGCATCAGGCCTCTATTTTGGGCTGCAGGTTTCTAGTTACAGTTTCTACATTGGGCAAGGAACTCCTTTTATGTGTTTTCTATCACTTGAATGAGATTTTGACAGGTATGAGATAAACACATTTGCTTAGACCACTATCTTGAATGAGTTAATATGCAAGTTTTAAATTTTAAGGCATATTGTCAAAATCAACCTTCTAAAATAAAATTTGCACCAGTTTACACTTCTATCAACAGCAGAGGAGAGTGCCAGTTTTCTCATTCTCATGCCAGTTCTGGGTGGAATCCCTCTGAATTTTTCTTAGCCTCATACGTTTAAAAAATGTTATTTATATTTGTATTTCTTTGATTGCTAGTGAAGTTAAGTATCTTTTCATCTGCGTGATTGCTTCTTAGCATCTGTTCTTGGAAATTTTCTGTTTAATGCCCATTTATTTTCTATTGACGTGTTTGTTCATTTTTACTGATTTAAAATATATTTGTACATATTCAGTGTATTGTTGTATTTTTGGCATATGTTGCAAGTTTTTATCCCAGTTTGTCATTTGTATTTTGTTTTTATGTATGGCATATTTTGCTTTAGAGTTTAAAAATAAGTTTTGTAGTCAAACCTGTCAATATTTTCCTTTATGGTTTCTGATTTTAGTGTAATACTTAGAACTTTCATTGGCTCTACTTTTGTTAGAATTTTTTTTTGTTTCTTGAGATAATTGATCAATTTTCACATTTTCCTGTTTTATACAGGTTTGAATTTTTCTCTGAATATGGCTTTAGCTGTATCCCAAAAGTTTTGATAAGGAGAGTTATAATTGTTGCTTTTCTAAATCTGTAAATTCAGTTTTAATTTATCTTTTATCCAGGAGCTAGAGATGTCATTTAATATCTCCAGGCAATTACTTTTTTCAAAAGCTATCTTTTTGTTGATAGCTTCTATTTCAGATTTTATTTTGGTCAAGGACCTCTACTTTGTAGAATTTATTATTTACTAACAACATGATGCAAGTGCAATTATTCTGGAAAACTCATCATTAACCTTCCTCATGAGATCACTCATGACTGTCATTATCTCTGTTTACAGATGAAGTCTTTCCCAGCCTCACCTGAACTGCTGTAATTTGATATTTACTGACTTCTCTTTCTGCAGAACAACTTTTCCTTTACACTGTCTTTACATTTCCAGAAACATGAATGAAATGTTTTGATAAATATAGAGAATGGTCTTTTGAGCCTTTTAGAGTCTTTTTGTGGATCCAGATCCCAGCTAGATGAGAAGCTGTACAGACCTAGAACTAGATCTGAAAGGTGGCATAGGCCCTGCTGGAACAGGAATCAAAAGAAATTAAAGAAATTAATTAAAAGAAATTAAAGAATGTGTAAGCAAAAACTCAGCTGTATGTAAAAAAACCCAATCTGAGAACAAGAAAAAGCTGGAGTTCTTTAAAAATTAACTGCCTCTTTTTCTGTGGCCAGTAAACCTTATCTCTCCTCCTTTCCTAGGCATTGTGAAGACCCTATTTCTCTAGCTGTGCAGTTGCAAGGTCACTAGACAGATAAACTCAAGTCATAAAATATATTTCTCCTTGAAAAGTAAGAAATGATGTAATGCATGTCTCAATTAATTGAATAGCTGTCTTTGTTTCTTGCGTCTGTAATATGCTTCCCCCTGCACAGATCTCCCCCTAGAAGTTCAAGATCAGGCTGGGAACATGGCAAAACTCCATCTCTACCAAAAATACAAAAATTAGGTAGGCATGGTTGCATGCCCGTGTAGTACCAGCTACTGGGGAGGCTGAGATGGGAAGATAGTTGGAGCCTGGGAGGTGGAGGTTGCATTGAGCCAATATTTTACCACCCCACGAAATGCTTGAAAGGTAACTTAACTCTTTGTTCAGGGTTCAGTCCTTTGGATGTTAATCTGACTGGGCTAGTGCACCTAAATAATAAATATCCTCCTCAACCCTGTCGGTCTCTCTAATTACTTATCAATCGTGCTACACTGCAATAACAGATGCAACAGCATGGCTGGGAGGATGGGAAGAAGGCCAGACCCGTAGGCAGAACAACGTTTTAAAGACAGCTGGAAAATCCAACAGGATTCATCTCAGGATAGTCCAAATGCAGAGTAACCTGTGCTTTAAGAGGCTTGTGGAGTAAATACGGGTGAATTCTGGAGGCAATGGAAAACAGATTCGAGTAGGTACGTCAACCACTGGAACCAACAATGGAGAACAATTCAGGTCTCCAGTCCTAAAAAAGACTGCCAGCCTGGAAAGGTGACCAAGATAAGAATCAGGAATGTGGAACAAGAGAGAAGAACGCTAGTCATTACAATTTAGGTAAAATATTAGAGGTACAAAATAGTAGATGTGATTATATCAAATTCATTATTTTTGGCTTAGAATCCCTTGAATATCTTCTTCTTAAATTAGAATTAACCCTACTGATGCAGTGTCTCCTGATTTAGGGTAGAAGGTTGGTAGCAGGAAGGAGGGATACCAGGCATAATCTGACATAACATATGTAAAACCCAATTATCCTATTGTAAGCCTCCCTTTGTAAATGGTGCTATACAGTGGAACATTATTTCTATTAAAAATAACTAAATGTTCAATTCATACATTGAAATACATTGATAATAGAACTAATAAATTTATCTATTATACCAAAATATAAATAGTAATATAGTTCCTACTTTGCTGAGTAAAGACTAGAATATTTTTATGTATATATAGAAAAATATGATGAAAATCTGAGCCTAACAGACTGTAAGCCCTCCATAAATATTTTTGAATTAATGAAGGAATATATGAATAAGAATCATGGTATAATTTATAAAAACAAAGAAAAGGAGGGGGGGAGAAAAAGTTAACACTCACTAGAAGGAGAATAAAAATTCTAACACAGGCTGGGTGCAGTGGCTCACACCTGTAATCTCAGCACTTTGGGATGCTGAGGCAGGAGGATCATGAGATCAGGAGTTCGAGACCAACCTGGCCAACATAGTGAAACCCCGTCTCTACTAAAAATACAAAAAAAAAGAAAAAGAAAATTAGCCAGGTCTGGTGGCGGACGCCTGTAATCCCAGCTACACAGGAGGCTGAGGCAGGAGAATCTTTTGAACCTGGGAGGTGGAGTTTGCAGTGAGCCGAGATCATACCATTGCACTCCAGCCCGGGCAACAGTGCAAGACTCTGTCTCAAAATAAATAAATAACACATTCACACTATGTAACGCTATATAATCATAAAAAAAAATTGATAGATATTTTTGTATTCACGCATACTGAAGGATGTTTATAATATTTTTAAATCCATAAAGAGAATAATGGGCCTCCATGTATCCATTGTCCAGCTTCAACAATTATCAACATTCTAAACTGTCTCTCTCTGTCTCTGTGTGTATGTGTGTTGTGTGTGCCCTTAGTAGGAAATCTAGAAGAAAATACAATAATTAACAATAATTTTCCGTAGTACATGAGAGTGAAGTAGTTAAGGGTAGGGAATGTAGGTAAGATCTAATTTTTTTTTAACAAAGCTGCACATGCAGCCCTGAACTTAAAAGTTTATAAAAAAGATTTAATTTTTTACTTTATATTCCTGGGTTGTTGGATTTTTTAAATTATAGGCTTTTGTTTTGTAGTTACCCTGAAAATTACATACAACACTTTATAACTAGTATGTTAAGCTGATAGCAATTTAACTTGGATCACATACACAAACTCTACACTTTTATCTCCCTTTGCCCCACATTTTGTGTTTTTGTTTGTTTGTGTTTGGAGATGGAGTCTTGTTTAGTCAGTCAGCCTGGAATGCAGTAGCATGATTGTAGCTCACTGCAGTATTGAACTCCTGGGCTCAAGCAAGCCTCTTGCCTCAGCCTCCTGAGAAGCTGGGACTACAGGTGCACACCACCACACCCAGCTAATATTTAAGATTTTGTAGAGACAAGGTCTTGCTATGTTGACCAGGCTGATCTAGAACTCCTGGCCTCAAGTGACTTTCCCGCTTCAGTTTCGCAAAGTGTGGGGATTACAGACATGAACCACTGTTCCTGACTCTCTTTCTCTCTCTTTCTCTCTTTGAGTCAGGGTCTTGCTCTGTTGCCCAGGTTGGAGTGCAGTGGTGCAGTCATGGCTTGCTGTAGCCTCAACCTCCTGGGCTCAAGCAATCCTCCCACCTCAGCCTCCCAAGTATCTGGGACTACAGGCATACACCACCATACTTGGCTAAGTTTTTGATTTTCTTTGTAGAGACAAAGTCTCACTGTGTTGCCCAGGATGGTCTTGAATTCCTGGGCTCAAACTGATCCTCCTGTCTTGGCCTCCCAAATTGCTGACATTACAGGCATGAGCCACTGTGCCTAGCCTGGCCCACATTTTGTGTTTTTGATGTTACAATTTGCAGTTGTAATCGTTTATATCCTTAACAAAGTTTCGCAGCTTTAGTTGTTTTTTTTTTTTTTTTAACAGTTTTGCCTTTTAACCTTTATATTAGAGATATAATTGATTTACCCAGTGCCATTACAGTGTTAGAGTGTTATGAATTTGACAATGTACTTACTTTTACTTTAAAATGTTTTCATGTTGCTAGTTAGCATCCTCTTTCTTTTGCTTGAAAACTCCTTTAGTATTTCTTGTAAGTCAGCGCTAGTGTGATAAACTCTCAGTTTTTGGTTGTCTGAGAAAGTCTTTATCACCTCTTCAGTTTTGAAATACAGGGTTGCCAGGTATAATATTATTGGTTGACTTTTTTTTTTTTCTTTCAGGATATTCAGTATATCACCCCACACCCCCTCTGGCCCATAAGGCTTCTGCTGAAAAATCCACTGATAATCTTATGTTGGTTCCCTTGTATGTAACAATTTGCTATTCCCTTGCTGCTTTCAAAATTCTCTTTGTGTTTAACTTGATAATTTGATTATGACGTGTCTCAGTGTGGGTCTTTTTGGAATTGTCTTATTTTCTGTCCTTTGTTCTTCCTGAATCTGGATTTCTATTTCCTCCCCAAGTGTGGGGAGTTTTCTATCACTGTTTCTTTGGATATATTTTCTGTCTCATTCTGTCTCTCTTTTCTTTCTGGTACATTGATAATGCATATGTTGTTATGATTGATGCTGCTCCATAAGTCTCTTAAACTATCCTCGCTTAAAAAATTTTTTTTCTTTTTGGTCCTCTGATTGTACAATTTCCAGTGACCTGTCTTCAAGTTTAAGAATTCTTCCTTTGCTTGCTCTTGTCTGCTGTTGAATGCCTCTATTGAATGTTTTAGTTCGTTTATAGTATTCTTTGACTCTATGATTTCTGTTTGGTACTTTTTAATATTTTCTATTTCTTTGTTAAAATTCTCAGTTTGGGCTGGGCACGGTGTCTCACATCTGCAATCCTAGCACTTTGGGAGGCCAAGGCGGGAGGATTGCTTGAGCCCAGAAGTTCAAGACCAGGCTGGGCAACATGGCAAAACCCCATCTCTACCAAAACTATAAAAATTAGCTAGGTATGGTGGTGTGCTCCTGTAGTACCAGCTACTGGGGAGGCTGAGATGGAAGATAGTTGGAGGCTGGGAGGTGGAGGTTGCATTGAGCCAATATTGTACCATTTCACTCCAGCCATTTCACTAGAGCCAGTCCCTATCTCAAATAAAAAACAAAACAAAAAACAAAGGAAATTCTCACAAGTTTGTTCTTGTGTGGCTTTCCTGACATTGGTGAGCATCTTTACAACCATTATTTTTAATTCCTTGTCAGATAAATAACATATCTCCACTTCACTCTGGTCAGTTTCTGGAGATTTAGCTTCTTCATTTATTTGAAATATATTGCCCTATTTCTTCATTTTCCTTTACTCTCTGTGTTGGTTACTACATATTACATAAGACAATCACGTCTCCCAGTCTTGTCAGATTGACCTCATGCAGGATATTTTAAGGTGCCAGATATTTTATTGATTGATTGATTGGTTGATTGATTGAGACAGGGTCTCACTCTATTGCCCAGGATGGAGTATAATGGCACAATCCTAGCTCATGGCAGCAGCCTTGACCTCCTGGGCTCAGGGGATCCTCCCACCTCAGCCTTTGAAATAACTGGGACTGCAAGCATGTACCACCACCCCTGGCTAATTTTTTATTCTTTTGTAGAGATTGGGTCTCAGTGCCTGTCAAATCTTTGTGTTTGTCCAGATTGCTATCTCTGTTTCTGGTGGCCCCCCTGGAACTTAGGATGTGTTACTTTCTGTCAGTACCTCAAGACTGGTGAGGTAAGAAGGTAAGAGCTAGACTCTCTAGAGGTAGCTGGGAAAACTGGGGTGTTGAATATGTGTTCCAGTTCCTTTTGTCTTCGTCGTGAAACTGAGTGTAGGCATTTTTCTCTTACTCTTTCTGCACTAAGATGGGGAGAGAATTTGTGTCAAATGCCTGTATTCATGTTCAGGTTGCACCCTCTGATCCTGGGAACATAGCTGCTGGAAGTGGGTCCATTGTATATCCACATCTAGGTAGTGTGTGGTCTAGGGTCACTCAGAAATGCAAAACCCATTGACTCCCAGATCCAGGTCATCAAAGAGAAGCTATAGGTCGAGCACAGTGGCTCATGCCTATAATCCTAGCACTTTGGGAGGCCAAGGCAGGTAGATCACCTGAGGTCAGGAGTTCGGCAACATAGTGAAACCCTGTCGCTACTAAAAATACAAGAATTAGCCAGGTATGGTGGTGTGCACCTGTAGTCCCAGTTACTTGGGAGGCTGAGGCAGGAGAATTACTTGAACCCAGGAGATGGAGGTTGGAGTGAACTGAGATTGCAGCACTGCACTCCAGCCTGGGCAACACAGTGAGACTCCATCTCAAAAAATAAAATAAAATAAATTAATTAATTAAAATAAGGAGACGTTATAGAAGTTGTGGCACTTGGTGTGTGGCCAAACTCCTTCCAGGAAGAATTGATAAGCCTGGATTTATCACTAGGGTGGGCCAGAAGGAAGGCTTAGGAAATGCCAAGATCTGGCTCTGGCTGCTAAGGGCTACTGTTTGTCCTATTAGTTTCCTGATGCAAATTCAGTAGAAGCCTGGCCATCAAGTAGCCACTGGAGGTGTATACTGTAAGCCCCTTCCAAAGAGAAAATGGGAGCTGCACATTTCCACCTCTCTTCTGCACTACTCCAGCAGAATGCAGCCCTTGGAAGTGTTTGCATGCCTGTTTAAAATCCCGTCTTTGTTCCATGATCTAGGGAGACTCATATATACCTAATCCCTTCTGCTCCGAGAGCTAAGAGGCTCAGGATAGCGTCCTCTGGGAGGTAGCTGTAACAGTTTGGATACTTGATGCATGGCATAAACCCCTTCCTGGGAGAAACAAGGAGCTGCTTTTTTGTTTGTTTGTTTTTGTTTTTTGAGATGGAGTCCTGCTCTGTCACCCAGGCTGGAGTGCAATGGCGCCGTCTCGGCTCACTGCAATCTCCGACTCCCAGGTTGAAACAATTCTCTTGCCTCAGCCTCCCGAGTAGCTGGGATTACAGATGACTGCCACCATACCCGGCTAATTTTTTTTTTTTTTTTAAACCATGTTGGCCAGGCTTGTCTCGAACTCCTGACCTCAGGTGATATACCCGCCTCAGCCTCCCAAAGTGCTGGGATTATAGGTGTGAGCCACCGCACCCGGCCAGGAGCTGCATTTTAAAGCCCCTTTTCTGCCCTGCTCCTGGGGGGATAAAGACCCTGAAAGTTCTT
The DNA here is from genome assembly GCF_007565055.1 of Rhinopithecus roxellana. Classification (NCBI taxonomy): domain Eukaryota; kingdom Metazoa; phylum Chordata; class Mammalia; order Primates; family Cercopithecidae; genus Rhinopithecus; species Rhinopithecus roxellana. The sequence goes on from NC_044557.1 coordinate 24,986,486, forward strand.
ATATGCCTGTATAAAACTGTCACTTTTTTCTGTAATCTAAAGAGACATGTGTATGCCAGTCCCCTCTGCCCCCAGAACTGGAAAGTTTAGGATGCCGTTTTTTTGGGTGGGAGCTATAAAAGTTGGGATGCTCGATGTGTGTACCAATTCCTTCCAAGAGGGATTAATAGACATGTAGTTATTCCTGGGTAAGCTGGGCGAGAAAGCTCAGAAGTATTAACCTGCTTCTCAGGCAGGCAGGGATGCTTTAATACTAGTGTATCCCTTTAACTCCCTGATGCAAGTTAGTTAGAAGCCAGGCTGCCAAGTAGCCACTGAGACAGTGTGTTATGTACCCCTTCCAGGGAGAAGCAAAGGTATTGTTAAAGCTCCTTCTCTGCACTGCTCCCAGGGTAAGAAGCCTTTGGAAGTCCTTGAGAATCCATGTAAAACTGCTGCTTCTTCCCTGCAGTCTTGCATCTAATCCCCTTTGCTCCCAGAATCGATGAATTAAGAACCAAACCATGGGGAACCTCAGAGTTAGGGTGCTGTATGTGAGGTGCAAACCCTCCTCTCCACAGGGAAGAGCTGGGTATTCCTTTCCCAATTTGATGGCACAGTGCCTATGGTGGGGCCCATTCCCAAGTGTGCCTCAGCTCTTCCTACCCGTACGATGCAGATATTTTCTCAGTTGCCCGGTGGGTAGGAGTCTCTCAACTGGTCTCCAATTTTCTCCCAGAAGGAGTTAACCCATCAATAGATGTTTATTTGGTGTGTCTGTGGGTAGAGGGAGAATCAGGAGCTTCCTATTCTGCCACGTTGCTGATGTCACCCAGAATGTTTTTTTCAACATCATGTATTATCTTTTCAACTGCAGGGAGGTAAAACTTTACTTCTGCTCTCTTAGAGTCTCAGGTTAGGCCTGAAAATTCAGTTGTCATAAGACAGATTAACAAAAGAAAAGCATACAGATTTTATTTTACATGTACATGGAAGTTCCCACAAGAAAATGAGGACCCAAAGAAGAGGCAGATCCCAAATGCTTATATCGTAGGTTGGACAAAGAGTGGTGATTGTAAGTAACTAAAATGTATGGTAAGGCAAAATAAGACAAGAGTTATTTATTTATTTATTTATTTATTTATTTATTTTTGAGTCAGTCTCGCTCTGTCGCCCAGACTGGAGTGCAATGGCGCCATCTCGGCTCACTGCAAGCTCCACCTCCTGGGTTCACGCCATTCTCCTGCCTCAACCTCCCAAGTAGCTGGGACTACAGGTGCCCGCCACCACGCCTGGCTAATTTTTTTGTATTTTTAGTAGAGACAGGGTTTCACCGTGTTAGCCAGGATGGTCTCGATCTCCTGACCTCGTGATCCACCCGCCTCGGCCTCCCAAAGTGCTGGGATTACAGGCATGAGCCACTGCGCCCGGCCAGACTAGAGTTATTTAAACAAGATCTGTTTATACAGATTTTTGTCGGCCTTGACTCTCTGCCTCTGGTGATAAGAATTTTTTTTTTTCTCCTGTACAGAAAAAAAAGAGTGACCTCAGAGTGCCCCTTTTATATCTGCTACTCTTCATGTGCCTTCAGCTCAAAATAATTCTTATGCCAAAGTGGCCTTTTTTTTTTTTTTTTTTAAAGACAGAGCCTCGCTTTGTTGCCCAGGCTGGAGTACAGTGGCGCGATCTTGGCTCACTGTAACCTCTGCCTCCCGGGTTCAAGCGAATCTCCTGCCTCAGCCTCCCGAGTACCTGGGACTACAGGCTCGTGTCACCATGACTGGCTAATTTTTGTATTTTTAGTAGAGACGGGGTTTCACCCTGTTGGCCAGGCTGGCCTTGAACTCCTAACCTCAGGTGATCCACCTGCCTCCCTCCCAAAGTGCTGGGATTACTGGTGTGAGCCACTGCACCTGGCCCAAAGTGGCATATTTTGGAGTGGCATATTCTGCCACCCTTCACCACTAAACTTTTTAATAAAAAAGAAGAAGAATATTCTATATAAATAGCTTGATAAAATTAACTAACATAATTATTGCTATAAACTTTAGTGTCCAAAGGAGAAATTTAATCCGGCATTTACAAGTGGCCTTCATAATATTATCATTTTTCTTTTGTATCAGATATCAACAATCTGTTGGTCTGGTTTTAATATATATGCTGTCAATGTAACCCTATGTAGGAAAACTGCAGTATTGCCAAAAAAGAAAATAAAACCAATTTATCCGGTGACAGCAAAGCCTGATCAAAATTATGAGCAAGGTTGGGAGTTTGTTAATAATTGATTTGGTCAAATGCAGAGCGAGTTGTCACAAGAAGATGAAGAGTGGCCAAGACCTCTACATTGCATTTTAAACAGAATAGGAGGTGACTCAGGCACTGCGTGCTCCCTGGAGGCTGCTAAGCCCAGTACTTGTACAATGTATGCTGTATCATAGTGGCACAGTTCTTGCCCTGGCAAACACTAATTTTTTTTTGCCTCTCTCCTATGAGTGCAGAAGACAACTTTCAAGAAAAGAAGTGAGGCTAGTGCATAATGTTGACAAAAGCAGAAATAGCACCTGCTGTGGACTGAATCTTCCCTACTAATTCATATGTTGAAGCCCTAACCCCAAATGCCACTGTATTTGGAGATAGGGCCTTCAAGGAGATAAAGAAGGTTAAATAAGATCATAAGAGTGGGGCCCTAATTCGATAGCACTGGTGTCCTTGTAAGAAGAGGAAAATACCAGGCATAGTGGCTCACACCTGTAATCCCAGCACTTTGAGAGGCTGAGGCTGGAGGATTGCTTGAGTCCAGGAGTTCAAGACCAGCATAAGTAACAGTGATACCTTATCTCTACAAAAAACAAAAAATTAGCCAGATGTGGTGGCATGCTCCCGTAGTCTCAGCCACTCAGGAGGCTGAGGCAGCAGGATTGCTTGAGCCCAGGAATTTGAGGCTGCAGTGAACCAGGATCATGCCACTGCACTCTACACACTAGAGCTCTCTCCTTGCGAGCACAGAGGAAAGGCCATGTGAGGACACAGGAAGAAGGTGGTCATCTGGGAGCCAGAAAGAGGCTTCAGTGGAAACCAACCCTGCAGGCACCTTGATCCTGGGCTTCCAGATCCCAGAATTGTGAGAAAATAAATTTCTGTTGTTGAAGCTGCCCAGTCTGTGATATTTTGTTACGGCAGCCCTTGCAGGCTAATCGGTGCTCTTGCATTTTCCTTAAGATCCTCTTTGCATTCAACCGAGATCTCCTGCTATCTTCTTTCAAGGAATTCTGCTCAACTTTCCAGCCTCACCTCTATCTTTCAGTCTCAGTCCTGCTCTCTCTCAGTCATTTCTGGTCATTCTGTATCTCCAGCTTTAATTAAAATAGAATCTTATGCTCTTTAGATAAGAACATGAGGAAAATGTAGTACAATGTGATTTTGTTCTTTGAAAAAGACTGATGAAGAAAAATACAGTTCAGTCCTGGTGCAGTGTCTCACACCTGTAATCCCAACACTTTGGGAGGCCAAGGCGGGTGGTGGATCACCTGAGGTCAGGAGTTTGAGACCAGCTTGGCTACCATGGTAAAACCCCGTCTCTACTAGAAATACCAAAAATTGGCCAAGTATGGTGGTGTGTGGCTGTAATCCCAGCTACTCGGGAGGCTGAGGCAGGAGAAATCGCTTGAATCCGGGAGGCAGGGGTTGCAGTGAGCCGAGATTATGCCACTGCACTCCAGCCTAGGTGACAGAACAAGGCTCCATCTAAAACAAACAAACAAACATAAAAACCAGCTTATAACACTGGTTTAAAACCAAATTGCCAAAATACCCTAGTGTCTGGATATATTTGCATTGTTTTCCTTGTATAAGTTGATAGAAAAAGATCCAAATGAATGTTACTAGTAATGATACCCAAAATGCTACTGTGTGTCTTGTAATTAGTTTTTAATCAAAACTTGCCGTAAGACTTTTGGCAGGGCACTTAGCCTCTGGGTTTGTTTCCTTGTCTATGAAAAGAAGACATTGCTACTGAGCAAAAGTGCTTGCTGCCAGATGTGCTAGAAGCCAGTACTATGATGCCAGGGTTTTGAGAAAATAAAAGCTTTTTATTGCAGGGTGACCAGCAAAGAAACAGGAGTCTAGCTTGGATCTATCTCCCTGTGATAACTTTAAGATAGTAATATTATTAGAAAAGGTTTAGGCTGGGCGCCGTGGCTCAAGCCTGTAATCCCAGCACTTTGGGAGGCTGAGGTGGGTGGATCATGAGGTCAGGAGATTGAGACCATCCTGGCCAACATGGTGAAACCCCATCTCTACTAGAAATACAAAAATTAGCTGGGTGTGGTGGTGCATGAATGTAATCCCAGTTACTCAGGAGGCTGAGGCAGGAGAATCACTTGAACCCAGGAGGAGGAGTTTGCAGTGAGCCAAGATCGTGCCACTGCACTCCATCCTGGCAACAGAGCGAGACTCTGTCTCAAAAAAACAAAACAACACAACACAAAACAAAACAAAACAAAAACAAAAACAAAAAAAGAAAAGAAAAGGTTTAGGGGTGCATTTGGGGATTCATAGGTGATTGGTGGAAGGAAAGGGTAGAGGTCAGGAAAGTCCTCAGGCATGCAGTTATCTCTTCATGCTACCTCATAGATCACATATGCAAATTTGGGAGGAGTTAGCATGAAATATGTGATGGAAATTTGGGCTGTGACATCAGCAAGCTCATTCTGTGCAGACTCTAGTTGGCCATGTTGGTTCCAACCAATTTCAGCCAGTTTTTTAAATCTCACAAGCAGAGTGGGTTTTGGCGTTTTAGTAAATGGTTTTGTTTTTGCCATCCTCTACACTCAAGAATTTCTGCTGTCCTGTAAACTCAGGAATTTCTGTTGTCAATAGTTTCTTTAACTCACTGGTTTCAGTATGCCCCACTATTGTTTATATTTTTCCTTGAGGTATGTGATTCAGTGAATAAGTTGAAAACCACTGGATAAGATGATCTTTAAGACTCCTTCAAGTTCTAACTTCCTCTCACTCCTGGGTCATAACTCACAGTCAGAGCTGCATGGCACGCTGGAACATTTCAACTAGTGGGATCCATGACCCAGGGGCTGAGAGCGCGGTGCTGTGGAGGACCCAGCAGGTGCATTAACGCCCCCTGGGGAAAAGGTGTGCAGACACAGCAGCAAGTCCACAGGGATGTGGTACCTTCAGGTGAATCTACATTCGCAGTACACCCTAAGGGGGGAATTTGATTCTGAGAGCAATGGGCACAGCGTCATGGCAGGATGTCTGGGCAGCAGTGACTCTCAGCTCAGGTAGGTTTCCAGGATTGTCAGTCAAGGACTGTCAAATAGAGCCATTGCAAGGAATACAAACAGTCCTAAAGGGAAGAGGGTGGAATAGACTTGGTGAAGGGAATTTGGATTGTAGTCTACCAAGCTGGAAATAGGACCAAGCTTCATTTCCAGTGGGGAAGCTGCATGGAGACAGAGAACCTCGGTAGACCAATCAGATAGACTGGCTATCCAGGGAGCAGTCAGTGTGTGAGTGTGTCTGCTGTCTGTTTGCTGGGGGCAAGGGACATGGACAGGCTGCTGCTCAGTTGTCACATAGACATCCAGGGCTCTCTTCACCTTGGGTTTATCATTTCCAAAGTCCACTCATGAGTGGGGAGAGCATCCCATTTCTTGCCAGACTGCGTTTTCATGGGTTTCAGAAATGGGCAAGGCTGAGTCAGCAGAGGGTGGGACCTGAGTAAGCAATGACTGCCACTTGGCAAGTGGAAGAGGGAATGGACTTCTCCGCAACCATTTCAAAGACTGGAATGAGGACTAAATGGCAGTCGTAGGAGGCCAACTTGGCTCACTATGGAGAATAGGGTTCTGCTAATCAGAGGTGTCCCAAAATGAATATTTCATTACTTCAATATTGAATTAGTTGTTTGAAGATCTATGAGGGATGCTATTGAAGGAACTCCAATGTTGAGTGGGAAACTGGACTAGAAAAAGAAGTCAGAAAAAGTCAGGTCAACTGTGTTTTTCTTTTTATCCTATTCTGGCTCCTTTTAATGAATCAAACTAACCCACATAGGATGTGCCAGGAGTGGGTAAAAACAAACTTCAGAAAATTGGCTTCTACTACAAATGTAATTTACTCAGACTACTTCCTGTTTGTTATTGTTATTGCTGAGACAGAGTGCAGTGACGAGAACACAGGTCACTGTAGCCTCAAGCTCCCAGCCTTAAGTGATCCTCCCACCTCAGCCTCCTGAGTAGCTGAGACTATAGGCACATGCCGCTAAGCCCAGTTAATTTTTGTGTTTTTTTGTAGAGGCAGGGTTTTGCCATGTTTCCCAGGCTGGTCTTGAACTCAAGTGATCCTCCAGCCTCGGCCTCCCAAAATGCTGGGATTACAGGCGTGAGTCATCATGCCTGACTCAGATTACTTCCTTTTGCTTGGCCAATTTTGATGGGGTGTTCCTTAAGCTCCTTTTCATTGGTGTCTGCCTTCTCCTTTGCTCAGTTACTTGAATTCTGATTTTTGCCACAAGTATCACTGATGTGATGTCCCATTTCAGACGTAAAACGCAGCCCAAACTAAAAATTTCCCTGGACACAATTCTGATGTCTACCTCCTATACCTCATATTGTTATCAAATGGAACTCTGCCTTTGCCCCTTGGGACAGACTAGATTGGTTTGTTTTCTTTTTCTTTTCTTTTTTTTTTTTTTAGAGATGGGGGTCTCACTATGTTGCCCAGACTGGTCTGCAACTCCTAGTCTTAAGCAATCCTCCCACTTCAGCCTCCCAAGCAGCTGGGACTACAGGTACACACCACTGTGCCTGGTTTAGATGGGCCTGTTTTCAATTCAGCCTTAGAATTCTTTGCCAAGAGAGGGAACTTGGACAGAGTTCTCCACTGTCATGTCCTTCTTTTGTACAGATTCTAAATGAGGCAGCAAGTGACCTTAGCTAACTGTACTTCCAAAGCTACACTTTTCAAGAAGAGAGCATTTGAGGACAAAAACTAGATTAAAGGAATGGAGAGAGGAAAATGAGATGAGGCTATTTTTGAGCAGTGGCTGAAGATGTACTTGAGAGGGGAGGTGACTGTTATAGGTTTGAGCTCCTAGCAGCACATCCTGTGTCAGGGATTCATGTGTAAGTGATTTATTAAAGAAATGCTTCCAGGAGAAACTGGTGAGGGAGTGGTGGATACAGGACAGGGAAAGGAAAGCTGAGAAAAGGCAAGAATTCAGGTACTATGTTAATTTCTTATTGCTGTGCACTACAAACTTAGTGGTTGACATAATGGTGTATTAAGTCACAGTTTCTGAAGGTCAGAAGTCCAGGCACAGTGTAACTGAGTTCTCCACATGGGGTCTCACAAGGCTGTAATCAAGGTGTTATCTGGGGCTGTGGTCCCATATGAGGCTAGAGGTCCTCTTCTAAGCTCACATGACTGTTGGCAGAATTCATTTCCTTGCAGCTGTAGAACTCACAGTGGCTTGTTTCTTCAAGGCAGGCAAGAGATTATCTCTTTAATCTCAGGAAAGGCCTGAGCCCTCTTTGAAAGACTCATTTGAGTAGGTCAGGCCTGCTCCAGATGGTTTCCTTTTTTATGAACTGAAAGTCAACTGATTAGGGACCTTAATTACATCTGCAAAATCTTTTACCTCTTTCCATATACTGCAGCATAATCACAGGAGTGGTATTTCATCCTGTTCACAGGTCCTGCATACACTCAAGGGAAGGGGATCATACAAGGGTGTGGGTCGTTCATTGGCTGCCATCTTAGAATTCTGCCTACCACAAATATGTTGCTAGCCTCAGCATGATCCCATAGGGAGCTCTAAGAATTTGTGGAAACTTGAGGCAAGGTTGACTTTCACTTTCTTTCACCAGTCTGTCACTGGTTAAGGGCTTCTCCTGGGCACATTGGGCTTTCCAATGGGCAGTGGCTCCAGTAGCTGTCAGGCAGTTGTATTAAGAAAGTTTCAGGCACAAGCCATTAAGAACAAAAGAATACAGAAAATGAGAGAGGAGCACACAGAATTAAGGAATCGTAGGGTGCCAGGCGAGGTGGCTCATGCCTGTAATCCCAGCACTTTGGGAGGCTGAGGCAGGCAGATTGCTTCAGCCCAGGAGTTCAAGACCAGTCAGGCAGCAAGGCAAAACCCCATCTCTATGAAAAAATACAAAAGTTAGCCAGGTGTAAATGTGTGAACCTGTAGTCCCAGCTACTTGAGAGGCTGAGGCAGGAGGGTTTTTTGAGCCCAGGAGGTTGAGGCTGCAGTGAGCCCTGATCATACCACTGCACTCCAGCTTGTGTGACAGAGCAAGATCCTGTCTCAAAAAAAAAAAAAAAAAGGAATCGTAAGGGATTTGGGTAAATCACCACCAGCAATAATCACTACCAGTCACTCATTCTAATGGACCTACTTGAGTTTCACTTAAGTTCATTCCATCCTGTTAGAAGTCCTTCATAGTGGTGGTTGCTCATCACATTTCTGCAAGGGGTGGGAAACTTACCAGAGGGATGTTGGTGAGATCAGCTGAAGCTCCCAATGCTGAAGCTGGTTTTAGGTCATAACTGTTATTTATCACCACTCTTCTTCCACTCATTCTAGATTCTTTCATACTATGAGTATTTCTGCTGGTCTTGGTGGCTTATCTGATGAGGTGAACCACAGGGTCTGAGCACATGATTACCAGAACTTTACCAGGCCATTTTTGCTGCAACTGCCCACTTACAGTTAAGATTTGGCATAGAAGCACCAGGAAATGCCCCAATGGGTCCTTTGAGTCCCAGAGATAGTCCTCTTGCCTCACTCTAGCAGCAGCTCGATCTCCTTATGACGAATAGCGTCGATTGCTAGATTATTCACTGCTAGGTTAGTAATTAAAAGAGGAACTCAGTCTCACTATGTTTTGCATTGCTATAACAGAATACCTGAGACTATATAATAAACAGAAATTTATTTTCTCATAGTTCTGGATTCTGGGAAGCTACGGATAGACAAGACATTTAGCAGCAACACTAGCTAAATCAGCATTGAAGAGGGGAGTCTATCTTTGTTCAGGCACAGGTGGTCAGGAATACAGGCTGTCTGGGGAAGCCCTGAGTTGTTTAATGCCTCTTCTGCAACTGATCCACGCTGGTGGGCGTTCATCAGGCATGCAAAGATCCTCACACTTTGAGCCTACTCTGATAGGCCTCCAAGGTACCAGCATCTGACAAAAGCTTTCTTGTTGTTTCATCACATGGCAGAAGGTCGAAGGGCTAAGAGGCAAAAAGGGGACTGAACTTGTCCTTTTATAACAGCATTAATCCAACCATAAGCATGGAACTCTCATGACCCAATCATTTCCCAAAGGTTCCACCTCCAACACCATCACAAGGGCAACCAAATTCAGCATGACTTTTAGAGAGAACAAACACTCAAAATATAGCAAACCCTATATGACTATGTGGCAGCCACAGCTTTAAGTTTATTAGGACTCTTATGGTGTCCTCTGGTGGAAACATTCCCACTCTTGGCAACTAGGATATCTAGACTCACAGAATCTAAACTTGTAGAGACAAGAAAGATAAATTCCTCAGGGGGTTCACTGAAAACTGATAGCAGTACTACTTCTATTTTCACTCTTTGGTTTCTGGGCCTCTCTGCTCTACCTATGGGGCATAGTATCATATACTGGCCACTAGTTTAAGGTATATACCATTTTCTGAAAAACAGAACCCTGATCTTGCCAGTCATCTCCTAGCTAGTGCCATAGTTGCATCTTTTGTTTTTGCTTGTTTGTTTGTTTGTTTTTGAGAGAGGGTCTTGCTCTGTACCAGCTGGAGTGAGGTGGTATAATGACAGCTGACTGCAGCCTCAATCTCCCGGGCTCAAGTGATCCTCTCACCTCAGTCTCCCTGGTAGCTGGGACTACAGGCCCGCGCATCACCATGCCTGGCTATTTTTTTTCATTCTTTTGTAGAGATGGGGTCTCGCTATCTTGCCCAGGCTGGTCTTAAAGTCCTGGGCTCAAGCGATCCTCCTGCCTTGGCCTCCCAAAATGCTGGAATTAAGCGTGTGAGCCACCACACCCAGTCCCATAGTTGCATCTTTAAAAGCATTCTAGTGCTCTAAGTCAGCCATACTTGGATGATGTAGTCTGTGGTATGATCAATGGATCTTGTGGTCATGGGCCCATGCTGTGACTCCTTCACTGTTAGGTGAGTTCCTTGGTCTGTAGCTCTGTTAGGTGGGATCCTGTGGTATTATGGGCAAGGAAGTCAGATCCAGGGAACTGTCAATCTTAGTCAAGATCAATCACTGCCCTTTTCAGGGTAGAAGGAATCTGGGGTGATCTACTTGCCACAATGGGGCTGGCTAGTCTCCTTAAGGGAAAGTACCATATTATATTAAGAGATGTGTCAGTCTCTGCCACGGATAGACAAGACATTTAGCAGCAACACTAGCTAAATCAGCATTGAAGAGGGGAGTCTATCTTTGTTCAGGCACAGGTGGTCAGGAATACAGGTTGTCTGGGGAAGCCCTGAGTTGTTTAATGCCTCTTCTGCAACTGATCCACGCTGGTGGGCGTTCATCAGGCATGCAAAGATCCTCACACTTTGAGCCTGCTCTGATAGGCCTCCAAACTTTCATGTTCTCAGTCTTGCTTCTTCCAGCCCTCTCACCAACCAAGTTAATTATTCACCAGAGCACCAAGTTAATTATTCACCAGAGCTTATGAGCAAGCCGCGAGCCAGGGGGATGGTGATGGAAGTGGTCCATTCTTGTGCAGGCAAGAAAAGTGTGTATTGTCTGCAGAGAATTTACAAATAATAAAAATGCCTACAAGTCAGCTAGCGTGTTATTATTACTGAGCAGTGGCAATTCTAAACAATGTCAATATGAAACTATTCCTCCATACTGGAGTAGACTCTTCCTACTGCCCTTTTCTGCAACATGGTATCTCTCTGCCCAAGAGACCTTGATATCCTTTTTCCAGAACACTTAATCTTCCTCCACACGAAGTGCATAATAGGATGAACTGCATGAAACTCAGCCCACTGGGAGGATTTTCCTTCATCACTGTCGTTCAGAACCACTCCTGCATGAAACTATAGTGCAGCCCAGTCCATTTGTGGTTCATGCCAATGAACTGGCCCATCCATGAATGATTCCAATCTTGTCCACCAATATGATAACTAAGTTCACCTTGTCTCTGGTGGTTAAGAGCTACCAGTTGGCATCTATTATTCCACAGTCTTATCATCCCCATTAGGGAGAAGAGTTTCATAACTATCAGCTCTAGGCAATGGAGGAACCCACACCTGAGTGTCTCAAGAGTGCGGTGCCCCTCTCATTAGCACATTCCTTATGGTGTAAGTGACAGGAGAGTGCTCTGGGCCCTTGCAAGGAACAAAGACAGCTGGTGGGTCCATGCATCTTAAATAAATTCATTCTGATAGGTTCTCTTCTCTGGGCCTTTTTATTTATTTATTTATTTATTTATTTATTTATTTATTTATTTATGTAATTTTTAGAGACAGGGTCTTGCTCGGACATCCAGGCTGGAGTGCAGTGGTACACTCACCATTCACTGCAGCCTCAACTTCCTGGGCTCAAGCGATCCTCCCATCTCGGCCTCCTGAGCAGCTGGGACTACAGGCATGTGCCACCACACCAGACTAATTACAAAACATTTTTTTTTTTTTTTGTAGAGATGAGTTCTCACTTTGTTTCCTAGGCTGGTCTTGAACTGCTGGTCTCAAGTGATCCTCCTACCTTGACCTCCCAAAACACTGGGATTATAGGCACGAGCCACTGTGCCTAGTCTCCAAGCTTTTGAAATTCCACTCTTATCACTTTGCTGAGAGATTGGACATGAATCCCAAGTCACAGGATAATGTCCTAATATTAAAAATCTCCTTTATCCAGCTTAGCAGACTGCCCCCAACTTGTTCTAGCACCCTCAAGACCCACTCCTGGACATATCTGCCAAGCCTTGAGGCTCCTTTGGGTACCACTGCCTTTCTTTTCCTGGCAGGGCCAGCACTTCCCCAAACAGGCCAGAGTGAGAATCATGCCGCATTATTGGTCTAGTGGCCAGGAGGGTAGGGGGCTGCTGAACTTGAGGAGGGTAAGTATTGTCTTAAGGAGCACAAGTCATCTGCCTCATTTGAGGCTTCTAGATAGTCTCCAGGCAAGCAATGGGAAGGGTGGGGGTGGGGGGCAGTGTCTCTATCCTCTAGCAAGGGGAAGTGGTCCCTTCTGCAGACCCAGATGGTTCCAAGGTTCTCAAGTGCATTCACCTGGATATTGTCATCCCAAATCTCAAGTTCACACTCCTTCCCTGACAAGGCCTTGCTTGTGGCTTAGGAGACTTGATGAGGCTGCAAATTCAGCCTTCTCTGAAGTTCTGTTGCTCCTACAATTCAGGGTCTGGTCTTCAGCACACTGTGTCTTCTGGTTTCTGCAAATGAACGTGTCTTTAAGTGGTGTTTCAGAGCCCTTCTGACTTTCAAACTTGAGCCTATCATTTTCTCTTCAATGCCTCAGCAATACTGTATTCGTCCATTCTCACACCGCTAAAAAAGATGTACCTGAGACTGGGTAATTTATAAAGGAAAGAGATTTAATTGACTCACAGTTCAACATGGCTGGGGAGGTCTCAGGAAACCTACAACCATGGTGGAAGGGGAAGCAAACACGTCCTTCTTCACATGGCAACATGAGAGAGAAGTGTCAGCAGGGGAAAATGCCAGAAGCTTATAAAACCACCAGATCTTGTGAGACTCACTCATTATCATGAGAACAGCATGGGTTGGGGGGACTGCCCCCATGATCTAATCACCTCCCACAGGTCCCTTCCCCAATACGTAGGAATTACAATTCGGATTACATTTCAAGATGAGATTTGGGTGGGGACACAAAACCAGATCAGATGCCCAGAAACAATCAACTAATTTCACAGTTCTTTCAGTCACCATTTCCCTCATACTCCTCAAACAACAGAGTCATTATAGGCACCAGTGCCTCTTGTCCTTCTGTGTCACATTCCATTTCACCACAGTGAAAGTGTTTGCAGTTCTACAATGTGGCAGGGGCTATCAACCCTCCACTTAGCCCACCAGGGAGGGAGTCCCAGTTGCCATATAGCAGGCAAGTGGCCCAGCTCCAGAAGTCCATGCCAGAATCAGCTTCTAGGGCCCCTGTTAGAATCAATTGCCTTAGGCTCAGTTCCCCAAAAGCAGACACTGAGACAAGGATTTGTGAGTAAATGATTTAATTTTGAGGTGCTCCCAGGAGAAACCCATAAGAAAATGGGGAAGCAGGACATGCAAGTGGAAGAAATGAAGCAAGTGTGTAATCAGGGGCAAAGTCTCAGCGTCAGCATGTCCCTGTTGGAACCACTGGTGTGAAAATTACCTTTGAAGGTCAACCATCTCAAGACTAGGAAGATGGGCTTACACACACACACACACACATACACACACCCATACCACACCAGTCATTGGCTATAGGCCCCTCCAGGGAGTGGTAACCTCCCAGGCACAACTGTCTGTCTGTAAATGTGGACAAATCAGCTCTTGCAGTCCTTGGGCAGTGCTCTAAAGAGAGTCACTGGAGTGGGCCGTCAAAAGCAAAAGGACACAGAAGCTGGGGGGAGTGTCCTTAGAAATGGTAAAAAGAATCCAAAGGGATCTGAGAGGAGAACCCCAAAATTTCCACTACCATGACCAAAGAGGGTGATTATCATAGTGGTGCATCTGTCAGCTCTTCCAAGAGACTTCCCTAATTAATTGAGCAGTTAGTCCTCTGGATGAGGGAGGAGAACAAATGAGAGACATATGGGCAACAGCAGGGTCAAGCCAGTAGATCTTTGCATCGCACCTTTGGAATTGGAGGTGATAAGGAGTCTTTCGTGTGCGTGTGTGTGTGTGTGTTTTGTGACTCCTCAGTGCTGGCAGCCTTCTTCTGGGCCCATGCTTGTATTTCCTGGTATTTATTGCCATCATGATTAATGTGTCCACCTGTCAATATCAGTGGTATAAAGGAATGGTGTAGCAATACTGTCCTTTGCTTCACAGTGGGTGAATTGTCACATCATGCTTATTTACAGAAATATTAACAGAACAGTGGATACAGATCTGAGAATTTATGAGCACCCATCTAGTTTAAGGCCTGATTTATAGATACCCCAGATGACCGCAAATATAACCAAGGTTTTGTAAAAAAACAACAAAACCAAAGGTCAACTCTTAGAAATTATCCAGAATAAGAAATAACTTTTGTATTAAGACACAGTTGGATAAGTGACTTTCACTTACCCAGCAAACGTATGCTGCACACCTATGATCTGCCAGGCATTTCATTAGGGAGAGACATATCATGGTGAATAGTACATGGTCCTTTCCCTGGAGCTTATGAATTAATAACACATACACTGTATTTTTGTATGCATGCAAAAATAGAGGTACATACAGGTTCAGAAAAGGTACAGAGTAAGCTGCTTACAGGATGCCTTGCTGCAGCCTCAGGAATACTTTATAAAACAGTAGTTAAAAAATACAGACAAAAATTAGCTGGGCATGGTGGCATGCACCTGTAGTTCCAGCTACTCCAGAGGCTGAGGTGGGAAGATCGCTTGAGCCTTGGAGGGGGAGGTTGCACTGAGCCAAGACCATGCCACTGCCCTCCAGCTTGGGTAAGAGAGTGAGACTTTGACAAAAAAAAAAAAAAAAAAAAAAAAAAAAAAGAGTCCGGGCGCGGTGGCTCACTCCTGTAATTCCAGCACTTTGGGAGTCCAAGGTGGGCAGATCACGAGGTCAGCAGTTTGAGACCAGCCTGGCCAATATGGTGAAACTCCGTCTCTACTAAAAAAATACAAAAATTAGCCAGGCATGGTGACGCATGCCTGTAGTCCCAGCTACTCGGGAGGGTGAGGCAGGAGAATTGCTTGAACCCAGGAGGTGGAGGTTGCAGTGAGCCAAGATTGCACCATTGCACTCTAGCCTGGGTGACAGAGTGAGACTCCATCTCAAAAAAAAAAAAAGAAAGAAAGAAGGAAGGAAGGAAGGAAGGAAGGAAGGAAGGAAAGAAGGAAGGAGAGAAAGAAAAGAAAGAAGAGAAGAGAAAAAAGAAAAGAAAAGAAAAGAAGTTACAGACACAAGACCAGGTGTGGTGGCTCATGCCTGTGATTTCAGCACTTTGGGGTGCCAAGGTGGGTGGATTGCTTGAGCCTAGGAGTTTGAGACCAGCCTTGGCAACATGGTGGAATCTCATCTGTACCAAAATTACAAAATGCAAAAATAAGATGGGGCTTTGTGGTGCATGCCTGTAGTCCCAGATACTCAGGAGGCTGAGATGGGAAGGATTACCTGAGCCTGGGAGGTTGAGGCTGCAGTGAGCCATGATCATGCCACTGTACTCCAGCCTGGGTGACAGAGTGAGACTCTGTCTCAAAAAAAAAAAAAAAAAAAAAAAAAAATATATATATATATATATATACACACACACACACACACACACACACACACACACACACACAGAAGACCCGAGAGTCACTGATCTTTCCCCAAGTAGAGATGAGGTGGGAGAATTATGTTGCCTCTGCTCTGACTGCCTCCCAAGGCTTATGACAGAGAAGACAACTTAACCACAGTGCTGATAAATTATTGCTAACCCTTGAAGGAGCTATTACCATCACCACCAACAAATATTTGCTCTCCCATGATAGATGCTATGGTGGAATAGAAGTTTAAAGTCTACCTCCTTTACAAAGGCTTTCCTGGTCTCTCCAGCTAAATTTTCTTTCTTGCACATTCTACCTCTTCCACAGCATTTATCACATTATATATTATATTACAATTTGTGCTATGTCTTTAACTCAAGTGGCAGAGTTTGGTATATAGAGACATGTATCATGTATCCTTGTCTCTCTAATAGTAGCTGGTATTACAGTTTACATAGGTGTTTTTTACCAAATGTTTGTGGACGAGTGAATGAGTGAATGAAATCCCAAGACCTTACAGTAGAGTTGGAGTGACAAATTATGTACTCATAAAAAGTAATTATAATATTACAGGTCCACTTCATCAGTAACATAGTTAGAATAATTAGGAAATGCTTTGTAGTTATACCATCAAGGATGGGTAGAATTAAAGAAAATGAAGGAAGACATTTCAAAATAATAAATGAATGAATGAATGAATGAATGGAGGATTTACTATATGCAAGGCCCTGTGTGAGTGCCTGAAGATATACAAGTGAATGACTGTATTTCTGCCCTCATGAAAGGTATATACAAAAGAAATACACAAGTAATTATACAATGAAAAATCTTGTAATACTACCCTGACATTGTGAAACATATATTTGGTCTTTGTCCTTGTTTTCTGATATACAGTTCCTAAAACCCTTGTAGATAGGGATGCTAGGAGAATATTTGGTTTTAATATTTGGTCTTTGATCCCCAGTTCCTGACACAGAACTTCTAACATCTTTGTCATTCCCTGAGTGATAGGAGATGACAGGAGTGTCTGACACAGAGCTCCTATATTTCTCGGAATTTCCTAGATGACGGGAGCATATTTTGGTCTAAAATGTGACCCTTGGCAGACTCCTGCATACTCTCAGGATGGCGTCTGGTTGCTAGGGGAACCAACCATGTGATTAGAAGGTTGGAACTTTCAGTCCCACCCCCGACCTCCAGAGAGGGGAGAGATGCTTAATAGTTGATGATGTAATTAGTCCTGCCAACATAATGACGCCTCCTAAAACACCCAAAAGGCCTGGGTTTAGTGACCTTCTGGATAGCTAAAGACATGGGGGTTTCTGGAGGATGATGCACCCAGAGAGGGCATGGAAGCTCCTCAGTCCTTCCCGCACATCTTGCCCTGTGCATCTCTTCCATCTGGCTGTTTCTCTGTATCCTTTGAAATACCCTTTATAATAAACTGATAAATGGGCGGGGCACAGTAGCTCACACCTGTAATCCCAGCACTTTGGGAGGCTAGGGTGTGTGAATTACCTGAGGTCAGGAGTTTAAGACCAGGCTGGCCAACATGGTGAAACACCATCTCTACTAAAAATAAAAAATAAAAAAAAAATATTAGCTGGGCATGGTGGTGGGTGCCTGTAGACTCAGCTTCTTGGTAGGCTGCGGCAGAAGAATCGCTTGAACCCAGGAGGCAGAGATTGCAGTGAGCCGAGATTGCGCCACTGCACTCCAGCCTGGGCAACACAGTGGGAGTCCGTCTCAAAAAATAAAATAAATTAAATAAAATAAACTGATAAATGCAAGTAAAGCATTTTCCTTAGATCTACTCTAGCAAACTAATTGAGCCTGAGGAGGGAGTCATAGGAACCCTGATTCACAGCCAATCAGTCAGAAGCCCAGGCCACAACCTGAGGTTTGCCGTTGGCATCCCAACAGTAATGTTGGGACTGACATTTAGGAGTTTCAGAAAGAGATCAACAACAACAACAAAAAAAAAAAGAGAGAGAGAAAGTTTCAAATGAATAATACAAAAATGTTCTGAGCTACTGAGTTTTAAGATTGAAACCACCCTGTAAGTTTCTAGGATAATGAATGAGGAGTCCTACTTGAAATGTAACACCAGGATGTTTGAGTCCTCACGGTCCTTCTCTCTGTGTCTTTCTAGTTATGTTGGGTGTTTGAAGCTTGTTCTTTAGTAGATTCTACAGGAAGGGCCCAGGAGAATAACATGCAAGAAACTCCAAATCTTTTTGTGTTAATAATAGTTTGCCTGTACTCCTTTACACTTAAAAATCAGCTTTATTGTATAAAAATTTGTTTGACTCACATTTTCTTTCCTTGAGTATTTTAAACATGTTATTCCATTTTCTTTTGGTGTAAACCATTGCTGACAGAAGTTAGATGATCATTCAATTTTCTTTCCTTTCTGTCCCTTGTTGTTTTTTGCCTCGATGTCCAAATAATTTTTTCTTAAAGTCTGGTAATTTTTAAAGAATGTGTCTTGGTGTTGGTGAGTCTCAGGTTGATAGAGTTAGGAACATGGTGTGCTCTTTCAACATGTAGTTTTTTTTGTTTGTTTTTTTTGTTTGTTTGTTTTGAGACGGAGTCTGGCTCTGTCGCCCAGGCTGGAGTGCAGTGGCCGGATCCCAGCTCACTGCAAGCTCCGCCTCCCGGGTTTACGCCATTCTCCTGCCTCAGCCTCCGGAGTAGCTGGGACTACAGGCGCCCGCTACCGCGCCCGGCTAGTTTTTTGTATTTTTTTAGTAGAGACAGGGTTTCACTGGGTTAGCCAGGATGGTCTCGATCTCCTGACCTCGTGATCTGCCCGTCTTGGCCTCCCAAAGTGCTGGGATTACAGGCGTGAGCCACCGTGCCCGGCCTCAACATGTAGCTTTAAATTGTTTTAAAATTTAGCTTAATTAAAATTATTTTTGGAGATAGGTCTGGCTTTGTCACCCAGGCTAGAGTACAGTGGCATGATTACAGCTCACTGTCACCTTGACCTCCTGGGCTCAAGCAATCTTCCTGCCTCAGCCTCCCAAGTAGCTGGTACCACAGGTGTGTGCCTTCACACCCTGCTATTTTTTTTTTTTTTTTTTGAAGAGATAGGGTCTCACTATGTTGTTCAGGCTGGTTATAAACTCCTAGGCTCAGGCAATCCTCCTGCCTTGGTCTCCCAAAATGGTGGGATTATAGGCATGAATGACTGCACCTGACCATGTTTTTTTAATTTTAGGCAAGATTTCCTGAATGACAGATTTTATTTTATTTTATTTTATTTTATTTATTTATTTGAGACAGAGTCTCACGCTCAGGCTGGAGTGCAGCAGTGTGATCTCAGCTCACTGCAACCTCTGCCTCCTGGGTTCAATCGATTCGCCTGCCTCAGCCTCCTGAGTAGCTGGGATTACCAGTGCCCACCACCAGGTCCAGCTAATTTTTGTATTTTTAGGAGAGACAGAGTTTCACCACGTTGGCCAGGCTGGTCTCGAACTCCTGACCTCGTGTGATCTGCCTGCCTCGGCCTCCCAAAGTGCTGGGATTACGGGCGTGAGCCACTGCGCCCGGCTCTAAATGGAAGATTTTAATATTTGTTCTGTCCAGTTAGCTTTACAGGGGCAGACCCTGTAAACCTTTGTCCAGTTTCAGAAGCTGTTGTAAATTGGGTCCCCTGTGCTTTCCAGGGAGTACCTGTCGGTTGCCGAGGTTCTCCTGTTTCGAGGCCTGTTAGACGCCTGCTGCTTCCCTCTGCGCTCCAGCATAAACGCAGACACCATGCAGGCCTATAGCTGCTGGGAGTTTGTCCTCACCTGGTGCACTCAGATTTATGGAGATATCTTGTTACCTACTTTTGCTTTTGACTTTACTGTATAATTATTCTGACTGTTTATATGTGGGGATATGGGGAGATTCGGAAACCATGTTTCTGCTGCTATCTTCCCAGAACCGCTCTCACTGGAACAAAGATAAAACCCTAAAATGTTTAGAAAGGATCAAGAAGCAGAAATGTGTCAGATTTAGAAGCAGTAACATTGGAAGCAAGAAAGCAGGGGAGAAATGTCTTGAAATCTTCAGGGAAAAATATTTTTAATCTAAAATTCTTTACATAGGTAAACTACCAGAAAAGTGGAATAGGACTGCAGGGTGAATTGGAAACTGCTATTTTAAGTTTGGGAAACTTGCAGTGCTACTTGACTTAAAAAAAAAAAAAAGAGTTATAAAGTCTTATTTTTATTATATTAAAATAAAAATTAAACAATAAAATGCCAAAAGTGGCTGGAGAAGAGTGAGTAAGGATGAGGGACTCCTGAGATAAAGCTGGGACATTAGGGGGCAGTAGGGAAGAACATGTGTGACGTTGTAGAAATGAAACACACCGACACAAGGTGTATTCAGGCCACAATCTTCCTTCCTTCCTTCCTTCCTTCCTTCCTTCCTTCCTTCCTTCCTTCCTTCCTTCCTTCCTTCCTTCCTTCCTTCCGGCCTTCTCCCTCCTTCCCTCTCCTTCCTCCATCCAAACCCATAAGGACGTAATCCGTCCGACGAATAGCCTCCTACGAAGTCCTTCTCTCCCCCCCCCCTACCTCCCTCCTACTCTCCTCTCTATCTAAACTCCCTCTCTCCCTCCCTTTTTTTGGTTTCTTTCTTTTCTTTCTTTTCTTTCTTTCTTCTTTTTCTTTTTTTCTCTCTCTCTCTTTTTTCTTTCTTTCCTTTTCTTTCTTTCCTTCTCTCTCTCCTTCCTTCCTTCCTTCCTTCCTTCCTTCCTTCCTTCCTTCCTTCCTTCCTTCCCTCCCTCCCTCCCTCCCTCCCTCCCTCCCTCCCTCCCTCCCTCCTTTCTTCCTTCCTTCCTTGTCTGTCTTTGTCTCTTCCTTTTATCTTCGGGAGTAGAAGGGAGAAAGGGTCTCGTTCTGCTGCCCAGGCTGGAGTGCAGTCGTGCAATCACAGCTCATTTAAGCTTCAGCCCACCTCAGCCTCCTAAGTAGCTGGGACTATAGGTGTGCACCACCATGCGTGGTTAATTTTTGTATTTTTTTGTAGACACAGAGTTTTGCCATGTTGCCCAGGCTGGTCTCGAACACCTGTGCTTAAATGGTTCACTTGCCTAGGCTTCCCAAAATGCTGTGATTACAGGCATGAGCCAGCACGCCTGGCCTGCTACCTTTCTTTTCTTTCTTTTTGAGACAGGGACTCACTCTGTCACCCAGACTGGAGTGCAGTGTCACGATCTCGGCTCACTGCAACCTCTGCCACCCAGGCTCAAGTGATTCTCCTGCCTCAGCCTCCTGAATAGCTGGGATTACAGGTGCGGGCCACCACCGCCTGGTTGATTTTTATATTTTTAGTAGAGATGGGGTTTCACCATGTTGGCCAGGCTGCTTTTGAACTCCTGACCTCAAATGATCCACCCGCCTTGGCCTCCCAAAGTGCTGGGATTACAGGTGTGAGCCACCACACCTGGCCAGCCTGCCACCTTTCATTTGCATAATGTCATCAAACATAGTCACATAACAGAATTCAGAAAGTAGAGAACAGTAAGAATTCAATAGCTAGAGAACTTGATAAAATAAGTAGGTCAATCATAATTAGCTTAACTTCATAGATTTATTTATCACATAATTGCCAAGTTATTATGATGGCTGAAACAGACATGATTCCTGACTCATGCTGTTTATGTTATAGAGGGGAAGAAAGACATTAAATAAACAATCCTAAAAGCATAACCACAACTATGATTAATAGCGTACATGCACAGTATATAGCAGGGAGGCCATGATCTGGTCTGTGTGACATATAAGCCCTTCTTTTAGAGGAAACAGAAGCAGGTCAGGATGCTCAGTATATTCGTTTGTTTCCTGTTACCTACAACTGGGTAATTTACTTTAAAAAAGGAATTTATGTCTTACAATTGTAAAGGCTGAGGCATCCAAGGTCGAGGTGGTGCATCTGGGCCTTCTTGCTGGTGGGGACTCTCTGCAGAGTCCCAAGGTAGCACAGGGCATCACATGGTGGGCAGCTAAGTGTGCGAATGGGCTAGCTCAGGTCTCTCTTCCTTTTATAAAGCCAACAGTTCATCTCTCATCTCTCATGATAACCCATTAATCTACAAATTGATTATTCCATTTGTGAAGGCAGAGTCCTCATGATCCAATCACCTCTTAAAATGTACATCATTCAATACCGCCACATTAGGGATGAGGTTTCGAACATAAATTTTAGGGGACACGTTCAAACCATAGGTTTCCAAGTGGAGAGGGAAGGGGAAAGTTGAACAAGATGAGATTGGAGAGTTAAGGAAAGGCCAGAGCATGCAGGGCCATGAAGGATGTAATTAGGATGCCATCCTTTTTCTAACAGAAATGAGAAATACTGAAGAGTTTTATACAAGGGAGTGATTAGATCAGATTTCTGTTTTTCGTGGGTTTTTAAATTTAGAGATAGGGTCTTGCTCTGTTGCCCAGGCGGGAGTGCAGTGGTGTGATCATAGCTCACTGCAGTCTCAAACTTCTGGCCTCAAGTGATCTTTCTGCCTCAGCCTCTCAAGTAGCTGGGACTACAGGCACATGCCACCACACCTTGCTAATTTTTAATTTTTTTCTAGGAATGGGGTCTTGCCATGTTGCCCAGGCTGGTCTTAAACTCCTGAGCTCAAGTGACTCTCCCATTTTAACCTCCCAAAGTGCTGGATTACAGGCATAAGCCACTGCACTGGCCCAGATTTCCATTTTTAAAAGATCATGTAATCGGCTGGTCGCCGTGGCTCACGCCTGTAATCTCATCCCTTTGGGAGGCTAAGGCGGGGGGAGATCGTGCCATTGCACTTCAGCCTGGGCAACAAGAGCGAAAGTCCGTCTCAAACAAACAAACAAAAATCATGTGATGATGCCATTTATGTTATTTTTAACGATATGTATGTATATGCTCTCAGGAAACTAGGAATAGAGGAGAATTTCCTCAACTTGGTGAAGAACATTTACGAAGAAACTAACATCATACTTAATGATGAGTGTTATAGATTGAACTGAGTCCCTCTAAATTCACATGCCAAGTCCGAATCCCCAGCACTTCTGAATGTGACTGTATTTGGGGATAGAGTTGTTAAAGAAATGATTATGTTAAATTGAGGTCATTAAGATGGACCCTAGTCTAATACAACTAGTGTCATAAAAAGAGGAAATTAGGACACAGAGAAGTACCGAGAGAAGGCCATGAGAAGACATAGGGAGAAGGCAGCCATCTACAAGCCAAGGAGAGAGGCCTCAGAAGAAACCAACCCTTCTGACACCTTGATTTCAAATTTCTAGCCTTTAGTATTGGGAGAAAATAAATTTCTGTTGTTTAAGTCACCCAGTCTGTGGTACTTTCTTATAGCAGCCCTAGCAAATGAATACAGTGAGAAACTAGAGGCTTTCTCACTAAGATCAGGATCAAGGCAAGGATGTCCCCTCTCACTACTCCCATTCAACATCTCACTAGCTAATGCAATAAGACAAGAAAAGGAAATAAAGTGTGTACACATTTAGAAGGACGACATAAAATTGTCTTTGTTTGCAGGTGAGAAGATTTTCTATGTAGAAGATGCAAATAATTAACAACAAAAAACTCCTGTAAAGAATAAGTGGTTGTGGCAGGGTTTCTGCCTACAAGGTTAATATATAAAAGTGAACTGATTTCTTACATACCAGCAGAGAACAACTGGGATTTGAAATGTAAAATACGATGCATTTACATCAGCACCAAAAAAATGAAGCTAACAAAATATGTATAAAATCTACATGAGAAAAACTATAAAAATCTGATGAAAGAGATCAAAGATATAAATAAATGGGAAAATATCCCAAATGCATACATAGAAAGATTGCCTCAATATTATCAAGATGTCAATTCTTCCCCAACTGATTCAATTTCCAACTGATCAATTTCCCAATGATCTGCAGATTCAATGCAATCCCAACAAGTCATTTTATGGATATATATATATATATATGCATTTGCATATGCATAGACTGTAGCTAGAGAGATTAATTAGAAACTTCTCACAATATGTTGCCTCTGGGAAGAGGAATGGGCAATTTGGGGGGAATGCTTGCTTTTACACATTTTGTATTTTGTATTTTTGAATTTTGTACCAGGTGCATGCATGTAAACAAAAACAATTTAGCTTAGAAAATAATTTATACTAGGTCACACTGCTAGTAAGGGATTACAAAAGGGGACTAAATTCAGATCTTCTGAAGTGTAAGCCCAGTGCTTTTTTTCACTAGCCCACTATGTGAAGATGAATAAGAGAAGGGAGTTTCTTTTTGTATGGGATGGTAGTGAGAAGCAGGGATGGAAAGAGCCTCGTGGTTGGATGGGGAATGGGTTAGGCAGAGTGTTGGGCAAAGGGGTGGGAATGTCAGCCTGAAGATCATAAAGAGTGGCCCAAGTTTTATCCAGGGGGAATTTGATTAGAGTAATATTAGGGGCTTGTCTCCTTTCCTCTTTTGACCACTGCCCAGAAATCTACCCAGTCAGGATTCCAAAGAGTGAATTAGGAAGAAGAGGGACTGTTAGTCCCTTTGGGCTGCTGTAACAGAATACCACAGACTAGGTAATTTGTAAGCAACAGAAATGTATTTCTCACAGTTCTGGAGGCTGGGAAGTCTAAGATCAAGGCAGCAGCCGACCGGCCAGCAGATTCCATGTCTGGTGAGTGCGTTCTGCTTAAAAGCTGAACCCTTATTGCTGCTTGGTGGAAGGGGGCGAGGGAGCTGCTTAAGGGCACTAACCCCATCATTAGCATGGAGCCCTGGTGATTTGATCACTTCCCAGAGGGCCCACCTCTTAATATTATTACATTGGGTATTAGGTTCCAATGTATTTCAAACATCTAGCCTTCAGAATTGGGAGACAATACATTTCTGTTGTTTAAGCCACCCAGTCTGTGATACTACGTTCTGGCAGCCCTACAAATTAGTTTAGGGAGAAACTAATGCATTTTGGGGGGACATCAACTTTTAGGCTATAAAAGAAGGATTCTTTAAGAATTGAAAAAGTAGTATATATACAGTCTTTTATTATTTTTAATTATTAAATTTTTTTTTATAGACAGGGTCTCAGTCTGTCACCCAGGCTGGAGTGCAGTGGCATGATCATAGCTCACCATAACCTTGAACTCCTGGACTCAAGTGATTCTTCTGCCCCAGTCTCTCCAGTAGCTAGGACTGCAGGGGCACACCACCACACCTGGCTAATTTTTAATTTTTTGTAGGGATGGGGGTCTCACTATGTCACTCAAGCTGGTCTTGAACTCCTGACCTCAACTGATCCTCCTACCATGGCCTCCCAAAGTGCTCGGATTACAGGCTCAAGCCCCTGTGCCTGGCCTTAGAATATTTTTGTTTTAATAGAAGCTCATTTGCATAAGCCTCAAAGGGTTTTAAGAATGACAAGAGCACCTAGTAGCAAAAAGGTAATGGAAGGACGACTTGATCAGTGGCCGAAGAAAGAACATATGCATAACTAACCAGCACTTCAGAGACAGGGAGAATGTGGGGGAAGGCATGAGAAGCAATTCTAATATTCCTGGCTACCCTTCACACGGATTGCTTTTCCTCTTAACGAAGCTGTGTTCACATTAGAATTACCTCTCCACGTTATGAAAGCATCTAGGATCTAAAAGTCATTGCATTTTTACATGTAAGCCCAGCTGTAATGCAATAATTTGCATTTATATAGCAACATTCATCTAAGGCAGAAACATGCTTCTCCAGCATTAACTCATTAATCCTCACAATGTCCTTGTGAAGGAGCTGGTGAGCGTGATTATCTCCCTTTCACAAATAACAAAAATGGAGCCACAGAGATGATAAGTGATTTGGGTGAGAATAGGTTGAGTCCATATAGTGAATTCATAACTAGTATTAATACAAATCTCTTGGAAATGAGTTATAAATGATTGGTTCAATACAGTTTGGTGTTCAGATGTCTCAAAAAATTTTAATAAATGAATATCTTACTTTGGCTTTATAACCAAAATAATCTGATTATTATTCAGGTTTTATTCACCCTGAATGATGAATGACAAAATTTGTCTCATGGGAATTAAATCCACATTCCTCTCCGACTAATAACTTCAGAGCCCAGGACTCTATGAAAGGAATTACAAGATTGGGGTAATAATAAGAGGAAGTCACTTGGTTTAAATGGGTTATGAGCAATTTTTTTTTTTTTTTTTTTTGAGACAGGGTCTTACTCTGTTGCCCAGGTTGGAGTGCAGTGGTGCAATTGTGGCTCGCTGCAACTTTGAACACCTGGACTCAAGCAGTCCTCCCACCTCAGCCTCCCCAGTAGCTGGGATTACAGGCGTGTGCATTACCATGCCCAGCTAATTTTTTCATTCTTTTGTAGAAATGAGGTCTCACTATTTTGTGCAGGCTGGTCTTAAGGTCCTGGCCTGAAGCAATCCTCCCACCTTGGCCTCCCAAACTGCTGGGATTATAGGCATGAGCCACCACTCCCAGCCTCCAACTTCTGAGATAAAGATTTGGGTGCAAGTAATTTATTCAGAGGTTATCCCAGGAAGCATGTTGAAGGCATGGAGGAATAAGAGAGGAAAGTTCATAACCAGTTCCTTACATGGGGAACAGCAGTGAGCCTCAGCAGATAGAGCCCATTATCCACAGCTGTTATCCATGTGAGGCACTGGACCTCAGAACTGGCAAGGAAGTTTTTTGTTTTGTTTTGTTTTTTGTTTCTTTAGAGACAGGGTCTGCCTCTGTCACCCAGGCTGGAGTGCAGTGATGCAACCATAGCTTACTGCAGCCTCCACCTCCCGAGCTCAAGGGATCCTCCCACTTCAGCCTCAGCCTCTCCAGTAGCTGGGACTGCAGGTGTGCACCACCAGACCTGGCTATTTTTTTTTTTTAAATTATTTTCTGTTGGCCAGCCATGGTGGCTCACACCTGTAATCCCAGCACTTTGGGAGGCCAAATCAGGCAGATCACTTGAGGTCAGGAGTTTGAGACCAGCCTGGCCAACATGATGAAACCCCATCTCTATTAAAAATACAAAAATTAGCCAGGCTTGGTGGCAGGCATGTGTGGTCCCAGCTATTAGGGAGGCTGAGGCAAGAGAATCACTTGAACCCGGGAGGCGGAGGTTGCAGTGAGCCAAGATTGTGCCACTGCACTCCAGTCTGGGTGATATACTACATATATATACATATATATAGTATAGACAGGCTGTATTGCCCATAGCCTGTTACCATATTGGCTTCCATTTTCTCCATCTCTACTAAACTGATTTACAAATATATGTGCTTCTTTCTTGTTAACTGCTTTGTCTGCTTTTTCTCTTTCCAACCTGATTCTCCTTTGTAAAAATCTTTCCAATGATTGCGAGCTCATTTGGGGCTTTCCTTCCCTATTCTCTGATGATTTCTGGTCTCGATTAAAATTTACTGATATGATTATATAATCCCAAAATTCTGTGCTCTTTTCTGGCTTCCAAGGTGATGCGAGGTAAATTTTTCCATGGGTTAGCAGGTTGTTGATGAGAAAAGACAAGCCCCTGTCTGTTCTGCCTGACAAATACATCCCAGGGAGCATTTATATACCTTAAACACAACTTAAACACAACTCTCCAGAGTCAGCCTTCAATTTCTGATCACTGCTTGGCCGAATGGAATAATGATGTCAAGATCCTCAGTTTAACATGGAGGCAAGGGTGATAGGCTATCTACGCATGGGGCTATTTTCTGCTCTGTACTTAAATCGCTTGGATTACATTTCCAGATAGTTTTGCGAAGAAGGGAAAGAAAGCAATTTGGGATGCTGAGAAGGATTCAAGTCCTATCTCTATTAACAGTTGGGTAGTGTCTACTGACTGTTGTACAACTCTCCTTTTGGGCACCTGTGTGCTTTCTGGTCACAGTCAGACATTGAGAACTATTAAGGGTTGGGTGCAGTGACTCACACCTGTAATTTCAACACTTTGAGAGGCTGAGTCAGAAGGATGACTTGAGGCCAGGAGTTCACTATGTGCAACATAGTGAGACCCCCCTCTCTACAAATATATATATATGGTTTCCACAAAAAAAGGCTACACACACACACACACACATGGTCTCTCCAAAAAAAAAAAAGTATATATATATATATTTATATATATATAATATATATATTAGCCAGGTATGGTGGCATGTGCCTGTAGTCCTAGCTACTTGGGAGGTAGAGGCAGGATGGTCACTTGAGCCCAGGAGTTTGAGGCTGCAGTGTGATTGAGCCACTGCACTCCAGCCTGGGCAACAAAGCAAGATCCTATCTCTTGAAGAAGCAGAAGGAGAAGGAGGAGGAGGAGAAAGAGGAGGAGGAGGAGAAGGAGAAGAAGGAGAAGGAGAGGAAGAGGAAGAGGAAAAATGTGTTCCTGTGTGTGTGTGTGTGTGTGTGTGTGTGTGTGTGTGTGTGTTTGTATGTATGTGTGTGTGTGGTGATAACACAAAGAGAAAGTCAATGAGTCTGGAGTGCATTAGCCATCTTGCATTATTGACACTACGTTTAGGAACTCCAAAAGCTGAGAATTAATGCCACATCTGTTTGGTTTGGTAGCAGTTTTTCTAAGGTAACCAGAAGGTAGAAGGTATGAAGAAAAGACACAGAAGGTATAATTACATAGTTGTAATCAATGAAAGTCAATTTCCCCCTTCACTCATTGAAACAATCTGGGGAGGTTATGAAGTATGGAGCCAAAGACATAAATTCAACCTATAACCCCCATGCTAAATGGTGGTCCATTTATTATTAGGGGTGGGGGAAAGGAGAAAGGGAATGGAATTGTACTCTTGTATCACTTTAGAAAACAATTCTAAATGGAAATCACAAGGGCACATTAGTTTCTCAAAAATATTGGCCAAAAAGGAAAGGAGAGAGGTAGAATGGTAGCTATAAAGGAATGCAGCATCAGGCCAGGTGTGGTGACTCATGCCTGTAATCCCAGCACTTTGGGAGGCCGAGGCAGGCAGACCACTTGAGGTTAGGAGGTCAAGACCAATCTGACAAACATGGTGAAACCCCATCTCTGCTAAAAATACAAAAAATTAGTCAGGGGTAGTGGTGGGTGCCTGTAATCCCAGCTACTCGGCAGGCTGAGACCGGAGGATTGCTTGAACCCGAGAGGCAGAGGGTGCAGTAAGCTGAGATTGTGCCACTGCACTCTAGCCCGGATGACAGAGTGAGACTCTGTCACCAAAATAATAATAATAATAATAATAATAATAATAATAATAATAATAAAAGGAATGCAGCATTAACAAACCAGCAAGCAAGCAAGCACTCACTCCATCTTACTGGGATATTATCAAATAAAGTTAGGACATTTTGTTTATGTCTTTACTCTCCAAATGTTTCCCTTGGTTTTCATTTTTTTTGGCAAAAATGTCCCAGTCTCTACTGTACTCTATGCTCACTCTATGTGGGTTAGGTGGGGTTTACTCTGCCTGGGTAATCAGAACAGTTTATCCTCTTAGTCATCAGAATTGGCTCATGAATTGGCCAATTTCGAGCCAATGAAAGTCAGACACATGAAATTTTGGAGCAACTGGGAGTCACTCTCTTTCTGAAGTGGTTGCTAAGGGGATAGGAGGTAAGCCTGGAGCTGCAGGTAGCCATTTTTATATCATCTGGGGATGAACCCACATAAGAATGAAATTATCATAGAGGAAAGCATGACTAATAGCTAGAGACAGAAGAAGTTATGATTACATTGAATATTTGAATCCAACCATGCCTGAAATATTACATTTATTACTTGACTTTTCAGTTACATGATCCCTTACATTTTCTTTCTTTTATCTTTTCTACAAACAAATTTGAGTTGCCTTTCTTGTGCTTGAGAACCAGAGTTCTAATATAATCTTTTATTAATCAATGGCTTCTTCTTTCCATTGCTCTATTTGGCTTGTATGAATATTTTTAATATAAACTGAGCTTTTTTATTGTAATAAAATATACATAACAAAATTTACCATTTTAACTATTTTAAGTGTACAATTTCATGGCATTGAGTGCATTCACAATGTTGTACAACCATCATAATTATCCATTTAGCTCAGCCTTTTTAAAGAAGCAATATTTCAGTTAAATTTTCTTCTTTATAATCTATTTCCAAAGAGGCTTAGTCAATTACAGTAATGCTGGATCAAAACCATTATGTGAAATTAACTTACAAAAACAATGCTTGTGGGAGCAAAGAAATTACCCATCCACAGGTCACAGAGGAGCTATTTCTCCCAGATACATATTGAGTGGACACAATCTTGTTACACCCTGAATACCTCTTAGTCTAATGTTAGTATTGTAGAAGGATCCAATACAAAGAAAGCATTATTAAGTTATGAAACTACATTAAGACTCAATGTCAGAGACACAAATGGATGTATAAACACCATTGACTTTGCATTGGTAAGTCAAACGACTGTAAGTACTTAATTCTTTGATCTTACCCTTTGGAATCTTTAAACAGTGACTTTGAAAGCACATAAAAACTTGGAGCAACGGGGAATACAAGAAACTGAAGTGAACTGTTGCTGGGAAATACATATTAGAATGTAGTAAGATGGCCTTGTGTGTGTGTGTACATGTGTGTGTGCTGGACAGGTAGGGGAGCGGTATTTAGAGAAAACTGACAAGGGAACCAGCTCAGATTTCATCTGGGTAGACAGATCAATTCAATGTGGCCTTCATTTAGAATCTTCAGGGAATTATTGGAGGTGATTTTTCACTTCCCAACCTTCAAATATGTCTCTTTCCTTTTCTCTTTCTATTGTCCCTCTCCTCCTATCTTCTGACCAATTTTTGCTTCCACATGTGTCCTTTTTTCTTTCTTCCTTTCCTTTGCCTCAATTTCATACTCACTACCAGAGGCAGTGATAGGCACCACGTACAAATGTTCTGAAAGCTCCTCAGAATCCAAAGTTGGCCCATTTAGGCCAGGAATCACCTTAATTTCTCAAAGAAACTCAAGATTTACTCCATCTGTTGACTAACTGCATGGGAGGTCAGAAATCATGTTCTCTATCATATGTACATGAAATTGTCTTGTAGGTATTGGATTGTTGTGATTTTAGGAGTTCTGGTATTTCAAGCCCTCAACCGTCCCTCAATGGAAGATGCAGGAGAAATGATAATTGTTCTAGCTAAGAGTTCTTATTAACAGTGAGTATAATGTAAGCATAATTTTTTTCCAAGTCTTTATGGATAACAGCAGGAACTGGGCTCAAAGGCATTTAAGAGTAACTCACAGTGATTTAAAATATCTGTCCTGCTTGCTACTCTACAACTTTTTTTCTTTTTCTTTTTCTTTTTTTTTTTTTTTTTTGAGACAGGGTCTTGCTATTGCCCAGGTGGTAGTGCAGTGGCAAAATCTTGGCTCACTGCAACCTCCATGGTCTCAAGTGATCCTCCTGTCTCAGCCTTCCAAGTAGCTGGGACCAGAGGTACAATTCACCACACCAGGCACTTTTTTTTTTTTTTTTTGGTAGACATGGGGTTTCCCCATGTTGCCCAGGCTGGTCTCAAACTCCTGAGTTCAAGTGATCCTCCCGCCTGAGCCTCCCGAAGTGCTGGGATTACAGGTGTGCACCACGGTGCCTGGCCTACTCTACAGTTCTTCTGTGATGTTGGTGTCAGTGTGTTGAATTCTGATTTGGTTGATGTGTTGCAGATATTGGGGAATAGTAGACCACACTCCTGTGAAGAGTGAGGGTTTTCTCTGAAGAGTGTCCCATTTGGTGTTTGCTTTTTTTACAGATAGATTTTAAACAGAATTTTCAGGTAGTCAAGTGCCTGGATGTGGAGACTTCTGGGTAAGAAATGCAAAGATAGCATCTATAAGAAAGTTGGCATTTATCACTTTCCTATTTAAGGTGTATTTTTTTTTGAGACACTGTTCTGCCACAGCTGTAGCACAAGTTGTGGGTAACTAACTCGTGGATGGGTCAGTTATATTTTTGCTTTAGAGAAGTTGGAATTGTAACAATGAGAGTGTGAGTCAACTAGATGATTATGTGTACTTGAACGAAAAGGTCATATCCACTCAGGGCTGGAATTGCTTTCAGGGTGGGGCAAATCCCTGTTGCAGACAAAATCGTAGAGAGCCTTAAAGGTAGACTTCAAAGAGAAGCAGGAGAATGGCATAGCAATGCAGGCAAAAAGAGACCAGGGATTAAACAGCATCCCAATTGCTTAGGGGAAGCAACGCTAGCTGCTATAATAAAAACCCAGGCCAGGTGCAGCGACTCATGCCTGTAATCCCAGCACTTTGGGAGACTGAGGTGGGTGGATCACTTAAGGCCAGGAGTTCGACGCCAGCCTGGCCGACATGGTGAAAACCCATTTTCACTAAAAATACAAAAATTAGCCAGGCGTGGTGGCACGCACCTGTAATCCCAGCTATTGGGGAGGCTGAGGTGCCAGAATTACCTGAACCCAGGAGGGAGAGGTTGCAGTGAGCCAAGATCACACCACTACACTCCAGCCTGGGTGACAGAGTGAGACTCCATCTCAAAAAAACAAAGAAACAAAAAACTCAGTAGTTTAACAGATGCATTTCCATAGTTTAACATAGTAGAAGTTTGTTTCTAGCTACGCAAGGTCCAACTGGGTGCTCTAGGTTGGTGGGTGGCCTTCCACTTAATCATTCAGGGACCTAAGGTCCTTTTGTCTTGAAGCTCTATTCTCCTCCAGTGGCTCATAATTATATTTTTGATATGAGTTTCTATACTGGGTAGAGTGAATAATGCTCTGTAACAGATACGTTCTGATCACAGTGGCTTGACAAAATAGTAATTTACTTCTTGCTCATATAAACTCCTATTTGAGATTTCTGGGTGGAGAACAGCCATCTCTGTGGTCATTCTGAGCCACAAAATCTTTCTATCTTATAGCTCCACCTCCTTCTAAGGCCTTGGAGTGTAGCTACCCTAGAGGTTATTGTTGCTAGCTGCACAGAAAAACTGATACACTGAGACGGCGGTGTTGCAGTAGAGAAAGTTTAATAATTGCAAGGCTAGACAAGCAGAAAGATGAGAGATAATCCTCAAATCCACCTCCCTGAGAGCTGAGAGGCTAACGTGTTTAAGGATAATTTGGTGGGCAGGGGGCTAGGGAATGGGTGCTGCTAATTGGTTGGGGATGAAATCTTAGGCATGTCCAAACTGTCTTTGTGTGCTGAGTCAGTTTCTGGGTGGGAGTTTCTGGGTGAGATCAGTTCCTTGGTATGAGTTACAGATCTGGGCAGAGTCAGTCAGTCACCAGAATGGAAAAGGCTGAAAAATATCTCAAAGATCAAACTTAGGTTTGGTTTTGTTTTGTTTTGAGACAGAGTCTCGCCCTGTCACCCAGGCTGGAGTGCAGTGGTATGATCTCGGCTCACTGCAAGCTCTGCCTCCCAGGTTCACGCCATTCTCTTGCCTCAGCCTCCCAAGTAGCTGGGACTATAGGTGCCCACCACCACACCCAGCTAATTTTTTGTATTTTTAGTAGAGGTGGGGTTTCACCGTGTTAGCCGGAATGGTCTCGATTTCCTGACCTCGTAATCTGCCCGCCTCAGCCTCCCAAAGTGCTGGGATTACAGGCAATGCTGGGATTACACTGCACCCGGCCCCACGTTTGTTTTTTAGTATTTGTTTTTTTGTTTATGATAGAGACAGAGTTTCACCATGTCGCCCAGGCTGGTCTTGAATTTCTGGCCTCACGCAATCCTCCTAAAGTGCTTGGATTACAGGCATGAACCACTACTCCCAGCCCTTAGGTTCTGACAATAGGAAAACTCTACAGGAACAACTGGGAAATTACAAATCTTGTGACCTCTGGCTACATGACTCTTGAGCAGTAAGTGATTACAGAAAGGCAACCTAGGGAGCAATGGCTGGTTATCATTTAACTATGCCTACATTCTAGCAGAATTCTGGCCCCTCCTATAATCCTAACCTTGTGGCTTTTCATTAGTCTTACAAAAGTGATTTCCATCCCCAAGCAGGAAAGAAGTTAGTATCAGGAAGGGACTGTTATTGTCTTTGTTTTAAAGTTAACAAAGACAGTTAGCTTGTGAGGTTAGAAGCAACATGGAGTCAGCAATGTCAGATTTCTTTCACTGTCATAATTTTTGCAAAGACAGTTTCAAGAGTGTTCTTCATTAACTGATCACATGGGATGAGAGAAGCCGATTGTGTATAGGTGGTTTTTGTGGGTTAGGCCTTCAAAACGGGGATGACATATTTACCATTCCTTGAGCAGACGTTAGTCACTTGGCTACAGCTAACTACAAAGGGAGGTTGGGGAGGTTAATCTAGCTATGTGGCCAGAAGTAAAGGAAGGTGAGTTTGGGGAGTATTTTTTTTTTATGACAAACACTCTGATATTCTCTACTTCTAATTCTTTTCTTTTTCTTCCATGACATTTAAGATCATGTCATATGATATATATTTTATTTATTTGTTTTGATTTTTGTCTGATTCCACCACATAATGTAAATGCTCTGACAAAGGTTTGCTCATGGACATTTTTTTACTGCTGTATCTGCCTCATTTAGAACAGTTGCCAGCAGCTTGGGATAGATGCTCAATAAGTCTTTACTGAATGAATGAGTATAATTCAGATCTTTCTTTTTCCAGTTCCTATGTAGTTCAATCAGCTCAGCTTTGCTTCCTGCCTGTGAATGCATTCTTGAGCACCTGTGTGTTCTTTCCAAAAAAAAAAAAAGTCTTTTGACTAGAGCTAATTTGACTGTGGTTCTTTTTTCCTCTGACAATTGCAAAAAGCCTGGACTGAGATAATATCTACCTCATGAAATAGACTATGGGGTGGAAAAAGATAGGGCCTGAGGGCTTCAACAAGCAAACCGTATCTTGCAGGATATGTTATTTTGTGGTATATTGAGCATTTATTTTTTCTCTTTTATTGTTCCCCCAAGTTAGTCTTGCTAATATTCCAACCAGCCACATGTTAGGTGTTTAGGAAAATTAAGAATTATGTATGTGTGTGTGTGTGTGTGTGTGTGTGTAGGTATAGTTGGTGCAAAAGTAATTGCGGTTTTTGCTTTTTTTTTTTTTTTTTTGAGACAGGGTCTCACTCTGTCACCCAGGCTGGAGTGCAGTGGTATGATCTCAACTTACTGCAACCTCTGCCTCCTGGGTTCAATCAATTCTCATGTGTCAGCCTCCCAAGTAGCTGGGATTACAGGGGGCCTGCCACTGTGCCTAGCTAATTTTTGTTTTATTGGTAGAGATAGATTTTCACCATGTTGGCCAGGCTGGTCTTGAACTCCTGATCTCAAGTGATCTGCCTGCCTTGGCCTCCAAAAGTGCTGGAATTACAGGCGTGAGCCACTGCACCTGGCCTCCTTTGCCATTACTTTTAATGGCAAAAACCACAATTACTTTTGTGCCAACCTAATACAGATAGGGTAATATGGCAGAGACTACTAACTGTCCAACAAAATCCATTCTTTTCTTCTTCCATAATAATAATAAAAGAAGATGTGCTATTCCATAGTTACACAAGGGAAGCTAGTGACCACATGTCCCAGCTTCCCTTGCAGCTAGGTATGACCATGTGACTCAAATGTTCCCAGTGGAATGAGGAAGAGTAGTCTGTGCAACTTCTTCCTCACTTGTTTATGATGGAATTCCCAGCCTTGGTGAATCATTCTTTCCTCCTGCCAGTTGCCTGATATGGTGAAGACCAGAGTGCCCTTGGAAGTCACACATTGAGGCTGCAGGGCAGCTATTAGCCTGACTCCCTAAAGGATCATGTGGATAGATTTGCACATCAACCTAGACCACCATTCTGGACTGTTGTGAGGGATAGAAATAAACTTTAAAAAAATGTCATGTTAATTTTTGGTGTCTTGTAACAACAGACTAATGAGAGATCTTAAAGAAATGAGCCTTCAGGGTCAATATCAGGGCTGCAATGTCTAATTGGCCCATTCTTCAATACGATGTGATGATTAAAATCATAAGCTTTGTGGTCAAACAACTTGGGCTTGAACAATAGCTTTTCTGCTTACTAGTTTCAATTTACTAATAAACTGAGTAGTTTACTTAATCTCCCTGGGCCTTGGCTCTCTCTCTCTCTCTTTGTTTTAATTGAAGAACAATATTAACTTAGAGGGTTACTGAGGGGATTAAATGAGATTAAAGTATATCAAGGACATGGTAAACATTTAAGAACAGTAGTAATCACGATTTTAAGTCTAGGAATTCCTCCTCTGGTTGGGTGCAATGGCTAACACCTGTAATCCCAGCACTTTGGGAGGCCGAAGCAAGCGGATCCCTTGAGCCCAGAAGTTCAAGACCAGCCTGGGCAACATGGCGAGACCCCAGTCTCTATTAAAAAAAAATATTTCTTCTCCATTGCCAACTTTGAGGTACAAAAGCTTGGATTTATTAGAGAGTTGGTTGGTTTCCTTATAAGGGACAGAAAGAGGTTTGGGTTATCTAAGTTGACTGTGGTTAGACACCGAATGCCATAATCTCTTACTCTTCCAAACCATAGGTGTTCTCACTTTTCAAAATTGAGGTACAATTCGCATACCATAAAATGCATAAATCTTAATCGTATAGATCAATAAGCTTTGAAAAACATATATACTGCACTGGAGTAAGTACCATACCAGCCAATCTATAGAACATTTCCATCATCCCAGAAAGGGTCCTCGTCACCTTTCCAGTCAATTCCATTCGCAGTGGCAACCACTATTCTGATTTCCATCATCAAAGCTTAGATTTTCTTGTTCTAGAATTTTATATCAATGGAATTATACAGGAAATGGTTTATTTTGCTCAACTTAATGTTTCTGGGATTCATCCATGTTGTTGGTATCATGTCAAAGACAAAACTAAGTCTGAGACAAAATTAGCAAAGGCTAATTATTCATAAACTTGTGGCAAGGGAGCCCATCTGCCATCACTTTTGTGTCAGCAAGGGTTCAAAGGTGTTAGAAAGAGAAGTAAGTTTTTATAGACGAAAAAGAGGAAATCTTCACACAGTCTCTGACTGGCAAATATTCTGTTAGGGTGGGATTTTTGGAAGCAAGGGAGACTTTCTAATTTGTTTTCAGGTACATTTGGCTGTTCCCAGTTGGCTGAAAGGGAGCCAATTGGAGCAGTTTAGGAACATTTCAAAAGAGGAAGGCCGGGCATGGTGGCTCACGCCTGTAGTCCCAGCACTTTGGAAATCTGAGGATGGAACATTGTTTGAAGCTAGGAGTTCAAGACCAGCCTGGACAACACAATGAGATCCTGTCTCTACATAAAATTTTAAAACTAGCCAGGTATGGTGATGCACCTATAGTCCTAGGTACTTGGGAGGCTGAGGCAAGAGGATTGTTTGAGCTCAGGAATTTCAGGCTGCAGTGAGCTCTGATCACACCTCTGCACACCAGACTAAGTGACAAAGTGAGACCCTGTGTCAGAAAAAAAAAGGAAAGAGTTTTCAGTGTTGGGAGTGGAGGATTTTCTGTGGCTAGCCATTGCCTGGAACAATGTCTTTTTGTGGTCAAACTGTCATAACAGTCCTTTGTGGGGGATATTGCCAGAGCAAGTAATTTCTCAATCAGTAATTTGGTCTTTTTCATTCCTGAGTAGCATTCCATTGAACGTATTATACCATTCCATAGTAAACTACAATTTGTCTATCCATTGATAAATTCTCTTGGGAAAAAACTCAATATACAGCCAATAAATTTGTTAAACTAGGCCAGCTGCAGTGGCTCACATCTGTAATCCCAGCACTTTGGGAGGCTGAGGCAGGGGTGGATGACTTGAGGCCAGGAGTTTGATACCAGCCTGGCCAACATGGTGAAACCCTGTGTCTACTGAAAATACAAAACAGTGAGCTGAGATCCGGCCACTGCACTCCAGCCTGGGCGACACAGTGAGACTCCGTCTCAAAAAAAAAACACAAAAAACAAACAAGAAAAAAAACCAAAACAATTAGCCAGGCGTGGTGGCAGGCGCCTGTAGTCCCAGCTACTCGGGAGGCTGAGGCAGGAGAATCGCTTGAACCCAGGAGGCGGAGATTGCAGTGAGCTCAGATTGCACCACTGCACTCCAGCCTGGGTGACAGAGCAAGACTCCATCTAAAACAAAACAAAACAAAACAAAACTTTGTTTGTCTTCTTGATGGAGTGTAGCGAGAGCTACATCTAACTGAACATATGAAAAAAGTAAAGATTCCCTTAGGCAGAAGGCTAAAATAATGTGATAATACCTAAATGTTGGTTACTTTATTTTTTTGGTTAGAGAATAAATAGGTACAAAAACTTTTTTACTGGTCTCTGAGTCTTTCAGCATTTTAAAAATTTTTCTATAATTTATTTTAAAGAATCCAAATTAGGCCCAGTCCAAAAGGAGTCATCTCCTATTTTAGCAAGTGCTTAGCATAGCTACTAATTGATCCTCTTACATTTGTCTTTAATAAATCATCACTTCACCTGAGCAAGTAGAAGAGTGGTAATTTGCAGGATTGTGTTACTTACAAGTACTCAACTGATTTCTCTCTCATAATTCTCCTTGATCAAATGCCTACATTTTACATATCTTTCTTTAAAACATAATAAATCATTCAGCATTATTATTTTCATGTAACAAATACTTATGTGGTAGGTGTCAGGAATACAGTAGTGAAAAATCAACAAGCTTATCCTAAAAACAAGTTGCACATATTGTAAATGAACAGTTTCCAAGTGAGAAATTCATCAAGCTGAGATTTTGCTTTTGGGGAAAAGATGCAGAGAAGTGAGGAATAAAGACTTAAGGTGAGATTTCCCAAGGAAGGGTATTCACTCCTACTTCCACAAGCTTGAAAATGCAGGAAGTTCTGTGGTCAAGAAGCTTATGTCTGGGATTAAAAGCATCATTCTTTAGAATGGTTGCTATTCCCTCACCCTAACATGGAACATTGTTTATAACATACAACACACAAAGAATGGCATTCCTTAAATTTAAAAACAAGATGAGGCCGGGTGTGGTGGCTTATGTCTGTAATCCCAACACTTTGGGAGGCCAAGGCGGGCGGCTCACCTGAGGCCAGGAGCTCGAGACCACTCTGGCCAACATGGCGAAACCCTATCTCTACTAAAAGTACAAAAATTGGCCAGGCATGGTAGTGTGCACCTGTAATCCCAGCTACTAGGGAGGCTGAGGCAGGAGAATTGCTTGAACCAGGGAGGTGGAGGTTGCAGTGAGCCGAGATTGTGCCACTGCACTCCAGCCTGGGCAACAACAGTGAGACTCTGTCTCAACAACGACAACAACAACAACAACGACAACAACAAGATGGACGATGTAGCCTGGATTTTGTGCAAGGAGGACATACAGGCCATACAGGTCAAATATGACATACAGGTCAAAGAGCACAACAAATTTGCTCCATCTTCACAGAAAAAGCGAAGTTTGTTTGAAATTAACCTATCAAGGTACAAATGGGCAGAAATGAAAGATGGAAGTATTTTTTTAATGAATAAATTTGCTTCACTCCAACAACTTTCTGCCATATAGTGATAAGAATGAGAAAGGAAACTCAAATGGAAATGCTAAACTCTTAGGCTGACCTGTTTCTACTGCTATCTAATCAGTGGGCCAATAATGTCCAGAACAGGCAGGCATTGCCTGAAACACAAGAACCATCCCTTGCTGTTTAAGTGACTATTCATGCTGGCCGCAATTTTCACAAACAGAGAAAACACTGGGGGGAAGGAAAGGAAAGTTCATTTTCATTGCTATTCCTCTGTAAAGCCAAAAATAGTCTGCTAAACAGTAGTAAGGGGAAAAAAACCTAACAGACAACTGGTGTTTGTCTGTTTCTAAAAATCATTTGTTAATGAATTGACTACAACGAATAAATGTTTTTGCATCAGCTGGAACAACTTAAGATTTGCCAATGAACAGACTGCTAGTCCAGTGATGGACAGTGGTGCTGCCGGTGGTAACAGAAACTATTATTCTTTAAATGTTTGCTATGTGCCAGGCATTATTCCACATCTAATCCCACAATAAGCTAATGAAGTGAGCATTATTATTGTGTTCAATGTATTAGGTTGATGCAAAAGTAATTGTGGTTTTGCCATTAAAAGTAATGCAGGCCGGGCATGGTTGCTCATGCCTGTAAATCCCAGTACTTTGGGAGGCCAAGGCAGGTGAATTACCTGAGGTCAGGAGTTCAAGACCAGCCTGGCCAACATGGTGAGAAACCCTGTCTCTACTAAAATTACAAAAAGTAACTGGGTGTAGTGGCGGGCGCCTGTAATCCCAGCTGCTCGGGAGGCTGAGCTACTCAGGAGAATCACTTGAACGCAGGAGGCGGAGGTTACAGTGAACCGAGATGGCGCCATTGCACTCCAGCCTGGGTGACAAGAGTGAAACTCCATCTTGGAAAAAAAAAAAAAAGAGTAATGCAAAACCGTGATTACTTTTGCATCAACCCAATACAATGAGGAGATGAGACTAGGGTAAGTTCTTTGTCCAAGATCACACAGCTAATATGCAGGCAGAGCTGGAATTTGAACCCAGGTTGGTGAACCTCAAAGCCATGTATAAGACATGCTGTGGAAGAGCTCATCCTTGCTAAAACTTGAGTTCCCAAGACGCCTAGGAAAACATGTGACTTGATATTAAAAACCTAATAATGACATAGACCCCACATGCCTTAGATTTAAATAACTCATTTTTTCCTGAATACTGTACTTCATGAGAGCAGTCGAATTCACTCAGTTACCTATTGTACAGTCCAGCAAAGCCAACAATTATGTGGTTGCCTCTGTAGGTTTCTGAAGAAAAAGTTGCTTAGGTGTTCTGTGCCTGGTTACTTGTATTATCTTTCTCTACGTAAGATGTGTCTGATGCTGAGAGAGCAGTTCGTGGATAGAGAGAGAAGGCAACTGAAAGTCAAAGGAGGGTAAAAACCAGGAAACTTGAAGCGACCTATGAAAAACTGAGAAGAGTTAGGAGCAAATTGTTGAAAGATACCGCTGCGTGGTGCCCCAAGAGCAGCTGACAGTTGGTATGATATTTTTCATGTTCCTTTTACACAATGGAAAACCCACGACTCTGCTCTATGTATGAGGCAACTGAATATTTTTATTTCTAAAATGAGTTTCCAGACCTCTGGTATTTGATTAAAGAAAAGCAATCTCTTCAGTTTTCAAGCACCTCATTTTTCAGTCCTTCCAAATTTTTTTCTTTGGGAATACATTAAAACTATTGTTAAATAGAAATTATAGGAGGTTATTGCTTTGGACTAAGCTCCTGCCTAAGCCCCAACAGATCAAACTAAAAACCAAAATGGTGTCACTCATGCCCGAGGTTCCACATCACCAAACCAAATTAAATTGTTATCTGACCTTTTGAGAAATCAGGAAGGAGACATAACAGTGTAATTTTCCAGACAGGTCAGTTTTAATCAGCATGATGATAAAGTTCCCTCTGCTTTAATTCTCACAACAAAAGGTAAACTGAGGTAACTGGATGTTAACCAATCAGTTATTTCTCTAATGTTCCGTTTTCTTGTTCTTGCCTTACAAGGAAAGTAACTTTGAAACAACCAATCTGCTTGTTGTTCTTTCTTTCTGTTTTCTTCAGCCCTGTCTATAAAACCAAACTTGTCTGCTTGGATCATTACAACATTTATTCTATTTAATGGAATGAAGTGTTGTTTGATTCTAGAATTGCAAATAAACCAATTAAGATCTTTTTTTTTTTTTTTTTTTGACAGGATCTTGCTCTGTCTCCCAGGCTGGAGTGCAATAGCACAATCATGGCTCACTGCAGTTTGACCTCCTGGGCTCAAGTGATCCTCCCATCTCAGCCTCCTGAGTAGATGGGACTACAGGCACACACTACCACACCTGGCTAATTTTTGTATTTTTTGTAGAGATGGGGTTTGCCATGTTGCCCAGACTGGTTTTGAACTCCTGGGCTCGAGCAATCTGCTTGCCTCAGCCTCCCAAAGTGCTGGGATTACAGGAGCAGCTGCCAATTAAGATATTCAAGTGAGGCCGGGTGTGGTGGCTCCTGCCTGCAATCCCAGCACTTTGGGAGGCTGAGGCAGGCAGATCAAAAGGTCAGGAGATTGAAACCATCTTGGCTAATACACTGAAACCCCATCTCTACAAAAAATACAAAAAATTAGCCGGGTGTGGTGGCGGGCATCTGTAGTCCCAGCTACTTGGGAGGCTGAGGCAGGAGAATGGCATGAACCTGGGAGGTGGAGCTTGCAGTGAGCAGAGATCGTGCCACTGCACTCCAGCCTGGGTAACAGAGCAAGCCTCCGTCTCAAAAAAAAAAAAAAAAAAAAAAAAAAGATATTCAAGTGAAATTATTGTAGTTTTGTCTTTTGACACATGATATCTATGAATTTGCCAAAATGGAGAAATATATCACCAAATTTAAAGTATAAAATATGTCCTACTTATATACATAAAGTGTAAAACATGTTCTACTTAATTTAGCCTTTCTCTTAATTATCATTTTCTGAATGTAAATTATATGGCTGTCTATCAAAAGGTGCAAATAAAAAATTCCTACTTTGACACAATCAAAATAAGATATTTAAGTACATAACTAAATTACATGTTTATCTTCAATATACCTTATTCATTACCTCACACAGAATTTATTTGATGTTTGGATGTTTCAAAAGCTTTCTTTACAAACTAAGTATTGATTCGTGCTACATGGATGAGCTTTAATTCCATTTATATGAAATGTCCACAACAGGCAAATCTACAGAGACAGAAAGTAGATTAGCGGTTGCTTAAGGCTGGTAAGTGGGGACCCAGGGACTGACAACTAATGGGGATGGGGTTTCTTTTATGAGGAATGAAAATGTTCTAAAATTAGATTGTAGGGATGTTTGTGAACTATCCTCTTTTATTTCCACTTAAACCCCAACAAATTTGCACGTGGGAGTACATGCCACTTTAAGTATTGACACAGCAAAATCACATAGTTGCATTCAGAGTTATTCAGCGGTGAGACATGCTACTGTTTATATCTCATCTTTCACAGAGTTGGAGGGTGGCCAGTGATTTCAAATCCATACACAGAGTGCGATGTTTTCTGGTGTAATTAACAAGTGAGAATGTAAATGACTGATGCTGTGTGTCTAGTTTTAGCTCAACCACAAAACCATCTTTTAAAACCAGGAACTACAACATAAAGAAAGAAATTCTATTTAAATAACAATGCTCCATCTGTAGAAAATCAAAGCCAATTACTCTAACCCTTCATTTTCTCTATGCCCTCGTTGTTGAGGACCCAGGCAAGTCAGGAAGATAATTCGTCTGTCGGAATCTTTTTTCTCCTGCTACCAGTTGAGCAATGAATGAGTAAATGCACACAAAAAGATACATGAAAGGAGATCACATATGTGAAAGAAAATAACATAGTGTCTAGCATATGGTGGGTATGTGATAAATAAATGATACAGTAGTTTCTTAATAAATAGGAGGGGGTTGTTTCCTGCTAAATAGAGAGCAGGCTTCAGCTTGAAGCTCTTCACTAATGCATAATTACTACTTCACTATGTGAGAGATTCAGAATATAATTAGTTATTTTCAGTATTTAGGCTTTTGCTTATTGGGGCAGGGGCAAGAGGATAGAATGCAGAAAGGAGATGATCTTTTTCTTTTGTTAGTGCTTACACTTTGTGAGTATGGGGAAAAGAACATTCAATCTGGTGGTTCTTGGTGTTTTTAACCTTTTACTCTCTGGCCTCCTTGGAGAACTGTCAGGAAAGTTTTTAATTTTCACTCTCCTGCTTTGAGACCCATGAATCAACAAGAGGTAGAAGTATGTCCTGAGAGACAAAGACACTTTTCAACTTAGTAGCCTCAGCCTTCACGCTGATTTGAGAGAGGTGTTGAGTGCCCAGACACCATGCCAAATTGCTTTGACCTGCAACAGTAATGAGAGACAGAGGGATTAGAGAATTCAAGGAAAACACGAAGCACAGCAAGCCATCTCTACCATGTCATTAAATATCCCCATAGTGGGCAAGCAACTCACAACACTTTCCTCCAGCCAGGAGTGGGGAATCTCTAAATCACTTTTAAGGGAGTTCTGAGGACAGACACAAGGTCTATAGCCTTCCAAAATCTGAGAGTAGCAGCATTTGTTTTAAGGTTGCATAGAAAAAAAATGAGCTGACCTCTTCTGGGCAGGGTGTATCATTCATTCATTTATTCACTCACTAATTTCATTCAGCTCAATGTACAACGAGCGTCTATTATGTGCCAGACTCTGTCTTAGGTCGTGAGATACTCTATTAAATGAAGATATTTAAAATTGACAGTGATGCTGAGAGGGAGGTGTAAAAAGAAGGAAAGAAAATGAGGAAGAAGACTAGGTTGTTATTGACCCGGGTTAATAGGGATAATGGCCAAATTAGAAACAAACAAAGAGGCCGAGACAGGCAGATCACGAGGTCAGGAGATCGAGACCATCCTGGCAAACACGGTGAAACCCTGTCTCTGCTAAAAACGGGCGTGGTGGCGGGCGCCTGTAGTCCCGGCTACTCAGGAGGCTGAGGCAGGAGAATGGCGTGAACCCAGGAGGCGGGGCTTGCAGTGAGCCAAGATCGCACCACTGCACTCCCAGCCTGGACGACAGAGCAAGACTCCGTCTCAAAAAAAAAAAAAAAAAAAAAAAAAAGAAAGAAACAAAGAAATATATAAACAAACTAGAGAACATGGAGAGATTAGTAGGATTGCATCAGAAACAAAAGAAAGCTTTACCGGAGGATGAAAAAGAATAGATATGTAAAAGGTAAGTAGTAAGGGAGAGAGAAGAGCCTGCAAAAGCTGCGTTTGCCTGAAACTAATTGTGAAGATCTTGAAGATGGACAGCGGAGAGCTTTCATGCCAACTTCTGTGAGTGCTGAATTAGAAAAAGAAGGCATAAGAAGGGAAAAAAGGATAAACATATTTTGTCTGAATAAGTGACTCACTCTTTTGGAATTTTCTTTTTGGTCACATTTATTTTTGAATTGATAATACTTGGTTTCAGAAAAAAGTAAGTATGTAAACAGTAAAAAATGTCTCTTTCCTAATCTAACACACAGTTACTCTTTCCTAAGGCACCAATGGTGTTCGTTTCTTGTATGTCCTTCCATGGATATTGTAGTAGTCCATTTTGCACTGCTGTAAAGAATACCTGAGAGGCACTTTACAAAGAAAAGAGGCCTAATTGGCTCACAGTTCTGCAGGCTGTACAGGAAGCATGGCAGCATCTGCTTCTGGGGAGTCCTCAGGAAACTTACAATCATGGTGGAAGGTGAAGGGGAAGCAAGCACGTCTTAGGTGGCTAGAGCAGAAGGAAGAGAGAAGGTGGGGGGAGGTGCTACACACTTTTAAACAACCAGATCTCGTGAGAACTCTATCATGAGAACAGCACTAAGGGGAT
Source organism: Rhinopithecus roxellana (assembly GCF_007565055.1). Lineage (NCBI taxonomy): Eukaryota > Metazoa > Chordata > Mammalia > Primates > Cercopithecidae > Rhinopithecus > Rhinopithecus roxellana. The sequence continues at coordinate 25,031,387 of NC_044557.1, forward strand.
GGTGCTAAACCATTCATGCAGGACCCACTCCCACGATCCAATCATCTCCCACCAGGACCTACCTCCAACACTGGGGATTACAATTCAACATGAGATTTGGGTGAGGACACAGATCCAAATCATATCAGATATTATGCAAATACAAGTACATGCAGTAGTATTTTTTCTCTTTTTATGTAAATGGTACCATAGTAAATATGGAGGGGAAAGTATTGAAGTTCTTCTGTGATCAGAATTGCAATTTGGGAGAAAATGCACTGTTTGGTACTGAATACAATCAGATAAAGGACCAAAGTGTGTGTATCTGTCGTAGATAAGCTCCTTGGGGAAAAGGTTCTGGGTCTCTGAGACATGTGTGTGGATTGTTCTAGCCACTTGGTCTTGTAGTGCCTCTTCCTTGGTTGATGTTCTCTGGTGGATAACACGTCTTGACTACTCTAGTCTTTCCATCTACAAACCACTTCCCTAGACTTTCTTTTTCCCAGTGTTCCAGTCCTTCTCCTTTCAAGGTCTTGACCAAGCAACCAAACCATTTGCCACTGTCCATGAGTTTGCATAGTTTTAGCCTGGGGCATTTTTCTTTTGCACAAAGTGGATGACCCCAGGTACACCAACAGAAGCTCTCTCCATTGGGAGGATCTCCCTTCTCCGTTGGTCTTCAGAGTCACCTCTGAGTGGGGTTATAGTGCAGCAGCAGTCCAGTTTTCACTTGTACCCACATGTTGAGCCGAATCATCCATGAACCAAGCCCTGTCTCTTTTCTTCTCTGTGAACTGTTCACAAGGGCCCTGTTATGTAGCCACAGGTGTGAGCTGAGGGAGAGGTGCTGGTGCAACAGTGGTGAATGACATGGGGGCTGGGGCACCTGCTCGTATAGCTTATTTTTGCCCTTTTTCCCTTTGCATGTGCTCGATCCTGAATGTGTAATTTCCATCTTAGAATGAAATGCTGCTGAATGCACCTGACCTTATAACTTTGTGGGTGTGACAGATCCAGTTCATGATGGGTAGTTCTGGACACGTGGTCAATTCCTGTCCCACAGCCAAGCATTCCCTCTCTACCAGAACCTAATAGCATACCAGGAGCTGCTTTTCAGATGGTTTATAATGACCTACTGCAGACGGCATTATTTGACCCCAGAACCCTAGGGATCTGCATTGTGATTTTTATGTTGGAATAAATCCATATGGCATCTCTGACTATTAGAGAAATTAGCAGATTTCTCTAAAGCATAGGATTAGCTGGGTCAAATGGCAAAGTGACAGATTTGTACTGCAGGCTGGATCTGCTGCAGAACCCTTTACTACTCTGGGCCTACTCAAAGCAGGAAGCTTCCTTGTTATTTGGTAAAAAGTAGGCCAGAGCTGTGTTTCTGAGTGTAGAATATGATAGCTCCAGAACCTGAAGATCCCTTCCAGGTGTTTTGGTTCCCTGCTACTGATGGCAAGTGTGACATACATTAGTGTGTCCTTCAATTTTGTGGGGATATCCCATCATGCCTTAGACCACTGACCTTGAATGTCTTTGCTGATGTAGTAGGCCCTTGAAACTTTGCTGTTTTATTTTCTCTATTGTCTGGAATGTGTGTCTTACTGAAGCTTCCAACACACTTGCCACTGTTTGTTTATCTGGGCCAACCAACATAGTGTCATCAATCCAATAGGCCAAGGTGATATTCCGCAGAATGGCCAGATAATTCAGTTCCCTCTGGGCCATATTTTGACATAGCCCTGTGTCAAGACAGTAAACATATAGGCTATCTCAAGTGAATGCAAGCTTTCTAATCTGTCTTTCTGAGACAGAAAAGAAGGCATTTGATAGTTCAGTGGCCACATACTATGTACCAGAAGCACGGTTAATCTGGTCCAACAAAGATACCGCATCTGACACAGCAGGTACAATTTGGGCTACTATTTAGTAGAGTTTGAGGTAGTCCACTGTCATGTTCCAAGATCCAATTTTTTGTAGGAGCTAGATTGAAGAAGTAAGTGGATGTTTGATGTGATCCACTAATCCCTGCATCCTTTAGGTCTCTAAGAACAGAATTAATCTCTGCCATTCCTCCCTGGATATGATATTGTTTTTTAACTTACTATCATTCGAAGGTGGTAGGGGAGACTTCTAGTTCCCATTTTGTTAAATTTCACCCCAAACCAAGTAACAAATATAGAGTATTCTGCCAACAATTAAGTATGTCTAGTCCAATAATACATGCATACATACACACATACTCACATGTTTGCAAGATACAAACATAAATCAATTGTATACACAAATATCAATTATATTTTATAGGATAGGAATGAACAATAAGAAAAATTATAAAAACAGCATGAGTGATAGTAAAATCAAAATTGTGAATATTTAGGAATATATCTGGAAAAAGATGTGCAAGATGTGTAAATTTAAAACTACAGCTCATGAGATAAAAAGAAGAGCTAAATAAATGGAGAGGTATATAACTTTCGTGGGTCAAAAGACTCAATATTGTTAAAATCTCAATTCTCCCCAAATTGATATATAGATTGAATGCATTCCCTTCAAAAATTCCATCAGGTTTTATTTTAGACACTGGGAAACTGACTCTCAAATTCATTTGGAAATGCAAAGGGCCTAGAATAGCCAAAATGACGTTATAAAGAATAAGAAAGTTGAGAGACTAATGCTTCTGATTTCAAGACATATTAATCAGGACAGTGGAGTGTTGGCACCTAGATATATAAATATATCAATGGAGTAGAATAGAAAGTCCAGAAATAGAGCCATGCATATATGGACAACAGATTTTCAACAAAGATGCAGGGGTAAGTCAATGGAAGTGAGCAGTCTTTGCAACAAATTGTGTTAGAATTATTCGATATTCTTTTGCAAAAAAATGAACTTTGACCTACATCCTAAACCATGTGCTAAAACTGTGTACAAAATGTGTCATAGACCTAAACATGATATATACAATTACAAAATTTATGGAAGGAAACATTGGAGAAAATCTTTGTGACCTCGGGTTAGGCATAGAGATTTTAGCTGTGGAACCAAAAGCACAGTTCGCAAAAGAAACAATTGATAAGGTGAGCTTTACCAAAATTAAATCCAATTCAAATGTTCTTTGAAAGCCATTGCGAAAAAAAAAAAAAAAAAAAAAAAGAAAAGGCAAGCCATAGAGTGGGAGAAAACATTTGCAAATCCTATATAAGAACTTGTTTAAAAAACTCTTAAAATGCAAACAAGGCGATCAAAAAATGGGCAAACCAAAAATGGGCAAAGATTTGACACTCGGCCAGAGAAGATATATGGATAGTAAATAAGCATGTGAAAAGATTCACAGCATCCCTAGTCATTAGGGAAACGTCAGTTAAAACCACAACAGATGCCCCAACATCCTATTTGAATGATGAACATTTAAAAAGCCGACCATACCAAGTATTGGTGGGGGTATTGAAGGACTGCTGCTGGGAATGTAAAGCGGAACAAGCACTTTGGAAAATAGTTCGACAGTTTTGTAAAAAGTTAACATATACTTACCATGTGATCCAGTCATTCTATTCCTAGGTGTTTACCAAAGAGAAGTGAAAGCAAATGTATGTAACAGTACTTGAATACGACTTTTTATAGGAGCTTTATTTTTAATAGCCAAAGACCGAATTAAACCAAATGTTCATCAATAAATGAATAAATGAACACATTCAGCATCCATATACATTCAGCATATCCATATCCATGGGATAATATAAAGAAATGAACTATTGATACACACAACAATATGTCTGAACCTCAAAATAAATATGCTGAGTAAAAGAAGCCAGATAAAAAAGAGTACATATTGTATGAGTCAATTTAAAACTCTAGAAAATGCAAACTTATCTATGTTGATGAAAAGTAGGTCAGTGGTTGCCTGGTGATAGGATCATAATGGGTGTCAGAGAGGGAAGGAAACTTTTTTTTTTTTTTGAGACGGAGTCTCACTCTGTTGCCCAGGCTGGAGTGCAGTGGCGTGATCTCGACTTACTGCAACCTCTGCTTCCTGGGTTCAAGCGATTCTGCTGCCTCAGCCTCCCGAGTAGCTGGGATGGGGTTTCACCATGTTGGTTGGCCAGGATGGTCTCGATCTCTTGACCTCATGATCTGCCCGCCTTGGCTTCCCAAAGTGCTGGGATTACAGGCATGAGCCACCGTGCCTGGCCAGGGAAGGAAACTTTTTTGGGTAATGAATATATTTATTATTATTATTATTATTTTTCAAATTCTCCTAGATCCTGAGGATATGCTTATTCTTTTGATTGTGGGGAAGGTTTCATGGTTGTATACATACTCAACACTTATCCAGTACTACATTTGAAATATGCACAGTGGTTTGTATGTCATTTACGCTAAAATAAAATAATTAAAACATGCATCTTTTATGACCAAGATACTTCATTTAAGATATGTGTAAAATGTGTTTAATATAGCCTTGGTTGACACTGTAAAAATCTGTGAACAATGCAATGCCCATTATTAGGGATTAGTTAGATACATTTTGATGCCTTCACACAATGGAATTATAAAATACTAAAAAGAATTTTATTCATGTCTACACACAGAAAGATACTCAAGATATTTTAAATGTAAGAAATAGACTGGGCGTGGTGGTTTATGCCTATAATCCCAGCACTTTGGGAGGTCAAGGTGGGCTGATTGCTTGAGCCCAGGAGTTCAAGACCAGGCTGGGCAATATGGTGAAACCCTGTTTCTACAAGAGAAAAAAAATATATTAGCTGGGCATGGTGGCACATGCCTGTAGTTCCAGCTACTCAGGAGGCTGAAGTGGGAGGATTGTTTGAGCCCCAGAGGTCAAGGTTGCAGTGATCTGTGATCATGCCACTGCACCTCAGCCAATGTGAAAGAGCCAGACCTTGTCTCAAAATAAATAAATAATAAATAAATAAATAAATAAATTGCTGCTGGAGATTTACAATGGTACAGCCACTGCAGACAACAGTTTGACAGTTATTCCAAAAATTAAACGTAGAGTTACCATATGACCCAGAAATTCCACTTCCCAGTATCATATATAGCCAAGAGAATTGAAAATACATGTTCATGTAAAAACTTGTACATGAATGCTCATAGCAGCATTATTCATAATAGCCAAAAAGTGGAAACAACCCAAATGTCCATCTGATAAATGGATAAACAAAAAGTGCTATATCCATATGATGGAATACTATTCATAAAAAGGAATAAAAAGGAATGAAGTACTGGTGTATCCTACAGCTTGGATTAACCTGAAGGAAGCCAGACATAGAAAGCCACATATTGTATGATTCCGTTGATATGTAATGTCCAGAATGGAGAACCTGTAGAGACAGTAGATTAATGGCTGACAGAGGCTGAGTGAGAGGAAGAATTGGGACTGATTGCTAATAGATACGGCATTTCTTTTTGCAAGAATGAAAATATTCTAGGTGATGGTTACATAACACAGTGAATATAATAAAACAACCAAATACACTCTTTCGAATAGTGAATTTTATGTTATATGAAGTACATATCAATTTGTTTTTATTACGAATCCTCATTTCAGTAGAGTTTTAAAATATTCCAAAGGGGAATAAATATTAATCCATCCACAGAATTTCTTTTGCTGTTTTAAATATATTCTGATTTGCACATGTAAATAATGCATGCTTATGAAAGAAAGTCTGAATTTCTATGGTGACCTTCACAAGTCCAAGTTAATTCCTAAAACAGGCAATGGTAAAAATACTGAATGATGTACTACATACAGCCTGACAAAAATGCTAAAGACTGTGTGAGGAATATCCACATGTTTCTGAGGGTCATTTCCCTGGAAACAGCTTCCTTATGGCCCTTGGAAGGTGGAAAAGCTCCTGTTTCATAAAAATGTGGTAAGAGGTCCTCTTTTTCAATAAACTGTTGATAGATCCCATTGGTAAGGTCATCAGTCTCCAGGGCTACATCTTTAACTGGAAAGATCCTGTAATGTTCGTGTGTGACTGTTGGTTTCCTGTACCCAAGGATCCAGGTTTGAATACTGATGGGTTCAGCTTTAGGATAAGCTATCGTTGTATCTATTATCCACTGGAGGGCTTTTGATTTGCTAATTCTTTAGCACGTCCTCCTGCTGGACTTCCATTTCCCTCTTGTGCTACAAGTGCATTCAGAATAATTTTTGTTGCCCCAAACCTTGGCAGAGTAACATGTGTATGAAATGGCAAGTTATTTTTCTCTGCAAATGCCCGACTTGTTTCTCGCCTCTTCCTGAGGAAGCCCCTTTCTGGAAACAAAATAATCCATTTTCAATCTCTGCTCCTGTAATTACTTTCTAAGTGCTCCTTGAGAAGCAGCAGCTGTTGGTCACAATAAGATCTTCCCTGTCTTTTAAGAAAGTCTCCGTGAACTAGAGAAACAATTCCAAAGTTGATGTACTTAAAAATATGATCCATCAACCACATCAACTGAGCAGCAACCAGTCCTTTGTCCTGGAGGCGCATCATCAGTGTGCACACATCTGCTGTAGCCTGATGATCCATCAACATCACTGCTTTATCTTTTGAAATTGCTTTAACATCTTCTCCACATTCTATCTTTTTTTTTTTTTTTTCTTTTTTGAGACAGAGTCTAGCTCTGTCACCCAGGCTGGAGTGTAGTAGTGTGATCTCAGCTCACTGCAACTTCCACCTCCCAGGTTCAAGCAATTCTCCTGTCTCAGCCTCCCAAGCAGCTGGGATTACAGGTGCACGCCACCATGCCCAGTTAATTTGTGTGTGTGTGTGTGTGTATGTGTATGTGTGTGTGTGTGTGTGTGTGTGTGTGTGTGTATTATTTGAGATGGGGTTTTGCTATTTTTGCCCAGGCTGGAGTGCAATGGCGTGATCTCGGCTCACTGCAACCTCTGCTCCCTGGGTTCAAGCGATTCTCCTGCCTCAGCCTCCTGAGTAGCCAGGATTACAGGCACCCGTCACCACACCTAGCTAATCAATTTTTTAAAGTATTATTTTTAAAAAGCTGTGAAGACCAAAAGTTGTAATGTTAAGAAAAGTAATTAGGATATAGTATTATTGGGTATAGTAAACATAATTTTTTTTTTTTTTTTTTTTTTTTTGAGGCGGAGTCTTGCTCTGTCGCCCAGGCTGTAGTGCAGTGGCACGATCTGGGCTCACTGCAAGCTCCGCCTCCTGGGTTCACGCCATTCTCCTGCCTCAGCCTCCCGAGTAGCTGGGACTACAGGCGCCTGCCACCTCGCCCGGCTAGTTTTTTGTATTCTTTTTAGTAGAGACGGAGTTTCACCATGTTAGCCAGGATGGTCTCGATCTCCTGACCTCGTGATCCGCCTGTCTCGGCCTCCCAAAGTGCTGGGATTACAGGCTTGAGCCACCGCGCCCGGCCAGTAAACATAATTTTATTTAAAAATTAAGGCCCTGTGTGGTGGCTCATGCCTGTAATCCCAGCACTTTGGGAGGCCAAAGTGGGCAGATCACTTGAGGCCATGAGTTTGAGACAAGCCTGGCCAACATGGCAAAACCTCATTTCTACTTAAAAAAAAAAAAGAAAAAAGAAAAAAGAAAAATTAGCTGGATGTGGTGACACATGCCTATAATCCCAGCTACTCAGGAGGCTGAGGCAGGAGAATCACTTGAACCTGTGAGGTGGGGTTGCAGTGGGCCAAATTTGCACCATTGCACCCCAACCCGGGTGACAGAGCAAGACTCTGTCTCAAAATGTATATATATATTCCAAATTAATTGATATACATGCATATATATGCTTGGACATACAAAAAGATTTTTAAAATTATATACACATGTTAATACATGTATATAATTAATTTGGAGGACTATTCATTGAACTGCAGACAACGAATAGTAGAGTTTTGCTATTAAATATGTCATATCAAAATCATTTTAAAATCATCTTTTAAGTGAAAATCATTTTATACTATTTATACAAATGTAGCTTTTTGTTTATTGAAATGGTTTTCATTCAATAGATAAGATATATATGTGAGATATTTGTATGTTAAAATAGTTTTTTTTTTTTTTGGTTCTTTTTGAAACAGAGTCTTGCTCTGTTGCCCAGGTTGGAGTGCAGTGGTGCACTCACAGCTCACAGCAGCCTCTGGGGGCTCAAGCAATCCTCTAACCTCATCCTGCTGGGTAGCTGGGACCACAGGCATGTACCATCACTCCCAGCTAATATATTTATTTAATTTTTTGTAGAGACAGGGTTTTGCTATGTTGCCCAGGTTGGTCTTGAACAGCTGGGCTCAAGGGATCCTCCCACCTCAGCCTCCCAAAACAGTCTCTAAAGTTTTAAAGTATTTTATTTTTTTGCAATAGAAAACTAACAATTGAGCTTAAGAGTATTCACTAATACTTTAATATTACTTTTATGTTTATTACTTATGGTCAGTTCAGATTCTAATTAGGGTGATTCTTTTCCCCCAATTTTGAGTATAGGAATACAAATTATCTCCCTCTCAAACTGAACAAAATAAGCATGACCATTTCATTCATGGCTGAGATTCGCTTTGTGATCTCAAATGCCTCCATGCAATGGCATGGCAGCCCTGGGAATGTGCCTCTCCGACTTCCTGCTTCAGGGAGGGTAAGTAAGTAAAGGCACAAACTGTTGTGTACTGACTTCCATTACTGTGTTCAGGCCAGGGCTCTGCTTTCCCTGCACTGTTCCCATTGACTGCTCATGGCAGGATACAAAGGCAGGCCCATTTCTGAAGACAGAGGACTCCTCTAAAAAGAACCTTTGGCTTGAGCATTCCCTGTTAGCCTTGCTGAATCTTCCTTATTGCAATGCTGCAAACTAAGCTGTTTGTTCTCTCCTTCATAGGGGTGGGATCATAATGGAATCTGATGTCTCACCAGCCTCCTCCAGCCCCCCATTTTCCCTCACCAACATTTGAACCAGTACATCTCTTATGTGTCTAATCCTATCTTGGCTTTGGCTTCTCAGATGTCCTGTGCTAGCAAAAGTAGTACCAAGAATGACCCAAGAAAACAGGTGGTAAGATTGTGATTTGGAATTGACCTACTAACACTCCAGTGGGCAAAGAGGATATTAACTTGGTTGATAGGTGGGGTATGGATAGTCGGTAGCACAAGGTGGTGAGTCAAAGGTGAAAGCTTCGTCGATGGTGACCTGGGAAGATGTCCTGGTGGGGAGGAAAGATGTTGCAGGTGTGATGATTGAAGCATTTGAAACTTATGGAGAGAAAAATGTCCTCAAAGACAGCAGAATTGTTGGCTGTTTACTGCTAAGTTATATTGCTGCTAGCTAAGGGATAATGAGAGCAGTTAAGCAAGGAGTAAATGGCTAAGTGTGGGAGGCAAGAGTCTTTTTGGCATCTTACAAGAAGCCCCTTACCTCCTGCAGTGTGGGAGAGCAGACATGGTTGAACAGGTGAAAATCAGATAGTTAGAATTGCAGAGATCCCTAGATGTTTGAATAATCAGTGAAGAATAGGTTGCCAGTGGTGGGGGCTGGGGGAGTTTGGGGAACACCTGGGACCCTGGGAAAACTTGGGACCCTGAAAACTGGGATGAGGGTATGTAGACAGAGGCCCTTGAATATATTGTCTAGGCAGACTGCCGCTTTCTTTCCCAATCCTTTGGGCTTGCAAAAGTCCCCCATCCTTTCTGGTAAGAGCTAGTGCTTCTACTGTGTAAGAAGACGCTGCAGAGGCCCCTCCTTCACAAGGCAACACATGTTCCCCTGGTAGGTGTCCTCACCTCTCCTGCCTGATAACTAAGGTTCAGTCCCAGCATAACGCAGGTGGGTACATGCTGGGGATGATTAAGTAAAAAGGGGACTATACACCAGATGAGTCGCAAGAATGAGCCAGTGGGAACCAGAGGAGGGCACCTTGGTCGGTACTTTGAGAGTGCTTGATCAAAGAACTTGGAATGGAAGTTTCTCAGAAACTGAGATCTAACACGTTGGCCAGGACCCCAGGGAATACAGCAAACTCAGTGCGAGGGTGGTTCTTAGAAGTCTGGGAAGAGTGATGACCAATGCACAGTGAAGTGGAAAATTCCGAGTTGCCTTTAGCAGGAAGGACTTCTGCAACAGGTCCAGGCTGCAGTGCAAGCAACACTGCTCATTGGACCATAGGATCAGAGGAAGGGATAAAGAGGCTGAGGGAAGTGGGGGCTTGAGAATGTACCCTAGGAACATTCAGGCTTCTGCCACTTCAGTGACATTTTTTAGGAGATTTATTAGGGCATGCCAGGACCTCTTCTCAAAAGTAAAAAAAAAAAAAAAAAAAAAAAATTGAAGTAGGCACCACTTATATCCCTACTCCATACAGGAAGCTGAGCATCCGGCAAACCTCTTTGGGTTCAGGAGATGACACATTCCACAGATAAGAATACTGCTCTGCCGCATATACTGCCAGCTTTGAGCAGGTCTCAGAGCAGGAAAGGGCACTGCGGCAGGTGAAATCGCCCTAGTTCTTAGTCTGCATGACTGGGCAGATCCAAGCCTTTGGAATGTTATTGTAGGGAAAAGAAGCAGTGGGAAAAGACAGAGTTTGTATCAAGCCCCAGGGAGAGAATCACCTTGCAGCCCCTGGGATTCTGGAGGAAGATCATGCAAACCACTGCAGAGAATTACACACCTTTTGAGAAGTCGCTATTGCACGCCTGTAATCCCTGCACATTGGGAAGTCAAGGTAGGAGTTTGACCAGCCTGGGTGATACAGAGAGACCCTGTCTGTATTAAAAAAAAAAAAAAAAAAATTAGCTAGGCATGGTGGTGTGTGCCTGTAGTCCCAGCTACTTGGGAGGCTGAGGTGGGAGGATTCCTCAAGCCCAGGAGGTTGAGGCTGCCGTGAGCTATGATCGCATAGGCAGTCCAAACTGCCTTATTCCTTTCAACTTCAATAGATGCATCAGCACCCTCTACCATCTCACATGTATGGCCATGTGGAAGTTCCCATAGGACCAGCTGAAGAAGAAGGGAAAAGCCTGAACTTGGTTGATAGATGAGGTGGGTCTGTATGTAGATGCAAACTGAAAACTGGTGAGGTGGCTTTGAAAGACAGTGGAGAGGGAGAATCTTCCCAATGAGCAGAGGTGCAAGCAGTGCACCTGGTCATCTACTTTGCAAGAAGGAAGTGGCCTGGGTAAGCATATTCATAGTTCCTGGGCAGTGATCAATGGCCTGGCTATTTGGCCAGGAGCCCGGAAGGAAAAGGACTGGAAGATTGGGTCTAAGAGGCCTGAGGTAGAGGCTTGTGGGTGTACATATGGGAGCAGGCATACACTGTGAAAAAATTTTTTTTTTTTTGAGATAGAGTCTTACTCTGTAACCCAGGCTGCTGTGCAGTGGTGCAATCTTGATTCACTGTAACCTCTACCTCCCAGATTCAAGTGATTCTCCTGCCTCAGCCTCCCGAGTAGTTGGGATTACAGACGTGCACCACCACGCCTGGATAATTTTTTGTTGTGGTATTTTTAGTAGAGATGGGGTTTTACTATGTTGCCCAGGCTGGTCTCCAACTCCCGGCCTCAAGTGATCCACCCACCTCGGCCTCCCAAAATGCTAGGATTACAGATGTGAGCCACCATACCCGGCCCAGACTGTAAAGAGTTTTGTATCACATGTTAATGTCCACCAGAAGCCATCCATCATGGGAGAGGTATTGAACAACCAAGTTGACAAAGTGACTCAGACAGTTGACCTGAATCAGACTGCCATTGGCCACCTTGGAATTGGCAGGATGGGCACATCAACAGAGTGGCTATGGCAGCAGAGACAGAGGCATCCAACTAAGGGACCACTTCCCAGCAGAGGAGGTAGGTGGTGTAGGTAGAACATGAAAACCACACCATCCAAAAACTAGCATCACAGAATGGAGAAAGAGCCCGTGAGTCAGTTATGCTCCCTGTAGAAGGAAATCTGAGAGATGCATTTTCATGGCCACCACAGACTCCTATTGGCACTGAACAGCTCTAAGTCTCCACCTAAATGGCCCACAGATCCAGCTGTGGTGCTCTGAAATCTATCATCACGTTTGCCCTGCGGGTGGGCTCCTCCTAGGCTGCTCCCAGCCAATAACTGAGTGTGACAGGGATACTAAGCAGGTTGAACCCGCAAGATGCTGGCCTCTTCTGAAGAGTGACTTTGGCTCAAGGACTCCCCTAGGCCTGGCTGAAACTTGTTTATAATTGCACTGCAGTCTAAGAAGTAACTTCCTTCCTACCTCCTTCTCCTTTTCTCCTCTCTTCTCCTTTACAGGGGGCGGACTTGCATCTGAGTCTGATGTCTCCTCCACTGGCTCCTTCTCCATTTTCCCTCACTGGCATTTCCTCTAATAAATCTCTTGCACATCTAATTCCATATTGGCATCTGCTTCTTGGAGGACCCAGACTAACACAGATGGCATGTATACATGCTGGTGGGTGTCTAAGGCAGAAAGGCAACTATGTCAATCTTGCATGCTAAGTGTAGTCAACTAGGAGCAGCTGCCAGGAGAGTGCTGAGTTGAGAAAGACTCTAGAGCTGTATCTGGCCATTTGAAATAAATACTATGGCCTACTTTTTTTTTTTTTTTTTTTTTTTTTTTTTTTTTTGAGACAGGGTCTTGCTCCGTCACCCAGGCTGGAGTGTAGTAGCATGACCACAGCCCACTGAAGCCTCGACCTCCTGGGCTCAAGTGATCCTCCAGCCTCAGCCTCCTGAGTAGCTGGGACTACAGGTACATGCCACCAAGCCCGGCTAATTTTTAAATTTTTTCTAGAGATGGAGTTTCACCATGTTGCCTAGGCTGGTCTTGAACTCCTGGGCTCAAGCAATCTGCCTGCCTCGGCCTCCTAAAATGCTGGGATTACAGGTGTGAGCTGCTCCCAGCTGCTATGGTTTATTGACAAAATCTACCATTGAGGGTTAAGGGAGGAACATCTTGATCTTTCACCAGTCACCTCTGCTGAATTTGGATGTTCCCTAAATCTCTGTCAAGAAGGGTCATGGTCAGAGAGCTATTGTATGTAAAACTTTTGTTAATGATGAATGATATTTATAATGAGAGTGAATGATTAATGATACTTAATGATTAATAATAATGATTATTTAAAAAAAGGCCAGGCACAGTGGCTTATGCCTGTAATCCTAGCACTTTGGGAGGCCAAGGCAGGAGGATTGCTTGAGGTCAGGAGTTTGAGGCTGCAGGGAGCTATGATCACGCCACTGCACTCCAGCCTGGGAGATACAGTGAGACTCTATTTCTCAAAAACAAACAAACAAAATAATAACAATGATTATACAATAGTGTAATGATATGATTATGTAATATGATTAAAGATAATGCTTAATGATGAATGATATTTATAAAACAGTAGTCTATCATTGAAAATCCTAAGGTGATACTAAATGCAAAATAGTATGTGGCTTAATCATATAAGCAATAATTTTCACACTGAAAGATGGTGGGTCACATGCAATCTAGAAAAAAAAGATTTAAAGCATAAGGATTTGTTAGTGGTTTCCGTCTCTGACTTGGGGTGACTGTGCTCTGAGCCAATACGCTGATGAGGTTATTCCTGTTTTCTTGGCAGGTCTGTATCATGAAGCCCATCATAACATGATGCCATTCATGAATATTAGTCATTTTCCTTTATCTGATTTTATACTTGCCAATCAATGTTCTGACATTCAGCAGGTTTTAGAAGTAGATTTTCCAGCTGGGTGCAGTGGTTCATGCCTGTAATCCCAGCACTTTGCAAGGATTGCTCAAGCCTAGGACTTTAAGACCAGGCTGGGCAATATAGGGAGATGCTGTCTCTACAAAAAGTAAAAAATTAGCCAGGCATAGTGTCATGTGCCTGTGGTCCCAGCTATTTGGGAGGTTGAGGTAGGAGGATTGCTTGAGTCTGGGAGGTTGAGGCTGCAGTGAGCTGTGATCCTGCCATTGCACTATAGCCTGTCTAAAAAAAAAAAAAAAAAAAAAAAATAGCAGATTTTCCTACTGGAAAGAGAATGTGCTGACCAGTTGACATAGGTATTGTAGTCTGTCTAGCATTTGATTTCTTTCCTTTAAAAAAAAAGTCTTTTATAAATTATAAAATAATACAAGCTTATCATGAAATAACATTCAAAAAGTATAAAAGCAAACTTCAAAGTTCACTTCTTATGCACATCTTCTTTCCAATCCACTCCCTGGGTGTACCACTTTATTTTTTGTTGTAAGTTAATTGATTTCTCCATTGAATATCTGATATTCAAGATGTTTTCTTTATGACCTTGTTTAAAAGGAATCTCTTGTGAATTCACTCAGAATGAACTAACAAAAACTGAGTTTCTTTTTTTTCTTTTTCTTTTTTACTTCTTCCTTTATCAAAGTCTTCTTAGCTACAAAAAAACCCTGACCTTCCAAATACACAAAACTGAGGGCCAGCCTTTTTATTCAGTCCTTTTGATCTTCACGTGCCAGTGTTCTGTTAAGTCTTTTATGATGGGAAACTTGCTTCACGAAAAGTGTAAGACGAGAACAATTTGGCAGAATATGTGTAGCGCTGAGTTCACTGCATTTCATGATTTATTCGGTCCTATGAACTACCACTCTCTTATTTTGTGTGTATTGTATTACTTTTTAGTTATTTTCCAAGAGTCTTTTCACCTCCCTTGAATCCCTGCCAAGGATAAAGGATAAAGTAGGAGTTAAGAAAAATAACTTTAGTCCTGGTGTAAGTCAGTATGCACCTAGTTCAACAGTTTTTTAAAAAGATCTCATGAAGACAAATCTGAAATGATGTAGACTGCAGATCGGCTTTTTATTATTGGCTATTTTCAAACTCAAAGCAATTTCTGACGAGAAAAATTACTTCCCTAATACAAGTACTGTTATGCTTTTAGTGTACATGGAATTTATTATAAAAGAGTTTCCTTACTGGAAAGAGAACATTTAGGTCTGTTTTTGAAAATGCTTTCCCATAAGGATTTAGGGAAAACACCTTGAGCATAAGATCGCTAAGGGAAAATTACTGTTTTAGGAACAGAAAAGACAACTTACCAAAATAATGCTAATAATGCTATAAAAATAGATATAATTATGTAATTTTAAAATGGTTTCGCATAGACAGGGACTACATTATTTTTATAGAGGAACCAAACTTACAAAGTATATTCATGTTATTTAAGGCTAAGATTTTTTAAAAATTTCGCTACTACCAATGAAAGCTGAGAAGCATTTTTCAGGAGAATCTTTTTGATGGGACAAACAGTGATGAAAATTAATACAGAAATCTGGTTGACTGCGGGTGTAAAATTAGAGATATTTTCATGTAGATTAAACAGATTTTTCTTCCAAAAGAAAATGTGGAATTACTTTGTAGCACATTTATTATTTACCAGTTTTCATAAAATGGAATACAGTTAAGGTAGTCACAAAAATATATTGTAGAAATATCTTTGGTAAGAGGCTGTGATTTAGTAAATACTGCATTTATTTCAGATAGTCACAGAAGTAAGCTTAGGTTCACACTGGCACTATTCTCTAAACTTCATTTTCTGATGTTAGAAGTTAGACACAATTTAATAGCTATTTAAGGCAAAAATTACTGGGCCTGAAACTCTTTATATAATAAAGAACCATAGTAGTATGGGAATATCATCTCAGTCATCATACCTGCTAGATTATTAGACCAATAGGTTTGATCATCTTCTATTTAAGGTCAATGATTGTTGCTCAAGGAGCTTTAATACATTTGTTTCAATTTTTTCTTTTCAAATTTTAACATTACCCATGAGTTAGGCAAAGTACCAAGGTCGGAATGCAAATTCACATAGTGCCTTTATATTGAGTTTATCTCTGGCTTGGGAGAAACAGCCCTCTGCCCTCATGAAGATATTGGCAGGTTCACTTGGCCTTCTGTTACGATTTAATAGAGATGCAGAAGCTAAAAATCCAATAAAACCATTGCCATGAGTTTATCTATTATGACATTCTGGCATATGATGTCAGTTTGTCCTGGAAAATTCAAAATTAATTTTTTGTCACTATTTTCATATATGGGGAGTGAACTTTTAATATCAGCATATAGAAATGGCCTTTTCAATGTCATATGAGTTGCAATAAAGGTTTTGAAGGCATACTTGCTTTCATGCAAATATTATCTCCTGGCTCAACCAGGTGCTAAAACCTTATTAATAAATTACAAAATAGATAAAGGCACTGTAATAGACTGGATTGGCACATTTTTGATCTTCTCAACTTACTCATTTCCAGTTCTGATAGGTCTAGTTTCTGTAGATCCTACCTAAATATGATTTTGGAAGCCAGACAAACTGCATTTAAATTTATAAAGATACCATGAATTGGGGGGCACAAATGATATAATGAAATAAACACAAAATCAACTTCTGGGGTCCAACAGAGCTGAGATGCTTTCTGTAAAATAATTAAGAATCCAAACTAATCACACATATAAACAAGTTTATTAGATTGTCAGTGATATTTTGAGACAAATTCAAGTTATTTTATTTTACTTCATATAAACAGAGGAAGGGAGGAAAGTTTTAAACTTCAAGCTTTGTTCAGCATGTGTGCAGTTAGCATCCACAAAAGCACCATTGGGTATGGGAGAATTAGCACCACAGAATTTTAGGACCTAACTGTTAACATGCATCACTGAAAAACTTGGAACATAAAAACTGAAGTAGTACGTGGTATGGTCTATTATAAACAATACAAGGCAATTTATGATTTGTTTTCATACAGTACAATCACAATAAATGAAAACCGTTTAAGAACAATACGGGACAAAAACCACCTTGTACCCTGTTAACACTAAAGCAGTTACAGATTTAAAAAAATGTTTCTGGTAAGAGGCAGTGGGTTGAAATTATCCCTCCCCCCTCAATTTTTAAATTCAGAGTTATATAGTTACATGATCTCTTAAGAAAGTATTTTCAAATCTATATGTCTCTCTATCTCAAGGCTGACAAATGGTGGTTTGAAAACGGAAAGGCTTGATGAATTAAAAAAAACAAAACCCAAAAACTAGATAGAGTCGAAAAGTACTTCAATGTGGTGGAAATTATTCCACATAAGATCAGTTTGGAAATGATGCCAGTGGTGTTGATACTTGTCTTCCCTTCCGTGGAGGAATGTCAAGTACTGAGGCCTTGCATTCATGATGAACTTCAGTTCATTTCTTTCACCGAATGCCTTTATTCTGAGGTGTAACATAAGAGATTTATTCCTTATTCCTCAACTGTTTTTGTAGTATCATGGGGCTGCTCCTTATGCTTGATTTGACAACAGTGAAAAAGGTTGATATTCTCTCTGGATTTGGGGTAATTTGTGAGCTAAAGAAAAAATATTAATTTGAATTTAGCAAACATGAAGTTTTCAAGGGAGTTCCACTATTTTCACAGTACAAACCCATAATTAAACTCGTTGAAAACCTTTCTGTTAGAAAGCATGTAAC
The DNA here is from genome assembly GCF_007565055.1 of Rhinopithecus roxellana. Classification (NCBI taxonomy): domain Eukaryota; kingdom Metazoa; phylum Chordata; class Mammalia; order Primates; family Cercopithecidae; genus Rhinopithecus; species Rhinopithecus roxellana. Next base: position 25,048,831 of record NC_044557.1, read on the forward strand.
AAACCCTCAATTTTTAGTTGTGTCTAGGCCAATTTTGGCATATTTGAAGCTACTGCATAAGAAATGTGTAATAAGGATTGATAGATACAGGTATATTCAGATCTCAATGCATTGATGCCACGGAAAATATAATTTTACTCACCAAGAGAAGAATATACCTTGAAGCATCTATGCAGACACATGAATCAATCATGTATCTGCCCAACTTCTAATTCTGGAATAGTGATAACAGGGTCATTTAGGAAAAAGTACTCAATTACAGTACGGCAGCAATTTTATGTTGTATATATTTAACAGCAAAACATTTTTGAAAATAGAAATCAGTACTATATGGTAAGTTTACAATTCACCATTTCTATATTTGTAATACATGCGTTTATTTGTTTCCCAAGTTTTAAAAAATCCCACTAGGACCAACATCTTTCAGAACAACAATCTAACATTAAACAAAACTTCCTAAGGAAAATATTTAGCATCACAGAGAGTTGAGAAACGTCTGTTACTCAGCATCACAAAATACTCAGTAGGTCTACATTGAAGATTGTTCATGCCATGACATTAACACACCTTTGGGTTAGTATATCCTATTTTTAAAAGAAAACAAAGAACCAAACCAAAACAACTGACATGGAATTTGTGTTTGGTCTCTCCCCTTCACAAAGACAGACCTCTGATAAACTTGACTCCTTTCTATATCATGTAATGATCAGACTGTCTATGAAACTGCATGTACAGTTAGCAAAACATTTAAAATTAGAGATGGAAAAATGGCCACCACAGAGAATGACTTAAAGATAAGGAAACTTATAGAAAAATGTGTTTTTGTAAAAGTGTACTGCCCCTCAAGCAAAAAAGAAAGTGGAGTTCGTCCACTTTGAAATATTTTTCTGTTGAAAACATTTCTTGGATAAAAGCCTATCCTTATGAATGTCAGAAAGATGTTAAGGTTTAACTTGAGAGGGTTGAACCCTTTTGAAAAAATTATCCTATGCTTTTTCTGCTGAACTAAATTCTTTGTATAAATCAAGTACTAATTTTCTGAAGAGGAAACAGCTATACACAGCAGCACATTCATGCTGATGATTTAAATTTGATAGTTCACCAGGTGTGGCTGACTTGAGCAAAAAAGAAACAAACAGATGTTTTAATGTTTTAGAATTACACTAAAAATCTCACCTAAAACAAAATTGAATTATAATGGACCGGTTTCATGATTGCCTTTACATTTGATCAACATTTCAAGACAAGGTAGTACCAATTAAAAGTAAGATTGAAAAATAAAAACTGTCCAAAAATTGTTCAATGCAAAACTCTTCAAATTTTACATTTTAAAATCTCAAATGATTGTAGACTAACTTAGACTAACAGTCTTATTATCACATGTACTTTCGTTATTCTTGAGTTTTATGTCTGTATTGTTCATTGGTTATATCGTTAACAATTTTTCTGTTAAGTTACAATAGTTTGAATTAACACATTATACTATAAGAGGCTTTAGAAAAACATGTAACTAGGATAAATTTATAAAAGGATAAAGAATAACTTAAGGGATTTTTGACATATTCTATACAGACGAATAGCTAGTTCAAGGTAATAAAGTGCCTTCTTTTTCAGGTAATTAATTTATCATTAAAATATTTTAAGGCTTTATAAGAAACTCAATGCTATCAGAAGTTTGATAGTATATGGAATTATGTTATTAATTAGCATTCTTTTATAGCTTTTATTTCATGTAATCTTCAATCCATAAGATATTAATAAATTTTAATAATTAGCAGCTTAAAATTACAAATTTGAATTGTCAATTCTGAATTCATTTTGTGGGAAAAATATTTCTAAATGCTGTGATAGACTCATGTTGCTTGTGAACAATAAGTTTATGATGTAATATACAGCAACCAATGCCCCTCAGAAAATTCAACAGAATTTTTAATCCCATGGCAAACAAAGCCATCATTTTATTCATTCATTCATATATCCTGCTATCTTTACATTTAAAATGATCATGCAGGCCTAAACAAAAAAGGCCAGAGAAAACCTAAGGTAAATTTTTCAGGTACAGGCACAATGAATATTTTTTATTGCAACAGCTTATGCATAATCTATATTGGTGCCAAAATCTAAAGTTAAGCATTTATATTTATTTTTATTTTGCTTCTACTACCCATGGGTGCATGACAGTAAAATACTGGTAACCTAATAGAATGTACGTGTATGTGTATATATATATATAAAATAGCTTATATATATGTGATACCCATAATAATACAGAATTCTGATTCTTCCAAGTCTTGTCATTTCTCTTTAGGGGATATGGGTGTGTTTTAAGCACTTCTGTGTACTTTAGTTGCCTTGGCAGCTCCAGAGTTTAGATAAATTATGACTATATGGACATCAACTACTCAATTATTTATGACCAATGAAAACTAATTAAAATGTTAGAATATTCTTTTCCAGGAATTCAGTTATTTTTATCAGAAAATTACTAAAATCAAGCACAAGATTAAGTGGTCTTGATACTTAAAACATTCTTCTGGTTACCACTGGATTAATTTAAAATGGTTCTTAAGTTAAAGGTTTTGAAGTTAGGATAGAGGAGGAAAGCTAAAACTCATTGCAAAGAATGGTTTAAGTTAAACATTCCATGTAATTACAAAAACAGGAATTACCAGTAGGAAAAAAGTGCTAGTCTTAAAATTGGGTTTGGTTTTGACTCTAAAGCCTAGTAAGAATAATTACTGGGAATTAGAAAAAAATCAAATGGCATTAACCTTTATAATTGCACATTCCTTTACCAAAGTGCCACAAGTTGCCAAATGTTTTTCTAAAATGCACAATGCTACTTTTCAAAATCTAAATACATATATAGTTTTACTTTTTCATACCAGTATAGTACAGATTCATACATTTAGCACAAATATAACCAAGAAGATGATACTTTCTAGAAACAGTATAGTCTTTGTTTTTTGTTTTAAACAACTGTTAAGAGCCTTTGTGATTATGAGGATTCAAATCCAAGTACTATATAGTTAAAGCGTTACCATACAACCTGAAAACATCATGACAGTTTGTTTAGGCAAATTTTAGTAATACTCTGCCATGCAATGCACATAAGTCACATGTGTTTTCCTTTAAAATAAAAAAAAAAAAAAAAAACCACACTGGTTTAATTACCCTGTTTTTATCTACTTGTCTACATATACATCTTGTCTTCAATCACTGAACTGACAATATATGTAACAATCAAGTTTTGAAAACAGTATTAAACACTGAAGTTTCTAGCCTTAACTGGTTATTCCTATAAAGTCCAGCACAAATGTCTGATGCATGGGTTATTAATTTTCATGCTTCTATTTCTTTACTCTAAATAGAAACACTAAATGGAAATGTTCAGAGATAATATAATGACAAAAGGACAGTAAAGAACAAAGCACCAACATGTGGAACAAGCAAAATAATATGCAACTGTGTGGAGGTTCTCCATGTTACCTAATTTGGCAAATCAGGGATGACAATAAAAAATGAAGATCTCTTACTCATGTAATAATCATATTGATATACATTTGCAAATAAATGGAATGCACAGAAAGTTAAATTTTGAATATTTTTGTTGTTTCTGAGTGTGATAAAACTAGAGTTGCCTCATTATAAATTAAGATTCTCCCCCACCCCAAAATTCTACTGTTCAGAGGAGAGACAGAATGTAAGATTATGATTCTCTGTGACAGATGACCTGGGCTCTGCTATGCCACAGGCTAAACTCTGTGGTGTAGTGCCCCATTTAACTAGGGTGAAAGCTGGTAAGAACATAAAAGTACTAAAGTTAAAATTAGGATTAGTTCATAGTCAAAGAACATTAAATAACTGTCTAAATGGGTCCCTTCCTTAAGCATCTGAATCTTAGGTATAAGAATGACTATATAAAAGCATCTTAAAGACATGGCCCATTCTATAAATTCATCTTTTGAGGGTGTACAATGGGATATAAATTGGCATCCTCATCTTCTGAGATAATTAACAAACTTTAAAAACATAACTAAAATCAGAAAAGATCAGGCACAATAAATCACTGATAGCTCCCCCGAACCCAACATACTGGTAGGTTAATCACAGGACAGATATTCATCTTATTTAACAAACCTTTCTACAGTTTCTGAGTATTAGAATATAATCCATTGTTTGTGAATAATAGTCTTGGATAATTTCAGCATTTAAATATTGGAGAAATACTTCTGATAAACATTGAAATACAGAAACTCTTAATAGAAGCTGCAGATTTATAGAAACTTCATAGTATGTGTGATATTCCAACTATATTTAGCTCACATAATACCCAAAATAATATAAGATTCCACAGTTTATCTTGTTAATACACACAGGTATTTTCTCAACTTTGTAAAAGCTAGGCAACTGTATTTACCTAAAATAGCTTTTCCCTGGTAGTGGTCCTATAGTGTTGACATAAATACTGAACATACCTATGAGAATCATTTCCACCCTATCATTTAATGTTGTTTTCTTTTATTCAGCTGCTTTATAGCTCTTTCCATTTCCAAAATGCTTCACAACGAATTATAACAGTTATTTCTCACTGTATCCCAATGAACAAGGCAAAGTTAATACATTGCTTGTGCAGTGGTTCAGGTGCACAGGTTGATAATGATCCTATGTAACTTCTCTGCTCTCTGGGCAGTTATCTAGCATTGTCCATGTTGTGAGAACCTATACTGTATGCTCTTTGGGGCCAAAGACTGGATCTTGTTGTCTGCTATATTATCCAGACCCAGAGAAACTGTTAGTTCACACCACAGGCAAAATAAATATCTATTGATTTAAAGAATGAATGAGAAATGAGAGTAGAAAACAGAAACAAAGAACTTCACTGTAACACTCTCCTACCCCCAACCCCCACAAAAAGCTGTGCTGGTTCACTTTGGCTTCACCCATACAATGGGGTGGGTAGTATTACTTGTCTTAAGGAATAGGGTATTACTCACTCTTGAAATGGTACTCTTGAATTGGGTAGTATTACTCTTGAATAGGGTAGTATTACTCACTCCTGAATCGTTATGGCAAAAACCATATGATATGTTTTCCAGAGTACCAATGACACAATTGACTATTACTACAACTACTTCTAAAACTCTGAATTACTCATCTTTACCTTTGCCAAGCATTTAAATTAAAAGTTGTACATCTGGTAGACTATTCTTTTCTTAAGCTAATTCAGGCATAATGAATCAAGGAAATAATCCTCAGAGCTGCAATCATTAGCATGAATATGGAGAATATCAGAGAGAATGAAAAGACAGTTACACACATACACAAAGTGGATCTGGGGACTACTGGTTCTTCATTGTTTTGGAAATTAGGGCAGGAAAGCTAAGACCTGTAAAAAGATAACAATTATATTGAACTATTGAATACTGAGAGATAAGACTTGATGATGTTGAAAGTCTCTTCTAGCTCTAAAATTCTGTATTATGCTAACTAGCTCTTCCTCTGATAAGATGTGAATCTGTACAGTATTCAAAATAGATTTTCTTTTTTTTTTTTTTAAAAAAAAGGATAGTTGAATCCAAAAAGTTTGATGTTTTGGAACACTTGAACAACTGTATTAAACATTTTCTTTAAACCACCATTACTCCTTTTGCAAAGATACCATGTAAAATATTTTATTTTATTTTTATTTTTCTTGAGACAGGGTCTCTGTCTGAAGCTCAGGCTGGGGTGCAATGGCGTGATCTCGGCCCACTGCAACCTCTGCCTTCTGGGTTCAAATGATTCTCCTGGCTCAGCCTCCCAAGTAGCTGGGATTACAGGCACCCGCCACCATGCCTGGCTAATTTTTGTATTTTTAGTAGAGACGGTGTTTCACCATGTTGGCCAGGCTGGTCTTGAACTCTTGATCTCAGGTGATCCACTTGCCTCGGCTTCCCAAAGTGCTAGGATTACAGGCGTGAGCCACCGCGCCCGGCCAAGATCTCTTTTACCTTTTTAACATTAAATGGATAGCACTGTTCATATTCAAATGGGAACAAAGACCATATCCTCATTTTTTCATCTGGAAACAAACATTATCAGCAGTTAATTAAAATTAATTACTACAAACAAAACGATAATGAACTGTTTAGAGACTTCAATTCATACTTTTGAGCGATTGCTCAAAAGCACTTATCAATCTTGAGAAGATATATCCTTGAGGCTTAGTATGACAGCACTGTGAGTTGCCCTTCTGGGTTAAATTATACCAACAAGATTCTCTTGGTAATTCAAATGTAACTGCTTTTGTATGAGAAATGAGACTTAGGCCAAATTCTACACTAAAGTAGGTCATGTTAAAGGGAAGATTCATTTAAGTATTTTTGGAATTATCAGAATGAAATATGAAGATGGTAAAACAACTTAGGAACCTGAAGAAAAAAGTAAGTATGACAGGGGAAAAGGAAAGCACAGGTATTTCAGTGGGAGGTGAAAGAAATGAGAAAAGCGAATGAGAAGTATTTCAACAACGGGAATAATCTGAAACTTTATCAGTGTTCTCTCAGTAATCAGGCTACATTTCTTATTTCTTTTGCGTAGCATTATTTTTCTTTTCCCATTGAAGTGATATAAGCATTTAGTACTATATGGCTACTTTTTTTTCTGGCTGAATAATTGTATAAATATAGAAAACTGGCCGGGCACGGTGCCTCACACCTGTCATCCCAGCACTTTGGGAGGCCACAGTGGGCAGATCATTGATGTCAGGAGTTTGAGACCAGCCTGGCCAACATGGCAAAACCCCATCTGTGCTAAAAATACAAAAATTAGCCAGGCATGGTGGTGCCCACTTGTAATCCCAGCTACTTGGGAGGCTGAGGCAAGAGAATCACCTGAACCTCGGAGGTGGAGGTTGCAATGAACTAAGATTGCCCCACTGCACTCCAGCCTGGGTGACAGAGCAAGACGCCATCTCAAAAAAAAAAAAAAAAAAAAAAAGCCATATTAACTTTTTGTAAAAGTAAGAAAATGGCTGTTGGTATGTGACAATGTTTTGGGATCCCTTTGTACTCCTGCAGCTCCTTGTTTCAGTCTTGAAGGTGAAGATGGTAAGAATGGGGGTGGACTAGCCAAAGGCCAGCTCAATCCTTTCCTTTATTGTGTCGAAATTCAGCCACTTTTTTGGTAACTATAGAATTTTCTTGAAAAAGACAATAAGCAGAAAGTAAAAATTCACCCTTTAGATTTGTTGGTATACAATTTACTATGGCTCCCCAGAATCACAGTATAATCTTTGCTTAAATGTACTGCCACTCCCCAGAATCTCAGTGAATCTTTGCATAACATGACAAACAATTTAAGTAGGACTTTCAGAAGAACAAAAATGCAATCTGGATGCTGCTCTTACTGTATCTACTCTTTTTTTTTTTTTTAATTGAGACGGAGTCTCGCTCTGCCACCCAGGCTGGAGTGCAGTGGCAGGATCTCAGCTCACTGCAAGCTCCGCCTCCCAGGTTCACGCCATTCTCCTGCCTCAGCCTCCCGAGTAGCTGGGACTACAGGCGCCCGCCTCGTCGCCCGGCTAGTTTTTTGTATTTTTAAGTAGAGACAGGGTTTCACCGTATTAGCCAGGATGGTCTCGATCTCCTGACCTCGTGATCCGCCCGTCTCGGCCTCCCAAAGTGCTGGGATTACAGGCTTGAGCCACCGCGCCCGGCCTAAATTACATAATTTTAAGAGGGCATAAAATCTCCTGAGGCATCATCATATTGATAAACAAGTAAAGCATTCTTTCCAGCATGTTTTGATAATGGAGATACTATAAGAAGAATATCCTTGGCTGGGCACAGTGGCTCACGCAGGTAATCCCAGCACTTCTTTGGAAGCCCGAGGTGGGTGGATCACTTGAGGTCAGGAGTTGGAGACCAGCCTGGCTAACATGGTGAAACCTCATCTCTACTAAAAATACAGAAATTAGCTGGAAGTGGTGGCAGGTGCCAGCTACTAGGGAGGCTGAGGCAAGAGAATTGCTTGAACCTGGGAGGCGGAGGTTGCAGTTACAGTGAGCCAAGATTGTGCCACTGCACTCCAGACTGGCCAACAGAGCAAGACTCTGTCTCAAAAAAAAAAAAGAATATCCTTAAATGGGATTATTTTTCACAACTAGTTTCTGAAGTCAAAGCAGAACTATAAAGCGACGGAAACAGTAATAGTTTTATGGCTGTTACAATTGCTGATGTGAATTCAGGTTCCGTTTTTAGTAATTCAGTCTTTCAAAAGAGTAGCTCTTGATGCATATAATGCTAATTAAGGTGGGAAAGTTGTTCAGATGTTAGAAGTACTGTCACTTAATATTAATATAAGAGGGTATTTTCTCCCCCTGCATTCTTACTACAGGTTTGCTGCCATGATTTTAATAGTAGTTACGTGTCAATCAAGATATTCAGTGACGATCTGCTTATTTCTTGCCTGTTTTAAAAAAGTATCATCAGCAATAAAAGAAACACTCTACTGCGGACTCAAAAACATGGACAATCTCAAAATTATTATGTTGAGTGAAATAAACCAAACAGAGAAAAATACATGCAGACCAGGCATGGTGGCTCATGCCCGTAATCCTAGCACTTTGGGAGGCCGAGATGGGCAGATCACCTGAGCTCAGGAGTTTGAGACCAGCCTGGGCAACATAATGAAACCTCATCTCTACAAAAAGTACAAAAGTTAGCTGGGTGTGGTGGCATATGCCTGTAGTCCCAGCTACTTGGGAGGCTGAGGGATGAGAATTGCTTAAACCTGGGGGGCAGAGGTTGCAGCGAGCTGAGATCGTGCCACTGCACCCCAGCCTGGGTGAGAGTGAGATCCTGTCACCAAAACAAAACAAAACAAACAAAAAAAAAAGAAAAGAAAAATACATGCAATTAACAGGGGATTCCAGAATAGACAAAACTAACCTGTGGTGACAGAAATCTGATCAGTGGTTGCTTTTGGAAGTCAGGGTCAGGGGAGTGTTGACCAGGGAGGGGTACATGGGAACTTTCTAGGGTGACAGAAATGTGTCTTCAAATTCATCGAACCTGACTGCATGACATGCTAAGATCTGAGCATTTCATTAAATTATATCTTAATAAAAATGTTAAAATGCATTACAATGAAACACAACATTCCTTCTAAGGCATCAGAAGCTCCTTGGCATTTTTCTTTTTATTTTTTTTCATTTCAAAACTTCTCCCTTCAAACCACCACGTAGAGAACAACATGCTCTGGAAAGGGTTTCATGACTAATTCTCTATGGAGGACACGGGTTTTATATCAGGGGCTACTAGTGGAGCAATAAGACACCACAAGTAGAGAAAGGAGACTGATGCACTTAAAACTTTTAGGTGGGAAGGAAACAAGATATTACCTTATGCTGCTTGGTGCACAGTCAAGTGTATATATGGTCTATCACACTTTAAAATCATGTTGAATGCCAGTGTCTGGGAGCCTAACTTATGACTAACTTACCACTTCAAATCTAAGGGACCACTTGTTCATCAGCTTTAAAGAGGTTACATTCAGAGTCAAATATCCAATGAATTCCCAGTTTCCTACAGAAATAACTTATTACACTATCTGACAATTCTAAAAATAAATAAGTGAGAAAATTCTATTGGTTTTGAGAAGAAAACAGTAATGACCTCGACAGAATTTATGCACATGTCATGCCAAATATTCATCTACAAAATTAAAACTGTCATCAGAAGGCCGGGCACGGTGGCTCACGGCTGTAATCCCAGCACTTTGGGAGGCCGAGGGGGGTGGATCACAAGGTCAGGAGATCGAGACCAGCCACAGCCAATATGGTGAAACCCCTTCTCTACTAAAAATACAAAAATTAGCCGGGTGTGGTGGTGGGCGCCTGTAGTTCTGGCTACTTGGGAGGCTGAGGCAGGAGAATAGCTCCATCTCAAAAAAACAAAAAACAAAACAAAACAAAAAAACAAAAAAACCCTATCATCAGAAATCAGACAATTATTTCTCTAATTTACTTCGTTTTGTAATTCCAAGTGAAACCCACCAAATCCCAAATCCACCTATAACATACAAACACATCTAAAACATGTAATTTTACTATTCACTATCATCTCCACCTTAGGTTAGAGGGGAAAAATAAAAATAGTGAGCAATTTCCCTAGTACAATGCTGGACCTATGGGAGTAACTTAATACATATTTGTTGAATAAATAAACGAATGTTCTCATTCCCCTTGAATTGCCATTTATTACCTCACAGTGTCTTCTAACTCAACATTACACATTCAATATGGTTAAAAAGGAAAAGCATAGGCACATACTTAGTTTTTTTAAAAAAGCTCTGAAACTCCCAAGCCACACATTATATTGCTACTGCTATTATGCTATTATTAACATAGAAATTGCATAAATATATCTTGACCCAATTGTAAAAATGATAAATTGATACTACAGATTCTTAGCTATCAAATCTTCCTTTTAAAAACTCAATTAGTGACACTAAAGGACATTATCTGCTTCTCTAGAGTGAACAATAAAAAGTTTTGGGATCAACAAAAAGGACAGTCATGTGGTATTTCATGTCAACATTTCTGAGAGTGAGAGGAATCATTAGTATCAAAGGAAAATAGAGTTATAAGAGCTAGATGATAGAAAAAATATGTTCAAATATGAAAGAGGAAAATCTCAGTATTAAGATGGTGGTCGGGTAAAAGCTGTTTTATGATAGTCACTGGGGCTTAAATTATAATGGTTCTTTACTATCCTGAAATTGAAGATTAAAGTGTGCATCAACCTTCAAAAAGCTTTTTTTTTCAGAGTCAAATGACCCATGAACATACTCTTATAATAATGCTTTCAACTTGAAAATAAAGAGGTGAGAAAACTCTTCTAGTTGAAGGATAAAAACAAATATTCGGAATGACGCCTATATAATCTCACTGATTTTGAAGCCAAATCAGTGTAATCAGAGAAACAGACACTGAACAGTGGAAGGACCACTTCATAATGTCTAGTTCAAGCTCTGAAACGACTAGTTAACTGATGTCAAAGTCATACAAATATTTGTCCTATCTCTTGTAAAATGAGAGTGTTATATTACCCCCAAACACATCTTCAGGCAAAAAACGATCAAAGTCGATGGTAGATCTAGATGAGAAAAACTGTAGGTACTAGGAAATAGGTGAATGTAATCCTTTTAGCGCTGGAACAATTGGTCCCCCAATCATGCAGACAGCGTAACTGATCATGTTTTTTAAAAAAAGGAAAAAACAAAGCTGTTCTGATTTCCTCTAGGAATAAAACTATGCTTCAATTATTTTCCAGTCTGTGGACAGTTTATGCATGTTCTTAATGGTGTCTTTGGATGAGTAGGAAATTTTAATTTTGATGGAGTCTAATGTATTGTCTTTTTCTTTTATAATTAGTGCTTTTTGTTTCCTGTGCAAGAAATTTTTGCCTGCACAATTGTGTACTTTTATATTTGACTAAAAACAGTTTCGTGATATTATAAGCAGCCCAATTCCCTTGCAGCTGCTACACCTAAAGGTTCTGATGGTAAAAGGAGGCTCCCTTTGAATTTTGCATAATTTTGTTATACTTTCCAGGGAACGATCGATTCTGTGGGTTGGAAATAATTAATAATGACGTTAATTAATATTTGCTAAATGCTTTGATTACGTGACATATTGTTAACAGCTTTACGTACCTGAAGGCATTTAACTTTCTTTTTTTTTGAGATGAAATCTTGCTTTGTTGCCCAGCCTGGAGCACAGTGGCAGGATCTCGGCTCGCTGCCACTGCAACCTCCACCTCCTGGGTTCAAGCGATTCTCCTGCCTCAGCCTCCCGAGTATGCGTGCCACCACGCCTGGTTAATTTTTGTATTTTTAGTAAAGATGGGGTTTCACCATGTTGGCGAGGCTGGTCTCGAATGCCGACCTCAGGTGATCTACCCGCCTCGGCCTTCCAAAGCACTGGGATTACAGGTGTGAGCCACTGCGCCCGGTAGCATTTAACTTTTTAAAGAGAATTCTGGTTGACTCTAGGTTCTGTGAGGGCAGGGAACCTTACATTTTGTTATCAATATAATCCTCTGAACTTTGAAGATTGCCCAGCACATAGTAGGTGATTGATAAATATACAGTGAATGATGAATGAATAAATTCTCACAACTCTATATAGTTATATTAACTGCTCCAAATTATACAATAAAGGACAGAATTTGGGCTTGAACCCAGGACTGGCTGACACCAAGGTCTCTTCTGTTTACATTTTATAGTAGGCCACTGAGATTGCCTGATAACTTTCAGGGATCCAATACCTAAAAATACAGCTGAAATTACTGCTATTGCTTAAGGGGGTAGAGGTAGTCGATTAAAATCATTGTTGTTTTCTTCTCCTGGCAAAAGGCAAGTGTGGAACTCCTATCAGGCTCCTCCTTGATAATCTTAGCCGTATCGATCTGACTTTTATATTTATAACTATATGATAATCTGTGCAGATTAAGCCAATCTGAAACTTCTATGGCCATAAATACAGAAACAGAATAATTCAGTCAGGTGCAGTGGCTCACGCTTATAATCCCAGCACTTTGGGAGGTCAAGATGGGTGGATCACTTGAGGTCAGGAATTCAACACTAGTCTGGCCAACATGGTGAAACCCCATCTCTGTCAAAAAATATAAAAATTAGCTGGGTGTGGTGGCATGCACCTGTAGCCCCAGCTACTCTGGGGGCTGGGGTGGGAGAAGCACTTGAACCTCGGAGGTGGAGGTTGCAGTGAGCTGAGATTGCACCACTGCACTCTAGCCTGGGTGACAGAGACCTTGTCTCCAAAAAAAAAAATGAAAAAACACACAAAAAAACACCAGAATAATTCAATCTGCATGTAAGAATTCAGAATTTACCCTGCTAGCTCCTCAGTACTGCTACAAAACCATGGTTAACTGGGAATATCAGGGAGCGAAGTCATTTAATTAACAGCAATTCCTAGTTAACAGTATGCTTTTAATCCTATTGAAATGGAAATATTTCTAATATGTATTATTTTGATTTTCTGCTTTAATAAATACAGCTTAATAAACATGATTAAATTTTGCATGCGCAAATGAGAACACTGCAGTGCTCTAGGGCCTTCACTATCAACAACTGTAATCATAGTACTGATGAAGACGAAGAACAGTGGGTTCTTGAGTAGGTTTCATAAAACCTGGATCATTCCTTTCAAACAGGTTTCTGAAAAAGTCTGCTTCTAACTTATCATGTGGTCATTTATCTCTTGTTCATAAGCATGTAGAGGGTAAACCAGCCTAAGCAACATAGTGAGACTCCGTGTCCACAAAAAATAGAAAAAATAGCTGGGCGTGGTGGTGCACGCCTGTAGTCCCAGCTACTCTGGAGGCCGAGGCGGGAAGATCACTTAAGCCCCGGAAGTCAAGGCTGCAGTGAGACGACACCGCACCACTGCACTCCAGCCTGGGTGACAAAGCAAGACCCTGTCTCGAAAAAATAAAAAATAAAAAATAAAATTAAAAAAAGAATGCAGGGAAAATATTTACTAGATGTTTAATTAACCAAACTTATTATGCAAATGAAGTAGTTTTACCTCTTAAATCCTCTAAATGATATCACTTTTGGAGGGCTATTCTGCAATGTAGGTGCCATGACAAGATTTGGGTTAACAGGTGAGGAAAGGTCAAGTTCTGGAAGGTTAGCTACAGTGGGAAGCTTAGGCAGGGAGTCTTAAGCACAGAGGACAAAGGCTCAGAGTTTGAGGCAAAGGCTGAAAACGGCAAGCAGCTGGTGCACAGACATGAGCACCAATGTAATGAGTTGCTAGGCCTTCTGCCAGGGCCAAAACCAACAGTGTACTGAGTGCAGAATTGAGTCTACAGATGTGATGAAAGCAACAAAATACCGAGATTGCATTTCAAAAAACTCTTTAAATGAGCTATAAACATATATGCTCAATTTTGCCAAATTTTGATTTCAAGTTTACCTCTTTAAATTTCTATGTTATTATTAATATAAAAGGCTTCAATGAGCAATGGGCTTGTTAAAACCCTGGCATTTTCATTAGGCAGCTAAGTGATTACAGCAAATCATTTCACCTGCTGGGCTTTGGTTTTCTTCAACTGTTAAGTGGGGATAGTCATGTTGAACTAATCTAAATCAGGAGTTTCATTGGGGTAAAATGAGGTATAACAGATGAAAGAACTTAGAAAATGATTTTAACCTATATGTAAATTATTACAATTTAAAATTATATATTCTTTTTATATTTAATTGAATTAGAAAATATTTCATAATTAATGACCAGTTATGGAAAACTTTCAGGACAAATTTTTTGTACTCATGATTAACTGAATTTATCTATTAATTGTCTTCATTGCAGTGTCTCTATAGTGAAAATTATTACAACTGTGGATTTACTAACACAGAGGTGTTAGTAATATCTCATTTGGTTGGCTAAGACATTGGTGAGATAGTCATCATAGCTGAGAACACTGATGGATTTTTGTCAATCCAAACACATGAGGAGAAAAAGAATTTGTGAATATATTGCATATGCAATGAGAGTGAAATAAAATTAAAGTGAGGATGAATACAAAAGCCTGGGGTAGGAAGGGCTAACATGTGACATGTATATAACTACTCCTTCCTTTCCTCATCTAACTGCCCATCAACATACAGAAATCATCACAGTCTTTTACCATGGGCTTGAATGGAGCTTCACAATCATCTCCAACCTAGGACTCAGGTAGTCATTACCACTTGAACACAATGGCACATGAGATGAAACAGAACAGTTATTTTCACCCTAGGACATCAAGGCAGATTTGGAATGAGGAAGACAGAATTATTGTTTAAAATAGTATCATTGTATTTCTCTAAATCTGCATCAATGAAATATATTTTGAGCACTATGACAGTATGTAGATAGTTAATCATATTTAAAGGATAAATTGTTAAGGGAAAAATAATGCATAGCATTTTATACTAGATAGCTTCAAATACACTTCCATATATACCAACACACTGTCTGGCACATGGCAGATAATCAAATACTTATCTGTTGAATGAACAAAATGATACTGTAATTAGGCTCCAAAAGCTGCTTTGAATCAAATAACTTTGGACATGGCACACTTAAAGCTAATGGCAGTGAAATATTTGTCTTTCCTAAGTTATTGTATCCCTAGTCCCTAGCACAGAGCCTGGCAAAAAGTAGCCACTCAATGTCCCTTGAATGAGTAGAGGAACAGCATCACTTACCCATTAAGCAAGGGAAAGAATATTTCTGAAATAAAATTTAGGGTGTGCAGGCAACAAATCATCCCTTAATTGTGAGTCATCTTTGAAATAAAGATGACATAGCATTTTTTGTTACATTTTTAAACTATCACTTTCATTAACAATTGTTGCCATTTAGATTTGTCTGTTAAGTACTGTGATCCTGAAGCAACGAGATTTCAAAGACAAAACAGGAACAGGAATACTGGTGATTAAGTGAAAAGAGATGATTTAAGTAATCAGCCCCGCGCAAGGTTGAGAGGCGAATACAAAAGAGGAAGAAACAGCCTCTGCGTTTAAACTTAAATTCCAGTTAAGGAGATAGGATTTTTCATAGGGGAAACTTAAGTTTAAAATATACTCTATCAAGTTTTAGGTTGTGTCTAAAAAAATCTCTTGGAGCTGGAAGAATTGCCTATTTAAAACTTTTGTGTACAGGGCCAAAAGATAAGTCTTACTGATTATATATACAATATATCACGATCAACTAGTTTTTGTGTTAGTTCCAAGATAATTTATACGTAAAATTAAATGGCAGGGTAAAAAAGGGAACCGGGCAAATTAGGCACAGAAGCAGCATACTGCAACACTGTAAAGTGGCCATAACTAAATATGAACTATGCCAAGAAGGAAAGGATGGTCAATAAATGTCAGATGAGAGATGAAACCAAGGAGAGTGGGAGGAAAATGAGAAAAGGCCAAAGAAGAAAGTAGAAACTAACTTTAAGAGAAGCTTCACTGACTTCAGGGATACAGAAATTGAAGGGGTTCTTAGAGATCGTCACTCTGATCCAATTTCCTCAATTTATGGATAAGCAAGCTGAGGTCCACAGAGGTTAAATGACTTGCCCCAGGCCCACCTAGAAGGCATAGATCCAAGGCTTCTGAAAGACAGTGCATCACCTCTATACCACACTACTGCACACCATGAGGTCAGCAGCAAGACTGCAAGGATTTTTTAACACAATTTTCTGAATGATTGAAATAGTAGTCCAAATACTACACAACTAATTTTTTGGAGTTTATTATAGCATAGATATACTGAGTAATTTATCATTCACATTCACTTTATAGTTATTTTGTGACAAATTTACTAATCATTTAGAATTGAGTTATTAAGAATCTAATTTAAGAATCAAGTTCTGTGTTTACCTAAGATTGATTTTTTCATATAAAATTTAAAACATTTGCATCAAACAAAATGTAGATATTATTTAATATGCCTCAAGTCAGATGCAAATCACCTTAAAAGACTGCACTGCTTGAATTACAGCTTGGTATGTCATTAAATATAATACTTGGGTCTTTGAAAAAATGAGTCAAACATAAATGGTGATCAACAAACCAAATCACAGTTACCTAGTGACCCAAAAACTTGCTTAAAGAGGAGTACAGTTGAATAACGCTTAAAGAACAATAATGCAAACTAACTTTAGTCATTATAAATCTTACAGGCATTCTTCATTCTAAGTCAGTTTAATATAATAATTGCTATATTAGGTAAATATTTATTAAATAAAGCCTCAGAACTTGGGGAGTTTTCAGGCTGGAATTCATTGTACTATATAAAGGTTCCTGGCCAGGCGCTGTGGCTCACTCCTGTAATCCCAGCACTTTGGGAGACTGAGGCAGGCGGATTATCTGAGGTCAGGAGTTTGAGACTAGCCTGGCCAACATGGTGAAACCCCATCTCTACTAAAAATACAAAATTAGCCAGGCATGGTGGTGGGCGCCTGTAATCCCAGTTATTCAGGGGGCTGAAGCAGGAGAATCACTTGAACCCAGGAGGTGGAGGTTGCAGTGAACCGAGATCGTGCCACTGCGCTCCAGCCTGGGCAACAAGAGCGAAACTGTCTCAAAAAAAAGGTTCCTACTGACAAAATATTAGTGTCCAGCTTAGGTTAGAAGCTGCAAATTGAGGGGAGGTTAAGTTCTGGCATCACGTGCTCTGACGAATGCATGGCATTAAATAAACTTCTGTGATTTCGGGGTGATATGGTGATCAGTGAGGAAAGATCTTAAAGTGAGGGGAACACTGAAAACAAAAAAAGGTAATTGCCTGGAACATTACTGAATCAGCTGCAACACAACACCTTCACTAAATCTTTTCAACTCAAGGAGTATTTTTTTCCCCCAAAAAATATTTCTAATTTTATAATGGAAATCAAAGAAAAAATGAGATTCAGTAATACCAGTATGTTGCAGCAGATCATTAAAAAAATCTGTCCTAGCACTTTGGGAGGCTGAGACGGGCGGATCACAAGGTCAGGAGATCGAGACCATCCTGGCTAACCTGGTGAAACCCCGTCTCTACTAAAAAATACAAAAAAACTAGCTGGGTGAGGTGGCGGGCGCCTATAGTCCCAGCTACTAGGGAGGCTGAGGCAGGAGAATGGCGTGAACCCGAAAGGCGGAGCTTGCAGTGAGCTGAGATCTAGCCAGTGCGCTGCAGCCTGGGCGACAGAGCGAGACTTCGTCTCAAAAAAAAAAAAAAAAAAAAAAAAAAAATCTGTATTATTCCAGATTATGGAATTATTTAAAATGGTTCAATACAAATAGCATCTGTGTGAAAACCTCATAAGGTAGCATTGATATAAATTGTTAAATTCATGAAACCAAGACTTAGTTATCATTATCCAAGAGTCATGATCAATCAGTTTTTGTGCTAGCTCTAAAATAATTTAGACTAAGAAAAGAGAGATTTTTTTCCCCTATGGGAAGATCATAAGCAGCATACTCATAATTATAGCATTTTTGGTTATTTAGATGTATATTGCTTACAAGACTTTAAGCTTTCATTCATTTCTTTTAAAAATTTTAATAACAGAGGAAGAGAAACGTTTCAAAAGAAAAACTTATACAGAATAAGAGTTTAAAAAATGTATTTCTCAGGTTGAGTATTTTCTTACTGCCAAAGATTTTGAAAATAACATTTGAAACAGTTCATTTGCAGAAAAATACATTTTTATTTTTTACCTATTTCCTCCCAAATTGTGTTTCTAATAAGGCTGTTTAAAGGTAAACAGTTTTATACTGAACAAGCAAAGATTATGAAATCATTTAGTAAACATTAATTTGTCAAATTCCAGAATCTACTACTTCCAATCTACTACTTACATTATAATGTGTTATGGTAAAACAGTCTTAGAATGTACACAGGAAAAAGCCAAGGAAATTCTAGGATTTAAGCCTAATTGCCCTGGTAACTGTAGCCTTAAACCTTCAACAAACAAATAAAATAACAAACCAGCCAGGAAGCATAAAGTGAGTTCCATAGGTCTCAAGAGAAATAAAGGCTTACCTCCCACTGTAAATCAGTGGAAAAGCTTCCAGGATAAAATACCTTCACTCAAAGATTATAAGCATATCTTATCTTAATACAAGCACAACTGCTTTGTAATTGTAAATCTTTTTGCATGTAAGAATTCTAACAATACAGGAGATAAGGTTTATACTTGGAGAGCTAAATAGCAATAACTATAAACCCATTATGGATGGGAGAAGGGTTAAGAAAATATCTTGCTTAAAGAAAAGGTTGAGAAAAAACTGTAATGGTAGTTGCCAGGCTGGGGGAAAGGAAGATGGGGAGTTGTTTAATGGATACAGCTTTTCAGTTTTGGAGGACAAAAAAGTTCTGGAGATTGGCTGCATGACAAGGTGAATATACTTAACGTTATTGAACACAACATTACTGAACCCTTAGAAATGGTTAAGATGGTAAATTTTAGGCTATGCATTTTTTTTTTTTAACCACAACTGAAAACAAACAAACAAACAAAAAAAACACGCAACCACCAGAAGTGAGGCATTCAAAGACTGACTAGATTGACTAAGGCAACTTTTTTCTACTCCTGATAAATGATAGGTTTATACTGTATATATATTTTTAAAAAAAGAGGCTGAGAAATGTCATTTGAGACTCAAAGGGTCAACTTTTAAGACTGACAGACCAGTCGCCTGGCTCTAAAGACTCTGAATGTTTGGTTGTGAAATCCAGGGAGTATGAAACCAGTGGACTGATGTCAACTAAGACCAGACAGACAGAAAGTGAGTTTAGGAGGTGGGTGAGAAACTGGCATTTCCAGGAATCACTGCCCAGAAAGCTGGCCAATACGATAGTATACAAAATCTTAAACACCTGGATTTATGCATTTAGCTTCTCTGTGTTTAAAGTGAGCCCTGGCCGGGTGCAGTGCCTGACGCCTGTAATCCCAACACTTTGGGACGCTGAGGTGGGAGAAATGCTTGAGCCCAGGACTTTAACACCAGCTGGGGCAACATAAAGAGATGCTGTCACTACAAAAAATTAAAAAATTAGCCAGGCATGGTGGCATGCACCTGTGGTCCCAGCTACTCAGGAGGTTGAGGCAGGAGAATGGCGTGATCCCGGGAGGCGGAGCTTGCAGTGAGATCGCGTCACTGCACTCTAGCCAGGGGGACAGAGCGAGACTCCATCTCAAAAAACAAACAAACAAACAACAACAAAAACAAACAAGCAAACCAAAGCTGGGCGTGGTGGCTCACACCTGTAATTCCAGCACTTGGGAGGTCAAGGCGGGCAGGTCACCTGAGGCTAGGAGTTTGAGACCAGCCTGGCCAACATCGTGAAACCCTGTCTCTATCAAAAATACAAAAATTAGCCAGGCATAGTGGCACATGCCTGTAGTCCCAGCCACTCAGGAGGCCGAGGCATGAGAATCACTTAAATCTGGGAGGTGGAGGTTGCAGTGAGCTGAGATCACACCACTGCACCCCAGCCTGAGCAACAGAGTGAGACTCTGTCTCAAAAATAAATAAATAAATAGGCAGATAAATAAATACATAAAATAAAGTGAGCCCCAGATACTACTTATTAATATTGTAACCAAAAAATCATCATCCCATGGTGTTATGACTGAGAGTATTTAAAATTTAAGCAATTTCTGTTGGAAAAATGATATGGAAGAAAGAATGCAAGTCTAACAAGAAACAAACAAAAAAAGAATGCAAGTCCACAGTCGAAGTCAATGACAAAGAGGGGCTTCCAGACCACTTGTATCAGAATGAGTAAGACAACGGAAAATGCCAATTTCTGAACCCCTCTCTTGAACCAATCAAATCAGAATATCCGAGGATGGAGACCAAACCTATATTTTTATTTAATACACCTACACACTAATATTTGAGAATCACTGGACTAAATTTTAAAGGATGCAACTGCTGTCATTTTAATGGGGGTCAGAACTCTTTAGAAGCAAATGTAGAGTTTAATACTTAAGAGTGTCTTTGATGACATCATCATGGCCATCATTCTTCTAGTTTCTCAGAGGCATAGTGGAGATGCTCTGCTCTTTTAAAGGAGAGATGATCAAAAGAGAAAAAGAAAAAAGGAAAGAGATTTCAAAGAATCTCTTTCACATATTAGAAGAGACACATTCCAGGTGAGTCACATGGTAGTTTGTGCTGCAACTGCCAGCTATCTGGCTAAGCTAGAAATTTTTACAGCTACAATGAGAACTTTTATGTCTCTAAAGCAGGAATGACAAATAGCAAATACTTGGCATGAATGCTGTTTTTTCCCTCTCCCTGTAGATACGAACACAGCACTTTAGGGCAGCCAATCAATTGTAGATACAAGCGAGATGAAACCAATTTGCCACTACTTCTCAAGGGACAAGAAAAAGGTGAATAGGATTGGGATCTCTTTTAAAATTTTTTACAAACATGTAAAAAATTGTATATATATGCATGTGCAATATATATGTTTAACATATATTACACATACTCTCTATAAGACAGACTATATACCCATATCTATTATATATAACATGTATGTAATATTTTTGTGGAGGAATAAAATTTGCTTAGCCAAATATTTAGAAATGTGCAATATAGTTTATAGATGTTTGTGTGATAACATCTAAACCACTCAGATCTCTCCATAAAAGCTACTATTTGCCCACTTGAAATCTGGAAATGTTACAGTATCACATGAAAGTACAGATGATTAGAAGAAGTAACATGAAAAAAGTGGACACTACCAGGAGAATGGGGTTTCATATGAATTTCACAAGGTCCTGAATTTAGATATGATTGCATTTGTAGCAATAATGAACTTACTTGGAAACTTGTTGTTTAAAACAAAAAATTTAAGATGAAATTAGCAAACGATGTTGCTTCTTTCACCTGAATTGAGCAGTGCAAGAAAAAATGCAGAAAGATATTACAGATGTTTCGACTTTTAAACAGAATTTAATCTGAATTTTTATAAAGAAAAATTTGATAATATCCAATAATTTGGTTTTCTAATTTACCCTACTGTCTCTGTCTTTCTAAATAAATCTATAGCAGGTACTTTTGAAATAGCACTACAAATACTAAATTTATTTCTTCATACAATCTTCTTTGAAAAAAGACTGAAAGTGAAAAGTTTCTTTGAAAATTATAAAAAGTAGACTTAATCTTGCAGAATAAATTTCATAAATACTATTTAACTAGTCATTTAATTAATAAAGTTCATGAAAATTTAAAACCTAGTTCTTACACTGTTCTGCAACAGCAAAGGATGGGAAGAAGGACTTTTTTCTTTATATGTTTTCACAATAATATTAGAAAATTTGAAATCACACTTCTTTATCCAAACCAGTAAATTAACAGAAGGCCTGAAGGCAAAAGTTCCAATGATTATTTCCAATAAATTCTGAATCCCTTGGAGTGGAGAAGAATCTTTGAGCCATAACAATTCACGTTTTCTGATTTTTTAATTCCCTTTATGCATCCCACATTCATTGCGTGCCTAGTCTCTACCTTAAATAATTCCAGGAGCAGAGAAGTCACGCAATCCTTAAAGTTTGCCCTAATGTTGAGCTGAAGTCTACTATAAATTTATTCTGCCTGAAGCCTACTCAAAGTATAATTCTAACACTTAATTTTTTTAATCTAAAATTTATCTTGTAGCCATAATACAAATGAATAGAGAATTTTTAAAAAGTTACATTACCTATAATGATCCATTTGAGTTTGTGACTATCTCTGTTATGTCAGCAGTTAGTTAATCATTTTCACAATTAGGAACTAATTCAGTGTTCTGGAGTGCTAATCATTCAAAGGTAGTAGCTGTTAAGAGAAGTCAATGAACTTGCAGAACTGCCAAATGTCTACGTATGAATTAATTTAATACTTCAATAGGATGTAATCCACTAGAATGATAGCATTAAGGTTTATATATAGTTATAGATATTATGTAGATTTCAATACAAAATATGGTTTTATTATTGGGAGGCCGAGGCGGGCGGATCATGAGGTCAGGAGCTAACCTGGCTAACACGGTGAAACCCCATCTCTACTAAAAAATAGAAAAAATTAGCCGGGCGTGGTGGCGGGCGCCTATAGTCCCAGCTACTGGGGAGGCTGAGGCAGGAGAATGGCGTAAACCCGGGAGGCGGAGCTTGCAGTGAGCCAAAATCTCGCCACTGCACTCCAGCCTGGGCAACAGAGTGAGACCCCGTCTCAAAAAAGTATGGTTTTATTAATTTTGATCAACATATTAATTATAGTACAGAATACGAAGTTGGCAAGCATAGAATAAATTATTTAAAAATATGTTAGTTATAGAAAGTGGGCTCAATGAGTGTTCAGGTGAAACACCTCTATTTTATTTTCTTTTTTGATAGGGAGTCTTGCTCTGTTGCCCAGGCTGGAGTGCAGTGGGGCAATCTTGGCTCACTGCAAACTCCGCCTCCTGGGTTCAAGTGATTCTCCTGCCTCAGCCTCCGGAGTAGCTGGAATTACAGGAGCCTACCTATATGCCTGGCTAACTTTTGTATTTTAGTAGAGACGGGGTTTCACTATGTAGGTCAAACTGATCTCGAACTCCTGACCTCACATGATCTGCTTGCCTCCACTTCCTAACATGTTGGGATTACAAGTGTGAGCCACCGGGCCCAGCCAATATCTCTAATTTTAAAGCAATGAGTTCAATTGTTAATCTAAAGGAAAGTACTATAGGCCGGGGGTGGTGGCTCATGCCTGTAATCCCACCACTTTGGGAGGCCAAAGCGGGCAGATCACCTGAGGTCAGGACTTTGAGACCAGCCTGGCCAACATGGCAAAACCCTGTTTCTACTAACAATACAAAAATTAGCTGGGAGTGGTGGCACACGCCTGTAATCCCAGCTACTCGGGAGGCTGAGGCTGGAGAATCGCTTGAACCTGGGAGGCAGAGATTGCAGACAAAAAAAGGTACTGTAAACACACTACAGTATATAGTTCCTCCATTCTATACGTACAGAGAGGATACATGAAGATGGTAAAAACACTACATGCTTTTAGAGGAAATTAGTATATTTCTCACCATTTATATATCTTAAGACATAATCAGCATTTTAAGCTCTAGCCTTTAAATTGTTTACTTAGCTTACTCTAGTAATTATGAACCATTTGAGCTACATGATGTATGTCGCAAAATGGAAAACTAAGGGACTAAATTAATTCCAAGATCTTTCAAGTCCTAATATTTAATAGTCATTAAACTTGTATTAATAATTCTTAAGTAGATAAATCGTTCACTTTTCTTTACCAAGATTTATATACCATAATTACATAATAAATTAAAAATATGCATCAGTTTCCACATATTTAAAAGCTGAGCTTTTCACATGAGGTTTCATAACTGTTAATTCCTATCCGATTTCTCTCAAGATAGCTGTTGAAAAATGAGAGGGAATCAGAAAGGTTATTAAAAAGAGAAGAAAATAATTTTTTCCAAAACCATGGTCAACTTATTTAAAAAGTTGCTTGTTTCAAGATTTGTAAGCTTGTCAAGGCAGAAGAAGGAGTAGCTCTGAGAGTCTCCTCTTTCTACCCAGATACCCTAGTTGTTTCGACTGAGTTTTTCTATCACTATCTTTTGTAGCTAAGGTAAAAATCTCATCAGCTGAGAGCAATGTGGTTCCTAGAGTGCGGTCCCCCTAGATCATAGCATCCACTCTCCTTGGGACTGTTAGAATTTCACATTCTTGGTCTTCTCCCCACCCTACCAGTCCTACTGAACAGAAACTCTTGAGCTGGGGCCAGCCATCTGTGGTTTAACAAACCATTGAGGCGATTTGTATTCACACTGAAGTTTGAAAATTAGTGCCCTATAGTAATGGGGAAAAATATGTATCTGTAAATGGAGCAATTATCTGTTTATTCCACTGGAATTAAGAGAAAGAGGAGGAAATTTGGTAATTAAATATGAAAACGAGAGGAATGATGTAGGGAGGACTACAGCGGGAAAAGTTGTGAGACATCAACAAGATGGCAGGAAAAAGTTGTAAGAAATCAATAAAACATCCAAAAATACTGGTAAGATTTATTTTGAAACTAAGATAACCAGTTGTTTTTGGTTCATGAAAATGAAATTGTAGACCCATGGTGAATAGTAATTTGTCTCCTCTCTGCCCTTAGGGATGAAACTGTGAAGCTCTTCTTGTGATCTGATCCCTTTAAAAAATTATGACATTTATTGGAAATAGTTGATCAGGATTAGAGGTTTTATCTGTAAACTAAAGATCAAATAACTTGTATTTATTAGCACCAACTTTAACCAACAGAATCCTCATGTAAGCCAAGCATCTCTTTGGTGAGACTAGTCCCACATATAGGGGGATGGTTTTGGATAAAGTAATTCCTAGTAAGCTGAGGCAGATGTATAGTGGCGACTGGGGATAGACTGTGCTTTATTAGAGTTGGAAGGATCAGCTTCATAGGAAGTCTGAAAGGCAGTTTGGCCTAACTGAATAGGCACTATCTTTGGCTTTGGTGTAAATTTGCGTTCAAATACATTAATTCTGAAATTCCGAACCAGTTTATAAACCTCTGGTAAATCATATGAAAATGAAAATGGGGATGATAACAGGGTTGTTATAAGGATAAGGAATAGTAGTTATAAGGGGCCCAGCTATGTCTAGTATACAGTGGGTGGTCAATAAGTAATAGTTATTACTACTAATAAATCTTAATTGATTCTTCCTTTTCTTACCACCTTCTCTGTTAAAATGGTCATGGTGAAACTTCTCTAGGGACCAAATTCATTTCTTTTTTTTTTTTTTTGAGATGGCATCTCACTCTGTTGCTCGGGTGGGAGTGCAGTGGTGCCATCTTAGCTCACTACAACCTCCGCCTCCTGAGTTCAAGCGATTCTCCTGTCTCAGCCTTCTGAGTAGCTGGGTTTACAGGAGCGCACCACCAAGCCTGGCTAATTTTGGTATTTTTAGTAGAGAAGGGGTTTCACCATGTTGGTCAGGCTGATCTTGAACTCCTGACCTCAAGTGATCCACCCGCCTTGGCCTCCCAAAGTGCTAGGATTACAGGCGTGAGCCACCACGCTCAGCCTAAATTCATTTCTGAAATTACCTGTCAATCACGCTAGTAAAAAATATTTTTCTGAAGATGCACTGTGTGTTGAAAAGTTGGAGTAACTGACCTTTCAGCTCATGTCATCCCAAGTCAAATCGGTTTTCTATTCATCTTAAACTCTTATATAGAAACATGGCAAGAGTGTGGAGAATAGTTCAGTGAAGTAGTAGCCCTTCTTTCTTAGAGTCTATAGATCTAGCTCACAGGGCAATTTCTAGATTTTCAAAGAGCAGCTCTGGTCTCTATTGTGTTTCAATTGTCTTCTGAACAAATAAATAGGATGGAGTGGGTCCATGTGATAGTGAAAGAAATTAATGCCCTTACCCACTTCCAATAGGGTACAGTGTGCAGGAGGGAAGAAGGAAAGAGGATTATAATGAATGGAATCTTAGAATTCTATTTTTACAACTGTATAACATGAGATGCCCTTTTTGGCACATTTACTAAGCAGCAAAAGATTTTGTTCTATTGAAATTCTAGACTGACAAATCACTGGAATAAATCACATTGATAGTTTGAAGAACCTAGAAATAAAATACAGCAGTCTCTGAAGTAAATTAGCAAATGATAAGGAATGTTGTGAATTTAGGTGTCTGTATATATCTTTATTCTTATTCCTACATCATTTTCCTATGGTTCTGTTGTTTTATTTTGCTCAGTAGTTTTGGCACATAGGTGAGTTCTTTTGGTAAAGTTGCTTAGAATATCTGATGGGAAGCTGAGGAAAGTTTCCACAAAATGGCACTTTTGTAGAAAGTATTCTCTCAAATCCCACTTAGATTTCAAACACCACTGAAAAAGCAGCAATCAAGGATTTAAAATGTATCTGCTATTTTGAGGAGAGGGAGGAGAAAAGACAGAAAACATTTTCTAACAACAGCCAATTCATTCTATAGAATTTGTTGAAAACAGACCAACCAAATTGCTATTTTGAACCACCACCAGGGCAAAGATTAGTTATCATATGGAATGTTTCCGTAATGGAATTTATGTGCACAGAAACTTTTGAAATTAGCAAAATACACATGCATATGCACTTCAAAATACACTTAAGTTACTCTTAAATGGAGTCTTTGATAAACAGGCACCAAAAGAGAGGTCTAGGGAGAAATGGGTCACTCTTTTTTAATCCTCTCCACTGGCAGTGGTGGGGCACTGCATAGTTGAGGACTGGGGTGCTTAAATACATGCTTCTCTGCACTCCAGCCTGGGCGACAGAGCGAGACTCCATATCAAAAAAACAAAATAGTAATAATAAATAAGTAAATAAATAAATAAATGCTTCTAAGACAAAAACCTTGTGTGCTGCTGCTTCTCTCTTCCAATCACCATCCTTTGACTCTTCTTAAGGCTAAAAACACCCCCAAACCATTAGATGGTTAACCTTTGCATACCCTAGTAGTTACAGGTCCTCTAAAACAGAACCATACTGTTCACAGGTCAATATCCTTTCCGAAGGTCTTTGTCAGACATCATTATTTCTAGCATAGGATATTCGACAGGATCAACAAGAAGGAATCGAAGACAGTAGGGACCATTACCATGACAGCTGCAGTATTATTTGGCAATGTGATTTATGGTTATTTTAGGAACAATGGCATTTCAGGAAGTGATATTCATCTGTAAAATTCCTTTGCCATGCAGAATATAAAAAATGATTACAGAATATGCAGAAACAAGCAATGCTTCTTCCAAATAATGAGATATTGGATATAATAAAGAGATGGGACATAATCAATAAAAATATTTCTTTTAAAAAAATTAAAGTTTAGGATAGTTATGTAGTTAGTATACAACAACTTGGTCTTAATAAGGACTAGAAACAAAATTTTATTTTGTGTGGCTAAAGAAATACATACATATTATAAAACTGACATTTTTTGCATTGTTCCGTTGGGTATCATCACAGGTTGCTGCATCGTTATAGTTGTTTTTAATGTAAACAGATAAACTCTCACACTTCCCAACTCTGGTATTATCCACCTATTTTTCCTTTCACAGTCCACTGATACAGAATTTTAAATGTTTAGAGTAGGAGGGAACCTTAGCTTCCAGCACAATGCTATTCATCTTTCACATGAGGAAATCATCCAACAGAAGTTGAGTGATTTACTCAGGGTCAGGCCACACCTTGGCAGAATTAATCTTATTATTCTTTCTCAAATGCTTTTTTAAAGGTTAAACAGAGATTGAGTTCTGACAATGACTTATTTCTCTTAGATGAATTTTGTTATGGACAGGCAAAATAATCAGCCACTATATTTCTCTTTCCTATTTCTTCTTTGCTGTTTGCTACCTCTAGGCAACAACCCATCGAATCCACAACAAAATCCTGAAGATTTCTGTATTATCCAAGAGAACCATTTTCTTTAAGAAAAATAAAATAATAAATATGTTTTGAATATAAAAGTTTCTGATAAAATAAATCCTGACTTTAATCAGATCAAATAAGATAATCAGATTTATACCATTATTTTGATAAAGACAAAAAAACCAACATAAGCTTTTTTTCCCCAATCTTACACTTTGAGCAACTCTTTTAAATACTATAAACACTTTTCATTAGGGACTATTTTTCCCTTTCCCTAGGAAAATGAAAACCGAATAGAACAATTTTTTGCAAAAATTAAGTTTAAGAGGGTAAAGTGTGAAGACAGAGAACTGCTACTTAATCATAAATAAGTTAACAATATTAGACAGGAAAGTATATATTCCATTTAAATGAGTTTTTCTTCTTCATATTCATATCACAAAGTAACTTCACTATAGCAGCACTAATTTATTATGTTTTATTTACCGGTGGATGTCACTGGCCCCAATAAAAATATGTAATTTTTCATAAGAAATATTCAAAAGAACATAAAGTTTGAAAAATATAATTTACCAGAAAGCACCAACATGGGAAGCTCTTCAATTAAGGATGGGAAATTATTAATATTTTTCAGCCTAAGTTTAAGCAAAATTCATTCCTAAACATGAATTTTTAATGAATTTTACAATGAATTATTCAGCATGAAAATAAAGGGAGCAAACTCTTTTATGCTTTTAAAATATGTTTAAGAGGATCTTATCTTTTAACACCTCTCTCATTTTGTAAACATGACATTATGCTACCAAATATAGAGCTATTATTCTAAAGTTTAAAGCAATGCTTTAAATTTGTAAACCTTATGACATGTTCATAAAATTCATGGATACCAATCCATGAAAAAATTCTTCTTCCTCAACCCACATTTTAAAAGATATTTACAATTGTATTGGATCTTTTACTCTGGTTGCTTTAATTCATGATTAGATAGCATCTTTTAGGACTCAAGTATAGGATCTTTCATTTTTCAGGTAATTTTTTCTTGGTGGTCAATAGAAAAGTCGTATCAAAATGCACTCTTGATGGGAATGAAAAGAGAATTATGATTTTGGGGGAGGAGTGCTCACAAAACTATTAAAGCAGCTTTGTTTACGTTTATAGGAATAGTAATAATGCTAACTTCATTAAAAATTATATTGACCATTTCATATTCTTCCAGCAGAGACTGGAGACAGTTTAGCTGTACTTGTAACCTCATAGCACCCCAATTTTTACTCATTCCCCAAATCATCCCAGCACCTTTAGTCCCAAGACTACTGACAGACTCTTGGTCCTTCAGTGAAAAATCAACGCTTTAAACAATCGGGTCTAGAGTTACCTATTTGCTTAAATTTGGATTTGATGAGGTTGCTAAATGAACGTTATACCTTTCTCATAAAGATAAAGGCTTCATGTTAATAAAGTATTTCAAAAGAATTGTAACATACCTTTTCACTAAGTTCTGATACTCATTTGCTTTTATAATGGCAAGGTCTTTGGATAAAGATAATAGTAACAGAATTAGTAAAAATTGAAAGTGATACTTTATTAAAGCTTTTAAATATGGGTGTTTTTCATTAGAGAACACGGTTTAAGATAACACTTGGTTAAATTATTTAATATCCTGGCACTCCTGAACTGCATCACTTCAGGAAAAAGACCGATATATTTGTGAGGGGAATATAGGAAGGCAAGATGGCTAGGAAGAGGGAAGGGAAACTAGTAGGATAAACTGAATATTTGTATATTTAAAATACACATATGTTTGCATTTTAAGTAAATACCAATGGGATTCATTCAAAATTTCCTTGATATTTCCTTGGTATAGTAATATATTTCAAATTAAGTGATATGCTAACTAGCTCAAGTATGATATCTAAGTTAAAAAAAAGTCACTTAAAATGACAGATCTGAAATTGAACCTACTAGGTACAAGATAGTATATATAATATGTTTTCATCTGTATGTTTTTAAAAAGAATATATATATATATATATATATATATATATACATACACATATACTTGTATATGCAGAGTAACCCTAGAAGGACACACAAGAAATTGCTAACATTGGTTGCTACTTTTCACCCTCTACCCATCTGTACTGTTTCCATTTTGTATTATATGTATGTTTTTCCCCATTCAAAAATATTGATTAAAATCTTATTACCAAAATAAATTTAAATGATTTAAAATAGCATGTCAAATTAATAACAACTATGGATTTTTTTCCACTATACATGAAAATATATACTTATACATATATTATTTTTCTAAGCTCTACCTACTAAATTTGGGTATATTTTCTTTATGACAGAGTTACTGTGATCTGAAAACCCAATTTTCACATGATACTAAGTTGGGAAAAACACATTTTCCCTGAACTTCATTGCTACGGTATGGTGGACTATGGGTTGTATCAACAGCATGTTATCATACTTATTCTCTTTCTCTGATGGGCTAGCCATTAGCCACCATTTCTCTTTGAAATTCAATAAACATTTAAGGAAATTTCAGAAGGATTTTAAGATCCTTTTCAGGCAGTGATAAATATTACACCTGTATTATTCTGTAGGCATAGAATCAATGTTAACTCCTCTTTGTATGTTGTCGAAGATGTTTGGTGTTTTAGTAAAGACAGACTTCACACTAAGTGGTGACTAAGCAAACCCCTTACATAAAGCTTTGAATAGGATTTCATAAATAGTTCCAATGAAAAACATTTGGAGATAAGCAGGAAAAAAAGCTCACACTTATGAAAAAATTATTTTCAGAAAACCACTTAAAATTCAAATTAAGTCCTATTCATTTAAATATTAAAATATACCACAAACCCAAATTTAAAGGAACGATAATACATACATCAGCTTTCAATGGTAGCTGCTTATTTAAAATGAGCATCTGAGGGTGTATTCCAATTTCATCCTCTTCAAATTGTGCAGCTGAGATAAATGTTTATTTTATGGAAAATATTTGCAAAATTACAATATAAATACATGATTATATTAAGGTAGGATGACTATATAATGTATTCTTATCTATAGATATAAAATGAACGCAGTAAATATAGCACACTCTTGATGAATTGTTAGTACACAGTGTTTCTCAGTAAAGTATTATTAAGTAACAGTTATCTAATGTACATCTTAAGAAGCTTTTAAGATGGAAGGATACGCTAAATCTCCCAATACCCTTTTTAGTTGGCAAAGGTTAGTACTTCTGTGAATTCTGAGATATCATATTGGTGTTAGTGACTGTGCATAGGTTCCTTGCATTTCCTTAACTTGAAACCTTATTTCTTTAGTCTGAGTGTTCTTTAAATAATGCCACATCAGCTAACCACACTTTTAATTTGAGTATAATATTATGTACTGCATATTTATTCATTACTTAAACATATATCAACAATGAAACAATGATTGAAAAAAAATTTGGTCTGGACAAATTCCCCAAATTAACTGTCAGGGCATTATGGGGAATCTCAACTAAATATACGAATTTGGGTTGGAAATAGTATTTTATTTATTCTAGTTCTTAAGACATCAAATGTGAACTCTACTTTAAAATTATTTGTTAAATATACCGGGATTTGTTTCAAAAGCATCTTCTACCCTTCTCCATTATACTGATTTAATGGAAACCTGTTACAACAACAGTTCCAACACAAACATATGCATGCAAGAGATCACCTTATAGATTCTAGCTACATAGTTATTGAAACACATCCCACCTGTCAAGTGGCATAAATGTACATCTTCTATATACAAAAGGTAAAGTGCATTATTAAATTAGTGAACTGACAGATTGTCTGCCTGGACCATATAGCTTTCAAATAGACAAATGTGAAATTCTCCTATCAGAACCAATTATTTCAAGAGGTTCCAACTAGTTTTTCCACCCTGTCATTTATTTTTTTGGCCATGCTCTTTAGTGCAAATAAGCTTGTGTTTGACTCAAGTTTCAGGGACATGGCAGTTTGGGGCTTTAACAAGGAAAATTATAAAATGTAGCAGAACTTTAATATCTTTATAATACATTGCATCTTTTGCATATAAGCAACAGATTAGTGCTGCTTTCAATTGCTAGGAGCACACTGCCAACTATCAAGAGGAACCCGTTTCCAAATTTCATACTATTAGCTTATATTACTACAGTTTTGAGCCTGCACCACATTATGCTTGGATTATTATGTGCAAACATCATCAGTGTTTTAGAATTATACAGTGAACTAGTACTTTTGGTTACTAACTTTCATGCTCATTTTTTAACTTCTAACTTCCAGTTGCCTTAAGAGTTTAATGTCTTCAAGGCAGGGTTTCTGTTATTTTGAAGGATACCATGAACACTTGCAGCTCCATGTATGTTACAAATGACAATAAATAAAGTGAATATTGCACAGATAAGAACAGTAGCTTATTTTATAAGATACATGGCAATACATGTCCTAAGACCAGAGTTTTGAACTGGATCATATTTAATTATGGCTAATGAATTCTTGGGAATTTTAAGTATCAAAAAATCATAGCATCATCTCATTTTTCAATGATTATGAAAAAAATGAAACAAAAGGACTGGCAGAAGGCTTAATAATTTTAGAGTATATTCAGTTGCCAGTATATATGCATCTATTTAATCTGCAGCTTTGAGATGGTAAAAACTTTGAACTATACATACAAGGTAGAAAATCTGGCTGCTTAACTAATTCTTTACTTAAATAATTAATGGAAAACTAAATTTAATAGTGTTTATATACAATGAGTTAAAGATATTTATCTTTAAGTCTGACATGGTATTGTATGTATGTATACATACATATATATGTATATGCATATATATACATATATGTGTGTGTATATATATAGATATAGACACATACTCAAATCTTATCAGACCCAAAAGGTAAAAGGAAATCATTTAGACCTAATGGATATAAATATTTTAGAAAGGAAGACTTTAAGAGAGAGTATACACTCATAGCAATAGCGATAGGAACAATCAAATACTAGAATATTCACAGCTCCAGTTTGCCAAAATCTGACAGGTTGATTATTATTAATAGGCACTATGATGGGCAGCAATAACAATCAGTAGTACAGTAATTCAAGTGCACATCACTCCTTCATAGACCAAAAACTACTTTTTTTTAGCAAGCCTACATAGTTATTTTACAGTTAGGACTGTTTAAAAATCCTTGCTACTTTTAGAGTCTCAACACCCACCATGTGCTATTAGCTCTAGTACTAACATTATCTCCTAACCTTCAGTTGTTCCATAGTGATCCAGATGGTCCACAATTATAATGAACTAATGAGATTCCTTCACGCTACTAGAGGAAATGTGAAATACGATCTGCAAACCAACACCAGTATATATGTTGGGGTTACTGATTGCTTGTTCTTAAGTAACATAAACCAATGAAATTAATTTTCTTAATTCATACCATGAAGTTTTCTTAGTGACCTCACGTAAATGTATTGGGGGACAAACCTCTGGAAGAAAAAAATTGCTGATATAATTTTAAATTACTTTTGGCATATAAAAGAAGAGCTACATTCTGATTTGAATCCATTCAGCCAGCTCTCATCAATGAGAGTAATATTTGGGGGTTGAAATCAGTGTTCTGGCTCTTAAATATGATTAGATGGACTTACTGTGTAGGAGGTGAATAAAGCCAAGATAAAGGACAATAATTTCATTCAGAAGAAGCTATAGCTGAATAGATGTAATTTCAGTCAGTTAATACAGGATGGGTTGGTACACATATAACACTATACCCACTTGTTTAAAAAATTGCTTAGGTGTTGAAAAATTGCTGTGGCACTTCCTGGAAAGTAATTTTTAATACAGGTAAATGGGTGAGTCTTGTGTAAAGTCAGAAAGAGCACCTTGGAAAATGCCTGAATTTTCCTTTCAAATATATTTATAACCAATCTTCAAATAATATTTTTCTCAGACTGGAAATTTGTATTCTAAATTCTTTTTAGAAAAAAAAATCCCCATCCCCTCTGGAATTAAAACACCTGTAAAATTCAGGTTTATACTGGAAGTGTTGACATGGTTTTAAGGGTAGCAATTGCAAAAGTGCTACTAAAATATATTATTACAGGTATATTTTTCTATCAGTTAATTGGTGCACCAACCCTTCTGGAATAGTGTTAAAGAAGAAGCATAAAGTATAACACCTTGAGTCCATGATCTATTTTGGGGAAGAAACCTCTCGCAATCTTCAAATTAGCATGAAAAGCTAAAACACCAAGATTTCCATAGCAAAGCCATTGGATGAAGCCTCTCACTCAATGTGGCATAAAAGTAATTCCTGAAACTTTGGAAAGTCAATAAAAATATAAGGAACATTAAGTAGAGGTGAAGAAGGGATTGTAACTAAACTTAGAATAACCAATTAAAACTCTCCCACGGCTTTGATATGGTAACTATAAAATGTAGGGTTACCACAAAGTTTGAAATTATAGAACACTATAGTATTCTTAAGAAATATTATGACACTGTATTTTTAAGGTTTAATTAGATAATAAGATTTGATCCTTTGATGGTATAAATATTCAGTTATCCAATGGACAATATACATCTACTTGTCCTTTTATAAGTAAATATATTTATCTATACTGGAGGTCAATTTCTGTTTCTGTGGTAACTGCCCTACAGGTAAGCTTAGCAGCTTTTAATGAAGTGGGATTGAAATACTTTTTGGGGAATTTGTTAAATAGAAAGTCACACTTCCATTTATGTATCTTTTTTCAGGATTATGTCATAGTGCAATGTAAATCTTAGTTATGGTATTTAGAATGTCAGAATGTCACATTTTGTGCTGATTTGCATACTTCAATAGTCTGGAGCAGTTGAAGCAGCTAAACTATTTAGCTCTGGGAAGGTTGGAATTCCCGTAAGAATTATAGTGATCTATGTGTAACATAACATGAGAATCAGACTTCTTGAAGTATCAACTACTAGAGGTATTACTAGTAACAACGGGCCAAAAAAGAGGAAAAACTTCTTCAAAGGATAATGGATCAGTACTTTTAGCCAATTTGTGATTTTAAATTTTGCCTGATGGAGTTCAATTTCACTCTAGTCGAGGCATTCTTGTTCTTCACCACTGGCCTTTCTGCCATCCATTCTCTTTTCTTTATGGCTGTTGCAAATTTTCCTCATCTCTTCTTCATACTTGATAAAATTCTCCCCAAACCTTGTCCAAGCTTTGAATGGAACAGTAATAGTATTACGGTAAGGTGGTCTCACCTCACTTACCTTCAGGAAAATTCCATATTTATTAGAGCCCACATCAAAGTAGAACCTTTTATTGTCCACTCTGAAAGAAGTCCCCTCTGGGAGTTCTAGTGGGTCATCGTCTCCACCTCTTCGTTCTTCTATGTCTCCTTCGCCATAGTCTTCAATCAGCTGAACCAGGGCATCACGAAACTCAATCATTCCTTGTGCTGGGAGGACAATAGTCTGTTCTTGGCCCAAACTGTGGCCAAAATAACCTATCATGCCAGTCCCCCGCATCATGGTTTGTCTAATCCGTAGGAAGCGACCCCGCTGATTTTCCTTTAGGTCTAGGTAATATTTCCTATTGTCCCTCTCGATATAGTCTGTTTTCAGGACACTGTGAGGATGCTCTTCGGACCCCACCGAGACTGGTGGGGAGGGTGCCGAGTGCTTCTGTCTCCTCCTGGAGCCTTGCTCTTTGCTGTGGCCATGCTCTTGCCGGTGGCCTTTCAGGCCCAGGTGGGCATAGTGCTCGATGAAGTCCCCTAGACAGTCCTTCAGCTCCGCTGCCACAGACAGGGAGAGGGTCAGTTTACTCTTTCTGATGTTGTCCTGCCGGCCTCTCCCTATCCAGACTTCGGCTATCTTTAGGAAGCGGCCCCGGGAGCTTTGCTTCACGTCTAGGTAAAACCTCTTTTTCTGGATGTCCACTCGTTTGGAGGCCAGCTCCTGGATTTCGGCTGCGCCCCCGGCCTGATTAGGGGTGG
Organism: Rhinopithecus roxellana; assembly: GCF_007565055.1. Taxonomy (NCBI): domain Eukaryota; kingdom Metazoa; phylum Chordata; class Mammalia; order Primates; family Cercopithecidae; genus Rhinopithecus; species Rhinopithecus roxellana. The sequence continues at coordinate 25,084,838 of NC_044557.1, forward strand.
CTGAGGCCGCATAGTGGGGGTAGTGGGAGTGCTGGGCCTGGGGATAGAGTCTACTCTTGCTTAGGCCAGAGCCCCCTACATTCTTGCCTCCGCGGCCGCGGCCGCCGCCGCCTCCCCTTCGCCTGGCTCTTTCCATCTTCAGCTGCAAGTGACAAACAGACACACGGGGTGGGGTGGGGGAGGGGTGTTGAGAACAATCGCAGACGCCCCTCGGCCTGGCCGCCCCCGCCGCCGCCCGCGACCCCCACGCCGGGCCCGGCTCCCCCGGCGCCGCAGCGCGGGGGCTCCAGCTCCTGCCGGCCGGTTGGCGGCCGCCGCTCCGGCTCTGCCCGCGCTCCCCGCATCCCTCCGCCGCCCCCGGGGCCGCTCCCGCACGCCGCCGCCGCCCGTCCCGCGTTCCGCGACCCCGGGTCCCCAGCCGGCGGGCACTCACATCATCTCTGCCATCACCGCCGCCGCCGATGCCCTTCACGACCACCGCCGCCGCCGCCGCCAGTTCTCGGCCCCTCTGCTGCAGCCGCCGCAGCCGCCGCCCCCCGCCTCCTCCCCCGCCGCCGCCGCTCGCACTGCCCCCCGCCGGAGCAGCCGGGCAGGGGCATCGCCCGCGGCGCCCACCGCCGCCGCCCCTCCTGCGGCCGCTGCGGGGGCCGCTGCCTGGCTTCGGACACCGGCCCCACACCCGCCAGGAGGGGAGGGGAGGGGAGGCGGGGAGAGCGACGGCGGGGGGCGGGCGGTGGACCCCGCCTCCCCCGGCACAGCGGGCTGAGGGGAAGAGGGGGTCTCCGCTTTTTCTTAGTGCACGCCCTGACGGAAGCCCGGCGCGTGGGGTGCAACGGGAGTGCGAGGGGACTGGACAGGTGTGAAGAGGTGCGAATGAGGACCAGGTAGAGGGAGTGTTCTCACTTCTCCGGATTCCACCGGGATGCGGGACTCTGGCGGCCCAGCGGCACCTGCAAGGAGACTACACTTCCCGAGGAGCTCAGCGGCAGCGAGGGCCTCCGCGCATGCGTACCGCGGCGCGCTGGGCGGGGCTGGATGGGCTGTGGTGGGAGGGCTGCAGCGCCGCCCGAAAGGCCAGCCGGGCCGGGGGCGGGGAAAGGGGTGGGGCAGGAGCGGGGCGGGGGCGGGGACGGGGCTGGAGGGGCGGGTCGGGTCGGAGCTGATGTGTACCGTGTGCGCCGGGGACGCGCCGGCTTGTACTCTGCAGCGCGGGAATGAAGTTTGCTGATTTGGTGTCTAGCCTGGATGCCTGGGTTGCAGGCCCTGCTTGTGGTGGCGCTCCACAGTCATCCGGCTGAAGGAGAAGACCTGTTGGACTTTATCTTCTCAGGGTAAAGTGTCTTCCCATTCCCGTTTTCCCAGCTCCGTGCCCCGGGTATCTATCGTGCTAGGCTTCTGAGACACGTGGAGGTGCTTAGGCCCGCGGAGCAGGCCCCTGGGCTGTGTTTGGGAGATTCCGGAAAAAACAGACATTCTACCTTTCCCTTTCCCCTCGGGAGCAGCCAGGAAAGGCGTCTGTCGGAGCTTCCGCCATTCAAAAAGTGCTTCCCCGCCACTCCCGGCCCCAGCCTGATGTTTACCCTGCGCGCTTAGGTTGCTGTCTTTCCAGTACGGCCTTATGGCAGAAATTGAGCCACTCCAGGTCTGCACAGTAAAGTCGAGGGAAATAACCTGCTGTCTATGATTTAGCAAGTGATGATGGATATTTTTGAGTTCAAATCGCTCAGTCCTTAATGGATTTTCTTTTTTTTCCTAGTTGAATGTCAGTTGTTCTCCGGCTAGGTTTGATATGAAAAATACTGCTCCCTATTGAAGAGGGTGACATAATTCTTAGGATGCTAATACAGGAGTCTGTAAGTCGGAGTACTTCAGGCTTTTTATGGTTTGGTACATTTCTTTTTAGGGGTGGAAGATTGGGATAAGTAGGACAGTTCAGATCTTGATGTCATTGAATAGTGATGTCGACCTAAAAGGAAGAGGCCGGGGCACAAAATTTTAATTTAAAGTGTTTACTTTAGCCAAAAGGAGGGCAGTTGCCCAGGACTCATTTCCCAGTTGCCTTGGGGAGTGCTCCTTCAGCCTTGGTTACAAGCAGATTTTTAAAGGCGAAGGGAAGGAGTGGGCTGAGACAAAGTTGGTCAGGAATTGTTATTGGTTTACAGAGATACCATTGCTTAGTGATTGGCTGTACACTGTAACTCATAGGGTATGAGTTATCGTGTCCAGCATATGGCATTTTATGGCTACTTTGTACCAGTCTAGAGCACACATAGCAGGTGGGGTTTAAGAGATAATTATCCAGCTCAAGCAGGGAGTGAGATGGGACTGTTTTTTCATTCGAATGCCTCTCTGGGCCTGATAATTTAAAGGGGCTTCCATTCTTCAGCTAAAATTTTATTTTCTACTTTTTTTTACCCACAGTGGTCTCCCTTTATTAATCCAACAAATGTTTGTTAAGGACTGCTCTAGGCACTAGAGATACCAACAATGAACAGAATAGACAAACATCTCTCTCCTTTTGGAGCTTACATTTTAGTGGAAAGAGACAGGCAAAAAAATAAAATGTATAGGGTGACATAAGGTGAAAATGGAAATTAAAAAGGAAAGGGGGATGAAGAGTGTGTGTGTGTGTTGGGGGTGGAGGGCTGTAGGGAGCTGCAGTTTTACAATAAGTGGTCAGGGAAGACCACACTGAGAAGGGAATTTTTGAGTCCAGAGCTCAAGGAAGTGAGAGAACTTACCTTGAGGCTCTCTGGAGGAGAAGAAAGTGCAAAGGCCCTGGGGGAACCTGCCTCTTTATATTCAGAGAGCAACTTAAGAGGCCTAGTGAGCTGGATCTGAGCTGAGAGGAGGTCAGAGGTCAGGCCAGAAAGGGAAGGGGGCCAGAATATGTAGGACTTTATGGGCTATATTGAAAATTTGGGCTTTCATTCTGAGGGAGATGGGAAGCTGTTGCAGAGTTGTTAGGGAAACGTGATCTGAATTATGTTTCTAAAAAATTGTGGTAAGATATCATAAAATTTGCCATATTAACCATTTTTAGGTGTTCAGTTTAGTGACATTAATTACACTCATCATGTTGTGAAATCATCACCACCACTATTTCCAAGACTTTAACGACTTCAAGCAGAAACTATAACTTTTAAACAATAACTCCCCATTGCCTCATCCACCCAGCCCTTAGTGACTTCAAATGTACATTCTTCCTCTACAAATTTGCCTATTCTAGATATTCTACTTAAGTGGAATCATATAATATTTGTCTTTTTTGTATCTGGCAAATTCCACTTAGCATTCTTTTTTTTTTTTTTAAACAGCTTTATTGGGATAGAATTAATATAGCATACGGTTCACCCGTTTAAAGTGTGCAATACAATGGTTTTTAGTTTGTCTTCAGAGTTGTACAGCCTTTATCACTATCACCTTTAGGACTTTTTCGTCACCCAAAAGAGAAACTCCATAACCATTAGTACTCAATCCCACCTGCTTTCCTAGGCAATCACTTACCTATTTTTTGTCTCTATATAGCTATCAAACCCTATAACATTCCTTCTATCTAACTGTATTTTTGTACTCATTAACAACCTCTCTTCATTCCCACCACCCCCCCGATCCCAGCCTCTGGTAATCACCATTCTACTTACTACCTCAGTGATATCAAATTTTTTAGCTCCCACATATAAGTGAGAACATGCGATATTTGTCTTTCCGTGCCTGGCTTATTTCACTTAACAGAATGTCTTCCAGTTCCATTCATGTTGCTGCAAATGACAGGATTTCATGCTTTATTATGGCTTAATAATATTCCATTGTTGATGTATATCACATTTTCTTTATCCACTCATCTGTTGATGGACAGTTAGCTTGATTCCATATTCTGGCTATTGTTGAATAGTGCTGCGGGAAACATGGAAGTGCAGATAGCTCTTTGACATACTGATTTCATTTCCCTTGCATATATACCCTCTAGTGGATTTGCTGGACTCGCTTGTAGTTCTACGTTTAATATTTTGAGTTATTTCCATAATGGTAGTAATTTACATTCCTACCAACAGTGAGGAAGGAGTTCCCTTTTCTCCACATCCTCGCCAACACTTATCTTTTGTCTTTTTGGTAATAGCCATTCTAACAGGTGTGAGGTGATATCTCATTGTGATTTTGATTTACATTTCCATGATGGTTATTGATGAGCAATGTTTAATATACCTGTTGGTTATTTGTATATCTCCTTTTGAGAAATGTCTATTCAGGTCTTTTGCTCATTTTTTAAATCCTTTTTTTTTTTTTTTTTTTGCTATTGAGTTGTTTGACATCCTTAAACGTTTTGGAAATTAACCTCTTATCAGATGTATAGCTTGCAAATATTTTATCCAATTCTGTAGATTCTGTCTTCACTCCGTTGAATTTGCTATGCAGAGAAGCATTTTATTTTGATGTAATTCCTTTGTCTATTTTTGCTTTTGTTGCCTTTGCTTTTGAGGTCATATCCAAAAAATCATTGCCCAGACCAGCGGTCCCCAACCTTTTTGGTACCAAGGACTGGTTTCATGAAAGACCATTTTTCCATCGACAGGAGGGAGGGGATGGTTTCAGGATGATTCAAGTGCATTCCATGTATTGTGCACTTTGTTTCTATTATTATTACATTGTAATATATAATGAAATAATTATACAATTCACTGTAACATAGAATCAGTGGGAGCCCTGAGCTTGTTTTCCTGAAACTTGAGGGTCCTATCTGGGAGTTATGGGAGACAGTGACAGATTATAAGGCCTTAGGTTCTCCTAAGGGGCGTACAACCTAGATCCCTTGCATGTGCAATTCACAGTAGGGTTTGCGCTCTTATGAGAATCTAATGCCACTGCTGATGTGACAGGAGGTGGAGCTCAGGAATGGGGAGGAGCTGTAAATAAAAATGAAGCTTCGCATGCTTGCCTGCTGCTCACCTAGTGCTTTGTGGCCTGGTTCCTAACAGGCCACGGACTGGTACTGATCTGTGGCCCAAGGGTTGGGAACCGCTAGCCCTGACCAATGTTAGGGAGCTTTTTTCCTGTGTTTTCTTCAAGTGGTTTCATGGTTTTAGGTCTTACATTTAAGTCTTTAATCCATTTTGAGTGGATTCTATATGTGGTGAGAGATGATTGACTACTTTCATTCTTTTGCATATGGTTATCCAGTTTTCCCAACACCATTTATTGAAGAGCCTGACCTTTCCCCATTGTGGGTTCTTGGCTCTTTTGTCAAAAATCAGTTGGCTATAAATGTGTGGTTTTATTTCTTGGGTCTCTATTCTGTTTTATTATCTGTGTGTCTCTTTATGCCAGTACTGTGCTGTTTTGATTGCTAGAGTTTAGTATATTTTGAAGTCAGGTAGTGTGATACCTCTAGCTTTGTTCTTTTAGCTCAAGATTGCTTTGGCTATTCAGGGTCTTTTGTAAGGATAATGTTTTCAGGGTCCTCCCATGTTGTGGCATGTATCAGAACTCGATTTCTTTTTATGACTGAATAATATTCCACTGTTTATATTATATATATGCCATATTTGTTTATTCATATGTTGATGGACACTTAGGTTGTTTCCACCTTTTGGCTGTTGTGAATAATGCTGTTATTAACATTGGTGTACAAGAATCTGTTTGAGTTGCTGTTTTCAATTCTTTTGGGAAAATACCTACGAGTGGACTTGGTGGGTCATGTGGTAAGCTTTTGGTTTAGCTTTTTAAGGAACTGCTAAAACTGGTTTTCCATGGGAGCAGTGTACAAGTGTTCCAGTTCTCCGTATACTCACCAAAAATTAATTTCCTTTTTTAAAAATTATAGCTATCCTGGTAGGTGGTGGGAAGTGTTATCTTAGTGTGGTTTTGTTTTGTATTTCTTTAATGACTAATGATGTTGAGCATCTTTTAATGTGCTTATTGGCCATTATATATCTTCTTTGGGGAACTGTCTATTAAGTCCTTTGCCCATTTTTTATTTGAGTTTTTTTTTCTTTTGAAGTGTAGGAGATCTTTATATATTCTGAATATTAAACCCTTATTGGATATAAGATTTGCAAATAATTTCTCCCATTTTGTGGGTTTTCTTCACTTTTTGATATTGTTCTTTGATTCACTTTTACATTTTTATAGAGTCCAGTTTATCTATTTTTTCTTTTGTTGCCTATGCTTTTGGTGTCATACCTAATTCCCAAATCCAAGGCCATGAAGATTTTCTGCTATGTTTTCTTTTAATAGTTTTATAGTTTTAGTTTTTCTATTGGCGTTTTGAGTTAATTCTTATATATTATTTTGATACATTTTAAGTTATTTTGTATATGGTGTGAGGTAGGGGTCCAACTTCACTCTTTTGCATATGGATATCCAGTTGTCCCAGCACCACCTGTTGAATTCTTTCCCCACTGAATGGACTTGGCACCCTTGTCAAAAATCAATTGGTCGTAAATGTATGGATTTACTTCTGGAATCTCAATTCTATTCTATTTTCTTTATATTTCTGTCTTTATGCCTCTACCACACTGTTTTGATTACTGTAGCTTTGTAGTAAGTTTAGAAATTAGGAAATATGAGTCCTCCAAGTTTATTCTTCTTTTTCAAGATTATATTGGCTATTTGGGATCCCTTGCAATTCTGAATTTGAGGATCACCTTTTCCATTTCTGCAGAAAAGCCTTTTGATAGGAATTGCATTGAATCTGTAGGTAACTTTGGGTAGTATTGACATCTTAACAATATCAAGTCTTTCTATGCATGAACATGAGATATCTTTCCAGTTATTGGTGTTTTCTTTAATTTCTTTCAGCAGCATTCTGTAGTTTTCAGAGTACATGTTTTTCACCTCCTTGGTTAAATTTATTCCTTGGTATTATTCTTTTAGCTGCTATTGTAAATGCAGTTACTTTCTTACTTTCCTTTCAGATTGTTCATTTCTCGTGTATAACAACAGCTGATATTTCAGTGTTGATGTTGTACTCTGAAACTTTGTTGAATTTACTTATTAGATCTAGTAGCTTTCTTTGAGATTTTTATATGGGATTATGTCATCTGTATATAGAGATAATTTTACTTCTTCCTGTCCATTATGGTTACCTTTTATTTCTTTTCCATGTCTAATTTCTTTGGCTAGAACTTCAATACGATGTTGAAAAGCAGTGGTGAAAGTGGGTATCTTTGTCTTGCTTCCTATCTTAGGTGGAAAGCTTTCAGTCTTTTACCATTAAGTATGGTGTTAGCTGTGGGTTTTCATAAATGCTTTTTATCATGTTGAGGAAATACGCTTTTATTCCTAGTTTTCTGAGTTTTTATCATGAAAGGATGTTGGATTTTGTCAAATGCCTTTTCTGTGTCAATTGAGATGATCATGTGATATTTTGCCTCCCTTATCTTAATGTAATGTGTTATATTGATTAATTTTCTTGTATTGAACCACCCTTGCCTTTCTGGGGTAAATTTCAGTAGCTCATATTATACAGTCCTTTAAATTGAGTTATCTTGTAATGGAATCACTGCTGCTGTTTTGAGCATAGACCATAGGAAAAAGCAGGTAAAAGGTAATATGGCTTGAACCAGCGTTGTAGCAGCGGAAGTGGTGAGAGGAGGCAGAATTCTGGCTTTGTTTTGAAGATAGAACCAACAGTATTTGCTGACAGATTAGATGCAGAATGTGAAAGGAGGAGATGAGTCAGGATGAATCCAAGGCTTTTGGCATGAGCAACCAGAAAGATGTAGGTGACTTACTAAGATGGGAAATATACAAAAGGAGCAGTTTGGGGAAACTTTATATCTGTTGAGTGGAATATGCCAATTAGAGATTCAAATATCCAGTAAATAATTGGCTATCAAAGTTTGAAGTTAAGAGGAATGGTCTAGGCTATTTATATAACTTTAGAAGTCATTAGTGTATAACAGCTAATTTAAAAGCCAGCAGACCGACTGTGCTCTCTAAGGGAGTGAGTGCAGAGGGAGAAGAGAACAGGTCTGTGACTTGTATCCTGGAATGCTGTGATGTTTAGAGATTAGGGAGGTAAGAAGGAGCAGCAAGCAGAGTATACGGAAAAGGGGTTGTTACTGATATAGATGGAGACTCAAGAATTATCACAGAAGCCTGGTAAAGTATTTCAAGAAGATGGGTGTGATTAATTGTGTCACTTACTGCTGGTGCATTGACTCAGGTGAGAGTTGAGAATTGGCTATAGGATTTGACAACATAAAAGTCATTGGAAACCTTGACATGAGCCCTTTTAGTGGAGCGGAGTGGTTACAGTGGGTTTAGGAGAGGATTAGAAGAGTGGAAACAGAGATGCTAGTGTAGATGACTCTTTTGAGTAGTTTTCCTACAATAGGGAGAATAATAATGGAGCAGTTAGCCAAAAGTTGAGTTTTTTTTTTTCTTTTTTCTTTTTTTTTGGTTGGGAAAAATTACATGTATGTTGATGGGTATTTTCTGGCAGACTAGTAGAGAGGAAAAAGTTGATGATATAGGAGATGGGAAAATGTCTTTGAGTAGATGTCTTTGAGAAAATGTCTTTGAGTAGATGTCTTTGAGAAAATGTCTTTGAGTAGATGAGAGGTTTGTACACATGGAGAGGTTGGATGTAGGAGTACAGATAGTTCATCCATAGTTACATAAGAAAAGGTAGATATATTAGGGTTCTCCTGAGAAACAGAACCAATAGGAGATCTTTATATCTCTGTGTCCATCTCTATCTGTATCTCTGTCTCTGTATCTATAAAGAGATTATAAAAGTCTTAAGATCTGCCAGGAGATATACCCACGGGAGCTAATGGTATAATTCCAGTCCAATTGTGAAGGTCTGAGAACCAGGGAGCCTATGGTGTAAGTTCCAGTCTGAGTCCAAGTCTGAAGGCAGGAGAAGACCAATGTCGTAGTTCAAAGACAGGCAGAGGGAGCAAATCTTCCCATACTTAGCCTTTTTATTTATTCAGGCCTTCAACAAATCGAAGGCCCACCCACATTAGGGAGAGCAATCTGCTTTACTCAGTCTACTGAATCAAATGTTAGTCTCACCTAGAAACACCCTCACAGACACACCCAGAATAATGTTTAACCGAATATCTGGGCACCCCATGGCCCACTCAAATTGACACATAAAATTAACCACCACAGTAGAGTATGTGGGTACAGATATAATTATGTGAATAGATTTCAGGGTAAGAGCTTGTGGAAATTCATTTTTGATTGGTTCTAATGAAACCAGAAGCAAGATCATTAGCTAAGAGTGATGATCGGTGGAGGAGATACGAAGTTTAAGTGGAGAGGAGAAGGTATAAAATAGTCTTAGGAGGGGAGGATAGTAAATAGTTTAGGGAAAAGTTGTAGGATTGCTAGGAAGCACTAAGGGTCCACCTGGGGCTGGTGGTCACAAATTTAAGGTGAGACCAGTCAAAATGGTTGTGTTTTTCACCTGCTACATTCATTCAGCTGCATAGGTACAGGCAGAGTAGGTAAAGAGTTCTTTTTTATTCAGGATTAGAGTTTTGCCAGGAGATAGTGATAAAGCCAGAAGGGCGATGAATTTGAGGGAGTATGCAAGGAAGTAGCTATTAACTTGGAATTTAAACTGGTTGAGAAGAGAATTAAGGACTGCCCAAGTGGGTGAGGACAATGATATGGTAGCAGGACCCTTAAAGGTCCCAGTTAGGTCAAAAGATTGTTGGAATTGAGTTTCTAGAGGGAATGAACTTGAAAAACAGAAGGATGTTGGTTGGAGAGTGGGATATATGGAATTGAGATTATGGAAGGATTTAGTCATTGGTAATAACATAGCATCTTTGTAGGAATAAATAGGTGGAGCAGGATACAGATGAGATCACTAGAGGAGAGCTGGTCAGAAGACTGGGAGGCACCATCTCCCTTGGATATTATACATCAAAGATTGTGATCTACTAGACAAGGAGTGGGGAAAGTGTAGGATGTAGATATCAATGGCTATAGTTTTGATGGTGATGGTCATGGTGATGATGGTGGTCCATTAACACTCAACTCAAATACCATCAATTTGATTTATATCTAACACCACAAAGTTAGGTGTTGAGTTACATGTGGTTATATTGTAACTAATAGTCAACCCTTCATGGACTTCTATTCTTTGATCAGACTCTTCTTGTAGGAGTAGTAGGTGCCTTAAAGCACCTTTTCATAGTTGTCAGATTGAAATCCTTCACCAGTGGTTTAGTTTAACCCTGCTACTGTGGAGGTTTCTCTTGGCTTTCTGTGTGGGCTGCTGCTTTGTCTAGTTTTACCTTTTGGGGTTAGCATACTATTGTGAATAATTTATTGGTGAGAAGGTAAGCAGAGAAGTACTCTATGACCTAGTAATTTCTTATCTAGGAATCTGTCCTATAGCAATAATAGGATTGCCTAACAATACCCACATATCCACAAGGGTATTCATTGAACATTATTTTTGGTGAAATTCACAAGCAAGCTAATTGTCATCAGTAGGGAATTGTTAAATAAATTACAATAGATAAACAAAACGTAATTCTATATAATCTTCAAAAAATCAGATCAAGAAGTGGTATTACATTTTAATTATCCCATCCTGTCAACAAGGGTGGCTTCAGTTGCAAATAATGGAATAACCAAAGTCAAACTGACTTTAGCAATAAAAGGTTATTTATTGGTCTATTTAATGGAGACATCTGAGGTAGAGTGGACTTCAGGCAAATTCACTCAGGGATCTACCAATTTTTGGCCTTATTCTTGGCCCTCTTCTATGAAATCACCTTCAGGGTGGTTTCTTGTATGCTTGTAAGATGGCTACTTGCACCAACCATGACTACATCTAACAAGAGCAAAAGCACCTTTTCCCTCACCAGAGAATGAGAGTCCTGAGCTTTGTTGCACTTGAACTGCCTTGGAACCAATAATTATGGCCAGGAGATGGAGGTTAGAGAGCTGAGACTTGGGTCATAGCTCCTATCCTTGAATCAGTTGTATAGCAAGGGGAATTGGATTTTCCTATTGGCCTTAAGACACTTGGATTTCACCTGTAATCTTGGTGATGAGGTCAATTGCGTCCATAAAACTTTGCTGTTATACATTTTGGGATAGGGTGAGGAGGGCTGAATGGAGATTAGGATGCTATTGAAATTTATTGTACACAATGGATCGTTATCATCTTCTTTCTTAGTGTTGAGGTAATCAGCCTCTTTTTCCTCCTCCTATGCTTGACTTTACTAAAACCGTGAGGTATGTTTAACCTCAGGACTCCGATTTGAAAAAATATAGACTGTTATTTACTTTATTACTTACAGAAGCCCTTCGTAGTACTCTCAGGTAGCAAGAAAGATATAGACAGGAAGTGGGGGAAGACAGGAAGAATCCTGCTTACTGAGAAATTATAGAGTATTGAAACTCCTCCTTCATATACCTGACCTCAATCCCATTCACTTACCAGTAGGGGCCCCTATTAATTGGTACCTGACCTGCTTTTGCTGTTCATTCATAAAACTGAGTCATTGAAGTACAGTAGAAAAATAATTAGACTATAAGATAACTTTTCTCCTTCCAGGAAATCCATAATTACAAAATATCTGATTTTTCTTCTTGTTTGTGTTATGTAAACTTACCCTGTCTGAGGGTCCTCCTGGATTGTTCTTTGCATTTATATATACATAGAATTTCATTTTCTTTTTTTTTTTTTTTGGAAACGTTGAGATGGAGTCTCACTCTGTCACCCAGGCTGGAGTGCAGTGGCATGTTTTCAGCTCACTGCAACTTCCACCTCCCGGGTTCAAGCAATTCTCCTGCCTCAGCCTCCTGAGTAGCTGGGATTACAGGCGCGTGCCACCACGCTCTGCTTATTTTTGTATTTTTAGTAGAGATGGGATTTTACCATGTTGATCAGGCTGATCTCAAACTCCTGACTTCGTGATCCGCCCGCCTCGGCCTCCCAAAGTTCCGGGATTACAGTGTAAGCCGCTGTGCCCGGCCAATTTCATTTTCTATTTTAAAATTTAAACTACCACTGACACTTCATTTTCCCTCTGTTTTACTTAGCATTTATCTTAGACAATGATCTTAATACGTATAGTTCTATTTTATTCTACTGGCAGCTTAGTATGTGCCATATTATGGATGTGTCATTGTTTATTTACCTATTAATTTACCCTATAACTGCTTCCCGTGTTTTTGCTTTTATAAAGGGATGTAATGAACGTCCTTTATGTACATCTTTATGCATATGTGCAAATATTTCCATAGGATAGATGTAATTACTAACTTGAAGGTTATGCAAATTTAAAATTTTGATGCCTTCTATGAAACATCTTTCAAAATGGTGATGCCAGTTTCTTCTCTCTTGTGATTACTTGCATATGGTCAGTCTTTTAAATTTTTGCTGATAATGATATATCAAAATTATAACCAGTTTTTTGGCCTCATTTATTGAATAACTTGTTCTTTCTCAAAGACAAGACCTGCCTCCTTCATCATATGTCAGATTTCTATATTCACATGGATCTATTTCTGAACATGGCAAGTTTTATTTATTGTATGTATTTAAGGTGTACAACATGATGTTTTGATACATGTATACATAGTGAAACAATTCCTATAGTCAAACAAATTAACATATTCACCACCTTCCATAGTCTCTGAAGTCTTCAAGGTTTTCTCTGTATGGCATTAGACATGTTATGTTCTGATCTGTTTTTGTATTTTTACACTAATTCCACACTAATTTTTTTTTTTTTAAACTGGGAGTCTTGCTCTTATTGCCCAGGCTGGAGTGCAATGGTGTGACCTCTGCTCACAGCAACCTCTGCCTCCCAGGTTCAAGCAATTCTCCTGCCTCAGCCTCCCTAGTAGTTGGGATTACAGCACCCGCTACCATGCCTGACTAATTTTTGTATTCTTAATAGAGACGGGTTTTCACCATGTTGGCCAGGCTGGTCTCGAACTCCTGACCTCGGGTGATCCGCCCGCCTCAGCCTCCGAAAGTGCTGGGATTACAGGTGTGAGCCACCTCGCCTGGCACACACTATTTTAATTACTGTAGTTTTAAAAGTTTCGTATTTAGTAGGGTGAATTTTCCCGTGTTGGTCTTGTTTTCCAAAAAAAATTTGCTGCTCTTGAGTATTTTCTCTTCCCAGTGAACTTTAATGTAAACTCATGTGGTTCGATGAAAAATTCTGCTGACATTTTTTCTTGGTATTGCTTCTTGAGTGTATTGATTTAATTAATATATTTACAGTTTTGGGTCTGGCTATGCAGGAACTCAGTGTGTCTTATCCAGTCCTTTTTTAACTGTCTTAATAAAATTTGCTGGTTGTCTTCAAAATGGATCTTATATATTTTATGTTAGGTTTATTCCCAGGTAGGTTGTCATTTTTGCTGTTACTGATTTTGGATATCAATTTTGGATATAATTGTATAATTTGGACTTGGATATAATTGTATTCAATTCTGTCTCTCATATAAAAATGAGATAGGATAATAATTTATCTTAGGATAAAAATAATTTGAGTATCCTTATTTTGAATCTGGTTACCTTATTTGCTTCTGTTAAACAAATAGATAAAATTACCTGTCCTCAAAGAGATACTGTGGAAAAATTATTTATTTTAGGAGACTTTGGAACTTTGATAAAAATTAGGCTTACCTTTTGTAAAAGCTGGTTAGTGATAGCAATCAGACTCTTTTAAAGGTGGTTTTTTTCTTTCCTTTGATAAAATGCTTAATATGAGGGAGGATTAAGAAAGAGGATGGCTTTCGAACAGTTTCTTCATGGGGAAATAAGAAATTAGAATAATTTAATGTTCTCCAGAAAAAGGAGAACAATGACCTTCCCTCCTGAGCCTACTTCAAGTGTCTGTTTCTTTCTGACTGTATTGTTCTTATGTCTGCATTTTTCTGATCTCTTCTACTGTTAGTGTTTTAGGCTAGCTCCTCAGCAGAGGGCAGAAATTCACCTTCTCTTTAGCTGTCTTTGAAACCAAGAAGATAGAGGTATGAGATCTTCGTAGTCTGTAGTAAGAATAATAGAACCCATCAGAAAAAAATATCAAAGCTTTGTAGCTCCTCCTGGAAGTTCTGATGTGAAGCAGGAGACATCACCTATTGGTACCTGACTTGCTTTTGCTGTTCATTCATAAAACGGAGTCTCTGAAGTACAGTAGAAAAATAGTTAGACTGGAGGATAACTTTTTTCCTTCCAGGAATTGCACAATCACAAAATTGCTGATTCTTCTTCTTATTCATATTGCATAAACTTATCCTGTCCGAAGAGACTATATTTGAACTTACTATGGAAGATTTGCATTAGGTAAATTTATGACTGCTTAACAGAATTGTGTGTTAATTTTCCAGTTTCTTTTTTACCCAGTCTCCACTTTTACCTTTCTCTCTTCCTTCTATACTTAAATTGGTCTTACTGTAAAATTTATGCATTTCTCTTTTTACTTGGCAATGCTGATTTTTTTTTTTTTTTTTGAGACAAGGTCTCACTCTCACCTAGGCTGTAGTGCAGTGGCGCGATCATGGCTCACTGCAGCCTCGAACCCCTGGCCTCAACTGATCCTCCCACCTCAATCTCTCAAGTAGCTGGGACTACAGATGTGTGCCATCACACCTGGCTCATTTTTGTACTTTCTGTAGAGGCAGGGTTCGCCATGTTGCCCAGGTTGATCTTGAACTCGTAGACTCAAGCCATCCTCCTGCCTCAGCCTCCCAAAGTGCTGAGATTACTGGCACGTACCACTACATTCAGCCAGGGCTGAGTTTCCGAATCATCGTTGCAGCAAGAGGAATTGGATTACCTTTAGACCACTGGCTCTACTGTGGGCTGGGAGTGGGATACCTTCCTTAAAACATATTGAACATTGGCTTTGTGGGTAACTGATCTTTACCTGAATGAAATTTATAGGTACTGTAGAAAGGGTCCAGGGTGGAACCGATGCTGGCAAGGCAACTGTCAACATCCACTTACTAATGAGTCCTATAAAATTTTATCTCAGGCCGTACAAAGTAACAGTAATAAATATAAAAGGAAAAATAGACAGCCTAAGCAAGTTTTTAAATTGACTTACTTGAAAACTTTCTCTGCAGTTTCCCAGTTTATAATGGTTGATTTCAGCTGACTGGCTATAGCAACTTAGAGAACAGAGGAAATTCATTAAAAATAATGAATTATTCAGTTGGGTAGTGAAATCCAGTTATACAGCACTTCGCTATGCCATGGATTCAATTCAGGTCAAGTGATGTTCCTGGTTTATGGGCAGTGCGGCTTTGCACTATGACACAGCAAAGAATGTGGCTTTTATCCTTTACCCTTGTTGCTACCTAAATTTAATGGCGTTTTATTGTGTTTATTTGTTTGATTCCATTTACAGTTTATTTCACTTGGTTTTATTAGTACAAAATTGTGCTTTATATAATATTTGACAGTTAGGAAAAATTGTTAGATACCTATACAGAAACAGGTCTCTCAAAAATCATTCTACTACTTTTAAAAATTACACCGTCTTACTATGGTTAACCAAGATATGAATGGGTGGTTTTACTTAGCTTTTCTGGTTTGCTTGCTTGGGCTGTTTGGAGGGAAATTAAGATGAGCAGAAATGTAGTAGTAGATTCATGAAAGCCTTGAAAGCTTCTTTAGAGAATTTAATGAGGGCTTTGGCATGCATTCTTTGGTTTTTCTCTGTTTTCCTCTACCTCTTCTTCCTTTTGGTTCATAGAAAAGTAGAAAGAAATTCTCAAAAACCATACAGGAGAATACCTTATAAATGATATCTTCTGCAATAAACTATAGATTATTTACATGTTTATGTATCTAGATACACAGTCTGTGTGTGTGTATATATGCATGTGTGGGTATATATATGTATAAATTAGTTACTAGTATATAGGTAACTATAAAAACTCAATGCGCAAGGTTACATTTTCAGAAAATATGTAACATAATAAAAGAAATCAAGCCCAGAATTTTTTAAAAGTTTATTGCGTTTTTTGTTAAAAATGAAAGGCTTTTTTGACTAGAAGCTGATTCTCAGTAAAAATAACATAATTGTGTTGGTGAAGTCGAAAGATTCTAATCAAAATTAGGGTGTTGACCACCAAACTGAGTTGCTGGAGTACTTAAGCTGCTTTGGTTTTGTAATCTTTCTGTGTCAGAATATTTGGAAAACACTTATTAATCCAATCTTGTAACTTATCCTTGAAATCTCTTTTTAATATTCTTTTCCACACACATGAAAAGTTAGATGAGTATATGAATTTCTGTTGTCAGACTATAGTTGGAAACCTCCTAAATATAGTTTGTGCAGTATAGTTAAAGAGAAAGAAAATAGGCCCAGCACGGTAGCTCACGCCTGTAATCTCAGCACATTGGGAGGCTGAGGTAGGGAGGATTGCTTGAGGCCAGGAGTTCAAGACCAGCCTGGGCAACATGGTGAAACTCCATTTCTACAAAAAATATAAAAATTAGCTGGGCATGGTGGCATATGCCTGTAGTCCTGTAGTCTCTGCTACCTGGGAGGCTTGGGTGGGAGGACTGCTTAAGCCTGGGGAGGTTGAGGCTGCAGTGAACTATGATTGAATAACAGAGCTAGACTCTGTCTCAAAAAAAAAAAAAAAAGAGATGTGTTTCGAAATTCAATACTTTTTTTGAGTGAGGTCCAATGGGTAAGAAAGAAGCATTGGATAAATGAATCCATTTTCTCTTCTTTGTTTGAATTTGTAATTTAAAAGAATATTCTACCTATAAAGTACTTCAGTGCTTAATTAGCTGTCAGTGAATTTATATATCTTACCTAATTCATATGGATTGGCTATTTTTATCTGTACCTACAGATTCTTGACCTCTCTAACGGGATCCCAGTATGCTATAGGGAATGAGGTACAATAGAAGTAAAAACCTATCACTAGTCCTGTCATCATTCCAACTCATGTGTAATTATAGTTGAAAAGAAGTGACATCATGTGTATTGCTGTCTATCTTTACGTTAATCTTGTGGTCAAGAAAGCAAATATTATAATATATAGGAATGATATGATATCATAAGACAGGTAATATAATAATGGGAACATAATCTCATTTTACAAATGAGGCAATGAAAATTTAGAAAAATAAAGTGACTTGTCCAAGGTCACATGGATACTAAGTGACCAAGTGTCAAAGCAGAATTTTCCAAATATTTTAAAGATAATTCTTGTACAAATATAGAAAGAACACATGTCATATGTGTCGTGTTAATGAGGGAACCAGCAGGATGACAGGTTTGGTTCAGAGAGGTGCAAAGATAAATATAGACTTTGGAGGAAAAAGTTGGGAATAAGATTGCTAGGTTAGATACAAAGCTGTGTTATAGGGCAATAAAAACCATAGACTTTGAGGTTATCTTTTTTACTCGACAGGATTCAGTTACACCTTTATGAGACCAAAATTTATTATTTAACATGTGGATATTAGAGTCTGAGTTTTAAAATTATTAATAAATAACCAGTCAAATAAAGATATGTCCCCTAATGAAATACTCATAATCGTTGGGTGAGCTTGTGCTCCTATATGACATTGAAATGACATACTGCCCTCTCTCTGTCTAAGTTTTGGATACTTTTTTTTTTCTTTTTTGACACAAAGCAGCATTGGAACCTAGGTTTTCTGACTTTCAGTCCAGACTTCTTTCCACTCTACTTCCTGCTTCTTCATAGTATAATTTTCAACGCTAGAGCAGTCTGCATAACTTTTGCAAAATCAGCTAGTCTTAGCTTTCCTTTGTACAAAGTGATGTAGATACAGCTTTCTTCCTCAGAGAAACATTGTGAAATTCAATAGATATTTGTAAAATTTGTATACATGCCCAGTGTGAAAAATTATAACTTAAGTATTGCAACTGTTCTTTTAGAATATTTTGTTAGCAAATTTCAGAGTAATTATAAATATTCTTGCGTTTTTATTGTAATAAGTATTTATGAAACAGTGTATTTCATCATTTTAACCTTTACATATTTTGAATAAAATAGAATTGAACTGTTTTAAATAGTAAGTGGAAATTTTTCCACATTAAACCCTGTAACTGGCTAGCAGAGTTAAGCATTGCATTATTTAACTAATAATTTTTTCCTCAACTTCAGATTATTATCTGTATGTGTCATATAACTTGACAATTTTTTTTTTTTTTTTTTTTTTTTTAGTGCTTTTCAAAAAGAGTGGGATACTTTATTCAGTTTAGCCCTCAAGCAATTAGGGAAGTCAGTTACCATGGTAACAGTAGGTATTAATTTCCTTTCCTAGTTAGAGGTTTTATGAACAAAGAAATATCTGAGTTCATCCACCAAAACCCAACTTTGTCTTGAGACTGGCCTCTTGAGACTGGTATTAAATCTGTCTATTTTCTAGAAGATGACACTATTCTGAGTGGAAAATGCGATTCTCTTGAGGTGAATTTCTACTCTTATCAGAGTGATGTAGAGTATGGTTTAAAAGTTAAGTGATTAAAAAGCTACGCTTTCTTAGCTAATTTGGAATGTAATTGGTCTTAATTTTTCTAAATTTGTTCTAACTAAAATCTTACTGGCGTGATTTCTATTGACATGAACTAGAAATGACTTCAGCAGACAACTTGTCCCAATATCTAAATGCTGTCAAATAGAATCACTTAAGATGAATTTCTTCCAAAACAGAGTTCACAGTTTTGACAGATAATCTCTTAGCATTTAATTGACTAATATTACCAACCTTATGGAGTAGGTCCACTCATTTAGCTGTCATGAGGACCATTTTGCAACTAATTTATCAAAAAGCCTTCACCGAGAAGTTTCATATCTTATTGATATTTTAGAATGCATTATGGAGATTAAAAATCACTACATTGGGTTGTTAATAACGCCAGACTTGAACTGTCAGTTTTAGAGCATTTTATCTGTGTTCTGTAGTAGAAGTTGGTAAGGTGTCCAGTGGATCGTGTTTGACTTACTGCTTGTTTTTGTGCTATGTACTAAATGGTTTCTACATTTTTCAGTGGTTGAAAAGTCAAAAGAAGAATAATATTTTATGAAATTTAAATAAATCCAGCTTTCAGTGTCTGTAGGTAAAATTTCATTGTAACGTTGTTATGCTTAAGTATTGTTTATGACTTCTGTGCTATAGTGACAAACTTCAGTAGTTTTAACAAAGATCATCTGGCCCATAAAGCCTAGAATATTTACCATATAGCCCTTTAGAAAAAAAATTTGCTGGCCCTTGTTCTATAGTATGAAAAAACGTAGCCTTGATTATTCATTAAAAAATTACTTTTTCATTTTATTGACATACTTTTGTCCCCTGATTGTTAAAAGGAACGCATGTTCTTAGAGAAAAGTTAGAATATATAGAAAAGTATAAAGAAGAATATGAAAAACCATTTGCAATTGTGAGATAACCACTAATGTTTTGGTATACATTGGTCCAGACTTACACACAAACTATACATGCGTATTTAGTTTATACAATTAGAGTCTAATTTTCTTTTTGAGACAGTCTTGTTCTGTTGCCCAGGGTGGAGTGCAGTGGCAAGATTTCAGCTCAATGCAACCTCTGCCTCCTGGGCTCAAGTGATTCTTGTGCCTCAGCCTCCCAAGTACCTGGGATTACAGGCATGCACCATCATGTTCCCCTAATTTTTGTATTTTTAGTAGAGATGGGGTTTTGCCGTATGCCCAGGCTGATCTCAAACCCCTGACTTCAAATCATCTGCCTGGCTTGGTCTCCCAAAGTACTGGGATTACACACATGAGCTCCCACTCCTTAATTTTTTAATTTGCTTTTTTCACTTGAATATTTATAAGAACATTATTTTTAATGATTGTGTAGTGTTGTTTTATGGATGTACCATACTTAATTATTTAGCCATAATTTATTATTATGAGGTTGATAAACATGATAATCAGATTGAGCTCAAGAAGCTAGTTATAGGGTTGCACAATTAATGAATCCAAGGTACCTCGCTGGGTTGCTGAGGCTGCTATTTTTTTCCTGCCTGTTTGGAACACTATGTTTGAGACCAATGAGGCAAAGGAAATTGAAGAGCTGCCATTTTCAATTATTCTATTAGAAGATACATTGAAGATTTGTGGAATGACATAAACACAACACTGATCCAGAAGATTATTTAATCAAAAAGGCATTCATTTCAGATATGAATTCATAAACTTTTATAATGATTCTCAGTTTGAAGACTGTATAGAATCCCTGAAGAACTGGAAGACATTATTTGCTTGGGAAAGAGAAGTTCCCAAACCAACTGGGGATGAAATATTCGAAGAGATAAATGAATACTTTGAAACATACAAGATACTATGGAAACAGAGTGGAAGTTTGGGACAGGTAATGACAGGAAGATATAAAAGCTTTACATTAAGTTCAATCTAAAACTTTATTCCAAGTAACAGGTTGTCTTATTCATGCAGAAGCAGTTGTAAATTAAAACTTGCCTGTGGTTTGGAATTTCACATTAATTGATTACATTAAAAATTCAAATGGTGAGCCTAACTAAATCCAAGCTCCTGTAGTACCTTCTTTTCACCTTTAGGTGAAGAAATGCGATGAGCTATTTTATTACTGATTATGTGGACAGTCCAAAGGAAGGTTTATAAGCGAAAAGGAAACATTTAAATTATTCCATGTGAGTGATTCTTACTTTGCAGATTTGTTGAAGTGTGGTTATTGGCTTCAAAAAGTGGTATCCTTCACTGACATTTTGAGTGCTTGAAAATGCAATGATCGTGTGGAAAATGCGTTAAGGTATATGACAGAATTTATGGATTCAGAGCAAAAATTCAGCTTTGGAAAAGTAAAGTTAAAATGGTTTTATAAGTGACGTTTAATTGGTGTTATTTGAATCCTAAAGAAGAATTAATAGTGCTAGTAGAGGAAAGTCAGTGTGTGTCTATGACAAAGCCTTAGTATTATTTTGAAATACTTGATATAAAAAAGTTCATGTTTACTCAAAGCTTACTTAAATCATCTGAATAAATTAACATATTTCCTAATTAAAGAAAAGGAGAAGCTATTAGACTTAAATAATTTTTGCACCCTTGAAATACATACAATTTGAAGAGACTAAGTTGTTGGAATACTGGTTAATGGTGAAAAAGGAGTTTTCAGTCTATGAGAGCAAAGCCTTGTCTTTTGCCATTTGCTTCTTTGTAGTGGTTGCTATGTAGAATTCGAAGAGAATATTGTTAAAAAGTCTTGGTCAGGAGTAGAGTGTAGCATAAACCCAGTGCATTTTAACATGAATAATGAGGAAAAGGGGAATGCATGATAATTTCATCAAGTCAGAAAAAAATGGAAAAAGAAAAAGAGGAAACTGAAGAAAGTAATGAAAGTAAGGTGAAAGGGAAAACAACTTTTTATACCACCTGTGAATGAGATTAATTTTCATTTCCATACTGAAAGACAAACATATTCCGATTAAGCCATTCAAAATAAAAAACAATTTTTTTTTTTTTTTTTTTTTGAGATGGAGTCTTGCTCTGCCACCCAGGCTGGAGTGCAATGGCCGGATCTCAGCTCACTGCAAGCTCCGCCTCCCGGGTTTACGCCATTCTCCTGCCTCAGCCTCCGGAGTAGCTGGGACTACAGGCGCCCGCCTCCTCGCCTGGCTAGTTTTTTGTATTTTTAAGTAGAGACAGGGTTTCACCATATTAGCCAGGATGGTCTCGATCTCCTGACCTCGTGATCCGCCCGTCTCGGCCTCCCAAAGTGCTGGGATTACAGGCTTGAGCCACCGCGCCCGGCCAACAATTTTTTTTTTAATATGAGATGGGATCTCACTATGTTGACCAAGTTAGTCTTGAACTCCTGCCCTCAATCAGTCCTCCTGCTTCAGCCTCCCAAAGTACTAGGATTTCAGGCATGAGCCACTGTGCCTGGCCAAAACCAAAATTAAGCAACAAAACAACAACAACAAAAATTCCGGACAGCCTTTAAAATAATGATAAAGGTTGAAAAATTGTAGATAGTGGTAGATAGATAAGATTTCAGGAAAAGTCCAAACCAAAGCAAATCATAGTACGTTATTTTAAAGGGGGGTTTAAAATCCTTTAAAGGTACAATATGAAGCATTGTAAAATTAGAAAATACATGTTTTTTTAAAAAATTAATTTAATTTTAAGTTCCAGGATCCATGTGCAGGACGTGCAGGTTTGTTACATAGGTAAATGTGTGCCATGGTGGTTTGCTGCACCTATCAATCTATCACCTAGGTATTAAGCCCCACATACATTAGCTGTTTTTCCTGATGCTGTCGCACCTCCAGGACCCAGTGTGTGTCGTTACCCATATATTCTCATTGTTCAGCTCCCACTTACAAGTAAGAACATGTGGTATTTGGTTTTCTATTCCTTTGTTAGTTTGCTGAGGATAATGGGTTTCAGTTCCATCCATGTCCCTGCAAAGGACATGATCTTCTTCCTTTTTATGGCTGCATAGTATTCCATTGCATATGTACCATATTTTCTTTATCTAGTCTGTCATTGATGGGCATTGGGGTTGTTTCCATGTCTTTGCTATTGTGAATAGTGCTGCAGTGAACATACATATGCTTGTATCTTTATAATGGGATGATTTATATTCCTTTGGGTATATACTCAGTAATGGGATTGCAGGGTCAAATGGTATTTCTGGTTCTAGGTATTTGAGGAATTACTACACTGTCTTCCACAATGGTTGAACTAGTTTACATTCCCACCAACAGTGTAAAAGCATTCTTATTTCTCCACAGCCTTGCCAGTACCTGTTGTTTCTTGACTTTTTAATATACGCCATTCTGACTGGCATGAGAGGGTATCTCATTGTGATTTTGATTTGTATACCAAAAAGATTTGTATTTCTCTACTGATCAGTGACGTTGAGTTTTTTTTCATATTTCATGGTTGCATAAATGTCTGTTTTTGAGAAGTGTCTGTTTACGTCCTCTGCCCACTTTTTAATGGGATTGGTTTTTTTCTTGTAAATTTGTTTGAGTTCCTTGTAGATTCTGGATATTAGACCTTTGTCAGATGGATAGATTGCAAAAATTTTCTCCCATTCTGTAGGTTGTCTGTTCACACTGATTTGCTGTGCAGAAGCTAAAACATGTGATTTTAGAAAAAGACATGTCAAAGTCATACATGCTGAATGACATAACGAGTACGTATGTAAATAAAAAATTATTTTATACTGTGAATTTGACCAGGAATAACCTTTACCTCGTCAGGAATTACAATCCTCATGTATGGTAAAGGATTTCCCTATTGCAAGTTATCCCACAACATTAATTTTCGGTGTGCTTTTTATCTATCCCAAGATATAAGTAAATTTGACAAAGATGTTAGGTTTGTAAACAAATTTACGTTCAAATTCTTTGCCTGGAAGTATCTAGATAGAATTTTGCATGCAAAAGAGCATTTACATCTAAAAATTACATATTTCGAATTAAAATGATTTTGGTGTTATAGATAGAAGGAAAGAGTTATTGAAGTTTATTTCTGTTTTGGCAGTGTAAATGAATTACTTACAAAATTTCAGAAGTCTACAGGTGTTTTTATAAAGTTTGTGTTACTTGTGGAAACCTCAGTTTTCTGGCATTTTGCCAATGAGACCTACTCTACATATAGCAGAAACTTGTTTTCCAGCTTTATAAATATATATTTTAAGAATAAGAACTGATTTTACATATATAATCTGGGATCAACTTTTGACTTCTCCTGTCAAGGATTTTGAATTTGTGACAAAATATACACTTACTGATAACCAGTGACATATATAAAATGCTTTACAGTTAATAAAGCATATGTATTTGACATATTTTTTCACTACATATGATGCATGTGGCAACCCCAAGAGTTGAGTTGTACCCATCGGCAAACTTTGATCATGATTCAGTGGATATAAGCAAGCACCAATTGCGGATATAACATTCTTTTTTTGAGTCCCAAACCATGAGAAACAAATTACAAAAATGTACCTTTCTTCTGCATTAGGACGCGTTGTAGTTTTGTATTAACACACTAGTTTTAAGCAATATGTGCAAAAACATTGCACAAAGGAAGTTGTTTTGATATTGGGACTCCTGTATTATTATTTTTAATTGTGTGCTTTATTTGACTACCCCACATTTTCAAGCATAAATTAATAAATCCATAATTCCAGGCTCATTAACAATAAACAATCTCCAGGCTCATTAACAATAAACAATCTAGATAGTTGAACTCTTTCTTGCTAACGTTTTCTAGATATGGACTGCTTGGTATTTTTCTGCTAATAAAGACCCTTAGTAAGCTGCCTTCTGGTTTGATGTCATTGGGATGTTTACTGGGAACTTTGGTGGAGGTCTTTCATTCTCTCTCCCCCAGTGGTTAAAGAATGAGTTACAAACCTGCCCTGTTAACCCTTTCCTTCCCAATGCACAATAGCGATGGAGTTTGTTCTAAATGGAAAATTTGTTTCGATAAAGTCATTTTTAAAATTTTTTGTTCCATAAATTATCAGTATTTTCAGTTTCTGATTCATGCTTGGGATAGTTGCTGCATATTGTTTAATTTTGTCAGAATTTATATTGTTAAATATCAAATACAACAGACTATCCTCAAATCATAAATAGTTAGTGTAGTTAACATTAACATCCTGTTTCATCATGAGACTCTTCAGTGTTACATTAAAAACTGCTACCTCCTTGGCTGGGCGTGGTGGCTCACGCTTGTAATCCTAGCACTTTGGGAGGCTGAGGTGGGCAGATCATGAGGTCAGGAGATCGAGACCATCCTGGCTAACACGGTGAAACCCCCTCTCTACTAAAAAATACAAAAAATTAGCTGGGCGTGGTGGTGGGCGCCTGTAGTCCCAGCTACTCAGGAGGCTGAGGCAGGAGAATGGCGTGAACCCAGGAGGCAGAGCTTGCGGAGAGCCGAGATCATGCCACTGCACTCCAGCCTGGGCAACACAGTAAGACTCCATCTCAAACACAAAAAAAAACAAAAAAACTGCTACCTCCTTATTAGAAAGCTAAAGTAATAGGAACTAAGGTTGAAGTTTGAGGAATTTGCTAAGAACTAAGCCTTGAGCTAAGGCTATTTCAATTTAGTATGAGTCATATCAGGGTATGGATCCATTTTACTATTAACAAAACAAATATGTTATTATTATTTTTAATGCACACATCACCTTTGGAAGATTCTTATTCACTGTATTTTCTTTAATTATACTTGAATTTTGGTTTACATTGAGGGGTGCCCTCAAAGATATTAACAGATTTTTTAAAAATCCTCTAAAAAACTCATTCTTAGGGAAATTTGTTCACTTACTAGGCGAGGAGCAAAATAAAAATCCTTAATGTAGAAGAGCTATTATCTGTCTTCAAAATTAAATCTTTAAGTAGACTTGTGAATAAATCTAATAGTTTTGCTGAATTTACTTAGATCTTAAGACAGAATAATCATGTAGAAAATTTAAAATGTCAGGAATTCATAATAATTCATATACTCAAGGATTTTCATTCATAGTGAGGTGAGGTTATTCTTAAGAATCAAAGTCATAGAATAATAGAATTTTGAAACTGTCTAAAAAAATAAAAAAATAAAAAAAAAATTTGAAACTGTCAGAATTATACAAGTCAATTAAAATGGCTGATTGGTTTTAAGAGGAAGAAATACTAAACGTGTAATTATTAGATGCAGCATATTTTATCTGTTTTCTTTCGTAATTCTAGCTCTTATAACTTATGCTTGGACCTAGGTGTCATAACTTACTTTAAATATGTATGTTTGGTTTTCATTCATATCGACAGTACTACCTCTCAGTTTTTTTCAGATATTGTTTTGTATTTACCCATGAAGGCATTGTTTTTTTGGACTCTGCAAATAGGACATTTCAAAGATGAATGAAAAAAAATTGGAAACAACTTCACGGCAGCGGAAATGTCCTGAATGGATGAATGTGCAGAATAAAAGATGTGCTGTAGAAGAAAGAAAGGTATGTTGTTTATTGACTATTCTTTCAGGTGGGAAATTTAATTTATATTTGACTGTGCAAAGAGTCAATTGTTACTTGTAAACTTCAAGTCATTGTTTAGGTCCGAGTTGCTGTTGTCTAAATGCACCAGGACCTAGTTGTTGAAAGGGTAAACTGGAATAAACTTTAATTGGGTTTACAAAATGAGAATTCTTACTGTATATTTTCTCTTTTTATATTCAGTTTGCATGGTTGACTTTACCAGTTTGTTCTAGTTCAGATAATTTAGACAACATTACCTTTGTTGAATTTTTTGTTTGCCAGCCAGCCTTAAGCATTTTAAGGCAACATTATTCTTACAGCTACAATACGAATATAATTACCGGAAAAAAAAACTCAGGAAAATAAATGCTTTTATGAAAATGGGATTAGAGGTTTGAAGATAAACTTTCTAGGAGAAATAATTTTACAATGGGATGGCTTTTTCTTTGTTTAGTTTTCTTTATGACTTCATTAGTTTATAAAACATTAATTGATAAAACTTAGAAAATGCTTCAGTGAACTTTATTATTTCAGTGAACATTTGTTATTTGATGTGAACTTTGTGCCTGTTTTGAAATTTACTAAACTCAAGGCATGTGTTCGGAAGAGTGTTTTTGAAGACGACCTCCCCTTCTTAGAATTCACTGGATCCATTGTGTATAGTTATGACGCTAGTGATTGCTCTTTCCTGTCAGAAGATATTTGGTAAGTGATTTGAATTTCCTGATTTCATTTGAATTTGGATCCTTAGAAGGTACTATTATGGTAATAATGTAATATTTGTGAATATACTGAGTTTTACAGTTGAGGTGTGTTCAGTAGATAATTATATCTATGTATAGACTCTCACCAAGTTTTACGTTTCAAATAAAAAATAGTCACTGAATTAATTTGTAATCTGTCAGTTTGTTCATGCATATGCCTTTCTATTACTTTAGACAGTTTTTTTAACTTTTTTAGTATATGTACTGCTGAAGTGAGCAGGACAGTTTTTTTAACTTTTAGTACTTAAGGTGTTATATATAGAGCTACTGAATATATTGTGTTTATTTTACCAATTTAGGGAAAAAATGCAAAAATTACTTAACCTTTAAATGCACCTTTATATTTCATTAAAAATATCAACATAGTAATATTGAATAGTGGCTGTGATTGGCTCTGTTGTGTTTAATTAGCAACAATTCTAACAAATGATCCTTAAAAAATGTTCTAACTAAACATTAGAGGCCAGGTACGGTGGCTCAGGCCTGTAATCCCAGCACTTTGGGAGGCCGAGGCGGGTGGGTCACGAGATCAGGAGATCGAGACCATCCCGGCTAACATGGTGAAACCCCGTCTCTACTAAAAATACAAAAAATTATCCAGGTGTGGTGGTGGGCGCCTGTAATCTCAGCTACTCAGGAGGCTGAAGCAGGAGAATTGCTTGAACCTGGGAGGCGGAGGTTGCAATGAGCCAAGATTGTGCCACTGCACTCCAGCCTGGGCGACAGAGTAAGACTCCGTCTCAAAAAAAAAAAAAAAAAAAAAAAAAAACAAGAAACAAACCCGCAAACCAACAAAAAACAGAAATGTCTGTTAGTATTTTTAAAGGTTGCCTTGTAAAATTAGGACTGCAATAATGCAATCCAAGGCTCTCAAAGCATAAAACAGAAGTAATAAGGAATTCATTCAGATCTTTTTTGAAGTTGTTATACCTGTCTTTTTCTTTTCTTTAAAAAAAGGGAAAAAATTTGTTACATATTGGGTTAAAAAAAGCAGAGGTGCTGGGCACAGTGGCTAATGCCTATAATCCCTACACTTTGGGAGGCCAAAGCAGGAGGATTGCTTGAGCCCAGGAGTTTGAGACCAGCCATAGTAAGACCCCATCTCTATAAAAAAAATTTAAAAATTATCCAGGTGTCTGTGGTCCTAGCTACTCAGGAGGCCTAGGTTTTGGGCCCAAGAGGTTGAGGCAGCCTTGATCACACCACTGCTCTCCAGCCTGGGCAACAGGGCAAGACCCTGTCTCAAACAGACAAACAAACAAAAGGCAGAGGTAAGTTAAGCTATTTATTAATGGTCTACTGGTGTAGATATAAGCTAGAAATAACATTCAAGTGTTTTTACTTCTATAGTTTATCTGGCCACTTTGGGATTCATTATACTGAATTAGTTTCACAGAGGAGGTAAAATCTGTTGTTTATGATTACATATTAACTCTACCATTTTACCTTCAGCATTGCTACAGTATGTCATTTCTGAAGGCAATAAGCAAAAGTGACTTGAAGAATTGTAGTTTTGATGACTTCTATGTATTTTATAAAAGGCAGGCAGAGTTTTTGTGTTTGCTTTCGCTTCCTCTGGATACCTTAAATTTTTGCTACCACAGATTTCCAACAATTTGATTATGATGTGCCCTTGTGTAATGTGGTTGGTGTTTATTTGGCTTGGAGTTCATTGAATTTTTTTGATCTGTGGACTTACACCTTTAATCAAATTTGAAAAATGTCTTCAGATCTTTTTTCCTCCTATCCTGTTATTCTTTTCACTTTCTGGGACTCTTAGTACACACGTTTGATTGCTTGATACTGTGTCGCAGGCCACTGAGGCTGTTTCCTTTTAGTCTTGTTTTCTTTCTTCCTTTTCTTCTTTCTGTGCTTCATTTTGAATAGCTTCAATAGTTTCGTTTCCTATGTCTTCAAGTTCACTTACATTTTTTTCTTCTGTAGTGTCTGGTCTGTTTATACCATTCTGTGAATTTCTTTTTTAGATACTACATTATTTTGTTTATCACTAGAAGTTCCATTTGGTTCTTTTTTTTTTTTTTCCATTTTAGCTCTCATTATTCGTGTTTCTTTTGAAATTCTTGAATATATTTAGCATATTTTTAATAGCTGTTTTAATGTACTTGTCTGTTAATTCCATTATTCTAGGATTTTTTTCTTTCTGTTGGATGATTTTTCTCCTGGTTTTGGGTCATATTTTCCTGTTTATTCTTACAGCTGTTAATTTTTTTTTCTTAGATTAGGCATTGTGATTTTTCTTTGCGGAATGTTAGATTTTATTGTTTTCCTTTAACGAAAGGAACTTTGTCAGACATCTAAGTTACTTGAAGATCAACTTTATGTTTTGAGGCTTGTTTTCTTTTTTTTTTCTTTTTTTTTTTTTTTTTTTTGAGACAGAGTCTCGCGCCCAGGCTGGAGTGCAGTGGCCGAATCTCAGCTCACTGCAAGCTCCGCCTCTTGGGTTTACGCCATTCTCCTGCCTCAGCCTCCCTAGTAGCTGGGACTACAGGCGCCCGCCAAAGAGGCTTGTTTTCAAGCTTGATCAGGGAAGGTCCACATTTGCCTTTAGTCTAAGGGTAATTTAGCCTTCTAATAAGATGTGACCCTTCTGGAGTCTTTGTTGATTGCCTCTGGTGATCAGCCATCTGTTCTCTGACTTTTCAGAGCTTTAATGCCTCTTACCTTTGTGTAAGTCCATCCTGAGAATCATTCAGCTTATGGTTGTTTGCCCGGCCCCATAGAGTTATGGTCTATGCATGCTTGTCTTCATATTCTGCAAAGACCAAAGGAGTCCCTTAGGAAGATTTCCGGAGCGCTCTTCCTGCCTAGCTTCCTCCTCTCCAGAACTCTACCCCGGGAGTTCCAGGTCCTTCAGCTTCCAGGGCTCTGAACTCTGTCTCCCCAGCTCAGTGCTCTTCTTGTGATTCTTTTCCCCATTCTGTTGTCTGCAATGGGTCCCAGGAAGAATGTGGGGGAACTGTAAGGTTCACCCTTCATTTCCCTTCCCTTGGAAGTCCTGTACTGCCTGTTGTCTAGTATCCGAAACAGTTGTTTTATATGTTTTG
This sequence comes from Rhinopithecus roxellana, assembly GCF_007565055.1. NCBI lineage: Eukaryota > Metazoa > Chordata > Mammalia > Primates > Cercopithecidae > Rhinopithecus > Rhinopithecus roxellana. The sequence continues at coordinate 25,114,645 of NC_044557.1, forward strand.
TCCAAGTTTAGATTTGTTTGTGGTAGGAGGGTGAGTCTGGCCTCCCTTGTTATAATGTTGGCCTGAAGCAGAAGTTGAGTTTCTTTTATTTTTTAAATATATTTTCAATTTTTAACAACTATTAAATAAGCAAGTATCAACAACAATAGATAACAATATAATAAATATGCATATTCCTCCCACTTTGTTTATCAAATCTTAATTTTCTTCAATTTTTTTTTTTTTAATAGGATCTTACTCTGTTGCTTGTGCTGGAGTGAAAGTGTTGTGATCTTGGTTCACTTCAACCTCCGCCTCTTGGGCTCAAGTAATCCTCCCACCTCAGCCTCCTGAGTAGCTGGGACTACAGGCATGCGCCACCACGCCCGGATAATTTTTATATGTATTTTTTTATGGAGATGGGTTTTTTGCCATGTTGCCCAGGCTGGTCTTGAATTCCTGGACTCAAGCAATCTGCCTGCCTTGGCCCCCCAAAGTGTTGGGATTACAGGTGCGAGCCACTACGCCTGGCCTGTTTTCTTCAGTTCTTTACCAAGAAATGAAACATTTAAATATAGCTGAAGCCCCATGTTTGTTCTTTCTGATTCTCCCCCTGTGCCCCTCTGAGGTAACGTCTATGAGTTTTGTGCATTTTTTTTTCCTTTTTAATAAAAACAGGGTCTTGCTCTGTTATCCAGGCTGAAGTGCGGTGGTGAGATCATACTCAATGCAGCCTCAACCTTATGGGCTCATGTGATCCTTTCGCCTCAGCCTCTCAAGTAGCTAGAACTACTGGTATGTGCTGCCATGCCTGGCTAATTTATTTATTTATATTTTTTAAAGACAGGATCTCACTATGTTGCCTAGGCTAGTTTTGAACTCCTGGCTTCAAGTGATCCTCCTGCCTTGGTCTCTCAAAGCACTGGGATTACAGGCATGAGCCACTGGCTGCTCACATGTTTTTTATGATAGTACTTAATAATTTTTTTATCTGAAAATATTATATAATGTTATTTTGCCCATTTAAAAACTTTAAAAAATGCTAACAAACTATGTACTCTATAACTTGTCTTTTTTACTCAACACTATGTTTTTGAGAATTTTTCTTGTTGATCTGTATAGTTACATTTTAACTGTTGTATCTTACAATGTTTCCTTATGCAACAGCTGGTTCAGTCCATTCTCTTGTTAATGGAAATTTAGTTTGTTTCTAAGTTTTGCCAGTAGGAACAGTGTTGCAATGCACATTCTTAAACATGTCTCTTTGTTTCTGAGGGTTTCATTTATTTGTGACAAAACTTGCGGGGTCATAGTGTTAATGCACCTTCAACTAGATATTGTCATTGTCAAAGTTTTCTTCCAAAAGGATTTTACCAATTTATACATTCCCCACTGATAGATATCCTCTTAACACTTGGTATTCTGAAACTTTAATTTTTACCAGTCAGATAGATGTGAAATCATGTAGACTTAATTTGCATTTCTTTGACTTCTAGTGAGAAGCAGTATCTTCACATTTTTTTTGGATTTTTAAAATTTATTTTTTATTTTTGTTTTTCTTGGAGACAGGGTCTTGCACTTTTACCCAGGCTGAAGTGCAGTGATGTGATCATAGCTCACGCTAACCTTGAACTCCTGGACTCAAGTGATCCTTCTGCCTCAGCTTCCTGAGTAGCTGGGACTACAGGTGTGTGCCACCACACCCAGTTAATTTTTAATTTTTTTTTTTTGTAGAGACATGCTGTGTTGCACAGGTTGGTCTTAAACTCCTAGTCTCAAGCAGTCCTCCTGCCTTGACCTCCCAAAGTGCTGGGATTACAGGGGTAAACCACCGTACCTGGCCATATCTTTTGGATTTATAGGTCATTTGGATTTTCTTTTGGGAATTACCTGTTCATATTTTTCTCTATTTTTCTGCTGAATAATTTGTCTTTTCTTACTTTTTTTTCAAGCAATTTTACATATTTTCTGGCTGTTCATTATCAGTCGTATGTACTGCAGATAACTTGTCTGTGATTGCCTTTTAATTTTTGAATTATGTCTTTAATTATACAGAAGTTTAAAATTTTAACATAATTAATTTACACGATTTTTCCCCCCTTAGCATGAGTCTATCAGATGGGGATGTCGTGGGATTTGACATGGAGTGGCCACCATTATACAATAAAGGGAAACTTGGCAAAGTTGCGCTAATTCAGTTGTGTGTTTCTGAGAGCAAATGTTACTTGTTCCACATTTCTTCCATGCCAGGTTGGTGTCTCTTCATTTCATTTTTTTATGGCTGATAATTGTAATATGTCAACTTTATCCCTATAAAGTTAAGTTCTTTTATTAGCTGGCCATTCTCTCATTATCTTAAATTTATTTAAGTATTTATGTTCTACCTGATTCACTCGCATTCCTTGTTTTATTTAATTTTCACAACATACCTGTGAGGCATTGACATTTTTTCTGTTTTAGAGAAGAGAAAACTGAAATTTTAAGGGGCTAACTGACCAGAATATATACTGCTATTGCTAGCAGGAGTGGCATTGAAACTGATTATTTTTTCTTGTCATTTATCAATCAGGACCATTTGCTTTAGTTAAGACATACTCAAGGTGAATATGTTTCTCAATTTAAGATTACTGTTAAATACACATTGAAACATAAACCTGGTATGTATAAGAAGTAGGACATAAATCCATCATACTTGACAGAACTTACAGAAATAACAAGAAAATGTTACAGTTTTTCCCCAGGGATTAAAAATGTTGCTTGAAAATAAAGCAATTAAAAAGGCAGGTGTAGGAATTGAAGGAGATCAGTGGAAACTTCTACGTGACTTTGATATCAAATTGAAGAATTTTGTGGAGTTGACAGATGTTGCCAATAAAAAGGTAAAATCAACATATATATAATTTTCATAATGAAGATAATTTTGTGTTGCACAGAATGTACTTTTTATCTGAATGTTAGAGTTTTTGAAAAAATAGTTTAAGTTATATAATGTTTTTGTAGCAATAAAAAAGTTCCAAGTGAATGTTCTATAATGAAAACCTTTAGTTTAGTTTTTTTTTTTTTTAATTTTTGTTTCATGATCAGGGGTACATGTGCATGTTTGTTACATAGGTAAACTTGTGTCATGGGGGTTTATTGTACAGGTTATCACCTAGGTATTAAACCTAGTACCCATTAGTTATTTTTCCTGATTCTCTTCCTCCCTTCTCCCACCCTCCACCTCCCACAGTGTGTGTTGTTCCCCTCTATGTGTCCATGTGTTCTTATCATTTAGATCCCACTTATAAGTGAGAACATACGGTATTTGCTTTTCCATTCCTGCATAAGTTTGCTAAGGATAATGGCCTCCAGTGCCATCCATGTCCCTGCAAAGAACATGATCTTGTTTTTTTCTTTTTTAATGGCTGCATACTATTCCATACTATTCCATGGTGCATATGTACCACAATTTTTTTTTTTTTTTTTTTTTAATGCAGTCTATCATTGATGGGCATCTGGGCTGATTCCATGTCTTTGCTATCGTAAATAGTGCTGCAGTGAACATATGCTTGCATATGTCTTTATAACAGAATAATTTACATTCCTTTTGGTGTATACCCAGTAGTGGGATTGCTGGGGTAAATGGTGTTTCTTTCTTTAGGTCTTTGAGGAATTGCTACACAGCCTTCCACAATGGAAAACCTTTAGTTCTAATCCACTGTCTTGCCATACAGTTTCTTTTTTTTTTTTTTTTTTTTTTTCCTGAGATGGAGTTTCGCTCTTGTTGCCCAGTCTGGAGTGCAATGGTGTGATCTCAGCTCACTGCAACCTCCACCTCCTGGGTTTAAGTGATTCTCCTGCCTCAGCCTCCTGAGTAGCTGGGGTTACAGGCATGCGCCACCACGCCCGGCTAATTTTGTGTTTTTAGTAGAGATGGGAGTTCTCCATGTTGTTCAGGCTGATCTTGAACTCCTGACCTCAGGTCATCTGCCTGCCTTGGCCTCCCAAAGTGCTGAGATTACAGGCGTGAGCCACCACACCTGGCCGGCATACAGTTTCTTTCTTTCTTTTTTTTTTTGAGACACAGTCTTGCTCTGTCTCCCGAGCTGGAGTGCAGTGGTGCAATCTTGGCTCCCTGAAACCTTTGCCTCCTGGGTTCAAGTGATTCTCCTGCCTCAGCCCCACAAGTAGCTGGGACTACAGGCGTGCCACCACACCCAGCTAATTTTTTGTATTTTTTTTAGTAGAGGCGGGGTTTCACCGTGTTAGCCAGGATGGTCTTGATCTCCTGACCATGTGATCCACCTGCCTCGGCCTCCCAAAGTGCTGAGATTTCATACAGTTTATTTAAGCAAGCCTTCTCCTTCCCTTCCTCCCAGTTCTTGGTACTCTTTCACATTCATGTATTTGCAAATGTAAAATTGTGTTTTAGGTGTATATTTTTAATACATTTATACCAGTAACTTAAAAAAATTTTTTTTTTTATTTAAGGGAGAGCATAATGGAGCTCTTGTGATACAGTGCTCTTAGTGGAAGTTTGGCTATCAGTTCCATCACCTATATTTCACATATTTTATTAATGAAGTCATTAAATTAAATTCTCATATTTAGCCAACTATTCATTTGGCTGGGAGGTAGAAAGACTACTAACCAGCTTTTTTTTCATGAACAGTACTTTTAAAGTCCAAGAATTTTAATACCTACATTAGGGAAATTCTAGAATTAAATTCTTACAATGTGGACTGCATATGAGGCTTTTAGTGACAGGGAATTGGTTGAAGGCTATCTGTGGGTTGTATTTTGGTATAACATTTCCTAATTTTATTTGTGGTATGCTCATTTGATGTCTTTTGTTAATACCTGAAAACAGGAACTGATTTTTACTGTGTTGCTTTTTCATCATTTCTAGTTGAAATGTACAGAGACCTGGAGCCTCAGTGGTCTGGTTAAACACCTCTTAGGTAAACAGCTTCTGAAAGACAAGTCTATCCGCTGTAGCAATTGGAGTAAATTTCCTCTCACTGAGGACCAGAAACTGTATGCAGCCACTGATGCTTATGTACGTGCTTAAAGATCTTTAGAAATTGTGATGTGTTTTAAAAACATTATTATAAATGACTTTAGAAAAATTTTATTGTAGTAGTGGCAGAAACTCTACCAAAATATTTTATATCAATTTGGCATTGAAAAATGCTTAGGAAGACATTTAGTGAAACTGTTCATTCTCGATATTAGTTAGCAAGTACCAATCAACAGATTGTTCAATGCTAGTTATTTTCATTGTCATGAAGCCAAATTAATGTCTAATTTGTATGTAAAAAAAAATGTGAACTTGCTGAAAACATGAAAGGCTAAGAAACCCAGGCTGAGCAAGCACAAATAGTACTGATGATGGATTTGATATATAAACAATTCAGAATGAAAATAATTATAGTACAGTTTCTATTTTGAAACTGGCCTTATTTCCTATATTTATACATAAAATGTGGTGAAATTTTAGAAAAATTGCCTCCAAATTTAGCTTGTTGCTGCCATTAGATATATTTTTATATTTGCATGTTTGTATGTAGTGAAATCTGGGCTTATCTTTATATCTAGCAATATTGTGTATTTTTTAAGAAATGTATTTTATTCCACAGTGAATTTGTTTTCTCCTAATTCATGCTGTCATTTGTAGATGAATATTTTATGGTTTTTCCTTTGCATCTATCAAAGGAATGGAAACTCCTTTGAATTGTAACCAGCAACAATTCACTTTTGTTAGGAGCATTGGATAATTTTCCTTTAAAAGATATCCCCAAACTTGTTGAGAGTTCTGTAGCATTTTTATTCATGAAAAATCAATGTGACTTGATTGTTCTTGTTAACAGGACTTAGAAGGAGGACTCTTCATATACTGACTAACATTCTCAGCTGATTTACGTAGGATTTCTCTCACTAGATTGCATTTTGTTAGATTCCGTTATAGGTTATTTTATTTGGATATTGTGTGTAATATTGAGTGTGAAAAAGTGAAAAATTTTTAAGGCTTAGGCAGCTTACTTTCTCAATTTTCACAATTGGTATGATTATTAAATGACATATTGATATTTGTGTCACATAATAGGTTGAATTCCATGTTTGGGTGCTTTGCGAATCATTCTCTTCGATTTTTCTGAAGATGGGACTTACTGTTTTATTTCGGTGATCTTTAGGGTACTTTTTAAATTTTTCTGTTTTTTTATAGGCTGGTTTTATTATTTACCGAAATTTAGAAATTTTGGATGATGCTGTGCAAAGGTTTGCTATAAATAAAGGTATGTTAAGATCCATAAATAAAATGTGAATTCACTCATTTTGTGAGGTTTATCTCCAAAAAGGCAATATTCACATATTTGCAAAGCATTTAGTGCTATAACTTCTTGAATGTGTGAGCATTCCTGACATTAGGGTGGGATCCATCAGGGCCCAAGATTAGTGACATTAGGGTGGGCCCATCAGGGCCCAAGATTAGTGTTTCATCTTTGTTACTTGTGGCAAAGCAGCCCTTACTTCTTTTACTTTGTAGCATTGCTATGTATTTGGCTTCTAGAGTTGGGGCTTTGTGGCTTTCATAATAGCAGTGACACAACCAGCTTTCTCCCAGTCTGGAGATGATACGTCCTTGCTATAAGTATTTGAAATACTTTCTATATAATACTTTAAAACATATGAGATGGCTTATCCCCAAGATGTAGCTAATAAACACTAAATGAGAAAGTAGGTAAAGATATATTTATTCATTTATTAAATATTGTATGAGCATTTTACAGTGCTTTCTAACATACTGGTTTACGTTTCTAACTTTTTTCTGTGATTTTTCTCTAAAAATAATGGACATGTCATCCAAACTCAGTGCTGTGTTTAGAGGTCTTGATAGGCCAGTGAGAGCAGAAGGAGCCACATAGTGGAGTGGGTGAGCCCAGGCTTTTTGTTGCACAGACCAATGTGAATCCCAGCCGTGTGACCTGGGATGTACCTGTTTCTCCAAGTGTGGAATGTGGATACTAGCATAATGTCTGTTTTATAGAATAATTGTGAACACTTAAAGGGACAAACTATTCAAAACGTCTGTATTGATATAAAGTTATTACTATTCTTGTAGTTTCCTTTTGGAGATTGTAAATGATTGTGTTTGTTAAGATGTTAATTAAATTAGACCATTTTGCTAAATACTCTTAAAAATATGGCATGACTGCCTCATATAAAATGATATGATATTCTTTATAATTGTCATTGAGAAGGGATTCAGAGCCTCTGTGGGTGGCAGGTCCTTCTTTATATGTTAAGGTAGAAGAGTCTTTATTCTTACTTCCCCTCGCTGGAGAGCCACTTCTGATGAATGCCTGCTGGTTCTCTGTAGTCAGAGGTCTTGTGGCTGTAACTTAGAGTCAGCCTCCATATCCCTGGGTTCTGCATCTGTGGGTTCAGCCAACCACAGATTGAGAACATTCCAGCCAAAAAAAAAAAAAATAATTCACAGTTTAAAAAAGGAAAAGTTGAATTTACTGCATGGAGTACCACACTGAATCCATATGAATGAAGTGATGTGTAGGCATTGTATAAGGTATTATAAGAAATCTGGAGATGATTTAAAGTATACAGGACAATGTGTATAGGTTATATGCAAATACTGCAGCATTTTATATAAGAGACTTGATCATCTATGGATTTGATATCAGTGGTGGGGAGGTTCCTGGAACCAATCCCTCAAGGATACAGAGGAATGACTGTATGTTAATTAACTGAGGTAGGTGATAGGTTTTTTAAGCTGATTAGGGAAACAGTATGTAAGAACTTATTTAACTCATAATAAAACTACAATTTAACAGAGGAGATTTATGAATTTTTGGCTTTATGGTTTGTGGAATTGCATGTAGGTTACATGTACAATTTTGTTACATGTGCAATTTTGATGAAAATGCTTCCAAGGAATGTTTACTATATTTTTCACTAAAGTAATACATATTAATAACACAGTACTGGAAGTCCTGGTATCTGTGTACCTGTCATTGTAATGTGACATTATTTGACCTTCACTTTTTTTCCCTTTATTGCATTATATGTGTGAGTATATTGTGACATCTTGACTCAGATTCCAGTGAGTTGTATTAGGTTGGTGCAAAAACAGTTGTGGTTTTGGTAATTTTTAATGGCAAAAACCACAATTACTTTTGCACCAACATAATAACCAAGAATACCATCTTTTTGCCTGCCTTTCTCCCTCCCTTCCTTTCTGTTATTCAGCCAGAAGTATCAGCATCACTATTCTCTAATTTTCTTCATGTACATATGGATGATATTTTCAAATGACCACTTTTCTCTTTCACTTTTTATTATTAGACTGTTTTTTTCTTCTTGTTAAAGGATAAAAAGATTAGAACATAAAAGAATGTTTACACATTGTTTCCCCATTGACTTATTCCCAAGATGGTAGCTAATAAACACCAAATGATATAGTAGTTAAAGATATATTTACTCATTTATTAAATATTGTTGAGCATTTTACGATATGGGAATACATTAGTGAACAAGCCAGGCATAGTCTGTTTCCTGAGGGGCCTACAGTTTTATTGGGGATATAGATGAGTGAAAAAAGCAATTTCAGGGAGATGAGTCTTACGTCAGTAGTTAGCACACCAAGAGGCATCTGACACATATTGGGGTAAATATTATAAAATATTTCCTGGAGAAAGTGCAGGTAAAAGCCAGACCTGAAACCTGAGCAAGAGTTAGCTAAGGCCGGGCGCAGTGGCTCATGCCTGTAATCCTAGCACTTCAGGAGGCCAAGGTGGGTAGATCACCTGAGGTCAGGAGTTCGAGACCAGCCTGACCAAAATGGTCAAACACCATCTCTACTAAAAATACAAAAAATCAGCTGGATGTGGTAATGGGCGCCTGTAATCCCAGCTACTTGGGAGGTTGAGGCAGGAGAATTGCTTTAATCTGGGAGGCGGAGGTTGTAGTGAGCCAAGATTGCACCATTGCACTCCAGCCTGCATGACGAGTGAGACTCTGTCTCAAAAGAAAAAAAAAAAAAGTTAGCTACCTGAAGAGTATGGGAAAGAATGGGTACAGGAAATTACAGGTGCCAAGTTTCAGAGGTAAGAGAAATTATGGTGTCTATAGGTAATTGAAAGTAGTTCAGTTTAGTGAACATTGAATAGGACTGGGCGGATGAAGGCGAAGCAGAAAAAGGAAAGCAGATGGGCCACGGTAAGGAGTTTATATCTCCTCCCAAGAGCAATCGAAGTGACTGAGGGTTTTAAACACAGCAATGAATTACATTAAAGAAAAAACAAGAACTTGGGCTCTAGAATAAAAAACGAATGGTACAAGGAAGGCAGGAGTCACAGGAGGAATATCTTTTGGGAGGCTGTGACAATAATCCAAGTGAGAGGTAATGGCAACTTGAATCGGTTAATTGTATTGAGAATGGAGAGAAGTTAACAGATTCAAAATTCATTTTTTTTTTTCTTTTTTTGAGTCTTGCTCTGTCACCCAGGCTGGATGTGATCTTGGCTTACCGCATCTTCTACCTCCTGGGTTCAAGCGATTCTCCTGCCTCAGCCTCCTGAGTTAACTGGGATTACAGGCACCTGCTACCACACCCAGCTAATTTTTATATGTTTAGTGGAGATGGGGTTTCGCCATGTTGGCCAGGCTGGTCTTGAACTCCTGGTCTCAAGTCCTCTGCCCGACTCAGCCTCCCAAAGTGCTGGAATTATAGGCGTGAGCTACCACACCTGACCTCAAAATACATTTAATAGAGCAAGCACTGAGCCACTATGCCCCGTCTCAAAATACATTTAATAAACTAACGGAATTTGAGGTAATGATGAAAGACACATGTCAAGGATCATTCCTGTGTTGTTGGCATAAGCAACGGGGATGAAAAGCATTGAGGAAGAGCAAGATTTTGGGATGCATTGTCACACAGTTGATTTTAGGTATATTAAGGGAGAAAGACCTGTAAGATAGCAAAGTGGAGGTGGTGCAAGAATTAGTTGTGTTGGCTGTAGCACAGAGGACAGCTTGAGTTATGAGAGTTTGGACTGAGAATCCTGAGGAACTCTTAGTGTTGAACATTTGTGTGGAGGAGGGGACACCGAAGGAGTTGCCATAGACATCGAGGAAATTAGGAGGTGTGGTGTGCAGAAAGCCAAGTGAAGAACATGTTTTAAGTAGGAGGATGCTATCAACTGTTTTAAATTATGCTGAACGTTTGAGAAACTGAGGACTTATAATTCATCATTAGATTTGGCAATGCGCCGATCATTTGTAATCTTTTAAACAATAGCTTTGCTATACTGGGTAGCAAAGGAATGTTTTGAGGGGTGGTCATTTGGAGCATATGCTATTCAAACAGAGAAGAGTCTACAGGCTTTGGTAACATGAAGGTCCTATAACCATCGCAAGAGAATGAGGTAGGAGGAAATCATATTAACGTGAATAGAGGAGTAAGTTAGATCTAAGGAATGTGGAAACAGAGACAGGTTCTCATTATGTTGCCCAGCCTGGCTCAGACTCATGGCCTCAAGCGATCCTCCTGCCTCAGCCTCCTGAATACCTGGGGTTTCAGGCCACTGCGTCTGGCTTGAAAACAACATTTTCTTAGAAGCTTGTTTTAGTTGTTTTAGAAATAACTAAGGCATGTGTAAACAACTGTTCTTCTAGAAGCTTAGTTTGGAAAGGGAACGTTTATTGATTCATATAACACTTATTTGTTGGGTGCTTATGTGTCAGGCACTGTTAGAGTTGCTCAGGAAAATTTACAAGCCAAATGAACCACACCCCTTCATTTCTTTTGGGTGAAGTGAGGGAGCCCTGTGGTTATCTGAAGGAAGAGCATAGCTGGATTAGAGGGAAGAAAGTGCAAAACCTCCTAGGGTGATTGGCTGGCTTGTTTGGAGGAACAGTGCATATAACTGAATGAAATGACTGAGGGTAAGAGTGGCAGGAAATGAGGCTAGAAAAGGAACTTGGGCCACATCACGTAGGGCCTTGTAGGCTGTGAATCTGACTTCATTTCTTATTAATGAAAATAAATACGATGATGGGTGATGGGAAACCCATAGAGGGTTTGGAGCAGAATAATTATATAATTAAAATTTTATTTTAGAAAGATTTTTCTGGTTGTTGTAAAAGGAAAAATGTTTAGCCCCAGGGCATTTTGGCAGAGAGTTTGGAGGCTATTATAATAGCCCAGGCAATAGACAATAATTGTTTGGATTAGACTGGTAGCAATAGAGGTGATGAGAAGTGGTAGCTTCTGTAGATATTTGGAAGATATATGTGAGGGATTTGCTGATGAATTCCCTGTAAGGGGTGAGGTGTGAAGATTGATAGAATGTTAAGATATTTTGGTCAGATCATCTGATGAATGGAAAGGTCAGTTATAGTGGACAGATTATGAGAAGAACAGGTTTGGGTGAGAAAACTTTAGATTTCAGTGTTGGATATCCTAAGTTTTAGATGATCATTGATATCCAAGAGAATATCTTATTTGGAAATATGATCCCAAAGTTCAAGGTTGAGGTTGGAGATGTAATTCAGATCCGATGGTAGTTAAAGCAGTGAGACTGAATGGGATAAAATAGGAAGTGAATGAAATAAAGAATAGACGTGATATTGACCTCAAAGGCACACCAGCATTTAGAGGTTGGGAAGATGAGGAGAGAGCAGCAAAGAGGACTGGGAGGACCGCTAATGAAGGAGAGAAGTACAGGAGGTGTTTAGTTCTGAAGCCACCTGAAGAAAATGTTTTAAATAGGAAGAAGTTGTCAATTGCTTTAAATCATTTGGAGAAGTTGAGTAAGATGAGAGTCTAGAATTAAGTTAGGTTCGATGGTGTGGAGGCCATCAATAATCTTTTCTTTTCTTTTTTTTTTTTTTTGAGACAGAGTCTTGCTCATTCGCCCATGCTGGAGTGCAGTGGCGCAATCTCGGCTCGCTGCCAGCTCCGCCTCTTGGGTTCACGCCGTTCTCCTGCCTCAGCCTCCCGAGTAGCTGGGACTACAGGCGACTGCCACCACACCTGGCTAATTTTTTTGTATTTTTAGGAGAGACAGGGTTTCACCGTGTTAGCCAGGATGCTCTAGATCTCTTGACCTCGTGATCCACCCGCCTTGGCCTCCTAAGTGCTGGGATTACAGGCGTGAGCCACCACGCCCGGCCCATCAGTAACCTTTTCAAAAGCAGCTTTGCTCTACTGATTTGGGTGAAAACTTAGTTGGAGTTGGGTTGAGAGGAAATGGGAGCAGAAAATTTGAGAGAGTGAGTATAGACAACTCTTTCAAGGAATTTTGCTATAAATGGGAGTAGAGATCTGAAGACTGAATAGCAAATTGAAAAGTGGGAAGATGAGGTAATTCTCTTATTATTTCATTTTTTCTTAGTGAAATAAGAGATGAAGTTGTTCTCACAGGTGTTGGAGGTTCACAAAGAAAGGAAGATGTTTGAAATAGTCATTTTGAGAGTGGGAAACAGAAGAATTAACAGGGCTGAGAGTGCTTTTGAAATCTGTGTCCTGAGTTTAAAATAACTTGTGTCATCATCGATGTGCTTTATTTTCAACTATATTCAGCTGCTTGAGTGTAGGCATCAGGTAGGTAGAAAAAAAAAAGTGGGTTTTATTAAGAGTAGAGGTTTTGCCAGGTAATTACCATGGAGGGAGGGAAGAGCAAAGGAGTTGAGAGTCTATAGATACAAAGGAATGATTACTGTATTGTGGGTAAGAGAGAAATGGAAGGCTCAGTGGGGAGTGGGAGTAGGGAGGGTGATAGGTAAGGAAAAGGTGATAAGATCAATGCATTTGGTTCTACAAGTGTCAGAGTATTGTTGGGGAAAGCATGCTGGAAGGAAAGATAGGTAGGCTGGTGTTCTCAGGGTGGAAGGCTTGCAGTTGAAGTCTGGAAGTGGTGATTTTATTGGCAATTATAAGGTCAACAGTGTGACTATGGAATTGAGTGGCTAAGGTCTGTTGAAGAAAAGATTGTCGGAAATGCAGGGGTCAACGAACTGGCCTGTGGATGTTGAAATCGTTGGTGGTTATCACAGAAATAGTAGTGGAGGAAAAGTCAGTTAATGAATCAGGTGTTAAGACCTCCAAGGGATGAAAGGATGCAGTTTGGAGATGACAAGATAACTGTAGTAATCACAAATAGCAGGTTATGTAGCTCTATCTCATAGGCTTCAGAGGAGATGGGCTTTTGAAGGACAAGAGAAATGATGATGAATAAATTCTAAGCAGGGGAAGTGTTTGGTAAAGTGGGGCAGGCTTTGTGCTGTTGATGGCAAATGATGTACCAGGCAGGATGAAGTTGAGAATTTGGAAGACGATCACTGATTAGAAAGGCTTACATTTTATTTTGGCCGGGGTGGTAGCTCATGCCTGTAATCCCAGCACTTTGGAAGGCCAAGGTGGGCAGATCACTTGAGGCCAGAAGTTGGAGACCAGCCTGGCCACCATGGCGAAACACTGTCTCTACTAGAAATACAAAAAAAAAAAAAAAAAAAAAAAATTAGCTGGGCATGGTGGCACATGCCTGTAGTCCCAGCTACTCCGGGGGCTAGGGAATGAGAATCACTTGAAGCCGGGAGGTGGAGGTTGCAGTGAGCCGAGATCGCGCCGCTGCACTCCAGCCTGGGCGACAGAGTGAGACTCTGTCTCAAAAAAAAAAAGGAAGGGCTTGCATTTTATTTTGGTGATGACTGGGAATAAAGGCATGAGGGATGACTGTTGGAGAAGGCTGTGCTTACTAAACAGTATTATTAAGTAGCAGCATACATGGTGTTATACTGACTTCTGATTTTGCAATAGTACAGACGGGTTCAGATTCTCATTTCCACCTTCTCCTTCTGCCTAGGCCAATAACTGCTGGGTTATAATACATATGGCTGCAGATCATTTGGAATTTACTTTAAATTGAAACAGTAAAAATTTGAAAGAGAGGGAAAGCAACTGAGGCAATTTGGGGATTGAATAAGAAGGTCTTTTTGTTGGAATTCATTTAAAGAAAGCAAATGAAAATTTGAGCCCAAATATTATTTAATGAAGTGGCTAAATGAATATCTCTGCTTTGTGGTTTGAAAATTAATATTGATTTTTTTTTTTTTTTTTCCCCTAGAGGAAGAAATCCTACTTAGCGACATGAACAAACAGTTGACTTCAATCTCTGAGGAAGTGATGGATCTGGCTAAGCATCTTCCTGATGCTTTCAGTAAATTGGAAAACCCACAGAGGTTAAATATTACCATTTTTTTTTAATTTAAATCAATTCTGTTTATTTTTTATTACATTTTCCTATATGTGAAGAATACTATTCATTAAGGTTGACTCATAGAAATTTGCTTAAATACCCACACACAGACTAATGCATAAATTTGAGAAATATCTTTCCAGTTGTTAAATAGTGAATCCAAAGGTTTAAGCCTTTTCTGTCTGCTTTGTAGGATGTTTTATGAAACAAAGGAATAGAAATTGTATTCATATTATACATTTTGAAATTATGTCTATATTATATTTTTTGTGAAAGCAAAATAAGTATACATTAAGGAAAATATTTAAGATTCAAAGTTGTCATTTTCTTTCTGTTAATGAGTATCTTTCATTTGATAACATTTATGGTTTGGTCACTTGAAATCTATAGTGACCAAAAGCAACTTCATACTTAGTAGCCTCATTTTCTGTTATTATCTGATTATTACTTAAGAATTCTACTTAATTAATAGATTATTAGAACAAAAGACATTGCAATTTTAGAGATTCTTTTATAGCTAAAGCACTAGGTAACTTAAAAAAGTTAGATCACATGTTATACAGATTAATAGATCTTGGAATACAGGTGCTGTGTCTTTTTGGAATCAGACCTTGTCCTGGCCTTAATTGCAGGATGACTTCCTTATTAAATCTCTAAAAGCAGGAATGCTCTGGAACAATGAACAATTAGAATGTGGTAATGTAATTTTGGGCCAAAAAATACTTTGTAGAAATGTGAAGCTCTTACTTGAAACAGAAAGAATTCTGACTCTGAAAAAGTGCAGTTAATGTATGTTTTTCTGGATAAGATTTGTGGTAGATTTTGATTGAGATTTAAAACCATGATATATAAATTTAGCTTTTTTGTCAAAGTAATTTGTCCCCCTAGAATTTGTTTTGGTAATTTTTTTTTCTTTTTCTTTCTTTCTTGTTTTTTTTTTTTTTTGAGATGGAGTCTCGCTCTGTCGCCCAGGCTGGAGTGCAGTGGCGCGCAATCTCAGCTCACTGCAACCTCCGCCTCCCAGGTTCACACCATTCTCCTGCCTCAGCCTCCTGAGTAGCTGGGACTACAGGTACCCGCCACCATGCCTGGCTGATTTTTTTCTATTTTTAGTAGAGACAGGAGTTTCACCGTGTTAGCCAGGATGGTCTCGATTTCCTGACCTCACAATCCACCCGCTTCGGCCTCCCAAAGTGCTGGGATTACAGGTGTGAGCCACCGCGCCTGGCCCTGTTTTGGTAATTTTTAATGCAACTTGGAGAATTTCTGAAAGATGTAACTTTTTTTTTTTTTTGAGATGGAGTCTTGCTCTGTTGCCAAGGCTGGAGTGCAGTGGCGCAATCTCGGCTCACTGCAAGCTCTGCCTCCCGGGTTCACACCATTCTCCTGCCTCAGCTTCCCGAGTAGCTGGGACTACAGGCACCCGCCACCATGCCCGGCTATTTTTTTTATTTTTAGTAGAGATGGGGTTTCACCATGTTAGCCAGGATGGTCTCGATCTCCTCACCTCATGATCTGCCCGCCTCCGCCTCCCAAAGTGCTGGGATTATAGGCATGAGCCACCACGCCCGGCCTGAAAGATGTAACTTTCAAATGGGGAAGGATACTAGTAAAGCCATTTCTTACTCATTTATACATTTTTCCCTCCATGAAATTAGAGCAGTCACCTTTTACATGACTTTTACATGCATTTCAGATTTTTGTACTAGCAATTAAAATATCTACTGGATGTAAATCACATATGCTTAATGCTTTGCTTCATAATATCTGTTGAAGTCAAATAAAATATAGAGACAGATTTTTAAATTGAAAATGTTTTATTTGGGAAGCAAGAATTAAATTTGGGGCATATACACAGACTGGGTGGTCTTTGGTATCTCTGAACAACAAAGAGAAGTTTGGAGGTTATATAAAAAGGAAAATGTTACATATTGTTTTTCCAGAAAGTTCTTTGGCACTAGTAAATTTTGGTGAGTTGGAAGCTCTGAATTGGTTAGTGACTGTGGTGCGTAAAACTAGTCTTAGAGTTTCAGCAGGTTGTTTCAGTATCTGTTAGATAAAACTGGTTTTAGGTTATAATAGGCAGTTTCAGCAGGTAGGCTCCCAGAAAATTATATTCTTAAAGTAATGTTATGTACCTTGATTGCTTTTTTCCCCTTGGCCCTTGACTCTGATTTAGTTGGGTATGACAAGAATTATCAATTTATATAATTATTTTTTACATATTGATGCTAAATAGGTTTTCTTAAAACTTGGGAATGGGAAATACTGGGTCTTGTGAAGTTTTAGTGTGAAAACAATAACTAGTCTCTTAATTCATGTTCTTTGTAACAAGTCTACAGTAATATCTAATGTATCTAGATGACACCTCAGAACCTGGAGAGAACGAAAAAGACCTCTGAGCAGTCAAAATAATGCTATAAGCATGTATTCCAGCTTACTTTCTGCATTTCCAGTGGAGTGCATGAGGCCACGTTTTGTTTGACAAGCTTGGGGACTGAGTTAAAGTGAAAATGGTGTAAATAACTAATGATACGCACATGACAGTAGGTGGAAGTGACAGCTGACAATCTGTGAAAGAGTGAACAAAACTATAAAAATTAGAACTAAGAACTCTTAAAATAGAATGGTTTGAAGTTTGTTACAGAAGGGAGCAGCTTTATGCTTCAGTGGACTCTGAAGGTATTGGCAGTGTATAGTACTGCTTAGTCACTGATTTAAATTCAGTGTATATCTCTTCTATTGCTGTCATGTACTTGACATTCTCCTAGGTGCTAAGGCTGTCTGCAGGCTAGTAATATGCATAATAACAATCCTGAAGAAGAAGGAAAAGTACACTGTGCCTTACTGAAGAAGGCAGGACAGCCTTCGTATTTGTTAGAGTAAATATTAGTTATCTTACATAACGCATGTTATATTCCCTGATGTCAGGGCCTGATAAATGAGCCCTTACACTCTTGATAGTCAATCTGTGCCACTGTTGCTGTTTTGTATGTGACACCATTTCCTCTCCATGTAACAATTAAACTGTATCACATACCTGTTCCTACTAAATTATTTGCATGTAATTTTAACATTTGAGTGGCTGTATATAAGGCTAAAAGTTCTTTATAAGATTTATAGAATTTTAGAATGTTTAAATTAGATAACATTAGTACGTTTTTAGTTTTTGAATTTAATTTTGCTCTTGATTTTGTTGGTGTTAATGTAGACTTTGTCTACTTAAGCTTGAGCCCAACTTTGGAGTGGTGTTTTCAGTGATGGAAGTAACTGGAAATAACTCATGAAACCACTTAGTACTTTTGATAGTTTATTCCCATGAAGGATCAAGTTTTTACTTGAGTCATTAGTATAAAATTTTAAAAGTCATGTCAGATTTTATTAAGCATTGATATTAAATATATAAATATTAGAAGACCTAAACAAAATCACTAATTAGAGAGTAAAACATGTCCCTGCCTATCATATTCCCTTCACTTCCAAGAATTTCTGCTTTTATGAAGTACTTTAATAAGCTCTACAACAAATAGACAAGATGTTGTGCCTCATTTTACACTCTAGCAGTGGTTTTCCATTCCAGCTAACTAGGTTGGGTTATAATATAGTCATTTAAACTTACTTAGTTAAAATGTTATACATTAGCAGCTGCAATTAAGGAGCTAAGAAATTGAGCTCATATTTATTTATATGCATCTTATCCATATTTTCTCACTTGTTATATTTGCCTACTGATGGGAAATTGATTTTTTCTGTTCCAAAAATGTAGAGTTTTGAGATTTTTGGAGATGCAAAACAGCATCATTTTCAAATTAGAGCACAAACACTCTTACTTGTTCCAGTTGGGACTAGTAATTGATCAGTGAAGTGAAAAAATTAGGCAAAACGGGATCATCAAAATTTTCTTTCTTTTTTGAGATGGAATATTGCTCTTGTTGCCCAGGCTGGAGTGCAGTGGCACTATCTCAGTTCACTGGGACCTCTGGCTACGGGATTCAAGTGGTTCTCCTGCCTCAGCCTCCTGAGTAGTTGAGATTACAGGCACGTGCCACCACGTCCGGCTAATTTTTGTTTTTTTAGTAGAGACAGGGTTTTGTCATGTTGGCCAGACTGGTCTTGAACTCCTGACCTCAAGTGATTCACCCGCCTCAGCCTCCCAAAGTGCTGGGATTACAGGCATGAGCCACTGCGCCCGCCCCAAATTTTCTTTTAACTTAAAATGTTAATGTTTGTTTGTTCCCAATCTTTTTGTATATGTCAAGGCTTTTTCATTATATACAGGCCAGCTCTTTGGAGTTCTGCATGGTGTTTCTTGTTTAAACCACACCTATAATGTACCATCTACAATTTCCAATTCTTTAAGACAGAGTGAAAAATTAAGACACTTGAAGTAATCTTAGTGTAGAGTCCTAGGCATTATGATTTTCCTTGAGACTTTTAGGGTTCTTTTATCACAGTTTATCAAACACCTTTCTTTTTTTTAACAAAAAAGAAATTTACAGAATCTTTCTATGTATTCAACTTAGAATTTAATGAAATAGGGTGGTTTTTTTTTTTTTGGTGATCATGTATCATCAACTTACTTTACATTTAATTAAATTAATCAAATTAATCAACAAAAAAACCTATAGTTGGCATAAACAAATTTGGGATCAAGCACTACTGACTCTTAGTAAACATACAAATCAACTGTTGGTGCAGAAGTGCCTCGATGCTAGAGAGTAGCCTGCAAGCTGTAATTATATGTAGGCATTAGGGAATGAAGAACAGCCTTAATACTATTGATCTTTTAAGTGAAGGTCAACTTAGAAAGCTTTTACTTATTAAAATGCTTCACAATTTGTCCTTATAGTTAATGCAATTAAAGTTCAATTAATCTTTCTATTTTTTTTAGAGTTTCTATCTTACTAAAGGATATTTCAGAAAATCTATATTCACTGAGGAAGATGATAATTGGGTCTACTAACATTGAGACTGAACTGAGGCCCAGCAATAATTTAAACTTATTATCCTTTGAAGATTCAACTACTGGGGGAGTACAACAGAAACAAATTGGAGAACATAAAATTTTTATTAATGTTGAAGATGAAACATGGGACCCAACACTTGATCATTTAGCTAAACATGATGGAGAAGATGTACTTGGAAATAAAGTAGAACGAAAAGAAGATGGATTTGAAGACGGAGTAGAAGACAATAAATTGAAAGAGAATATGGAAAGAGCTTGTTTGATGTCGTTAGATATTACAGAACATGAACTCCAAATTTTGGAAGAGCAGGCTCAGAAAGAATATTTTAGTGATATTGCTTATAAATCTACTGAGGTACTAAATAAATAGGAAGCACATTTTTAGTTATTAGTAGGGTCTGGCTGACTTTATTCCTGTAAAGGGGCAGATAGTAAATATTTTAGGCTTTGTGGGACATTCAGTCTCTATTGCAGTTATTCAGTTCTGCTATTGTAGTGTGAAAGCAGCCACAGACAAATGTAAACAATTGTGCCTGTCTGTGTTTCAATGAAACTTGATCTACAAAAACAGATAGCGGGCCACATTTGGCTTGTGAGCCATAGTTTGCTGATCCTGACCTAGTATGATGGGCAGCATTGTGTAGTCGAAAGATTTTATAGTGTCAACAGACATTTGTAGTAGTTCACTATTTTATAATTTCGTATGCTTTTTTCATAATATCTCTGCTTTTTGTGGATTCTCTTCATATCTACTAGTGTTTACTCTTCTGACTTTGATTTTTGGGGGTGTATTTTATTTCTTTATACAGAATTTTTTTCTTTTTTCTTTCTTTTTTTGAGACAGGGTCTTGCTCTGTCACCCCAGCTGGAGTGCAGTGGTGCGATCTTGGCTCCCTGCAGCCTTCAACTCCTGGGCTTAAGCGATCCTCTCACCTCAGCCTCCCTAGTAGCCGGAAACACAGACCTGGGCCACTAAACTCAGCTGATTTTTGTAATTTTTTGTAGAGATGGGGTTTCGCTCTGTTGCCCAGACCGGTCTCCAACTCCTGGACTCAAGTGATCCACCTTCCTTGACCTCCCAAAGTGTTGGGATTATAAGTGTGGGTCACTGTGCCTGGTCCAGAATTTCTTTACTTGCTCATGTAAGAGGGTTTCTAATAAACTCCTGATGCTTTTGCTTGACACTATAGTTTTACTGTCATCTCAGAGTCAGATTTTTTTTCCCTTAACTTCTTCATTAAATTAATTTCTTACTTGTTTTTCATTAGTTTACAAAATTACTTAAGTTGCCTGTATTCCCTGAAATTTTATATTTTATTTCACGATAAATAAGTTTTTTAAAAAATTAGATTTGAGGCCAGGCGCAGTGGCTCACGCCTGTAATCCCAGCACTTTGGAAGGCCAAGGTGGGCGGATCACAAGGTCAGGAGCTCGAGACCATCCTGGCTCGCACGGTGAAACCCTGTCTACTAAAAATCCAAAAAAATTAGCTGGGCGTGGTAGTGGGCACCTGTAGCCCCAGCTACTCGAGAGGCTGAGGGAGGAGAATGGTGTGAACCCAAGAGGCGGAGCTTGCAGTGAGCTGAGATCGCACCACTGCACCCCAGCCTGGGCGAAAGAGCAAGACTCCGTCTCAGAAAAAAAAAGGTTAGATTTGACCATTTAATTAGAGTTATTTCACCATCATTTTTCTAATGGCAACAATAATTTTAGTATTTGAGCAATTATCTATATTTTGGTAACTATTAGTAATCACTTCTATCAGTATATACATGCATTTCATTTTAAAACAATTTTCAAAATATTCTCATACCAACCATTCCTAAAGGATGTTCCCCTTCTGGGAAATATCAGTTTTTGCTAACATCGGCATTTCCCTTTGATTTTCTAGGAAATTTTATTAGGTATACACTTTAAGTGATATGTTTCATATAGTATTATAGAACTACCAGGATTTCATGATTTTTTTTTTTTTTTTTTTTGAGATGGAATCTAGCTCTGTCACCCAAGCTGGAGTGTGGTGGCACAATCTCAGCTCACTGAAACCTCCGCCTCCCTGATTCAAGTGATTCTCCTACCTCAGCCTCCCAAGTAGCTGGGATTACAGGTACCCGCCACACACCTGGCTAATTTTTGTATTTTTAGTAGAGACCTGGTTTCACCATGTTGGCCATGCTGATCTCGAACTCCTGACCTCAAGTGATCCGCCTGCCTTGGCCTCCCAAAGTGCTGGGATTACAGGTGTGAGTCACTGCACCTGGCCTTGGATTTCGTGATTTGACTGACATCTTTTACACCAATTATTGCCATTTTTTATTGGGTACCAATTATTAGTATTGTTTTCTTTATTCATTAAATAAGAAGTAAAAGAACTTTTAAAAAAAAAAGAACTTTTTTTTCCTAGTAAAAAGCTTATTTTCAATTTTTTTTATTGCTTACATTTTGCAGGTTAATGAAGACTGTACTTCTTTTTCCTACTTCCTGTTTAAATACTTGGCATTTTTTGAGGGTTTTCTTTCTATGGATTTTTGTGGGGGAATCCCATCTTGTTGGACGCTTAGTTCCTGGAGATTGCCAAATTATTGAAAAGTTTCCTCATACCCAAACATTGGCAATAGACTGAATAAATAACATCTCTGACACTATTTTTCAATGATATAGAGAATGCTATTTGTAAAATACTGATTTATTTAAAGATATTACAATCATAGTAGTTTTTTGCAATCTTTTTTAAATCAGTGGATGTCAAAGAACTATTGTTCTTTGTACGACATTTTTCAACGTTGTGAAGAGTTCTTACACTCAAAAACTTTGGGAGACACAGTTTGACATTGTTTAACCTGAGTTGAACTTGTCATTTTGTATTCTTGTTTAGAGCAGGGATTTTATTTTGTCTCTTTATCTAACTTTGCATTCCTAACTGTATTACTTTCTTTCTCTTTGGTTGTCTGTTTCTTTGTTCATTCTTCTATCCCTTTTTTATCTATCATATGAACATGTAAATATATATTATATATCCATTAGGGAAGAGGAAGTTGTCTAAAGATATCTAGTACATAGGCGCTTTATTCTGCAGAAAGAGGATATGAAGTCAATTATATTGGAAATTAATGCCTAATACTTTTTTTTAAAGCATTTATCTCCTACTAATAATGAAAACGATACATCCTATGTAATTGAGAGTGATGAAGATTTAGAAATGGAGATGCTTAAGGTATGTTTACAATTACAAAAACATTACTTCAAGTTCTTTCCAAAGCACATTTAATTAAGTAAAATATTAACTATTTCTAAACCAGGTTCCACCACAATAAAATTGCTAGTAATTACGTAACATTAGATTTCACATATTCCAATTCATGTTTCTTTTACGTAGTCTATGAATAATGGGTTAGAGGTAATATACTAATTTTAAATGTGCTTTTCTTGTTCCTTCTTGTTTTTTATTTTGAAATAGGGTCTCACTCTGTCACCCAGGCTGGAGTGCAGTTGCGCCATCTCAGCTCACTGCAACCTTCACCTCCTGGGCTCAAGTGATCCTTCTGCATAAGCCTCCCGAGTAGCTGGGATTACGGGTGTGCACCATCATGCCTGGATAATTTTTATATTTTTAGTAGAGACAGGGTTTCAACATGTTATCCATGCTGGTCTCGAACTCCTGACCTCAAGTGATCCACCCGCCTTGGCCTCCCAAAGTGCTGGGATTATAGGTGTGAGCCACCGCACCTGGCCTTGGATTTCATGATTTGACTGCCATCTTTTACACCAATTATTACCATTTTTTTTTGGGTACTAATTATTAGTATTGTTTTCTTTATTAAGTAAGAAGTAAAATAACTGTTTTTTTAAAAAAAACTTTTCTTCCTAGTAAAAAGTTTATTTTCAATTTTTTTTATTGCTTACATTTTGCAGGTTAATTAAGGCTGTACTTCCTTTTCCTACTTCCTGTTTAAATATTTGGCATTTTTTGAGAGTTTTCTTTCTATGGATTTTTGTGGGGGATCCCATCTTGTTGGACACTTAGTTCCTGGAGATTGCCAAATTATTGAAACGTTTCCTCATACCCAAACATTGGCAATAGACTGAATAAATAACATCTCTGACACTACTTTTCAATGATACAGAGAAAGCTATTTGTAAAATACTGATTTATTTAAAGATATTACAATCATTGTAGTTTTTTGCAATCTTTTTTAAATCAGTGGATGTCAAAGAACAACTATTGTTCTTTGTACGGCATTTTTCAACGTTGTGAAGAGTTCTTACACTCAAAAACTTTGGGAGACACAGTTTGACATTGTTTAACCTGAGTTGAACTTGTCATTTTGTATTCTTGTTTAGAGCAGAGATTTTATTTTGTCTCTTTATCTAACTTTGCATTCCTAACTGTATTACTTTCTTTCTCTTTGATTCTTTCTCTGCTCATTCTTCTCTCTCTTCCTTTTTTATCTATCATATAAACATGTAAATATATGTTATATATTCATTAGGGAAGAGGAAGATGTCTAAAGATATCTAGTACATAGGAGCTTTATTCTGCAGAAAGAGGATATGAAGTCAATTATATTGGAAATTAATGCTTAATACTTTTTTTTAAAGCATTTATCTCCCACTAATAATGAAACTGATACATCTTATGTAATTGAGAGTGATGAAGATTTAGAAATGGAGATGCTTAAGGTATGTTTACAATTGCAAAAACATTACTTCAAGTTCTTTCCAAAGCACATTTAATTAAGTAAAATATTAACTATTTCTAAACCAGGTTCCACCACAATAAAATTGCTAGTAATTACGTAACATTAGATTTCACATTTTCCAATTCATGTTTCTTTTACGTAGTCTATGAATAATGGGTTAGAGGTAATATACTAATTTTAAATGTGCTTCCTTTGTTCCTTCTTGTTTTTTATTTTGAAATAGGGTCTCACTCTGTCACCCAGGCTGGAGTGCAGTTGCGCCATCTCGGCTCACTGCAACCTTCACCTCCTGGGCTCAAGTGATCCTTCTGCATAAGCCTCCCGAGTAGCTGGGATTGCAGGCATGCACCACCACATCAGGCTTATTTTTATATTTTTTGTAGAGGTGGGGTTTCACCATGTTGTCCAGGGTGGTCTTAAACTCCTGGGCTCAAGTGATCCCCTGGCCTCAGCCACCCAACGTGCTGGGATTGCAGGCATGAGCTGCTGCATCCAGCCCTGTGTTCCTTCTTGTGTTACTTTCTTGTAATTTTTTCCTGGAATATGGGTAGTGATTCAACTCTCCAGTATTGAAGTTGCATTTCCTTTCTTCCAATTCATGTGTATCCGTTTTTATTCGGAAGTTTTGTTTTTATACATTCAATAATCATCTTTTCTTCCTTTGGTATTATTTACTATAGGTATTTTATGTAATTTTCGGATGGATTAAATGGTTCAGTTTTACTCTCATTTATTATCGAGATTGAAAATACTAGTTTATAATTTATATATTTTCTATTCCTTTACCTCTAATTTCTTTGTCAGGTGTTATGAACCAAAGATGTATAATAAGAAAAGCCAGTGTAGCTAAATTAAGTAAAAAATGAAGAAAAACACAGAAGTTCACCATTATGCATTTTTTTTATTCCTAATCTTTAGGTTGATGAGTTTTTTTATTTTTATGAAATGAGATTAATTTCCTGACTTTTTTAGTTTTGAGACCAAGTAGTGAGTAAGAATGTATATTCTAGGGCCAGGCATGGTGGCTCAATCATGTAATCTCAGCACTTTGGGAGGCCGAGGCAATAGGATCACTTCATTCTAGGAGTTTGAGACCAGCCTGGGCAACATGGCAAAACCCCATCTCTACAGAAGAATACAAGAATTGACTGGGTTTGGTGGTGTGTGCCCATAGTCCCAGCTACTTGGGAGGCTGAGGTGGGAGGATCACCTGAGCCTGAGGAGGTTGAGGCTGCAGTTAGCCATGACCATGCCACTGCACTCTAGCCTGGGTGACAGAGTGAGACCCTGTCTCAATTAAAAAATAGAAAGAAATGACTAGATTGTGATTCAGATGTAGGTTTGAATCCCAGCTTTTCCAGTTAGTAGCTGTGTGACTTTGGGGAAGTTTCTTAGCATCTTTGATACTCAGTTTTATAATTACTATTTAAGATGTTGCTTGTGAAGAGCTTAGTATAGAGCCTGACATTTAGTAAGTGTTTAATAAATATTAACTAACAGTAAAACTAGAACATAAATACTGAATTGTATTTTGTTATTGATTATCCATTTCTCTGAGAAGTACTGTTCCAATAGTACATTTATAGGAAACTTGTGGACGTCTACAAACATATACATTAAATCTCTTAGAAGGCAACCTGGATGCCCATGTTAGAGAACTCTGTTTTAAAAATGCTTTCTAAGTATGTCTGTGGACTTGAATAAAATAAAGCAAACAGAAACAGAAGCACTTCTTTTTTCTGCCTTCAGGCTTGAAATGAACATAACTTTTTTTTAAAGAAACCTTCAAAATGAAAATATTATATAAAAGGTTTAATAAAGAGAGAAAGTTAAAACTGTAGTTTAATAAAGTCTTCCTGTCTCTTCATGGTTAAAAAATGTTATAGATGGAACAATTTTGAAATATTCTTTTTTTTTTTTTTTTTTTTTTGAGACGGAGTCTCGCTCTATCGCCCGGGCTGGAGTGCAGTGGCCGGATCTCAGCTCACTGCAAGCTCCGCCTCCCGGGTTGACGCCATTCTCCTGCCTCAGCCTCCCGAGTAGCTGGGGCTACAGGCGCCCGCCACCTCGCCCGGCTAGGTTTTTTTTTGTATTTTTTAGTAGAGACGGGGTTTCACTGTGTTAGCCAGGATGGTCTTGATCTGCTGACCTCGTGATCCGCCCGTCTCGGCCTCCCAAAGTGCTGGGATTACAGGCTTGAGCCACCGCGCCCGGCCGAAATATTCTTGAAATAGATAATCTTTATTTAGGGGAGAATGTCAGATACTGTCAAGCCAAAATAAAAACAAATAACTTTATTTCATGTTTGTAAAATTCCTTTTCTAAAATGATTGGAATCTTTTGTTGTTTTGAGAATTCCAAAACACATTTATTGTTTGCTTATAGTTTCAGCCTTATTCAAAAATAATATGACTGACCTGATATAGAGAAACTTGTTACAAAAATGACATTAAAATCCACGTTTACTACTTGGGAATTGAAAATATTGAAGTGCAATAAAGAAAAAATGTTTTAAATTATCCAAATTTAAAATTTATGATAGCTTTCCTCAGGGGCAGTTTATTATATGCTATTAATGAGCCTTGTTTTTGCTGGAAATGTTCCATCTTTGGCCTTGCGCCTTAGAAACCATTCATGAGCACATATTTAAACTGGAGCACACATGTTCTTTTGTAGTATGGCTTGCACATCTGCCAGCTTTCAACAAAATTGTAGGCCCCGTTAATAATAGTCCTTTTGTGTTTGGTGAAAAAGATGCGACACTGTCAGTGGTTTTGCTTTTAAAATTTCTTTTAAACTTTCAGTCTTTAGAAAACCTCAATAGTGGCACGGTAGAACCAACTCATTCTAAATGCTTAGATATGGAAAGAAATCTGGGTCTTCCAACTAAAGAAGAAGATGATGAAAATGAAGCTAATGAAGAGGAAGAAGATGATGATAAGGGTAAGCACTGGAGTGTGTTTGAAATGACTCACCTGTGATTCCTACCACTGAATTTAACTTAGGATCCAGTTCTGGATGGTTTGGAGGTCAGGGACTTTGTGGCATATAATTAATTATTGGATCCTTATAAGTTTTTGTCTCCTTAGTGCTTTTGTCTCCATAAAGCACAATCTTACTACTTAGAAAAATAGAGTAATAGTTGCATTATGATGATAAAAATACCTTTCCCTTTGTTTTTTTGTATTAAATACAGATGTGATTTCTCCAAATCATTATAGTTCTCATTTAGAATTATTAAAGCTGAGAACTCTAATCATGAACTTTCATTGTTTCGTGGTAAATTATCTTGATTCTTTGTATTGCCCTTTCTTGGCTACTCAGGAATCTTTCAAGCTCACTGTGGACAGGGAAAGTGAGTTGGGCAGAGCTAACGTAACTTCATTGTGCTGTGCAGTTAGAATTTTGACCAAAGATGTAGGTAACTAACTTTTCCTAACTAAATTAGATTTAGGTAACTAAACTAAATGAGATTTTGGTAACTAAATTTAGGTGTAACTACATTTAGCTTTAGGTAACTAAAACGAAGATTTTATTTTATCTGTGGACTTTTTTAGTGTAGCACTAATGTAATTTCTGATTACTATTAATTGAAGGTTGGTTATATTATAACATTTGGATTGTTATGTTATAACATTTAAATGTTAGCCTTTAGAAGTATTCCTGATTCTAAAACATCAGTTTTTTTTTTTTAATAGTCCTGGCAAAGTGTGAATCACAACAAAATTCTAATACTTAAAAGTAATCCAAGTGTCATATATGGTACCCAGAAGACCAATTTATTTTGAAATTGAAAAACAGAAAACATTAACCCATGGTAGCTATCACTGTATTCTTTCAAAGAAGCCAATGAAATGACCTGTTTTCTCCCTCTATGTGGTATTTTTCTATTTGAACATAAATGCCCATTTTATTTTATTTCAAGACTCTTTGTTGCCAGCACCCAATGAAGAGCAAGTTACTTGCCTCAAGATGTACTTTGGCCATTCCAGTTTTAAACCGTGAGTATAATCTCAGTTAATCAAATCACATATTTAGTATTCTCTTTAAAACAAGGGAAAAGGCAAATAACCTGTCTACTTAACAGCAACAGCACAACCTTACTATGGTTATACATGCCACACTGTTTTTTCTATGTGACTACAAAATTATTTCAAAGTGATAATTTGTATAAAATTCATTTCTGCAAATTGTTTTTTATAAGTGAGGAAAAATGGTTTTCCTTTAACTGAGCAGTTCTGAGTAGAAACTTGTTTAAAGATACTTATAAATAAGTGTTAATTTAATACTGACTTGTTTTTCATTAAACGAGTGTCTATGTGCCTGTTTTGTGTATATTATCCAGAACATGCAGATGTACTAGAAGTTCTTAATACAACAATTTGAGGAATAGTGATAATCTTATCTATTTTAATGTACTCAAAATATGTTTACATCTAACAGGCACATTTTTGTAAGGATTAAATGAGATGAATAAGAATGAGATGAACAAGTAAATATGAATAAAACTAATAAGCATGTGAAAATCTAGACTGAATTTTTCCTATTCTGAGAATTTAAAATGTAATCTACTGAAGTATTTCTTTCCTCTTTTCTTTTGATCTTAAACATTTTTTATTTATGTCTTACATACAGAAAAGTGCACATGGTGTAGAGATCAATGAATTTTCATAAACTGGGCACCCTGTAGCCAGCACTTAGTTAAGAATAGGTCATTAACAGCATGCCAGAAGACCACCTCTCCAATTTTTTTTCCCATGATATTAAGAAAATTTTCTAAGATGTAGTAAAGTTGAAATAGTTTTTTTTCTGTGCATGTCTGTATTCCCACCACCTAAATTCTACTATCATTACTATACTTGTTTTATCACGTATCACGTTCATATCTCTCTATCCATCCATTAATTCATTCCAGTTTTAATATACATCTCAGGGTCAATTAAGGACACCATTACACTTCCACCTAAGGATTTCAGCATGTAAATTATTAACGAGTTAAATATTTACTTACAGTTTTTTCTTTTGATGTAAAATTTGCACGTAAGGAAATATAAAACTTTTTAAGTGTACATTTGCAAATTTTAAGTATACATGTGCATACCCATGTAACCCAAATTCTTATCAAGAGATATTATTATCATCACCTCACAGAGTTCCCTTATTTCCCTTTTCAGTCAGTCCTTGTCCCTGGAGCATTTCTCTTATTATTTTGAAGTATTGATTCTTTTGGATATCTACTATGAAGCTTAGAATCTGTTTTTTACTTTAGATATATGTAATGAAATTTAATACATATACCAAATGGTAGTTGTTAGTTAGCTTGAATGGGAGGTTGCTCAAATGGCATTCATTGTTTTAAAGTTCCAGGTTTGTGCAGATTTATGTATGAAGTTCGAAAATAAATTCTATTAAAGGAAATGAAAAATTGAATGGATTTTAATTTGTACCTTGGGTTTCTTATTAATAAAACAAAATAGCTTTTTGCTTTTCACCTTCAAGAGTTCAGTGGAAAGTGATTCATTCAGTATTGGAAGAAAGAAGAGATAATGTTGCTGTCATGGCAACTGGTAAGTTGTATTTAAGCAAATAACCTAATCCTTTAAAAATAAAGCATGAAGAGTTTGAAATAATCTTTCATTAACCTCTCAAAATACAAATGCAACTACAAATGATGTAAAATATAGAAGAGAGTGAACAGAGAACAGATGCTCAGATTTATGTATCAATTAGCTTTTAGAAAGATAGCATACTAGTATTGACCATTCATCTGTATAAGTACGTCGTAAAAAGAAATGAAAGTGTCAAAGGTTTATTTTTATTTCTATGAGCATTTTTTTTTTTTTTCATTTCAAGGATATGGAAAGAGTTTGTGCTTCCAGTATCCACCTGTTTATGTAGGCAAGATTGGCCTTGTCATCTCTCCCCTTATTTCTCTGATGGAAGACCAAGTGCTACAGCTTAAGTAAGTCATGTTATCATTGCTGCAGCATCACCCTCTTTTTTTCTTCTGCGGGTGAAACATCTGATCCATCATGCATGTTAAAATCTAGTTCACAATAACACATTTCTGCAGGTATTGCTTTATCTTTATCAGTAATAAATGACACTTTAGTGGAAGAGCTTATCTTCTTTCTTGTGTTCTCTGTAATTCAAAGCTACCAGGTGGCCCTGATAAAATTCTTTTAAAAACCATTATTACTTTATGCTGGTTTACACTGAATATCTCAAAATTATTTTCTGTTTCTGTTATGCTTGCTTTTTAGCTTGATAAGAAGTGTATACATGGAAGTATATTTTTTATCTATGAAAAAATTTTCAGCTTCTTCAACCTGAGCTTGCAATCTGTTTTTAAATTGATACATAATATCTTTACATATTCATGGGGTACTGTAGTATTTTGATACACTCATATAAAATACACTTGATCAAATCAGGGCATTTGTTCATCAGCTTGAACGTTTATCATTTCTTTGTGCTGGGAACATTTCTAATCTTTTCTTCGAGTTGCTTTGAAATATACAGTATTATTGTTGTTAACTATAGTTACCCTATTGTTGGTTAATGAGTACAAACATACAGTTAGATAGAAGGAATAGGTTCTAGCAACCTATTCCTTTACCCTCCCGGTCATCTCCTGCTGCCCTGAACTTAACAGTCTCTTTCAAAGACCCACCTTAAAAACTTGCATTCTGATAAGGCCCTTGAAGACATTTGCTTATCAAGTTAGTAAGTGACAAAAAAGAAAATTGCAAAGAACAGGAATATACATTATTATATTTCTTTATTCTTGCTCACTTAAGAATCAAATTGATATGTGTAGTGTGTACACGGGGCCAGAATATTTGTTTTTCTTCTTATAGAATGTCGAACATCCCAACTTGCTTCCTTGGATCAGCACAGTCAGAAAATGTTCTAACAGACATTAAATTGTGAGTAATTTTTTTCCCCTCAACTTTTAATTTGGATTCATGGGGCTGCATGAGCAAGTTTGTTACATGGGTGAATTACATGTTGCTGAGGAAGTTGTGAGTAATTTCTGTGATTTCTAATCATGTGGTCAGATGTCTGTGGTATATGAGAGAATTTTGTACACAAACAAATTTTATTAAATGCCTGAAGAAAAGTCCATGATTTTAAAATGCACTTTCTTTTTATAGTACCTTTGCAGGACTGTTACTTTTTAAATCCTTCAAACTTGAAGAAATCTGTTATTCTCAGTTCTTGGGCTATAAGATTCACATTGTAGTCACAGAATTATAAAAATTTTGGTTTTGGAAGAGAAGTTGGAGAGTATCAAGATTTGTCTCATTTTATAGATGAGAAAACTGAGGCTCAGAGACAAGTAATTTGCCCAAAGTCATTCAATGACTGACTGATCAGGGACTGGATTCTAGGTCTCTTGCCCAACCAATTCTATCATGATGTAATTCCTAAGGAGGATATCATCTCAGCCACACATACACACACCCATTTTGTGTGCGTGTGTATATATATATGTACACACACAAACATATATACACATGTATATACATACACATATATTAATATATATGCATATATATGCATGTTCTAATTCAGAACATTTTCATCACTCCCAAAAGAACACCCCTGCCCATTAAGCAGCTGCTTTCTTTACATACATATTAGTATATACATACACATGAGATACACATGTATTTACTGAGTTTTGATAAATACATACAAAGATGTAAACCAAACCTCTAAGAAGATATAGAATATTACTGACACTCTAGAAAGTTTCTTCATGTCTCTCCGCAGTCTGTCCTTCCATCCTCCATCCTAGGCAAGCCTCTGCTCTGATTTTCTCTACCGTAGTTTGGTAGAATGCCATATAAATGTGTTGACACAATATGAACTCTTTTGTGTGAGACTTCTTTCATTTGGTGTAATGTTTCTGAGATTCTTCCATGCTGTTGCATGTGTCAGTAGTTTTTGGTTTTGTTTTGTTTTGTTTTTGTTTTTTATAGACACGGTCTCCTGTCACCCAGGCTAGAGTACAGTGGTGCAATCATAGCTTACTGCAGCCTCTCACTAGTGGGCTCAAGCTATCTTCCTGCCTCCCAAGTACCTAGGGCCACAGGCATGTTCCACTATGCCTGGCTAATTATTAAATTTTTTGTAGAGACAGGATCTTGCTTGGTTGCCCAGGCTGGTCTTGAACTCCTGGCCTCAGGATTGTTTCCAGTTTTGGATTATTACAAATAAAGCTGCAAGGAGTATTATGACTGGATCCTGTGGTGGATATATGTTTAACTTTCTTTTTTCTGAGATAAAATTAGAAAGCGATCCTCCTGCCTTGGCCTTCCAAAGTGCTGGGATTACAGGTGTGAACCACTGCACCTGGCATAGTTGTTTGTTTGTTTGTTTTTTTTAAATATCTGAGTGTTATTTTATTGTATTTCATTGAATATAACACAGTTTGTTTTTACATTTTCTTATTGATAGACACCTAGGCTATTTTTCTAGTTTTGGACTAATAAAGCTGCTATACACATCCTTGTAAAAATATTTTTCGTGAACATGTTTTCTTTTTTTCTAAGCATTTTAAATCACCTTTATTGAGGTATAATTGACTTACAATAAATTTTATATGCTGAGAAAGTATAATTTGATAAGCTTTGGCACAGGTGTGCACTCACGAAACCCTCATCCAGATAATGAACATATTCATCACCCACAAAGTTTACCTTTTTGTTTCAATCCCCGTCACCAGGTAATTGCTGATCTCCTTCCTGTTACTATAGACTAGTTTGCGTTTTCTAAAATTATATATACACGGAGTCAATCATATTTTATGTGCTCTTTTTTTTGTCTGGTTTAAATAATGCAGCATAATTATTTTGAGATACATCCATGTTATTACATTGAGTAATAGTTCATTCCTCTTATTGTTAAGTGGATTACATTTTATGGATATCCAACAAGTTGTTTATCCATTCACCTGATAGACATTTGGATTGTTTCCAGTTTTGAGTTATTACAAATAAAGCTGCTGTGAACATTCATGTATAAGTCTTTGTATGGACATATGTTTTCATTTTATTGATTATATATGAAGGAGTGGAATGACTGGAACATGTGATGGATATATGTTTAACTTTCTTTTTTCTAATTGAGATAAAATTCACAGAACATAACTTTTACCATTTTTTAATTTTATTTTATTTTGAGATGGAGTCTTGCTCTGTTGCCCAGGCTGGAGCGCAGTGGCGTGATCTCGGCTCACTGCAAGCTCCATCTCCTAGGTTCATGCCATTCTCCTGCCTCAGCCTCCCAAGTAGATGGGACTACAGGCGTCCGCCATGATGCCCGGCTAATTTTTTTATGCTTTTAGTAGAGATGGAGTTTCACCGTGTTAGCCAGGAATGGTCTCGATCTCCTGACCTCGTGATCTGCCCTCCTCGGCCTCCCAAAGTGCTGGGATTATAGGTATGAGCCACTACGCCCAGCCACTTTTACCATTGTAATCATTACTAAAGTCCAGTGGGTTTTGGTGTAGTAATAATATATAGTATAATATATAATATATAACATTATTGCTATATAATATATAGTAATATTATATATTATATATATAAATATATTACTATATATTAATTCCAGAACATTTTCCTAACTCCCAAAAGAATTTCCGTACCCATTATGTGGTCATTCCCTATTGTCCCTTTTCTTTTCTTTTCTTTTTTTCTGAGACAGGGTCTCCCCTTGTCACCCGGGCTGGAGTGCACTGGCATGATCATGGTTCACTGCAGCCTTGATTTCCTGGGCTCAATCGATCTTCCCACCTCAGTCTCCTGAGTGCTGGAACTGTAGGCACAAGTTACCATACCTGGCTAATTTGTTTTATTTTTAATAGAGATGAGATTTTGCTCTGTTGCCTAGGTTGTTCTCAAACTCCTGGGCTCAAGTAATTGTCCCACCTCAGCCTTCCAAAACACTGGGATTACAGGCGTGAGCCAATCTGCCCGGACTTTTGTCTCTGTTCTACCCACTTCCAACCACTATTCTGTTTTCTGTCTCTATGATTTGCCTATTCTGGATATGTCTATAAATGAACTCATACAGTATATGGTCTTTTGTGTCTGGCTTCTTCCACTTAGCGTAATCTTATCAGTACTTCATTCAGTCTTTTTTTATGACTAAATAATATTCCATAGTATGGGCATACACATTTTAAAAAATTCATTCATCAGTGATGAACATTTGGGTTGTTTCCTTTTTGGCTGTTATGAATAATGGTGCTATGAACATTTGTGTACCAATTTTTTTATAAACATACATTTTCAATGCTTTTGCATATATGCCTAAGAGTGGAATTACTGGACTATTTTTTAATTCTTTGTTTAAGAAACTATCAAGCTTTTTAGAGTGATTGTATCATGGGATGTTCCCACCAGCAGTGTATGAGAGGTCCAGTTCCTCCCCATCCTTGCCATCACTTAGTCTAGCTGATCTTTAATTTAAGCCATTCTAATAGTGTCTCATTTTATTTTTAGTTTGCTTTTCCCTAATGACTAATTATATTGAACATATTTTCATACACTTACTGGCCATCTGTATATCTTCTTTGAGGAAGTGCCTGTTCAAATCTTCTGCTTGTTTTTACTTATTGAGTTTTGATAGTCATTTCTGTATTCTGAATATAAATTCTTTATTTGATATATGCTTTGAAAACATTTTCTCCTAGTTTATGACTTTTCATACTTTCCACACAGTTCTTCTGAAGAGCAGCAGTTTTTCATTTTGATGAAGTCCAGTTTGTCGATTTGTTTTTTTAGGGATTTTTGCTTTTAGTGTTTTGACCCAAGGTTGCAAAGATTTGCTGTTATGTTTTCTCCTAAAAGTTTTATAGTTTTAAGTTTTACATTTAGATTTATGATTCATTTTTAGTAAATGTTGTCTATTGTAGGAGGTATTGATTACAGTTTATATTTTTTTCACATATTGTTCCAGCTCCATTTTTAAAAAAGACTATGCTTTTACACTGAATTGACTTTGTACCTTTGTCAAAAATAAATTGACTGCATATATGTGGGTCATTTGCTGCACTCTGTATTCTGTGTTCTGTGGATCTATGTCTGTCTTGATTGGTGTCTTGATTACTATAGCTTTATAATAAACCTGGAAATCAGATAGTGCAAGGCCTCTAGCTTTGTTCTTTTCTTTCAGAGTTTTTCTGGCTGTTCTATGTCCTTTGTATTTCTGTGAGCATGTCAGCATCACCTTTTCAACCAAAGTGCCTGCTGGGATTTTGATTGAGTTTACCTTGAATCTAGATATCGAAACAATTAGCTGTCTTGATAATTATTGTCACTGTTTTATACCAAAGAAACTGGGCATGGTAAAGTAACTTGGCTAACATCACTTACCTTGTAAGAAGTAGAACTGGGCAGTTTGACATCAGAGCTTATTCTTTTTTTTTTTTTTTGGGGGGGGCGGAGTCTCGCTCTGTCGCCCGGATTGGAGTGCAGTGGCCGGATCTCAGCTCACTGCAAGCTCCGCCTCCTGGGTTTACGCCATTCTGCTTCAGCCTTCCGAGGAGCTGGGACTACAGGCGCCCGCCACCTCGCCCGGCTAGTTTTTTGTATTTTTTAGTAGAGACGGGGTTTCACCGTATTAGCCAGGATGGTCTCGATCTGCTGACCTCGTGATCCGCCCGTCTCGGCCTCCCAAAGTGCTGGGATTACAGGCTTGAGCCACCGCGCCCGGCCCAGAGCTTATTCTTTATACTGTTTCCCTATGTTAATTAGAATACAATGTTAATTTCATAAAGGTAAAGGCATATCTGTTTTGTTAATATTTGATTCCTTGTGAAAGCACAGTGCCTGGCGCACAGTAGACACTTAAACATCTGTTGAATGGATAGGTGAATGCTTTTAAAGTCTTTCCATATAGAAAATTAAGTTTCATTACATTTGGTTTGATCTAGGTCTTCATTTCATAGAATGGAGCACAGACTCTGTAAATATTTTGCCCCAGACCTAGCCTTGTTACAAACAGTGTCTTAATTAGGATTCTGTCTACCCAGGATAGAAATTAACTCAAGCTAGCATAAGTGTATATTGAATTTTGTATTAAGGATAAAGGAATGTCTCATAGATCCCACTTAAAAGAAATTAGCCAGCCCTTAGGAAGAGACTGGAATTGGGTTTGGAAAATACAATAGGGCTTTATTTTTATATTTAGTCTTTAGTGAGTCATCCTCATTTTTCTCTCAGAAGAGGTAAGCATTCTCTGCATGTATATAGCAATCTTTTAGATTTTCGTGACATAAAGTATTTAAACATTCATCAGGTATTTTGATTTTAAGTTGTAATTCCTTGAGATGATTGTTTTCTTTATTGTTAATATATTTCCTTTCCTGTTTTTTTTTTTTTTCTTTTTGTTTTGTTTGTTTTTACAGAGGCAAATACCGGATTGTATACATAACTCCAGAATACTGTTCAGGTAACATGGGCCTACTCCAGCAACTTGAGGCTGATATTGGTAAGTGGTAAAGAAAGATCTCTGTAAATACTTACTGAGTTAATCTTTAAAGTTAAACCTATGGATGGACACTGGATTTCACTTCTGTTAAAATTTATTTCAAACATTACTTCCTCCAGGAAATCTGACTCTCTAACTTGGCGTTTCACCTATCTTATCCCATGATACTCTATAATTCCTTTTGCTACAGAAATTAGGCTCTGTTAGCATAATTACCTGTTTATGTATCTGTTTTCTTCTGCTAGGCTATAAACTTTTCAAGGGAAAAATACCACTTTTTAAAATTTATATTTCCCCAATGCAGTGTGCTTGGCACATAGGCACTTAAACATATTGTTGAATGAATGTTGAATCCTAGTTCTATGAAATTTTAATTTACTTGTTTTTCATGTTCTGTATCTAAATTAAGTCAATGTAGTGGTTTTGTACTCTCTTTGTTCATAAGAATCACTTTTCAAACTTAAAAAAAATGTAGGTAACCAACCCCCAACCTTGAAAATTCTGATTTAACAGGCCTGGGGTGGCACCTGGCATTGGTGGCTTCTCACAGGTGATTCTGATGTATAGCCAGGGTTGGAAACCACAGTACCTTTGAT
Organism: Rhinopithecus roxellana; assembly: GCF_007565055.1. Lineage (NCBI taxonomy): Eukaryota > Metazoa > Chordata > Mammalia > Primates > Cercopithecidae > Rhinopithecus > Rhinopithecus roxellana. The sequence goes on from NC_044557.1 coordinate 25,151,651, forward strand.
TAGTTGCCACTAGTGAGTTTGATTTATTACAAAACCCAAAAACTTGGATAAGTCAGAGTTTATTTCCTAGAAAGTGTAAATATAGAATTAGTCAAAAGTTGATAGCACTTTTTTTTGTTCTTAAAAATATTTTAAGCCTCAGTTTAGTGAGACCTTGTCTCTACAAATAATTTTTTAAAAAATTGGCCGAGCCTGGTGGTGCATGCCTGTAGTCCAAGCTACTTGGGAGGCTGAGGTAGGAGGATTGTTTGAGCCTGGGAGATGGAGGCTGCGGTGAGCCGAGATTACGCTACTGTGCTCCATCCTGGGCAACAGAGCGAGACCATGCCTCAAAAAAGAATTTTTTTTTCTTCTTGGTGGTTAGGCTCAACTATCCAAGAATTGCAATCATGGCTTCTATTGCAAATGCCCCTATTTCACACCTTCAGTTGCCCTAACCAAATTTAATTTTTTAATATCATATGATCTTGTTGTATAATTATGTATTGAAATAATTCCAGATAGGTTAGGTTTTCAAATTGCAACGTCTCATTTAACGGTTACTTTCATATAACTGTAGGAAAGCATTTGATAATTTTTCCAACAATATAATGAAAACAAACTTGTATCTTTTTTGGTATGTGTTAAAACTAACAACAGCATGAGGGCAGCAATTAACATTTCATTAAATATATTAGCAACGAGTACATTTATGAGCTCTTAAACTCCCTTATTGACATACTATATTTTTTGCCTTTAATGGACAATGAATTTGATATGTTTCCTATTAGGTTGTATGAAGTTCTTGTGAATATTTCACTTTGAATTAAGAATAACTACCCTATATATAAATTTCATGGTTGTGTTGCAAAAGCTAGGGTCTATGTCTATAGTGGTCTGGGTACGTTTTTACTATTTGCTTTGTTTCTGCGATAGTGTTAAATGAATAATAAGCTTAAGTATTTAAGCAAATACTTAATACTTTCGACAAGTAGTTAAAACTCGATTTTTATTTTTTTGTAATGGATGAATTATGAACACTGCAATTATTAGAGCAGTGTACTTCGCTTATAATGGATGAAAATGTTCTCTGGTTGACTCAGTGTTGAATAAAAAGGGATAAATTAAATAAAAGTTATTTTTGAAATATTTTCCTTTGCCTTTTGTTGCGGGAAATTGTACAATGCTTGCAAAAATGAATATACGCAGGATGTTATTTGTACAGCAGTCTGACATTTAGCTAATCAGATTCCTCATTTTTCGGTAAATGTTAAATTACTTAAGTAGTCTGGATTTTTAACAGAAAGAGCAAACATAGTTTTATAGGGAGACTCCTTACCAACCAGACTTTTAACTTAAGTGAATGTTGGCAAAAGCTTGTCTAAACTGATTTTGAGGGATAAGGTTTAGCTCCTTTAAAAGCTAGTTTGTCAAACCTGTAACTAAAGCTTTTAAAAAAACGGAAAGTTTTAAAGTAAAAGAGACCATCATCTCTGTTTCAACCTATTTAATTTAAAATCTGAGCTGAAGTAGGAGTATTGCTTGAACCCAGGAGTTCAAGACCAGCCTGGGCAACACAGTGAGACCCCATCTCTGAAAAAAAAAAAAAATGAGCTAAGCATGGTACCTGTTATAGTCCTAGTTACGAAAGAGAAAGAGAGAGAGAAGGAAGGAAGGAAGGGAGGAAGGAAGGAAGGAAGGAGGGAGGGAGAAATCAATCAGTCACTCAGGTTTAGTTTCAAAAGCCAAAATAATTATAGTGATAATACTGAATTTTTTCCAGCCACTCAGTAGTACCCAGAGAATTTTGATACAAATAACTGACTTTGCCCCCATGTTTAGTCTTTTTTTTTTTATTTTTGTTTTTGGCTTTCTTTCTCCTCCACACTATCTTAAGACTGTTGTAACTTGTAATGTCAATGAATTGTAATTGTTTATTTGCATGTCTGTCTCCTCTTTTAGAATTGTGAACTCCTCAGGTCATGGATTGTATTTTATTAGTCTTTTTATTGCTAGAAACGTGTTTGGATAATAATAGATATTTATTAAACATAATAGTAGTAGTAGCAATTTTTTTTGTGTGTGCCAGGCCCTATTTTAGCATTTTATGTGAATGATATAATTTAATCTTTAGAGCATCTAGAAAATGTTAGGTACTATTATTATCCACATTTTACTTGTGAGAGGACTGAGACTTGGAAAGCTTGAGTAACTTGCTTAAGGTAATACACATGGCAGGTAGTGGAGCCAAGTTCTGCATCTGGGCAGTCTGACTTTAGAGCTTTTTAATCATCCTCCTCTTAGTGTCCAAACATTATTAATGCTCAGAGAAGTATCAAAGAATGATCATACTCATTGAAGGAAAAAATTATTCTTATGTATCAATTTGTTAATTGAGGGCAAAAGCACTACTGTTACTACTTTGAAAAATCTGAAGTCATTGTTCTGACATGCATTACAACACACTGTTGATTCTGCTTCAGTGTGTATGTCTGGTGTGGGGGCAGAGCAGAGGGGTTACTACAGGAAGAAAGAACAAATTACATTTCTTCTTACCTACTTTGTACATCATGTGATTTAGTTCTTCCCATACCATTTTACATTAGAAAATGTGACTGTCCTCCTGTGCTCTGATACTGGCATTTCAGAGGACTCTTTGCAATATGATATGTGATCAGTCATGGATGGCGATGCAGTTAATTTCAGTAGAAATTTGCTGGCTCTTTTTATCTCTTTTAATAGCTAATGCATGAGACAAAATTGAAGGTATTACCAAAGAGAAATGCAGGTGGATAGTTTTGGAGACAAAGTCACAGTAAGCAATTCATCTCTCCAAGGAATAGTGATGAAAGCTGAGATCCAATAAATGTCTTCTTTGGATTAATACATAAATATTTCCTTTTAAAATTCTTAAGCCTTTTATTCATGTATCTCCCCTCTCCCTATTTCCAATAATGATGTTTGGTGTTAATATGATGGTATTTATGCTTCTGTTTTTATAGGAACCAAATTCTTTGATTTTGGTTATTTATTCTCCTTCGGAGATGTAGATGAGTTTATTTTTTCCTTTTGAGCTTTATATTTTCCTTTACGTGTTTTTCTTTTTTATAGGCATCACACTCATTGCTGTGGATGAGGCTCACTGTATTTCTGAGTGGGGGCATGATTTTAGGAATTCATTCAGGAAGTTGGGCTCCCTAAAGACAGCACTCCCAAGGGTAAGCTTTGCCAAGTCTGATGTCCCGAAATAACATTCTTACTAAGGAGAGCATTCAGGATTGGGGAGTGGTAAAAAAGCTGAAGACTTCACTATAAAAGAACAAATGGATAATGTAAAAAGAGAACTATTTTTTAAAAAATTCTAAAGTTGGCATATAATCTATTGAGGAATACAATAGAACAAGGCTTGACAAACCTTTTCTGAAAGGACCAGGTAATAAATATTTCAAGCTTTATAGGCCACATGTAGTCTGTATCACATATTCCTCTCTCTCTCTCTTTTTTCTTTTAGTAACCCTTTAAAAATGTAAAGGGTTACGTTTTTCACTGGTGGGCCATAACAAAACAGGCTGTGGGCCATATTTGTCCAAATGTCTTCTCAGTGATCTTTCATCCGTATGTCCTTTTACTCTAGGATGCTGTGAAATCCCGGTTACCCCTTTTTGTATCACATTGAAAACCTGAAGTTTGAACTATTCTACAGAGATTTTATTAAAGCTTTCAGTATTAGAATTTCCCTTTCTTCCCTATTATAAAAAATAGCAAATTTTGACCAGGTGCCAGGGCTCACGCCTGTAATCCCAGCGCTTTGGGAGGCCACGGTGGGCAGATCACCTGGGGTCAGGAGTTGGAAACCAGCCTGGTCAACGTGGTGAAACCCCGTCTCTACTAAAAATACAAAAATTATCTGGGCGTGGTGGCAGGTGCCTGTAATCCCAGCTACTCGGGAAGCTGAAGCAGGAGAACCGCTTCAACTCGGGAGGCGGAGGTTGCAGTGAGCCGAGATCGTGCCATTGCACTCCAGCCTGGGCAACAAGAGCGAAAATCTGTCTCAAACAAAACAAAACAAAACAAAACAAATTTTTATATGAATATTCTACATGATTGGCATATTTACATGAATGGTTTAAAAACCCACAATACTAGCACTGTAGCACTGTTTTATTTTTTATTTTGAAAATTATAGATTCACAAGAAGTTGTAAAAAAAAAAAAGAAAACATATAGAGAGGTCCTATGTACCTTTCACCCGGTTTCCTGAACAGTATCATCTTGCATGACTATAGTACAGTATCAAAACTAGAAATATGACATTTGTACAGTGTCTAGAGTTTCTTCCTATTTCTCCAGTTTTGTAAGTATTCTTTTGTATGGTGTGTGTATTGTTCTATAAAGTTTAATCTCATGTACATTTGTGTAACTACCACTGCAGTCAGGATACCAAATGTTCCCTTACCACAAAGCTCCCTGGAGCTGTTCTTCCCACCCCTAGCGCTAGCCACTGGCAACCACAAATCTGGTCTCACTCTCTAAAATTTTATTTCAAGAATGTTACATACATGGAATCATGCAATTTGTCACCTTTTGGAATTAGTTTTTTTCACTCAACATAATTACCTTGAGATCCATCCAAGTTGTTTGTGGTCATGTGTTGCTTAACAACAGAGATATGTTCTGAGAAATGTGTTCTTAGGACATTTCGTGGTTATCTGAACATGCACTTACACAAACCTGCATGATAAAGCTTACTGCATACCTAGGCTGTATGGTAGAGCCTATTGCTCCTAGGCTGTAAACCTGTCCAGCATGTTACTGTAATGAATACTGCAGGCAACTGTAATACAATGGTAAGCATTTGTGTATCTAAACATATCTAATGTAGAAAAGGCACAGTAAAAATACAGTACAAAAGATAAAAGATGGTATACCTATATAGGGTGCTTCCTGCAAATGGAGCTTGTAGGACTGGAAGTTGCTCTGAGTGAGTGAGTGGTGAGTGAATGTGAAGGCCTAGGACATTACTCTACACTACTGTAGACTTTATACATATTGTACACTTAGTCTACACTAAATTTATTTTAAATTTTCTTTAAAAATTTTCTTGCTTTAATAATAAATTAATCTCAACTTACTGTAACTTTGATTCATAAACCTAAAACACTTTTTGACTTTGGACTCTTGTAATAACTCTTAGATTAAAACATAAACGCATTGTACGGCTTTACAAAAATTTTTTCTTCCTTGATTAATGCATTCCATAAGCCTTTATTTTAAAATTTTATTTTTATTTTTTAAACTTTTTTGTTAAAAACTAAAATACAAACACGCATATCAGCCTAGACCTACACAGGGTCAGGATCATCAGTATTGCTGTCTTCCACCTCCACATCTTGTCCCACTGGAAGTTCTTTAGGGGCAGTAACACTCATGGAGCTGTCATCTGTGATAACAATGCCTTCTCCTAGATACCTCCTGAAGGACCTGCCTGAGGCTGTTTTACAGTTAACTTTAGAAAATGAATATGTAGAAGGAGTATACTCTAAAATAATGGAAAAGGGTATAGGTAAATATGTGAACCAGTAACATACTTGTTTATTATTCCTCCAGTTATATACTGTACATAATTGTATGTGCTATACTTTTTAATGACTGGTAGTACAGTAGGTTTATTGATAGCAGCATCACTACAAACGTGAGCAGTGCCTTGTGCTAAGACATTATGGTGGCTATGACATCACGTGGTGATAGGAATTTTTCAGCTCCATTATAATCTTATGGGACCACTGTTCTACATGTGATCTGTCATTGACAGAAATGCCATTAAGTACCACGTGACTGTTTTTTGGAAGTCTGTTCCTTTTTATTATTACAGAGTATTCCATGGTATGGGTGTACTACAGTTTAACTGTTCACCTGTTGAAGAACTTTTGGGTTGTTTTCCAGTTTTTGACTATTATGAATAAAGATGCTATGAACATTTGTGTGTATCTCAAAGGTTCTTCAATATATGCATGGCTAAACAACCTGAAAATATAAAAGTTTTCATTTCTCTGGGATAAATGTCCAGGAGTGTATTTTTAGTTTTTAAGGAATTGCCGAACTGTTTTCCAAAGTGGCTATAGCATTTTACATTCCTGTCAGCAGTGTGTGAATGATCTAGTTATCCTTGCCACCGGTTTGTTGTTGCAACTGTTTTTTATTTTAGCCATTTTGATAGGTGTCGAGTGGTATCTTACTTTTAATTTGCATTTCTCTCATGGCTAATAATGTTGAATGTTTTTTCATATGCTAATTTGCCTCTGGTGAAATTCCTTATATAATTGGAGTGCTTGTTTTTTTCTGTTGAGTTTTAAGAGTTTAAAAAATACATTGTAGAAACGAGTCCTTGGTCAGATACATGGTTTCAAATATTTCTTTCATTTTGTAGCTTGTCTTTTCATTCTTTTTACCATGTCTTTCACAGAGTACATATTTTACATTTTAGTGAAATCCAGTTTATCATTTTTTCGTTTATGGATTGTGCTCTTCACCTAGCCCTAGATCCTGAAGATTCTCTCCTATGGTTCTTTCCTAAAATTGTTACAGTTTTATGTTTTAGGTCTGTGATCCATTTTGAGTTAAATTTTGTATAAGGCGTGAGGTTTAAGTCAAGGTTCATTGTTTTCCCAATAGATGTTAAATTACTGCAGACCCTTCGTTGAACAGGGTATCCTTCCCTTGTTAAATTGCATTTGCCCCTTTGTTGAAAGTCATTAGGGTGTATTTGTCTAGGTCTATTTCTGGGTTCTCTAGCCTGTTATATTAATTTTGAATGAATAAATAAAGTTGACTTATGTTTAAGTTTTCTTGGTAGTAGTGAGGCAGTGGTGCCTTCTGAGCCCAGGATTTCCCAGTGTTGTGAGTAAACTGTGTTAGAAATTGTTATTCTTTTGGTAGTCTAGTTCAATTTCATTGCTCATTAATCTTGCTTATAGATAGCAAATTGAGAGGAATCTCAAAAATAGTGTCTTTTGTTAGCTTATCTCACAGAGTTTGGTTGGAGCAGATATTAAAACAGAACAAACCAAAAAGAAATTAAATATACTATTTAGCAAGTTTATATTGAGGGAAAATCAAGCCATGTGAATTGAGCTTCAGTGATGTGACTGACCTCGTGTCAGATTTTTGTAGCATGGTTCAACAAGGTAGCTATTAAAATCTTCTTACTACTTCTTGAAATAATTCTTCAGTAGTCACATAGGACAGCACACACTCCTGGATTTCTTCTTTCCTTACTGTCTCTTTATTCTCAGTCTCCTGTTTCTTCTCATCTCCCTGCCCTTTTAATGTTGGCCTTCCAGAAACCTTAGTCTTTGGACCTACCTTTGTACTCATTTTCTTGGTCATTTCACCTAACATACAGTTTTATTTTATTTATTTTTTAATTTTTGACATAGAGTTTCACTCTTGTTGCCCAGGCTAGAGTGCAATGGCATGATCTCAGCTCACTGCAACCTCTGCCTCTAGGGTTCAAGTGATTCTCCTGCCTCAGCCTCCCGAGTAGCTGGGATTACAGGCATGCGCCACCATACCCAGCCAATTTTTGTATTTTTAGTAGAGATGGTGTTTCACCATATTGGCCAGGCTGGTCTTGAACTCCTGACCTCAGGTGATCCACCTGCCTTGGCCTTCCAAAGTGCTGGGATTACAGATGTGAGCCACCACGCCCAGCTTGCAGTTTTAAATACCAAGCCTATGCTGAGAACTCCCAAATTTTTATCTCCATCAGAGACTGATACCAGCAGTATATGAGTGATCCAGTTGTTTTTGCCTCTTTGCCAGCATTTGGTGTTGTCACTATTTGTTCATTTTAGCCATTTAGTAGAATATATGTACATATATATGTGTGTACACACAGGCACACATCTAGGTAACTACTCAACATGCCTCTGGTGAGATGACCAAAAGGTGTCTCAAACTTAACCGCTTCCTAACGGACTTACGCGTAGCACTCCAGATCTGCTCTTTCCTCACTCTCCTCCATCTTGTTTAACAGCAACTCCATTGGCCAAAATTTTGGAATTTTCCTCAATTTTTTATCTTTTTCTTACACTCCACTGTTTATTTAAACAGTAAGAGGCTGGGCGCGGTGGCTCAAGCCTGTAATCCCAGCACTTTGGGAGGCCGAGACGGGCGGATCACGAGGTCAGGAGTTCGAGACCATCCTGGCGAACACGGTGAAAACCCCGTCTCTACTAAAAAATACAAAAAAAAACTAGCCGGGCGGGGTGGTGGCGCCTGTAGTCCCAGCTACTCGGGAGGCTGAGGCAGGAGAATGGCGTAAACCCGGGAGGCGGAGCTTGCAGTGAGCTGAGATCCGGCCACTGCACTCCAGCCTGGGCGACAGAGCGAGACTCCGTCTCAAAAAAACAAAAAAACAAAAAAAAAAAACAAAAAACAGTAAGGAAATCTCGTGAGGTCTTCAGAATATATGCAGAATATATGCAGATTAAATCATTTCTCTCTTGATCCCTGCCATTCCCCAGGGTAAAAGGCATCATCTCCTTAGAGCCTCCTGCTTTCACTCTTGCCATCCCTCATTCTGTTTCAACACAGCGTCCAAAGTGATACTTTAAAAATGAAGTCAGATAGATCATGTCTTCTGCTCAGAACCACCTAGTAGCATGCCATTTCCCTCTAAATAAAGGCAAAAGTCCTTATGATAAATTACCGATCCTCATGTGATCTGGCCTTCCATTTTCCCTCTGACCTCATTTTCTCTTCCTTGTCTCCTCATTCACTGGATTCAGCCACACCACCCTCCTTGTTTTTGTTTGGACATTCCAGGCATGCTCCAGCGCCTGGGCTTTGTGCCTGCTGCTTCCTTTCCCTGAATACGTTTCCCCCACATTATCTGTGCGATGTTCTCCCCTACTTCTCTCAGATTATTTGCATTTAGGCCTCCTGGGCCACCATATTTGAAATATCAGATTAGTTCCCCCTCCCCCATCATTCAGCATTATTCCTGAACCTTTGCTGTTTTAAAAATAGCACTATCACTGTTTAACTTATTGTGTTATATTTTGTTAATTTTCTGTGAGTTCTTCACTGGAATATTCTTTGTAGGGAGGAGTTTTTGACTGTTGGTTTATAAAATCTAGAACAATACCTGGCTTATAGGAGGTGCTCAATATATAACAGGGTGAATGAATGAATGAATTCTGATGAGAAAGCTGAGAATTAGTAAAGTGACTTTCCAAAACAGGTAGTGGGCAGTATAGAGTTGGGCCATAAATAGCTACACCATACAAGCCAATGATTTGAAAGAGGCATAAAATGTAATTTCTGCCCTCAAGTAGCTCATAGTTCAGTAAAGGACTCTAGATTCATACCTATAACAGTAGAAGTAATAGTACCAAACAAAATATGGTATTATGAAGTGGTACAAATAATACAAAAAGATGAACAGTGTTAGTAGGACATGTTTAGAAGGGATTTCTGTGGTGAAAGTCGCTAGGCACAGTGCACCTGGAGGACTGATTTCCATTAATTTAGAATGGTTTAAAGTAAGCTTTTGGAAACTAGGAAGATTACTTTCTGTAATCCTTTCCTAGGCCTTTGATTCTAGAAGGATTGTGGTAAAGGAGTTTTAAATATTTTATACAGTTCTTAAACATTTTTTAGCTTGAATTAAATCTTGTATTATGTCTGGCCATGGATGTCATTGGATCATTTTCATTTCTTGGGAGGATTAATAAAGCACATTCCTTCTGTTGGGCCTCCAGTGCAGGGAGCGTGTTGGCCGAGCAATGGCTGAGAAAACCTTTTTCCCCTGGTGTTTTCAAGAACCCTCTTTATTAGCTAAATGGTGAGACATGCCACCTGGTGGTTATAGCACTATCATTTTTTTTCACTGTTCTTGGTGCTTTTTTTCTTCTTCTGATTCCAGTCATGCTAGGATAACTGCTATAAACCTGGAATGTTTCACACCATATTATTTCAATAAGTTCAAAAACAGCAGAGATCACTAAACTGTTTGGCACAAAGATTCCTATTTGGAGGGAATCAGACAAAGTGAGTGTTGAGAAAGAACAGGCAGGCAGAAAGCTTTGCATCAGTCTTAAAGCTACTAACGTTTCAAGTAAGAGGAACTGTGAAGTCCATGAGACATGTGGGGTTTTTCCGTTACTTTCTCCCCAGTACTTATTACAAAGATCAGCACATAGTAGGTACTCAGTAACTATTTAGAATGAGTGCATGAATGAATGAAGTATGTGTGATGTTATGGAGTACAAAGTTAGAATTAGCAACATGACCTGAATTTAGAAGCAGGTGGAATACTTACACTTTTCTCAATCTGTGGGCACTACACCATTGAAGTATATGTCTAAGATCTTCCTAAATTTATAGTCATAAATTTGTTACTATAAATTTAGGAAGATTAATTTATATTTGGTTGTTTGATTTAGCAAAACTTGCTGCCTGTTAAAAAGAAATTAAGACCTGTCAATTTAAAGAATACATTTTGTGAGTTAAGAACTAAGTGACAGTATAATTTATTACCCGAAGTAGTTTGCTTCTGAAAATTAAAGAGTTCAAGCTATTAATAATTATGCCATGACTGCAGGCATAAACTGGGAATGTCCCGGCAAGTGAGGATGTATTGTCACCCTTCTCATAGCCTGACTGTGTGTTGTTTTTAAGCTTCACTCTAGTTTATATATTTTAAATGTCATAAAATGCCACATACTTATAAGAGAAAAGGTCCTATTCATTGCTGAAGTGGAAGTTTATCATTAATTTTTAATATATTCTATTTATTTTCTAATTCTAGAAGCAACATTCTGAGCTATATCTTTCTAGAATGTTGAGGCAAAAGAGTAAATGTATAGTGATTTTCACCGTTACCAGATTGCTGGAATAGGGAATTTCTGGTAGCAGGATGGGTCTAACACATCATACAGCCCTCTCCATCTCATTTTTTTTTTTTTTTTTTTTTGCTGAAAGAACAGTCCTTGCAAATGTCAGTTTCAAATCTGGAAGGAGTACTCATGTCTCTGAAGTTCTTATAGAGAATTCTTTTTTTTTATTTTAATGACAATATTTGTAATAGTTGAAACTTTTTGAGCGCTTACTATATTTCATGCATTACAGCACTTTACATGTTTTATCTCACTTGATATTCATAACTTTATGAGATTGGCACTGTTATTGTAGCCATTTTATAGATGAAGAAACTGAAGCTTAGAGAGTTAAATAAAGAGCTCAAAAATCTCACATCTAGTAAGTGGCAAAAACAGGATTTCAACTCAAACAATCTGATTCCAACACAGATTTTTTCCACTGTGGTGCCATTCTTTTGCCTGGTTTTTCTGTTAACTTCTTAAAGATATGTCATGTTTCATGCTTACTTCCTCATTTTCATACATATATTACCTGCCCACTTATACATTATATTGCTTAGAAACAAACCCAACCCTCTTTTCTTATGGACTGTATCCTGAAAATCACTGTTTTTAATATGCAATTAAACAAGTATTTTATTAGTGCATTTATATAAATTATTTGACCAAAACACCAAAACTGGTGAAAGCGCTTTACTGTGAGAGTGAGAATGTGCATGTTCTAAGAACCTCTAATTTTTAAACTTCCCTTAGTCTCAGTCTTATATTTGTTAAAACCTGTGTGTTAACACAGATACACCCATGTTGGGGGTTGATTAGAGAAACCACCCTCTTTATAGATTAGCTTGTTCATCTTTAAGTTGCTAGGCAGGCACTGTAAATTCAGAGAACAATCTGATTTTAAGCCACAAACCAATGAAATTAATTTTGGGGTTGCCTTTTCAAATAGTGTCACAAAATTTAAGGATAAAGAATGCAAAAATGATGCCAATTACCTTGTCACATTCGTTTTGATTTAATTTTTTTAATTTGAAAAAACCTACTCTCAAACTTAATTGATTTTTTTTAATGTGAGTTTGGAGATTTTTTTTTTATATGAGTTTGGAGATTGAGTTTTTAATTCAGTAAAGTTATAGTGATTGAAAAAGTAGTTATAATTTTTAATAAATTGATCTTTTTTTTTTTTTTTGGTGGAGTCTCGCTCTGTCGCCCAGGCTGGAGTGCAGTGGCCGGATCTCAGCTCACTGCAAGCTCCGCCTCCCGGGTTTACGCCATTCTCCTGCCTCAGCCTCCCGAGTAGCTGGGACTACAGGCGCCCGCCATCTCGCCCGGCTAGTTTTTTGTATTTTTTAGTAGAGACAGGGTTTCACCGTGTTAGCCAGGATGGTCTCGATCTGCTGACCTTGTGATCCGCCCGTCTCGGCCTACCAAAGTGCTGGGATTACAGGCTTGAGCCACCGCGCCCGGCAATAAATTGATCTTGTTTTAATTTTGAGTCATATTCTAGAATTGCTTCTTTGCAAATTGGTACATTGCACATACATTTCCACTTATATACAAGATAATTGCGATAGTTGGTTTGTAAAATAGATGCAGTGCATCTGAAGAGCTATTTTATGAGAATATTGTTTCCTGTATCTGTCATGAGCCAAAAAGAATATTTTTAAGAAAGTTATATTCTTGGTGATAGAACAGCTGATAATTTAGAAACAGCTGTAAGACAGTCCACTTTTTCTGATAATGAAATAATACAATAGTTAAGTGTGATTTCCTATAATAGGATAAAAATATGAGATCTAGTTTTAGGGGAGGCATGTTGTTACTATACTTTAGAATTTCTGGAAGATGACATATTCATGTTTTTCCTGATAACTGCTGAGTCTCCTGCTCTGTCTGCTAATCCAGTCAAGAAGTCTTTGCTAGCAATCAATTAATAATGCATGTTTCATTTATACATATTTCCTATATATGGTATGTTATTGATTATCTCAGTACCACTGAAGAGAGGTTATCTGGGTCATTGGAGCTTTGCTTCTAGATTTGTGAAGACATAAACCTATGTATTTAAAATAGGAGGCCAAAAAAAAAAAGACCATTGCTTTATGTAGTTAGATTTTCAGTGAATAGAGTTTATAATTTGTAATTATACATTAAACAAATATAAGGCATAATTTACCTCCTGCTTATATCAGCACCATTTCAAATGTAATAAATGTTAAAAAATAATAAATGGAGAAGTAGATAGCTAACAGGTAGGCTTAATTTAAAAAGACAAGGTAAATTGCATTTGGAAACCTCATGGATTTAATGTTTTATTTAAATGATTTCTAATTTTTAAAAAGTAAATATTGTATCCAGAAGGCTGAGAAACAAGTTAGTAGGGAGATTTTTTTCTTTACAAAAAATTTTACAGTTGCGTCTTTGACATTGTACTTCTGACTGTTGTCCTACCAGTCTCTTTGTAAGAAAGCAATACACATGTCGGGAACGAGTGGGCTCTTTCCTTTTTAAAATAACAATTTTACATCATTCAGGTTCCAATTGTTGCACTTACTGCCACTGCAACTTCTTCAATCCGGGAAGACATTGTACGTTGCCTAAATCTGAGAAATCCTCAGATCATCTGTACTGGTTTTGATCGACCAAATCTGTATTTAGAAGTTAGGCGAAAAACAGGGAATATCCTTCAGGATCTGCAGCCATTTCTTGTCAAAACAACAAGGTAAGGATTTAATGGTTGATGAATTTTGGTAATGATTTCCTTTTTTTTTTTTTTTTTTAACAAATTATGTGTTTTACGATTTTCTTCTAATGCATATTTAACGTATTTCAAATTCCACCTAGTTTTGGTTCAAGTCAAGCATGATGTTATATAATCAACTCAGTGGTTGAGAATAGTCTATTTTTAAAAGCAGAAACTAATTCTTCTAATGTCTTAATACCTCATTCTGTTGCTTAAACAGGGCAAATACTGTTTGTTTTTTAAAATTTTATTTATTTATTTATTTATAGAAACAGGGTCTCACTGTCGTCCAGGCTGGAGTGCAGTGGTGTGATCACAACCCACTGCAGCCTCAAACTCCTGGGTTCAAGCACTCCTCCTGCCTCAGTCTCCCAAGCAGCTGGAACTACAGGCTCGCACCACCATGCCTGGCTAGGACATATACTCTTAATGATTGACAAGTAAATAAGCAAACATAAAATGACTCTTTCATCTGAATTCTGCCTAGTTTACTAATTGCATGACTTCAGTCTTAAGGAGCTTAGAAACACATTGTTGTTATCTTACAAACACATTGGAGCCTGTATTGTGTTCTAAGGACTATTGTAGGCGCTTTATATAAATGATCTAATTTAATCCCTATAACTGCTCATCAGTAAGTTACCTATGATTTTCATTTTACTGATGAGGAAACTGACATTAGTACTTTTTTTCTGTTTATTTTGTTTAAAGGCATCTTAAATATTTATGTTAAGAAAATTTCAAAAGCCTTTATTTTACTTTTTATGAGCCTTTATTTACTATTTGAGACAGTGTCTTTCTCTGTCAGTCAGGTTGAATGCAGTGGCACGATCCCGGCTCACTACAACCTCCACCTCCTGCGTTCAAGGTATTCTCCTGCCTCAGTCTCCCGAGTAGCTGAAACTGCAGGTGTGCACCACTATGCCAGGCTAATTTTTGTATTTTTTAGTGGAGACAAGGTTTCACCATGGTGGCCAGGCTGATCTCGAACTCCTGACCTCAAGTGATCCACCTGTGTTGGCCTCCCAAAGTGCTGGAATTACAGTTGTCAGCTACTGCACCCGGCCAGTTTATAATTTTAAACATTAAAATAAATGCTTCTTGTCCAGTCATGGTGTGTCATACCCATAATCCCAGCACTTTGGGAGGCAGACGTGGGAGGATCACTTGAGACCAGGAGTTCGAGACCAGCCTGGGCAACATGGTGAATCCCTGTCTCAAATACAAAAATTAGCTGGGCATGGTGGTGCATGCCTGTAGTCCCAGCTATTTGGGAGGCTGAGGTGGGAGGATCATTTGAGCCCAGAATGTTGGGGCTGCTGTGAGCTGAGATCACATCATTGTACTCCAGGCTGGGTGACAGAGCAAGACCCCGTCTCAAAAAAAACAAAACAAAACAAAACAAAAAACTTCTTCTACTAATACAAACACAAAACAAGCATAGACAAATAGAGTTTAAAGAACGTCATGGGTGTTTTCCTGTAAAGGGAAGATTGATGCTAGGCCAAGAAAATCCTGGAGTTATTCTTGAGGACCTTAAGGAATAATTTAAATGTAGGATTTGCTCCTGGCTTTCTTGTCCTGTATTCAAAATAAAACAAGAATGGATTGAATATATTCTGAGTGTTCTGGCTCTTCTAGTGCTCTCTGAAGTGAGTACTAGTTATGTTTCACTTCCCTTTCATCCTAAAGAGGAAAAGTTCTTTTGAAGAAGGCTGTTTGTCCTAGGTTAGTCTCCACAGTCAGATCATTATCTCCTCCTAATCTTTGATCCTGTTCACTCTCTATGGCACTTTCCCTTATAATAACACTCTCCTTTTTAAAGCAGTTTACCTTTTTTGTGTGTAATATTGTTCTGTTTTTCTGGCATCGTGGTCCTCTTACAATATCCTATGCAAATGTTTCTTTCTCACTGTTTTTCATGTTGACTCTGCTAATTGAGGTCTTTGTTACTCTTTAGCCCAGACTATTATAATTTCTCCAAAGATATCCCCTCTCCCTGGTGCTCCTTGTTGCTTTCTATGCACAGTTTACAAATTATTGTCTGCGTACAAATTATTGTCTGCAAACACATCCTTCAGTCTAGAATACTTTTCTGGAACTCTTTACTAGGAAATAAAAAGCAGACTAGTGTAACATTCAACAGTATCGAAGATCTTGATATTTAGTATGAAATTTTTTTTTGAAGCAGATCCAGAAAGATTTTTATACCCATTTTTAATCCTCCAAGAAGACTTAGGACAGCCGGAAACCATTGAGAGTCAGAACACTTTCTACAGATCTTAGGTGAACAGAAACTTTCCTTTTAATGAGCAGTGAGATAGAGGGTAATTAAGACTTCAGAACATTGTCCGTTATTTCCATCTTCTTCCCTTACTTTAACTCTGCCAAATTCCTGTAATTTGTTTATCAGTATTCATGTTTTTTTAATCCATTGAGCTAAGGTGTTTCTTAAACTAACCCTATTTTGTTAAAATCTTAATTATAGTATATTCCTAATACATTTAAGTGAGATAGATGAATCTCTCATATAATTTAGTGGTTAGATTAGATTAGAATTTTCTCCCCTCAGAAAATTAAGAGGAAATAACAGTCTTTAGCCGAATCACTTGGCAAAGTAATGACTCCTTTTGTAATAGGAATTTTTATTCTTTTGATTTATCTGTTACATAAGTTCAAATTTTTACATATTTTCCACCATTTTTAAAAAAGAGTGGTATATAGTCAATATCAATTTGAACAACACTGTTGCATATAAATTGAAAAGGACTCCAATTTTCCAATTCCATTCCTCAGTTGTGATCACTGTCGGTATTTTGGCATTTAATTATGTAGACTTCCTTTCTCTGACTCTACTGCTGTGCATATATACAGTTGTAGTTTTTTTGTTGTTGTTAAGTTGATACAGAAATAGTTGCATACTATATCCATTATTTCTGCAATTTTTTTTTCATTTAAAGTATCTTTGCTCTCTTTCCTATATTTCAATATGTTGCCTTTTCGTAAATTAAAGCCTTAATATATAGGATATTACAATATCTAGGTTTTGGTGAGTAGTTTTTTCTTCTTTGAAAACATGTTTGTAAAATAAGATTTTTTTTTGTTTTGACATGGAGTCTTGCTCTGTTGCCCAGGCTGGAATGCAGTGGTGGGATCTTGGCTCACTGCAGCCTCCGCCTCCTGGGTTCCAGCAATTCTCCTGCCTCAACCTCCTGGGTGGCTGGGATTACAGGCACGTGACACCATGCCCTGCTAATTTTTGTATTTTTAGTAGGGAAAGGGTTTCACCATGTGTTCTCGAACTTCTGAGCTCAGGTGATTCACCCGCCTTGGCATCCCAAAGTGCTGGGTTTACAGGTGTGAGCCACTGTGCCCGGCCTTAAAATAAGATTTTTATGCACTAAAAAAAAAACTTGTATTTTTTCACTCCGTTAAGTAGTTTACTGTGAATTTTTGATATTGAAGCCCATTTGGTTTCTGTCAAAAATAGATTTGAGCAGTTTATTCAGTATGACTCTTGTAGTGAAATTACTGCCTTTTTTCCTCTGCTTAAGTTTTCAGTGGCTTTTGCCATAGTCCTTAAAGGTTTTACAGTTTTTTTAATGTTTAATTTTTAAATGTTTGCTTATTATTTCATCACATGAATATAGATAATGATGAACATTTAGATTACTTTTTACTATTATAGTGTTGCAGTAAATATTTGTTTACATTTATCTTTTGGCCAATAAGCAAATATTTTTGTAAACTAGAATCCTAAAATTGAAATTGGATCAAAAGTTATATGCAATTGAAATTGAATAACTTTTCCTAAATCTAAAATACTATAGTCTTTTTTATATTGTCAGCATAAATGAATGCAGTTATGTAAATGAATATTTTTAGGCATTAAGTAAAATGTTCCATGGAAATTGAACTTTTAAGTTGTTTATACTTCTATGGAAATTGTTTACACTTTTAATAAAGAAGCACAAGTTTCTACAAAATACATTCTAATAGATGTTTTCTATAACATTCAGTCTCAAGATTACTAGTAAATACTTCTTTGAACTGTAAAAGCAATCTTTCAATATTATAAGAAAGCTCTTGCTTTAGTAAACATTTAGAAACTCAACTTTATTATCATAAGAGAGAATAAGAACAGTGTAACAAGTTTTATGCATACTCCTTTGTAAACCCTCACCAGACTAATTGTTAATCTGGTGCCTTGCATTCCCCAAAGTATTTGTATCTGTCGTTTATAAGTTTTTATCAAGGTTTCAGCTAAAACAAATAAATTTGCTTCTGGTTTTAGCTTTAATTTGAGCTTCACACCATTCATTTGGACATTTGATTCTCTATAGTGTTTTAAATTTTCATGCACTTAAATATATCATTATTTTTGATAGACTTTCTTCCTTTAGTCTTTTCTTTAGAAAGTAGAAAAATTAAATAAGATAAAACCCAAACCGGTCTGAAGCATATATACAATATATATGTTTGCTCTTTTGTTCTTCTTTGTCTTTAGTTCCCACTGGGAATTTGAAGGTCCAACAATCATCTACTGTCCTTCTAGAAAAATGACAGAACAAGTTAC
Source organism: Rhinopithecus roxellana (assembly GCF_007565055.1). Lineage (NCBI taxonomy): Eukaryota > Metazoa > Chordata > Mammalia > Primates > Cercopithecidae > Rhinopithecus > Rhinopithecus roxellana. Next base: position 25,169,831 of record NC_044557.1, read on the forward strand.
AACTGAACTTAGGAAACTGGATCTATCCTGTGAAACATACCATGCGGGCATGAGTTTTAGCAGAAGGAAAGACGTTCATCATAGGTTTGTGAGAGATGAAATTCAGGTATGAGATCAATCATCACTGCTCTCCGTTGTTCATAGTGGAAGTAGATATTTCTCAAATGTTTATTTAACAGATCTTTATTGAATATTTTCTTTGTGTTAAACATAAAGCAGTCCCTCTGATAAGTGTGGGAGAACAAACTTGCAGATTGGTGTAAATAGCAATCTGTACCTAGTGCTTAGGTGCACAGAGGAGGGAGGAATAGCTCTGTCAGGGTAGTTGTGTAATGGGGGTGGTCCATCCAGGAAAAATCAGTTAGAGTCCAAACATGTAAATAGAAGTTTATCAAGTATGCCAGACCTGTAGGTGATGAGGGGAAAGGAATTGGTTATAGAATTCCAGGAAGAAGGACTAACAGGTGCAAAGACACTTTGATATGAGAACACATACTGGGTTCAGGAAATTGTGACTAGTTTGTAATGGTTGGAGGGAAAGAGAACGTGGGGTAGGAATGGCACAAAGTATGGACAAAGAGGCAGGATGGAACAGTTAGAGACTTGAGAGAACAGTTGAATGGGTTGGTTGGCCAGGTTATAGATGGCTTTAAAACTTGCAAAGAAGCAGTCTGGGCTTAGTATCATATACCTGTTAGTTTTCCCTGACTACTTTAGCTTTACAATTTTTAGTTTAAATACAATTTTATATAATAGGTAAAACAGATTAAGATAGAATAACTCTGGCCAAAGTTAATTTGAGGGAAAAGGAGGTCCAAGAGTCTCCAGACCTTGAAGACACTGCCTATTGGGGTCTTATAATCCTTGGAGTGCTGAAGAATCATTTGAAGATTATCATGATGTATTACTCTGTGTTTTTAAACAAGATGATGGGATTATAGAAACATTAGACTGGCAGCAATAAGTTGGATTGATTTGAAGAAGAGACACTGAAGAAGGGAAAGGGTATCAGTGCAGTTATTGTGAAATTCTATAGTTCCTGTCCTGATTGGAGTGGCTCAGTGGGTGTCATGGAGGATTTATTTGGGAGGATTTCAGTTTAAGGCACATGAGTAGGTTTAAGTCAACAACTTGACACTGTCAACATGAAATCCTCACTCTGTCACTCTAAGTCCGGGTAAGAGCCTTCCCCTGAAGTTAAGAATTTAAAGTCAGCTCTCGCATTTTCTGTCCCACTGGTCATCCATTTCCTCTCTATCCATCTCTCTTTCTGATATCTAGTTGTTATCCACCCTCAGCTAATATTGTTGAAAAGCTTAAGTATGGTTCATATTCACTGTCTCTAAAGTTCTCTACACATAGTCATACTGTAATGCATACCCGCCTGAAAGCATCGAGTCTCTCTTTCCCTTCTTTCCAAAGATAGGAATACCATTCACAGCTGTTTAGAATAGAAATTTTATCCAAATTCTTCAGTGTTTATATTTTTGTTCTGTTACTTCAGTGTCTTGAATATTGTCAAATAACATTTATTAACTGCTACTGCTACTACTGAATCTTAATCAGTCTTCAAGCCATTAACTGACCAATGGTTTCTTCTATCTTAATGTGTTAGTAATTATTCATTTAAAGTAAAACATCTCCCAGAACATGAAAGAGTACAATCTTTATTCATGTTATGTTGTGACAGGAGACTTCGTTGGATGCGCCTGATTTTCCTGCCAATACACAGCTTCATTAAAACATTAATGCTTTGAAATATGGCTTAGGAAACTTCACAATGATCGTTTTCTGGAAGAGTATATGCGTGTATGTGTCATGGTATTCTCCCTTTCTGTGGCAGGATTCCACAAATTTTTATCCACATTACGAAAATTTAAAAATTGATATTGTTTTTTTCTCCCTACGTGGATATCAGATACTCTGTTTTATCTGACAGCTGGCCCAATGTACTCCTACTTGGCCATTATAAAGAATTCAAAAGCTTCATATTTGCATTGAAAGTTCTCAAACACTTTGTAAAGATGATGAAAATACGTTTCATCATCTATCTAGAAAGGTCAGGTGTTCCTGCAATTGATTACTTGCTACCGAGAATTGAATACCTACTGAGTGCATAACGTAGAGAATTCTAGATGTTCGCTTTGGTGTATTTTTACAGTTAATATATACCTTAGTGTGGGTCTAAAAGTGGAGGTGACCTCCGTAGCTCTTAATGTCTTAGACTGAGTGATGCTTAGACTCTTAGATTTTCTAATTTTAGAAAAAAGTATGCTTTTCTTTCTTATTTTTATAACCAGATCCAACCACATTTGCATGCAGATAGGCGTTTTTAGTCTTAACCATTCATTTTTACTTTTACTCCTCACTTTTATTAGTTTTGTATCTTTTTGTATTTAATTTCCCCTTTCAAGATGCCTTGAGTTCTTTCTTTTTAGGAATGATGTTGTGAATAAATTATTTGATAAAATATCTTTACACCTGAGAGTTTATAAGGATAGTTTGAAAATCATGTCTGTAAAATAGGTGGATCTCACCTAAAAATAATATTATATAATTAAAATTAGAATTATTATTGTGTTGCTTATTGACCCTTAAATATAGCAAAATTGCCGAGTCTCATATAGCCAGAGCTTTTACTTAGTATGATATTCATTTCTATATTTACTTTTTTCTAACCTTTATCATACTTTCTTTTACTTATTCAGCATTTCCTCCTTTCCTCCCTCCTTTCTTTTCTTCTTTCCTTCTTTTTTCTTCCTTTCGTATTCCTGGTTCATCTTAGCATGTAATCTTTCTTTATGAAATGGCATACAAATAGGTCTACTGTGCTTACAGTGAAAAGCTTCAAGGCCTCATGTCTTTCCCACTTCTATTTCCAACTCCCAACCTTTTTAGCTGATTCTTTTGGTACTTTACCACTATATCTTGCCATAGTTTACATACATGGCTCCTATTTAATTTTTTGTTTATTTATGTGTTAGTTGTAGGCATTATCTATCAACTCCTCTCTCTGAAAGATGAAAGGTTAGCTCTCTTTCACATTCTTTACTGCCCTTTTTTCTTACCTTGTCCGTGTATTTCTAATCCCCTTTCCTCCTAATATGTTTATGTCATGATTTTGGCTAGATCAGTGTATACGATTTACATAATTATTACTCTGTAAATGCTTTTTATAATCTCTGAGCCATGTAGTATATTATGGCTATTTTTTTCTTACCTATTTGTATTTTTATTGTTAATAACCTAAGAAAAAAATTTTCTATGTCTTCTCGCTAATTCTTCCCTAAAATTTCCCACAAAGGTGTAAACTTACCTCAGTATATTCATAGATATGAGACATTCTATCAATTTTACCCTCTTAAAGATGCAGAGATAATGCATCATGTTTCATCCCACCATCTTTAATGAGAAACTTCCATCTTAGATTAATATTAGAGAATGTTAAGATGCTCTGCAATCAGGTAAGGACACTTGCAACTTCATTATAATGCAAAAGTTTCCTTTAATACAATAAATATTTTGGGGCTCTTTTGTGTCTTGTGTTCATAGAAGTTCAGATAAACCACTTTATTTACTATTTTTTATAGAGAGTGAACAGAAACCTCATTTCTAGTCACCAGTCCTTAATCTGTAAATCAGGCAGGTAGATAATCTATAAATGATGGTCGAAATCACATTAAATTCCATTTTGTGCCAGGAACTTAAGTTAATGAACAAATTACTCTTACAGAAAGGTATAAATGTAAGGTTTTCATTCCGCTAAATATGTTTGTCAAACTGTGTTGTGATTTATTCTCAGTGTGTCATAGCTACCATAGCTTTTGGAATGGGCATTAATAAAGCTGACATCCGCCAAGTCATTCATTATGGTGCTCCTAAGGAAATGGAATCATATTATCAGGAGATTGGTAGAGCTGGTCGTGATGGACTTCAAAGTTCCTGTCACATCCTCTGGGCTCCTGCAGACATTAACTTAAATAGGTAAAAAAGCAAGTTTTTACTCTTGCAGATTTCTTTCTTTCTTTCCATATAAACTTCGAAAGTGTTTGAGGCTATTTCCAGTATTCCAAGTAATTTGTGAGTGCATTTAAAGTAAAAAAAAAAATAAAAAATAAAAAAATAAACCTCCCCAAATTCAGAGGACATGTAGGAAGAACATTTGTGGTAAGAGTTGCCACTTGGAGGAGATGAGCTAATTTCAGCATGCCTTAGTGTGAGGAATTAACTAAATCAGGACAATACTTGGGCCTGTAACAGAGATCCTATGGAATACTTTCCTACCATTGTGCATTAATGAACAAGTTCTTTTCCCCTTCTCAGATCCTGTCAAGTTGCCATGTCTTCAGCCATAGTTACTTCAGCTACCACTGATTTTGTTACTGATTCTTTCTTCCCGTGCTACAGTGGTGATTATTCCAGAGGACTTCTCTCAATCCCTATTTGACTCTTGTTACTATTTGTTTCCTTGGTTAGTTCTGTGAGACCATAACAGTTCTCCTTGACTGTGTGTGAATCATTGTGTTGCACTGTACTCATAGACTGCCATAAATCAATATTAAGTGTTCAATATCTTAAGTACAGGAGAACCATGCTACTTAAGTACTCAACAAGTAGTTTGTTGGCACTTAAGTTCTATGACATTTTTATTGTAAAGGAAAACATTATCTTGCAAAGATTTCAGGGCAGCATTTACCAACTTTGTTCCTTCATCCATAGGAAAAAGAATCTCAGGAGAAAAACCTATACATGGTAACCAATGGGGCTGCCAAGCTGATGAAGTATTTTCAGAGTACACCTTTGTGTAGCTGAATACATTGAGATCTTGAATGGACACATTAGCCCATTTTAGTAAATGATCAGAGAGTGCTTCCCACTACAGTTTTTGTTTTTATGCATTATTAGACAATGTGTTTTTGAGTGTCCACTGTGTTCCATGAACTATGCTATGAGTGGGAGATAGAATAGTAAAGAAAAGCAAAGTACCTGCTTCCACAGAATTCAGTGGGAATGGTAGTTCTTTAGAGAATCACATAACTATGGATACATAGGCTTCATTTTACTGTTCTCCTTTTGTGTTTGAAAATGTCAACAATCAAAAGTTTTTAAAAAAGGAATCATGCAACATATTTAAAATTATAATTGTGTTAAGTGTTATGAAGGAAAATTGTATTGAGTAGTAAGAATATATAATGTTGTGTGGTATTTCCCAAGTTAAAAAGTTCAGATAAGGCTTCCTTGTGGAAGTGATGGTTCAGATCTGAAAGAAGAATAGGAATTAATTAGGTAAAAATGTTTGATGCAAATTTTAAGGTTTTCCTTCTGAGTAGTCGGTAGCTTTTCTTTAATATAGAAGATGACAAAACCATCCTTTTTTTGTACAGAACAATTCTTGTTTTCCTTTAGACAGTTGTATCTGTCAAGCTTCTTATGAACTAATTTAAATAATTGGGATAGAACACAGCTGTACATGTTACTATTAAATATGGAATATATCAAACATAAGTTGATTCCTACCAGTTCTGATTTTATTTGTGTATTTTGTTAAAGATACTGAGGACATTAGTATCCAGTTTTATATTGTGCATTTGAAGGTTCATCAATAAATACAATTCTTGTTTCTCTGGGTCTTAAAAGATATTTTAAATGGTTATCTCATTAAGATTTAACAGGAAGTAACAGTGGTTCAAATCAAATAGTGGTGCCAGAAACCCAGACTTGAATTTTGAGTACAGACAGGTTACCCTTTGCATCAATCCTGAGGAAACTAAAACTACAGGATTAATCAGGATAAGAAAGAATTGAGCAAGGATTCAGGAGGGCTCTGTATCATCCTGGTGACAACTCTTCTAGAAAAAGCTAGAAAGTAAGAATAAATGAAGTTGCTGGTTCTCACCTGGAAAGGTCAGTTACTCAGAAAATTTTTAGAGTCTATCTTATGCCATAATTCTATCACTGAGAGAAGAAACTTGTCCAGTCATCATGTAATCTTCATGTAAATTTACATTTTTAATTGCAGAATTCATACCACAGGCAAAGTCCCAATGTCTGCATTTGTGGTTACCTTAAATAGTCAAACCCCAAAGTTATTGTAATCTTTTTTTAAGAGAGAATAATTTGCAAAATAATCTCGGTCCAATAGATCTTTCACTGGATCCAAATGATTTCTATGAATGGTTTAGAATTTTTCTTATTTTCAAATTGTTTTTATTCTGTGGAATACCGGACTTATTTTTGTAGTCCCAAAAGGAGAATACATATTTATTTATTTATTTGTTTTAAGAGTTATAGTTTTGTTTTCTCAAATTTGCCCTGACACTGATGAGATTAGTTAAATATAGGTCATCTGAACCAAATACAGGGAAGGATCCAGTTCTGAGAGTGTGGGCGTTTGTTTTCTTGTTTTTTTTCTATAGGAGGGAAACGAGGTGAACAAAACAAATAAAATAAAGCAAAAAAGAACTGATCTTTATTCCTTGAGGTAGAAAGAATGAGATTACAGTGGGCCCCCTTATCTGTATTTTCACTTTCTGTTGTTTTAGTTACACCCACATCCAAAATGTTACATAGAAAATTCCAGAAATAATTAAATCAGTTTAATTATTTCTTTTAAAGTTTTAAATCAGTGGTGGTTTTGAGTAGTGTAATGAAATTTTGTGCCATCCCACTCAATCAGCCTCGACTCCCTTAGAATCATCCCTTCGTCCGGTGCTTTCACGTTGTATTTACTCCCTGTCTGTTAGTCACTTGTTGCAGTATTGCAGTGTTTGTGTTCAAGTAACGCTTAATTTACTTAAGAATGGCCCCAAAGCACAAGAGTACTGTGCCTAATTTATAAATTAAACTTTTTCATAGGTATATACATATAGGAAAAAACATAATACGTACAGGATTTGGTACTATTCTGTGGCTTCAGGCATCCACTGGAGGTCTTGGAATGTATCCCTGGTGAATAAGGAGGAACTGTGTATGGTTAACCTAGGAGCTAGAGTCAACAGTTGGAAGAGACTTTGGGGATAATTACATGGAAGGGCATGGTGGCTGGTGGTTTAAGATGACAAGAATGTTTTTGAATAACGGATCATTTGTGTCTTCAGACTTTCCAGAACTCCTTGAGAATTATACAGAGGTATTTAATCAGTCAGAAGGTTGAATAGTCAAATTATTAGTGAGTGAAGTTTGTTTTGATGGGGATTTTACTTATGCTGTCCCTTAGATATTACAAGTAAATCATTGCTTTCTTTTGAAATATCTGAAACCTAGTTAACATGGACTTTTATTTTTTCTTGCAAAGATATGCAAAGCTGTTTGGGAGACTGTCGTCATCTGATATTTGATATTGGTGGGCTCTCCACAGGAGACTAGAAATCAACAGAGTCACGATGAATTATGGCAGCATTGACTTTAAAAAACACAAACACCTCTTTAATGTTATTTAACAATTTTGAATAAATTTGATATCGCAAACAAATCAGTTATAATTGATTGAGAAAGGAATTTAATTCTAATACTTGACTGGTGTCCCGTAATAACCCATAATACTAAGAGACAGTTTTGGAGGGCAAGAAGTCCTGAAGAGCTGATAGAGATAAAGGTCAAATTTGAGCTTCTTTCAGTATTCCTTACATCAATGCTTTTAGTTTCTCATACAAAATAAATTAAAATAAAGAATTACCTTTTTACTGGGAAAAGGTAAAAATTAATAAATTGTAGAAGCCTTGTTTGAAGCCAAAAAGTGTGTGACATGTAAATTGAAGTGAAAATCCTTAGAGTTTATGATACTTTTTCAAAGCAGCTAAAGAATTGATACTTGGACACAGGAAGAATTTTTTCAAAAACAATTTTTATAAAATCGGAAAAATGTTTACCTCTTGTTGGGGGCATTGACTGGAAAGGAATATAACAGAACTTTCTGAGATGCTAGAAATGTGTTTTATCTTGATGGGGTGTGAGTTTTGTAGGTAATGAAAAATAAATAGTAATAAATAAGTAAATAAAAAGTAAGAAAGTTGCCAATACAGTTTTACATATTCCTGTGATGTTTTTAATCAACAGGCACCTCCTTACTGAGATACGTAATGAGAAGTTTCGATTATACAAATTAAAGATGATGGCAAAGATGGAAAAATATCTTCATTCTAGCAGATGTAGGAGACAGTATGTATTATTTATTTTATGCCAATAACATGGATTTATGGATGATGCTCTTTTAAGAAAACAATTTGGCTAAATAATTATCCATATTTTGAAAAAATATTTTGTTGCTGTTATATTGTGTGCTGAATTTTTAAGGCTAACTTCTTTGTGTCTGAATAAACTGAAGTCAAATAATGAGGTCCCAAGTGAATCAATTAATGATGATTTTACCTCATTATTTTCAGGAATGAACTTAACATATATGTTTCTGTTCTTTTTTTTAATTTAAAATTTTGTCTTGGGTAGAATCATCTTGTCTCATTTTGAGGACAAACAAGTACAAAAAGCCTCCTTGGGAATTACGGGAACTGAAAAATGCTGTGATAATTGCAGGTCCAGGTAAAGATTTCTTATTATAGATGGACATTCTAAAAGTCTTTGTTTCTCTTCCTTTTCATGTTTAATTGAATTTTTGTTGAATGATAAGTATTTCAGTTTTTTAAACAAAACAATGAATGTATTTAGATACAAGAGAAAGCAAACAATATTAAAGTACTTTGCTTCAAAAATAGATAAAGCAATAAAATGGTAGCCCTACATCAAAACATATCAATAGTTACATTAAATGTAAATGATCCAAAATATTATTTAAAGGCGTACATTGTAAGAATTGGTTTAAAAACATGACCCTGTTCTATGTGTTGTCCACAAGAAATCCACTATAATTATATAGATAAGTTTAAAAAAGAATGAAACATTATATTCCATGAAAACATAAATCAAAAGGAAGCTGGAGTTGTTACTTTAATATCAGACAATGGAGACTTTGGAGCAAAGAATATTATCAGGATAAAGAATGATGTAAAAGAATCATTTCACCAATGTATCAGTCAGGGTTCACCAGAGAAACAGGACCATCGATATCATATATATACATATATACACACACACACACACATATATATGCTATATATGCGGGGGAGAGGAAGAACAAATGTGGGGAGAGAGGGATAAGGGGACTGATTTTGAAGAATTAGCTCATGAAATTGTGGGGTTTGGCAAGTCTGAAATTTGTAGAGCAGGTCAATAGGCTGGAAACTCAGGCAAGAGGTGATGTTGCAGTCTTGAGGCAGAATTTATTCTCTAGCAAACCTAGTTTTTGCCCTTTATTCCTGCCACTGAGTGGATGAGGCCCACCCACATTATTGACAGTATTCTATACTTAAAGTCAACTGATTGTGAATGTTAATCACGTCTACAAAATATTTTACAGCAACGTCTAGATTAGTGTTTGACCAAACAACTGAGCATCATAGGCTAGCCAAGTTCATGCATAATATTAATCATCACGACCAAGAGGACATCATCCTAAATATATATATATACACACACACACACACACTTATATATGTAGATCTACTTAACAAAAAGACTGACAGAACCAAAAGGAGGAATAGAGAAACCTACAGTTAAATTTGGTGACTTCCAACATCTCTCAATAATCAATAAAACTAACAGACCAAAAAATCAGTAAGAAGATAGAAGCTATGAACAGGACTATCAACATGCTGGATCTCATTGACTTTTATAGAACATTCTACCCAACAGCAGTAGAGTATACATTCTTTTCAAGTGCAGATGCAATATTCATGAACAGGGATCATATTCAGAGTCATAAACCTTAACAAATTTAAGAATCTTGTATTTGTGTATTTTTTCACTAGAATGAAATTAAACTAGAAAGCAATAACAGAAAAATAACAGAAAAGTCTCTAAACCTTAGAAATTAAATAACATACTTCTAAATAAATGGATGAGTCAAAGAAGAAGTCTCAAGGCAAATCAGAAAATGTTTTGAAATGAATGAAATGAAAATACAAAATGGGTGAGATGCAGCTAATGCAATACTGAGAAGGAAATTTATAGTATTAAATACCTATATTATAAACGAAGAAAGGTCTTAAATCAATACCTAAGCTTCCATCTTAAGCAATAAGCAAATAAGAGCAAAATAAATTAAAAGGAAGCAAACAGAAGGAAATAATAAAGAGCATAAGTTAATGAATAGAAAAGCTATAGTCATACCACTGTTCTCCAGCCTGGGTGACTGAGACCCTATGTCAAAAAAAACAAAACAAAACAAAACAAAAAAAAAACCAAGCAGCATGCAGCATTCATTGTCAGTGAATAGAAAATGGAAAAACAATAGAGAAAAATCAAAGAACTCAAAAGCTCATTCTGTGTGAAGATCAACAAAAATGATACGAACTTCTAACAAGACTGACAGAAAGAGAAGAGACACAGAAGACAAAGACCAGGAATGAAAGAGGGAATTTCACTACAGACACCCCCAGGTATTACCAGGGATGATAAGGGAACACTGAAAAACTCAGAACATAACTTTAATAATCTAGATGAAATGGATCAATTTCTTGATAATCTCAAGTTAATTAAACTTACAGTGAATTAGATAACCTACATAGTGTTACAACCATTAGAGGGATTAAATTCTATGTTAAAAATCTCTGAAAATAAAATTCCCTACCCCAGAGAGTTTCAATGACAAATTCTACCAAACATTCAGAAGACAAAATAATACCAATTCTATAGCACGATTCCATTTATATAATACTCTTTGAGACATAAAACTATACTAGAGGGATGAAGAAAAGATCAGTGGTTATCAGAGAGTAGGGGGAGGGAGAAGGTATGATTCCAAAGGATAGTAGAAGGCAGTATTTTGGAGTGATAGATTTGTCGTGCCCTGATTGTGATGGGAGTTAGATGACTCTATGGATGTCTTAAAATTTGTAGAACTTTACACATACATACAACCAATTTGCCTATGTTAATTGAAAAAATAAAATAAAAACAAATTATTTACCTATTTGGGTTAGCTACATACCTAAGTTCAATAGCTGCATTACTATAAGACAAAAGAAGCATTATTAGGGATGGAGTTGTTCTCTGTGTAATGGCAAATAGTTCCTTCACTAAGAAGACAGAATTGTTCTATGCATCTTTGAAACACACACACACACACACACACACACACACACACACACGCACAACCAACGAACAGTAACTTGCCTGGTGCAGTGACTCACACTTGTAGTATTGGTACTTTGGGAGGCTGAGGTGGGAGGATCACTTGAGACCAGGATTTTTGAGACCAGTCTGAGCAAAAAAGCGAGACTGTGTCTCTACAAAAATAAAAAATAAAATAAAATAAAATTAGCTAGGCATAGTGTCATGTCATGTGCCTCTAGTCCCAGCTACTCTGGAGGCTGAGGTGGAAAGATCGCTTGAGCCTGGAAGGTCAAGACTGCAGTTGCAGTGAGCTGTGATGGCACCACTATGCTCCAAGCTGGGGATCAGAGTAAGACTCTGTCTCACATAAAAAAATAAATGAATAATAATAAAAAAAAACTTGTCTGGGTGTGGTGGCTCACACCTGTAGTTCCAGCACTTTGGAAGGCCGAGGCAGGAGGATTGCTTGAACCCAAGACTTTGAGAACAGCCTGGGCAACATAGCATGACCCCATCTCTTTAAAAAAAAAAAAAACAACTTAAAAATCCAGCAAATACATAAAGCACAAAACTGACAGAAGAGGTGGAGAAATCAAAAAATCCACCATCAAAGTGGAAGAATTTGATATAATTAAAGTGCTGGAACTACAGGTGTGAGCCACCACACCCAGACAAGTTTTTTTTTTAGTTATTGTTAGGGTAAACAATCCAAAGATTAGTACACTATAGAAAATTTGGCCAACATAGTAACAAGTTTGATTTATCGGATACATAGTATATAGAGCCCTAGACCATATATAGCAACTATAGCAGCTATAGCAACTATAGCAGTGTGTCTCAAGTGTTTTTACTTCATGAAGCACATAGCAAATGATATGTGTATGTAGCACACTGAGCTAATTGTCAGAGTTCAGTTTCTGTCCAGAACCCTAAGATCTGGAGTGATTAACCTTTCAGCACACTTACAACTCACTTGTTTGTAAGCACACTGATTGAGAAGCCTGAAAGACTTCCCTCCTTAAACATGCATGAAATTTTTCTAAAAACTTATGTATTGGGCTGGGCACAGTGTCTCACGCCTGTAATCCCAGCACTTTGGGAGGCCGAGGTGGGCGGATCACGAGGTCAGGAGATCGAGACCATCCTGGCTAACACGGTGAAACCCCGTCTCTACTAAAAATGCAAAAAATTAGCCAGGCGTGGTGGCGGGTGCGTGTAGTCCCAGCTACTCGGGAGGCTGAGGCAGGAGAATCGCTTGAACCCAGGAGGTGGAGGTTGCAGTGAGTGATTGGGCCACTGCACTCCAGCCTGGAAACAGAGCAACACTCTGTCTCAAAAAAAAGGAAAACAAAAAAAACTGGTAAGAGGGACCAGTGGCTCACACCTGTCATTCCAGCTCTTTGGGAGACTTAGGAGAGAGGATCAGTTGAGGCCAGGAGTTCAAGACCAGTCTGGGCAATATAATGAGACCCCATCTCTACAAAATTTTAACAACAACAACAAAAAATCTGGTAAGAGGCAGCATGAACAGTACTTTGTGGGAGTTTGATAGCTTGAAATACCCATAATAGAAAAGAAAATTTATCAGCTAAGCATCTCACTAAAGAGATTAGAAAAGGAGAATAAACCTAAGCATAGTTTTTTTCCCAAACATTATTGTATCTGGATATTGAATGCATTCTTATTGCTATTTCAAAGATACTTACCCTAAGGAAAGCAATTGAATTAGGTAGTTGAACTCTATAGTAGATTTTCTTTAATGAGTCCTTTTGTTCTCAACCTACTTAAATAATTCTCATTTGAATTTATGATAATTTAAGATCTACCCAAAGGGTGACTTAGGAATTTAACTTCTAAATCTATTAAATGAAAGGTTTGTAGTATTTGTGTCATATTTTAGTCATTAGCGTTTAACAATTTATAGCATAGGATTTGGGTTTTTTTTTTTTTTCATTTTAAACAAGAAGTTTATTTAAACAAAACACTTGACTAAGGGAAAACTATCTTGGAATTATTACTAGAGTAATTTATTTCTACTTAAAGACAGATTGCCCCACACGTAACAGCTACATAAAAATGGTTGTAAAATTGTCCTTGGTTTTACAATGATTAATGAAAAACATTAAAATTCTCCAATTGAACAAGGTATGCAAAGATTTTTATATTGTTTTTTGCTAAAACCGTGACAGCAAAATAACATCCTGGAGTATAAAGGTAAGAGCTGAATGAGCAGGCCACTAGGGGACAAAGGGAGTCTTTTCACAGAACCAATACTTCTTTTCCCCACCCCATCTCCATTCGAAGTCAATCTAAACATACTATTATCTATTTAGTTTAAAAAGAAAAAAAGCAAAGCAATGTATGCTTGTGGACATACACCAGATACTTTATGTGCAATAAAAGAAGGAGGAAGGGGGAAATGAAAGAATAGAGAAAACTCTATGTAGTCAGGATGTGGTGGAACCAAATTGCAACTTTCTTTTTTTTTCCTTTTTTTTTTTTTTTGAGAGGGAGTTTTGCTCTTGTCACCCAGGCTGGAGTGTAGTAGTGTGATCTTGGCTCACTGCAACCTCCACCTGTCAGGTTTAAGCCATTCTCCTGCCTCAGCCTCCCAAGTAGCTGGGATTACAGGTGCATGCCACCATGCCTGGCTAATTTTTGTATTTTTAGTAGAGATGGGGTTTCACCATGTTGACCAGGCTGGTCTCAAGCGCCTGACCCCAAAGTGATCCACCCACCTCAGCTTCCCAAAATGCTGGGATTACAGGCATGAGCCACCACGCCGGGCCAAATTACAGCTTTCTAATTGAGACTGTATTCTTGGTCTGGAAGAGCAGAGTTCTGCAGTAAAGTAGCCCGTCCCTCTTTTAGTAGACATTTCCATGTCTGCTGCTGGAACACATCAGTTTTATCTTAAGCCTCACTTCCAAATGTGCAGATGTATCTGGTTTGTTGATTGGCTGCCTGTCAAATTGAAACCTGATCTGCCTCATTGACAAACCCTGTCCCTCACAATAGGCTTTCATTGGTTTACTAAGTGGTGCCTGGCCCTTCATCTCAAACTGCACCACAGTGCCATCCTGCTCCACCACCTTCAAATGAACATTATCCTTGTTCTCAGTCTTGACTCTTTCCTTGGGCTTTTTGTGGACCCTGGTGAGTGTGGCAGTCTCCTCAGCTGCTGCTTCACAAAAGAGGTACCAGGTCTGCCCCGAATGAGTGAGCCCCTGAACAGAACCAGGAGTGGCAGAAGAGGCAGCAACTGAGATGTGTTTTTTCTAAGCTGAAAGCCTTTTTGTTTGTTTATTTGCAACAAATATTTTTTTGCAACACACCTTTAACACTAAAGGCCAATATTTATATAATTGGTCAAGTAAGTGGAGCTGTTCTAGCTATAAATACAGCAACTCTGCTTGCTTGTACTGTTATTAACATTATTCCTTTCTGTGGTCTGAGGTACCTCCCATGAAACTTGCTTCTAGGGCACTAGGATTGAGAACCATCAACATAACATATCTGTTACGCTACAATAGTTTATTGTTCATATTTTTGATATTTACATACTCTGGTATAATGAACTTTATTCATAGCTTCTGAAGCAGTTGGCGCATTTGAGATATTTTTTACTTGGCTAATTGTTATGCTAAATCTTTTGATTTCTAAAGATACATGCTTTGGCTAAGCTTTCTTCATATGTTATTATTTTTATTTAGATTGGGTCATTGCTATTCCATGGATGACTCAGAGGATACATCCTGGGACTTTGGTCCACAAGCATTTCAGCTTTTGTCTGCTGTGGATATCTTAGGGGGAAAATTTGGAATTGGGCTTCCAATTTTATTTCTCCGAGGATCTGTAAGTATACCGGTGAATTCCCTTCATAGGTTTTCTTTTGCTTCTATTACACTTTTCTTCAGAGGTTTGCAGTATTATGATTGTGGCTTTGACTTCAGATGGGTTACTAGGAACTCAGAATCTTACTAAGTTCCCGTTAAACACTACATTTGTTACTTTGGATAAAACCCGTGTATATGGCATCTTCTGCTGTTTTCATGTTCCAAGCCTATGTTCAGCTCTGCAGCTCAGTCTAGAAGCATTGTGTTAGTTTATCACATTGCATTTGTGTGAATCCCTGGACTAGTCTTGCTTAGGATAATTAGGAAAAGTTAACTTTCATTGTGTCAAGGGACAGGTAAAACAAAATTGTCCTTTTGTCCAGAAAACTATTAAATTCTTCAAGGAAAACTTTAGTTATAGGGATTATTTTGTAAATGTCTGATTTCAATAACAATATTTGGGACATATTTATTTTTCCTTCTGTTTCCTATCAGAAGTATTCAAAGTTATAAGAAAATAGTGGTTTTTGCCTTTACTAATGAATAAATAATCAGGTAAATTCAGCTACTTTTTTTTGGAGTGATTGATGTTCCAGTATTCTCCTAAACAGCCACAGGTACAAATGTGAATAAGATAGGACCCTTGCAGTCCAAGAGCTTGTTCTGTAGTCCTTTTCTTTATATCATTTTTCCCCCTGATTTAGAAGTATCTTAAAGCAAAGCTAAGTATTACGCACTGATATTGGCTGAATAAATCAAGAGCGAGAGATAGGATACTTTGCAAATATGCATACTTATTAAAATATACTTTAGACATTAAAATTCTCATTTCTAGTGTAGAATAGGTAAGCATTTATTTGTGAAATACTCGAATGGTTCGTGTAAATACTTTCTGAGTTTGTATTTTTAAAAAGGAACATACTTCTTAAATTAGTTGTGAAATATTTTTAATGAAATATATTGAAAACTTCTGTTGATTTTTCATGTACTGATGTTTTTAGATTCTAAATGGAGTTTAACATTTTGTTTGTAAATCACAAGTTGGATTAGAAATTTAATAGTAGAAGTGTTGCCTAAGAAACTATTTTAGGTGCTGTGAGTGAAACTGTTATAACAAGAATTTTAGTTGTAAGGGACAGCTTAAATATAATTGAGATCTATGAAAATGTATTCTGTCTCTATCACCTTCAAAACCTTTGTATCTCAGTTGAATGTATAATTTATAAAAATTATTCTTGTTTTAATTTGCTATAATCCAGCCATATCCAGTATCAACAAATAAGTCTAAGTAGGCTCCTTGACAAACTTGAACTGGCCACAAGAGAGATCAGATTTCACCTATTAAAAAAACAAATCAGACCACTTACACCGACAGTCTCTTCTGGGAGTCCTCAAATTAAGAAGTTTATCCTTTGTGAAATATTATAGTACCCTTGCTAGATAAAAGTAAAACTTTTCTAAAAGTACCACTTAATGAAAATCTGTAGACACTAAATGCAATGAAAATAAGGCAATTTTTTTTTCTCCCCATTTCAGTGATCTTGGTATCCTGGGATATTGTTTTTAAAATTATCATTATAATTCCTTTGAGAATTTAGTAAAATGTTCCCTTTAACCAACTTAGGAAAAATTAATATCTTTGTATGTGATTTTGATCTGTAAAATAAACATTTTAAACTGGGAATAATTGGAGTTTAAAGAGATTAAATATATAGCATATAGTAGCAGCATATAATTATCTCTCTCTTTTTTTTTAATTTTTTAATTTTTTTTTTTGAGATGGAGTCTTGCTCTGTCGCCAGGCTGGAGTGCAGTGGCACGATCTTGACTCACTGCATGCTCCACCTCCCGGGTTCACACCATTCTCCTGCCTCAGCCTCCCAAGTAGCTGGGACTACAGGCACCCACCACCATACCTGGCTAATTTTTTTGTATTTTTAGTAGAGACGGGGTTTCACTGTGTTAGCCAGGATGGTCTCAATCTCCTGACTTTGTGATCTGCACACCTCGGCCTCCCAAAGTGCTGGGATTACAGGCATGAGCCACCGTGCCCAGTTGTATAATTCTGTCTTACACAAGATTTTTTCTAAATAGTATAAACAGTTATGTGACCTATCTAGGAGTTTGTGAATAGAGTTTAGAATTTTGTTTTTAAGCTGCAAGTTTGATTAGAAATGAAACAGTAAAGGTATTACTTAAGGAACTTTGTTTTAGCTGTCTAAACAACTTACTATATAAATTTGTTTAAACATTCTGTATAAATATGTGATAAGATATACAATGACCTTAATTTTATAGATTAGAAAATAAAACCACACTCATTAATTTGCATAACTGAGAGATTAAGTGAAACTTCTTTTCTGATCACATTAGCAGGATGCTAAATCTTGTCGTGGCACTAGAATTAGACGGTAGTTTTGATGATACATGATTTGACTATAGACGTTTGTTGAAAACTATTGGTAGTTTTAATCACTCTTGTAATTTTCAAACTATCTAACGGGAGAGGATTATCCATCCTGTTTTCTAGACAAGCTATTTTACCTGAATGAAATATATTCCTAGAGATAATTATCACTATCTTTTGGTTTTATTTTGCACATAGAATTATAGTTCACAATGACTTTCTGAAGCCCTGAAGTTGCAGCTATGAGCTTCTTTGGCCTGTAGTGACTGGGAAAAAGCACCCCTGCCCTGCCCTCCCTGTCACCCAAAAAAGTTAAAGTGTTTTTAACAAAGCTATGGACTTTTTGTAGTTTAAGAACTTAGGAGTTGCCCAGGGTGGAATGCAGTGGTGTGATCATAGCTTGCTGCAGCCTTGAACTCCTGGGTTCAAGCAATCCTCCCACCTCAGCCTCCAGAGTAGTTGGGACCACAGGTGCCACCACACCCACCTGTTTTTTTTATTTTTTGATTTTTTTTGTAGGTATGGGGTCTCCCCCTGTTGCCCTGCCTGTTTCAAACTCCTGGGCTCAAGTGATCCCTCTACCCTTGGCCTCCCAAAGCACTGAGAGTCACTGTACCAGGCTGAGTTTAAAATTTCTTGAGTTGGAGTTTATGGCTATTTTTTCCACTAGTTATTAAACATGTATTTTTGTAAAAGGCACTGTATTGCATTTTGTGGGGGGATTCAAAGCTAAATTAGATGAGTCGCCTCGTCTAGTGTGGAAGGTGTTACTTAAGAAGAAATAAGTGTAATGTAGCAGAGAACCAGATAAGGGACATGTGAATAGATATAAATGTTATTGAAGTTCTGAAGAGAGAGGGTGTTTAGAGGAGTACTTGTGAAGGTATCACTAGAACTTCCTATTTTTGTGGAATATATGGTAGATTTTGGTGTGATACTGTCTATTTGGACATTCATTCAGAGAAGGAATGAGGGAAGAAGGGTGGAGAAGAATGTGGCATTCTTCACAGTACAGAAAGCAGTTGTGACTTTTAAAGAGGTTAATATGGAGAAGTGGCAAGTCTTCTTTTTCTCTCCTCTCTCTTTCTTTTCTCTTTTCTCCTCTTCTCTCCTCTCCTCTCCTCTCACCTCACCTCACCTCACTTCTCTTTTTTCTTCTTTTTTTTCTGTCAGATACTGGTGTAAAGACTTCGCTTTTACCAGAAACTGATATGTTGGGTCAGGTACCCTGGCCAGTCAGTTCTCTTTATTCTAACACTCACCGATCAATTAGATTTCCACATTCCATGATATGTCAGTTTTGGTGACCCTTATTTTTCCACCTGGTTTATAAAGGGAAAGAATGAGATATGTCACCCAGGCTCTGGAGTACAGTGGCGTGATCATAGGTCACAGCAGCCTTAAAGTTTCCAGTTCAAGCGATCCTACCTCCTTGGCTTCCCGAGTACGTGGGACTACAGGTGCATGCCACCATGCCCAACTAACTTTTTTGTAGAGACAGGGTCTCCCTATGTTTCCCAGGCTGGTCTTGAAACTCTGGCCTCAAGTGATCTGCCCACCTTGGCTTCCCGAGGTATTAGGATTACAGGCGTTAGTCACTGTGCCTGGCCTGAAAATTTCTCTTTTTGAGATGCCATCCCACAGAAGTATACCTGCTTAGAGCTAACACTGGCAAAAAGACTATTTAACCCTATTGCCTGATTTTACTGTAGTTGAGACTGAATTAAAGTAAAAGCTGAATGACCTGCCCTAGGTCATACTGTTACTTTGTGCCAGAGTCAGGATGAGCAAATGACTTTCCTGCCTGCTAGTCTAGTGTCTTTTCTATGTGTTGTGCTGTAACATGCAGTTTTAAATTTGTATTGTTATGCCCACTGGACATGGTGGCTCACACCTGTAATTTCAGCACTTTGGGAAGCCGAGGTGGGAGGATTGCTCGAGACCAGGAGTTCAAGATGAGCCTGGGCAACACAGCGAGACTCCATCTCTACAAAAAAAATTTAAAAAGCCAAGTGGTGATGTGTGCATGTAGTCATCCTTGTGGGAGGATTGAGGTGGGAGGATTGATTGAATCTAGGAATTCAGGACTGCAGTGAGCCATGATTACACCACTGCACTCCAGCCTGGGTGACAGAGCAATACCCTATCTCGAATGAATGAATGAATGAATGCCCAAATCCCTAGGCTGTGTTCTGTATAGCAGCTTTCTCATCGTAGGCAGTTTTTACTCTATCAGTGGACAACCTACAAAATTAACTACAACACTTAAGCAATTAACAGAGGAGGCCTTGTTCAGAGTGAGAAATCATTAAGCATTTGTTGTTGAAAATTCTTACTGTATTATGTTTTAATTATTATTATTTTTTTAAATGTTACTTGTTTTAGTTTGGATTCCTAGTTGAAAATGGAATATGATTCCTTTAAAACAAAGATACTATGTTTTAAAGCGAAGGTATATCATCCTTTTCATGGTGATTGCCATGGAAACAAGACAATGTAAATTTATTCACGTAGTACACAGTTTTCATAGTTATTGATCATGAGGGGAAGGGACAGTTAATCCCTGCTGATCAGATAAAACCTCATTGTTTCATCCTAATATATGGGTTTTTAATGCTTAGGAAAGGAAAAGCCAGAAGAGTAATTTTTAGTGTTTAGAGAGCTAGTGATTCTAGTTAGGGAACTTAATACCTTTGGTGTTATTAGTTTGCAAGGAATAGAATCTCCTACTACAGAGGTAACCCCTAGCAGATGTAGAGTACCATTACCAAGTGTTCCAGGGAAGGAAACCTGACTAGATACCAAGTCATGCTTTTTACTCTTAGATTAAGAAATTCAGGTTGAGTTAAAGGATCAGCTGTTAACTAATAAAAAGCAGATTAATATTACTGAGCCAGGCTTTGTCCTGGTTATGGACTTAATCTTCACAGTATCCTCAAGAGATAAAAATGAATACATATGCATATTAGATGAGAAAATAAAAGATAAGTAATTTGCCAGAGCTATGGCTTGAATGCAGGTAATGTAGCTCAAGAGCCCCCACATGTATGTATATTGGGTGTGGGGGGCGGTACATGTGAGTGCTTGTGCATGCATGTGGTATAATAAGAAAAAATTAGCTTTTATGCCTGTAATCCCAGCACTTTGGGAGACCGAGGCATGAGGATCTCTCAAGCCCAGGAGTTCAAGACCAGTCTAGGCCACATAGCGAGACCCCATCTCTACAAAAAAAATTTAAAAAATATTAGTGGGCATCGTGGAATACATCTGTAGTCTCAGCTACTTGGGATGCTGAGGTGGGAGGATCCTTGAGTCCAGGAGATTGAGGCTACGGTGAGCTATGATGACACATCTGCACTCAAGCTTGGGTGACAAAGAGAGACCCTGTCTCAAAAAAAAAAAAAAATTAGAACTAGTCATCTGGAGGCCTATGTTCTAGTCCTAGCTTTAGTATAGGTACACAGTGAGACAGACTACCATTTAACGTCTTTGAACCTCTGATAATTTGTTAACAATATGGGTAAAAATGACAAGATTGGTCAAAGAGCTCCAGCATTCCCTCCAGCTCTGAAATTCTATGATGTTTTATCTTATTTTACTTATAAAAATAAATTATATTATATATATTTAAAGTATACAATATAATGTTACAGGTTACCTATATATAGTAAAATGATTACTATAATGAAACTAACATATCCATCATCTTATATTGTTAACCATTTTTTTGTTTTTGTGGCAAAAGCAGCTGAAATCTACTCATTTAGCAGGAATCCCAAATACAGTACATTTGTATTAACTGTAATTCTCATGTCATACATTCGATCTCTAGACTTGTTTATGCTACATATGTTTGACTTTTAAACATTCTACTCAAATCAACCCTAAGTCAGGGTTAGCACAGACCGGACTTGTTAACAAGGAAGAAGGTGCCAGATTGTACCTGGGTGTTTATATTTCTCTAAATCTTGTTCTGGTCATATTTTAATAAATAGAATCATCAGGACACTAAAATTCATTCCTTAGCTATTAAAAAAGTCTATTCTATTTTTATTGTTAAGATTTAGGAGAGCATGGTACAGATTCTCTTAACTATGCCTATCAGAAGCCTATGTTTTAAATCTAATATATAGGCACTGCTCTATTTGTCTCTGTTGAGAACTTACCCTGCTTTACCTAATTTCATCCTAGCTTCCTTTTTGTGAAAGATCACCCTTATTTAGCCTATTTTTTGGCAAATCTGTACCTTAGAAATAGTAGTAAATGACATAAACATGTTAATATTTATGATGTGATTTATTTTTGTTTTCATTCATATACTTGGAAAGATTCTCAGATATTAAAGCAATGTATGTTTACATTTAAGTATGTCGTTCTTGTTCTGTTTTAGAAGGCTTGTATTCGCATTTTTAACATTCCAAAAGATAAACCTGTAATCATAATGTTTTCATCAGTTCAGTATAACCAGTATGTTTGTAATAGCCCTATAGTTGCCTTAGTTAAGTTTGCTGCAACTCATTTTATATATTCTTTTAATTTTGATCCCTGGATTTTTAATTGACTATTAAACCTTCTTTAGGGTATATATGAAATGTAAAAATGTTGAGTTATAGTCTGCCTTTTTCTAAAATTTTAGATTGCATTTTTATATAGAAATTTAAATTGCTCATAATCATTCTAGTGAATTTAAGCAGAAAGGTATTTATTACTCGGTATTAAATGGCTTATAATATTGTTGACAAGGTTCCACTGTAAAATAGTTCACCAAGGAAACCGTGGCCTCTTCTGTGATCAAGAAGCCATCTGTCGACTTGGGAAGCTTCCACTACAGCACTTAACCCCAAACTGCATTGAGTAGGAAGCTGTAATAATCAGGAAGGTCCTACCTTTGCATGCTCTGCAAACCAGCATGAACCTGCTATAATTTGTAACCACAAAATGGTGCCTGTTGATACTTAGGAAGCATGTCATTGTGTGCTGGGTTCTTTGCTTATACTTTCTTATAAAAATTAAATACCTCCACAATCATGCATGCCAGCAGAAACAGCAGAGGAATAGCCTTGGCCTCACTTCCTGCTTATACTTGTCATGCAAATATACAGAACCCAGAACCCTAGCTGAAAGGGAGTTTGAGAACTAGTATTTGTACTGTCTCAGATTCTGCATTGGAAGAATTCATAGTGGATGGAAGGTAGAATGACCCTTGAATTACAGTCAGCCACATTCACCACAAATAACATTAAATAAGAGTAATTTTCCATAAAGTTCTATGTTTGTATACTTCCTTTGGTTTTTTTGTTTTTGTTTTTGAGACAGAGTCTCACTCTGTTGCTCAGTCTGGAGTGCAGTGGTGTCATCATAGCTCACTGCAGTCTTGATCTCCTGAGCTCAAATGATTCTCCTGCCTCAGCTCCTGCTTCAGCCTCCTGAGTACCTGGGACAACAGGTACACACCACCACACTTTGCTAATTTTTTATTTTTTATTTTTTGTAGAGATAGGGGACTCACTGTGTTGCCCAGGATGCTCTTGAACTCCTGAGCTTAAGTGATCCTCCCAAAGTGTTGGGATTATAGGCATGAACCACTGTGCCTGGCCCATAAACTTGTATATATATATATTTAAAAGTAGTATTTAAATGTAGGATGAATGAAAGAGGCAGTAAGAGGACAAAGTGAATGAAAAAGTACTTTTATAGGGAGTGAAAGCTAGAGTGGTCTCTCTGTTAGAGGAAAACAGAATTGCATATGACAGACTAGCTTTCTTAACATTTCTAGAACTTGATGGCTGTGAAGAGCCTCCCATAGGAAGTCTCCCTTCACTTAGGAAAACATACGTCAAAACCATCAGCTATTTAGCATGCACCTGCTTTTCCTGGTCTATCTCAGTGAAGCAGCTAAATTATAAATGATTAAGTAAACTTTACAGTGTATCATATGCGAAAGCACAGTAAAAACAAAAATGCATTGGAAGCTGTGAGTTGTTGCACTGTACTCATGGATGAGTAGCTATTGGTTTGCATTGCTTTTTTTTGTTTGTTTGTTTGGTTTTTGAGATGGAGTCTTGCTCTGCCACCCAGGCTGGAGTGCAGTGGCGTGATCTTGGCTCACTGCAAGCTCCACCTCCCAGATTCATGCCGTCCTCCTGCCTCAGCCTCCTGAGCAGCTGGGACTACAGGCTCCTGCCACTACACCCAGCTACTTTTTTGTATTTTTAGTAGAGACGGGGTTTCACCATGTTAGCCAGGATGGTCTCGATCTCCTGACCTTGTGATCCGCCCGCCTTGGCCTCCCAAAGTGCTGGAATTACAGGCATGACACATTGCATTTTATGTAATTCTCATGGTTCTAGTCTCGAACTGTAGGATTTTGATCACTGTTTCAAACAATAACATGAGTTTGCTAAGAGGTCTAAATAACAAAAGCTAAGTGTTCCAAACACATATCCAAACCTATACACTGGGAAATGCATCTGAATTATATGTGAAATTTCCTCCCATTATTTAAGACACAAAAGGAACATTATTTTGATAATGTATTTATTTGTGAGTTGAGTGTTCAGAATGAGCACGGTGGGTATAACATTTTTGTATGTTTTTAAAGTTGAAATTTAGTGTAAATCCAAAGAATCAATAGACAAGTCTGTGTTTTACTTAACCTGTATGTTTAAATTAGCATTTTTAGATACTGATTTTATTTTAATTTCAGAATTCTCAGCGTCTTGCAGATCAATATCGCAGGCACAGTTTGTTTGGCACTGGCAAGGATCAAACAGAGAGTTGGTGGAAGGCTTTTTCCCGTCAGCTCATCATTGAGGGATTCTTGGTAGAAGTTTCTGGGTTTAACAAATTTATAAAGATTTGCACCCTTACGAAAAAGGTAAACAGTATAGGAGTCTGCCTGTTCGACTTAATTTTGTTTCCCACTCTGTATAAAAAGATCCTTTTTGCTTTTAATAGGGTAGAGATTGGCTTCGTAAAGCTAATAAAGAATCTCAGAGCCTCATCCTTCAAGCTAATGAAGAATTGTGTCCAAAGAAGTTTCTTCTGCCTAGGTTCATTTTTCAGTTTTTTTCTTGTAACTTCTGGGTTTTTTGTTGCTATTTATATGATTCAAATTACACCAGTTTATAGGCCTCTCACAAGTAAAATGAATTACCTGTTTGTTTTTGTATGCCTGTTTTAGTCAGTTTGGGGGAAGGGATCTGTGAGGAAAGGATAAGTCATAGAGCACTTTTCTTTTTTAAGAGACGGGGTCTCTCTGTGTCTCTCAAGCTGGAGTGCAGTGGTGCGATCATAGCTCACTGCAGCCTCGATCTCTTGGGCCCAAGTAATCCTCAGCCACCTGAGTAGCCAGGACTATAGACATGCACTACTATGCCCAGCTAATATATTTTAATTTTTTGTATAGAGACAGGGTCTTCTTGTGCTTCCTAGGCTGATCTTGAACTCCTGAGCTCAAGTGATCCTCCTACCTCAGCCTCCCAAACTACTGGGATTGCAGTCATGATCCACTGCTCCCAGCCAGAACACTTTCTTGGTTGATAGGAGTAGCTGACCATGGTATTTAGAAAGCTTCTTTCTCATTGATTAAAGAAGCAGTATTGAAATCATTGCTGAGGAATCCATATATTGTATTTACTTCTCACATGTAGAAGTGGAAAGGGAGGGAATACATTTGTTGCTTACTTTTTTATACCTTTACATGCATTGATCACTTGTGAGTTTTCTCTTTCAAACTTTTTAAAGCTTCTAGAGCTTTTTCTGGAAAAAAGTGCGTTTTAAAAATCGCCGGTTCTAAAAGGGTAATATCTTATTCATCTTTCTGAGAGTGGAGTATGATGATTCATGAATTAGATACTTGCATCTTAACATTTGAGATAATTTAATTTTATTATTTTTCAGCTCGAGAACTGTATCTTCAGGCACCAAAGAGCATTCTTATAATCAAGTACCAGTTGAATTAACTGCAGAGAAGAAGGTTTGTTTTAAATAAATTGTTCCTATATATTTCATTCTTTATTGATTCAACTTCTATTTAAAATTTTATATTTTAATTCCCTTCCAATTAAAGAGAAAATTGCATATATAACAAAACATAAAATTTGGCAAGAGAAGTGATGTGAACAGACTAAAATATGTGGTATATAATTTCTGGGGCTAATAAAGAATTGGAAGTATTTGAGAAAGGAATTTATTTGGGTTCTTTTAAACCTATGTTCTAACTCATTTGGGTTAGAGTGTTCACACGTTATAATACTTACAGTTGATCAAAAAATAAGCCTGATTCCTAAGTGTTCTTATTAAAGCTACACACACACACACATACATTCTCTCTCTCTTTCTGTGTCACACATACACACACACACACTTAAACTCACATACTTTCTTGCTTTTTTTGATCTAAGATCTTAGATAACTATTACAGATTAAATACTAATCCAGTGGCAGACTTCAGCTGATCAGAACACTGGAATAATAGGCAAGTATAGTGAATTACATTTTCTGGTGAACCTTTTCTGCTTTATTGAAGTATGCAGAATGTAATTGAATTGTTTTTATAACTTTGGCACTTGCTATATCTTAGAGCATTCTTTTGATGATTTATTTTCTATAGTTTTGGGAGGGATAAGACATTGGATTGTGTTTCTAACTACCTTTAGAACTTTAGAAACGGATAATTTAGGAGGTTATTCTCAGGTGATTTATTTGATGGCTTGATTATGCAAAGAAAAAATTGTGATTGTGAGATTTTTGTTTCTTATTTTCTTCACATTTAAAAGGTTTTTGAAACTTCTTTTTTTAATGGACCTTTATATGTTTAAATGCAGTCTAACTTGGAGAAGTTATATTCTTACAAACCATGTGATAAGGTTTCTTCTGGGAGTAACATTTCTAAAAAAAGGTACAGAGTTCCATATTTCTATGTTCTATACTTACTTTATGAGTACTTTTTTTCTAAAGAGAAAGGACTGTCAGATGTTGGGCTATTTCATTGGCAAAAGGAAGTTAAATTTAAAAATAAGCCTTTCAGTATTAGAATGATCAAAGTGAGCTACAAAATAATAATGCTAATTTAATAGCTAACACTTCTTGGATATTACTGTTTGTCAGGCATTATGTTAAATGCTGAGAGCTTTATATGTGATATCTCATTTAATTCCTACAAGAGCCTAACAGCTGTTATTATTTATCGCCATTTTATAGTTGAAGATACCAAGGGTTAGGAAGTTGACTAACTTGTTCAAGAGCTTACAGCTAATGGCCGAACTGGCTTTCAAATCTATATTTGCCTACCTCTAGCATCAGGACACTATTTTTATTTGTGTGAAATATATACAGGCCTACTTTGTTTTATTGTGCCTTGCTTTATTGTGACTTGCAGGTATTGCATTTCTTATAAATTGAAGGTTTGTGGCAACCCTGCGCCAAACAGATCGTGTTAGCCCCATTTTCCAACAGCGTGTCCTGTTGTCATGTCTTTGTGTTATGTTTTGGTAGTTGTTGCAATATTTCTAACATTTTCATTATTATATCATATCTATTATAGTGATCTATGATTGGTGATCTTTGATGTTACTATTTTAATTGTCCTGGGGTACTATTAACCATGCCCACATAAGGCAGCAAACTTAGTAAGTGTTATATGAGTTCTGACTGCTGCATTGACTGGCCATTCACCATTTCTCTCCCTCTCCTTGGGCTTCCCTGTTCCCTGAGATACAACAAAATTGAAATTAGGCCAATTAATAACTCTGTAATAGTCTCTAAGTGTTTGTTTGTTTGTTTGTTTGTTTTCTCAAGACTGAGTCTCACTCTGCCGTTCAGGCTGGAGTGCAGCGGCGCATTGTCAGCTCACTGCAACCTCCACCTCCCGGGTTCAAGCGATTCTCCTGTCTCAGCTTCCTGAGTAGCTGGGACTACAGATGCTTGCCACCATGCCTGGCTAATTTTTGCATTTTTAGTAGAGATGGGGTTTTGCCATGTTGGCCAGACTGGTCTTAAAATCCTGACCTCAAGTGATCCCCCGCCTTGGCCTCCCGAAGTGCTGGGATTACAGGTGTGAGTCGCTGCACCTGGCCCATCTCTAAGTGTTTAAGTGAAAGGAAGATTCACATGTCTCTCACTTTAAATCAAAAGCTAAAAATGATTAAGCTTAGTGAGGAAGCCATTTTAAAAACTGAGATAGGCCAAAAGCTAGGCCTCTTGCACCCAGTAGTTTCCAAAGGCAAAAGATCCTGAGGGAAATTAAAAATGGTACCCCAGTCAATACACCAATGATAGGAAAGCAAAGCAACCTTTTTGCTGATATGGAGACAGTTTTAGTGGTCTTTATAGGAGATCAAACCAGCCACAACATTCCCTTGAGCCAAAGCCTAATCCAGACCAAAGCCCTAACTCTCTTCAATTCTCTGAAAACTGAGAGAGGTGAGGAAGCTGCAGAATAAAAGTTTGAGGCCAGCAGAGGTTGGTTCATGAGGTTTAAGGAAAGAAGCCATCTCCATAACATAAAAGTGCAAAGTGAAACAGCAAGTGCTGGTATAGAAGCTGTAGCAAGTTATCCAGAAGATCTAGCTAAGATCGTCGATGAAGGTACCTGCACTTACAGACTTTGAATGTAGACCAAATACTTTCTACCAGAAGAAGAAGCTGTCTAGTACTTTCATAGCTCGAGAGAAGTCAGTGCCTGGCTTCAAAGCTTCAAAGGACAAGCTGACTGTCTTGTTAGAGGCTGATACAGCTGGTGACTTTAAGTCGAAGCCAATGCTCATTTAGCATTCTGAAAATCCTAAGGCCCTTAAGAATTATGCTATGTCTACTCTGCCTGTGCTACATACATGTAACAACAAAGTCTTGATGATACCTCTTTAAAGCATGGCTTACTGAATACTTTAAGCCCATTGTTGAAACCTGCTTAGACAAAAGATTCCTTTCAAAGTATTACTGCTCATTGACAACACTTAGACACCAAGAGCCGCAATGGAGACATACAAGGAGATTAATGTTGTCTTCATGCCTGCTAACTCAACATCCATTCTGTAGCTCATGGATCAAGAAGTATATTAACTTTTCAAGTATTGTTATTGAAGAAATACATTTTGTAATGCTTTAGCTTCCATAGATAGTGATTATCAGAGAAAAGTTTTTAAGAGGTTTTCCAGAAAACCTTCTGGAAAATATTCTCTATTTTGGATGTCGTGAAGAATATTTGTGATTCATGAGAGTAGGTAAAAATATCAGTATTAATAGGAATTTGGAAGAAGTCGATTCTCATTAAAATCAAGAGTTTAGTGATAGACATACTGAGTTTGGGATACCTGTGGAATAGTCCAGAAATTAATTTAAATATATGGGCTTAGTGTACAGAAGTGAGCAGCAGGATGCTTATATATCAATAGGTATTATTTTAAAATGTATTGAAATTTTCCTTAAAATAATACCTATACTTGATTTAATAAGTTAATTGGAAATTAATGGCTTATGACAAGCATACCAGCCCACACTCTTCCCACACTCACTTTGCTGTTGTTCATGGAGGCTGTCATCTTTAAATCTTTCAGCTGATTTCTCTAGCGTGTGCCTTTTTATTTCTGAATGACATGCTTAGAATACTATTTTTTTGACTTACCAATTTTAGAAATTTTCTACTCACCTCCTATCACGGTAGATTTCCCCTCCATTCCTCCGCCAATATAATTATATTTCATCATATTAATAATTCATTTCTATATTTTTAAATATAATAACAATATAATATTGTGTTTATATTATTATAACTACACAAATATTATATACATACTACTAACCCAACCATGTTATTATGACTACCCACTACCTTTATTTTTTTCCTCGTGTTAGTGATTGTCTTTGTGTTCTTTTCTTGGTTTTTAGTGTTCCTTTTACTAATTTTCTTTTTTCCTATTTCAGTCTCTCATTGTTTGTTTACTCATTTGGAGTGTTGCTTGTTGCTTGACTTTTATCCCCTCCCACCTAGTGACTTTTTTTTTTTTTTTTTTTAAACTGCACAGCGACATTTATTGTTCCAGCCTGGAAAAACATCCCTTTTTTAAATTTCACACAGCAAAGCATGTTAAAAACTTCACTCATCAAATAAATGATAATTTAAACAAGAACTTGCTAAAGAAACCTCATCACAACAACGTTTTAGGGCCTGATCACTTTAAGTCCATTAGTGACATTTTAATTTTAGTCATCAAATTTTTAATTTCTAAGAGTGCTTCTTGTTCTCTTGTTTCTTCTTCCCCACCAGCTAAAAATCTATGATGTTATAACAAGGATCATAAATTGTATCCCAGTAGGTTAAGAAATCTTGGTTAAAACCTGTTGTATCCCAGTAAGTTGAAAGATGTTAACGTGTCGTATTTTTTTTCCAAAGCGGTTGAGGAAGAGAATGGGACAAATGCTCTTTTTAAAACACACCAATTTTGTGATGAACTCAAATTACAATGTTAACTTTACCATTATAATGAATGTATTTGATCCAAAAATTTTAAAATCTAGGCTGTTGTCATTTAAATAACAAATTACCTTACTGGTATCATGAAGAGTAAATGTTAGTACTGATTTGGAAAGACATTCTCATTTAGGAGATGAAATAGAAAGTAAATGAGGAGAAAGAAAAGCTTTTATTATTTATTTTCTTTTAAATATTTTAGTATCATGGTGCAGTCACCAGAAAAATCTTACAGTTCCTCAGAACCTGTTATTTCGGCACAAGAGCAGGAGACTCAGGTAAGGCTTTTGTAAAAAGGCAATTAGTTTATGATAGGGTAGTTATGATTCTATGCATGCTTAAAATTCTGTATTTTGCCAGTATTTTAAAAATTGTTCTT
The DNA here is from genome assembly GCF_007565055.1 of Rhinopithecus roxellana. Lineage (NCBI taxonomy): Eukaryota > Metazoa > Chordata > Mammalia > Primates > Cercopithecidae > Rhinopithecus > Rhinopithecus roxellana. The sequence goes on from NC_044557.1 coordinate 25,200,091, forward strand.
AAGCTAAGAATCTGAGTTTATATTTCAGTTTATATTCATACAAAGGAAAAATGTGGTATCTGAAGCTCTAAAAATAAAGGACTAGATCTTTTAAGTACATTTTTAAAAGTATTGAGTTGTTTCTTTGTTTTTTGTTCAGACTATGTTATATGGCAAATTGGTAGAAGCTAGGCAGAAACATGCCAATAAAATGGATGTTCCCCCAGCTATTCTGGCAACAAACAAGATACTGGTGGATATGGCCAAAATGAGGTAAACTATCTTTTGCATGTGTTCTCATTTATTTCCTTCTAACAAAATTTATCTAAGTTGATAATATGACCATAGTTTCCACTGTCACATCTGGGAGGTGACTCAAATTCTCCCTGCTGCGATGCTTATCTCTTTGCCAAGCTTTAGTACCACATTTCTATATGAATAAAAACCAGTTATGTTTTCAGCAATCATATTCAATATATGTAAAATCTAACTCATTATCTACCCACCCTGCATTTTATCCAAATGCCGAAATTCCTCTTTTTGGATTCTTTTTGATTATCATACCATCACATTCCTAGTCAGAGGTTCCTAATGCTTAAAACCTCTGATCTGAATTTTCTCTCCTCCAATATAAAACCTCTTCCTCTTCCTCCTCCTCCTCTTCTTTCTTCTTTCTTTCTTTCTTTCTTTCTTTCTTTCTTTCTTTCTTTCTTTCTTTCTTTCTTTCTTTCTTTCTTTCTTTCTTTCTTTCTTTCTTCTTTCTTTCTTTTCTTCTTTCCTTTCTTTCCTTTCTTTCTTCTTCTTCTCTCGTCCTCTTCTCCTTCTCTCTCTCCTTCTCCCTTCTCCCTTCTCCTCTCCTTCTCCTCCTTCTTCTCCCTGCGCGTTCTTCGTCCGTCCTCCTTCTCCTCTCCTTTTAGCTCCTCTCCTCCTTCTTCCTCCTCCTCCTCCTTTTTATTCTTCTCCTTCTCCTCCTCCTTCTTCTCCTCCTCCTTCTTCTCCTCCTTCTTCTTCTCCTCCTCCTCCTTCTCCTCCTTTTTCTCCTCCTCCTTCTTCTCCTCCTCCTCCTTTTTATTCTTCTCCTTCTCCTCCTCTCCTTCTCCTCCTCCTTCTTCTCCTCCTTTTCTCCTCCTCCTTCTTCTCCTCCTCCTCCTTTTATTCTTTCTCCTTCTCCTCCTCCTTCTCCTCCTTCTCCTTCTTCTCCTCCTCCTCCTTCTTCTCCTTCTCCTCCTCCTCCTCCGCCTTCTTATCCTCCTCCTCCTCCTTCTTCTCCTTCTCCTCCTCTCCTCCTCCTTCTTCTCCTCCTCCTCCTCCTCCTTCTTCTCCTTCTCCTCCTCCTCCTCCTCTTATCCTCCTCCTCCTCCTTCTCCATCTTCTCCTCCTCCTCCTTCTCCTCCTCCTTCTTCTTTCTTCTTCTTCTTCTTCCTTTTTTCCTGAAGACAGGTCTCACTCTGTTGCCCAGGCTGGAGTATAGTGGTGCGATCACTGCTCACTGCAGCCTTGACCTCCTGGGTTCAAGCTATCCTCCCACCTCAGCCTCCTGAGTAGCTGGGACTACAGAACATACCACCTTGCTCAGCTAATATTTGTATATTTTGTACAGACAGGGTTTTGTCATATTGCCCAGGCTGGTCTCCAACTCCTAAGCTCAGGCAATCTTCTCGCCTCAGTCTCCAAAGTGCTGGCACTACAGGTGTAAACCACTGTGCCTGACCTCTTTTTCTTATTTAAATACTTTTCATACCTTTTGTAAAACGGGTTCCTTGTTGCCTGTCTGTGCCTTCCTCCTCCTTCTTAATGACACCACATTAGTTCTGACTGTTTTCCCTTGGCATGTTGCAGAGGCCTCTTAACTATTAACCCTTCATTCTCTCTCTCTGTTTCATCCAGTATATGAGTACCAAACTAAATCTTCCTTTATCATGTCTTACTTCTGCTTAAATGGTTTCTTTCTAGCTTGGAATTCAAGGCCTTCCATTTATGAACTTACTTTTCTAAGTTACAGAATTTGAAATGGTTTATCTTACCTGGATTGTTTACCACTTGTTGAAGACCCGTTTTCAACTTCCATATATTTATTTACAGTGTTGCTTCTCCTTGTAGTTTCCTTGATTCCTCAAAACTCCTTTTAAGAAATTCTTTAAGATCTCGCTTTATTACTATAAAGACTATGAGAAGGTATTTCATGATCTTATTGGCGAAGTAATTCCTCTCTCTTGAATTCATAGAGGACTTTCAGATGAATTCGAAAGATGCTTCTCTGGCACTTACCACACAATGCTATATTATAGTTTTTTGTAATTAGTGGTAAACGTGTATTATTATATCTTCTAGATTTTAAACTCCGAATAAAGATATTAGCTCCTCATCTTTTTGTGTGTCTCCCATAGCACCTAGCACAATGCCTCGTAAACACGAGGTGATCATTAAACATTTAGAAGAAGTTATTTCCCAAGAATAGTTGCTTGGTAATTGTATTCGTCTTTTGCTTCCTTTTAAAAAATTGTTTCTGTCATGTATACATATGTAACAAACCTGCACATTGTGCATGTGTACCCTAGAACTTAAAGTATAATTTAAAAAAAAAATTGTTTCTGTCACTAAATTGCATCCAATAGATATTACTTGAGTGCAGAATTTTCTAATGACATTACACAGTGCTATATCTGACACTAATTCTGTTGTTAATAAGTATTCTAAGACCATACTTTACTATTCAGGATTTTTTTTTTTTTTTTTTTTGGTGACTATCACCTACGCTGGAGTGCAGTGGCACAATCTCGGCTCACTGCAACCACTGCCTCCTGGGTTCAAGCAATTCTCCTGCCTCAGCCTCCAGAATAGCTGGGACCACAGGTGTGCGCCGCCACCCCTGGCTAATTTTTTGTATTTTAGTAGAGATGAGGTTTCACTGTGTTGTCCAGGCTGGTCTTGAACTCCTGAGCTCAGGCAATCCATCTGCCCTGGCCTCCCAAAGTGTTGGGATTACAGGCATGAGCCATCGCGCCTGGCCCAGAGGAGATATTTAATGAAAAGGAGTAATCATTAGATCGGCAGATTTTTAGAAGGAAGGAGGGCATCGAATGTGTTCTTGGATATTGGACACAATAAGAAATACTGAGCTAAAAGTCTGAAGGAATTGGCGGATATACTGTTACAGGTAAACACTTTATAGAAGAAAATAATGAATGAGACTTTCTTTTGAGATTTTCTTAGGCTCTTAGTTGTTCCCAGTTAGAGCCTCATACTTTTCATGACTATAAAGATAATAATAAAATCAGTAATAAAATGAATATTTGATATGTTAACCTGTTCCTTTATGACAATGTCCTGTTTACCAGTTAACAGTGTGTTTTTGTGGTGATGGGGACAATAGTGTTTTTATTCATAAGTTGGTAAAAGCACAAGTCTTTAAATGGTGGTAAGCAAAGAAAGAAATTATAAAACATGATTAGTTGTATTATACATTGTTTTGGTTGTGGGAAAAACTATACATTTAGAGAATCATTATGAAGCTGAACATCAGCTATATTGTTGGAGTGATACTATTTCAGTGGTTTCTTGACCTTTTTATTGTTGTTAAATACAGACCAACTACGGTTGAAAACGTAAAAAGGATTGATGGTGTTTCTGAAGGCAAAGCTGCCATGTTGGCCCCTCTGTTGGAAGTCATCAAACATTTCTGCCATACAAATAGTGTTCAGGTAAAATACTGTGGTTTGCAGGAGCTCTTAGAGAATAAGCATTTTTTGTAACCATTTCAAAAGTACCCTTCAGAAGCAACATTTTCTCACTTTCTTTGCATTTCCATACTGGACACTTAGAAAATGAATTTAGATTGTTTTTACAGTCAATCTGTCGTAAAAACATGTCAGTTATCTACTTTTAAAGATGATACTAAAAAGTAGTTGTCCAGGCTGCTGATGTCTTTCTATTTCATTGGGAGGTTTTGTTTTTAAATTGGAAACATTATTTTAGGTTGATAAATTACAATTTTACATTCGAATGTGGTAGTTGGAAATTAAAGCTGGAAAGTTATCCTTGCTATGAGTTGGTCCGGAGCTCAGCCACTTGCTTTTGGTTTAGCATATTCTCTAATCTCGCTCCCCTTCCGTAATGCTGTCTTTTGGTAGTAAGTGGATTTCATATTATTCTCTTCAGTTTTAATAGTGTTTCCTTCATATCCTTTTACTATTGCCTGTTCTGCCATAAGTGACCATTTCCAGAAAGATCATTTGGGATTTTCTCTAAACTCCACATAGCAGACTCTATCGTGTGTACTCTGCAGAAGGTGAGGCAGTGGGGGATAGAGGGGAGACTACTGGACTTGGAGTCTCAGAATCAGGACTTTAATTCTTCCTTACAGTTGTTCACCTGGTGAACCTGAACATGTCCTTTAATTTCCTTGGGTCTCCATTTCCTCAGCTACACAACGGAAATGACACTTCCTCCCCCACATCCGGGAAACAACAGATGACATTAGAAAAGTAGAAGACATGGGATAAGTATAAAACGTTGAACGAGTTAAACACATTCAAGGCAGTATTAAGGGATTATTTTTTACTTCCAAGAAGCTCCTGGAAGCTTTGGGCAGGCACAGTTGGATCCTACTTTAGAAAAATCTTTCTCTAACTATAAGTAGAAAACCCTTCTGCTTTTTGAATGTAGCATTTCCCTCTTTTGATATAGAATATCTTTGGCAACTTTAAATTTTCTTTTTCATACTGTTATATAAGACATCATGTGAAAATTCTTATTTCTTACTGAGTTTTTAGAAATGAAATGATAATGTCTTAATGGTTTGGGAAAGAATATCATACCTACCAGTGGTAATTGAGTAAGTTCCCTCTCTTTGGACACTTGACAGTAGTATCTTCTTTCATGAATTAGTGATATTATTGAATAATGAATGAATGATCTCTCCTAACTCCCCTTCAGGAGAGGAAACTGAAGTAGGGGAAAAGGTAAATTCCCCAAGGGATAGGTATGAAACCTTTATGAACCTTCTGGATAGAGAAGATGACTGCTAATTTCTGTGATTAGAAATTATACTTGGGTTATTCTGCAAATTGAAATCATTTCTTTTTTAAAATGTCAACTTTAATGTTTATTAAGCAAGTTTTGTTATTCATGAGTTTCATTAGCCTTTAATATATTTTTTAAATTTTGAAGTAAAATTTCTTGCTATCACAATACACATTAAAAATTACAAATATGACACATATATTAAACGCATTAAGATGGCCAGTTAGGAAAAATATGCTAAAATATTTTTATATAAATACATTTTTTGAGAATTTTGAGAATTTATGGAACAAAGTAATGATACAATCCACAAATGTACAATTAAAGGGTTTAGGGATATCCAAAATACTTGGCAAAGTAATCTGAAATAATACTCTTAGGAAGGAAGGGCTACAATGTGATTCTAGTAAGCAAAAGTCTAATCAAATCATACTGTAGTCCCAGCTACTCGGGAAGGTGAAGCAGGAGAATGGCATGAAGCCGAGAGGTGGAGATTGCAGTGAGCTGAGATTGCGCCACTACACTCCAGCCTGGGGGACAGAGCGAGATTCCGTGTCAAAAAAAAATAAAAAAGACTGTATGAACCTATATGGCATAAATATGTACAAATATTATTTATTTTAAAAAAATCCAGGGGTAAGGGCAGGGTAGTTAGAAAATACCTAAGGGTGTTCATGAAATAAGATTGGCTATGAATGACAGTTGCTGAAACTGGGTGATGCCCATCTTACTCTCTCGACTTGTGTTATGTGTTTGATATATCCCACAATAAACCTTAAAAAAAAAAAGATGAGTGGTCAATTATAGGAAGATATAAATAGAAAAGGCAATAAGGACGAAAGTTGGCAAAGCTTACCTAAGCACTCTTTAGATAAAAAGACATTTTCACTAACTAGATTTGAATATTATAGTTTAATTGGCAAGGAGAATGCCTGAACTTAATCTTTGTTAAGAGACTACTTAAGGCACTATCAGAAGTTACCTTATGGCGAGGTGCAATCCCTCGTGCCTGTAATCCCAGCACTTTGGCAGGCCAAGGCAGGCAGGCTGCCTGAGGCCAGGAGTTAGAAAACAACCTGGGCAACATAGCGAGACCCCACCTCTACAAAAACAATTTTTTAAAATTAGCCAGGCATGGTGGTGTTATCCTGTAATCCCAGCTACTTAAGATGCTTAGGCAGGAGGATTGCTTGAGCCCAGGGATTTGAGGCTGCAGTGAGCCATCCATTGTGCCACAATACTCCAGCTTGAGTGATAGGAAAAAAAAAATAAGCGTCTTTGTTATATTCTCAAACTTTCAGGTGAGCTGGCTTCCTATATAACTTTCAGGTGAGCTGGCTTCCTATATAACTCTTCTATAGAACAGAACATACTGGTTGGGGCAAGTGAAACTGTCCAGTTGTATGCCTCATAAGTTAATGAATTTGCTTTCTAATATATACACTGATATTTATACACACATACACATAAAACCAAGTTCAATAGATGGGTAGTGCAACTCCCACCATATGCTCAGAACATGAAATCTCCGCTGCTAGGGTTATTTGATTGAAATTGTCTTTTGTGTTGATGTGAGAGTTTAGCTCTGAGATTCTTCCCGATGTAAAATATAATCCCCCGAAAGGTTTGGCAAGCATGTTTTATTGCCTTGGGTCAGATAATTCAAATTCTAACATTAGGCATCATCTATATAGCATGTAAAAAGTAAAACAGAAACGTTTATGTTTCTCACCAAGCAGTAAATTAATACTCAACTAATAAATTTCTTAAACTCCCTAATAACAGAGTATGGAAACAAAAAATGAATTTCTTTCCAAAAGAAAAGCTCATAGATACGTTTACTCACATATGTATACATAGTAGAGTAGACCACATGATAAATAACCTTATAAAAATGATACCAATAGTATTCATCAAGAGACGAGGCGCTTCTTTAAATTATTAATTTAGTTTGTTACAGATTTTATTATGGCTATAGTATGTTGTTTTAATCTACCTTTTATGTGTAGTTAAAAAAAAAGTTGTCTATCTCTTTACCTTTATTTCAGCCTTTAAAAAGATACCATTATTTTTTCATTAATCTTGTTTTTCAATCGTTCCCCATTTTTTCTTTTAAACATTTCTTAAGGAACCATATGTAAGATTTTATAGAATACTTAGATTTCTAGTTGGGGTGTATCATTTAAAATTAGATGTGTAGAGAGAGTGTTATGATATATTTCGTTATGATATATTAGTGGTTATAGTACCTAAAATCGAATAGTGATTCTGTTCGTTCGTTCGTTCGTTCGTTCGTTCGTTCGTTCGTTCGTTCGTTCGTTCATTCATTCATTCAATATTCACTTCCAGGGATTGGGGACTTACTTAAAGACAGAGTGGTTCACATTATACTTCCTTTTTTTAGTCCTGCTTATTGGTTAAAGAGAAGACTAGGAAATGTTTGTTATTACAAATATTTTGTTAAAAATTAAATTTGTGTGCTCTAGCATTATTTTACCTTTTTAAATCAATACGTTAAAAATCCAACTTCTTTTTGAGCTCCCCATAAAAAGGGAATTATTTGTTGCTTATAGGTTTAACTTGTGTTTATTTTTTTCTTAATGGCTAATGATTATATTTATATTCTATTGTTATATTGATATTATTGATCATTTGTGCTACATTTAAAATTCTGTAGACAGACCTCTTTTCAAGTACAGAACCTCAAGAAGAACAGGAGACGAGTCTGGTAGCAAAAAATAAAGTATGCACACTTTCACAGTCTGTGGCCATCACATACTCTTTATTCCAAGAAAAGAAGATGCCTTTGGTAAGTGTGACTTTCAAGTTACAGGGAATTTTTTTAGTTTATTTAAACTTGTGTTTTATCAGCTGTTTAGTATTAAAGCTCTGACTTGGGATAATTTCCTCCAACTCTACAATAAATCTCAGTTTAATTTAAAAAGAGAACGTTGTTTTCTTTTTCTGTTAAGCCTCCCTGTTAAGTAATAGCAGTAAGTTTAGTTTGGCCATGAATATCTTCTAGAGGTTGTATTGGAGTACTGATACACACATTTATAGCTCAGGGATACTGCCTCAGCCATATTTTAAAATGGGACTAATAGTTTAAAAACTATAAATATTCACAATGTTAAGAAACAACCTCAAGATGCATTAAGAAAAAGGAAGGTGCAAAACAGAAAAACAAACGTAAATGTATGTGTGTGCATATGCATGCTTATATAGTCACATATTCTTGTATGTGTACAAAAAATACATACTGGATCTCTGGAAGCATAGCCAAACAACTGGAAATATGTTTTTAAAACTTGCTTTTCATTCTATCTCTTCTAGTACTGTTTTGATGCTCTTTGAAAACAATCTAATTGCTGTAACAAATGACCACAGGTAGGCCGGGTGTGGTGGCTCATGCCTGTAATCCCAGCACTTTGGGAGGCTGAGGCAAGCAGATCATTTGAGGTCAGGGAATTGAGACCAGCTGGACAACATAGGGAGACCCTGTCTCTACTAAAAATACAAAAATTAGCCAGGCGTAGTGACACGTGCCTGTAATCCCAGATACTTAGGAGGCTGAGACACAGGAATCACATGAATCCAGGAGGCAGAGGTTGCAGTGAGCTGAGATTGCGCCACTGCATTCCAGCCTGGGCGACCAAGCAAGCCTTGATCTCCAAAAAAAAGACCATATGTAATGTTTCTTCATTGATCTAAGATAAATCTTTAAGGCTATTGAGGTTTTTTGTATACAAAATGGAGAGTAAGTTTTAATGGAATGTGACAAAATGAGGCTTACAGTTAAGTTTAATTTGAATTCTCATCCTCTTGACATTAAGTTGATTTGTAACAACAGATATGGTCCAATGCCTGCTTTTCTATTGTCTCTGGTTCCATCCACTAGTGCCTATATTACACACCTTTTGTTCAGGTTTTATCATTTAAAATAAATAAGAATAAACAGTCCATAGCTTATCTTACTGAATAAATGTTTTAATTTGACAGTCATGTTTCTTAAAGTTCCTTACAAAAACCATTGCCCAAGAAACTAAATAATTCCATTATACTATTTTTGAAATAGAACACATAATAAATGGGAATTTTAATTTCAATTTCTTATGTAAATAATAACTTCTATGTACATGTTAAAAATGCCTGTATATACCTAATTTGACCATGTATGTATAGTAGAAATGAAAACAGTTACTAAGAAAATTTGGTATTGGCTCCAAATTTTCCGAATAAAGTGTATTCTAATGCTCAGTTGTAATACAGGGTTTCATGTGTTAGTTTGTGTATTCATGGTTAAAAATGTGAAGACTGTTATATCTTCATTTGTGGCTTTTGGTATTATTTGGTTGTATTTTATTGTATGATATGGTGGTATAATTGTTCTTACCTCCCAGGAGTCTGAGAGGGTCTTGCCAGTTAACCGCAGAATTAAACATGCTTAGGACTAATTAATCAGGAGCAATACTACAATTAGTTGGAGGTAATTTGAAACCTGGTATCAAATAACCCTGATATTATGCACACACATGGTGCACACTTTTCTAGTAGACATTTAATTAAAGTAATTTAAAACCTCCCTTTGAAGGATGAAAAACTTTGCCTTAAATGCTCTATTCTGTGAAAGTGTCAACATTCATGCAAATACAGTCTAAATTCAGACTTTGAAAATGTATTGAAAGAGAGGATCATGAAATAAGTTAGAGCTGAGTGACTAAGCTTTCTGGGTGCTTAAAAGAATGTTTTACCTAATAAGTATCGGAAATGTATTTGCAGCCACATTTGTTTAAAGAACCATATAAATATGTAGCACTGTTCATGTGAAGTTCAATGGTAGGAAAATGCTGACACCCCTTGTGGAACTGTGGTTATTATTATTTTATGAATAGAGTCAATTTCAAACACCTATTAGAGTCTTCTCAGGAACCTTTTATAGAATGCATCTGGAGCGTTATGTTATCGCTAAGCATTTTAGGATTTGTCTTCTTGGAAATTCGTGTAACCAAACCATCATGTGTTATTTCAAGTGTATATAGTATTGGGTTACAGTTTACTGTGTTTTCCAAAGGTTGTAACAACTATTAGACTTACAGAGAATGACTTCTCTGCCACTAATGGCTTTCTAAAGTGAATAGAGAGGGGCGAGGATTGAATTCTTCGGTAAAGCTGGGTGATTTTGTTTTATTCAATACACTTTAATAAGTATAAAAAGTAGAACCTATGGAGAGCTGTAATGGGGGTAGTTTTAAAGAAATTCTGAAAATGAAAAGTTTAAGTAAAGGTTTAGTTCATTGTTTATTTCACACTGAGCATTACCTGAATGTTTTGGACATTTTCTTTCCATGAGTAGAGTGGACACTTTTAAAGTTCACTGGGTTCCTTTGCTGTTCTTTCTCTAGAAGAGCATAGCTGAGAGCAGGATTCTGCCTCTCATGACAATTGGCATGCACTTATTCCAAGCGGTGAAAGCTGGCTGCCCCCTTGATTTGGAGCGAGCAGGCCTGACTCCAGAGGTTCAGAAGGTTATTGCTGATGTTATCCGAAACCCTCCCGTCAACTCAGGTGAGAAGCATGGCCTGCCTCTGCACCCTTAATGACTTGATGAAGTAAACAAGCAATCTACTAATATTTTTCACCTTTAACAGCACTAATCCTTTATGCTATTATGAAAAGCTTTTGTGATTCTTTTTCTTGTTTTAGGAAAACAGTCTTTCTTCCCATTATCACTCAGAGAAAAATATACTGAGAAATTCTTTTGTTTTGTTGGTTTTTTGAGACAGAGTCTTGCTCTGTTGCCTAGGCTGGAGTGCAGTGTCGTGATCTTGGCTCACTGCAACCTCCACCTCCTGGGTTCAAGCGATTCTCTTGCCTCAGCCTCCTGAGTAGCTGGGACTACAGGCGCATGCCACCATGCCCAGCTATTTTTGTATCTTTTGATAGAGTCAGGGTTTTCCATGTTGGCCAGGCAGGTCTCGAACTCCTGACCTCAGATGATCTGCCCACCTCAGCCTCCCAAAGTGCTGGGATTACAGGTGTGAGCCATGGCACCTGGCCAATACACTGAGAAATTTTTATTTTCCTTTTCAGCTTAAGGTTACACCTTCCCCGCCATCCAAAACAGTGCTTCATTTTTTCTAATTTCTACTTCATCACTTGCAAAAACCATATTTTTCTCCACATTCATTCCCAGTAGCTTCCTGACTCCTAGTTCTTCCCTAAACCTTTCTGAGTCCTTGTCATTGGTTTCACTTGAGTAGCCTTTCTAATCAACACAGTCATTGGTATCAGTTACTGTGACATGGAAGGGACAGACCAAGTTCTTTGGGCCGCTGTGTAGAAGGATTTCCTGTCACTTTGCTGCAGAACCTCAGCTGTGCTGTGGAGAGCAAGCCCCTTTGCTTGTCTTGTAGAAATATTTTAAATTATTATCCTTTTTTTTTTTTTTTTTTTTGGTAACAGAAATAAATAGGAGATACGTTAGAGGATTTTCTCTCCTAGATGTATAAATCCAAACTTGGGGTCTTGTAACTCAATAAATCTGATAAGTTTCTTTAGACTGTTATGATAGAGCAGTGGCCATACCAAAAGCCTCATCTCCAACGCTGCAGTGCAGATACTTTTTACTACCTTAAAGTTTTTTGCACTTGTGTACAACTTGTGAATAATTCCCCCTGAGAATTTGGAAAATCACTCTCTGAAAGCACAGTCAATACTGTGCTTAAATAGATCTGAGCGAAAATAAGTCACTTAGAAGACAGGATTATTTCTAGGCTTGAGCATGACTTGACTGAAGGTCTAAAGAACGAACACCTCCTTCACTTTCATTGATCACGGTGGATGCACGGGGAAAGGAGAGACACGGAGGCAAGTTACAGTAGTGCTCATCTAAGTTCCAGGGATGTGGGGGAGTGGCCAGGGGACTTCAAGTATAGTAAATAAATAACCTATTTATAAGTTATGTCAATGTCATGTTTGAAATAGAAAACCAAATACTGCATGTTCTTACTTATAAGCAGGAGCTAAATTAGGTGCATATGGATATAAAAATGAGAACAGGCTGGGTGTGGTGGCTTGTGTCTATAATCCCAGCACTTCGGGAGACCTAGATGGAAGGATTCCTTGAGCTCAGGAGTTCAAGACCAGCCTGAGCAACATAGTGTGACCCCCATCTCTACAAAAAATAAGAAAATTAGCCAGACGTGGTGACATATACCGATAGTCCCAGCTACTTGGGAGACTGAGACAGGAGGAGTGCTTGAGCTCAGGAGTTTGAGGTTACAGTGAGCTGTGATCATGCCACTGCGCTCCAGCGTGAGTGACAGAGTGAGAACCTGTCTCAAAAAGAAAAAAAAAAAAAAACGGTAACATTAGACACTGGGGACTACTGAGGGGAGGGAAGGAACAATGGTTGAAAAGGTGGGAAGGGACAGTGGTTGAAAAACTGCGTGTTGGATACTATGCTCACTATCTGGGTGATGGGATCAATTGTACCTCAAACCTCAGCATCCTGCAATATATGAATGTAACAAACCTGCCCATGTACTACCTGAATCTAAAGTAAAAGTTATAATTTTAAAAAATTATGATAAAATCAGAAAATAAAGGTCTGAGATGGAAAATTAAAAGACCAAAGCCATCCATAAGCCCAATAAATCCCTTCCCCCCAAAAATTATGTATAAAAAAAAGATATTGCGCCAGGCGTGATGGTTCACACCTGTAATCCCAGCACTTGGGAGGCCGAGACGGGCAGATGACTTGAGGTCAGGAGTTCAAGACCAGCCTGGCCAACATGGTGAAACCCTGTCTCTACTAAAAATACAAAAATTAGCCAGCAGTGTTGGCACATGCCTGTAATCCCAGCTACTCAGGAGACTGAGGCAGGAGAATCGCTTGAACCAGGGAGGCGGAGATTGCAGTGAGCCAAGATCGCGCCACTGCACTTCAGCCTGAGTGACTGAGACTCTCTCTCAAAAAAAAAAAAAAAAAAAAAGACCTTGCACCCTGACAAGTTCTAGTTTGTGCAGGAATGCTAGAATGACTCAAGATTGGAAAAATCTTTAAATGTTACCACAATAAGGGTAAAAGGAGAAAAATTACCTAATGTCATCTGAACAACAACAAGAAGAAATGAAAGACATTAAAAATTGGGAGAAATTTATATTTGAGGAATACTCTTAACAACGAATTCTGCTTATATATCACTTCCTAGTTTTCTGATAACTTCCCATGCAGATGTGTATGTAAGGAATGGATGTAGTAGTCATGCTAATCTGAGTATCTATGTGATACTTATGAATTAATCATGTTTAAGTTAGTAAGTTAGCATTTCAGGGTTAAATTAGCCAAAGTAGGTTAGAGAGGCATCTTATGAGAAAGCTGGCCAACTTTCCTGGTCATCTTCTGATCTTCCTAACTTCAGAAATCAAGGCAGAGAGAGAAAAATAGTAACTACTTTGTAGGATTAGATTTATGGTTGTGGAAACCTCTGTTTCTCCAGTGCAGAATGAGATAGCATTTTAGAGAAAGCCAAAGACTCAAATGTCTTCTTCATGCTTATAGTCTGGAATTTTTTTTCCTTTAGAAATGTATTGTCTCTCAGGACTTAAAGCAATTTGCATCTTTCGATGAAATGTTGAATAGTAGGCAGTATTCTTTGAAAGAATTTGTGCAGGCTAGGCACGGTGGCTCACGCCTGTAATCCCAGCACTTTGGGAAGACAAGGCGGGCAGGTCACTGAGGTCAGGAGTTAGAGACGAGCCTGACCAACATGGTGAAACCCTGTCTCTACTAAAAATACCAAGATTAGCTGGGCTTGGTGGCACACACCTGTAATCCCAGCTACTTGGGAGGCTGAGGCAGGAGAATCACTTGAACCCCCCTGGGAGGTGGAGGAGGTTGTAGTGAGCCGAGATTGCCTCATTGTACTACAGTCTGGACAACAGGGTGAGACTGTCTCAAAAAAAAAAAAAAAGAATTTGTGCAGTTCCCCACGCCAACCTTTTCTTTTTTTCTATTGGCATTTCTGCTATTATTTAGCTGCCTTCTTTATAGCCTGAAACTTACAGATGGTGTTGGTCTAGTCTGTAAGAGCAAAGGCTTTGATAATAGACAGATCTGTATTTAGGCCTTGGCTCTAGCTTTTCATTGTTATGTGACCTCCATCAAGTGATCCAATTTCCCTAATCCTCAGTTTCCTCATCTCTAAGACAGGGAGAATTAATATTGCCTCTCTTATAGAATTGTGAGAAATACAGTCATGCGTCGCTTGATGATGGGGATGAATTCTGAGAAATGTGTTGTTAGGCGATTTCATCTTATGGGAACCTCACAGAGTGGACTTAATCTTAGATGGTGTAGCCTACTACACATCTAGGCTGTATGGTATAGCTCCTGTCTTCAAACCTGTATAGCATGTGACTTTACTGAATACTGTAGGCAATTATAACACAGTGGTATCTGTGCATATAAACATAGTGAAACATAGAAAAGGCCCAGTAGAAATACAGTGTAACAGATTTTTAAAAAAAGGCCGGGCGTGGTGGCTCACGCTTGTAATCCCAGTACTTTGGGAGGCCGAGGTGGGCGGATCACCTGAGGTCAGGAGTTCAAGACCAGCCTGGGCAACATGGTGAAACCCCGTCTCTACTAAAAATACAAAAATTAGCCAGGCGTGGTGGTAGGTACCTGTAATCCCAGCTACTTGGGAGGCTGAGGCAGGAGAATTGCTTGAACCCAGGAGGTGGAAGTTGCAGTGAGCCAAGATTGTGCCACTGCACTCCAAACTGGGAGACAGAGTGAGACTGTCTCAAAAAAAAGATACAAAAGGGTACATCTGTATAGGGCACTTACCGCGAATGGAGCTTGTACCCTGGGAGTTGCTCTGTGTGAGTCAGTGAGTGAGTGGTGAGTGAATGTGAAGACCTAGGACTGCACTGCTGTAGACTTTATAAACCCTGTGCACTTAGGCCACACTCACCCCTGTGATACGAATCTATCTGTATAATGTACCTGCATATGTACCCTTGAAACTAAAATAAAAGTTAAAAAAATTTTCTTCTTTCACCAATAATAAATTAACCTTAGCTTACTGTAATGATTTTTCTTTATGAATTAAAATCTTTTTACTCTTTTGTAATAACACTTAGCTTAAAACACAAACATATTATACAGCTGTACAAATATATTTTCTTTATATCCTTCTTCTCTAAGCTTTTTTCTGTTTTTGATTTTGTTAAATTCGTTTTTACTTTTTACATTTTTTTTTTTGTTAGAAACCAAGACACAAACCCACACATTAGACTAGGCCTACATGGGCTCAGGATCATCAGTCTCACTGTCTTCCACCTCCACATCTTGTCCCACCAGAAGGTCTTTAGGGGCAGTCACATGCATGGGGCTGTCATCTCCTATGATAACAATGCCTTCTTCTGGACACCTCCAGAAGGGCCTACTTGTTTTACAGTGAACTTCTAAAAAATATTTATAAAGTGTATAGTATAGCAAACACATAAACATAGTAACATAGTCATTTGTTATCATTTTTAAGTGTTATGTACTGTATATGCTAGACTTTTACACAGTGGGCAGCAAAGTGAGTTTGTTTACACCATTACCACCACAAACACATGGGTGATGCTTTGCATTGTGATGTTATGATGGCTATGATGTCACTAGGTGATAGGAACTTTTCAGCTGTGTGATAATCTAATGGATACTTGTTCCTGTTGGCTGCCCATCGTTGACTGAAACATCATTATGTGGTACATGACTGTAAATTAGATACTGTTTAGAAAGCTTTGGCGCACTGATAATAGCAAATGGTGGTGGTGAATATGATGATGATGATGATGACTGAAGACACAGATGGTAAAATTTTATGTCTTAAACATACCCTTTAAATATGATTATTTTTATAGTTTGTCAGTTTTAATAGGCACTTAAGAATATATGAACTTAATAAGTATATAAGAAAGAATGTTCTCCAACATGTATTTTACAGAGACATACAATTTAAGAACTCAAACAGGTTGTAATGGTGTGTGTGTGTGTGTGCATTGCACGCATGCATGCGTGCTCATTCACACTAAAAAATTCTTGGGCATATATTCCTGAATGTCCTAAATGGACATTCTAACATCACTTCATTATGGGCAGAGGGAAATGGTAAAGGAAAATTTCATATTATATTATTCAGCCACATATTGACAACATCTGTTTTATTTGCCTACGGTAAAGAATTGAAGCACTGTTAATTTGCTTTCTAAATCATGTAGGCACAAAGTTATGGAACTTTAGATTTAGAAATGAAATTGGAAATATTACACTTTCCCTTTCCTATCCCACCCTGTTTTGGAGATAAGGAATGTGAGGCCTAGAGAGTTATAAAACTGTTTTAATACCATGTCTAAGATTAATGACTGAGCAAGTTTCTCTTTTTACTCATGTTAAAGTTGTATTGCCAATTAACTTAAAGGAAAGAAATATGCAATTTCTAATCCTGATATAGGATATGGGTATATAAACTCGATGAGTGAACAAATTAACTTATTTATAATCAGTTTCGTATCTTTATTTATTGAGTGTCTTTACCCCTTACCATATCTAGTACCCTCTACATTCTAAGATTTGCAATTTCTATTTCTGATGTTAGATAACTTTTTAAAGTAAGAAATATTAAAATCAAGCAGAATATAATAATGAAAATTTCTTAAGATATACTTACTAAAAACTTATCGTTCTGTTAATACACTGTCTGTAGGTTGCACATATAATATGAAAAAGTATGTTTTTGTAGGCTACTTTTAAATCTAGAATAGAGGAGGTTAAGAAGGTTGTGATAACCATGAGCTCTTTTTTTTTTTTTTTTTTTGAGACAAGGTCTCACTCTGTTGCCCAGGCTGGAGTGCAGTGGCACAATCATAGCTTACTGCACCCTTGAACTCTTGGGCTCAAGCAAGCCTTCCACTTCAGCCTTCCAAGTAGCTGGGACCACACCTGGCTAATTTTTAAATATTTTTGTAGAGATGGGGTCTCACTACATTGCCCAGCCTAGTCTTGAACCCCTAGCCTCAAGTGATCCTCCCACCTCAGCCTGCCTAAGTGCTGGGATTACAGGTGTGAGCCACTGAGCCCAGCCCTCTTTTATTTCTTTTGATAGTACACTCATAATCATGAAACTATCATTTATGGATGTGAGATTGTGCTTTTGGATTCTTATTTTTTCTTTATAAAATACCTTTTGTTCTCTTACTGGAGAAAACATTGTTGGATTATAAATGATAATAAGGAATGAGGATATACATACTATAATAACTATTCAGATATGTTATTTTCATATTTTATTTAACTGTAGCCATGCCACAATAATTTAGAGTTTTAAAGAACAAGTTTGATTAAATCTAAACTTTGTACAATCCTGAATTGAGAAGTTTCCTGTATTTTATTATGACACAATCTTTTACCTAAAAATAGAGTAATTATGAATTGAGAAAACATAGCTATTAATTTCATACTCTTATTTGTTAAGTAGGTTTTGTCTGGAAAACTGTTCGTCTTTAAAGGAGCTTTGTACCTTTGTATTCTTTTCATTTGTCCTTGTTTATATAATTTTAAACTCTGTTTATGGATTTGGGGTTCGAACTATGCTTAATAATAAATTAAGGCATTGAATGAGGTACCTAGATAGTATTTTGATTAATTTTATTCTCCCATTCTTAATGTGCATGTAACTGGAAAATTAAGAGTAACTTCCAAGGGATCTACTACAAAAGTAAGGGTAATATGATCTGTTTGAAAACACTGAAGGCGTGTAGCAGTGTTGTCATGAATTCTCCAGTAGATATTTTCAGCACTTACTTACATGGGAAGTTAGAGCAGAATAAGATGCACCTGTAAAGCTAAATGCCACTTATTTGCATATGTATGAAATGCAGGATGAATTTACCATAGTTATATAAAGGGTACTTGTAGAAATGTATTAGAAAAATGTATGAATTTTTTAATTATATCTAGAAATTAACCTTATACATTTAACTTTAAATCATTAATAGTGGTTTAACACCATAAGCGGATGTTTATGCATCATCATTTTATGAACAAAAGACATTCTAATTTTAGAAATAAAGTGATTCAAAAGAGAATAAAATATCTTATTTTTTCTTTTAAAATTGATTTGTTTAGCCCATTACACGATAATAGCTCAAGCTTGTGTGATTTTTCCCTAAAAACTTGGTTTATAAATGTCACATTTATAATATGAAGAAATTAATCATCCATAGTTTATTTATCTAATTTCTAAATACCCATGGAAGAAAATGAATTTAATGCAATGTAGTGGTATATTACTTGGTTTTGAGTGTGGGAAAATTTATATGGTCTTTCTAAAACAGCACTATCAGTAGAAATATAATGCGAGCTACATATGCAATTTTAAATTTTCTAATAGCCACATTTTAAAAAGTAAATGGATGCAATTTATTTTGATAATATAATTTAGTCTACTGTATTTGAATTTTTATCATTTCAACATGTAATCAATCTGAAAATTATTAATGAGATATTTTATGTACTTTTTTCTGTAATAAGCCTTTGTAATCAGGTATGTACTTTATATATACAACATATCTTCTGATGCTGAATTTTAACTGGAAATACTTGATCTGTGTTTAGCTTTTGTAAAATTTACTGTTGAACAAAGTGGACCAATGTGACCAAGGTGTTCCAAACGTATTTTAAAATTTGAAGACAAATAAAAGGGAACTCAAAGTAAATTTGGATACACACATACAACAGAATACTCCTCAGCCATTAAAAAATGATGAAATAGTAAAATTGGGGGAATTTTGACATTATTAGGATGATATAATGACCAAGGGACAAATACAATTTTAGTTTGGTTAAGAGATAAGATAGTCACGTTGCTGATTTTACTATGTATAGAGGTTATCTTTTCCTTTTTAAGATTTTGAAACTTTAATTAGTTAACCCACTGACCTAGTTTATATTAGCTGTATAACTTTCTCTTCCTGTGTTTTGTTTTGTTTTGTTTTGTTTTTTGCTTTTTAAACTGCAGCGTTTTGAGGAGTCTTGGAGTAG
The DNA here is from genome assembly GCF_007565055.1 of Rhinopithecus roxellana. NCBI lineage: Eukaryota > Metazoa > Chordata > Mammalia > Primates > Cercopithecidae > Rhinopithecus > Rhinopithecus roxellana. The sequence continues at coordinate 25,219,190 of NC_044557.1, forward strand.
CAAGCTAATCTTTGGAAGAAAGGAAAATATAAACCTGAAAACTAATAATTTAAAGAACATCTTTTCAGGTTGTCATTTGAAAAATACTTGGTTTCTGATCACTGATTTGAGTTGGGTGTCAAATGTTTGATATGTTTTGTAAATTAGGTGAAGGTGAATGGGTAGGTTCTAAACTGCTTGGGTTTACCGCACTCTGGAGCATTGCAGAAGAATGGGATGTTGGAAGGAAGTGCTGAAACATAATTATTGGCTTGCCTATAGGAGGGTGCTACATAATTTTAGAAGGTGTCAAGAAATTGACACAGTCTGAATTAGTTCTGTTGAGTTGCAAAAAAACATAAAGTTTCTTGATTCTGAAAATAAGAAATATGTTCCCAGAAATCTCATCTAGTTAATGTGCATTTAAAATCATTTATGTCTCTTGTTACTACAATAATAGCCATTGAAAGAATCCTTTTTATTAGAATCTTATTTACAAGTATGATTAGCTTCTACTTAAAGAATAAATTATTATTATACTTGATCTTAGGCAAAAGGCCAACAAGTGATCAGAATAAATTATTTTAAGAAAAAACTAATTATAATTGATATTTGGAATTGGAAGCACAATTTCCTTTAGAGCAATTCTATGAATGGTTGTTTTGACTCTCACGGCAGCCCACAAAAGACAGTTTGAAACACAATTTATGCAGTGTCAATAGTACTGACCTGACTTTGGACCTTGGAGGCAGGGGCTTCAGGTGATAGTGATACCCGAGTGGAGTTTTTACTCCATTTCCGTTCCGTAAGGCTATAGGCATTTGAAAGAGGAAACTTCTTTGGCAACCCTCCTCCTTCCTTTCTACAGAATATTTCACTATTTCTAGCTTATACGTTTTCTAAAATATTCTCTGTAATTTATTTTGAAATGGAGTTTTTTTTATCTTTTACAGATATGAGTAAAATTAACCTAATCAGAATGTTAGTTCCTGAAAACATTGACACGTACCTTATCCACATGGCAATTGAGATCCTTAAACATGGTACTGACAGCAGACTTCAGCCTTCATGTGATGTCAACAAAAGGAGATGTTTTCCCAGTTCTGAAGAGATCTCTTCAAGTTCTAAGAGAAGCAAGGAAGAAGTAGGCATCAATACTAAGCTGTTAATTATATAGAGAATTTTCATATAGTGTCAGTTTCTTCAATTTGCATATCCTAGTACTAGAATGCTGTATTTTTTGAACTGTTATGAATTCTGATGTGATTACTTTCTCTATGGGCCACATTTCCTTTATTTTTCATAAATATGATCTGAGAAAAGTGATTTTGAAAAAAAAGACAGTAAAAGGGATGTTTAGTCCATCTGTTTAGCTCACTGTATAGAATGTCAGCTTAAATTTTACCTGTACCTCATATTGACCATATAGCCTGGAAAAATCTTCCTTTCGGATGTATAGTTAATGAATTTAAGCATATGGCAGTTTATGTAGTTAATGAAAGTGAAAACAAATTGTGTTATAAATACCTCCCAGACTGGTTTATTATCATTCTGTCATTCATCATCATCTGTTACTATGATACGAATATCTGAGGTACAAGGATTACTGTTACTTGTGGCTCTCAGCATTTCCTAGTGCTTTTGCATGATCATAGATAGATTACAAATTTAGTATTATGTTAGATGTTAAAATCAAATGCTTCAAAAATAATTGCTCTATGTATGGCATGAGATAAATAGCAATCAGAGATATTATTTAGTAATATGACTCTATTAAATAATGGCATAAATTTAAAAATTTGACCTTCGGTATCTTCTGGATCTAAAATTACATGACTCCATTATAAATGTTTTTGAAATGATTAACTAAAAAATTGTTTGAATTCTTAGTTGGTAAATTCAGTGTGGCAGTAGGTGGTGGTGATTATTTGTATTAGAGAATTAGGAATTACACTTTAGTTCTGAGGTAATCTTTATAGGCTGTTCGGCAGTTAAACTGCTACTTTTTTGAATTGCTTAAAAATAAGGGGAGCTGGTCTTTTTAAATTCTGTACTTGAGTTAGATCTGTATATAGAGTCATGTCCTAGATAATCTAATGAAATTTAATTAGTAGGAAATCTTTATATTGTTCATAACTGAACTAGCTATAAGAGGAACATTAAAGAAAACATATTTTGGGTGGAGGTAATGAAATTTAGCTTCTAATGCTCAGCCTTCTGTTTCTGTAATCTATACCAGCTGCCTAAGACCCTCTTATTTTTTCCCAGCTTCAACCTGTCAATACAGGAAAAGGTGTAACTTACTATTTTTCCTCAATATTGAAGCACATTTGTAGTAAAATATTATTTTAACTATATATTGCCATTTTTGCTTTTCCCCTATTTCAGTAACATTACATGTCAACAAGAGAATGGGGGGTATTGTGGGGATTTGGGTGGGAAGAAATTTTACTAAGCTTACTGGATTCTTAAAGGTCTACCTTATTTGGCCCCTTTTTCCTATTTAGGGAAACAATGGTGTTGGGACTAGGAAGTAGAGGTGAGTGAGTCATCCAAAGGATCTGTCTTCATCAGCCTCCCTTTATGAAAAGCTGATTTCTGTAGAGTGTTGGAGGCCTACTTTCAGAATCTGTCATATGTTAGCATTCATCTTCTCTACTGACCTGATTTATATCCCTTAGTCTGTTTCATTTTATAATTATGAGGCTTCTGACAAAGGATAAAGTCATTAGAACAAATCCTTTTTATTAGTTGACGTATTGTTATGTTTACATCTCTTGTGTTTGCTATTAAGATAGAAGCTCAATCATGTCTTTGTTTAACAGAAAGGTGATGTCTTGGCATTGATAATGCGGATTCAATATCCATAGGTACATGGTGGATTCTTTAAATATTTAGTGTTCTTTTATTTCTGGAAAGTTTTCTTAAATGATAGTTTTTTAAAAAATTTTCTATAAAGTTTTCTTAAATCATGCTTTTTAGTGTTTTATTCCATTACTTTGTATTTCTTCTTCAGGAACTCCTCCTATACATGTATGTTGGATCTTCTTTACCCAGCTTCAATATTTGTCACTTTTCATGCATTCTTTTTATTTCTTCATTTCTCTTTAATTTAAATTTTTTTCTTCCTTTTCACCTTCTATTTCTCTTTTAACATAATCAGTTGTATTTATTTCTGTATTCCACATAGCTTTGTATTCACTTATTTTTAAATTATTTTTTAAAGGTTTTAGATTTAAAAATTCTTTTTTTGTTTATATAGAGAGATATTATTTTATTTTATTTTTAACAAAGGAGCAACCCTATTAACTGAAGACTTCTGTAATTTTTTCTTTTATTTCTGATTCTTTCCTCAGTTTTCCCCCTCAGTATTCCCCCAGTTTTGAATTTTTCTAATTTTGATTTGTGATGTCTTTTTGTGTTTTAGATAATTTTCCTAATGTTTTCCAGTTCATTTTGAAAGGCTACAGTTTTATTCTGTATCTAAGCAAGTCTTTCTGGTGTCAAAGATTTGACCTTGATACTTTTCTTTTGCTCGTTTTCATATGAAATTAGTTTTCCTGTACTTTCAAAAGAAGGCATGGTTCAGGATGGTTTTCCCAATTTCACATCTGTCTCTAATGTTTTTGTATAATGTCTAAAATATGGAAACTTGGTTTATGAGATCTACTCTGCCATTTTTATCTAGGCTTTGTCTCCCTTTGGTCTCTGTTGTACCTGTCCTGCTTGGTTTTGATTTAACTCCAGTGGTTTCTCCTGAATGTGGAGCCTTCTCCTAGAAGGCAGCCTCAGCTAGTCCCAGGGTTCAGAGTAGCCAGCTGCGCTCTTCACCTAAGAGATCACTGTGGATTCGTTGTACTCGCTATTGGCTTGGACAAAAGCTCTCCCATTTTCAGATGCTATTATCAGATTAATCTCTCATTAATCTGTCTTCCCAGTGTTTGCCTGTGGGCTGTCTTGGGGTTCTCTTCTTATCAGACACCTCCCTGCTTGCCTCTGCTTTCTCCCATACAGATGTCAGTACTGTGCAGGTCTTAATTGCTGTTGGTGGTTTGCCCCTACATTGTTACAGTTTTAGTTTCCCAAGGATACCTTTACACTTGATTTTGTTGTAAATGTCAACAATGGATTTGGGGTTTTACTATCTAGTTCTGTCTTAATTCTGGAATTCAGAAAGATTAAAAGCTCTGCTGCTGCTGCTGCTGCCACCGTCTTCCCAGTACCCTCTCGTCCTGTGTCATTTTTTTTCTTATTTTTCTTGACTGTACAATTTTATACAAATTGTTTTGTAGAAGATTTATTTACAGATGCTGATTCACAGGTAAAATTGACGTATGAAAATAGTTTTCATGACAAATGCATCAGGCTTGGTAACTAAATATATGGATTGACCTTGTTTATAAATGAAATTAAATGTGAACATAACTTACATATTTCTGTATTTGCTTCATCCGTATGTGCACATATAATCAGCAAATGAGTTGATGTTTCAACTTAATGGTAATAGCTTGGTAACAGAGTTGAGAGTATTAAAAAGATGTAAAGAGGCCCTTAAAATTTTGTTGCTGGGAATTTTAGTAGTCTACTGATGAAGGAAGTAGACACTGGAAGACATTGTTTCTATGAGGTAACTTAGATCTCATACTGAAGACTTCTTCAAATATTTATTGTTGACACTCAAAAGACACACTCAGTGTAAGTAATACCCCTTTTCTCAATGAAATGAGATCATTATTATAATTCCATTATAAATGCTGATGATCATGTTTGTAGAAATACAGAAGACTTGAAATGATATTAGCTACCAATTAATGAGTGTGAAGAAGAAATCAGGATTTCACTATTTTACATTTATTCTTATTTAACTCCAAATAATTCAGTGATGTTATGTACTATTATTTCCATTTCTCTGTGAAGACGTTGAAGCTTAAGTAACATGCATAATAAGGTCATACATTTAGCAAGTGGCTCAATTAAAGTTCAAACCTGGTTCTGCCTGATTTCAAAGTCTATGCTACTCCATGGTATTAGGCTACATACAACATGACTTAGGGTTTCTTCCTCTGCTCTATTACTGTTCAGATGTCCTCCTCTTTTGGCAGTGTTGGAGAAAATTTTTGCAATCTATCCATCTGACAAAGGTCCAATATCTAGGATCTACAAGGAACCTAAACAAATTTACAAGAAAAAAAAAAAAAACCATTAAAAAGTGGGCAAAGGACTTGATCAGACACATCTCAAAAGAAGACATTTATGTAGCCAACAAACATGAAAAAAAGCTCAACATCACGGATCATTAGAAAAATGCAAAATGCCTTTTCTGTATGCCACCTTATATCCCCAATATTTATTATTTCTAAGTCATAGTATCTTACAGTGTGTATAAGTCTCATCTATTCTTTTGATTTTCTCTTCCCTGCTTGCAGTTGGGTACCTAGGAACAAAGTTGCAGTCTTAGCCAGTTTTTTCTTTAGCCTTTGCTGATATGTACAAAGCCCTTTTTTCTACCCTGGATTTTTTTACTTAAGCTGAAACAGCTAAGTTTTTTAAATATGAAGTTTCAGAGTCTTCTGCCAAGGATCTTTTGCTATTTTCCTACTGTTAAATATTTCAAAGCCTTTTTTAAACATAGAAAATATAATCAAACATAGCAAGCATCTGATGAACAATATCTAGATAGTCTTCATTCTTGAAATGGAATAAATGGTATTTTTGTATTTTAGGCTAACAGACACATTGTACCTTAGATAAGGCCAAACTTCTCATAAAATTTCTCAATTACTTTTATTAATAATAACCCCAAATTAACTCTGGATTCCAGGATGTACTCATGATGGAATGATTTCTCTGTTGTGTTATCCCGAGGATCTAATACTCTGAGATAACACAAATGTATGCCACTTTAGGCTTATGAAACACTTACTTAAAATTATTTAATTCTTTTTCATGTGCAGATGGTATTGTACCCAAACACTACCTTTTTTGTTTGTTTTGTTTTTTGTTTTGTTTTGTTTTGTTTTGTTTGAGACAGGGTCTTACGCAGCCCAGACTGGAGTGCAGTGGCATGACTATAGCTCACTGCAGACTTGACCTCCTGGGCTCCAATAATCCTCCCAAAGTGTTGGGATTGCAGGCATGACCCACCACACTCAGCCTTAAAATTTTTTTTTTCAAGGATGTTTAACCTGAGGTTTAGAAGCTCTTTGGCATGTGAACTGCTGAAATGTGTGCGAAAGTGTGCACGTTACTCTTTTTTTCTGGGAAGTGGATCTATAGTGATTCTCAGATGAGTCTATGAGACAAGAAACTTTTATTTTTTCCATTTATTTAGCAAATGTTTGTTAAGCATACTATGCCTTGGCCACTCTACAGGGTGCTGATTGGACAAGTCTGTCTACCTCCCATTGTAGATGTTAGAAGCTATATTCTTTTCACATGCATAATATAACTCTTTGTGTGTGTATACATGCCCAGGCATGTTCCTTCCTCAAAACATTAAATTCACCATTTTGGTCAACTCAAAGCAAGTACACCATGGGATATAGATCTGAAATAATATCTAGATTTTTACTTACTGAATGTCTTGAGTGTCTTGAGTGTCTAAGACTACATGATGAGATGGCAAGTAATTGCCTAGAGAAATGATGTAGTGATTTTGTGTCTCTTATATTTATTTACTTTTTGATCCAGAAATAAATTATATAGATAACCACTATTTTGTTTTTGTTTTTGTTTTTTTTTTTTGGATGGAGGAGAAAGGATGGGTGTATATTCAGGAACCTATGTTACTTGTTTGCAACTAATACGCCTTCTCAGTAGTACAAAGATTTGATTTCTTTTCTTTCTATTTCCTATAGACTTCATCTGCAGAGAGAAAGAGACAATTACCTGTGTGGTTTGCCAAAGGAAGTCATACCAGCAAGAAATTAATGGACAAAACGGAAAGGGGAGGCCTTTTTAGTTAAGCTGGCAATTACCGGAACAATTAATGTTTCTTGCTGTATTACAAGAGGAGAGTTATATTTTATTTCTGAAGAGTAAGGAATAGTATTTTGACTTAAAAATGATTCTGATTACAAAGTTCACTGTTTATTGAAGAACTAGCATCTTAAATCAGCCTTCCGCAATTCACGTAAAGTTTCTGGGTCTTCTGGAAGGCTACGTGAGTACATTACCTAATAGAATATTAAATTAGACTTCCTGTAAGATTGCTTTAAGAAACTGTTACTGTCCTATTTTCTAATCTCTTTATTAAAACAGTGTATTTGGAAAATGTTATGTGCTGTGATTTGATATAGATAACAGATTAGTAGTTACATGGTAATTATGTGATATAAAATATTCATATATTATCAAAATTCTGTTTTGTAAATGTAAGAAAGCATAGTTATTTTACAAATTATCTTTACTATCTTTTGAAGACGCTCTTAAACACATTGTTAAATGGTATTAGTTAACCAGGCCAGTGAAAATGAAACCACATTTTCGGTGCCATTAAATAGGGGAAAAAAATGTAAAAAATGTAAAACGGATACCAATTGCACTAGGCAACTGTACATTTTGTATTTTATATACAATTTCTATTATTTTTCAAATAATAAAACAATGTTTTTCACACTGAATATTATAGATATATATTTTTTATTTTTTAGCTTTCATTTACTTAATTACTTTAAGTACCTTTATTTTTCAAGGATGTCAGAATTTGATTCTAATCTCTCTTATGTAGCACATGTGACTTAATTTAAAACCTTTACTGTGACACAGAGTTGGGCAAACAATGGTTATTTAACTTTAAGCAGTTCACTATACATTTCAAAGCCTTTGATTGGCTTTCTTGTAAATAAAAATGTCTTGTTAAGAAACAAATTTATCTGTCATAGAAGAACTAGAAAATCCAGGGAAGTGAGAAAAATGAAAATAAAAATCATTCATAATTTTACTAGTAGCTAATCACAGTCAACCTCTTTTGTGTATCCCACCAGACTTTTTTATATTCACTTGTTTTTAAGTAAAATATAAAAGTCTCGTATATTCCCATTTTTCTGCATTCCATTACCAGAAGGTAGTGGCGCCTATTAAATATGTGATATGTAGTTCTCCAGCCATGGCTTCTGCATTTATTTGCATGCTTTTGTGTGTGCATCTGCAATACCCTGTGAATATCCTGTGTGATGGAGTAGCAAGTACGCACAGACACATCTGCTGCATGCCCAGGTATGAGGCTGTCTCTAGGAGAAGCACTTGTTTGATTATTTGAGTTGCCAATTGAATTTGCTGCTTTTTTTCATGGAATGCCATTTTCACTGAAAAGAATGACGAAAAACGATGATTGGTTATTTAGATTTGGATGTTTGGCAGACATTTTCTCAAAATTGAACTAAGATGGCCTCTTCACGGAAAACAACTGATGGTATTTGTTGTGCCAATGATAAAATTGGAGATTTCTAGCAAAATGTATAATTTTGGAAAAGTTGTATTCCTCCACTGGAGGCTTGACAGCTTTCCTTAACATAAAGACTTCTCTCTTTCTCTCTCTCTCTCTCTCCTCCTCACCCTGCCCCCTCTGTCTGTCTCTCTTTCTTTCTTATCCTCCCACCTCAGCCTCTGAGTAGCTGGAACTACAGGTGCATACCACCATGCCCTGCTAATTTTTTCTTTTTATGTTTTGTAGAGATGAGGTCTCTAGGTTGCCCAGGCTGGTCTTGAACTCCTGGCCTCAAGCAGTCCTCCCACCTCAGTCTCCCATAATAGTGGGATTACAGGTGTGAGCCACCGTGCACAGTCTTACATAAAACCTTTTCTAATGAGATGGATAGTAATTAACAAATGTGAGTTTTTGATATTATATAAATATTTTTTCTGTGTTTAGAAGATCCTTATAACTCAGTGAATCAGCATGTTCTGGATGACTAATATGTGATGTTAAGAAATCATGACTGAGACCGGGCACGGTGGTTCACGCCTGTAATCCCAGCACTTTGGGAGGCTGAGGCGGGCAGATCATGAGGTCAGGAGATCGAGACCATCCTGGCCAACATGGTGAAACCCTGTCTCTACTAAAAATACAAAAATTAGCTGGGTGTATTGGTACACGCCTGAAATCCCAGCTACTTGGGAGGCTGAGGCAGGAGAATTGCTTGAACCCAGAAGGCGGAGATTGCAGTGAGCTGAGATTGTGCCACTGCGCTCCAACCTGGCCACAGAGCAAGACTCCGTCTCAAAAATAAAAAAATCATGACTGGGTAAAAGATCTGTTCAGAGTACAAGATGGACCAATGGATATGAATATAACAGAGTATGAAAAAGTTTTTGATACAGTTTCAGATTGCACACGGCAACTAATCTTTAAGAAACTATCACTCGTCCAGGTTTTGGTAAAATGTTGGAGAAGAACGTCCACCATTATCTGAACAGACTATTAAAATACTCTTCTCTTTTCCAACTACGTGCCTGTGTAAAGTCAGATCTTTTTCATATACTTCAGCCAAAACAGCATATCAAAATGGATTGAATGCAGAAGCAGATCTGAGAATCCAGCCACTTCTGTTAAGCCAGACAAAAGTGGTAGTGATAGATATAACCCACATTAACAAAAGCTCTTTAGGGTCCTCAGTGATTTTTTTGTGAGAGTATAGAGGGGTTCTCAGACCGAAAAGATTGAGAAATGCTGGTGTAATGTTTTATTATAAAGGTATACCAGTGAATTATGTACCTTACTTCATATTGTTGGACATTAAAGTTGCTTTCAGTTTTTTTCTGTTTTAAACAGCACTGCTTTGACCTTTTTAAAAAAATGAGTCAGGATCTTGCTGTGTTGCCCAGGTTGGAGTGCCGTGGTTATTCACAGGCATGATCATAGCATGCTACAGCCTTGAATTCCTGGGCTCATGTGATACTTCTGCCTCAGCCTCCTGAGTAGGCGGGAGTATAGGCGTGCGCCGCTATGCCCAGCTGCTTTGAACATTCTTGAAATGAAATATGGTATAGTCTCATGCCATATACATAGCCAGAGGGGAAGAGAGAGAATTTTGTTGTTGTTGTTGTTGTTGTTGTTTATGTTATCTGTAGTGGACTTTATGCCTTCCTAGCATAAATTCTCTCTTTCCCCATTTCTTGTGGCTTTTGATTTTTGTTGGGGTTCATTCCAAGGAGAATAATTCCCACCTGGATATTGGATTGGCACCTGTGACCTCATCTAAGCTAGTCCCTAGTAACAGCGTTGGATCTGGAGTAGGTGTGTGGCCTGCTGAGCTGCTGGTTCATGCCTTTCCTGAAATGAGCCCTACCTCTGAATATTTCAGAAACATTTGAATGAGGAGTTGTTTTTCACTTCCAGTTGTATTCAGTTGCCACAGAAGCACAGTGATGTGACTGGTGGAAAGACCCGTCAACAGACATAGAAAATGTAAAGTGCTTTTAATCTTAAAGGATATGGAATCTCAGAGGTAGTTACACAGAGTAGAGGATGAAGCAGCTCCTGGATGGAGGCAGAGGCTTCCTGGATCTTTAAGTTCTGTATGGGTTGTTGTATTAGGTTGGTGCAAAAGTGTGGCAGGAGAATAGGGTCTGACGCAGGGAAACCAAGGCCGATTCACACTGACTTCCTAGAACTAAATCGAAAGGAAAACCCCAATTTTCCACACCTAAATAACAAAAGGACCAGATGGCTACTCCCTTTGCAACCGCCCCTCCCCCCAACATTTCTGCGTGGCAGATGGAAAATTGAAAGTACCTCTGTTGCTTTCTGCGTAGGAATGTAACTTGTGACCAATCAGACTGCAGGCCAAGTCTTGTCCGCCTAGAAATGTAACTTTGTAACTTCACTTTAGCCTCTGATTGGTCGTTTTCCACAACCAATCAGATGCTTGCATGGGGGTAACCTTTGTGACTTCACTTCAGCCTCTGATTGGTTGTTTCACTTCAGCCTCCCATTGGTTCTTGAGTCCCGGAGCCTGTGGAGGGTACTTTATTTTCAGTAATGCCTGCTTTTGTCGCTTCATTCTTTCCTTGCTTTGTGCATTTTGTCCAGTTCTTCGTTCAAGACACCAAAAACCTGGACACCCTCCACTGGTAACAAAAGTAATTGGTGATTTTGCCATTAGAAGTAATGACACAGAACAAGTACATGAGAGCAATTTCTTATGGAAAATTAAATGGAGCATAAGTCGTGTACTCAGGGTAAGGGAACTGCGAACCGGCAGAGTAAGGTCTCCAACCCGCACCAGTGGGATCTCCGAGTGTTTTATTAAAGTCCGTCCCCACCCTGTGTGAAGAATGGGAGCACTGCTGGATTAATCACTGGGGACTTTGGGGGGCCGAACTTGTCATTTGAAGGTGTAGGGAGGTTGGACAAGTCACAGGGGTAGGGAGGGGGCCCACTGGAGCACCACCAGGACCCCAGCGCCCTAGATCCAAACCTGGTCATGCTTCCCACGTTCAGAGGCAAACCCCCCTCCCCTTGGGGAGCGGAGTCAGAAGAGGCCCCCTCTCCTTCCTTTCCCAGGTCTGGTGGGGGCGGGGCTTAAAAGTAAAGGTAAAAACAGCAATAACTTGCACCAACTTGTTACCTTCCAAGTTTCCCTCCCCTCGCTCCCTACCACCTGAGTGTGTTTGGAGGTTCTGTCTTTTTGTACCTGCCTCATCACCAGATGCAAGTAGCTGGGCCAGAACCACCTCGGCACATTACGGAATATTTATACAGGAACAGGTGAGCTGAAGGCGAATTCCCCAGGTGTAGCCTGTGACCATAGAGTCAGACAAAGCCCTGACTGTTACCTGGAATTCAAAAAAGCTGTATCCGTACCAGACAGAATGAGAAAAGAATATAGGATTCTTCCTGTTCAAATAGGTTGCATACAATTAAGAGCATGAAAGATCCAATGGAATGAACCCAAAGTAGTTTTTGAGCTTAATAGACTTTAAGTATCTTATGGAAAAGAATTGCAAAACCACAGAAACAGTGAAGAAGGTTAGTTACAGCCTTGATGGGGTAGCTGACTTCAGCAGTCTCAGCTATCTGAGAAGGTACTTACCAGATTTTGGTTGGGAATGTAATCCCGAAATCATTTGAGATAATGTACTTGTTTCCTTACTGGGTAAATGTGTTTAAACCTTGAGAAAATGTAGATATAAGTAGAATATAGAATAAATTAAGCCTTTGGTAGTAATGTTTTATGTTTAAGTAATAATAAGTACATATTTGATATTTACGCATTTGTAATGCTTGAGATAATTTATCTTACTCAAGTAACAGATTACTCTTGTGACTCCAATGTAAAACGTATCATTGAAAAATTAGTATCTGCTTGTGATTTTTAAGTAGAGACCCTACCATTTGAAAGGTATTTGCCTTTACTATTGGAGATATTTCATATGAATGTTTAACTTTGTTATTGCATAGAAGTATTTAAACAGATTTCACTTGCAAGAGAAAGGTATCTAGTAGGTTACTCTTAATTAGTACTAAATTACTACAGTTACTATATTAATTCTATTAATATCGATTCATTAAACCCAGAACTTTAATTATGTCTCAGAAAATTAATTAAACTTTAGCCTCACAATCAGCTATATTTTCTAACTCAATGTTTAAAATTGACAAGTATGTATTATACTTATTTATGTCTTCATTCAGTAAACATTTGCATTTGTAGCATGCAAGACAACATGCTAGATGCATGAAAGATGGAATAAATAGAAGAAAACTCAACACAGATCTCATGCTTAAGAGGGACAGATTTACTCTGAAGATTCAATGAAAAAACATCCACAAAAAAACTTTTCTATAAGAAACAAAACATTTTAAAGAAAACATTTACTTCACATAATAAATGAGAAAAAATGGGCTCTGAATGAAAAAAAGAGATCATGTGAATGCACAATTTTTTTTTTTTTTTAAGTTATGGACTGAAACACTCCTAATCATTAACATTTGTTATTTCAGGGGAGTGGAGTTGGAAGGGTGGAAGGGATATTTAAACTTTTATAATCTCCATGTATTTTAAATCAAATCAATATATATTGCATTTATTCTTTTAGTTAAAATTTTAAGAACTTTATAAAAGAATAGAGACAGGGACTCCATTTGTTACCCTGGCTGGTCTCAAACTCCTGGGCTTAAGTGATCCTCCCGCCTCAATCAGAAGGGCAGAAGGGCCAGCTGTTAAGTTTCTGTAGTCTCTGTATTTGTTAAATATATATTGCATTTATTTTAAGTTTTACAAACTTTTTTAAAAATAGAGATGGGGTCTCCCTATGTTGTCCAGACTGGTCATGAGCTCTTAGGATCAAGTGATCCTTCCGCCTTGACCTTCCAAAGAGCTGGGATTACAGGCATGAGCCACCATGCCCAACCTATTGATTTGTTTACTTATTTTTAGAGGCAGGATCTCACTCTCACCAGACTGAAGTGCAGTGGTGTGATCATAGCTCACTGCAGCCTCAAACTCCTGGACTCAAGCAATCAAGTAGCCTCAGCCTCTGAGTACTGAGATGACAGGCATGTGCCATCACACCCAGCTAATTTTTTTGTAGAGATGGGGTCTTTCTGTGTTGCCCAGATGAGTCTCAAACTCTTGCCTCAGCCTCCCAAAGCACTGGGGATTACAGGCATGAGTCACAACACATGGCCCTGCTTTTATAAAATATAAAGTAGGCAGGGCTTTCTGGAATGATGGGCAACCATTACATTTGCTTTCCCTCTGTTCTGAATGTCAACCTCCATACACCTCTCTTGAGCCATGAACTGGCAGGCAAGCAGGATCTTAGGGTGCTGGCTGGAGGGCTGGAAAGCCCCAGGGCAAGGATATGAATGTGAAGGATTTTAAGGAGATTCTTGGACCCCAAGGGAACTATTGGTCTAGGTTTCCTGGGGTATGTTAGATGTCTTGGCCCCCAAATAATTAAGGAAAAGCTGCAGAGGTGGACCGAATCCTTTCCAGCCCTGAGGCTGGGAGAGCTCTATGACACCAGTGGGTGCTCATCCTGGTGCTGCCATGGACCTGACTACCTACTTCCGTTAAACTTCCCAGCAGCTGAGCCTTCATGAGAGGACGTCCTCCACCTTTTCCATGAGGCGAAGAAGCTTTGGAGCCAGGGGATGTGCTCACTGGTGCACACCTGTCTCCCTTCTCTAGACCATGCTCACAGTACACAGGACCCCAGAATGCCTCGCCCAAACACTCCTTGCCTCCCGGGGCTGCAGGGGCTTCTGGCCTTGCTTCCCCATCTGATAAGTTCGTTTCTGGTCTGAAAGATTGTGACAGTTACTATGAAACTGAACGAAGCGGGATGAAGGCAGAAATGAAAACTTAAGACAAAAGTAACTTTTAAAGAAAGGGACCCAGGGAAGAAGAGGGCTCGCTGCTTCTAGTGAGCAAAGGCAGCCACCCTGAGCTTCTACAACCCTTTGTATTTATTGGGTAGAAAGAGCAGGGAGGAAGAGGTAACGATTGGTCAGCTGCTGGATTGATCACAGGTTCACATTATTGCTAACAGGCTTCAGATGTGCCTGATCACAAGAAACACTTGCACCTGAGGCATGACTGCCCTCAACATTCCTTCCGGGCGGCAGACACAGTTTGTCAGTTCGCTGACAACCTGCTTTCATGAGAACAGTTTGCTGTTTACTCATATAGCCTCCAGTGGTATACTGAGTTGATCATGACCCTCACTCTTTCGGCCTCCAACAAAAGATGGTCAAAGAATGGCTGTTTGTGGAGGTTATGGACAAGGCTTGATGTCCACGCTGAGTGTCCATAGGCGCAGGAGCCTCTTGGTGGTGCAGAGTGAAGCCAGAGGAGGAGGAGTGGGTTGTGTCCATGGGCTGATTCTCCCTGCACCAACAGGACAGAATCCTAAGGAATACGAGCATTCAAATCTGCAATTCAAATCTGGTCTTCCAGGTTGTTATATATTTGTCTAGGTAGGAGGATAGAATGTATTTAAATGGGGTTAGCCTGACATATTTAAATATTTCATATTTGGGCTTCCATTTGTTCCTTTGTCTTGGGTTCCAAAAATATATTAGAGGTGGCCCTGTCTGTTCTCTTGGACACAAGGACCTCAGCGAGCTTCCACTGTTCTATGTTTCCTTCCTGGTTTCCCGTTATATACAATTTTACTTCCACTTTTTAAAGACTAAAATGTATGATTTTTAGTTTTAATAATTTTAGATTATCAATATTGATACAGTGGACCAATATATCTTACCCTTATTTTTGCTTACTGGTTTTGTTTGTTTGTTTGTTTGTTTGTTTTTTTGCCTTCCTCGTCTTCTCACCAAGTTTGTCTGACTACAGCCACACACCATTCATTCAATACCAACTCTTTTTTTTTTTTTTTTTTTTTTTTTTGGAGAGAGTCTCACTCTGTCACCCAGGCTGGAGTGCAGTGGCATGATCAAGGTTCACTGCAGTCTCAAACTCTTGGACTCAAATGTTCTTCCTACCTCAGCCTTCTGAGTAGCTGGGACCACAGGTGCACATCACCATGCCTGGCTAATTAAAAACAAAAAAATTTTTTTTTAGAGACAGGGTCTCACTATGTTGCCTAGGCTGGTTTCAAACTCCTGGGCTCAAGTGATCCAATAGCAACTCAACAGGTGGTGAGACCCAGTGGTCTAGACGAACAGCCACATAGCAATATGTTTTTCTCCATGAGAAAATAATAGGCATGTACATTTTCTTCAGAGAGGGGCATCCCTCCTTATCCATTAATTACTCATTTGGTGTCCATTCCAAACTATTAAACTTTGCAAAAGCAGGCACGAGAAAAGAAACGTAAGTCAATGTTTTTATCACATGGTGGTGCCAGCCTCCCATAGTGGTGCTAAATTTATGAAATTGCAACAAAACAAAAACCCAAACAACCCAACAACGAAAAGCTATTTGGTGAACACCGTGACTAACAAGCTTATTAGAATTGCCTGTCAGAGCCATGTGTGGATTTTATAGGGGGAAAGATTTTCTTCCCTCCTAGACATTTTGCAAAATAAAAGTAAAATATTATCTTTATGTACGTGGTAGATAGAATTCCACAAGCTTCAAATTCAACAACTCAGAAATGTTGCTTTTACTTTCCATATCTCAGAAGTCACTTTTATTTATTTTTTAGAGAGAGGGTCTCGCTGTGTTGCCCAACCTAGAGTTGCAGTGATGCAATCATAGCTCACTGCAGCCTTGAACTCCTGGGCTCAAGCAGTCCTCTTATCTCAGCCTCCTGAGTAGCTGGGACTACAGGCACATACCAGCACTCCTGGCTAATTTTTAAATTCTTTGTAGACATAGGATCTTGCTGTGTTGCCCAGGCTGGACTTGAACTCTTGGCCTCAAGTGATCCTCCCTCCTAGGCCTCCCAAAGTCCTGGGATTGCAGATGTAAGTCACCATACCTGCCCAGAAATCTCTATTTTAAACCCCAATTCCTCCTGATAGTAAAAAAAAAAAACAAAGTCATCTTGGTTTATTTTGGGCAGGCTGGATCACTTCAAGGTTCCCCCTTCTCCTCCTTTTCCTCTGAGTAAAACCCGAAGCTCTGACAGAGGCCTCCAGGCCCTGCTGGGATCTGTCCTCAGTTCCTCTCGGACTCATCTCCTACCGTCTTCGTCTCACGCCATCTCCCTGTCCTTCCCTCTGCTCCAGCCATACCAGATCCTGTACTGTTCCTAGAAGACACCAGGCATGCTACGTCTTAGGAGAGAATGTGATTTCGCCAAGTAGTGCCCCCCAAGTGACATGCATTTGCCCTGACTTGTCTTTTCACCTGCTGTGCTGTTCCCCCAGATAACCACAGGCAAACTCCGCCAGCTCCTTCCAGTCCATTCAAATGAACTATACCATGAGTAACTTACTTAAAATCTTCATGCCCTGTCCCATTCTCTTACCTGTTCCAATACTTATTTATGATGCTGATATATGATCTCCCTCTACTAAACTGTAAGCTCCTTGATAGCAGGGATTTTTGTCTGTTTTGTTCACTGCTGTGTCTTTAGCACCTGGAAAAAAGCGTCGCACACAGCAGGAACTCAGTCAGTTTCTGTTGAATCAATAAACACATGAATAAATCAATGAATGGGGACACCTAAGTGCTGTGGGATTCTGGTCAAAGCTTTGGCAACTAGGGACACACAGGGACCCTCATCATCTCTGCCTCCTATGCAGGTATCCACTGAGATCCGCAATCTCATCTGGTCCTTGGACCAGTTACCCTTCATGTTGGCCTCTGTTAAGATGTCCAGGTTGTATCTGGTCTCCAATCCTATGAACCACATAGCATCCCTTTATTACTACCCTGGACCTTAGCAGTCAGTCACACGTCCAGTAAAGTCCACAGCTCCTGCCATCTCCTAGCTAGGTGACTTTGGACAAGTTACTCAGACACTCTGAGCCTCGTTTGTAACGCAGAGACGTTGCTGGGATTAGACACAATGCCTGTAGACCATCTAACAATGGCTGTCACACATGGTTGGTATTCCCTCAACTGTCGCTAGGGAAATAGCAGACAGAAACGGCACGGCGTCAGTGGCTGGGTGTCCAGAGAGAAGCAGCCTCTCTCTCTAGATAATACTTGGCAGGCAAAATCACAATCACAGCAGTCCGGTGTGTGGCCCTTTACTGACCTTGATTAAAAATCTGTGGTGTCAGCACCCCAAGTGGATCCTTCTTACAGGTGTAGATTCAGACTCGTTATCCAAGTTGACAGAGACGGAAGTAAATATTCAACCAATATTTACTGAGCACTTACTATGTGCCAGGCACTGTTGTAGGTGCTGGAATACAGCAGCAAACAAAAAAAGTGAAACATTCTTCTTTAGATGGTGATAAAAAGATAGAGGACACAGCAGGGAAGGGGTTTGGACTATTTCAATTTGGGACAGGAAACGCCTTGCTGAGAAGGTGAGGGGTTGAGCTGTGGAATGAGTTTGACCACATGTAACTGCAACTTTGAGCAAGTCGATCCACTCTAAGTCTCTTTTATTAACACCATTGTGTGGAAGAGGAAATAGAGGCTTAGCTAAAGTCGTTGGAGAATTGCATGTGGTGCAGCATTTAGCACAGCATAGGAATAATAAAAGCCAGCTGTTCTCATCCTTCGCTCATAGAAAAGCTATCGGGAAAGCCACGTTACGGTCTGAAGGCTGCCTACTGATTTGGTTAAAGAAAGAGGAGTTAGATAATTTTCAAGTTCAGGGGCACGGGGTTAGATTTCTTGAGGTGCCAGAGTAATGCTTGCTTTTCATGAACAACGGATACAAGGTATGGGCATTGCAGGATCTTTAAAGAACATAACTGGAATAAACAAATAACCGGAAGTTCATGAAATATTCTGGTTCATGAATTAGTTATCTGGTAACTAAGTCACAGAATACAAATCACTTTAAATTTCCTCCAAAGCTTACTGAGTAAGGGGAGGGACGTTTAAGATGCGGAGGAAGCGCTGAACTTGCAAGGGGAACAAGGAGGAAGGCGGCTGCTGGAACTCTATAACCCTTACAGAAAATGTGGATGGGATTTGGCAAGCCCCCTAGACCCTCTTTGTTTTGGGTCTTAATAGGGACAGTTTATTATTTTTAGTGACTCACGTGAATTGTATACTGTTTTAAACATCCACCGAAAGCCTTTCAGCTTTTTCCCTAATTAGACTCATTCTCACATGGGGAGGAAGGGAACATTTTACGTCTTTGGTTCAAGAGCACCATCTGCTGGTCAGATTTGGAAATTTCGGGTTTTATGGCACTGGAAAATCAAAGAGCATTTTGATCTGGTTGTGTTTGGTTTTGGTCCCTCCACTTATCAATACAGGTTTTTTGGGGGACAAAATAATGTGAAAATCAGGGGAATCAGGTGAGGGCATTGGATGTCTCTTTCTGTCATAGACGATGGGGAGCTCAGTCGATTTTAAGCTTCTAACATCAGCTGGTCTGGAGAAGAGCAAACCTGACAACCGGCACAAAGAAAGTAGCTCTGCCTGTGTAGTGTGCTGGGCATTCCGGTTACATAGACGGGCATTCTGGTTCCGACAAATATGCAAATCCCCCAAATCTCCAAATTTGGTAGCTCTGGGGCTTAGGGCAGCTTCTGGAAGGAGAACTCAGACCTAGCCTGCTGGAGCAGGAAGGGCTTCTGAGAAGATGGTATCTGGACCATCTAAGGAGTGTCAATAAGAAACAGCCACGCCTGTAATCCCAGCACTTTGGGAGGCTGAGGTGGGCGGGTCGCTTGACAAAATCAGGAGTTTGAGACCAGCCGGGGCAACATGATTAAACACCGTCTCTACAAAAAACACAAAAATCAGCTGGGTATGGTGGTGCATGCCTGTAGTCCCAGCTACTCTGTAGGCTGAGTTGGGAGGATCAGTTGAGCCTGAGAGGTTGAGGCTGCAGTGAGTCGTGATAGCATCACTGCACTCCAGCCTGAGCGACAGAGTGAGACCCTATATTTAAAAAAAAGAAAGAAAGAAGGAAAAAAGAAGAGGTCAGGAGTTTGAGACCAGCGTGGCCAACATGATGAAACCCCATCTCCACTAAAAATTAAAAAAAAAAATTTAGCTGAGCGTGGTGGCATGTGCCTGTAATCCCAGCTACTCGGGAGGCTGAGGCCAGAGAACTGCTTGAACCCGGGAGGTGGAGGTTGCAGTGAGCCGAGATCACACCACTGCACTCCAGCTTGGACAACAGGTTGACTCCACTCAGAAAAAGAAAAGAAATAACCAGGTGGAGAAGAGGGGAAAGGCTAGAAGAGCAGGGGCGTAAAAGGCGTGGAATGGCATGCGGGGGAGTAACAAGGTTGTTTTCTCTTTTTTTTTTTTTTCTTAAACGGAGTCAGGCTGGAGTGCAGTGGCATGATCCTGGCTCACTGCAACCTTCACCTCCCAGGTTCAAGAGGATTCTCCTGCCTCAGCCTCCCAAGTAGCTGGGACTACAGGTGTGTGCCACCACACCCGGCTAATTTTTGTATTTTTAGTAGAGACCGGGTTTCATCATGTTGGCCAGGCTGGTCTTGAACTCCCGACCTCAAGTGATCTGCCTGTCTCAGCCTCCCAAAGTGCTGGGATTACAGGCATGAGCCACCATGCCCAGCTAGTAACAAGGTACTGATTGAACCACAGTGTGGTGTGCAGGGTGGGGTGTGTCAAGATCAGGAATCAGCGAGCAGCACAGGGGGTGTCCTGGGCGGGGATCTGGGGCTCAGGCCTTCCTGCTACCCTGCTACCCACCTGCACACTTGTTTGTTTTCTTTCCACTCATTTTTCTCCCTTGCCCAGACTTCAGGTCTACCAGATACACTTCTTGATTTCTTTGGCCTTCAAAATTCAGTTCAATAAGGAAAATGTTAGCATTATTTTCATATAGATCCTTGACATTTCTTGCTAAGGTTATTGTTAGAATTTTTTTTTTTTTATAATGGTGTAATCGTTCAGGCCTTCACTCAGATGTCATCTCTCTAGAGAAACCTTCCTTGACTACCGTAACAAAAACGGTTCCAGTGCCACTACCGCCTATCCCAGCCCGTCCTCTCGTGTCCTGTGGTCCTGAGGTTCTGTGATAATGTTCTATAATTCTGTGCTGTCTGATATGGTAGCCACGAGCCACATGTATTCGTATAGTCGCTATTGAGCACTATATAATGTGGCTAGTGCAATTGACACACTACAATTTTAGTTGAATGCAACTTAAATTAATTTACATTGAAATAGCAACGTGTTTGGCTCATGCCTGTAATCCCAGCACTTTGGGAGGCCGATGCGGGTGGATCACCTGAGGTCAAGGGTTTGGGACCAGCCTGGCCAACATGGTGAAACCCCATCTCTACTAAAAATACAAAAATTAGCCGGGCGTGGTGGCAGGCACCTGTAATCCCAGCTACTTGGAAGGCTGAGGCAGGAGAATCACTTGAACCTGGGGGGTAGAGGTTGCCATGAACTGAGATTGTGCCATTTCACTCCAGCCTGGGCAAAAGAATGATACTCTGTCTCAAAAAAAAAAAAAAGAAAGAAAAGAAAGAAAGAGAGAAAGAGAGAAAGAGAGAAAGAAAGAAAGAGAAGAAAGAAAGGAAGGAAGGAAGGAAGAAGGAAGGAAGGAAGGAAGGAAGGAAGGAAGAAAGAAAGAAAGAAAGAAAAGAAGAAAGAAAGAAAGAAAGAAGAAAGAAAGAAAGAAGAAAGAAGAAAGAAGAAAGAAAGAAAGAAAGAAAGAAAGAAAGAAAGAAAGAAAGAAAGAAAGAAAGAAAGAAAGAAAGAAAGAAAGAAAGAAAGAAAGAAAGAGCCACAGGCAGCTGGTGGCTATTGTATTGGACAGCATAGCTCTGTTTCTCCCACTAGAATGTAATTTGATGAGGGTGGGGATTTGGACTTATTCACAGTCGAATACCTAGAATGGAATAGGTATTTTGAATGTTTGTGTCCCTCCCAAAATTTATGTTGAAACTTAATCCCCTATACAACAGTCGAAGAACCTTTTAGAAGGTAATTAGGCCATGAGGGCAGAGTCCTCATGGATGGGATTAGGGTCTTGTAACAGGACTTGAGTCCTCTTATAAGGAATGGCGAGTTCACCTTTCCTTCCCTTCTGCCATGTGAGGACACAGCATGTGTCCCCTCTGAAGGACACAGCAACAGGGCTCCATTTTGGAAGCAGAGAGCAGCCCTCACCAGACACTGAACCTACTGGCGCCTTGATCTTGGACCTCCAGCCTCCAGAACTGTGAGAGATAAACTGTTGTTTATAAATTGCACAGCCTGTGGCATTTTGTTATGAAAGCAGCACAAACAGACTGAGACAAATTGGTTCTGGCACATAGTAGTAACTCAGTGAATTTTGTAGAGTGAGCAAATGTATGAATGAATGAATGAATGCAATGCCATGCACAGCTTTTGTGGGTCATGAGTACAAATGAGAAAATACGATCCTGCTGCCATTGCAATGGCATGAAAGCCCAGCACTTACTGGCAGGAACTCTGTCATTTTTTTTGCAATTCTCCTTCCCAAGTGTTTCCAGACTCCCGAGGAGTGCACATGTATGTTTAGGAATCAGTTCTCATCTGCTAGACCACGGGAAGGGAGTTGATAGCTGTTTAGCTGCTTCAAGTGCAGTCCTAGCTGACGCTGGAGGATCCAGGAACCTATGGGTGCCATCGCGGCCACCTTTGCACTATCCTGTGGGAAACCCTCTCCTATCCTTGGTGATGTCCTCCTGCAGTAACCTCAGTGAGAGAACTCCACTGATTCCCTAAACCAGCGGTCCCAACCTTCTTGGCAGCAGGGACTGGTTTTGTGGGAGACAATTTTTTCACGGATCATGGGTGGGGAGGAGGGGATGGTTTTGGAAAAATTCAAGTGAGTTATAATACGTTTATTGTGTACCTTATTATTATTATCATTATTACACTGTAATATAGAATAATTATATAACACACCATAATGTCTAATCAGTGGGAGCTCTGAGCTTGTTTTCCTGCAACTAGATGATCCCATCTGAGGGTGACGGGAGACAGTGACAGATCATCAGGCATTAGATTCTCATAAGGAGCACGCAACCTAGATCCCTCGCATACGTAGTTCACAATAGGGTTCGTGCTCCTATAAGAATCTAAGGCTGCTGCTGATCTGACAGGAGGCGGAGCTCAAGCGGTAACGTGATGGATGGGGAGCTGCCGTAAATACAGTTGAAGCTGCTCACCTCTTGCTGTGCGGCTGGTTCCTAACAGGCCATGGACTGGTACTGGTCCATGGCCCGGAGGCTGGGGACCCCTCCGCTAGACAGTAGACTTCTCAAGGGAAGGGGAAAGAATGGGCCAAGGAACTGTCAGTCAAGAGGGCCCCCACTCAACGGAAACAGACCAGCCACTGGTATTACAGTGCAAGTCGAGGAAGCTGGTCTCAGAGCTGTTAGAGGAGACACCTGATAAGCAGATCACACCCGGGAAGACTCGGCCTCAAGATGGAGAGGAGGGAATGCGATGCTCCTGGTGGCAGCCGTAGGATCTCCTCCCGCACTGGAGGAGAGCTGCCTCCTAAGAACAGAAAGTGAATCAGAGTGAGGTTGTCATTATAGCAAATAAAGAAAGATGAGTGGCGGTTTGGGAATCTGGACAGAATTAGCATCTTCTTGCTTTAGGGTAGTGGCTTCTTTTCACTCTTGAACAAAATGCTCTCCTGAATAACTGCAGGCCCAGGATAACAGGACTCATTGTTCAAATTCACCCTGTTGCAGCATTTTCCAGTTATCGGCATTTGTGTGTGTGTGTGTGTGTGTGTGTATGTGTGTGTGTGTGTGTGTACCTGCATGTGCACAGATGTATACACACACAGACAAGCACACTCCAGGCTTTGGGGAAATCATATTCATAGATGCCTGTCTCTACCTTTATTATGTTAAAGAGGATCCTGACTCTCATGTCGCGGACTTCATTCATTGTGTTGCTCACACGCAGGAAAAAACCCAGAATGCAATAAGGATAATTCGTTGATTTGCAGGGAAAGAGAAAATTCATTGTTTTGGGGGGAAAGAGAAAATGTATTGATTTGTGGGGAAACAGACAGTAAGTGAATGTTTCCTGTTCTAGGACTGGCCTCGCCTTGTCAATAATTGATTTTGTTTTTGAGAGTACATTTCAAAGCCTTGAAAGCAGTGTGCAATTAAGGATGATATTTTTGCCTGAAATGACTACTTTGCATCATGTAGAAGGAAACAGTGTCTTTTCAAGACAACAGAGGCAAGTCTAGGACCCAGAGCTTTAGAAGGCTCTGGGCTTCGGGTATGTGTCTGATGTGTTGAGAGTTGCAGGGGATGAGAGGGGTGTCCACTGTGGGCCAGTTTCTACCAGCCACTGAGAAGCTGGAATGTGTTCAATTCATTTATGAGAAGAACAGGAATTGGAATCAAAGTCTGTCTGTCTCTCCCTATGTGAGGGGTGTAATTGAAGTGACTTCTCTGCTCTCAACTGGAAATCTTCCTTTGACCTGTAGTGAGAAAATTCTATGGCTCTCTCTAGTCTAAAAAGGGTTTTGTTGTTGTTGTTGTTGTTGTTTTAACTTTCCTCCCTACTCCGTTGTCCCCTAACCAACATAGGGAGCTCAGCCCACAGCCTCGCACAGAATGAGAGCAATGCTTAATTCTTGTTCAATGAATCTCATGGCCTCCTCTAGTCTGCAAACTTGGATTCCAAGTGCCTTGAAGAGCCAGGTACAGTGGCTCATGCCTGCAATCCCAACACTTTGAGAGGCTGAGGCAAGGGTGGATCACTTGAGGTCAGGGGTTCAAAACCAGCCTGGCCAACATGGCGAAACCCTGATTCTACAAAACATACAAAAATCAGCCAGTCGTGGTGGTGCATGCCTGAAATCCCAGATACTCCAGAGGCTGAGGGAGGAGAATCACTTGAACCTGGGAGGTGGAAGTTGCAATGAGTGGAGATTGCATTACTGTAATCTGCTCTGTCTCAAATAATAATATTATTGTTTACAAGCGCCTAGAAGATAGAACTGCACTTCTGCAGAGAGCGCCTCCGAAGCTCAGGGTAAGTGCCATGCTGCTTACCATCCTAGAATGGAACCAGGTCACCCATCCCTAGGTGGGATAACAGAACTCCCAGGATAACCCCTGAGTTATGGGTGGACTTGTGTCTCCCCCCATTTCAGATCTTGAAGTCCTAGCCCCCAGTGCCTCAGGATGTAACTGTAGATTCTTGAAAGAGTGAATTAAGCTGAGGTCATTACTAAAAGCCTAGATCTGACCACTTACACAATCTATGCATGCAGCAAAATTGCACATGTACTTCATCAATGTGTACAAATTAAATAAATAAAACCAGGTCATTACAGTGGGTCCTAATCCAGTACGACTAGTGTTTTTGTGTTTTTGTGTTTGTTTTGAGATGGAGTCTCGCTCTGTCGCCCAGGCTGGAGTGCAGTGACACAATCTCGGCTCACTGCAACCTCCGCCTCCTGGGTTCAAGCGATTCTCCTGCCTCAGCCTCCTGAGTAGCTGGGATTACAGGCACATGCCACCACATTCAGCTAATTTTTATTTATTTTTTATTTTTTTATTTTTAATAGAGATACGGTTTCACTGTGTTGCCCAGGCTGGTCTCAAACTCCTGACCTCAAGTGATTCGCCTGCCTTAGCCTCTCAAAGTGCTGGGATTACAGGCGTGAGCCCCTGTGCCCAGCCTGGTGTTCTTATTAGAAGAAGAGATTAGGACAGAGACAGAGACACAGAGGAAAGGCTGAGTGAGGACGCAGGGAGAAGACAGCCATCTGCAAGCCAAGGAGAGGGGCCTCAGAAGAAACCAACCCTACTGACATCCTGAGCTTGGGCTTCCAGCATCTGTGAGAAAATAAATGTCTGCTGTCTAAGTCACTCAGCCTGTGGTATTTCGTTGCGGTAGCCCTAATAGATGAATACACCCTGAGTCTCTCGTTGTTCAAATCATCCTGTAAAACTGACTCAACAGGCCGGGCGCGGTGGCTCAAGCCTGTAATCCCAGCACTTTGGGAGGCCGAGACGGGCGGATCACAAGGTCAGGAGATCGAGACCATCCTGGCTAACATGGTGAAACCCCGTCTCTACTAAAAAATACAAAAAACTAGCCGGGCGAGGTGGTGGGCGCCTATAGTCCCAGCTACTTGGGAGGCTGAGGCAGGAGAATGGCATAAACCCGGGAGGCGGAGCTTGCAGTGAGCAGAGATCCAGCCACTGCACTCCAGCCTGGGTGACAGAGCAAGACTCCGTCTCAAAAAAAAAAAAAAAAAAAAAAAAAAAGCTGACTCAACAGGCTTTTTCTGAGCAGGATTTTCTGTTCATGTACTCATTAATTTTCCTTAAATGAAAAGAAAAGTTGCCAATACAATATAAAAAATTAAAAGTTCAATTAGAAAAATGAGTTTCTATAATCATCCTACTCAGAATTAACCATGGTTTCAAATAGGGGTTTTGCTGGTGTTTTTTTTTTTTTGTTTTGTTTTGATACAAAGTTTTGTTCTTGTCTCTCAGGCTGGAGTGCAATGGGGTGATCTTGGCTCACTGCAATCTCCACCTCCCGGTTTCAAGTGATTCTCCTGCCTCAGCTTCCCGGGCAGCTGGGATTACAGGCAAGTGCCACCACACCTGCCTAATTTTGTATTTTTAGTATAGATGGGTTGATCTGCCCTCCTCAGCCTCCCAATTACAAGAAGCCTCGCGATTACAGGCATGAGTCACTGCACCCGTTAGCTGTTTTGTTTTGAAATCAACTTTGAAAAATGTTTTGATATCTCATCATGTCCCCAATGCCATTTGTAATGGTCACACAGCATTCTGTTGTATGATGTACCATGCTTTATCCAACTCATGTCCTATTTTTGAATAGTTAGAATTTTTCTATTTCTTTTCACTATTATAAGCAATGCTGCAATGAACATCCTTTTAAATGCTTTTAAAAAACAAAAACCCTCTTGATATATGTACCTGTTTATAGACTTGCAAGGTCAAGCCTTCCCATTTGAAGACTATTGAAGTGTACTACCAAATTGTCCTCCAGAAAGTGGTCTTTTCTTCACCCTCATCAGTTTTGGGTGTTACCACCTTTTCGCATTTTGCCAAACTGAGGTAAAAAAGTGTCTCTTACTATTGTATGTAATTGAATTAAATTTATTTATTTATTTAGACAGGGTCTGGTTCTGTCCCCCAGGTAGGAGTGCAGTGGTGCAATCATAGCTCACTGCAGCCTTGAGCTCCTGGGCTCCAGCAATCCTCCTGCCTCAGCCTCCCAAGTAGCTGGGACCATAGGTGGGCCCAGCTAATTAATTTTTTTTTTTTTTTTTTAAGATACAAGATCTCACTACTTTGCCCAAGCTGATCGTGAACTCCGGAGCTCAAGCAATCCTCCCACCTCAGCCTCCTGAGTTGCTGGGATTACAGGTAGGAGTCACTGTGCCTGGTTACTGTATATTTCAAAACAATGAAAAGAGTGGAATTGGAAGTTCCTCACACAAAGAAATGATAAATCCTTGAGATAATGGTTATCCTAATTGCCCTGATTTGATCATTATAACTTTTATGCTTGTATCAAAATATCACATATTTATATTTTTTGAAATTATATTTATGTGATATTCTGATATATTTTGTAATGATCATTGTACATATGCACATATTTATACATATGTACAAACCAAAGAAACTATACATATTTATATGTATGCACATATGTACAACCAAAGAAACTATACATATTTATATGTATGCACATATGTACAACCAAAGAAACTATACATATTTATATGTATGCACATATGTACAAACCAAAGAAACTATACATATTTATATGTATGCACATATGTACAAACCAAAGAAACTATACATATTTATATGTATGCACATATGTACACCAAAGAAACTATACATATTTATATGTATGCACATATGTACAAACCAAAGAAACTATACATATTTATATGTATGCACATATGTACAAACCAAATAAACTATACATATTTATATGTATGCACATATGTACAACCAAAGAAACTATACATATTTATATGTATGCACATATGTACAAACCAAAGAAACTATACATATTTATATGTATGCACATATGTACAAACCAAAGAAACTATACATATTTATATGTATGCACATATGTACAACCAAAGAAACTATACATATTTATATGTATGCACATATGTACAAACCAAAGAAACTATACATATTTATATGTATGCACATATGTACAACCAAAGAAACTATACATTTATATGTATGCACATATGTACAACCAAAGAAACTATACATATTTATATGTATGCACATATGTACAACCAAAGAAACTATACATATTTATATGTATGCACATATGTACAAACCAAAGAAACTATACATATTTATATGTATGCACATATGTACAAACCAAAGAAACTATACATATTTATATGTATGCACATATGTACAAACCAAAGAAACTATACATATTTATATGTATGCACATATGTACAAACCAAAGAAACTATACATATTTATATGTATGCACATATGTACAAACCAAAGAAACTATACATATTTATATGTATGCACATATGTACAAACCAAAGAAACTATACATATTTATATGTATGCACATATGTACAACCAAAGAAACTATACATATTTATATGTATGCACATATGTACAACCAAAGAAACTATACATATTTATATGTATGCACATATGTACAAACCAAAGAAACTATACATATTTATATGTATGCACATATGTACAACCAAAGAAACTATACATATTTATATGTATGCACATATGTACAAACCAAAGAAACTATACATATTTATATGTATGCACATATGTACAAACCAAAGAAACTATACATATTTATATGTATGCACATATGTACAAACCAAAGAAACTATACATATTTATATGTATGCACATATGTACAACCAAAGAAACTATACATATTTATATGTATGCACATATGTACAAACCAAAGAAACTATACATATTTATATGTATGCACATATGTACAACCAAAGAAACTATACATATTTATATGTATGCACATATGTACAACCAAAGAAACTATACATATTTATATGTATGCACATATGTACAAACCAAAGAAACTATACATATTTATATGTATGCACATATGTACAAACCAAAGAAACTATACATATTTATATGTATGCACATATGTACAAACCAAAGAAACTATACATATTTATATGTATGCACATATGTACAAACCAAAGAAACTATACATATTTATATGTATGCACATATGTACAACCAAAGAAACTATACATATTTATATGTATGCACATATGTACAACCAAAGAAACTATACATATTTATATGTATGCACATATGTACAAACCAAAGAAACTATATATATTTATATGTATGCACATATGTACAACCAAAGAAACTATACATATTTATATGTATGCACATATGTACAACCAAAGAAACTATACATATTTATATGTATGCACATATGTACAAACCAAAGAAACTGGGATATAGCTATCACAGTTCTATTAAAAAATTGAGATGT
The DNA here is from genome assembly GCF_007565055.1 of Rhinopithecus roxellana. Classification (NCBI taxonomy): domain Eukaryota; kingdom Metazoa; phylum Chordata; class Mammalia; order Primates; family Cercopithecidae; genus Rhinopithecus; species Rhinopithecus roxellana. Next base: position 25,248,196 of record NC_044557.1, read on the forward strand.
GTTTCTTCTTTACTGATATTTCCTACTTTTTTTTTGTTTTCAGAAATAATTTATCCTTGAGTCAGTTGTGATGATTTATACCTGTATAGAGATTACTAGTTTGATCAAAATCATTTCATTTATTATTAAAAATTGTATAATGATATTTCTCCTAATTAAAATGTTTCCTTTAGCTCTGTGACTATATATTCCATTTCTCATTCATCATATTTTCGTTTCATTCCAGTTTTCCTTGGTTCGCCTTTCCTATGATTCCTGTCTTTTACTGTTCTTTTCAAAGAATAGCCTTGGTATTTATTTATCAATTCTATTTCTTTTTAATTTCACAATTAATTGTTTTCTGCTTCTACCATGACTAAATCCCACCACTGCTTTCATAGATTAATTTTGTGTTCTTTTTCTAGTTTCTTCAATTAATTTATTTATTTTCATTTTTTAAAAACTTAACAATAAAAATACTTAAAGTCCCACATCTTCTTCTGAGTACTGTGGGATTCTTTCTGTGTACTTGGGCATGTAGTATGACTATTGCAATTGGTATAGATGGTATTACAGTTCTTACTCCCTCTTACATCCGGAGATTACTAAGGAGACTGATTTTAATTTTGCGAGAGGTTTGGCTTCTAAAAGTGCTAGGCTCCTTTCTGATGTCGAGTCTCATCCATTTCTTCTGTTTTTCTCTAGTAACTGAACTCAAGTTTTGTTGAAGGCAGCAAACTACCTAGCTAAAAGTTCTGAATGTTTTCCTGCTAAAATTGCTCAAGTATTCCTTGCAGCTAGTTAGGGCATGTTACCTGGCTCTGTCTAGAGAGATGGAGATGCAGGTCCTTGGAGACAGAGTCCCCTCTTGAAAAGTCAAAGAGTTACCAGCAGAAAACCCATTTTTGCCCTTTCCCCCTCCTCCTCACTGACATCCAAGTATAATGTCTGGAGGTACAAGAAAAGGAAAGCATAAGGAAAAAATCTAACAGGCTAAGAATGACCGGGCAGAAAGACAGAAAGGATCTGTGTCCCCAATAGCATCATTGTACCAGCAAGATTGATGATGATGTAAGTCAAATGAATGCCCAGCTGCTGTTGGCTGTGTTTTTTATTTGCAGCTGAATGCATTGCTAATGTACACATTACCTTGCAGCCGGAGAATATGGCTTGCCAAAAGTCTACTTTTGTATATTAATAATGATACGCTGGCCGAATGGAGTGGCTCACAGCTGTAATCCCAGCATTTGGGGAGGCCGAGGAAGGCGGATCACTTGAGGTCAGGAGTTCGAGACCAGCTTGACCAACATGGCAAAACTCCATCTCTACTAAAAATACAAAAATTAGCTGGGCGTGGTGGCTCCTGCCTGTAGTTCCAACTACTCAGGAGGCTGAGGCAGGAGAATCTCCTGAACACAGGAGGAGGAGGTTGCAGTGAGCAGAGACTATGCCATTGTACTCCAGCCTGGCGACAGAGTAAGACTCTGTCTCAAAAAAGAAAGGAAGAAAGAAAGGAAGGAAGGAAGGAAGGAAGGAAGAAAGGAAGGAAGGAAGGAAAGAAGGAAGGAAGGAAGAAAATCATGATATGCCAAGTGCTATAGCACCTAGACTGCAAAATGTACATCTAGGCAGTCCAGTTCTCTGTTCTCTTTGTTTAGGGGTAGGCATGGAGCTTAATTTTGACCTATGAGACAATGCGGGAAGTCCACTGGGTTAGGAGTGCTTCTGGGCAATGTTTCTTTGCTCCTAAGAGAGGAATGCGAGGAAAAAGTCCCTGTCTTGGTGTGGATTTTGGTGTGGGGGGATGTATACAAAGCCTGTAGCTGTTGAAGCCATCTGGCAAACTTGAGGGGAGCAGCTGACTCTCTGAGCTGGTAGAATACAGAAATGGAAAGAATTTAGATCTTGATATGATTGAGAGGCTGTCCTACCTTGGGCCTTCTTTTTTTGTGTGTGAGTTAACAAGTTTCCTTATTGTTTAGTGGGTCTGCTATTACTTGTAGCCAAAACATCTTATTTATTATGGCACCATCTACTTCATTCTCTCATTCTGCTATCCTTATTACAAGTATATTTACAAGCTCATTGTCATTCACATCATCATTTTCATCAGCACCAACAACAGCATTACCAGAAACATTTATTGGGTGTTTTTAAGTGCCAGACCCTGTTTTTCTCATTTAAATCTTACACAAATCCCTATTGCTCAGATACTATTCTTTTTTAAAATTATTATTTTTTTTTTAGGGACAGGATCTTGCTCTGTTGCCCAGGCTGGAGTGCAGTGGTGTGATCATAGCTCACTGCAGCCTCAAACTCCTGGGCTCAAGTGGTCTTCCTGCTCCAGTCTCCCAAAGTGCTGGGATTACAGGTGTGACCACTACCCCCAGTCCTATTATTATTGATTCAAATTTACAGATGAGGAAAACAAGGCTTAGGAAGGCTACATAATTTCCTAGATTGCTTATTTAGCAAGCGGCAGAGCCAGGATTCAAACCCAGACCTGAGTGACTCCTAGACTAGTCCACGCCACTGTGATATGGCCTTTCACATCTCTTCTTTCATCCATCATCATGATATCTTTCTCCTCTGAGTTCCAGGGAAGTTTCTCAAGTTGAACTGCCAATTTTCTGCAGGATTTTCCTGTGATATCTAACTCCTTCATTTACTGCTTCCATTATATTTCCTATCACCTGCAATTTCCCTTATATCTAAAATCAATCGCTCCTATATCTACAATGCAACATCCTTCTGAATTATAGTGATAATGCAATAGGGTATTTTGAAGGTTTCTGTATGTTTCCTGTAGAAAAGTTATCTCATAGGGGATATATACTTCCATTTCCCAGTGGTCTACTTCTTTTAAGCCACAAGTATGGCACTTTCCCTTGTTAGTTTAATCTTACAGGTATATAATTTTCAGTATTTCCAGTGTTAGAATTTGAGATTCAGAGAGCTATGAGTCTCTGTTTTAATCTTTCAGTCCTAGGAAAAGGAGAAATAGGGCCACCTGTCTTTTCTGTGGTTCTATTTTGCCAGTTTAATTTCTAGGTGACTGTGACAAGCATCAAGAGAGCTATAGCTCAAGGCAGTTGCATGGCCCAGAACTTCACAGCTGAGCCAAGTGACTTCTTTTCCATGTTTATTGTGGCAGCCAAGGTCAGCAGAGGCTGTGCCTCTTGCTCTAAGTGCTGGACCACCCCCATTAGGAGACTCCCACAGCAATGACTCTACTTGGCCCACGATAGGTGAGGTTGGCACTGTGTCTGTCTCTTTGTACATTTTGTTTTCTAAGTTGCTTGTAGGGCCAAGCTTTGAGTCCTTGTTCCATCAGCTTAAGCTTCGGCCTCTCTGAATTGGAGGATTTTGTTTGTGTTTGATTAGAGCCTGTTGGCAGAAGCGAGTGCGAAAGGCAGACATAAAACAGAAAACTCTAATGTGGTGTCAAGTGTTTTCCAGATGTTGCTGATCCTCTTTCTTTTCCTTCTTTTTTTTTTTTTTTTCTCTTTTTTGTTATTTTTGATCCCCTTCCTTTTCACTTCCCAAAGGTTGACCTGTGCTGTCCTACAGGCAGTACAAAGATTGGGTCTTCCTGTCTCTTGCCTCTCCTGCCCTTGGACTCCTACCGTGGGTCTTTTTTATAGAGACGGGGTCTCACTTTGTTTATTCTGTGTTTTTGTTTGTTTTTTGAGACAGGGTCTGGCTCTGTCACCCAGGCTAGAGTGTAGTGGTGTGATCTTGGCTCACTGCAACCTCTGTCTCCTGGGTTCAAGTGATTCTTCTGCCTCAGCCTCCCGAGTAGCTGGGATTACAGGTGCGTGCCACCACGTCTGGCTAATTTTTATATTTTTAGTAGAGATGGGGTTTCGCCATGTTGGCCAGGTTGGTCTCAAACTCCCAACCTCAGGTGATCCACCCACCTTGGCCTCCCAAAGTGCTGGGATTACAGGTGTGAGCCACTGCGCCCAGCCAGGGGTCTCACTTTGTTTCCCAGCCTGGTCTCAAACTCGTGGCCTCAAGCAGTCCTCCCACCTTGGCCTCCCAAAGTGCTGGGATTACAGGCATGAGCCACCAATGCCTGACCTACCCTGGGCCTTATATACTGCCTTCTTTATGTTCCTTATTTGAGTAACACCCTGTCTTCCCTCACGTAATCCATACCCATTCCACAAGAAGAGATCTTTCCTGGTTCCTACCTGAGTACATCTTTCATGTCCCTGAGTCTATGGAAAAAGATGTTTGCTTCTGCAGAAGTTTTCAGGCTAGAGTCCAGGGAAGGTGAACAATGATTTCACTTGCAGTGTAGTTTTTCTGTGTGGAGAGCTGCTAGGCAATCAACAAATCAACTGTATATAAGGCAGTTTTTTTTTTCTTTTTTTGAGACGGAGTCTCACTCTGCCACCCAGGCTGGAGTGCAATGGCGCGGTCTCGGCTCACTGCAACCTCCGCCTCCTGGGTTCAAGCAATTCTTCTGCCGCAGACTCCCGAGTAGCTGAGATTATAGGCATGTGCTACCACGCCCAGGTCCTTTTTGCATTTTTAGTAGAGATGGGGTTTCGCCAAGTTGGCCAGGCTGGTCATGAACTCCTGACCTCAGGTGATCTGCCGGCCTCGGCCTCCCAAAGTGCTGGCATTACATGCCTGAGCCACTGTGCCCAGCCTATAAGGCAATTTTTAAATAAACATCACAGTCTAATCCTATATAAAGAAAAAACATTTCTCTTATTCGCAGGACTGTGGCTCTGCTCTCAGGAAGAATGGTCATCTCTGTTGTGCTGAAGTGTATTGGGTCATTTCTTGCTCTGTGTGAATGCTAGGACTTTAGCTGGGCCTCAAATAATTCTAATTTTTACTGTACTTATCAACAAACAGTGTTAAATATGTGGATACTGCTAAATATGATTAAATTCTTTTAATTTAATCCTGAAGACGGAAAGGTTTTTTTGATTTTTTTTCAAATTCCTCCCTTCACACAGTGTATCCCAGATGTTGGTGGATCCCCACCTCCTGCCTTTCCTCAGTACTCTCAATGTAATTAACTTGTACTCTCTGCTGAGTCCATGCTGGAAAACTGCAGAAATTTCCCCATTACTTTATTTGTATTTTTATGAATCCCAGGTTCTCATGATATACTTTGTTTCTGTGTCAAGACACCAATCCTCAGCTCGGGTGCCATGACTCACTCCTGTAATCCCAGCACTTTGGGAGACCGAGGCAGATGGATCATTTGAGGTCAGGAGTTTGAGATCAGCTTGGCCGACGTGGTGAGACCCTGTCGCTACTAAAAATACAAAAATTAGCCAGGCATAGTGGTGTGTGCCTGTAATCCCAGCTACTCGGGAGGCTGAGGCAGGAGAGTCACTTGAACCCAGGAGGCGGAGGTTGCAGTGAGTCCAGATGGCACCATTGCACTGCAGCCTGGAAGACAGAACGAGACTCTGTCTCTAAATAAATAAATAAACAAACCAACCAACCAGGCATGGTGGTGCACATCTGTATTCCCAGCTGCTTGGGAGTCTGAAGTGGGAGGATTGCCTGAGACGAGGAATTCCAGGCTGCAATAAGCTATGATGGTGCCACTGCAGTCCAGTCCAGCCTGGGTGACAGAACAAGACTTTGTCTCAAAAAAAAAAAAAAAAAAAAAAAAAAGCATGACTCTTCTGTCCACCACCTGCCCCACACATTAGTTTGAATAGAGAACTTATTATCCCTCAAGAGAATGCATTCGCACAGTAAGAATGTAAGAGCCATGTGGACTTTTCCAAAGATTTCCACAGGGAGGTGTGTATTCACGTGTAGACGTTTCCACTGCACCCTCCTCGTCAAGTAATCCCATCTCCTTGCTATTCCTGTTTTCCCCAGAGTCTCCCCAGGCCATCACATTCCCAGGGGTGTGTGTGTGCGCTGTGCTCTGCTTTAAGTTTCCTCTCCTTCTTCCTGTACCCTCATTTCTCCTTGGAACTTTAGGTTCTTTCCCTAAGCAGAATGGGCCCTCATGCTTTTTCTTTTCCTTGTTTTTTTTTTTTTTTTTTTGAGACGGAGTCTTGCTCTGTCACCCAGGCTGGAGTGCAGTGGTGCGATCTTGGCTCACTGCAACCTCTGCCTCCTGGGTTCAAGCAATTCTTGTGCCTCACCCTCCTGAGTAGCTGGGGCTACAGGCACCTACCACCATGCCCAGATAATTTTTGTATTTTTAGTAGAGACAGGGTTTTGCCATGTTGGTCAGGCTGGTTTGTGTATGTGTCTCTGTGTGTGTAAATTATGTCTTCAGTTTTAGACATGTGAAAGTTGAGATGCCTGTGAAATAATTGAGTAGAAAGCTGGAGATATGAGTATGGACTTCAGGCTAGAGGCGTATGGGCAGGATATGAAAAATTTGAAGGCCATCAACATAAGGGTGGTATCTACATATTGAGAAATAGATGGGCTCACTCAGGCAGAGACTATGTGTAGAGAAGAGCTCTGTATATAGAAGTGGGCTCTGAGATTTCCATAATGGAGATGTTGGGCAGAAGAGGAAGAGCCTGTAAAAGACACTGAGAGGAGCACCAATGAGGCACACAAAAACCATGAGAGAACGATGCCAGGCAAGAACAGCTTCAGGAGAAGCGATCAGCTGAGTGCTGCCGAAAGTGCCACCCAGCCAAGAGCAGAATGTTGTCTTCTTGCACACTAATTATGTTTTTTTAGAGGGTGTTACTCTTCCTGACCTTAGTAAGAGAGTATGAAAACAAGCTATCAGCCTCCCAGTCTTTTCATGATTGATGGTGGTTTCATGCGGCTCCATTAGGATTAGGAAGCATTACATAAAACTTATTTATAATATATATTCATTTTGGCAATTGTGGAGTTGAAACAAGTTGACTGTCCTTCACTGGGACCAGAATAACAGCCTCGTTGGAATTTCAGTGTGCCCAGGTTAGAAACTAATCATTCATTTTTCTATAGGCCAATAAATAGGAATGGGTAACCCATCCCTCAGAAAAATGTTTTATTGAACTTTCTTCCTTCCTTCCTTTCTCTCTCTTTCTTTCTTTCTCTCTCTCTCTCTCTCTCTCTCTCTTTCTTTCTTTCTTTCTTTCTTTCTTTCTTTCTTTCTTTCTTTCTTTCTTTCTTTCTTTCTTTCTTTCTTTCTTTCTTTCTCTTTCTTCTTCTTTCCTTCCTTCCTTCCTTCCTTCCTTCCTTCCTTCCTTCCTTCCTTCCTTCCTTCCTTCCTTCCTTCCTTCCTTCTCTCTCTCTCTCTCTCTCTCTCTTTCTCTCCCCCTCCCTCCCTCCCTCCCTTCCTTCCTCTCTCTCTGTCTCTCTTTCTTTCTTCTTTCTTCTTTTTTTTTTTGATGGAGTCTTGCTCTGTCACCCAGGCTGGAGTGCCCCGGCACAATTTTGGCTCACTGCAAGCTCCGCCTCCAGGGTTCATGCCATTCTCCTGCCTCAACCTCCCGAGTAGCTGGGACTACAGGTGCCCGCCACCACACCTGGCTAATTTTTTTGTATTTTTAGTAGAGATGGGATTTCACCATGTTAGCCAGGATGGTCTCGATCTCCTGACCTCGTGATCCGCCACCTTGGGATTATAGGCATGAGCCACCGTGCCCCGCCTACTTTTTTTTTTTTTTTTGAGACGGAGTCTTGCTCTGTTGTCAGGCTGGAGTGCAGTGGCATGATCTTGGCTCACTGCAACCTCTGCCTCCCAGGTTCAAGCGATTCTCCTGCCTCAGCCTCCTGAGTAGCTGGGACTACAGGTGTGTGCCACCACACCTAGTTAATTGTTGTATTTTTACTAGAGACGAGGTTTCATCATGTTGGCCAGGATAGTCTCAATCTCTTGACCTTGTGATCCATCCACCTCAGTCTCCCAAAGTGCTGGGATTACAGGTGTGAGCCACCACTCCCAGCCTGAACTTTTACTTTTAAGACAATTGTAGATTCAAATCCTGTGTTCTCCCTTACACAGTTTCCTCCAATGGAGGCATTTTACAAGTATAATAACCAGGATATTGACACTGATACATTTCATACAGTCAAGTTACATTTTCATCACCACAAAGATCTTGGTGTTACTTTTTTATAGCCATACCTGCCTCCTTCTCCCCACCCCCATCCCTCACCCCGACAACCACTAATCTGTTCTCCATTTCTACAATTTTGTCATTTCAAAAATGTTACATAAACAGAATCATACAGTTTCTCATCTTTGAGATTGGCTCTTTCTTGTTTTTTTTTTTTTTTAAGATGGAGTCTCACTCTGTCGCCCAGGCTGGAGTGCAGTGGTGTGATCTCAGCTCACTGCAACCTCCGCCTCCAATCACCGGTTGAAGCAATTCTCCTGCCTCAGCCTCGCAAGTAGCTGGGATTACAGGTGCCTGCCACCATGCTTGGCTAATTTTTTTGTGTTTTTAGTAGAGACAAGGTTTCACCATGTTGGCCAGGCTGGTCTCGAACTCCTGATCTCAGGTGATCCACCTGCCTCAGCCTCCCAAATTGCTGAGATTATAGGCATGAGCCACCACACCCGGCTGAGACTGGCTCTTTCACTCAGCATAATTCCCCGGAGATTTCATCCAAGTTGTTGCACGTATCAACAGCTTGTTTCTTTTCATTGACGCCTAGTTTTCAATGGTATGAATGCTGCATTGCTTGTTTCATCAGTCACCTGGTGAAAAACATCAGGGTTGTTCCCAGTTTCTAACTATCACGAATAAAGCTGCTATGAACATTTGTGTACAGGTTTTTTTGTGAACCTATTATTCATTTCTCTGAGATGAATCAATGCCAAAGAATGCAATGGTATGTTTAGTTTTATAAGAAACTGCCAAACTGTTTTCTAGAGTAGCTATATGATTTTGTATTCCTACTAGCAGTGTATGAATAATCTAGTTTCTTTACATCCTCACCAGCATTTGATGTCCTCAGTTTTTTAAAAATTTTAGCTAATCCAATATGTATGTAGTGCAGTATTACTGTGGTCTTAATTTTTAGTTCACTAGTGCTAACGATGTTGGACATCTTTCATATACTTATTGGCCATCTGTATATCCACTTGGTGAAATACTTCATGTCTTTAAAGAAGACCTGGGATTTCTGAAACACTGTTGAGTTTTGAGAATTTAAAAAAATATGTTCTAGATACTAGTATTTTGTTGGGTACATGGTTTGTAAATATTTTCTTCTAGTTTGTAGCTTGTCTTTTCATATGTGTTAAAGCTTGTCTACCATTTTATTATTTGTTTTCTGTTTATTTTCTCTGCTTCTTATTCCTCTATTCTCACTTTGGGTGGATTATTTAAAATTTTTTAAGGTTTCATCTTGATTTATTTATAGCATTCTGGGTACATCTCTTTGTACAGTTTTCTTAGTGGTTGCTCTAGGTGTTACCATATACACATGTCAAGAGTCAGGTTCTACTGGTGTCAGTGTTTTTCCAGTTGAAGACAAGTGTGGAAAACTTACCTCCGTTTACATTCCTTTACCATTCCCATTTTTAAAACATGTGTCTCAACTATTTCCTCTACATTCATTGATCATCACACCGATAGTGTTATTTTGTCTTTCACCTTCGAATATAATTTAAGACACTCAGGAGAATAGGATCATCTATTATGTTTACCCCTATCTTTGCCTGTTTTGATGTTCTTCCTTCTTTTCTAAAGTTTAAAGCATTCTTCTGTTACCATTTCCTTTCTGTTTAAAGAACTTCCTTTAGTCACTCTCTAAGGAAAGATTTGCTAGCAACAGATTCTCAGTTTCTCTTCATCTGAGGATGTCTTTATTTCCCCTTCATTCCTGAAGGATATTTTCACTGGATATGGAATTTGTGAGTGATAGTTCTTTTTTCTCTAAGTACTTGAATACTGTTATGCCACTTTCTGCTGTCTTTTATGGTTTCGGAAGATAAATCCACTTTCATTCAAACTGGTATTTCCCTATAAGTAATGGATGCTTTCTGTCTAGTTGCCTTCAAGACTTTGTCTTCAGTTTTTACAAGTTTAATTATGATTTGTCTTGGTGTGAATTTCTTTGAGTTTAACCTGTTTATGATAGTTCACGCAGCTTTTTAAAACTGTAGGTTTATGTCTTCCACCAAATTTTACTGAATATCTTCAGTTCTGTGGTCTTGCTCCTCCTCCTGAAGTATTCCAATGATATAATGTTCTCTTTTGTTACGGTCCCACTGGTCTTTGAGACTCTCTGTTCATTTTATTTCAGTCTTTCTTTTCTCTGTTGTTCAGACTGGGTAAATTCCATTGATCTACCCTCAAGTCCACTGAGTCTATCGTCTATCATCTCTATTATTGAGCCCAACCACACAGTTTTAATTTTGATTATTGTATTTCTCAGTTCTATAATTTCCATTTGGTTATTTTTCAATAACTTCTATTTTTGCTGAAATCTTCACTTCAAGAGAATTTGTAATTACTTGCTGAAGCACTTTTATAATATCTGTTTAAATTACTTGTCAGATAATTCCGGTATCTAATTCATCTTAGTGTTGACATCTGTTGATTGCTCACTTAAAAATAAAAAATAAAAAACACCTAGACTTTATTTTTTATAGCAGTTTCAGGTTCACAGCAAAATTGAGAAGAAAGTAAAGAGTGCTCCCGGAAAAACAGTACCCCTATGCAGTACCACCCTGATAATGTTTGGCTGTGTCCCCCACCAAATCTCATCTTGAATGGTAGCTCCCACAGTTCCCACGTGTTGTGGGTGGGACCCGGTGTGAGGTAATTGGATTATGGGGGCAAATCTTTCCCATGCTATTCTCATGATAGTGAATAAGTCTCATGAGATCTGATGGTTTTATAAAGAGGGGTTCCCCTGCACAAGTCTTCTCTTGCCTGGCGCCAGATAAGAAGTCCCTTTGCTCTTCCTTCGTCTTCCATTATGATTGCGAGGTCTCCCCAGCCATGTGGAACCGTAAGACCATTAAATGACCCAGTCCCAGGTACGTCTTTATTAGCAGTGCGAGAATGGACTAATACACTTCCTATCAACATTCCCCACCAAATTGGTATGTTTGTTATAATCGATGAGCCTATGTCAACACAGCATTATTTCCCAGGCTCCATAGCTTATATGAGGATTCGCTCTTGGTGTTTATGTTCTGTGGGTATTGACAAATGTATGATGAAATGTATTGACCATTACAGTATCATACAGAATACAGGACAGTTTCACTGTCCTAAACAATTCTCTGTGCTCCCCTTATTCATCCCTCCCTCCTGTGTAAGCCCTGGCAATCACTGATATTTTTACTGCCTCCATTGTTTTGCTTTTTCCAGGATGTCATAGAGATGGAATCATACAATAGGTAGCCTTTTGAAATTGACTTCTTTCACTTAGTAATATGATTCTTCCGTTTCTTTTCATGGTTTGATAAATAATTTCTTTATAGTGCTGGGGAGTATTCCATTCACTTATAATTCCTTGAATTCATTGTTTGGAATATTTTGTAGAGGATATGCTGTTCCCTAACTTTATTCATCTTCACTCACAGGATTGTTTTTTCTTACCAATGCTTATTTATATAAAAGCCATATCAATAACTAAATTTTGCACATCAAAAATTTTCAGACTTCTGGTTGCTCCAAAGAAGGAATGACCCCATTCTCCTCAGGTCCTCCTCCTCATGACTAAAAAACTCTGAACAAAGTACAGAAAGTTGTGGGAAGCTCTGAAAGGTGAAAGAAGAAGGTGGACTGCCTAAGGACCTCAGGACTTGGAAAACAACACAGTGGGGAATTCCCTGGATTTCTTTATCACCTCCCTTATATCCCGGACACAGAGCTGCAGGAGGCTCCAACCTGCAGTCACCAATGGGCATAGAAGAAAAAAGCTCCAAGAAAAGCCTGTTCCTCCTGGCCAAATGACTGGGCAAGGGTGGCCTGACAACAGAAAACCCACAACTAGGAATTACAGGTTACTCCAGAGAGGATCAGCTTGAGTGGTTAAAACAAGTATTGAGTAGTTAAAACAAGTACATGGAAAACATTGACCATGTTGGCCAGACTGGTCTTGAACTCCTGACCTCAAATGATCCACTCACCTCGGCCTCCCAAAGTGCTGAGATTACAAGCCTGAGCCACCGTGCCCAGCCAACTTAGACTTACTTTTATAGTAATTTGTCACTGTAGATATTGAATCAATTTTTATTTAATCTTGATTTTTTTCTTGAGCTGCATTAGAAATCCACTACAATATTTCAATTTATAAATCTTATTAAAAATTACTACTACCTAGATCTCATGGTTTTCTTTTCTTTTTTCTTTTTTGAGACATGGTCTTGCTCTGTCACCCAGGAGTGCAGTGGGATGATCATAACTCACTGCAGCCTCCAGCTCCTGGGCTCAAACGATCCTCCCACCTCAGCCTCCCAAGTAGGTGAGACTATAGGTACACACCACCCATGTCTGGCTAATTTTGTTTATTTTTTGTAGAGACAAGGTCTCACTCTGTTGCCTAGACTGGTCTTGAACTCCTGGCCTCAAGCAATCCTCCTGCCTCAGCCTCCTAAAGTGCTGGGATTTCAGGCATGAGCGACAGCACCTGGCCTTGTTTTTTTCCTTAAATAAAATGTTCTGGTAAATTTGAGGCTCATGAGGGTGTATATGCATTATTTTCTTCAAATCAAGCCTGAATCAAAGAAACTTCTGCTTTAGTTTTAGCGATATTTGTCCCAAATATTTAAAGACTGTATTATTCTAATGAATTGGATATTCCCACTGAGAGATATCCAATAGGCCTTGATTGAAATGTTCTTCATTTTCTTTTTAAATTCTATTTAGAGTAGTTGCATGTGTTAGAACTTTCAGAAAGGGACAGATTTCTATCTGGGCTGTCCCCACCAGCCAGAAGGGTCTGAGAGGCACTGCCTTGGCCTGGGGTGATACTTCCGCAGGCCTTCGCTCCTCTGTAGGAAGACAGCCTAGAACAGAGGCGGAGGATGCCTCGGGCCTGCCTAGACCAACAGCCATTCCCTGGTGATGCTGTTGTGTGAAGACCCTTGTCTTTCCCAGCTCCTGTGATAACTTTCAAATTTCTCTTTTCAGACAAACTTTATGCCTGTTTCTTTATCTCTATTTTGCATCCTAACAGAAAAAGCCAATCACCTACAAAGGGAAAGTCAGACTGGTCCCTGCTGCTCTCCCCACATCCCCACTGCCCCCAATATTGAATACCATAAGACAATGGAATGAAATTCCAATGTCCATGAAATTCTGAGGGAAGACATTTTGACTCAAGAATATATACTCAGTGAAGGTGTCCTTTATTTATTTATTAAAATAATTTTTTTTGAGATAGAGTCTCCCTCTGTCTCCCAGGCTGGAGTGCAGTGCTGCGATCTTGGCTCACTGCAACCTCTGCCTCCTGGGTTCAAGTGATTCTCCTGCCTCAGCCTCCTGAGTAGCTAGGATTACAGGTACTCACCACCACACCTGGCTAATTTTTTGTTTCTTTTTGGTAAAGACGGGGTTTCACCGTGTTGGCCAGCCTGGTCTCAAACCCCCGACCTGAGGTGATCCACTTGCTTCGGCCCCCCAAAGTGTTGGGATTACAGGCATGAGCCACCACGTCTGGCCAAAGATGTCTTTTAACTAAAGACTTCTGGCATATGTTACCTTAAAAATATAAATATAAAAGCATGAAGAAAATACAACCTCCATGAAAATTTTTTCCCAATGAATCTAGAAAAATAAGAATTGATTCAAAACAAAGAATAGGGAAGCTGTAATAAAATGACTTGGGGGTACACTGAGTCCATTTAAGTATATATCTCTTACTAAAATCACTAAGAGTCATGATTAGAGAATATGAAGTAAGTGACATAAAGCTAAACAATGTAAATGACAATATATCTAAAAAAAAAGCCTAAGGCGTTTGGAGAGAGGATATGGGAGGATGTGTTCTTTCATAGTAGGGAGTTAGTTAATTATCTTTAAAATGGAAACATGTAAGAAAAAAGACCCTAATGACTGAAAACTAAGTTTTCCTCAATCTTTTTTCTCATCCTTTGAAGGCTATTTTAAGAAATAATATCTAAAGAACATTGACTTGATGTTCACAATTCCAGTTGATTTTCCTTCTGTGAAATTCAAGTGAAATTAAATAAGTATGTTTTGTTAAAAATGATGTGATCCCATTTAAGTAAATGTCGTTTCTTTTACCTATCTGTCCTTCTATCATCTGTATCTATTCATCCATCAGTGGACACATGTGCACAGATAAATGGCCCCTTCGGTGAAGGGCTGAGAGGTTATTGTTTTCTAACACCAACCTGTGAGGGCTTCCATGAGGCCAATGGAATCATTTTGAAATGTGTTTACCACAGCAGGGAGACCCAGAAGACTGGGGTCTCACACCTGTATAGTAACTCCAGAGGGTCAGAGAAGGGCCAATGAGCTGCTCTGGTGACAGAGCAGGGAGGGTTGCTCTCTTGCTAGGTGCAGCCTGCCTTCCTAGAGAATGTCAGGGAAAGGGATGTGGGTCATTTCCTGTGGACACATTTAAACCAAGTAGGGGAGAGGTCTGGTATGGAGTCCTCTTGGAGCCTGTTGGACAGGGTTGACCAGCAGAGAGAGGATGCCCATGGGTTGAAGGAGGAGTGGGTAAGAGGTTCTCTAGGTCATGGAAACTTCTGAAGTTCCCATGGAAAGCACCACCATAATCTACATGCAATGAACAGCCAGACCCACGTGGGAATTCTAGGCCAGCAAGAATCCCTTACTTCCTCATTTGCCACCACGTGGTTCTGACCATGGAGAGGTCTGGAACTGTAGCTTCCCAGTGGGGGAGGAAGTAGGCTGGGAGAGAGAAGGGGACAGAGGAACCACACACCCCCTTCCCTACCTCCAAACAGAAGCTAGTGAAAGTTGAGGGATGGAGAAAAATCTAAGGCTAAATTAAGTTTTGGAACTTTGGCACGATCAAGGCTCACTGCATCCTCAACCTCCTGGGCTCAAACAATCCTCCTTCTCAGCCTCCTGAGTAGCTGGGACTACAGGTGTGCATAACCGTGCCTGGCTAGTTTTTAAATTTTTATGTAGTGACAGAGTTTTGCTATGTTGTCCAGGCTGGTCTTGAACTGTTGACCTGAAGTGATCCTCCCACCTTGGCCTTTCAAAGTGCTGGGATTACAGTTGTGAGCAACCACACCCAGGCCTGTTCTCTCTTTTGCATCTATATTAGTCTCTGTGCTCTTGGGAAAGTGGACCAATATCATTTCAAAACTTGATGAAAAAGATAATTAAAATCTTATCCTCAGGAACTAAAATCACAAACCACCCAGCAAGGGTCCACACTTCTATGAGACTGGCATTTAGAAAACAGGACCACAGTTGAAGCAACGGTTCTTTCTTTACCCTCCCTGCCTGTGACAGACTGCATGTGCTGATTATCCCTGCATTTTCTGCAGAGCTTGCCTTCCTGGTGAGATAGTACTTTATTTTATTCTGAGGGCCCCTTCCTGCCAGGGGATATCTGGCAGGGGATACATAATACTGCACAAAATGGAACAAGTTATAGGTCATATAAAATTTCAGGACATTGTTGAGATGGAGAAGTTGCTAAATTGGAGACACCAGGATGTGAAATCCCAGGGTCCCAGAATATTGATGGAACTAGTGTGTTTTTCTTATGTAATATTTTACGGTGTCTGGGAAATGGAGTTGCCTAAGTGAACTCATTTTTTATGTCTAGGGGAATAGCAACATAACTCTCATCTAACTCTAAATAAAGAGAGGCAAAATGTGCTACATTTAGAAAGTAATAGTATTATCCCCAGCTGAGGCAGACTTAGTGATGGTGTTAGAAAAAAGTATGGTGGGAGGCTGAGGCAGGTGGATTGCATGAGCTCAGGAGTTTGAGACCAGTCTGGGCAACATGGCAAAACCCCATCTCTACAAAAAATACAAAAATTAGCTGGGCATGGTGGCATGTGCCTGTAGTCACAGCTACTGAGGAGGCTGAGGCAGGAGGGTCACCTGAGCCCGGGAGGCAGAGGTTGCAGTGAGAAGTGATTGCACTACTGCAATGCAGCCTGGGCAGCAAAGCAAGACTCTGTTTCAAGGAAAAAAGGAAAAAAAAAGTATAGTGTTAAAAGAAAAGGGGATTATGAATTGTTGATATTTTTCCCCTTCAGTGAAAACTTAGAGCATATTCTTAGTTAAATGCTTTAACCTTACAAATTTCTTTAGTGAAATTTCCATTTATGCATGTAAAGAACACTTCAATGGCTTAACAAGAAAAATCAAAGTTCCCCTGCAAAAATGAAAGAGGGTCTTGACACGGTTTGGCTCTGTATCCCCACCCAAATCTCATTTCAAATTATAATCCCCATAATCCCCGCATGTGGAGGGAGGGTCCTGGTGGAGGTAATTGGATCATAGGGGTGGCTTCCCCCATGCTGTTCTCGTGATAGTGAGTGAGTTCTCACGAGATCTGATGGTTTTCTAAGGGGCTCTTTCCCCGTCGCTCTCGCTCGTTGCCTTGTGAAGAAGGTCCGTGTTTCTCCTTTGCCTTCTGCCATGAGTGTAAGTTTCCTGAGGCCTCCCCAGCCATGTGGAACTGTGAGTAAATTAAAACTTTTTCCTTTATTAATTACCCAATCTTGGGTAGTATCTTTATAGCAAGGTGAAAATGAACAAATAGACTTCTAACACCAAAATAAAGGAAAATGAAAAACCTCTCCAGAGGTGACCACAATGAACAACTTGGTATAAGTAAGTAATATTTAATTGGTTGCCAAATCTTCGACACATCTGAGTTATTTTTAATCATTGTAGGGATTCATCATATATTCTAAGCTTTTATAAGCTGAACTCCAAACAATAAAACTAAGAGGAAGAAATTATCCTGTTGCATAAAATGAGTTATAAATGGTTCTTCTATGCTTTATAACATCCTTCCAGTGTGTGAATTTCAGGTTTCCTGAGTTTTAGCTAAATCTGTATAAGAATGACATATTACAAATTAATATGGGATTAACTGTCTCGTAAGTGCAAAAAGCAAATTTCTAAAACCTGCCTTAGCCTATAGGCTTCAGCTGTCTACGTCAGCAGGAGGCCGGGAGAACCTGAATGTTTTGCTAAAAGACCTGTGAGATTGGAAAAATTCCAATTTCAAAGTCATGTGCTTTTGGAAGAAACATATGCTTAACATTCTGAAAGGATCTGTCAGAAAATAGAAGGATTTTCTCTCAGGATACTTAGAAAGTGAGATGTATTATGTCAGGCTCTGCAACTTTTGAAAATAGCCTGTTTTCTCCAACAAATGGTGTACAGTTTTTTTTATAGATAATGTTTTGAGAAAATGAAAATACTCCTATATGAACTTTCAAAGCTATTTTCTGATCTGTTAAGCATTTTATGTGTGTGTTTAACACTTCGTTATAAAGAGCAGATCACTTGAAAAGAGGATTCTTTTTCATAGTTTTACTTGCAGTGTGAGTTGAAAAATACTGTTTTCACTACTCAGTTGTTATGGGGTATCACTCTTCCTGGTTTGTCTCCCAGCCGTTTTCTTATTCTTTTACTTTTACTTTTTTTTTTTTCTTCTTTTTTTTTTTTTTTAACATGAAGTCTCCTTCTGTTGCCCAGGCTGGAGTGCAGTGGTACGATCTTGGCTCACTGCAACCTCTGGCTCCAAAGTTCAAGCGATTCTCATGCCTCATCTTCCTGAGTAGCTAGAATTACAGGCGTGCACCACCACCCCTAGCTATTTTTTGTGTGTTTTTAGTACAGACAGGGTTTCACCATGCTGGCCAGGCTGGTTTTGAACTCCTGACCTCAGGTGATCTGCCTGCCTTGGCCT
Source organism: Rhinopithecus roxellana (assembly GCF_007565055.1). Lineage (NCBI taxonomy): Eukaryota > Metazoa > Chordata > Mammalia > Primates > Cercopithecidae > Rhinopithecus > Rhinopithecus roxellana. Next base: position 25,265,980 of record NC_044557.1, read on the forward strand.
CTCAAAATGCCCGGATTACAGACACGAACCACCGCGCCTGGCCCATTTTCTTTATTATATGTGGAGAGGGTTTGTTATCAGTGTGTAATTTGTATTTTTCTGCAGATTAGCTGCTAAAAGGGACAGGAAGCAAGTATTATAAAGCTTTGCTGTGTTCTCTAGTGGGAGGATATTGGTGGGTAGAAACATGCTTTGTTTCCCAAATACACAACCAGCCTTGGTAGATGGAGAGAGAGGTATATGGTCTCTACTGGAAATTACTTGCAAAGCCTACTTACTGTTGGACTTACTAGGAGGAAAGAATCTTGAAATGTCTTCTAATCTGTCCCTGTGTTCAGGTAGAACATTGCATAAACATCGTCTTTTAATGTCTTATTTTCCTTCTGTTCTCCTTTTCTCCTCTCAGTCCCCCCACTTCATCCTCCTCCTGCCATTTCCTTGTCCCTCCTCCTTCCTCTCAGGGAAATTTCTCATCCTCTTTTCAGATTGCCCCTGAGTTGGCCAGAGTTCAAAGGAGAGGACCCTGACTCAAAGATCACAAATTTAAACCCAGAGCAGGTGGAAAAGTGGCTCTTCAATGTGATCACAGATAAGATACAAAAATTACAAAAAATTATTGATTGACTCATGCTCTGGTCTAATTCCAGTTTAGGAACTAAGTCTCATGCACTTGTACTGGTTGTAAGGAAATCACCACGTTTGTGGTGTGAATGAGGATTAAACTGGTACCCAAGGCATCTTTGGAACAGGCTGGAGCAAGAAGCCAACTGGCCGCTCCACCACCCCTGACATTTTGGGGCTCATACTTCTCTTGGTTCACTCAACCCCAAAGGTTACCACATCAGCACTCAAAGATTGTCTCTTAGTGCTGCCAAATCACACCACCAGGAATTGACACTTTCTGTTTTATTAGTTGTAGTTTCTGAGGAGTAGTTACAGCTTTTCCTTTCTGAGAATGATGTTTTCAGCACATAAACATACTCCACACCTGTTTTCTATAGCGTTGTCAGAAGACAGCCCTCAGGTGGCAGCTCCCTCTGGAAATTGCCCTTGGCTATTCTCGGTGCGGGCAGCCTGCATTAGTGACTAATTTAGGAGGAATCTAAGGCCAGGTGCTCCTGCTGCCACGCAGGACAGTTCTGAAGGTCCGTTTTGGCTTCATTGTGCCTCCATGTGAGGCAGGACAATAGGGTCTGGAGGCACAGAAACCAAGACCAATTCACGCCAACTTCCTAGAAATAAATCAAAAGGAAAGCCCCAATTTTCCACACCTAAGTAACAAAAGGACCAGAGGCTACTCCCTTTGCAATCCCTGACACTCCCCCACCCCTTTTTCTGCATGGCAGATGGAAAATTGTAAGTATCTCTAATTGGTTGCTTAGGATTGCATAGGAGTGTAACGTTGTAACTTTTCAGCCTCTGATTGGTTGCTTTCTACAACCAATCAGACTCTTGTTTAAGGTGTAACCTTTGTAACTTCACTTCAGCCTTTGATTGGTTGCTTTGTGCAACCAATCAGACTGATTGCAGACCACTACTTCATTTACTTAGGGTATACACCAAGTAACCAATGGGAAACCTTTAGAGGGTATTTAAACCCCAGAAAATTCTGTAAGGAGAACTCTTGAGCCTCTATGCTCGGGCTGGCTCCACTAAGTGGAGTGTACTTTCGTTTTCAGTACATCACTGCTTTTGTTACTTCATTCTTTCCTTACTTTGTTTGTGCGTTTTGTCCAATTCTTTGTTCAAAATTGAACAAAGAACCTGGACACCCTCCACCGGTAACATATGGAGTGGGCTGAAGGCTTTGTTGAGGCTGCATGGCTGCTCAGCTTCTCTCAGTCCTGGTCCCTTCTCCTTCCTTTCACAGGGCCTAATCCCACGAATATTGTCTAATAAATGTACTGCGTGTGAATCCCTGTTTCAGAGTCTCTCCAGGGAACCCAACCTGTAAAAATTATTTTTTCTTAATCTTGCCAGGGAAGACAATCATACACAAAACTAAAAATCCCCCAAACAGAAAAAGTCTCATAAATTACTGACTTTACAATACATTACACAGGATGGTGCTTTCGCATGCCAAGGGCAAGTCCTCATTCTCTTTGGCTGTGCTACAAGAATGGGTGGGTAGAACCCCAGACAACTGGGTAGAAGAACAGAAACTCAGCTTTCTCATAGAAAATAAATGTCTAGAACTGACTCAATACCAAGCCACATGGGAGGCACCTTCATGCAGGGGCTAAGGGGATAGACTCTGTGGACAGAATGCCTTAGCTTGTGTTCTGGCTCTGATATTTACTGTGTCTCCGTGCCACACTCCCATCATTCGTAAAATGAGAACAGTAGTAGTACTTACTCTATAGGGTTATGAGAGACTGAAGGTACAAATAGACAATGGCCAGACCATATGCAGAAATACCACCCTTACAGTCTGCAGCAACCAGCCCAAAACCCAACCAATTAGGTCCATGAAGCAAGTCAGCTTTGTGTGAAATCAGACCACAATCTCTTAACAAACAGTCCAGGAAGTCAAACAATAACCCCTGTAACAATTGGCCCCAAGTGGCCACGACTTGATAAATGACTGACAGTTTCCCCAGGTTTTGTTCCTGCTTCCAATATGCAACCAACCAGGGAAAGTTAAATACGCTCCCCATAGGTTGCTCTGCTCTTAGTCAGCCCACCCATAGCTTCCCCGTACCAACGTCCTCCAATCAGAGCATACCAGAAGCTGTCCCTTCTTTTTACTATGAAGCTTTGCCATTTTTCTGCGTGCCTTTGAGTCTCTGCCAAAACACAAGTGATAGTGGTTGACTCCTTTGCTATAGCAAGCTTTGAATAAATAGACGTCTTTGTCCATTTTCTGCTGTTATAACAGAATAGCACAGACTGTGTAATTTATAAAGAATAGAAGTTTAAAGGCTGGGAAGCCCAGGTTTGAGGGGCTGCATCTTGGACAGACCTTTTTGTTGCATCATAACATAGTGGAAAGCATCACATGGCAAAGGAGGACAAAAGAGGGTAAGACAGAAAAAGGGGCCAAACTCCTGCGATAACTAACCCATTCCCACCGTAACGGCATAATCCATTCAGGAGGGCAGAGCCCTCATGACTTAATAGCCTCTTAAAGGTGTCACCTCATAACACTGTTACGACGGCAATACGATTTCAACGTGAGTTTTGGAGGCGACATTCAAATCCCAGGAATCACATTTGCTTTCTCATTTGGGTGGTCTTGTTTATTTCCACAGTTATGAGGAGTAAATGGGTTAACATTTGTAAACCACTTGGAAATGGTGCCTGGCACATAATGCTATATAATACTTTAAAGTAAAATAAGTAGCAATTCATGGTTTAGAGGTGATACCCAGACTTAATAATTTCCTCACATGTTTTGTTTAATACTGTATCTTTTTATTATGCTAATCCACTTTATTATTATTATTATTTTTTGAAATGGAGTCTAGCTTTGTTGCTCAGGCTGGAGTGCAGTGGCACGCTCTCAGCTTATTGCAACCTCCGCCTCCTGAGTTCAAGCAATTCTCCTGCCTCAGTCTCCCGAGTAGCTGGGATTACAGGTGCACACCACCATGCCTGGCTAATTTTGTATTTTTAGTAGAGACGGGGTTTCACCATGTTTGCCAGGCTGGTCTCGAACTCCTGACCTCCTGTGATCCACCCGCCTTTGCCTCCCAAAGTGTTGGGATTACAGGCATGAGCCACCATGCCTGGCCCTAATCTACTTTTATTTATGAGGGCTCCTGATTTTCAGAAGTTCTTAAGTGGAGAAATCTACCTACATAGTCGGTAGAGGGTTCTATAGCAGACACCAAGCCTGACACAGGTGTCCCTTCCTTTGCTCCAGATGGCTTCCGGTGGGGGGGGGGGCTTTTCAACACCCCATCTCTGTAGGTTCTGGTGTTAATTTCTCAAGTGTCCTGCTGATGCCTTTGATTCTTTCTGTCTTCTGGGCCCAAGACCCTTGATTCTGGAAGGCTCTCTTCCCACGTTGCACTATTTTGTGGATCCCATAATCTACTTAGCATCCATCATGATGCCATGTTCACATGTCAGTTACACTATCCTTTTCAGCCTTGTCTGATGGGAAAATTCCTCCAGGAAATTCTACATACACCAATAAAATTCTATATATGCCCACATATGTCTCTGATCTATTAGTCTACAAGAATTATCCTATAAAATACCTAGATAAGTAGAGAAATTTGCAACTCTGGCTTCTACTTCAAGATTACAGCAGGCAGAAACTTTGGCTCTTGGTCCATTGAGTTACTCTTGAACTGTTTCAGTGTTCCAGACTGGGACTTAGGGGCAAAATGAGGCATTGTCCTTGGCCTTGAGGAAGCTCAAAATTTTCCTTCAGAAAACTGGCATGTCTAGGTTTCAGATTGTCCTGGGTCTTCTGGTGTCCTGAGCACGTTGAGGCTTATTCCTTTGCTTTTGGTTGTCTGTACCAGCCGCTTATACAGAGCCAGTTCTGACCTGGAGGGTAAGAGTATGGGATTTAAGACTGGTGACTCGGGGGTTTACGGGAATATGTATGAATTCCAGTTTAGTTCCAATTAGTGGCTCTGAATTTTCTTTCACTTGATGTGGCCAGATTGTGCTGTGATATTGGAAGAAATGAGTTCCTGACTTTTTCCTCTATGGTCTAGATAGCAGAAAATGCAGCTCAGCTAGGAGTATAAGCTTATGCACAGACACTGCTGAAAATGGTGGCTAATTTGGGGCTCTAGGAGATCAGCCCTGTTTTCATATTATCGTGGATCCTGTGGAAAGTGGACACTGGTAAAAGTGTTTCTGGAGGGTTTTAAGATGGGCCACTGGTGTTCTCCTAATTTCCCTGGGTCCTGGAGCCCTTGGTTCTGATAACTGATATCCCAGATCTTCAAGGAGGGTAGACCTTAGGACCACACTAGAGGTCAGTGTCCTGGCCTGGCCTTCAGATTACCCCTGGTGGTCCTGAGCTGTCCTTGAGCTTATTTCCTCAAGCTACCCATCAGAAACAGGAGGCTTGTTGGGATGAGCCTGGTTCATTGCTTGTTGGGGTCCGCCTGTTTCCTAAACAAAGGAATGAACACATAAGACAACACAAGGCAAGACAAACATGGCGGCCGCCCCGAACCACACGCTCCGCCTTATTTTATACCGTTGTTTGTGGAATGTTACCAAGTCACAAGACACATTGTTGTTTTTCTGACCTTTCCCTGACTTTCTGGATTTCCAAGATGTTTACATATAAACAAGCCCCCAGGGTCTGCTATTTGCAACTGGCTCCTTTGTCCTCCCTGTTTGCAGGGGAGGAATGTCCTGCTTCGTTTGCAAGAGCAGGACTTATCTGGAACGCCCTGCTTTGTTTGCAAGCACATAGTCCTCTACAATTGCTAATGAGTTTGGCTTAATTTGGCCCCTAGAAGCTCGAGGATTTGTTTGGATTTGGCATCTCTATTAAGGTGTTTTTTTTTTGTTGTTGTTGTTTTTTGTTTTTGTTTTTTTTTTTTTAAAGCAAGCATGTCTAGTGGTCTTAGTTGCATGCTGGTTGGAGGGAAAATTAATCTTTGACCTGAGCAGCCTAATGGCAGGCCAGCTGGCATCAAGCTTGGACTCCGAAAGGGAAGCATTAGGGTTTGGGCTTCATTCTCTGTAGACAACCAGGTGGCCCCTTGGGAAAGTGAGATCAACTCTTCATTGAAAGGAGGTTGATATTGAAGAAAAGAACTTTAATAGTATGTGAATACTTTTTTCTTTTTTTTGAGATGGATTCTCACTCTATCACTCAGGCTGGAGTGCAGTGGTGTGATATCAGCTCACAGCAACCTCCTCCTCCCAGGTTCAAGCGATTCTCTTGCCTCAGCCTCCCAAGTAGCTGGGATTACAGGCATGTGCCACCCCACACAGCTAATTATTTTTGGTAGATTAGGGGTTTCACCATGTTGGCCAGGCTAGTCTCAAACTTCTGACCTCAAGTGATCTTCCTGCCTTGACCTCCCAAAGTGCTGGTATTACAGCCGTGAGCCACTGTGCCCGGCCAGTATGTGAGTTCTTAATAGTCAAAGCAAAAGAGCATGTAGGTAACAAGTTTGTAATGGAAGAAGGACTAGAAGGAGGTAATTAGACATGGTTTAGAACAGTGATAATGTGGCTTTAAAGCTGTAGCGTGCAACTGGTAGCCCAATGTTGCCAAGAACCACCATCCATTTGGAAGCAAACCCTTCCTCAGAGTGGCCTGTTGGAGTCTCCACCCATGTAGAATCAGTTTGAAGAGCTGGTTCCTCAAAACAAAAGCTTTGCAATGAGTTAGAAGGACCATTTTAAGAGAAAAGGTGCTCTGCTGGTGACAGCTGGCAGCAAATTTGGAGACCGAAGGACTATCTCTTTAATATAACAGGTGACTCTGAGTCATTAAGAAAAATATTAAATTATGTTCTACAAATTCTGAGAATACATCTGTAGGATGCATTTACAAAGACCAGATTATTACAAACAATTCAAGTAATGACAAGTTCAATAACCTAAAGAATTCACTGGCATGGAGTATCATTTCTCAGTGTCATGGTCTGTTGCAAGGACCATAGTTCCATCAAACTAGGTTGAAAGAGAAATCACTGGAAGGATACTGTACTCTCTCAGGGAATGAGAAAGTAGATATGGGCCTCATAGATGCTAAAACCAATAACTAGAGTGTCAGGAGGAAAGAATTCTCTCTTCTTCTCTGAGGCCTGGTAGTCTATTTCCTTTGCTTTTCCTAATCTCCCTTTTTCATGAGTGGCATTTTTTTTTTTTTTTTTTTTGAGATAGGGTCTTGTTTTGTCACCCAGGCTGGAGTGAAGTGGCATGATCATAGCTCACTGTAACCTAGAATGCATGGACTAAAGTGATCTTCCTGGCTCAGCCCCTTGAGGAGCTGAAACTACTACTCAGGCATGTGCTACCACACTTGGCTGATTTTTTTTTTTTTTTTTTTTTTTTTTTTGAGACAATCTCACTCTGTTGCCCAAGCTGGAGTGCAGTGGTGCAATCTGGGCTCACTGCAACCTCCACCTCCCGGGTTCAAGCGATTCTTCTGCTTCAGCCTCTCGAGTGGCTGGGATCAGAGGCAGAAGCCACTGTGCCGGGCTAATTTTTGTATTTTTAGTAGAGATGGGGTTTTGTCATGTTGGCCAGGCTGGTCTTGAACTCCTGACCTCAGACGATCCACCTGCCTCGGCCTCCGAAAGTGCTGAGATTACAGACGTGAACCACCATGCCCGGACCTTTTTGTTTTTTTCTATTTTTTGTAGAGTCAGCGTCTTGTAATATTGACCAGCCTGGTCTAGAACTCCTGGCCTCAAGTGATCTTCCTGCCTTGGCCTCCCAAAGTGCTGAAATTATAGGCATAAATCACTGTGCCAGCCCTAGATCAGCATTTTCTATTTTAGCATGTACATGGCTGTCCCATCTAAGCTGCATGCAGCCTTCTAGATACTCAATAATAACTCAGTACAGGCTGTCTAGTCCTCCCGTGTTTTGGATCCAGTTCTCTCATGATATCATTTGCTTGGCTCATAGTATTGGTACTGGCATATATTGGTTCTTCTTTGGTCATGTCCCCAGCTCTGGTCCAATTAGCTGTGGTCATGGGGACTAAGAGGAGTTTTATTCACTCATTCATTCAATAAATATTGGACATTAAAAAATTTTGTTTTGGCCAGGTATTCTAAGCAGCTGGAGTTCAATCTTGAGCAAAGCATACATACATGGGTCTTGTTGTCATGGCCTTATAGTATAGCAGGGAAGACAGATATTAATGAAATATTGTAAAAATTATTTATTTGTTAGAGACAGAGTCTCACTCTGTCACCCAGGCTGGAGTGCAGTGGTGTGGTCATAGTTTACTGCAGTCTTGAACTTCTGGCTTCAAGGGGTCCTCCTGCCTCAGCCTCCTGGGTAGCTGGGACTACTGCTGGGACCACTGTTTATTTTAAATTTGTTGGTAGAGACAAGGTTTTGGTGTGCTACCCAGGCTGGTCTCCAACTCCTGGCCTCAAGTGATCCTCCTGCCTTGGCCTCTCAAAGTGTTGGGATTATCAGTGTGGGCCTGGCCAGATATTAATGCAGTATTAACACACATGAATATGTAACAAGATGCTGTAGGGTGCTGAACGTGATCCTGTTTTCTCAATTTGATTACTAAGGCTCACACTGAGGAAAAACTACAGCAAGCATTCTGTACTCTAAGTTGGAGGGACAATTAGTGCTCTGGACCAGCCACACCATTCAGGGCTTCCTGGGAAGCACTCAGAGAACAGACCCAATTGCTTCCCACAACACCTGACCCCCCTCCTCTGGATATGAGAAGAGGACCTGGAGGGGGAAGAGGAATGCTGCCTGTTGGAGGACAGCAGTGTTTGAGATATGAAGCTATTCTTGTCCTTCTCCTCCTCAAGCTGGAGGGAAAGTGGGGATTTTTTCTTTTCAAAGCCAAGGCAGGCAAGCCCCCAAGAGAACTATTAGTGAAGGAGTTGCCTTATATTCTTACAAACAGTTCAGTTAATAACAAGTTAAGTAATATACAGTAGGGTCTCTAAGCAGGCATCTGCTTATCTAGCAGACTTGCTGGGCTGCTGCTGTGTTATTGGAACAGGACAAAGGCTTTCTGGGGAGAGATCTGTGGCAGGTGGGAAGGAAGTCAATGTTTCCCTGCCTCAAGCTTCAGGTTATTGCCAACTATGGAAGTTGGATACTACAAGGGCCTACTGGCTGAAGAATTGGCCATGAGGGAAGAAGAGATTGGGGCTACAGAGGCTCTGGGCTGCTACATTATGGGATAAATTAATGCACATTAAAGCCAGCAGCAACTGGCCCAGTTACTCTAAGAGCCCACCTGTTTGGGAATGAGCTCTCTCTCCAAGGGGCCTGGGGAGTATCTACCCCTCTACCTTACACTAAAGACCAGAGATCTAGGAGGGCAGTTAATGGCCTTGGGAGGGAATGGCAAGTTCACTCTTGCTCCTCTTTTTACCCCAAGACCAAAGGAGCAGATACAAGGAAGAGAAAGAGGGAAGGGGAGGTGCGTGAGAATAGACCCTGGACTGTGTCCCCTACAGCATCCCTCACCTTCTCACCCTCAGCCACTGGAGCCACAAAGGAGAGAAAGAGACCTGATCGAATATTGACTCAAATTTTAAAATGAACGGCTTTAAGAAACAGAATGCAATTGTTTTCATCATAGAAACTGATCACTAAGATTATCATGGTATTCAGTGAAAAGGGATTTTAAATAAGGGAGTAAGTTAGGGGCTCGGGGTTTGGGGGAGGTGGACAGAAAGCAGAGAGGTATTGCAAACATGTGCTCAACTCCACCTGGCCAGAAACCTAAGGAGGCAAGAAATCAGTATGAAATGGATGCCCTCCAGAGAGACACAAGGAAGGAGTCTGCTGTCAAAGAGAATACAAAGAAAGATTTGGGTGTGTGGCTATAAAAATTGGCATTTTGAATTAGATCTCCAGTGCATCTTTCATTCTAACAGGAGAAAAATAGGCCCAGGGAGAAGTGACATCCTTGATCCCACACAGCCAGTTGCTGGAGAAAGGCAGAGACTAGAATGCAGTGCTGGGTTGACTTGGGTGGTCAAGTGCGTTCCTTCTCCAACACTTAGCATCATTTAGCATCATCCCTCAAAGGAGTGAGAAGGCAGGAGTGTGTCTAATGCTGCCAACAATCATTTTGCCCCTTGCAACATTCTTCATGGTCAGCCCTGGGAATCAGGGCTTTTTAGGGAATTCAAGACCAGCTACAATCACCTAGTATTCCTGTGAACAAGTGCTGGCTTTCTTCTTCTTTCTTCTTCTTCCTCCTTCTTCTTTCTTCTTCCTTCTTCTTCTTTCTCTTCTTCTTCTTTTCCTTCTTTTCTTTTCCTTTTCTTCTTTTTCTTCTTCTCCTCCTCCTCCTTCTTTCTTCTTCTTCCTCCTCCTTCTCCCCTTCCTCCTCCTCCTCCTCCTCCTCCTCCTCCTCCTCCTCCTCCTCCTCCTCCTCCTCCTCCTCCTCCTCCTCCTTCTTCTTCTTCTTCTTCTTCTTCTTCTTCTTCTTCTTCTTCTTCTTCTTCTTCTTCTTCTTCTTCTTCTTCTTCTTCTTCTTCTTCTCATTTATTAATGCAGTATCCATTAGATCTAAAATCTGCAGTTTCTAAGCACACTATGTTTACATCTTTCAGATTCTTCTGCAGTTTTAGGTTATTTCTACAGAGGTACCTTTAAGTGAATGAATAACACATTCTATAATTCCTGAAAATATAGTATAGAGTGAGTGAAATGATTTAAATATAATTTAGGCACATATTGATTACGAAAATAGATTATCTCTCAATACAATACTTCTCTGTCTTGGTAAAAATAAAAAGCAAAGAAAATAATTCATTTCTGAAGTTGCTTTCCTTCACTTTTAAAGGTCTGACCTCCTCCCACCATGCATATGTACCCTTTACTGTTAAGGAAAGCTTTGCATATGTAGAGATAGAAGAATAATGATATGTAAATACTAAAGATATGTCATTCTCCCAAAGGAGACACAGGTGGTTTTCAATGATTCCTTGCCTCATGTTGATGAGTCTGTAGAATTCAGAATCCATTTGGACACAGCTAATATCCCTGCTCTTCGGGTAGAAACAAGGACACCAGGTCATTGGTAGGGAGGACAGGCCCTTCCGCTGCTGCTGCAGAGAGGTAATGACTCAAGAAAATTGGGCCAAAATTTGTTTAAAAAAATATATAAGTAAAAGAATCACAGATGCTGATTGATTGGTATTACATCTTGGACCAGCCAAATGCCTTTATTTTTACTTTATTTATATTTTTTGGTGGCTGTAATCAAATGTGTGTTTAAAATTCCTCATTCCCCACTGTAGGGTTCTAGCTGCAATTATATTACGTTGCCTTTTAGCAGGCAACTTTACCATCTTCATTCATATATGCTTTGATTGCAGTAGCTCTGGATTTAGTATCTATTTCTAAGCTGGCCTTATATAAACTATTTGGTATTTGAATTAAATGAATATTAATGATGTACCTCGGTTTTTTGGTTTTGAAGTATCTTCCTATGCTTGTGAGGATTGTATGAGAAAACTAGGCTAACAGTGTAAATAGATAGAATTGCTTGGTCTGGTGTTGAATGGAACTTGCCTAGAATGAAATTCTGAGAAATTCTCACCTATAAGTGTTGTAGTGATAGGTAAGTTCTTCCTCCATCTGGAGTCCCACTGTACCTTTGGAATGACAGTGATGTACAACGATGTCTTTCTTTCCACTCTGTCTCAATCAGTAAGAACTGGATATTACTTTAATTTAGCTACGGTTTTGTCCTAAAAAGTAAACATTTTAAAAATGAACCTGAAAAGAGTCTTAGGGAGTCTGATCTCACCATATTCACATGGTGTGAAAGGTATTTAAAGAGGGGAGGGATCACTAAAGCTATTTATAAACCTAAACAATCTTTTCCAATTTTCATAAAGTTTTAACAATTTAAATATTGATAGTGCATCTAGGTATTCAATAACTATAATTGCATATGTAGTGCTTTCCATCAATTAAAATCCTCAAATGCATCTCAAACCAAGATGGTATTTCCACATCATGCCTATTTAAAAGCAAATATAATAGATACTATTCCTAGTCGTAAAACCAGATAAACCCCCCTACCCTGTTCAAAAGGCAGCAATATCTAGTTTCCCTACATGTATTAAATGAGTGCTTTTGTGTTGAAAATCAGAATATGGAAAAAAAAAAGTCAGCTTTTTCCCTTATGCATCACTGAGAACAAGCATAATCCTCTAAATTTTTTTTTTTTAAATTTCCTTATAGTGTTATTTCTTCAAGACAACTGAGTGGGTGGAGAAAGAAAAGTGATAAGGAAAACATTTTCATCTTGCACATCTTCCTCCAGCCCCTAAAATTCTCATCTGACACTTTGTGACATGTGTAGTGGTGTCAGCATCTCTTCAAATCTAGCTCCCTTCATGTTGGACCCTCTCAGGTTGACTTCTTGAAGATCACACCCAGAGAGATCACACTTCTCTAAGTCAGTTCCTGCCAGAGTTGCTCCTCTGAGGTTACAGTTCTTCAACTTTGCATTTTTTAAGGTAGCCACTCTCAGGTTAATTCCTGTCGTCTGACTTCCCTCCATATCCACACCTTTCAGATTAGCACCTTCTAAATTGGCTTTAAGACCAGAAGGATCCTCAAAATTACACAGTTTCAGGGATGCTCCTTCTGCATGAGAACAGAGCATCTTGACTCCCTGGAGATTTGCACAGTCAAGCATGGATCCAGAGAGATCAGCTCATTCAAGATTTGCACAGCAAAGAATTGCATGTGCAAGATTGCAGTGGCTTAAATTGGCCATTTTGAAGTTAATGTATCCAAGGTCCAAACGAGAAAGATCAGCACCACTGAAGTTGAAACCCTGGCATCGCCGTTCTGACTTGGTTGGAGTTGCTAGTAAAAATCGGACAAATTCCTTTCGGGATATTGGTGAATGATACTCCAGTGGTTGAGAATTCTTTATTGCCACTTCTAGGTGTTCAATCAATGAGTAAATACCAAAAAATCTTGCTTCTTCTAACACACCCAATAAATTAATGCCATCATTTACAGTGAGCTGTCCATGATGCAAGTAGTTCAAAATGGGTTCAAAGTACTCAGGACTTCGGTCAATTAAGAAAGCTCCTTTATGATCTTGCTTATTTCCCCCAGACACCTTTGTCCTTACACTTATGGGCCAGCATACCGTCAGCGTCTTTATTCACTAAAGTGCTCCATGTAGTTGTAAAGTACCGCTCTCCAACATTTAATGTCAGCCAGTCTGTGTGGAATCCTAACAATCCTTCAGGAGGCTTAGAATCTGTCTGAGGATACTTCCGTTCTTGGGGCTGCGGTTCAGAAACAGGGCCACCTGCCTCATCGCGCTGCCCCCGCTGGGTCCTGAGTGAGCTGCCACCCTCCCACCTGGTCCTCCGCCCACCTTTTTCTCCTCCCGCCCTTCCCCTCCCTCCACCCACTCGGATTTGCCTCCCTTTGCCACCTTCCTGCCCTTGGAGACACACCACATACATGCTGGCTTTCTTCTAATAATATTACCAAGATTAATGAGCTGAACAGAACATACATTGAAAGCATTGTGATTAACCGACATGTAATAACTCCCTAATGGTTCTCTTATATTTTTGGGTTTATTATAAATACCAAAATGTCACCTCAAGTGGTTGAATCTCAACTACTTCAAGGTTTATTCTCAGGTCAGGTACTTTATCCTTAAGGTTTTATAAATATATTCCCTTCATTTATATTTCATTCATTCATTCATTCATTCATTCATTCATTCATTCAATCCCCAGATATTTATTAAAGTTTTTTTGTGCTAGGCTCTAAGATGGGTGCAATATTGTCCATTGACTTTGCAGCCCACTGTCTAGTATGGAAGAAAAATCTATTAGACAAATAATAGCAAGTAGAGTGTGCTAGCGGCTACCTTAGAGGTGTAGTAAAAGTGCAAAGAGTGGTTGGAAAAAAAAATCTTTGTAGAGATATGAGTCTTGAAGTTGGAAAAAAGCAGAAGGGGGTACTCCAGGGAGAGAGATTATGATCGGCAAATGTGGAGGTATGACTGCATGTCATGCATGTCATGATTAGGAACTGCAAGATTTATTCTGTCACAAAGATACATCCACACGTATGTTCATTGCAGCACTATTCATTTTTTTTTTTTTTTTTTGAGATGGAGTCTGGCTCTGTCCTCCAGGCTGGAGTGCAGTGGCCGGATCTCAGCTCACGGCAAGCTCCGCCTCCCGGGTTTACGCCATTCTCCTGCCTCAGCCTCCCCAGTAGCTGGGACTACAGGCGCCCACCACCTCGCCCGGCTAGTTTTTTTGTGTTTTTTAGTAGAGACGGGGTTTCACCGTGTTCGCCAGGATGGTCTCAATCTCCTGACCTCGTGGTGATCCGCCCGTCTCGGCCTCCCAAAGTGCTGGGATTACAGGCTTGAGCCACCGCGCCCGGCTGTCTTTGCTGCGCTGCAGCACTATTCATAATAGCAAAGACAGCCGGGCGCGGTGGCTCAAGCCTGTAATCCCAGCACTTTGGGAGGCCGAGACGGGCGGATCACGAGGTCAGGAGATCGAAATCATGCTTTGATACTGAGCTTGTGATCAATATTCTGGGTGGCAGAATAGTGAGATTACACTCTAACAAATTGTCGATGGATGGTGTTCTAGGTTTCCAATTTGGGGAAGATACATTGATTTTATTAGATAGTTGCAGTGGGCATAGCCAGATGTCAAATTTAGAAAAGTTGTTTTCATGGATGAAGCACACTGTTTATTCTATTTTGATGTAATTTTATTCTTTGCATTTATAAAATTAAAAAATGTAGGTGTTTTTCCAAAACGGAAACAAATGGGACCATGAATTCCATGTTTCTATACAGTATAGTATGATCATGATCTTCTTAGTCTTTCCAATATAAATGAGAAATAGGAGACATCTAAATTAAAGTAATATCAGCTTTTGATGAATCCTTCAAGGTAAAGTGATTGTATTAAATACCCCTCAGTAACCAAATTGTCTCGCAATGTGGGATTTTTAGACATGGAACCAAAACCTCAGATTTTGTTTTGGAATAGGTGATCTTGAGTAACACCTTCTGATAGCAATATATAGCAGGGCCAAGTGTATATTATTGTCACCCCTGATCTGTGGCCTTAAACCCATGCAATTCACCAGAGGGAATTCCTTTTTCTTTTTTTCCTATTAAAAAAAAAATACAAGTGTTTGTGCTGATGTTTTAATATCTGAAATAAAAAATCCTAAAAGCTAAACTTCTTGCTTATTTAAGTAAAAGAATCATCGGGACTCAAAGAGTTACTCTTTTTAGAAAATTGCCATCAACTACATTGTTCCTGTTAGAACTTAAAGAGGAAGGATTAGGTTCTACCATTAAAAATTGTTGTTTGATAATTCTGAAGGAAGATTCTCTTTCTTTGGTGCTCTATTATAATTATTTTTATATTTAAAAACAAAAAAGCCGAGAGTATGTAAATTAAAACATTTGGCAAGGCCCGACTGCTTTCCACCTTACCTTCTCTTTTTCACTCTTTTAGCTGTTCTTTTTGCTATTTATCCCCATATTTCTAAATAATGCATAGACATCACTATTTCTTCTTCCTACCTTCCCACCAATTTCCACGATGGAAGGTAGGATTTCACACTTTTACACTTTTCCCCCGCCCCTCCACACATGTAACACCCTGTTCTACCAATATTACTACATGTTTGATAAATCAATATTTGTCATGATGACCATGTAAATAGTATCCATTGCTTTACCTTGCTCTACCTTGTAGTGTATTATAATTCCATTTACTTTTACTCAACTTTTTTGCTTTCTATAAATTAAGTATACTATTTGTTTTACATTTTTAACCTTTCTATTTACCTATTTAATTTATTATTATTATTATTATTATTATTATTTTGAGGTGGAGTCTCGCTGTGTCACCCAGGAGTCCAGTGGCATGATCTTGGCTCACTGCAACCTCTGCCTCCCGGGTTCGAGAGATTCTTCTGCCTCAGCCTCCTGAGTAGCTGGGATTATAGGCATCCACCAAAACCCCCAGATAATTTTTGTATTTTTAGTAGAGAGGGGATTTCACCATGTTGGCCAGGCTGGTCTTGAACTCCTGACCTCAAGTGATCCTCCCATCTCAGCCTCCCAAAGTGCTGGGATTACAGGTGTGAGCCACCATGCTTGGCCTTACCTACTTAATTTAGTCCCAAAGTGTATCTGTTAAAATACAAATTTCCCCACAATACATTAAAATGTAGTGGGCCAGCCTGCCTGCCTGCCCTCCCTCCTTCCCGCTTACCCTCCCTTTTTCCTCTCCCTTCTCTCTCTTTTTTCATTTCCCCCACTGGTGACATTCATTCTGTAGCCCCAGATTCCCCTGCCCCAACCTGGATGAGTTCTCTCCAAGAAGATGTCTGAGTACTGGTTTTCCTTCTACTGTCACAGTGGAAATTTCCTTTGCCTCTTTCCTGAATTAGATTCCATGCCTTCCCCTTTCTTGGTTTACTGCTATACTTGGTCAAGCACATCCCCCTGAAACTTTTTATAAAAGGGTATATCACAGGTTAATTTGAGATTTTGCATGTTTGAACATATTTTCATTCTACTTTTACACTTGAATGAGTTTCAACTCTGCATTAGTCAGCTTGGGCTGCCTTAACAGAATACCACAGACTGGGTGTTTTAAACAACAGACACTTATTTATTTTCTCACAGTTCTGGAGGCTGGAAGTCCAAGGTCAAAGTTCCAGCTGATTCTGTTTCTGGTGAGGGCTCTCTTCCTGTCTTGCAGATGGCTGCCTTCTTGCTGTGTCCTCACATAGCCTTTCTTCCATGAGTGGACACAGGCACAGAGATAGCAAGAGTGAGCTCTCTGGTGTCTCTTCTTAAAGGTACACTAATCCTGTCACATCAGTGCTCTATCTAAATGACCTCATTTAACCTCAATTACTTTCTTAGAAGCTGCATCCCCAAACATAGCCACACTGGGGGCTAGGGATGAGAATTATTTTTTCCTTAAAATTTTGAAGGCAAGTTTCCATTACCTTCTAGCATTCAGTGATTTTGAGAAGTCTGAGACCATCCTCATTACAGGTCCTGTGTATTGAACTGTTTTGTCCTTCTGGAGGCTTTTAAGATCTTCTCTTTATCCCCAGGCTTCTGAAATTTCATGATGATGCCTTTTAGTGTATGTTTTCCTAAAAAATTCATGGTGTGGATGAAAAATTGTGGATATTTTAAATTGAGAAATTCATGTTCTTTAATCTGAAAAAATACTTTTAGATAATTTATTTTCTATTTCCTTTTTTACGAAGAATTTCTATTTTTCTGATTTAGATTTCCTGATTGATCCTTTCATTTTTTTTTTTTTACTAAATTGTATTTTCCACATTTAATTTCTTTGTCTTTTTATTCCCTGTCTATTGAATGTTGGTATCTATATCTGTCTATAAATAGATACAGCCCTGAGGCTAGATAGTAAAGGTACACTGTTCTTTCTACTATATGAAGGCAACTACCTCTGATTATATTGCTAACAAGGATGGAAAAAAATGCTAAGTGCACACTAATTTCCAGGAGCTGTGTAACTTTTCTCTAGTGAAGATATCACATTTGGATTGCAGCAGTGGTTTGCATCACCATCTGCTACTGTTTGTGACAGTCTGTAGTCATCTTTGTGCCCTTGCTGGCTTTGGCATTGGGAAAACAGATGCATTTAATGGTGTTGTGTTGAAAATTATCACCCTGGGTGTCTAAAGTAGTCAAGTTCACAGAAACAAAGTAGAATGGTGGTTTCCAGGGACTGGGAAAAGGGGGAGATAGGGAGTTGTTGTTTATGGGTATAGACTTTGAGTTTTGCAAGATGAAAATGTTCTGGAGATCCGTCACACAATGTGAATACACATAACACGACTTAACTGTGCTTAAAATTGGGTAAGATGGTAAATTATGGTATGTGTTTTTTATAATTTTTTTAAAAACAAAACAACAATGAAATAATTATCACTGTATTTCTCAAATATTTGATGGCAGCAATTACTGCTGCAATTATGGGGATGTAGCATTGTGTTTGGTTTATTATCTCAGTAAAGGCTGAAGCGGTTCCAGAAGTTTCCATCTGCCTTTCCTACCAAAATAGCCTTCACTTTGCAGACGAGATGAGCAAAGCAGGGAGTCTACCAATCGCTAAATATATCTATTCCCAGTCTACATTCTGGGGTTAGGGAAATGACCATAGATAGAATGGGTCTCTGGTCTTCACAGCCAGTATCTAATAACACAGAAGGTCAGGTATTTCACTCTCCTCAGTATCCAGATATTCTCTTAAATGGCAGTAGGACCCTCTGGGAAAGCCCTGGGGGATGATTTAGGGTGAACATCTGTGGCTGCATTGCAGGATCCTTCCTCAAAGTTCTTGCTCAGTCGAAGAGTTTTGGGGTTATATACTATGTATTTGTTTTTTAGAGTCAGGGTCTCCCTCTCTTGCCCAGGCTGGAGTGCAGTGATGTAATCAAAGCTCACTGCAGCCTCAAACTCCTGGGCCCAACTGATCCTCCTGCCCCTCTGCCTCCCAAAACACAGAGATTACAGATGTGAGCCACTGGGCCAGCCAGGTGAACTCGCTTGGGTGTGGAAACTGGTTAAGAGGCCGCAAATTCCTTTCTGCAGCAGCTAGAGTGAGGTTTCTGCCCAGCAGACCCAGAATTTTTCCATTTATAATTAGCAAGCAGCATCCTTGTAGTCTGTCCACCCCTTTCATTGACAGGGATTCCATGATCTATTAGACAACCCCAGAATCCTGCGAGTCTAAACCCTCCGATAACAGCTTAGTTCTTGTGGCTTTAGTGATCATTGTGACCCCTCGCCTGTGGTGGTCAGGGTTGCCACCTGTCCTCCAGTACACTGGGGTCCCATTTTCCCCACCAAAGCCAGGGAGCATTGGTTCTTCTGCAGCGTTTCCCTCTATCATCATCGGCTTATAGAGAAGAGCTGCTGCAGACCTTTAAAAGATGCTGATTACTGCCTTTCCCACCAACAAATGTCTTCCCCTCTCATCAATGAATTACTTAATTTCCTAATGTCTTGGTGAAGGCAGTGTCCTCAGGTCCTTCTAGTGGGTAAGAGGTAGGCAGGGGCTATGTAGGTTGCTCATAGTAGATCTGTTTCAACATCTCCACCTCACTGAGATTTTGGATTCCTTCTTCTACAGTAAACCAGAGGATTTTTAGCATGTTAACCTCACTGACTGCTTCTCACTGTTGAGTCCAGGCTTCAGTTAACCAATCCAGTAGACTGGTAACAGTACTCCCTGGCACTGAAGCCAGTTTATTCAATTCTAATTCTGGGTTACACATACCCATATCAATACATGCAGTCCGACCAGCTTTATATATTTCAGTTTCTTGGTGCCATGCCCTTCAGATCACTCCCATACATACCCTTCAGAATCCTGTAGGGGACATTGCACTTCTTTGTCTTGTCTCTGTTAGGATCAAACTCTCATCATGAACTTGGAGACAAGAATGGTTGAGGGTCTGGCCAGGTCCTGAGCATAAGAAACATTCATTTTTGAAGCAACTACCCTGGTACTATCATTGAAACTTTTTTTTCTCCCCCAGGAAAAAGGCAGCGAAACTCAGAGTGGGGAGGGATTGATTCCACTTTTAAGGAAGTTTCAAAAAGATCTGGGAGTTCAAAGCACTCAACCTCATTTCTGATTGCTCAGATGTCCTCCTCCCTATCTCAGGCTCCCCCTCCTTCATCACCAGCCAATATCCTTATCTTGGTGAACAGACATTACAGTGCTAAGCACTTAGTGGGTTTTTCAACTCTACATCTCCTAAAAACAGGCTTGCTCTCAGGCCTCAGCTATTTATTCTGTTACTGTGTAAGACAAAGGACTCTTAACCAACATCCCTCCCTCCCTCCCTCCCTCCCTCCCTCCCTCCCTTCCTTCCTTCCTTCCTTCCTTCCTTCCTTCCTTCCTTCTTTCCTTCCTTCCTTCAGAGTCAGAGTCTTGCTCTGTCACCCAGGCTGGAGTGCAGTGGTACAATCATGGCTCACTGCAGCCTCGAATTCTTGGGCTCAAACAATCCTCCCACTTCAGCCTCCTGAATAACTGGGACCACAGGTGTGCACCACCACACAGCACTAATTAAAAACATTTTTATTTTTTGTAGAGCCAGGGTCTATGTTGCCTAGGCTGGTTTTGAACTCCTGGGCTCAAGTGAACCTCCTGCCTTCCCAAAGTATTGGGATTACAGGTGTGAGTCACTGTACCTGGCCTGGTTTTCTATGTTTGTTTTGAGTTGAATGATTACCAACCCCAGTTTCTTCTTTCCCCTAGATATCCTCTCTAGGGAAATCAGAAAAAGCCAACTGGCCCCATAATCTTTATAATCAACCCTACATGTTTTATAAGTACTGTTGTTGCCATAGCAATGATATATCCCAGACCGTTTATTTTTCAGCAACTTGCCTCCTGCCTGCAGTTCATCCCATCCCTACCTGTGATAATCTGAGTAATGGTGATGACAACACATGCCATGGGTTACTAGAACCCCACTTCCTTTTAACAAGGAGGTTAGCAAGGAGGTTATTTGCGAACTTCTCAAATATGTATGATAAGCTCAACCCAGAATCCCGTTTTGAAAGTCTTTTTCCTGGTTTCACTCCAGGCAACAATAACTCTATCAGTCAGGGTCCTGTCAAGAAACAAACAGCATGTCCAAACTAGTTATTTGGAAGAGGATTTAATAGGGGACTATGTCTCAGAGGTGCAGGTAAGGTTTGAGGAGGCTAGCTGATGCTAATATAGGACTGCGGGTTAGTAACTGTGGGGAGTTGACAGCACCGGCTGGAAAAGGCAAGGGGAGGATGGTCCTGGATCTGGAGAGGGAAGCTCTGGGCAGACACCTGCCTGTCAAAGACTGGCCTTTGGGAGAAGGAGGAAGCTACTCAAAGGAGGGAGCAGGGAAAATAAACCCTCTGACTTTTCTCGTTTTTGTTTTTTCCTCTCCTCTTTTCCTTCCTTCCTTTCTGCCTCCCCTCTCCTCCCCTCCCCTCCCCTTTTCCTCTTTCTCTTTCTCTCTCTCTCTTTCTTTCTTTGTTTGTTTCTTTCTTTCTTTCTTTCTTTCTTTCTTTCTTTCTTTCTTTCTTTCTTTCTTTCTTTCTTTCTTTCTTTCTTTCTTTCTTTCTTTCTTTCTTTCTTTCTTTCATTCTGTTTATTGGCAGTGTATATTTTATTTGTGCTAATTAACTGCCTAGGGTCCTTTGTCCATCTTTCTTTTTTTATTTTTATTTAATTTTACTTTAAGTTCTGGGATATGTGTGCTGAATATGCAGGTTTGTTACATAGGTATACATGTGCCATGGTAGTTTGCTGCACCTGTCAACCCATCATCTAGGTTTTAAGCCCCGCATGCATTAGGTATTTATCTTAATGCTCTCCCTCCCCTTGCCCTCCATCCCCCAACAGGCCCCGGTATGTGATGTTCCCCTCCCTGTGTCTATGTGTTTTCATAGTTTAACTCCCACTTATGAGTGAGAACATGCAGTGACAAACCCCTTAACTTTATTCCTCTCCCCTGTTACTCCCCAGTGCCTTCCATTGGTCACGTCATCTCACAAGCCAGAAGGCAAAGGATCCCATTGATATTGTCTCACGGGGGTCAATCTCCTGAGCTCACTTGCTATGGGGAAAGATTGAGAGTAAATATAATAGAACAAGTGGAAGATAACCAGCCTAGACCCTAACTGCAACATGGTGTCAAGTGCTGGCCTGCCTGGTAGAAATCAGTGTCAAATTTCTTCCAGATTTATGGTAAGTGGTTGATCCTTGAACAACACAAGCTTGAACTGTGAGAGTCCACTCCTACTTGAGTTTCATTCTGCCTCTGTCACCCCGAGATAGCAAAACCAACCCCTCTTCCTGTTCCTCTTCTGCATACTCAGTGTGAAGACAATGAGGATGAAGACCTTTAGGATGATTACTTCCACTTAATGAATGCTAAATACATGTTCTCTTTCTTAGGATTTTCTTAGTAACATTTTCTTTTTTCTAGCTTGCTTTATTGTAATAACACAATATATAATATATATAATATACAAAATATGTTAATGGTCTGTTCATGTTTTTAGTAGGGCTTCTAGTAGGACTACTAGTAGTTAGGTTTTTGGAGAGTCAAAAATTACATGTGGATTTTTGACTGCATGTGCAGTGGCTCATGCCTGTAGTCTCAGCACTTTGGGAGGCCGAGGCGGACGATCACTTGAGCCTGGGAGTTCGAGGCCAGCCTGGGCAAAATAGGGAGACCCTGTCTCTACAAAAACAAAACAAACCTCAACAACCCTCCCGCAACGAAAGATATCCAGATAGCAATGTAGAAGAGACTGCCTTTGGAAACAGGAGAGAGAATTGGGAATTCAGGAGTGAGTTCCAGGCTAGAGAAGTGGATTGGGATTGGAGCTGTTCTTGTGAAGTGTATAGAGGTGGAAGTTAGGTGACATTTTTTTTCTTCCCTGAAAATGTCCTAGCAATAAGGCAAACTAGAAAATCCCTGTATCTCAGGTGAGAGGAGCTACTGTTCTGATTCTGCTCAGGAGCCAAAAGCAGGAGGGAAAGGGCACTTTGTGGGGATACGAGGGGCATACTTTGGTCAACGTTTGGTCTTAGGCTATTCCAGATAGTGCTGATTCCGGGGGTCCTGAGCTGCCTCCCAGGGTGGCTACAGCAGAGGCTGATTCACTTGTGTGACAGCCCAGTATAGAGGCAGGGAGTGCTGCCTCCCTCCTAGGGCTGTAATTAGCAGAGGCTTTCTTGCCTTTTGTCATGATAAATGGTGCCTGCCAGGGCTTTCCTTGTGCTTAATCTATGAGAAAATGAGTGACTCACTCCCCTTTCTGGGGCCACTTTTAAGGCACTCAAGCTTTCTTTCTTTCTTTCCTTTTTTTTTTTGAGACAGAGTCTCTTGCTCGGTTGCCCAGGCTGGAGTACAGTGGCGCGATCTCGGCTCACTGCTAGCTCTGCCTCCCGGGTTCAGGCCATTCTCCTGTCTCAGCCTCCCGAGTAGCTGGGACTACAGGCGCCTGCCACCACACCTGGCTAATTTTTTTGTATTTTTAGTAGAGACGAGGGTTTCACCGTGTTAGCCAGGATGGTCTTGATCTCCTGACCTTGTGATCTGCCCACCTCAGCCTCCCAAAGTGCTGGGATTACAGGTGTGAGCCACCGCACCCGGCCCACTCAAGTGTTTTCAAGCAGATTCCAGGGGATCCCCTCAGGCTCCATCTGAAAGTCATCTTTATTTCTGAATGACTCACTGTCTTTCAAACAAGTTCCCACTTCTTGGGGAGAAGCAGGCTTCTGCCTTTTAATGCTTGTTTCTTGGGGTTCTTTGTGGATGTCTCCTATTTTCCAGGGTGTTTATGTAGCATAGACTAATGTTCTCTCAGATAGTGGTAAGTCACCAACCTCCACGTCTTTGAAACCCACCGTTTGTTCAATAGCTTGTATGTATCAATCCAAACTCCAAACTCTGTCCTGGTAAGGTCATGAGGAAAGCAAAGAGAAGAGAATCTTGTCTGCAGAACAAACGTCCATTTTGGCACCTGTTCAGGGTCACCAGAAGGTTCACTTCCCAAGAGCGTTGGAACGTACATTTCTTGGATGGACACTTTGGTCTTGGAACTGATGACTGGAAAAGTCTTCAGCAGATGTGACACTGCCCAGGCCATCTGCTGTAAGGTTTAACATGCCATGCCTTACAAAGCCAGAACCTGTGATCTCAAGCAACACACGGTTCGAGGTCACCTTCAGCTACCCCTGCTTGTTGCTTCAGAACGGCAGTTGTGTTACAGGAAAAGGGGACCTGATCCAGACCCCAAGAGGGGGTTCTTGGATCTCACACAAGAAAGAATTCAAGGTGAGTCTGCAGTGCAAAGTAAAAGCAAGTTTATTAAGGAAGTAAAGTGGTGAAAGGACAGCTACTCCATAGACAGAGTAGGACGTTCCTGAAAGTAAGAGGAGGAATGCGTCCACCTTAGGTACAATACTCGTATATATGGGGAGATGTGTTCTGCTGCAAGGGTGATGTGATAAAGGATTAATTTTCTTAATTACTGTATTGTATAAGAATCGATATTATCATCTTTAAAGCAAAATTAGGAATGCCTTTGTTCTTCAGATATCGAAATATCTGGACACTCCCAAGTCTGGGTCTGTTTTAGTAAACATTATAAATTTGTTCCCTTAACCATAAACATCTAGAGACTAGGAATATCTGATTTTCTGGGAACGCAGCCCAGCAAAGTCTCATTTTCCTAGCCCTCACTCAAAATGGAGTTGCTCTGGTTCGAACGCCTCTGACAGTTGCAGCAGTGAAAACAGTAGCTTTATTCCTTCTGACAGTGCTCTAAAATAGCTTCCTTTTTATTTTATTACTATTTTTTGAAGTAGGGTCTTACTTTGTTGCCGAGGCTGGAGTGCAGTAACACAACCATGGCTCACTCAGCCTTGACCTCCTGGGCTCAAAGTGATCCTCCCACTTTAGCCTCCCAAGCAGCTGGGACTACAGGCATGTGCCACCACACCTGGCTAGTTTTTGTATATTCTATAGATATGGGGTTTTGCTATGCTGCCCAGGCTAGTCTTGAACTCTTCAACTCAAGCAATATGATCGCCTTAGCCCCACAAAGTGCTGGTATTACAGGTGTGAGTCACTGCACCTGGCCTAAAATAGCTTTAAATAACATTTACTATTAAAAGTTTTAAACTAGGCAAACGTCTTAAGAAGCTTCTTTTTAAGAGGCCAAGATCTTTACTTTAAGAGCAAAGATCCAGAACTTTGCTTTATATTTTTATTTATTTATTTTTTTAGCCTTTTGCAGCAACAAGGTGGGAACTATCTTTCAGGTCTTTCTCAGTTTCCTTGAGGCTCAGAATGGTGGGTGTTTCCGCTGGTGGAGTGTTGCTATGATGAAGCTCTCCAGGGGAAGTTCCTGTTGTATCTTTAGTTGCAAAAAGTAGAGTTACCTATAGTTTCTTTCTTTCTTTCTTTCTTTTTTTTTTTTGAGACAGGGTCTTGCTCTGTTGCCCAGGCTGGAGTGCAGTGGTGTGATCCTAGCTCATTGCATCCTTGAACTTCTTAGGTCAAGTGATCCTCCTGCTGTAGCCTCCTCAGTAGCTGGGATTACAGTTGGACACCACCACACCTAGCTAATTAAAAAGTTTTTCTTTGTGGAAACAAGGTCTGGCTATGTTGCCCAGGCTGGTCTGGAACCGCTGGCCTCAAGCAATCCTCCTGCTTTGGCCTCCCTATATTTTCTTACACCTAAAATCCAAAAACATTTTCTCTGAGATGACTGCCAGCAGTGGAGGATAAGAGAGATGAATTTTCTTTTGTTAGAGGTCCTAGTTCATGATTAGTTCTTATTTTTTAGTTGATACAAGCAGGTTTCACTTTAAAATAACATCTTAGCAAATAAAGATAGAAATTTATCACTGGTATAAATTTACGGGCGTCATTGTATCACAAATTATAGGTGTTTGCTTTTAAAAAAAACCTTGTGAGAGCACCTAAAATGATTTCATTATTTGAAACTTCATTTACATGCATGCAGTTATAACTAACATATAGCTTAAGAGTTACTTCTTGTCTGCTACTCATTTTGTAAAAAGATAAGGTGTGTACTTATAAGCCAAAAGAAAAGAAATGGCTGGGCGTGGTGGCTCATACCTGTAGTTCCAGCACTTTGGGAAGCTGAGGAGGGTGGGTCACGTGAGCCCAGGCATTTGAGACCAGCCTGGACAATGTAGTGAATCCCTGTAGTTAGGCATGGTGGCATGTACCTGTACTCCAAGCTAGTTCGGGGTATGAGTGGGAAGATTCCTTGAGGACAGGGGTTCAAGGCTGTGGTGAGCTATGATGGCACCAATGCATTCAAGCCTGAGGGACTTTTTTTTTTTTTTTTTTTTTTTTTTTTTAACAAATGTGGTCAGACTACTTAGGATTATAAAAGCATCAGTGTTTAAATATTAACTTCATTGTTTTATACCTAATCCTATGATACCTAAAATGCAAGTTTTATGTTAACTAGTTAATAGGTTATAAAGGAGGTTACTTTTCCTGGGCTCCTCCGTCAAGAATAGTTCAAACCGTGGTGTTATTTTCATCAGCAGGCTTAAAGATCCTACCTCTAGCA
This sequence comes from Rhinopithecus roxellana, assembly GCF_007565055.1. Taxonomy (NCBI): domain Eukaryota; kingdom Metazoa; phylum Chordata; class Mammalia; order Primates; family Cercopithecidae; genus Rhinopithecus; species Rhinopithecus roxellana. The sequence goes on from NC_044557.1 coordinate 25,291,793, forward strand.
TGTGATTGGCTTACTAGGAAGTAAGTGAAGTCAAGTCCTGAGTGTTTTGCACTGATGTGCAATGGTTGAGGGAGTTGCCTGTGAGTGACTGGCAGAGGCCCATGGATATCTCTGTGTTACTCATGGAAAACATGTAAGGAACTCAGCTGTATGAAGGTACCAGGAGGAATCAAGATCATAATTGTCTTTTCATACCAGATGGCAGTCACATCTTTGCAACTGGATGGGACGTGAGGAAGGAGTTGAGGTGGTGGATGGATGTGCAATTGGGTAAGAGTTGGTGTAGGATTATTTCTGTGTGTGTTCTGGTTATTTACACATGGTTATGTGACCTTTGTTTGAGACAGTCTTGCTCTGTCACCCAGGCTGGAGTGCAGTGGCGAGATCTTAGCTCACTGCAACCTGTGCCTCCTGACATCAAGTGATTCTCCTGCCTCAGCCTCCTGAGTAGCTGGGATTATAGGTGATGGCCACCAAGCCTGACTAAATTTTGTATTTTTAGTAGAGATGGGGTTTCACCATGTTGGTCAGGCTGGTCTCGAACTCCTGACCTCATGATCTGCCTGCTTCAGCCTCCCAAAGTGCTGGAATTACAGGCGTGAGCCACTGTGCCTGGCCCGGTTGTGTGACTTTTTATGTTTAGAGGGTTTATTGCTTTGAGGGGCTCTTAGAGTGTTGTGTTTAGCATTTTCCCTTTCCCCTGTCTCACAGTAAAAGCCTCCGTATGAAGATTCTCATCTAACAGGTATCTCTTCCAAGTGACTCCATCTCCTACATGGAGAAAGACACTTTCTATATTTGTCTTGGAGTTTCCATCAGAGTTTTAGGAAAACCCTACATGAAGTCTAAAGCTAATGGAAAACCTCTTCTGCAGAGACGTTTTTGGTTGTGAGAAGTAATCTAGGACACTACATTGAGATATATTGGTTATATGGAAAAAATGTGGTCTGATTTATTGATGAAGATGAGGGACGTATTACTTGAGTATTCAGTGAGGTTAAAAAAACACCACTCGGGGGTGCAGTGGCTCACGCCTGTCATCTTAGCACTTTGGAAGTCTGAGGTAGGAGGATTGTTGAGCCCAGGAGTTCCAGACCAGCCAGGGCAGCAGAATGAGGCCTAATCTGTATAAAAATATAAAAATTAGCTGGGTATGGTGGTGCACTGGTAGTCCCAGCTACTTAGGAGGATGAGGTGGGAGGATCACTTGAGCCAAGAGGTTGAGGCTGCAGTGAGCCGTGATCACTTCACTGCACTCCAGCCTGAGTGACAGAGAGAGACTGTCTCAAAAAACCAAACCAAACCAAAACAAAAACACCATTCAGTGTGCTCAAGAAGAAATGTTGCAAGAAGAAATAGAATAAAAAAAATTTGAAACACAACTTTGTGCATTTACCAGCAGCTAAAGTGTTGACTGGTATAATTAAGTATGTAAATGAAATTGGTGGGATTTAAATATTTTGCAGGTGTGTGTGTACGTGAATGTGTGTGTCCATGTCTGTGTGTTTGTGCATGTTGAGTACAGTGAGTACAATTTGGGCCTATAGGAGAAAAAAACCACTGGAGTTTCTCCCTGGGAAACTTTGTGAATGTGATTGAAGAACTGATTTATTTTTCACTTCTCAGTGAAACACAATTTTTCTTTAAGCCTGATCGAGTTTCTGTTTGCTCTTCTTATAGAGTATTAAGGTTTAATTCCTGATCTTAGCTGTTGGATAAATGTACCATTAACCCTGCTTTTATAGAATCGGGCCCGCCAGCTGTCCCTAATAGCTTTTCTCCCTAGTAACCCCTTTGATATCCTGAACCAACAGTGTGCTGTGTGTGTCCAGGACTTGTATTTTGAAATGCTGTGACACCTAGTCCTTTATTGGAAGAGAGGGCATTCTCGCCAAGGTGGGGTGTTTGAAAATCCAGGGAAGCAGATGTGCTCTGAGAAGCCTTATAGATATTAGGATGCCCATTTATAGAACACTTAGAGAGAACCTAGCTGTGTGAGGATGTCACTGTGGGCTGAATTATTAAAGGCAACAGTCAGATCCAATAAAGTGCAGGAACCCAAGACAGAAAAGCACAGTTATGAAAGACTTACTGACCTACCTACAGAAAAAAGGAAGGGAATCTGCAAATGCTAGTTTCCGGGGTCATGTCAGAGGTAAATAGTCAGTTCAACTACCTCTTCTTTGCTGAACTAAGGCTGCCCCTTGGTAGACTTGTGCCAAGCATGAGGATGGCCCAGGTCTCCACGTCACCTTCCCCTGAGAGCCTCTGCCTCTTTGGCTAAGTCTTCTGAAGCACTGGGCGCCTCAGGCTGCCTGCTGCCTGCCCACAATTCTAGTGAAGGGTAGATTCATGAACCACTTTTTCCTACTTTAAACTCAATACTTCCCTGCCTAATGACATACGTACTTTTTGAAGCTCTGCTAACTGCTCTACGTGAACAATCAATAAGTTAGTTCTTATATGTGAATTGCACAATGACTTATGTTCTTCCCACAGGTGTAATATCTTAACTGTCAAAATGCACACTTCTGGTTGGGTATTATAGGCTCATGCCTATAATCCTAGCACTTCGGGAGGCCGAGGCAGGTAGATCACTTGAGGTCAGGAGTTCAAGACCAGCCTGGCCAATATGGTGAAACCCTGTCTGTACTAAAAATAAAAAAATTAGGTGGGTCTGGTGGTGAATGCCTGTAGTCCCAGCTACTCGGGATGGTGAGGCAGGAGAATCGCTTGAACCTGGGAGGCAGAGGTTGCAGTGAGCTGAGATCTCACCACTGCACTCTAGCCTGGTGACAGAGTGAGACTCTTCAAAACAAAACAAAACAAAAAACCCACTTCTTTAAAAGACGGAAGAGTAATTCTTATGACAACACAGAGCTGGAAGAGATGTTGGAGATAGCTCAAGTTCCATCCCCTCATTTTATACCTGAGGCAAGCGAGTCCTGCTGAGGTGAAAGCACCTTCCAGAGTTATGCAGCCACTTACTGTCTGGGCAGAAACCAGACCCTGCTCTCGGCTCAGAGACAAGTGCAGGGAGAATTGGTTACAACAGAATATAGGGCTCAGATTTCAGTTGTTGTTAGGAGGCATAGGGGTGCTTCCCACATGACAGAGCCCTTTCTTTTTCCCGTTTTATTTTTTTGAGACAGGGCCTTGCTCTGTCACCCTGGCTGAAGCGCAGTGGCACTATCATAGCTCACTTTAGCCTCAACTTCCTGTACTAAAGCGATCCTCCTACCTCAGCCTCCCAAAGTGCTGTGGACTTGGCGTGGTGGCTCACACCTATAGTCCCGCTTTGAGCTGCCATGCCTGGTCCACAGAGCCTTTTTTTTTTTTTTTTTTTTTTTTTTTTTTTAGACGGAGTCTCAGTCTGTCGCCCAGTCTTGAGTGCAGTGGCATGGCCTTGGCTCACTGCAACCTGCCTTCTGGGTTCAAGCAATTCTCCTGTCTCAGCTTCCCGAGTAGCTGGGATTACAGGTACCTGCCACCATACCTGGCTAATTTTTGTATTTTTAGTAGAGACAAGGTTTTGCCATGTTGGCCAGGCTGTTCTTGAACTCCTGAACTCAAGTGATCTACCTGCCTCCGCCTCCCAAAGTGCTGGGATTATAGGCATGAGCCACCGCACTTGACCCCACACAGCCTTTTCGACATGTAGGATATTATGCTTAACGGTGGAAATAAAAAAAGGGAAGATACTGATCTTTTCTTTGAGGGGAGACACTATAAATATGCTTAAGAGATCCATCAATTCTGAGGAAAAAACTATGCACAAACTGATTTGTGGAGCAAAGAATTATCCCTTGAGATGCTGGGTCTCATACAACCTGCATATTTCCTTTAATTACTGTCACCATTGCATTTTACAATTGTTTTGTGTCAAATGTTATAAACTCAAGGGTCACTGAAGGTCATCGAAGTGTAGGGGTTACCTCATCTTTTCATGCTGAAGTTGAGAGTAAATTTTTTAAAATTAAAATTAAACTTTTCTGTTTTAAGAGGCAGAGTCTTGCTCGGTTGCCCAGGCTGGAGTGCGGTGGTGCCATCATAGCTCATTGCTGCCTCAAACTCTTGGACTCAAGTGATCCTCCCACCTCAGCCTCTCAAGTAGCTAGGACTACAGGTGCTTGCCACCATGCCTGGCTAATGTTTTTATTTTTTTATAGAGAACTTCTTGTTGTGATGCCCAGGCTGGTCTTGAACTCCTGGCTTCAAGCAATCTTTTCTCCTCAGCCTCCCAAAGTGCTCGGATTACAGGCATGAGCCACGATGCCCTGCCAAGAATAAATTCGTTGGAATTACTCTAAACTCTAAAACTTAGAAGGAAATGAAAGGAAATGGAAGAATCCGGTTTGTCTTGAATCTGAAGGAGAAATAGAATGGTTTAAAAATCAGGTGTTGGGTTTGACTTTAGAATGGAAATACTTGGGAAGTGAAAGGAAAACTAAAGAAAGGTTGTTAATTGAGCTGGAGGAAGGAAAAAATTTTCTTAGGAGACAAGTTGAGATCTTATAAGGCAGGTCAGACAGATATGAAATATGTCATCTCTGTGTTTCTTTACAGATGGGGCTTGGGAAGGGGGATCTTATCATGGTTAATAGATTGTTGTTTGAAGGCCATCCCATTTATCAGTGTCACTGTTCCCTGTCTGAATTCTGAACCAGTTAGGTGTGAAGGTGGCATGAACACAAGGCTCAAAGGGAAAGGGAAACTGGACATTAAAAGACTTTAAAATAGGCCTGGTGTGGTGGCTCATACCTCTAATCCCAGCACTTTGGTAGGCCGAGGTGTGAGGATTACCTGAGGGTAGGAGTTCAAGGCCAGCCTGGCCAACATGGCAAAACGCCATCTCTACTAAAAAGTGCAAAAATTAGCTGGGCGTGGTGGTGGGTAACTGTAATCCCAGCTACTGGAGAGGCTGAGGCAGGGAGAATTACTTGAACCTGGGAGGCGGAGGTTGCAGTGAGCGGTGATTGCGCCACTGCACTCCAGCCTAGGCGACACAGCAAGGATCTGTCTCAAAAAAAAAAAAAAACTTTAAAATAGATAAAGTGGGCATTGGTGGGACACGGAAGTTTCAGAGAGGACCTGGAGACTTGGAGGCACCACCTTAAAAAAAATGTCTGTATTTTGTTAGAAGGCAGAGGTGTTTCAAATGTCCTTCTGGAAGAGGGTGCAGTATGTACAGATGAATTATTCTTCCTCGCAAAAGATGTGCATTCCATCACAATTAGCTTTAAAATTTTTTTTTTTTTTTTTTTTTTTTTTTTTTTTGTAGAGATAGGATCTCTCCATCTTGTCTAGACTGGTCTTGAACTCCTGGGCTCAAGTCATCTTCCTGCCTCAGCCTCCCAAAGTGCTGGCATTACAGGTGTGAGCCACTGTGCCTGGCCACTGTTAGTTTTTTATGGTATATTTCTCCTAATGTGATTCTGGATTGTGTTAAATACCAGATTTTGGGAAGATAATTTGTTTGGAGTAACTACGGTGCGGTTTGGTTACTTGTTTGTGTTCTCTACAGTTTGTGCCTGGGGTGGTAGGGCTTGCTGTCTTATTTTTCTATTTACTTTGATTCTTTGGATAGTTTAAGGGAGAGACTTGAGTTTGGTTAATTCAACTTGGGAAGTGATGAAGGCACTTTTGTGACATTTCAGGCTGTGTCTCCTGAAACAGAGGCCTGACCCTCCCAGGCATCATTGTGAGACCCCCTGTCTAAGGCTAAGCAGAATAAGAATTTTGGAGAGGGGGAAAGTTTTGGGATTAATTTTTTTTCAGCTATAATATATAAGAAGACTTATTTCTGGAGCCTGATTTCTCTCTATCCACTTATGACTTGGAGGGCTTTATCCTGTTTCAATTTGGTACATTTTGTTATATAGTTGCTGAAGGATTTGGGGGTTTAAAAATGTTCTTTGTGTTCCTTGCAAACTTTTTGGTGAGGTAGATTAGACCATGCAGCAGGGCATGATTTCAGATGGGAAAGAGGTAGGCTGAGTTTTGGCTCAGTGTGCAGTTTGGCCTTGAAGTTAATTTAGTAAACATTCAATTTAGGTCACTTCAGAGCCTTTAGGTACACAAATCTCAATGACATGAGCCCAAGAAATCAGGATTAGGTATGGATGGAGAAGTTGGTTGAAAGAGGAAGCAAGATTTCCCTGACATGCTGTGGGCTTCCTCCCCTAAGAGAGGCAGCCATGTTGAATTTGGTTGTTATGGTGCTGAGGTAAAAGAGGAAAGGCTGTGGGTGTGTGTGTATGTGTGTGAGAACTGGGAGGTGCTACTGGTGGCAGTGGTGAAGGGAAGGCTTCTCCATTGTAATTTTTGCTGTTATGAGGGGAATGTCTCCTCCACCATTCCTGCTTTCAGGGAGGGGCTCATCTTGTTGGGATCAAGTGTTTCTGTCAGGAGAGGTTACGTTACCCAGAGGTCACTGCTCAAGCGTGGCATAGTTTCCTGTCCCCGGCTCCTACAGAGCTTTTTACTAAGCGTTGTCCTTTCAGTTTGGTGTCAAAGGTTTCCCTGTTCTGGGCTCTCCTGTGTTTTAACTTCTCAGTGTTAGGTCTGTGGGTAGTTAAGTCAGGTCAGACCTCTCCTGGGGCCTTCAGGGCTCATGGAGAAGTTGTTATTCAAGCTGACAATTTGGGATTTGTGAGAGGAGACTCTTTATGGAAAAATCCTGCATGGCCAGGGCATGCGGGATTGGCCTTTTACATTTCTTTGCTTTGTTATACATTTGACAGTCTTTTTTTCCCTGGAGAGACAGAGTCTTCATAGACTGTCATTTTTCATTCTTAGAGTAAATCTTGAACAATTTCATTCTGAAAAATAAATTTACTCAAGTTATAAGAAGAGAAAATAACAGAAGAAAAAGATATACTCCAAATTTCTGAAGTCTTTTGCTCGTTGAGGAATTATTACTCTGTAATATCACTGTTAGAAAATAAAGAAAGCTCAAGTTTAAGTGAGCCTAGTAAGAAGAGCTATAATTTCATCTCATCCTCCTTATCTACTTGAATCTAAAAGGGGGTTGGGTAACTTCACTGTTGGGTAAGAAGAAACCGTTCTCATCCTTGGGGGCTTGGGTGGTGGACAAACCTCTCTGTTGGTCTTTCTTAAGATGGGGGCAAGGAGGTCTCCATCATTCAGACATATCTATGAAAAGAAAGAGCCCCTCTGAGCAGAAGTTTGAGAAAGCAGCTTTTGTGACACCTGATTATTGCTTAATAATAATTTGCATAGATAGTAATCATTTGAATACTAGATTTTGACTGATGCCTTTTAGAATTCTGTTTTTCTTAATTGCCATATATTTATGCTAAAATGTACCAAAGGAAAGGGCATGTCTTCTGATATTTGGCCAAGAAATCCCTCACATACCTTTATTATATAATTTTTCTTTATTAAATTTTAAAATTGGTCTGTAGTCAAGTTTATTGATTTTCTCCTTATGGGTTCTGTATTTGTATTATCTTAAGAAAGGTCTTTTCCACTCTGATGAACCTATGTATGAGTCTGTGTGTGCATATGTACAGCACATACACACATGCATCTATGTCATACAAACATTTATCACCTGCATTTTCACTTTTTGGTTGATTTCATACATATTGTGAGGAATATTTTGTTCCCCCCCCTTAAATTATGCCTAGCTGCATTGTCTAATATGGTTCACTAAAAAAGTCAAGAACAAACACAGATTTGCACAAAGTCGATTGGACAGCAACCTAGAGAACAGAATGAGGGATGCATATGGGAGAGGCATAGGGACAGAAAGATCATTTAGGGCTTTACTAATGTGGCAAAAGAGAGGTATGGGGAAATTGGAGACAGTCACGTGGTTCCTGGGCTGGACTCGTGCTGGTCAGATGGGAGCGCCCTGGGACAGTGAGATGTCTAGGTCATGGGCTGACTAGATGGTACCATTTGCTGAGAGAGCAAGCCCCAGCGAAGGAATGAGTTTTTGGGAAAAGATAATGAGCTTGGCGAATTTGAGTTCTGTGTGCTTACAAGGAATGGAGTGAGGGAATGACTGTTGGGGCAGCACTGGCAGTGGTGGGTGGAGGTTGGCGGTGGGAAAAGTTTGGCAGTAGGTGGAAGTTTTGGACAGACAGGCATCTGCTGACACCCTCGGTGCGTGGAGATAGCAGAAATAAGGGAGGTGTATTAGTCGGTTCTGATGCTGCTAATAAAGACATACCTGAGACTAGGTAATTTATAAAGTAAAAAGGTTTAATGGACTCATAACTCCACATGGCAGGGGAGGCCTCACAATCACGGGGGAAGGGGAAAGGCACATCTTATATGGCAGCAGACAAGAAAGAATGAGAACCAAGTGAAAGGGGTTTCGCCTTATAAAAATCAGATCTCGTGAGAATTATTCACTACCACGAGAACGTTATGGGGGAAACCACCTTCACGATTCAATTATCTCCCACTGGACGCCTCCCACAACACATGGGAATTATGGGAGCTACAACTGGAGATGAGATTTGGGTGGGTCACAGCCAAACCATATCAGGAGGGTTTAGGGCAGAAAGGGGAACCTAAAACTTGGCACTGACTCTCTCTCCACCGACATCTCTACGCATTAAACCCCACTCTCCATTTGCTTTCTCTCTTCCTCTCAACAAAGTCAAAGGTAAGTGCACTTTGGGATTAAAGGAACTGTTTTCCAGAAATGGTTTCTTGTCTTGGAGCTGGAAGTTGCAATTAGCAGAGACAAGGAGAAATGACTGGGAGAATCATGCTTAACCTATCATGTCCTAAGCTTGTACCATGCCGTATGTGTGTCTGCAGTTTCTATGTTCACCACTGGAGGGCAGGCTCAATTCACAAATGCACAAACCAACTCACCAGACGGTTCCTACTCTGACATTGTTATCAAAAGGAAGCAATGTAACAAGGAAACAGAATGGAAAAATATATTCTATAAAGACATGTAAATATATAATAGAATATAAAAAGGAGGAAATAGAAGCAAAGATTAACTTCTATGCATAAATGAGAAGATGGAAACGTAAAAAGAATTACCCTTTGTTTTGAAGAGTCAGTTTGGGCATTTACTGTGTGATGTGTGTCTTACACAAGCTTAGTGCCTTTTTATGGCCTCCTCCTCCAGGACACTTGATTTGAGATAACAGTCAATAAAGCTTCATTTAGACAACCAGGTGCCAGATAACTACAGTGATCAAATTTTGTTCCTTAATTAGGCAAGTTGCTTTTTCCCCTGAGGGCCCTGTATCTGATGTGCCCCTTAGTCTGGAGTGAGGTGGAAGAGGGGGCAGCTTCTCGATGCAGGAGTCTCAGATTCCTTGTTATAAAATGAGCTAATTCATAATTCCTGAGGTTGCTCTGGCGTGTGAGGATGAAAGGTTGTGTGCGTTGAATGCCTGACTCTCAGTAAGGACAAGTCATGCTGAAGGCAGTGATGACAATGTCTCTAAAGCAGAACAAGAAGAGAAGATGCCAGCATTCTGGAAGGCGGATCTTTTCCACTGTAGCTGGGAACACCCAACATTTCTCTGTTTAGAAGAATTTCTGGAATTTGTACCAGTGTAGAAAACAGCACAGGCCTAAGTTGTGTCCAAGGGCAGAATAACAGGGTTTTGTTTTGGTGAATGTTTCAGGACTATTTCAATGATATTGGGGGAGTTGAAGCCCTAACACAGAGACTAGATAATATATTTTTTTCCCATTATTCCCAGTTTTCCTGAAAACAATGAAAAAACAAAACTTCTGTCATGAATGTATGTTAAATATTCTTTTTTTTTATTATTATACTTTAAGTTCTAGGGTACATGTACATAACGTGCAGGTTTGTTACATATGTATACTTGTGCCATGTTGGTGTGCTGCACCCATCAACTCGTCAGCACCCATCAATTCATCATTTATATCAGGTATAACTCCCAATGCAATCCCTCCCGCCTCCCCCCTCCCCATGATAGGCCCCGGTGTGTGATGTTCCCCTTCCCGAGTCCAAGTGATCTCATTGTTCAGTTCCCACCTATGAGTGAGAACATGCAGGTGTTTGGTTTTCTGTTCTTGTGATAGTTTGCTAAGGATGATGGTTTCCAGCTGCATCCATGTCCCTACAAAGGACGCAAACTCATCCTTTTTTATGGCTGCATGGTATTCCATGGTATATATGTGCCACATTTTCTTAATCCAGTCTGTCACAGATGGACATTTGGGTTGATTCCAAGTCTTTGCTATTGTGAATAGTGCCGCAATAAACATACGTGTGCATGTGTCTTTATAGCGGCATGATTTATAATCCTTTGGGTATATACCCAGTAGTGGGATGGCTGGGTCATATGGTACATCTAGTTCTAGATCCTTGAGGAATTGCCATACTGTCTTCCATAATGGTTGAACTAGTTTACAATCCCACCAACAGTGTAAAAGTGTTCCTATTTCTCCACATCCTCTCCAACACCTGTTGTTTCCTGACTTTTTAATGATTGCCATTCTAACTGGTGTGAGATGGTATCTCATTGTGGTTTTGATTTGCATTTCTCTGATGGCGAGTGATGATGAGCATTTTTTCATGTGTCTGTTGGCTGTATGAATGTCTTCTTTTGAGAAATGTCTGTTCATATCCTTTGCCCACTTTTTGATGGGGTTGTTTGTTTTTTTCTTGTATATTTGTTTGAGTTCTTTGTAGATTCTGGATATTAGCCCTTTGTCAGATGAGTAGATTGCAAAAATTTTCTCCCATTCTGTAGGTTGCCTGTTCACTCTGATGGTAGTTTCTTTTGCTGTGCAGAAGCTCCTTAGTTTAATTAGATCCCATTTGTCAATTTTGGCTTTTGCTGCCGTTGCTTTTGGTGTTTTAGACATGAAGTCCTTGTCCAGGCCTATGTCCTGAATGGTACTACCTAGGTTTTCTTCTAGGGTTTTTATGGTATTAGGTCTAACATTTAAGTCTCTAATCCATCTTGAATTAATCTTTGTATAAGGAGTAAGGAAAGGATCCAGTTTCAGCTTTCTACTTATGGCTAGCCAATTTTCCCAGCACCATTTATTAAATAGGGAATCCTTTCCCCATTTCTTGTTTCTCTCAGGTTTGTCAAAGATCAGATGGCTGTAGATGTGTGGTATTATTTCTGAGGACTCTGTTCTGTTCCATTGGTCTATATCTCTGTTTTGGTACCAGTACCATGCTGTTTTGGTTACTGTAGCCTTGTAGTATAGTTTGAAGTCAGGTAGCATGATGCCTCCAGCTTTGTCCTTCTGACTTAGGATTGTCTTGGCAATGCGGGCTCTTTTTTGGTTCCATATGAACTTTAAAGCAGTTTTTTCCAATTCTGTGAAGAAACTCATTGGTAGCTTGATGGGGATGGCATTGAATCTATAAATAACCTTGGGCAGTATGGCCATTTTCACGATATTGATTCTTCCTATCCATGAGCATGGTATGTTCTTCCATTTGTTTGTGTCCTCTTTGATTTCACTGAGCAGTGGTTTGTAGTTCTCCTTGAAGAGGTCCTTGACATCCCTTGTAAGTTGGATTCCTAGGTATTTTATTCTCTTTGAAGCAATTGTGAATGGAAGTTCATTCCTGATTTGGCTCTCTGTTTGTCTGTTACTGGTGTATAAGAATGCTTGTGATTTTTGCACATTAATTTTGTATCCTGAGACTTTGCTGAAGTTGCTTATCAGTTTAAGGAGATTTTGGGCTGAGACAATGGGGTTTTCTAAATATACAATCATGTCATCTGCAAACAGGGACAATTTGACTTCTTCTTTTCCTAACTGAATACACTTTATTTCTTTCTCTTGCCTGATTGCCCTAGCCAGAACATCCAACACTATGTTGAATAGGAGTGGTGAGAGAGGGCATCCCTGTCTTGTGTCAGTTTTCAAAGGGAATTTTTCCAGTTTTTGCCCATTCAGAATGATATTAGCTGTGGGTTTGTCATAAATAGCTCTTATTATTTTGAGGTACATTCCATCAATACCGAATTTATTGAGCATTTTTAGCATGAAGGGCTGTTGAATTTTGTCAAAAGCCTTTTCTGCATCTATTGAGATAATCATGTGGTTCTTGACTTTGGTTCTGTTTATATGCTGGATCACGTTTATTGATTTGCGAATGTTGAACCAGCCTTGCATCCCAGGGATGAAGCCCACTTGGTCATGGTGGATAAGCTTTTTGATGTGCTGCTGAATCCGGTTTGCCAGTATTTTATTGAGGATTTTTGCATCGATGTTCATCAGGGATATTGGTCTACAATTCTCTTTTTTTGTTGTGTCTCTGCCAGGCTTTGGTATCAGGATGATGTTGGCCTCATAAAATGAGTTAGGGAGGATTCCCTCTTTTTCTATTGATTGGAATAGTTTCAGAAGGAATGGTACCAGCTCCTCCTTGTACCTCTGGTAGAATTCAGCTGTGAATCCATCTGGTCCTGGACTTTTTTTGGTGGGTAGGCTATTAATTGTTGCCTCAATTTCAGAGCCTGCTATTGATCTATTCAGGGATTCAACTTCTTCCTGGTTTAGTCTTGGGAGAGTGTAAGTGTCCAGGAAATTATCCATTTCTTCTAGATTTTCTAGTTGATTTGCGTAGAGGTGTTTATAGTATTCTCTGATGGTAGTTTGTATTTCTGTGGGGTCGGTGGTGATATCCCCTTTATCATTTTTTATTGCATCTATTTGATTCCTCTCTCTTTTCTTCTTTATTAGTCTTGCTAGCAGTCTGTCAATTTTGTTGATCTTTTCAAAAAACCAACTCCTGGATTCATTGATTTTTTGGAGGGTTTTTTGTGTCTCTATCTCCTTCAGTTCTGCTCTGATCTTAGTTATTTCTTGCCTTCTGCTAGCTTTTGAATGTGTTTGCTCTTGCCTCTCTAGTTCTTTTAATTGTGATGTTAGAGTGTCAATTTTAGATCTTTCCAGCTTTCTCTTGTGGGCGTTTATTGCTATAAATTTCCCTCTACACACTGCTTTAAATGTGTCCCAGAGATTCTGGTATGTTGTATCTTTGTTCTCATTGGTTTCAAAGAACATCTTTATTTCTGCCTTCATTTCGTTATGTACCCAGTAGTCATTGAGGAGCAGGTTGTTCAGTTTCCATGTAGTTGAGCGGTTTTGATTGAGTTTCTTAGTCCTGAGTTCTAGTTTGATTGCACTGTGGTCTGAGAGACAGTTTGTTATAATTTCTGTTCTTTTACATTTGCTGAGGAGTGCTTTACTTCCAATTATGTGGTCAATTTTGGAATAAGTGCGATGTGGTGCTGAGAAGTATGTATACTCTGTTGATTTGGGGTCGAGAGTTCTATAGATGTCTATTAGGTCCGCTTGGTGCAGAGATGAGTTCTATTCCTGGATATCCTTGTTAACATTCTGTCTCGTTGATCTGTCTAATGTTGACAGTGGAGTGCTGAAGTCTCCCATTATTATTGTATGGGAGCCTAAGTCTCTTTGTAAGTCTCTAAGGACTTGCTTTGTGAATCTGGGTGCTCCTGTATTGGGTGCATATATATTTAGGATAGTTAGCTCTTCCTGTTGAATTGATCCCTTTACCATTATGTAAATGGCCTTCTTTGTCTCTTTTGATCTTTGATGGTTTAAACTCTGTTTTATCAGAGACTAGGATTGCAACCCCTGCTTTTTTTTGTTCTCCATTTGCTTGGTAGATCTTCCTCCATCCCTTTATTTTGAGCCTATGTATGTCTCTGCATGTGAGATGGGTCTCCTGAATACAGCAGACTGATGGGTCTTGACTCTTTATCCATTTTGCCAGTCCGTGTCTTTTAATTGGAGCATTTAGTCCATTTACATTTAAGGTTAATATTGTTATGTGTGACCTTGATCCAGCCATTATGATATTAACTGGTTATTTTGCTCGTTAGTTGATGCAGGTTTTTTCCTAGCCTCGATGGTCTTTACATTTTTGCATGTATTTGCAATGGCTGGTACCGGTTGTTCCTTTCCATGTTTAGTGCTTCCTTCAGGGTCTCTTGTAAGGCAGGCCTGGTGGTGACAAAATGTCTAAGTATTTGCTTATCTGTAAAGGATTTTATTTCTCCTTCACTTATGAAACTTGGTTTGGCTGGATATGAAATTCTGGGTTGAAAATTCTTTTCTTTAAGAATGTTGAATATTGGCCCCCACTCTCTTCTGGCTTGTAGAGTTTCTGCCTAGAGATCTGCTGTTAGTCTGATGGGCTTCCCTTTGTGGGTAACCCGACTTTCTCTCTGGCTGCCCTTAAGATTCTTTCCTTCATTTCAACTTTGGTGAATCTGGCAATTATGTGTCTTGGAGTTGCTCTTCTGGAGGAGTATCTTTGTGGTGTTCTCTGTATTTCCTGAATTTGAATGTTGGCCTGCCCTACTAGGTTGGGGAAGTTCTCCTGGATGATATCCTGAAGAGTGTTTTCCAACTTGGTTCCATTTTCCCCCTCACTTTCAGGCACCCCAATCAGACGTAGATTTGGTCTTTTTACATAATCCCATACTTCTTGTAGGCTTTGTTCATTTCTTTTTCTTCTTTTTTCTTTTGGTTTCTCTTCTCGCTTCATTTCATTCATTTGATCCTCAATCAGCTGATACTCTTTCTTCCAGTTGATCGAGTCGGTTACTGAAGCTTGTGGATTTGTCACGTATTTCTCGTGTCATGGTTTTCATCTCTGTCATTTCGTTTATGACCTTCTCTGCATTAATTAGTCTAGCTGTCAATTCTTCCACTCTTTTTTCAAGATTTTTAGTTTCTTTGCGCTGAGTACGTAATTCCTCCTTTAGCTCTGAGAAGTTTGATGGACTGAAGCCTTCTTCTCTCATCTCGTCAAAGTCATTCTCTGACCAGCTTTGATCCATTGCTGGCGATGGGCTGCGCTCCTTTGCAGGGGGAGATGCGCTCTTATTTTTTGAATTTCCAGCTTTTCTGCCCTGCTTTTCCCCCATCTTTGTGGTTTTATCCGCCTCTGGTCTTTGATGGTGGTGACGTACTGATGGGGTTTTGGTATAGGTGTCCTTCCTGTTTTGTAGTTTTCCTTCTAACAGTCAGGACCCTCAGCTGTAGGTCTGTTGGAGATTGCTTGAGGTCCACTCCAGACCCTGTTTGCCTGGGTATCAGCAGCAGAGGTTGCAGAAGATAGAATATTGCTGAACAGCGAGTGTACCTGTCTGATTCTTACTTTGGAAGCTTCCTCTCAGGGGTGTACTCCACCCTGTGAGGTGTGGGGTGTCAGACTGCCCCTAGTGGGGGATGTCTCCCAGTTAGGCTACTCAGGGGTCAGGGACCCACTTGAGCAGGCAGTCTGTCCGTTCTCAGATCTCAATCTCCAGTGTTGGGAGATCCACTGCTCTCTTCAAAGCTGTCAGACAGAGTCGTTTGCATCTGCAAAGGTTTCTGCTGCTTTTGTTGTTGTTGTTGTTAACTGTGCCTTGTCCCCAGAGGTGGAGTCTACAGAGACAGGCAGGTTTCCTTGAGCTGCTGTGAGCTCCACCCAGTTCGAGCTTCCCAGCGGCTTTGTTTACCTACTTAAGACTCAGCAATGGTGGGCGCCCCTCCCCCAGCCTCGCTGCTGCCTTGCGGTTAGATCGCAGAGTGCTGTGTTAACAATGAGGGAGGCTCCGTGGGCGTGGGACCCTCCCGGCCATGTGTGGGATATATTCTCCTGGTGTGCCCGTTTACTTAAAGTGCAGTATTGGGGTAGGAGTTACCCGATTTTCCAGGTGTTGTGTGTCTCAGTTCCCCTGGCTAGGAAAAGGGATTCCCTTCCCCCTTGCGCTTCCCAGGTGAGGCGATCGATGCCTTGCCCTGCTTCAGCTCTCGCTGGTTGGGCTGCAGCAACTGACCAGCACCGATTGTCTGGCACTCCCTAGTGAGATGACCCCAGTACCTCAGTTGAAAATGCAGAAATCACCGGTCTTCTGTGTTGTTCACGCTGGGAGTTGGAGACTGGAGCTGTTCCTATTCCTAAATATTCTTATTTAGAAAATTATTAGCCAATTGCAGAGAGCCAGAGAAACTTGAGTTGACAATCGGGAAAACTTCTGGAGTCTTTCCTGTCAATTTCTACCTATCTTTGCCTAAAATTCCCTAACTAACTAGGGGAGAGGCTGTTTATTCCACAGATTGGAATGAGGCTTAAAATTGAATATCCCTAGAAAGGTATTGTTTTAAGTGTATACCAAGGTGTAAAAGATGGATTTTTAAAAATTTTAAATTTTAATATTTTAGAGGTGGGGGTCTCTGTTGCCCAGGTTAGAGTGCAGTGGTGTGATCATAGCTCACTGCAGTCTTGAACTCCTGGGCTCAAGTGATCTTGCCTCATCTTTCTGAGTAGCTGGGATTAGATGAATTGTTTTGCATATAGGTGCTTCAAGGAAATGAGTCTGGGATGGGGAACGATAAAAGGCTAAAGGTGAGGAAGGATGTGGAGAAAGGAGGGAGACATAGGACGTACTCTCTCCTTCGTAATTAGCAAGTCCAGGTCTGCTTAGTAGCCTCCAGATTTTGGTTTTTATTTTTTCCTCACTTACAAAAGGAAGACTCTAAATATGGAAATAAATCAGACTTTGACTTTTGGGAGATCAGAGTTTGAGGTCTGATTTTGGCACTTACGTCTTTGGGGAAGGTGCTTTCTATCTTCTTAACTGTAACGTAGCCCTGCTGTCTACACATGAAGTTGTCTGGAGGCATGAATGAAATGATGCCATCAAGCCTTTAGACTTGTGAGGCACAGAGCTGGTGCTTGGGATTATTTGGTGGGGATTTGGCATCAGATTTAAGAATGCAACCTCTGGGGTCAGACAAATGCAGCTTCAATCCAGCAAAGTCACTCACTAGCTGGTATTTTTGGAAAACTTACTTTATGAGTTTCCTCATCTACAAGCTGCTACCGATCATAATTTACCTCCTGTTGTTGCTGGGAGGCTATGACAGCTTGCATCAAGCTCTATGCCCAGTGCAGACTGCTTAGTAGGAGTTCCATAACCAGTAGCTGATACTGTCTCCCATTATGCCCGGGACACTGCTTGGCTTTGGGGAGGAAGCGGTGGATGTGTGGCTGCAGGAGCTCTCCTGAGCTCAATCCTCTGCCCTTGCTTTGATGCTGTCCCCCCTCACTTAGATTTGAGTGAGCATTTATGTATTTCTGCAAAAATATCGAATGTAACCTTTCTCAATTTTTCCAAACCTGTGACTCCTTTTGATGAATATATTTTTAAAACAACCCCTCACATTCTTTTCTAGAGTTTGATTCCCTGCCCCCCTGCCCATTCCCCACTCCCTGGGCGTTGCCTTGAGGGGAATGTTTCCCATCCAAAGGCTAGTCATTGCTGAAGGCACGACTTCCCAGCCCTGTGACAAGGCACTTTGGGACTTCTGGTGGCTCTTACGGGTGGAAAGAAAATGATACTCTCAGCAAACTGAGCAACTGAGTGGGTTCTGGGGAAGCTGGAGCACTTTCTCCATTCTGTTATTCAAATATTGTATTCTGTATTTTTCACGATGAGACAAATGGTGTGGAACACTGGTCTAAATAATGAAGCCCAAGCTCTTTGGTCTGGAGGCAAAATCCCCCACAACTCAGCTCTGTTTAAATAGTGTAGCCTCCCCTCCCCTCCCCTCCCCTCTCCTTCCCTTCATTTCCCTTCCCTGGCAGTCTCACTCTGTTGCCCACGCTGTTCACTGTAATCTCTGCTTCTTGGGTTCAAGCAATTCTCCTGCCTCAGGCTCCTAAGTAGTTGGGACTACAGGCATGTGCCACCATGCCCGTCCAATTTTTGTATTTTTAGTAGAGTCGTGTTTTCTCCATGTTGCCCATCTTTTTGCTGCTGTTTGAGAAAGGTGTAGGGAAGACCCTTCTCAAACTTTGTCTTCCTTTGCTCTCACGCCACCACCACAACAGTCATCAAAATAGAAAAAGACTTCTGTGACCCAAATGTAGGGGAGTTTTTCCCCACACATCACACAGTGGACACCAGCTAGGCGTCCTCCAATTCAACACAGGTTGGGAGCTCACTGGTTGGAAACTCAGTCCCCAAGACTGCCCCACACCACCTCCCAGACACCAATTACAAGTCCAGGCCTCCGGAACTTCTGACCAACCAGCTTAAAGTTGGGGTTCCCATGACCCTTCTTTGGGTTCAATTAATCTGCTGATGTGGCTCACAGAACTCAGGGAATGTGGCTCACAGAACTCAGGGAAACACTTACATAGGTTTACTGGTTTATTAATATGACAAAGGATATAGATGAAGACATGCCTGGGGTGAGGTATGGGGAAAGGAACGTTGGAGCTTCCATGCCCTCCCTGGGCACTACCCTCCAGGAATCTACATGTGTTTAGCTGTCCGGAAGCTCTCCAAACCCAGCCCTCATGAAGTTCATGGAAGCTTCATGGTGTCAGCATTCTTTCCCTTAGAGTATGAGGAAGGACCCTCTCAGGGAAGGGTCTTAAGACCCACAATCAGAAAGCTGGGGGAAGATTAGAGTCCTGCCTTGGGACAGGTGAAAAGAAGGAAGGAGAAGGCCCAAGAGATTCCTGAGGTCTGTCCCTGAGGCCTAATACATTCAACATAATAACAAAAGACTGTAACAAGGGATATGGGAGTTTTGAACCAGGAACTGTGGACAAAAATCTATCTCTACCTCTCTGTCTTATAACAGCGTGGCTCCCCATAGAATGCTTATTTTTCATCCACACTGAACACTGCTGTTTTATATGCAATAGAACCATATTTCTTTTTACCTTCTAGTGTTGGAATTTGCTGTTCTCTCCATCCACAATCCTTCCCTTGACTTATTTTCTGATTGTGTTATGGTTCTCCAGAGAAACAGAACCAATAGGATGTGTGTCTTAGCACATTTGTGCTGCTATAACAAAATACCTAAGACTGGGTAATTCATAAAAAACAGACATTTATTTCTCACAGTTCTGGAGGCTGGGAAGACCAAGATCAAGGCACCAACAGATTTGATGTCTTGTGAGGGCTGCTCTCTGCTCTCAAAATGATGCCTTGTTGCTGCATCCTCTGGAAAGGATGAATGCCGTGTCATCACATGGTAGAAAGGGCAGAAGAGCAAAAGGACCAAACAGCTCCCTTGCATCTCTTCTATAAGATCATTAATATCATTCCTGAGGGCTCTGTCCCACCTCTTAATACTATTATATTGGTGATTAAGTTTCAACTTCTGCATTTTGGGAGGAAGCAATCAGGCTATAGCAACGTGTGTATATAGAAAGTTGTATTTTAAGGAATTGGCTCATGTGATTATGAAAGTTTACAAGTCCAAAATCTGCAGCACAGGCTGGAGATCCAAGGAAGAGTTGATTTTGCCATCTGAAGGCCATCTGCTGCAGAATTCCCTCTTGTTTGAGGGAGTTAGTCTGGTTCTATTCAGGCCTTCAACGGATTGGATAATGCCCATCCACGTTAAGGAGGGTAATCTCCTTTACTCAGTGTCCACTGATTTACACACTAATTGCTTCAAAAAAACACAGCCACAGAAACATCCAGAATAATGTTTGGCCATTTATCTGGACACCATAGCCCAGCCAACCTGACACATAAATTAACCATCATACTGGTGAAATCTTGTATTCATCCTACAAGTTCCCCATAAAAAATTCATTCCCTTGGAGGTCTTTCCCAGTCATGGCCATTGTGGTTGGCAGGATATCAAGGTGACCCCCAGTGACCCATGATCTTATATAATCTCCTCCTCTTGAGTGCAGGCAAATCTACGAATATGATGCAGTATCACTCCTTTGATTATGTTATGTTGTGTGGAAAAGGTAGAAGAATTTTGGAGATGTAATGGAGGTTGCTAATCAGTTGACTTTGAGTTAATCAAAAAGGAGATTGTTCTGAGTGAGTCTGGACTAATTAGGTAGCCTAATTAGAAAAACACACAAATCATATCTATACTGATCAATAAATTGTTACAAAGTGAAATTCCACTCATGTAACTACCACTTATATAAAGAAATGGAATATTACGAGCACCCTGGAAACTTACCATTCCCCCATTCCCCTAATAAGTTGCTAATACTCTTTAAAGTAACCATCACCTGACTTACAACACCATAGTTTAATTTGGCCTTTCATGGGTGCTTTATTTGAATGGTATAATATAGTAGGCACTCCTTGATGCTTCGTTTCTTTTACTCAAGATTGTGTTTTCAAGATTCATCCATGTTGTTAGGTATAGAAATAATGCATTAGTTTGCATTGCTATTTAGTGTTCCATCTATGAATATACCACGATTTATTTTTCTTTTTTATTGTTGATAGACATTTGTGTTGCTTCCAGTTTAGCCTACCACAAGTGGGATTGTTGTATAAAGCATGCTACACGTGTTTTGGTGCCCATATAATAAATTACTGTTGAATAGAATATAGGAGTGGACATACTGAGCATTTAGGTTGTGCATATGTTCAGCTTTCATAAATTCTACCTGGGAAGGAAAGAGTTGGCAGCAATTCTGCAATGAATTTTCTCCCTCTATTGGGGATGCCTGCGAAAAAAGGAAAAGTGACTCAGGTAAATCATCTAGTAAATGCACTAATGAAAGACCTCCTGGCAAATACCTTAATGGTAATTACTAGTGGCAGAGTCCTTATCTAGGGAATGCTTTTTAGCAGGATATACTAGAACAGTTTATGTTGCTTTTTGTGAATGTACCTGGAATGCATGTCTTTACAGAACATAGATTCCAGGAAAATGTCAACCAGGCAATGTAATTATTAGAATATAAAGTATAGATGTTTCATAATCAAAAGAGCTTCCATTTGTGAACATGATGCCACATACGCATTGCTTATAGGCCCCCTATCATGACAAGTAAGAAACTGGAGAGTGGCGTTGGTAATCAACCATCTTGCCTTGCTTTTCCTGTGTCTCACAATTACCTGTATCCTTGTGATTATTTGTTGATGGTGGGGTAAGATCTCTGAATCTTTGAAGTGTGATTTTCAATTCTTTGTGTTATCTCACTACCAAACAATCTTCCACAGTGATAGTTCCAATTCATCCTTCCAACAGCAGCGTATGAGGGCTCCACTTGCTTCCATTCTTGCTAATGCTTGTCAATGTCAATATTTTTATTTTAGACATTGTAGCATGTGTGTAAGCTCTTTGACTTTTTCTTCTTTCAAATTGCCTTGATTATTCTTGGCCCTTTTATGTCCATATAATCTTCGAATCATCTTGTCAATTTCCACAGCAAATCTGCCCCAATTTTTATTGAGAGAGCATTAAATCCGTACACAAATGTGACAGAGAGGCCATATTTTCAATTAAGTATTGTGAGTTGAATGATGTTCCCCCAGATGATAAGTGGAAGTTTTAACCCCCATACCTGTGAATATTACCTTAGTTGAAACAGGTTCTTTGCAGATATAATTAAGTCAAAATGAGGTTACATCAAATGTGGGTGGACCCAAAGTTCAATGACTGGAGTCCTTGTATGGATAAGATAATTGATTGTTGGTCTCTTTTATTTTCTGATATTTATTTAAGGCTAAAAATGTATTTCTAAGTATGGTTTTAGCTGTTTGTCACAATTTTTATTATGTTCGCACCTTTGTGAACATGGTTAATTTGGCTAAAAGTGTTTTCTAACTTTGTTATCTCTTCTTTGACTCCTGGGTAATTTTGAAATGTGTTCTTCAATTTGAAAAAACTGAGTAATTTCCAGTTGCATTTCTGTTATTGAGCCCTAGTTTACGTTCATTATGATCAGAGAACATATTGATTGATTTTAATCCTTTGAAATGTTTGAGACTTGCTCTATGACCCAGCTTATGTTTAATTTTGGGAAGTCTTCCATGAGTTTTCTGTAGTTGCTAAGGTCAGGGTTCTATATTAGTAGATACATGTAATTGTGTTCAAATTTTTCTATCTTGGATTATTTTTTGTTTGCTTGTCCTATCAATGATTCAGAAAGCTATGTTAATCTCATCATGATTGTGTGTTTGTCTGCTTCCTTCTTTTAGTTCTGTCAAGGTTGTATGTGTCTATTTTTAGGTTATGTTAATCTCATCATGATTGTGTGTTTGTCTGCTTCCTTCTTTTAGTTCTGTCAAGGTTGTATGTGTCTATTTTTAGGTTATGTTAATCTCATCATGATTGTGTGTTTGTCTGCTTCCTTCTTTTAGTTCTGTCAAGGTTTTGTGTGTCTATTTTTAGGTTATGTTAATCTCATCATGATTGTGTGTTTGTCTGCTTCCTTCTTTTAGTTCTGTCAAGGTTGTATGTGTCTATTTTTAGGTTATGTTAATCTCATCATGATTGTGTGTTTGTCTGCTTCCTTCTTTTAGTTCTGTCAAGGTTTTGTGTGTCTATTTTTAGGTTATGTTAATCTCATCATGATTGTGTGTTTGTCTGCTTCCTTCTTTTAGTTCTGTCAAGGTTTTGTGTGTCTATTTTTAGGTTATGTTAATCTCATCATGATTGTGTGTTTGTCTGCTTCCTTCTTTTAGTTCTGTCAAGGTTTTGTGTGTCTATTTTTAGGTTATGTTAATCTCATCATGATTGTGTGTTTGTCTGCTTCCTTCTTTTAGTTCTGTCAAGGTTTTGTGTGGTGTGTCTATTTTTAGGTTATGTTAATCTCATCATGATTGTGTGTTTGTCTGCTTCCTTCTTTTAGTTCTGTCAAGGTTTTGTGTGTCTATTTTTAGGTTATGTTAATCTCATCATGATTGTGTGTTTGTCTGCTTCCTTCTTTTAGTTCTGTCAAGGTTGTATGTGTCTATTTTTAGGTTATGTTAATCTCATCATGATTGTGTGTTTGTCTGCTTCCTTCTTTTAGTTCTGTCAAGGTTTTGTGTGTCTATTTTTAGGTTATGTTAATCTCATCATGATTGTGTGTTTGTCTGCTTCCTTCTTTTAGTTCTGTCAAGGTTTTGTGTGTCTATTTTTAGGTTATGTTAATCTCATCATGATTGTGTGTTTGTCTGCTTCCTTCTTTTAGTTCTGTCAAGGTTTTGTGTGTCTATTTTTAGGTTATGTTAATCTCATCATGATTGTGTGTTTGTCTGCTTCCTTCTTTTAGTTCTGTCAAGGTTTTGTGTGGTGTGTCTATTTTTAGGTTATGTTAATCTCATCATGATTGTGTGTTTGTCTGCTTCCTTCTTTTAGTTCTGTCAAGGTTTTGTGTGTCTATTTTTAGGTTATGTTAATCTCATCATGATTGTGTGTTTGTCTGCTTCCTTCTTTTAGTTCTGTCAAGGTTTTGTGTGTCTATTTTTAGGTTATGTTAATCTCATCATGATTGTGTGTTTGTCTGCTTCCTTCTTTTAGTTCTGTCAAGGTTTTGTGTGTCTATTTTTAGGTTATGTTAATCTCATCATGATTGTGTGTTTGTCTGCTTCCTTCTTTTAGTTCTGTCAAGGTTTTGTGTGTCTATTTTTAGGTTATGTTAATCTCATCATGATTGTGTGTTTGTCTGCTTCCTTCTTTTAGTTCTGTCAAGGTTTTGTGTGTCTATTTTTAGGTTATGTTAATCTCATCATGATTGTGTGTTTGTCTGCTTCCTTCTTTTAGTTCTGTCAAGGTTTGTGTGTCTATTTTTAGGTTATGTTAATCTCATCATGATTGTGTGTTTGTCTGCTTCCTTCTTTTAGTTCTGTCAAGGTTTTGTGTGTCTATTTTTAGGTTATATCAATAGGTGTGTACACATTTAAAATTGTTACAACGTCCTGCTGAAATGGTCTTTTTGTTATTATACGCGTGTAATTACGCTTCACTTGTAATTATGCTTATTGCTAGAATGTCACCTTCGTATGGTATTTCTGTAGGTATACAAACTCTCCTTTGGTTAGCATTTGCATCGTGCATCTTATTACAGCATTTGCTTTAAGCCTTCCTATGTCTTTATACTTAAGATGTGTCTCTTATAAGGAGTATAGAGATAAGTTTTATTTTGTGTTTTAAATCTATATGTTTATATGTCTAATGTTTGTCTCCTAGTTGGAGTATTTAGTCAGCGTGAATTTTAAACCTTTCTATGTCTTTTTATTTATTTTTTTTTGAGGCGGAGTCTCGCTCTGTCGCCCGGACTGGAGTGCGGTGGCCAGATCTCAGCTCACTGCAAGCTCCGCCTCCCGGGTTTACGCCATTCTCCTGCCTCAGCCTCCCGAGTAGCTGGGACTACAGGCGCCCGCCACCTCGCCCAGCTAGTTTTTGTATTTTTAGTAGAGACGGGGTTTCACCGTGTTAGCCAGGATGGTCTCGATCTCCTGACCTCGTGATCCGCCCGTCTCGGCCTCCCAAAGTGCTGGGATTACAGGCTTGAGCCACCGCGCCCTGGCCCCTTTCTATGTCTTTATACTTAAGATGTGTCTCTTATAAGGAGTATAGAGATAAGTTTTATTTTGTTTTTTTAAATCTGTATGTTTATATGTCTAATGTTTGTCTCCTAGTTGGAGTATTTAGTCAGTGTGAATTTAGTATAACTACTTAAATATCTGTGTTTAAATCTATCATCTTATTTGTTTTATATTTTTCCAATTCATTCTTTCTCCCTCTCTATTTTCCTGTTTTATGGGTCTGCTGGTAGTGAAATTTCTCAATTCTCATTTGTTTAAACATAAGTTTATTGAATTTCACTTTTAAAAGGTATTTTTATTGTGTATAAAATGTTATGTTAGAGCACCTTGAAGATATTCCATCATCTTTTGACTTCCATTCTTTCTTTTGAAAAGTTAGTCCAAGTTTTTTCCTTCAAAGGTAATTTTTGTTTTTTGACATGGAGTCTCACTCTGTCACCCAGGCTGGAGTGCAGTGGTGCGATCTTGGCTCACTGTAAGCTCCGCCTCATGGTTTCAAGAGATTCTCCTGCCTCAGCCTCCCAAGTAGCTGGGACTACAGGTGCATGCCACCATACCTGGCTAATTTTTTTTTTGTATTTTTAATAGAGACAGGGTTTCACCGTGTTAGCCAGGATGGTCTCAATCTCCTGATCCCATGATCCGCCCACCTTGGCCTCCCAAAGTGCTGGAATTACAGGCATGAGCCACTGCGCCCAGAAAATTTTTTTTTAAAACTTTGGTTTCTTTAAAAATTTTCTCCTTTGATTTTCAGCAGTTTTACTTTGATGTACCTAGATGTGACTTTGTTTGTATTTATCCTAGTTAGGGTTTGTAAGTCCTTTTGATGTAGATTGATGTCTTTCATTATTTTTGGAAAATCCTTAGCACTATGACATAAAATATCACTTAATTCCCATTCTTCTCTCATATTCTGGAAGCCCAATTATATTTGTTACACATTTTGATTATATTCCTTAGGTTTCTTAAACTCTTTGTATTTTCCAGTTTTTTTCTCTCTATAATCCATTCCAAATATTTTCTTATGAATTATCTTTTTGTCATTAATTCTGTCTTCAGTTGAGTCATACAAATAATTGTGGTTTTCAGTTTCAAAATTTTCGTTTGATTTTTAAAATATTTTTCAGTTGTGAGAATTTCCATCATGCCTTATTAAATTGAATATATCAACCACAGTTATTTTAAATTTTGTGTCTAACAAGTAAAATATCTGGGTTTTCCATGGGTCTGTTTCTGCTGTCTGTTTATTTCTTAACTACAGACAATTCTTGTCTATTTGATGTCTGGCAAATTTAGGTTGAATGCTCTCTGTGATGCATGAAAAATTATAATAAAAAGTTGAGGCTGGGCAATGTTGTCTTAGAACATGATGATTTACTTTTGCTTCTGGAAGACATGCAGGATGGGCTGATTACCTTAATCCGATTAGTACTGAGATGTTTCAAAGCTCAGCATCACTCTTCGTGAGGACTGGCTTTTACTGATTCAAGAGACTGAGGAATTTTTTTTCTTCTTTCCGTTTTTAGACAGGGTCTATTTCTGTTGCCCAGACTGGAGTGCAGTGGTGCAGTCATGGCTCACTGCAGCCTCAACCACCCAGGTTCAGGTGATTCTCATACCTCAGTCTCTGAGGTGACTGGGGCTATGGGTGTGTGCCACCATGCCCAGCTAATTTTTTTGTATTTTTTGTAGAGAGAGTTTCACCATGTTGCCTGGGCTGGTCTCAAACTCCTGGGCTCAAGTAATTCTTCCTGACTCAGCCTCCCAAAGCGTTGTGGTTAAAGGCATGAGCCACTGCACTCAGCCAGGGATTTTCTTCGGCAGTAAAGTTCCTTTCAGGACTAAATGGCCTGTATGAGGTCATATGCTAATTTCTAACACAATCATGTTGGCCCAAGGAATGATATTTACACGGTGGCTTAGGTCTGGTTTACCTTAACTAGTTAACTGTAAAGGGACTACCTTGATTAGGTTCAAATAATCAGGCTCTGTCCTTGTAAGTGGACTTAAACTACCTTTCCGATAATTATATGATGGATACATAAAGCTGATGAGGGGGAAAATATTCAGGGAAAGAACCAGAGTTTACTACACATGCTGACTGCGAAGGACATGAAATCAAGACTTGGGAAATCTGAGTTCTAGGTTTGACTTTACCTCTGATTTTAAAATATAGTCTTCTCTTGACAAGGCATATCCTGTCTCTACACTTGAAAGTCTCAGTATCACAGGGGAGTAGAATTAAATTGGTGACTTTCAGATCATTTTTATGCACAGATGTGCTTCTGTATTTACTGTGAACCAAGTGGGACTCCATTTTTTACTTCAGCCTAATTGTTATCTGTGGTTCTATGTAGGATTTCACTTGATTAGAGAATACCTCAGCTAAAGAAATATTTTAAAACTAGTGGACCAAATGATTTTAAATATCTTCAGTTTTATCCTTTTAAAGATGGAAATTAGTAGACCAAATATGTTGCTCTGCTTATTTTTGAGGTTTTGGGGAAAAAAACCCTACTAATGTTTAATCTCTACTCTGTTTAATCTCTTTAAAAAAAGCAACAGCTAAGATTTGGAAGCAACCCAAGTGTCCATCAACAGATGTGTGGATAAAGAAAATGTGGTACATATATACAATGGAGTACTATTCAGGCATGATAAACAAATGAGATCCAGTCATTTGCAACAACATGGATGGAACTGGAAATCATTAAGTTAAATAAGTCAGGCACAGAAAGACAAACGTCACATGTTCTCATTTATTTGTGGGATCTAAAAATCAAAACAATTAAACTTGTGGATATAGAAAGTAGAAGGATAGTTACCAGCGGCTGGAAGGATAGTAGGGACTGTTGGGGAGGTGGGAATGGTTGATGGATACAAAAAATTAGAAACAATGAATAAGACCTACTATCTGATAGCACATCAGGGTGACTATAGTGAATAATAGCTATACATTTAAAAATAACCTAAAGAGTGTGATGGGATTGTTTGCAACTCAAAGGACAAATGCTTGAGGAGATGGATGCCCCATTCTCCATGATGTGTTTATTTCACATTGCATGCCTGTATCAATACATCTCGTACCCCATACATATATACACCTGTGTGCCCACGAAAATACAAAATAAAAAATTTTTAAAAAGCTGATGACCACAGATATTATTTTTTTGAAGAGAAAAACATAAGATTAGAAACTTTACAATGGTACTGTATAATATGTCCAGATTTGCTAGAAATATTATAAATGTAATAAAAAAATGAAGAAATTTCTTTGTATTATAAAACTGTACAGTATTAGAGCTTAGCTGATTTTTTTGGAAGGTATATGGTAGGTAGAATTCTAACATGGCCCCCAAGATTCCTGCACCCTGGTGCACCCATACCTCTTCCCCATTGTTTAATTAAACACAAATGTATGGACTGCTTAGAGATGTCCAGACGTAATTAAGGTCCCATATCAGCTGACCTTAAAGTGAACAGATTATCAGGGTGAGACTTACCTAACTACATAAGCTTTTTAAATCTAGATCTAGATCAAGATCTAGAGTTTAGAGACAGAGGAAGACAAAGTTGTGAAGCACCAAGAGGATTCAGTGTGTGAGAATTTCTCCACTGCTGACTTGAAGATGCAAGGGACCCTGGTGAGGATTGTAGGTGCCTTCTAGGGGTTGAGGGCAGCCCCTGGCTGACAGCCAGCACAGAAACAACCTCAGTCTTACAACCACAAGGAACTGAATTATGCCACAACCACGTGAACTTCAAAGATGTATTAGTCCACTTGTGATGCCATAACAAAATACCATAGACTAGGTGGCCTGGACAGCAGGAATTTGTTTATTCACAGTTCTGGAGGCTGGAAGCACAAAATCAAGGTGCTGGCAGTGTTGATTTCTGGTGAGTCTTCTCTTCCTGGCTTGCAGTCAGACACCATTTCGCTATGCCCTCCTGCAGCCTTTCCTCTGCATGCAGCATGTGGGAGTGAAGGGGGAGAGATTATTTTTGGTATCACCTCCTCTTTTTATTTTTATTTCTAAAAAGCATTAATATTTATATTTTATTTAGAGACAGAGTCTCACTCTGTCACCCAGGCTGGAGTGTAGTGGTACAATCATAGGTCACTGTAACCTCAATTCCTCCTGGCCTCAAGTGATCCTCCTGCCTCAACTTCCCAAAGTGCTGGGATTACAGACATTAGACATCACATTCGGCTGCCGCCTCTTCATATAAGGACACCAGTCCTTTTCTTTATAGGTCTTACCTCCAAATATAAGTCACACTGGGAGCTGGGTTTCAATGTATGGGTTTTGGGGGAACACAATTCAGTCCATAACAGAAGAAGACCCTGAACTCTAGATTAGAATTCAGGTTGGCAGCCCAGGCTGATACCTTGATTTCAGCTCAATGAGACCCTGAACAGATAACCCAGCCTTGCCAAGCCCCAACTTCTAGCCACCAGAATCTGTGAGATAATATACTGTTGCTCTTTCAAGCTGATATGGTTTGACTGTGTCTCCACCCAAATCTCATCTTGAATTGTAGCTCCATAGTACCCATGTGTTGTGGGAGGGACCTCGTGGGAGGTAATTGAATCTTGGGGGTGGGCTTTCCTGTGCTGTTCTTGTGATAGTGAATAAGTCTCATGAGATCTGATGGTTTTATAAAGGGTAGTTCCCCTGCACACGCTCTTGCCTGCCACCATGTAGGACATGCCTTTCCTCCTGCTTCGCCTTCTGCCATATTGTGAGGCCTCCCTAGCCATGTGAAACTGTGAGTCCATTAAACCTCTTTTTCTTTATAAATTACCCAGTCTTAGGTATATCTTTACTAGAAGTGTGAGAATGGACTAATACACAAGCCATTAATTTTGCGGTAATTTGTTAGGAAGCAATAGAAAATAGTGGGCACCTAAAAATTGTAGGCTAATCTCATTTTATTCACGGAGAAAATCATGTCCAAAGAAATGCAAATAGTAACATGATTTGTTGAAGTTTACTCTGTCAGAGATGATGGGAGACAAGAACTACAACAACATTATTCTTACTCTTTCCACTATAATTTTTACCTCTTTACCTCCTGCTGATGTAGCCAATTAGGTTTTATTCTTAAAAACGCCACTTTGAGGCTGGGCGTGGTGACTCACCCTTGTAATCCCACTGCTTTGGGAGGTCCAGGCAGGAGGATTGCTTTGGCTAGGGAGTTCAAGGCTGCAGTGAGCCATGATGGTGCCACTGCAGTCCAGCCTGAGGAAGAGAGCCAGACCCCTGTCTCAAAAAATAGAAGCCACTTTGTCTCAAATCCCTTTCCTTTGCTTTCTAGACACTGTGCAGGTCACTAGGAAAGCTCTAGAGATTTAGATCCCAACTTCTAGAAGGTTCTTCCTTCTGGTTCACTTATGTGCAAGGTTTATGCAAACGGGGTCCACAGACCACCTCTATTTGAGTCACCTATGCTGTTTGCCAAAAAATGTGAATTCCTGGGCCCCACCCTGAGAGACTGGCTCCGTGGGTGATGCTGATGCACATTAAGGCTGCAGAAATGAGACTGCATGCTGTGTGCACCCTTTCCTACGTGCTAGCTCCTCCGAGGAGATCAAAAACATCTGTTCATCCTTCTATGCATAATAGGCCATAGCATGATTTTGATTACCTCATTCCCACAAGACTTCAGTGAGATGGGTTCATCTTACCATTGGAAAGTGTCCAATGTCGGGATCCTTCCTGGTTTTCTCAGGGCATCACATCATCTTTCTCCTTATTCTGCCTGCATCAGCCAAATCCATTACTACCAAAGAAACACGGTTATTAGGAAACACCTACCTAACCCCTAGGATGAAGACTTTACTAGTCACCATTTGGGGTTTGTGTATAAAGATCCTGATGGCTTGTTTTTATTTTTTTCTTTTTATTTATTTTTAGAGACAGGGTCTCACTTTGTCACCCAGCCAGGAGTGCAGTGGTGCAATCATAGCTCACTGTAGCCTTGAACTCCTGGGCTCAAGCGATCCTCCTGTATTAGTCTCCCCAGTAGCTAGGACTACAGGCATGCACCACCATGCCCTGCTAATTTTTTAAATTTTTTGTAGAGACGAGGGTCTGATTATGTTTCCTTGGATGATCTCAAACTCCTGGTCTCAAACGATCCTCCCACCTTGGCCTCCTGAGGTGTTGGAATTACAGGCCTGAGCCACTGTTTGTTTTCTGAGTGCTATTCATTTGAAGAGATGTGTGTTTCAGACCATGGTCAAGGATTTGAATTTTGTCCCTCTCTGTGATGAGGGAAGAAAACCCAACACACTTTGTTAAAAGTAAAAGTAACCGTAACCACAATTTTCCCTGTTCACATTAAGGAGGCTGTGTCCCAATTCCAGTCTTAAATGATGGGAATCTCTGCATGTCATTTCTTTCTTGATTACCTCATCGTTTAGGTGTGATTGCTCTTAACGTTTAAATTTCCTTTTGGCAAGATGCTTGCTGTCTATTTGAGTACGTGGTCACTCAAAATTCGTTGGTCAACTATACATAGTATGCCACACAGTTATGAATCTCAGGAATCTGAATGGCATAGCATACTTTGTGTCCAGTGACAACCTTTTTTTGAGCAGGAGGATTTCATAAAGATGCTCACATTTAAAATGAAAAAGTTCTTAAAAAGCACCTTTTAATACTGAATGGTAGGGTGGTAGATAATCTGGGGGAAATTAAAAAAAAATCTGGCCCAGAAGTCCGCATTATGGGATATAGCATAATTTCTGTTTATTACTACATTTAAAGGAGGATATTGTGGACTGTCCAAAAATGTGATCAGTTCTTTTTTTTTTTTTTTTTTTTTGAGACGGTGTCTCGCTCTGTTGCCCAGGCTGGAGTGCAGTGGCCAGATCTCAGCTCACTGCAAGCTCCGCCTCCCGGGTTTACACCATTCTCCTGCCTCAGCCTCCCGAGGAGCTGGGACTACAGGCGCCCGCCACCTCGCCCGGCTAGTTTTTTTGTATTTTTTAGTAGAGACGGGGTTTCACCGTGTTAGCCAGGATGGTCTCGATCTCCTGACCTCGTGATCCGCCCGTCTCGGCCTCCCAAAGTGCTGGGATTACAGGCTTGAGCCACCGCGCCCAGCCTGATCAGTTCTCTTTAAACCCTTGGCATGTTGTCTCAGCCTCTGTCTGTTTACATGGTTGGCCTTTAGAGATTAGAGGTTTTAAAGAATTAGATGGATCTAAGTGTTTGCAAATTCTACTAGGGATGCTTTGCAAGCCTAGGAAATAAAAAAATATACACTCCAGGCTCTTGGCTGCTCAGTGGTGCAAACTCACTGCAGCCTGAACCTCTGCCAACTCTGATCTGTTATGCCCTGGGCAATCAAAAGAGCTTTCCCCCAGCAGGGACTGGCCAGCTTGGCTGGGTGCTGGCCTTTGAGTATAACACTGGGGAGAGGGCAGCCTACTCCTCAGAATATACTCTTGTTGGACCAGTGTTCCTAGAGCTGCAATTTTTCAAGAGAAATCAACAATTATATTTTATTGTACGATTTACTGATTTTAACTGCAACAAATTCAATTTTTAGAAAACACTCTGTGTGCCAATCAAAATACATCTGTGGACATCTTTGGACTTTCAGGGCACCAGTGTGCAATCCAAATACCCTAGTTCTTCCTAAAGCTGAAGTGAAAGAATGTATCCAGAAAAGGTCCAGGAGATAAGAGAAACTAAACTGTTTTTGCTACTCTCACACTCAAAACAGAGCTGGATGTGTGGGGTTTTTCTTCCACACCAACTGATTCTCTGAAACCGAGAGTCCTACAGTGTAATTCAGCCCTGACACTATCTACCTGGAAAGTCAGAACCCACAGGTTAAGGGATCTGTCCCACAAGGCTGCCTCCCACTTCTCATGCCAATTGCGAATTCTGACAATTGACTATAATTGGAGGTTCCCATAACCCCTTCCTCGGATTTACATTTGCTAGAGTGGCTCAAAACTCAAGGAAGCACTCTACTTACTATTGCTGAGCTATTACAGAGGGTATATTAAAGAATACAAAGGGACAGCCAGATGAGATACATAGGAGAGGTTCAGAAGGGTCTAGAACACAGGAGCTTCCGTCCCTGTGGAGCTGGGGTGCACCACTCTTCCGGAATATGGATATGTTCAGCAACCCAGAAGCTCTCCTGGGACTGACCTTTTGGGTTTTGATGGAGGCTTCATTGCATAGGCATGGTTGGTTAAATCATTGGCCATTGGTGATCAACTCATCCTTCAGCCCCTCTCCTCTCCCAGGGGGTAAGGGGGTGGTGCTGAAAGTTCCAACCCTCTA
Organism: Rhinopithecus roxellana; assembly: GCF_007565055.1. NCBI lineage: Eukaryota > Metazoa > Chordata > Mammalia > Primates > Cercopithecidae > Rhinopithecus > Rhinopithecus roxellana. The sequence goes on from NC_044557.1 coordinate 25,324,392, forward strand.
ATCACTTGGTTGGCTCCCCTGGCAATCAACCCTCATCCCGAGGCTACCAAGTGTCCCCTCCACCATCAGTCATCTCATTAACATATAAAAAGACACGTATCACTTCCGAAGTTTGGAACCTAGATGAAGACCAAATGTGTATTTCTTGTTATAAATCACAGTATCACAGAAAATTTCCTGCCTTGGGAGTTATTCAGTGACTACTTCGGAGTTATGTGCCTAATCTCCTGAATTTGTTTATTTGTTAACTCTATGGAAATGGCTTCAGGTGGCTTGAGCTAGAGTGTAATTCAATTTTTTTTTTTTTTTTTTTTTTGAGACGGAGTCTCACTCTGTCGCCAAGGCTGGAGTGCAGTGGCGCTATCTCGGCTCACTGCAAGCTCCGCCCCGGGTTCACGCCATTCTCCTGCCTCAGCCTCCCGAGTAGCTGGGACTACAGGCACCCGCCACCTCGCCCGGCTAGTTTTTTGTATTTTTAGTAGAGACGGGGTCAATTTTTTTTTTTTTAAAGGCGTTTCTCTGTTCTCCTACCTTCTAAAAACTATAGGTTTTTTTTTTTTTTTTTAACCATTCCTCAAATATATGCTGCTGTGGTAAATGCTGGCATGCACTTTCAAATCCCCCGCTTCTGTACCAAGGTTCTCATTTTCCCAGCTGCTGGGAGTGCTGGCTGGTCACAGCTCCCAGCTCCCAGCTCCCTCTCTTTTTGGGAATTGTGGGCTGAAATGAGCTGCTCCACCAAAAGTTACACTTTCTCCTGGGGATGTTTGTGCAGTCTGCAGTCAATGACTGGTCAATTCAGGGGTACAAAGGCATGGCCAACTTGCCTCAATCTGGGACAACCCTGAAGACTCATCCAAGGTCCAGATCACAGGATTCAAAAAAGGATCAGCTATGGCCTCTGTTGAGAGCTTTGTAGGTCAGAACTGATAGCAGGAGACTGTTAACAGAACTGTCCTTCGTGATGGAGGCCAGGTGGCACTGCTTACCCATTGAAAGCAAACTGGGTGCAATTATTGTAATAATGTGTCCAGAGTTGGTTCCTTCTGGTGGGTTTGTGGTGTCGTTGACTTCAAGAATGGAGCTGTGGACCTTCCCAGTGTTACAGCTCTTAAAGATGGCATGGACCCAAAGAGTGAGCAGCAGCAAGATTTATTGTGAAGAGCGAAAGAACAAAACTTCCACAGTGTGGAAGGAAACCCCAGCTGGTGGCCTGGCTGGGGTGGCTGCTGCTGGCTGGGGTGCCCAGCTTTTATTCCCTTATTTGTTCCCACCCATGTCCTGCTGATTGTTCCATTTTACAGAATGCTGATTGGTCTGTTTTACAGAGTGCTGACTGGTCCATTTTACAAACCTCTAGCTACAGAGCATTGATTGGTATATTTTTACAGAGCACTGATTGGTGCATTTTACAATCCCCTTGTAAGACAGAAAAGTTCTCCAAGTCCCCACTCCATCCAGGAAATCCAGATGGCTTCACCTCTCAATAAGTAGCAGGCTTGGAATGGTAGCCAGGCAGGCTTGAACTCCAGAGAGCTATGGAAATGTTTAATAGCACATGATGTTACTACGGTAAAGAGAAATGACCGTTGATAAGAGTATTGCTTCATTTGTTAATATATAAGCAAAAGAAATCAGGATGAATGATCAGGGGCTGGGCACAGGGACTCACGCCTATAATCCTAGCACTTTGGAAAGCCAAGGTGGGCAGATCACGATGTTGGGAATTTCAGACCATCCTGGCCAACATTGTGAAACCCCGTCTCTACTAAAAAATACAAAAATTAGCTGGGAGTGGTGGCGAGTGCCTGTAGTCCCAGCTACTCGGGAGGCTGAGGCAGGAGAATGACTTGAGCCCAGGAGGTGGAGGTTGCAGTGAGCCGAGATCACGCCATTGCACTCCAGCCTGAGTGGCAGAGCGAGACTCCGTCTTGGAAAAAAAAAAAAAAAAAAAAAAAAAAAAAAGGGGCAGGATGGTCAGGAAGTCCAGTAGCAGTTAGCCCAATAAAATTTCACTATTCTTGCCCAATTTTTGAATGGAGTCACTTCCCAGACACTGACTGAAGGAGAAAATCTTTCCCGTGAGGAAGCATGCAGAAGTGCCATGGCAGGTGTGTGCATTAATGAGTTTCCAAGTTCTTTTCCAAAAAGATGGTGGTTGTTTACTCAGGTAGTGCTGCACTGGGAAAACCCCACACTGTGTAAAGTGGAATACCTCAACATTTTGAAGACTCTGGGACACAGGGTCCAAGTTGACATTGATATCTGGGGACCAAAAGCATTATTATGTCTCTCAGAATGACAGCATATGGGATCTAGGTAATGAATGGAGTCTTGGCTAAGTTCAGCTCAAAAAGGATCCAAAAACCCACTCAGTAGTCATTTCCCCTTTTCCAAAATAATTAATTAGGATGGAAACACTTCGAAGGAATCCATGTGTTTCAAATGAAATTACAAGGCAAGTTAGGAAATGTTTCAAATGGAATGGTAATGAAACCACAACATCAAAATTGTAAGATGTAATGCTTAGAGTGGAATCTCTAGCTTTCAGTGATTATATTAGAAAAGAAGAAAAGTCTTCTTAGAATGGACATATGTGGAAGTTGGTAGCATTCTCATATTGGTTTCTTGGCCTTTGGGTTGTGAGGAGAGGTTATATGGAGAGGCCACTTGGAAGCCTTAGAAACTGTCTTATTTCTAATTAAATTAAATAAATTAAGTAAATTAAAAAAATTGCAAGCTAGGTATATTCCAGAGATTAATACCCCTATGCAAAGACTTAAAAAACGTAGAAGTGGTCATCCCATCATATTTCCATTTAGTTCACCAGTTTAAATCTTACAAAACCCAAATAATTTCTGGTAGATCATGGTGGACTACCACAAATGTAATCACATAGTAGTATCATTTGTGGTTGCAATGCCTGATACACTTTTGCTAGAACACATTAACATAGTATTGGATAAATGGTCTATAGCTATCGGTATGGTGAATGTATTCTTTCCATTATCAAGAAGAAAGTTGAGAACCAGTTTTCATTTTTGTGGATTGAACAACAGTACGTATTTATGGTCTTTCATCTAGACTATGCTGTCTTTCCCTCTGTTGTAATACAGTCTGAAGGGACTTGCATTATCTGGACATTGTTCAGAACTTCATATTGGCTTACTGTATTAATGAGATGTTAACCAGAGAAAATGAGAAGTACATGGTAGTATAGTCTGGCTATGTCCCCACCTGAGTCTCACCTTGAATTGTAATAATCCTTATGTGTCAAGGGTGGGGCCAGGTGGAGATAATTGAATAATGGGGGCAGTTTGCCCTATAGTGTTCTCGCCATAGTGAATAAGTCTCATGTGATCTGATGGTTTTATAAATGGGAATTCCTGCACAAGCTCTCTATCCTACTCCCATGTAAGATGTGACTTTGCTTCTCCTTTGCCTTCTGTCATGACTGTGAGGACTCCCCAACCATGTGGAGCTGTGAGTCCATTAAACCTCTTTCCTTTATAAATTACCCAGTCTCCAGTATGTCTTTATTAGCAGCATGAGAACAGACTAATACACATGGCAAATATTTGAGAAGACACATGAGTTTTAGGGTTAGAGATAAACTGTATTTATCTCCATTGGAGAGTGAAGCTAATAAGGAAGAAGCATAGACAAGCAGAAAGGAAGGAAAAATGAGGAGGCAGATGAAGCCGGGAGAGAGAGGAAGACCCTGAGTGTGCCTGGTCTCCTGTTGGGCTTCCCAGTGATTCGAGTCAAGAAATTGCTTTGTTTTGTCTTAAGCTGGGTTGAGTTGAAATTTTGTTACATGTAACAATTGACAGTCATTGACAGCCTGCCCAGATTAATTCATTTTCATGGGAAAAGTGCCCTTACAAAAAGGACACATTCTGGTCTTTCTTCTGTATGCCACATGTCTCTTAGAGACCATACCACCTTCAAACAACGGGGACACCTGCCCTCTTCCCTGCATTTCCCCATTAGAGAGGAGAAAAAGTTAAGCATTCTTCCTTAAGCAGATTGCATGGCTTTATTATCACAGACTAGGAGAAATCTCAGTATACAACTGGCTCTGTGATCTGATCACTGGCAGAAATTATCCCAGGTCAGCCATTCCAACTAATAATGGTTGGTTTACTAAGTAGTATACTTTATCCAAAAGTTTATTGCTTAAATAATTGAACAAATCAACTTATTTAATTACATTGGGGTATATAAAGTTTATTTTAGAGGATTCACCAGAAAATTACAACTCTTGAAGTTAGATGCATAATAAGGATTTTACAGAGATTTTTGTTCTCCTTTACATGAGTGAGCATTTGCTAATACTTACTTTAAAAGTTTTTGTGGTTACAATTATTGTGGCTAATTTCTGTGGCAGTAACCAGTTAGCAGTTACAATAAAAAAAAGATTCTGTTTGTAATAGCAACAAAAAAGAGAAAATGTCTATGAATAACACTAAAATGAAACCTGTGAATCTTTATGGAGAAATGATGAAATTTATCTGAGAGACAGAAAAGAATTTGAATGATGCAGACACGTAAAATGTTTCTGAAGAACAGCAAGATTAATGTGGAATGTCAATTCTTCCCAAATTAACTTAAAGTTTTAATGTAATTACAATAAAAATTAAATTGGATTTCTTTTTGCTTTTGGAAATTGCCAATTTTTTTAGTATCGCTTAGAAGAACAGGTGAAATATAACAACATTAAGAAAATGCTGAAAAAAATATAATGAGGCAGAAACAAGCTTACTGGATTGTACTGAAAATGTTTATTACCTATTATAAAGCATAGCAATTATATCTGCACAGTACCAGCAGATAAGTAGATAAATAGATAATTCAGAAGAATAATTTGATACTAATAAAATGTACTATCTGATAAATGACATAAGTAATAAAGGGTAGGATTATTTAATGATTATAAAGTAATTAGAAAATAGTCTGTGTAGAATTATTTTTCTAAATGCTCACCTGTTTTCTGATGGATTAAAAGACTGCATTTAAAAACAACAAAATGTAAATAAAAATAATCTTCTGATCCAGAGATTGGATAGGATATTTAGCCCAAAGACAATGAAAGAGAAGACAGATTGATGTGATATCTTACCTAAAGAAAATTAAAAACTTGTTTAGACTTAAAAATTTAAAACAAAACAATACAAAGTAAAAAACCAATAACAAAGAAGGAAAGTATTTTTAAGAGCTCTCTAAGGGAATATCATGTTTAGTATATAAATCACACAAATCAATAAAAATATATTAAGACTCAAGTTCAGTAAAACAGAAAAAGTTGTGAACAATTCAGAGAATTACCCAAGAAACATTAAAAATTTTACTCTCAAATGGTGACTCATGCTGTAATCCCAGCACTTTGGGAAGCTGAGGCGAGAGGATCACTTGAGCCCAAGAGTTTGTGACCAGCCTAGTCAAAATAGCGAGACCCCATTTCTACAAAAAAATTAAAAACGTAGCCGAGCATGGCGGCACACGTGCCTGTAGTTTGAGCTGCTCAGGAGGCTGAGGCAGCAGAATAGCCTAAACCTGGGAGGTCCAGGCTGCAGTGAGCTCTGATTGCACCACTGCATTACAATCTGGGTGCTAGAGTGAGCCCTTGTCCCCCAACAAAAAAATAATAATCAGATGAATGTAAAATAAAACAATGAGATTGTTTTAAGTATGCAATTATCAAACAGCAAACGTCTAATGCTTGAGCATACTTGTTTAAATTTTACATTGTAATCACATGCTTGTATTACACTTTGATTGTATGTATTGAAAACTCTCAAACTGTTAATATTGTCTGATTTGGCACTTCCAGTTCTCAGAATCTATCCTAAGGAAATAATCCAAAATGCAGATTTCCACAAAATATATTAATTATAGCATCATTCATAATTGTGAAAAATAGAAACAAGTTAAATATCCACTGAACAGAAAATGAAGGGAAATTGTATTAGATCCATACAGAACAGCCATTTAAAATTATACTTAGAACTTTTATTGTTTAACAATGTTAAATGAAACTTATATTAATATTTAAATATATATTTAGAATTAAGATAAATGGTTAAATATATTCTGTTTATCTCCAAGTGCTGGGGGCATGTACACCCCTTGAGGAACTCACCATTTTTCCTCCCAACCTTCTACCTCCACATCCCACATCGACTCTTTAAGCATTCTCTATTTTCTTTTCTTTCTTTTTTGTTTTTCTGAGACAGAGTCTTGCTGTGTGGCCCAGGCTGGAGTGCAGTGGTGTGATCTCAGATCACTGCAGCCTCCACTTCCCAGGCTCAAGTGATTCTCCTGCCGCAACCTGTCAAGTAGCTGGGATTACAGGCATACACCACCATGCCCAGTTAATTTTTGTATGTTTTGTAGAGACAGGGTTTCACCATGTTGGCCAGGCTGGTCTTGAACTCCTGACCTCAGGTAATCTGCCTGCCTCGGCCTCTCAAAGTGCTGGGATTACAGGCATGAGCCACCATACCTGGCAGCCTTTTCTATTTTCAACCATGCCTCAGAAAACTTGCTTTTATTGTTGTTGGTGTTTTTTTTTTTTTTGTTTTAAACAAAAGTCCCTGAGATCTACCATGGGGTCATAAAAGCCCAGACCTCTAAAACAGTCCTAAGATAGATATCTTGATGAGATGGATACCTGATGTAGTCCACGGCTAAGAAACCAAAATACAGTCAATTTCTCAGTCAGATGCTGGTGATATGTACAGATAAAAGAACTTTAAAAAATCATTTACAATCTAATAATGATAAGATTGCCAGAGCTAAAGTTTGCTGCACTGAGAGCTTGGTTTTGATTGTGTTAGGAGATACCTATTCGACAGCCAAGTAGAAATGTAGAGTGGACAGTTAAATATACACATGTTGAGGCCAGGACTTTAGAAATAGATGTGTGAGCCACCAGCATAGAGGTGGCATGTAAAAGCATAAATGGGATGAGGGCACCCAAGGAGTGAGTATAGGTAGAGAAGATAGGCATACATGTGGGTATTTTGTACTATGTGGACCCTGTTAGAAATTTGAGCCTTTAGTATAATGTCTCCAAATGAAAGTAATTTCAGTAAGAATTCCAGAAAAGTTTGCAGCCTTCAATTCTCTGTTAAATGGCAACCCCAAAACAAGCAAGAACCCATGGAAATGGTTACCAGGGAGATGTCAACATTCCAGGAATAAGAATGCATTGCAGGTCAGTTGGCTGGACCTCATTGTGACCTGGGAGCCCTGCATGATGAAGGGATGATGGGTGAGCTACTAAGGCTGACTTTTTCCTGAGGACATTGAGTTAGGGAAGTGGCCTCTCCTTGAGGGAAGGAGCCAGATGACTTCTCAGAGAAGAACCACTATATTCAAAATATTCTCAAGTTTCCTTTGTTTCTTCTTGTCTGCGTCTGATATCCAGGATGTTACTCCACAGGAAAAGGTTAATAGGAGATCAAGATCGGCCAGGTGAGGGAAGAAGGGAAGTGGGAACTTGACTACATGGGTTAGGAGGGGCACACACAGGTACATGGGTAGCTGAGAAAGGAATTGTACAGAAGAAAAGGTAACTTTGGTACAAGTTGATTAAAAAGGTAAGGATAGGAGTGCTGTTCAATGATGGACTGAAGACATTCCTCTTTCTGCCCTTCACGATTCTCACTAAATTGATAGTAAAATAAGTCAAACCATAAGATTTTAGAGAAAGAGAAGAGGCAATAATGGACAGGAGATGTAAACACATTTTTTTAAGACTGAAAGTAGAACGGAGGAAGATGGAAACCTAGCACTGCTGATGAGAATTGAGAGCTGTTCAGGATTTGGTAGCAGCAGGCTCCATGGAGGATGAGGTTAAGTCATGGGACTAAAAGCAGAGGGGGTTACCTGGAAGTTTCTGTTACACTTCTAACACCATGCTCCATGCCCACCTCCCCACCTGAGAAGCCAGCCAACCACACTTGCCCGCCTCAGGAGTTAGAAATCATTCTCTAACTACAGAGAATTTAAAACGGAGAGGGTGTGGTAGAAACGATTATCTGATGCATTTGCCCACCCAGAAGATAGTTTTGATGAGGATTTACAAACATGTGGGAGATCCTGAGACTTTCTAATTAGGAAAAAAAAAAAAAAGAAGAGGCATTAATAATTTTTCCAAAACCCAGAAAATGGGACAAGAAAGAAATGTAATTACAAGACCTTTCTTAATGCACTCCTAATGATGGAAACACTATATCATGATTAGTTTACAACTAGGCTAGAAATACACTGGGAGGATGGTGGAGGAGAAGAGGGGTACAGACGGGTGGAGTAGAGATGCCTCTTTTCATGATTAGTTTTATATTACTTGATTTCTTAAACTTTTTTTTTTTTTTTGAGATGGAGTCTGGCTCTGTCTCCCAGGCTGGAGTGCAGTGGCACGATCTTGGCTCACTGCAACCTCTGCCTCCCAGGTTCAAGCGATTCTCCTGCCTCAGCTTCCTGAGTAGCTGAGATTACAGGCGCCTGCCACCATGCCTGGCTAATTTTTGTATTTTTAGTAGAGGCGGGGGTTTCACCATATTGGCCAGGCTGGTCTTGAACTCCTGACCTCAGGTGATCTGTCTGCCTCAGCCTCCCAAAGTGCTGGGATTACAGGCGTGAGCCACCACTCCTGGCCTGTTTGCATATTGTTGTGATAACAAATTGCACTCCAGCTGGGGCAACAAAGTGAGACTCCATCTCATAATAATAATAATAATAGTGAACTAGAACTTCAAAATTGTAAAGAGGGGAAAGAATTGTATACTGTTTCTAGGCTCCTCCCATGCCACCTCAGTTTCCTCAGCATCTCTGTATTTACTTAGCATTGTAGCCATTTTTGGAATCTCCCACGCCAAGTTTTGAGGAACTTCAAGATTTAAAGGTAGGTAGAAAAAGATGAGTGAATCAAAGAGACGGAGAAGTGGTCAGACATGTAAGATGAAACCAGGAGTGTTTGAAATTAAGGAGGAGGAATTTGTCAACAGCTAAATGCTGCAGATGGGTTAAATGAGTAACTTTCTCTGTCTTAGCTTTTCTGTAAAGATTGTTTCTCCAAAGCCTCTCACATACTGCTCACCTGCTCCCATCCCAATCTCAGGCAGGTGCCACATCATGTACTTTCATGGAGGCTGTATTCACTCCGTACCTGAGTATCTCTCAGCTGCCCTCACAGTTCTAAGCTTCTTAAGGGAAGGGGTCATATTCTTTATGTATTCATAGCTAAGCTTTACATAGTTAATTCTTCTGTGTATTCAATTTCACATTCTGCTTTTTCTTAATACCTTTTTTTCTGATTAAAAAAGTCATACAGATTTAATTTTGAAATTTTAATGTAGAAATATAAATTACAGAAGGTCAAAGTTCCCTTACCTCCCCACTACCTGCCTATGACTGTTGCTAAAAGTTTACCTTTTTCTCAGATAGTGTTAGATAAAATACTTAGGTTAACATATTTTTGTAAACATTTTTAGTGTTTGTATATACATATGATCATTTGCAATACCTAAAATTCAGTGTTATTAAAAATTTAGAGCCAGGCACAGTGGTGTGCACCTGTGGACCCAGCTACTCGAGAGGCTGATACCTGTGGGAGCATCACTTGAGCCCAGGAGTTCTGGTCCAGCTTGGACAATATAGTGAGACCTCCATCTCTAAAAAACAAAACTAAGAAATTTAGGTTGTATCTATTTCTTACCATTAGAAATGAAGTTAGATGGATATTTTGTGTTACAGGTTTGTTCATATTTCTGATTCTTTAGATTCCTAGGAATGTAATTATTTGATCAAAATGTGTAATTTTAAGGCTTTTAATTTATAGTACTAAATTGAAGTGGTGGATAGTGTTTTTCATATTTTTTTATCTTTAATGACATTTTGCCTAGTCATTTGATCAATTACTATAAGTAGTATATTATAAAGTAATGTTTTGAATTCTCCATTTATCCCTTTTTTTTTACTTTATTCCTTTCATGTATATTAAAGCTCTTAGGGGCATATACCTTTATATTTGTTATATCTCCCTGATTTATTAACCCTTTTATCATTATAAAATTTCCTTTTTGGATCTAATAGTATTCCTTGTCTTAAAGTTTATTTTTTTCTGAAATTAATATAGCCATTCTGGCTTTCTTTTGATTAGTGTTTGTATGATATTCTATCCTTTTACATTCAATTTATTTATGCCTTTGTGTTTGAAGTGTGTTTCCTGTAGACAGGTCTTCCTTTTTAAAATTAATCCGTCTTTGGGGATATCTAGACCATTTACATTTGATGCAATTACTGATACGGTTATACTTAGTTCTATCACTTTGCTATATTTCTATTTGTGTTATCTGTCTTATGTCCTTTTGCTTTGTGTTAATCAGGTATTAATTCCTCTATTAGCTTTTTAGCATATCTATCTATCTATATGGATATATATGGACAAAATACTAGCTATCTCCCAATAAATGAGAAAGAGTCACACCTCAGACCATTTTTCTTTTTGAATAAAATGGGCAACAACATGCTTTTGGAAATTCTGATTTACTCTTGTATAATCCAGAGCTATCTGGTAAAACAGGAAATAATATTTTCCTTCTCAATCAACTTAATGTAGGGCCCTCCTTATGTTTTGATATTATGTGTATTAAAACATCACTGTGTACCCTATGTTTTTGGCAACATGGCATTGCAGTAGGAGTATGCACACTGGAAATAGAAAGCAAACACATATTTTGTGCCTTAATATCTATTTGAATTCAATTTCATATATATACCTCTTCCACTTGATTATGGAGTCTTGCTAGGCACTCTAGACTATGGCTTAGAGGATCATCTATTACCCAATCCAGGATAGATAACTTCACTTTTGTGTTCATTGGATGTCCCATGTTGAAGCATTGACTCTCTACAAGGTCCAGTAGCCACCAAAAGGTTTTAATCAAAAGAATAATTACAGCAAAATCCTCTAGGAGGACTCTACTGGGGCTTGCTACAATTTTCACACAGTACCCTGATTGTGCACATCTGAGAACTGCTGACTTTGCTGGGTCATAAGTTCAAATGGCAGAGTGGCATGCTCTGCAACGAACAATGAACAACAAGCCTTCCCTTGCTCTGAGCCCACTCATGTTTGACAGTCTTTTAGAATACTCAATAAATAGGTCAGCATATCACACACAAGTATGGTACCTGTTTTTCTTAAAATTAAAGTGGGCCACAAAAATTGATCAATACTCCGTTGGTGAGATTAATGTGCAGCAAATTGCCTTTCATGTTGAAGGGGATATTCTAGTGTGACTTGGACCATTGGACTCCTTAGAAACTTTACTGACCCAGCTTCTACATTGAATTTGTTTTTCTTTTTCTTTCTTTTTTTTAAAATTTAAGTTCTAGGGTATATGTGCACAACGTACAGGTTTGTTGCATATGTATATATGTGCCATGTTGGTGTGCTGCACCCATCAACTCATCATTTACATTAGGTATATCTCCTAATACTATCCCTCCCCCATTCCCCCACTCCGTGACAGGCTCCGGTGTGTGATGCTCCCCACCCTGTGTCCAAGTGCTCTCGTTGTTCAGTTCCCATCTATGAGTGAGAACATGTGGTGTTTGGTTTTCTGTCCTTGCGATAGTTTGCTCAGAATGATGGTTATTTTTATAATCTACCCATCTGACAAAGGGCTAATATTGAGTCTACAAAGAACTCAAACAAATTTGCAAGAAAAAATCAAACAACCTCATCAAAAAGTGGGCAAAGGATATGAACAGACACTTCTCAAAAGAAGACATTTACGCAGCCAACAGACACATGAAAAAATGTTCATCATCACTGGCCATCAGAGAAATGCAAATCAAAACCACAGTGAGATACCATCTCACACCAGTTAGAATGACAATCATTAAAAAGTCAGGAAACAACAGGTGCTAGAGAGGATGTGGAGAAATAGGAACACTTTTACACTGTTGGGAGTGTAAACTATTTCAACCATTGTGGAAGACAGTGTGGCGATTCCTCAAGAATTTGTTTTTCATTTGTTGGCATGCATCTTGGTGTCTGCTACTTCCTGCTTATCAGGTTCATTTAGCAGGATACAGTAGACCAGTGTAATGTCATATGGGATGGTGAAGCCTTTGGTTTTGGAGAGGTGAGATATCATTGTGTCAAATATTTGAAAAGTTATGCTTCTGACCCTACCAAATGAAAACAAAATGCTAAATGTTAAGACATGGAATCAACCTAAATGTCCATCAATGAGAGACTGGATAAAGAAAATGTGGTACATATGCACCATGGAATACTGTGCAGCCATAAAAAATAATGAGATCATGACATTTGCAGGGACGTGAAAGGAGCTGGAGGCCATTATCCTTAGCAAAGTAATACAGGAACAGAAAGCCAAATATGATATGTTCTCACTTATAAGTGGGAGCTAAATGATGACCACATGGACACATATTGCAGAACAACACACACTGGGGTCTATTGGAGGGTGGAGGTTGGGACAAAGGAGAAGATCAGGAAACAATGTTTTTTTTTTAAATGATAGATGGATATATTAATTACCCTGATCTGATTACTATATATGTACCAAAATATCACTATGTACCCCATGAATATGTACAATTATTATTTGTCAGTTAAAAATATATTTTAAAATAAAACCCAAATATTTATGGTAATTTTTGTTTCGTGGGATAGATAAAAAGCATTTACCAGGATAATACCTGCCACTAAGTAATAGGTTTTTTTTTTATTTTTATTTTTATTTATTTATTTTTATTTATTTTTTATTTTTTATTATACTTTAAGTTCTAGGGTACATGTGCATAACGTGCAGGTTTGTTACATATGTATATTTGTGCCATGTTGGTGTGCTGCACCCATCAACTCGTCAGCACCCATCAATTCATCATTTATATCATGTATAACTCCCCAATGCAATCCCTCCCCTCTCCCCCCTCCCCATGATAGGCCCCGGTGTGTGATGTTCCCCTTCCCGAGTCCAAGTGATCTCATTGTTCAGTTCCCACCTATGAGTGAGAACATGCAGTGTTTGGTTTTCTCTTCTTGTGATAGTTTGCTAAGAATGATGGTTTCCAGCTGCATCCATGTCCCTACAAAGGACGCAAACTCATCCTTTTTTATGGCTGCATAGTATTCCATGGTGTATATGTGCCACATTTTCTTAATCCAGTCTGTCACAGATGGACATTTGGGTTGATTCCAAGTCTTTGCTATTGTGAATAGTGCCACAATAAACATACGTGTGCATGTGTCTTTGTAGTAGAATAATTTATAATCCTTTGGGTATATACCCAGTAGTGGGATGGCTGGGTCATATGGTACATCTAGTTCTAGATCCTTGAGGAATTGCCATACTGTTTTCCATAATGGTTGAACTAGTTTACAATCCCACCAACAGTGTAAAAGTGTTCCTATTTCTCCACATCCTCTCCAGCAACTGTTGTTTCCTGATTTTTTAATGATTGCCATTCTAGCTGGTGTGAGATGGTATCTCATTGTGGTTTTGATTTGCATTTCTCTGATGGCGAGTGATGATGAGCATTTTTTCATGTGTTTGTTGGCTGTATGAATGTCTTCTTTTGAGAAATGTCTGTTCATATCCTTTGCCCACTTTTTGATGGGGTTGTTTGTTTTTTTCTTGTATATTTGTTTGAGTTCTTTGTAGATTCTGGATATTAGCCCTTTGTCAGATGAGTAGATTGCAAAAATTTTCTCCCATTCTGTAGGTTGCCTGTTCACTCTGATGGTAGTTTCTTTTGCTGTGCAGAAGCTCTGTAGTTTAATTAGATCCCATTTGTCAATTTTGGCTTTTGCTGCCGTTGCTTTTGGTGTTTTAGACATGAAGTGCTTGCCCATGCCTATGTCCTGAATGATACTACCTAGATTTTCTTCTAGGGTTTTTATGGTATTAGGTCTAACATTTAAGTCTCTAATCCATCTTGAATTAATCTTCGTATAAGGAGTAAGGAAAGGATCCAGTTTCAGCTTTCTACTTATGGCTAGCCAATTTTCCCAGCACCATTTATTAAATAGGGAATCCTTTCTCCATTTCTTGTTTCTCTCAGGTTTGTCAAAGATCAGATGGCTGTAGATGTGTGGTATTATTTCTGAGGACTCTGTTCTGTTCCACTGGTCTATATCTCTGTTTTGGTACCAGTACCATGCTGTTTTGGTTACTGTAGCCTTGTAGTATAGTTTGAAGTCAGGTAGAGCGACGCCTCCAGCTTTGTCCTTTTGACTTAGGATTGTCTTGGCAATGCGGGCTCTTTTTTGGTTCCATATGAACTTTAAAGCAGTTTTTTCCAATTCTGTGAAGAAACTCATTGGTAGCTTGATGGGGATGGCATTGAATCTATAAATAACCTTGGGCAGTATGGCCATTTTCATGATATTGATTCTTCCTATCCATGAGCATGGTATGTTCTTCCATTTGTTTGTGTCCTCTTTGATTTCACTGATCAGTGGTTTGTAGTTCTCCTTGAAGAGGTCCTTTACATCCCTTGTAAGTTGGATTCCTAGGTATTTTATTCTCTTTGAAGCAATTGTGAATGGAAGTTCATTCCTGACTTGGCTCTCTGCTTGTCTGTTACTGGTGTATAAGAATGCTTGTGATTTTTGCACATTAATTTTGTATCCTGAGACTTTGCTGAAGTTGCTTATCAGCTTAAGGAGATTTTGGGCTGAGACGATGGGGTTTTCTAAATACACAATCATGTCATCTGCAAACAGGGACAATTTGACTTCTTCTTTTCCTAACTGAATACCCTTTATTTCTTTCTCTTGCCTGATTGCCCTAGCCAGAACATCCAACACTATGTTGAATAGGAGTGGTGAGAGAGGGCATCCCTGTCCTGTACCAGTTTTCAAAGGGAATTTTTCCAGTTTTTGCCCATTCAGTATGATATTAGCTGTGGGTATGTCATAAATAGCTCTTATTATTTTGAGGTACGTTCCATCAATACCGAATTTATTGAGCATTTTTAGCATGAAGGGCTGTTGAATTTTGTCAAAAGCCTTTTCTGCATCTATCGAGATAATCATGTGGTTCTTGACTTTGGTTCTGTTTATATGCTGGATCACGTTTATTGATTTGCGAATGTTGAACCAGCCTTGCATCCCAGGGATGAAGCCCACTTGATCATGGTGAATAAGCTTTTTGATGTGCTGCTGAATCCGGTTTGCCAGTATTTTATTGAGGATTTTTGCATCGATGTTCATCAGGGATATTGGTCTACAATTCTCTTTTGTTGTTGTGTCTCTGCCAGGCTTTGGTATCAGGATGATGTTGGCCTCATAAAATGAGTTAGGGAGGATTCCCTCTTTTTCTATTGATTGGAATAGTTTCAGAAGGAATGGTACCAGCTCCTCCTTGTACCTCTGGTAGAATTCAGCTGTGAATCCATCTGGTCCTGGACTTTTTTTGGTGGGTAGGCTATTAATTGTTGCCTCAATTTCAGAGCCTGCTATTGATCTATTCAGGGATTCAACTTCTTCCTGGTTTAGTCTTGGGAGAGTGTAAGTGTCCAGGAAATTACCCATTTCTTCTAGATTTTCTAGTTGATTTGCATAGAGGTGTTTATAGTATTCTCTGATGGTAGTTTGTATTTCTGTGGGGTCGGTGGTGATATCCCCTTTATCATTTTTTATTGCATCTATTTGATTCCTCTCTCTTTTCTTCTTTATTAGTCTTGCTAGCGGTCTGTCAATTTTGTTGATCTTTTCAAAAAACCAACTCCTGGATTCATTGATTTTTTGGAGGGTTTTTTGTGTCTCTATCTCCTTCAGTTCTGCTCTGATCTTAGTTATTTCTTGCCTTCTGCTAGCTTTTGAATGTGTTTGCTCTTGCCTCTCTAGTTCTTTTAATTGTGATGTTAGAGTGTCAATTTTAGATCTTTCCTGCTTTCTCTTGTGGGCATTTAGTGCTATAAATTTCCCTCTACACACTGCTTTAAATGTGTCCCAGAGATTCTGGTATGTTGTATCTTTGCTCTCATTGGTTTCAAAGAACATCTTTATTTCTGCCTTCATTTCGTTATGTACCCAGTAGTCATTGAGGAGCAGGTTGTTCAGTTTCCATGTAGTTGAGCGGTTTTGATTGAGTTTCTTAGTCCTGAGTTCTAGTTTGATTGCACTGTGGTCTGAGAGACAGTTTGTTATAATTTCTGTTCTTTTACATTTGCTGAGGAGTGCTTTACTTCCAATTATGTGGTCAATTTTGGAATAAGTGCGATGTGGTGCTGAGAAGAATGTATATTCTGTTGATTTGGGATGGAGAGTTCTATAGATGTCTATTAGGTCCGCTTGGTGCAGAGATGAGTTCAATTCCTGGATATCCTTGTTAACTTTCTGTCTCGTTGATCTGTCTAATGTTGACAGTGGAGTGTTGAAGTCTCCCATTATTATTGCATGGGAGTCTAAGTCTCTTTGTAAGTCTCTAAGGACCTGCTTTATGAATCTGGGTGCTCCTGTATTGGGTGCATATATATTTAGGATAGTTAGCTCTTCCTGTTGAACTGATCCCTTTACCATTATGTAATGTCCTTCTTTGTCTCTTTTGATCTTTGATGGTTTAAAGTCTGTTTTATCAGAGACTAGGATTGCAACCCCTGCTTTTTTTTGTTCTCCATTTGCTTGGTAGATCTTCCTCCATCCCTTTATTTTGAGCCTATGTATGTCTCTGCATGTGAGATGGGTCTCCTGAATACAGCAGACTGATGGGACTTGACTCTTTATCCAGTTTGCCAGTCTGTGTCTTTTAATTGGAGCATTTAGTCCATTTACATTTAAGGTTAATATTGTTATGTGTGAACTTGCTCCTGCCATTATGATATTAACTGGTTATTTTGCTCGTTAGTTGATGCGGTTTTTTCCTAGCCTCGATGGTCTTTACATTTTGGCATGTTTTTGCAATGGCTGGTACCGGTTGTTCCTTTCCATGTTTAGTGCTTCCTTCAGGGTCTCTTGTAAGGCAGGCCTGGTGGTGACAAAATCTCTAAGCATTTGCTTATCTGTAAAGGATTTTATTTCTCCTTCACTTACGAAACTTAGTTTGGCTGGATATGAAATTCTGGGTTGAAAATTCTTTTCTTTAAGAATGTTGAATATTGGCCCCCACTCTCTTCTGGCTTGTAGAGTTTCTGCCGAGAGATCTGCTGTTAGTCTGATGGGCTTCCCTTTGTGGGTAACCCGACCTTTCTGTCTGGCTGCCCTTAAGATTTTTTCCTTCATTTCAACTTTGGTGAATCTGGCAATTATGTGTCTTGGAGTTGCTCTTCTGGAGGAGTATCTTTGTGGCGTTCTCTGTATTTCCTGAATTTGAATGTTGGCCTGCCCTACTAGGTTGGGGAAGTTCTCCTGGATGATATCCTGAAGAGTGTTTTCCAACTTGGTTCCATTTTCCCCCTCACTTTCAGGCACCCCAATCAGACGTAGATTTGGTCTTTTTACATAATCCCATACTTCTTGTAGGCTTTGTTCATTTCTTTTTCTTCTTTTTTCTTTTGGTTTCTCTTCTCGCTTCATTTCATTCATTTGATCCTCAATCGCTGATACTCTTTCTTCCAGTTGATCGAGTCGGTTACTGAAGCTTGTGCATTTGTCACGTATTTCTCGTGTCATGGTTTTCATCTCTGTCATTTCGTTTATGACCTTCTCTGCATTAATTAGTCTAGCTGTCAATTCTTCCACTCTTTTTTCAAGATTTTTAGTTTCTTTGCGCTGGGTACGTAATTCCTCCTTTAGCTCTGAGAAGTTTGATGGACTGAAGCCTTCTTCTCTCATCTCGTCAAAGTCATTCTCTGACCAGCTTTGATCCGTTGCTGGCGATGAGCTGCGCTCCTTTGCAGGGGGAGATGCGCTCTTATTTTTTGAATTTCCAGCTTTTCTGCCCTGCTTTTTCCCCATCTTTGTGGTTTTATCTGTCTCTGGTCTTTGATGATGGTGACGTACTGATGGGGTTTTGGTATAGGTGTCCTTCCTGTTTGATAGTTTTCCTTCTGACAGTCAGGACCCTCAGCTATAGGTCAGTTGGAGATTGCTTGAGGTCCACTCCAGACCCTGTTTGCCTGGGTATCAGCAGCAGAGGTTGCAGAAGATAGAATATTGCTGAACAGCGAGTGTACCTGTCTGATTCTTACTTGGAATCTTCCTCTCAGGGGTGTACTCCACCCTGTGAGGTGTGGGGTGTCAGACTGCCCCTAGTGGGGTATGTCTCCCAGTGAGGCTACTCAGGGGTCAGTGACCCTCTTGAGCAGGCAGTCTGTCCGTTCTCAGATCTCAACCTCCGTGTTGGGAGATCCACTGCTCTCTTCAAAGCTGTCATACAGAGTCGTTCGCGTCTGCTCAGGCCTCTGTTGTTTCCCCTGTTGTTTTTTTAGCTGAGCCCTGCCCCCAGAGGTGGAGTCTATAGAGACAGGCAGGTTTCCTTGAGCTGCTGTGAGCTCCACCCAGTTCGAGCTTCCCAGCGGCTTTGTTTACCTACTTAAGCCTCAGCAATGGCGGGCGCCCCTCCCCCAGCCTCGCTGCTGCTTCGTGGTTAGATTGCCGCAGACTGCTGTGTTAACAATGAGGGAGGCTCCGTGGGCGTAGGACCCTCGCGGTCAGATGAGGGATATATTCTTCTGGTGTGGCCGTTTGCTTAGAGCACGGTATTGGCGTGGGAGTTACCCGATTTTCCAGGTGTTGTGTGTCTCAGTTCCCCTGGCTAGGAAAAGGGATACCCTTCCCCCTTGCGCTTCCCAGGTGAGGCGATGCCTCACCCTGCTTCAGCTCTCGCTGGTCAGGCTGCAGCAACTGACCAGCACCCATTGTCCAGCACTCCCTAGTGAGATGACCCCAGTACCTCAGTTGAAGATGCAGAAATCACCGGTCTTCTGTGTTGCTCGCGCTGGGAGTTGGAGACTGGAGCTGTTCCTATTCGGCCATTTTGCTCTGCCAAATCTTTTTTTTTTTTTTTTTAACTGATTTGATCACAATAAAGAGACCACATCTGGAAGAGCAGCTCCAAGTAAAATCATCACCTAGTTGAGTTATCAATGATTTAATGCTATCTCCCAAACTCCAGTTGTCTTCTTGCATAGACCAAATGGTGATTCAAATGGTGGTATGACAGCCGTCATCAATCATGTATCTTTCAAATTATTTATGGTAGCATTAAATTCAGAATTTTCCATGAAGATATATGACTTTTGGTTTCATATTTTGGTAGGGAGAGGGAGATATACTGGCTCTTCTTTGCATAATAATTCTTAATGTATTAGGAAGCCAATGTGGATGTTTTCTCAGCTGCTGATTGTTTATTCCAACCATATACACAGAAACTAAAAAAATATCTGTGGAATAGGTTCAGCATCTCATTGGGCCAACCGTGTGGTGGACTTAAGTTGTAACTCCATTTGTCACATGGCTTCCATGAACTTTCACTGTGATCTGAAGATTGCACTAAGTGTTCTAGATTCACTGGAATTAGCCTTAGGTCAGAACCAGTAGATAAGAAGATTCCACATCATACAAATGTCAATGATGGACTCACATATGTGGTTATTTGATTGGTGACCATATTGATGGTTAAAGGTTTTTCATTACTAATAGTGTTAGTTCAACTGGATATCAATATAGAAAAGTGTCTCTTGACTCTTGATGCACAAAAATAAATTCCAGATGAATCATAGATCTTGATAGGCAAGGTAAAATAATAAAGCTCTTACAAAAAATATAGACAATTTTCATCTGGGAGGGGGAAAACATTCTAAACAATTGGCCTAAGAAATCTAGGCAAAAATTTCTTAAATAGTATTCAAAACGGTACACAAAAAGGTCCAATTATAAGGGAAAATTGATAAATTGTGTTCATCAAAATTATTAAAATGAAAAGGCAAGCTTCAGAATGGGACTTGTATTTATAATATATAAAGAACTCCCATTATTATTGTATGGGAGTCTAAGTCTCTTTGTAAGTCTCTAAGGATTTGCTTTATGAATCAGGTGCTCCTGTATTGGGCGCATATATATTTAGGATAGTTAGCTCTTCCTGTTGAACTGATCCCTTTACCATTATGTAATGGCCTTCTTTGTCTCTTTTGATCTTTGATGGTTTAAAGTCTGTTTTATCAGAGACTAGGATTGCAACCCCTGCTTTTTTTTGTTCTCCATTTGCTTGGTAGATCTTCCTCCATTCCTTTATTTTGAGCCTATGTATATCTCTGCATGTGAGATGGGTCTCCTGAATACAGCAAACTGATGGGTCTTGACTCTTTATCCAATTTGTCAGTCTGTGTCTTTTAATTGGACCATTTAGTCCATTTACATTTAAGGTTAATATTGTTATGTGTGAACTTGATCCTGTCATTGTGATATTAGCTGGTTATTTTGCTTGTTAGTTGATGCAGTTTCTTCCTAGCCTCGATGGTCTTTACATTTTGGCATGTTTCTGCAATGGCTGGTACTAGTTGTTGCTTTCCATATTTAGTGCTTCCTTCAGGATCTCTTGTAGGGCAGGCCTGGTGGTGACAAAATCTCTAAGCATTTGCTTGTCTGTAAAGGATTTTATTTCTCCTTATACAAAAATTAATTCAAGATGGATTAGAGACTTAAATGTTAGACCTAAAACCATAAAAACCCTAGAAGAAAACCTAGGTAGTACCATTCAGGACATAGGCATGGGCAAGGACTTCATGTCTAAAACACCAAAAGCAACGGCAGCAAAAGCCAAAATTGACAAATGGGATCTAATTAAACTAAAGAGCTTCTGCACAGCAAAAGAAACTACCATCAGAGTGAACAGGCAACCTACAGAATGGGAGAACATTTTTGCAATCTACTCATCTGAGGAAGGGCTAATATCCAGAACCTACAAAGAACTCAAACAAATTTATGAGAAAAAAAGAAACCACCCCATCAAAAAGTGGGCAAAGGATATGAATAGACATTTCTCAAAAGAAGACATGCCTACAGCCAACAGGCACATGAAAACATGCTCGTCATCACTGGCCATCAGAGAAATGCAAATCAAAACCACAATGAGATACCATCTCACACCAGTCAGAATGGCAATCATTAAATCAGGAAACAACAGGTGCTGGAGAGGATGTGGAGAAATAAGAACACTTTTACACTGTTGGTTGGATTGTAAACTGGTTCAGCCATTGTGGAAAACAGTATGGTGATTCCTCAAGGATCTAGAACTAGAAATACCATATGACCCAGCCATTCCATTACTGGGTATATACCCAAAGGATTATAAATCATGCCGCCAAAAAGACACATGCACACGTATGTTTATTGCGGCACTATTCACAATAGCAAAGACTTGGAATCAACCCAAATGTCCATCTGTGACAGACTGGATTAAGAAAATGTGGCACATATACACCATGGAATACTATGCAGCCATAAAAAAGGATGAGTTCGTGTGCTTTGTAGGGACATGGATGCAGCTGGAAACCATCATTCTCAGCAAACTATCGCAAGAACAGAAAATGAAACACTGCATGTTCTCACTTATAGGTGGGAATTGAACAATGAGATCACTTGGACTTGGGAAGGGGAACATCACACACCAGGGCCTATCATGGGGAGGAGGTGGGGGGAGGGATGGCATTGGGAGTTATACCTGATGTAAATGACAAGTTGATGGGTGCTGACGAGTTGATGGGTGCAGCACACCAACATGGCACATGTATACACATGTAACAAACCTGCACATTGTGCACATGTACCCTAGAACTTAAAGTATAATAAAAAAATAAAAATAAATTATAAAAAAAAGAACTCCTACAAGTTAATAAGAAAAAGGTAGACTGTCCAGTAGAAAATGGATAAAAGATGTGAACCCAGTAAAGTATATCCAAGGGGTAGGAAACATATAAAATGTTGGTCACATTTCCTAGGCATCAGAGAAATACAAATTAAAACTAGAAATTGATACAAATAAACACAGACACACACACACACACACACACACACACACACACATCAATTCTTGTTTTGAAAAAGTAGCTACTGTATCTCCTGACCTCCTGATCCGCCCGTCTCGGCCTCCCAAAGTGCTGGGATTACAGGCTTGAGCCACCGCGCCCAGACCATCCTGGCTAATACGGTGAAACCCCGTCTCTACTAAAAAATACAAAAAACTAGCCGGGCGACGAGGCGGGCGCCTGTAGTCCCAGCTACTCGGGAGGCTGAGACAGGAGAATGGCGTAAACCCGGGAGGCGGAGCTTGCAGTGAGCTGAGAGCCGGCCACTGCACTCCAGCCTGGGCGGCAGAGCAAGACTCCGTCTCAAAAAAAAAAAAAAAAAAAAGAAAAAGTAGCTACTGTAAAAGTCAAGTGTTATCAAGGATGGGGGTAAATGGAACTCTCATACACTGCTGATGGGAATGGAAATTAGTACAGCCACTTTGGAAATTGTTTGACAGTATTTACTAACATCGAATGTGCATATACCCTATAACCCAGTGGTTGGCTTATATCCTAAGAATGTATACCTATTTCCATTTAAAGACATGCAAATAATAATGAAAACTGATGAGTAGACTCGTATGCCCCTGTGAATTCTCAGAGTGGAATCCTAAACTCCTGCGTATTCATCTGTGTCTCATTACATTTTTCATTTTCATTTCATCTATTTTTTTTTTTTTTTTTACAAATTTACCATTTTCATCACATTTTAAATTTCTTATTCTGGCCTGTTCTCTCCAGATAGCAGTACTCTATTATTTTATAGTAGAAAATTTGAAAATACATTTTATTGAGAGTACCAAATAGTTCTCTGAAGTTTCCTGTTGGATCCTGTAGTAGATAACTTCCAGGTATTTGCTCTTCATTTGATCTTCTAGAAGGACTATATCTTTCACTGTTTTGCAATATTATCCCCTAAAGCCTCCACACTAAATTTTTCTTTACTATTGAGTGTCAAATATGCTGAATCTTTTCAAATACACTGTATCACAACATAACAGTATGTGGAGATTGTACTTGCTCCCACTCTCTGCACTTGGTTTATGGTTACATTCACCTCTAGAATCTAATATTCATGAATACAGTCCTCCTCTACCAAGGAGGCATTCAAAACCTACTGCTAAATTAAGTGATATTTTGGACCAATGTATATATGAGACACTACAAGTACCATAACTGGACTTCTTTATACCCCTCCCTGTCCTGATACCTCATTTGACATGAACATGGGATATAGCTAATAGCACTTTGAAATGCCCACATTCGTGACTATCACATTATAGCATGTAGCCAATAGCCTTCTATTTTATGGCTTTAGAAAGCTATCATTTTCTTAGCCTTCTTTACTTTTTTTTTTTTTTTTTTTTTTTTTTTTTTTTTTTACTGTTAGCACTAGCAGGTGGCTTTCCTTGGAGAACTATTTTTATAATCAAATTTTCAATGTTGCTATATGTAGAAGGTGAACTGAGAACTATAAAGCTATTTTGGGATGGGAGCACTGGGCTGTCAGATATGCTCATTCATTGCTTAAAGGACTAATTTCAGTTCACCAAGTCTACATGCAGTACCAGTTTGTGCTTCCATAAATTTTTAAATTTGAGAATTTCCAGGATACCGTTTTGAAGGTAAAAATTAATTTGGTTATTTCCTTAATCACCTGCCAATCTAATTTAAGTTCCTACTTTCTCAGTGGAGTCCCAAGATCATTCAGGAATAAAAGAGACTGAGGTATTTTGAAATATAAATGTTGAAGACTAGATTCTCAGTAGAAAATTATAACCATCTTTTATTTTAGGATCCGGTTTATTTATTTTAAGTGCTGTCTCTTTAAGTCTGTTCTTCATCTCCTGCTTAGACAAAATATTCATGTTTTTTGTTCTTTACTTTTAGGGTCTGATCTCAGCCCTCAGAGAAGACTTCTTTTACATGGTTTCTTATTGTTTTTTCACAGTTTTTAATAGGAAATAAAAAAAAGAATACAAATTTACTTGGTCGTAGTTTTAGGTGACATGGGAGCCTTCAGAATGAAAACCCAAAGAGGGCCGGGTGTGGTAGTTCACACCTGTAATCCCAGCACTTTGGGAGGCCGAGGCGGGTGGATCGTGAGGTCAGCAGATCAAGACCATCCTGGCTAACACTACTAAAATACTAAATATACAAAATGCTAAATACTAAAATACTAAAAATACAAAAAATTAGCCGGGCGTGGTGGCAGGTCCCTGTAGTCCCCGCTACTTGGGAGGCTGAGGCAGGAGAATGGTGTGAACCCGGGAGGCGGAGCTTGCAGTGAGCCTAGATCACGTTACTGCACTCCAGCCTGGGCGACAGAGCGAGACTCAAAAAAATTGTTACAAAGTATTTTACATACTGATGGGT
The DNA here is from genome assembly GCF_007565055.1 of Rhinopithecus roxellana. Taxonomy (NCBI): domain Eukaryota; kingdom Metazoa; phylum Chordata; class Mammalia; order Primates; family Cercopithecidae; genus Rhinopithecus; species Rhinopithecus roxellana. Next base: position 25,348,764 of record NC_044557.1, read on the forward strand.
TACATGTGAGTATTTGCTACGTGCATAGAATGTGTAGTGACTAAGTGAGGGTATTTGGAGTGTCCATCACCTTGAGTATTTATCATTTCTACGTGTTGGTAACATAACATCTCAAGCCCTCTATTCTAGCTACTTTGAAATATACAATACACTGTTGCTAACTGTAGTCACACTACTCTGCTATAGAATATTGGAGCTTATTTCTTCTATCTAGCTGTGTGTTTGCACCCACTAACCAGCCTCTTCAATCTCAGCCACATACCCTTCCTAGCCTCTGGTATCTTTCTATTCTCTATCTCCATGAGATCAACTTTCTTTTAGCTCCTACATATAAGTGAGAACATGTAATATATGTCCTTCTGCACCTAGATTATTTCACTTAATTACCTTCGGTTTCATCCATATTACTGCAAATGATGTGATTTTATTTTTTTATGGCAGAATAATGTTTAATTGTATATACATGCCATATTTTCTTTATCTGTTTATTGATTCCATATGTTTGCTATTGTGAACAGTGTTTGGATAAGCATAGGAGTGCAGCTTTTCTTTGGATATACTGATTTCTTTTCCTTTGGATAAATACCCAGTAGTGGCATTGCTAGATAATATGGCAGTTCAATTTTTAAAAATTGTCCATGTTTATTTTTAGGTTCAACAAAGTATGGACAGCCATGTAGAAATGTGATTTGACAGAAAGGGTGTGATCTAATACTAATATACTACTGAAGAGAACACCCAGCAAGGCCTTTTTGTTTAGGTTCTTCTTGGCCCATTTCCACACACTTTTAAAGAGAATTACATGGCCAGGCCTAGACATTGTGATGAGATAAATACATCTTCAGCGCCCTCAGATGTGTCTTCCATTATGTCTGGCACCCTTTCTTTCTCTTCCCTTCTTATGTCAATAAGTACAGTTTGCTATTGTGGGATACCTCTACCAGGAGTATTGAGGTGTTTTGATGGTAGAGTTTGAAGTTTTGTTCCTTGTTAATGGGAGTGGCACTGTGATCATCTGCTAATAGAATTGATGCCATTTAGAACAGTTGATACTCTCCTCTTTACCTGCTGGCCCACTTCAATATGTGGTCTCTAGATAATCTAGTTTGCAGTTTCTTAAATGAGGTACAATGGGTAACCTGATCTGAGTACTTCTACTTTTTCCTTTAAAGATAAAATGGGTAAAAAAAATCTTATAAAAACGTCCAAAGAAGTAAGTACATTGAACTTTCCCATTCTCCATGCCTTAAGCCAGTGGTCAGCAAACTTTTTCTGTAAAGGGCCATATAATAAATATGTTAGGCTTTACGTATTATACAATCTCTGCTGTAACTACTCAACTCTGCTGTGCCCTATGAAAGCAGTCATAGGCAAAACGCCAACAAATGGATGTGGCTGAGTTATAATAAATCTTTATTTACTAAAACAGGCACAGGCAGATTGGCCCACATGCTATAGTTTGCAGACACCCCTGACGTAAGCCCAAAATTCCCTATTCTTTTGGGTAGTTCTAGTTTCATCTTCCCTATGTGCTTCAGTTCCTCTAAAACCAAACACTATTAAAAATGTGTTCCACTGTCCAGTGATGTAACAAAATAGAACTCTGAAATTTTAGGCCTCTTAGGGAGATATTCTCCTGCTATGGCGTCTAAACCTTAACTTTTGAATTACTTAAAGCTATTTCTGAGGCAGCATTTCTAGTCCCTGAATATGACTTCTGGAACTAGAGACAAGACATTCTCAAGAGAGGACAGATGCTCCCAAACTGTACTCACCATCTGGTCAAACAGAGTGGGAATCAATTGCCTTTGAGGGCAAGGTGGGAACACCTGTTCTTTCTTTCAGGTGGAGGATTTACTATTTCAGGTAAATATCAAAAGATGTATTTGCCCACCACTATGGAATTTAAGCCTATTTTTAAAGCTTGAGCAAACAGATCCTCAAGTTGGGCTATGGTCAGTTGATTTATGACTCAGGAATGCTGAATTCCCACGTTGGAAGCTGACCAAGAGTTACAATGTTCTGTGCGCTGCCGGCTGCTTCCCACACAGATAATTACCAGAGGCTAATTTACAGATGCCAGTGGGAACGGAAGTGGAGTGAATGGCTGCCCGCAGAGCTAGGAATTGGATTTTATCAGGAGTCATGGAGAAGTGTGTTTGTTCTCAGAGAAAAAAGTCCAGAAAAGTGACTCGCTGAAAAACATGACAGCAAAATGAGTTATCCAAAGAGCAGTGCAGTATTTAAAGCATTGCTTTAGAGTTAGGCAACCTGGGCTAAAATCCTTATTGCCCCACTTAATAGGTAGAAACCTTGAATCAGTTACTTAACCTAAGTCTCCATTCCTCCCCTGCAACATCAGCATAATATTAGAATCGATCTCAAAGTTGAGATGATTAAATAAAAAAAAATGCACATAGAGCATCTACCACCATATTTGGAAAATAGTAAATGATCAATAAAAGTTAGCTATTATTATATTCTAACTCACACTTCCAGTCTTGGGGTTATCACAAATTTTGTTCTCTATTCAACAATCATGAATACACATTTTACCTTCCTCATTTGCTAAAGGTTATTGGAGATTTTGAGAGTCTTTGGTTGCTTATCTTGTAGAGTAGAAATGGAGATTCATGAATTTAATTGAATTCCTCAAGGTTAGAAATGGATGGAACCAGAATTAAAACTCACCCAATTGATCTGCTTATTAATCTAGACTTTCCCAAATTTGAGAAGCTGCACTGATCCTCTTCCACTCAGCTTACTTCTCATGTTATTCCAGCAATCTTAGCACCAAAAATTGAAGCTATAAATAGAGTGACCTTTGGCAAATTGTATCCCGCAATCTCAATTTTTCATTTATAAAATAGGCAGCTTGGTATATAGAGATGATGCCTGTCATTTCTTCCAATTCTAGAACGTAAACCTTAAAGTTTTGTAGAGAAACTCATCAGTGAGGTGAACAACCAGAGTCATGGAAGTAGGCAGGCCATGGGTGAGCAATGCTACCATCTTCATGAGGACATGGGTAATCAGAATTAAAGACAAACTCAGGATTGTGACCATTACCAAGATCAGGTTTCTTGCACCCGCAAAACATCCTTGCTGTTTGTATTTGGTGGCCAGCATGGGCTACCTCTGGAATTTGCATCATGCTGTCACAAGAAGGACCAGGGATTTTAGCATTTGAGGAAAACTTAAAGTAGGTAATAAATCAACTATTAAAATAGTAAAGTATGCAAGTGTATTAGTCTGTTCTCATGCTGCTAATAAAGATATACCCGAGACTGGATAATTTGCAAAGAGGCTTAATTGACTTATAGTTCAGCATGGCTGGGAGGCTTCAGAAAACTTAAAATCATTGTGGAAGGGAAAGCAAACACCGCTTTCTTCATGTGGTGGCAGCAAGGAGAAGTGCTGAGCTATAGGGAAAAGGCGGAAAGGCCCCTTATAAAGCCATCAGATCTCGTGAGAACTCACTATCATGAGAACAGCACGAGGGTAATTGCTCCCATGATTAAATGACCTCCCACCTGGTCCCTCCCATGACACATGGGGGTTATGGGAACTACACGATGAGATTTGGGTGGGGACACAGCCAAACCGTATCAGCAAATAAGTGCCTTTTACTCCCACTGAACTTAGGCAAATTTATTTTTACCTTGGAAGTTAAAGTCACATAGGTTCTTGAATTAACAATAAAATAACATAAATTTAGAATTTAATCACACACACAGTCTACTTATTTTGCCTGTTATGTTTCTCAATGTGCAGGACATTTAAATTGAAGTACTTCATATTTTAGGAGGAATTAAGTAATGGAGCCAAAGAGGGTTACCTAGTTTTCTCAATTCTGGTATGATACTTGAAACTCTAAGATAATTTGAAAAATAGCATGGGGAAGACAATATAAATATTTAGCAAGACTATTACTATAGAGCTGTTTAGAATTGTTAAGTAGACCTGGATATTGTTGATGAATTTAAATCAGAACTAAATAATATATAAATAGTTCTATAGCATATAAGAGTAACCAAAGTTTATATTGGGAATAAACATTATCCTTAATACACACACTTCAAAATCAACAGAGATTTTTAGAGACTTACATTTTTCTTTTTAAAAAGATAAATAATTATCTCAAAAGATGGGTCATTCTCTTTAATGTGAGATACACTCTTCTATGAAAGAAGATGCGTGAGTAGCCTGAATTAGGCAGTTGATACTTAAGTGATAATTTTCTATGGTGGAGGTCATCACATTTAGGCTATATAGTGTTGTGGTTAAGAAAGTGGACTTTGGAATCAGACAGACTTGCATTTGATTTTGTTCTTTGTGCCTTGCTTTGATAAAGTATTTGACCCATCTAAGCCTCTTTTTCTCCATTGTGAAATATAGAGGATGATTGTAACTAGTATTTCACAGGTGACATTGAAAGAATTGAGATAATGACATGTAACTCGCTAAGCACAGCATTTGCCAAGTGCTTCGTGCCTTTCTCACTGGCTGCCTGGCTTCTGGAGAAACATCTCCAGCTTCCTCTTTACAGCAGCCTTCCTGCAGGGAGGGAAAGGGGGGCTTTGGGATGCTTCTGCCCACTTTGTCATTGACGGTCAGAAGCCAGTAAACAGTGAGCAGGTGACTGTCATAAGCGTACAGGTGTGGTGAGTCTTTTAAATGCACTGATCTGAGCTTTTCAATTTTGTATTTGAAATGAGATTTTTTCATGTGGGTGTAGAATTCACTTCTTGGGTTTGGTGGATATTTTAAACCATCTGCATTTGCCCACTTCTTTTCAATTTATCTCTCTGATTAATCTCAGTAGAGATACGTCTTAGACAATTACATCTGATGGAAATTAAGTTCTTGGAATTTTAGCTATAGAGTTCCTTACAGAGTTTCAATTTTTTGGAGAAAAAATGATTACTATCTTGAAACACTAATTAGAAGTAGTATATATTTTTGTCTATTTATATAAAGATATTCATTCCTGAACTTTTCTTTGAAAACTTGAATTCAGTAATTATATTTTTAGCTCAATTAACTAACCCACTTACTATGATGGGGATAAATAACACTTTTTAATTAATTAATTTATTGAGGTACAGTCTCGCTCTGTTGCCCAGGCTGGAGTACATTAGGCAGTGGTGCAATCTCCACTCAATGTAGCCTCTGCCTCTTGGGGTCAAGTGATTGTCCTGCCTCAGCCTTCCGAGTAGCTGAAATGACAGGCACCTGCCACCATGCCCAGCTAATTTTTGTATTTTTAGTAGAGATGGGGTTTTACCATCTTAGCCCGGCTGGTCTCAAACTCCTGACCTCGTGATCCACCCGCCTCGGCCGCCTAAAGTGCTGGGATTACAAGCATGAGCCACTGCACCCGGCCTCTTTTTATTTTTATAAATAAAACTTGAAATAAATTTGGAGTTCTTTGAAGTTCTTCACATAAATATATGTCATTTCATTGTACTGGGGTGGAAGTCTTTTTTGTCAGTCAACCAACTTGACAGTTTATTCACAGATAATGAGGACATATGCTCAATTTGCTATTTTAAAATTGTAAACATGCAATCAAGCATGTTCAGAAAAACATCCAGTAGGCAGTGAATGCATGCTAGGTTACTTAGGTCACGGCTTCCGATGAAAGTGTTATTACTTTTGCAAAAAAAAAATGCTCCCTTTTTATTAATGTCAGTGCCACTTAACATTCTATTACCTTTTGGTACATTACCTTATGACTTTATTTTTTCCAGCTTTATTGAGGTATAACTGGTATTTAAAAAACTGCACATAATTAATTATGCCATTTGGTGAATTTGAACATATGTATACAGTCATATTGCTACCACCACAATCCAGGTGATAAACATAGCTATCACCTCCAACAGTTTCCTAATAAATCCTCCCTTTTCTGTGTGTAAGAATACTTAACACGAGCTCTATGCTCTTAACAAAATTTTATTTTATTTTTAGTTCTGGGGTGCATTGCAGGATCTGCAGGTTTGCTACATAGGTAAATGTGAGCCATGGTGGTTTGCTGCACCTATCAACCCATCACCTAGGTATTAATCCCAGCATGCATTAACTATTTTTCCTAATACTCTTTCCCCCAACTCCCCTTTCCCCCAACAGGCCCCCTTGTGTGTTGTTCCCCTCCCTGTGTCCCTGTGTTCTCATTGTTCAGTTCCCACTTATAAGAACATGCGGTGTTTGGTTTTCTGTTCCTGCATTAGTTTGCTGAAGATAATGGCTTCCAGCTTCATCTATGTCCCTGCAAAGGACATGATCTCATTCCTTTTTACGGCTTCATAGTATTCTGTGGTGTAGATGTACCACATTTTCTTTATCCAGTCTGTCATTGATAGGCATTTGGGTTGATTCCATGTCCTTGCTATTGTGAATAGTGCTACAATGAACATAACGTGTGTGTGTATCTTTGTAATAGAATGTCTTATATTCCCTTGGGTGTATACCCAGTAATGGGATTGCTGGGTCAAATGGTATTTCTGGTTCTAGATCTTTGAGGAATTGCCACACTGTCTTCCACAATGATTGAACTAATTTACATTCCCACCAATAGTGTAAAAGAGTTCCTATTTCTCCACAACCTCACCAGCATTTGTTGTTTCTTGACTTTAATAATGGCTGTTCTGACTGGCATGAGATAGTATCTCATAGTGATTTTGATTTGCATTTCTCTAATGATCAGTGATGTTGAGCTTTTTTTCATATGTTTGTTGGCTGCATGAATGTCTTCTTCTGAGAAGTGTCTGTTCATGTCATCTGCCCCCTTTTTGATGGGGTTATTTTTTTTTCTTGTAAATTTGTTTGAGTTCCTTGTGATTCTAGATATTAGACCTTTGTCAGATGGATAGATTGCAAAATTTTTTTCCCACTCTGTAGGTTGCCTACTGACTCTGATGATAGTTTCTTTTGCTTTGCAATAGCTCTTTAGTTTGCTTAGATCCCAATTGTAAATTTTTGCTTTTGGCAATTTCATCATAAAATCTTTGCCTGTGACTATGTCCTGAATGGTACTGCCTAGATTTTCTTCTAGGGTTTTTATAGTTTTGGGTTTTACATTTAAGTCTTTAGTCTATCTTGAGTTAATTTTTGTATAAAGTGAGAAAAGGGGTCTAGTTTCAATTTTCTGCAAATGGATAGCCAACAAAATTTTAAGTGCACAATACCTTATTGTTAACAATAGGTACTTTATCATACAGCAGATCTCAGGAACGTACTTATCCAATATAACTGTAACTGTATTTATTTGTTTATTTCTTGAGACAGAGTCTCACTCTGTTGCCCAAGCTGTAGTGCAGTGGTGTGAACACAGCTCACTGCAGCCTGGATCTCCTGGGCTCAAGTATTCTTCTTGCCTCAGCTTGCCAAGTATTTGGGACCATAGGTGTGTACCATGCCTGACTAGTTAAATTTTTCTTTCTTTTTTTTTTCTTATAGAGGTAGAGTGTCCGTATGTTGCCCAGGCTGGTCCTGAATTCCTGGGCTCAACTGATCCTCCTGCCTTGGCCTCCTGAAGTGTTGGGATTTCAGGTGTGAGCCACCATGTGTGGCCTAACTGTAATTTTATACCCATTGAATGACAACTTCTCATATCCCCCTCCTCCATCCCCACGATTCTACTCTCTACTTCTGTATCTTCAATGATATTAGATATGTCCTATAAGAGGAATCATGTATTCATCCTTCCATCACTGACTTCCTTAGAATAATCCATTGTAGGTCCATCCATGTTGTCACCAGAGGTAGGATTTCCTTTTATAAGGCTGAATAATATTTCATTTTAAGGATATACCACATTTTCCTTATTCATCCCTCAAATCTTGGCTATTGTGAATAATGTTACAATAAACACGGGAATGTAGGTATCTTTTTGAGATCCCGATTTCAATTGTTTTGGATATACCCTGAAATGGGATTGCTGGATAGTATAGTAGTTCTGTTTTCAGTTATTTGGGCATCCTTCACACTGTTTTTGATAGTGGCTGCACCATTTTATATTCTACCCAACAGTGTACAAGGGTTTCAATTTCTCTACCACCTCACCAATACTTTGTTATTATTATTATTGATGATAACCATCCTAAGAGATATGAGGTAATATCTCATTGTCTTTTTTTTTTGAGATGGGGTCTTGCTCTGTTGCCCAGACTGGAGTGCAGTGGCACAATCTCAGCTCACTGCAGCCTCCACCTCCCAGATTCAAGTGGTTCTCCTTCCTCAGACTACTGAGTGGCTGGAACTTCAGGCATGCACCACCACACCTGGCTAATTTTTGTATTTTTAGTAGAAACAAGGTTTCACCATATTGGCCAGGCTGGTCTCGAACTCCTGACCTAAGATGATCTGCCTGCCTTGGTCTCTTGAAGTGCTGGGATTATAGGCGTGGCCCAGTGTATCTGGCCCTCATTGTCACTTTAACTTAGATTTCCCTGATAATTGCGATGTTGAGCATCTTTCATATACCTTTTGGTCATTTGTATGTCTTCTTTGGAGAAATGTCTACTCAAGTCCTTTGCCCATTTAAAAATTTATTATTATTATTATTTTTGCTATTGAGTTTTAGATTCCTTATGTTTTTTGGAAATCAAACCCTTATCAGATATGTGGTTTGCAAATATTTTCCTCCATTTGGAAGGTTGCCTTATCACTCTGCTGATTGCTCCTTTGCTGAATGGAACTCCGTTTTGATGGTAGGTGAAAACATTTCTCATTTGCTCTCAGAATGGCAAAATTGTAGACAAAACAAAATATAGAATCATAAAAAGAAAATTATTCCAAGTTAGTTAAAATAGAAAACTGTTCACAGTTAGTACATACAATACAAATGAGTTAATATGTGTGGAAAACTTCAAATACTTTCTGACAAATGATTTGTGCTTAGTGTGTGCCAGGTGATATGATTATGTCATAGGCGGATGCAATTGCCGGTAACCGAATAAGATAGGAGTGGGTCTTCCTATTTATTGAATAACATGACTTGCCTTTCAACTTGATCTTTGCTAATACTTAGCAATGGATGTTATTAGAATAAAAAAGATCAAGAGGCCTAATTTATTGTTAAGAATGCAAGAACTGGCTGGGCACAGTGGCTCATGTCTCTAATCCCAGCACTTTGGGAAGCCAAGGCAGTAGGATCACTTGAGCCCAGGAATTCAAGACCATCCTGGGAAACATAGTGAAACCTTGTCTCTACAAAAATAAACAAAATTAGTGGGGTGTGGTGGTACGTGCCTGTAGTCTCAGCTACTTAGAAGGCTGAGGTGGGAGGATCACTTGAGCCCAGGTTGAGGCTGCAGTGAGCCAAGATCATGCCACTGTTCGTCAGACTGGGCAACAAAGTGAGACCCTGTCTCAAAAAAGAAAAGAAAAAAAAGAACTAGCATACTTATGTGATTTCATATTTTTTTAATTGATAAAATAAGTATCCTTTCATTTTTCAGAAAATTAACAACCCCCATGGCCCTGCAAAGGGCAGAAAGTATATTCTACTTACCAATATGATAGGTTTTTTTTTTTTCAAATAAATGTAATTGCAATTGATACATTTATTGAATTCATACACTGTACATTTTTTTCCATGTTTAAGGATTTTGATGCTTAGGAATTACTAGAGGTTTAGGAATTTGACTTTCTATCTGGTACAAGAGCAATATAAAATAGTCTATTTCTCTACCACAACTTTATGATTACTATTTAATTTTCAGGAAGGCAACAAAAGTTGTTGTAGTGATTCTTAACATTTAGATCGGGCTCTAGGTCCCAAAGGTGCCATCACATCCATTACCCCATTTCCATGTGAGATGGGCTGTGTGATTCTCATCCTAGCTGTGATTCAGAAACCACTCACCCCACATTTCTCTAGTGGTAGATCCCTGAGATCACTGCTCTTTCTGCCACATCACAGCTTCTTGCAAGCTTCTGTGCTTGTATTGAGATGCATCATGGCAACACCTAAAAATAAGCAACAGTATCTAACAGACTTGTATCATTCAGCAACTTTAGGTCAATGTATTTTTCTGTGATTACTTTGCACTTGAGAGCACAGGGTGAATCCTTTCACTTTCTTCCCTTGAACAGTATTATCTGAGGGTGGAAGGATGAAGGCTTAGGGACATAAAGAACAATGCCCTCCCTCCCCAGCTTTTTAAAAATAGAACTTGATTGCTCTCTTGTGGGAATATACACTAGCATTCAGGTGGACTGTGAGAAAATTAAGCAAGGAGTTGGGATGCTGTGACAGCAGCAGCACCCAGGAAGCTGGCATTGAGAAGGAAGACACTGTATTTTCTTTGTCTTTTTCTTTTTGGAGACAGAGTTTCACTTTTGTCATCCAGGCTGGAGTGCAATGGCACAATCTTGGTTCACTGCAACCTCTGCCTTCTGGGTTCAAGCGAGTCTTCTGCCTCAGCCTCCTGAGTAGCTAGAATTGCAGGCTGCTGCACCCCCATGCCTGGCTATTTTTTTGTACTTTTAGTAGAGATAGGGTTTCACCAGTCTCTACTGGCCAGGCTGGTCTCGAACTCCTGATCTCAGGTGATCCACCCGCCTCGGCCTCCCAAAGTGCTGGGATTACAGGCATGAGCAACTGCACCTGGCCAACACTGTATTTTCTAATACAATGGTCAGTTGAGAATGAAGTCTTATTTGTTTCCTCATCGTGGTGCTCCTCTGCATTAGGGGAGTATATTAGTCCATTTGGACTGCTATCACAGAACACCACAGACTCCGTGGCTCATAAACCACAGAAATGGATTTCTCACAGTTTTGGAGGTTGGGAAGTCCAAGATCAAGGCGCTGGCAGATTTCAGTGTCTAGTGAGGGCCTGCTTCCTTGTTCACAGGCAGCTGTCTTTTCTGTGTCCTAACATGGTGCAGTAGGCCAGGGAGCATTTTGGGGTCTCCTTCATAAACGGAACCAATCCCATTCATAAAGGCTCCAACCTCATGACCTCCTAGAGGCCCCACCTTATAGTATCATTACGTAGGGGGTTAGGATTTCAACTGAATTTTGGGGGCACAAATATTCAGGCTAGAGTAGGGAGCAACTTTGATGGAACACTTTTTTTTTTTGGTTCTTTGCAGCCCTTAGTTTTGTTTGTTTTTATTATGTATTTATTTTTGAGATAGGATCTTGCTCTGTTCAAGCTGGAGGGCAATGGCATGATTGTAGCTCACTGCAGCCTTGAACTCTTGGGTTCAAGCAATCTTCCCGCCTCAGCCTTGCAAGTAATTGGGACTATAGGAGTGCACCACCACAACCAGCTAATTTTTTGTGTTTTGTAGAGACAGGGTCTTGTTATGTTGCCCAGGCTGGCCTCAAATTCCTGGCATCAAGCGATCCTCCTTCCTTGGCCTCCCAAATTGTTGAGATTACAGGCATGAGCCACTGTGCCCAGCCAGTTTGTCTTTAGGCTTCTCAGTCACATACAGTAACCCATTAAGGAAAGTTAGAGGAGTTATTCTTGGCTTCTTAGCTTTTTAACAGTGAATTAGGCCACTAGTTAATTTACTCTAATAGAGTCTTACGCTCTATTGGAGTAAACACCTGTTTCGGTAACAGTCGTTTCATCAGCTGGGTACCCTGCCAACCCTGTTCTATCCTTATTCTACTAGCTAGCACTAGTTTTTTGCTAAAGTCTTTAGCAAATAAACGTGCCTTGAAGTCACCAGTTCAGATTACGTCAGAGGCTTATCTATTCCTTTATTTTAATTTAACAAATATCTATTAAAAGCACATATATTCAGATAATTTTCCAGGGACACTTACAAAGATGAACAAGTCAGTTTCTATCCCTCAAGATGCTCATAATTTACTAGGCATGCTATATACAAAGTTGTTTTACTCTAGGTCTGGTGGTGTTAGGTGCTGTGATGGAAGTGCCTATGTCAGGGCTGCCAGAGAACAGTGGACAGAGTTATTAATTTCTCACAGATAGGATAGTGAATTCCACAGAGAATGTGGCATTTGAATTAGATCTGATGAAGATAAATGGGTTTCACTGCGTGGAAGAAAGAGGAAAGGGAATTCTAGTTTGTGGATACCAGTTGAAGAAAATTCAGAAAGATTTTCAAGTGCATGATGTTTTAGCAATTTTTTTTTTTTTGAGACGGAGTTTCGCTCTTGTTGCCCAGACTGGAGTGCAATGGTGCGATCTCGGCTCGCTGCAACCTCCACCTCCTGGGTTCAAGCGATTCTCCTGCCTCAGCCTCCTGAGTAGCTGGGATTATAGGCACCAGCCACCATGCCCAGCTAATTTTTTGTATTTTTACTAGAGTTGGGGTTTCCCTATGTTGGCCAGGCTGGTCTTAAATTCCTGACCTCAGGTGATCCACCTGCCTCGGCCTCCCAAAGTGCTGGGATTACAGGTGTGAGCCACTGTGCCTGGCCTCAAGTGCATGATGTTTTAAAGAAATGGTAGGAGGTAGGCATACAGTGTATGACAGTACATGGAACTGGAGCTTGAAAATGAGATAGAAACACAGCTAAAAAACAGGTAGAGGACAAGATTGGGAATAGTTTTAAAAGTCATGGTGAGGAGTTTTAGATTTTTTTGTGTGTGGGTGATTGGAACCCTTTTTAAGAAGAAAATAAACATTACAAGATTTACATTGTATGGAAGGCAATTTTGTGGGTAGCCTAGAGAATTGATACCATCAGGAAGAGAATGACTCATTAGGGGGCCAGTTTACATGTTGAATACTCTTGAGAAGGGAAAGAGAGATGTAGATTTCAGAGACATTTTAGAGGTAGAATGAAAAGGTTTTGGTAGGCAATTGAATGTGAATTAAAAGATTCCACATTTGTTACCACAAGGTATATGGTTATGCCACTTAACTGAAACAGATAATTGACGTGGATGAGCAATTTTGATGAAGAAAGAAAATGAGATGAATTTGAAACTGTTAAGCTTGAACTGTGGCATTTTAATTAGTTTAAAATTATTTGTTCATTTATTAACAAGTGAATAAGTGGCAGCCCCTCTTCTAGGTGCTGGGAATACAGAGGTGCTATGGTTTGGATATGGTTTGTTTGCTCCCAGCAAAGCTCATGTTGAAATTTAATCCTCAGTGTGGGGAGTGGGCCTAGTAGGAGGTGTTTGGGTCATGGAGGTAGATCCCTTATAAATGGCTCAGTGCTGTTCTTGGGGGTAGTGAGTGAGTTCTTGCCATTGCAACACTGGGTTAGTTCTCTCAGGTACAAGTTAGTTACCATAAGACTGGGTTGTTGTAAAGCCAGGATGCCCCCTCAGGTTTTGTTTCTTTACACATATCTGCTTCCCCTTTGACTTTTTCTGCCATGTTGTGATGCAGCACAAAAGCCTGCACCAGAAGCTGGAGCAATGCCCTTGAACTTCACAGCCTATAGAGCCATGAGCTAAATAACTCTTTTCTTTATAAATTATCCAATCTCAGGTATTCTTCTGTAGCAAGACAAAACAAACTAAGAGGCTTGAAAAACGCAGTTAAGGCCTACCTCTCAAAAAGCATACTTTCTAGAAGGAGAACCAGGCAGAAAATAGATGATAATTTCAAATTCCAGATTCTAACAAGTGCCAAATAGAAAATAAAACAAGGGAAGGAAAGAGATGGGCTGGGGTGGGGAACTGTTAATTAGAATGGTCAGGAAAGGTCTCTCTGAAGACTTTCAAGCATAGACTTGAGTGATGAGAAGCAGCCAGTCACAAAAGGCCCAGGAACTCCAGGCAGAGATGACAGGTGGGAAGGCGGTAAGGTGGGAACCAGTCACACATGTTCAGGAAGCACCCAGTCAGTAAAGCTGAGGGTGCCAGAGGGAGAGAATGAGTTCACACTGGGACAAGCAGAGATGTCCACTGGTAGGGTCTTTCAACATAAGTCAGTCAGTTTGAGCACAGGGGAAGACACTGGAGACTGATAAGCAAGGGAAAGAGATTCTCTGATTTACATTTTTAAAAAGTCACTCTGGTCACAGAAGAGAATGGACTCAATGGAAGTGAGAATGGAAGTGGTGAGACCAATGAGAAAGCTCTTGCAAGTGATGGTGATGGCTTGGGTTAGGGAGGTGGTGATGGTGGTGGCAAGAAGTGGTCAGATTCTAGATAATGTTTCTAGCATAGAACCAGTTGGATTAGCTGACAGATTGGGTGTAGTGGTGGTGGAGATGCATAAAAGGTTTGGTACCTAAGCAACTGAGAAAAAAGTGGTGCCATTCGGTTGAGAGAATGGAAACTTACAGGAAGGGAGAGGAGTTGATGAAGGCTCAGGTAAGTGGCAGGGGTTTGCAAATTTAGAGCTGGATGCAGCAGAAAGGTCAATAGAGATGTAGATTTCAGAGTTAATCCCCCATGTGATGAGACAATAATTTAGGATTGCCTTCTGTATTAGTCCATTCTTGCATCGCTATAAAGAAATACCTGAGACTGGGTAATTTATAAAGAAAAGAGGTTTAAGTGGCTCATGGTTCCACAAGCTGTACAGCAAGCATAATGGTGGCATCTGCTCAGCTTCTGAGGAGGCCTCAAGAAACTTTCAATTATGGTGGAAGGGGAAGCAGGCACATCTTACACTGCCAGAGGTGGCACATGTGCGAGAGAGGAGGAGGTGCTCCACACTTTTAAACAACCAGATCTCAGGAGAACTCACGACCACAGGAATAACACCAGGAGAGGGTGCTAAACCATTCACAAAGGACCACCCCCATGATCCAGTTATCTCATACCAGGCCCCACCTCCAATGCTGAGAATTATAATTTGACACGGGATTTGGGTGCAGATACAGATCTGAAGCATATTGCCTTCTAGAAAATAGTTGGAAGCTTGGTCATTGGGAATGGGAACTGCCTATCAGACACATTCTTGAAAAGCAGTGGAGGAAAGAAAAAAACAAAACAAAACAACAACAGCAGCAGAAAGGAAAAGATTTTTCCCATCCTCTGCAATATCTCCTGTTTATGCAACATGAGTGTTGCATGCAGAAAACAGGCCAGATAAGACATAAGTACTGTCATTCAGTGGCTTCCTGAAAGATTGTGAATAAGGAAATATAGCAAGGAGGGAGATGGAGCCAGGATTGACAGAGAAGAGAGGTTATAGTTTGACCGAAGTAGAGATAAAAAGGAATTTTTGACCACTTACGAGATTAAATGCTTGTACTGGTCAAGAAAATGCTTGGAAGTAAGGACCTCTTGTTCCTTGCTGTGGGAAAGGGATAAAGAATTGTTATCAATAAGGTAATTGAGTTTTACAGACTAGGTATCTAAATGGAGTCTATTCACATAATGTGTGATATTGCTAGTATTATTATTTTTAAGAATTTTTATTTTTGTTTTTTTTTTGAGATGGAGTCTCACTCCATCACCCAGGCTGGAGTGCAGTGGCACTATCTCGGCCCGCTGCAAGCTCCGCCCCCTGCGTTCACGCTGTTCTCCTGCCTCAGCCTCCCGAGTAGCTGGGACCACAGGTCCAGAAAGCCAGATACCACATGTTCTCACTTATAAGTGGGAGCTAAATGATGAGGACTCATAGACACAGAGAGGAACAACAGACACCGGGGTCCACTTAAGGATGGAGGATGGGAGAAGGGAGAGGGTCAGAAAAAATAACTATTGGGCATAGGCTTAGTACCTGGGTGATGAAATCATCTGTCACCAAATTCCTGTGACATGAGTTTACCTATGTAACAAACCTGAACGTGTACATTTGAACCTGAAATAAAAGTAAAACAAACAAACAAATAACCTGATGGATACTTAAAGACACCAAAGTTAGGCATGAAAAGAAAATGCAGTTCCCAAACTGGATCCCGGATCTAAATTTCTTTTTCTTTGGCTACAAAGGACGATATTAAAAGAATGGGCAAAAATTTGAGTAAGATCTGTAGATTAGATGATAGTATTATAACAACCACCATGTTAATTTCCTATTTTTATAACTGAGCATGCTTTTAGGAAATACACATGGTTCATTTAGGAGTAAAGGAACATCATGCCTGTAACTTACTTGCAAATAGCTCAGAAAAAAATATGCACATTAATAGAAGGATAAAGCAAGTAAACTCATAAGATTGAGGGAAACTAGAGACAAGTATACAAAAATTCTCTGTACTATTATTGAAACTTTTCTGACATTTTTTCGAAAACAAAAAGTCACATTTAGCAGAGTATTCAGTATTGGTGATCTGGGTAAAGGGTATATGGGAATTATTTGCACTATTCTTGCAACCTTTCTGTAAGTTTGAAATTAGTTCACAATAAAAAGAAAAAAGATACTAGTATCCATTTATACTTTTGTGTGTGTGTGTGTGTGTGTGACAGAGTTTCGCTCTTCTTGCCCAGGCTGGAGTGCAATGGCGCGATCTCAGCTCACTGCAACCTTCACCTCCTGGTTCAAGCAATTCTCCTGCCTCAGCCTCCCAAGGAGCTAGGATTACAGGTGCCCACCACCATGCTTGGCTGAATTTTGTATTTTTAGTAGAGATGGGGTTTTGCCATGTTGGCCAGGCTGGTCTTGAACTCTTGACTTCAGGTGGTCCACCCACCTCTGCCTCCCAAAGTGTTGGGATTACAGGCGTGAGCCACCATGCCCGGCCCATTTATACATTTAAAAGAGCCTTGACAAAAAACATTTGGTCGTGGCATGGCTGTTTCCTAATATAAATGAAAAAATTGCCATCTATCTAGAATAAAGTACTTGCTGTTAAATAAACAACAACAAAAGAAGTTGATAAACAACCAAAAAATTGTCCCAAACGTTTGCATTGTTAAGAAAATTCTTGATTTTGGAATGCCTTAGATATCTTAAATCAACATGAATAAATTACATTCATGATTTTGATATCCGTCATCCTACTCCTCCTGTTATTCTTTTAGCTCAGTAGATGGCGCCATGCAGTTGCTCATGGTATAAACCTCACCATCAACCTCATTTCCTTTTCTCTAGTGTCTCCCACATCCTATCAGTCACCGATCCAGATGTCCCTTCCTCCCAAATACTCCTCAGTGTACCTGACTCAGCTCCATTCCTGCAGCCACTCCTGTAGTAAAGCCACCTATTGTAGCTACTGCATTTCAGTCACTGAGCTCATTCAGGGCAATGATTCTCAGAAACCAGGGACTATTAGGCAAGATCTGAAGGCATTTCTGATTGTCATGACAGGGGTGAGGTGCTACTGGCATCTCGTGGGTAGACACCTGGGATGCTGCTAAACATTCTCCAGTGCACAGGAAAGCCCCACAGCAATGATCTGGCCCAAATCATGTCAACAGTGTGGCCATTGGGAAATCCTGGCAAAGGAACATCTTTCACCATCTGCCTGATAAAATTTCCCGAAAGCAGTGTGCATTGTCTAGAAAATAAAAAGATATAATTACCGTTATTTAAAAATGAGAGATATTTCTATGCATCACTAAAACCCCAAATGGGCACTCATGTTATACTAGAATGATAAATCTTGTTAAATGAATCCAACAGTTAATGATGATTTTAATAGTTAACATCAGGATAACATTGGTTACCTTAGCATACACAAGTAAATCATTTTCTCTGCCTTAATCACTATCATACAGTTGTGTGTCTGTTCTTGTTAATTTCTTTTATAATGATTATGTTCTTTTAAGAGTATGCTTACTACTGGAGCCCACATACGATATTCAATGGTTAGCAATTTAGACTTAAAAAATTCTAACAAAACAGAACATACCAAGGAAATAAAAGCAATGCAAACAAACTGACATTGTGGAGGGAAGACCAAATGAAATTATCACTGTTACAAACTGTGCAGCTAAAACTAGGTCAACACAAATACTATGAAAGCAGCATTGGCAGTAACCTGGCAAGTTGTGCAACTGTGAAGTTAACCGCATCATGGCTTTCCTCTCCTGATGGGATGGCATGCACTCAGACTCCCAGTAGATGGGGAAAAGCACCTCTTAAGCCAAGGTGGGATTTCAAATACAACTCCAGACACAATTGGTTTCTCCTAATGAAAATGGATCTAGTGGGCCGGGCGCCGTGGCTCACGTCTGTAATCCCAGCACTTTGGAGGCCGAGGCGGGCGGATCACGAGGTCAGGAGATGAGACCATCCTGGCTGACATGGTGAAACCCCGTCTCTACTAAAAATACAAAAAATTAGGCGAGCATGGTGGCGGGCGCCTGTAGTTCCAGCTACTCGGGAGGCTGAGGCAGGAGAATGGCGTGAATCCGGGAGGCGGAGCTTGTTGTGAGCCGAGATGGCGCCACTGCCCTCCAGCCTGGGCGACAAGGCAAGACTCTGTCTCAAAAAAAAAAAAAAAAAGGATCAAGTTAGGGCATGACTATATTAAATTTGTGTTGTTTTCACATTAAGCAACAACATAACAAGGATCCTAATCATGCCATGTCTCTGCTTAACATCCTTTAGTGGTTTTCTTTGCAATTTGAATGAAGTCTAAATTCTTAACTAAAGTTTAAAAAGCTGTGCAAGGTCTGAACTCAACGCCTCTCTCCTACCTCTTATCTCTCTACAGTTGGCCTTCCTGCACATCTTTCAGATACTTGTACATGTAATGCTCACTCATCTTGTTACTTCTGCTACCTTGCATGTACTAATTTCTCTGTCTGAAACATCCTGTTTCCCCATCCCCAGCCTTCCTGGTGGGCTTCTCCATCCCACTGACCCAACTTGGTTTTCAGCTTTTGAGTATCCATTTTGTTGTGTTGCTAGCTGTGCTAAATTCCCAGCTGTTTCTGTGAGGCTTATCTAAGTTTCCAAGAAAGTACAACCTCCCTTCCCCCAAATCAATCAATCAATCAAACAAAGCTATTAGAAGCGAAGTACTAGGTATTTCATCAATTGTTAAATGTTGTGCTCCATTAACATTGACTTTTGGTCAGTATGCAATATTCTTCCTCTGTTATTCATTGATCTTCGTTTAGTTTGGGTTTTTCATAGCACAATTATGTTAGTTTACACCTGAATAGAACCCCCACAAACTATCTTTAGTAGTAAAAGAAATGAAACAAAATAAATGGAAATGGAAGAATAGATCTCTTGGAGGAGAGAGTTCAGAATGTGAGAGTTAAAACTCCTTGAATACTTCATGTAATATTCTTTTTTTTTTTTTTTTTTTTTGAGACAGGATCTCACTCTGTCTCTCAGGCTGAAGTGCAGTGGAGTGATCTCAGCTCACTGCAACCTCTGCCTCCCAGGTTCAACCCATTCTCATACCTCGGCCTCCTGAATAGCTGGGACTTACAGGAACTTGCCACTAAGTCCAGCTAATTTTTGTATTTTTAATAGAGGTGGGGTTTCATGTTGGCCAGGCTGTTCTTGACCTTCTAGCCTCAAGTGATCTGCCTGCCTCGGCCTCCCAGAATCCTGGGATTACACGTGTGAGCCACCGTGCCCAGTCTTTTGTAAAATTCTTGATCATTCCTGAAAACTTCCATAAAATTACTGAGGGGTTATCACTTTCTATGTGTGGTATTAGATCCCATATTTGAATAAGTCTATTTATGCTGTTATTGCCATGTTAATTACTTCTGTATCATTTTAAAAACTAGCTTTTCGGAGGTGAAATGTAATGTTAATCTTTAGATAGTGCTTTGACCTTCTCTTTAGAAGAAAAACATGTAAAAGTAATCTTAATGCTTAGTGATTGGGAGACTGTGTTGCAGACTCACCCTGTGAAGTCAGGAAGTCCATTTTGGCTCAGCTTGAATTCCAGTTTCCAACAGGGCTGTGCCCTTGCTCTCTAAGTCCTCTGAATTCTTAGCTGATACTGTTAGGAAGTAAAATATGTTAATATGTCAAACTGTCAATGAATGCTTTCCTTATATATAATAGGAGCTTTATGACTAAGTGCCAACACTGTTTAGATTTTATTTGACCTGAACAGCAAGTCTGCATTTATGCATAAGACATTATGCTGTATATATAAATTACGGTGTCTAAATAGGTATAGAAGCATTCTAGAGGTTAGCAGCTTAGGAAGTCAAATCTTAATGTGCTTGGAGAGGAGCATCTTAAATGAGGATTCTGAAGGATGTAGATAGTTGAAAGAGTAAAAAGCACAGCATCAGAGATAGGGTACGTAACTCTACGTGGAAGCTAATTCTAACTGGAAAATGGCCATAGTCATTAAGGATGTTCATCAGTCATTCTGCCTGCCTTCCAGGCACATTCCAGGCATTGAAGTTAGACATGGATCTGTGATTTGACTTGGCCAATAGAAAGATAGCTGAAGTGATGAGAGTCTTTTCTGGCAGAAGTCTGTTGGAACAAAACTGGGAGTTTCCCAGTGTCTTAATCCGTGTTCCACTGACTGGCGATGTTCCAGATGGAGGAGGCCCCATCAGCCTGCACCCCTCAGTGAAGACGATAAGGGTATGTTGAAGTAATCCCCCCTCAGTGAAGATGATGAGGGTGTGTTGAAGTAAGCCTCTATCATTTTGGGGCTTGTGGTTTTGGGGTTATTACAATAGCATAAACTAGACTATCATGACCAATAGAGTGAGCTGTTGTTTCCTTACCTAGATTGAAAAAAATTCAGAATGTCAGGGTACATCTGATTCTCTGGAATTGTCACCACCTTATAGGAGGCCATGGGGAAAGTGTATGAGGAAATGGATGATGAAATACCACAGAGCTCTGATTCTATATATGACACCTTATACAATTAAGATGAGTGGAAAGAGAATTAAAATTAAATAGGTTTGCAATTTGCTCTACTAGATAGCTCTATTTAAAATTGCTTAGCATAATTATACATTTATTTATTTACAGACTATAAATATCTTATCTCCCCCTGTGTTTGACTCATACATCTTGAAACTCCCAGGCTATTTGATTAGAAATATCCAAACTCAGGATAACATATAGAATGACTATGGTGGGAATTTTAAAAAACAAACTAAGAATCACCACATTCTCTCTAATCTTAAAGTATATGTTGTTTAAGAATTTTTCACACTCTGATTTATATTACAGATAAAAAATATACCTGGATACTCAATTAGACTTCATTGTTTTGAGAGCAAAAACTTGTCTTGTGTATTTAAGAGAGTTTCTGGTCCTTAGAGTGTGCTCTGAAATGTTTTGAATATTTGAATGTTTAGAATTAAATGAATTGGCAAGTGATAACAATCATACCACGTGAATGGTGATCCATAAAACCGTATTGAAATTCACGTCAAGGAACAAATGATTTTGCTTTATAGATTGAGGGATAGCATCAATCCACAGTTAGGAAGATAGCTAGTCACTGGGAGATCATTCGGAATAAGCTCTCATTTGGTCGTAGAGAACATAGTTCTGTTTAATATCATGACTTTTTTTAAGCTCAAAGAAGCATACGGTAGCCAAGAGGGTTGGAGAGATGTCAGACGGGAACCTACCGGGATAACTGTCTTTCAACTGTGGCAGTTGCTTAACCCAATGGAAAAAAGAGTACTTAGTCTAGAGCAAGGGCCTTTGTATCATTAACATTAACATTAGGCAGATGGTGAACCTGAGAGACATGCTCAGTTGTAGTAGTTTTGCCTTATGAGATAAGCCAAAGCAAATTCGATGCTAACATTGTTTTTTATTTGTTTTGAGACCGAGTCTTGCTCTTTTGTTCCAGCTGGAGTGCAGTGGCCTGGTTCAGTCTTGGCTCACTGCAACCTCCGCCTCCTGGATTCAAGTGGTTTTCCTGCCTCAGCCTCTCAAGTAGCTGGGATTGTAAGCATCCACCAGCATGCCCAGCTAATTTCTGTATTTTTAGTAGAGATAAGGTTTCATCATGTTGGCCAGGCTGGTCTCAAACCCCTGACCTCAAGTGATCCACCCATCTGGGCCTCCCAAAGTGCTGGGATTACAGGTGAGAGCCACCGTGCCTGGACATACGCTAACATATTTATGCATGAATAGCATTAGTTTAGTTTAAACTAGAGTTCAACACACAGCTGGGCACTTTTTGAAACAGTTTTCTTTTTAGCTTTATTGAGGTATAATTGACAAATAAGAATTGTATATATTTAAGGTGTACAACTTGATATTTTGATATGTGTACACACGGTGGAATGATTACCACAATCAAGTTAATTAAGATATCCATCACCTCACATAGTTACCATTTTGTGTGTGTGTGTGTGTGTGTATTGAGAACACTTAAAATCTACCATCTTTGCAAATTTCAACATACAATACGGTATTGTTAACTGTAGTCACCATGCTGTACATTAGATCTCCAAAACTCATTCATCTTGCATAACTAAAATTGTATGCCCTTTGACCAACATCTCCCCATTCCACAGTCTCTGGCAACCACCATTCTACTCTCTGTTTCTATGAGTTTGACTATTTTAGATTCCACATGTAAGTGAGATCCTGAAGTGTCTTTCTGTATCTGGATTATTTCACTTAGCATAACATCCTCCAGGTTCATGTTGTCACAAATGGTGGTGTTTCATTCTTTTGAAAGGCGGAATCATATTGTGTGTATGTACACATGCACACGCACACACATGCACACCAAATTTTCTCTATCCACTCATCTGTCAGCTGGCATTTAGGTTGTTTCCATGTTTTGGCTATTGTGAATAATGCTGCAATGAACATGGGGTATAGATATCTCTTTCAGATCCTGATTTAATTTCCTTTGGATACATGAGGGGACTTCATAGAGTTCATGGAAAAATGAAATTAAAAGATAAAAATAAAAAATGTAAACTTTATTTCTCAACATAAGCACTATCAAGTTCATGACATTTTTGTAAGTGATGACGCCATCTGTTTAGTCCATCCCTAAAGAACTGAGGGTCTTGGGAATTTAACCATGTCAGTGTGGATTTTTAGATTATTGATAACATTTTACTTATTTATTTTTTTGAGATGAAGTCTTGCTCTGTTGCCTAGGCTGGAGTGCAGTGGCATGATCTTGGCTCATGCAAGCTCTGCCTCCCAGGTTCACGCCATTCTCCTGCCTCAGCCTTCTGAGTAGCTGGGACCACAGGCGCCCGCCACCAGGCCTGGCTAATTTTTTTATGTTTTTAGTAGAGATGGGGTTTCACCGTGTTAGCCAGGATGGTCTCAATCTCCTGACCTCGTGATCTACCCACCTTGGCCTCCCAAAGTGTTGGGATTACAGGCTTGAGCCACCGTGCCTGGCCAGGATTTTCAGATTATTAACTAAAGAAAATAGGTGCTTTTTATAGATTTGCTTTAAGATTAAGAAGCAAAAAGAATTCAGAGGGACTTTGGCTAAATCAGGACTGTAAGGTAGCTGCCTAATACGTCTCACAGAAATGCTTGTAAAATTGTCCTTGTTTGATGAGAGGAATGAGCAGGAGCATTGTCATGGTGGAGAAAGACTCTCTGGTGAAGCTTTCTGGGTGTTTTACTGCTAAAACTTTGGCTAACTTTCTCCAAGCACTCTCATAATAAGCAAGTGTTGCCATTCTTTGGCCCTCCGGAAAGTCAACCCGCAAAATGCTTTGAGCATCCCAAAAAACTGTTGCTATGACCTTTGCTCTTGACTGGTCCTTTTGCTTTCACTTGAACCATGTCTACCTCTTGGTAGCCATTGCTTTGATTGTGCTTTGCCTTCAGGATTGTACTAGTATAGCCACGATTCATTTACTGTTACAGTTTTTCAAAGAAATGTTTAAGAATCTTGACACCACTTGTTTAAAATTTCCATTGGAAACTCTGCTCTTGTCTGCAACTGATCTGGGCACAACAGTTGGTTTCGACACTCATTAAATGGAAAGTTTGTTTAATTTAAATTTTTCAGTCAGAATTGTGTAAGCTGAACTAGTTTAAATGCCTATGGTGTTGGCTATTGTGTCTACTGTTAATCATCAGTCATCTTAAGTTAAGGCATGAACAGGATGAATTTTTTCCTCAAAAATTGATGTGGATGGTGTGCTGAGAGCAACAATTCACTTCAATAACAATTAATCCCTTCTTAAAGTACCCATTTGTAAACCGTTGATTTCTTTGAGGAATTGTTCCCATAAACTTTTCATAAAGCCTCAGTGATTTTACCATTCTTCCATCAAAACTTCACCATAAACTTGATGTTTGCTCTGGTTAGATTTTAGCAGAAATCATGTTGCTGTCATAGGGGCTGTTTTCAAACTGATGTATTATCCTTCTTAGCGTCTCAAATGAGATCCTGTTCAGATATGTTATAACGAGTTAGTACAAGTTTATTTTGGTGCAAAATAATTTTGAAATCCTTGCATAATTTTTTCAAAATATGCATTTCTCATGAACTTTTTGAAGAATCCTTATATACCCAGAAGTGGGATTGCTGGATCATCAGAACAAAAATAGTAGTTCTATTTTTAATTTTTTGAAGAATCTCCATATACCTTTTTGTGTAACTATTGGCTATTTGTATGTCTTCTTCAGAAGAACGTCTAGTTAGATCTTTTGCTCATTTTAAAATTAGCTTTTTTTTGTTTGCTATTGAGTTGTATGAATTCTCTATATATTTTGAGTATTAGCTCTTATCAGATATATGGTTTGCAAATACTTTCTCCCATTAAGTTGCCTTTAATTCTGTTAATTTTTTTTTTTTTTTTTTCTGTGCAGAAGGTTTTTAGTTTGATGGAATCCCACTTGTGTGTTTTTGCTTTGTTGCCTGTGCTTTGGTGTCATGGACAAAACAATCTTTGCCAAGACCAATGTCAAGAAGGTTTTCTCCTGTTTTCTTCTAGTAGTTTTATAGTTTCAGGTCCTACACTTAAGTCTTTTATACATTTTGAATTAACTTTTGTGTGTGGTATAAGATAAAGGTCCATTTTCACTCTTTGGCATGTGAATGTCCAGTTTCTCCAACACCATTTATTGAAGAAACGATCCTTTCTCCACTGTGTGTTCTTGACATCCTTGCTGAAGATCAGTTGACCATAAATGTGTGGATTTATTTCTTGACTCTCTATTCTGTTCCATTGATCTATATGTGTTTTTATGTGGTTAGGTGCTTTTAAAAATAATATTTTGCTTGTTAGTATTGCAAGCTGTCTTCAGTGGGTTTTCACGTTTACATCATTTTTCTAAAATTCTAAACCTTTATGGACTATGCACTTTGATTATTTAAAGCATCCAGAATGGTGCCATATAGACAACAGGAACAGCCAATTTTTGAGTGAGTCTATGTTCTAAGCACTGTATTTAGATATTTTACTAATATTATGTCATTTAATACTCTCAACAAGCACACAATGTACATATTTATTCTTTCATTTAATAAATATTTATGAAATGCCCACTACTATTCACCCATGATATTCCCACTACTATCAGCACTGGTGTAATTCCATTTTACAGATGAGAAAACTGGGACTAGGAAACATTTATTTAACTCTGCTAAAGTTACTGTTGTAGGTCTTTCCTAAGATGTCTACACCTTAATTTTGAGAACCTGTGAATATGTTACCTTACATGGAAAAAAGGATTTTGACGATGTGATTAAGGTTAAGGATCTTAAGATGGAGAGATTAGCTTGGCTTGTCCATGTGGCCCCAATCTAATCACATGAGTCCTTAAAAGTAAAAAACTCCAGCTGTGGTTATAGAGAGACGTGAAGAGAGGAGGAGGTCAGAAATACGCAACATTGCTGACTTTGAAAATAGAGGAAGAGGGCCATAAGCCAATGAATGTGGTTGTCCCTAGAGGCTGAAAAAGGCCAGGAAACAGCTTGTCCTGTAGGGTTTCCAGTGGTGAATGTAGCCCTGTGGACACCTTGGATTTAGCTCAGTGACACCTGAATTACATTTCTGACTTACAGAACTTCAGTATAATAAATTTGTGTTGCTTTAAGCTACTGTGATAATTTGTTATGGTAGCAATAGAAAATGAATGTAGTTACATAGATAGTGTTATAGCCAGGATTTTATACCAGGTCTCTCTGACTCAAAAAATGCGCTCATTTTATTATGTACTAATAAGTATTATTACAGTCAAGGAAACGCCTTTCATCCTCCTCCTTTTTATTTTTTTTTTTTTTTTTGACTGAACAGGCTCTATTTCCTCTTCTCCTCATAATAACTGCTGATATTGTTTTGAATATTTACCCCTTATTGGATATGGTAGTATTGTTAACTAAGGAACCTCATTTTCTTCTGAACAAGGAGTGGACATGCCATGTAAACTAGGTCAATTGTAGATTTTTTCCTGAGATTTTGAATTTTGGCTGGCATATCAGTTAAAATGCTATTTATATGGCAGCAAATTATTTGTCCATAGAACCCTTTACTGATAAAAATTTATGATGGATACACGGAAAAACGTTTTTGCATGTCTATGCTGTCAGGAAAGTAAAAGATTTAATCTGAAGCAAGAAATCAGGAGAAAGACGAATTGAAATGGCAAAGCCAGCATTGGAGCCTGCATTTGCTGTAGGTTATTTGTTCATTCTGGGTGGTCTAGAATGTGTGTTTCATAATCACATCTGTGGAAAACAAAAGAAAAAGGTCAGGATCAGGGTATGAAGTCTGATGGGAGACTCCTTCTTTGCCCCATAGCACAGTGTTTCCAGAAGTGACAGTGTTAGTTGACAAAAGAGAAAAAACTCACTTCATTTAGGGAGGTAGTGGGTATGTATAAATATATCTTTCTTAGCTTTGGCTCTAGGCAAGCTAGAAAAAGAAAAATTCCCTGGGAGCATGAGGCTGGAATTCACACTACATGTATGATCCCAAAAACTCTAAGTTGAAAATGTAGTTTAAAGTGGTCCCAGGTTATTGGTGTTTAATGCGCTTGTAAGAAATAAACACAAATCCTGCTTGAATAAATTTATCATCAGCCTAGACCTCAAAGAATTTCCACAAAAGGGGTGCCAAGGAACATAAATTTATTATAAAAATAATAAATAGGGAACAAATCCTTGTATCAGCAAAACAGAAGACCACAGAAACAGGCATGCAATGATTGTGGATATTACAATCATAAAATAACTGTGTTTAATAAGTTTATGAAATTAAAAGATTGCATGGAAGTATATTATGAGAAAGAGTACTATCAAACTTGACCAGGTAGATTAGCAAATAAATAAAACTTAGATACACCTTCACAGATGCTACATCCTATGGAGTTCTTTCTGGCTTGTGTAGTTCCATTGCTTGGAGACAGCTAATGACTTACCCTTCTCAGATGCTGTTGTGCCACCAGAATAACCAGCTGTATGCCTGGTGTCTCTGGCTATTTCCACCACTTTCAGACTTGGATAAAATTCTGCATGGCAGGATGTGGAATCTACATCCTGAGGTGTCACTCAAAGGGCCAGATGAGAAACTTGGAAGTGCAGGGGGAATTAATTTCCATTAGGGTAAAGTTAAGCTACTATAAACAAGAGACGTAAAATGACTGAGTATGGTCAGGCGTGGTGACTCATGCCTGTAATCCCAGCACTTCGGAAGGCTGAGCCAGGTGGACCACCTGATGTCAGGAGTTTGAGACCAGCTTGCCTAACATGGCGAAACCCCGTCTCTATCAAAAATACAAAAAATTAGCCGGACGTGGTGGTGGGCATCTGTAATCTCAGCTACTCAGGATGCTAAGGCACAAGAATTGCTTGAAGCTGGGAGGTGGAGGTTGCAGTGAGCCGAGATCATGCCACTGCAGTGACAAGAGTGAAACTCCACCTCAAAACAAAACAAAACAAAACCAAAAAAAAAAAAAAAAAAACAAAATCAAAAACAGCCGAGTATATACATTTTCTCTTTTTCCCCTTTTCCATGCACGATTCCATAGGATGGTTACTTCTTAAAGGCGTTTGTGAAATGGGAGCCAGTCTGATACTATATCATTTTGGTATTTTTTCATTTCCTTTCTTTTCTTAATTTACTTTTTGTTCATCTTTGGTTTATGAAATGTTCACTTAGCCCATGCGAACACGAGTGATTAAGATAATCTATGCAAAGATTGCACAAAATAATAATTATTAGAATAAGTTCTTAGAAAAATTAGGCTTGATGGGGTTAAACAAATAAAATAGAACTAAAATCCTGGGCAACAGTTGAGAAGGTGGGGAGTAGAATAAAAAAGGTTCCAAGGTTCTGGTCTTGTTTCATATTAATTAACTTTGGACTTTGTAAATCTGATCAAGAATACTAAAATCTCCAGAGCAAGTGATAGAAATGTGAAATAATTACAAAAGAAGTAGAGAAAAAATAAAACAAGGATAAAGGGTATTAAAGCCCTCAGTCTATCCAAAAGAAAGTAAGAAGAGGTTGTGGAAAACAAGGCAAATAGAAAGTAAAAAATAAGATGGTCTATTTGTAATTATGAGTAATATAAATGAAACTCTTAAAAGACAAAAACTCTTAAGCTTGATAGAAACATTTAAAAACTGGGTTGTAGCTGGGTGTGGTGGCTCACGCGTGTAATCCCAGCACTCTGGGAAGTCGAGGTGGGCGGATCACGAGGTCAGGAGATCGAGACCATCCTGCTAACACGGTGAAACCCTGTCTCTACTAAATATACGAAAAATTAGCCAGGCGAGGTGGCGGGCGCCTGTAGTCCCAGCAACTCAGGAGGCTGAGGCAGGAGAATGGCGTGAACCCGGGAGGCGGAGCTTGCAGTGAGCCGAGATCGCGCCACTGCACTCCAGCCTGGGCGACAGAGCCAGACTCCGTCTCAAAAAAAAAAAAAGAAAAAAAAAAAAAAAAAAAAAAAACTAGGTTGTATACTATCTATGTATGAAAAACATAGCCAAAACATAAATACACAGATTGTAGGTCAAATATGGAAAAAGGTAATACCGTTTAAATACTATCCCTCTGCCAAAGCTGGCATGACTGTATTAATGTCTCACAAAGTAAAGTATTAAGGCATAAAGCATTTCTAGAGACAAAGAGAATCACCATTGATAAAAGTTTGAAATAATCAGTAAGTCTGAACATTCTAATCTTGAATGCTCCTAATAACATAGTTTTGAAATATATAAAATAAAAATTTACATGATATAAGGAGAAAGAAAAACTTAGAGAGGTTTCCACATACTCTTTGTAAATGTTAAAATAAGCAGACAATCAGTAAGAGAATAGATCTGAACCACATAATTGTTACAAATTTTAAAATTTCAGTAGCTTAAAACATTCTATTTATTGTTTAAATAAATAGCCTAACACAAGTGTTCTTAATTGGTAAGAGAGTGTGTAGGTGGTATGTAGGGCTTCTGTGCACTGTGGCCATTTAGGGGCCCAGGAAAACAGATGGTCACAATATATAACTTCCAAGATCATGCTGAGTATCAAACACTGGCTGGTAGACAGGGGAAGAAAGCATGAAAGATCACATGGAGAGTTTATATGACATAGGCTGAAGGTGGCTTTTTTCACTTCCATCCATATTCATTTTCCGGAACTCAAACACCTAACTACAAGAAAGGCTGAGAAATAGCCCATCTAAATATATGATCAATATTTTAAAAATGGAGTCCCATTTTGTGTAGAGTATTAAGAGTTAGAAAATTCAATGAAAATGATGGTATCATTTACAGTAGCAACAAGAATGTAAAATACCAGGAACAATTCTAACAACAGATGTGCAATTTTGTTGGAAGAATTATGAAGACCTGAATCAATCAATATATTATGTTCATGGATAGGCAGAGTCAGTATCATAAAGCTGTCAGTTCTCCCCTAATTGACCTATAGATTCAAAGCAACCAAGTCAAAATTCTAATAGGAATTTTGTGGAATTTGACAAGCTGACTTTAAAGTTTGTATGAAAGAGCAAAAGATTGATGAATAGTCAAGATGCTCCTCGAGAAGATGAAGCATGTGATGGTGGAGGTGGTGAACTGGTCTACCAGAGAGCAAGAATTAGTATACAGCTACACTGATGAAAATGGTGTGGTATTGGCATAGGATATAGAACAGATAGATGGGGCAGAATAAAAGTCCAGAAACAGATTCAAGTGTATTTGAAAACCGGATGTATGGCAGAGCTCTTCAATAAATGCTGCTGGGAGACTTAACCATGGGAAGAAAATAGTGTGGATTCCTATATACTGCCACATACAAAGATCAGTCCCAGACAGAGCAAAGACATAACTGTGAAAAACAAATACTTAAAATGTTTAGAAGAAAATATAGGAGCATATCTCCATGATCCCAGAGCAGGAAAGGGCTTTTTAAAGCAATATACAAAAAGAACTGCATTTATGTTTTTTTTTCTTTTTATATATTGCTTTAAAAGAAGTGCATTTATGTTTTCTTTTTCTTTTTATATATTGCTTAAAAAAAAATCCTTTTCCTGCTCTGGGATCGTGGAGAATTCTTCTATAACCATGTTAATTAAGCATATTAAAACAAAGAATCTCTGTTCATTTAAAGATACCTAATGCAGATGAAAATATAAGTAATAAATTGAAAGAAGAGATTGATACACACATAACTATTTGTTAATATTTGTAACAAATATTTATATAAATATTTGTTAGCATTTATATAAATATTATCTATGATTCAGTAAGAAAAGATAAGTAATCTGATAGAAAATTGGGTAAAAGACCTATACAGACATTTTACAGAAGTATGATTGTAGACATATGAAAAATTGTAATATTTTGAGATAGTTAAACCAATAGTTAGAATCCAGGAGAAAGTAAGACTTTAAGACTTTAACATTCTTTTCTTAAATAAGTTGATTTTTTTCACTGTTATATGGCATCATCCTTTCATTCTTTTTTATTAGCCATCTTCATCTTTCTCATCTGATGCTTAGTATGACAGGCTGGTAAGTACAATGTAATTTTGAATGTCTCAAGTGGGTTTGCTGCCTTTCTTAGGGTAGAGTGCTGCTTCAGAAACTATCTGGGTCAATTTCCTAATGTTTGCCTTTATCTCAATTGAATGAGTCATGCTTGTCAGTTTAACAGAGAAAAAAGAAGAAATTGATCAGTTTTATTTGTTTAAAAAAACATCAGTTTTGTAATTGCACGTCTTGAGCTGTCTGATTTTTAACAACAGAAAGGGTGACTTAGGTTAAGAGAATTATTTGGCTTAGTCAATTGATTCATGCCTCTGGCCTTTAATATACCCAGTTATGTTATTATTCCAGGAAACTAGTTTTCTGTGCTACCATTTGTCAGTTTCTGTATGTGAGTAATCAGTTCATTTCTCCCAAGTACTTGAAGTTTTGACACAAACCTGGCACCATGAAAGCCAGTTAAGTTTTATTGTCAAGGGAAAAAAAATCCTGACCTAGCAATGAGAAAATAATGTTTTCATATTTGCTTACTGGAAGAGTTCAAGTTTGTTGGAGTGCCACCTCTTATTTGTTCAAAGCCCCTGGAATGGAGGAAACCCCTGCTCTCCAGAGATATTCGTTAGCCCCAAAGATGTAAAGGTGTGTGTTGTCACCTCCATGCTCAAGGGGAATACTGTGAATGTTTAGTTATTTTGAAGGAGAAAGTGCAATGAGATCACAGAGAAGTTCTAGAAAGGAAAACATTGTAAGGCCAGACCTATAGTCAAAAATCAGAATAGGCTGGTTTTCTTTTGTTTTATGTAATGTGATTTCTGCTATTCGCAAGTTCTCTTTCTAGCTCTTTTTTTTTCCTGATTCATCATTCATTCATTTTTCAACACACTTATTGAGCATCAATTGCATGCCAAGTCTCTCCCAGGTGTTTGTGATGCATACATGAGCAAAACCAACAAAAATCGCTGTCTTCATGGAGCTTGCATTCTAATGGAGGAAGGCTGATGATAAACAATAAGTGTAATCAATAAGTGAATTAAATGGTATGTTGGGAATTGATAAGTATTGTCAAGGAAAGTTGGGAATTAATAAGTATTGTTGGGAATTTGTAAGTATTGTCAAGGAAAAGAACAGAGTAGGATGAGGGATGCTGAATTGTTGACATGGGGTGGTTGTAATCTTGAATGTGATTTTCAGAAAAGACCTCCATAGGATGGTGACATCCTAGCAGAAATTAAGGAAGGGAAAGGGGCATGCCAGGCTGACCTCTGGAAAGAGAGCTCTAGACAGAGGGCATAGCCAGTGCAAAGGCCCCAGGGCAGGAGCATTCCTGGGGCACTCGGGGAACAACAAAGAGACCTGAGTGGCTGGAGTGAAGTGAGCATGGGGAAAAGTAACAGGACAGGAATTCTGAGAGTTAATGGCAAGGAGTGGAGGGAAGGCCAAGGGTAGGGGAAAGGCAGGCTCTTGGAACTTTGTACACCATCAGAATAACATTAGCTTTTTGCTCTCCCTTCAAAGGGCACCTGTGGTGAGATAGACGCTAGGGAGCAAGCAAGAAGAGAGACCAGTTAGGATGCCATTGGGTCAAAAAGGTGAGAACTATGATGAACTTTGGCCATGTGTGAACAGTGGAAGGGATTGCATTTCTTGACAGACTGAATGTAAAATTTAAGAGAAAGATGGGGATGGGTGCAGTGGCTCATGCCTGTAATCCCAGCATTTTGGGAGTCTGGAGTGGGTGGATCACGAGGTCAAGAGATCGAAACCATCCTGGCCAACGTAGTGAAACCCTGTCTCTACTAAAAATACAAAAATTAGCCAGGCACAGTGGCGTGTACCTGTAGTCCCAGCTACTTGGGAGGCTGAGGCAGGAGAATTGCTTGAACACACGAGGTGGATGTTGCAGTGAGCTGTAATGGTGCCACTGCACTCTAGCCTGGTGACAGAGTGAGACTCCATCTCAAAAAAAAAAAAAAAAAAAGAAAAAATGGAAGTCAAGCACGACTGCCAGGGTTTGGGTCCCAACAGTGGAAGAGTGGAATAATGTATCGGGCAGAAATGCTGATGACTGCATGCAGAGCAGGCTTTTAGAGGTAAGCAATGACCAAAAGTTTGGTTTTGGATATTTTAAACTTGTGATATGTATGGGAAATTTATATGGAGTTGAAGTGTGGGCTGGAGTTGTAAGTTTGAGAGCTGACACATACTGATTGCATTTACAGTTGTGAGTCTAGTTGAGATGGCCTTGGGAGTGACTAAAGATAGAAAAGAGGCTTTGCAGTGCCTGGGGTGTACCAGGGTTAGGGAGATCAGGGTGAGGAAGGGCAACTAGCTGGAGAGAAGGAGACTGAGAGGCCAAGGAATTAGGGCAAAACCCAAGAGATTGTGGGGATCTGGTAGCCTACTGCAGAAAGTGTACCTACGAGGGAGAACTCAACTGGATTCGACGCTGCTAAGAAGTCAAGTAAAAAAGGGACTGATAAGTTAATAGGGCAGCTAGAAAAAAAGAAAAAAAGGGACTGAGAATTGGCCATTGGATTCAGCAGGGTAGGGAGTTCTGGTGACCTTTATATAGAAGCACTTTCATTTGCTTGATGGGTGAAGCTGTAAAGATACAGGCATGTGTATGTTAATTGCAGTACTATTCTCAATAACAAGAACATGGAATCAAACTAAATGCCTGTCAACAGTAGACTGGATAAAGAAAATGTATGATATACACCATGGAGTATTATGCAGCAATGAAAAAGAACAAGATCATGTTCTTTGCAGCAACACGGATAGAGCTAAAGGCCATTGTCCTAAGCGAACTAACACAGGAACAGAAAACCAAATATTATGTGTTCTCACTTGTAAGTAGGAGGTAAACAAAGAGAACACATGGATACGTGTAGGGGAACAACAGACACTGGGGCCTACTTGAGGGTGCAGGGTGGGAGGAAGGAGAGGATCAGAAAATATACCTATCGGATACTATGCTTATTACCCAGGTGACAAAATTATCTGTACACCAAACCCCGTGACATGAGTTTACCTGTATAACAAACCTGCACATGTACCCCTGAAACAAACAAAAAAGATTTTAAAAAGTAGGTTGAAGAGAGTGGGCAGAAGAGGGCTTAGAGACAGTGAAATGGCATGTGCAGAAAACTCTTTTGAAGAATTCTGCAAGGAAACATGGCTGTGGCTGGCAGTGGAAGGATTTTGATCTATTTTTGTTTGCTTGTTATTAAGAGGAGAGAAATAAGCAGGCAAAAAGAATAATCCAACCGACAGGGAAAATTTGATGATGCCAGAGAGAGTTTTTAATGCCTGTTTCAGTTTGCTTTTCTACTTCAAATTTCACTGTCTATTTCCTCAGGTCATTTGTCCTTAAAATGCATTTGTTCCTCAGCCGGCTTGACTGGATCTCCATTAATAAGCATCTCTGTTCATAATGGAGCAGAAATGATTAAAAATGTAAGAAAAGGAATCTGTGGGAAACTGACAGCAGGTAATGGATGAAACAATTCAGATTTTAATAATCAAACTTTGATTAAACATACAAGCCCAATTTTTGGAGGGTTAGGGAGTTTGTATGTTATAATACAATTCCAGAATGAAAGCATGGGAATAACTAGGTGATTTTCCCATCCAGTGATCTAGGGAGGTTTGGAAGGGCCTGGAAGAGTTTACTTTCGTTGGTCAAATGTAGAACAGTAATTTGCTGTAGTGTAGAATTCACCTGCCAATGTTGGTGATTTCTGTGGTCATTAGTTACCACACACTATAGATAGGATTGACTGTCTTTGGGAAATGCCAGAAAGTGGAGACAGAAATGCCTAAAAAATTGTGATGCAGTCCCTGCTTTGTAGCCTCTTCTGTGACCTTCAACAAATCATTTAACCTTCATGCTGAATAATCTATCGAGTTTACTCTTAGATTTGAGTTATCCAAGCTTTCATATCCCTGTTGTTTGATTTCCCATATTAATGGTGCATGACTCTCTGCCTTCCTTAGGACAGCATGGCCTTATCATTATGGCTGGATTTTAGGCATAGGATTTCTAGTGTTTGGGTCATCTGATAAAATGTAAAAATAAACTTCACAGATACTTTAAGAGCCTTTTGCATGGGTATAGGGATTTGCTGTCTTTTCTGTTCCTCTCCTCAAAAGGAAAATGAAAAAAAAAAAAAAAAAAGTGGAGAACTATGAAAGAGTAGCAATTCAGTGTCTATGCATGTAGGAGACACTCTGGTAAGAGGTATTTTGGAGCTTAAAACAAATCTCAATTTCTGCACCGATTTGCGTTTAAACACCTTAAAGTTTTGGAATCTCAAAGTCTCAGAGAACTAGCCATTTTCTGGTCCGATTTACTGCAGAAGTAAGGCTTGCATTCTTAGCTTGAGGTTTGAAAGTGCAGATTACAGAATACAGATGCAAAGAATATGAAGAAATAAGAGTAACTCATGCTAATTGAACTATCGCTAACATTATTTTTGGGAAAATAAGTTTAATGAAGCAATGTCTATTCCTCAGTGATTATTTTACTGTTCAGGTATGCTGGGAATATGAGAATCCTTAAAACCTTCAATGCTTACTGATTCAGATGCTTATAATTTGATACCAGCAAAATACATCACTAGAGAGCACAGCAGCAAAGCCATAAAACCTTTGATTTACATTACTGGAGCTATCTAAAGTGAAATCGCTTTTCCTTTGTGGGCTGGCATTGAGAAAGAGACCTCATCATTGGTAGGAAAGAGATTGGAGCTTTGTCATTTGCAAGGTGGATCAATTTTCATTTATTAATAATATCTCATTATGTGGTACTTAAGTGGAGGATAAATAATTCTTTTTTGTATCATGGGTATTCTACGACACTTTAAAGTGCTTTTGTTAAGTGCTTTCTCATTTAGTTAGAGAAGAGTAAAGTAGCTGCTGAAGAATCCTCATTTTAAGACTTGAGTATAAATTATTATTCCCCTGTAGCTTTTCTGGGCATACACTCAGAGAAAAGGGGGTGGTTAAGGAAAAATGCAGTTACGTTTTCTTTCCTTGGCTAGGAAGCACCAGTATGAAAATTTTCTCACAAGCCTGATTCTTAAAAAACAAAAAAGCTTTGTGGCAAGGTAATTGATTAAGAGGGAAAGTACTGAGGATGATGACCTTTCTACAATGACAGAGTGATGAAATTGGTTCAAAGTAAAAAAAAAGAAAGAAAGAAAGGAAAAACAAATACAGCGATTCATTAGACAGTCTAAGGTTGCTATGGAAGGTAACTTTTTCTTTTCCTAATGATTACAAAATTTCTTAGCAACTTTTTGAAATGGTTTGGTTCACTTATTGGTGGTATGGTTACTAAGTTCTAGGAAAACTTGAAGACAGAAGGTGCCAGAGACCAAATGTTTATGTTCCCCCCAAGTTCATACATTGAAAGTTTATCTCCAGTGTGATAGTATTAGGAGGTAGGGCTTTTGGGAGGTTATTAAATTGTGGAGGTGGAGCCCTCATGAATGGGATTAGTGCCCTTATAAAAGGGTCCTGAGAGAGGCTCCTTGCCCCTTCTCCCATGTGAAGATACAGCCATCTATAAACTGGAAAGCCAAACCTCACCAATTGCTGAATCTGCTGGTGCCTTGATCTTGGACTTCCCAGCCTCCAGAACTGTGAGAAATAAGTTTCTGTTCTTTATACATTTCTCAGTCTGTGGTATTATGTTATAACAGCCTGAATGGATTAAGATAGAAGGAAGAAAAAAATGCTCCATTCTGGTTTCTCCCAGTCCAGTGATCTTGTTTAGAATACCAGACCTGGTAGACAGTATGCCCAACTTTACAGAAAGATAGAAAAATGGATAGTGAGAGAACAACCTGTATTTAATATTTAGATTACCTAGCTTGTGAGGAATGGTCTTTCCTTTCTGTTGCTCCATATGACTCTAGAGTTTTAAAATTCTAGGCTGAGGGTGGCAACTTGGAGTGAATACTGGTGTCTGTCTACACTGGGAAGGATTCTGAAGTCATAACAATTTCAGTGGGAAGACAGTCCTTGCTTGATTAGTAATTTCAAGAGGAAAAGCCCACCAGTCAGATTCTAGATGTAGTTTGTCAAACTTTTTCTGTAAAAGGCCAGATAGTAAGCATTTTAGGCTTTGCTAGTCATACAGTCATTTTTGCAACTACTCAGCATGCCTGTTGTAGTGTGAAAGCACTCATATATATTAAAAAAAACTCTCATTTTAAAACAAAACGAGTGACTGTGCTCCAATAAAGCTTTATTTACAAAAACAGGCAGCAAGCTGGATTTAGCCCATGGGCTGCAGTGTGCCAACCTCTGTTCTGTAGATTGTTAACCAAATCCTACTGAAGTCAGAGTTCCTGGCTGTCTGCTAATGCCATCATATTTTCCTCAGGCACTTTGATCTTTGTGGAGATACACTATAGGGTCTATGATGCTTTCACCAAGGTTGCTTGACAACACACTTTCTCAGGGGTTAACACTGCAAAAGGAAGAAGGCTGTGCTAGAGTCAAAGCTGATGCTTTGTCAAGGAAAATATTTATGCATCAGGACTTGAAATTATGTGTACAACGCTGGCTACGTTGGAAGCAAATTTCTGGGGAAATTGTCAGAGCATAAAATTAGGTCTAGTTGAGAAGGAATGCAAGCCCCAAGGTATGGCTAAGCTGAGACAGCAGGATGGAGGAAATTAACACTGGGATAACTTATGAGCTTCAAAAGGTCACTCTTTTTCATAGAAACCATGCCTCTTGAGAAATACACTTTTTGTATTTTATTCAATCTTTATTGCTTGAGTAGATTAGAAATTTATCCTCGGTACTCTTAGTAAAATGACTCCAATTACAACAATGTCTCCTATTATTATGCCTCTCAAATCCTGCCAAGTCACACCTGCACAGACCTGACTCTGAATAGAGTGCCATTGTGAGCATACTTTCTAGAAAGAAGACTTTAATCCATTCTTAGTCAAAAGAAAATTCTATTTTTCTGCCAAGGCAATAGTACATTTTGGCCTAAGTATAAGCCAAGTTGATAAGTTCCCATGTTATAAGATTTGAGCAATGGAATGGTCCAGCTATTGAAATCATTTTCCTTTAAAATTTACATAAATGCTTGATATTTCCAAAATTATGGTGACTTTAAAGTACTATATTGTAAATATGTGAAACAAAGATGTAGAGCAAAAAGGAAAGCAAGGAAATATGCTATAGGAAAAATTTTGTTTTAGCCAAGGAAGAATGGTAACGATAATATGGCTATGAGTTAGGCATGCCAGTTACAAGACAGATGCCAAGATTCCTTTTGAAAGGGGGAAGACTTCCAATTTCATGATGACTCTGGTATTTACGGTCTTTGTTTTTACTATTTTTATGGCATGATCTTTCCAATCTCAATAACTCACGGTTGCGAAATAGAAATCACTTCTTGAATTGAAGGCTATATTTGGAATGAATTCAGAGAACAATAAATAGTAGATAGAATTGAACACCATGAAAATGTGGCAGGGTTTAATTTTTTTTTATATTGCAACTGAGATATGCACAAAAAGTAATGTCCTTTATTATAATTGGGAATGGCAGGGAAAGGTCATCGGAACCCTTACTGTTTGTTGCTGCTGGGAATATTAAACCCCAAAAAACCTATCCCTGAAGGGAACATGGCCTCCAGTCAATTTCAAGTCAGTTTAATAGCCAGTTTCCTTATCAGGGCTATTTCTCTTCTCCAAAAAGTCTCCCCTCATCTTCCAGTCTCCTTTGCAATTTGGCATTGCATGCATAGAGAAGCCTGACAGCCTGTAAGGAGGGAGACAGCTCCTTGGTACAAATTCTGTTCTTCTC
Organism: Rhinopithecus roxellana; assembly: GCF_007565055.1. NCBI lineage: Eukaryota > Metazoa > Chordata > Mammalia > Primates > Cercopithecidae > Rhinopithecus > Rhinopithecus roxellana. The sequence goes on from NC_044557.1 coordinate 25,387,286, forward strand.
TGCTGGCTCTTGCTGATAACCTGGTTTATCTCTGGTCTCTGGGTTACTGTGACTGTTTTACTTGAGCTCTATACTCTCTGCATGGTTAGAAACAATCTTCTCTGCTCCACCCCAACTGCTGATGTAAGCCCATGTGGGTTTTCTTAGTATCGAGCTTCCAAGTCTTAAACAGGTTCTCTCTGCAAGCCTTTACGTGGGCCCTCCACTCACTGTCTCAACATGGGGTACTATCTCCGGGCCTTACCTGTGCCCACCACACTGCCATTTCTATTCTGATGCAGCTGCCCCACCTTGGCTCAGAGTAAACTTGAAAGGTGCTCTTCTCCCGAGGAACCAAATGGGAGGTAGGGCACAAGTTCTTCTACTTTATTGCTCCCAACTCTCTGGGGCTTCTATATTCTTAAATACCCCCTCAATCCAGGTCTTAGATCAGAGACTCTAGGGTTGGGGATACTAGATCCCGAGAGACCTTGGCATAGGCCCTAATCTTCATTTTCACTTTTAAATCTCTTCCTCTTCTTGCTGATAGAATTTCTGCTTTTCCTATTTTCCTTGTAGGGACTGCCTTTGTCTCCTTTTCTTCAAGCAGACATCTGTTGTTGTTCTTATTGTACCTCCGCTCATAGGCCCTGTAGACTTAGGATGACCAACTACCCTGGTTTGCCTGGGACTGTCCTGGTTTTAGAACACGAAGTCCTGTCTCCTGGGAAACCCTTCTGTTCTGGGCAGACTGGGATGGTTGGTCACCCCATCTGTGATAAATTACCTCCATCGCTAAGCTTTAGTGTCTAAAACACTTTAGGGGAAGGAAAAAGAGATTACTCAGAAAGAAACATGGCAAGTACAGAACTACAAAATATTTTCCTTCACTATAGAAATAATGGCACATTTGTTTTCTATCACATCTAGCAACTAATTTATTGAAAAGGAGCTGGTGTCTCTGCAGAATTAAGAACAGGCCAGAAAATCATTTCTTGAAAGTAAAGTGGCTGTCACATTTATGAAAACTTTCTACTCATTGTAGAAGTTTTCAGTCCAGAAAACTAATCAAATCCAAAATTTTGTGTAACTTGAATAATTTAAGAAAGTATTTGACTACACAATAGCTTTTAAGCCGAGTCTTGAAATAAATCTCAAACATGAACATATAAATTGATATTTTCATTGTGACAAAACAATATCCATTCAGATTCTACTATAATAATATTTAAAATTGAATTAAATAAACCAGGAGGGAAATGAAAGCTATTGGTAGATTCCCAAAACCACACTTGATTTTGGGCAGTCCAGGGAAGCCCAGGGAGCTTATCCTGGTGTGGGCGTGATGGCTCTTTATGTTAACACAGGGCAGCCAACCTGATGAGTGTCTGGCAGGGACAGAGAGGCAGACAAGCTGGGCCAGCATCTCAGGGTTTCCAGTGTCTTAAAGGCACATCCCAAGCTCAGGGATGATTTAGGCAACAACCCACCTTAGAAGTTTCTAAAAGAAGTTAACGGCATTCTGACAGGGGTGTGGAGGAAGCTCAGGTGAGAGGACGTGGATATGGAGGAGAGGGATAATTGTGCAAGTGGACAGCTGTCACATCAAGAAGGCTGGTCTTAGGGTACTAGGCAGGGTTGAAAACAGGAAAAGACCTGCAGGAGCAAGAAGAGATCATGTATCTCAATAGAAAATTGATCCTACAAATGGGCATAAGGAAGCAGAAAATTGATAACCCGAGAGACCATGTGGGATCTCAGTGGCCTTTACTGGGTTGTGGGCACTGGGTGTGAGCAGAAGCTGTAAAGATTTAGGATGCAAAGTGGGTAGACTTGTGCTACAGCCTAACAGAATATTAGGCTACCATGTTTAAATACAGTTTAGTCTTGACCCTGGAACTGGATAAGCCTTCAGGTGGGGAGAACTTTGAAGAGCAAGGGAAGGTACAGTCAGGTAAGGAGGATTAAGGGACACAGTTACCCAAGGGTCTTTTCTTAAATTAGCTTAGATGCTGCTGCCTGCAGCTACCAGAAGCCTGTTTTGCCAGTGTGATTGAAGTATGAATATAAGAGCTGAAAGGGATCCCTCCATTTACTTATATATACATTTTAAATAAATTATTAAAATTTGTTTATTAAATTATTTAATAAAATTAAATTTATTTATTTAATAACTTATTAAATAAATTTGTTATTTATAAATTTAAATGAATTTATTTAAAAATGTATTATTTTGTATTTTTATGTATTATGTATTTAAAATACATTAAAAATACTTATTTAATTAAATATTTTAAATATTTATTAAAATTTATTTTTTAATAACAAAATATTGAGTCTCTATAATTGGCCTGTGTTAGATGCTGGGGATGCCTTGGTGAAAAAATTAGAGCCACGCAAAGGAAGTCTTGTGTTCTTGAAAGAGGAATCAAATACACAGGTATGCATGTTTCCGTGATAGGAGTGTCTGAAAGGGTGACAGAGCACACTGGTGGGGCACCCAATTAATCTAGGCTGGGACGCCATGGTGGGCTTTCAGCTCATATAACCTTCTCATTTTATAATGGAAGAACAGAAAGATTAAATTATTTTGTGTCACATAAAACATCAAGGCTTAAGTCTTCTGTGGTGAGAGCATTGCCCTGGGGATGATCCCAGATCAGGCAAAGCCAGCTAAAGCTATAGAAGGAACTGGTGGCTACACTTCCTCTCTCTGCCTGGGTGGCTGCACATGGTCTGTTGCTTCTCAAGGCCTCCAGGTGATATAAGCACAGGCATGCAACCCTCTTGAATGGCTGGCATGAAAACGCAGATTATTATTTATTTATTTGCTTGCTTGTTTGTCTTATATGAAATGGTGGAGTTTCGGGGGGAAGGGGAACCCCTCTTGGAGCAGAGCCAACAGGTATGTCTCAGCCCCCATGTACCTCTCCACGGATTGCCCACAACATGGAGAACTGTGTGCCTCCTCTTATACAGTTTCTACTTGTAAATTTCCCTAATAAAAGCAGCTTCCTGACTGCCCTGCCCAGTGTGGTGCTTGCTTTCATCTATCAGGCCACACCTCCATTTGCGTCTGCCATGCATTCAGCACACTGGCAAAGTTTTGGGATAAGTCTCTGAATGGTTGTCTCACTGTCTCAGCAAAGCAGCACAAATCCAGGATTTGATAAGCACTGCTCAGTTTTATGCACAGATTGGAAAGTAGAGGATCATGACACTACTTCTGTATGGTAATATCCATTAGGAAATTAACCTACAGAGCACTGTGCGAAGTGTTCTGGTCACCTTAGGTGAGAGGACTGAGTAAAAGGTATAACGCTCATTCTCTCAGAGTGCAAAATCTTTTTAGTGGAACAACTATTCAAGCCTGGAAACAGGAGGCCTATGGTGAAATTTCAGTTCTGCTACTCTGAGTTTGAGCAAGTCACTTTACCTTTTAACATCTTTAAAAATTATCGAATCTTGTGAGTATATTAAAATTGTGATAATTAAACACAAAACGTACATAGAAGCATAACAGAGTCTGCAACAGAATGGTGCTTTGTAAACGTTTACTGAATTCAGTAATACTGACACACATGCATTGATAGTAAAAAGCCTCAAATAGCACACAAAGCATCATATCATCAAGTGCTAAATTGTGTGGAACGCAATAGAGGAAGTCATGGAGGCTTATTCACAAGTGGGCTTGATGAAAAATTAGCTGTCACATTGGGGTAATGAATTTCACATGGACTCAGTCACAGGGTGCAGCCATTTGGATGCTGAATTCATAATTTTAGTTTTACATCAGATAAAAAGTATGTTTTTTTCTGATTTTGAAAGCAATATAGACACGTTGTAGAAAATAGTAACAGAAATATTTAAAATGAAATCAGTTATAAAACTTATTTCTAGAGGGAACCATTATTATGTACAAAATATATACATATTCTGTATGCATCCTTTTTAAAATATATATCTCATTGCTTTTTAAACTCGTGGAAAACTATTTTTAATAGATGTGAAATACAGTATTTCATTTATGCATGTGGTATGTTGTATTAATCACTTCCTTGTTTTGTTAGAAATGTTTGTTTTCTCTCTCTCTCTCTCTTTTTTTTTAACCATTCAGTATTTTTATTTTGTTTTAAGTTCTGGGATACATGTGCAGGATCTGCATGTTTGTTACATAGGTAAACATGTGCCATGGTGGTTTGCTGTATCTATCAACCCATCACCTAGGTACTAAGCCCAGCATGCATTAACTGCTTTTCCTGATGCTCGTCCTCTGCCTGCCCCCAACCCCACAACAGGCCCCAGTGTGTGTTGTTCCCCTTCCTGCATCCTTGTGTTCTTACTGTTCAGCTCCACTTATAAGTAAGAGCATGTGGTGTTTGGTTTCCTGTTCCTGTGTTAGTTTGCTGAGGAAAATAGCTTTCAGCTTTGTCCATGTCCCTGCAAAGGACATGATCTCATTCTTTTTTTAATGGCTTCATAGTATTCCATGGTGTATACATACCACTTTATTTTTTTAATCCAATCTATCATTGATGGGCATTTAGGTTGGTTCCAAGTCTTTGCAATTGTGAATAGTGCTGCAATGAACATATGTGTGAATGTATCTTTATATTAGAATGATTTATATTCCTTTGGGTATATACCCAGTACTGGGATTGCTGGGTCAAATGATATTTCTGGTTCTAGGTCTTTGAGAAATCACCACACTGTCTTTCACAATGGTTGAACTAGTTTACATTCCCACCAACAGTGTAAAAGCATTCCTATTTCTCCACAGCCTTACCAGCATCTGTTGTTTCTTGGCTTTTTTTTTTTTTGAGATGGAGTCTTCCTTTGTCACCCAGGCTGGAGTGCAGTGGCCCGATCTCAGCTTTTTTTTGTATTTTTAGTAGAGACGGGGTTTCACCGTGTTAGCCAGGATGGTCTGTATCTCCTGACCTTGTGATCCACCCGCCTCAGCCTCCCAAAGTGCTGGGATTACAGGTGCGAGCCACCACGCCCAGTGTTTCTTGACTTTTTAATAATCGCCATTCTCACTGGTGTGAGATGCTATCTCATTGTGGTTTTGATTTACATTTCTCTAATGATCAGTGATGTTGAGCTCTTTTTCTTATGTTTGTTGCCTGCATTAAGTGTCGTCTTTTGAGAAGTGTCTGTTCATCTCCTTTGCTCACTTTTTAATGGGGTCGTTATTTGTTTTTTTCATGTAGATTTGTTAGAGTTCCTTGTAGATTCTGAATATTAGACCTTTGTCAGATGGATAGATTGTAAAAATTTTCTCTCATTCTGTAGGTTGTCTGTTCACTTCAGTGATAGTTTCTTTTGCTGTGAAGAAGCTCTTTAGTTTATTTAGATCCTGATTGTCAAATTTTGCTTTTGTTGCAATTGTTTTTGACATTTTAATGAAATCTTTGTCCATGTCTATGTCCTGAATGACACTGATTAGATTTTCTTCTTGGGTTTTTATAGTTTTGGGTTTTATATTTAAGCCTTTAATCCATCTTGAGTCAATTTTTGTATAAGGTATGAGGAAGTGGTCCAGTTTCACTTTTCTGTATATGGCTAGTCACTTCTCCCAGCACCATTTATTAAATAGAGAATCCTTTTCCCATTGCTTGTTTTTGTCAGGTTTGCCAAAGATCACATGGTTGTAGGTGTGCAGTCTTATTTCTGAGATCTCTATTCTGTTCCATTGGTCTATGTGTCTGTTTCTGTACCAGCACCATGCTGTTTTGGTTACTGTAGCCTTGTAAAGTTTGAAGTCAGGTAGAGTGATGCCTTCAGCTTTGTTCTTTTTGCTTAGGATTATCTTGGTTATTCAGGCTCTTTTATAGTTCCATATGAATTTTGTTTTTGTATATATGTGTGATAGGGTCTTACTCTGTCACTCAGGCTGAAGTGCAGGGGTGTGATCACAGCACACTGCAGCCTTGACCTCCCTGGGCTCAGGTGATCCTCCCACCTCAGCCTCCCAGGTAGCCAGGACTACAGGTGCACACCAACATGCCTAGTTAATTTTTGTATTTTTTGTAGACGTGAGGTTTTACCATGTTTCCCAGGCTGGTCTTGAACTTCTGGACTGAAGTGATTCTCCCACCCTAGCCTCCCAAAGTGCTGGGATTACAGGTGTGAGCTGGCCTCCATAAGAATTTTGAAATAATAGTTTTCTAATTCTGTGAAGAATGTGATTGGTAGTTTGATAGAAATAACATTGAATCTGTAAATTGCTTTGGGCAATATGGCTATTTTAACAATATTAATTCTTCCTATCCATGAGCATGAAGTGTTTTTCCATTTGTTTGTGTCATCTCTGATTTCTCTGAGTAGTGTTTTGTAATTCTTGTTGTAGAGATCTTTTACCTCCCAGGTTAGCTGTGTTTCTAGCTATTTTATTTTTTTGTAGCTATTGTGAACAGGATTGTGTTCTTGATTTGGCTCTCAGCTTGGATGTTGTTGGTGTACAGGAATGCTCCTGATTTTTTGTATACTGATTTTATATCCTAAAACGTCGCTGAGGTTGTTTTTCAGATCAAGGAGCTTTTGGGCAGAGACTATGGGGTTTTCTAGGTAAAGAATCATATAGTTTGCAAACAGGGGTAGCTCGACTTCCCTTTTCCCTGTTTGGATGGTTTTTATTTCTTTCTCTTGCCTGATTGCTCTGGCTAGGACCTCTAGTACTATGTTGTATAAAATATTTGTCTTCATTTAATTTCAAAATCTTAAAAAACTTTGTTGTTGTGTTGAGAAACGACTTTTCAAAAAATACCAAATATATAATAATATAAATAATGTAGTGTCTGTGAAAAGTTGACATTTCAAATCAGTGTTTTTCCTAGTGCAATTATCTTTGTTTCTGTCCTGTTTCATTTATTTTCTTTTGGTGTCTTATCCTATTTACTTGCTTATGTTTTCTCCATTTTTTATTTTTTCTTCTTAGTTTTTTCTTTTTTTCATTACTTTTTATTTTTCTGTATTATATTTTTATGAATATTCTAATTTTGATTCATGATAAATTTAATCATTAATACAGTTGATGTTATGCACACAGTTTATATTTTCATTAGTGACAAATTCAATGATTAATTTTAACTTTCAAAAGGATACTTTGCTCTATATTTTTTGTCAGTAAACTATGAAATATTATCTTTTGGGACCTGTCTATTCAAGGCAAGAAAATTATACTGCTTTTGTTTTCTTAAGCCAAATGTAGAATTTATTTTTATAACATAAGAATTTGTCAGGTTTATTTTTATCTTTTTTTTACATTTTAGATATGTAAAATGTAAGTTAATATGTATATTTATGTAACATGTATATACTTATACATTTATATACTTACTATATGTACATTATTGAAAGTGTTCATTTCCAAATAAATTTTATGACCATTTTAAATTTTTTCCATGTTTTCTATTGTGTTGAAATGCACATAACATAAAATTTACCATTTTAAACTTTTTTAGCATACAGTTCAGTGGTGTTAAATACATTTGTAATGTTCTGCAACCATCATTACCATCCATCCCACACTCTTTTCATCTTGTTAAACTGAAATTCTACCCATTAAAACATTTCTTTCCCTTTCACCCCAGGCCCTGACAATCACCATTCTTCTGTTTGTCTTTATGATTTTGTCTACTGTAAGCACATATATAAGTGGAATCACAAAGTATTTTTTTTTTTGTGACTGGCTTATTTCACTTAGCATAATGTCCTCAAGGCTCATTCATATTGTAATTCACTTATTAGTTTTAACAGTTATCCTGTGAAATATTTAAGGTTTCTATATATAATATCATAGCATCTGTGAATAGAGGTCATTTTACTTCATCTTTTCCAATTTAGATGCATTTTCTTTTTCTTACCTATTTGCTCTGGCTAGAACTTCCAATACTATGTTGAATAGAAATGGAGAAGTGGAGAAAGCAGGCATTCCTGCCTTGTTCCTGGTCTTAGAGAAAATCTTTCAGTTTTTCATCATTGAGTATGATGTTTCCTGTAGGTTTTTCAAACATGAATTTTATTATGTTGAGGTAGTTTCCTCTATTCTAGTTTATCCAATGTTTTCTTAAATCATGAAAGGGTATTTTGTCAAATGGCTTGTCTGCATTTATTGAGATGGTCATGTGTTTTTTTCCCTGCTTAATTCTGTTAATGTGATGTATTACATTGATCTCTTTTTGTATGTTGCACATACAAACTCCTTCCAGGAATAAGCCACTGCATTCTGGGAACAAATCACACTTGGTTATGGTGTATAATCCTTTTAATATGCAGCTGAATTTGGTTTGTTAGTCTTTTGTTGAGAGTTTTTGCATTAAAGTTTATAAGGGATGTTGGTTTGTAGTTTTAGTGTAGTGTCTTTGTCTGGTATTGGTATCAGGGTAGTGCTGGTCTCATAGAATGAGTTAGAAAGTATTCCCTATTCTTCAGTTTTTTGTGAAAGTTTGAGAAGGATTAGTGTTAGTTATTTTCAAAATGTTTGGTAGAATTCAACAGTGAAGACATCAATACAGGGCTCTTATTTGTTAAAAGATTTTTGATTACTGATTCCATCTCTCTGTTAGTTACAGGTCTATTCTAATGTTGTATTCCTTTGATTTAGTCTTGGAAGGTTTTGTGTTTTTAGGAATTTGTCTATTTCATCTAAGTTATTCCGTTTGTTGGTGTAAAATTGTTCACAATAATCCCAATGCCCAACTTGCCTTTCTGATTTTAGTTATTTGCATCTTTCCTCTTTTTTTCTTAGTCCATGTAGCTTAAAGTTTGTCAATGTCGTTGATCCTTTCAGAGAAACAACTTCTGGTTTCATTGACTTTACTATTTTTCTCTTCACTATTTATTTATCTCTGCTTGTCTCCTAATTATTTACTTCCTTCTACTAGCTTTGGGTTTAGTTTGTTCTTCTTTTTCTAGTTCCTTAAGTTTACAAAGCTAGGTTTATGATTTGAGATCTTTCTTTTTTTTAAATATAAACATTTATAGCTATAAGTTTCTGCCTTAGTACTGCTTTCACTGAATTTCATATATTTTGGTATGTTGTGTTTTCATTTCATTCATCTTCAATTTCCTAATTTCTCTTGGTTTTCTTCTTTGATCCATTGGTTAAGAGTATGTTGTTTGATTTTCAGATATTTTTGGATTTCCCAGTTTTCCTTCTGTTTTCACTTTTAACTTCATCCTGTTGTGTTTGGAGAAGATATTTCATATGACATTTGTCTTTTAAAATCTATTGAGCCTTAATCTGTGGCTTAACATAGGATCTAGCCTGGAAAATATCCATGGACACTATCCATGGCTATCCAATAGCCATGTATAGTTGAGAAGAATGTGATACTGTTGTCATTGGGTATGGTGTTCTGATGTGTCTGTGAGATCTTTTTGGTTTATTGTGTTGTTTAAGTTATTTATTTTCTTATCTTCTCTCTGATTGTTCTATCTATTATTGGGAATGGGCTATTGAATTCTTCAACCATTATTGTAGACCTGTCTATTTCTCCCTTAATTCTGTCAGTTTTTGCTTTATGTATTTGGATTTTGATTTACACATTAGGTATGTACGTGTTTATAATTGTTATATCTTCTTGTTGTATTGAACTTTAAAAATGTATATAATGTCCTTCTTTGTCTCTTGTAAACTGTTTTGACTTAAAGTCTACTTTGTCTGATATTAGTATAGCCACCCCTGATCTCATTTGGTTACTATTTGTGTGGGATATCTTTTTCCATAGTTTCACTTTTAACCTCTTTGTGTCTTTAGATCTAAAATGAGTCTGTTGTAGACAACATGTAGTTGGATATGTGTTTTTAGGGATGCTGCTAATTTCCTGTCTTTTGACTGGATAGTTTAATCTATTTACATTTAAAGTAATGCGTAATAGGAAGAACTTCTGTCATTTTGCTATTTGCTTACTTTATGCCTTATAGCTTTTTTTGACCCTCATTTTCTATGTAACTGTCTTCTTTTATATGTAGTTAATTTTTTATTTTAGTGAAATGCTTAAATTTCTTTCTCATTTCTTTTTTGTGTACATTTTATAGCTATTTTATTTGTGGCTACCATGGGGATTACATTTAATAGTCTAATGTTATAACATTCTATTTTGAATTTATACTATCTTAACTTAAAGAACATATGAAAACTCTGCTCCTTTACAACTCTGCCTACCCCTTTCAGTTGCTGAAGTCACAAAATTACATCCTTATAGATTATATGCCACAAAATATAAAATAGTTCTTTCAAATGTATTATCTCTTAAATTATGTAACAATCAAAATGTGGAGTTGTTAATACAAACCAAAGTTACAATAATACTTGCTTTTAGACTAATAACTGTTTTTCTTAAAATGTATTAGTCTCTTAGATCATGTAGAATACAGAAAGAAGTTACCCTTATTACAATAACACTATCTTTTACAGTTGCTCATATATTAACCTTTATTGAGATCTATATTTCTTCATATGGCTTTGAGCGAGTGTCCTTTCATTTTACCTTGTAGGACCCCATTTATAATTTCTTGCAGGGCAAGTCTAGTGGTAATGAATTCCCCTAGCTTTTGTTTATCTGGGAATGTCTTATTTTTTCCCTCACTCTTAAAGGACAGTTTTGCCAGATATATTAATAGAATTCTTGGTTGACGGTTTTTTTCTTTCAGCACATTGAGTATATGAGCCCACTGCCTTCTGGCTTCCAAAATTTCTAGTGAGAAATCTGCTGTTAATTTTATTGAATATCTCTTTTATGTGACAAGTAGCTTTTCTCTTGCTGCTCTCAAGATTCTCTCTTAACTATATTCATTTCTTTTATCAAGTTTGGGAAGTTTTCTATTATTATTTCTTCAAATATTTTCTTTACCTCTTTCCCTCTCTTCTCCTTGTGAAATTCTCATAATGCATAAGTTGGTCTTTTTGATGGTGTCACACATATCCCTTAGGTTCTGTTCACTTTCTTCAACCTTTTTTCTTTCTGTTCTTCATAGTCAATAATTTCCAATGTCCTATGTTGAAGTTCACTGATTCTTTTTTATGCCTGCTAAAATCTGCCTTTTAATTGCTTTAGTGAGTTTTTATTTTAGTTGTACTTTTCAGCTCCAGAATTTCTTTTTGTTTTCTTTTTAGATTTTCTACATCTTTATTGATATATCTGTCTTGATTTTCTGGACTTTCTCCACATATTCCTTAAGTTCTTTGAGCATCTTTGTGTAGTGAATCTGTCGTCAGGTCTTTTCAAGGTCAATTTCTGTTGATTATTTTGTTTTTCTCCTTTGAATGTGCCATACATTCTTGTTTCCTTCATATGTCTTGTGATTTTTTTTTTTGTTGAAAACAATATTTGAATTTGATAATGTAGTATCTCTGGAAATCAGATTCTCCTCTTTGCCCAGGTTTGCTGTTTTGTTGTTGTTGTTGTTTATTGCTTTTGTTTTTCGATTGTTGTAGGCTATCCCTGTGCCAGGTTGAGATGTAAACTTAAGATCTTCTCAAGTCTTTTCTGAGCTTGTGCCTTTCTATGGGCATGTGAGATCATTTTCTATTTTTTCCTGTATATGCAACTGTTTTTTTTTTGTTGTTGTTGATATCATAGTTTCTAATCTCTTGTTCTCAAAAGGGGAAAGATGAAGGGAGGAAACAAAAAGGGTTCTGGCCCTTTGAATCCTCTGGAAGTCACTTCAGCCAGATGGGAAGGAGCCTGCAACAATTCAGGGAGGTACAACAACAAAGCCACCTTCTTGTCTGTACCTCTGTGATCAGAAGTAGCAATCAGTGATCAAATACAGATCTCTAATATTTGGAAGACAACATCCTTTTTGCCCACCCTGGATTCCATAAGCTGCACGCAAATGGCTCCAAGAACTGGGGAGTGGGTAGCTGCTACCATTCTAAGAGCTAAAATTACAATTAATTGTGCTTTTACCTTCATGCCTTCCCCTGGAATTTGCAAGCCTACAGTAGACTCCAGAGTTGCAAACGTAGTTACATTAGACAGATTCTGCTAGTACAATTGTTGTCTAGGAGCAGGGCCAGACTCCTGGTGCTTTCTACTCTTCCATCTCCCCAACTGCTAGTTATTGAAACTTACTTTAATACAGGAATGTAAGCAGTTTACTTTGTGTCTTTTCATTTTCATCACTTGTGAATAACTCAGCTAGTGAAAAACTTCTTAGATGAAATCATTTTTCTTTCAAAATAATGTTGACATTGCTCTGTTGAAATCCAGTGTTTATTTCAGAGAAGTCTGAGGCCAGTTTGATTTTTATTTCTTTTCAGATTACCTATCTCTAAAGATCTGGATGCTTTAAATACTTTTTCCTTTTAATCAATAACCATGAAATATCTGGGTGTGAGGTATGTTTATTGCGGCACTATTCACAATAGCAAAGACTTGGAACCAACCCAAATATCCATCAATGATAGACTGGATTAAGAAAATGTGGCAGATATACACCATGGAATACTATGCAGCCATAAAAAAGGATGAGTTCATATCCTTTGTAGAGACATGGATGAAGCTGGAAACTATCATTCTGAGCAAATTATTGCAAGGACAGTAAACCAAACACCACATGTTCTTACACATAGGTGAGAATTGAACAATGAGAACACTTGGACACAGGGCGGGAAACATCACACACCGGGGTCTGTCATGGGGTGGGAGGAGTGGGGAGGGCTAGCATTAAGAGAAATACCTAATATAAATGACAAGTTAATGGGTGCAGCACACCAACATGGCACATATGTGTGTCTGGACGGAGGGAGGGAGGGAACAAAAAGAACAAAGGGACTAAAATGGCGCATTTCCGGGTTCTTCATTGTTAACTTTCCTGTGCCCGGGAAAGACACAGGTCAACTGTGCAGGCGCAACCTGACCTCCGACGGAGAAAAACCAGAACCCGCCTAGCCACGCCTACCGCCCGGCCCCTGACCCGCCTATGTCCCGCCCACTGCCCTCCCACTCCCGGGCCCAGGACATAAAAGCCACTCCCGGTGGGCACGTGGCACGAACTTCCTCGGCCCCTGCTCGTGTGCGGACCTAGGAACCTCGCCTGAGAACGCCGGAGCGACTTCATTGGCCTCCACCGCTGGAGACCGGTGAACCTTGCCCCTCCTTCACATTGGCTTGTAAATAAAGTTTTCTTTTACTTTGCCTACTTGCCTATTCTCTGGCATTTACTCTGGTGGTCGTCTGGAGCCAATCAGTTGGTGCCGAAACCCGGGAGCCTCCTCCTTCCACGCCCCAGACGGACCTGGGACCTGGACATCGCTTTCCCCACCTCCAAGTCTCCTAGGGGTGAATACCTTTTGCCTCCCTCTCATATCCCTTGGCCAGAAGTCCTGCGCAGGCCCAAGGCGTTTTTTCCGGTCACCAGGTGACCCAGGGAAGTTCCCAAAGGCAGAGACGTCTGCCCAAAGGAACTCCATTCCATTCCGTGGGAGACTCGTCCAGGATGGAGACGTCTGCCTGGAGGTAATCTCCATTCCGGCTCCAGGAGCCTCCCGCTGGTCTCTAGTGGTTCCAAAGGATGCTTTGTAGCCAGGTAGAGTTCGGTTTCTGTTTCTGCCTATAGGCGAGAGGAAGGCAAAGGGAAACCCCCAATCCAAAATACCTAGAGACTCCCCTTTAGTGTGTCTTCTAAAAAACCTCAAAACTTTGCAATTAGAACAAGATCTCAGGCGAAAGCGACTGGTGTTCCTCTCCACTGTGGCGTGGCCACAATATAAATTAGACAATCAGTCTCAACTGGCCGCCTGAGGGCACTCTAGACCATAACATTTTAATCGACCTCAGTAGTTTCTGCCAACGCTTAGGCAAGTGGTCTGAAATTAATTATATACAAGGATTTTGGGCCTTGCGTTCTCAGACCTGTGTAGCCAGTGTTCCTTGGCTCAAGTCATGTTGGCTAAGGACGCAGGCCTAACAAAGTCCGAAAAAGAGGAGTCATCTTTCCTGTCTGAGTTGCCTGAAGACCTTACCTCCCCTCCCTCCCTTCCACTCCTGCTGTATACTCCACCTCCCCCTCCCGCTCTCGCGGTTGTTCTACCTCCCTCCTCAGCCCCTCCCACCATTGTTGAGGCTACACTTCGACCCCTCGGCACTTCCACCTGGTCATCTTAGTTCGCTTATCTCTGCCCATACCCGCTCTAAAGATTGCCTAACTACCCCCGCTCCTACTCCCACCCTATCCAACCCCCCTGCGGTCTTAGCACCCTTGCGTGAGGTGGCCGGAGCAGAGGGCGTAGTTAGAGTTCATGTTCCCTTCTCACTAGCAGATCTTTCAAAGATTGAAAAACGCTTAGGAGATTTTTCTGCCAATCCTACAATTTACACCAAAGAATTTAGATACCTTTGCCAGGCCTACGATTTAACCTAGCATGATCTCCAGGTTATTCTTACCTCTACTCTAAACCCTGAGGAGCAAGAGCGCATCCTAGTGGCCGCCAGGCAGCATGCCAACCAATTACACTTAACAGACCCTGCCTTCCCACTAGGGGAACAAGCAGTCCCCTCTATAGACCCAGACTGGAACTATCAAGTAGGCCAGCCAGGCCGCTGAAGACAAGATATGATGACTCAATGTCTTCTGGCTGGTATGCCGGCGGCCTCAAATAAGGTAGTAAATTTTAATAAACTAAAAGAAATTATTCAAGGTCCAGATGAGAATCCGGCCACATTTTTAAACAGGCTAACTGAGGCTTTAATTCAATACACTCGGTTAGACCCAGCTTCCCCAGCCGGGGCCACTATTCTAGCATCATATTTTATTTCACAATCGGCCTCGGATATTCGGAAAAAACTTCAAAAGGCAGAGAATGGACCTCAAACTCCTATTCAGGACCTAGTCAAGTCGGCCTTCAAGGTCTATAATTCAAGGGAGGAAATGGCTGAGGCCCAACAACAGGCCCACCTAAAACAGAAGGTACAGCTCCAGACTCAAGCCTTAGTTGCTGCTTTGCAGCCTAGCCGTAGCCCAAAACCGGAGAGCAAAACCCCCGGAGGCTCAAAGACAATAAAAGGGGCTTGCTATAAATGCGGTGACCCAGGGCATTGGGCTGATAGATGTCCCCAGAGTCCCCAACCGCCTGAGCCAATGCGGCCGTGCTATAAGTGCGGAGTAGCTGGACACTGGGCTAAAAAGTGTCTTAACCCTCGTCTGCCAACAACTCCTTGTCCAGCGTGCCATGAAGAAGGGCACTGGAAGTCTGACTGCCCCACCCTGAAAATGGGCATGGCGCCACAACGTGATGTCCTTTCTCAGGACCCTGGGAGCTCCTTCCAGCTCTTACATCTGGATGACGACTGAAGGTGCCAGGGACTTGGGGACCCCCATCACCCTCGCCGAGCCGCGGGTAACTCTCCTGGTAGTGGGTAAGACAATTAATTTTTTAATCGACAGCGGGGCTACTACTCTGTTTTGCCGTCTTTCGAAGGGCCTAGCCTTCCCTCCAATATTTCTGTTGTAGGAGTCAATGGCTCCCCGTCCAGCCCTCGAAAAACCCCACCCCTTAATTGTTGCCTGGCCAACAACTATTTTGTACACTCGTTCCTCATTATCCCCTCATGCCCCACTCCCCTACTGGGCTGAGATGTTTTAAGTCAACTGAAAGCCTGTATCTCCATCCCTACTAGCGCCCCCCACCCCACCCGCCATCTGCTTCTAGTATTGACTAACTCAAATGACTCCAACAATCCTACTAACCCTTTCCCCGATTTCCCCATTCCTATCGACCCCCAAGTGTGGGACACCTCCACTCCTGTCATGGCGGACCATCATCCACCAATACTTATAAAACTTAAAAACCCATCTCAGTTTCCAACCCGCCCACAGTTCTCTCTCTTTCCACAACACTTACGAGGACTAAAACCAATCATTACTAGGTTACTCAGCCAACACATCCTCATCCCCATTCATTCTCCCTGTAACACTCCAATCCTACCTGTAAAGAAGGCAGATGGAACTTTTCAGTTAGTGCAGGATCTTCGTCTTATCAACGAAGCTGTTTGTCCCACCCATCTGGTAGTTCCCAACCCCTATACCCTTCTTTCTCTCATTACACCTAATACAACACACTTTACTGTACTGGATCTAAAAGATGCATTTTTCACTATTCCCCTATACCCAGATTGTCAGTTTCTCTTTGCTTTTACATGGGAGGACCCAGACACCCATACCTCCACCCAACTGACATGGACAGTGCTTCCCCAAGGGTTCCGAGACAGCCCCCATTTCTTTGGGCAGGCCCTAGCAAAAGACTTAGCCTCCTGTCCTCTTACCAATAGTAAAATTCTCCAATATGTAGATGACCTTTACTCTGTGGTCCCACGGGACAGGACTCTCTTTTAGACACTGCGATCCTCCTTAATCATCTAGGATCCAAAGGTTACCGAATATCCAAACACAAAGCTCAACTCTCACAACAATGTGTCATATATTTAGGTATTGAGATCACTCCTACGACACGCTCACTTACCACAGACCGCTTAACTGTAATACAAAATCTTTCTCCTCCTCAAGACGCTAAGGAAATTCAATCCTTCCTAGGCCTAGTAGGATTTTTCAGATACTGGATTCTTAATTTCGGAATCTTGGCTAAGCCTCTATATGCAGCTGTCAAGGAGACTCCCCAAGGACCTTTGTCTAACCCAAAGTTAATCTATAAACATTTCACTCACCTGAAAAACTGCCTTCTCTCACATCCTACTCTCTCACTCCCAGACTTCCAGCGCCCCTTCCAGCTTTTCACAGATGAAAGACAAAAAGTTGCAGTGGGTCTTTTAGCCCAATCTATAGGCACCACCTACCGCCCCGTGGCATATCTATCTAAACAATTAGACCCCACCATACAAGGGTGGCAGCTCTGTCTTCGGGCCCTAGCAGCAGCAGCCTGCCTAACCCAAGAAGCAAAGAAACGCATTAGGGGTGGTAACCTAACAGTCTTCTCTACTCACCTGCCTTCAAGATCTTATTGCCCACAGAAGTATTAGCCATCTAACTCCGTCCAGACTCCAACTCTTTCACCTCTTATTCATAGAAGACTCCACCATTGCCCTAGGAGTCTGTTCCTCTCTGAATCCAGCAACCCTACTTCCTGACCCTCTCAAGCAACCTTGTACTGAACACTCCTGTCCAGAACTTTTAGAGGCCCAACCACCTAGTCACTTACATTTGCATGACCAGCCATTGGAAGGCTCACAGTTAACCCTATTTGTAGATGGCAGTTCTTTTATAAATTATCTAGGAAACAGACAGGCAGGATACGCAGTAGTTACATCTTCTGCTGTCCTAGAAGCTAAGCCTTTACCACAAGGAACAACATCACAGCAGGCAGAACTCATCGCACTAACTAGGGCTCTCCTCCTATCCAGAGGAAAAACGGTAAACATATACACAGACTCCAAGTATGCCTTCTTGATTGCACACACCCACTCTGTCATCTGGAAAGAGAGAGGGTTCCTAACCACCAGTGATACCCCTATAGTCAACAAAAAACAGATACTCAAACTGCTAGATGCTTTATCAGCGCCTTCCAGAGCAGCCATCATACACTGTAAAGGTCATCAGACTCCATCTAACTCGGTGGTGGCTGGCAATAACTTTGCCGACACCACTGCCAAGTTGGCAGCCGGATTCTCCACTCCCACGCTTCCCTCTATTTGTTTTCTCTCTCCTCAATATACCCCTACTTATACCCAAGAGGAAAAGACCAAACTATTACAAGATTCAACATCCAAACTGGCCGTAGACAATTGGATTTACCTCAATAATAAATTAGTTATTCCTGAAACTCAACTCCACACCATTCTAAAAGACATACATAATTCCCTACACGTAGGACCCAAAGCTTTATATAACCTCCTAAGCCCCCTCATTCACTGCCCCACACTCATGAAACACCTAATTATAATCAACCGACAGTGCTCCACGTGCCTCAAGTCAAACCCTCAAGGCGCATTGCGCAATCCCCATCCGAGCCATCAACTCAGAGGGCACCAGCCAGGCGAAGATTGGCAAATTGACTTTACCCACATGCCAAGGCATAAAAAATTCAAATATCTCTTAACTCTTGTTGATACTTTTTCAGGATGGATAGAAGCCTATCCTACTACAGGAGAAACTGCCAATATAGTTGCCTCCATACTCACTGAACACATTATTCCTAGGTTTGGCCTCCTGCTCACTCTTCAGTCTGACAACGGCCCAGCATTCATCTCCAAAGTAGTCCCGCAAGTGGCGACCCTTCTACACATTACCTGGAAACTCCACATCCCTTATAGACCTCAGTCCTCCGGTAAAGTAGAGAAGGCCAACGGGCTCATTAAGCAGCAACTCACCAAACTCTCCCTCGAGACTCGACAATTGTGGGTAACTCTCCTTCCCCTGGCCCTAACCCGGCTGCGAGCAGCCCCACGGAGTCCAACAGGCCTCAGTCCATTTGAATTAGTTTACGGCCGGCCGCTCACCCTCCAGCAGTTACCCACCCTTTCTTCCCCGCTGGCAACTTATCTTCCATACCTCACCCTCTTGAGACAACTCCTGAGACAACATGCAGAACTAGCACCCCCCCTCCAACAGACACCTATAGCCCACATCTCTCTCCCAGCCCAGGAGACCAAGTATACTTAAAAGATATCCAAGCCAAAGATCTTCAGCCTAGGTGGAAAGGCCCCTATACTGTCCTCCTATCCACATACTCAGCAGCCAAACTTCTAGGACAAACGCACTGGGTCCATATATCACAATTAAAAAAGGCCCCCACCGAAGACAATCAGTGGACATCTACTAGACTTACCCCTACCCGCCTCAAATTCACCAAACTCCCTCAACCACCACATGTTCCCTGACCTCTTGCACTTATCCCGATTTCTCGCCATACTCTATATAAACATAACAGAATTCCAATATTTTACCCCAGATCCCTACTTGCCTCCAGATAATAGCCCATCACGGTGGATTTCCCGTTTACCTTTATAGAACATCTTCAGTGGCAAGGTGTACTCTGTGATTACACTGAAGATGAAGTCTTATCTCATACTTATATTACAATCTTTCTCTTGTATTTCAATCTCTATTACTAACCCAACTTTCATATGGAGATTCTCTATAGTTGAAACTTGGTCACACAAAAATAAACAGCACTCACAGCTACAAGGCACTGCTGACTGCCCCCCTTCAGGCTGCCAACCCCACCTTACTATAAATTTCACCCTATCCTGTTGCAGTGCGGCCAGAGCTAAGGCTCTCTGCTTCCTGCACGATCAGACACATTACAATTGTAAGACTTACTGGAAACAAAAGAACCTAGGATGCCCTTATATTTATTGTAAGATCCATTATGCAACCTTGAGACAGGAGAAACCCACTGCCCTCTTCACCGTTGCGAATCAACGAACGCCCCTTCAATACCAATTAAATATCAAAGACCCATGGGACCCCCGATGGGCAGACGGAGTCAAAGGTGGACTCTACACAGGCTACACAATTCTTAGTTCATATCCCATGGCTACTCTCCTGATAAAAAGAACACTTGTCCAGCAAAAATCCCTTCCTCAAAACATACAAGCCCTACAGAATTTAACCTTTGCCATACAATCACAAGAACAGGCCTTACAAGATCAATTACACTCCTCCAATAAGGACCCCTTCTCATGGTTAAAACTAGTCCATCAAGGGTTAAACCTAACACGGGCAGCCAACCTAACAAATCTCTCCCACTGTTTCCTCTGTGTGGCCCTTGAAAGAGCCCCCTTAGTGGCAGTCCCCTTACCTACTGCTTTCAAGGCTACAACTAACTCTACAGGCACCTCCCAAAAAACCGTTCTTACTCCAAGTCCCACTATACCAAAACCCAGAAAGTCCAATCCTTCCTTTCTGCTACTCTACCCCAAACACCTCCTGGTGTAGTTATACCCAGCCATCTGCTAAGACCCAGATGGCTCCCATTGGAGGTTATTTCTGGTGCAACAAAACCCTCTTCAAGGTCCTTAATCACACATCCATCGGTCAATCCCTCTGTGTCCCAGTGTCCCTAGTACTTAGTTGAACCTTATATAGCAAAGCAGAAGTAGCTGAACTCGTCATACAATTTAACCCTCCTCCTAATGATCGCCAAAAACAGGCTGTCTTCCTTCCCCTAGTCATCGGAGTCTCCCTGGCCTCCTCCTTAGTGGCGTCAGGGCTTGGAACTAGGGCACTTGCCCACTCGGTACAGTCTACCCGATCTCTAGCAGCTCAAATCCGAGAGGCTACAGAGGCTTCAGCTGAAAGCCTGGCCTCTCTGCAGCATCAAATTACCTCAGTGGCCCAGGTAGCAGCACAAAATAGGTGAGCATTAGATTTACTTACTGCCGAAAAAGGAGGAACATGTCTCTTCTTAGGAGAAGAATGCTGCTATTATGTAAATGAGTCAGGCCTAGTAGACACTAACATCCAAACCCTAAACAGGATTAAAGCAGAATTAAAAACCTACAATACCCCCTTCACTCCCAGACCACCGGTATGGCTGCTGCCTGTAATACAGCAGATGCTCCCATTCCTAATTCCCGTACTAATCCTCTGTCTTGTCTTATGTTTCGCTCCTGTTTTAATCAAATTTCTCCGAGCCAAAGTTCAAGAGATCACCCATGTCGCCTTCAACCAGATGCTCCTACATCCCTATGTCCAGGTGCCAACCATAGACCCTCATAACAACACCCCCTAACAGCAGGAAGCAGCTAGACAGACAATGATGCCCCCTATCACTATAATCAATAAAAGGTTGGACTGTCTGGACTGGACGGAGGGAGGGAGGGAACAAAAAGAACAAAGGGACTAAAATGGCGCATTTCCGGGTTCTTCATTGTTAACTTTCCTGCGCCCAGGAAAGACACGGGTTGACTGCGCAGGTGCAACCCGACCTCCGACAGAGAAAAACTGGAACCCGCCTAGCCGCGCCTACTGCCCAGCCCCTGACCCGCCTATGTCCCGCCCACTGCCCTCCCACTCCCAGGCCCAGGACATAAAAGCCGCTCCCGGTGGATGCCGCGTGAACTTCCCTGGCCCCTGCTTGTGTGCGGACCTAGGAACCTCGCCGGAGGACGCCGGAGCAACTTTGTTGGCCTCCACCGCCAGAGACTGGTGAACCTCGCCCCTCCTTCACATTGGCTTGTATATTAAGTTTTCTTTTACTTTGCCTACTTGCCTATTCTCTGGCATTTACTCTGGTGGTCGTCTGGAGCAAATCAATGTGCACATGTAACAAACCTGCATGTTGTGCACATGTACCCTAGAACTTAAAGTATAATAATAACAAAGAAATATCTGGGTGTTGGTTTTTTCTCATTAATCTTTTTTATTATGTGATGAGCTGTTGTCATCTATATGCTTTGTATTGCATATGTTTTTCCTCTAGGCTTTTTAATACCTGTTATTGGCTCACGGATGGCAAGAGTTCCTTCTTATATCTCTAATTCTCACTTTTAGCAACTAGTTTCTGGAAGCTTATGTGCTAGGATTATAGATACCTAGTTACATCTCCTTGTTTGGACAGAAAGTTTCACCTCAGAGAGTCAGGCCTGTATCCCTCATCAGGATAGGGTTGGGTGCCTGGGCAGGGAAGGAAACTGGGGAAAATTGGTGGAAATCTCTAGCCTTGAGTCCTCTATGAATTACTATCTCCTTCCTCCACTCAGCAGATAATAGGCAGTGATGGCAGGGACAACTTGGTCTCTGTGTAGAAATGGGCAGGGCATAAACAGGGAAAATGGCGCTAATTTCCTGGGTAGAGACTGATCAAGGAGTACAGAAGGAATTTGAAATGTCTAGTTCAAAGGGATCACTGTAGAGCTGAAATAAGATCCAAAGAAAATGAGCTGGGCATGGTGACTCATGCCTGTAATCCCAGCACTTGGAGAGGCTGAGGAGAGCAGATCAGCTGAGGTCAGGAGTTTGAGACCAGCCTGGCCAACCATGGCCAACATGGTGAAACCCCATCTCTACTAAAAATACAAAAATTAGCTGGGTGTGTTGGTGGGTGCCTGTAATCCGGGCTACTTGAGAGGCTGAGGTAGAAGAATTGCTTGAACCTGGGAGGCGGAGGTTGCTGTGAGCCAAGATCGTGCTGCTGCACTCCAGCCTAGGTGACAGAAGGAGACTCCATCTCAAAGACAAAACAAACAAACAAACAAACAAACAAACAAACCCCACAAAATGTTTTGCATATAGTGTATACAAAGGGGAGTGGTCAGGATTGAAAGGCAGCAGCCCACCCAGATCCTGTTCTTAAAGTATGCCTGGCTAATAGAGCCTCAGGTCATGATGGACATGTTCTATATCTGTGCTATTCAGTGTGGCCTCTACTAGTCACTGTGGCTATCTAGTGCTGAGGAACTAGACTTTTAATTTTATTCAATTTTAATCACTTTAAAATTTAAAATGCCACAGATGACTATTGGATGCTGACAGTGAAGCTCTAGAGTGGCTTTCTCTGAAGAGGAGGGGAGCCATGGAAGCTGCAGGGTCGACTCTGACACCATTACTTTCCTAGACAGTGAAAGCTACCCCCATAGTTGGCAGCAGGTTGACAATCAGCTTCATTATTTGATATTGGTAAGTTTTATCTTTTTCTGTGTCTTTTTATGTATTTTGGTGGAAATTTGGAAGTAACTAAGTGAAGGAATGTTAAACAGCAATTGAGAAGATGTGTTGATTAATTTTAGAGGACTACTTAACTGGGTTGAGGGATGCCTAGATGGCTGGTGAAGCATTGTTTCTGGGTATGTCTGCTTTCAGACAGTGCTTTCAGGTGAGATTGCTGTGAGTCAGTGGACTGTGAGAGGACTTCCAGGTCTCAGTGTGGGGGTACCACTCAATCAGCTCGGAGCCCCAGGTGGGACAAACATGAGGAAGAATGGGGATGTGCACTCTCTGCTCTTGTCCTCTCCCTTCCCTGCTTTTTCTCCTCCTGCCCTTGGACATCAGACTCTAGGTTCTTCAGTGTTTGGACTCTGGGACTTGCACTTACAGCCTCCCAGGGGCTCTTGATACTTCAGCCACAGACTGAGGGCTTCATCGCTGGCCTGTTTCTGAGGTTTCTAGACTTGGACCAAGCCTTGCTACTGGCTTCTCCTGTTTTCTAACTTGCTGACGGCCTATGGTGATACTTCTCTACCTCTGTGTTTGTGTGAGCCAATTCCCTGATAAACCGCCCTGTTCCATATCTTGTTGGTTTTGTCTCTCTGAAGAACCCTAACTCAGAGCAGACATCTAGCATACACTTATCCCATCCTTTTCTTCCTTCTTTCTATAAGTTTGTAAACAACGGAACATATCTTTCAGCAAACTTTTACAACCACGCATCTTTCCACTTTGGCCCCATTTGGGAGTTCAATTATATTACGTCTAGGTAATTGGGTGTTGATTTTGTTATAGGAGGTGAATAGGGGAGTGCATAGAGAAGAAATACTTCCAAATTTTCAGTCTGGAGGCTGTCTTCTTAGCCATTTTACAGTATTATCTTCTTCCTTAAGGGTATTTTAAAATGAAAGAATATTTGAGGGATCTAATTAAACTAAAGAACTTCTGCATAGCAAAAGAAACTATCATCAGAGTGAACAGGAAACCTACAGAATGGGAGAAAATTTTTGCAGTCTACCTATCTGACAAAGGGCTGATATCCAGAATCTACAAGGAACTTAAACAAATAAACAAGAAAAAAAAAAAAAAAACAACCCCATTAAAAAGTGGGTGAAGGATATGAACAGACACTTCTCAAAAGAAGACATTTGTGCGGCCAACAAACATATGAAAAAAAGCTCATAACCACTGGTCATTAGAGAAATGCAAATCAAAACCACAATCAGATACCATCTCATGCCAGTTAGAATGGTGATCATTAAAAAGTCAGGAAACAGCAGATGCTGGAGAGGCTGTGGAGAAATAGGAATGCTTTCACACTGTTGGTGGGAGTGTAAATTAGTTCAACCATTGTGGAAGACAATGTGGCAATTCCTCAAGGATCTAGAACCAGAAATACCATATGAGCCAGCAATCCCATTACTAGGTATATACCCAAAAGATTATAAATCATTCTACTATAAAGACACATGCACACGTATGTTTATTGCAGCACTATGTACAATAGCAAAGACTTGGAACCAATCCAAATGCCCAAATACCTAGTGATAGACTGGATAAAGAAAATGTGGCACATATACGCCATGGAATACTATGCAGCCATAAAAAAGAATGAGTTCATGTCCTTTGCAAGGACATGGATGAAGCTGGAAACCATCATTCTCAGCAAACTAATACAGGAACAGAAAACCGAACACCACATGTTGTCACTCATAAGTGGGAGCTGAACAGTGAGAACACGTGGATACAGGGAGGGGAACATCACACACCGGGGCCTGTTGGGGGATTGGAAGCGAGGGTAGGGAGAGCATTAGGACAAATACCTAATTCATGCAGGGCTTAAAACCAAATGACGAGTTGATGGGTGCAGCAAACCACCATGGCACATGTACACCTATGTAACAAACCTGCATGTTTTGCACATGTATCCCAGAACTTAAAGTAAAATAAATGAATAAATAAATAAATAAATAAATAAATAAATAATACTTGATTTATGTTTTCCATGATGGGAATGAGTTTTTAGGGAAGTCACCTTGTAACACATTTATTCACTAATTGGTTAATTGTTTAATTAGATAATCAATAAACATGATGAACTTCTGTTCTATGGAGGTCTCTGTGCTACTTACTCTGGAAGAGAAAAAGGGGATAAAGTGATACAGTCTGAGGATAAGTTTTTTTGACCTGATTTTTTAATTAAAGTAAAGGTCCAAGAGAGATAAAAATTAAATAACACTGTGTTAAGTGTAATGATGTTATGGAAAAGAATGCAAGTGTATGAAATTTGGACAGCCCTAGGAAATCTAGGGCATATGGTTGTTATGTGCATTGAAACAATTCTTAAAGAACTTGATGCACCAGCTGATGAAATAAAAATGATTCACAAAAACGTAGGTGGCCTATCCAAGGAAAAATGCTGGGCACTAGCAGATTAAACTGATTTACTTTGTATTTTATTTTATTTTATTTATTTATTTATTTATTTATTTTTGAGACGGAGTCTCACTCTGTAGCCCAGGCTGGAGTGCAGTGGCAAGATCTCAGCTCATTGCAAGCTGCGCCTCCCAGGTTCATGCCATTCTCCTGCCTCAGCCTCCCTAGTAGCTGGGACTATAGGCGCCTGCCACCATGCCTGGCTAATTTTTTGTATTTTTAGTAAGATGGGGTTTCACCATGTTAGCCAGGATGGTCTCGATCTCCTGACCTTGTGATCTACCCGCCTAGGCCTCCCAAAGTGCTGGGATTACAGGCATGAGCCACTGTGCCTGGCCACTTTTTATTTTAAAAACTGTTAGTTTTGGCTGGGTGTAGTGGCTCATACCTGTAATCTCAGCACTTTGGGAGGCTGAGGTGGGCGGATCACTAGAGGTCAGGAGTTCAAGACCAGCCTGGCCAACATGGTGAAACCCCAGCTCTACTAAATATACAACAATTAGCTGGGCATGGTGGTGGGCGCCTGTAATGGCAGCTATGCGGGAGGCTGCGGCAAGAGAATCGCTTCAGTGAGCCGAGATTGTGCCACTGCACTCCAGCCTGGGCGATACAGCGAGACTCAGTCTCAAAATTAAAAAAAAAAAAAAGGAAAAACTATTAGTTTCATGTTATTTTTTAGACCAACTTTAAACAAATGAATAACTTAAAAAAACTCATTTGGTACCCCTTCACCTTCTCTTCCTTATAATTATCTCACATTTGTATCCTTTTCCTAATGAAAGTAAAGATCTAGAGTAAATCAGAATCAATGCTATGTTGAATTCTTTCGTTTCACCCAAAGAAATTGTATCTACGACATGCCAGCCACTGGGCCAGGGCCTGGTTGAGGGAAGAGATGCCCTTCAATTGGACAATACTGCAAAAACTGAGAATGGATTTATACTTAACAAAAGTCGTTTCTGCTGCAGAGAGAACAGAAAGTGTGAGTGAGAATTGAGAGGGACTACTTGTCACAATAAGACTAATGTATTATTCTGAAGTGCAATTGGAAAGTTTTGGTGTCATTTAAGTTCTTAAAAGACCTTTATTTTGTCTGCTTTTGCCTTGGTAAGCCTTAGTGTCAAAGTGAAACAATTTCATGTTTTGAGAAAGGAATGAATGGAGGGGAAGGAGATGCTTCAAGGTCAATCACACCAATTCTGCTACCTCAACCTCTGTGGTAAGGGCTGTCAATTATTAAATGTTTGAAAAGGTTTGCTCTGACCGTAGCTTTCTCTGTGTTGCTAGTCAGTGGTGCTTCTAAAGCTCTTGGGAAACAATTTGATACAATATGATGTTTTTTTTTTTTTTTCCTGAAAAGGAGGAACTAATAATCTTGTTAACGAATACATTTTGTTTTTGTCTTTATTGATTTGTCAATGGATCCATGTGTCTGCTCTTCAGCATCCCCTAGGGAGAGTCCACGTTATTTCTAAGAAGACGGGAGAGAAGGAGGGAGAAAAAACGTGCAGATCAAAAGACCTCAGAAAAAAACAAAGTGGGATGAAATACTGGGCTTTATTCTGTACAGCCTCAGCATTTTCTATCTTTGATGAGTCGAGGTAGCCTTATTTTTTTATTCTTTTTATGGTTAGTGATGATGAAGAGAGGAATACAAATGGCTGGCTTATTTCTACAGAAAGAGGAGTATAGTTCAAAGTAGATTAAGGTGGGTAGTTTAGGGTCAACATGTGACAGGACTGGTGGATGCTAGGGTGGGCAGTGATTGGAGAATGACCCCTAATGCATCAAAGACTGAGAAAGATTTAAAAAGGCCGGACGCGGTGGCTCAAGCCTGTAATCCCAGCACTTTGGGAGGCCGAGACGGGCGGATCATGAGGTCAGGAGATCGAGACCATCCTGGCTAACACGGTGAAACCCCGTCTCTACTAAAAAATACAAAAAACTAGCCGGGCGACGTGGCGGGCACCTGTAGTCCCAGCTACTTGGGAGGCTGAGGCAGGAGAATGGCGTAAACCCAGGAGGCAGGGCTTGCAGTGAGCTGAGATCCGGCCATTGCACTCCAGCCTGGGCGACAGCGTGAGACTCTGTCTCAAAAAAAAAAAAAAAAAAAAAAAAAAATTTAAAAACATGAATTTAATTGCAAAGGTTCTGGAAGGCAAGTTGGGACTTGGATTTTATTCTCAGTCCTAGCCTTAATTTTGCAAGCCTGGTCTAAGTCACGGTAATCTGTCGTGTGTGTGCCGTATTAGACTATGAAATAGAGTGTTTTTGAACATGTGACTCCGTTTTCCTGTTACACTTGATTTTTCCTTCTGGCTTTTACTGGTCTCACTCAAAGTCATCTTCTCTCCAAAACAATGGTGGGCTGTTCTTTCCTCTAGAGTGGACACTGATTTAACCACCCAGGGGTGGCCCAACCATAGGCTAAACAGTGAACTATGGCAGGCTTTCAGATGGAGGAATATTCCGAGAGATGACAGTTGTTAGCTGAGACAGATAGGTTTGATCTTTCACAAATTTGAACTAACAAATCCACAGGGACATTGTTAATTGATGATGGTTGCTGAAGCTAAAGCGTCTAGTAGTCTTGGCTGATGTCGTCTGTCCTTGAGCTGGTTGTTTGCAACCAAATGAACCTGAGCAGTAGAAAGACCTAGTAACAATTTATTTGATTTCTTATCCTTTGGTTCCTACATTAGTCAACGAAATTTGTATAATCACTTTTTTCCCTTTATGAACATGTTACTAGAACAGCATTTCTCAATGTTTTTAATCTCAGGAACTCTTTATACTCTTAAAAATTGAAAGTCTGAAAGAACTTTGGTTTCTATGCATTATATCTATCAATATTTACTATATTAAAGTTAAAACTGATAATTAAAAATATTTTATTTAAAAATAAAAAACTCATTATATGGTAATATAAAAATATGTTCTTTAAGCAAAGAAAACCCTGTCTAGCAAAACAGTAGTGAATAGGGTAACATTGCTTTATTTTTGCAAGTATTTTAGATGTCTGAACTGATAAAAGAGCAGGATTCTCAAATGCGTGTTTAGTCTGTTGCAATATATCCTATTGATTGAAGTATATGAAGAAAATTCAGGCTAACAGAGGCTAAAGGGGGAAAAAAAGGAGAATTTATTAGACTTTTCAGATAGTTGTGGATATTTTCCTTTGATATTATGCCAAAATTTGACAAGTTACAGTTTTTTTTTTTTTTTGGTTTGTTTTTTTGAGACAGAGTCTCGCTCTGTCGCCCAGGCTGAAGTGCAGTGGCGCAATCTTGGCTCACTGCAAGCTCCGCCTCCCGGGTTCACGCCATTCTCCTGCCTCAGCCTCCCCAGTAGCTGTGACTACAGGCGCCTGCCACCACGTCTGGCTAATGTTTTTGTATTTTTAGTAGAGACGGGGTTTCATCATGTCAGCCAGGATGGTCTCGATCTCCTGACCTCGTGATCCACCCATCTCGGGCTCCCAAAGTGCTGGGATTACAGGTGTGAGCCACCATGCCGGCCAACAAGTTATAGTTTCTTAAAGATTAGTTACGAATAAACTCTAAAACCATATCAATGAACTTTTTGTACTCTGTCATATAAAAACCCGTTAGTCTACACTACACTTTGAGTGGTCTTTTTACCCATACATGACTTTGTAATATTATGTCTTGATCATTTGGAAAATATTGGTTCAGCAAGTTATACAGATCTTCAAAATGTTTACTTAATTCTAAAATATAAAAAAGTCACTTTCAGCACTGATAGCAGAAAAATCTCTAAATCTTGGGAAGTTGTCAAACTCATTATGGCAGGCAAATGTTTTCCATAGTACCAATTTTTGATAGAAAGTTTAAGTATTATCATTAGCAACAAATGCAATGGGTTTTCCTAGAAGTCACAGGCTTCTTTCATTCTTTTTGTGAGAAAATATTTTGCAAATATTCCAAGTCCAAATAATCATTATCTGTCTGTTGTCATTCTTTCTGATAAAATTGGTGTTCCAGGAAGAAATAGTTCAGGTTAAAAATCAATTACACAACAGTTTTCCTCAAGACAACCATTGTTCTTAGATATGTGTACTTCCCATTTTGGTACACAAAGTATTAAAGGTGTACCTCAAGGGTTGAGATTTAACAATATTAAAAGTCTTGCTTCATCAAGGACATTCTTAAGTGAAACTGGCTTTTTTTTTTTTTTTCCCCAAATACATCCTGATAAAGAATACAGTGACACTAGCACTGCCTTGATTTTGTAAGGTACTGGCAGTTTTGTCCACCATTACTTTTGCATCAGTGCAAATATCAACACAATGAAAAGGAAAATAAGGTCTTAGTATTGTTATGAAAATAATTTTGACCCTGTGGACCCTCTGAAAGTGTTTCTGCAGACAGAGTTCCTGAAAGTTTCCTGGGGACCCTTGGGCTCTGTGTGCCACATTTTTGAGGACTGCTACCCTAGAGGGTAAATATAGGTTTTATAGCACACTGGTCCTTAAGCTTTTGTGTCTGTATCACGCTTTCCATTACCGGAGATTGGATGACACAAATGAAGGGATTAAATAAAGCAAACACTAGATTTTACAAATGCACATTCCTGAAAAGTTAAAAGAGGTACTAAGGGGCTAAATGGACTTCCTTGAGGATTCTGTTTTGATCTTTCCTAAACCAAGTCAAT
The DNA here is from genome assembly GCF_007565055.1 of Rhinopithecus roxellana. NCBI lineage: Eukaryota > Metazoa > Chordata > Mammalia > Primates > Cercopithecidae > Rhinopithecus > Rhinopithecus roxellana. The sequence continues at coordinate 25,416,986 of NC_044557.1, forward strand.
AACATGCCAAGCGCTCCTTGAACAGAGAATATGGCCTCATAAACTTAGGAGTAAGATTGTCTGCCAGTGGGAGAAAGAGAGTTAGTGTCAAACAAACACACATATTTCAGATTTATGTAGTTTATGCTTTGGAGGTTTGGGGAAAAAGAGCTGCAGAATTACAAAAAAATGTGAACTTTATGGTATGAACGTATTACTAGAGAAAGCAAATGATTAAACAAGTAGGGAAATAATCACGCTGCAGTCAAAAGAAAAACGTTTTCTAAATTCTAAGTGGTCTGAAATCCTAGGAATGAATTCTAAAGACCGGCTGGCTAGTTAAGGTTTGGAGGGAAAGGAAGGTTAACTTGAACTCATTAATTAGCTCATGCTGGTTAAATTTACAGTGTTAGAAAAAGGAGCCCTTAAAATAACACATTATAAGAAAATGCCAGTACAACAGTGTATTCATTAGAGAAAAATGTCAAATACGTGGGGGAATGTTAACATTTTATTTAAAAGAATGGCTTATTTTAATGTATATGATTATATATAGACTATGGAAATGGTTTTTTTTTTTTTTTTTTTTTTTTTTTTTTTTTTTTTTTTTGAGATGGAGTCTAGCTCTGTCGCCCAGGCTGGAGTGCAGTGGCGCGATCTCGGCTCACTGCAAGCTCCGCCTCCCGGGTTTATGCCATTCTCCTGCCTCAGCCTCCCGAGTAGCTGGGACTACAGGCGCCCGCCACGTCGCCCGGCTAGTTTTTTGTATTTTTTAGTAGAGACGGGGTTTCACCGTGTAGACCAGGATGGTCTCGATCTCCTGACCTCATGATCCACCCGTCTCGGCCTCCCAAAGTGCTGGGATTACAGGCTTGAGCCACCGCGCCCGGCCGGAAATAGTTTTTTTTAAGTCGTTTTGAAAAATAAAAGATCCTTGAAGTGACATTCATCCTATTAAAACTGTTAAGTAGATAAATAACATTTTTAATAGGATGAATGTGTTAAATTTATTTAACAATTTTAATAGGATGAATATCACTTCAAGGATAAGTGAAAACCACAGAATGTGGCATTCATACAAAGCTAGTTCTGTCCTCACTCTGGAAATAGAAGATATTTTGGAGAAATATTACTTCATAATATTATTTTGTGGGAGAAAACTATAGCCTATTTGTATACTTTGTTGCATTGTAAACTATAATTATCTAAGTCCTACTAAAGCCATGTAAAATTTTCCTATCTTTCGCATCCAAAAGAACTGCCACAATCCACAGTGGCTTCAATATCCAAAAAATTTCTCACGCCATTAGTGATAATGGCACACATTATAGTATTTAAAAAGAATGATGTACAATATACTCATAGACTGAAAAATTAAATTGTATGCATCTCACAGAAATAAATTATATATGCCTATATGTGAGTAATGCATTAAAAAATATATATTTATATCAAATGTTAATCATGGTTATCTCTGACAGTTAGCAAAGGTGGTAGGATACAATTATAGATAATTATCTTTACTTTTTACTCTTCATTTCTGTGATATTTGATTTCTTCCAAGTATACATTCCTTAAAAATTCAGGAAAAATCACAGAAAAAAAAAAAAAAAGTAACATTGCATTTTGCTTATAGTGGAAAATTTGAAAAGCCAAAAGTTTTTGAGAGGAAAATAAAAACCATCAAATTAGATAAGTTACATAAAAATAACTAGAATTCAAGATAGATTCATACATTTATTAGTATTCCAGTGATATGCTTTGGCATCAGAAACTATTTCTAATTATAAGAGTAGAAATAACCTTATACCACCTTGGAATCAGGGTGCCAGAGACAAAATTCCACTTCAACATTATTTGTTGTCCTTATGAATGAATAAGGGTGTAGAGTAAGGATAGAAAAGTCAAATGCTCAGGTAAGTTTCTATTTATGCTACTGGTAAACTACTTGTTTGTCTTTAAGGAGAACCCCACTATGAAGTCAGGTGGGGAGACAGCACCCCCATTCTCTGCAAGTGACAGAAATATCTAATTTCTGAGAATCTCTGTGTTGTGGAGCACTGTCATCTTCATGGACACAGGCAGGATGGCAGGTAAGCGAAAGGCAAGGATAGTATGTACTTGAAAGGTTTCATCTGCATAAAAGCAAGAGGAGAAAGGGCCTCTGAGCATTATTTGCCAAATGATCTGTTATCATTTGGATACGTGTCCCCTCCAAATCTCATGTTGAAATTTGATCTCTCATGTTGGAGGTGAGGCCTAGTGGGAGGTATTTTGGGCCTCCCGTTCATCAGGGAGGATCCCTCGTGAATGGTTTCCTGCCATTCTCATGGAATCCAGTGAATTCTCCCTCTTAGTTCATGTGAGATCTGGTTGGTTAAGAGACACCTCCCTTCCCTCACTCTCTTTCATTGTTTCTAGCCATGTGACGCTGCTTTCCTCCACCTTCCACCATGAGTGGAAACTCCATGAAGTCCTCACCAGATGTAGATGCTGACGCCTTTCTTGTTTTATAGCCTGCAGAGCCATGAGCCAAACAAATCTGTTGTCTTTTTAAATTGCCCAGCCTCAGGAATTTCCTTTATAGCAACACAAATAGACTAAGACATGGTCATGACAAAGGCTCCCGTAGGAAAGTGGTCTGGCCTCCTCCAAAACTGAGGGCATCTGGGAGGCATAAACAGAAAAGGACATTGGACAACTCTGGGTTCAGCCTGAGAGACTCTCCTCACTAGACAAGCAGATTTTCAGTTGTCCAATCAAGCTGCTAAAGAAAGAGGGGCCCATTTCTCAGACTATTTTGTCTGTAACTAGGGTAGCCATGTATGTTAATTTCCCTGGGACAGTCTTGATTAGCTTCTATTTTTTGGCACAATTCTGAACAGCGTCACCTCTTTTATTCTAAAACGTTTTCTGAAATAAAAACGATTTTTATGGCTGAACTGTTCTTCTGTTCTTACGGCTGAACTGTTGAGGAAAACAGCATCCTGAACATGGCAGACTCTTGACTGTGTTGGCAAAAGAGTCATTCCTAATCAGCTTGCCTTTTGTCACGTTTCATTACAGAAGCCAGGAAAGTGAAATACTTTTGCAGCCGCCCTTGAAGCCAGGGTTGGCCATGCTGAGTACTTTTGGCCAGAGAGTATTTTCTGGGGAGTTTTACAAATATTTTGGTACTGACTTCTCTTCTTCCTGTTTTGAGTAAGGACATGATACTTGGAGCTGCAACAGTCACCTTGAAACTCTGAGTGAAGCACCGAGACAGTTTCAAAGACCAAAGTCCTAACGATATTGAGCTGCTAATCCTATGCCAACAGTCAGCTCATCCAAGAACAGATTACAACTTTATTGGTTTAAGTTTCTTTTAGATTCGTTTTCTGTTACTTGCAGCCAACACAGTTCCCAATGTACACAATGAGCTATTTTCTTCCCTTACTTTAGATTATTCAGTCGGTTGAATTAGGCCTGGAAATCAACCTCTCATTTTGGTGTGTAGCTCACTGCCTTTGGGGACATTAAATCTGTTCTTTGACTGTCTCCCATTACAGGTACTGTATACAAATACTGAAACAAAACAACAGGAAAAGCAAATAGGAAGTAGAGTGAGAACGAGGGGAACTGAGGGGAAGCAACAAGTTTATCTTCTTTAGGTAGTACTTATTGTGGAGACAGGATATTTATTTCCTGCAAGCTCTAAGGACTGTGCATTTAACAAGGACTGTTCATTTTTCATCTTCCTTACTAATGTCTTAAGGGAGGGAAAGATAAATCTGAGTGTCATCAGGATACATATGGAGCTGAGGGCCACTGTTGCTAATTAAGTCCTCTCCAAAGACCCATTTGGATGCCTCAGCATAGGTGATAAAAGAGATTACCCCCAATGATGTCATTTTTTTCCAGGCATCAAAAGACCCCCAAATTACCTTGTGTTAACAAGAGTGGTTGGAGAGAGCTAAGATACCACTGCAATCTCCCCTCACCCTCTGCATAGTACTGGCTAAGTGGTATGGTCCTGATTTTCTGATGATTACTACTTTAAGGAAATAGGTATTTTGTTGCAGTGTCACTGAGGAAACAGAATTCCAGTCGTAACAGGTCCCAAAGCAATTTTAGTGCTGCAAATCAACCCCAAATAGAATTCACTTGAACCTTGCCAGAAATAGGAATATCACTTTCTTGAAGCTTAAGGGGAGAGAAAAGTAATTTGGGAAACAGACATACATTGCAAGGTTCTCCTTTGCCTTCCCAATGTTCATATGTCCACTGAGTCTGACTGGCAATTTAAAGAAATCTGTTTATTTTATTCTGGGTTTTTCCAAAGGATTTCCTCCTATTTTTCCTAGCTCAGTTTCTTAACCCACATGGAGAACCTCGCAGGAACTTATCAGGGCTGTTTCTTAGTCTAGTCCTGTTCCCACAACATTCCCTGCCAAAATCAAGCCAAAATGATACCAGAATCCATCTATGAGATGAAGTAAGAGTGTCTTTCAGTTCACTTTCAGACAGCTGGTGAGTCAGCAGAACAGACAGACTGTTTTTTGTTTGTTTGTTTGTTTGTTTCAGACAAGGTCTCGCTCTGTCACCCAGGCTGGAGTACAGTAGTGTAATCATAGCTCACTGCAGCATGGACCTCCTGAGCTCAAGCTATCCTCCCACCTCAGCCTCCTAACATGCTGGGATTGCAGGCATAAACCGTCATGCACAGCCGTTAGGGTTGTCTTTTTAACATGAAAGTTAGATGGACGCTAACAAAGATTGTCCTGTGTTTCTTTTGTGTGTGTGTGTGTATGGAGGGAGCACTTTCATTTACATACACGGATCATTTCCCTAAAGAAAGGATATCAGATCAGCAAATGGCCTGTTTTTATGAAATTTACTCATAAGAAATGGATGTAAATACCTAAAAGTTTTCCACGTCTGGTCATGGAAGATGTAGCCCATTTAGCCCCAAGTTTCTCTCACCCCATCTTCCACTAGTTAACTTTGCTTTTCGGGAAACATTCAGTTAACAATCAGTGAATTTTCTAAGCTGATTTACAGGTCTAAGCAATATACTCCTATGAGAATCTGACTTTCTGCTTGGCTAAAATGGAATAAAGCATTTACAATTTTGGATAGCTTAGACTAGAGGGTGGTAGAATTGTTCTGTGTTATTGTAGGCTGCTAGCCCATGAAGATTAATAATGAAATTCACTTGGCAATATCTGACCAAATACCACAATGGAACAGACCAATCACAAGGGTAAAATCAAGTCCTATTTTAGCAGTAGTCCAATAGAGACAAGGAAGTAAATTATTTCAGTTTTGCTCCAGGATAAAAGCAAACATATATTTCATTGATTTTTGCAGGGCTCAAGGTGGTATTCCACAATTTTTTCCTGTTTCTTCAGCAAATTTCTAACATTAGCTGCATATCTATAAAATCATCAGATCACTGGAAGGTAATTACTTTCGATATGGCAGATGGAGTTCTATTAGGTTTTCATTGAGGCATCAATAAATAATGACACAGTTTCTCAATAAAAAGAATTCATTTGGTAAATTTTCCAAGACAGCTATTTTCTTGCTCGCTGAAGACATGACAAGCAATATAAGTTGAAACAGAAACTAAATTTGTCTTAATTGTGTCTATGTATTCTAGGAGCTTATCTCCCAAAGTGCTTACCATTATTTCTCTGTCCTTCATCTGAATTACTAATGGAAACTAGGAATAGGTAGAATACTGAGGTTGAGTTGCTTAAGATAATAAAAGTTAAGATTTACTGGCAGGTGGTGAAGGAAGGGATTTGGTTTGGATCTGTGTCCTCACCCAAATCTCATGTTCAAATGCAATCCCTAATCTGGAGGTGGGGTCTGGTGGGAGGTGATTGGATCATGTGGGGCGGGGCAGGGTGGGGAGGGGGATGGTTTCATTTATCGCCATCCTGCAATGCTGTTCTTGTGTTACAGCTCTGTGAGATCTGGTTGTTTAAAAGTGTGTAGCCCCTCCCCAAACCCTCTCTGTCTTTCTTCTGCTCCAGCCATGTAAGATGTGCCTGCTACACCTTCACCTTCTGCCATGGTTGTAAGTTTCCTGAGGCCTCCCCAGAAGCAGAAGCCACTGTGCTTCTTATGTAGCCTGCAGAACCTATGAGCCAATTAAACCTCTTTATAAGTTACCCAGTCTCAGGTGTTTCTTTATAGCATTGCAAGAATAGATTAATACAGAAGGGGTCAAAAGATTCAGGAAAGTGGGAATAGGATAGTGAGTACACCACTTAGAGCCAGAGAACCCGACAGTTTTCTGTGGGAGAACCCAGAAGACACTCAGTTTAATCAAGTAATTAGAAGGTGTTGCTGGGTGGGGCACTGGAACCACTGAGAGGCTCAGATGCTATTATAGAGCTGGGCTCCTAAAAGCAATGGGGTGATAAAAAGCTGAAATATTAGAGACCAGGTGGTATTTTAACCCTTGGAAGAAAGATACAAACAAATATCACAATAAGTGACAAAACCAGACTGGCAGCCAGGTGTCTCAGTCTGCAGAAAGCTTGGAGATGCTCAATGGGACACTGTATTCCTAGAGGCAGGAGAATCAGGCAGCCAAAAGGATACTACTTAATTTATACAATCAAAACAAACCAAGGATGGATGATTGGGAAAATAAGGGCAGTGACCTCAATAAAAGTCGTGATCTATTGCTCAGTTTTTGAACTTGGTCCAACTCTCAGACTCTAAACCCACTGATTGAAGGAGAGGCCAGCACCCTATAAGGAAACACGCTGCAATACCATGTAATCCTCTGTATCTTTTCCCAAATAGACCTATGGACATTTACTAGGAAAACATGCACTGGGGAAAGGAGGACACCCAGACTTGTGAGAATTGTTGGGCACAGAGTCTGACTTTATTAGTATCTGGAGACTCAAAGTGGCACCTTGACCCCCATTGGGTGTTAGATGGAGTCTTGACTCAGGACTGGCTAACTGTGAGTCCATCTAGCCCATAGACCTATGAAGATGCTATTTCTTTTGTCCCCTAAAGTATAATTGGAAGGGCCAGACTTAGTAGCTGAGAGAACACTCACATTGGTTCCTTGACCTGGGGGGTAAGAGATCTCATAGAAGTAAAGGCAAAGTGAAAGGCTCTTAATCTGACCCCTCTTCCCAGTTTATCCCTGGCCCAGATAGTGAATCAAAGTAAATACTATATCCTGCAACCTTGGACACTCTTAATGCTGAGGGAAGATTAATGCCACTCCTTAAAATACCTAAAGAATGCAAGAATGGTGGTCTCTGTCAAATGTAGTGAAACTGCATTTCCCCTGTAACAATCAAAACCCTGAGATCTGCAGAGATTGCAGAGGCAGGAAATAGAATTTTCCCAAATGAATCACTGGAGAGGTCCACTAGTCTGATCCCTGTAGAAACGAGATGGTTCAACTGCTGCAAACAAGCAAGTAGTAATCTCAATTGCAGCTGCTGTTCTGGATGCAGTAGTTTTGTTGGAGCAGAATAACACAGCCTCTGGCATAGGATATGCACACATTTACCTGGCATATATATTACTTTTTGTTTGTCTCAGGAAGGAGATACGTAAACAGTTTCATTCATATGAGACAGAGGAGAATATATTTTCATAGTCTTTCCCCATGTCTGTGTTAACCTTTCCACCTTCAGTCTTGATGTAGTCCAAAGGGATCTGTAATCATCTGTAATGTAGAACATCAGATTCATTCACCATGTGGATGACATAGTCATTGAGCTAGATGACAAGAAGTGACAAGTGCTTGGTAAGACATGTGTGCTCCCAAGGATGGGTGATAAACCTTTGGAAATTCAGGGGCTTACCACCTCAGTGAAGTTTGTAGGGGTCTGGGTCTACTGCCTTCACAGAGTTACAGAAAGGCTTCTCAGAGACACAGCTGAGGTGCCAGCTCGGAGATGGCCCCCTTAGAAGACGGGGTACCATTTTCCAGGATATGTCTGGTCACCAGACCATCCATCTGGTGGTGAAGGCCAGGAATTCAGGACTAGCCTAGGCAACATGGTGAGACCCCTTCTCTACAAAAAGATTTTTAAAAAATTTAGCCAGGCATGATGGTGTGTTCCAATAGTGCCAGCTACTGAGAAGGCTGAGGTGGGAGGATCACTTGAGCTCAGGAGTCCAAGGTTGCAGTGAGCTATAATTGCTCCACTGTACTGTATAACAGCGAGACCCTGTTTCTAAAAAACATAATAAAGAAGTGAATAATCGTGGTATAAGGTGTGCGCTGTAATAGATACTGGGGTGTTCTGCCCAGCTCCCTCTTCAGGACTGAGAGATCCATCCTTCGACTGTCAGAAATTTCAGCTGCTGAGAGCTCACAGCTCATCTCTTGATGGGAATTGTACTCAACCACAAGTAACTGCCTCACCCAGTTTTATGCCGCATATACCATCAGATGTTTACCAATAATAAATTACTGGTGGTTCCAGGATTACAAATCACATGTCTGTTTGGGACGTATCTGTAGAGACGTGCTAGTTCCAGATCTCAATGTAAGATCAACCACAGCACTAGCTGCATTCACACTGCAGTTCAGCCTCTGCCTCTGCCCATTCCTGCCTTCCTTACAGGTTTAACTCTCCTGAAATCACTTCCCAGTAAAACTCCACATATGTCTCGATTCCAGATTTTGTTTTCCAGGGAGCCCAATCTAACAAATGTTAATGCTTTGCATACATTATCGCATACTGTAAGAAAAAGATTTAAAATTATCCCTGCCTCTCCCTGATGCCTAGATTCTCAAAATGCATTAGTTATTTGGCAAATAATGAGAGATTACAATTGCCGTGGGCCTACAAGAAATACTGCTACTGCAGTAATTTGCTCAAAACTGCTGCAGGACTGTGGCTCTGGGGAAGATCAAAATTTCCCTTGGTTGATCATTTGAGGAAAGGCTGATTCAGCAAAGGTCTAATTATAAAATGAGTGGGAGGGATCTCACAGTGGTTAAAATAATGTTCAGCATGACTTACAGCCAATAACAAGGTGTGCTGATGTCATCAAGCAAGGGACAGTTTTTTCCTGTTCTGAGGTCTGCTAGAAGCCTGTAGAAGCTTTAAATGTGGTCTCATCCAACTCACCCACTTATTTGCCGATTGGGGATACGTTGATAGAAAACCTTTTTTGAACCATATATTAGGGACAGAATTTCAGCTGTTACTGCTGTAACAACTATCCCCAAACTTAGTGGGGTAAAACCTTATACTCATACATTCTATGGGTCAGTAATTTGAACAGAGCACAGTTAGGGTAGCTTGCTTCTGCTCTACATCTCTGGTGCCTAAACTAAGTCACTCAAAATGTTCCAGAACAAGGTTGGGCATGGTGGCTCACGCCTGTAATCTCAATACTGTGGGAGGCCGAGGCAGGTGGATCACCTGAGGACAGGAGTTTGAGACCAGCCTGACCAACGTGGTGAAACCCTGTCTCTACTAAAAGTACAAAACTTAGCTGGGCATGGTGGTGTATGCCTGTAATCCCAGCTACTCTGGAGGCTGAGACGAGAATTACTTGAACCCAAGAGGCGGAGGTTGCAGTGAGCCGAGATTGCACCACTGCGTTCCAGCCTGGGTGACAGAATGAGACTTCCTCTCAAAAAAAAAAATTTACAGAACCAAACTGAGGTTTGCTTGCCTGGTGCAGTAAGATCATATATCTACACTGAGGTTTGTGTTGGTACAAAGAAGGTGTTTATTTGCAGGGTTCCAAGAAGAAAGGATCAGACAGTTAATGCTTAAATCTTGACCTCCCCAATGACTGGGAGGTAAGCGTTTTTAAAGACAGGTAAATTTCAGGTAAGCAGAAATTGGAGGCAAAATTATAAATCAATACATGGAGGGTATACATTGGTTTTGTCCTAAAAAGGCGGGATATCTTGAAGTGGGGGCTTACAGGTCATAGGTAGCTTCAGAAATTTTCTGATTTGCAATTGGCTTAGGATGATAAACTTTGTTTAAACATTTGGGGTCAGCAGAAAAGAATATTAGCTCCAGCTCACAGGTGTGACTTTCTCCAGACCCTTCAGGAAGAATAGAGAATTGCAGTCAGAGTTCAGTCCCCAAATTCTCTCTCTCCTGAGCTCTCCCTGCTGAAGAATCCTTTTGGTGGGGGTCCACGTTTCTGAAATACAAAACAGGGACATATGTTAAGATGTGATCTTTAGTTTCTATACTGTAACCAAGTATCTTGTGACTCTAACTTCCTTGGCTATTGACTTAGGTTACCTTTTTCCTTATCAGGTTGATTATTTACTTTTCAAGGCTGGCTAGGTGCTTGGAATTTTCCTTGAAAGAAATCAAGATTTTCCTTTATTTCCATGCTTGGAATGGGGAGCTGTAGGTCCCTAAGACGGGGTCTCGATTCCATCTCTGCAGTTGGGAATGACTCAGTAGCTGGAGGCTAGAAACATTTGGAGCATGTCACTCACGTGTCTGGTGGGTGATGTTCATGTTTGCCTGAGACCTCAGCTGAGCTGTCTGAGTAGAGTAGTTACACGTGGCATCTTCATTGAGTCTCTTTGTGTGGTAGTTTGTGCTTTCTCATAGCATGGAGACTGGGTTTTGTGAGCCAGTGCCCCAAAAGAACAAGGTAAATGTGAATGGCATTTTAATGATCTAGCAGATAGGTTTATTTTTATTGTACCCTATTGGTAAAAGCTATTATAAAGTTTCACCCATATTCATCTGAATGGGAACCAACAGACACACCACTTAATGTGATGATTACATGGTAAGAAGGGAGGTGAGATGGGAGACGCTGTTGTGGTCATCTCTGGAAAGTACTATTTGCCACAGATGGCTTACAAACAATATTAGTCCTTGCGATCTCCTCTCTCCCTTATATTCCTATTCAGTGTGACTGACAGGTTGGCTGTTAGGATGAAAGACTGAATTCTCCTTATGTATTTGTTGAAATGAACCAGATGGAATCCTTTGGATTCCCAAAGGCCCTGCAAAAAGCAAATGCTTGTGGTGAGGAAAAATGACATTTTGCTCCTCAGTCTTGTTATGATTTGTGTTGCTCAGGGCTCCAATGCAGACTCCGGGAAGTAACAGAGACCCAGAAAATGGGGACCCTAGTGCTGACATATGTCTGGGAGGGCAGAGCCTCTTCTGTGGAGGGCCTCAGGGGAGGTTACATATACTACATGCCCGCCAGCGGAACTCAAGCCCGATTGAATGTTATGGCACTTCCTGGGAGAATGGAAGATGCTTTCTCTTTATAAAGGAGAGACAACTGCTTGAAATTACTGGGCCAGTAGTTAGGAGAGCTGAATTCTAGCTCTGAATCTTTCGTTTTAACAATTGCAAAGATATGAAACCAACACGGACAGTTTAAGAGACCTAGTTTCTACCACCTGAAAATGGGGTTAGTGATCTCTAATATGAGATTTTATAGGATTATTGTGAAGCACAAACAAAATGTACTCATATAAAGTCCTAACAGTTGTAGGGCACTGTAAAAGTCAAGGTATTAAGAAAGGTTTACTTACTCGTTTTTATCCAGGGTTAAAGTCTTCATTGGGTAGGAGTTCCTGAACATGCTGCCTTGTAATAGAAGTGGTTTTTGCGGGTATAACCAAACTTAGTGAAGCTCTTCCTAAATCCCAAGTGGTTGATCTTAAGCCTGGTGTTAGCCTGCCTAATACTCACAGTACCAAAATAAGATTAATCCTTGTCAGCCCTTTGCTATACCTAGCTAAGCTCTTCCCACTGTGTGCCCAGATTTTCCTACTTAATGAGACCAGAATGAATTCATATTCATTTCCTGTTTGGGCTTATTTCCCACTGTGGCTAGGACATTGCCTTGATACAAGTCTTTCAACTTTACATGTAGGCATTTAGTATTTTAAGATAATTCCAAAGACAGTTGTTGTCAGTAGATCATCCCAAATAGCTTTAAACTTTGATCCTTAGAGCAATGAGAAGGAGGACAGGAGTTGGGAAAAAACTGATTTTCATGAGTCAACATAGCAACTTCATAAATTTAGTCATACCCTGTGAATATCTCTACTGTACCAAAATAGAGAAAGAAAATACTGCCATGTCATCTGCCTCTCTTGTGCCTAAGCACCCTCCTCTGTCTCTCCTTCTGCCAAATGGAACAAAACCAGCATCTGGGAATGAGAAAACATTCTTAAGACAATCAAGAACTAAATGTTCAGTCTATAGATGGAAAAGAGAAACAGCAGTTTCTGGAGAATGATCTTCCCGAAATCTCAAGATGAATAAAGTCTACACAGAGCCACAATACTGGTTTATTGCTGTGGTGCAAAGAGGCAGTGCACATTCCTGGGTAGGATGTGATCACAGGTAAGTTTTTTGCCATGAGCTTGTCTTGAGATTCATGAAGACTTCTGAAGCTTTGGTCATCTGGAGTGTGTGGCATTTGCGGCCTATTCTTGTTCATAGGCAATACTTTTCTATTTGTAAGTGAAAGAAAATGCTTTAGTTTTTGTCCCCCAGATAATTTTGTCTTGAGATAAAAGCAAGATAACAAACCCTGTCAATTTTCCTTAAGTAGGAATATCTCTGCCACCTTTGAGGTATACCACTGCAAAGGTATAAATTCTGAATCTTAAGCAACCATTTTAAAATGATTTATTGTTTTGTTCTACTTAGAACATCTGTAAACCAACGTTTATCTTTATATAAACTGTTTCAAATTCTCTTCCACTAGACAGTATGGAGATTTCTCAAAGAGCTTAGAGCAGATTACCATTTGATCCAGCAATCTGGATCTACCCAAAGGAAAAGCAGTCATTATATCAAAAAGACACCTGCATGCATGTGTTTATCACAGCGCAATTTACATTTGCAAAGATATGGAACCAACCTTGGTGTCTATCAGCTGGCAAGTAGATAAAGGAAATGTGGTATATACACACATGAAACACTACTTATCCATAAAAAAGAATGAAATAATATATTTCACAGCAACTTGGATGGAGTTGGAAGCTATTATTCTAAGTAAAGTAGCTTCTCACTTATAAGTAGGAGCTAAGCTGTGGGTATGCAAAGGCCTATAGAATGTTATAATAGTTGTTGGAGACTCAGAAGTGTGGAGACTGGGAAGGCAATGAAGGATGAAAAATTACCTGTTGGGCACAGTGTACACAATTTGCATGTGGGGTGCACTAATATCTCAGACTTCTTTGCTATACAATTCATCTGTATAACCAAAATCTACTTGTACCCTAAAGCTAGTGAAATAAAAAGTAAAAAAGTAAAATAAAAATATCCAAATTCGTTTCCATTGATTTTTGGGAGCCTAATTATTTATTCATAGTGGGAGGAAATGATTTGATAACTGCAAATTTCACAATTAGCAATGCTAAGTTAAAAAATTTTGTTTAAGGAAGATAAATCTGTTATGAGGTTGTACTTCTGATTCCTCACAAAATTATTTTAATAATTCTGATGTATATAGTAGCTTATATTTTTGGGACATTTACATTGTGTCAGGTAATTTTTTAAAAGTTTGATTTTATTTTTAATTGACAAGTAATTATATGTATTTATGGGGTACAAGGTGATGTTTCAATACATGTATGCACTGGGGAATGATTGTCAGGCTAATTAGCATATCTGTCATCTCAAATATTTATCATTTCTTTGTGGTGAGAACATTTAAAATCTTCTCTTGCCGGGTGCAGTGGCTCACATCTGTAATCCCAGCACTTTGGGAGGCCAAGGTGGGCAGATCACCTGAGGTCAGGAGTTCGACACCAACCTGGCCAACATGGTGAAACCCCATCTCTAGTAAAAATACAAAAATTAACCAGGCATGGTGATGGGTGCCTGTAATCCCAGCTACTGTGGGAGGCTGAGGCAGGAGAATCACTTGAACCTGGGAAGGTGGAGGTTGCAGTGAGCTGAAATCGCGGCACTGCCCTCCAACCTGGGCGACAAGAGTGAGACTCCATCTCAAAAAAATAAAAATAAAATAAAATCCTCCCTTTTGCCTCTTTTGAAATATATCATACATTATTATTATTATTACATTATTATTAACTATAGCACTGTGCTGTGCAATAGAACACCAGAACTTCTTTCTTTGAACTGTAACTTCATACTTGTTGACCGGTGTCTCTTAATTTCCTGTCCCACCTCCATCCCCAGCCTCTGGTCATCTCTATACTCTTCTCTACTTCCATGAGTCTGAGTTTTTTTGATTCTGCATATAAATGAGATCACATGGCATTTTTCTCTCTGTGCCTGGTTTATTACACTTAAAATACTGTCCTCTAGATTCATCCACGTTGTTGCAAATGACAGAATTTCCTGACTTTTCAAGGCTGAATAGTATTCCATTGTGTATATATATCACATTTTAAAACTCCACTCATCCATTGATAGACACCTCGGTTGATTCCATATCTTGGCTGTTGTGAATAATGCTGTAATGAACATGGAAATGCAGGCATGTCTTCAGCATATTGATTTCAATTCCTTTGAGTATATACCCAATAGTGGGATGGCTGAATCATATGGTAATTCTAATTTCAGCTTTTTGAGGAAACTTCATACTGTTTTCCATAATAGCTGCACTAATTTACAGTATCATCAACAGTGTTCCCTTTACTCCATGTCCTGGCCAACATTTGTTATCTTTCATCTTTTTGATAATAGCTATTTTTACATGTGTGCAATAGTATATCACTGGGGTTTTAATTTGCATCTCTCCGATGATTAGTAATGTTGTGCATTTAAAAATATATCTATTAGTCCAGGCACGGTGGCTCATGCCTGTAATCCCAGCACTTTGGGAGGTCAAGATGGGTGGATCACGAGGTCAGGAGTTCAAGACCAGCCTGGCCAAGATGGTGAAACACTGTCTTTACTAAAAACTACAAAAACTAGCCGGGCGCGGTGGCAGGCACCTGTAATCCCAGCGACTCAGGAGACTGAGGCGGGAAAATTGCTTGAACTGGGGCAGCACAGGTTGCAGTGAGCTGAGATCATGCCACTGCATTCCAGCCTGGGTGACAGAGTGAAACTTCATCTAAAAAAAAATATACATATATACACACACACACACACACATATGTGTGTATATACACATATATATATATGTACACACACACACATATGTGTGTATATACACACATATATATATGTATACACACACACACACACATATGTTTTGCCATTTCAATGTCTTGAGAAATACCTATTCAAGTCATTTGCCCATCTTTTCACTGGGGTATTTGTTTTCTTGTTGTTGACTAAATGTAGTTCCTTATAGACTTTGGATATTAGCCCCTTTTCTAATGTATAATTTGCAAGTATTTTCTCCGTGTCTGTGGGTCGTCTCCTCATCCTATTAATTGTTTCCTTTGCTGTGCAGAAGCCTTTTAGTTTAATGCAAGTTCATTTGTCGTTGCCTGTGCTTTAGGGGTCCTAGCCAAGAAATCTCTGCCCAGACCAGTGTTATGGAGCTTTCCCCTATGTTTTCTTCTAGTTTTAGGTTTTATATTTAGGTCTTCAATCCATTTTGAGTTGATTTTTGTATATGGTGAGAGGTAGAGATGTAGTTTCATTCTTCTGCATATGAATATCCAGTTTTCCCTCATTATTTACGGAAGAGACTGCCCTTTCCCCATTGTGTGTTCCTGTCACCATTGTTGAAAAAAATTAAAAATTTTGTGTAAATAAGGAAAGTAAAACTGATATCAGGTTGTACTCCTGATTCCTGAAAAAAATTCTTCCTGTAATTCTGCTATAAACAGTAGCTTATAGTTTTGGAGCATCTATATTGTGGCAAGTACTGAGCTAAGCTCTTAAATATAGTATTTCACTTGCTTTTCATTATAGCTCTATAAAGTAAGTGCTATAGTGCCATTTTACAGATGAGAAAATCGAGTTTCAGAGAGGTTAATAAACTCAGTTAACGTCACATACATAGTGAGTGGCTGAGCCTAGATTTAATCCTAGATCTGTCTGATGTCAAAGGCCAAGCTCTTTCCACTATAAGGTATTACTTTTCAAGTCATGAAGTTATAAAGTTCATTCGAAGTTCATGAGTCTCTATGGCAATGACAAAGGTGAGAGATTCTTTAAATATGGCTCTTTTTCCTTCTGGGCCATGGCCAGACTACACTTCTAAGCCTGCCAAGAAGTTAATTATGGCCAGGTAATGGAGTTCTTGCTTATAGACTATATAGAGATAAACTATGCATCTAACTTTTCAGATCTGGTCTATAAAATCTTCTTCATGATCCTCCATATTTTCTTCCCAACATTCCAGGGGATGACAATACCCAGGGCAATCTTGGAAACCATGTAAGCTATATGTATGTAGAAGATGGCATGACCTTTGTCTATCTGGACCTTGAATGACTGTATGGAATGGAGTTTTTTCCTGGCACCAAACACATTTTATGTGACTGAGAAATAAGCTTTGGTAGTAAAAATCTGGAATTTATAGGTTAGAGTAGCTGGTGTTGATTTTGAGGTAAATTCCTATATTATTTAAGTGGCATGCTGTTGTAACAAAAACCTATAATAGATGGCATCAGCTTAGCAGTTGGGTAGTGAGAAAATTGATATCACAAGCAGAAGAACTAGAGTTCCATCTTATTCAGTGACAATATTTTTGCTAGAACCATCAACCTGAGAAAACCTGAAGTCGGTCTTGTGTTTATTGAGCCTGTAGTAAAGCAGTATGTTAGGAGTGTGTATTGGTTGTTACGGGTTGTCATTAGGAAGATATTGCAAGAAAGAGATGAGTTCAGGAAAGAGTCGGAGAAAGTGTGGTGATGAAAAAGCATTTAGAGGAGTGGAAACACTTTTTACTCTGCTAGACCACATAACAGTAAAAGACGGAAATGTTTGAGTGACAAAGACTCGTTAAAATTCAGCCTTGGGTAAAAAATATTTCAATAACAGCCGTCATTTGCATATCCAAAAACTCACTAATGTGCTGTGCTAAATTAAACTAAATTGACTTTTAGCCCTGAGTTACCATTAATAGTATAAAGAACAGCCAGAAGCTATGAAATATGAGTTTTAAAAAAAACATGTCCTGGATCAAATTCTCAGGAAGAGTCCTCAGTTTAACTACAGCAAACCAGTGTGGTGATTGGGGGTAGCAGTGACAATGACTTTTTCCCCTGCTTAACCAAAAACCAATACATGGGTTAATATACCCAGTTACTGAGTACCTACTACAAGCACAGCATTGGGTGTGTCAACTGTAATAAGACTCAAGTCAGCTGTAGAAAGGGAGAAGTCATATACCAAGAGTTAAAATACTATAGTCCCCCCTTATTTAAAGGGGATAAGTACCAAGACCCCCACTGGATGTCTGAAACTCAAACTGTGCAGGTTGTATAAACACAATTACATGACATTAAAGATGAGATTAAGTTCTTCATTATGAAGATGCAAATCTGAGTTTAGTCACCAACTTGTGTGGCCTTAAACAAGTAATTTCACTTCTGTGGGCTTCATTGGTAACTTGAGGGGTTTTTGTTATGTGATGTGAGAGGCCAAAATAAACACCTCTGTGTCAACTAACATGGACCCTAGGGTTAAGGAAACAAAAAGTTAGCTATGGATGGAGAGTGGAGGATTCAGGGATTGGCCTGTATGGCAGCTTCCTAAATTCCTCTGGCCATAAGAAAAACTAAAGTCCTGCCAAACCCCCTAGCAGTAGAAGCCATCAGGCCAATCAATTATCAGACCCCTCCTAACTCTGATTTTCAACCCAGACCCACTAAAGAGGAATGGCCTTACAAACATTCTTTCCTAATAAGCAACTGCAGACCTTAAGCCAGTTTTGGCCCTACTTATAGAGGTTGTGCCATGAACTGTCTTTCTGTCCTTTAGCAAGCCTTTTGACATAAAAAGCCAAATTCCACCTGATTTTATTGGTAAAACCCTGTCCCAGGTGAACATGGGATGTATGCTACATACATGTTTGCTCATTGCGCATGTGCTCAATTCCTTTCATAAAAATGTGTAGCTTTTCCCCAAACCTGCTGAATATGTATGACTCTGCTGTGTATTACAGCCCCTGTGAGGCATAAAACCTAACCTGCCCATTGTCTTTTTTGAGGAGAAAGTACCTTCTATTTCTATACACACTGGAGACTCTCTCTCTCTCTCTCTTTTTTTTTTTTTTTTTTGAGATGGAGTCTTGCTCTGTTGCCCAGGCTGGAGTGCAGTGGCATGATCTCGGCTCACTGCAACCTCTGCCTCAGCCTCCCAAGTAGCTGGGATTACAGGTGTCCGCCACTATGCCCAGCAAATTTTTTTGTATTTTTAGTAGAGATGGGGTTTCACCATGTTGGCCAGGCTGGTATTGAACTCCTGACCTCACGATTCACCTCCCACGTCGGCCTCCCAGAGTGCTGGGATTACAGGTGTGAACCACAGAGAGCCCAGCCAGACTCTCTGTTCTTGGTTTGCAAACTGATATCACCAGTAAAGCTCTCCTTTCTACTACTTAGCCATCCTGGTGGTCTTTTGGATGACAGTTAAATGATTTCAAAAGTCCTTTCCAGCTTTATTTTATGTGACTATATTCACAGGATTACCTGCTTTATCAGGGCAAGAATCATGACTATTTTATTTACCATTATTTCTAAAACCTAGCACTGTACTCTGTACTTTGCAGGCCATTGAGAAATATTTTTGCATGAATGAATAGTGTAGTTGCACTAATGCCATCTAATGAAGGGACTCATTAATTAGGTTATTCTTGTCACAAAGTGGACTTGTATGACTTGGGCTTATGCCTTATGAGTTGTTTCCTTTTACAAAAGAGAAGAAAGGAAGGGTACCCAATTACCACAGAGTAGGCATGGGGTGAAAATTAATCAGTTTATTGTAATTGACTATTTAGGCAAAAATGGTAGATCGGGGTGAATAATATTCAGGGCTGTTTTTCAGCTAATGGATATAGGATTAGCAATTATTGGTGTCTGCACATGTTAACCAAGATGAGGCAGAAGACCAGACCGCAATGCTGTAAGACAAGGCATTGATTGGCGTCTTAGGAATTGCAATTTGGGAGACACAGATTCAGCTAGAGCCCAAATTGTGTTTCAAAGAGGGGAAAAGGAGTAGGGATTTTTAAAATGAAGATAAGGGTGATTACACAAGTTGTTCTGATAGAATTATCATTGGTGGAGGTGGCTGGCTTAGTACATGAGTTCATAGTTCACTGGTCATTCAGGAGTTGCAGCACTGTTAAAGTTTAGTCATTTCTCGGGATGTGATCATGGAAGTATGGCCCAGTTCAAAAGTTCATGGCAAATTCTGATCCTTTTGCCTATTTTTTTTTGCGAGTTTTTAAAATTAAAACTAAATTTTGTTTTAATTTGCAAGGCTGTAGGTCATGTGTGTAGTCTTTCTTAGAATGGAGTCCTTCCCAGCTCCATTTCAGAGCTCTGAACCAGAGTGATGGCATTTTGTGTATCACGTTTTACACTTATAAGAATATATTCATAAATATTTCTCAATTTAAACCTTGAATGGAAGTTGATTATACACAACAGGCTTGTGTTAGCAGTGTTTCGTGGCAATGAAAGGGAAGAGGGTGTTTTCATGCTTGGATGGAGGGTGAAGGCTGTAGGAAAGAACAGTAACTATGGAAAGTGAAGAAGAGGGAAGTGGTCAAGAGGAAGTTTGGAGCTAGTGAAGCCGTGTCATTTGTCTGGGGTGAATACCCAAGGTTCGTTGTCTCACGCCAAGGGAATCGAGGATGTGGACACATAACAAATGAGTTTGAGTGGAGGTTTAACAGGCAAAAGAAAAAGAGAATAGCTGTCTCTCTTGCAGAGAGAGAGGGGCTCCCAAGTGGGTCTTCAGGTTTCGTGGTGAAATGCATGGAGTTTTATAGACGAGCTTGAGGAGGCTGTGTCTGATTAGGGTAGGGCCTGAGAGGTTGGTCAGACCAGGTATGACGGTTGCACAGAGCATGAAGAAACTGGCCATCCCACCCTAATCTTCTATTATGCAGATGGATTCTCTACTTCGCTGGCACCATATTTTCTGTTCCTTACTGTTCCTGTGGTTGACAAAGAAAAGGGAAGATGGAGCCGCCATGTTGAACATGCCTGGTCCCCAGGTAGCCTTTTCTATGTGCACAGCTGCCGACATTTACCTCTGCAAGCTTTTAGCTTGCTTATCTATGCCTGGAGCTTGATTTTGTTCAGGCTTCTTTTTGCTAGAAAAGAAATGATTTGGGGGCTGCTTTTGATTGAAAGGGAAACCTTGCTGAGGACTTTCTTACCCTTTCTAACTGCCTAAATAATTTTTCTTTAGCTCCTATATCACTAGCATTCAAGAAAATAGACTACAGTTAGCAACAAAGGAAATGGAAGTGGAAGCCCTTGCACTAGGGAATCACCAAACACTTGATATGGGTTGGGCCTATAATAGTTACATGAAATGGAAACTTGAGTCATTTTATTTGGATAACAAAGTAACAAGTGATCCCAAAACCCTGGAGGACATAAGACATGCAAAACTATGGAATTATTCCATGAATTTAAATACAGTAAATCTTCATTTATGGACAGCAACTATATATAGTATAGCTTGAATACTTACGCTGCAAATCAGGCATTACTTTGTACATGTTATGATGAGAAAATTGTAGTTTGAAGAGTTGAACAACTAAATGTATTTTAAAAAGCCAAGGACTTAATTTTGAACTTATTTCTGTTGTGTCTTGTTAAAAGAAAAACTTCACTCGAATTAAATTTGAAGGAGTTTAATTGAGCAATGAATGATTCATGAATCGGGCAGCCCCCAGAGTCACAGCAGATTGAAGGAGACGCCAGGGATGCCTTTGTGGTCAGAGCAAATTTATAGACAGAAAAAGGGAAGTGACATACAGAAGTCGGAAGTGAGGTACAGAAACAGCTCAGTGTTTGCATTATTTGAACACAGTTTAAACATTTCGCAGTGTATGTCTGGTTGAAGTATGGCTGCTGGGATTGGCCAAGACTCAGCTAATGTTACAGATGCGTACTCCTAAATTAGGTTTTCAATGTTGTCTACCTATTAAGTTAGGTTGAAGTTCATCCACAAGGACTCGGATACAGAAGAACAGAGTCCTCAGGACATATTTAGTTTGCTTTAACAGTCTGATGCCAAATTCTAAAATGTTCCCTTTACAGAATACCATGGGTCATCTTAGATTCTCTTTATTGTGACAGTGCAGCTCAGTGGGAGATATATCTAGGCCCACTATGGAAAAGTCACAAACTGCCTCTCAATTCAATATTTCAAAATTAACTTGTATTGTCAGGAGGTAATGACCAGTAAGATTTGGGACACCGTAACACTGAAAAATAGCAGATTATATATTGTTGTTAAGGGATTTTCTAACAGAATCTAAAATGATTTTGCCTTATCTACACCATTTTTTTAACCTAGGAATTTTATTTTGGTTATTTTTACTTATATGTTTGTGTCCATTTGGATACTAGAAAAAGTTGGGGAGACAATTTAAAATGTGGAAAGGTTTTGATGGTTTGTGAATGATGTAGAACAGAATATTTGAAATAAGGACAACTGCAAAATCTATGACTTTGTTCCCAATTCAAACAAAAATTTTCTGAAACAGTGTGATTGGTGACTATAAACATACCCCCTCTCTTCTCCCATCCCCTATCAATGTTTTTTCCTTTACTTAAACATGAAAACAAAAGTTAACCTCTAGGAGTTCTGGATTTGGATTTCTGAGGCTACCATTTTCTTTCCTAATGACTGCCTGCCTATCTAATCAAGTGTAAAAATAATGTCCTCAATAATTAGCTAATTGTGGCACATCCAGATGCTTGCAGGGCAATTGAGACACTTCTTTCTCATTTTGACAAAGAAGCATGCTCATTGCACTTCTAATTAACCAGTTAAAGGTGAATCCTCCTCATTGATGATTTTTAGCTCACTAGGAATTTTATTTCCAAATGCTAAATGAGAAATGAGTATGACTCAATAGTCTCTCTATTCTTCCACTGCACCTTTAAGGTCAGTTTGTTTTCTAAGTTCTCACTTAAATTCTATTATGAGTAAACAGCTAACTTTTTTTTAAATCAAGTCATAATGAACATTGCACTTAAGTATGACGAAGAACTATTTTAGCATTGAAACAGAATAATATATGATGTATATATGAAGACTATGTGTAAGGTAATATTGACAGATCTGACAAAGCAAGCTTTATTTTTTTCCCTTTTTTTCTCCCAACATAATTGATGTGTAATTGAAGTGCACATCTCTAAAGTGTATAATTTTATCAGTTTTGACATATGTATATACTTGAGAAACTGTTCACATAATACAAATAAACATTTCTATCATCTTTAAAAGTTTCCTTTGGACCCCTTTTAATACATCAATCATCCCATTATTAAGCAAACATATATATGTGTGTGTGTGTGTATATATATATATATATAATACTTTAAGTTCTGGGATACATGTGCAGAACGTGCAGGTTTGTTACATAGGTATACATATGCCATGGTGGTTTGCTGCACCCATCAACCTGTCTTCTACATTAGGTATTTCTACTGAAGTTTTCCCTCCCCTTGCCCCCTACCCCTGACAAGCCCCAGTGTGTGATGTTCCCCTTTCTGTGTCCATGTGTTCTCATTGTTCAGCTCCCACTTATCAGTCAGAACATGAGGTGTTTGGTTTTCTGTTCCTGTGTTAGTTTGCTGAGAATGATGGTTTCCAGCTTCATCCATGTCCCTGCAAAGGACATGAACTCATTCCTTTTTATGACTGCATAGCATTCCATGGTGTATATGTGCCACATTTTCTTTATCCAGTCTATCATTGATGGTCATTTGGATTGGTTCCAAGTCTTTGCTGTTGTAAATAGTGCTGCAATAAACATACATGTGCATGTGTCTTTATAGTAGAATGATTTATAATTCTTTGGGTATATACCCAGTAATGGGATTGCTGGGTCAAATGATATTTCTGGTTCTAGATCCTTGAGGAATCACCACCTGCCTTCCACAATGGTTGAACTAATTTCCACTCCCACAAACAGTGTGAAAGTATTTCTATTTTGCCACATCCTCTGCAGCATGTTTTTTGACATTTTAATGATTGCCATTCTAACTAGCATGAGATGGTAGCTCCTTGTGGTTTTGATTTGCATTTTCCTAATGACCAATGATGATGAGCTTTTTTCATATGTTTGTTGGCCACATAAATGCCTTCTTTTGAGAAGCATCTGGTCATATCCTTCACCCACTTTTTGGTAGGATTTTTTCTTGTCAATTTGTTAAGTTCCTTACAGATTCTGATATTAGCCCTTTGTCAGATAGATAGATTGCAAAAATTTTCTCCCATTCTGTAGGTTGCCTGTTCACCTGATGATAGTTTTTTTGCTGTGCAGAGGCTCTTTAGTTTAATTAGATCCCATTTGTCTATTTTGGATTTTGCTGCCATTGCTTTGGTGTTTTAATCATGAAGTCTTTGCCCATGCCTATGTCCTGAATGGTATTGCCTAGGTTTTCTTCTAGGGTTTTTATGGTTTTAGGTCTTATGTTTAAGTCTTTCATCCATCTTGAGTTAATTTTTGTATAAGGTGTAAGGAAGGGATCCAATTTCAGTTTTCTGCATATGGCTAGCCATTTTTCCCAACACCATTTATCAAATAGGGAATCCTTTCCCCATTGCTTGTGTTTGTCAGGTTGGTCAAAGATCAGATGGTTGTAGGTGTGTGGTGTTATATCTGAGGCCTCTGTTCCCGTTGGTCCATATATCTGTTTTGGTACCAGTACCATGCTTTTTTGATTACTGTAGCCTTGTACTATAGTTCATAGTCAGGTAGTGTGATACCTCCAGTTTTGGTCTTTTTGCTTAGGATTGTCTTGGCTATACGGGCTCTTTTTTGGCTCCATATGAAATTTAAAGTAGTTTTATCTAATTCCATGAAGAAAATCTTTGGTAGCTTGATGGGAATAGCACTGAATCTATAAATTAGTTTGGGCAGTATGGCCATTTTCACGATACTGGTTTTTCCTATCCATGAGCATGGAATGTTTTTCCATTTGTTTGTGTCCTCTCTTATTTCACTGAGCAGTGGTTTGTAGTTCTCCTTGAAGAAGTCCTTCACATCCCTTGTAAGTTGGATTCTAGGTATTTTATTCTCTTTGTAGCAATTGTGAATGGGAGTTCACTTATGATTTGGCTCTCTGTTTGTCTGTTATTGGTATATAGGAATGCTTGTAATTTTTGCACACTGATTTTGTATCCTGAGACTTTGCTGAAGTTGCTTATCAGCTTAAGGAGTTTTTGGATGGAGACAATGGAGTTTTCTAAATATACAATCATGTCATCTGCAAATAGAGACAATTTGACTTCCTCTCTTCCTATTTGAATACCCTTTCTTTCTTTCTCTTCCCTGATTGCCCTGGCCAGTACTTCCAGTACTATGTTGAATAGGAGTGGTGAGAGAGGGCATCCTTGTCTTGTGTTGGTTTTCAAAGGGAATGCTTCCGGCTTTTTCCCATTCTGTATGATAGTGACTGGGTTTATCATAAATAGCTCTTGTTATTTTGAGATATGTTCCATCAATACCTAGTTTGTTGAATTTTTTTAGCATGAAGGGCTGTTAAGTTTTATCAAAGGCCTTTTCTGCATCTATAGAGATAATCAAATGACATATTTTAAATTTCTGTCAATATAGATAAGTTTGCATCATTAGAATTTTATATAAATTAAATCATGTGGGATGTGTGATTCCTTTTACCACTTTTTGCCCAATTTCTTTAACTGAGAACAATGATTTTGAGATTCATTCACATTGTTGTGCATATCAATAGTTACTATATTTTTAATTGCTAAATAGTATTGCATTGCATGGATATACCATAGTTTGTTTATACATTTGCCTGTTGATAGACAGTTGTATTGTTTCTAGTTTTGGGCTGCTGAAAATAGAGCTGCCATGAACGTTTGTGTACATGTCTTTGTGTGGACCTGTGTTTTTGTTTCACTAGGGTAAATACCTTAGTAGGCAGATATTTAACATTTTACAAAATTGACAAATCATTTTCCAAAGTAGTTGTACAATTTTACTTTCTCATCAGCAATGTATGAGAGTTCCAGTTTTTTCACAACCTCACTAACACTTGGTGTGGTCCAGCTTCTTAATTTTAGTCAATATAATGGGTGTTCAGTGCTATTTTAATGTGATTTTAATTTGGTTTTCTCTGCTTACTAGTGATGTTAAGTTTCTTTTCTGGTGCTTATTGGCCATTTGCAAACTTTCTTCTATTAAATACCTGTTCAAATTATTTGCCCAGTTGTTTGGTAGATTTCTGGTATTTTCCTCACAAAGAATCACATAATCTCCAAATAGGTAAAATTTCATGTCCTCCTTTCACATCTTTATTTCTTTTTCTTGGCTAATTGCAATGACTAGCGCCTCCAGCACAATGTGGAATAGAAGTAATGAAAGCAGGTATCCTTGTCTTGTTCTCAGTCTCATGTGGGAAATAATTTGTCTTTCACTAGTAAGTATGACATTGGATGCAGATTTTTTTGTTGAGGTCCTTTAGAAAATTGAAAATTCCCTATAATCCAAGTTTACTGAGAGTTTTTTTTTTTTCATATTATGAATAGGTGTTGAATTTTGTCAAATGCTTTTTATGCATCTATTTAGTAAGAAATTTTTCCTCATCTAAAGAGAGGTCTGGCTATTGTTCTGGCCTCCGCAAGGTTACCTCTAAAAGCATGGAGTTTTCTAAGTTATAGAAGTGTCTTACTTTGTTATTGATGGTGGGCTCCTTGGGCCATATGTGATAGTTTTTGCTAACAAGGTGACTTAGGGTGAGGGCTGACATCTTCAGAAAGACCAGCCACGTGATTAAGAAGATCAAGGCTTCAAGCTATGTTTTATCAGCCTAATCTGAGAACCAAGGGGACATGGAGATTGTGTTCAACCACATGGGCAATGATTCATTCAATCATATCTATGTAATAAAACCCCAGTGAAAACTCTGGGCACCAAAGTTCAGGTGAGTTTCCTGCGTTGGTAATACTCCAAGTGTATTGCTACATATGGATGCTGAGAGTAACGTGTCCCTGAGGATGATGAAAGTTTTACATCTGGACCTCTTTGAGACTTTGTCCCATGTGTTTCTTCCTTTGGCAGGTTCTAATATGTATCCTTTCACTGTAATGAAGGTTTGTAATGGCATGGTGCTCTATTGAGTTCTGTGAGTCATTATAGTGAATTATAGAACCAGAGGGAGTCTGTGGGGACTCCACATTTGTAGCCAGATGGTCAAAAGTGAGAGCAGCCCTGAGGACCCCTAAACTTGTTGCTGGGGCCTGAAGTGAGGGCAGTTTTTCAGGGAGTGTTCTCTCAGGCTTTGCAGTTTGCAAAATTCACTGCAGTTCATGTTAGAAGTCTTGAGCAGACATGGCGTTTCAGAGTATCGCACCCTTAACCTTGTGTCTGTCTAATTCTAGATAGCATCTATTAAAATGATCATGTGTTTTTTCTTCTTTATGCCATAAATTTAATTCATTATATCCACTGAATTTTGATCCTTAAACCAACTTTGTACTCTGAGAATAAAACTTCATAATGATTTATTATTGTTTTCATACAGGGTTGAATTTAACTAATATTTTGTTAAGGGCATTTGCATCTATATTCATGAGAGGTATTTGTAATGTCTTGGTGTGACATTGGTGTTAGGATTACAGTAGCCTCATATAATTTTGTTGGGGAGGTGTCCCTGTTCTGCTGGGCAGTGGATCCCAATATCTGAAAGATTTTATGTAAGACTGGTGTTACATCTTTCTTGAATGTTCAGTAGAATTCACCAGTAAAATCATCTGTTCTTCCAGTTTTTTTTTTTTTTTTTTTTTTGGTGAGGAATGTTTTTGATACCAAATTTAATTTCTCTAATAATTACATTCAGATTTTCTGCTTCTTCATGGATCAATTTTGTGAGTAGTATGTTTTAGAAAATAATTGTCTTTTTCAGGTAAATTGTCAAATTTTTTGATTTGTTGATGGGGTTACTTTTTAAACGTGTAGGATCTGCCATGATAAAATACTTTTCATTCTTGGTGTTTGTGTTCTCCCTCTAATTTTTGTTTATTAATCTAGCTAGGGGGTTGTCAATTTTGTTTTTCCTCTCAAAATACCAGCTTTGGGCTTCGTTAGTTTTTTTCTATTGTCTGTGTTTTTTATTTTATTGATTTCTATTATTTATTCTTTCCTTCCTTTTACTTACCTTCAATTTACCTACTCTACATTTTCCAGCTATTTAAGGTGGATACTTAGCTGATTGACTTTTTATATTTCTTTTTTTCTAATATAAGCATTTAAAGTCATAAGTTTATCTCTAAGCGCTGCTTTAGCTAACCTCACTAATTTTGATGTTTTATTATCATTAAAGTTCTAGATGTTTTCTCATTTCGCTAGTGATTTCATTATTTATTAGTTATGCAGAAGTATGCTATTTAATTTCCAGATATATAGGATTTTCCTATACATCACAGTAATATTGATTTCTAATTTAATTCCATTTTAATCATAGAATATTCCGTGCGATTTTGATCCTTTTAAATTTATTGAGAATTGTTTTATGCCTTAATATGATCTGACCTGATAAATAAACCAGCTACAGTTGAAAAGAATGTGCATGGCCGGGCGCGGTGGCTCACGCCTGTAATCCCAGCACTTTGGGAGGCCGAGGCGGGCGGATCACAAGGTCAGGAGATTGAGACCATCCTGGCTAACACAGTGAAACCCCGTCTCTACTAAAAATACAAAAAAAGAAAAAAAAAAAAAATTAGCCGGGCACGGTGGCGGGCGCCTGTAGTCCCAGCTACTCAAGAGGCTGAGGCAGGAGAATGGCGTGAACCTGGGAGGCGGAGCTTGCAGTGAGCCGAGATCGCGCCACTGCACTCCAGCCTGGGGGACAGAGCGAGACTCCGTCTCAAAAAAAAAAAGGAAAAAAAAAGAAAAGAAAAGAATGTGCATGTTGCAATAATTGGAGTTAGTGTTTTATAATTGTCAGTTATATCATGGTGATTAATTATGCTGGTCACACTTTCTATGTCTTTAATGCTTTTTTTCTAACTAGTTCTTGAATCAATTATGGAGAAATGGATGGCAGAATCAACTATTGTAACTTTGAATGAATTTGTTTGTTTGTTTGTTTATTTATTTATTTATTTATTTATTTATTTATTTTGAGGCAGAGTCTTGCTCTATCACCCAGACTGGAGTGCAGTGGTGTGATCTTGGCTCACTGCAATCTCCGCCTCCCTGGTTCAAGTGATTCTCCTGCCTCAGTCTCCCGAGTAGCCGGGATTATAGGTGCCCACTGTGCCCAATTAATTTTTGGATTTTTAGTAGATATGGGGTTTCGCCATATTGGTCAGGTTGGTTTCAAACTCCTGACCTCGGGTGATTCATCCACCTCGGCCTCCCAAAGTGCTGAGGGTACAGGCATGAGCCACCATGCCTGGCCTATTCTTTTATTTTTAAACTTTTATTTAAGTTTCAAGAATATACATTCAGGTTTGTTATGTAGGAAAATTGCAAGTCACAGAGGTTTGGTGTACAGATTATTTCAAAACCCAGGTAATAAGCATGAGTACTCTACAGTTAGTTTTTCAATCCTTATCCTCCTCCCACACCACATCCTCAAGTAGGCCCCAGAGTCTATTCTTCCCTTCTTTGTTCCCATGGGTACTCAATGTTTAGCTCTCACTTATAAGTGAGAACATGCAGTATTTGGTTTTCTTTTCCTGTGTTTAGTTCACTTAGGATGAGGGCCTCTAACTCCAACCACGCTGCTGCAAAGGACATGATCTCATTCTTTTTTATGGCTGCATAGTATTCCATAGTGCATATGTACCACATTTTCTTTATCCAGTCTACCATTGATGGGAATTTAGATTGATTCCATGTCTTTGCTATTGTGACTAGTGCTGTGATGATGATACATATGCATGTGTCTTTATGATAGAATGATTTATATTCCTTTGGATATATACCCAATAATGGGATTACTGTGTCGAATGGTAGTTCTCTTCTCAGTTTTTGGAGAAATAGCCAAACTGCTTTCCACAATGGTTGAACTAATTTACACTTTCACCATAATTGTATGAACATTCCTTTTTCTCTACAACCTCACCAGCATTTATCATTTTTTGACTTTTTAATAATAGCCATTCTGACTAGTGTGAGATGGTGTCTCATTGTGGTTTTGATTTGTATTTCTCTCAGATTGTTGATATTGAGCATATTTTCATATGCTTGTTGGCTGCATGTATGTCTTCTTTTAAAAGTGCCTGTTCATGTACTTTGCCCGCTTTTTAATGGGGTTGTTCATTTTTTGCTTGTTAATTTGTTTACATTCCTTATAAATTCTGGATATTAAACTCTTGTCAGATGCATACTCTGCAGATATTTTCTCCTGTTCTGGAGGTAGTCTGTTTACTGTTTGATAGTTTCTTTTGCTGTGCATCAGCTCTTTAGTTTAATTAGGTCCCATTTGCCGATTTCTGTTTCTGTTGCTATTGCGTTTGGCATCTTTGTCATGAAATCTTTGCCAGGATCTATGTCCAGAACGGTATTTTCTAGGTTATCTTCCAGGGTTTTTATAGTTTTAGTTTTCACATTTAAGTCTAATTCATCTGAGTTGATTTTTGTGTATGGTGTAGGGAAGGGGTCCAGTTTCAATCTTCTGTGTATGGCTAGCCAATTATCCCAGCATCATTTATTGACTAGGTAGTCCTTCCCCCTTGCTTTTTTTTTTTTTTTTTTTTTTCAACTTTGTATAAGTTCAGATGGTTGTAGGTGTGTGGCTTTAATTCTGGACTCTGTATTCTGTTCCACTGGTCTATGTATCTGTTTTTGTACCAGTGCCATGCTGTTTTGGGTACTGTAGTCTTACAGTATAGTTCGAAGTAAGATAAAGTGATGACTTTGGCTTTGTTCTTTTTGCTTAGGATTACATTGGCTACTGAGGCTCTTTTTTGGTTCCATATGAATTTTGAAAGTGTTTTTCTAATTCTGTGAAGAATGTCATTAGTAGTTTGATAGGAATAGCAATGAATTTGTAAATTGCTTTGGGCAGTATGGCCATTTTAGCAATGTTGTCTCCCAATCCATGAGCATGGAGTGGTTTTCCATTTGTTTGTGTCATCTCTTTTCTCTATCAGCAATGTTTTTAAATTCTTGTTGTGAAAATCTTTTACCTCTTTTATTAGCTGTATTCCTAGGTGTTTCATTTTTTTTTTTTTCAGAGATATTGTGACTGGGATAGCATTCTTGATTTGGCTCTCAGCTTGGATGTTATTGATGAACAGGAATGCTACTGATTTTTGTATATTGATTTTGTATCCTGAAACTTTGCTGAAGTTGTTTATCAGACATAGGAGTTTTGGGTCAGAGACTATGATGTTTTCTAAATAGGAAATCATACCATCTGTAAACAGAGATAATCTGAGTTTCTCTTGTCCTATTTGAATGCCTTTTATTTATTTCTCTTGCCTGATTGCTCTGACTAGGACTTCCAGTACTATGTTGCATATGAGTGGAGAGAGTGGGCATCCTTGTCTTGTTCTTATTCTCAAGTGGAATGCTTCCAGCTTTTGCCTGTTGAGTATGATGTTGGTTGTTGGTTTGTTATAGATGGCTGTTGTTATTTTGAGGTATGCTCCTTCAATGCCAGGGTTATTGGATGTTTTAATGAAGGGATGTTGAATTTTATCAAAAGCCTTTTCTGCATCTATTTAGATGATCATATGGCTTTTATTTTTAGTTCTGTTTATGTGATGAATCACCTTGATTGATTTGCATATGTTTAACCAACCTTGCATCCCAGGAATAAAGCCTACTTGATCACTGTGGATTAGCTTTGTGATTTGCTGCTGGATTCAGTTTGCTAGTATTTTGTTGATGATTTTCACATATGTTAGTCAAGGATATTGGCCTAAAGTTTTATTTTTTTGTGTGTGTGTCTCTGCCAGGTTTTGGTATCAGGATGATGCTGGCCTCAATTTCTTCTTGGTTCAATCTTGGGAAGTTGTATGCTACCAGAATGTGTCAGTTTCTTGTAGGTTTTCTTGCTTGTGTGCATAGAGGTGTTTGTAATAGTCTCTAAGGGCTTTTTGTATTTATTTGGGGTCGGTAGTAATGTCCCCTTTGTCATTTCTGATTGAGTTTATTTAGATCTTCTCTCTTTTTAAAAATTGGTTTAGATAGTGACCTCTCAATCTCATTTTTTCAAAGAACCTCTTCCTGGATTCATTAATCTTTTGGATGGGTTTTTGCATGTCAATTTCATTCAGTTCAGCTGATTTCAGTTATTTCTTATCTTTTGCAGGCCTTGAGGTTGATTCATTTTTGTTTTTCTAGTTCCTCTAGGTGTGATGTTAGGTTGTTAATTTGAGATCGTTTGAACTTTTTGATGTGGGCATTTAGCGCTATAAATTTTCCTCTTAATACTGTTTTAGCTTTGTCTCAGAGATTCTGGTTTGTTGCATCTTTATTCTCATTAGTTTCAAAGAATTTCTTAATTACTGCCTTAATTTTATTGTTTACCCAAAAGTCATTCAGGAACAGGTTGTGTAATTTCCATGTAATTGTATGGTTTTGAGTGATCTTAGTATTGATTTCTGTTTTTATCATGCTGTGGTCCAAGAGTGTGGTTGGCATGATGTGTTTGACTTTGCTAAGGATTGTTTTATGGCCAATTACATGGTCGATTTTAGAGTATGTGCCATGTGCAAATGAGAAGAATGAAGATTCTATTATTTTTCAGTGGAGCGTTCTGTAGATGTCTGTAAGGTCCATTTGGTCAAGTGTTCAGATTTTTCTGTATCCCTTAACTTTGAGCCAATGGATGTCATTATAAGTGAGATGGGTCTCTTGAACACGGTATAGAGTTGGGTCTTTCTTCGTTATCCAACTTGCCACTCTGTGCCTTTTAATTGAAGCAATTAGTCAATTTACAGTCAAACTTAATATTGATATGTGTGAATTTGATCCTATAATCATCCTATTAGTTGATTATTTGCAAACTTCATTGTGTAGTTGCTTTATAGCATCAGTGGTCTTTGTACTTAAGTGTGTTTTTGTGGTGGCCATGATGGTCTCTTGTTTCCATATTTAGCACTGCCTTAAGGCTGTCTTGTAAGGCTGGTCTGGTGGTGATGAATTCCCTTAGCATTTGCTTGTCTGAAAGTGATCTTATTTCTCCTTCACTTATAAAGCTTAGTTTTGCTGGATATGAAATTTCACTTAGAATTTCATTCCTTTAAGAATGTTGAATATACATCCCCATCTCTTCTGGCTTGTAGGGTTTCTGCTGAAAGGTCTGCCATTAGCTTGATGGGGTTCCCTGTGTTGGTGACCTGCCCCTTCTCTCTAGCTGCCTTTAATATTTTTTCTTTCATTTTGATCTTGAAGAATCTGATGACCATGTGTCTTGGGGATGGTCATCTTGTATAGTATCTCACAGGGTTCTCAGCATTTCTTGAATTTGAATGTTGGCCTCTCCAGTGACGTTGGGGAAATCTTCATAGATGAGATCCTCGAATATGTTTTCCAAGTTGCTTGCTTTCTTCCTCTATTTCAGGGACACCAGTGGGTCATAGAATTGGTCTCCTTACATAATCCCATATTTCTCAGAGGTTTTGTTTATTCTTTTTAATTATTTTTCTTTATATTTGAAGAACCAGTTTTTGGGCTCAGAGATTCTTTCCTCAGCTTGGTTTATTCTGCTGTTAATACTTGCAATTGTATTATAAATGCCTGTAGTGAATTTTTCAGCTCTATCTTATCAGTTTGGTTCTTTCTTAAAACAGCAATTTTGTCTTTTACCTCCTTTATCACTTTATTGTATTCCTTAGATTCTTTGGATTGGGTTTAGACTTTCTCCTGAGTATCGATGATCTTTGTTCCTGTCCATATTCTGAATTCTATGTCTGTTATTTCAGTCTGGCTAAGAACCATTGTTGGGGAGCTAGTGGGGAGGTAACCATTATTTCATTTGGAGGTAAGAAGAAACTGACTTTTTGAGTTGCCAGAATTCTTGGTTCTTTCTCATCTGTGTTAAGGTTCCTTTAATCTTAAAAGTTACTTGTTGTTTGGATGGAATATTTTGCTTTTTATCTTCTTTGATGCCCTTGGGAGTTTGATTGTGGTGTAAGGTGGGTTCAGTCAACTGGCTTCATTTCTGGAAGATTTCAGGGGGCCAAGTCTCAG
Source organism: Rhinopithecus roxellana (assembly GCF_007565055.1). Taxonomy (NCBI): domain Eukaryota; kingdom Metazoa; phylum Chordata; class Mammalia; order Primates; family Cercopithecidae; genus Rhinopithecus; species Rhinopithecus roxellana. Next base: position 25,450,217 of record NC_044557.1, read on the forward strand.
CTCAGCACTGCCTTGCTGCATGCTCTTACTCTGCGGCACTGGTACCAGGCCCCCTGCTTTTTTCTCTGGCCCCTCAAGATTAGAAACCTGCTGTACCAGGGACCGAGGTGTTCCTGGTCCACTGACAACAACAATTTGATGAGGGGTGCTAGCCAAAGTGCTTCGCTGGGGTGGTGGCAGTGAGATCCATGTCAGTAGCTGCCACGGCATGGTGAGATGCATGTGTGTCAGCTGGGGAAGGATGGGGAGTGCCAGCAACTGTGCATACACTTGCACATGCAGCAGTGGTGCAGTGGGTTGCCTCTGTATCAGCGGGGGTGAGGTGCCAATGGGGGTGGGGTGGCAGGGTATGCTTGTGCCAGCAGTAGGGAGGGTGGCAGGGTACACACACATAGCATGCACCCGTGGGAGAGGGGAGGCAAAGTTTGCCAGTGTGCTCATGCCAGCAAAGTAGTGGGGGGCAGTCGTGCATGTTGACAGGGTTGGAGGCTGTAGTGGGGAGAGGCTGCAGGTAGGTTGGTGCATGTTGGCAGGGGATGATTTTCTGGAACTCTCCAACAGTTAGGAGTAGTCTGCTGGTGAAGGAGCTATAATGAGGGCTCCTGGACATACCCTGGCTGGGCATCTGAGGCTGCACTGCAAGTGGGCATGGCCAGGCAGGGGCCCCAGGAAAGGCCAACAGACAGAGGGATGCTCAGATTGAACTGGTCCTGTCCCATAGGCAAGATTGCCCTGCTTTGTCTGTCCAGGTCCAATGGTCACCCAAAGGGTAAAACCACCTAGAGAAGCATAGCAAACCTTGAGGGATAGGCATCCCTGGCTGTGCTCCAGTGTAGAATTTCCCACACCGAACCCTCTGGGCTCCTCACAGGCTGGATTCCTGCTCCTACCACTTCTTTGAGCAGCTCTCCCTGCCAGCTCAAGGGTCTGTGGGGGTTGTGGGGTCTCCTGCAGCTAGGATTCCAGAGGTCTGTGATGAAAGCAAGCCACTCCTTGCCTGTTCAACTCATCCCTTCCCCAGAAGTCACTGGGAGCCAGGGGCAAGTCCTGGTGCTCAGCAGCCCTGTGCAGAGCTCCCAGCTTTTCTTCCTCTTCAGCCCAGTGTCTGTTTCCTTCCTCTGTTCACCCTCAATACCTTCCCTCCAAAGATCTGCTCTGAGTGTACTAGTCTTCCCACTGTCCTAGTCTCTTGGTGGGAGATGTTCCTCCTGACTGTTTCTAGTTGGCCATCTTGGCTCTAATCCTTCACTTAGTATTTACAATCTTTTTCACTCACATTTCATCATCTCTCATATTATTTCTGTAGCCAGACCATACTATCTCTTACACTTGATACTGCTGTCTCCCCTAGTTATGTTTCTCTACCAGTTCTTTCAGCCTCATTCTATTTCTTCCTTTAATTCTGCCAATTTTTGCCTTATGTTATTTTGAGATTCTGTTATTAGGTAAATTCACATCAATAATGTTGATGTCTTTATCCATTACTCCTGATAAAGTGTAACTTCTATTGTTATGAAATGTTTATATACCTGGAAGCACCCTTTGTCTTGAAGTCTATCATACATTAAAATAGCCATTTTAATTTTCTTATGCTAACTGTGTTTTTAGTATTCTTTACAAAATCGATTTGTGCTCTACTAATAAGATATAAAGACTGAGTCTTGTAAGCAACAGATGCTAAGGCCTTGACTTTTAAATCCACTTTATCAGTCCCTCTCTATTATTTTGGGGCATTTAGATCACTAACATTGAATGTAATAATTGATATGCTTTGAATCAAGCATACTATTTTATTGTTTGTGTTCCTTTTGTTCCCTCAGTTTTTTGTTCCTCTAAGGCTCCTCCTGTGCTGCTTTTCCTGTAGTATCTTAATAATTTTTAGTATTACATTTTAAATTCATATAGGACTCTTGGTTTATATCTTTGCATTTGTTTTTATTAGATTTTCTAGGGTTAGGTTGTAAACTGCAGGTGGTTCAAATCTCAGCTCAGTTTTTCACACTGTTGCTATAGGGGTTTGGATCTGTCCCATGCATGGATAGCTGAAGATACAAAGACACACGTGAGTGCATGCGCAGTGTTATGGGCCCTTTACTCTGGCTATCAATTTTGGAATTTCTCTCCCTGTTATCTGGCCTTCAAAGTCCCCTTTTCCTGGTTCTTGTGGCCCAAAGGTAGAGTTTCTCTCAGGGTGTTAGCCACTAAGGCTGCTGCCACCATTTTCACTGTGCTTCTCTGCAACATGAGCCCTCTCCCCAGCACGACATTTTGAGAGATAAACAAGAACGGGAAACTCACTCACCATGGATGCTGCCACCATTTTTGATTCCTCCCCACAATTCACTTATTTTTGTTTACTTTTTCAACTCTCCAGTAGTTACTTGTTTATATTTTGTCCAGAATTTTTAGTTGTAATCATCAGAAGGGATGGATGGTTGTGGTCTTTTGCCACCATAATGGAACTGAAACTTCTCAGTTATATCATAGAGAGGCCTTTATAAGAAGACTGCATCACAGGCACTCTCAGGTATCCCAAACCAATAAATCATTAAATATTTTAATAATGGCTTTATTAAGACAATTTCATACACTCTCTCTCTGTATATATATGTATAGTATGAAATTATCATTATACTATATATATTCATACTATATACTGTATCTAAATTATTCTTTATATAGTAACTATTCATGCTGTACTAAATATACTATGAAGAGTACACTAGTATAATATATATGGTGTGAACGATTTATATATAGTATATAGTATGAATAATTTACTGTATATACTATATACATACTCTGTATGTACATACACACACAGAGTATGAAATTTTAGTACATATAGTATGAAATTTTCTTAAAGCCGTTATAAAAATATTTTACTATATATATACATATACCCATGGAGTGTATACAAGGTATTTTTTTTTGAAAATTCATAGAGTTATGCAATTCTCACCACAATCTTTTTTAAGAACATTTTCATTACCTCTACACGAAACCTTCAAAAGTCACCGTCATCTTTGAAACATACTTTGCTGCATATAAGATTTTAGTGTTATTTTTTTTTCTTTGAGCCCTCTGAATATGTTATTCCTCTGCTTCTGCCTCCACTGATTCTGATGACAAGTCAGTCTTCTTGGCGTTGTCTTGAATGTGATGGGTCATTTTTCTCTTGTGGCTTTCAAAATATTCTCTTTGTCATTGTCTTTCAGTATTTTTTCCATAATTTGTCTTGGTATGGATCTCTTTGTGATTATCTTACTTTGAGTTTGTTAATCTTGTATGTATAGATTAATGTATTTTTGGAGTTTTCAGCCATGATTTCTTCTATTTTTCCTTTCCTTTCTCTCTATTATCCTCTATTATTATGTGTGTTTGTGTGCTTAATAGTGCTCCACATTTTTCTGTAGCTCTATTAATTTGTCTTTGCTCTTCTCTCCACTTTCTTCGGATTGCGTTATCTCTGTTGATCTATCTTAGAATTTGCTGATTCTTCTGTCAGTTCAAATCAGCTGTTGAACCTCTGGTAATTTTTTCATTTCAACTAGTGTGTTTTTTCAATCTAGAATTTTCATTTGGTTATTTAAAAAATCATTTCTACCTTTTTATTGATGTTCTGTATTTGATAAGAATATCCAGCCACTACTTCTTTAAGCACAAGTTTTCTTTAGTTCTTTGAATAATTTGTAATGGCTGCTTTGAAATCTTTAAAATCTGACATATGGTGACCTTCACAGGTAATTCTTGTTGTCTTCCTTTTTCCTGTTTGTAAGCTACATTTTCCTTTTCCTTTTTTTTTTTTTTGTTGCAAGTTTTTTTTTTTTTGAACTGGACATTTGAAGTAACGCATTGTAACAACTCTAAATTTTTATTTCCTTCCCCATTTCAGAGTTGTTTTTGTTGTTGTTTGTTTGTTTGTTTTGTGACTTGGCTAGACTCTTTCAGTTGCAACTATTTCTCATTTAGTGTGAAGCTTCCATTGCCCTTCAGAGAGGCACATCCTTGAGCATGAGGACAGTCATCCTAGATGACAGTGTTTTCTCTGGTTAAATCAGGGTAGTTTTTGTCTCTTTTTCTGATTTCTCTGTTAGTCTGTCTGCCTCTGTTGGTATCACACCCAGCTCTTAAACTCAGCTAATTGATGGTTGATATCCCTATTGTTTCAGACAACACCCTGGAGTGTTCTAGGCATAGATTGCTTCACAATCTCATCCAATTAAATCTGGATAGGGGTAGTTTTTGAGGCCAATCTTTGAGGCTTGTTATGTCCCCTTGATGTCTCTTTTTGGCTATCTCTTTCTCTGATTCTGTCTGATAAATTAGCTGGCCTACAGTTGAGCTTGTGGGTCTCATAGAGCTACAAGCCTTCTTTTAATTGTTTACTGCCAAAATCACCAATTGGTTTTGAAAGCATTCTTAGGCTTGAACTTTCCCACACTTTTCTTCAAATAAAGAGTTATTTTGGGAACAACATTGGAGTCCTCTTTTCTTGTGGACTCCCCCTGTTCCTGAGAAAAGTCTCTGAGCTATTGCTCCAGGGCTGGGGGTGGGGACAGTGGTCCACTTGTTTTGGAGTGACACCATGCGTTATGAGTAGGGTGCTTGTCAGAGCCATAGCTTCTGGTATTCTTTGCTTGCCTCTTTGGCCTACAAATGAGCAGGACTGAGAGTAGTCAGAGACCCAGTATTCTTGACCTGCCAACCCTGTGACTGAGAGTGTGAGTTGGGGCTGGGTGGAGAAAGAAAGTCCCTGACCTCTCAACTGCACTTTCTAGGAATTTAGCCTTTGCAACTTGGTGTCGGAGGTGATAAGAAATACTAGTGGGCTGCTCCTCCTGGTGAGATACTATGTCCCTTGATTGGGAACTGAGGGATAAAGAAGCTTTGTCTTTTTAGCTGTAGTTACACAGAAATGAGCTTCAGTCAAGCTGAACTGGCATACAGGAGGGATGGAGTAAGTCATGGTTCAAGTGCCTCAGCCTCTTACTGTGCACACTGAGATTTAATAGATTTTCAAAAAGATTTTTCTTGAATATATGTTGGTGTATGCCCTTAGAACAATTTTCAAATACTTTATATGGTTGTCTTTTTAAAAAATAATTTGTGCCAGCTATGGTTGTTTCACTGGCAAATGGGTCTATGGTCTGCTCACATCACCATGCAGATGTGAAACTGTCAACGAGTATTTTTTTTTTTTAAATTATATCCTTTGTATTGATTGTGCTAGGCAAATTGGGGGATAATAGGGAATTCATTTAAAAGACATAATCACGTAGCATATACTGTAGCTGGGGAATGAGATTCACATATACAAGTAAATAGAAACAGTTGAAAATAATATATAACTGTTAAGCAAAGTATTTTAAACTATTATTGTCAATAAAGGCAGACATATAAAGGATGTGAAAGCAGTGCATGTGGGTATAGTGTGGTTCAATAGAAAGAACACTGATATTAGTACTAAAACCAAGGAATAACCTGATTAAGCCCACCAAACTTAACCTGCGTTGCTTGCTTTTAACTACTTACTTCTTAAGTGGTTTAGGTGCAAGTCATGTAGCCAAATGATACATAACTAAACTTCCATTAGCTTCCTTACAGACAATATCTCTGACTGTGGGTCACTATAGTAACGAGTGCTTAAAGTTGTTTTTCAGGAGTTACAGGGCAGCTCTTGTCCAGTTCAAGCCAATTGAGAATACTAATCCTCCAACTGGGCTTGCACAGGTGGCTGAAGAGACATTTTTTGACTTGAGAGGGTCAAAAATTCTACCTGCAGGTCATACTAGTGCTGCCTTTTTCTGACCATGCATCCTATGAAGAGCCATGTTGCTCAATTATGCTTGCACAGAACCCTGATTACCTTTCCTATCCACCAATCACCATTCCCCAGACATTAGACCACCCCATTTTCTATTCCATAAGTACCTGCCCCCAACAAGCCCTATTTTCAATGAGGCAGATTTAAGATTTGTTCTTCTGTCTCCAGGCTTGGCAGCCTTGTGAATAAACTCTTTTCTCTTTGACAAAACCTGTTGTCACACCACTTGGTTTGCTGCGTGTGTGAATAATGAACCTGGTTTAACATCAGTGCCATTAAACCTGGATTCAAACCCTGTTTCTATATCTAGATCTATCAAGGTCCTAGCAGGTATAGGAATGGTTAAAGTACACTAGTAAGAGATGATAAAGTATCCTGGGGCTAGCGACAGTGGAGAGCCACTGCCTCTATTAGACATGAAAGGGCAAGGAAAAGGAATAGTTATGAGGAATCAGAGAGAGCTGTGGTTCTAGCTGTAACTGTAGTCAAGTGCTTCATGTCAGGAAGCTGAGGCTTTCACTTCTGGCCTTTATTTCTGAACTCCAGTAGAGGAAACCAGCTACTGTCAACTTGTGGCAGAGCAGGAAGGAAGTCAGGGAATAAACACCATTACCTTCCTCTTCTTCTGCCCTGCATTTTCCTCCTGTTGTCTCTCATTAACTCAATCCAACTGGAAACCATAGGACAAAGAAAATCCATTTTTATGAGACAAGGAGGTCAGCTGCCTGGGTGCACAACACGGTAGAGAAGGGTGAAGAATGGATTTGTAGAGCAATGTAAATATCCAGAACAATCATTCACTAGTTATACGACTTTTAGCAAATCACTTACATTCACTCTTCCTATCTATATAGTTATAAAATATTAGGATAACAATATTATGTTGGAGAACAGCAAGAGACAGAGTCAAGGATTAAAAAGTTTAACCATATCCTATTTTTCAAGAGCACAAAACATCTAAAAGTCCTATGAGATATTTTATATTTTATGTGCCTCTTTCTTGAATTTAAAGGCATTTAGTGCATGATGAAACTTATTTCTTGTAAAGTCTGTATCAGTTATCCAGGGGCAAACAATTCTTTTGTCAATTAATTTTGGTAAAAAAGGGATATGCTGCCTTGGTGAAAATTTTGGAAAAATGTGTTTTTGAATATGCTGTTTGTTTAGAACTATGCAGTTAACTGAATTATGCTACTTTACATGTATTGCAAGCTACCTTGGCATTGCTCCCCTCTCTTATAATGCAGTCCCTTCTGAGCATGCAGGAACACCTATAACTGTGGTTATGCACTGTACCTGAGGAGGAGCTACATGGAAAAGTGAAGAGACTCAAAGAGAATGTGCAGGTGGCACTGTCTTTGCCAGTGGATACTATAACTTTTAAAAGCTAGCAACTTCTTGGCCATTTTTCTGGTCAAGTAATTTATAAGCTATTTAGTTTTGATAATTTGGGGTCCCATTAAGTATATCTACAAGTGCATTTTATGAGTGCTGAATAAAAATTAATTAAATTCAGTTTGAATCTTATTTAAAAAATTGGTTTTCTGTTGGTTGTTATTTTTCTTCTCTACGTGACCACCCTGCCTTCCCCACATTACCTAGGGCAAGTCATTTCCACTTAATGCTTTTTGATAAAATAGGGACTTTCATTCTGAATCTCATCAAGTGGTTTAGTAGGAAGGAGATAATCTTCATTAAATTGTGTAGCTTCAAGGCGGCTCGCGGACGCCGCGTTTCCTCTTTCGGCAGCGCTGGTGAGCTGGACCCGTCGTCGTGGGCCGTGTGATCTGTGGACAGAGGAAGGGCGCCGGGTCTGTGTTTCGCGCGCACGTGAAGCACCGTAAGGGCGCTGCGCGCCTGCGCGCCGTGGATTTCGCCGAGCGGCACGGCTACATCAAGGGCATCGTGAAGGACATCATCCACGACCCGGGCCGCGGCGCGCCGCTCGCCAAGGTGGCCTTCCGGGATCCGTACCGGTTTAAGAAGCGGACGGAGCTGTTCATTGCCGCCGAGGGCATTCACACGGGACAGTTTGTGTATTGCGGCAAGAAGGCCCAGCTCAACATTGGCAATGTGCTCCCTGTGGGCAGCATGCCTGAGGGTACGATCGTGTGCTGCCTGGAGGAGAAGCCTGGAGACCGTGGCAAGCTGGCCCGGGCATCAGGGAACTATGCCACCGTTATCTCCCACAACCCTGAGACCAAGAAGACCCGTGTGAAGCTGCCCTCCGGCTCCAAGAAGGTTATCTCCTCAGCCAACAGAGCTGTGGTTGGTGTGGTGGCTGGAGGTGGCCGATTTGACAAACCCATCTTGAAGGCTGGCTGGGCCTACCACAAATATAAGGCAAAGAGGAACTGCTGGCCACGAGTACGGGGTGTGGCCATGAATCCTGTGGAGCATCCTTTCGGAGGTGGCAACCACCTAGCACATCGGCAAGCCCTCTACCATCCGCAGAGATGCCCCTGCTGGCCGCAAAGTGGGTCTCATTGCTGCCCGCCGGACTGGACGTCTCCGGGGAAACAAGACTGTGCAGGAGAAAGAGAACTATTGCTGAGAGCCTCAATAAAGTTTGTCTTTATGCCAAAAAAAAAAAAAAAAAAAAAAAAAAAAAAAATTGTGTAGCTTCCTATAAGGACAGTAAATGTAAACCAAGTTACATAGGTTTCAAAATTTGCTTATATATGTTAAACCTCTCAATAGACATCAGGCAAAATTATTCTTGAATGTTATTGTATTGAGTGGTGAAATTAATAACCAAGGCATTGACTGTAACAGATGGATTTAAAAGTTAAGATGATTTTTTTTTTTTTTTTTTTTTTTTGAGACAGAGTCTCGCTCTGCTGCCCAGGCTAGAGTGCAGTGGCGAGATCTCGGCTCACTGCACGCGCCGCCTCCCTGGTTCACGCCATTCTCCTGTCTCAGCCTCCCGAGTAGCTGGGACTACAGGCACCCACCACTACGCCTGGCTAATTATTTTGTATTTTTAGTAGAGACGGGGTTTCACTGTATTAGCCAGGATGGTCTCGATCTCCTGACCTTGTGATCCGCCTGCGTCGGCCTCCCAAAGTGCTGGGATTACAGGCGTGAGCCACCACGCCCGGCAGATGAAATTTTTAGTGCTATTAGCTATGCCTCAATATTTGAATTCCTGACAATTTCATAAAAGCTTCTAGTCCATTTAATTGACCAAAGATATAAAACATTGCTTATACCATAAAGGTGGACTATAAAGTACTGGGGGCAGCCTTTAAAAGATCTTGTGACTTCAAATAATTGACTTAAACTCTTTTGGAAATGGCTTTCTGACACAAAGCAGTCTCTTTCTTCCAAATACTTGTCAATAATTCAATTTTTTAAAATTTATCAAAAAGAAGGCAAAACATTTTAAGCTACATAGACATTGCACAGTAAAACATAATTTGGGTCTCTACATTTCCTAAGAACTCAGAATATCAATTTAATATATTTACTTAAAAAGATGCTGAACCCTTACAATGCTAATATTCTTAGGAACAGATACATACTCAGTGCTAACTGAGTAAGCAATTTGTTCCAGGAAAGAAGCAGCCCCTGACAAAGTGGGTAACTAAACTTGATTACCCTGTTGCATTTGCTGTCTTGACAGCATTGACTGACATTCTTTTGTATTATCTCCAAACTGTAAATACAATTGTTGCACCTTTGGATATGCCTAAGGAAAAAAAAATATGCGACCAGAGACTTAACATTTCCACTGGGGTCTTTAATAGTGTTTGAATAAAGAATAATTGATTTCAAGGTCTGATTTTTTTCTTTCTTTTCTGTATCTCTCTGTTTATAGAAGAAGGTGTCTTATATGGGCATCCATACAGTTATTAGTGTTTTTGTTTTTATCCAGAGATCTCTGGTTTTGGAACATTGCCCAAACCAGGGATTTTTTTTCAATCTCTGGACCAGGATATACTTTAATGAATCATTTAAATCACAAAACAGGTGGTAGTCTAGTCCTAGTTTCCCTAGAATCACATTGAAGTTAAGGATTCATGTAAAAATTAGGGAGTGTTCCTGGGGTAAACTGGCAGACAGTTGGGAGATTGTATTAACAAGGGAAAGAACTAAGAGAGAATGTATCAGGCAAAGTCCCAGTGAAGGCAACTTAGTCTCAATCCAAAGGAGGGTTTTGGAGAACAATGAAAGTCACACCCCACTGTCAAAAGGCAGAGTAACTTGAAGAATCAAAATGTCAGCTTCGTTGGGGTCAACCAGTTTTCTCCATTCTAAATTCCAGGATGTGACTCTTAATTAAGCCTTAACTTTCATATGGAAAACCTCTCAAGACAGAATTCAACTGTTGTAATTCAGCAACTCATATAATTAAATTCGTGTTTGATTTTCAGCAATATCAGCTTTGATGCTACAAAAAAATGAGTGGTTAATTTAGGGTTGTCATGGAAGGTCTCGCATCCTCAAACCATGACTTGAGTGAGTTAGAGGAACTTAGCTAATTATTTTCTTCTGTAAATTCTGCATGCTACCCAGAAGCATCCATCCCACATCAAATATATGGTAGTCACCATTATGGCAACAGTCAATAGCAATCACGTGCAGTAGCCACTTGGGCTTCCAAGGCTATGCTTCAGTTAACATTTCATCACAATCAACAGATGATAACTTAAGTAATTGTGGTGCCACTGTTTGACATGGATTACTAGCATCTAAACTACTTTGGCAAGTAGTTTAGCACTGTGCTTAAGTTCAAGGGCATGACCAAACCAGTACTCAATTCTCATCTTTAAAGGTCTATCTCCTGGGATTGTATCAGTCATGGTTCCATCTGAAAAAATAAACTGCTGAGTAATTAAATTGGAAATTTAATATAAAGAATTATTGGAGAGAGAGGTGGACAAAATGGCTGAATGCCCTTCGCTGATCATCCTCCCTGCAAGAACACCACATTGAACAACTATCCACACACAAAAAACACCTTTATAGAATGAAAAATCAGGTGAGTGATCATAGTTCCTGCTTTTAACTTCATATAACTGAAAGAGGCACTGAAGAGAGTGAAAAAGACCGTCTTGAGTTACCAGCACCACCCCTCCGCCATCTGGCAGCAACTGTGTGGCACGGAGAGAACATCTGTGATCCTGGGGTAGGAGGAGCGCAGTGATTGTGGGACTTTGCATTGGAATTCAGTGCTACTCTGTCACAGTGAAAACCAGTGCTGAGCAGAACTCAGCTGGTGCCTGTGGAGGGAGCATTTAGTCCAGCCCTACCCAGAGTTGAATCACTCATCTCAGTGGTCAGAATCTGAGTTCTGGCAAGCCTTGTCACTGCAGGCAAAAGTGATCTGAGGTCCCAGATAAACCTGAAAGACACTCTAGGCCAAAAATACTGCAATTCCTGGGCAAGTCTTGGTGCTGTGCTGGCTCAGAGCCAGTGGTCTTGTGGGGTATGCAACCTAGTGAGACAAAAGCCAGGGCAACCAGGGGAGTGATTTGCTACTGCCCCAGTCCCAGGCGGTGCAGCTCGCAGGTCTGGGAGAGACTCCTTCCATATGCTTGAGGAGAGAAGAGGGAAGTGTAAAGAGGACTTTGTCATGCAACATAGATACAAGCTCAGCCACAGAAGGATAAGGCACCAGGCAGAGTCATGAGGTAGGTCCCCATTTCAGGCACTAGATTCCAGACATTTCTAGACATACCATAGACCAGAAGGGAACCTTCTGCCTCAAAGGGAATGATGTAGTCCTGGCAGTGTTCATCACCTTCTGACTAAAGGGACCTTGAACCCTGAATAGTTGGCAGTGGTAACCAGGCAGTATTCACTATGGGCTTTGGTTGTGACTCAGAGACATGGTGGCTTCAGGTGTGACCCAATATATTCCAAGCTGTGGTGGCTACAGAGAGAGACTCCTGCTTGAGGAAAAGAGAAGAGTCAAGGGGACTTTGTCTTGAACCTTAGGTACCAGCTCAACCACAGTGGAGTAGAGCACCAAGTGGGCTCTTGAGGTCCCTGATTCCAGGCTTTGTTCTTGGATGGCATTTCTGGACCTGTCCTGGACCAGAGGGGAACTCATTTCCCTGAAGAGAGAGACCCAGGCCTTGCAGCATGCACCACAAGCTGACTGAAGAGTGCTTGGGCATTGACTGAATGTTAACAGTAGCTAGGAAGTACTCACTGTGGGCCTGGAGCAGTGGTGGCCAGGAGAGGCTCTTCTACTCTGGAAAGGGCAGGTAGGACTGGGAAAGATTTTGTCTTCTGGCTTGGGTGCCAGCTCAGCTACAGTAGAATAGATGACCAGGTAGATTCCTAAAGTTCTCTAGGCTCTTGTTCCTAGACAGCATCTCTGGACCCGCCCAGGGCGGGGGGCAGGGGGAGGGCTCATAGGTGGTAGCCAGACATTGAATACTGCAGGCCTGGGGCAAGACTCAGTACTGTGCAGGCTTTAAGTTTGACCCAATGCTGTCCTATTGGTGGTGACCACAGGGGTGCTTGTGTCACCCCTCCCCAAGCTCCAGGTGGCTCGGCATACAGACTCCATTTGTTTGGGAGAAAGTAAGGGAAGAGAACAAGAGTCTCTGCCTGGTAATCTAGAGAATTCTTCTAGATCTTACCCAAGACCACCAAGACAGTACCTCTATGAGCCTGTAAGAGGCTTGAGGTGACCCCAATGCAGATATTGCTTCAGTGATCAAAAACAGATCAAAACACCCACGTCCCTTCAAATACCTGGAAAGCCTTACCAAGAAAGATGGGTACATACAAGCCCAGACTGACTACAATAAATACTTCCCTCTTCAATGCCGAGTTACCAACAAACATCAAAAAGCCATCCAGGAAAATATAACCTCACTAACAAAATTAAATAAGGCACTAGAGAACAATCCTGGAGAGACAGAGATATGTATTCCTTCAGATGGAAAATTCAAAATAGCTGTTTTGAGGAAACCCAACAAAATTCAAGATAACACAGAAAAGGAGTTTAGAATCCTATCAGATAAATTTGACAAAGAGATTGAAATAATGAAAAACAATCAAGTGGAATTTCTGGCATTGAAAAATGCAGTTGCAATACTGAAAAATGCATTAGAGTCTCTGACCAGCAGAATTGATCAAGCAGAAGAAAGAATTAGTGATCTCGAAGACAGGCTATTTGAAAATATATAGTCAGAGATGACAAAAGAAAAAAGAATAAAAAAGAATGAAGCATGGCTACAGGATCTAGAAAATAGCCTCAAAAGGGCAAATCTAAGAGCTATTGGCCTTAAAGAGGAGGCAGAGAGAGATAGGGATAGAACGTTTATTCAAAGGGATAATATCAGAGAACTTCTCAAACCTAGAGGAAGATATCAATATGCAAGTACAAGAAGGTTATAGAACATCAAGCAGATTTAACGCAAATAAGACTACCTCAAGACATTAATAATAAATCCCCAAATGTTAAGGATAAAGCAAAGATCCTAAAAGAAGCAAGAAAAAAGAAACAAATAACATCTAATGGAGCTCCAATATGCCTGGCAGCAGACTTTTCAGTGGAAACCTTACAGGTCAGGAGAGAGTGCATGACATATTTAAAGTGATAAAGGTAAAAAACATTTTATCTTAGAATAGTATATCCAGTGAAAATATCCTTCAAACATGAAGGCTGAGGGACTTTTATCTATACCAGACCTGTTCTACAAGAAGTGCTAAAGAGAGTTCCTCAATCTGAAAGAAGAGAATGTTAATGAGCAATAAGAAATCATCTAAAGGTGCAAAGCTTAATGGTAATAGCAAGTACACAGAAAAACGCAGACTATTATAACACTACCTGTGGAGTATAAACTACTCTTATCTTCAGTAGAAAGACTAAAGAATGAACCAATCAAGAATAATAACTATAACAACTTTCCAACACATAGATAGTAGAGTAAGATATAACTAGAAATAACAAAAAATTAAAAAGCAGAGGGAGGGATAATGTTAAAGTGTAGAATTTTTGTTAGTTTTCTCTTTGCTTCTCTGTTAGCTTATATGTTTATGCAATCATTGTTAGGTTGTCATGAGTTAAAACTTACGGGTTTTAAGATACTTGTAAGCTAATGGTAACCTCAAATCAAAAAACCTACAACAGGTGCACAAAAATAAAAAGCAAAAAAATTAAAACACACTACCAGAAAAAAAATCACCTTCATTTAAAGCAAGACAGAAAGGAAGGAAATAAGAACGAGAAGACCACAAAATAACCAGGAAACAAATAACAAAATGGCAGGAGTAAGTCCTTACTTATCAGGAATAACAATGAAGATAAATGGACTACACTCTCCAATCAAAAGACATGAAGTGGCTGATTCCAAAAAAAAAAAAAAAAAAAAAAACACCCAATGATCTGTTGCCCACAAGAAACACATTTCACTTATAAAGACACACATAGACTGAAAATAAAGGACTGGAAAAAGATATTCCATGCAAATGGAAACTAAAAAAGAGCAAGAGTAGCTATACTTACATCAGACAAAATAGATTGCAAGACAACAACTCTAAAAAGTGACAAAGGTCATAATATCATGACAAAGGGGTCAATTCAGCCAGAAGATATAAAAATTTTAAATATATATGTACCCAACACTAAAGTACCCAGATATATAAAGGCAAATATTTTTAGAGTTAAGGAGAGAGAGAGAGACCACAATACAATAATAGCGGGAGACTTCACCCCACTTTCCGGATTGGACAGATCTTCTAGGCAGAAAATCAACAAAGAAAAATTGGACATAGTCTGCACTATAGACCAAATAGACCTAATAGATATTTATAGAATATTTTATCCAATGACTACAGAATACACATTCTTCTCCTAAGCACATGAGTCATTCTCAAGGATAGACCATTGTTTTAGGCCTCAAAACAAGTCTAAATTGAAATTGTATCAAGTAACTTCTCTGACCACAATGGAATAAAACTAAAAATCAATAGCCAGACAAATTTTGGAAACTATACAAACACAAGGAATTTAAACAATATGCTCCTGAATGACCAGTGGGTCAATGAAGAAACTAAGAAGGAAATTTAAAAATTTCTTGAAATAAATGATGATGGAAACACAGCACACCAAAACCTATGGGATAAAATCGGTGTATCATTCTTTAATCTTTCTACTCAAGCTATGAGTAGTTTATACTTCACAGGTACAATATTGTAATATTCTGTATTTTTATGTGTACTTGCTATTTCCAGGAAGCTTTGCATATCTTCAGATGATTTCTTATTGCTCATTAGCATCCTTTTCTTTCAGCACCTACAGCAAAAGAAGTACTAAGAGGAAAGTTTATAGTGATAAGCACCTACATAACAAAAAGCTTCAAATAAACAACCTAATGATGCATCTTAAGGAACTAGAAAAGTAAGAACAAACTGAATACAAAATTAGTAGAAGAAAAGAAATAATAAAGTTCAGCACAAAAATAAATGAAATGAAAGCAATACAAAAGATTAATATAAAAATTTGTTTTTGTGAACAGATTAACAACGTTGACAAACCTTTAGGCAGACTAAGAAAAAAATAACAAAAACCCAAATAAAATTAGAAATGAAAGAGGAGACATTGCAGCTGATTCTGCAGAAATTCAAAGTATTATTAGAGGCTACTATGAACAACTATATGCTAGGAAAAACCTGGAAGAAATGGATACATTCCTAGACAAATACAACCTACCAAAATTGAACCATGAAGAAATCCAAAACCTGAACAGATCAATAACAAGTAATAAGATCGAAACTGTAATAAAAAGTCTTCCAGAAAAGAAAAGCCTAGGATTCAATGGCATCACTGCTGAATTTTATCAGACATTAAAAAAGAACGAAATCCTATTCAAATTTTTCCAAAATCTTATTCTACAAGGCCAGTATTACACTAATACCAAAACCAGACAAAGATGCATTAAAAAAGAAAACAACAGGCCAATATCCCTGATGAACACTGATGCAAAAATCCTCAACGAAATACTAGCAAACCAAATTTAACAGTACAATAAAATGATCATTCATCATGACCAAGTTGGATTTATCCCTGGGATGTAAGAATGGTTTAACATATGCAAATCAATCAAAGTCATACATCATATCAATCAAGGACAAAAACCACATGATCATTTCAACTGATGCTGAATGAGCACTTAATACAATTCAACAGTTATTTGTGATAAAACCCTAAAAAAACTGGATCTAGAAGGAAGATACCTTAGCACAATAAAAGCCATTTACAACAGACTCACAGCTAGTATAATACTGAATGAGGAAAAACTAAAAGCTTTTCCTTTAAGATCGAGTACATGACAAGGATGCCCTGTTTCACCACTGTTATTTAATGTGGTACTGGAAGTCCTAGCTAGACCAACCAGACAAAGAAAGAAAGGAAATCCAAATTGGAAAGGAAGAAGTCAAATTATCCTTGTTTGCAGATGCTATGATCTTATATTTGGAAAAACCTAGAGATTCCACAAGAGAACTGTTAGAACTGATAGACAAATTCAGTAAATTTGAAGGATTCAAAATCAACATACAAATATCAGTAGCATTTCTACATGACAACAGTGAATCTGCAAAAGAAATCAGGAAATTAATCATATTTACAATAGCCAAAAACAAAACTAAATACCTAAGAATTAACCAAAGAAGTGAAAGATGTCCACAATGAGAACTATAAAACACTGATGAAAAAAATTTAAGAGGACATAAAAAATAAAAAGATATTCCATGTTCATGGATTGGAACAATCAATATTGTTAAAATGTTCATACTACCTAAAGCAATCTATAGATTCAATGAAACCCCTATCAAAATACCAATAACATTCTTCACAGGAATTGAGAAAAACAATCCTAAAATGTATATGGAACAATAAACAACCCAGAATAGCCAAAGCTATCCTCAGCAAAAAGAACAAAACTGAAGGAATCACATTATCTGACTTCAAATTATGCTACAGAGCTATAGCAATCAAAACAGCATGGTACAGTCATAAAAAAGACACATAGGCCAATGAAACAGTATAGAGAACCCATAAATCCATACATCTACAATAAACTCATTTTCAACAAAGGTGCCATATAGTCTCTTTAATAAATGGGGCTGGGAAAACTGGATATCCATATGCAGAAGAATAAAACTAGACCCCTATGTCTCATCACATACAGGAATCAAAATGCATTAAAGATTTAAATCTAAGACCTTAAACTGTGAAACTACTACAAGAAAACCCTGAGGAAACTCCCCAGGACATTGGTCTGGGTGAAGATTTCTTGAGTAATACTCCACAAGCACAGGCAACCAAAGCAAGAATGGACAAATGGGATCACATCAAGTTGAAAAGCATCTGCACAGCAAAGGAAATAATCAACAAAATGAAGAGTCAACCCAAAGAATGGGAGAAAATATTCACAAACTACCCGTCTGACAAGGGATTAATAACCAGAATATATAAGGAGCTCAAATGACTTTATAGGAAAAAACCTAATAGATTGAAAAATGAGCAAACATCTGAATAAACATATCTCACAAGAAGATATACAAATGGCAACATTGTATATATCTGTCCAAAAGACAGGCAGTAACAAATGCCAAAGAGGATGTGGAGAAAAGGAAACCCTTGCACACTGTTTGTGGGAATGGAAATTAGTACAGTCACGATGGAGAATAGTTTGGAGGTTCCTCAAGAAACTAAAAATAGAGCTACCATATGATCCAGCAATCCCTCTGGTAAGCATATACCCAAAAGAAAGGAAATCAATATATTGAAGACAGCTGCTCTCCAGTGTTTATTACAGCATGATTCAAAATAGCCAAGATCTGGAAGCAACCTAAGTGTCCATCATGAATGGATAGAGAAGATGTGGTACATATTCCATAAAAAAGAATGAGATCCTGTCATTTGCAACAACAAGTATGGAGCTGGAGGACATTATGTTAAGTGAAGTAAGTCACACACAGAAAGACAGACTTGGCGTGTTCTCTCTTATTTGTGGGAGCTAAAAATTCAAGCAGTCAAACTCATGGAGGTAGACAGTAGAACAATGGTTACTAGAGGCTGGGAAGGGTGGCAGGTTAGTGAGGAGTAAGGAGGGAATGGTTAATGGGTACAAAAATATAGTTAGAATGAATAAGATCTAGTATTTGATAGCATAAAGGGTGACTATAGACAATAATTTATTGTACAATTGAAAATAGCTAAAAGAGTATATAATTGGATTGTTTGTGATACAAAGGATTAGTGCTTGAGGCAATGGATCCTCCATTTACCCTGATGTGATTATTATGTGTTGCATGCCTGTATCAAAATATCTCATGTACCCTATAAATATATGTACCTACTGTGTACCCACAAAAATTAAAAATTAAAAAAAGATTATAACAAGAGATCGCCTACTAAGAGGCAAAGAGAACTGCAAGGAATGGAGGAATAGCAGATAGAAGGAACAGCTACTACCCCCAGGACTGAGGCAGAACACCCAAGGAAAGGAAATCCCCACAGTCATCAAAGTCCACTTTCAACCCCCACCCGCATCTCCAGGCTGAGATCCAGACCTCGTTGGAGAGGGTGTGGGTGTGGCCGGTTGGATACACAATGCCAAAGATTTGATTTCAGTTTTCTCATCTTTCAAATAGGAATAACATTTATTCATTCACGCACTTGTTAATCCTGTCTGTAAACATTTTTTGGGTGCTTACTTTGTGTCAGCCGCTGTGCTAGCACTGGAGATTTGTAGCTTACTAAGTCATTACCTGCCTCCTTAGGGAGCCACCTCGTCGTCCTAAAAATAAAATGTCCTATTGTAGAGAGTTCTCATAAAAATCAAATGAGATGATGGATTATAAGCACTTTGAAAAAGATAAAAAAGTCACTCTTCAAATGTAAGAGGTTGTTCTGATATTAATATCACAGTCATCATAACCCCAGAATGGCAATTAACTTATTGTATTTTTTATTTCATTGACATTAGGGCTAAGAGGAAGATTGTAAGTGAGTCAGGTAAGAACCAGAGCATCTATATTCCCAAAGAATGTTTCCCATAAATTAACAGTCATTAAAATTAACCTGTGAAGTTAATTACGGTGTGTGACATGGATGGCTTTTGGCTTTATGCAGTTATGTTCTTGACCAGATGAGGTCTTCCTTTTATTAGTTTATGAGTCACAGGGCGAGCGTGGTGGTGTGCTAGGAATGCTTAATCAGGATCAGGAGCTAGAGTTGCTTCTGGCCTTGGGGGGGGCGGTGAAAAAAACCTTTTTGACATATTCATTTTTGTTGTTTATTGTGAATAAAGGCACCCTTTATTGATGCTCAGGGTGCAATAAACCTCTCAAATCCTTGGGCCCTGGGTCTTGTGTGACCTGCCCTTTCATCTCTGACGCTTTTGCTTCTGGAGCTTTGACAGAGTGTCGGATCTCCTTCATGCGCTCTTGCTCCTCTTTGCTCTCTCTCTTTTCCATTATCAAGGTCTCACCAGCTCTCTGGGAGGAGGATTGCGTCATCCCAACCACAGACTACCCGGAGCTTTGGGTGCTCTGTAGCTGCTCATGTCCTTTCCAGTCCCTTCAACCAAGGAGAAGAATGACAGATTGCTTGCTGAGAGTATCCAAGTGGCTGTTGGCTAATGATTGCTATAAATTCCGATAATAATAATAGCAATCATAAATAATATAAAACAGTAGCACTGCAGCAGCTGGTATTTGTGCTGCTCAGACTCTTATTTAAAGAATTTAAACATCTTTTTTTTGGAGGAGACTTACAAGAATCTCAGGTCACATGGTGCCACTTAGTCATAAGGACTTGACAAGGGGTAATGAGTAGGGTTTCTTGAAGGGCAGACAGAGAGGTAGGGACAGCTGTCCTGGAGAGTCACCCATCCTGCATCAGAACTGAATAAGTGAGAAATAAACCTTTGTTGTGTTAGGCCATGGAGGTTTTGGGTTTTGCTTGGTACATTACTGTAGCACGACCTATCTGTACTACAGTCACTCACATTTCTGATGTTATTTTTTTTTAAATAAACTTAGCACTGGAGGCCCCATGGCTGCATTAACTCTAGTTAAAAATATTTGTTACAGCCGGATGCGTTGGCTCATGCCTGTAATCCCAGCACTTTGGGAGGCCAAGGTGGGTGGATCATGAGGTCAGGAGATCGAAACCATCCTGGCTAACACGGTGAAACCCTGTCTTTACTAAAAATACAAAAAATTAGATGGGTGTGGTGGCGGGTGCCTGTAGTCCCAGCTACTTGGGAGGCTGAGGCAGGAGAATGGTGTGAACAGAGCGAGACTCCGTCTCAAAAAAAAAAAAAAAAAAAAAATTGTTATTCATTGTGCTGTTTCAAAAAAAATCAAGATAGGGTTTGTGTTTTGAGAGATTTTGCAGTAATGTAGTCACTTCTAGAGGCTTAAACTATGAGCTTCAGGGCACTTGCACATACTATAATTCTAAATTCCTAAGAGAAGTTTGCGGTACTGGAAGAGCTAAGCACCTTCCCAACTCCCATCCAAAGCTGACTTGTGGGGAGTTAATCCTACATAAGAAAAATCTTGTTTCTCAGAAGCAAAGCTTGTTGATCACGAAGCATGACAGTGAAAGAATTTCCTGAAAACGGAAGGAGGAGATGGTTTCACAGCAAAGCTACTAATCTGAAACAGTAAAAATAACCAACAAATGCCCACTCGCCTTAGCTGACCGGAAAACAATCTTTGTGAAGTATAAAAACAATTAGGTACATGTAACACAGGAGTTTGTAGGATATAAAGACACACTGTTTTTCAGATTTAATGTTAGCAGTGGGATTGTTTTCCCTGTGAAAAATTTCTTTGTGGGAGTCTGATACATCAAATAGGATTGGTGAAGTGAAGCAGGCATGGGCATCTAGAATTCTGCTGCTTCATACTGCCCCTTCCCACTTCCCAGTGGCCAGGAGATGCCCCCTCAGAGCTCCAGGGCTCTCAGATCATCAGACTGCCTCTTTGAATCAGAGCTTGGATTTCTGATGCGTTGGACATTTAAACTCTCCCCTGTTTTGCCACCTCACTTGCAATAAATTAACCTAAAACATAAAGGGAAAAACAACAACAAAAAAGCCCAAACGATCAAAAAAGCCATGTTGAAACTTGAGTCCTCACCTATTCATAGTCGGGGGAAAAAAAAGATAATAAATCCTAAGCAAAAGCAACTTTCCATCGAGATGACAAGTAAGATAGCTTCTTCTCTTCTGCATGTGAATTGCAATTCCGATTTATGATCTGTGACATGATAATCCATCAGTCTTAACTGCATTTTGCAGATAGTAGCAGCTGTGGATATGGGTGCTGAAGTTGACGCTGCCCAGTGATTATGTCATTTCTGGCAAACTCCCCTCAAATGTGCTTTGAATGATGCGGTTGTTCTTTCCTCTGCTAAGTTGATGTGTACTTAACTTCAGGCAGGAATCACGGTCAAGTCCATTTAGGGGTCAGATCCTCTGCAGCCATGGAAAGCTAGAGATTCTCAGTCCTGTCATCCTTTGATTTTACTTTTCTAGAGGCTAAGTAAAAAAATGAGAGAAGGAAGGGAAGCAAGGGACAGGAGTAGAGACTGCTTATGTCAAGGACAACAGGGTGGAGGGCCACATGGAACTTCACAGTCATCTTGAGTACCACTGCATGCAAGGACAGCTACCTGAAACTCAATGATGCATTTCAGATTTTTCTTCCAAGCCTGTAATTCCCGTTTAGTTGAGAGTACAGCTGAATGAAATATTTGGTAAATTTGCTGCAGGTGGCCCAGAAAACCTCCCCAGCGCTAACAATCAATTACTTCTCAGGACAGAAGCTGCTTCCTGTGAAGGAAATGCGAGATCTCTGCTCAGTGACAGAGGCTCAGGAATTACTTAGGACCTATGGATCTTCCAGTCCAACTGAGTGGAGAAAACTGCCAGGTTTTGTCTTCCTCCTTGTCTGCACCGAAAAATCTGAGACCAGGACACCGTGTAGGTGCTTCAGTTGGGAGATGATGCCAAGAACCTCAAATGAGGAAACGGTAATGTGGGTCAGAAGAGAGAAGAAAGCCAGTAAGGGTCTATTCACAACTGGGCTACCACCATGGGCAGTTGGGGCTCAATCCGTCTGGGGCCCTCACAAGATTGTGTATCTCATGAGAGGACATGGAAGCTGCGATATTTGTCTAATCACTTCCTTCTCTAATGGGGCGAAGGGTGTCTCAAGTGGCATTAACTCCACAATTCTGTTTATAACAGTGCAGCTGGGAGTTCTCTTGCTGTCAGAAAAAGCCCAGCGACTGAGAAGAGAGACCCAGGAGCTACACAGAGGTGGGATGCTGTTCAAAGCCCAGGAATTGTCTACCCTGGCCTGCAGGTAAACTCAACTGGGTCAAAGTGACAGGAGGCTGTGGTATCAACATTGGCTACTATAGCCTCTAAGGACCTGAAAAGGACTCAGATAATATAAATAGATATCATTCATAGTTTTGCATTATTTTTACACAATAAGAACAAATATAAAAGTATTTATTGTAATCTAAAGTAGTTTACAACTAGGCCATCAGTCCAAAGTGGACAAAGGCTGCTAAAGAGAAGAATACAGAGAAAAGCACAGAGAAAGAGGAAAATAGGAACAGAAAATAAACTTCTATAGATTTAAAAAGGTTGGTTAATTGACAATATAATTATTAAGCCAACTTATGTGCAGGAATCTGCTCTAAGTTGAAGGTAATAGAGTAATGATAAAAAATCACAAAGTTCTATGTCTTTATGAAGTTTATATTCCGACTGGAGGTAGACAGATCATTAGTAAGATAAATAAGTTTACAGAGTGCTTGATGATCATGAGTGCTAAGGAGAAAAACAGCAGAAAATGGGACTAGGAGGTGTGGGCTGGGGGAGGGTATTAAAATCTTAAATGGGGCTGGGCTTGGTGACTCACCTGTGTAATCCTGGCACTTTGGGAGGCCGAGGCTACTGGATCACTTGAGCCCAGGAGTTTGAGACCAGCCTGGCCAACATGATGAAACCCTGTCTCTACTAAAAAAAAAAATTAAAATTAGCTGGGTGTGATGGCGTGTGCCTGTAATCCCAGTTATTCAGGAGGCTGAAGTAGGAGAATGGCTTGAACCCGAGAAGCGGAGGTTGCAGTAAGCCGAGATCGCACCACTGCACTCCAGCTTGGGAGACAAATGAGACTCAGTCTCAAAAAAAAAAAAAAAAAAAAAAAAAAAAAGAAAAGAAAGAAAGAAAGAAAAAATTGTAAATGAGCTGGGCAAGGCAAGGAGGACTGAAGTAGGGAGGGCAGGAGGGAACCCTGAGGGTATCTGGGGACGAGCATTCTAGGTGGAGAAACAGCAGGTATAAGACCCTGAGGCAGGAACATGCCTAGCAATTTGGGGAGCATCAAAGGAGGCTCATGTGGCTGTAGCAGCGTGATCCCAGTGAGAGTACAAGGGCCTCAGTTCAGAGAGGAAATTTCAGATTAATAAGGTAAGCCAGATTCCAACTACAGGGCCTTGTGTACCTTTTTAAGGATTTAAGTTTCTACTCTGTGTGAGATTGTTATCAAACAAAACTTGGGTCCACTTGCCCAGCACAGCAAAGTCAAACACTGGCAAGAGAAAGCGAGGCATTAACTGCAGGGTGCCAAGCACGGGGAATTGGTCACCTCATGCTTAAGACCCAAACTCCTCCATGGCTTACACGTGTTTTTAAAGGCAGGGAGGCAGAGGTTACAGGCAAAGTCACAAATCAATGCATGGATGCTATACATTGGCTTGACCTTAAAAGGTGGGACATCTCAAAGTGGCAACCCACAGGTCATAAATGGATTCAGGGATTTTCTGCTTTGCAATTGGTTAAGGAGGCACAGCTTTGTCTAAAAGTTTGGGATCAGCAGAAAAGAGTGTTAGCTCTGGCCTGTGAGTGTGACTTCCCCCAGTCCCCCCAGTATGAAATTACAACGAAGAATGGCAGAGTTCAGTCCTCAGTTCTCCCTTATCTGAGGTCTACCTGCCAGGAGACAGCATTTGTTATTTGGTTGGGGTCTGGGTTTCTGCAAAACAATTCAGGGACATGAGTTAAAATGTTATTTTTAATTTCTATAGGGACCCTATGGAGGGTCTCTGTTCCATCCCACCCTGAGGAAAACATTTCATACAGGGGCTTGATTTCTAACCAATTCCTGGCCAGGTAGAAGATCCAGAGTAACTTGGGCATGGATCACTCCCATCAGCTTCTCTAAACATTTATACTTTAAGAGTGTTTTTCAGATTCAAAGATAAAACAAGCGTCTTAAAGTTCCATTTAGACACAGTAGAATAAGTCTAGAGATGTCTCACCCTCAAAGAATCTTGGAAGATCTGTGAAATATGCTCTATGCATTCACCTGACCTCTGCTTTGAGACCACCAATATTTTGATATTATATTGTCATACATATTGATTAGGCTATTTGGTTGTAAGCAATAGGAACTAATTTAATAGACACAATGTGAGGTGGCCTTTAAAGAAGCAATCATTGAAGAACTGGGTTTTGAGAGGGGTGGGAACTAGGGAAGTCCAGGAGAACCAGGTAATGAGAGTATGAATTAAGAATCTCAGAGGTACTACCCTTTCTGGGTTGAATCAGCTCCAGTCACTTTTTATTTATTTTTTCCTCTTTCTGCAAAATATCACTCAAAATTCAAAATCTTGGCAGAGGGTCTCTGGACTCATTGAGGACCCGTGTTCAGTGGGCTAGAGCAATGAATGACAGTCCTACAAAGACTGCACACAATGAATGAGAGATAATCCCTTCATATGAAACCTGAGTACTGTCACCAGAGAAATATGGAATAGATGCTAAGCAAACCCATACAATAAATGTCCACTGGTCTACATCTGTGCTGTCCAACACAGCAGCCACTAGCTCAATACAGCTATTAAAATTAAGTCATATGAAAGAAAATGTAAATTCAGTTCCTCAACTGAATCAGTCACATTTCAATTGCTCATTAGCAGCATGTGGTTAATAGATTCCATGTTAGACAGCACATATATAGAACATTTCTATTGCCATAGAAAGTTCTTTTGGACTGCACTGGTATATGTAGTAAGAAATCTGCATACATATTTCTTATTGTCCAAGCACTTTATACCACTTTTTATAAAATAAACCCTCACTTTCATTACATTATTTAACTCATATTTTTGCTTTGTGTCATAGATAGAAAGTATATTATTATTTCTACTTTATAGCTGAAGAAACTGAGTCCAAAATGGGTACAGCAACTGGCACTAAAGGTCATCTAGCCAGTCCAAGATCATGCAGTCAGTATTAGGACTGGGGCCATATGCCTCCTAGTGCATGGTCCCTCACACCAGTCATGACATACATGCCCAGATCATGCATGACTTGATGTAAAAACAACCATTTTTGTTGTCCTAGTTTGAGTCCTTATAAATGTCCCCTATCAAAGAAATAAACATGCAACTCTCACAAATTATCTTTTATGGAGCTTTTAAAGGCCACGTTGCCAAAGGGAGCTATATACCCATGACATAAATATGAAGATGGATTGACAGAAAATACTCTTTCACAGGTTGAAGGAAATATTGGGGGAAAGAAATTTTCTCAGACTGCCCTTCCAACGTGGCATGGATCATGGAGGTCAGCTTTTCTAGTGTGTGCACAGTCTGTCTACCTCAGCTGTGTCTTGTGATTGATAGGAGGATACGGTCTCCCAGGGTGTGATTTAAGGTGGAGCTTTTAGGTGTGCAAAGCTCAAGCTCTTATCATCAAGCTACTACAGCATGATAATACAATTATAAAGAAAGTAGACTAGTTTCTACAAGCTGTGTATAAAACCAGGTCCACCCTAACATTTGTGGGACCTAGGCCAAAAGTGTAGGTAGAGTCTCATATACCGTATGTCTAAGTATTTCAAAGTTGTAAACCAAGAAGGGTCTGTGGCCCAAACTGTGATCCCACCCTAGGCCTGGTAGGCACTCCTCACAGATGTCCTTGGGGTCCCTCCAGGACCAGCCCTACTGCCTGCCGGTCTGCATGGTCACCTAGATGAGATGAGTCAAAGGCAGGTGGAGCTGGGTGAAGGTCTGTGGTTTTCAGTGCTGAACGAAGATTCCCAAATCTGGGACTGGGAACTGACTCAGTCAAGTGCCTCAAGGAGCCAGGGTGCTCCTTGAGCAGGTTCCCATCCTCCTTACTTCAATTTTCCGATTAAGAACTTCCAGATAGTTCTAATCTCCTTTCAAACAACACACATTTTTAGCAAATGGGAGGAAGAAAGCTTGGTCATGTTGGGAATAGTCCTGTCCAGACACACACTTCAGAGCAATCTGGAATGGCTGTTCCTCAAGCATGGGCTGCAATTCCTTTCTCCCCTGTGTCTCCCTAACCCTGCTCATCAGCTCTTAGTTCAGCACGCTCTGGCCTGCGGGTGCAAGTTCAGTGTGTGCCACGTGCCTTTCCTATAAACTCTTCTTGCTCAATATATTACTGAATCTTCAAAAGAAAATTTTTAAAATAAGACCAAAACCACAAAACAAAGCAAACAACAGTGACCTGGTGTTTTGGCATTCATTTTGTGTGGGGCCCTCTAAAGCAAGAGGGTCCTGGAGGAGTCTCTTCAGTCCAATGGCTGAATTACTCTAAAACTCTTTCATGCAAAAATTAGCTGGGCATGGTGGTGTGTGCCTGTAATCACAGCTACTTGGGAGACTGAGGCAGAAGAATCGCTTGAACCTGGGAGGTGGAGGTTGCAGTGAGCCGAGATTTGTGCCACTGCACTCTAGCCTGGGCAAGAGAGCAACACTGTCTCAAAAAACAAAACAGAACAAAAAAATAAAAAATCTTTCATTACTTTATAACCAGATGGCAGGACATCTCAGTTCATCTATGACCTGTGGTTTTAAAGTAAATTCTGTTTAAAGTTATCTTTAAAATAGCTTTATTTTTGTTAAAATAGAGCCATATCTTCACCTGAGGGAAACCATATTGACCCCATTATAAGCTACATTCTGGAAAATAATCAATGCACTGCTGATTGCTACCTTTGAGTAGCTCACCCAACTCATAGGCAAAATAGCCAAGAGAGAGGCATGGCAACCCCCAAGGTGAGAGGCTTGTAGACAACCCACAGTTCTAGCAGATGTCAGTGCACTGGGGCAAATTTCATCTCCCTCAGAGCATGGCTCTGGGTACCACTGGACACATCTGTTTCAGGATAATTTGAAGTCCAGCTGTTCAGATAGAGTTGATCTTAGAGACCATGGTGGCTACTGCTGAATTTTTTCAAATAAAGTTAGTAAAATCTGAAGTTCACCCAGGTGATTGGTGGCAATATGAGCTCTATATTAGATTGTCTGATGCCAAGTATCTTAGTCAACTCAGGCTGCCATAACAGAATACCACAGACTAGGTGGTTTAAACAGCAGATATTTACCTCTCACAGCTCTGGAAGCTGGGAAGTCTGGGATTAAGCTGCCAGCATGGTCAGGTTCTGGTGAGGGGCTGCGTCTTGGCTTGCAGGTGTCTGTCTTCTTGCTGTGTGCTCACATGGCGGAGATATCTCTCCTTACGAGGGCCCTAATTCCATCATGAGCTCATCTAACCATGATTACCTCCCGGAAGCCCCACCTCCAAATACCATCCCATTGGAGGTTAGGGTTTCAACATACGAATTTTGAGAGGACACAGGCATTCAGTCCATAACACCAAATCTGTATTCATTCTAGTTTAGCACAGAGCAGAACCTATGTTTACCCAATATCCTTTGAATACTAGTTCTGACCACAGCCTTTGTAATTTAAAAGCTCTACAGTCATTTTTTAAATTATAAATGCAATACACATTTTTACTAGACAAAAGGAAAAAATTAAATAAAACTTATCCATAATTCCACCAATTTGAGACTAACAGTTGGTTTCTTTTCTTCCAAACACATATGTGTATATAAATATATGCATATATACTTCCATAAACAACATATTTTAAAAATGAAATTAGATTCATACTATTGAGATTTTTTTTTTTTTAATCTTACTTCTTTCAACATGCCTTAAATAGTAAGCTTTTCCCCTTGTCCTAAAAAAATATTTTTTTACTTCCTCACTTTTTAATGTTTTGACTATCTGGACCATAAATTATCTGCATTTATATCTTATATTATTTAGAAAATATATAACTGCTTTTAATCCCCTCGTTTTTAACTTTTAATTTTTCAAATGGATTTTAAAATCTGTGTTTTTGCTAAGTATCAAGTCAAGAGGGAAATGTTCTCTTTTGAGTTCTACCTTTGCTAGATGAAGAATGTGGCCCACCTTTCCTCTCACCACCCCTTCATGTTAAGGCCTTGGAGTTGTGGTGCTCTGGATGTTGTGCTTATTTTTTGAAATAAAAATAAATGAACAATTTCTTATATATAGAAAATTATTATGCATATAAACCATGCATTTTTATCACAAAGGATTTTCGTTGGCAGTTTTCTGCAATATACTAGTTATTTTCACAAGGTGGAAATACAGAGGATTGATTAGCTTAAATCCTGAATCCCTACATCCTCTATCAGCACCCAGTGTTCTTGCAGGTTTTCAAAGAAACTCTCCCTGCTATTAGGCTAAGGCTTTAGATTCAAATACTCATAGAGAGTCTTAGCCCCAGGCTAAAAATAGGGCCCACCTTGAGCGTGGGCCCTATTTTGTTCCTTCTTCCATGGATATGTCTGGAGCAGTCTTCTTTAGTTCTGATTCCTGGCCAACATCATAGAAAGATGAATCCTTTAGGAAGTGCACCGAAGAAGGAGCACTTTTACATAATGCCTAGAGTTCCTCATCTCTGCCAACCACCCCAAGTCTCTCTCTCACTCTTTTTAATTTTTATTTTTTTGCTGGGCCAAACCGTTGTTTCTGTTTGAGCAAAATGCATGAACTTAGAACAGACATTCTTAAGCCATGTGCTGTGTTACACTGTTGTACTATGAGCATTTAACTTATTTTTGCTGTAACCATGAATATGTCTTGAAAGGCTGCTGTCTGTTGGATGAAACACTGAACTAAGCAGGTCATACAACAGGCTGTAGAGTAGGAGCTCCAAATTGGAACTAAGGGGCTTAAAGGGTAGTACCATGCCCACTGCTGTCAAACAAGAATTAAGCATTCAGTGGAATATGTGAGGGCTTTGCCCTCTGACATTGTGGTTTTGGCCATACAGAGGGTTATTTTTTAAAACTAGCATGGTATAGAAGAGTGACCTCATGGACAGTGCAGTAACTAGATGCTTCCAAAGGGTGTGAGATGCTGCTGTTCTCCAGTAGTATTTGTGTTATAATTATTCCTGGCTTGTTTACCTTTTGTATTTTTTGAGTGCCAAAAATTGTAGCATTCAAAAAATGTGCCATAAAAACAACAAAGTTGACAACTACTGATCTGGAACCTTTCTAAATGTGACCAGTCAGAGACCAGAGTCAATATTTTCTATTGTCTACAGAATGGGATGGGCAGAGAAAATAGCCAACAAAAAAGGAAAAAACAACCCCAAATGTTTCATGGTTTCAACTTTCTTAGCATACCAGTCAAGTTGTTCTGGTTCCATCACCTTTAAATTATGTGAAGGAGAACTCTGCCATCAATAGGTTCATTGTAATGCCAAACTTTCTGTATTTTGGAAAACCATCCATTTACCTGCTAGGTAAGCTGCCTCCTCTCTTAGAGTTCATGGTAGGGAACTATAAGCATAAAGACATTTCTGAGGAGCTTTTCCTTATTTTATTGACTGCCTCATATATTTACAACTTCCCAATTTATTTTTTCAGGCTGTTAACTCCTGTGTTCCTAGATTCCCAGTTTTCAACTGATTGTGGGCTTTTTCTAGGGAAACAGATTTAACTTCCATGCAAGTAGTGGGATGCCCCATATCATGACTTTGTATATTCTAACTTTAAACACTCTTCTTATTTCTATATGTCTCCAGACCAGCAAACTTACACAGTCTTCTTGTTATTGATATTTGCCTTTTGTGTGTTCCAAGAGCATGTCCCTAAGTGCACGGAAGAGGTGATTTTTCTTCTGTCATTGTCTCCAAACCCTCTTCTTTCCTCCATCTAAAGTCCGCAGACCCTGGATAAGATTTCTATTCTGTTGCACTGATGGAACAGAACGTTTCCCTTTTTATTTACAGAAGAGTCTGGCTCTTATCACCTCTGAATAGCATGCCATTTTCTTAGCCTCATCTAAGAGACAGACTGTAGGGCAAGAGAAGATCTAGAATGTTGATCACCAAAAAATGGCAGACATTATCAGGTAAAAAATCTGCCCACCCAAACTCTGGACCTTAATGTGCAAGTCTAACTAGTTCCATAATACCATCCCTGCTAACAGGTTGCCCGTAGGCTTACAAGTGGCTTCCTTGGTTTCTAGTGGCATACCACAGGTGAGTGATATATTATGCTTCTCAATTTATTTCCATTGGTCAGAAAACTGGTAAAAAAATTCCTTTTCAATGGTATAGTTTTAGAATCTCAACTGAGACTTCTTTGGTCTTAGTGATGAGTCTTCATGGGTATTTTGGCTTACATGTAGTAACAATAATCAAGTCATTCACCCAGAGCAAGATTTTGGTGTCTGTATTTTTAACTATTTGCATTATGCATCATCACATAGATAACCATTTGTTTTGCTGGTCTCATTGCTCACTTAGAAGTCTGAATATAATTCTTTCTCAGAGTGTGGGAAATCATGGATTGATATTCTTAGTTTTTGATATTGTGCTTTTTATTTTTAACCTTCTTAGACAACTTGTGAGCAAGAAAGTCAGGAACTGTGAGCCACCTGCCATCTTAATTTGACATCTAGTCTCACTACTTTCAAGCTCCTCTACTTCAAAATACTCTTACAAGTGAATCACTATTGTTAAATGGATCTTGGAAGGCATTTAGACAACCAGACTGAAAACAATCTAGGCATCTTAGATATTTGTGGCTTTACAGAAAATAAAACAATCCTTTCAGCATCAAGTTACATTTTCCATAGCTAGAGAATCTGGTAAATAACTATATAACCCATTCATCTAGATAGTTTGATACTACTTACTGATACTGGAGTGGGGGAGGGAAGTACTGGAAAGGGAAGGGCATGGTCCCTGGCTACGGCTCCACCCCTGGGCCTGTGCCCATGAACCTGGGGGAGGACAGGCATTTCTGTTTTTGTGCCCAAATGTTGTATTTCCCAAGAACAACCTGGCCTACCATGCTTCTATCCTGTGCCTATTAAAACTCCCAATACCCTAACTAGCAAGTGCACAGCAACTGGATGTCGAGAGGAACACACCAGCGGAAGAAGATACAAGTGGCTGAACATTGAGGAGAACGCTCTGGCATAAGAGCACATCGACAAACGCTGGCAGGCCAGCAGACTATTGACCAGCAGAACAAGGCGGAGTTTGGCTGGGACAGTTGAAGGAGAGAGCTCCACTGCTAAGTGGCCGACTCCAGGGGAAAACCACCTTCCCACTCCATCTCCCTTCTGGCTCCTGCATCTGCTGAGAGCTACTTCCACTCACTAAAATCTTTGCATTCATTCTTCAAGCCCATGTGTGATCTGATTCTTCTGGTATACCAAGGCAAGAACCCTGGGATACAGAAAGCCCTCTGTCCTTGCGATAAGGCAAAGGGTCTAATTGAGCTGACTAACACAAGCTGCCTACAGACAGCTAAACTGAAAGAGCACACTGTAACACATGCCCACTGGGGCTTCAGGAGCTGTAAACATTCACCCCTAGCCACTGCTGTGGGGTCGGAGCCCCATAGCCTGTCCGTCTGCATGGTCCCCCTTGAGGTTTGAGCAGTGGAGCACCAGAGAAGTGAGCCACTCTCCCTGTGGCACACCCTGTGAGGGAGACAAGGGAACTTTTCCCATTTTACTACCAAGGCAAGTGACATGAATGATCAAATAATAACAGGATACATTTTATTTAATTTTTAATTTTTTTAGTAGTCAGAAGATTTTATTAACTGTAAGCCAGGGAATGGACTGATCAATTTTATCCTGCAAATCAGTGAAAAAAATAACTCTTTTAGAAGGACATACACACACACACAGGTGCTCACAGGGAAGTTGGTTGTTGGTTGAGAGGCAGGTCAGAACCTTGGAGAGCTCAAGATAAAGGCGGGGCAGAACTACAATCAGAAGCTTCCATGGCTGCCCCCCACATGGATGAATTTTATTTATTTAATTATTTTTTCCCTTCAATTTTTATTATAAGCTCAGGGGTATGTGTGCAGGATGTGCAGGTTTGTGACATAGGTAAACCTGTGCCATGGTGGTTTGCTGTACAGATCTTCCCATCACCTAGGTATTAAACCCAGCACCCATTAACCCGTTATTCTTCCTGATGCTCTCAACCAGCTACATTTTAAACGCCATTTTCTCTAAAGATGCATCAAGAGATTAGCTTCTTCTTCAGTCCTGGATCTAACATAATTTCTACACTAAAGTGAAGATAAAGTTTATTCAGATTATTTGTACGAGTACTTTCTCATCAAAGTGTAGCAGTCTACTTTCTGTTTCCCATGGGTGATAGGAGATCGGGTTAATGAAACAGCAGTAATTTAGAGACTAGTTTTAGCTGCATATTGCAGTCTTTCTTTAGAACTGTCCTAAAAGCTGTCTGTTGCTTTGAAGTGAATCTTCCATTTCCTCCTCTTGTTTTGGACCTGCTCAGGAGCAATAAGAGCAAATGTAAACAGCAGAAATGAGACAGAAGGGGACTTGGAGATAAAAGAAATCTGTTTCTTCTGCATTCTTCAGAATGCAGACTAGTTCCTGGCAGAGAGTAGATGCTCAGTTAACGTTTGTCAAATTAAGTGCATAATCCAAATATTCAGAACAGAAATCTAAATGTTTTTTACTTGCCTGAACACAGGAACCTTACTCCTAGAAAATTTGGCTGGCTAGCAGAAACAACTTTAAGTGCCTTGAAAAAATAAGTAACAGATGATAGATTGCTTTTAACTGGAGGCTGGTGGAAGACAACATCACATTAGGTCTAGGGGAGGAATATTACTTGGAAAGGTCGTCTTGAGTCAGTGATGGGTTGAGAGGATGCGGTAGTAACGAAACAGGTCGACCAAACCAGCAATCAGGGATGGAGCCAAGGCAAACTTCAAGCAGACAATGCTGGATAAAAACCATGTCTACCTTCTTAGATTGCCTCCCACCCACCTTTCTCTTTATGGGTTGGTGTAATAGCTATGCTGAGTATCCTGTCTCCTTCTGGATGTGGGTGAAAGGCCACATTCTGGAGTTTAGAACCTGCTTTTTTAAGTGGCACTCAGGGGATTAAATGACACAATCCAGAAGTGTGTGTAAGGAGTGATTAGCTCTCTGCATGTAAAACTTGATCACAGAAAAATGAAAGACAGGAGTCCTCTCTTCCTTCTTCCTTTCAAGGAGTACTCCAAGGTGAGATTTCATTCGCACATTTTCCTGAGAAGTCCTGAGAACTGGGCAGACATGGTTGCTTCCTGGCCCTTGTGTTGCTCCTTTCTCCTCACCCTCATTCTTCTAGCCTTTCATTTCCCAACTAAAGGGTCAGTCCTTTTGTTCTTTCTTCCGGCTGTGCTTTCTAAGAAATCAGGAGTAAGAGGCCGGGCGCGGTGGCTCAAGCCTGTAATCCCAGCACTTTGGGAGGCCGAGACGGGCTGATCACGAGGTCAGGAGATCGAGACCATCCTGGCTAACACGGTGAAACCCCGTCTCTACTAAAAAATACAAAAAACTAGCCGGGCGAGGTGGTGGGCACCTGTAGTCCCAGCTACTCCGGAGGCTGAGGCAGGAGAATGGCGTAAATCCGGGAGGCGGAGCTTGCAGTGAGCTGAGATCTGGCCACTGCACTCCAGCCTGGGTGGCAGAGCGAGACTCTGTCTCAAAAAAAAAAAAAAAAAAAAAAAAAGAAGAAGAAGAAATCAGGAGTAAGATATTGACTACCCCAGAGCTGTCTCAAGAGGGAAGCATTTTTTGCCATTTCGGCTTTCGCTCGGTGGGCTGCACCTACTGTCCTGCACCCACTGTCCGACACGCCCCAGTGATATGAACCCAGTACCTCAGTTGGAAATGCAGAAATCCCCCGTCTTCTGTGTCGTTTTTCTGCAAGAAGCTTTTCTGTTTAGTGCTTTTGTTTGTCATCCAAGGACATAAAGAGAGAAGAGTCCTTCCTCAAACACCATGCCCTCAGTCTTCTATGTTACTCCTTTTTTGGTTCTGTATAATAGTTATTTCACACTATAATAAATATTAGCTATACTTGCCATCATATAGGTGTAGGGGAGGATGAGGAGGTTCAAACTGTATTCCCAACATCATAACTTCCTGTTACATCCAAGAGCTGTCGAACAATATCAACTTTCCCAACATACGTGTGATTGGAATCCAAGGAGGAGAAGAAAGGGAGACAGTTCAGAAAATAATATTTGTGGAAATAATGGCTGGGAATTTTCAAAAATTAATGATGGAAACCAAACCACAGATCCAGGAGTCTCAGAGAACAGCAAGAACAAAAACCAAAAACTACTCACTCCTCTCCCTGCATACACATGCTGTGGCATAGCATAAAACCACAAAACAAAATCTTAAAGGTAGAGAAAATGAAGCGTTACATAAAGAGGAACAAAGGTACAGTGGTGCAAAGAATGAAGTAAACTTTTGTCAGAAACTATGTAAGCCAGAGACAATGGACTAACAACTCTAACGTGCTAAAAGAAAAGTATTTGTTAACGAAAAATTCTATAACTTCTGAAAATACCTTAAAAACTCAAGGTAAATAAAGATTTTCTCAGACACACAGAAATGGTGAGAATTCATTTTCAGCAGACCTACTGTATGAGAAATATTAAAAGATGTTCTTCAGGCAGAAAAAAATAAGACATCAGACTGCAATGTAGACATATAGGAGGAAATACATTTCATTCTTTCTTTAAGATGTTGACTACCCTAAAGCTGTCCCACCTAGAGCCCTTTGCCTCAGCTTTTGTTTCCTTTCTCTCTTTCTCTCCTCTCTCTCCTCTCTCTCCTCTCTCTCTTCCCTTCTGTCTTCTCATTTCTTTTCATTTCTTTTCTTTCTTTTTGACAGTCTTGCTCTGTCTCCCAGGCTGGAGTGTGATATCAACCTCTGCCTCCTGGGTTCAAGAGATCCTTGTGCCTCAGCATCCTGAGTAGCTGGAATTACAGGCGCACACCACTATGACTGGCTAATTTTTGTATTTTCAGTAGAGTCGGGGTTTCACTATGTTGGCCAGGCTGGTCTCAAACTCTTGACCTCAAATGATCTACCTGTCTTGCTCTCCCAAAGTGCTGGGATTACAGGTGTGAGCCACTGCACCTGACACCCCCTCAACCTTTTCTATGTTTAGTGTTTTGTGTTTGTAATTCAAGGACATAACGAGAAAAGAGTTCTTCCTTTAAAACCATACCTTCAGTCCCCTATGTTATTCCTTTGTTAGTTCTCTTACTCTGTGTAATTCTTTCACACTATAATAAATTTTAGCTATACTTGCCTAGGTATAGGCATAGTAGGTGGTGAAAATGGAAATAATGAAGGTAAAATTAAATTAATTTTCTAAATATTCTTTTTTTTAGAGTGTTTGGATTGTTTTAATATGTAGCTTATTTTCTCAATTGATGCTATGGCACAAAATTTTCAACACATCTATAAAAACACATCTTCACAAAAATGGAAATTTTTTTCTTCTAATTGTTTATATAAGCCTTAAAACACCCAATGGTAAAGTTATTGCAATATGATACTGCTAACGAATGGTTCTGTTGGGATATGAATGTTCCCTAATGATAGATAGGTCATACTGGCTTATGGTTGCTGATACACATGCCTAAATCTGTCTAGATCCAAACTCTTTGTATACAATAGGATCACCTTTTTTGTGGGAATTAAGTTCTAAACGAGGCAGCCAGATTCTCTTAAACTTGAAATTAATCCATCCATAAGTGTATACATTGTTGGAGGAATACAACCTCGTATTGTCTTTCTTATTAAAAGAAAAAATAAATTCTAGACATTTATACTATTTGCGTCAGTAAGATAGCATCACAGCCCTAGGATTAGAGAGTAGAGAGGTGCCTGAAGGTTTTACTGCATATTCTTTAAATATTATCCTTCCTAACTACAATACATTTTAATAAATATGTTTGTTGCTATAAGGAATAAGTGAAATACCAAGTGCCACTTTATAAAAAATTAGATTCTAAAGTCTGGGGAAGCCGAAAAAAATGTACACACGGTTCTGCTTCATTGTTTTTCTCATTTTTCAACATTATTAAGGTATAATTGGAAAATAAAAAATTTATATATTTACAGTATGTAACATGATGTTGTGATATACTGTAAAATGATTAAACCAAGCCAATTAACATATCCATTACCTCACATACTCATTTTTTTTGTGGTGAGAACATTTAAGATGTACTCTTTTAGCAATTTTCTTTTTTTTGATATTTATGTTTATTGATTATTTTTTTTTTAAAGTTATACTTTAAGTTCTAGGGTACATGTGCACAACGTGCAGGTTTGTTACATATGTATACATGTGTCATGTTGGTGTGCTGCACCCATCAACTTGTCAGCACCCATCAGCTCGTCATTTACATCAGGTATAACTCCCAATGCCATCCCTTCCCCTTCCCCCCTCCCCACAATAGGCCCCGGTGTGTGATGTTCCCCTTCCTGTGTCCAAGTGATCTCATTGTTCAATTCCCACCTATCAGTGAGAACATGCGGTGTTTGCTTTTCTGTTCTTGCGACAGTTTGCTGAGAATGATGGTTTCCAGTTGCACCCATGTCCCTACAAAGGACACTAACTCATCCTTTTTTATGGCTGCATGGTATTCCATGGTATATATGTGCCACATTTTCTGAATCCAGTCTGTCTCTGATGGACATTTGGGTTGATTCCAAGTCTTTGCTATTGTGAACAGTGCTGCAATAAACATACGTGTGCATGTGTCTTTATAGCAGCATGATTTATAATCCTTTGGGTGTATACCCAGTAATGGGATGGCTGGGTCAAATGGTATTTCTAGTTCCAGATCCTTGAGGAATCGCCACACAGTTTTCCACAATGGTTGAACCAGTTTACAGTCCCACCAATAGTGTAAAAATGTTCCTATTTCTCCACATCCTCTCCAGCACCTGTTGTTTCCTGATTTTTTAATGATTGCCTTTCTAACTGGTGTGAGATGGTACCTCATTGTGATTTTGATTTGCATTTCTCTGATGATGAGTGATGATGAGCATTTTTTCATGTATCTGTTGGCTGTATGAATGTCTTCTTTTGAGAAGTATCTATTCATTTCCTTTACCCATTTTTTGATGGGGTTGTGTGTTTTTTTCTTGTAAATTTGTTTGAGTTCTTTGTAGGTTCTGGATATTAGCCTTTTGTCAGATGAGTAGATTGCAACAATTTTCTCCCATTCTGTAGGTTGCCTGTTCACTCTGATGGTAGTTTCTTTTGCTGTACAGAAGCTCTTTAGTTTAATTAGATCCCATTTGTCAATTTTGGTTTTTGTGGCCTTTGCCTTTGGTGTTTTAGACATGAAGTCCTTGCCCATGCCTATGTCCTGAATGGTATTGCCTAGGTTTTCTTCTAGGGTTTTTATGGTTTTAGATCTAACATTTAAGTCTCTAATCCATCTTCAATCAATTTTTGTATATGGTGTAAGGAAGGGATCCAGTTTCAGCTTTCTACTTATGGCTAGCCAGTTTTCCCAGAACCATTTATTAAATAGGGAATCCTTTCCCCATTTCTTCTTTGCAGCAATTGTGCATGGGAGTTCATTCATGATTTGGCTTTCTGTTTGTCTGTTATTGGTGTATAAGAATGCTTGTGATTTTTGCATACTGATTTTGTATCCTGAGACATTGCTGAAGTTGCATATCAGCTTGAGGAGATTTTGGGCTGAGATGATGGGGTTTTCTAAATACACAATCATGTCATCTGCAAACAGGGACAATTCGACTTCTTCTTTTCCTAATTGAATACCCTTTATTTCTTTCTCTTGCCTGATTGCCCTGGCCAGAACTTCCAACACTATGTTGAATAGGAGTAGTGAGAGAGGGCATCCCTGTCTTGTGCCAGTTTTTAAGGGGAATGCTTCCAGTTTTTGCCCATTCAGTATGATATTGGGTGTGGGTTTGTCATAAATAGCTCTTATTGTTTTGAGATACGTTCCATCAATACCGAATTTATTGAGAGTTTTTAGCATGAAGGGCTGTTGAATTTTGTCAAAAGCCTTTTCTGCATCTATTGAGATAATCATGTGGTTTTTGTCTTTGGTTCTGTTTATATGCTGGATTATGTTTATTGATTTACATATGTTGAACCAGCCTTGCATCCCAGGGATGAAACCCACTTGATCATGGTGGATAAGCTTTTTGATGTGCTGCTGGATTTGGTTTGCCAGTATTTTATTGAGGATTTTTGCATTGATGTTCATCAGGAATATTGCTCTAAAGTTCCCTTTTTTTGTTGTGTCTCTGCCAGGCTTTGGTATCAGGATGATGTTGGCCTCATAAAACGAGTTAGGGAGGATTCCCTCTTTTTCTATTGATTGGAATAGTTTCAGAAGGAATGGTACCAGCTCCTCCTTGTACCTCTGGTAGCATTCAGCTGTGAATCTGTCTGGTCCTGGACTTTTTTTGGTTGGTAGGCTATTAATTATTGCCTCAGTTTCAGAGCCTACTATTGGTCTATTCAGGGATTCAACTTCTTCCTGGTTTAGTCTTGGGAGAGTGTATGTGTCCAGGAATTTATCCATTTCTTCTAGGTTTTCAAGTTTATTTGCTTAGAGGTGTTTATAGTATTCTCTGATGGTAGTTTGTATTTCTGTGGGGTCAGTGGTGATATCTCCTTTATCATTTTTTATTGCGTCTATTTGATTCTTCTCTCTTTTCTTCTGTATTAGTCTTGTTAGCAGTCTATCAATTTTGTTATCTTTTCAAAAAACCATCTCCTGGATTCATTGATTTTTTGAAGGGTTCTTTGTGTCTCTATCTCCTTCAGTTCTGCTCTGATCTTAGTTATTTCTTGCCTTCTGCTAGCTTTTGAATGTGTTTGCTCTTGCTTCTCTAGTTCTTTTAGTTGTGATGTTAGGGTGTCAATTTTAGATCTTTCCTGCTTTCTCTTGTGGGCATTTAGTGCTATAAATTTCCCTCTACACACTGCTTTAAATGTGTCCCAGAGATTCTGGTATGTTGTATCTTTGTTCTCATTGGTTTCAAAGAACATCTTTATTTCTGCCTTCATTTCATTATATACCCAGCAGTCATTCAGGAGCAGGTTGTTCAGTCTCCATGTAGTTGAGTGGTTTTGATTGAGTTTCTTAGTCCTGAGTTCTAGTTTGATTGCACTGTGGTCTGAGAGACAGTTTGTTATAATTTCTGTTCTTGTACATTTGCTGAGGAGTGGTTTACTTCCAACTATGTGGTCAATTTTGGAATAAGTGTGATGTGGTGCTGAGAAGAATGTATATTCTGTTAATTTGGAGTGGAGAGTTTTGTAGATGTCTATTAGGTCTGCTTGGTGCAGAGTTGAATTCAATTCCTGGATACCCGTGTTAACTTTCTGTCTCATTGATGTGTCTAATGTTGACAGTGGGGTGTTAAAGTCTCCCATTATTATTGTATGGGAGTCTAAGTCTCTTTGTAAGTCTCTAAGGACTTACTTTATGAATCTGGGTGCTCCTGTATTGGGTGCATATATATTTAGGATAGTTAGCTCTTCTTGTTGAGTTGATCCCTTTACCATTATGTAACGGCCTTCTTTGTCTCTTGTCATCTGTGTTGGTTTAAAGTATGTTTTATCAGAGACTAGGATTGCAACCCCTGCCTTTTTTTGTTTTCCATTTGCTTGGTAGATCTTCCTCCATCCCTTTATTTTAAGCCTATGTGTGTCTCTGCATGTGAGATGGGTCTCCTGAATACAGCAAACTGATGGGTCTTGACTCTATCCAATTTACCAGTCTGTGTCTTTTAATTGGACAATTTAGCCTATCTACATTTAAGGTTAATATTGTTATATGTGAACTTGATCCTGTCATTATGATGTTAGCTTGTTATTTTGCTCGTTAGTTGATGAAGTTTCTTCTTAGCATCGATGGTCTTTACATCCTGGCATATTTTTGCAATGGCTGGTACCGGTTATTCCTTTCCATGTTTAGTGCTTCCTTCAGGATCTCTTGTAGGGCAGGCCTGGTGGTGACAAAATCTCTAAGCATTTGCTTGTCTGTAAAGGATTTTATTTCTCCTTCACTTATGAAACTTAGTTTGGCTGGATATGAAATTCTGGGTTGAAAATTCTTTTCTTTAAGAATGTTAAATATTGGCCCCCATCCTCTTCTGGCTTGGAGAGTTTCTGCCTAGAGATCTGCTGTTAGTCTGATGGGCTTCCCTTTGTGGGTAACCTGACCTTTCTCTCTGGCTGCCCTTAACATTTTTTCCATCATTTCAACTTTGGTGAATCTGATAATTATGTGTCTTGGAGTTGCTCTTCTCGAGGAGTATCTTTGTGGCATTCTCTGTGTTTCCTGAATTTGAATGTTGGCCTGCCTTGCTAGGTTGGGGAAGTTCTCCTGGATAATATCCTGAAGAGTGTTTTCCAACTTGGTTCCATTCTCCCTGTCACTTTCAGGTACACCAATCAGACATAGATTTGGTCTTTTCACATAATCCCATATTTCTTGGAGGCTTTGTTCATTTCTTTTTACTCTTTTTTTTCTCTAAATTTCTCTTCTCGCTTCATTTCATTCATTTGATCTTCAATCTCTGATACTCTTTCTTCCAATTGATCGAGTTGGTTACTGAAGCTTGTGCATTTGTCATGTAGTTCTCGTGTCATGGTTGTCATCTCTATTCGGTCGTTTATGGACTTCTCTTCATTGGTTATTCCAGTTATCTACTTGTCAAATCTCTTTTCAAGGTTTTTAGTTTTTTTGCACTGGGTACGTAGTTCCTCCTTTAGCTCTGAGAAGTTTGATCAACTGAAGCCTTCTTCTCTCAACTCATCAAAGTCATTCTCCATCCAGTTTTGTTCTGTTGCTGGTGAGAAGCTGCATTCCTTTGGAGGGGGAGAGGCGCTCTGATTTTTTGAATTTTGAGCTTTTCTGCACTGCTTTTTCCCCATCTTTGTGGTTTTATCTACCTTTGGTCTTTGATGATGGTAATGTACAGATGGGGTTTTGCTGTGAATGTCCTTTCTGTTTGTTAGTTTTCCTTCTAACAGTCAGGACCCTCAGCTGCAGGTCTGTTGGAGTTTACTGGAAGTCCACTCTAGACCCTGTTTGCCTGGGTATCAGCAGCGGAGGCTACAGAAGAGTGAATATTGCTGAACAGCAAATGTTGCTGCCTGATCATTCCTCTGGAAGCTTCATCTCAGACGGGTACTTGGCCGTGTGGGGTGTCAGTATGCTCCTACGGGGGGGTGCCTCCCAGTTAGGCTACTAGGGGTCAGAGACCCACTTGAGGAGGCAGTCTGTCCATTCTCAGATCTCAAATTCTGTGCTGGGAGAACCACTACTCTCTTTAAAACTGTCAGACAGTGACATTTAATTCTGCAGAGGTTTCTGCTGCCTTTTGTTTGGCTATGCCTTGTCCCCAGAGGTGGAGTCTATTGAGGCAGGCAGGCCTCCTTGAGCTACGTTGGGCTCCACCCAGTTTGAGCTCCCCAGCTGCTTTGTTTATCTACTTAAGCCTCAGCAATGGCGGGCATCCCTCCCCCAGCCTCGCTGCCACCTTGCAGTTAGATCTCAGACTGCTGTGCTAGCAATGAGGGAGGCTCCGTGGGTGTGGGACTCTCTGAGCTAGGCGTGGGATGTAATCTCCTGGTGTGCTGTTTGCTAAGACCCTTGGAAATGTGCAGTATTAGGGTGAGAGTGACCCAATTTTCCAGGTGCTATGTGTCACAGTTTCCCTCGGCTAGGAAAGGGAATTACCCCTTGTGCTCCCCGGGTGAGGTGATGCCTCGCCCGGTTTCGGCTCTTGCTCAGTGGACTGCACCCACTGTCCTGTATGCACTGTCCAACATGCCCCAGTGATATGAAGCCGGTACCTCAGTTGGAAATGCAGAAATCCCCCATCTTCTGTGTCGCTCACGATGGGAGCTGTAGCTTGGAGCTGTTCCTATTCAGCCATCTTGGAACTGCCCCCACTTTATGTGGATATTAAAATGATGCAATTAAAATCTACCATCTTGCTAGCTGTTTTGTATTTGTTCTATCTGTTCTTTAGTTTTTGCTCTCCTTTTCAGCCTCCTCTTTTGTTAATTGAATGTATTTGATTATTACATTTTATATTCATTATTTTTTATTGGTTGTCCTAGGTTTTAAAATATACATCTTTAATTAACAAGAGTCTACCTTCAAATAACATTGTTTCCTGTGCTATGTAAGGACATCACAATAGTTAGTCCCAATTCCTCCCTTCCATTAATCATACTATTGCTTTCATACCCTCTACTTTTATATATGCTGTAAACACACAATACAGTGTTACCGTATTTGCTTTAGAAGTTATCTTTTAGAGTAGATTTTCTAAACCTAAGCAGTATTTTCAACTGGAGAATTCTGTTTGTGTGAGTGTGTCCCATGTATGGTAAGATGTTTAGCAGCATCCCAGACCTTTACTTACTAGCATTAGTAGCACCACCCCAGCTGTGACAATCAAAAATGTCTCCAGACAGTTGCTTGTGTTCCTATGGGGAAGAATGGTAAAGGAAAGGGATCTCCTTGGGTTCAGAACCACTGTTTTAGAGTAATTAAGAATATTTAGTGGGGGGCACCAGTATGGCTGAATAGGAACAGCTCCAGCGTCTATCTCCCAGCGTGAGCAACACGGAAGACGGGTGATTTCTGCATTTCCAACTGAGGTACCAGGTTCATCTCACTGGGGTGTGTCAGACAGTCAGTGCAGGACAGTGGGTGCAGCCCAGTGAGTGAGAGCCTAAGCAGGGTGAGGCATCGCCTCACCCGGGAAGCACAAGGGGTAATTCACTTTCCTAGCTGAGGGAAACTATGACACACAGCACCTGGAAAAATCGGGTCACTCCCATCCTAATACTGCACTTTTCCAAGGGTCTTAGCAAAGGGCACACCAGGAGATTATATCCTGTGCCTGGCTTGGAGGGTCCCACACCTATGGAGCCTCCCTCATTGCTAGCACAGCAGTCTGAGATCTAACTGCAAGGTGGCAGTGAGGCTGGGGGAGGGGCGCCCTCCATTGCTGAGGCTTAAGTAGGTAAACAAAGCGGCTGGAAAGTTCGAACCAGGTGAAGCTCACCACCGCTCAAGGAGGCCTGCCTGCCTCTGTAGACTCCACCTCTGGGGACAGGGCATAGCTAAACAAAAAGCAGCAGAAACCTCTGCAGATGTAAATGTCCCTCTCTAACAGCTTTGAAGAGACTAGTGATTCTCCCAGCACGGAGGTTGAGATCTGAGAACAGATAGACTGCCTGCTCAAGTGAGTCCCTGACCCCCGAGTAGCCTAACTGGGAGAGCCTAACTGGGAGTAGCCTAACTGGAGTGGACCTCAAGCAAAGGAAGAACACTCTATGCTCATGGATAGGAAGAATCAATATCGTGAAAATGGCCATACTGCCCAAGGTTATTTATAGATTCAATGCCATCCCCATTAAGCTACCAATGACTTTCTTCACAGAATTGGAAAAAACTACTTTAAAGTTCATGTGGAAATAAAAAACAGCTTGCATTGCCAAGACAATCCTAAGTCAAAAGAACAAAGCTGGAGGCATCACGCTACCTGACTTCAAACTATGCTACAAACCTATAGTAACCAGAACAGCATGGTACTGGTACCAAAACAGAGATGTAGACCAATGGAACAGAACAGAGCCCTCAGAAATAATACCACACATCTACACTCATCTGATCTGTGACAAACCTGAGCAAAACAAGAAATGGGGAAAGGATTCCCTATTTAATAAATGGTGCTGGGAAAACTGGCTAGCCGTAAGTAGAAAGCTGAAACTGGATCCTTTCCTTACACCGTATACAAAAACTGATTGAAGATGGATTAGAGACTTAAATGTTAGATCTAAAACCATAAAAACCCTAGAAGAAAACCTAGGCAATACCATTCAGGACATAGGCATGGGCAAGGACTTCATGTCTAAAACACCAAAGGCAAAGGCCACAAAAACCAAAATGACAAACGGGATCTAAATAAACTAAAGAGCTTCTGTACAGCAAAAGAAACTACCATCAGAGTGAACAGGCAACCTACAGAATGGGAGAAAATTGTTGCAATCTACTCATCTGACAAAAGGCTAATATCCAGAACCTACAAAGAACTCAAACAAATTTACAAGAAAAAAACACACAACCCCATCAAAAAATGGGTAAAGGAAATGAATAGATACTTCTCAAAAGAAGACATTCATACAGCCAACAGATACATGAAAAAATGCTCATCATCACTCATCATCAGAGAAATGCAAATCAAAATCACAATGAGGTACCATCTCACACCAGTTAGAAAGGCAATCATTAAAAAATCAGGAAACAACAGGTGCTGGAGAGGATGTGGAGAAATAGGAACATTTTTACACTGTTGGTGGGACTGTAAACTAGTTCAACCATTATGGAAGACAGTGTGGCGATTCCTCAAGGATCTAGAACTAGAAATACCATTTGACCCAGCCATCCCATTACTGGG
The DNA here is from genome assembly GCF_007565055.1 of Rhinopithecus roxellana. Taxonomy (NCBI): domain Eukaryota; kingdom Metazoa; phylum Chordata; class Mammalia; order Primates; family Cercopithecidae; genus Rhinopithecus; species Rhinopithecus roxellana. The sequence continues at coordinate 25,494,755 of NC_044557.1, forward strand.
TATACACCCAAAGGATTATAAATCATGCTGCTATAAAGACTCATGCACACGTATGTTTATTGTGGCACTGTTAGAATAGCAAAGACTTGGAACCAACCCAAATGTCTCTCAATGACAGATTGGATTAAGAAAATGTGGCACATATACACCATGGAATACTATGCAGCCGTAAAAAAGGATGAGTTCATGTCCTTTGCAGGGACATGGATGCAGGTGGAAACCATCATTCTCAGCAAGCTGTTGCAAGAACAGAAAACCAAATACTGCATATTCTCACTCATAGGTGGGAATTGAATAATGAGAACACTTGGATGCAGGAAGGGGAACATTACACACCGGGGCTTGTCGTGGGGTGGAGGAAGTGGGGAGGGGTAGCATTGGGAGATATACCTAATGTAAATGACGAGTTAATGGGTGCAGCACACCAACGTGGCACATGTATACATACGTAACAAACCTGCACATTGTGCACATGTACCTTAGAACTTAAAAGTGTAATACAAAAAAAAAACCACATAAAGCTCTTTTAATGAGACCTGAATTAACTTAAAACCAAATCAAAGACATGAAAAAGAAAAATGTCATGTCATTATCCCTCATGGACATATCTATCCTCATCAAAATACATTAGTCCCACTTATTGGTCGGAGATATTTTCCAAGATCCTCAGTGGATTCCTGGAATTGTGGATGATACCAAACCCTATATATACTATGCATGAATTTCTTGTTCCTTCTTCACAACAGATAAAGTCACAGATGGAAAATTGGTTTTTATCATGGATCTTAGTAAGTTCAGCATACGATTTTTTTTTCTTTCCATATTAAGTCAGAAACTTTTACCTTTTCACTGAAAGCAGTCACTGATGGCTTCTTTTTTGGCAGATCTGAATGGCCAGCATCACTACTCTTGTGCTTTAGGGCCATTACAAAATAAAATAAGAATCATTTGAACACAAGCATCACAATACAGATACTATGACGGTTGCTCTGATAAACAAGACAACTCCTAAGTGACTAACAGGTGAGGTACAGACACATGGATCCCTTGGACAAAAGGAGGATTCCCCTCCCTGGTGGGGCAGAGCCGGGCAGTGCGAGATTTTTATCGTGCTATCCAGAGTGGTGTGCAATTTAAAACACATGAATTGTTTATTTGTGGAATTTTCCAGTTAATATTTCCAGACCACGGCTGACCATAGGTAACTGAAACTGTAGAAAGTGAAACCATGAATAAGAGGAGACTACTGTATTGGCAAGTTGAATATGGTAATATATTAAAAAATACTAGGCTGGGCTCAGTGGCTTACGCCTGTAATCCCAACACTTTGGGAGGCCAAGGTGGGGAAATTGCTTGAGGCCAGGAGTTTGAGACCAGCCTGACCAACATGGTGAAATCCTGTCTCTACTAAAAATACAAAAATTACCTGGGTATGGTGGCACACGCCTGTAATCCCAGCTAGTTGGGAAGCTGAGGCAGGAGAATCACTTGAACCTGCGAGGAAGAGGTTGCAGTAAGCTGAGATAGCACCACTGCCCTTCACCCTGGGTGACATACTGAGACTCCATCTCAAAAACAAAAACAAAACCAATAAACAAAAAAAGACTGCACAGTGTAGTGAGGCTTATCATGGGTATGTCATGCTGGTTCAATACTAAAAAAATTCAATGTAACTCATCATATTAATGATGTAAAGAAGAAAAGCCACTTGATCATATCGATAGATGCAGAAATAGCATTTGAAAAATTCATCAGGCATTCATGATGAAAAGTGGCAGCAAACTACTAATAGAAGGAACTTCCTCAGCCTGATAAAGGGCATATACGAAAACTGTACAGCTAACATCATTTTTAGTGATGAAAGACTCAATTCTTACTCTCTAAAATCAGGAACAAAGCAGGAATGCCACTCTCCCTAGTCCTATAATTTATAGCATTAGATATCTTAACCAGTCCACTGAAGCAATAAGAAGAAATAAAAGGCATAGAGGTTGGAAGAAGAAAAAAACCTGCCCTTATTTGCAGATGACATTTACATGTATGAAATCTAGGAATTTAGAAAAAGGCTTCTAGACTGAAAAGTAGGTTTGTCAAAATTGCGGGACACAGGCCAACACCCAAAACCAACTGTTTTTCCATAAACTAGTAACGATCAATTGGAAACCACAATTTGAAAATGATATCATTTACTATTGCTCCCAAAAATGAAATACTTAGGTATAAGTCTAAGAAAACATGCATAAGATCTGCATGCTGAAACCCACAAAATACTGAGGAAGAAATCAAAGAAGACAAATAAATGGAGCGACACATGGTATTCATGGATTAGAAGACTCAATGTAGTAAAGATGTCAGTTCTCCCTCAACTGATCTATAGACTTAATGCAACACCAGTCAAAATCCCAGCAAGTTTTTTTTCTTGTAAATAAAGACAAACTGATTCTAAAGTTTACATGCAAAAGCAATGGAACTAGAATAGCTAAAACAACTTAGAAAAAGAATACAGCTAGAAGAATCTCATTACTAGATTTTAAGACTTACTATAAAGCAACAGTAATCAAGGCAATGGGATAAACACATAGATCAATGGAACAGAAAAGATACCCCACCAACAGACCTCCACAAATACGGTAATTTGATTTTTGATAAAAGTGTAAAGTAATTCAATGGAGAAAGGGTGGTCTTTTCAGCACATGCTGTTGAAACAGTCAGTCATTCACATGGAAAAAGAGAGATGCATCCTCAACTTTATCCCTCATACCAAAAATTAACTCAATTGACTCATAGCTCTAAATATTCACTGTAAGACTATAACATTTTTAGGACAAAACAGGACCGTAGGGACTTCTTTGCTTAGTTATTCGGCTCAGAGAGAAGTACTTTCTTTCAGTTTCATGCCCAACATTGCTGTGTGCGTAGTGCTGTATCTGTCTATATTGCTACCTTGAGAATGCAGCTTCATGACTGGGATTTGCTTCAGTGTAGGGCAGGGAGAATAAAAAGAGGAAAAAAAATGAGGATTTGTCCCCACATCCTCCGTCTCACAGGGGCTCTTCTTTCAGGTTTTCTGGTTAGACACAGAGGATTTCTATGGGAACTTGTTCTACTCTCAATTGCTGTGCAGTTCCTGGATTTGCATTGCTCTGCAGTCAAAGCTGGAAGATACAGAATGAAACGATGTCAGGAAATTCACTGCTCTCTGGGTTACTTTCAGGATTTGATTTTCCTCCCAAATGTGCCTGCTATTATTTACTAATCAACCTCCAGATGCTCACTTTATGTATTCTGTCCAAGGATTTTTCCACCCTTCTGTGACTGCAAACTGCCCTCCGTTTTATCTCCCTGCATTTCAAAAAGGACCATCTTAGTAAATCTTAGTAGAACTGGAGCCACTAATTCTTTTCTCTTCCCCATGATTTTTTTTTTTTTATTTAAATCAGAGTCTTGCTCTGTTACCCAAGCTGGTGTGCTGTGGTACAATCATAGCTCGCTGAAGCCTCACTTCCTGGACTCAAGTGATCCTTGTAGCTAGGACTACAGACATGAGCCACCACGCCTGACTAAGTTTTTCTATTTTTTGTAGAGATGAGATCCTGCCATATTGCCCAGGCTGGTCTTGAACTCCTAGGCTCAAGTGATCCTCCCATTTTGGTTTCCCAAAGTGCTGGGACTACAGGAATGAGCCAGTGTGCCTGGCTAAGTTTTCCCACTTTGGTAGAGATGAGATCCTGCTACATTGCACAGGCTGGTCTTGAACTCCTGGGCTTAAGTGATCTTCCCACTTTGGCGTCCCAAAGTTTTGAGATTACAGGCTTGAACCACCTGGTCTGGCCCCACCAACTTTTTGATGGAAGAAGTCAAGTTCCTCGGGTGGGTGATTGCTTTGAGGTGGAAACAGCACCAGGTTCTAGCCAACAAGACATAAGGGGACCTTCTGGGAGAACTATTTTGCCCTAACAAAGAGAGAGACCCATGGAGAAATTCTACCTCCCTTTCTGCCATTGAGTGTTATTGTATAAGGACATGATGCTCGGAAGTGTGGCTGCTATTTTGTACCCCAAAAGAAAAGCAAAAGCATCATAGAGAAGCAAAACGAGAGCCCAGATATGTTGAACAGTCAATTAGACAAACCTGAGCCAGTTGCCTTTAGACTCTTACTTGTGTGGGATCATAAATTTCCAATATTTAAACCATTTTTAGTGAATACTTTAAAAATTGCAACCCAGGTCATTTAAAATTATAAACTGATATTATTCCATTTAGGGATTCAACCATCCACAAAAATAACTGGGATGGAATTAATGAATATTTCTTAATAATTATGTTTTAAACATATGGACGAGTTGCTAGTTTATTCACTGATTTGACATATGAGTAAAGATTGCTTTTATGTGTTAGAACAATAAAGCTAAAAATGGATATACAGCCTGAAAATAAATATGGATTACAATAGAATTATTCTTGATTTCTTTGTGGACTTGGAGAGATGTTACAATTCTATTCATTTAAAAATTTTGTTTAAATGTATGGGGTACATATGCAATTTTGTTATGTGCATAGATTGTGAGGGGCATATGCCCATCTCCCCTGGCATTTCCCTTGCCCTCTTCTTCTGGGTGTCTCTGGAAAGTCTTCTGCTGTGAGGGACTTTCCCTTTATTGGACAATCCTGTCCAATAAAGCTTGCATTGTGCAATATTGCCTTCTTGTTCTATCTTTCTGTCTTTTCTTTGATCAGCCCCCAAATCTTCAAACTCACCATTGTTCTCTGCTATTATTTTTCTTTTAGTGCTCATTAAAATATGTATGTGTACACACACACACACACACACACACACACACACACACACACACACTCTTTGGAATTCTTTTCCTTGTATGTCTCCTCCATATCCTCTCACTCTTCCTTCAAATGTCTGCCCAAACCTTGCTTCTCAATGAGTCCTTCCTTGACCGCCCTTTCTGATACTGCAACGCCTGATACTGCAACTGCCCTCCATCTTACCTCCCTGCTTTTCCAAATTTCCCTTCTCTTGCTCTATTTTTTTCTTATTTCTCTGCTACTTGTCGTCTATTCACATCCTATACACTTTACTCATACATGTTTGTTGTTTATTGTATGTCACTACCTATTAGGATATTATTTCTTCAGAACTTGAAGATACTGCTCCATGGCCTCATCAGTTTCACTGTTGCTAATGACAAGTCAAGATAAGACTATTTCCTTTGGTAGCCTTGAAATTTTTCCCTAGAAACTTCTAGGTTCTCTTGTTTATCTGTGTAGTTCTGAGCTGCACCAACTTTTTAAAAGAGAGCAGGCTTGTTCTTTCCTACCATTTGATACTTAGTAAGCATTCAATTCTGAAGATGTGGGTCTTTTTTGTTCTGGAAGGTTTTCTGTGTGTATACCCAAACACCCCCCCCCCCACCCACAGACACACAGATCTCTCTATAAACATAATACACACACATATATGATTCTTTGTGTAAATATAATACACATCACACATGTAGATACACACACGAACACATACATAAAATTTTATGTCTGTGTGTATTACATTTATTTCCTCTCTGCTATTGTAGAACTTGTGGATCTGTTTTTACGCAACTGAAGGTTTATCTCATATTTTCCACCTCTTTTTGTGGTTTTTAATGTTTTATGAAGAACTCTTTAGTTCAGTTTGATTTTAATCTCTCCATTTTCCCCTTCAGCCTGTGAGTGGAATTTTTAAATATGACCATATGTTTAATTTCTAAGATCGTGTTTGTTATATTTTTATAGAAGGCTTTTCTTATTTCTCTGAGGGTATTAACTGTCCTTATTTTAAAACTTTATTTTCCTTCATCTTCTATTTGTTGAATTTGGCTCCTGTCTTTTGTGGATATTAATTTTCCTCAAATGTTGTGTGATTCTTGTTTGGTTGCCTATATTTTTATTTGAGATTCTCCTTTTGCCTCTTGGTGGTCTGAGTGCAAAACCCTGTCTCAGGAGGTCTAGTGGGAGGTGGGGATTGTTGCCAAGTAGGTTGTGTGAGACCATAATCTTCTGGGCGTAAATCACTCTTGAGGATTGTGAGTGATGGTGACAGCTGGAATTGTTCTCATTGACAGGCTTTTAAAAAAATTATTATATTTTAAGTTCTAGGGTACATGTGCACAACGTGCAGGTTTGTTACATATGTATACATGTGCCATGTTGGGGTGCTGCACCCATTAACCCGTCATTTACATTAGGTATATCTCCTAACACTATCCCTAATCCCCTCCCCCCACCCCACGACAGGCCCCGGTGTGTGATGTTCCCCTTCCTGTGTCCAAGTGTTCTCATTGTTCAATTACCACCTATAAGTGAGAACATGTGGTGTTTGGTTTTCTGTTCTTGCGGCAGTTTGCTGAGAATGATGGTTTCCAGCTGCATCCATGTCCCTACAAAGGACATGAACTCATCTTTTTTATGGCTGCATAGTATTGCATAGTGTATATGTGCCACATTTTCTTAATCCAGTCTGTCACTGATGGACATTTGGGTTGGTTCCAAGTATTTGCTATTGTGAATAGTTCCACAATAAACATACGTGTGCATGTGTCTTTATAGCAGCATGATTTATAATCCTTTGGGTATATACCCAGTAATGGGATGGCTGGGTCAAATGGTATTTTTTAGTTCTAGATCCTTGAGGAATCGCCACACTGTCTTCCACAATGGTTGAACTAGTTTACACTCCCACCAACAGTGTAAAAGTGTTCCTATTTTCTTCATATCCTCACCAGCACCTGTTTTTTCCTGACTTTTTAATGATCGCCATTCTAACAGGTGTGAGATGGTATCTCCTTTGACAGGCTTTTCTTACACAAGTGTCAGGCTTTTCTTACACAAGAGTCAACCCCAAGTTCTAGGGGTCAAATCTCCCATTTCTGAGAGCTGTGCTCCCTGCTTTTATGTAGAGGCTAAAACCAGAGCCTCTGTTCCCTTTCAATGTTTTTCTTCCTTTGCTGTCCACTTCGAAGTTTAGTAGTACTTTGGTCTTTGCTCTTCTGTTTTCAGCCCCAACATTTCTACAAAGCCTGTGGCTCTAAATCTTGTTTGCTCATTGCAATCACCTGGGAAGGTTGGGAAACTACTGAAGCCTTGGTCTTACCCCCACCCACACGCCCACCCCCACCCTGAGATCTTAATTTGTTTGGTCTGGGGAGCCGCCTGGACACTGGCATTTTTCTAAATTTTCTAGTTGATTTTAATTTACAACCAAGATTGCTAACCATAGTGCTAGGAAATGGTCTCAGGCAGATCTGTCCTCTAAGTGTAGAAAAAGTTCCTGGAGTTTGTCATAGGGCAGAAGCCTTCTTTATCTGCTGCTCACTGTAAGAAGCAGATAGGAAGGAAGGGGGCTGCCTACACAGCCTTTGGTGACACGGTTTCTTTAATTAGTCATCTTCTTGTTTGACCAATAGCCTTTCCTTCTTTTGTATCTCAACCTTAATAACTGAACTTGAAGTACTTAGAATTGCTTTTACTTCAATAGTTGTTATTTTTTTTCTTAGTTGTTTTAGGCCGAAGTTTCTCTTCCATTTTTTTCCCCATCACTCTCCTCTTAGTGATGTACGATTTTCCAAGATTATTTAAAATTTCTGGTGCACTGATTGGCGCTATCACTTACTTTTCAGCGTGGCGGTACATTTATTTTTAATTATTTTTCTTGTTATTTGCATGGATTTGAAGAGGAATGGATGGACACATCTGTGATCATACCACCAAATTTGTTCCATGTCCTAGTTGTATCTCCATTTGTCTTTCTCTGCTAATAGATATATAAAATGTGGAAAGAGATGTTTTACAATCTCTCATAGCAATCCTATTTTTGTTTTACATAATTTGATGCTTTTGTATAAAGCATAAAGGTTCATGGCTATTATAAATTTTATGTAGATTTTGCCTTTCATGAATATAAAATGACCTTCTTTTCTATGGAAACCTTTTTATTTTTACCTTATATTAAATTTTGTTTGAAATCAAAGGGGCCATCCTTTCTGTTTTTAAAATTTCATTTGTCTGATAAGCCTTTGTTTATTCTTTCAAAACATTTCTCATTTTAATGTGTCTCTTTAAGCTTAAACAGCATATGTGTAGATTTTAAAATCTTTTTTAAATGGGAAGTTGAAATAACTTAAATGTATTATCATATATGCTTGGCCTCATCTCTGTTATCTTGTTTTGTATTTTTAGATTTTATGCTTTCTTGTTGTGTTCTGAATTTATGTCTTTTACTTTGTGTAATACACTTTGTTTGCTTTTACTTTTTCCAGTATTCTGAAAAAACATTCCTCTTAAAATTTTAGCTTTTGGTTTTTGGAAAACAATACTTAACCAATTATTAAAAATTTTAAAAACATTTAAATTTCCTGCAGAATTCTTACTTGCAAACAATAGAAACTGACTCCGGCTAAATTAAGCAGAAAGGAATCTTCTTCTAGAAGGATAAGGAGCTGTTCACAGAATGGATAGGAAGGAAGGTTTTACATGGGGAGAAGCCACTGGTGGCTGCATGGCAGGACTGGCTAGGCCACCCCCAGAAACGGCAGCTGTGTGATTGCCTCTGTTCCTCCATGGTCTTTGTGTTCCCTGGACGCTGCCATCAGACACTTCCTCAGCCACCTTCCCCACCCCTGCTCTGGACACCGACCTCCACAGCTGCCACTGCCAGACTTCTGAAGATTCTCTGTTACTAAAGCATCATTTGTTTCACATGAATGTCCCAAACAAGAGCACACCACGGGCTAAACTTAAGCCTCCAGCCCATGGCAGAGCCGAAACTGGTTTGAGAGGGCAAGTTCCTGACTTTTTCAGCTCGGAAGTGTGGCAAGTTCTTGCTTGCACCCTTCCCCATGTCCCAGACCTCTGCCCAATATTCATTCCCCTCTAGTTTTATTACAATATCTTCTCAATATTTTATAAATGATGACAAAACTGAAAAGTGAAATACCTCTATACCAGCGGTCCCCAGTCTTTTTGGAAGCAGGGACTGGTTTTGTGGAAGACAATTTTTCCATGGAGGTGGGTGCAAAGGGATTCAAGTGCATTACATTTATTGTGCGCTTTATTTCTATTATTTTTGTGTTGTAATATATGATAAAATAATTATACAACTCACTATAATGTAGAATGAGTGGGAGCCCTGAGCTTGTTTTCCTGCAACTAGATGGTCCCATCTGGGGGTGATGGGAGACAGTGAGAGATCATCAGGCATTAGATTCTCATAAGGAACGTGCAACCTACATCCCTCGCATGTGGCATGTGCAGTTCACAATAGGGTTCGTGCTCCTATGAGAATCTAATGCTGCCACTGATCTGACAGGAGGCGGAGCCCAGGCAGTAATGTGAGTGTTAGGGAGAGGCTGTAAGTACAGATGAAGCTTGGCTTGCTCGCCCACCACTCACCTCCTGCTTTGCAGCCTGGTTCCTAGCAGGCCCTGGACTGGTATCAGTCTGTGGCCTGGGTATTGGGGACCCCTGCTATATACAATATAGGTTAAAAAAAAAAAAGAGGAAAGAAGAGAGAATTTGGTTAAAATATATTCATAGAAGGAACTGTAAAGAGAAGTCATGGTCCTTATTGCTTCCATTGGTTATGTGGTCGCAGATCCATGCGACCAGATCCAGTGAAAGTTCCTGTAATGGTGCAAATGGTTTGTGCCTGCACTGTTCAATGCAGAAGTCACCTGTGGCCAGCAAACCCTCAAAATGTGGCTGGTGAAATGAGAAACTAATATTTTAATTGTATTTAATTTTAATTAATTTACATTTGGATTTAAATAGCCACATATGGCTGGTGGCTACAATGCTGTACAGCGTAGCTGTGAATAGAATGATATTCCCTTTGTCTTCAGCCATACATCAGTGAACTGGGATCTCTCTCAGATTAATTCTTTGCTTAATTTCAGCACAACCCTGAAACCTAGCTAGTTTTGTCTCTATGGGACTTCCATAGTCATTCACTCAAAACTCATCATTGAACATGTTAAGAAAGGCTCTAACCATGTTTTTCTTTGTCCTCATAGAGAAGGAGCAACCTTATTTCCTTTTCGATAATTCATGTCAATTACTAGGCAATCCTGTAACACTGCATTTTTATCTGTTCACCCAATGGTAAAGGGAATACAGACAGTCTGGTGGCAATTCACTGGGATGGTTATCTCCTTCCTTGCAAACAGAACTTCAAAACTAGTGGATAACAGCTATAAGAATATGTAACGTTTTTTATAAGTATATTACTAGGTTTATTTCTTAGAGGTATCACACCCTCTTCTGCTCCATTGTTTCCTGGACCCATATTCTGACTGTAGAAGAAAGAGAACTTACCTAGAATCCTTCAGGGCTGCAATCTGGCCTGTCTTTCAGCTGGAGTGACTCATTTTTCCACAGCTCATTGCAATGTTCTACAAGTCCAGCTCCAGCTGCTTTTAGATGATGGGATACATAACAAAACTAGTAGCTGGTTTATTCATTTTTCCCCACCACTGTAAAGTGAGTTCCTAGGTCAGAAACAATATCCTTTGGGGCACCATGCCTGTCATGACTATATATAAGGTATTCAGTAATGGTTGCACTTGTAGAAGCAGAGTTGAGAAGGAAAGCATATCGAAGTCCAAATAATAAGTGAAGATAAATGGCACCTTTATCAGGAAGGCTGCCAATGCAATTAACCTTGTGCTAGGTAGCTATCCCCCAAAGGCATGGTATTATATTGGGGGCTCCAGGTTGATCTTTTAATGGGAAAGTTGAGCCAACAGCAGATGTGTTAGCTAGGGAAGAGGGGGTTGGCTGACAATAGAGAAGGTCATTTTGTCTACCTGATTATTAAAAGCATCCCTGCACTGGGTATTCATGTTTGATACAAATATTCTCTCCCTTCGGGCCCATTCTGAGGGTCCTCTAGAATAGTAGCTGAAATCGAAGTTAAAAGCTCTTTGAGTTTCGACAGTCTGCTTTAATTCTCTAAATACCAGACATCTTCACCAGGGTGTTCCTTTGATCTTGTGTCCTGATATTATGACCATGCCTCTGACATTTAAGTGCCCCATGTGGCCTCTGTCACCCTCAGATCTTCCCATTTTCTTTAAAATCAAGGGAACAGTTTCACTGCATCATGTTCTACTGGTCTCCCTGCTCAAGCTGTTACAAAGATACAGAGTGTCAATGGTGAAATCTATACCAATAAATACAGTCTTATGTAATGTCTTCTCCCCTCCTTGTCCAATACTGTCTGAATCCATTCACATATATATTCCCCATATGTTTTGCCAGCGTAAACAGGTGAGGCCTTGCAGTGTGTGTGTATGTGTGTGTGTGTGTGTGTGTGTGTGTGTGTTAAGCAAGCAAGTTCCTCCTGGGCTTGATTTTGATTTTGTAATAGTATCCCTGGGGCATGTTTAGACATGCTTATTATTAAAGGTTTAGGGACATTGAGGAAAGGGAATTCTCTCATTTTTAAAATGACATATGTAGAGTTGTATCACAACGGGGAATCAGGGTTCTTTCTTCTGGCAATAAAGGCTTACTGGAAATTGAGGGTTACAGGTATAGAATTCTCCAAATATTTTGAATCTAAACACATACACACACACACATACACACACCCCACACTAGAGAGCACCAGTAAAGAAAAAAAGGTTAGTTAAATTCCAGTATAAATGCATATTTGTTCTCTTTTGTTATCTTACCTAACTTAAAAAGCAATTGTAAAAAAATGTAGATAATGTATTGCTTTGCCTATGACATATAGGAATGTGTTATGCTTGTGAATAACAGCACAAGTAGGTGAGTAGGAACAATGCTGTGCCAGGAAAATGATTCCAGATGATTACTTGATCAAAGTATAAATGAAGGAAACCAGAAATGATAAATAGGAAGGTTAATACAACAAAAGCTACAAAAACATATTTGCTCTCCTTTCTTCTCTCTGCTCTTTGAAAAGACCTAAAATCTTATAAAGGAAGAACTTTAACAATGTATTATTGGGTTTATAATATTGACAGATGTACAACAATAATACTACAGTAAGTAGGAAAAGGGAATAGAGCTATATAGGAATAACATTTCTGTATTTCACTGGAATTAAAATGGTATCAATCTGAAGCTGATTCTGATAAGTTAAGATGTGTCAGTAGGCCCTACAAAAGACACTAAGAAGATGACTCAAGAAAATTTAAAAAATTGTCAAAGAAATTTAAATGCATTAGTAGAAAATATTCACTCAAGAGAAAAGAAAATAGTAAGAAAGGATTAGAGGGATAAAAATCCATGAAAATTATAGGAAACAATAAGTGTAATAATGGTGAATGTAATTCTATATCAATAATAACATTAATGTTAATAGAATATACAATCAAAATGTACAGATGGTCAGATTGGATAAAAAATAAGATCCAACTATATGCTGTCTAAAGGAAATAATTTTGATTCAAAAACACAAATAGAATGGAAGTAAAAGGATAGAAAACATATTATGCAAATAGCAACCATAAGAAAGGTGGAAGGGCTGTCAGAATATCAGAAAATAGACTTTAAAAACAAAATAAAAGGTACTAGAGACAAAGAGAGGGACTTTACAGGGCTAAAAGGGTCAGTTTGTCAGGAAGTTATGAGTGATCAGGAGTGTTTCATCAGTTTTGAGAAACCCTTTACCAGTATTGGTTCACAGCTGTCTCTTACCCTATTTTCCTTCTCTTTTTCTTCTGGAACTTCACTTGCTTGTTTATTAGATCTTCTCCCTGAATCGTACCTGTCTCTAATGCTTTTTTCTGTGTTTTTAATTATTTTTTTTCCTCTCTCTGCTTTAGTTTGATTGTTTTCTGTTCCCTATTTTCCAGGTGATAGATGCTGTGTCTAATGTGTTATTGAACTCAACTAGTCAGTTCTTAATTTTATATTTTGTTTTTTTTTTAGTTCTGGAATTTCCATTTGATCCTGTTTTCATCATTTTGAATATACCGATGAAATTACCTAGCCTTTCAACTCTTTTATGCATATTCTTTGTTTTCATATTAATTGAACATTAATTGAATTGTGGTTATTTTAACATCCTTGTAGGTTAAGACTAAAATTGGGATCACCTATGGGTCCTGTTTCTATCGATTATTTTTTTTCTCTTGTTATTTTTTGACATGTGAAGGAATATTTGAATAAATGCCAGACATTATTTATTTAAAAAATATAGAAACTCTAGATTCCTGAGAAGGCTCACTTTCCCCTCTTGGCAGAGTGGTGGTCAGTTGGTTTACTTCAGTAAGGAACTGTGCTGAATCATGGCTGCATGAGGGATGACCTCTGGCTCAAGATTGACCTTGTGTAGTTTCATCTAGAATGTTGGTGTGTTTTGGGAATGCTCTTTTTTATGGGTATCAAATTCTAATCTTTGTTATGTGAGACTGACAACAGAACTCTGTTTTGTTTTGCAGGGTCTTCCCACTTATGTTTTTGCCTTTTGCCACATACGGGTTCCAGTTTTCAATACATGTTTTGGGGAAAATAATCTGCCGTGTGCTTGAAATTTTATAAATCTCCACCAAAACTCTTCCGATTCCTTTTACTCCTGCTGCAACCCTCTTCCAGCTGTTGCCCTGGATTTTGCCCTAGACTCTTAGCTTCTTACCCATATTCAAATTCATCAATACCTCCAGGAGAAAAGCAGCTGCAGAGGCCAGTTCACCTCTCTGTTTCTTCCTTTATGAAGTATTAGTCCATTTTGTTGTTGTTGCCTTAGCAACTCTTGGCTTTTTCAAAAAAAAAATTTTGTATTCCGTCTGGCTTTTCTAGCTCTAGATGGGAGCACTGGTCTTTGGAGAAGTGGACAAGTAATACATCTTCCCTAGAAGGTAAAGAATCTTTGTGTAGTACATATTTTGAAATATCTTTCTGTTTATTCGTGCATAATTTGCCATTTAGCTGATATCAGAATTTGAGAGACATGATATTTTTCCTTAAAACTAGAATTTTTTTTCCTTTTTAGCATTTTAGAGTTTGACAAGAGTCTGATTTTTATTTCTTGTGTTGTTAGACTTAAAAAAAATCTCTAGGTGTTTAAAGGCTTGTCTGCTTAGTGAAAATACTATGTATTTTTTCCAGGATATGTGTTTATGTGGGTTATCTTTCAGAGATTTTGAAGAGTTTGTGATAAGCTTTTTACACTAAGCTTTCTTGACAGTTTCGATGTGGTTTTCAATTAAGCTCTAGATGTTCACTTCTTGTCTAGTTGGAGTGTCTTCCTGAGAATACCTGCAACTCTTAGGTTTAAACTCTATTTTCTTTCTTCTTACCTGTAATCTTCACCATCCATTTTATTTTTTATTTTTTTGGTCATTTTGGTTTTCTCATACTACATTTTGAAAAATTTGTCAAGTTATTTCTGTTTGATTAGATTTTACTAAGTTTAATCTTATGCTTCATTGAATCAATTTGCATTTAAATCCTACTATTGTGATTTTATCTTTTTGAAAATTATCCTACCTTGAGTCTTTTTTCTCTCTTTTCTATGCATATTAGTCTTTTATTCTTAGTCTTTTTTTTTTTTTTTTTCTGTATCTTGGCTTTCTGTTTCTGTTTCATAGAAGTCATGCATTCTAATAAGTATGCAAACTAATGGAAATTTCTCCATTCTTTAGCAAATCATTTTCAGGTATTTGTTATCCTTGTACATTTTTAAGGTGATCTTTCTTTTCATTTCCATAGCAGTATTTTAAAAATCAACTTTAGTGAGGTATCATTTACATTTATTAATATACACCCATTTTAAATGAACACCTCAATGCCCTTTGTATATATCCATATATTCACCACCACAATCAAGATAAGGAATATTTTCATTTCTCCAAAAAGTTTCCTATACTTTTTTTTTTGTAGTCAATTACCCCAACATCATTCTCATGCAACCATGGATATGATTTCTATCATTACAGATTAGTTCTGGCTGTTCAACAGTTTCATAAAATTAGAGCCATCTACTATGTACTTTTCTTCCTAGCTTTTTTTGCTCAGCTTAGCATTATTAAAATTCATTAGTATTGTTATGCCTATCAGTAGTTTGCTTCTTTTTGTCACTTAGTAATATTCCATCGTATAAATATAACACACTGTGTGTGTCCATTCTTGCATGGACTGAATGTTTGTGTACCCCCAGAATTCATAACTGAATCCCTAATCCCTATTATGATGGTATTTGGAGGTGAGGCCTTTGGGAGGTGATTAGGTTTAAATGAGATGATGACAATGGGGCTCCCATAGTGGGGTTTAGTGTACTTCTAAGAACAGAAAGAGAGCAGAGCACTCTCAATCTCTCTCTCTTTCTCCACCACCCACACCCCAAAACGTACACTGTGGCTTTCTGTAAGTCAGGAAGAGGACCCTTATCAAGAGCCTGACCGTGCTGGCACTCTGATCTTGGACTTCCCAGCCTCCAGAACTGGGAGACACAAATGTCTAAGTTTTTTTTCACCCAAGCTATGATATTTTGTTTTATCAGTCTGAGGAGTCTAAGACAATTCTCCTGTTGATTGGACTCTTGGGTTGTTTCTAGTTTGCAACCATTATGAATACAACTGCTGCGAACATTCGTGTATCAGCCTCCTTTTCTTCATGTGTATGTTTAAGTCCTTGTATATATTTACAGTAACTGTTAATGAAGTCCCTGCTTGCTAATTCAATCATTTCCATATTTTCTTTGTCCATTCCAATTAACTGATATTTCTCTTGGATATCAGAAACATTTTTCTGACATTTTGTATGTGGCATAATCTTCATTTGAATGCTGGACATTTTTGAGGGTCTCCATTCCTTTAAAGATTTTGGAGTTTTTCTGTGTCAGGAGGTTAATTTACTTTCTGGATCATTTTCATACTTTTGGGATGTGTTTTCAAGTTTCTTTTGAGTGGATCTAGAGTAACCTGTACTGCATGGCTATTAAGCCTTACTCCTAAGGTGCAGACATTTTGGAGTCTCTATGACTGCTCCAAATGTTCAGTGGTACCTCTTCATTCTAGATTGTCAGAACTCAGATACCTCCTGTACTGCCTTAGGAAGTTGTTCAGCTTTCAGCTTCCCTGTAATTTTTTCCTAGAAGCCATTCTTTGCCTGGTTAGTCCTATGTTGCTTGTTGTTCAATGTCTGACAGTAGTTGTTACATATATTTTGTCTAGATTTCTAGATATTTATGGTAGGAAGCCTAGTCTGGTACTGGTACATCATCATGGCTGGAAGCAAAAATCATATTGTAGTGTTTTCTTTTTTAATTTTAATTTTTTGATTCAGGGTCAGGGTCTCACTTTGTCACCTAGGCTAGAATGTAGTGGTACAATCATAACTCACTGTAACGTCAAACTCCTGGGCTTAAGTTATCCTTCCTCCCCAGCCTGCTGAGTAGCTAGGACTACAGGCATTCACCATCAGGCCCAGCTGATTCACTTTTTTGTTGTTGTTAAAGATGGGGTCTCATTGTGTTGTCCAAGCTGGACTTTAACTCTTGGCCTCAAGCAACTCTCCCACCCTGGCTTCCAGAAATGCTGGCATTATAAGCATGAGCCATCACACTTGGCCATTAGCGCATTATTTTCAACAGTTATTTAAAATTCAGTTTTCTATTTGATTATTTTATTTTTTTCACTATTCATTATTTTATTCACTATTTTCTTAGCGTCTGTGTGAATGGTTTGCTTTGTAACACCTTCGTCCTTTTGGAGGCGATTGAAACCTCTTTTCAAATATATAGCTAAGACAGAAAATTAATTTCTTCCTATTCTTAGTGAAATTCTCAGTGACATACAATACTTGTATGTCAGGTAACACTGCTGAGTTTGACTCCATGGAACAATCCAATCAACAGGTCCAGATCTTTGACTCTGAATAAATCTGCTATGAAACTTCGTGACTCCTTGTCTCCCCTGCAATCAGAGATCTTCATCTTTTCATTCAGAGGATACATGTATTGCTCTTCTTTGAGAGTTATGAAATAAGACTCTCCCTTTCTCTCTTTCTGGATAGTGTAGTCCAAAGATGTTACATCTAATAATGCTTCATCAAGTTTGATACCATGACGGTAGGTAGAAGGATGGTAGTTTAAGTAGAAAATGCGATCCTACTTTAATTTATACAAAAATATTTATTTAGTACCTATTGTGCATCAGACACTCTTCTATGAGCTAGAGATACAAAAATACCTGAAGCTTGCATTCCATTGAATCAAACCACTGCATTACCTAACCCTGAAATGCATATTATCTTTAGCTTTTTGAAGTTACAATAGTCATTTTCCCATCTTTATTGTTTAAAGCCATTTGACTTAAGTTTTCTGTACTTGCAAACAAAGGCATCCTCAGAATATTTCATCGGGCTGCATGCTCACATTATAGTTTACTGCTGCCAGTTCCCCATCCCTCTTCTAAAAAAATTCTTGCCTGGTGATATTTTTGATAAAAATAGTAGCTAACATTAACTGAGCCCTTGCTATGTATTGGGTACTTCTCTAACCACTGTACATGCATTGGATCATTTAGTCTTCCAAACAACCCAATGAAGTAAGCACTGCTATTGTCACCCTTTTACTACCAGGGAACTATAAACTTTCTCAAAGCCGCAATGCCAGTAAGCATGGAAGATTTGAACTTAGCTTGTCTGGTTGGAAAGTGTGAGCTCTCAACCACAACATTATTTACTAAATGCTTGCTTTTATTCACTGGCTGTATTGTGGATATATTTTCGTGCATTCAAATATTCTCTTTCAGTTTTGCTCCAACATATGCAATTATGTAGGTACCATATTATATTTAGCCTACATCTCCTTTGTTGGCATTATTTTCTTCTAATTTTTCAATTGAATAATGACATTGCTATGTACATCCTTGTGTGTGTGTATACATATATATATATATATATTTTTTTTTTTTTTTTTTTTTTTTTTTTTTGAGACAGAGTCTCACTCTGCCACCCAGGCTGGAGTGCAGTGGCATGATCTTGGCTCACTGCAACCTCTGTCTCCTAGGATCAAGCGATTCTCCTGACTTAGCTTCCTGAGTAGCTGGATTACAGGTGCATGCTGCCACACCCGGCTACTTTTTGTGTATTTAGTAGAGACAGGGTTTCACCATGTTGGCCAGGCTGGTCTCGAACTCCTGACCTCATGATCCACCCACCTCTGCCTCCCAAAGTGCTAGGATTACAGGTGTGAGCCACAGCGCCTGGCCATATTACTTTTTTTAGAAAACCAGTCTAATTATTTCTTTCTTTCTTTTTTTTTTTTTTTGGAGACAGAATCTCTTTCTGTCATCCAAATTGGAGTGAAGTGGTGCAGTCACCACTCACTGCAGCCTTGACCTCCTGGGCTTAAGTGATCCTCTCACCTTAGCCTCCTGAGTAGGTGGGACCATAGGTGTGCACCACTATGCCTGGCTAAATAAATTTTTTTTTTTTTTTTTTTTTTTGTAGAGATGAGGTTTCTCTATGCTGCTTACACTTGTCTTGAACTCCTGGGATCAAGCAATCTTCCCACCTTAGCCTCCCAAACTGTTAGAATTACAGGCATGAACCACTGTACCAGGTTACTGTAATTATTTCTTTAGAAAAATTCCTAGGAGCAGAAAATCTGGAACCAATGACCAGTCTATTTTAAGTTTATGATGGAATATGCAATGTTGCCCTCCAGAAAATATTAGTTTACACTTCTACCATAAGTATGTCTTTCTCAGTATTTTAGTAAGAAATGTGGTAAGCATTAAAATTTAAACCAGGCTGAGTGCAGTGGCTCATGCCTGTAATCCCAGCACTTTGGTAGGCCGAGGCAGGTGGATCACGAGGTCAGGAGTTTGAGACCAGCCTGACCAACATGGTGAAACCCCGTCTCTACTAAAAATATAAAAATTAACCAGGTGTGGTGGTGCACACCTGTGATCTCAGTTACTCAGGAGACTGAGGCAGGAGAATCGCTTGAACCCTGGGAGGTGGAAGTTGCAGTGAGCCAAGATCATGCCACTGCCCTCCAGCCTGGGCAACAGAGCAAGATTCCATCTAAAAACAATTAAAACGGAAATTCCCTTTATTCATTTTTAGCCCAGATTTATCTGTTCCTGATCACTTTGTTTCTCAGGGCTATCAGTGCTTATCTTTTTTTCCTCTTGGGCAGTATCTACCTGAATTCTGTATTTTTAACATGTATTTTGACTCCTCATGCTCATAGTTTTAAAGAATTAGTCTGTGAACTTGCTGTGGATTTAAGGTTTTTTCCTGAGACCCCGAGACTACACTAAGGTTTTCACTTGGCAAGGTTAAAGAGTGAAATAATCACCTGGATATTGTAGCTGAAAATGCTATTGGAAAGTGAAGAAGAGGCTGGGTGCAGTGGCTCACTCCTGTAATCTCAGCACTTAGGAAGACTGAGGTGAGAGGATCTTTTGAGCTCAGTTCAAGACCAGCCTGGACAATGTAGTGAGACCCACTCTCTACTAAAAATACAAAAAATTAGCCGGGTGTGGCGGCACATGCCTGTGGTCTCAGCTACTTGGGAGACTGAGGATGAGGCAGAAGGATCGCTTGAGCCTGGGAGGTTGAGGCTGCAGTGAGCTGAGATCCTGCCACTGCACTTCAGCCTGGCCAACAGAGCAAGACCTTTTTTTAAAACACAAAACCAAACAAAAAAACAAAGAACGAAGGGAGTTGGGTTGGAATCACTTAATTTGAGAACTCATTTGTATCTCATTAACTAGTTTCCTATTTTTATTTTATTAAAACCTAGATATCACAGTGAAATTTAAACTCATATTCCTAAAGGAAAGCAATTTATAAAGTCCAATCTAGTTTATGTCATTAGTAAGAATAATAGTATGGTTTAAATAAGATCTATATATTTTTACTAATATTTGTTCTGCTTTCACAAATATATTGCCATGTATGGACTTCTCCTTCCAACCAGGAGTTCAGTTGGCACCATGAACAGTTCAAAACACTAATACTTGTGATCACAGTATTGGTTCTTAATTAAACGTACAATTTCCCCGCCCACACTATTTATGGATTGCTAAAACAATATTTTCGCCTCTATCTTTGGCTGTCAGATAGCAAGTTGGAGAGTGAAGTAGAACTGACAGAAAGGCAGACAACTACAAAGTTAGCATTGACTTTTGCCTCCCCCCTCTGTCTTTTGAGATTGTTTCTTCACATTTCTCATATCTTTTCTCCTGACTTATGCAAGGCCCCCTTTCTTGCTCTAGGCCTTTCATTGTTTTGAAACATAAAAAGGAGCATCAAAGACTTTCGTCGTGTGCGTTTTGGATCTTACTGTGCCTTGACGATATCGAGAGGTTCACATTCCTACCAAGCCTGTGGGTTTAGTTCAGCAATGCTCCCCATTTTTCTCTACTGACCATAACATTTCAACCCTGCTTGAATCTTTGAAGATGGTTATTGAGTGACTTTAGAATCATCCTCAGAGTTAGAAACCCCAGAAAGCATCTTTTCTTGTGATATTTTATTCTGTATCTTGAAAATAGTCAGAACAAATGCACTTCTCTGGGTATATAGTGACTAGGAATGGAGACCATACTAGGAAAATTGACATGAAGAACAAAAAGATCCACACAAATAGTTCTTTTGCACTATACAATGTGTCACAGATTGCTTCTTAAAGTTAAGAAGAAAGCTAGTCAAAATATAGCTCTCTTTTTGTATCTCAGATGGCTGGGCTTTAGAAATTGAGACACTCTGGTCAAATATCTAGCTTCAGAAGGTGTTGTTTACATCCTCATCAATTCATCTATTATTTACAACTGTATGCATTTCAGGTTTTAGAAATAAAAAAAGTGTTATAAGAATTTGCTGTATACAAACATTGATTCAAATGTTTTTACAGGCTTAGTCAAAGCCTGATTTCTTTACAAGATTAGTTCTAAATAAAAATAGCAAGATTTTTTGACTCCTCCCAAGGGAGTATTCCCAGATAATAATATTCATTTGTTCTTCCTTATAAAAGATTTTCTCTGCTTATAATTTGTGGTTTATGTTTTTGTACTTGCAGAGTTCGGAAAATGGTCCACGAAATCACTTCTAACACCAACTGCAAGTTTGGGGGTTCCCAAGACCACCCTCACTTCTGACACCAACTGCAAGAATGAGTGTCTACAAGGCTACTTTTGGCCTTGATAATTTGCTAGACTCACTCACAGAACTCACTAACAGCCATTATCCTCATGGTTACAGTTTATTGCAACAAAAGAATATATACCAAAATCAGCCAAAGGAAGAGGTGCATGGTGCAGGGATTAGGAGAATTCAAAATGTTGAGCATGCAGTCGTCCTCTCCCAGTGTTGACTGCACCTGGAATGATGTGTAACAACACTCGCTTAGTATTGCCAACTATGTGTGTGTTGTCACATGGCACTATTTAACACTGAGCTGTGGTGACTAGAGTTTTCAGTTGGGTTTCAGACACATAGAATGGTTGGCTAACTCAATCTCCAGCTCCTCTGGAGGCAGAGCTGATACTGTGTAACCCACAGCTTCTACCATACATCACATTGCTAGATGATCTGGGATGGCCCAAGGCTCCTAGCTAAACTAAGACACTCCTCCTGTCAGGTAGAACATTCTAAGGGCTCAGAGATTGTCTCCCAGGATTCTCCCAGGTCAGACCTCTCTTTGGGCAAGATTAAATTCTGTATTACACAATACCAGATGAGCAGCTGTCTTTTGATGGCTGTAAATGGATAGTGAAGGATATTTTCAATATATTTTGGGTAGGAGCAGTGATCTGTCATTTCAGAAAGGTTATAGGAGTATAAATTTGTGTCCATCAGGATGAGAAAGCCACTGTTTGAACCTGTAGATAATTCTGAGACCACTGATAGGAAGCATTTATCCTTTGGCCAATGTTAGGCTAGTTGCCATCAAGCGTTAGCAGCATACAACAAGCTTAGGTTTTCTAAAATACAAAAAGATCCTTACTGAGAGCATATTAGAAGAAACTAATTCTGTGGAAGAGGAAGTATATTTGCTTCAGGATTAGGAAGAAAAGCAGCATCAATTCTACATTCCACTTAAGTACATTTCCATTTGCTTGAGAAAACACAGCCATTATTTAGTTGGGAATCAATTTTTGAGTGAGCAGTGAAGAAAGACTTAGACGAGAGTGTCTCTGAAAGCTTTTGTGGGTAGAATTCTACGATAGACTTGATTGTTCCTCACTGTGTCCTCCAGTTCCATGAAGATTCTATGTTATCTCTCTAAAGTTCCCTTTTATCTCCTCCATTAGATGAGAAAATGTGCACCAGGCCATCTCCTGCACTCTTCCCCATCTTGGCTAATCATTGCTCCATCTATCCATTTGCTCAGTCCAAAACCTATGTAGGCATCTGTATCAGTTATTATCATTGTGTAATAGGCTACTGCAGACTTAGTGGCTTAAAACAACACCCCTTTGTTAGCTCATAGTTCTGTAGTTAAGAAGCCTGGACATGGCCTGTCTTGACTCTCTGCTCAGGGACTCACAAGGCCAAAATCAGGGTGTCAGTCTGCTGCATTCCTATCCAGAGTTCAGGGTTTTCTCCCAGGTTCATCCAGATTGGCAGAATTTAATTGCTTGTGGTTATAGAATTGAATTTTCCATTTTCTTGTTGGATATGGGCTGAAGTTTACTCTGAGCTCTTTGAGGCTTTTCTCAGGTCCTAGTTTTATGGATTTCTCAAAACCTGGCAGCTTCCTTTTCTGAGCAGGCAAGATGATCTTTCTCCAGTCTGCCAAGACAGACTCTTATATAATGTTGAATAGTCACTAGAGTAACCATCCTACTACCTTTGTCTCTTAACACAATCTAATCAAAGGAGTGACTAACCCTTAATGGTTACAGGTCCTATCTATGCCCACAGGGAGTGATTAAGCAGGGGTTGGGAGTCTGGGGACATCTCAGAATTCTGCTCGCCACCATGTCTTTGTATTGTATTACATTCTTCTTCTTATTATTTTATAGAGACAGGGTTTTGCCATGTTGTCCAGGCTGGTCTCAACCTCCTGAACTCAAGCGATCTACCCACCTTGGCCTCCCAAAATGCTAGTATTATAGGCGTGTGTCACTAAACCTGGATTGTGTTATGTTATTTAATAGAATAGTCATGTATCTCTTTGTAATATTAAAAAAGACTTTAAATAAATAAAATCTAGAAAGAAAAAAATAAACCAGAGACTTTAAACATTCAAATAAATGGGGGAAAACAAAGAATATTTTTAAGTTTAATACATGCAAAATGTTAAGGAAAAAGAAAAAGAGAAGCAAAGAAATTACATGGTTAAAAAATAAAATAAGATGTTAGAAATAAATCAGAATTTATCAAAACGCCATAAATGTCAATTGATTAAACATGCCATCAATAGAGCTTCTTTCATTGAATGAAGGAATATAATCCAACTACATGCAGTTTAAAGAGTGTCCCTGAATGGTGATACACAAGGTTTATCCACTAAATTATTTAACTAATAATGTTTTTGTTTCTAGGGACTCTTCAGGGAGAAAATAAAAGTCTGTGCTTATGAAGCTCACATTGTAGTGTGGGATGCTGATGAAAAATGAAAAGCTGTTAGTAATGTGGAGAATGATCAATGCTGCTAAGAATGGAGCAGGACAAGGGGTAGAGAGTAGGTTGGTGGGTGAGAAGGCCTGGATCTTTTAGATGGGCTGTTTAGGGCTGACTCTGAGAAGCAGAGATCTGAATGGTGTGATCTGAGAGACCAAAATATTATTTAATAGATGCTTCTTTATCAACTAAGATGTACCCTAAAGTTAAGGTAACTTTTGTTGTCTTAACCTTAGGGTCCATCTTAATTGATAAAGTTTGAGTTTCAGAAATCGGCTAATATGACAAATTTTCAAATTCCTAAGGCTACAAGAAAGAAATACAATCTTGCTAAATTCCCTAAAAATAGGAGCTATCAGACTCCTCCTGTTTTACAACCCAGACCACTACAACTCTGGTTGGACTGAGGACCAGCCTTACAAGCATTCTTTCCTGATAAGCAAATGTAAACCTTAAGCCAGCTTCAGCCAGATATAGAGGCTGTACACAAACTGATTCCGTGTCCTGTAGTTCACCTTTTTGAGATGCCCAGGTGGGAAGGGCTCCCTGGCAGAACTTCCAACCGACCTGTGCACTGGGAGGAATGTGCACTGGAGTCTTGGGAAGTTCGCCCCGTTTCCAGTGAGGAGGAGCCTGGACCCTCTGTTCCTGGGTGGAACCTGGGATTCAGCCTGTGGGACAGGAAGCACACTAGCAGGACTCTGACTTTGAGGAGGGTCCCTGTTTCCCCCCTTTTCCCCCTTTTTGACCAATAAATTTCATTTTTTCTCACCCTTCAAAGTGTCTGTGAGCCTAATCTCTGATGGTCGTGGGACAAGAACCTGGTTCTTAGCTGAACTAAGGAAAATGTCCTATAACATTTTGACATAAACAGCCAAATTCCGTTTGATTTTAATACTAAAACCCTGCCCAAAGTGAACATGGGACGTATATTACATATATGTTTATCCATTGAACATGTGCTCAGCTCCACTTGTAAATATGCATAGCTTTTCTCCAAAACCTGCTGAATATGTATGACTCTTATTGAGTAATATGTACCCTGTGTGGCATAAAACCCAACCTGCCCTTTCCCTTCTTGAAGCAAGAGCACCTTCAACCCACACCAGAGACTCTTCCTGGTTTGCAGCCTGATAATGCCAATAAAGCTCTCCTTTCTACTATTTAGACCTCCTGGTGGTCTTCTGGACCAGAAAAGATTGAGGGAATGAGCCACGTGGGTATGTGCATGCAGAATAAGTGTGAAGACCCTGAGTTGGGATGTGCTTGGCATGCTCGAGTAGCAGCAGGCTGGTAAAAATGCCACTAAAGCAGAGTGTGCAAGGGAGGACAGGTGGGGAAAGGAAGTGGCAAGGGACAGGTGATGTAGGTATTTAGCAATTATGCTAAGTGAAATAATCCAGACACAGAGGAACAAATAGCATGTGGTCTGTCTTATATGGTGGAATCTAAAGAAGGTGAATTTGTAGACGGAGAGAATTACAGCGGTGGTTGGCAGGCACTTGGTAGCAGGGTGGTTTAGAGGGAATTGGAGAGCTGTTGGTCAAAGGGTTCAGGCCTTCAGTTATAAGAAGAACAACTTCTGGGGGTCTAATGTACCATATGGGTGGTGACAGATGTACTAATTAATTTGATTATGATAACCATTCACAATGTATATGTACATCAAATCATTGTTTTGTACACCTTGAACGTATTCAATCTTTATCAATTAAATATTTTAAAATAAATATTTATTGAACACCTATTTTGTATCACACTTGGTACCTAGTTTTGGGAACACAAAATGGACAAGACAGCTAGGGGTCTTGCCACGTTGAACCTTTTGCTAAATCATGTTCCCTGTGAAATATTACTTACTATCATGACACTGACCAAGGCTCTTTCCTTGTCCTGACTCTAATCAGGCTCCATTCAGCCTTTGGGGTCTCAACCTTGGGCTTTGGTGTCTGTTCTTGTGGATTCCAGTTGTAGCAAGAATCCTGCTTAAAGTCAGTTTAGCCAGAACTCCAACTCTTGATACTTAGTCACTCTCATTCTTCAGTTAAATTCCTCATCTCTCGTCATCCCGCAGGTAATATCTGATCACCTTAGCCTGCTCTCAGCAAGAATCTTGCCAGGTTGGTTTAGTCAGAATCCTGTCTGATGTTTCCTCTTGGTAATTTTGCATCCACTGACCCCTGCCCTGCTCCTTAACTATAAATCCCCACTTTTCCTTGTTGTATTCTGAATTGAGCCCAGTTCTATACTCAGGTCTTGTTTCCCCTGTTGCAATAATTCCTGAGTAAAATAGATTTTTACGATTTAACTCCTGCCACCTCTGGTATTCTTTGACATCACAAATACATAAACAGCAACAACAACATGGTCTCCTTGCAAATAATGGGATCACTCAAGCTCATCTAGGACCATGGAAACAGCTTATTTCCTTATATCTTTCCCTTGGTCTTCTTTAAAAGCTATGATCTTTCAAGAGTTACATTTAGAATCTTACATGGCTGGGCAAATTTTGGTCTATCTTTTGGTGAATGAATCACTGACTATTCAACCGTGTAACAACTTCTGGCTGCATTGTTACCCAGCGGCGAGAGTTTGCCAAACAGTACTTTGCATGACAAACTGCACTGTATCTGTCCATATCCCAGCTTTCCAAGTAATCTTTGGAAAGCATTTATTATACCAGAAAGTTTCCAAATGTTTATTTCAATTGCTTAGGGGAAAAAAGATTGGTTTGGAGGGCAGTGAAATTGGTTGTTTTTCCTACCCATTTTCCATGTGTTTCACTCCATTAGGTCTGGGCTTGCAAAGTTTAGGAAGGGGTTTATTTGTCACAATTCAATTGCAGATAGAACATAGAAAATTCTCTTGTGAGTGTTTTGGAAAATGTGTGGTGATCTTTCAATGCTTCGCCAGGCTGTGAAAGATTGTGAAACCCCATAGCTTTCACAGTTTTGCAGTAAGAAGAAAGCCTTTTTGGTTTTTATTACTGAGCATTTAAAACTCATGAGAAAAAATGGAAAAGCCCTAGAATAAAAGTATGTTGAGAGGAGGTTCAAGGCAGCAGCAAGAATGGCCATCACAGTTTTGGGTCAAAACAAGTGACAACTAACAAGACAGAGAACATATTTATGCTTGCGACTTTAATGTTTGGTCTCATTATCTTATTAGATACATTGAATGATATTTGCAAATAGGCTGGGAAAATTGAAGCTTTGTGTGTGTGTGTGTGTGTGTGTGTGTGTTTTATTACAGGTAGCTTTTATAGCATGGGATTTCTCTCATAACAGGTAGAGGGGCATGGTTCTTTCCCCCATTCTGAAGCTTTGTGTGAGTGTGTGTGGTTTTTTTTTTTTTTTTTTTTTTTTGCTTTTTTTCTGGTATAAAAAGTTCAATTAGGGTAACTCTGCCCCTTGCCTCATTTGTCCTGGTGATACGTATGAAATAACATCAAATTTGCTAGTTAGATTAATTGTAATTAGTGATGACATTAATTGTGTGCACTCCACTCCTTCCTGCTCATCTTCCTCTTAGAAGGGAGGCTGCCCTTGGAGGGGAAATGTTCCCTCTGCTCCTTTCATCCACGAGGATGGGCCTGCTGTCTTGTCCTCTGCTGCCTGTGACTGGCTCAGAAGTGGGCCTAATGCTGGGCTTCATTGAACGTGCCTTCCTACCCAGCTGTATCTTTGTAAATATTGTTCTTTTAGTTTCTACCTTTAATCTTTTATGTTTATTTTTCAAATTGTTCAGAAGCTTATTTGGGAAGAAGGGTATATTTATTGGGGCCAATTCAGAGACCTCAACTGTAACCCAAAGATCAGTTCTATGAATACAGAATACAGAAATCCAATCCTCATTGCCGGAGACAGTGCCAGTTCAAGCCAATCAGCTAAAAGGAAAATCTCAATGTTTTGTCCCTCAAAATAATCTCTGCATAAAGACCTTGGAAATATTAGTTTAACCAACAGAAAAGCTTGTCAGGGCCAGGCATTGTTGCTCGGTCTATAATCCCAGCACTTTGGGAGGCCAATGTGGGAGGATCACTTGAGGCCAGACGTTTAAGACTAGCCAAGGCAACATGGCAAGACCCCATCTCTACAATAAATAAATTAAAAAAAAATTAGCAGGGCGCGGTGGCATGCGCCTGTCATCTCAGTCAGGAGGCTAAGTTGAGAGGATCACTTGAACCCAGGAGGGTGAGGCTTCTGTGGGCTGTGATCGTGCCACTACACTCCAGCCTGAGTAACAGAGCAGAGCAAGACCCTATCTCTAAAAAACAAAAAAAAAGCTAATCAGCATTAAACCTACAGAAAGGAATCTGAGCAGAAGAAGTCAATGGTCAATGATAGGGAATCCTGATTCCTTACTGACACCCAAAACACTAATAAATCTCTTAATTATGTATGAGTTGCTGTTACCTTGCACAGCACTGAGCGGTTCTATATGGGAGTTGCTCAGTTAGGTCTCAACTTCCTGAACAGCAGTTGCAGTTATTCAGCCTTGCTCTTAAGCGTTAGTATGCATGCTGAGTTTTAGACTAGCTAACTGCTGTAAGAGGTAGATGCTGAGACCTGCAGAGGGAAGTTCTCAGGATACAAATGTACGTGTCTCAAAAACTGTTTTCTCCCAGTGTGTAGCCTCCAGAGAGATTCCCTGCCTGGCTTGGCTCTGGGGTGAAGGATGTTGGTGGTTTTCAATTAAGTGCTTATAAAATATTTTAGAAGAAACAGGGGCAGATTGTAAATTATAAAAATGACCACAGAAGTATTTCCAGCCCCATCTGCTCTTCCAGAACCTTGTCACTCCCCATGAAAAGGTAGGTTTTATCTGGGTAGGGCTTTCTTACTGCCTTGAGGCCAAGATGTGGTTCTGAAAGTGATGCTGGGATGTAAAAGACTGTAAGATACTTCTCTGGCTCTTTCTTGGGATGCGGTTCCCTGGAAACCGAGCCACCATGTGATAAGGAAGCTGTGAAATAAGAAATATAGATATATTTCTGAGCCTGAGTTAATTGATCAGGCTTACCAGTGGCATTTAGAAATGGTGCTAGACCCAACTTCTGAGGAGTTGGCTTATTGGATACATGAGGAAATGCAAAACAATAAGAAACATACTAAACCTACAATCCTTTGGTTGTTGTTATTTATAATAGCAAAAACTGAAAGAAAGTGTGGAGTTGGACTTTGAATATATATAGTGTCGTGTGCGGTGGCTCATATCTGTAATTCCAACACTTTGGGAGGCCGAGGTGAACAGATTACTTGGAGTCAGGATTTTGAGGCCAGCCTGGCCAACATGGCGAAACTCCGTCTCTACTAAAAATACAACAATTAGCCAGGCATGGTGGCATGCACCTGTAGTCCCAGCTACTCAGGAGAGGCAGAGGTTATAGTGAGCCAAGATTGTGCCACTATACTCCAGGCTGGGTGACACAGCAAGATTCTGTCTCAAAAACAAACAAACAAACAAACAAACAATGTATATAAATCTCCACTCACAGTTTTTTTTTTTTTTTCTTTTCTTTGAGATTGAGTGTCACTCTGTCACTCAGGCTGGAGTGCAGTGGCGTGATCTCAGCTCACTGCAACGTCTGCCTCTTGGGTTCAAGTGATACTCCTGCCTCAGCCTCCTGAGTAGCTGGGTTTACAGGAGCCACCACCATGTCCAGCTACTTTTTGTGTTTTTAGTAGAGATGTGGTTTTGCCATGTTGGCCAGGTTGGTCTCGATCACCTAACCTCAGATGATCCACCCACCTCGGCCTCCCAAAGTGATGGGATTACAGGCGTGAGCCACCGCACCTGGCCTCCACCCACAGTTTTTAACACAGAAGTTTCAAAACTCTTGTAAAGAGAGGTGCTAGGAGAATCTTTTGTTCTAATATTTGGTCTTAGACCCCAGTTCTGTACACAGGGTTTCTAAGACTTTAGTAATTTCCATAGTGATAGGAGCATCTGACACAAAGCTCCTAAATCCCTTGGAATTTTCTAGGTGATAGGAGCCTCTTTTGTTCTAGTGAGCTGACACTTGGTGGGCTCCTGGGTGGGTACTGGTCACCAGAAAAACCAAGGCATGCTTAGAAGCTTGGAACTGTTAGCTCCACATCTCATCCTCTGAAGAGGGGAGAGGAGCTAGAGCCTGAGTTAATTGATCAGGCTTACCAATGGCATTTAGAAATGGTGCTAGACCCAACTTCTGAGGAGTTGGCTTATTGGATACGTGAGGAAACGCAAAATAATAAGAAACATACTAAACATACAATCCTTTGGTTGTTGTTATTTATAATAGCAAAAAATGAAAGAAAGTGTGGAGTTGGACTTTGAATCCTGCACCAACCTCAGTTTTGGTTTGGATGAGCTTTGGCTGTTAGCCTCAGAAATGCTTGCAAAGGGAAAAGTTAACCAGGGACAATAGATAGTATCTCTGGTCACCAAGAAGGCAGTCAGCTTGGGGAAAGGGACAAGCCAAGAGACTACTGAAACCTGGGGGTATTGCATGAATAAATTATCTCATCTTTTGGATTGATATCATCAGCTCCCTGAAGAACCTTTACTAACATGGATTGTGAGAGTAGCTAATTTGGGGGCTGTGTCTTTGGTTTTGAATGCTACAGAGTGGAAGCCCATGCTTGAGTTGATTCAGGATCCACAGTTCACTATTGAACAATCCCTCTATACAGGAGGTTATTCCTATATGGCATGGCTATAAAGTGTGTTTATCCTAAAAGTGGGATTGCTAACTCCCCCATAAATGCCAAGTGGAACATCTCAGATGATGCAGCTGATAGGCTTCATATGCAAATTTTATGAGGAGTGGCCATTCATCTGCTGAATATGCCTGTAACTGAGCAGCCTGGCTTCAAACTGCATTTTAAAACTTTGTTTTCTGTCCTCCTTTCTCTCCAATCTCAAGATACGACTTTGAGACAAATTGCATATGTGTTACCTGTCATCTTGAAATACAGCCTTGGAATGTTCTGTGAACGTCCACTCCTATTCTTTTCCCCTTCTATGCTCCCATGTCTTAAGCACATTCATTTACCTATATGCTTGCTAAGCACACACCATACTCACTTATCTGGTCATATATTTCCTTAGAAGCTTCAGGGGCCGGATCCTGATATGGACCAGACACCTCCAGCCACAATGGCGCCAGCCCTTCAACCTGTTGGAACAATAACTTAAGACAAGCCATCGAATTGGTCATGCCACTGGACACCTCCTAGGCCACCTGCCTCTTCTGCATTCCAAACCTTCTATTTAAAACCCACCCCTGTGTTCTCTCCACAAATTGGAGAGTGGAAATTTTTGGAAAATATTACACCCCTCGTCCCCTTGCTAGCATGGATAATAAAATCTCACTCTCTTTTTGTCACACTTTACTCTTGCTATATTGGCTTCTTTTTACAAGCTACAAGCAGCCAGACCCTTTTGCCAATTACATGCCCATTAAGAGGTTATGGAAAATGCTGTGATTAAAGGAGTTCCTTTTCCATGGGCACCCCACGTGTACTTCTGCACAATGGAACAACAGCTTGAGAAACCTTACCAGATTTGCTATTTCAGCTTCCCTTTATGGGTCTTACTGATCAAGGACATTATAGTAATTAAAAAGAAATGAGACAAAGAAGAGAGTCATGGACTTGTCCTAGCATGGCAGAAGTCTTTAGATGGTTATTGAGAAACCAGATGAATGTTGTAGATATTGATAGTGTTGAAACAAGTATTGATCCAGCACTATTGAAGTTTAGATGAACCAATGGGACGTTCTGTTTGTCTCCCCACACTGAAAGGCCCCAAACAAGTTTGCTCCATTTACCCCAGTTTGGAGAAACTTAAAAAGTCAGAGATTACTCAGGACTGCTTGGGGTGATGGTTAAGCGGGTTAATCAAGATTGATGAGGGGCCAGGGTCTCCTGGCCAGACCGCCAGCTGACTGGGGTCCCAAGGACGTGGCACATGTGTGGATGAAATGGTCAGTGGAAGGAGAAGAGACTTTTCTGGGACTCCTTGATATAGGAGGTCAATGCATTGTAATTCCAAAATCTGTTGGTGAAGACTTAACAGGAGCTAAAGTTAGATTGCGGGAGTATATGGAGCTGCAGTGGTTGGAGGGATTAACATGGAAGTTTGGAGGACAATTGGAATTTTTGAAAAAACTATGTGAGTTGGTTGTGTCACCTTTACCTGAATGTATTATTGGGATGGATATTATGTCTGACTGTGGATTGCTTCCTCTACCTAATATTGTTATTAGAAGTTATGTAAGTCTTCCCTGAGGTCAGTTTTCTTTGAATGTGCTAAATGAGAACTATTAGAACTGCCTGAATCCACACAGGTGGTTAATTTAAAACAATATAGAGTAACTGAGAGTGGCAGAGGGGGGTGGGGGGTTGCAAAAGGAGATTCACACTTTAATTAATGACATGCTAGATGCAGGAGTGCTGATACAAAAGAAGTTTTTGAACAACAGCCCTGTGTGGCCCTTATAAAAGGAGGATGGCTCATGGAGAACAAACAGTAGACTACTGAGGCTTAAATACATATATTTGTACCACCTATAGCGTCAGTAATTCTAGACATGATTTCAATCATACAAAAAGACTGCTACTCAGTGATAGATCTTGCAAACATTCTTCTCTAGTTTAATCTCAGAAAGTGCCAAACACTGTTTGCTCTTATGTGGGAAGGATCCCAGTCTACATATACTGTGCTACCATGGGGTCATCTGAACTCACTGGTTTACTGTCATCATTTGGTCAGTAGGGATTTGGGCTTGATGCAGGTCTCAAGTGTAATAATGCACCATATTGATGATGAGATGATAATATTGGAAACTAAACAGCTAGGTTAAGACTGAGTTGAATGCAGTGATGAACTCACATGACAAACCAAGGCTGGTTAGTAACTCCGGCAAAGATCCAAGAACTTACCCACATAGTAACATTCTTTTTTTTTTTTTTTTCCTTTAAATTACATTTATTAGGAATAACATAGGTAGGAGCCACCCAGTTCCACAAGTGACTAAAAATAAACTGTTGTTGTTAATCACCCCTAAGACCAAACATGAAACCTTGCATTTGGTTGTTGTATTTGGAGTTTAAAGAACACATATTCCACATCTGAAAACATTGCCAGCTTCTATACATAAGACTACCTGAAAGAAAACCATGATGAGTGGGGACCTGGACATGCAGACCATGTCTGAATTACAAAAATCAATAGCTCTCTCAGTGCCTCTGGGCCATTATGATCTCCATTCAGATGATTTTGAAAGTGTCTGCTACCAGTGCTCATGCAAACTGCAGCTTATGGTAAAACCTTGAGCACCTGGGATTCCAGATGCTGCCCCCCCATATACATATCATTTGAGAGGCAATTACTAGCTTGCTACTGGGTTTTAATTGAGATGACCTCAATGACTGAAGGACATAAAATAATCATGAAACCTGAGATACTAATAATGTCTTGGGTGATGTCAGAGAAACACTCTAATAAGAAAGGCAGTGCTCAAAAGAGCTCTATGATAAAGTGGAAATGGTTTATACAGAAGCATGCTACTGGTGGAATGCAAGGAGGCACCTACTGTATCCATAAGTAGCTAGCCTGAGGTCCCCTACAACCGGCTTGAGAACCACTGGAAGAACTGCCAGAATCTATTGCCATGTGGACAGTGCCCTATGAACAGCTCTTAATGGGCTGACAAAGAACTGTTTGGTTTATGGATGGCAGTTCCAAGATGGATGGACATTATGCTGTCTTGAGATCTGTTGCATTAAGACCAGAAGATAGAAAGACTAGTTGAAGAAGTTAAGAACAAATTGACTGAATGGGTTGAATTACATGCTGTCTTTTTTAGCAATGATGGAAGAGTTTAACAATGGTAAAAGCCCTTATGTTTGGGTTTTTATAGACTCATGGACAATAGCCAATGGTCTGGCTGTGTGGTCAGATAGATGGACAATGGAAAACTGGGCTATTGAAGGGATGGTCTTATGTGATGTGGCCTTATGGAAATTACTATGGGAAATTAAGGAGAGCATTGAAGAACCCCTTACAGGTTCAGGAGGTAAATTAAACCACCATATAGACTTACTGATGCTCTCCCTTGAGGTGGTCATCTGGGTCCATGAAATAAGTGAACATGGTGTGGAGGTTACAGCCATGCAGAAATGGACTGAATGTAAACATATTCCTCTTTACTCTCTGAGGCACAGAATGTCACCAAGAGCTGTTTTGTCTGTCAACAAGAGAGACA
The DNA here is from genome assembly GCF_007565055.1 of Rhinopithecus roxellana. Classification (NCBI taxonomy): domain Eukaryota; kingdom Metazoa; phylum Chordata; class Mammalia; order Primates; family Cercopithecidae; genus Rhinopithecus; species Rhinopithecus roxellana. Next base: position 25,528,608 of record NC_044557.1, read on the forward strand.
GAGACTGCAGATGGCTAGAGAGAAGATTCTACACAGGGAAGGCCCCACACATAGCTGGTAAGTGGATTACATTAGATCAATGCCAGCAGCCCCTGGGAGCTACAAATGGGTCCCAGCAGGAATAGACACTTACTCTGGACTGGTAGTAAATGCAAATGCTGAAAATACTATTAAAAGATTGGAACAGACAATACTGTTGCAATTTGGTCCATCAAACTACATTTCTTCATCCCAAGGATGCACTTTACAACCAATAGTGTCCAACAGTGAGCAAAGAAATACTACATCAAATGGACATATTATGTTGCATATCATCCTCAGGGTAATGGTTTAATAGAAAATTGAAACAGGCAATTGAAATATTCACTGCCTAAAACAGGAGAAGACAAAGGCATGAGGGACTTGCCTTCATGAGTGTGTGCTCACACTCAACATGTGGGAGGATAAAGGAAGGCTCCCCCTGGATAGATTTATCACTTTTCTGGGGGATCTGGCAAAGCGGGAGTGGGAATCTCCCTCCTGCTGCCAGTGTGGTTATATGATTTGTCCCAAATAATCTCACTTTTTTTTTGTCCCAGTAAGAAGCCCTGGAGCACTGCCTGATGCCAGGGGTCCTGGACCAGGGATGTGACTGTGGGCGCTGTAAGCAAGCAAGGATGATTTCTAGGCAAGAAAGTGTAACTAACTTTTAAACATTTAGACCAGAATTCCTAAGGTCCTGATAGTGTGAATTCACATCTGTGAGTATTGCTGTGTTGCCTAGGGACTGGGTTAGCTCTGACATCCCTGATAGGACAGTTCTGTACCCAGGTAACCTGACCCTATGTGAATGGAAATGGACCAAAAGGGAGGCACTTGTTAGATTAGCATCCCTGTCAGCAATGGCCCTCCCAAAGATAGAAAACTTTGGGTCAAAATAAATGACAAATGGAGAGAAGGTGTAATAATAGCTGGGGGTAAAGGAATACAGTGCATATATGAGGTATGCAATGCGGGAAATCCAACATTGTCTTAATACCTCAGGAGAGACTCAGATCAGGATATTATTTCTTAGCACAATTACGAACAGATGTTTGGAAGGGTGAAGCTGTAAGTTTGCTGAGACCACCCCTGCTTTTGGAACCTGACAAGTTGAACGACAGCCTGCAAACCTGAGAGGCATTGTACTGGGAGCCATTCTGATCATATGGTATGATGATGAATTAGACTGTTAATGACTAAATGGGACTCTAGCAATGTACCAGTGGTATCTTTTGACTTCTATTTTTCAGGCTACATCAACTACAAAGGATATCCTTTGGGGAGGGAGTACTGAGGACTGCTTTCTACTGAGACTTCAATCTATATGGTGTATGGCTCCCAACAGACTGATCACTATGGTAGCTATAAACCTGATAGTCAAATGCTTAGAAAAGTCCCTGGTTATAATAGAAAAAATATGATGGTAGCATGCCCAGCATGGCATGCATTTAGGCTATGCATAAATATATATCACTCTTGTTTTTATGGACAGAAAGCTATTAAGCAGAATAGGGAAAAACAATGGGCCTCTGGTGGGATTAAAGGAGTTGGCATCACATGGTAGATCCAAGTTCCCCTGGGGAATGACCCCACCCGAAACAAGGAAGGCTGTGAGAGGCCTTATGGCGCGCTCAAATTAAATTACATCTACCTGTAAACACCAATCATCTAACTCCAGTGTGGGGACCCAATATTTTTTGCAAAACATTTATTCTAACTGCATTCAGGCCATTAGTACACAACAGCAATGATAGGCATGGTAGATTAAACAACACTGGCTCATAAGACAGAAAAGGGCCTCAGGAGAGATAGGTGCAGGTCTAGGTATCCTGGGACAAGCTGAGTTTACTGTTAATGTGGAGCAGTATTCGGAGGAAAAAGATTTATTATCTAGAAGAGACAGAATAGAGGAAATTCTCTTCCAGGAGGACGGCAAAGGATGGGAGTCAGGGTGGAAAGATAACGAGGCTTTAGCAAAGTGGATCAGGCTGGCTCAACAAACAATGCTGGGCACTGCTAACACCCAGCCCAGGGGAAAGGGTTTGTACCCTGACTCAACAGGGCCTCTTGACTCTTTTAATACAGATGGAAGCTGAAGTGGCCATGGGGCAGTGACCTGCTATTCTGGCTGCTGAGGTCCAAAGACCCACCCATGAGAGTCTGAGGGCCTTCCAAACTTATGGAAGTTCTCTGAGGGCACTTGTAGTGTTACACTTATAGACTATGACTGCTCTCCCCCACAGCATAGGTCAAAATGAAATATATCCTGCAGTACAGGTGGTAGAAATAGTAACCATTCTAAATACCGCCTGTGTCCTCCCTGCAGGAAAGAGGTGGGTCTTGCTATATAATAACACACAATAGAAACCAGTCTCAGTACAACCCTGTGAGATGAGGTGGGGTGATTCCTTTTGTCCTCAATTGACTAGAAACCCAGAAATAACTAAACCATGGCCAATTGTAATAATGCCCTTCCTTAATAATATCTGACAAATGGCCAACAGTGGGTTCCACTGGGAAGACAAGACAAATTCCTCTGTCATTCTTACTGATTTATTCTTTTATGAAACTGAGTTGTCCCATGATCATACTGTGATATGGTGTCATACTGGTGTTGTAAGTAAGATTCAATTACCTAGTATAAATAAATCTTATGATACTACTGATATTGGTGATTCAACGTATTGGGAGATTGAGTTAAAGTCTCTTCAGGATGCAATACTTATGAAAAATGACTGACTTGAAGAGAAATAGGATTTAGCTAACCATCAGCTGATTTCTGTGCTAAATAGTTCTGCGAAACTTATGACAAGACACAAATAGCAATAGAATGCACAAATTAGTGCGAGAATATGAAAATATTGGTAATGGTTTTACAGGATAAATTAGTTGTTTCTTTAAATCTATCCCTACTCCACCCTGGGGGTTCAGAGAGCTTCTGGGTAATACATACATCTGTGTGCTGGGTGAGGGAGGCACACCCCTATTCCATGCGGACAGAAACCTCCATGCTCAGGACCCTTCTAGAACTTGCCCTGTGTATCTCTCCGTTTGGCTGTTCATTTGTATCCTTTAAAATGAACTTCGTATAAGCCTTTGTAATAAATTGGTAATAGTAAGTAAACCATTTTCCTGGGCTCTGTGAGCTGCTTTAGCAAATTCTTTAACTCAGGAGGGGATTATGGGAACCTCTAATTTGTAGTCAAGCTAGACAGATGTTGTGGGGAAACTGAGGACCTACCACTTGTGATTGCATCTGAAGTAGGGGGCAGTCTGGTGGGGCTACAACCTTAATCTGTGCAGATACTAATTCCAGTTAGTGTCAGAGTTGAATTGAATCATAGGTCATCCATCTGGTATAGGAGAATTGTTCAGTATGGGGAAAAAAATAAAAAACAACCCATATCTGACTACAGTAGTGCTGAGTGTCAGTATAAAGACAAACAATTGATTTTTTCCTATATATTTTATGTCAGAAGTGAAGCATGAATTGAGAATAGTGTGAGTATAGAAGGAAAAGCAGTTTGTGTTTCTGTATATACAAGCCCAGGCCGCATGGAGAGATATGTGCAGGTTTTCCAGCTGACAACCCCAGCCAAAGTCTCAGCTGATAGAATCAACCTCCAACTCTCAGTGAGTAAACCTTCAAATGCTTCCAGGTCCTGACCTTTGAACCTCAGCCAATCCTGAGTGGAACAGAGATGAGCTAACCTACCAAGCCTGCTGAAATTGCAGATTATGAGAAAACTAAATATAGCTGTTATTTTAAACCACTGCATTATGAGGTAATTATTATGCAGCCACACAAACGGGAATGGAACCCATTTTATTCAATGACAGCTTCTGTGACTTTGCTGAAGCCTTAATAATGAATTACATGGCAAGAAGTAGATTTGCATCTATGAACAGATCAAGAGGAAAGAAATGAAGTCTTGTTAGAACAACTGTGTTTCAGGAAAAACATTTTCTCTGGTAAAAGTTTCAGCAATTGTGTTAGTTTCTGGTGGCTGTTGTAACATTACCACCAATTTGGTGGCTTAAAACACCAGAAATTTATCTCTTACAGTTCTGGAGGCAAGAAATCAGAAATTGGTATCACTGGTGACACCATGATGAACCTGGATAACATTATGCAGGTGAAACAAGTCAGACACAGAAAGATAAATACAGCCTGATCACATTCATATGTGAAATCTAAAAAGTTGAACCCATAGAATTAGAGAGTAAAATGGTAGTTACCAGGGCTAGGGGAGGGGAGTGAATAGGGAAAGGGAAGATATTGATTTAAAGGTACAGAATTTCAGCTAGACAGGAGGAATACACTTAGTGATTCATTGCACAGAATGGTGACTATAATAAATAGTAATGCATTGTGTATTTAAAAATTGCCAAAAGAGTAGATTCTGCATGTTTTTACCACAAAAAGGATAAGAATGGTAATTAGTTTGATTTGATCATTCCACAATGCAAACATATATCAAAACATCACATTGTAACTCATAAATATGTATACAATTATTTGTCATCTCAAAATAAAATAAAATTTAAAAAATAAATCAATATGACTGGGATGAAACCAAGGTGCTGGCAGGGCTGTGGTTCCTCTGGAAATTCTAGAAGAGAATCCTTTCTTTGCCTTTTCCAGCTTCTGTCTGTGGATACCAGAATTGCTTGGCTTATGTCTATATATTATTCCGATCTTTAAGGGCGCCATCTTCAAATCTCTCTTTCCTTTCACTTCATATCCTTTTTTCTGTGTGTCAAACCTTCCTCCACCACTCTCTTATAAAAATACATATGACTGCATTTAGGGCCCACTGGATAATCCAGGATAATCTCCCCATATCAAGATCCTTAATTTAATCACATCTTCAAAGATTCTGTTTCTCTGTAAGGTGACATGCACAGGTTCCTGAGATTAAGACCTAAATAACTTTTTTATTTTTTATTTATTTTATTTTATTTTATTATTATACTTTAAGTTCTAGTGTACATGTGCATAACGTGCAGGTTTGTTACATATATATACTTGTGCCATGTTGGTGTGCTGCACCCATCAACTCGTCAGCACCCATCAATTCGACATTTATATCAGGTATAACTCCCAATGCAATCCCTCCCCCCTCCCCCTCCCCATGATAGGCCCTGGTGTGTGATGTTCCCCCTCCTGAGTCCAAGTGATCTCATTGTTCAGTTCCCACCTATGAGTGAGAACATGTGGTGTTTGGTTTTCTGTTCTTGTGATAGTTTGCTAAGAATGATGGTTTCCAGCTGCATCCATGTCCCTACAAAGGATGCAAACTCATCCTTTTTTATGGCTGCATAGTATTCCATGGTGTATATGTGCCACATTTTCTTAATCCAGTCTGTCACAGATGGACATTTGGGTTGATTCCAAGTCTTTGTTATTGTGAATAGTGCCGCAATGAACATACGTGTGCATGTGTCTTTCTAGCAGCATGATTTATAATCCTTTGGGTATATACCCAGTAGTGGGATGGCTGGGTCATATGGTACATCTAGTTCTAGATCCTTGAGGAATTGCCATACTGTTTTCCATAATGGTTGAACTAGTTTACAATCCCACCAACAGTGTAAAAGTGTTCCTATTTCTCCACATCCTCTCCAGCACCTGTTGTTTCCTGACTTTTTAATGATTGCCATTCTAACTGGTGTGAGATGGTATCTCATTGTGGTTTTGATTTGCATTTCTCTGATGGTGAGTAATGATGAGCATTTTTTCATGTGTCTGTTGGCTGTATGAATGTCTTCTTTTGAGAAATGTCTGTTCATATCCTTCGCCCACTTTTTGATGGTAGATTGCAAAAATTTTCTCCCTTTCTGTAGATTGCCTGTTCACTCTGATGGTAGTTTCTTTTGCTGTGCAGAAGCTCTTTAGTTTAATTAGATCCCATTTGTCAATTTTGGCTTTTGCTGCCGTTGCTTTTGGTGTTTTAGACATGAAGTCCTTGCCCATGCCTATGTCCTGAATGCTACTACCTAGGTTTTCTTCTTGGGTTTTTATGGTATTAGGTCTAACATTTAAGTCTCTAATCCATCTTGAATTACTTTTCATATAAGGAGTAAGGAAAGGATCCAGTTTCAGCTTTCTACTTATGGCTAGCCAATTTTCCCAGCACAATTTATTAAATAGGGAATCCTTTCTCCATTTCTTGTTTCTCTCAGGTTTGTCAAAGATCAGATGGCTGTAGATGTGTGGTATTATTTCTGAGGACTCTGTTCTGTTCCATTGGTCTATATCTCTGTTTTGGTACCAGTACCATGCTGTTTTGGATTACTGTAGCCTTGTAGTATAGTTTGAAGTCAGGTAGCGTGATGCCTCCAGCTTTGTCCTTTTGACTTAGGATTGTCTTGGCAACGCGGGCTCTTTTTTGGTTCCATATGAACTTTAAAGCAGTTTTTTCCAATTCTGTGAAGAAACTCATTGGTAGCTTAATGGGGATGGCATTGAATCTATAAATAACCTTGGGCACTATGGACATTTTCATGATATTGATTCTTCCTATCCATGAGCATGGTATGTTCTTCCATTTGTTTGTGTCCTCTTTGATTTCACTGAGCAGTGGTTTGTAGTTCTCCTTGAAGAGGTCCTTGACATCCCTTGTAAGTTGGATTCCTAGGTATTTGATTCTCTTTGAAGCAATTGTGAATGGAAGTTCATTCCTGATTTGGCTCTCTGTTTGTCTGTTACTGGTGTATAAGAATGCTTGTGATTTTTGCACATTAATTTTGTATCCTGAGACTTTGCTGAAGTTGCTTATCAGCTTAAGGAGATTTTGGGCTGAGACAATGGGGTTTTCTAAATATACAATCATGTCATCTGCAAACAGGGACAATTTGACTTCTTCTTTTCCTAACTGGATACCCTTGATTTCTTTCTCTTGCCTGATTGCCCTAGCCAGAACTTCCAACACTCTGTTGAATAGGAGCGGTGAGAGAGGGCATCCCTGTCTTGTGACAGTTTTCAGAGGGAATTTTTCCAGTTTTTGCCCATTCAGTATGATATTGGCTGTGGGTTTGTCATAAATAGCTCTTATTATTTTGAGGTACATTCCATCAATACCGAATTTATTGAGCGTTTTTAGCATGAAGGGCTGTTGAATTTTGTCAAAAGCCTTTTCTGCATCTATTGAGATAATCATGTGGTTCTTGTCTTTGGTTCTGTTTATATGCTGGATTACGTTTATTGATTTGCGAGGAGACCTAAATAACTTTTGGGAGCCAATTCTCAGCCTAACATTGCAAATATTTTTCCCTTTGTATTATTCACCACTCTAACATTTATTATTAAAATGTTGAACATTCTTGTACACATACGTTGTTAAGACTATATTTTTAGAAAATATTATGAACATTATTAAGAATAATTTGCATAACCCAGATTTATTCATATTTTAAGATTTTGCCATATTTGCTTCAGGATTTTTCTTAAATTGTTAACACTTTATAGAAAGAGCTGGAGCTCTACGTGTACCTCTCTCTTCTTCCTCCGAAGTAGCCATTATCTCAACTTTGTCATGTAAGATTCCTATGAATGTTTATAGCCTATTTCTACATAGAAGAGGAGGGAACATTACTCTAGATATCAAACCAGGACAAAAATATCATAAGGAAAGAAAACTAAAGATCAATATCTTATAAATATGAACATAAGAATCCTCAACAAAATATTAGCAAACAAATTCTAGCAACATATAAAAGGAATTATACACCATGGCTAAGTAGGATTTATTCCAGGAATGCAAAGTTAGTTTGGCATCTGAAAATTAATTAGTATAATATATTTTATCAATAGAATTAAAAGGAAAATTTATATGATCTCAATAGATGCAATAAAAGCATTTGTCATACTTCAATACTTTCCAAGAATGTATACACCACCACCAACTCATTAACCTAGGAATAGAAGAGAACTTCCTCAATTTGATAAAGAACATCTGTAAAAAGCCCACAGCTAACATTGTACTTAATGGTGAAAGACTGGATTATATTCTCTTAAGATCAGAAATAAGACTTTCTGGTTGCTTCTATTTGACATTGTACTGGTGGTTCTAGTCAGGGCAATGAGGCAAGAAAAAGAAATAAAATGCTCTGAGATTGAAAGGGAAGAAATAAAGCTATCTCTACTTGCAGATGACATGATGTTATGTATAGAAAAATCTTAAGGGATCCACTAAATCTATTAAAGAGAGATCAGTAAGCTTGCAGGATACAAGATCAAAATAAAAATATCAGTTGTAGTTTTGTACACCTGAAATAAATAAGCTGAAAATGAAATTAAGGAAACAATTCTATTTGCTGTAGCACCAAAAATAATAAAATACTTGGAATAAGTTTAACAACAGTAGTGTAAAACCTATTCGCTGAAAACTATAAAACATTAGTGGAGAAATTAAAGAGGATCTTAAGAGATGAAAAAAATGTTCCATGTTCATGAATCAGAGGGCTTAACATGGTTAAGATGGCAATACTCTCCAAACTGACCTACAGATTCAGTAAAATCCCTGTAATAATTCCAACTGACTTTCATAGAAATTGACAAGATTATTCTCAAATTCATATGGGATTGCAAGGGACTCAAAATAGCCAAAACAGATTTGAAAAAGAACAAAATAGGGGGACTTACATTTTTAAATTTCTAAACTTACCACAAAGCAATAGTAATCAATTGGTGCTTATGCAATGTGGTACTGACATAAGGCTGGGTACATAAATCAATAGAATAGAATTGAGAGTTCAAAAATAAACCCATACATCTATGCTCATCTGATTTTCAACAAGAGTATCAAGACCATTCAATGGGGAAGGAACAGTCTTTTCAAGAAATTGTTCTGGGATAACTGGATAGCCGTATAAAACGTAATGAAATTGGATCCTTACCTCACACCATATACAATTCAACTGGATCAAAGACTTAAATGAAAGTGCTAAAACTATAAAATACTTAAAGGAAAACATAGGAGTAAATCTTCATAACCTTGGAATAGAAAAGGATTCTCACATATGGCACCAAAAGCACAAATAACAAAAGAAAGCTAGATGAATTGACCTCATTAAAAACATTTTTGCTTCAAAGCAGCAGTCCCCAACCCTTTTTGGCATCAGGAAGTGGTTTCATGGAAGACAATTTTTCCACACACTGGTGGGCGATGTGGGGGCTGGTTTTGGGATGCAACTATTCCACCTCAGATCATCAGGCATTAGATTCTCATAAGGAGTGCACAACCTAGGTCCCACACATGTGCAATGCACAATAGGGGTCACACTCCTATGAGAATCTAAGGCTGGCACTGATCTGACAGGAGGTGGAGCTCAGATGGTAATGCTTGCTTGCCCACCACTCACCTCCTGCTGTGCAGCCCGATTCCTAACAGGCCATGGACTAGTGTCTAGCCATGGCCTGAGGCTAGATACTAGTCCATGACCTGGGGGTTGGAGACCCCCCTGCTTCAAAGGACACCATCAAGAAAGTAAAAAGGTAAGTCAAAGAATGAGAGAATATGTTTGCAAATCATACATCTGATAAGGGATTTGTATCTAGAGTATGTACAGAACATGTACAACCCATTAATAAAAAGACAACACAACCAAAAATGGACAAATATTGAGAATTAGAACACTGCAAGGATGCCCACTCTCACCACTCATATTCAGCATAGTACTGGAAATCCTAGCCAGAGCAATCACGCAAGAGAAAGAAATAAAAGGCACCCAAACAGGAAAAGAAGAAAAAAGTCAAACTATCTCTCTTTGTTGACAATACAACTCTGTACCTAGAAAACACTAAAGTCTCTGCCAAAGGCTCGTGGAACTGATAAATGACTTCAGTAGAGTTTTGGGATACAAAATCAATGTACAAAAATCAGTAGCATTTCTATACACCAGTAATAGTCAAGTTGAGAGCCAAATCAAACAGGCAATTCCATTTACAATAGACACACACAAAACACCTAGGAATACATCTAACCAAGGAAGTGAAAATGCTCTATAAGAAGAACCACAAAACACTGCTGAAAGAAATAAGAGATGACACAAACAAATGGAAACACATTCCTAGCTCATATATTGGAAGAATCAATATTCTTCCATGGCCAATGTGATGATATTAAGACATAGAGCCTTTAAGAGGTAAAATGGTCATACTGCCTGAAGCAATCTATAGGCTCAACACTGTTCCTATCAAACCACCAGTGACATTTTTCTCAGAATTAGAAAACTATTCTAAAATGCACATGGAACCAAGAAAAAGCCTGAATAGCCAAATCAATCCTAGGCAAAAAGAACAAAGCTGGAGGCATCACATTACCTGACTTCAAACTATACTATAAGGCTACAGCAGCCAAAACAGCATAGTGTAGAAATAGACATATAGACCAATGGAACAGAATAGAGAATCTTTAAATAAAGCCACACATCAACAGCCACCTGATCTTTGACAAGGTCAACAAAAATAAGGGGAACAGACTCGCTATTCAATAGATGGTGCTGGGATATCTGGCTAGCCATATGCAGAAGAATGAAACTGTACCTCTACATTTCACCACATACAAAAATTAACTCAAGATGGATTGAAGATTTAAATATAAGTCCTCAAAATGTAAGAATCCTAGAAGAAAACCTAGGAAACATCATTCTGGATATAGGTCTTGAGAAAATGCATGACTAAGTCCTTAAAAGCAATTGCAACAGAACCAAAAATTGACAAGTGGGACCTAAGTAAAAGAAAGAGCTTCTGCACAGCAAAATAAACTATCAACAGAGTAAATAGACAACCTGCAAAATGGGAGCAAATATTAAAACTGATTGATATACCATCTCACACCAGTCAGAATGGTTGTTATTAACAAGTGAAAAAATTGATGCTGGTGAGGCTATGGAGAAAAGGGAACACTTATTCACTGTTGGTGGGAAGGTAAATTAGTTTGGCTATTGTAGAAAACAGTTTGAAGATTTCTCAAAGAACCTAAAACAGAACTAGCATTCAACCTAGCAATCCCATTACTGGGTATATACCCAAAGGAAAAGAAATCTTTCTATCAAAGACACAAGCACTTGTATGTTCATCACAGCACTATTCACAATATCAAAGACCTGGTATCAACCTAGGTGCCCATCAAAAGTTGATTGGATAAAGTAAATGTGGTACATGTACATGATGGAATACTATGCAGCCACAAAAAAGAACAAAATCACGTGCTTTGTAGCAACATAGATGCGTCAGGAAGCCATTATCCTAAACAAATTCATGCAGGATCAGAAAACCAAATATTACATGTTCTTATAAGTGGGAGCTAAACATTAGCTGCACATGAGCATGAAAACAATAAACAAGGGGGACTACTGGTGGGGAGGGGAAAAGGTTGAAAAACTACCTACTGGCTACTATGCTCACTACCTAGGTGATGGGATCAATCATATTCCAAACCTCAGCATCATGCAATATACCTATGTAACAAACTTGCACATGTATCCCCTGAATCTAAAATAAAAGTTGAAAGTATATAAAAAGAATATTATCTGATTAAACATTTTTCCAAAATAAAATATACAAATGTCCCATTAATATATGAAAAGATACTCAATATTATTAGTTATTAGGGAAATGCAAATAAATAACGCAATAAGCTACTACTTTGCATACATTAGGATGGCTACAATGAAAATGTCAGATAATAACAAGTGTTGTTGAGGATACATACTGTTATGGTTTGAATGTGTTTGCTCCAAAATTAAGGTGTTTAAACTTAATGGCCAGTGTGATGATGTTAAGAGATAAAGCCTTTAAGAGGTAATTAAGCCATGAGGAATTTGCCCCTTGCGCATGAGATTAAGGCCTGTATAAAAGAGGCTCCACACATTCATTCAGTTTATTTGCCCTTCCACCTTCCACTATGTGAGGACACAGCGTTCCTCCCCTCTGGAGGATGCAGGAACAAGGCACTATCTTGGAAGCAGTAAGCAGCCCTCACCAGACAACAGAACCTATTAGTGCATTTATCTCAGGCTTCCTAGCCTCTAGAACTATGAAGAAATAAATTTCTATTATTTATTAATCATTCAGTCTCTGGTATTTTGTTATGACAGCACAAGTGGACTAAGGCATGGACAAGCAAGAATTCTATATGCTGCTCGTGGGAATGTAAAATGGTGTAGCTGCTTTGTAAAAACAATGTAGCACTTCCTTAAATGATTACATTTAGAATTACCATATGACCCAGCAATTCCATTCCTAGATATACACCCAAGAGAAATAAAAACATATTCACACAAAACTTGAACCTGGAAGTCTATGGCAGTATTATTCATTGTAGCCAGTTCCTCAACTAAAATGTGGAAACAACCGAAGTGTATGTCAATGGATAAATAGATAAACAAAATGTGGTATATCCATAAAATGGAATATTGCTAGGCCATAAAGGGGAATGAAGTACATACAAACAAAAAGTTTGAATCCAAACAAAAGTATGTGAGAATTCTGTTGTTCTAGAACTTTACCACCATTTCACATCATCAGACTTAGATTTTTGCCTCTCTGATGGATATGAAATGTATCTCTTTTGTACTTCCTTGACTATTAAGGCTGAATGTCTTTTCATGTTTATTGACGATATGGGTTTTCCTCTTCCATAAATATCCTGTTGACATATTTTAACTATTTCTTTTTCTGCATTGTTTGTCTTTTTCTAAATGATTTATTGGAGTATTTGGAGACCCCAACCTGGGCACTAGGGGTTCGCATAGCTCCCTGCTTGTCCTTGTTTCTAGGCCTTTTTGTGAACTACAGTTTTTACTGATGCTCCAAATTCACATTCAGGCACAGGGTTTTAAAATAAATGTGTTAAACTCATATCTCCAACTCCTTTCCCTCATACACACAATAGTTTTAGAATAACAATGCCATGTGCTCTACAATAATAAGAGAAGTGAAAATCATTTAAGAGCATTTGCCCTATTGTTTTTCTAATTCTAAAAGAAAAGAAATACATATTTAATATGGAAGAGTTATAAAATAGAAAAATTATAAAGAACAAAAATTATTTATAATCCAATAACCCATGTATTATCAGTGTGAACATTTTGGAACATTTGTTATGCTTGAAAATGGTTTAGATAGTAAACTTTTGAATACAATGAGCCCATGTCCCATTATGTATTTTAAATGGGAGAATAATGATGTGTTCTCAGCTTATATAAAAGTCCCAAACCATTCTCCAAATACTACTAAAATATTCTTAAGCATCCGTAGAAAAATTGACTGGAATTTCTGTAAACTTAAAGACATTTTAAACACTGTTGAGTTAACATTTGCTAAAATCACAGGGAGGTATATTTGTATGTTTTTTGAAACTGTTGCATAGCATTAGGAATTAAAATTGTCTTCTACATTGCAAAGAACATGTACTATAATGTAAATCAGATTATTAAATATGATTACATTGCATAGGAATGCAAATAATATTTAGCAAAATGAAATAAGTCAAAGCAATTTTTAAACAAAATATTTAATTGTCAACTGAATAGCTGCCTGAATGTGGTGGGTAAAGAGAAATGGAGGACATAGTCTGTTGCTGTTTGGGGGGTGAGGGGTCGGTTGGTGGTGGCTTAAGAGACATGTGAGTGAACTGGAGATAAGATTAGTAAAACAGTGAATACATGGTGTTTGTTCTTATTTAAATTCAAGAAACCAGATGATCAGTCTTCTTTTGTTGCACTCAAGACACCAGAAGTTGGTGTCTATTTTCCATAATTCATTAAGGAGAAATGTGCAACCTCACTCTTAGATCTGCAGTATCTTTATTCCAGAGAATTCTCTTTCCTTGATGGAGACCTACACAATTTCTTTTTTGTTCAATCTATGAAATTAGGGTCAGCTGGGTGGTCAGCATGACTAATTTTACTTCTTATACAAGTAGCATTAAGGGAAATGAATGCCTAGGTTTTCATTTTCTGCGGGGCAGATTCTGGCTAGTTAAGCTTGCTATAAATCATAATTTATCTATAAACTCCAGCATACTCTATTTAGAACCACAGAGTGAAAAACTAATAAATACATTTAAAAATCTTAATAGACATTAACTCCAGAGAGGTTCTTAATTTTTAGCCTGATGAAAATGTTAGCTATGTCTTAGTGGGTTGGTTGAATTACAAGCAGATACTGAGAACTTGCATTGCTTTATAACTGCTTGGGCTGCATGTGGTGGCTCACGCCTGTAATCCCAGCACTTTGGGAGGCTGAGGCAGGCAGATTACTTGATGCAAGGAGTTCGAGACAAGACTGGCCAACATGGTTAAACCCCATCTCTATTAAAAATACAAAAATTAGCTGGGTGTGGTGGCATGCGCCTGTAATCCCAGCTACTCGGGAGGCTGAGGCATGAGAATCCCTTGAACCTGGGAGGCGGAGGTTGTGGTGAGCCGAGATCATGCCACTGCACTCCAGCCTGGGCAACAGAGCAAGACTCTGTCTAAAAAAATTCTTAATATGCTTTATAAAAATGGACATTCCATAAAATCGTTCTGATTTGCCGAACACAACCCTTTTAAACATAAAACATAAAGACTTGGGTGCATTATAACAGGTTTCTTTTTCAAGCAAGGTTTAGAGTAAAGAGATACCAAAGAAATGGCTCTATATCTAGGTTGTGTGGTAATATTCTATTTCCTACTTCTCTTGGATTGGGGTCCTGTTGAATTCTGAAATCTTGGTAGGGAAATGGTATTGATGCCACTTGGAAGGAACAGGTGCAGTAAAAGTTTTAATAGGATGGACTGCATTCCTCTTCCTATAAAAACATACCCCCAGGAAAAGGGATCAAGGTCCGTTAACCTAATCACCATTTCCACACTGTGAGAAGAAAATAGGCTGTTATTTTTTATTTTTTGCCACAGTGATTAGTTTAAGCTCTCACACTCTGGGTTTCTGAGGTCTAATGTCTGTTTCCATGGGAACGGCAGTGGCAGGCAACTGCTAAGTTGTCAGACATCTAATAATCTAGGGAAGCTCCTGTCTGAATGCAGGCCAAGTTTCTCCAGCATCTTGGGTCATTTAGTCACAAGTGGCTGTGCAGCCTGTAGAGACATCTTAGAATATAGGGAGTTGAGATACTTGCTATATTGAAAATATATATATAATTTTAATTTTAAAATTCATTTAATGGAAAAAGCATTGAGTAAGAAGTGATTTGAGGCCAGGCATGGTAGCTCATGCCTGTCATCCCAGCAGTTTGGGAGGCCAAGGAGGGCGGATCACTTGACGTCAGGAGTTCGAGACAAGCCTGGCCAACATGGTGAAACCCTGTCTCTTCTGAAAATACAAAAATTAGTCAGGTGTGGTGGTGTGTGCCTGTAGTCCCCACTACTTGGGAGGCTGAGATTTGAGAATCATTTGAACTGGGGAGGCAGAGGTTGCAGTGAGCTGAGATCACGCCACTGTATTCCAGCCTGGGCAACAGAGAGAGATTCTATCTTAAAAAAAAAAAAAAAATTATAAAAAAGAAATGATTTGAAAAAGAAAAAGGGCTTTAGGAAAGACACATAATATAAACAAATCTCCTGTCCTCATGACACTTAAGATTTATTGGGATACCCAAGTCTCTTGTACTGCATATGCAAAGTGCGGGATCCTAAGACTTGTAGGAAATATTACACCCAAATGCACTTTCTTCATTCCTGACTTGACCTTCTGTGCTGAATCCTCACCTCTTTCCTATTCTGTGAACTGGGATGTATAAACGAATAAGAAATGTGAATATCCTGGCTGCTAATTCCTTATGTCTTAAGTCTAGAAGGTGGTTAGGTATTTGACTTGTCTCCTCTGGTTCTCACCCTGGCCACTCTTGTTGCTAAGAATGAATGATGTCTCCTGCAAAGAGCCCATCAAACACATTTCTACCCTAAGTAGTCTTCTCAAAACTCATCAAAAGCCCCACAAACATGTTTTGCTGCACTGAACCCTTTCATTTTATAGTTTCCTCATTTAGAATTCCCTTTCATACATCCATTCATTCATTCATTCAACAAATATTGAGGGTCTACTATGTGCCAGGCCTGGTGCTAAGAATTTGGTATAGACTTAATCTTCCTTCAAGAAGCTTAGAGTTAAGCCAGCCATGGTGGCTCACACCTGTAATCCCTGCACTTTGGGAGGCTGAGGTGGGTGGATCACTTGAGCCCAGGAGTTCGAGACAAGCCTGGGCAATATCATGAGACCCTGTCTCTATAAAAAATAAAACAATCTGTTGGACGTGGTGGCACATGCCTATAGTTCCAGCTACTTAGGAGGCTGAAGTGGGAGGATTACTTGAGCCTGGGGAGGCAGAGGTTGCAGTGACCTGAGATGTCACCATTGCACTCCAGCCTGGGCGGTAGAGTCAGATGCTTAAAAAAAAAAAAAAAAAGAAAAACCAAAAAAAAAAAAAAAAAAAGCAGCTTAAAAGCTATTGCAGAAATAAATGCACAACTTGTTATACAATAACACTCTATGTTATGTATTATGAGACTTCTGTGGAAAAAGAATAAGGGATATAACCTAATTTATATTGGGGTTGAGTTCATAGAGCCTATTTTCTACAGCCAAAATCCAGATACAGAGTCTTAAATACATGGTGTGAGATGGAAAAGAGAAAGAAAGTGTCCTGAATTGGGTTTTTTCCCCATTGTTTCACATCTCTTTTTGCCTTTGCTGTCACATCTATTGAGCATCTTTATGGTGGCCCATTTGTGCTTTTTCATTGGTTTATGTCTTCAGTTGCTTAAGATTCCTCTTTGAGGAAGCTGAGATTATGGGGGAGGGTTTGGGAGCAGCAATGTAGGCACTTAGCAAGAAAATAGCAACATACAGGAGCCTGTATGTTATAGGAACCTTACAGAAAGCAAGGGTGCATAAGGTCCATGTTGAGATAGCTAAGGTGGGCTTCATGGAGAGAAAAGGACATAGGCTTGGCTAAGAAATTTCTTCTGTATCCACCGTTGTGTTCTGAACCAGCAGCTATCAGGTTCAGAGGTTTTCTAGCTGTACCCTCTTCTCTCCCCCGTGGCAGGGCAAATGTGGTATCCAGGGTGGCCTGGATGCAGGTCACCAATTTAGAACTCATATGATGGTGCTTGGCAGGTGGATGGCAATGTAATCTAGTCAATCACATTGCACAGTGATAAGTCACTGCATGTGCGACAGCAGAGAATGAGCTCTGCCTAGGAAATAGTCTGTATCTCTCCGCTTGTCCTGACTGATTAACAATTTATGCTGCGTGAGTAGAAAATAATTTTGACCTCATTCACTTTATTGCTTGTGAATTCATGGCAGCGACCGCGGACTTTTTGCTTAAGTATTTATATTGGTAGGCATTTTTATGTTTTCGCATGGCTGCATGAAATGAACAGACACTTTTCTAATATTAACCTACAGTGAATGAATTAATAACTATATGTTTCTAAGAGCCACATTTCTGTTAGAATTAGCCACATAAGGCAT
The DNA here is from genome assembly GCF_007565055.1 of Rhinopithecus roxellana. Classification (NCBI taxonomy): domain Eukaryota; kingdom Metazoa; phylum Chordata; class Mammalia; order Primates; family Cercopithecidae; genus Rhinopithecus; species Rhinopithecus roxellana. The sequence goes on from NC_044557.1 coordinate 25,546,120, forward strand.
ATGACTAATGGATTCAGATATTTAATATTGAAGTTTAGGAAAATGTCATTTCCACTGGGCTGAGAATTAGAGTCAGGAGCAAATCTTCCTATCTCCCTCTCCTACACATTCGTTCACTCAGCATCGTGTGCCTATTATATGTCTAGATAGTATAATGTATATATTTAATATTATATATAGTATAGTATAATACATATTGGCACATACATTTTTTAAATATATATATACATATATATATATAGTCATTGACTAACATGTTTATAGGCAATAGCAATTCAATGTGGCAAGTTTTATGATAGGGCCATACACAGGATGCTACAGAGCATGGAAAGGAGGGAGTCCCTGAGAACATGTCATTGAAGCTGACTTCAAATGGAAATGTAGGTATGAGCTGGTTGTTAGAATGTTTGTGTCACCCCAAAATTCATGTGTTGAAACCCTAACCCTAGGGGTGGGTTATAATATATATAAATATTATATAAATTATATAAATATATATAATATATATATATAGCCACACTATAATAAATAAATATAGTGTGGCTATATTTGGAGAGGGGGCCTCTAAGCAAGTAATTAAATTTAAATGAGGTCATGGGAGTGGGGCCCCAATTCGACTGGATTAGTGTCCTCATAAGAAGAGACACCAGAAAGCCAGCTCTCTCCCTCTCTGAACACACATACAAACACGAGGCCATGTGAAGACATAGCAAGAAGGCGGCTGTCTGCAAGCTGGGAAAAGAGCCCTCACCAGAAACTAAATTTACCAGAATCTTGGACTTTTAGCTTCCAAACTGTAAAGAAATAAATGTCTGCTGCTTAAGCCACCAAGCCTGTGGTATTTTGTTATGGTAGCTTTAGCAGGCTAATACAGTGGTAAACTCTGCATATAGAGGAGTTGAAAAAGAGAAAGAGTAGATGGCAATTTGGGCAGAAGGAGAATTACCTGCAAATGTTCAAGGCAATGGAGATAATTCTTCTTTAACTGTTTATCAGTCAATCAGGAGATAGGTTTACAACAGAGGATAATTAGCCCAGAGAACTGGTTTCTGGCAAATGTCTGAAGGGCAAGGTAGGTCATAAAATACCCTCTGGTGATATTTTATATTCTGAAAACCATTTTAATCTGCCTTTCACAACCTGGATGCTCCAGCCTCCTGTGCTGCCTCGGAATTCAAGAGCTGACCCATGAGACAAAAACTGATCTTTTATCTAGAATCCTCTAGATTCCAGTATGACTCAGCAGCTGTGAAGCCTCTAAATTCGCAACTTGCTTTCTTTTAAACTCAGTAGAATCCCTCAGCTAGAACCAATCTTCATGCCAATTTTAGAACTGTTCAGTGTTCCCAAGAAAAGAAAATGAATGGCTGGTGATTGTCTACTCTCTTAAGAAAGTCGTTTTTTTTTTTTTGAGATGGACTCTTGCTCTGTCACCCAGACTGGAGTGCAGTGGTGCCATCTTAGCTCACTGCAACCTCCGCCTCCTGGGTTCAAGAGATTCTCCTGTTTTAGCCTCCCAAGTAGCTGGGACTATAGGCACATGCCACCATGTCCCGCTAATTTTTGTATTTTTAGTAGAGACAGGGTTTCACTATATTGGCCAGGCTGGTCTGGAACTCCTGACCTTGTGATCTGCCCACCTCGGCCTCCCAAAATGCTGGGATTACAGGGATGAGCCACCGTGTCCAGCCGGAAAAGCTCTTTTGACTCTGAAATTTTAGTTCATCTAGTCCTCATTGACTTCACAGCTCTCTGGTATCTTTAAGTAGATTATTTTTGTAATTTATATGCTTTATTTCCTGGTTACTAGCAGGAACATTGATCCATCATAACCAATTTCATGTTTCTGAGAAGTGAAGATCATTTTCTGTTGAAGAGAAAGACATGAATTCCAAAACAGTTAAAGGTGTCTTCACACAATAAACAAAAAGTTTATTTTAGATACCAACCAAAATTCTAGAACTTATTATTTATAAGGCAGATGGAAAGTTATTATAAAGGGCACAGTAAAAAAAGTCTAACACAGGATTATTGGGATCATATCATCACTAAATATTTCTATTTTTTTGACAAGGCTACAGAAAAATAGGTAATGTCTATCTGAAATTCAGAAAGACATTTGACAAAGTTTTTCATAATATCCTTATTGTCAGTATAACGAGATGTGAGGTTCATACTAATATATTTAGATGTATTTAAAGAGTCAAAAGATTTTATTTTATAACTTTTTAAAGAGAACAGTGTGAGTTTGAAGACATGTTTCTGTGAATAGAGTACAAAACTTGTTATCAAGGACACTGGGTGGATTTTAATCAATGAATTTGATAGAGACAGAGCACACAGATCATGTAAAGTTGGAGAGAATGTCAGTAAATTGAAAGACAGAATCAAGAATCAAGATATCTTCTGTAAGCTGCAATAAATAACACTTAATGGGTATTAATGTCATATCCTACATTTGGATAAAATAAAAACTGTTAAAATGCAGGTTGAGAAAGACATGGCTTAATAAGAATACGTGTTTTAAAAAGCCTTGGGAATTATTGTTGGCTTGAGCTCAAGAATGAGTCAACGGGGTGACATGGCCAGCAAGAAGGCCAGTGGGATTTATAGCAATGCTGAGAAGGGCACAGGGTGCAGATGGAGTATATTGCATGGGTGAGTGCATTATCCTGAATACTGCATGGGCACTGCTGTTGCATTCTCTTCTGAGCATCATACTTTAGGAAGGAGGACCATATTTGAAGCTTGCCAGAGGAAAGTAACCAGGATGTAAAGCATGAGGGAATGTAAAGACATGTCAGGAAAAGAGCTGAAGGATAAGAGAGTGTCTAACTTGGGAAAGAGAGACTTTGGAAGATGGACGAGATATCTTCCACTGCATAAGGGATTGCTTTATTATTGAGGTCAGAGCTAGGATAGAAATACAGAGAAAAAGCTTGTATTTCTAAAGAACATTTTCGAAACAGTGATAGACGTGTAAATTTTGAATTTTGAATGAGATCACTTAGTGTAGTGATGAAGATCTAGGAATTTTAAATCAGGAAAAAATTTAAAATTGGACTGCTTTGCCACTTACAAGCTCTGTGATTGTACCTAATCTTTTGGACTCTCAGTTTTTTAAATCTCTAAAATGAGAATAATAGTACTGTTTATTAAGGGATATTGGGTGATCAAAGGAAATAATTCATATGAAGTGCTTGCCATGATGTATCACACATTTCTATATGCTTAATATGTGTGAACTATGTTTAAGTTACTGAGATGTGGTAAGAAAGAAAAGCAAGCACCTGGCTGGGCATAGTGGCTCATGCCTGTAATCTCAGCACTTTGGGAGTCTGAGGTGGGAAGATCACTTGGCACCAGGAGTTTGAGAGCAGCCTGGGCAACATAGCAAGACTCCATTTCTAAAAAAATAAAAATTAAAAAAGAAAAGCACTTGCCCCTTACATTGGCCATAGTTTTATTTCAGGAAGTAGGAAACTAAATCCCAGCTCAGAATTTAGGCTTGCTGCCTGAAAGGTAGGTGCCAAGGGAGTTGATGTAATCAAGTGTCACCAATTAGAGTCTACAGATCATGAAAAGTAATTCTAGGAGATTTTCAAATGCCTCTTTTTACCTAGATCTTCTGCTTGGATGAATTCATACTGTGAGTTTAGGAAACATCAATTCATTTATTCCTTCTAGGTGGCCAGCATTTTAACAAAATTACACATGTGTATGCAAGCATACATCCTGAATTTGGTGAGTACACATAATTTCAAATATTCTACTCTTTGTTCCTCAACATACATTATCTTTGTAAGATTTGATTTGGCTGGAAAATACAACCACAGTTTATGTATGTTGCATTCTATTTTTTTTTTTTTTTTCTTTTTTTGAGACAGAGCTTTGTTCTGTCGCTTCCAGGCTGGAGTACAATGGTGCAATCTCAGCTCACTGCAACCTCCACCTCCTGGGTTCAAGCAATTCTCCTGCCTCAACCTACTGAGTAGCTGGGACTACAGGTGCCACCATGCCTGGCTAATTATTGTATTTTTATTATTTTTATTAGAGTTGGGGTTTCACTATGTTGGTCAGGATGGTCTTGATCTCTTGACCTCGTTATATGCCTGCCTTGGCCTCCCAAAGTGCTGGGATTACAGGCATGAGCCACTGTGCCCAGCCTATGTCACATTCTTGTGGTACTGAGATTGTCAAAATTCTTTTCTGTTAAGAAGCACGGTTCAAACCTACTATGAGGTACTATTTTGCATTCACAAATTCTGCAAAGATTGATATAATATATGGAAAGGATATAGGGCAATGGTAACTTGAAACTGCTGTCGGGAGAGTAAATTGGAATATTCATTGTTTTACTGCTCTAAATGTTCTTATCACAAAAAAAGTAAGTATGTAAGGTGATGGATATGGTAATTATTGTGATTTAATTGTTCTAGAATGTATACATATATCAACTCATTGCACACCATAAATATATACAACATACATTTGTCAATTATAAAAGAAAAATATTGGCAGGAAATATTGTTTATAGAATGATATATACAATATGATTCTACTTACATGAAGAGTTAGTTGTAAATCAATAGTTATGCCTATGGGTTTTAAAATATGGAGCCAAGACTTCTCTCTTGTCTTTTTTATAATACGCATCCTAATAGACGGAAGGTGATATCTCATTATGATTTTGATTTAAGTTTTCCAGATGAATTGTGACATTGAGCATTTTTTCCTATACCTGTGGGCCATTGGTATGTCTTCTTTTTGAGAAAGGGCTCAGATCCTCTGCCCGTTTTTTAATCAGGTTATTTAATTTTTGCTATTAATTCTACACATTCTGTGAGTTTCTTTTATATTTTGGATATTAACTCCTTATCAGGCATATGGTTTAGAGATGCTTTCTCCCATTAGTAAGTTGGCTCTTCACTCTGTTAATTGCTTCCTTTGCTGTTCAGAAGCCTTTTAGTTTGATGTAGTCCACTTGTTTATTTTTGTTTTTGTTGCCTGTGCTTTTGGGGTTATATATATAAAAAACATAACCCAGTCCAACATCAGGAAGGTTTTTCCCTATGTTTTCTTCTGGGAGTTTTATGGTTTCAGGTCTTATGTTTATGCCTTTAATTTATTTTGTGCTAATTTTTGAATATGATTTAACATAAGGATTCAGTTTTTTTGCATGCGGATATCTAGTTTTCCCAATGCCATTTATTGGAGCAATTATACTTGTTCCACTGTGTATTCTTGCTGCTATTGTCAAAGACTGGTTGACTGTATATGTGTGGGTTTATTTCTGGGCTCTCACTTTTCTAAAACTGGGTATGAAAGACCTAGACAATTAAGACAGTTGGGTGAGGCTGAAAGAAGGGAAGGATTGCCCCAGGTTAGGCCTTATAGCTTAGGAGGCAAAAGGAAGTCTCAAGTCTCCTGTTTGCTTCAGCCCATTAACCAGGTTTGGAGCTCATACAGAAAATGAAGGTTTAAGTGCTAGCTAGCAGTGAAACATATCAAAAAACTACTTATAACTCTACTGTGGTTTTAAATAGGCAAATGATATTGTGAGTCCAAAGATTCAGAAACTCTGATACTGTTCATATCGAGAGATTTAACTAAAACTAAGTTTCAGCTGGAGAGAAGAATGAAAGGTAAGTACAGAGAAAGGCAAGGTACAAAGGAGATTTTCTGAGGCTATTCGGGGTCAGCGTGGAGACCCTGTGCAGTTGGGGAAATGGAAAAAGGTAGCGTTAAAGAGCAAATTGCAGATGGAAGCCATGAAGGCCCAAACTGGTCATGTCACACTTTTGCTTTGAGTAGGCTGGTAGTGATTTCCCCAGGAAACCCAACTATGCAAATAAGAAAGTTTGGAAGTATGACTTAATGATTAATGAAGCTCACACTAGTGTGTTCAATGGAAAAATTTTACTTGTCTAAATGTCCAGATAGTAACTAGGTTCTTTCTCTCCGGGGTCCTGAAGAACAGAGGAGATGCTTTTCTGCCAGCTGGAAGGGGTAGCAGGTGGGGTAATGGATTCCCAGCCTGCCAGAGGCTGGGGTTCTAATTAGAATCTTCCTTCTGGCTTTTAGCAAGCAGCTTTCACTTCATAGTGTCCTTAGAGAAGAACGTTCCATATTCAGCAAGAAACTGCCCTATTTAAATGTATAAAATCTTTTTACATTTGGACTATAAAGCAAGTGGTCTTCAAGGTTCACGGCAAGTATATCTTGTAATATAAAAAGCATCATTAGCTCATGAAAATGCTATTTAAAAATGCAAGTTTGCCTTAGGTAATAATGTTGAAATAAGAAGTCAGGAAATTTAAGGCAGAATTGGGAAACTTTAAAATTTAGATTCTTTAGTTTATGTATTGTATGGATTTTAATACACATAGATGAATGGTGAAGTTGGTAGAAGGAAAAGAAAAGAGAGATATGGAGGTGAGAGAGAGTGAAAATGTGCAATAGATGGATGACAGTGTTGGAGAAGGCAGAGGTTTTTGCCATAAAGAATCTCCAGCTGGGATCACTTGAGGCCAGGAGTTTGAGGCCAGCTTGGGCAACAAAGTAAGACCCCATCTCAATAAATAAATAAATAAATAAATAAATAAATAAATAAATAAATATCAGCTGGGCATGGTGGTGTGCATCTGTAGTCCCAACTACACAGGAGGCTGAGGCAGAAGGATCACTTGAGCTCAGGAGTTCAAGGCTACAGTGAGCTATGATGTGCCACTGCACTCCAGCCTGGGGAACAGAGCAAGATCCTGTCTTTTAAAGAGGAAGAGAGAGAAAGAGAGAGAGACAGAGAGACAGAGAGAGAGACTGACTGACTCCATTGGGCTTTTTCTTTTTCACTTTAAATAAGATTTAAAGGTTTAGTTGTTTAGCCTGTACTGCCTTCTCCTGGTTGGTCTTGGATTAGCAGCTCAGATACAACAAAAGTGAACTGTGTGAATGAACCCAAATGTAACACAGACGTTATGTGCCAGATTTAGCTGCCTGCCTGTTGCGGTTTACCACGGTGCTAGTAATATATCCAGGTTGCAGTGGGCTGGCTTCAGGTCGTGATTGTGTTTTTTTCATGATCCTTGCTATTGTGATACTATGCATATATTAATAAGATGTCTAAGCAGAATACCTATTCCAAAATGGAAAGAAGCACGTGTGTGCAGACTGAGGTGCCTGTGAGTTGCTTACTTCTAAAAGAGAGATATTATGCAAAATCTTAAGCCCTTGTAATGTACTTAATCTTGTAAATGTGCTAAAGGAACATTTCTTGTAGGCCTCCAGAGTTGACTTTAATTTTTCTTTTATGACCTGCCAGGAGTAGAGTGGAGAGATTAAACTATAGTTTCCAGAATCACAGACAAATCTTAATTTGAAGAAAAGGTGGTCCTCTCTCAGTGAGAATTCTCTTGCTTAATAGTCAGAGAGATTTTGGGAAATTCTGAGAATGATGCCTATAAAGTGAAAGAAAAGGAGGAGCCTGAGAAAAAGGAAACAGAAAACAAAGTTATTGATTTTGAGCAGGCAAAGCTGAAAAACTCATCAATTATCTATCTATCTATCTATCTATCTATCTATCTATCTATCATCTATCTTCTTCCTATCATTTATCCATCCATCATCTACCAATAATCCATCTATCACTCTATCTCTATTATATCTATCATCTATCTATCATTTGTCCATCCATCATCTATCAGTTATCTGTATATCTATCCCATTATACTGCCAGAAATTGTATAATGTTGGGAACCTATCTTTAAGGAACTTAAAAAGATGAAAAAGAATCAGGAAATGCTGATCCAAAAGAAATAAATAGAGAATAAGGAAGCAGAGCTGGATCCTGGCTCTGGCCTTCTGTTAGAGTGTCCGTGCCTTCAGAAGTGCTGGAGCAGGAAGAGATACATGGATATGGCTGGGTCATAAGTAAACGTCTATGTCCAAATGGTGGAAACTTGGAAAGTTGAACCAGTCAAGAATTATAAGCAGGCTCTAGGAAACAATACATGTGAGGACGGAATAAGAACTAAGTAAAAACTTGGGAAAACACCTGTAAACTCAGCACTTTGGGAGGCTGAGCAGGCAGATCACAAGGTCAAGAGATTGAGACCATCCTGGTCAACATGATGAAACCCCGTCTCTACTAAAAATACAAAAATTAGCTGGGTGTGGTGGTGTGCACCTGTAATCCCAGCTACTTGGGAGGCTGAGGCAGGACAATCACTCGAACCTGGGAGGCAGAGGTTGCACTGAGCCGTGATCGCGCCACTGCACTCCAGCCTGGGGACAGAGTAAGACTCCGTCTCAAAACAAAAACAAAACAAAACAAAACAAACCCGGAAAGAGAAAAAAACAAAAACAAAACCAGAAGAGAGAATCAGAAAGTTGATGTCTGATCATATAGGGAAGAGGCCAGAGGAGCAGCAGGGAAATCAATCTGGGTTGAATCTGGCAGAAAATGCACACAGAGAGAGAACTCAGCATGGGAGTTTCTTGTATTTTCAAATGACTTCTAATTCCTGGTCACTCCATGCACAGAGGTTGTACTCCTGGAGAGCCTAAAGGTAGCAAATAGCTTTGATGGAATGTGGCTGCAAAGATATTAACCTTCCTACAGAAGAGAGATTAGCAGGAGACATGTGACTCTTGTGTGTGTGTATAAAATCAGTATGTTCAAATAAACTGGTGGGTTGCTGCTTTGGTTTGTGCTAACTAATTATTTTGTTTTCAAAGCTTTAGGAAAGAACTCCATTTATATTGTTTTAAAGAAAAAACAAAGATTGACTGAGGTAAACTTGGAGTAAGTATAGGCATAATCAAATAGGGTCCCCTGGATCAAAGCTCAAGCCTGCTGGTTTATCAATGAGATGTCTTTGCTAAAGAGTTGATTTTGGATAAGGGACTATGTTCACTTAATAAATTACAAGCACCAAAAAGTCACAGAGATACTATAAAATGATCTGATGATTTTATTTTTAGAATATAAAGATATGGGGGAGACTTGTCTCTTGTTTGTTGTAACAGAGCCTAGAATTGAATAAATATCAACTAGTGATGGTAACGTGAAAATCTTGATCACTGCAGAGATTAAAAAAACCAAATCTCATAGCTTTACCCATAAATCTAATAAAAGCTAAAATTACTAATTAAAAAAATGAATAAAAGCCAAGCCAAACCACGAGAGGATAATCTAAGTTAAAATATGTGACCAGGTAGGTTGCTTCAGTTGTAGCAGAAATATTTTAATAAGCTAAGAGCAAGATGAATATGGAGTATTAGTAATTGTATTTTTCCTTCGTAGTTAAGATATCAGAAACCAGTGAGATATCTCACAGCCTGTAAAAACAGAGCCTCTAATTTTAAGAGCCAATTTATTTTACTTTAATTGGAGATGTTGGAAAGACTTTTGAGATTGTTATTTAAATGCCGTTTACTATTAAACTGTGGTTAGAAAATCGGCTCAGTCAAAATGATGCTGAAAGAGCATTAAGTTTATGAGTCACAAAAGCCAGCGTGATTGTAATTAGTTTCCTGAACTTCAGTATAATAGAGATGTTTAATATGCAATGGGACACTGTTTTAAAATTGTTGCAAGACAGGTGATTGGAGTCTTGGCTTCTCTCCCCACCTTGATTATCAGCCAAGTAAAGGTTAGGTGCAGTATTGTGTTTTCATCTTAAAGATTCCTATTCTGTGGAATGGGTTAATGATGTGAACATTTGGGTATTGTGGTGCACAGAGTGGGTTCTTGTGTCTCTTCAGAGCAAAGTCCTCTTATACATCATCATGAACCTCATAATGACATTTTGGTCAATGACAACTGCATATATGACTGTGGTCCCCTAAGATTACAATGGGACAGGAAAGCATAGCTGAAGAAGAGGCAAGAGAAAAGGAAATTGCAGGAGAAGAAAAAGAAGAGCTCCTAAGAAAATTTACCGTGAAGGATTTAGCAGAAGTTTTGCAGACCTCAATAAGCTTCTTAAAAAGTTTGAAAATACGGACTTCAACATCAAAAGGTTTTCATTAATAGAGAGAAATCTCCAGGGTGCATTATTTACTCCCAAGCAGATAATCTATGATGAAAAAAGAAACAAACTAAGAAACCATGATGAACATATTCCTGAAAAAAGTGACACCTCCTCAGGAAGAGCCTCAGGCAGATCTTTCAGGAGTACCCGGAAGAAGGCATGTTATCACAGGAGATGACGGTACCATGTGTGTTTTATCCCCTGGAGACCATCCAGTGGGACAAGAAATGGAGGCAGAAGGCAGTGCTATTGGTGATCCTGACCCTGTAGGGGTTAGGCTAACGTGTGTGTTTATGTCTTAGTTTTTAACAAAAACATTTAAAAAGTAAAGGAAAAAAAAATCTTAACAGAAAAGAGCTTATAGAATAAGGTTATAAAGAAAGAAGAAAATATTTTTGTACAGCTGTATGATGTGTTTATGTGTTATTGCAAGAGTCAAAAAGTTTAGAAAATTTAAAAATTTATAAAGTTGAAAAGTCACAATAAACTAAATTTAATTTGTTATTTAAGATAGAAAAATATTTTCTATAAATCTAGTTCTAGCCTAAGGGCATAGTGTTTATAAAGTCTACAGTAGTGTACAGTCAAGTCCTAGGCTTTACATACACTCACTACTCTCTCAATGATTCACCCAGAGCAACTTCCAGTCTTGTAAGCTCCATTCATGGTAAGTGGACTATACAAGTGTACTATTTTTTATCTTTTACTCTGTATTTTTACTGTACTTTTTCTATGTTTAGTTATGTTTAGATTCACAAATACTTCCTGTTTTGTTGTAATTGACTACAGTATTCAGCACAGTAACATGCTGTACCAGTTTGCAGCCTAGGAGCAATAGGCTCTACCATATAGCCTACATTTGCAGAAGGCTACATTCTCTAGGTTTGTGTAAGTTCACTCCATGATGTTCACCCAATGAAGAAATCGCCTGAGTCACATTTCTCAGAACGTATCCCTGTCGTTAAGTGAAGCATGACTGTAGCTAAGATGAGGTTATAATGGATTAGGATGGGTCCTAAATCCAATGACTGATGTCTTTTTAATAGGCCAGTGAAAACAGAGAGAGACACAGAGGCCCATATAGTTAGGAACACCACGTGAAGATGGCGGAAGAGATTGAAATGACACATCGACAAGCCAAGGAATGCCAAGACTTACGGTAGTTGTATCATTATTAGAATTATTTTGTATGCTATTATTATAATTGGTTGTGTTTCATATGGTATTTATTGACCTGATGTTAATATTTGACCAGTTTTATTTTTTTTTTTCTTTCACCGAAAAACCTGGGTCCATTCTTCTTTTTTCCAAGCATCATTTTGATTCAGCATGTTTTAGTTGCTTCTATTGTATATTTAAGACTTGACTCCCCAAGAAATAGGAACACTTTTACACTATTGGTGAGAGTGTAAATTAGTTCAACCATTGTGGTGATTCCTCAGGGATCTAGAACCAGAAATACCATTTGACCCAGCAATCCCATTACTGGGTATATACCCAAAGGATCATAAATTCTATAAAGACACATGCACATGTATGTTTATTGCAGCACTATTCACAATAACAAAGACTTGGAACCAACCCAAATGCCCATCAATAATAGACTGATTAAAGAAAATGTGGTACATATATACCATGGAATACTATGCAACCATAAAAAAGAATGAGTTCATATCCTTTGCAGCGGTATAGATGAAGCTGGAAACCATCATTCTCAGCAAACTAACACAGGAACAGAAAACCAGACACTGCATGTTCTCACTCGTAAGTGGGAGATGAACAATGAGAACACATGGACACAAGGAGGGGAGCATCACACACGGGGGCCTGTTGGGTGGAGGCAAAGGGGAAGGAGGGCATTACGACAAATACCTATTGCAGGCAGGGCTTAAAACCTAGATGACAGGTTGATAGGTGCACTATCACGGCACATGTATACCTATGTAACAAACCTGCACATTCTGCACATGTATCCCAGAGCTTAAAATAATAAAAAAAAGACTTGACTCCCCATTCCCTCAATTTTGTAATCAAATAAGAGAGCATTTGCTTCTTTACTGGGAAATATATATAGTGCCCATTTTTCTAACATCAAAGTTGTAGCTTAAATATATATATGTAATACATATATTTATATTAGAAATATATATAGTTGTAGTTTACACACACACACACACACACACACACACACACACACACACACACTAGAGATAAGAGTCTTGATCAGGCTGGACTCAAGCACTCCTGCACTCAAGTTATCCTCCTGCCTCAGCCTCCCGAGTAGCTGGGGCTGTAGGCATGCACCACTGCACCTCGCTTATAGCTGATAATTTAATATGAATTTATCTTAGCTAATCATATCTACAAAGACCCTATTGCCAAATAAGGTCACATTCTGAGGTTTGGGATAGACATAAATTTTTTATATTTGCTATAGTTAGTGTTCTGTTTTTTAAATTTATATTAAATAAATGCTTCTGTTTTGAAGCATTTATATTAAAGAGTATTATTATTTATTATTTATAAAATAAATGTATATATTAAATAAATGCTTCCTTAAAGTTTCTTTATTTCCTATCTGGCTTCCTTGCTGTTATATTGCTAAACTCGTTTGGGAAACATATTTCGTTTCCATTCCATGGGTACTCAAATGTTTTTTCAACTATGTTTAACATGATGCTCCAAGCATTTTTTTGGGGGTGTTTCCCCTTGACATAAGAAGTTTAGGACACTTTTATTTTTATTTCTCCAGTTCCACAACATTCACTCTCTTCTTTGAATTCTGTCTTTTACACTGATACTCTTTTGTAATTTAGATACTGACAATTTTACTAACAATATTATTTTTATATTATATATCTTCTCTTTGAGGACATATTTTGCTTTGCATTCAATTTTATTTCCAGACATTAACATTTTTCTTAGGTTTAATATGTGTTTTTAACTGATCTTAAAGGAGTCTGTTAATTCTATTCTTTCAGTCAGTTGGAGTTGTCTTTGAGTAATTTCTTAAAAGAGAAGTATGTTTTCTGAGCTGTTGCACAGCTGACATTTTTTTTTTTTACTTTGAACTTGAATAATAGCTTGAATTTTGCTCCATTTAGTTATGGGGTTTTGTGTTTTGTTTTTATTGTTTTGGAGACAGAGTCTTGCTGTGTTGCCCAGGCTGGAGTATAGTGGCATGATTGTAGCTCACTGTAACCTTGAACTCTCAGACTCAAGTGTCCCTCCTGCCTCAGCCTCATGAGTACATCCAGCTAATTAATTTTGCTTTTGTAGAGGTAGGATCTCACTATGTTTCCCAGGCTGGTCTTGAACTCTAGGCCTCAAGTAATCCTCCCGTTTCTGTTTCCCAAAGTGATGGGTAGAGGTAGCTAAATAAAGAATTCTGGCTGGACGCGGTGGCTCACACCTGTAATACCAGCACTTTGGAAGACCGAGGTGGGTGGATCACAAGGTCAGGAGATTGAGACCATCCTGGCTAACATGGTAAAACCCCATCTCTACTAAAAATAGAAAAAATTAGCTGGGTGTGGTGGTGGGCGCCTGTTGTCCCAGCTACTTGGGAGGCTGAGGCAGGAGAATGGCATGAACCCGAGAGGCGGAGCTCACGGTGAGCTGAGATTGCGCCACTGCACTCCACCCTGGGTGACAGTGCAAGACTCTGTCTCAAAAAAAAAAAAATTCTATCACTATCATTGTTATTACTATTCAAAAATTCAAAAATGTTATGACAATGTCATTAGGTATAACATTTCTTCTTAATGATTTTTCTCGGGATAGCAATCTTTTTTGATTTATATATACTGGATTTCTGTAAATTTAGATTTTCTTCTAATGATTCACTTATTATTATATTTCTTCTTTTTTGCTGGCTTCTTCAGAAACAACTATTATCCATATGATGTCTCCTTTTTCTTCATCTTGTATATTGTCTATATTTTCTCCAATTATTTTAATCTGTTTATACCTTTTTTCTATGCTGACATGTCTTCTTGAACTTGACTTTCACAGTTTTGATTTGAATTTCTTCTCCATGTATTTTTTCATTACCCTCCATATTGATTAATTTACATTAAGTTAAGAAATTATTTCTCTCATGTTTAGTTTTCTTGGGTTCCTTGTTTTTATATTTTTCATATCTCAACTAATCTTTCCTATTGCTTATAAAAATCTTGTTCCATTATCGCCTTATTCATTAAAAAAAACTCATAATTCTGTTTTCTTTAGAGAATAGCATATTGTTTCCTAAAATTCCCTTCTGAAAACTTTTAAAGATCTACTTTTTGGAAGTGACTCTATTTAACTTACCCCATTATATTTCTTATTTGTTATAATTTTATATTTTTGACAAACAAAGATTCTTTATACTTATTTTTCATTAGAATGTGTGTGTGTGTGTGGACCTTGGTCACATTCTGTCTATTGATGTGATCTTGGAATTTGTACTTTAAATCCATAATTGAAAGGCTAGTTGGTTTGTGTAGTTCCCAGTTTAATTCTCATTTGTAAGCAAATCTCTTCCTAGTGCTCTTTTGTTCCACTGCAGTTTTATCTTCTTCCGAGTGCTGGAAAACCTCTACTTCTTGAGAAGTATGTGTGGTTGTTAGGATGCTGTTTTCTCCCTCTGCATATATTGCTGTCTTCTTAATGGAAAGTACACCTCTCTGAAAGCTCTATTCTCTATTTTCTGCCCATTAGTTCTCCAGACTTCATAGAGCCTTCTATGTGGAAAGATAGTGGGAAAAAAATCATGCAATGGTTTGTATGAAAAACTACACCTTTTGCCTAACACAGCAATATCTAAGATGTGGAGAGAAATAATTAACCTGTTTTCTGGCTAGCACAGGTGTTGGATCCTTGAGTATGGGGACACATTTAAATTTTTTTGCATCTGTTTCTATTTCATGTAATGATGCTGTGTGAAGTCAGGAATAGAATTCTAAGTAGGATTTTCCTCAATTTAACTTCTACTGTCTTATGATTAATTTCTATTTATCCTGCATTTTGGCTTTGAATTATCCATCAGTGTTAGATTTCAGAGTTTTTGAGAGCTTCATTTCTTTTTTCTCTTGGGTGTGCCTTTGTGAGTATTTAATGGTTGGTTGGAAAGAATGGGTGGGAGAATGCTACCCAGACACTGTTTTGGATTGTAACTGTCTCTACTGATTCAAAATGCCATTTCAGTGATCTCAGTTGTAAATGTTTACTATTTATTTAGAGACATATCTTGCTCTGTCATTCAGGCTGGAGTGCAATGATGTGATGATCATAGCTCACTGTAGCCTTGAACTTCTGGGATCAGGTGATCCTCCTGCCTTAGCCTCCTGAGTAGCTAGGACTACAGGTATGCACCACTGAGTGTGGCTAATTTTGTTTATTTTTTGTAGGGGTCTCTGTCACCCAGACTGGTGTACGATGGCACAATCATAGCTCACTGCAGCTTTAAACTCCTGGGCTCAAGCTACCCTCCTACCCTAGCCTCCTTAGTAGCCGTTACTATAGTATACACCACCATGCACAGCTAAGATTTTCTATTTTTTTGTACAGACATGCTTTCACCATATTGCCCAAGTTGATCTCAAAATCCTAGGCTCAAGTGATCCTCTTGCCTTGGCCTCCCAAAGTTCTGGGATTATAGACATGAGCCATGGTGCCTGTCTTATTCTTTTACTGTTGAGGAAAATATCTTCAAGAAGCTCATTTAAGAATGACACATAGTGTGAGAATTCAATTTTGAGTTCTAGCATGTCTAAGAAGGTATAGAATTTTTGGATAGCATATTCTTTTCAGCAGAATTCTAGAGATGTTACTCCTGTGTCTTCTAGTGTTTTGTGTTAAGGAAAACAAATGCATGGCCAGGTTGATTATTAATCTTTTATGAAAAATCTAATATTTTTCCTGCTGATTCTTATTCCTTTGTGAAGAATAAATGTTTTTCAGAGTACTTGTGGGATTCTTTCATCTCTGAAATTTGATATTTCTACCTGATTAAGCTTGTGTAAGTCTGGTTGTCTAGTTTCTTTTCATGAAGTTTTTCCTAAGCCTCAAAAAATACTTTCAAAATTTTATTCTAGTATAAATTTCAGATTGGGAACAAATTTTTGTTATTTCTCTAATTATTGATTATATCATTTTGTTTTCTGATGCATACTCTTATGGGAGATAACACCTTCTAGAATTATTCTTTATGTATCCTATCTTCTACCACCTTTTGTTCATGTCTTTATCTTCTGCTAATTCTGGGAGAATTTGTTGAGTTTATCTTCTCCATCACTCATTTCCTGCATATCTTTCTTACTGTCATCATCCAGTTGTTAGTTTGGTGTTATGTTTGTTGACCTCACTCAGATCTTTCTGATTTAAGTCTTCCTTTGTATTTCCCAGCTACAGAGATGCCATGACTTCTTGAACACTTTTAGAAGAGAATCTAATATTTTCTAAAAATTTCTTCTGATTTTTGGAGTAACCTTATTTTAAAAGGAGATATTCCATCCTTTTTTTTTAAACAATGACTCACTTATTTTGGACACCACTATTTTCTCATATACTTTGGATTTGCTCTTTTTAAGAGAAGGAGGCTCAATACTGATATTAATCAAGTAGGAATTGAGGTAGGCTAATGTTTGTATGTGTACCTCTCACTCATTTTTAGAAGTACCCTTAGCTTCAAAGTCCCCAGAGTCTTGAATGAGGTGAGAAGTGGAAATTCAGAAGGTTGGAATGCCCTATACAGTCATTACATAAAGTTTTAACAATACCGCACACTTATAGATGAATTACTCAGGAAATTCATTCTCTTCTCTATACTGCCTCATGTATTTCTAATCCATGTCCTCCTCTGCTTATCTTGACTCCAATTCCAGAGGAAAATCTCAGGCAGAGTTTCTAATTTTTAAATTTCTGCCTGCTTTGGGGCTGCCAATTTCAAGAAGGTATCACTGAGTCTTTCAGTATCGCCAGTGGAATCTAACTCCAGAAAAACTCAAAGGACACCACATGGCTGTCTCCCCAGTGTCCAATAATCTGTTCCCAATGCCATTCTCAACTCTTCTAAATTCATCTGGGGCCTAATAGACTCTCCCCCTCATAGACTTCCGTGATAAGCTACTCTGTTTCACAATAGGGAAGGTGTACACAGGCCCTTTCTTCAATCTCATCTTGCCCTCCCTATCCAGCAGAAATTCCCAGAAATATCTAGCCAGTGAGAGCATCCATTTCTAGTTTCATCCCATAATGTTGGTTTTCATAATGTTGGTTTTAAATGTAATTATTCATTACAAATAATTTGTGAGGGAGCAGAGAGGAATGGGTACTTACAATAAAGGCATGACTTTTTGATGTATCAAAACTATACAGAAGCAAAGGAAAAGATAGAGATAACTCTTGAAGAAGACAAAACGTCAGCATCATAAGCCCCATTTCCTTATTTTGAAGGGTGGGTCTTCTATTCAATTTCTACAATAGATTTCAAATGTAATATTTGATAATGAAGGTGATGATAACAATGATATTGATGATAAGAGATGATAAGTATGGTGATACTGATGAGCACACTTGAGTGCTTCATTTATGATAATAATCATTGTTAACATTCATTAGCCTTATTGTATATCAGGCACTGTGCTGGCTGCTTTACACACATGATCCCAGTGAATCTCTGTAACAGGCTTATAAGAGAGACACATAAATTTATCCTTGCTTTATATATGAGGAAACCAAGGAACAGACTAGTTAAGTAAGGTACCAGATATCACACAGATAGTAACTGACAGAACTGAGACTTGAACCCAGATCAGTCTGGCTACAGAGCCCGTGTTCTTATCTACTGTCTGATTAAAAATATTATAACACATGACAGATACAAGTTACACGAGAATTCCCTTGACATGTGAACGTGTGGTTCTTTGAAGACAGAGTGTGGTAAATTCCAGTCTATAAAATAATTTTTTGAATAATATGATGATCAAACTTGTGTGTCCAGGGCAGAAGGAGGGTACAAATGGACAGAATATGCAAGATAGAGAAATGCTGGAGTTAAGTCTCAAATATCTTTGAAGCAAGAGTTTCATCCTTAATTTACTTGGTGGGCATGTGTTTCTTACACATAAGATTTTTATTTTTCTGAAGCCCAGAGGATAAGATGGAGAATTCAGCTTAGGGTTGGCCTAAGGGAGGGAGGTGAACTAGCAAGAAAGAAAAAGGTGCCATAAGACACCCTAAGAAGAAGCAGCCTACTGAGGAAGATTCAGACTGTTGAATATTATGTTAATGAATACAGAACTGAGTTACTCTATGCCTAGTATTTCTTTTACACTTAAAGATTCCAATGTTTTGTAGTAAAAATAACATTTCTGTATTAAAGGGATAGGTTAGCAGGAAAAATCAAATCGCAAAGGTCATTAATGGGATGGCCCTGGACTATGTGTGTGTGTCTCTGTCAAGTCGTGGTGGGAACCCAGGGCAAAGGCTTTATGTTTGTGCAGGTTTTTTTATTTTGACTCATTCTGTGTATTAAGAAATATGGAGAAGACTACAGACATATTTTATCTTATAGGTTAAAAACAATGTAAATGACCTTAGAATGACTTGTGGGTGATGAGGACTTTGAAAAAAAAATAGGAGTCTTTAGTGTCTTTGAACCCCTAATGTAATTAGGTCTAATTGTGCTATCAGTATAAATATGAACAATCATGCCATTAAAAGCTGTAATTGCCTAATTATGACTTGCACTGATGTGATGATTTTTGTTAGATCTGAATCCTAACTAATAGGACTAGTCTGCCAAATCTGAAGTCAGAGATAAAAGTCAAATCAAGTATTACTTTGTGTCCCTGGGTAAATTCACCAGTACAATTTCTCCATGAGCTGGGGACACTGGACTTCCAGCTTATTAGTGTGGATTTTTATTAGCACAATATTTTATTATTATTTAAAATTTCCTAAGAGCTGATTAACATAAACTCTTTGCTGATTGAAATCAATCCTCTTATCAAGTAACCAACATAAAAAGAATCAGGGCTTTCCTGAGGAATCACGTATAAAACTGACAGAGGCATGAAGTGTCCTGCCCACTTTCCAGCATCTTCCTTATGATCACGCTGCCTTCCTCCATACCTCTTTTATCTCACCTGCCAATGTTTATTTGTTTCCTGGAGGAAAGTCTTACAAAGGACACTCCCTAGATATTATTTGAAAGGCCAGATATACAGGAACATTTATTTCTCAGCAAGTGAGTCGTGCAGTAGTGCAAGAAGCAGAGGCAATAGTTCATTTCTCTCTGTCTTTGGAAAATTTGGTGACTAGCAGTCAACACTCATAGAGAGAAAACAATGATATATAGAAAGTCCAGCATGGACTGTATTTTCTCCACTTCCCTGGTCTATTTGTGATATTTTAGTTGCTTCCACAATGACTGAAATAAGACTGGTTATACACAAGGCTGACTGCTTGGAAGCATTCTTTGTTCCTTGGTTTTAGGTGTGTGAGGGTGACAGAAGACTCCTCAGAGATCCTCCATAATAAGTCCATTTGGATGACAAATAGAATGATCTGTACAACAAATTCTGAATTATAATGGGTAAAATGAAAGCAAACTCCAGAGTATTTCTTTTTGTGTCCTACAGCATTAGATATTTTGTCTGGTAGCCACGTATGCAAGACCCAGTCTCATTTCAGTCTAATAAATTATATAAAGCTATTTTTGCAGTCAGTTAGCATGCTGAATATTTTGACTTCCACATGCATTCTCTTTTCTACAGTTTGTAAACTGCTGGAGAGGTGTGTTAACATTTTATTTCAATGTCACAGTGAGAGGAAGTCGTGATAATGGAAGGCAGGGGCAGGACATGTTGCTTTCTTGATACTTTTTTTTTCTGTTTTTCTTTTCTTTTTTTTTTTAAAGAGGAGGGACCGCTAAACAGATGAGTGTTAGCTTTAAGTAAAATATAGTTCTAAGCATCACAATTCTATGCTTATATTTTATTAGGTAGTTGGTGTTTCCTAGGGCGGCTATAAACGTATCACAAGCTGAGTGGCTTAAAACAACATAAATTCATTCTCCCCCAGTTCTAGAGGTTAGAAGTCTGAAATCAAGGTGTTGGTATGGCCATGCTCTATCTGAAGGCTCTAGGGAAATTCCTCCATTGCCTCTTTCTAAATTCTGATGGTTGCAGGCTATAGTTGATGTTCCTTGGCTTATAGATGCCTCACCCCAATTTCTGCCTCTATCTTCATGTGGTCATCTTCCTAGAGTCTCTGTGTCCAAATTTTCCTCTTCTTAGAAGGACACCCAGTATTGGACTTGGCTTCACCCTAATTCAATATGACCTCATCTTAACTTGATTACATTTTCAATGACCCTATTTCTAAATAAGGTCACATTCTGTGATACTGGGATTTAGAACTTTAACATGTCTTTTTGGGGAACAAAATTAAATCTGTAATAAATGACAAAATGCAAAGTTTCATTCTTGCATTTGCTCCGAGAAGGGTCCCTAAGGGAATAGTTACCTATCAGATTTAGCAGTTTTTTTCCTAGAAGCCTCATGAGAGAGGTCAGGATGAATGCACCTGTTCTACATATAAGGTAGGCAGCCACCCTCTAAGATCATCAAATTCAACACTTTATAGTTAAAAAAATATATTAGCCCAGAATCTTAAATAAGCTACAAAGTTCACAAACAGCCAATGATGAAGAGCCGGAGAGTGGATTCCACTGTTGCTTGATTTCTGGCCTGGAGTTCTTCCTTCCTGCTCATACTGTGGGGGTGTGTTGAGGTGCACAATGCTTCCGTGGTTACCCAGTAGGACAGTGACAGCTTGGGATGCCTCTTGTCACACTGTGAATCTTGTGAAGTTACTTTTAGGCCACCTTGCGACTAGCCACTTCAAAGTCTTTAAAAGACAGGAGGTATAAATGAAATGAATAAAACAAGAGCTTAAGCTATTATCTCTCCTCTGGGGCATTTGCATTTTAATGGAGCAACCTGGGTCCTATCCCAGACCTATTGATTCATAATCTCCAAGGGAGAGTCCTGGTAGAATCTGGATTTTAGGGAGCATATCGGGTGACTCAGATAGTTGGGCATGTTTAGGAAACACTGGCACAGAGAAATTCTGACTTCTGAAATAGTAAGAAAGAAATATTTACTGGAAGGATTTTAGGTAAGAGCCAGGTAGGGATGGTGGGGGAGGAAGGGAAGGTAATAACTACTTGATGGCCTCCAAAAAAACATGAGTCAGATGAATAATTCTGTATTCTTTGCCCAAAGTCAGAGGCCTGGTTTCTGCCCCAGGAGGAATTCAGAGGAAGCAGGTTTTCTGGGCTTGGAGTGTACTATCCCTCTTAGGAGAAGCAAGCGAGATTTAGGATTGCTTATTTATTGCAGAACCCACGTCTTCTTGCAGATTGCAAAGCCAATTCTGAAACTGCCTTTGCAAAAATTAAAACAGTGAGAAAACCATGATAGTGAGGAGATCTGTCTAACTCCCATCTTGCCTTTTTACCTTCCAACTGCCCTTAATCACTCCTAGCTTAGGCCAAGCTAACTTTGGAAGACATTTATTTTACAGTTTAAATGATAATAACCCTTCCCCCAAACGAAACCCCTTGGTACAGCTGATAAAAGACAACCAGGTAGGAGGATGAGCAACCTGAATTCTGCTAAGGTGTTGATCTAAAGGATTACCCACCATGATTCCAGAAGTCACAAGATTTGCAACTCCCCCAATTACTGCTGCAGATAACATCTCTATTGCAGGAACTAAGATTGGCCTTTTGAGATGTTTTTTTCAGGTGTTTGTATTTCTGATAACCAATAGCTTCACCTGGACCTCCCCACTCCCTCTGACCAGTCCTGTGGCCCCACCCAGAAGCGGACTCCCTGGCCCACCAAAGTATTATTGAAAAACCATAGCCTCCGAATTTTCTGGGAGATCGATTTGAGTAACAACTCTGTCTCCCACATGGTGTGGCTGGCCTTGTGTCAATTAAACTCTTTCTTCATTGCAATGCCGTGGTCTCCTGAGTTGGTTTTGTCTATTCAGTGGCCAGGAAGAATCTGTTGGCTGGTTACAATTTTATATTGAGGGAGGGTACCCAAGAGAACATTATAGCCCAATTCTATTGCCTCCTTTTTTACATTGCCTGCAGTCAGTGGTGATGCACTTTCTCTCTCTCTTTTTTTAGAGAGTTCCTCATTGCTTGTTTTGAACTGGAAGTTATAGTCTAGTGTCTGTGACAGCACGTTTGATTGTTTATAAATGAAGGTGATAGGAAAGGCAGAGGAATGACTAGGGAAGAAAATCTGGAGAACAGATGACAAGATAACATTGATTTTGATTCTCTCCAAACAAGCATGATATTGAAAAATGTTCTAAAATTGTTTGCTTGAGCACCACAGTTACTTTTGAGTAATATTTTTGTGAGATACTTTTAAATTTCTTTTTTTGAAGTCTGGTGCTCTGAAATTGAATTTGAAGTCAGCTTAATACCAAAGTATGACACATTCTCTTTCAGCAGGCTTTACCATATCTCACCTCCATTTAGTTTTTACAAATTTAGTTTTCATGATTTCTGCATCTTCGGAATACAAATCCTGGGATGGTTTCTATCTGAATGGAGTCTTTAGTGAATGGTGACACATTTTCCTTTTTTTTTTTTCTGAGATGGAGTCTCACTCTGTCACCCAGGCTGGAGTGCATTGGTGCGATCTAGTCTCACTGCAAGCTCCACCTCTCGGGTTCATGCCATTCTCCTGCCTCAGCCTCCCAAGTAGCTGGGACTGCAGGTGCCCGCCACCACGCCTGGCTAATTTTTTATTTTTTTAATTTTTTTTAAATTTTTAGTAGAGACGGGGTTTCACCGTGTTAGCCAGGATGGTCTCGATCTCCTGACCTCGTGATCTGCCCTCCTTGGCCTCCCAAAGTGCTTTATATCTTCTGTCTTGCTTAATTTTCTTCCCTTTAGTAACATCTGTTATCTCCTACGGACCAACCCTGTGCTAGGGCCGAGGCACAAGGAGCTGTAAGAATAACCAAGTTGTGAGTGAGAAGGACCTGGAAAGACACTGTCAGTGGCAGTGGATCTGTAAGGGTCTACAGGAACATCAACTCTTGCGTCCTCAGAAGAATTCGACGGAGGAGGCATGAGGCAGAAGGAGAGACAGAAGCAAGTTTTATAGTAGAAGTGAAAGTTTATTTAAAAGCTTTAGAGAGCAGGAATGAAAGAAAGGAAAGTACATTTGGAAGAGGGCCAAGCAGGTGACTTGAGAGACCAAGTGTGCTGTTTGACCTTGACTTAGGGTTTAATACGTTGGCATACTTCTGGGGTCTTGTGTCCCTTCTCTCCTGATTTTTCCCTTGGGTGTGCGCTGTCTGCATGCGCAGTGACTTACTCGCATTTGGGAGGGGCCATAGGCTCAGTGTGTTTACTGGAGTTGTACGCATGCTCCCTAGAGGCGTTCTTCCCTTACCAGTCTAGCATTCCTAGGGGAAGGTTGTGTATCAGTTAAGCTCTGCCATTTTGCCTCTTAGTGCTCATGCTTGAGTCCACTCATCCAATTCCTGAAGTCGTGGGTGAAGCAGCTGATCACCAGTTTCAGGTTTTTCCTATGTATTGTGAGACTGCCTTTCCCTGGCTCTGGCTGCAACTAGTTATTATTTTAGAGAGACAGTAAGCAACCACTTGATCATCACCCGATGGTCACCAGGTGTGTGTATGGGGGCGTTGAGGGGGCCCTCTCCTGCCCTGCTCATGTGTCACTAGCTACCCAGTGTAACAGGACCATGTCATTGCATCATTAAAAGTGAAGTATTATGCCCTATGTCAGGATGGTAGAGGCGCACAGATAAGGTCAGTGGACCCCAGTTAGGGGGGCAGGGAACACTTCCTGGAACAAATTACATTTGAGCTGAAACTTGAAGGATGTATTTAGGTGATGTAGACAAGTGGTTGGTGCAGAGATCTCATCTGTATCCGCATATTCCACCTTCCCTCTTGCTGCAATTGATTGTCTACTCCCGTGTAAGACTAGTCCTCAACTTATGCACCACCTCTCATCATCTGATATTTTCAAGGAGCTCATTTTGCAGTTGGCTTTTCATCCTGCAGTGGCAATTTTTGCTATTTACATGGTCTTTTGCATAAGCATGCAATATTTTCTTTCTTTGAAAACAAAACTCCCTTAATCCACATTCACCTCCAGTAAATGTCTCATTATTCTCTTGCTCTACAGCCAAATTCCTTGAAATTGTTACTTGCATTCACGTCTCCATTTCTTTGCATTGCATACTTCCTGAAGCTCATTGCAATTATAGTTTCATCCTTGCCATTTCACTGAAATCACTCTTGTCAAGTCACCCACTGCCTCCCATAGTGCCAGAGTGGTCAATTTTTAGTATCCTTACTGTGCAACCAGCTCTCATAATTTTACCCAGTCAAATCTCTATAATAAATTATACATCTCTCTACAAACCTGGACTGAAACATTGTTATTTGATGTTTTACCCTATTTAGAGCCAAAATGTATTTTCATAAGAAGAAACTCACAGACCTTTCACATGTATGTAAATTATAAACTGATTTCAGAATCTCCAATACAGAAAATAGTAACTTCAGTGTTCCTGTTGTTTGGTACTCTAATAATAATTAGAGAAAACTTAGAGTTTGGGACTATGTGACTACAGGAGATACCTGTAATTGCCAATTGGCTTCATAATAATAAAATTGGCAGGGCTAAGAAGACCCAGGGAATTAAGAATATAAATGTAGAGGTTAACATGGAGAACTACTTAGCATGAAAGAATATGGATGTTTCATTTAATTTTTTTCATATTAAAAAAACTCTCTTCTTGGACCATTTCTGCTCATTGGCTTACAGCAGGTACAGTTCAGGGACTCTAGCATTGATTAGTACAAGTTCCTAATTTTCAGGTGAAGGCACTGAGGCCCAGGAGGGTGAAGGGCTTGAGGTCAAACACCCATGAATGGAGAAGGCTCCTGGCCCCCTCCAGTCCTCTCTGTATCTCACTAACGGGACTGGAAGCTGTTGAAACAGAGCCATTGGAAGCCCACAGATCATCAAAATACAGTTCGAGTTTGTAGTGAGGTAGACAAGAATAATTCATAGGGATGTATTATAGAGTAGGTAGAGAAGGCTGACTCCTGTCAGTGGCATATTTGATAAAAATCACCCCAAAGGCATGTAGTATGTGGTAGGCTACTGGCTGATGACAGAAAACATAAGAAAGGAGATAATAAGGGAGGGTGGGAAAGCCAGTCTTTAGGTGAACAATTACAAGTAGTCTTTAAACTATTTAAAAATTACTAGTTTTTCTGCTGTGCATGCTAGTATGCTACTCTTTTTTTCTCAACTTTATTATTTCTCTTTGAATGTATACTGGTCCATTCTTACACAGCTATAAAGAAATACTGGAGACCAGGTAATTTATAAAGAAAAGAGGTTTAATTGGCTCATGGTTTCATAGGCTGTATGGGTAGTGTGGCTGGGGAGGCCTCAGGAAACTTTTAACCATGGTGGAAAGTGAAGGGGAAGCAGGCACGTCTTCCATGACAAGAGCAGGAGGAAGAGAGAGAAGAGGGAGGTGCTACACACTTTTAAACAACCAGATCTCATGAGAACTCACTGTCATGAGAACAGCAAGGGGGAAATCAGCCCCCATGATCCAGTCACCTCCCACCAGGTCCCTCCTCCAACACTGGGGATTATAATTTGACATGAAATACTGGTGGGGACACAAATCCAAACCATATTAGAATATATGCACAGGAAATGGCCTAAAGACATCATATGCCCTGTGGTTTTACTCAGAGTTTGAAAATCAGGTTATGAGGTCTCTTATTTCAGATAGTAGTTCACATTATTTAACTATCCGCTGTCACATTTAGAGTTTTTATTTTATTAAAGGCTTTAATTGGCAATACTCATTTCTTTTTGTTTTATTAGCCTTGATTTTACTTTCTGTAGAAATATGTCAGTATCTAATATTTTCAAATGCTAATTTTATTCAAAACATTGCTCCAAAAACACTTGGCAGCAAATTCCCCATTCACTGGCAACCTGAAATGTAAATTTATTGGGCACAAACAATAATTCCTTATCAGATCTAAGTCTTGGCTGTAATTACAAGATGTTTGTAGTCCAACATGCTGTCCAATGTCTTTTTTTTTTTATTATTATACTTTAAGTTCTAGGGTACATGTGCATAACGTGCAGGTTTGTTACATATGTATACTTGTGCCATGTTGGTGTGCTGCACCCATCATGTCATCAGCACCCATCAATTCAGTCATTTATATCAGGTATAACTCCCAATGCAATCCCTCCCCCCTCCCCCCTACCCGTGATAGGCCCCGGTGTGTGATGTTCCCCTTCCCGAGTCCAAGTGATCTCATTGTTCAGTTCCCATCTATGAGTGAGAACATGCGGTGTTTGGTTTTCTGTTCTTGTGATAGTTCGCTAAGAATGATGGTTTCCAGCTGCATCCATGTCCCTACAAAGGACGCAAACTCATCCTTTTTTATGGCTGCATAATATTCCATGGTGTATATGTGCCACATTTTCTTAATCCAGTCTGTCACAGATGGACATTTGGGTTGACTCCAAGTCTTTGCTATTGTGAATAGTGCCGCAATAAACATACGTGTGCATGTGTCCTTATAGCAGCATGATTTATAATCCCTTGGGTATATACCCAGTAGTGGGATGGCTGGGTCATATGGTACATCTAGTTCTAGGTCCTTGAGGAATCGCCACACTGTTTTCCATAATGGTTGAACTAGTTTACAATCCCACCAACAGTGTAAAAGTGTTCCTATTTCTCCACATCCTCTCCAGCACCTGTTGTTGCTTGACTTTTTAATGATTGCCATTCTAACTGGTGTGAGATGGTATCTCATTGTGGTTTTGATTTGCATTTCTCTGATGGCCAGGGATGATGAGCATTTTTTAATGTGTCTGTTGGCTGTATGAATGTCTTCTTTTGAGAAATGTCTGTTCATATCCTTTGCCCACTTTTTGATGGGGTTGTTTGTTTTTTTCTTATAAATTTGTTTGAGTTCTTTGTAGGTTCTGGATATTAGCCCTTTGTCAGATGAGTAGATTGCAAAAATTTTCTCCCATTCTGTAGATTGCCTGTTCACTCTGATGGTAGTTTCTTTTGCTGTGCAGAAGTTTAATCATATCCCATTTGTCAATTTTGGCTTTTGCTGCCGTTGCTTTTGGTGTTTTAGACATGAAGTCCTTGCCCATGCCTATGTCCTGAATGGTACTACCTAGGTTTTCTTCTAGGGTTTTTATGGTATTAGGTCTAACATTTAAGTCTCTAATCCATCTTGAATTAATTTCCATATAAGGAGTAAGGAAAGGATCCAGTTTCAGCTTTCTACTTATGGCTAGCCAATTTTCCCAGCACCATTTATTAAATAGGGAGTCCTTTCCCCATTTCTTGTTCCTCTCAGGTTTGTCAAAGATCAGATGGCTGTAGATGTGTGGTGTTATTTCTGAGGACTCTGTTCTGTTCCATTGGTCTATATCTCTGTTTTGGTACCAGTACCATGCTGTTTTGGTTACTGTAGCCTTGTAGTATAGTTTGAAGTCAGGTAGTGTGATGCCTCCAGCTTTGTTCTTTTGACTTAGGATTGTCTTGGCAATGCGGGCTCTTTTTTGGTTCCATATGAACTTTAAAGCCATTTTTTCCAATTCTGTGAAGAAACTCATTGGTAGCTTAATGGGGATGGCATTGAATCTATAAATAACCTTGGGCAGTATGGCCATTTTCACAATATTGATTCTTCCTATCCATGAGCATGGTATGTTCTTCCATTTGTTAGTGTCCTCTTTTATTTCACTGAGCAGTGGTTTGTAGTTCTCCTTGAAGAGGTCCTTTACATCCCTTGTAAGTTGGATTCCTAGGTATTTTATTCTCTTTGAAGCAATTGTGAATGGAAGTTCATTCATGATTTGGCTCTCTGCTTGTCTGTTACTGGTGTATAAGAATGTTTGTGATTTTTGCACGTTGATTTTGTATCCTGAGACTTTGCTGAAGTTGCTTATCAGCTTAAGGAGATTTTGGGCTGAGACGATGGGGTTTTCTAAATATACAATCATGTCATCTGCAAACAGGGACAATTTGACTTCTTCTTTTCCTAACTGGATACCCTTGATTTCTTTCTCTTGCCTGATTGCCCTAGCCAGAACTTCCAAGACTATGTTGAATAGGAGTGGTGAGAGAGGGCATCCCTGTCTTGTGCCACTTTTCAAAGGGAATTTTTCCAGTTTTTGCCCATTCAGTATGATATTGGCTGTGGGTTTGTCATAAATAGCTCTTATTATTTTGAGGTACGTTCCATCAATACCGAATTTATTGAGCATTTTTAGCATGAAGGGCTGTTGAATTTTGTCAAAAGCCTTTTCTGCATCAATTGAGATAATCATGTGGTTCTTGTCTTTGGTTCTGTTTATATGCTGGATTACGTTTATTGATTTGCGAATGTTGAACCAGCCTTGCATCCCAGGGATGAAACCCACTTGATCATGGTGGATAAGCTTTTTGATGTGCTGCTGAATCCAGTTTGCCAGTATTTTATTGAGGATTTTTGCATCGATGTTCTTCAGGGATATTGGTCTAAAATTCTCTTTTGTTGTTGTGTCTCTGCCAGGCTTTGGTATCAGGATGATGTTGGCCTCATAAAACGAGTTAGGGAGGATTCCCTCTTTTTCTGTTGATTGGAATAGTTTCAGAAGGAATGGTACCAGCTCCTCCTTGTACCTCTGGTAGAATTCAGCTGTGAATCCTTCTGGTCCTGGGCTTTTTTTGGTTGGTAGGCTATTAATTATTGCCTCAGTTTCAGAGCCTGCTATTGGTCTATTCAGGGATTCAACTTCTTCCTGGTTTAGTCTTGGAAGAGTGTAAGTGTCCAGGAAATTATCCATTTCTTCTAGATTTTCTAGCTGATTTGCATAGAGGTGTTTATAGTATTCTCTGATGGTAGTTTGTATTTCTGTGGGGTCGGTGGTGATATCCCCTTTATCATTTTTTATTGTGTCTATTTGATTCTTCTCTCTTTTCTTCTTTATTAGTCTTGCTAGCGGTCTGTCAATTTTGTTGATTTTTTCAAAAAACCAACTCCTGGATTCATTGATTTTTTGGAGGGTTTTTTGTGTCTCTATCTCCTTCAGTTCTGCTCTGATCTTAGTTATTTCTTGCCTTCTGCTAGCTTTTGAATGTGTTTGCTCTTGCTTCTCCAGTTCTTTTAATTGTGATGTTAGAGTGTCCATTTTAGATCTTTCCTGCTTTCTCTTGTGGGCATTTAGTGCTATAAATTTCCCTCTACACACTGCTTTAAATGTGTCCCAGAGATTCTGGTATGTTGTATCTTTGTTCTCATTGGTTTCAAAGAACATCTTTATTTCTGCCTTCATTTCGTTATGTACCCAGTAGTCATTCAGGAGCAGGTTGTTCATGTAGTTGTTCATGTAGTTGAGCGGTTTTGATTGAGTTTCTTAGTCCTGAGTTCTAGTTTGATTGCACTGTGGTCTGAGAGAGAGTTTGTTATTATTTCTGTTCTTTTACATTTGCTAAGGAGTGCTTTACTTCCAATTATGTGGTCAATTTTGGAATAAGTGCGATGTGGTGCTGAGAAGAATGTATACTCTGTTGATTTGGGGTGGAGAGTTCTACAGATGTCTATTAGGTCCGCTTGGTGCAGAGATGAGTTCAATTCCTGGATATCCTTGTTAACTTTCTGTCTCGTTGATCTGTCTAATGTTGACAGTGGAGTGTTGAAGTCTCCCATTATTATTGTATGGGAGTCTAAGTCTCTTTGTAAGTCTCTAAGGACTTGCTTTATGAATTTGGGTGCTCCTGTATTGGGTGCATATATATTTAGGATAGTTAGCTCTTCCTGTTGAATTGATCCCTTTACCATTATGTAATGGCCTTCTTTGTCTCTTTTGATCTTTGATGGTTTAAAGTCTGTTTTATCAGAGACTAGGATTGCAACCCCTGCTTTTTTTTGTTCTCCATTTGCTTGGTAGATCTTCCTCCATCCCTTTATTTTGAGCCTATGTATGTCTCTGCATGTGAGATGGGTCTCCTGTATACAGCAGACTGATGGGTCTTGACTCTTTATCCAGTTTGCCAGTCTGTGTCTTTTAACTGGAGCATTTAGTCCATTAACATTTAAGGTTAATATTATTATGTGTGAACTTGCTCCTGCCATTATGATATTAACTGGTTATTTTGCTCGTTAGTTGATGCAGTTCCTTCCTAGCCTCGATGGTCTTCACACTTTGGCATGTTTTTGCGACGGCTGGTACCGGTTGTTCCTTTCCATGTTTAGGGCTTCCTTCAGGGTCTCTTGTAAGGCAGGCCTGGTGGTGACAAAATCTCTAAGCATTTGCTTATCTGTAAAGGATTTTATTTCTCCTTCACTTATGAAACTTAGTTTGGCTGGATATGAAATTCTGGGTTGAAAATTCTTTTCTTTAAGAATGTTGAATATTGGCCCCCACTCTCTTCTGGCTTGTAGAGTTTCTGCCGAGAGGTCTGCTGTTAGTCTGATGGGCTTCCCTTTGTGGGTAACCCGACCTTTCTCTCTGGCTGCCCTTAAGATTTTTTCCTTCATTTCAACTCTGGTGAATCTGGCAATTATGTGTCTTGGAGTTGCTCTTCTGGAGGAGTATCTTTGTGGCGTTCTCTGTATTTCCTGAATTTGAATGTTGGCCTGGCCTACTAGGTTGGGGAAGTTCTCCTGGATGATATCCTGAAGAGTGTTTTCCAACTTGGTTCCATTTTCCCCCTCACTTTCAGGCACCCAAATCAGACGTAGATTTGGTCTTTTTACATAATCCCATACTTCTTGCAGGCTTTGTTCATTTCTTTTTCTTCTTTTTTCTTTTGGTTTCTCTTCTCGCTTCATTTCATTCATTTGATCCTCAGTCGCTGATACTCTTTCTTCCAGTTGATCTAGTCGGTTATTGAAGCTTGTGGATTTGTCACGTATTTCTCGTGTCATGGTTTTCATCTCTGTCATTTCATTTGTGACCTTCTCTGCATTAATTATTCTAGCTATCAATTCTTCCACTCTTTTTTCAAGATTTTTAGTTTCTTTGCGCTGGGTACGTAATTCCTCCTTTAGCTCTGAGAAGTTTGATGGACTGAAGCCTTCTTCTCTCATCTCGTCAAAGTCATTCTCTGACCAGCTTTGATCCGTTGCTGGTGATGGGCTGTGCTCCTTTGCAGGGGGAGATGCGCTCTTGTTTTTTGAATTTCCAGCTTTTCTGCCCTGCTTTTTCCCCATCTTTGTTGTTTTATCTGCCTCTGGTCTTTGATGATGGTGATGTACTGATGGGGTTTTGGTATAGGTGTCCTTCCTGTTTGATAGTTTTCCTTCTAAGAGTCAGGACCCTCGGCTGTAGGTCTGTTGGAGATTGCTTGAGGTCCACTCCAGACACTGTTTGCCTGGGTATCAGCAGCAGAGGTTGCAGAAGATAGAATATTGCTGAACAGCAAGTGTACCTGTCTGATTCTTACTTTGGAAGCTTCCTCTCAGGGGTGTACTCCACCCTGTGAGGTGTGGGGTGTCAGACTGCCCCTAGTGGGGGATGTCTCCCAGTTAGGCTACTCAGGGGTCAGGGACCCACTTGAGCAGGCAGTCTGTCCATTCTCAGATCTCAACCTCCATGTTGGGAGATCCACTGCTCTCTTCAAAGCTGTCAGTCAGAGTCGTTCAGGTCTGCACAGGCCTCTGCTGCTTCCCCTGTTGTTTTTTAGCTGTGCCCTGTCCCCAGAGGTGGAGTCTACAGAGACAGGCAGGTTTCCTTGAGCTGCTGTGAGCTCCACCCAGTTCAAGCTTCCCAGTGGCTTTGTTTACCTACTTAAGCCTCAGCAATGGTGGGCGCCCCTCCCCCAGCCTCACTGCTGCCTTGCGGTTAGATCGCAGACTGCTGTGCTAGCAATGAGGGAGGCTCCGTGGCCGTGGGACCCTCCTGGCCAGGTGTGGGTATAATCTCCTGGTGTGCCCGTTTGCTTAAAGTGCAGTATTGGGGTGGGAATTACCCGATTTTCCAGGTGTTGTGTGTCTCAGTTCGTCTGGCTAGGAAAAGGGATTTCCTTCCCCCTTGCACTTCCCAGGTGAGGCAATGCTTCGCCCTGCTTCAGCTCTCGCTGGTTGGGCTGCAGCAGCTGACCAGCACCAATTGTCCGGCACTCCCCAGTGAGATGACCCCAGTACCTCAGTTGAAAATGCAGAAATCCCCGGTCTTCTGTGTCGCTCGCGCCGGGAGTTGGAGACTGGAGCTGTTCCTATTCGGCCATCTTGCTCCGCCCCTGTCCAATGTCTTATATTCTGATCAAGTGTAATAAAGAGGCCAATTTACTGGTAGAAATTGCAACAATGAATATGAAAAAGTATGCCGCAAAGTAGAGTACTGTAAGAGAAGAATGGTATATTCATAGTGGTTGAGGGGGAGAGGAATAATAGCTTTTGGACATATTACAGAATGTTAATTACATGCAAAACAAAATAGTTTTGTGTAGGGAAGTGTGAATGCTGTACATAGCATGTGACTAGCTTGCATTTAATGGGGAAAAGAATTTAACTAGATAATTAGTATGTATCGAATGCAATTTGTGTGTCAGACATCATGCTATTTCTGTATTTTACATAATAATTATCAAAATGTAATACATTACCAATGACTAGAAATAGTAGTTGAAGAATAAGAATAGTTTCATAAAAAGAGTAGGATAATGGAATCAGAGACAGATATTCAGAGAAAAAAAACTTATGAAAAATTTTAAGTAGTAATTTGAAGGAAGAAAAAATAGTTTTCCAAAAAGAAAACGTCTGGAAATATAGAATAAAGTAAATGAAAATTTGAGAAGCAGAGGTTTTGCTTTATTAAGGAGAGGGTAAATAGATAGGGCTGGTAGAGTGTAGACTGTGACCAGAGCAGTGATTCTCCTGGCCTCACTGAGGCCACAAACAAACAATGTTTGACCAAAATGTTTATAAATTTACTTTTTTCGTGGTAAAGAAAAATTGTCTTATGATTGCTTCTTAACTGAATTTTTCGCGGTATTAAAAGTTGGTGTTCCTTAAAAGTTAACCTATTGCTATAGTTTATTATGGGCTTTGATTCAGTTTTCTGCTAGGTTACTTGAGACTGCTACACAACATCAAAAAAATTTCTAATGCACATGGGCACAGGTTTATTGTTTGAATTCCCATAAAAATATAAAACATGACCAAAATGGCAAAGTTGATTTAACATTAAAGTAACATGTCACATTAAAAATAGAAGATACTAAAGAAAAAAATATACAAATATTGTAATAGCTGGAGAAAAACTTCTCTATCTATTAATGATAAAAATTATCAGAAAGTTCAGAGTAGAAGGAAAAGTTTTTAACCTGAAAAGCCATTTTTACTAAAAGCCTACAGCAAATATGCTTGAAGATTAAATAGTAGAAACACTCCCTTTAAAATGAAAACATGACAGACATGTGTATGTTTTTATTTTTTGCTTTTTTCTCTCTTTTCCTTGCTCTCCCAGTCTTTCTCTTTTTTCTTTTTTAGTATTATATTGGAGGTCTCAGAATGCTCAGGAAGACAAGAAAATAAAAATATATTGGAATATGAGAGGAAGACTTTTTTTGTCATTACTTATAAGTTGATAAAATTAACTTCACAGAAAGTCCTCTACAACATACAGGAAAACTATTTGAATTAATATGAAAACTTAGTGACAGTATTGGATATACAAAATATAAATCTCAACTGCAAATCTATAAACAAGGATGAAAGATTAGAAAATATATTTTAAAAGATATTATGTACAAGAGCAATAAAATATATTAAGGCCCTAGTAGTAAATCAAATAAAGATGTGCCATACCTCAAAGAAAATCTAGAAAACTGTATTCAACAATGTTAAAGAAGAGAGACAGATCATATTTGTAAGTAGGAAGCCACAATAGCATAAAGGTCCAGATTCTTTCCAAATTGATATATAGTCTAATGCAATTTAATAAAAATCCCAAACATTAATTTTTATGAGATTAGACAAGCTGATTCTAATATATACATGGAAGAACAGAGGGCCAAGAATAGCCAACGTATGCTTTAAGAAACAAAATCAAGGGACTTATAATAATGCTGCCATAATTAAGAATCAATGATTTTATAGATCAATGGAATAGAACAGAAAGTTCAGAAATTGACATGTTAATTTAGGGAAATTAAATATTTTGGGAAGGTAGCATTGAATGTTAGTGAGCAAATAATAATCCTTTTTTTTTTTTTTGAGATGGAGTCTTGGTCATCGCCCAGGCTGGAGTGCAGTGGCGCCATCTCGGCTCACTGCAAGCTCCGCCTCCCGGGTTCACGCCATTCTCCTGTCTCAGCCTCCCGAGTAGCTGGGACTACAGGTGCCCGCCGCCACGCCCGGCTAATTTTTCGTATTTTTAGCAGAGACGGGTTTCCCCGTGTTAGCCAGGATGGTGTCGATCTCCTGACCTCGTGATCCGCCCGCCTCAGTCTCCCAAAGTGCTGGGATTACAGGCGTGAGCCACCGCGCCTAGCCGCAAATAATTCTTTTTTTAAGTCACCTGGTACATTGATTATTTATATAGAAAATTTATAATTGGATCTCTACTTCACGTCATATATGAAATTCAATTCCAGGCAGATTTAGGATTTAGATGTGAAAAACAAAACTTTAAAATATTTAGAGAATAAATGTTTAAGAATATTTTACAGGGTAGGGGAAAATTTCTTAAGTAATTACATGTAGCATAATGTCAAAATGAAAAGGCTGATACATTAGATTGTAAAAATCTAATTTTAAATTAGATTTAAAAAATTAAGGCCTTCTCTTCGTCCAAAGATACCTAAATTATGTAAAAAAAAAAAAAAAAGCATCAAATTGAAAAAAATTTGCAATACTTTTAACCAACAAAGGATTAATGTTCAGAATATATGAATAACTCCTATGTTTCAATAGAACAAAACAAAGAGCATATGGAGGTTATGACAGAAATTTTAGGTTTTTAAAAAATTAGATATTGGGACTGTATATACATTCTTTTTATTGTTCCTTTATTAAAAAGCAACAGCTTTGAGATATAATTCATATACCATTATACATTTCCTTTAAAATGTATAATTTAATGGTTTTTAGTATATTTTACAGTTATGTAACTGATAGACTCTTTGTGTTCCTCAGCTCAGCTAGGTCCGAGTTCTTGTCAAATGACCAGGAAGAATTAGGCACGCGGACACCAGAGAGTGAGTGCAGTAGAATTTATTAAGCAAAATGAAGACTCTCAGTGGAGAGGGTATGTGGGGAAGGGGGTGGTTCCCCTACCCGAAGGTGGGAAGGCCCCCCAAACTGCCGCCCCATGTGGTTGGGTCTGGGGTCTTTTATGGACTCAGAATGGGGAGTGCATGCTGATTGGTTTGTGAGTATGCAAAAAAAGTTAAAACAAAGACACCACTCAGACGTGGGCATGAGAGTGTAGAAGACCAATTAGGAAAGGGTAGGTATAGGTAAAATAGGTGAAGGGTGAGGATCAATCAGAGAAAGCATGCCAAACAGGGAAACAAATTCTCAAGTCAGTCTGAGGATTTAACTTGTAGCTTGGTTTTCAGGCTTTAAACTGTCTTTGGCTTAGGGGTGGGGTGTCACCATGGACCCACACCTCTCTGCCTAGGTATTTGGCTGCCTCCTGCTACTCTAATAGCCACCACCACGGTACATTTTAGAACATTTTTAACACCCTAATAAAGAAACTTGGGACTCATTAGTAGTCAATCCCAATCCCCTCATCCCTAACATCTCCAGCCCTAGGCAACCACTATTCTACTTTCTGTCTCTATAGATTTGCCTATGCTGAATATTTCATATAAATAGCACCATATAATATGCGGGTTTTGTGTCTGATTCCTCTCACTTAGCGTAATATTTTCAGGGTTCATCCATGTTACAGTACATATCAGTACTTCATTTCTTTTTATTGCAGAATAATATTCCATTCTAGGGATATAACACGTTTCTTTTCCGTTCGTCACTTGATATTTAATGGTTTCCACGTTTTGTCTGTTAGGAACAGTGCTGTAATATACATTCATGTACCAAGTTTTTATGTGGACATATATTAATAATTTCATTTCTGCTGGGAATGTAACTAGGAGTAGAATTGCTGCATTATAAAGTAACTCTATATTTAATCTGAGGGAGTGTTAGACCTGTTTTCCAGAGTGATGACACCATTTTATATTCCCACAAGTGTCCTCATGGATACTTGTTATTATCTGTTTCTTAAATTATGGTCATCCCAGATGTGAAGTGGCATCTCATTGTGATTTTCTTTGGCATTTCTCTAGTGGCTAAGGATGATGAGAATGTTTTCATGGGTTTGATGGCCATTTGAATATTGTCTTTGGTGAAATATACATTGGTTTTAAATAAACATTGCTGCATAATAACACAACTTTTAAGATAAACAGAATAAGTATGAGGAGAAAATAGAAAAAAGTTAATGTAGATAATTCTTTAGATAAGCTTTGCTGTGAACAGAAGCAGTGAAAGGAGATAATTCAAAGGACATGTGAGTTGAAGAAAGGCTTGCAAATGTTCTGGTTCAGCAATTTCTTTTATGCCACAGAGATAATTGCAGCCCACAGTCACAGTCTCAGTGGGCACAGAGTGAGGGAGACAAAGTGAGGGACAGAAATGGAGAAGGAAGAGGAACGCAGGAGGGAACTGAGTTTATTGCAAAATGTAGAAGAATGGTTGAATAATAGAAGGGTCACCTTGCCTGGAAGAAGTGTTGAAAATGGGCTCTTTGTAGGGGCAGAAGAAAAGCACTCAGGCCATTGGATAGGCAGACTTTTTCCCCTGAGAATCTATGACTCTTGTCATCCCTTGCTTCCCTCTCTACCCAGGGACTTTACTGCTTTACAACCTAAGGAACCAGCTAAAACAGCCGCAACAGCAATAACAACAAACCCAATCCTCACCTGCCACACCTGCCCCCGCACAAAAATAATAAAATTCCAAACAAAAAACGATTTAAAAATCACACAATTCACAAAAAGTCTCTCAAGATTATGTTAATATTAATACCATTTGTATTAAACCCTTACCTTATTTAAACATGCACATAGAGCTCAACTTTAAGAAACCCATTCATGAATTATTTGAATAACTGAACTAATGAAGGGGGAAATTAAAATAAATGTATTCAAATAATGATAGGCAGTATAAGTGAAGGGAAATATGGTTTAAATTCTGAGTTTTATAAAAATAATATTTATGTACATATAGTACAACTATTAAAATTATCTACATTGAGCAATTCTTGTTTCTTAATACTTTTGTGTATAATGATAAAAAACAGTAAAAGAAATAAAGTTGTTTGATTTGGATGTATAGAGAAAAATCCAAGCTAGGGGAAGTACAAGGTGACCCCCAGGTATATACATGTGTACATAGGCTGGGGTTAAGCTATTGCCTTAATTTCAGCCCCACCCATATACGTTCTGTGACGCTGCCTGGGCTGGGATTCTACAAATCACATTTCTCTTTTGCCAGCAAGCTCCCTGTTAGGCTCTGCCAATTAGAGGGCGCTAGGGGCGGACTGGAAGGCTGAGTGGGGAAGAAGGAACACACTTTCTGTTTGCTTCCTGTTCTGTTTAATGACACCCTAACAAGTACTTTTTATTTCAGCAGTTATAGTTTGTTTCAGTAGCAACAGTTATTTCCAGTTTTTAGCTTTTTTTTTTTTTTTTTTTTTTTTTTTTTTGAGGCGGAGTCTCGCTCTGTCGCCCAGGCTGGAGTGCACTGGCCGGATCTCAGCTCACTGCAAGCTCCGCCTCCCGGGTTGAGGCCATTCTCCTGCCTCAGCCTCAGGAGTAGCTGGGACCACAGGCGCCCGCCACCTTGCCCGGCTAGTTTTTTGTATTTTTTAGTAGAGACGGGGTTTCACCATGTTAACCAGGATGGTCTCGATTTCCTGACCTTGTGATCCACCCGTCTCGGCCTCCCAAAGTGCTGGGATTACAGGCTTGAGCCACCGCGCCCGCCCCAGTTTTTAGTTTTGACAGCATTCCTAGAACTAGCTCTTTAGGGTTTTTTTTTTTGACAACAACGCCAACCAGCAAGCGCCCCCTACTGAGCGGTCTAGGTCCCAGCTCTGAGAAGCCACTCAAGTTTCTAAGTTTATTTATATTATAATTCTAACCTCTTCCCTTTGTTGTCTCAGCACTAAGTAGCTGCTTCCTATGTTGCTTATACCATGATATTTTAGTATTCCCTCTTGTCTTCTCAATTTTTCAACATCTGGTCGGACAGCAATTCTTTATATTGAATTATTTATGTAAAAATAACTATTGTGGTTTCTGCTCTAGATCTTAAATGGACTCTAACTGAATTAATACATATGTAAATATATAGTGAATATATATAAATATTATAAACATGGGTCTATATGTGTATATATATGTGTCTCTTTATATCAATGTATGTATTATAGATATATATGCATATATAGAACCATAGATAATTCTCAATATGCATGTACATAGATATATAATGCATGTACATAGATATATAATTCTCCTTAAGGAGAATTATCTATGACTCTAAATATGCATTATACATATCTATATGCATACTATATATCATATAATACATATCTATGTACATGCATATTAAGGAGAACTATTTATGGCTTTTGGTATCATTTGTAATGATCATAAAATTTTTAACTTAAGTTAAAATTTTCTCTTTTAACTTTAATTTCATTGAAACCATCCTTGGACTTGTACTTGGAGACAAACCTACTTGGTCACTATATATTACTATTTTGACACACTTTGGTATTCAGTTAGCTAAGTGAGAAATTTAGTTTATGTGTTTATTATTAAAAATAATAAATAATTGATTTTCCTTGTACTGTCTTTTTCTGGTTTTGATGTCAGTGTTGTTTAGCTTTGAGGAATGGGCTAGGAAATGTTTCATATATTTTGAAATAATTTGTATAAATTGGAATTGTTTCTTAAAGGTTTATGGAACATCTACAGAACAAATTCATCTGACTGTTGTACAGTTTTTAGAATACTACTTTGAGTGACATTTCAATTTCTTTTACATCTATACATTCTATTTTTCTTGAGGCAATTTTGATAATTATTTCTTAAGATATTATCAATTTTCATATAGATAATAAAATGTATCATTATATATATATTTTAAAATTCATTAATATTTCCACTTTTCACTGACAACATTATTAAGTTTTATTGTGTCTCTCTTTTTCAAATTATACTTGCTGAAATTCTGAAAATGATTGGTCTTTCTAAAAATCACCTTTAGGTTTTATTGATAAACTTTTCTGTTTTCTAAGTTTGTGAATTTCTTTTAAAAAATCTTCAATAATTCTACCCTAATTTTCTGAGCACTTTCTTAGCCAACTGAAAGCTTAGTTCAACAATTTTCAATCCGTTTTGTTTTTTAACACTACCTTGTCAGCATAACACTGAGCGTATATCCTTATTTTCTCATTCTCACACTCTCAATAGTTCTAGGTAGTTTGTAATTTTCATTTTGCCGCTCCCTTGACCTAAGAGTAATTTTGAATGCAATGAACACTTTCCAGTGATTTAATTTTTAAAATAAATTTGTGTACATTTAAGGTATATAGTGTTATGTTATGGAATACACATAGGTAGTAAAAATTTATTCCGGTGAAGAAAATTAACATATACGTAATCTCATATAGGAAGAAAAAACTGTGTGTATGGAAAGAGCAGCTAAAATCTACTGATTTAGCATGAATTCTATGTACAGTACAATTTTATTACCTATAGTGTTTATCTTGTACATTAGATCTGTAGATTTGTTTAGCCTATATACTGTTTAGCCTATATATCAGCTACTTTGTTTTTTTAATTTACTTTTAATTTTTGTGGGGGTATAGTAAGTGTATATATTTATGGGGTACATGAGATGTTTTGATGCAGGCATGTAATATTAAATAAGCACATTGTGGAGAATGGGGTATCCACCCCCTCAAGCATTTATCCTTAGAGTTACAAACAATCCAATTATATTCTTTTAGTTATTTTAAAATGTACAAATAAGTTGTTATTGATTATAGTCTCCCTGTTATGCTACCTACTAATTAATAGCAGGTCTCATTCATACCTTCTATTTTTTTGTGTCCATTAAACATCCATATACCCAGCCTCTGGTAACCATCCTTCTGCTCTCTATGTCTATGAGTTTAATAGTTTTAATTTTTGGATCCCACAATAAGTGAGAACATGTGATGTTTGTCTTTCTGTGCCTAGTTCATTTCACTCTACATGATCTCCAGTTCCATCCATCCAGGTTGTTGCAAATGGCGGGATCTCATTCTTTTTATAACTGAGTAGGAATTCATTATGTATATGTACCACATTTTCTTTATCCATTTATCTGTTGACAGGCACTTAGATTGATTCCAAATTTTAGCTATTTTAAACAGTGCTGCAACACACTTACGAGTGCAGATCTTTCTTGGATATACTGATTTCCTTTTGGGTATATACCCAGCAGTGGGATTGCTGGATCATATGGTAGCTCAATTTTTAGTTTTTTGAGGAGTCTCCAAACTGTTTTCCCTAGTTGTTTTGCCAATTTACATTCCCATCAGCAGTGTACAAGGGTTCCCTTTTCTCTACATCCGTGCCAGCATTTGTTATTTGCCTGTCTTTTGGATATAAGCCATTTTAACTGGGGTGAGATGATTATCTCACTGTAGTTTTGAATTGCATTTCTTTGATGATCAATGATGTTGAACACATTTTCATATCCCTGTTTGCCATTTGTATGTCTTCTTTTCAGAAATGTCTATTCAAAACCTTTTTCCATTTTTAATCAGATTATTAGTTTTTTTTTTATAGAGGTGTTTGAACTCCTTATATATTCTGGTTATTAATCCCTTGTCAGATGAGTAGTTTGCAAATATTTTATTTCATTCTGTGGGTTGTCTCTTCACTTAGTTGATTGTATCCTCTGTTGTACAGAAGCTTTTTAACCTGATGTGCTTTCATTTGTCCATTTTTGTTTGGTTGCCTGTGCTTTTGGCATATTGTTCAAGATGTTCTTTTGCCCAGACCGACATCCTGAAGGTTTTCCCCAAAGTTTTCTTGTAGTAGTTTTATAGTTTGAGGTATTAGATTTAAGTTTTTAATGTGTTTTGATTTGACTTTTGTATATGATGACAGATAGGGGTCTATTTTCATTCTTTGGCATATGAATATCCTGTTTCCCCAGAACCATTTATGAAGAGTCTCTCTTTTCCCCAGTGTATATTCTTTGCACCTTTGTTGAAAATGAGCTTAGCTGTGTGGATTTGTTTCTGTTTTCGCTATACTGTTCCATTGGTCTGTCCATGGTCCTGTGTATGTCTTGCAAAGTTGCAGTAGTTATTACTTTTGATTGTTCATTATTTTATCTTTCTACTTAAAATAAGAGAAATTTACACACCACAGTTTCAGTGTCATAGTATTCTGTGTTTTCTGTGTACTTACTGTTTCTAAAGAGTTTTGTACTTTTAATTTCTGATTGCTCATTAACATTCTTTTCTTTCTGATTGAAGTACTCCCTTTATAAGTACTCCTTTTACAAGTACTCCCTTTACAAGCATTTCTTGTAGAACAGTTCCACTGTTGATGAAATCCCTCAGCTTTTGTTTGTCTGTGAAAATCATTATTTCTCCTTCATGTTTGAAGAATTTTTTTTGCCAAATATACTGTTCTAGCATAAAAGTTATTTTTCTTCAGCACTTTAAATATGTCATACCACTCTCTCCTGGCCTGTAAGGTTTCCACTGAAAAGTCTGCTGCTAGGCATATTGGCTCTCATTTTTTCTTGCTGCTTTTAGGATCCCTGCTTTATCCTTGATCTCTGGCAGATTAATTATTAAATGCCTTGAGGTAGTCATCTATTGGGAGCAAGCCCCCCAAAATCTGGCCATGAACTGGCCCCAAAACTGGCCATAAACAAAATCTCTGCAGCACTGTAACATGTTCATAATGGCCATAAAGCCCGCACTGGAAGGTTGTAGGTTTAAGGGAAGGAGGGCAAGGAACACCTGGCCTGCCCAGGGCGGAAAATCACTTAAAGGCATTCTTAAGCCATGAACAATAGCATGAGTGATCTGTGCCTTAAGGGCATGATACTGCTGCAGTTAACTAGCTCAATTTATTGCTTTAATTCAGCCCATCTCTTCCTTTCCCATAAGCAATACTTTTAGTTAATTTAATATCTATAGAAACAATGCTAATGACTGGTTTGCTGTTAATAAATATATGGGTAAATCTCTGTTCGGGGTTCTCAGCTCTGAAGGCTGGGAGACCCCTGATTTCCCATTCCACATTCTGTATTTCTGTGTGTGTGTCTTTAATTCCTCTAGCACCGCTGGGTTAGGGTCTCCCTGTCCGAGCTGGTCTCGGCAGTCTTCTTTGGGTTAAATCAGCTTGGTGTTCTACAGTCTTCTTGTACTTAGATATTGATATCTTTCTCGAGGTTTGGGGAGTTCTCTATTAATATCTCTTTGAATTAACTTTCTACTTCTCTCTCTTTCTGAACCTCCTCTTTAAGGCCAATAACTCTTAGATTTGCCATTTTGAGTCTATTTTCTAGATCCTATAGGTATGCTTCATTTTATTATTATTATTATTATTATTATTATTATTATTATTATTATTATTTTCTCTTGTCTCCTCTGTGTATTTTTAAATAACTTGTCTTCAAGCTCACACATTCTTTCTTCTGGTTGATTAATTCTGCTAGTAAAGGACTCTGATGTATTTTTCATTATGCCAATTGCATTCTTCAGCTTCAGAATTTCTGCTTGATTCTTTTTAACTATTTCAATCTCTGTTAAATTTATCTGATAAGATTCTGAATTCCTTCTCTGTGTTATCTTGAGTTTCCATAACACAACTATTTTGAATTCCTTGTCTGAAATTTCACATATCTCTGTTTCTCTAGGATAGGTCCCTGCTGTCTTATTTAGTTCATCTGGTGAGGTCATGTTTTCCTGGATAGTGCTGATGCTAATAGATGTTGTTCAATGTCTGGGTATTGAAGAGTTAGATATTTATTGTAATCTTCACTGTCTGGGCTTATTTGTAACCATCCTTTTTGAAAGGACTTGGGTATTATGATCTAAGCTATATCTACTTTATCAGCACCCCAAGCCCAGTAATGATGTGGTTCTTGCAGACTTGTAAAAGGACCACCATGATGGGCTTAGACAAGATCCAGGAGAATTTTCTGGATTACCAGGTAGAGACTCTTGTCTTCTTCCCTTACTTTCTCTCAAACAAACAGAATCTCTTTCTGTTCTGAGTCACCCAAAGCTGAGGGTGCAGTGCCACAAGCACCCCTGTGACCACCTCCAGTGTGACTGTGCTGTCAGAACTGAAGCCAGCACAGCACTGGGTCTGCTGTAACCACTCCCTGCCTACTGCCTATGTTAACACAAGGTCCTGAGACTCTATAATCAACTGGTTGCAAAGCCAATCAGGTCTGTATTCTTCCCTTCAGGGCAATAAGGTTCCCTAGGCCCAGGTGGATCCAGAGGTGCTATCTAGGAGTTAGGGACTAGAATTAAAAACCCAGCAATCTATCTGGTGTTCTATTGTACTGTGAAGGAGCTGCCACTCAAACCACAAGATGCAGTTATCCTCACTCTTCCCTCCTCTTTCCAAAGGCAGAGGAGCCTCATCCCGTAGCCACTGCCACCCCAGACCATAAGGAGTACTGTCAGACTGACTACTTCCAATGTTTCTTTAAGGTTCAAGAGGTCTTAGGTCAGCTTGTGGTGAATGTTGCCTGGCCTGGGACTCATCCTTCAGAGCAGTGGACTCCACTCTGGCCCAGGACAGAGTCACAAATTTTATGCAATAGTCAAATCCTGGAACTGGGGAGACCAAGAGCTTGCTTTGTGCTCTACCCACCCTGTGGCTGTGCTGGTACCTGAAGCCAGCAAGTCTCAGAGGCGTACCCAATACCCTTGATGTGATACCTGGGTATTGCTTCTGGTTTTTCAGGGACCAAAAGCTCTTCAGTTAGCAGAAGATGAATGTTGCCAGGATTGGGTCCTTTCCCTCAAGGTTATGGGTTCTTTTCTGACCCAAGGTGTGTCTAAAAATTTCATGTGGGAGGTAGGGCCCAGAACAGGGGCCTCATGACTGTGACCACTGCTCTATCCTGCTGTGGCTGCGCTGGTATCCAAGATCCAAGACAAAGTCCTCCCAACTCTTCCCTCTCTGCTTCTCAAGTGGAAGAAAGGGGCTTCTT
Source organism: Rhinopithecus roxellana (assembly GCF_007565055.1). Taxonomy (NCBI): domain Eukaryota; kingdom Metazoa; phylum Chordata; class Mammalia; order Primates; family Cercopithecidae; genus Rhinopithecus; species Rhinopithecus roxellana. Next base: position 25,590,538 of record NC_044557.1, read on the forward strand.
TTCGAGCTGTGCGCTGTGAAGCCTGTGGGTAGGAGAGGGGTGATGCCAGCACTCCTTTATCCACCCCAGCTGGTGTCTCAATATGTCATGTGCCCCCGCCGAGTCCACTGTTTCAGGGCCTGGTTCAGCACTAGGCCTCACCTAATTGTTTCAGTCCTTATGGACTACATTGGCTTTCAAGTTTATTTGCAGACACAGAGCACTTTGACCATTGGTAGTGAGGTTTGCAGGAACTCAAGTTCTGAACCTCTGAGATCCATGATTCCTCTCTGAGTAGTGCCAGTTTAAATGTGCCCCTCGTGGGCAAGTGTCAGCTGAGATTGGTCTGGTTTCCCTTTCTGCTCCAACTGGATACCACTAAGTTTAATGCCTCATAGTTGCTATGTTCTCCCTCCTTTAACACCAAAGATGCTCTCTGCACCATGCCATGGCTGCCAGGGGGTAGAGGACAGGTGATGTCAGGGATTCAGGGCTCTTTTTTCTATCTCTTCAGTTGCCTCTTTCAGCAATATGAAGTTAAAACCAGGTACTATGAGTGCTTATCTGATTTTTGGTTCTTAGGAAGCTGTTTTTTTTTTTTCTGGATATAGTTATTAAATTGGTGTCCTTGTGGGGAAGGCGATCAGTGGAGCCTTCTATTCTGCCATCTTGCTCCCTATATCTGCTACTTTGTATTCTCTGATCTATGTCTCTTCATTTCCCCCCTCCTCTGTTCCAGTCACCCCTAGTAACCATGGTTGTCTTCTCTATTTCTGTATATTTATTTACTTATTTTAGAATCTACTTATAAATGAGATAATGCAGTATTTTTCTTTCTGTATCTGACTTATTTCACTTAGCATAATGTTCTCCAGGCTCTTTCATGTTGTGGCAAATGGCAGGATCTCATTCTTTTTTAAGGCTGAAGAATATTTCATTGTATATATGTACTACAGTTTCTTTATCCATTCATCCATCGATGGCCACTTAGGTTAGATTGTTTCCATATCTTGGCTGTTGTAGAAAATGCTTCAGTGAACATGGAAGTGAGTTATCTTTATGAGGAGCTGATTTCATTTCCTTTGGGTATGCCCAGAAGAGATATTACTGGGACATGTAGGAGTTCTATTTTTAACTTCTTTAGAAACCATCATACTCTTTTCTATAATGGCCACACCAATGTACATTCCTACTAACAGTGTGTGTGAATTCCCTTTTTTTCATACTCTCACTGACATTTGTTATCTTCAATAACTCAATTTTTATTGGGGGGGGCTTTATTAACTTTTTTTTGGTTGAAGTTATTCATTTCTATTTTTTGCACTATTATTGGTGCTTGCTACAATTTCCAGTTTTTGTTTTTGTTTCATAATTTCAACTTTTAGATTCAAGGAATACATGTACAAGTTTGTTACTTGGGTATATCCTGTGATGGTGAGCTTTGGGATATGATGGATTTTGTCACCTAGGTACTGAGCATAGTACTCGATAGTTAGTTTTTCAACCTTTGTTCCCCTCTCTACCTCCCCACCTGGTAGTCCCAACTGTCTATTTTTGCCATCTTCATGTCCATGAGTACCCATTGTTTAACTTCCACTTATAAGTGAGAATATGTGATATTTTGTTTTCTGTTTCTAGGTTAATTTGCTCAGGATAATGGACTCAGGCTGCATTCATGTAGCTGCGAAGAATATGATTTTGTTATTTTTAATGGCTGCATAGTATTTCATGGTATATATGTACCACATTTTCTTTATCTAATCTACCATTGATGGGCACCTAGGTTGATTCCACATCTTTGCTATTGTAACTAGTGCTGCAATGAACATATGACTGCATGTGTCTTTTGGGTAGAATAGTTTATTTTATTTTGGATATATACCCAATAATGCAAATTTTGGGTTGAATGGTAGTTCTGTTTTAAATTCTTTGGGAAATCTCCAAACTGCTTTCCACAGTGGGTGAACTAATTTACATTCCCACCAACAGGGTATAACATTCCCTTTTCTTAACAGCCTCACCAGCCTCTGTTGTTTCTGATTTTTCAATAATGGTCATAATGACTGGTATGAGATGGTATCTCATTGTGGTTTTGATTTCATTTATTTGATGATTATTGATGGTGAGCATATTTTCATGTTTGTTGGCTGCTTGTATGTCTTCTTTTGAAAAGTACCTGTTCATGTCTTTTGCCCATTTTTAATGGAGTTGTTTGTTTATGGCTTGTTCAATTGTTTAAGTTCCTTATAGATTCTGGACATTAGACCTTTGTCAGATTCATAGTTTGCTAAGATTTTCTCCCATTCATTAGATTGTCTGTTTGCTTTGTTGATAGTTTCTTTTGTTGTGCAGAAGCTCCTTGGTTTAATTGGGTCTCACTTGTCAATTTTTGTTGTTGTTGCAGTTGTGTTTGAGGACTTAGTCATAACTTCTTTCCCAAGGCTGATATCCACTATGGTGTTTCTCAGGTTTTCTTCTAGGATTCTTATAGTTTGACGTTTCTCATTTAAATATTTAATTTGTCTTGAGTTTATTTTTGTAAATGGTGAAAGGTGGAGGTTCAGTTTTATTCTGCATATGGCTAGCCAGCTATTCTAACACCATTTGTTGAATAGGGAGTCTTTTCCCCATTGTTTATTTTTGTTGACCTTATCAAAGATCAGATAGCTATAGATATACAGCTTTATTTCTGGGTTCTCTATTCTGTTCCATTGGTCTATGTGTCTGTTTTTGTATCAGTACCAAGCTGTTTGGGTTACTGTAGCTGTATAGTATAGTTTGAAGTCAGATAATGTGATGCCTCCAGCTTTGTTCTTTCTGCTTAGGATTGGTTTGGATATTTAGGCTCTTTTTTAAGTTCTGTATCAATTTTAGAATAGTTTTTTCTAGTTCTGTGAAAAATGACATTGGTAGCTTGATAGGAATACCATTGAATCTGTAGTTTATGGCCACTTGAATGACATTGATTCTTCTAATCCATGAGCATGGAACGTTTTTTCATTTGTTTGTGTCATCCATGATTTCTTTCAGCAGTGTTTTGTAGTTCTCTTTGTAGAGATCTTTTACCTCCTTGGTTAGATGTATTCCTAGGTATTTTATGGTTTTTGCAGCAGTTGTAAATGGGATTGCTTTCTTGATTTTGCTCTCAGTTTCAGTGTTATTAGTATGTGGAAATGAAACTAATTTTTGTACATTGATTTTGTATCCTGAAACTTTATTGAAGTTGCTTATTTGTTCCAGTAGTCTTTTGGAGGAGTCTTTATGGCTTACTTAGTACAGATCATATCATCAGCAAAGAGAGATAATTTGATTTTTTTACCTATGTGGATGCCTTTTATTTCTTTCTCTTGCCTGATTCCTCTGGGAAGGACTTCCAGTACTCTGTCGAATAGGAGTGGTGAGAGTTGGTAACCTTGGCTTGTTGCAGTTCTTAAAGAGAGTGCTCCCAGTTTTTGCCTGTTCACTACGATGTTGGCTGTGGGTTTGTCATAGATGGCTCTTACTATTTTGATGTATGTTCCTTCACTGCCTAGGTTTTTGAGAACTTTTATCAAGAAGGGATGTTGGATTATACTGAAAGCTTTTTCTGCATCTATTGAGATTATAATATTGTTTTTGTTCTTAATTCTGTATATGTGGTGAATCACATTTGTTGATTTGCATATGTTGAACCAACTTTGTATCCCAAGAATGAAACCTACTTGATCATGGTGAATGAACTTTTGAGTGCTGCTGGATTCAATTTGCTAGTATTTTGTTGAGGATTTTTGCATCTATGTTCATCATGGATATTGGCCTGTAATTTTCTTGTTAAGTTGTGTCTTTGCCAGGTTTGGGTATCAGAGTACGCTGACATCATAGAATGAGTTAAGGAAGAGTCTCTCCTCCTCAATTTTTTGAAATAGTTTCAGTAGGATTGGTAACAGCTCTTCTTCGTGCATCTGGTAGAATTTGGCTGATGTGTATCCATCTGGTCTGGGGCGCCTTATTTTTTAGCTGGTATTTTTTTTTTTTTTTTTTTTGGTTACTGATTCAATTTTGGAACTTGATATTTTTATCTTCAGGGATTCAATATTTTCCTGATTCAATCTTGGGAGATTATGTGTTTCCAATGATTTATCCATTTCCTTCAGATTAGCTAGTTCATGTGCATAGAGGTGTTCATAATAGTCATTGAGGATCATTTATATTTTTGTGGGATTTGTTGTAATGTCACCTTTGTTATTTCTGATTGTGCTTATTCGGATATTCTCTCTTCTTCTGTTTGTTAACCTTGCTAGTGGTCTATTGATCTCATCTATCCTTTCAAAGTAACAACTTTTCATTTCACTGATTGTATAATTTTGAGGTCTCAATTTTGTTTGTATAATTTTGAGGTCTCAATTTTGTTCAGTTCTGTCCTCATTTATTTCTTTTATTTTTCTAGCTTTGAAGTTTTTTTTTTTTATTTCTAGTGTGATGTTAGATTATTAAATTGAGATATTTATACCTTCTTGATGTAGGTGTTTAGCACTATAAACTTTCTTCTTAACACTGCTTTTGCAGCATTCCAGAGATTTTTGGTATGTTGTCTCTCTGTTTTTATTTCTTTCAAATAATTTTTTTTATTTCTACCTTTATTTTGTTGTTTACCCCAAACTCATTCAGGATAAGCTGTTTAAATCCTGTGTAATGGGGTTTTGAGAGATCTGTTGGTATTAATTTATATTTTTACTCCACTGTGGTCCAAAAGTATGGCTAGTATGATTTCAGTTTTTTTGAATTTAGAGACTTGCTTTATGGCTGAGCGTGTGATTGATCATGGAGTATATTCTGTGTGCAGACAAGAAGACTGTATATTCTGTCGTTATTGGGTATTCTATAGATGTGTAGGTCCAAATGGTCAAATGTTGAATTTAAGTCCAGAATTTCTTTGCTAGTTTTCTTCCTTGATGATCTGTGTAAGGCCATCAGTGGGGTGTTGAAGTTCCCTGCTATTATTATGAGACTGTGTACATCTTTTCTAGGTCAAAAAGTACTTTTTTTATGAATCCGGATGCTCCCATGTTGGATGCATACATTTTTAGCATACTTATGTCTTTTTGTTGAATTGAACCCTATCATTATGTAAGGTCCTTCTTTATCCTTTTTCACTGTTGTTGATTTAAAGTCTGTTGTTTCTATGAGAATAGCCACATTTGCTCTTTTTTTGTGTTCCATTTGCATGATAGTTCTTTTCCAACCCTGTACTTTGAACCTATGGGTGTCATTACACGTGAGATGGGTCTCTTGAAGACAACAGACAAATGGGTCTTGTTTCTTCGTACAAATTGCCACTCTATGCCTTTTAAGTGGGGGCATTTAGACTATTTACATTCAAGATTGACTATTGATATGTGAGGCTTTGATCCTCTCATGGAGTTGTTAGGTAGCGCTTTGTAGTTTCTATTGTTTGGTTGCTTTATAGGGTCTGTGGGCTATGTACTTAAGTGTTTTTTGGTGGAGCAGGTATTGTTCTTTCATTTTCATGTTTAAATCTTCCTTGAGGACCTCTTGTAAGAGTGTAGTCTACTGGTAATAAATCCCCTTAGTGCTTGGTTGTCTGAAAAATATTTTATTTTTTCTTTGCTTATGAATATTAGTTTGGCAGGATATGAAATTCTTGGTTGGAATTTCTTTTCTTTAACAATGCTGAAAATAGGCCCCCAATCTGTTCTGGCTTACAAGGTTTCTGCTGAGAAGTCCAGTGTTAGACTGACGGAATTCCCTTTGTGAGTGATCTGACCCTCTTCTCTGGCTGTCTTTAAGATTTTTCCTTTAGTATGGACCTTAGACAGTCTGGTGACAATTTGCTTGGGTGATGTGCATTTTGTATGTTATGTCACAGGCATTTTCCATATTTCTTTTGCTTGGATGTCTACCTCTCTAGAAGATTAGTTAACTTTTCTTGAATTATTCCCTCAAATGTTTTCTAGATTGTTTTCTTTATCTCTCTTTCTCTCAGGGGTGCCAGTAATTCATAGGTTTGGTCACTTTATATAATCCCGTATTTCTTGAAGACTGTTCATTTTTAAAATTCTTTTCTTTTCTTTTTTTTTTACTTTTGTCTGATTGGGTTAGTTTGAAAGATTGATCCTTAAGCTCTAAAATTCTTTCTTCTGCTTGGTCCAGAGAGATGTTACTTTGTTGCGCAGACTGGTCTTGACAAGTGATCCTCCTGCTTCAGCCTCCCAAAGTGCTGGAATTACAGGTGTAATTCACTGTGTCTGGCTTTTGGCTTACACTTTTGTTACAATTTATCTAAGGTTTCTTTTTTCATATTGTTATTTTTGGTTTTCTTGTGTACTTTCATGTTAAGGATGTCACTTATAAACAATGCATAGCAAGCTTTTTTTTTTTTTTAACCTAATCTGTGAATTGCTATATTTTAATAGATAGGTTAGCCCTGGCATATGTATTATGGCTATAATAATTAATTTAACTTTTTTCTGTAATTTTATTTATTTTCTATTTACTTCACTTGCTATATATTTCTCTTTACCTCCTTTCAAGCCTTTTGTTATACTGGTATTTTTTCTTTTTTTCTCATTCTAATGGTTTGGAAGATAATGCTATTCTGCATAATTATCACTAAATTTATATCATACAAACTTATGTTTGTTTGTCTCATTTTTTTTGCCAGAGTTTAGTTATTTAGTACCCCAGCCTTCCCCATTATTTAGATAGGTACCTCTACACTTTCTAATTTTCATATAATTTGAAATTTGAGTTTGATAGCTGCTATTTATTGTTCTAGCCTGTCAACATGCTTAGACAACTGTAAGTAACCTTTTCTTATCATTACCTTTTTAACTCCACTTTTTCTTTTTGTATTTTTTTTTTTTTTTGCTTTTTTTTTTGTTTCTCTTCTTGTTTCCCTACTCATTGCATCCTCTTACAATTCTTTTCAGACAGCATTTCCAAGGGGTAAATGACGTCAGTCTTTTTCTTTCTTTCTGTAATTTCTATATATTTGCAATTCTGTATTTATCTAACTCTTCTGTATTTACCAGGTTAGATAAAACTAATCTGGTTAATTTTTATTTCTATAGTAAATTTTTTTTTATACTTTAAGTTCTAGGGTACATGTGCACAATGTGCAGATTTGATACATAGGTATACATGTGCTATGTTACTTTGCTGCACCCATCACTCATCATTTACATTAGGTATTTCTCCTAATGCTATCCCTTCCCCAACCCCCAACCCCCCAACAGACCCTGGTATGTGATGTTCCCCGCCCTGTGTCCAAGTGATCTCATTGTCCAATTCCCACCTGTGAGTGAGAACATGCGGTGTTTGGTTTTCTATCCTTGTGATAGTTTGCTCAGAATGATGGTTTCCAGCATCATTCTGAGCAAACATGAACTCACCAATTTTTTTTATGGCTGCATAATATTCCATGGTGTATATGTGGCACATTTTCTTAATCCAGTCTATCATTGATGGACATTTGGGTTGGTTCCAAGTCTTTGCTATTGTGAATAGTGCTGCAGTAAACATACATGTGCATATGTCTTTATAGTGGCATGATTTGTAATCCTTTGGATATATAACCAGTAATGGGATTGCTGGGTCAAATGGTAATTCTAGTTCTAGATGCTTGAGGAATCACCACACTGTCTTACACAATGGTTGAACTAATTAACACTCCCACCAACAGTGTAAAAGTGTTTCTATTTCTCCACAGCCTCTCCAGCATCTGTTTCCTGACTTTTTTTTTTTTTTTTTTTTTGAGACGGAGTCTCGCTCTGTTGCCCAGGCTGGAGTGCAGTGGCTGGATCTCGGCTCACTGCAAGCTCTGCCTCCCGGGTTCACACCATTCTCCTGCCTCAACCTCCCAAGTAGGTGGGACTACAGGTGCCCACCACCTCACCCAGCTAGTTTGTCATATTTTTTAGTAGAGACGGGGTTTCACCGTGTTAGCCAGGATGGTCTTGATCTCCTGACCTCGTGATCCCAAAGTGCTGGGATTACAGGCTTGAGCCACTGCACCCAGCCTGTTTCCTGACTTTTTAATGATCGCCATTCTAACTGGTGTGAGATGGTATCTCATTGTGGTTTTGATTTGCATTTCTCTGATGACAAGTGATGATGAGCATTTTTTCATGTGTCTGTTGGCTGCACAGAGGTCTTCTTTAGAGAAGTGTCTGTTCATATCTGTCACCCACTTTTTGATGGGGTTGTTTGTGTTTTTCTTGTAAATTTGTTTGAGTTCTTTGTAGATTCTGGATATTAGCCCTTTGGCAGATGGGTAGATTGCAAAAATTTTCTCCCATTCTGTAGGTTGCCTGTTCACTCTGATGGTAGTTTCTCTTGCTGTGCAGAAACTTGTTAGTTTAATTAGCTCACATTTGTCTACTTTGGCTTTTGTTGCCATTGCTTTTGTTTTTTAGACATGAAGTCCTTGCCCATGCCTATGTCCTGAATGGTATTGCCTAGGTTTTCTTCTAGGGTATTTACGGTTTTAGGTCTAACGTTCAAGTCTTTAATCCATCTTGAATTAATTTTTGTCTAAGGTGTAAGGAAGGGGTCCAGTTTCAGCTTTCTACTTATGGCTAGCCAGTTTTCCCAGCACCATTTATTAAATATGGCATCCTTTCCCCATTTCTTGTTTTTGTCAGGTTTGCCAAAGATCAGATAGTTGTAGATGTGTGGTGTTATTTCTGAGGGCTCTGTTCTGTTCCATTGGTCTATACCTCTGTTTTGGTACCAGTACCATGCTGTTTTGGTTACTGTAGCCTTGTAGTACAGTTTGAAGTCAGGTAGTGTGATGCCTCCAGCTTTGTTCTTTTTGCTTAGGATTGACTTGGCAATGTGGGCTCTTTTTTGGTTCCATATGAACTTTAAAGTAGGTTTTTCCAATTCTGTGAAGAAAGTCATTGGTAGCTTGATGGGGATGGCATTGAATGTGTAAATTACTCTGGGCAGTATGGCCATTTTCATGATATTGATTCTTCCTATCTATGAGCGTGGAATATTCTTCCATTTGTTTGTGTCTTCTTTTATTTTGTTGAGTAGTGCTTTGTATTTCTCCTTGAAGAGGTCCATCACATCTCTTGTAAGTTGGATTCCTAGGTATTTTATTCTCTTTATAGCACTTGTGAATGGGAGTTCACTCATGATTTGGCTCTCTGTTTGTCTGTTATTAGTGTATAGAAATGCTTGTGATTCACATTGATTTTGCATCCTGAGACTTTGCTGAAGTTGCTTATCAGCTTAAGGAGATTTGGGGCTGAGACGATGGGGTTTTCTAAATAGACAATCATGTCATCTGCAAACAGGGACAATTTGACTTCCTCATTTCCTAATCGAATACCCTTTATTTCATTCTCTTGCCTGACTGCCCTGGCCGAAACTTCCAACACTATGTTGAATAGGAGTGGTGACACAAGGCATCTTTGTCTTGTGCCGGATTTCACAGGGAATGCTTCCAGTTTTTTTCCATTCAGTATGATATTGGTTGTGGGTTTGTCATAAATAGCTCTTATTATTTTGAGATACATTCCCTGAACACCTAGTTTATTGAGAGTTTTTAGCATGAAGCACTGTTGAATTTTGTCAAAGGCCTTTTCTGCTTCTGTTGAGATAATCATGTGGTTTTTGTCATTGGCTCTGTTTATGTGATGGATTATGTTTGTTGATTTGCGTATGTTGAACCAGCCTTGCATCCCAGGGATGAAGCTCACTTGATTGTGGTGCATAAGCTTTTTGATGTGCTGCTGGATTTGGTTTGCCAGTATTTTATTGAGGATTTTTGCACCAATGTTCATCAGGGATATTGGTCTAAAATTCTCTTTTTTTGTTGTGTCTCTGCCAGGCTTTGGTATCAGGATGATGTTGGCCTCATAAAATGAGTTAGGGAGGATTCCCTCTTTTTCTATTGATTGGAATAGTTTCAGAAGGAATGGTACCAGCTCCTCCTTGTACCTCTGGTAGAATTCGGCTGTGAATCCATCTGGTCCTGGACTTTTTTTGGTTGGTAGGCTATTAATTATTGCCTCAATTTCAGAGCCTATTATTGGTCTACTTAGGGATTCAACTTCTTCCTGATTTAGTCTTGGGAGGGTGTATGTGTCCAGAAATTTATCCATTTCCTCTAGATTTTCTAGTTTATTTGCATAGAGGTGTTTATAGTATTCTCTGATAGTAGTTTGTATTTCTATGTGATCGGTGGTGATATCCCCTTTATAATTTTTTATTGTGTCTATTGGATTCCTCTCTCTCTTCTTTTTTATTAGTCTTGCTAGTGGTCTATGAATTTTGTTGATCTCTTCAAAAAACCAGCTCCTGGATTCATTGATTTTTTGAAGGGTTTTTTAGATATCTGTCTCTTTCAGTTCTGCTCTGATCTTAGTTATTGATTGCCTTCTGCTAACTTTTGAATTTGTTTGCTCTTGCTTCTCTATTTCTTTTTTTTTTTTTTTTTTGAGACGGAGTCTTGCTCTGCTGCCCAGGCTGGAGTGCAGTGGCCGGCTCTCAGCTCACTGCAAGCTCCGCCTCCCGGGTTCACGCCATTCTCCTGTCTCAGCCTCCCGAGTAGCTGGGACTACAGGCGCCCGCCTCGTCGCCCGGCTAGTTTTTTGTATTTTTTAGTAGAGACGGGGTTTCACCGTATTAGCCAGGATGGTCTCGATCTCCTGACCTCATGATCCGCCCGTCTCGGCCTCCCAAAGTGCTGGGATTACAGGCTTGAGCCACCGCGCCCGGCCGCTTCTCTATTTCTTTTAATTGTGATGTTAGAGTGTCAATTTTAGATCTTTTCTGCTTTCTCTTGTGGGCATTTAGTGTTATAAATTTCCTTCTACACACTGCTTTAAATGTGTCCCAGAGATTCTGGTACGTTGTGTCTTTGTTCTCATTGGTTTCAAAGAGCATCTTTATTTTTTCCATTATTTTGTTATTTACCCAGTAGTCATTCATGAGCAAGTTGTTCAGTTTCCATGTAGTGGGGTGGTTTTGAGTGAGTTTCTTAATCCTGAGTTCTAATTTGATTGCACTGTGGTCTGAGAGACAGTTTGTTGTGATTTCTGTTCTTTTACATTTGCTGAGGAACGCTTTACTTCCAACTATGTGGTCAATTTTAGAATAAGTGCAATGTGGTGCTAAGAAGAATGTATATTCTGTTGATTTGGGGTGGAGAGTTCTGTAGATGTCTATTAGGTCTGCTTGGTACAAAACTGAGTTCAGGTCCTGGATATCCTTGTTAACCTTCTGTCTCGTTGATCTGTCTAATATCGATAGTGAGGTGCTAAAGTCTTTCGTTATTATTATGTGGGAGTCTAAGTCTCTTTGTAAGTCTCTAAGGACTTGCTTTATGAATCTGGGTGCTCCTTTATTGGGTGCATATATATTTAGGATAGCTAGCTCTTCTTGTTGAATTGATCCATTTATCATTATGTAATGACCTTCTTTGTCTCTTTTGATCTTTGTTGGTTTAAAGTCTGTTTTATCAGAGACTAGGATTGCAACCCCTGCTTTTTTTTGGTTTTCCATTTGCTTGGTAGATCTTTCTCCATCCCTTTATTTTGAGCCTAAGTATGTCTCTGCATGTGAGATAGGTCTCCTGAATACAGCACACTGATGAATCTTGACTCTATCCAATTTGCCAGTCTGTATCTTTTAATTGGGCATTTAGCCCATTTACATTTAAGGTTAATATTGTTATGTGTGAATTTTATCCTGTCATTATGATGTTCGCTGGTTGTTTTGCCCATTAATTGATGCAGTTTCTTCATAGCATCAATGTGCTTTACAATTTGGTCCATTTTTGCAGTGCCTGGTATCGGTTTTTTCTTTCCATGTTTATTGCTTCCTTCAGGAGCCCTTGTAGGGCAGGCCTGTTGGTGACAAAAATCTCTCAGCATTTGTTTATCTGTAAAATATTTTATTTCTCCTTCACTTATGAAGCTTAATTTGCCTAGATATGAAATTCTGGTTTGAAAGTTGTTTTCTTTAAGAATGTTGAATATTGGCCCCCACTCTCTTCTGGCTTGTAAGGTTTCTGTTGAGAGATCCACTGTTAGTCTGATGGACTTCCCTTTGTGGGTAACCTGACCTTTCTGTCTGGCTTCCCTTTACACTTTTTCCTTCATTTCAACTTTGGTGAATCTGACTATTATGTGTCTTGGGGTTACTTTTCTTGAGGAGTGTCTTTGTGGTATTTTCTGTATTTCCTGAATTTGAATGTTGGCCTGCCTTGCTAGGTTGGGGAAGTTCTCCTGAAGAGTGTTTTCCAACTTGATTCCATTCTCTCCATCACTTTCAGGTACACCAATCAAATGTAGATTTGGTCTTTTCACATAGTCCGACATTTCTTGGAGGCTTTGTTTGTTTCTTTTTACTCTTTGTTCTCTAACTTTGTCTCTTCACTTTATTTCATTAATTTGATCTTCAATCACTGATACCCTTTCTTCCACTTGATCAAATCAGCTATTAAGCTTGTGCATGCATCACGAAGTTCTCGTGCCATGGTTTTCAGCTCCATCAGGTCATTTAAGTTCTTCTCTACACTGTTTATTCTAGTTAGCTATTCATCAAATCTTTCTTCAAGGTTTTTAGTTTCCTTGAGATGGGTTTGAACATCCTCCTTTAGCTTGTATAAGTCTGTTATTACCAACCTTCTGAAGCCTACTTCTGTCAACTTGTCAAAGTCATTCTCCATCCAGCTTTGTTCCATTGCTGGTGAGGAGCTGAGATCCTTTGGAGGAGAAGAGGCACTCTGATGTTTAGAATTTTCAGCTTTTCTGCTCTGGTTTCTCCCCATCTTTGTGGTTTTATCCACCTTTGATCTTTGATGTTGGTGACCTACAGATAGAGTTTTTGTGTAGATGACCTTTTTGTTGATGTTGATGCTATTCCTTTCTGTTTGTTAGTTTTCCTTCTAACAGTCAGGTCCCTCAGCTGCAGGTCTGTTGGATTTTGCTGGAGGTCCATTCCAGACCCTGTTTGCCTGGGTATCACCAGTGGAGGCTGCAGAACAGCAAGTATTGTTACCTGATCTTTCCTCTGGATGCTTCATCCAAGAGGGGCAGCCGCCTATATGAGGTGTCTGTCGGCCCCTACTGGGAGGTGTGCCCAGTTAGGCTACACAGGGGTCAGGGACCCACTTGAGGGGGTAGTCTGTCTCTTCTCAGAGCTCAGACGCCATGCTGGGAGAACCAATGCTCTCTTCAGAGCTGTCAGACAGGGATGTTTAAGTCTGCAGAAGTTGTCTGCTGCCTTTTGTTCAGCTATGCCCTGCCCACAGAGGTGGAGACTAGAGGCATTTGGCCTTGTTGAGTTGTGGTGGGCTCCACCTAATTCGAGCTTCCAGGCCACTTTGTTTACCTACTGAAGCCTCAGCAATGGCAGACACCCCTCCCCCAGCCAGGCTGCCGTCTCACAGATTGATCTCAGACTGCTGCGCTAGCAATGAGCAAGGCTCCGTGGGCATGGGAGCTGCTGAGCCAGTCATGGGAGAGAATCTCCTTGTCTGCTGGTTGCTAAGACCTTGGGAAAAGCACAGTATTTGGCGGGAGTGTCCCGTTTTTCTAGGTAGTCTGTCTCAGCTTCCCTTGGCTAGGAATGGGAAATCCCCTGACCCCTTGCACTTCCCAGGTGAGGTGATGCCTTGCCTTGCTTCAGCTTGCCCTCCATGGGCTGCACCCACTGTCCAACCAGTCCCAATGAGATGACCCAGGTACCTCAGTTGGAAGTGCAGAAATCACCCATCTTTTGATAGGAGTCAATCACTCTGCAAGCTGCAGATTGGGGCTGTTCCTATTCGATCATCTTGGAATGCCCCATGTAGTCAAAATTTTAATCTTTTTAATCTTTTGTTGATTTTGTTTAAGGATGAAACTGTTTAATATGTTTTGGAGAATATTATCGATAATGATAAAAAGTCTTATCCTACTCTCTGTTAATTTTCTTGCTTTGCATATAAATTTCTTCTCTTTGTTGAGTCACATATTGTTTGCCCGTGGTGTTGGCTTTCTCTAAATATTTGGTGGTTCTTGCACATTTTCATAACTGAAATTCCCTATTAAACTCAGAAAAGGATGTATCTGTTTTTGCATTCTGCTTGGTGACAAAGAGGACGAATTTTTGAACAGGAAAAGAAGTAGGTAAGATTCTGTGCCCAGGGCTCAACATTTCTACTGGCGTTGACAGTTGCCTGAGGCACAACTTTGTCTCTCTGACCCAGTGTTTTGCCACTCTCCTCCACCTGAAGAAGATTTTTTTGTTTCTGTTGCTTGACTCTTGGGCAGGTTGAGGAGAGAAGAGAGGAGATGAAGGATGTGTAGGTTGCTCCTGCTCTGTTACACAATGAGCCACCCTGTTTTGCCTGGCCCCTGCCCTATTTCTAGTTTCTGCTACTTTCAGACGTGAGGTTACTGGTGCTTCTCCTGTCTTTTGTAGTTTCCATTCTCTTAAGGGCATTTGGGCTGTGGTTCCCAATTCAATTCAATCTTTTGCTTTCTGCCTTTTAAAGTCCTGATAGTATCTCCTTTTTTTGTTTGTTTGTTTTGTTTTCTATTGTTGGATAGATTTGTTTATTAGGTTGGTGCTAAAGTAATTGTGGTTTTGGCAATCTTAATTGAAAAAAAAAATGCAATTACTTTTGCACCAACATTTTTTTTCTTCTTCTTTTAGCTTGTAAAGGAATTTGTACCAGAAGTGGAAGCTGCCCTGAATGCTCAGTCCATCATCTTGAACTGGAACTACTCTTCACTTCTTAAGATAATTTTCTTCATGAAAAAAGAGCAAAATTCAGTAGTCTGTTCAACATCCTATATGTATTCTTTCAGTTTTGGCTGTATTTTTGTCTTTTAACCATAACTCATGAAGCATAAGAATGGCTACCAGAATTAATGTTAAGCAGCTAGCAGCTGCTTAGGGCTATAGTTTTTAGTTATGTTTTTACAGTATGTATTTCCATCCTATGTTCTCATACTCTAGAAAATGTGAGATAAATGTAGGGCTATCCCTATATGATTTTAGCCCCATAGAATCTTGAAATGAAGAATAGGTGTTGACTAGTTTTTAGAAACAGGGTAGGGGTCTTGTTCTTTCATCAAGGCTGGAGTGCAGTAGTCTAATCATAGCTCACTACAGCCTTGACCTCTTGGGCTCAAGCCATTTTCCCATCTTCCAAGTAGTTGGGATTACAGTCATGAGCCACCATGTTTGACTCCAATTTTCTTAGTTGTTTGCCAAGTGGATTGTCATCTTTTCTGTTATTCAAACAAATAAGTATGCAAAACAGCAAAAAAAATTTTGCAGACAAGGTGGAAATATCCAAGGAGTGTTTTTAAAGTATGGGGTTCAATTTGTATTTACTACCTTCCGAATATATCTTAATTAATATTGAAATTGATCAATAGATTGGAGACATTTGTTAATGATCACAAGATAATTTTGCTGATTAGGATCGAATACAAAGTCTCCATGTAATGTTTTGGAAGGCTGCTTAATGAAAACTGCAATATTGGCTACACTGTTTTCGTGGACTTTGCTGGAAGCATCTTTGAAACTTAATGGGGATTTATTATTATATTCAATGGTCTGATAAGACAAATTCAGAAAAAATTTTGGCTGATCCTCTGATGTTTCAACATTTAAATAGTGTAGGAAGTATTGGTGGATGTGTGATTTTATTCCCGGATCCTTAATAGGCTGTTAAGTAGGTGGCTCCACACACACCCACTTTACATTTCCCTTGTTACATGTGATTCGTTTTTATTCCACCTTTAAAATCCTTCTGAGAAAAATATTAGATAATTTTCATTTCAAAGTCTAATAGTCCATGTGGCTGATATTATTTCCAAGGTCTCATCTCAATATTATATGCTACAGGATAAATTTATTTCTTTTGTTTTTTCCTTAGTGGACATAATAATAATTACTACTACTTTTTGGGCGTTACTTCTCTGCTTGTGATAGGGCTCTGATGAGTGGAGGAACACTAGGGCTCTTGTCTCATGTTGAATTAGATAAAATAACACGGACACACGCGGAGTGGTTTTAAGGAGCAGAAGGTTTAATAGTCAAGAAAGAAGGAAGAAGCTCCCCTGTATAGAGACAGAGGGAGGGAGGCTCCAAAGCCAAGAGAAGGAACCCCAAGTGAAGCAGAAACCAGCCAGATATATATAGAGGATGGAGGAGGTGGTGTCTGATTTGCACAGGGCTCAGAGGATGAGTTTGACCAGGCACGTGATTCACGTAGCCTGGGAAAAAGCTGGCCCTCCCACCCTAGCTTTTAATATGCAAATGCAGGGCACCATGATGTTCAACAGAAATTCTCTGCAATTCTCTACACACGTTGGAGATATGTGGGGGTGGCCATCTTGCCAGGCACATGTGGGGCAAGGGCAAGAAGCAACTCCTACAACACTTGTAAATATACATGTAAATATAATAATGCACATGAAAATTGTTACTAAACTGTAAAGTACTATTCAAAAATGTTAACATTATTTATGGTAATATTATTAGCATGCTATCATGTTACCATATCATTGATTTTAAGAACTTTGGATAATAAAAATAATGAGAAAGTCTCTCTCTCTCTCTCTCTCTCTCTCTCTCTCTCTCTCTCTCTCTCTCTGTGTCTTTTGGTGAGCAATGCAACTCTTCCCAATATCAGAAACTAAAATAGAATTTCTTAAACTTTCCAGCTGAGCCCCAGGAAACCTTTCAGCAAAAGGTTTCATATACCAGTTGGCATGAAGAAAAGGTATTGGTGTGGCATCTTAAAGGGGAAGTTTGAGAAATATGAGGAAAGTAACTAAACTAGAATCAATTATAATAGGCTGGTTATCAGCAAATACACTTTTCAGAGGAACTTGGAGCATCTCAAAGAAAGCCAGGAGTTTAGCACAGTGTTCTGCATTCTTTTTCTACTGTGATAGACATAGGCCTAAACCTTTCATGCCTCTTTTTCATTACCTGTGAAACTGGGGTCATAGTAGCTTTACCTTTCTTAAGAACTTGTTATAAAACAGCACGTGTACCCCAATAACTTATGGAAAAATAAAATAAAAAAATTATAAAATCACAATACAACAAGGGACTTCTAAGGCTTTGGTTTCCTCAAAAGGAAACTGTCTTAAGTGAATATGTGATTTGTCCCAAGTCAGAAAACCTAGTCGGGCTATAATAAACTGGAAGTTTTTTGAATTGGAATAGATGTTTTAGTTATATAGTATTTATATCTTTTTACTGATTCAGAAATTCTCTACAATTTCTCTGGCATTCATTTTCAGATCACTCCTTGTTAAGAAATTGACTGCATTTCAGGGTGGAACATTGTATTATTGGACCACTTTAATTGTCTGGCAGTCATTGTTTATAATGTCAAGTCAAGTTCCTGTGACTTTATACCTTGACTCTTATCACAGGTGGGACACCCTAGAAAGAAGACACTTAGAAATTAGCAAGTTTATCAGGGAGTGCTTTTGGTATCCATTCTGTGTAAAGGAAGAGAAAACAAATAAACAGCATTTGACAGAGAAAGAAGTCACTCTGTAGTGCAGTTTGAATACACTGCCTCAATAGATGCTGCAGGGAATTTAGATGGAACAAACTTCAAGTCATCTTGAGCTGGGATGACAGAACCAGGCCTTTAAACCTCTGTGTCTGTCACTTACTGAAAGTAGGCTGCCCTGGGAAGGGGGCTTGACCTTGGGTGAAGCAGCTTTCTTCTGCTGAGGCAATTCCCAAATGGGGGCTGACATCCTAGGGCTGTTCGTTGGCAGCTAAAGCTTTAATTTCTTTATTTCTGAAAAATAATAAAGGTGGTACCTCATAGCATTCACCACACATAATACGAATTAGTTTGTAAATTTCTACTAAAAATATTCCTGCTGTCTTTAATTGAGATTGTGTTGTAGCTATAGATAAATTTAGGAAGAATCGATATATTAACAATGTTGAATCCTTAATCCATTAGTAGGTTTTAATTATTTATTTGAGTCCTGTTTAATTTCTGTTGGTAATATTTTGCAGTTTGCAATGCATAAGCCACAAATATATTTGGATACATTTGTGTCTTGATGCTATTTTGAATGGCATATTCAAATTTCCATTTAAAAATATTTATCACTAGTATATAGAAGTATAATTACTGCTTTTTGTGCCCTGGTTTTATCTTCTGAAATCTTGTTAAGCTCATTTATTAGTCATAGTAGATTTTTAAGTAAATTCCTTAGAATTTTCTATGTCCATGATCATACTGACTATGAAAAAAGCTTTATTTCTTTGTTTCCAATCTGTATGCCTTTTATTTAGTTTTATTGCCGTGTTGCAATGGTTAGGGCCTGTAGTACAATATGGAATACCAGAGCTGAGCGTGCCATCCTTCTCTTGATCCTAGTCTAGTTCAATAACATTCAATCTTTTATTGAGTATGATATTAGTAGATTATAGCAGGTGAATTAAAATTCTAGAGTAGCAGCATGAAAAGGATGCAGTAAGGGTCCATTGCTTAGTAAAGTCATACACTGTCTCAATTTAACTGCATTAATACTGGATACAACAGTAGCTGAAACAAGTTGTAAATAATTATCTACTTCCCAGCTTTGAAAGAGAGCACATTTTACATCCTTATGGAAAGTTTTTTTTTAAAATGATGAAACAACCAATTCTGTAGCATATAGAAAATGCATAATGTCCTGCAAAAATAACTATGTAGTGGAAAATTATCTTTTTCAGATATTCATCACTTACTGTTCCCTGATTTTCATGCTGAGAGGTTCATCCTTTGACTACTCTTCAAACAAGTTTATCTGGGTTGAAGTTTTTTGCCTGGCTCCCTTTGGATGGGAGGTTGACATTTTAATATTAAATTCATAAAAATATCTTCTACTTATATAATATTCAAGAGCCAGCCACCACTGCAGGAAAAACCATGAGTGTACTCATGGCCTCATTCTTTTACCACTTCCTCTCCATCTCCTCACTACTTACAGAGGAGCTCAGCTTTCTCTTAAAATCCCTTTCAGAGAACCCTGGAAATTTTCAGGATGTTTTGCTCAGGAACAAGGCTGCTCATGTTGTACTAATTCTGACTTCTCATTTCCATCTCTTAGTTCTAGTTCTGCAGGAGCTGCCCTCCCTGAAAATGTGTGTTTCTGTAGTGGGATATGATCCACTGATGTTCCAGAAGGAAGAGTAGTTCTTTAGGTGCCTGACTTGGTGAGGACCTTGTCATTGATGCCTTAAAGCATCAATGGTCATGATCAGAGCCTTACATACTCTTTCATGAAGTCAGCTCCTTCACCTGTCACCATCCCATTTTTCCCTCCACAGGTGTCATGTGGGGAGGAGAGAAGGAAATTCCTTGCCATCCTCTTTATCATCTTTACCATTTCTTTTACCTTCTCCAAACAGTCATATCACAAACAAGCAAACAATGAAGCAAAACCCAAATATTTTATTCTTTTAGTCAAAACACTAAAATTAATATGAATATTAATTTATGCAAATGAAAACCTGCAATGATCACCTACAAACCAGTTACAAATAAACAAATTTGGCCTCAGTTGGAAACCTGGCTACACAGCAATGCCTCCATTGACTAGAGTTGGTCAGTTGCATGTTTCTACTTTGCAAAATCAATCCAACAATCATTTACTGAAGGCTCATAGAGTGTTGCTCTGGGCGATATTGAAATGAATACAGATAAAAAGCAAATATGTAATCTTCTTAATGTCTTCTGTTTAGAATAGCTTCTACTTCACAAGGCCTTTTTGTTGTGTCATTTATTTTCAAACTAATTAAAATACAGCTCATTATTTTCCAGGCACAAATATTTGCTCACTATATTTAAACATATAAATATTTAAACACATAAATGTCCACTGCTAATTGCCAGGCAATTAGCAGTGGACATTTGACTGCAAATGGAGTAGAGCTGATTGTAACATTATATGCAAATGAGGAGTGCTGAATCTAATCATGCACTGAGATTTCCAGACAGTAAAAAATTATACCCTCTCTAAAAACCCAAAGCTGTACATTCAAAGGTCTACCCAGGAATAAAGACAGCAATGGATGTCACCACTTGTAGTTACTTACTTTAATCACCAATGCCAAAAATGATATTTAGGTGAAGATTGAGAACATTAGCATCTTGTAAATATCAAACATGATTATTTCCTGTATGGTTCTTGAACCCCTCACTCTTAAGTCAAATATTTTCTTGTGTATCATTTTTAATAAATCAGAACAACAAAAGCTGAAATGAAGACATCATCTTATTATTTAATCATTTAAAAAATAAACACAATGGTTATTACTCTTATACTTTATAATAGCCTGAGTATAATCATACCTACTTCTGGAGAGACAGATTTTCATTCATAAGACAGTTTTCTGAAATCCTCTTCTCATTTATCAAACTGGAATGATTGGCTAATAAAGCAGTCAACATTTAAAAATGTATATTTAGTTTGCTTGAACTCTTTGTTTCAATTTAATGAGCTCATCTAGCTTAAAGCATATATAAACATGAATATGTGTGTTTCATTCTTCCACAACATTTTGGAAGCACTACGGACTTAAAAAGTTTAATTTATCATATCTTTGCCACCTCGATTAGAGGTTTTAAGCCTGTTCCTTCAAGCTGCATGAGTCATATCTGAAAATAGGAGAAATCAACATCCTGAAATAACTTGAACTGCGGTTGTTTAATGGTAGGATAGAGCAGTATCTCACAAAATGAAAACTTTTTATTGATGCTGAAGACAATACAACCATCATCAGGTGAGAAGATTATAACTGAGCTTGAGAAGGATAACTTTGACTGTGGATGTTTCCACACTGAGAAAAAATGTCTCTCCCCTGATCAAATCCTAGTGACCTGCTCATTTCCTGCATTTGCTATCACCAACACTTCAGTACCAATTTCCTATCTACTGATTGGTTTCATATCCTCCTCCCTCTTTTCTTCTTGTCAAAATTGGAGCCACTTTTCAAGGTCTAGCTCGGGATTTTGCTCTGAAACCCTTCCTGATCCTCCCGGTTTGATTTAATCACTCCTTCGTCTTCTTCTTAACAGCACTTCTAATCTGTACCAGTCCTTTGACCCGGAATCATGTGCTACTTTATATGGTTCATTGCATTTTCAAGCCTATTTGTCTGATCTTAGCTAGATTAAAACGTCTTTGAGGGCAGGGGTTGTTTGTTTCTGTGCTTATGTATTCCAGTGGCTGTATAGGGGGAACAATGACATGTTGATGACCTCGACTAATCCTTTTGCTCCAGGATACATGGCTTCCTCAGGACATGCCATGCATATGTGAGGTCTGTTTTAATTTGTAACATCCTAGATATGGCTCCAGAGTCAGATAAACCTAAGTTTGAATCTTTGATCCACCACTTATTAAATGGGATTTTGGGTACATTTCTTAATTTCTGGAAGCATTCATGTACTCATCTGGAAATAAAGGGAATAATAAAATTGTGAGGATGAAATTAGATAATGGCTGACAATCACCTGGCATGGTTCCTGGCCGATAATTAGCATGAAATAGTGGCAATTATTATTACTAAGGGTGTTGAAGCATGGTGGACCCTCAAGTGGCTCTGGTTAGTCGGGGAGGAGGATTGCTTGGGGAGTGCACAGAGTGCTGGACCTTACCAGCCGGTCGTCAAGATCACAGGGTCAAACATAATGCAGTGAATTCACGCTTAATGTAGGGCAGTGTCAGGAGAGAGGCAAAGTATGAATGAGAATCACGCCAACAAGAGTCCCTAATGGTAATAATACGAGACATTAGGCATCTGGCAAGTATACTGTTTCGAGGTGGTCTTTTCAGTTTGGTTGAAGAGTTTGAGCAGCATCTAAGATTTCTGAAAACAGAACCAGTTTTTCTGAAAGGGAGACTAGGAAAAGGGTAGGCAGGGTTTTAGGTGCTTTGTTGAGTAGATGAGAGTTTGTTTTGTTTCATGTTAATGCTTTTTCTTCCAGCAACTGCCCAAAGCCCCTCTTCCTCATGTTGGGGCTCAGAAGTTGATACCCCAATATATGGCGCTTTGACATGTTGAGTTGAAGGAAAAGCCTCAGATGTCTTTGACCTTCCCCTCCACTCCCAATCTTCTGTCTTCAACAAAACACAGGGTAAAGTTGTTCTCTGAAGTTCCTTGATCTGCCTAAAGTCTGGAACTGTCAAAGAATAAAACAATTACCTCTGTTCCCTTCCCTGAGTTTGTATTAATTGAAATCACTTTTAGGGAAGAAAGATTGAAGTCTGTTAACATACCTGGACAGACTTTTGTCATAAACCATTGTCTTCTGCTTCAGTCCCATTAAGTATTAAGTCGAATCATTTACCAGCTATTGTCTGCTCTATGGGCCTAACAGACTTTGTCCCAGGCCGTCGTATATTCTTCAAGCCCATTGAATTCCCCTAAAAATAACTTACTATTCCCCCCATAAAATCATCCACATTTCCTCATCTCCCATTATCCTAAGAAGAAGGGTAGATAACTACTTATACCCCATTGGGTGTTGGGGTGATCACTCGGTGATTTCTCCCATGCATGTTAATAAGAATTTGTATGTCTTTTCTAGTATTAATCTGCCTTTTGTCAATTTTTTTGCAAACCTTTGGAGGGAAAAAGGGAAGTTTTCCCTTGACCCCTGTACTACTTTTCTTCTTATTTGTAGAGTCACCTATTCATTGTTACCATTTTCTCATCTCCATTCTCTTACCAACCCAATGCAATAGGGCTTCTCCTACACGTCCTCTGAAATCACTCCAACTAGGGACATTAGTGTTTTTCTTGTTTCTGACTCTATGGATTCATTGTCATTTTGTCTCTCAACAGCATCCAAATCTATAGACCACTCTGTTATTCCTGATTTTTTCTCTGCTTTTGTCTGCTCTCAGATCAATCATAATCACTTGGTATTCTTTCTTGGCTTCTCCTACTCACTTTTTCCCCCAGGTTCCTCTTTTTCCTGTCATTTAATTGTTAATATTCTTCACAATTCCCTCTTTGTCTCTGTTATAATGATACATCCTCTCCTTTAGTGATGTTTCTGACCCTACCAAGTAGTAAGCACTCAGGTGGGCATGGTGGTTCACACCTGTAATCCCAGCACTTTGGGAGGCTGAGGTGGGCAGATCACTTGAGGTCAGGAGTTTGAGATGAGCCTGGTCAACATGGCAAAACCCCGTCTCTACTAAAAATACAAAACTTATTTAGGCATGGTGGCACACACCTGTAATCCCATCTACTTGGGAGGCTGAGGCAGGAGAATTGCTTGAACCCGGGAGGTAGAGGTTGCAGTGAGCCAAGATGGCTCCACTGTACTCCAGCCTGGGTGACAGAGTGAGTGAGATGAGACTCTGACACACACACACACACACACACACACACACACACACACACACACACACACAAGTAGTAAGCACTCAGGAGTTTGATAACCACCTTTATGTTGATGGCTTCTAAATCTCTGATATCAGTCCAGATCTTTTTCTTGCCCTCAACTACAGGGCCAAGTAACTGCTAGATTTCTCAAACACTACTAAGACAGAACTCTTCACCTCTCCCAGTTCTCCAGATTTGTTCTTCCTCTCCTTTTCCTTCTCTCAGGGAATGATACAATTATCCATCTTGTTGTTATTCAAGTAAAATAGACTCACATCCTTGTTGACATTTCATTTTTTTTATGTCCAATTAATCACCAAATTTCTACTCAAGCTTCCAGAACCTGTTTTCTTCTTTTGGGTAGATAGGTCTTGTTTGATAATTCATCTGCAAATGTATAGACTAGAGTACTTACTTAAAAACTGCTCTCTTGTTTTTCTTTTCATCCACCTGTTACCACATAACTTAATCAGTTTTGCCACATCTCTTTAAGTGTGGACTTAGAAAATATACCCCCAAAAGCTTCAGTTTCAGTTAGCTAGGCATGGTGGCACATGCCTGTAATCCCAGCTACTTGGGAGGCTGAGGCATGATAATTGCTTGAGCCGGAGGTGGAGGTTGCAGTGAACCGAGACTGGACCATTGCACTCCAGCCTGGGTGACAGAGTGAGACTTTGTCAAAACAAAAACAAAAACACGAAAAACAAATTTTAAAGAACCCAGTTTTTTGAAATTTTAGGATCAGAGATTCTAATTTTTTTCTATGATAGGCCAAATATATTGTTTGTTAATAATGGTAAATATTGTCCACAGCAAGCAGCATAATTTACTCTGTAGAAACAAATGTGCATATGACTACAATCCTCATATAAATGGAGCTTATGCCAGTACTATTTGCAGTAGTACTACTTGAAATAATGCTCACAATAAATGGTATGCTTATTAAATAGTAATTATACATAATGTAGAAAGTCAAATAATGCTACAAAACTTATAAAAACAACACTCATTAACTCGACCCCTTTCCAGTTCTGATTTTTTACTTCTCCAAGGCAACCACTTTCAATTCTTTTAGTTAGACTTTCAACACTTCTGTTGTCTCCTGATTCCTAAATAAAATGCTTATACTATGACTTCTTGATTTTAAAGTTTAGGTATTATTTATTGACTTCCTGTTTTGAGAATTTTTCTTTCTTATACCACTCTCCCCCCGCCTTTCCCTCCGATTATTCTTCTCTCCATCTTCCTGATAGATTTACATGTAATTTCTATTTAAGTTTAGAATTTTCATTACCATGACTATGGCTAGAGCTGAGCCCTGTAGTGTACTACATGTAATAACATTTTTGTTTTACTACAAATGCTTTTGCTTTTCCTGGAGTTAAAATATTCTTATTTTAATGTGTTTTCTTAAATTTCTTTTTACCTATTACTAAATCAGTCATATGCTTTGCACAAGCACTATAAAAATCTTCTCAGTATGGTCAGTTTTTTTTTCTTCTTTCTTGGCAAATTCCTCCTAGAAATCTCTATCCAACTACTCTAATCTTAACTGGTTACATTCTAAGCCTGCTCCACAGCTGTTGTTTTAGACACTTACATTCACTCTTTTTTGGAAATTTCCTTTACTGTTCTCCTTGGTTCTTTGTAAGATTACTGGATTTCCTGAATACTGTTTCTTAGATTACATCTTATTTGGTAGAGCGTGTTCTCCAATAACTTCCTGAGAAAGGGGTTAGGGGGAATAATATTTTATGGAAACTTGCATGTCTGGAACTATGTGTTATATTGTCACATTTGATTAGCTGTTTTGCCAGACAGTGAATTTTAAATAAATTTTGTTTTCTGAAATTTTAAGCCACTTTTCCATTATTTTCTATTTTCAGAGTTGATACTGAGAAGTCTAATAATGTGTGGACTTCTAGTTACTATGTATAATTGACTTTTTTCTCTCTGAAGCTTTCAGGATCTTTCTCCTTGATACTCCAAAGTTTTGCAATGATGTACTATGGCTTGGGTCTTTCTAAATTATTTTTCTGGGCCCTACTTGGATCATTTAAATCTGGAAACCCACATCCTTCATTTTGGAATATATTCTTGTATTTTTATTCCAGAATTGTTTCTCCTTTGTTTTCTTCTCTTGATACTTTCATTCTATTTTCTGGGTGATTTCCTCAATTTTATTTTACAACTTGTCTATTAAATTTTTGCATTTGCTACTATATTTTCAATTTCAAAGACCTTTTGTTTATTCATTCATTCATTCAACAATATTTATTGAATAATTATGATATGCCAGGTACTAAGATAGATGCTAGAGATAGACACAAACCCCTGCCCTTGAGGATCTTATCTTCTAATGGTTGAAGGCAGATATGGGATTGCAAGTACCAAAAAGTGGGTGATATTACTTTCTTTGTTTTGTTTTTTTTTTTGAGGTGGAGTCTCATTGTTGTTGGCCCGGCCTGGAATGCAATGGCAGGATCTCTGTTCATTGCAACCTCTGCCTCCTGGGTTCCAGGAATTCTCCTGCCTCAGCCTTCCGAGTAGCTAAGATTACAGGCACCCACCACCATGCCTAGCTAATTTTTGTATTTTTAGTAAAGTCTGGGTTTCACCCAGTCAGGCTGGTCTGGAACTCCTGACCTCAGCTGATCCACCTGCCTCAGCCTCCCAAAGTACTGGGATTACAGGTGTGAGCCACCATACCCAGCTGATATTACATTTTAAAAGAGTCTGGGTAGGCCTCATTGAGAATGTTTGATGCTGCTTGACTGCTCATAATATTTATAAATGAGGCATGAAAAAGTAATTGGAAGCACTTTGTAAATGTGTAGATGTGGGGGATGGGTTGTTTTGTGAACCGTTGGGCCTTACCATGGATTAATTGAGCATTTAGCCACTTCTTTGGGCCCTTTGTCTTGAACTGACTGCTTTCTCCAGGAGGAGCTTTATTTTCCTGTCTGAAACATATGTGCCAGACTGCCAGCATTCTGAAGCCAAGTCAATATGTAGATCATCTCTCTTTTTATTCGAGACAAGGTCTGGCTTTGTCGCCCAGGCTGGAGTGCAGTGGCATGATCTCAGCTCACTGCAACCTCTGTCTCCCAGGCTCAAGCCATCCTCCCACCTCAGACTCCCAAGTAGCTGGGGCTCCAGGCACACACCATCATGCCCAGCTACTTTTTATATTTTTTGTAGAGACAGGATTTCACCATGTTTTCCAGGCTGGTCTCAAACTCATGAGCTCAAGTGATTCACCTTCCTCAGCCTCCCAAAGTGCTGGGATTACAGGCCTGAGCCACCGTGCCCAGTCAATATTTAGATCACCTGTTAGTTATCCTGTTTCTGGCAGGGACTCTACTTGAACCCTCAGTTGTGATTACTGTCCCTGAGGCAAGAGCCTCTTCAGCTTTATTTATCCTGAGATTGAATCCCCTGTTTTACTCCAGAATAGGGAAGGGGCAGCTATTTAATAGCCTGGGCTTGGGAAGAAGACACAGATGTATAGCTGATTTTTATACATATACTGACATTTGAACAGTCTTCTTATTGTAAGCTCTGACCCACACCCATTTTGAAAGTTATAGTTTCCTGGTGGCTTTACTCTCTGAACTCTCCAGGGTTCTGAACCATGAGAGGCATTGCTTCTCTCTGACAACTGCCATTTCCCCCAAAACTGATAGTAGGCTTTTAACTTTCTCTTTTCTGTTAACTGCTGCTCATCTACCCACACTTCATCTTACAAAATTTTATCAACATCTGTCACCCACTAGTATCTCTGAACTCATGTCTTTTGTTATCATGGGTTTATACCGATTTCCTTTGCTTTTATTTTAGTGGAGTTTGGGAGGAAGATATGATAAACCTGCCCTATTTAACAAGAAGTCCAAAATAAATGACTTAATCCAAATTACTTGAAAACCTTTTTGAATATATGAAATAAAATTTTCATTCTTATATGAGAATAGTCTTTCATTCTCTATGAATTCTCCAAATAATTTAGCAATTAAGAAAATAGATCTATTTTCTTAATATTTCATAAGCCTTTTGGTTAGATGCTAAAACAATGTATTAATATTCTTATAGGGTAATCATATTTGAGTTGGTTCATTAGACTTTATTTTAACATTCTGAGTAATTTGGTTTTCTCTTATTAGAAAGCCTTTTGAATGGTAAGGCATAAGGAATTTTTAGTTGTGACTCCTAGGTCTAACATTTAAAAAATTCAAAACACACTGTCTTAGCAATGTTATTAGAATTAATCAAACACTAAAATTTGTAAGCCTGACTCCATAGACCACAAAATACTGGAAAGATCACTTGCTATGAAGTCAATAAACTTGGAATTTAATCTCAACTATACCACTGGCTACATGACTTCAAGTGAAACAAGCACTTTGACCTCAAGTTCTTAGTCTTTAAAATGGGGCTTAAACTAGTTGGCCTAATACTAATATTGAATGATAATTTGATAGTTACATAGAAATAGATTGGATGTAGAAATAGAGATACGAATTGCATGGCACTTGCTCAATAGAATGTAGAAAACTGCAAAGGATGCATGAATATCAAGCAAAGAGAAATAAGTCACATAGGTTGTCTGCCATTATTTAATGCTTTTTTTCTTTCAATGTTTTCTTTTTAATCTTACTAAAGTGAAGCTGGGGCTGTTAGTGGTGGCATATCCATATTGGTCTGCAGCACCCTTGTTTCTTGCCTCCTTAGAAGAATTCAATTGAGGGGCATTAGGCAGAGGGAGAAACTGAGGCAAGTTTTAGAGCAGGAGTGAAAGTTTATTTCAAAGCTTTAATGAAGTCATGGAAGGAAGTGAAGTACACTTGGAAGAGGGCCAAGCCAGTGACTTGAGAGATGAAGTGCACTGTTTGCTCTTTGACTTGGGGTTTTGTATGTTGGCATGTATCCAAGGCGTTGCATCCCTTCTCCCCTGATTTTTCCCTTGGGATGGGCAGTCTGCATGAGCAGTGGCCTGTCAGAAATTGGGAGGGGAGCATGCAGTGTATGTACTGGTGTTGTGCGCACGCTCACTTGAGGCATTCTTCCTTTACCAGTCTAATGTTCCTAGGAGGTCATCTACCAGGTAAACTCACCATTTTGCCTCTTAGTGCACATGCTGGAGCCCACTTGCCCAACTCCTGAGATCTTATTGGGAAGCTACTGATCACCAGTTTCATAGTTTTTTCTATCTATTGGGAGACTGCCTTTCCTTGGTGCCAGTTGTGACGAATTAGTATTTTAGAGAGGCAGTTTAGCCACCACCAGGCCATCACCTCATAGTTGCTTGACATTCCTGGTGGCTGGGGGCACCCTCAACTGCTCTTCTTATGTCTGCCCGACTGACTACTGTAACAGGGCCAGGTCATTTTCTTGCTTAAAAATCTTACTATAGTCCATAGAATAAAGATCATCACTCCTTCTACTCATGACATATGCACAGTCATTGCTAGTGGTTTCATATTCCTCAAAAGCCTTATACATCACAAAGGCTCAATAAATATTATTGATTTGAACTGAACAGTAAATAGATCAAGATGGTATAACTGCCTTTTAGTGCTCATAGCCAATGTTCTAAAACATTATTCTCCTGGTCTATTTTTTTGTCTGGCTGATATATGGCTATGATTTCTTTAAAAAACCCATAGTTTTCTGGCTCAGGAAGATACTTCACTGGTGGGTCAGGTATGGAGATCACTGAGAATGAAGATTTTATTAGTAAAATGATGTGGATAATCTAAATATATGAACCCTTCTACTGCTAAATCAATTATAGTCTTTTCCCAATCCTTAGAGGGAAAAAAAGTTAATAGATTTGCTGAATTTTAACTATTTCTCTCCTCTATTTTTCATACGTTTTGAATATTTACTTCACTACCAGGGTTCAAACAAATGATTCTCAATTTGCTTGAATCATTGTTTTAGATTTATTGTTTAGAATCATTGTTTTGGATTGTTTATTTCATGCTGCTTTCTGTGTGACTGCCCTAGGAATAAAGTTGTGAGTAGAACCTAGGTAGGCATGAAAGAAAAAGTACTGCGGCACCCACACTGAGAAGATGCTAAGCAGAGATGAAAATTGAGAATTGAGGGAAAGAGGTGGACTGCGAAATGGGTTCTCCTGGCCTGGAAAAGACAAGTCATCACAGAAAAAAATCTGGCAACAGAGAACATTTTATTTTAATATGCCTCATTTTGCTATTTCATTAATTCAGAAATACTTGGCCTTTTTTCTACTGTTACTATGGAGGCATAATAGGAAATGTAAACATACTGGTAGAAACCAAGAAATAACTTATTTATATGGCAGGAAGACTAGAAAAATCGCAGCCATTTTGTTCTTCTTACTATAAGCTCTAATTATCCATGATACTGCTCTATGTACAGGATCTTTATTAAGGAAAAACTGAGGTGATGATATTAAGTTGTCACATCAACATTTGAAATTAAATGATCAATGGGTGATATAAAAACGGCCAGCACATGGTACATTTTGTAATACTTTAAGTCACATTGTTGAGATCCTTGATAAGGATATGATTTGCTTTCAATCTGGCACCATCGTTTGTTTTGGGCAAAGCTAGAAAGCAAATAGCATAATTTGCATAATGAAACCATTGAGAGAAAAATCACTGTCATTTGTCAGAGGTATCTGCATCATTTTGACTTACAGTTTAAATTCATTCAAGTTTATTTCTTTCCTTACCCCAACTAAACAATGCTTCTGATTTATTCTTGCCATTTAGTGTCATATAAAATAAAGTGTTCCACTAGGAGGAGAAATAATTTGTCAAGTAGAAACTATATTAAATGAAACATTCTCTCTGATATGTTTTTAATTTGTTTTATTCCCATTTTGCTATTGTAATTTTCCCACCTGCCAGTGGAGATAAGGGGCTGTTTCATTCTTACTCTTTTGGCTCGCAAAGGCCACATGCTCATTTTGTTAAGGAGAGTCCACCTATCACCAGGAGGGACAGAAATCAGCTCAGGAAGGGAGACCCTGCCGGGTGACTCAGCCACGAGGTATGGCCAGCCATGAGTCCAAAGACAAGTATTCCTGAGCACCTGACCGCTATTTATCAAACATTGTTCTAGGGGCTGTGGGGAATTGTAAGAGAAGTACAAGACAGTACTCTTGTCTGGTCTGATGAAACCTTATCCTGATTCAGGCTACGATGAATACTTTATATGCATTCTGAATGTTCCTATCCTTTCCTTGTTATACAGCAGGAGTTTTTAATATAGGGTCCATGGACCCACAAGAGGCCCTTGGATAGAATGCAAGTGGTAAAATTCCATCTTTTAAATAATTAACTACTAACTTCAATTATATATGTCGGCACAAACCACAGTAGTATTGAGTGTCTCTGACCTTGTCAGCAGTAGAAAACACTGGTATTTTGATATAATATCACAGTTGTTGCAGATATCTTGAAACATCATTTATGCTTTATCACTAGTTCTGAAAGTTATAGTAGTTATTAGACCTGCAGCTAGAGTTTGTTACTTAATGCATTAATATAGAAAGACATCATTAAATCACATTTTTCTGAATACATTTATAATTGCATTTCAATGTAATTGGTGTCTTCCGTAATCCTATGTATTTTCTTTCATACATTCAAACACTCATCTGAAAAGTGGTCCACAGACCTTAACAGTTGGCCAAAGGTGCCAGCAATACAACAAAGGTAATGAATCCGTATCTGTGATTATCAGATTAGGTAATTTCTTTATTCACTTATACTTCTAATAGAAAAAAAAAGAGAAAAAAATGAAAAAAAGTAAAATTAGGGGTTTAATTTCAAATGTTTGGTGGGGTGGAGTTGTTGAAGTGGTTAACAGCATTGAGGCTTCTGAGTTAAGTAGAGGCTTAAAATTTTTCCTTTATATATTCATTATTTCTGATAATTGAGTTATTCAGTATCTGACCTTTACCGTCTTGGTAATATTTCTGTCTGTTGTTTCTTGCTAACCTTTTCTCGAATCTGTCAGCTTGTGACCTTGGAATGTTACTTTATACCCCCTGCCTTAATTTTCATCATTTTCTGGTTGGAGCTAATAATGTTTCGTTTGATGTTGTATTTTTGTGTGTGAGATCTTTTGTTTGTAAGATCTTAAAAGATATTGAGAGTATTTAATTGAATAAGAATATATTTGCAGGCATTTGAAACTCTAATGCCTTATACAAATATATCAATGCAATGATTTATTATTACAGCTGTTATGCCATAGCATGTTGGGTTGCTGACAATTTTTTTTTTTTTGTTTTTGAAATGTAGTTTTGCTCTTGTTGCCTGGGCTGCAGTGCAGTGGCATGATCTTGGCTTACTGCAACTTCTGCCTTCTGGGTTCAAGTGATTCTCCTGCCTCAGCCTCCCAAGTAGCTGGGATTATAGGTGCCTGCCACCATGCCCAGATAATTTTTGTATTAATTTTTATTATTAATTTTGTATTTCACTATGTTGACCAGGCTGGTCTCGAACTCCTGACCTCAGGTGATCCACCCGCCTTAACCTCCCAAAGTGATGGTATTACAGGCATGAGCCACCGCACCTGGCTGACAAATTTGTGTGTATGTATGTATTTATTTATTTATTTATTATTTTTGAGACAGGGTCTTGGCCCTATCACCCAGGCTGAAGTGCAGTGATGTAATCATGGCCCACTGCAGCCTTGACCTTCTGGGTTCAATCTTTATTTCTGCCTCAGCCTCCTGAGTAACTTGGACAATTGGCATGTGCCACTGTGCCTAATTTACTTTTTGTAGAGACAGAGTCTCACTATGTTGCCCAGGTTGGTCTCAAACTCCTGGCCTCAAGCAATCCTCCTGCCTCAGCCTCCCAAAGTCTTGAGATTACAGGTGTAACCCATCACACTCAGGCAACAATTTTTAAAAAAGAAACTCTTATCCTTCAACTATATCATTGTTGGGTAAGGCATAAAACCTAAATAACATCAAAAGGGGGCACCTTGTGATTATTTCTCATGGGAACATGGTGCTTGGAAATGTTATAGCTCTCAGTTTTCTAGGATATGATATGCTGTCATCAATTTTTTTCTCAAACATGCCTCTCACATGGTTAATAGCACAGTGCATTTCCAGAGAGTTAGGGTGGCTGGTGGAGTGAAGGAGCTTGTTAACATCATTTGGTGTACCCATAGTGATGCTCCCTTGACCACAGTTTCTTCTCAGTAGTTGAAGGAATTGCAAAATCATTTCCCCTTGCAGAGCTGGGAACATGTTACGCTGGTAGTGTTAAGGAACATGTTGGTCCACCCATCATCTTTGTTTTTGCAGACAGCATGTTTTTAATATAACCGAGAGTCCAAAATATTTCAACAAGTAATAAATGTAAAGTTTTCTAACACCTTAGGTTACATACTGTGGCCAAAATACATTGAAGAAGTAGAGTACAAATTTTGAAAAGATGGCTGTAATGTGACACCTCTACTCTCATTTAAATCAACATTGCAGCCAATATATATTAACTTTAGGTTGATGGTGATTAACCAAGCACCCTCGATGTGCCAGGTGTTTTATCCTGGCTTTTATTAGTTACTGCTTACCAACATCCATTGATGGCGCTACTGTTCCCATCAGGATTTGTTTTGAGAACCTTGAATACGAGAAACAGACTCTCCAACCTGCTTTCTCTTACAAAGTCAGCAGGCTTGGGGAGCAATATTTAAAGAACAAAAAAACTTTGATGCAGACAGTAAATATTTCCTTCTCTCCAAGAAATTTCATGGCCAGCGTCCTTATTTTTTTTTTGTTAGCATCAACTGTGGCATTAATGCAGCATCCCCAGCTTCATGTCAGTGTTTGGAGCTAAGTTGAACAACAGAGTAGGTGGAATGGGCTGTGATTTATGTGTATCAATAAGCTCCTAGGCCCCACCCTTGCTTATAGTCAAAATCCTATAATTAGTAACTGGTATGGTTTGGCTGTGTCTCCACCCAAATCTCATCTTGAATTGTAGTTTTCATAATCCCCACGTGTTATGGGAGGGACCTGATGGGAGGTAATTGAATCATGGGGGTGGGTTTTTCCCATGTTGTTCTCCTGAGAGTGAATAAGTCTCACGGGATCTGATGGTTTTATAAAGGGCAGTTTCCCTGCTCACATTCTCTTGTCTGCCCCCTTGTGAGACATGCCTTTGCTGCTCCTTTGTTTTCTGCCATGATTTTGAGGCCTCCCCAGCCATGTGGAACTGTGAGTCCATTAAGCCTCTTTTTCTTTATAAATTACTCAGTTTTGGGTATTTCTTCATAGCAGCACGAAAATGGACTAATATAGTAACCATGTCTGGTGACGCCTTTATTACAGCCTTGGCAATTATAAGCTATTCCTTAAACCAAAGAAAGAAATGAAGAAAGGAAGAGGGGAAGGCAGAAAGAAAACAATTACCGCTTAGTTTAGTGATCTCATGCGTTGAGGACAGGCAAATGTTTTTATTGTAAAGCCACCTAAGACCCAGGAATTGGGAATAGGGCATGGTTAATAATAATTAATGCTAGGGAGGCAACTGACAACTTTGGCATTTAGAGGCTCATGGAAAGAAGAAAGCTCAAAATCATGAGTTAGCTTAAAAGAGTTGGGTTTTAACCTCCCACTGATTCTGTGCAATGTAGTGGCAAGATTTGAAAACACCAACAACATTGCTATCTTTGACATTCATGGAACAATAAGAAGTAAACCTCCAGAAGGTAACAAACCTGGAAGATATTAACTGAGGGACCCCGTGGTTTCTCACTTTCCCATTCTTCCATGAAGTCACTGTTTCACATAGCTTGGAGTCTGTGAACCATGCCAATATATGTGTCTTTTTAACATGGTTCATTTTTAAGTACATCATTGGTTTGGAGAGATGACAATGAGAAGATGAGTTCACTTTTATTGTGAGGCACCCCTATGGTTTAGATTTTCACTGCAACTTTGTTACAGGTGAGCGATATGCCCTTCATTTCACAGACTCTGTGGGCTGTCCGTCAGGACATGAGTAAAGATCTTCCTTTGGAGAGTAACCACTTTCTGACATTAACTGTGTCTTGATGGAGAACACAGCGTATGAGTTATGAGTTTTGGCCTGCGAGCTGTGAAAGATGACTCAGAAAATATAGCCTTGGAGAACTAACTGAGAAAACTCCTTTGGCAGCACTAAGCCATAAACAGACTCAGCTCATTTCTAATTTTGGCTCCTCCTCAGATGTCCAGAATGACACAAGCCAGCCGTCAAGCCCATTTCTAATTGCTCCTGTTGCAATGTGTTGACATCTCTTGTCTTCTTTGTGAAAACGTGTGGGATCATTTAGATGAAAGTAGAGATAGGAAAGAAAAAGGACTAGTTTGAGTCAACCTCTATGACAATGACCAGAAACGGGAGCAAATTGAATGGAGTGGAGCAGGAAGGTAGTTGAGAAAAGGTAGAAAAGGTAGTAGAAGGAAAGAATTTGGTGAAACTTCACAATATTTCTGAAGAGAACACTTGGTGAATATAGGAAAAGAAGACCAAGGTAGAAAATTCCCACAATGCAATAGAGATGGTAAAAAAAAAATAGGGAAAAGAGCAGAAAACATGAAGTATTTAAGATTAAGTCAACTAATAGTTGTATGTCAATGCTGATACTCATGTTGTTCTTCCATTATTTGCACATCTTTCTAGGAATAGGAAAAAAGAAAGTACATATCTAAGAAGGATTTTAAAATGTCAAGGAAAGAACAATGAGATGAGAAAGAATAAAGTCAGAGATGAGCACCAGGACTTAATTTTTTTTTTTCTTGACAACAAGGTTATTCATAAAATGGAAAATGCCATCTTAAATGCTGTGTTACAGAAATAATGATTGTGGGATTTATATATTTAGACCCACAGGCTATTAGAGCTGGAAAGAGCACTAAAAATCATTTAGTCTACTTCTCATTTTAGAGACAGGACAAAAGGCTTGGATTGTTATTCTCAAGGTCACAAAACCAATTAACAGCCACTCAGGAACTTAAGTATAGGTATTCTGGTTCTTAGTCTAGGACTAAGAACCAGAGCAATTTCTTTCCTTTCTCAGTAAATGTGATTATTGAAAATAAAGGTCGGGTAGTTTATTGACTTGCTTGAGGGAAATCAACACATTAAAAACAATCATATGACTAGAACAAGAGTCTCTTGATTTTTGGTTCAGAGCATAAATTTGCTTGACATAAAACTATCAATGGTTTCATAGATTGGGTTTCCTGAAATGACATAAAGATTAGTGAGCAGGAGGCTTATTAGGGAATTCTCTTGGAAACAGCACTTACAGAATGGAAGAGGAGGAAGCAGAATTGGGAAGATGGGAAAAGTGGGCTGTGATGCAGTCTAATCAAAGTCATAGATAATCCCGGAGGAAAGTCTGGACAGGATGGCTGTTGGGGATTATCATGAGTTGGGGCAAAGGGGTCAGTCCTTTATAACCCTGAGATCAGTCTTTATTTGCTACACCCAGGGAAAAGCCATGACCTTGAGCAAGGATGTGCTTTTCAGCCAGGACATTTAACAAAGAGGGCTGACAGCTGTCAGCACTTCCAGAAGCTGGTAAAGTAAGACCTTCATTCTTAAAGGGACATCCTGGCAGAATACCAGTGAGTATTCCAGTCTACTGCTTATACCACTCGGATACACATCTTCATATATATACTGAAAATCAGTCTTCCAGGATCTTTGTAGGTTTCTTTTGCTGGTGGAATCTTGTAAGAATAAGGTTGATAGGATAAACTGGTACCCCTGCAGAAACAGCTAGTTGCAAGGTCTCAAATGATATTTATCATCTCCCTTCTTCACTGTCCACTCTAGATTTTCCTCATCATCTTCTGGTCTTGGTGGCTTCCCCAGTGGCATGGTGGTGACCATCCTGAGCCCCTGGCCACCCTGTCCTCTTCAGGCCATAGCTGCGCTTGTCCATTTATCATCAAACTTAGACAAATAGACCACATGTGTGCCAAACATATTTCTTCCTGCCCCCCATTGTATATAAGAATCCCTGCTTTCTTTCAGGGTTAATCGCTACCGCCAAGATGGTGACTCTTTTTATTTTAAACTGGTTACTTGCTATGAAGAACCTGAAATGCCCAGGTACCAGCCAAAGCTTATATTACAACTAGAATTTTCCTATGTTCCCTGGTGGAAGCATTTCCTCTTTGGGAAGCAGAACTTCAAGACATGCAGCTCCAAGAGTTGCAGGCATGAGAAGTACAAATTACCTAAGTGGGTCACTGTGAGTGGTAATAAGTATGACCACCCTTGCTTCCGTGTATCAGTTCCTGGATCCATATAGTCAAGCACCTGGGATACAATACCATATAAAGATAATTAATTTAGGGTGTACAGTGTATTTGGGAGGTTAGGGCCCCACATTGACAATGTGATCTTCAAGCTGGCACTTCAGCTCTCCCTTCAACAGGCCATTCCATTGCTCCCTCAGACCAGCATATTTTGGTTTGTGTGGTATGTGGATACAAATCAGTGATCCAGTGGTCAGGCACCAAATACCCACTCTTCAACCTCCTTTCTTTAATGCAAATCCCTTGATCTGATGCTCTATCATGTAGGATCGCATACTGGTGAATCAAACCTCTGTAAGTCTTCAAGTAGTAGTGCTGGCTGAAGTGCTATGGGCAGAAAAAACCAAACCCATACCTAGAACATGTGTCTATTCCTTTAAAAATGAATTACTGCCTCTTTCAGGATGAAAGGTCTAATCACTAAGGGACTGTTTGGTCTCCTGTAGAGATGGTGCCATTCCAGAGAATTTGTGTCAGTCTCCATTTCTAGCAGATTGCATATTTGATTGGACCAGTCACTTATCAGCCTCAAAAAGTGGAGGGCTATCCTGCTGATCCTATGCAAAACTTCTATCCCTGAAAATATAGCTATTTTATTTATATCCATATTGTGCTAGCACTGGGAAGGCTAATGAGAAAGACTGACTGATGTGAACTGACTGACTCGTATTGTCTAGCTTGTTATTTCATGCCTCTTCCATGGTAGGTGCTTTCTGGTAGATGTTAACATTTGATACAAAAGTCTTTATATTTCACTTCCATTCCTATAGGTACATGCAAATCCCTCTACCTCAGACCTTATTTTTCTGTCCTTTCAATTTTATTTTTTCTTACCCCTTAACCTCCCAATCAAGCCATTTGCCATTGCTCATGAACCCATGCACATTCTAACTACAGAACCCTTCCTTTTCTACGTAAAGAGTTCACCACATGCACTGCCATAGCTCTACCTATTGACAGGATTTCTCCTTGTCACTGTTGTTAAGGGCTGCCTCAAAGTCAGGCTGTGATAAAGCCTTCATCCATTTCCTGCTTGCACACACATACCAAGCCAACCCATCTCTAAACCAAATGTTTTCTTTTTGTTTTTGAAATTGATACATAATAATTATATGTGTTTATGGGGCACGTGATATTTTCATACATGCGTGCAATGTGTAATGACCAAATCAGGATATCCATCACCTTAAACATTTATCATTTTTTTGTATTGGAAACATTCCAAATTTTCTCTTCTAACTATTCTCAAGTATACAATAAATTATTGTTAAGTATAGTCATCCTACTGTGCTATCAAACACTAGAACCTGTCCTTCTAACTGTATTTTTTTTTACCCATTTATCAGCCACTTTTCATGTCCCCTTTCCCAATTTTTTCCAGCTTCTGGTCTATCATTCTACACTCTAGCTTCATGAGATCAGCATTTTTAACTTCCACATATGTGTGAGAACATTTGATATTTGCCTTTCTGTGCCTGGGTTATTTCATTTAACACAATGTCCTCCAGGTCAATCCACGTTGCCACAAATGACAGAATTTTATTCCTTTTATAACTGAACAATACTCCATTGTATATATTCCATATTTTTACTGAGCATATTATTATAAATCTTATTTATTTTAAATTTAGCACATTGTGCTTTAAAATTATATCCAAGCAAAACCATACATTCAGTTCATTGTTGTTTCTGTATAGAAGTGTATATACCACATTACTTTTTGTCACTAAGTTGCCTTAATAAGTCTTATAGGAAAAAAAAACATTGAATGAGAAAAGATGGCTTAAATTATATATGGCAGGCCTGTGAAACCATGCAATGGATATGGATACACACACACACACACACACACACACACACACACACACACATATATATGTATATTATTGATCTTGAGGATCTTGTCATATACCTGTTGGACATTTGTCTGTCTCCACATCCTCATCAGCATCTGTTATTTTTTGTCTTTTTGCTAATAGTCATTTTAACTGTAGTGAGGTATCTAACTGTGTTTCGATTTGCATATCCCTGGTTATTATTGAACTTGAGCATCTTTTCGTGTACCTGTTGGCCATTTGTATGTCTTCTATTAAGAATGTCTATTCAGATCCTTTGCCCACTTTTTAATCAAATTATTACTATCTGTTATTGAGTTGTTTGAGTTCCTTGTATATTCTATCAAGCTATTGCATCAAGCTATGCACAAGCTTTTCAGCTTGATGTAATCCCATTTGTCTATTGCTTTTGTTGCCTGTGCTTTTGTGGTCTTACTCAAAAAACCCTTGCCAAAACCAATGTCCTGAAGCATGAAATTTGGATTTTTATCCTCTTTTGTTCATTAGCTAGAAGGGATCCTCCTCTATTTTGATAGGCATAAGATGATGGTCAAGAGCTACAGCATCAATAGTGGATGACTTCAGTGCCTAAGCTACCTGCTCGTGTTGTCTGTTTCTGTTAATGCTTAATCTTGAATGTACTACTTTTATCTCAGGATGTATAGGTCCTGGACACACTTTGTGGACTGATACTACCCAGCTCAAAATGAGCAGTTCGGGCTTCATGATGTCTTGGTGTCCATAATCAGGCACTGCACTTCTACCAGGACCCAGTTGCAAACCAGGACCTGTTTTTCAAAAGATATATCTGCTGTAGATGGCACAGCTTTACTCTACAACCCTAGGCATCTGCATTTTGACTCCCCCATTGGGCTTTCAATAAACACCACATGGCACCTTTTCCCACCATAGATTAATGCTGTGTCATACTAGTAGTTTATATCACTGAAGGGAAGGGTCACTTGCACCACAGTCTGAATTTCTATAGATTCTTTTAATGCTTTGGTCTTTACTTAAATTTAACAACGTTTCATGCTACCTGACATATTATTTGGTACTGTATTCCTGGCAATGGAATATGCTGCCTCCAGAACATGGAAACACTTACTAGGCAAGGTGCTTCCTTATTCATGATAGAAAGTGTAAATTGCAATAATTTGTCTTTTCTTTGGAAGGGATATCCCAAAATACTCAAAACCATGGGACTTCTAAAAATATTACTAATATGTCAGATCCTGAATATCTATAGAGTTTATCTCTCATCCTCTGGTGTGTATATATTTTACCTAGGCCTACAATGTACTTGCCACTTTTTTTTCTAGTTGGTCCAATTGCCATGACATCCTAGATAGAGTGGACTAATGAAGTTTTCTGTGATATCCTAGTCATCAAGATCTCTTAGAGTATAAAGGAACAGAACAGAAGAGTTAACATAGCCCTTGGACAAGATTGCAAATGTATACTATTGTCCATTTCAAATGAAT
Organism: Rhinopithecus roxellana; assembly: GCF_007565055.1. Classification (NCBI taxonomy): domain Eukaryota; kingdom Metazoa; phylum Chordata; class Mammalia; order Primates; family Cercopithecidae; genus Rhinopithecus; species Rhinopithecus roxellana. The sequence goes on from NC_044557.1 coordinate 25,630,551, forward strand.
GAGAGTTCTTTCTGATTGCTTTTGGTGTGGTTAGAAAATAATGTATTTGACAGATGGTCATATACCAGGTGCCTGAGGTCATTGTCATATATGCTAGCAAAGATGCCATATTTGAGCTAGTATTGCTTGGCTGAGTTTGTGGTATCCATTGTTATTCTCCAGGACATCTTTTTTTTTTTTTTTTTTTTTTTTTTTTGGCAGGCGGGGGAGCAGGAGATGAGTGGTTGAATTAATTGGTGATACAATGGGACTCACCCTCCTGCATCCATTAGGTCTTTCATGGAGGCCATTACATTTCTGCCAAATTCCAGGAAGACCTGGAATATGACAGCTTATTAGAGAGTACCCTGGAAAAAATAGCCATGAAAGTGGAAAAAACCAAGCAAGCTTGGACAGAAGAAAAAGTTGGGTTGGAATACAATTTCAGTGAGTACCATAACTGATCTCTAGAGAGTTCTTGGTGTGGATTGGCCCTGCAGAATTGTCCTGAGCTAGGTGAGGGGACTGGACCTTGATAGTCTTGTATTGACCAATTCCTAGATGTGTGGTCAAGGCAGTTCTCTTCAACCAAGGCACTTCCAAAAGAGGTTGATAGCTGAGGACTCCAGCTGGAAGCAGTTCCAGCAGTTGGGAGAAAAGGTCTTTCATTCTTAAAGATGAATCTGGACAGTGTGTCCACTACCAAATGAAATATGGGATCTCTTATATAATGTGACAGGAACCTTGAAATTGGAGTCATATATTTTATGTTTTTTCAAAGTAGAGACTTTCAGGAGCTTTTAGTGTGTTTGAAATGAAGGATAACAAAAAAATGGGTGGGAAAGAGAAAAAGAAATGGCCTGCCATACTCTAATTACAGAAGAGTACCTCTAACTATTAGCATATTGAACAGACACCAAACACAGAGGAGAATGGTATTCATAGACTGATAAATGAGTCTGGAATAAACTACTTCCCAGAAATTGCCTAAATGTAGCTCAGGCTAGCGTAAACTAGTCGCCCCAGGCTGGCTTTCTTGTTTCACTGAAAAACAAGTGGCATTTCATATTATGGAACTAATTGCAATTGGAGTGTATTCCAATATATTCTTGAGAGCCCCAGGTATACCTGTGAAGTGGAATTCATCCATAATCAGTAATTATGCTCTTCTATTTAAATATTTGATCTTGGGCAAGATTTCATGCAATTAAAGGTATGAGTTTGGTGTATATTGTTATACTTAATGTGTTATTTAAAATATGAAAAAATGAATTTAATCAGAAATTTCAAAAATGATTCCTTATCTGAGAGGCCTTCTCTGATGTCATTTAAGTAGCAACTTCCTTATGATTCTCTATCTCCTTACTCTTTTGTCTTTGCTTTTGTCACTGATACATAATATACAGTATATTTTTAATGGAATGACTATTTCTCCCATCTTTGTTCGGAATGTGTTTCATGAGAGCACGGAATTTGTCTACTTTGTTTATTGCAATGTTGCTAACATCTAGAAGAGTACCTGGTACATATAGTAAGTGCTCAAGAGATGGTGCCTAAAAGGATGGACCAAGTATTGTACAAGTCATATTCTATTTGGTTAATACACTTCTCCACTTCTGAGAAACACTATTGTTAAAGTTAAGGTAGATTAATTATGTTAAGAATAAATGGGCTGGGCATGGTGGCTCACGCCTGTAATCCCAGCACTTTGGGAGGCTGAGGTGGGTGGATCACTTGAAGTCAGGGGTTTGAGACCAACTGGCCAACATGGCAAAACCCTGTCTCTACTAAAAATACAAAAATTAGCTGGGTGTGGTGGCACGCACCTGTAGTCCCAGCTACTCGGGAGGCTGAGGCAGGAGAAGAACTTGAACCTGGGAGGTGCAGGTTGCAGTAAGCAGAGATTGCGCCACTGCACTCTAACCTGGACAACAGAGTAATACTCCATAAAAAAAAAAAGAAAGAAAAAAAAGAAAAAAAGTCCGGGCGCGGTGGCCTAAGCCTGTAATCCCAGCACTTTGGGAGGCCGAGACGTACGGATCATGAGGTCAGGAGATCAAGACCATCCTGGCTAACATGGTGAAACCCCGTCTCTACTAAAAAAATACAAAAAACTAGCCGGGTGTGGTGGGGGGGCGCCTGTAGTCCCAGCTACTCAGGAGGCTGAGGCAGGAGAATGGCGTGAACCCGGGCGGCGGAGCTTGCAGTGAGTTGAGATCCGGCCACTGCACGCCAGCCTGGGCGACAGAGCGAGACTCCGTCTCAAAAAAAAAAAAAAAAGAATTAATAGATGCTTTTGGCGAATTCAGGACTAAAAATTGCTGTGACTTTTCCTCCATGAGTTTCTAAAGTTTGGGTCATAAGAGTTAAATATGGTTAATACTTCATTAAGTACTCTTTAACTTTAGCAACCTAAGACATTAGATGTTCTGACTTTGTGGCACCTGACAGCTACTATGCTACTGTGGCATTGATGATGTTGGTGGTGATGACAGTGATGATGATAATGGTAATGGTGGTGGTGGTGGAAATAGCAGGTTAATATTCACTGAGTGGTTTTTCACTAATCGTCATGCTGAATTTTGAATTCACTAACTTATGTAATGCTCATGAAGACATTATAAATACAGTTTACCATTTTAATGATAAGAAAACTGAGACATAGAGAATGTAACATTCAACCTGGCTGGTTGTGGAACCAGCATTTGAAATGGGGTGGGACTTACACCAAAGACTACAGATCTTAACTATTCTGATATTCTGAGCAGTGAAGCAGAGAGAAGGGGGAGGGAAGTTATAAAATTCGAGGAAAATAAATCCCCACACTCCCTTTCAAAATTGTGAGTGGCGTATAGGAGGAAATGTTTGAAAGCAGTCCAGACACATCATTTGAAAGCAGGTAACTATAAGGCAGAAGGAACAATGTTTGAAAGCAGTCCAGACACATCATTTGAAAGCAGGTAACTATAAGGCAGAAGGAACAATGGCAACATGAGAGCATAATACGAAGATTTATGGGATCAGAGGAGAAGGAGACCCAGCCTTCTGGGAAAGAGAGTGTAGGAGTGGAGAGGAGGTTCTATCTCAGCTGAGAGTGAGGAGGGGAGGTAAGACCTACCAGAAAGAAGTACCAACAATGTAAACATATCATCAGAAGTATGGTGTGTAATGTATCTAAGCAATGTAGTAAAAAAGTGCAGTGGTTAAACTTTACTCTCCTAGGATACTGCAGCATATTTTTATATTTGCTATATATAGTACATAGTAGTATACAGAATATGTGTATATGTATATGTTACTACATAATATACATATACTACTCTCCAAATAGTATACTGTATTACACTGCAAAAAGTAATACAACTCATGGGCCTAAAACAAAACACATTTCTTTCAAGGGATTTGTCAATCAAAAATAGTGAAACAATAGTAGTGCTTCATTCCTCTCAACAACCCACATTCCTCATTTCTGTATATCCTTTACTTACGTAGATTCACCAGCTGTTTACATTTTCCACATTTGTTTTATCACACATGTGTATATATATATATATATATATAATTATTATTATAGCTAAATCACTAAAATGCTTGAGAGTAAGTTTCAGACTTAAAGACTTTACCACAAAATATTTCACTGTGCATTTTCTAAGAACAAGGACATTCTTTTACCTAGCCACCATATAACTATTACATTCATACAATTTAGCATTGATAAAAATTACCTTTGAACATATAATCCATGTTCAGATTTTACCAATTATCCCAATAACATTCTTTATAACAATTTCTCCTAGTCCAGGATCCAAGCCAGTATCACACATTGCATTGAATTCATATCACTTTAATCTTCTTTAATTTAGAAGATTTCCTCAGCCATTTTTGCTTTTATACATTAACATTTTGAAGTGTATAGGCCAATTGCTTTTTTAAAATGAAACTCAATTTGGATTTGCCTGTTTCCTCATGTAAATTCAGGTAGTTTGTTTTTCTTGGGAACTATGTACATGATTTGTGTCCTCTGTGACATCAATTGTGTCACAGATATTGATGATCTTAACTTTGATCACTAGATTAAGGTGTTATCTGTTAGGATTCTCCATTATAAACATGCCATTTTCCCTTTAAAGCCAAATAAACTGTGGTGCACTACCACTGAAAGTATGTAAGTATCCCAAGAAATCTTCATTCAATGATTTCAGCACCCATTAATGATTCTTGTCTGAATCTATTATGACTATATGGTTGAAAATTTTTGTAATTTTTCATTCAATCCTTTCATATATTTTAGTTAGCATTTCTCTCATTGTTTTGTGAGCAATTTCTTACTTTTTGGTGCAGTAAAATATTCCAGGTTCCACTCGTAATTTCTCTTTCCATCCATAGAATCAGTCATTTCTTTAAATAGCCCTGCTTCTTTCATTAGGTAATAGTATCTTGAAACCAAGTCTTGGGTGTTGGGGTGTGCTTTTTGCTACTAGGGTATTATTGCACATATAATATTTCCTCCTTAACCACAGGGCTTACATTCCAAGGTCCTCAGTAGATGCCTGAAACCACAGATAGTACTGAACCTGATGTAATCAGTTGGAACATGTTCCTATTTATGATTTTCACCAACAAACTTAATGCCGTTTCCATCTTAATGAAGCACTTATCATGCACTGTGCCCAATATTTTTGCAGTCTGAGGTGCGACAGCAGAACTGGCATGAATTTCTTTTTCCTTTTTCACAATTGCATAGGTAGAAGATTCATATTTTACTATAAATTTTGACAGCCTCAGCATAAGATTTTTCCTTTCCTTTTAAGTTGAGAATGTTCACATTTTCACTTAAAGGAAGCACTTAATGGCTTCTCTTTGGCAGATCCAAATTACCAGCATCACTACTCTTGCATTTTGGGGCTATTATTAAGTGAAATAAGAGTGACTTGAATGGAAGCATAGTGATAATGCAACAGCAGATCTGATAACTGAGATGGCTTGTAAGTGACTCATGGGCAGAGAGTGTACTGGGCAAAAGCAGGATTCATGACCTGGGTGGGATGGAGCAGGATGATGTGAGATTTCATCATGCTACTTAGAGTGACATGCAGTTTAAAACTTATGAGTTGCTTATTTCTGGAATTTTGCACTTAATATTCTTGTACTGCAGTTGACTGTGGGTAACTAAAGCCACCAAAAGTGAAACTCCAGAGAAGAGGAAAACTCTGTATATAGATGATATGATTTGGCCCTGTGTCCCCACACAAATCTCACCTTGATTTGTAGTAATCTCCATGTGTCATGGGAGAGACCTGGTGGGAGGTAATTTAATCAGGGGCGGGGGGAGGGTTTCCTAATACAGACTAATACAATACATTTGAATGCTGCTTAATGGGACATTTGTTATTGAACAACAAGCAAGTGAATCTTTTAGGTATATCATTTTGGGAGTAGCCATCAGTTATACAAAGCTAAAATCTAGTTGAAATCATGGTTTTCAGAATCCTTATTGTAACTATGACAATAAAAGACTGCATTATCTTTTAAAATCTTCTTGAGATTAACAAGTCTCATGATCGATTGGTTGGTAACTCAAATTCTATAACCATGGATTTCTGAGCTTGTGTTCTTTATCCTTTTGGTTTGATAAGAATACTGAAACTCTGGGATGGCATCAAAGTTAACATTGCCATAACACTAGAAATATGTGAAGAAATATAGAAGTAATAAAGAAAATAAGTCAAACACAGTGTTATTAATCTTCTAGAACAAGCTTAAGTCTGGATATAGTAACATATTTTCAAAACATTGTATTTTGTATGTTTTGTCTACTAATGAAGGTGTTTGAGGCATTCAAAGGAATCATTAAATTCATTCTAAATCAGTAAGTCTATTCTAAACTGTTTAAAGAGATTTAATTAATTAAGTTTGTAATAAGTGTTAAAATATGAAAGAAAAATTTATTGGAAGTTTTATTGGCAGCATTCAAAAATACAGCAAAGAAAGAGTGTTTTCCATGTACAAAAGTCCCTTGATATTGAAAAGCTAAGGGGTGGATGGATGGGCTTTGAGGTAGGTTCTGGGCAGAGCATCCCTGTATCCACTACAATTGTCATTTTATTTGACTTTCCCCTTATAAGGTCAAATAAAATGTTAGAATATATAGATTCATAGACTATCAACTCTGAGAGGGACCTTAAATATCATTTACATTATTATGGAACACTTAGCACAGACAATAAAATTCAAACACTCACTAAGTGTCACTTCATCAAGGTACCAATAGGTTAAGCTTCACTATGTTTCAGATGCTCACACTGTATCTTTCTTCACAGTTTCATAATAAAGATTAAGGGGTTGTGTTTTAGATAGTCCATGTTGTGCTGTGAGTGTGCTACTAACTTCCATACCAGATACTGCCTCTGAGAAGCCTCAGAAGAAGCAATGAATTATAAAGAATGCTAACGCATAGTAACCAGGGGTTACAGGTGGGAACATCACAGTCACTACCTAGGATAGCTGGAATTTCTAGAAGCAGGGAATTGAACCAGGGATCAAACAAGGTCCCAATCAGCTCTTCAGCTCTGGACTGAATTGAGAAAGTATTATTGTTTTCAATTGGTTCCCATTTGGCCTTATTACTTTTATAATTTGTGCTTTTACTCTAACCTTTTATCCTCTTGACATTTTTTTCCTTAATTTTATAGGTCTTTTTGTCTCCTTTTATTGTAATTTTCTTCTTATATCATACTATATTTCCTTCTGGAAAAAGAAGTCTGTCTCTGCCATTTGTTAGAAAGACCAGCAGAAAAATATTCTTAAGAATAGAAATTGCCTTTATTAGCTGAGTAAATGGAAGAATTATATGAGGCAATTATTTCCCACTTCTCTGAGATCTTGGCCATGGATTTTAACAATAATTGCTTGCAAGTGTATTTTCCTTTATATTGTATTTAATTTCTGAGGAAAGATACTTCTTTACCTCTTTGTTTCCCCAATACCTGGTATAGGTCCTGACACATGGTAAACTCTCAATAAATGTTTTTAAATGAATTAATAATTAATAATTGGTAACATGTTACAATTGCTTATTCAAATATCTATGTCTTTTACTAGACTGAATTTAAAGAATAGGATAAAATCTTATTAACCTTTGTATTGCTACTAGTTCCTTCATTAAGTGTTTATGTAGTAGGTGCTCAATACATTGCAATGAATGAAGGAATGAAAAAAGAAATGAGATGGACTAGGAGGAACTCTGCATCTTCACTTTAAGGTTGTGGATGTAAAATTGTTTTTCTTCCATGCCTGTCATCGATGCAGGCAATTCCATGGTATGCTTATGCACTGCCTGCTGCTAAAAGAGCCTCTTGATGAAGTAAATCCAGAATTTAGTAAGAACTCAAGGTAATTTTTAGAAATGCAATTACTTCTTCACAGGGTAAGAGCACTGGCTACCTAAAGTGAAAGGAAATGATTAGGATAGGCAAAGAACCTGAAAGGAGAAGGCTTTGCTACTCTCTTAATGTTTCCCTGGGTCATCCCCGGGTACTATGGAAAGACATTGAGACAGTCTAGCCTAATGTGTAAGTACTAAAATCAGAAAGAAAAGCATATGCAAAGGCATTTCTATAGGACTAAAGAGGAAAACAAGTGAAACAAGGCAAATGGACAAACGAAAAGCTTCAATAATTCATCAAAGAAACAATCACAAATAGATTTAAGTGCTTACTGTGTCCTAGGAATTGTGATAAGTACTGTAGATATAGAAATAACTAGCAAATATTTTCTCTATGCTAAAGAGTTTACTAGCTTATAGGGGAGATTGATATTGAATGAATACCCTCATGAAATATGATATCTTTACAGTTGAAAAAGTGATATGAAGAAAAAAATCTGGTTCCTTGTTACATATGACAATGGGGCTACCCTAATCTGAAAGGTCAGCGACAACATTCCTGAGGAGGGGTCTTATAACACTAGAGGGACAAAAAAAGACATTAGTAATGCAGAGAGAGAAGGAAAGTTACTCTAGATACAAGTGAGACTACATGAAAAGACCCCAAGACAGAACAAGCTTGAGCTTTCTTAGAACCAAAAGAAGATGGTTATGGTTGGAGCTTAGTGAGAAAGGGAAAGAATGGAGCAAATTACAGTGGGAGAGGAAAACAAAAGCATCAGATAAATTATATAATGCCTGAAGGCCAAGGAGCTAGGGTCTTATTTTAATAGGAAGATATTGACTAGTTTAATAGAATTTATGGAGGTATATCACCCAGTTTATATTTTTGTAAAGAACGAATGTGGAAAATGGCAAACTAGGAAGCTCCAGGCTCTCTAGCTCCCTCAGAAATACCAAGTAAACAACAACATACCAATCAAGGTAACTCTGTGAGAACTCTAGAAACCATTAAGGATCTGCAACAACCTAACAAGTGCCCAACCAAGAAAAATCCACAGTCAAAATAGAAATTTTGTGGTACTTTTTTCAGATTTAACTCACTGTTTCCCTGATGCAGCAAGGAAGAAAAGCCAACCAATGACTGACTATTCTTTCAGGATAAAAAATAAAAAGAGTAAAGCTTGTTTGCAACATTCCAGCTCCTATAGGGGGCTGGCCAAGGGACTTGTTTCTATCTTGCCTGACTTGGAACATTGACAGAAATGATGGCAGAGTTTGGATGTCAGGTTGGGAGTTGCTGAAAACAGTTTAGTCATGATGGCATGAGAGGGCTTCAGGATAACTGCAGACCCACTGGTGCCTGGGGCAAGAGATTACAGGCAGAGGAATACAGTAGAACATCTAAGACCCTGAGAAGGAGCAGAGGTGAGACTCTTCTGGAAATCAAGATTTTAAAAGCAAGGGAATCGGATAAAAAGCACATGCACAGGCCCAGGAAAGATGAATTCCAAGAAAAGTCCTGAGGAAACCTTAAGCTTTTACACTGGGCCAATTTGTGAAGGTCTTCCCCTGCATGGAGCCAGTTTCCAAAGACTATCTGTGGTGGCTATTTTATTCAAATGCCAAATTTTCAACAGAATATTATAAAGCATATAAAGAAACAGAGAAACATGGTCTCTTCACATTAACAAAGTAAATACACCAAAACTGACCTGAAAGAAACAGGCTTCAGACTCACTTGACAAAGATTCAAAAACAACTGTCTTAAATAGGCTCAGTGAGATAAAATAAGTACAAGGGGAGCAAACTAAAAGGAAAATAATATATGAAACAATGAGGATTTTAACAGATATAAATTATGAAAAAGAACCAAACATAAATTATTGACCTGAAAAATACAATAACTGAATTTAAAAATTCACTAGAGGGCTTCAGCAGCAGACTTGACTAGATAGAAAAAAAAAAACAGCAAATATGAAGCTAGGTCATTTGAAATTATGAAGTCTGAGGACCAAAAAAGGGAAGTATGAAGAAAAGTGAACAGAGCCTAAGAAACTTATGGAATAACAGTAAGTGTACCAATATACATATTACATGAGTCCTAGAAGGGGAAGAAAGGGAGAAAGGGGGGAAAGTTTATTTGAAGAAATAATAGCTGAAAAAATTCTCAAATTTGAGGAAAAACATGGAAATACTTTTCAAGAGGCTCAATACATTCTAGGATAAACCCAAAGAGACCTACACTAAGACACATTAAAATGAAACTGGAAGGTTGAAAGACAAAGAATCTTGAAAGCAATAACAGAAAAGCAACTTTTCATGTATACAGGATCCTAAATAAGATTATCAGAAGATTTCTCCCCTGAAACCTTGAAGGCTTCAAAGTAGTGGAATGACATATTTAAAGTGCTGGGGGAAAAGTCCTGTCCACTGAAAATTTGATAGTTGGCAAAAATCCTTCAAAAATGAAGAATAAATTAAGACATTTCCAGATAAACAAAAGCTGAAAGAGTTAATTGTCATTACGCCTGCCTACAAGAAATGCTAAAGAAAGTTCTTCAGTTTGGAATGTAAGGACACTAGGCAGAAACTCAAAACCATAGTAAAATATAAAGTTCCCCTGTAAAGGTGAACACATGAACAAATTTAAAAATTATTGTTGTAATTATGATCAATAATTCAAATTTTTTTTTTGTTTTATAGGACTTAGAAGACAAAATAAAAAATTATAAATCTATGTTAATGAATACACAATATATAAAAGTTTACTTTGTAACATCAACAAAAACCATAAAGTGGGGAGTAGGCAGAGCAGTAAAGGAGTACCATTTTTTCTGTATTTGGTTTAAGTTGTCATTATTTTAAAATAGATTGTTACAACTTTAGGGCATTATATAATCCCCATGGTAATCACATAGAAAATATCTATAGAATATATACAAAAGGAAATGAGAAGGAAATCAAGACATGTCATTACAAAAACTCAATCAAACACACAAAAAAAGCAGTAAGGGAGGAAAAGAGGGATAACAAGGCCACAAGATACATAGATAGCAAATAACAAAATGGTAATAGTAAATACTTTCATATCAGTAATTACTTTCAAGTCATGTAAATAGATTATATACCCCAGTCAAAAGACATAGATTGGTAGATTGGCAGCATGGAAAAAGAAATCAAACTATCCAACTATATGCTGTGTACAAGAGCATATAGTTGGAAGTGAAAGATTAAAAAAAAAAGATATTTCAAGCAGTGGCCAGAAGAGAGCAGAGGTGGCTATACTAATATCATACAAAATAGACTTTAAGTAAAAAACTATTGCAAGAGACAAAGAAGGACATCATAGAATGATAAAAGGGTCAATTCATCAAGAAGATACAATAATCATAAACATTTATGAATCAAATATCAGAGCTCCTAAATACAGAAATAAAAAATGGACAGAATTGAAGGGAGAAATTGACAGTGCTACAATATTAGTAATAAACTTTAGTACCCCACCTTTAATAATGAATAGAAAAAGCAGGCAGATCAATAAGGAAATAGAGAACTTGAACAGCACTATAGACAAATTGGACCCAATAGATACAGAACACTACACCCAACAGCAGCAGAATACATGTTTTCTTGAGTATGCATGGAACATTCTCTACAATAAATCACATGTTAAAATATAAAACAAGGCTTAATAAATTTTAAAAGATTAAAATCACAGAAAGTATCTTTTTTATTACAATGGAAGGAAACTAGAAATCAACAGCAGAAGGAAACCTGGAAATTCTACAAATATATGAATTAGACAACATGATATTCAACAATTAATAGGTCAAAAGTGAAATCACATCGGAAATTGTAAAATATCTTGAGGCAAATGAAAATAAAAACACCATGTGTTGAAATGTGTGGAATGTAAGAAAAACAGTGTTAAGACAGAATTTTATAGTTGTAAATGCTTGCATTAAAAAATGCAAATAAATAATCTGAATTTACATCTTAAGAAAATAAAGAGGGAAAAAGCTAAGATGGCTGACTAGATGCAGCCAGGGAACACCTATCCCACAAAGAGAACTCAAAATATTGAGTAAGTCATCAGACTTCAAACAGATCTTTGAGAGAAAACACTTAAAATCAATGAACACGGAGACCCTGAGGTTGAAGAGGGAGGAAGCTGGGAAGCCTGCACAGAGTCATCGAGTAGCAGGACTGGCTTCTGGTCCTGAACAGGTCTCAAGGAAGGGGTGAGTGAAGGAACTAGGGGGCACCACACCCCTGCCATGGACTTCTGGGATCCTAGCTACAAGAGAGCCCATGACCCCAACAGACATTTGAATTGGCAGGGGGAAGTGCCTGAAGAGTAGACAGAGGTAGAGCTCAAACCTGCATGGCGCCCAGAAGGTTTTGCAGTGCACAAGGCAGCTACAGCAAAACGCAACCATAAGTGCCCATCCCTCAAGACTCTCCATCTTTCTCTGAGTAACTGTAGCCCTTGCTGACTGTCAAGATAGGAGAGAGGAGGGTTGCCTTTCTCATGGGACCAGGGCACATCTGATCCACATGCTGTCTTTTCTGCTGGTCCCATGCTCCTTCAAAAGGCTATATACAGCACAGCCTCTATGAACCCACCTGAGTGTTTTGCCAGCTTCCTGGGAGCAGTTCATATCCCCAGTACTGCTGGTGCTTGACCCCAGGGAGCCAGAAGACAAAACTGCAGGCTGGTCCCAACCCCCCCAGGGTTCAATCATACCACCCAAGGGTACTGAGCTGAAATCTGTGTCCAGAGCTCAAGCAGGAAGGAGTCCCACTCTCAAAACACAGAGAAGAATGAGGCATAGGTTCCTGTGTCAGTGTGAGTGCTAGATGTTCCTCCCTCTGCAAAACTGATCTGGGCAAGGTGTAGTCTGTTGGCCAGTGACAGCTTCTGTTTGAGGGAGCCCTGGAAGAGCCCAGTGATCTGGGCACAGAAGGTTTTAGACGAATTTAGCTGGTCAAGCCTGCTCCTGTGGCAGACACTGGAGGGAGACCTGGTAGGGGGATGGTGAACTGGGTGGACTCCACAGCCATTTGCTGGGCTAAAAGATCCCAGGGCAAGGGCACCACACACACGGCACACCTGTGGCACCACAGCCCTACCCAGGGATCCTCCACCCTTAACCCACTGTATCACCAGACCACCACCAGACATATCCCACAACTTGGTGTGACTCTCCCAAACTCAGAGGACTAGCAAGTTCACAGAGTGTTGCAACTATCCTTGTAACCTAACCTTTGGCATGGGCCACCCCTAATGGAGGGCCAAGTGCAGCCTACAAGGGCCCCTCTGGGGCTAAGGAGGTGTAGATGTGGTACCAGTGATTGAAGGGGGCTTCTCCAAGGTCTGGGAACAGACTTGGGGAGACGATCATCTCTTGCCCCATCTCCCCCTCCCCAGAGCACTGTTGCGTAATCACTGAAATACAAAAGTGGTGCACAGCTCAGTAAGAGCCTGTCTTCTGGCCCGTATTCTTAAGTGTTATCTCCTGTATCAAAGCTTGAATTATACCACCAATCAAAAATAAATTTCTTCAGCATAGAAAGCCTGTGAAACTCAATGCAGGAAACTAGCCACAACTAAGGAACCCATACAGAACTTTGGCTCTCTCAAAGTACCCAGAAGAGAAGCCAGTAGATTATGCACTAGAAATACCACAGTCAGGCTGGGCGCAGTGGCTCATGCCTGTAATCCCAGCACTTTGGGAGGCCGAGGCGGGCGGATCACGAGGTCAGGAGATCAAGACCATCCTGGCTAACACGGTGAAACCCCATCTCTACTAAAAATACAAAAAAATTAGCCAGGCATGGTGGCGGGTGTCTGTAATCCCAGCTACTCAGGAGGCTGAGGCAGGAGAATGGCGTGAACCTGGGAGGCGGAGCTTGCACTGAGCCGAGATTATGCCACCGCACTCCAGCCTGGGTGACAGAGCGAGACTCTGTCTCAAAAAAAAAAAAAAAAAAAAAAAAAAGGAAATACCACAGTCAAATCCTCAAGGGAAAAAAATGTAAAAACAAAAATCCCCATTCACACAACGGAAACTACAAAAAGAAAAATAAACATCAACCCCCCAAACAAAACGTAATCAGGGAAAGAACTCCAGCAATTCATAAAGTCAGCATTTTCTTACTTCTGAAGGATTGCAATAGCTCCCCAGCAATGGATCTTAACCTGATTGAAATGTCTGAAATGGCAGACATAGAATTCAAAATCTGGATGGAAGGAAGCTCAGTGATATTCAAGAGAAAGTTGAAATCCAAGAAAGCCAGTAAATGATCCAAAAAGATGATATGGCCATTTTAAGAAAGAACCAAAATGAAATTCTGGAATTAAAAAATTCACTACAGGAATTTCAAAATGCAATTTGAAGCATTAACAACAGACTAGAGCAAGGTGAAGAAAGAATTTCAGAGCTTGAAGACCAATCTTTTGAATCAACCAAGTCAGACAAAAATAAAGAAGAAAAGAATTTAAAAAAATGAACAAAGTCTTTAAGAAATATGGGATAATGTAAAGAGACTAAACCTGTGAGTCACTGGCATTCCTAAATGAGAAGGAAAGAGAATAAGCAACGTGAAAAATATATTTGAGAATACAGTCAATGAAAATTTTCCAATCTCTCTAGAGAGGTTGATATGCAAATCTGAGAAATACAGAGAAACTGCAATAGGAATTATGCAAGATGACCATCTCCAAGGCACAGTCATCGTTCTTCTCAAAGTCATTGTTTTTTTCTAAGAAATCCAAGAAACACAGAGAAACTGCATTAGATATTTTACAAGATGACCATCTCCAAGGAACATAATCATGATTCTTTCCAAAGTCAACACAAAAGAATAAAGCTTAAAGGCAGCTAGGAAGTAGGGACAAATCACTTACAAAAGGAACCCATTTAGCTAAGAGAAGACTTCTCAGCAGAAAACTTACAAACCAGGAGAGGGTTGGGGCCCATTTTTAGTGTTCTTAATATAAAAGAAATTCCAACCTAGAATTTTATAAATCATCAAAGCTTCACAAGCAAAGAAGAAATCAAATATTTTCCAATCAATTGCTAAAGGAATTTGTTACCACTAGACCAGCCTTAGAAGATATCTGTAAGGGAGTTCTAAACATGGAAACAAAAGAACAGTACTGCTACCAAAAAAAAAAACACACCTAAGTATGTAGCTCACAGAACCTATCAAGCAACAACTGAGAGTACAAAGAAACCAGCTAACAACACCATGACAAAATCAAAACTTCACCTATCAATATTAAGCCTGAATGTAAAAATACTCAGCCATCTGCTGTCTTCAAGAGATGCTTCTCACATGTAATGACACCAAAAGGCTCAAAGCAAAGGAATGGAGGAAGATCTATCATGTAAATGGAAAACACAGAAGAACAGGTATAGCTGCTCTCATATCAGATAAAACAGACTTTAAACCAACAATGGTAGAAAGGACAAAGAAGAGTATTGCATAATGTTAAAGGGTTCAATTCAACAGGAAGACTTAACTATCCTAAATATATATGAACCCAACATGTGAGAACCAAGATTCATTAAAATGAATACTTCTAGTCTTATGAAAGACTTAGACAGTCACACGGTAATCCTGGGGGACTTCAACACTCTGCTGGCAGCATTAGACAGATTGTTGAGGCAGAAAATTAACAAAGATATTCTGGATTTAAACTTGACACTTGACCAATTAGCCTAAGAGATATCTGCAGACTACTCCACCCAACAGCCACAAAATGTATATTCTTCTAATCTGCACATGAAACATATTACAAGATTAATCACATGCTTGACCATAAAGAAAGTCTCAATAAATTAAAAAGATGAAATTATATCAACTATAGTCTTGGGCCATAGAAGAATAAAAATAGAAATGAATGCCAAGAAGATTTCTCAAAACCAACAATTACATGTAAACTAAACAACTTGCTCTGAAATGACTTTTGGCTAAACAACAGAATTAAGGCAGAAATTAAAAAATTATTTGAAATAAATGAAAATAGAGACATGCCACACCAAAACTTCTGGGATGCAACAAAAGCAGCAGTAAGAGGAAAGTTTATAGTGCTAAACACTTACACCAAGAAATTGGAAAGATCTCAAATGAACAATCTAACATCACACCTAAAGAAACTAGAAAAATAAGAACAAACACCTCAAAGAAGCAGAAGAAAAGAATGAAAATGAGAGCCAAACGGAATGAAATTGACACCCCCAAATCCATACAATTAACAAAACCAAAAATGAATTATTTGACAGGATAAATAAGAATGATAGCCTGCTAGCTATATTAGCAAAGATAAAAGGAGATCTAAAAAAGGACAATCATAAATGACAAAGGTGATGTTACAGCTGGTGTCTCAGAAATACAAAAGATTATCAGAGACTATTATGAACAGCTCTGTAGACACAAACTAGAACATTTAGAGGAAATAGAAAAACTCCTGGAAAAGTACAGCCTTCCAAGTTTGAATCAGGAAAAAACTGAAACCCAGAATAATGAATTCTGAAATTGAATCAGTAATAAAGAATCTACTAATCAAAAAGAGCCCTGACCAGATGGATTCACAACCAAATTCTACCAGAAGTACAAAGAAGAGCTAGTAATTCTACTGAAAATAATCAAAAATAAATAAATAAATAAATAAAATAAAATAAAATCAAGGAGGAGGGATTCTTCCCTAATTTATTCTACAAAGTCCGTATTACTCTGATAGGAAAACCTGGAGAAGACACAATGAAAGAAAGAAAACTATAGGCCAATATCCCAGATGAAAATATGCTAAAATCCTGAAAAAATTACTAGCAAAGTGAATCCAGCTGTACATCAAAAAGATAATTCACCACAATCAAGTAGGCTTTATTCCTTATATGAAAGGATAGTTGAACATACATAAATAATACATGTCATTCACCACATAAACAGAATTAGAAACAAAAACATATGATCATCTCAATAGATGCAGAAAACGTTTTTGATTAAATCCAATAGAGTTTTATTATTAAAACGCTCAAGAAACTAGGTATTGAAGAAACATACCTCAAGATAATGAGACATCTCTGATAAACCCAGAGCGAACATCATACTGATTGGGTAAAGCTGGAAGCATTCTTCCTAAGAAATGGAACAAGACAAGGATGCCCTCTCTCACTATTCCTTTTCAGTATAAAACCGGAAATCTGGTCGGGCGCGGTGGCTCACGCCTGTAATCCCAGCACTTTGGGAGGCCGAGGCGGGCGAATCACGAGGTCAGGAGATAGAGACCATCCTGACTAACACAGTGAAACCCCGTCTCTACTAAAAATACAAAACATTAGCCGGGCGTGGTGGCGGGCGCCTGTAGTCCCAGCTACTCCGGAGGCTGAGGCAGGAGAATGACGTGAACCTGGGAGGCGGAGCTTGCAGTGAGCCGATATCCGTGCCACTGCACTCCAGCCTGGGCGACGGCAAGACTCTGTCTCACAAAACAAACAAACAAACAAACAAACAAAAAAACAACTGGAAATCTTTCCCAGAATATTCAGGTAAGAGAAAGAAATAAAAGGCATCCAAGTAGGTAAAGAAAAAGTCAAACTATCTCCCTTCACTGATGTCATGATTCTATACCTAGAAAACCCTAAAGCTTTGCCAAAAAGCTTCTAGAACTGATAAAAGAGTTTAAGTAAAGTTTCAGTATACAGAATCAATGTACAAAAATCAGTAATGTTTTTATATATATCAACAATGTTCAAGCTGAGAGACAAATGAGGAATGCAATCTCATTTACAGTAGCCATAAAAATAAAATAAAACAAAATACATCGGACCAAAGAAGTGAAAGATCTGTACAAAGATAATTAAAAAGCACTACCAAAAGAAATCAGAAATGACACAAATGGAAAAACATTCCACATTCATGGACTGGGAGAATCAGTATTTTAAAAATGGACATAGTGCTCAAAGCAATGTACAGATACAATGCTATCATTGGTAGTTTCCTATCAAACTACCAATGTCATTTTTCATAGAATTAGAAAAAGCTATTATAAAATTTGTCTGGAAAAAAAGAGTTCATAGCCAAAGCAATCTTAAGCAAAACAACAACAACAACAATAAACAAAGCTAGAGGCATAGTATTACCTAATTTTAAACTATACTATAATGTCACTGTAAGCATAACAACATGTTACAGGTACAAAACTGTACACATAGACCAATGGAACAAAATAACCTAGAAATAAAGTCACACACCTACAACCAACTCATCTTCAACAAAGTCAACAAAAATAAGCAGTCGGAAGCAGGCTCCTTATTCAGTAAATGGTGCTGTGATAACTGGCTAGTTATCTGGACCCCAATTTATCACCATATATAAAACTTAACTCACGGTGGATTAAACACTTAAGTGTAGGACCTCAAAGTATAAAAATTCTAGAAGAAAACCTAGGATATATCCTTCTGGACTTTGGCCTTGGCAAAGAATTTATGCCTAAGTCCTCAAAAGCAATTTTACAAAAATACAAATCAACAAGTGAGACCTAATTAAACTACAGAGCTTCTGCACAGCAAAAGAAGCTATCAATTGAATAAAAAGATAACCTAAAGAATGAGATAAAATATTCACAAACTATGTATCTGACAAAGATCTAATATCCAGAATTTATAAAGAACTAAATAATTCAACAAGCAAAAACAAATAATCCCATTTTAAAAAATGGGCAAAAGACATAAACATATCTCAGAAGAAGACATACAAATATCCAACAGATATATCAAAAAATGCTCCATATCACTAATCATAAGAGAAATGAAATCAAAACCACAGTGAGATACTGTATTCATCTGTTCTCATGCTGCTAATAAAGACATAACCAAGACTGAGTAATTTATAAAGGAAAAAGGTTTAGTTGACCCACAGTTCAGCACAGTTTGGGAGGCCTCAGGAAACTTACAATCATGGCCGAAGTGGAAGCAAACATGTCCTTCTTTACATGGCAGCAGCAAGGAGAAGTGCTGAGCAAAAAGGGGAAAGCCCGTTATAAAACCATCAGATCTCATGAGAACTCACTCACTATCATGAGAACAGCATGAGGGTAACCACCTCCATGATTAAATTATTTCCCACCAGGTGCCTCCCATGATATGTGGGGATTATGGGAACTATAATTCAAGATGAGATTTGGGTGGGGACGCCACCAAACCTCATCAAACACCATCTCACACGAGTCAGAATAGCTATTATTGAAAAGTCCAAAATAAGAAATATCGGTGAGGCTGCAGAGAAAAGAGATCCCTTATGCACCATTGGTTGGAATGTAAATTAGTTCAACCAGTGTTCGAAGCAGTTTGGGGTTTTCTCAAAGAACTAAAATAGAGCTACCATTAGACCCAGCAATCCCATTACTGAATATATACCCAAAGAGAAATAAATTGTTCTACCCCAAAGATAGATGCACTCATATGTTCACTGCAGTACTATTCACAATAACAAAGATATGGAATCAACCTAGGTGCCCATCAACAGGATTGGATAAATAATATATGGTACATATACACCATGGAATACTATACATCCATAAGAAAGAATGAAATCATGTCCTTTGTATTATTATGGATGCAGCTGGGGGCCATTATCCTGAGTGAATTAACACAGAAACAAACCAAATACTGTATGTTCTCACTTATAAGCAGGAGCTAAGCACTGGGTACTTATGGACATAAAGATGGGAATAATAGACACTGGGGACTACTTAGAGGAGGGAGAAAGGTAGAAGGGCAAAGGCTGATAAACTGTCTATTGTGTACTATGCTTACTATCTGTGTGACAGGAGCAGTCATATACCAAACCTCAGCATCATGCAATATACCTACGTAGCAAACCTGTATGTGTACCCCCAAATCTAAAATAAAAGTTAAAAAAAGGGAAAATAGAAAAAGATAAACAAACACAAGTTAGAAGAAAATAGAAAAAGCAATACAGAAAATTAATGAAATCAAGAGTTGTTTCTTCCAAAAGATCAACCAAATTGACAAACAAAACTTAGCTAGATGGACTAAGGAAAAAGGAGATACTATTCAAATAGCTAAAATTAGAAATGAAAGCAGGAACATTCCAATCAATTTTATGGAAATGAAAATGATTATAAGTATTATGAACAAGGAGAACCTAGATAAAATGGATATATTCCTAGAAAAAAATTCATCAAGTCTGAATCTCCAAGCAATACAATCTCAACAGTATATAACTATTAAGGAGATTGAATTAGTAACCTAAAACCTCCCCACAAAGAAAAACTCAGGTACATATGGCTTGACTGGTGAATTCTCACAAACACCAAAATAAATTAACATCTGTCTCCCTCAGACTCTTCCAAAAAACATGTAAGTAGGAAAACTTCCAAACTTATTCTGTGAGACCAACATTACCCTGAGGTCAAAGCCAGATGAAAACATTGCAAGACTAATATCCCTGATAAATACTGATCCAAAAACCCTCGACAAAATAATAGCAAACCAAATTCAACAGTACATTAAAAGGTTTCAAAACCTATGTTCAAAATATGAATATTGATCCATGTAATATGCCATATTAACAGAAGGAAGAAAAAAGTCACACAATTATCTCAATTGATGAGAAGAAACATTTGACAAAATTAACACACTTTTCATGATAATAACATGCAACAAGCTGGGAATAAGAGGAAATTAGCCAACATAATAAAGACCATATATGAAAAGCCCATAACTAATATCATATTCACTACTGAAAGATTGAAATCGTTTCCTTTAAGATTATGAACAAGATAAAAATGCCCCCTGTCACCATTTATATTCACCACAGTATTTGAAGTCCTAGTCAGAGCATTAGGCAAGAGAATGAAATAAAAGACATTGAATTGTTATTTATCTTTGCAGATGACGTGATCGTATATGTAGAAAACCCTGAAGATTAACGTACATACACAGAAACCTGTTAGAACTATTAAATGAATTCAGCAAAGTTGCAGGATACAAAATCAGCACACCAAAATTATTTTGTTTTGTATACACTGGCAATGAACAACTTCAAAAGGAAATTAAGAAAACAAATTCCATTTAAAATAGCATCGGGAATAATAAAATACTTTTTAATTAACTTAGCCATGGAGATGAAAGGCTTATACACTGAAAATTACAAAATATTGCTGAAAACAAATAAATGGAAAATCATTCTGTGTTCATGGATTGGCAGACATATTACTGTTAAGATGTTGATACTACCCAGAGTAGTCTACAGATTCAATGCAATCCATATCAAAACCCCAAAACATTTTTGCAGAAATAGAGACAACCTGTTGAGTGAGAGAAAATATTTGCAAACTACTCATCCAACAAGGGACTAAGATGCAGACTATACAAGGACTGAAACAACTCAACACTTAAAAGAAAAAAAAAGAATCCCCTTAAAAAGTTGGCAAAGGACATGAGCAGACTTTTCTCAAAAGAAGACATACAAATGACCAACAGGTATACAAAGCAATGGTCATCATGACTGACTACTGGGGAAGTGCAAACCAATACCACAGTGAGATACCATCTTATCCTAGTTAGAATGGCTATTACTAAAAAGACAAACAACAGATGCTGGGAAAGATGCAGAGGAAAAGAAAACTCTTACACACCAATGTAAATTAGTGCAGCCACTATGAAAAACTGTATGGAGTATTTTTCAAAAATCTAAAAATGGAATTACCGTATGATCCAACAATCCCATTACCAAATATTCATCCAAAGGAAAAGAAATTGGTATGTCAAAGACATACCTGTACTTGGATGTTTATTGCAGCACTATTCATAATAACAAAGGTATGGGGTCAACCTAAATGTCCATCATTGAATGAATGGATAAAGAAAATGTAGTATGTATACACACACACACACACACACACACACACACACACACACACAAAGACACACACAATGGAATACTATTTAGCCACAAAAAAGAATGAAATTATGTCATTTGCAGCAACATGGATGAATAAATAAAGTGAAAAGACAAAAAAGGAAAGAAAAACCTATCCTAAAATTTATATGGAATCTTACAGGATCTGAATAATCAAAATAATCTTGAAAAGGGAGAACAAAGTATGAGTTATCCCACTTTCCATTAGCAAAAGTTATTACAAAGCTGTAGTATTCAAAACAGAGTGGCATAAAGATAGATATATAAACCAAGAGACTAGAAGAGAGGGACCAGAAATAATCTCTCATATATGTGGTCAAGGGTGCCAAGACCATTCAATGGGGCAAACGACAGTCTTTTTTTAACAAATGATGGTATTGGGGGTGGGTACTGGATATCCACATACAAAAGAATAAAGTTTGATTCTTACCTTATACCATATGCAAAAATTAACTAAAAATGGATCCAAGTTCTAAATGTAAGACCTAGAACCATAAATCTTTTAAAAGAAAACAGAGAAAAGCATTATGACATTGGATTTGGCAATGATTTCTTGAATAGGACACAAAAAGCAGAGACAACAAAAGAAAAGATAATAGATAAACTACATCAAAATTAAAAACTGTGCACTGAAGGAACATTCAACAGGGTGCAAAGGTGCAAAGGCAGCACACAGAATGGGAGAAAATATTTGCAAATCACATATTCGATTAGGGGTTAATATCAAGAATATATAAAATAAGTCCTATAACTCAACAACAAAAAACAACCCAATTCAAAAACGGGCAAAATAGTTGAATAGAAATTTCGTTAAAGAAGATATTCATGTCCAGCAAACCCATGAAAAGATGTTCAACATGACCAACATTAGGGAAATGCAAATCAAAACCACAGTGAGACAGCACCTCACACTCATTAGCATGGCTGCTATTCAAAACAAACAAGCAAAACAAACAAAAATTGAGCAGAAAATAACAAGTGTTGGCTAGCATGTGGAGAAATTAGAACCCTTGTTCACTGTTGGTGGGAGTGTAAAATGGTATAGCTACTATGGAAAACAGTATGGTGGTTCCTCAAAAAATTAGAAAATGATTACTGTATGATTCAACAAGTCCACTTCTGGGTAGATACTCCAAAGAATTGAAAGTAGGGTCTCAAGGAGATAGTTGAACACCTATGTTCATATTAACATTATTGACAATAGCTAAAGGGTGAAAGCAACCTAAATGTCCATTGATGGATAAATAGATAAACAAAATGTGGTATATGCCTATGATGGAATATTATTCAACCTTAGAAAGGAAGGAAATTCTGACATGTGCTACAAATATGGATGAACCTTGAGGACAGTATGCCAAGTGAAATTGGCCAGTCAGAAACAGAAATACTGTATGACTGTACTTATATGAGGTACCCAGAGTACTGAAATTTATAAAGACAGAAAGTAGAATGGTTTCCAGGGGCTGGAGGGAGGGGGAATGGGCAGTTAATGTTTAATGAGTACAGGGTTTCAGTTTTGCAAGATGATGAGTTCTGAAGATCGATGGCAGTGCTGGTTGCACAATATTAATGTACTCAATACCACTTAACTGTACACTTAAAAATGATTAAGGTGGTGATATGGTTTGACTGTGTCCCTACCCAAACCTCATCTTAAATTGTAGCTCCCATAATTCCCATGTGTCCTGGGAGGGACCTGGTGGAAGGTAATTGAATCATGGGCGTGAGTGTTTTCCATGCTGTTCTCATGATTGTAAATAGGTCTCATGAAATTTAATGGTTTTATAAAAGGGAGTTCCCCTGCACACACTCTCTTGCCTGCTGCCATGTAAGACATGACTTGGCTACTCCTTTGCTTTCCGCCATGATTATGAGGCCTTCTCAGTCATGTGGAACTATGAATCCACTAAACCTCTTTGTCTTTATAAATTACCCAGTCTTGGGTATGCCTTTATTAGCAGTGTGAAAATGGAATAATACAGGTGTTAAATTTCATGTTATGTGCATTTTACCACAATTAAAAATAATGAAAAGATGATCATGGCCTTCTAGTTCAATTATTCCATTTCTTCTCCAAATTATAATCTTACCCTTAAAAAATACAAACGAGATTTAAACTGCCGAGAACAAGGGCAAGGTGAGGGTCTTTGGGCCTTGTAATTGATGAATATCTTGCCAAAGTAACATTACTTAAAGTTTCAAATTGTTGAATGATGACCAATGAATTTGAGAGGAGGAGGAGGATGAAAGAGCACAGTGTCAGGAAACTAGTTCTTCTCTGTTTTATGGAAGGATGTTAATAATTTTTCTTCAAATTAACAAAATCAGGACAAGTAGTATATATTTTAATTTATTGAGATAACTATAGAAGAACTGAAACATATTTGATTAAAAGTGATAATTTCAGCAAGCAAACCTGGGATAGTAGAAATAGATTAGGAAGGCCTAAATTTTCATATTGTACCCTTTATTATCATTTAAAGCATTTTTTATGCACATACATTGCTTTAGTTTTAATAATTCTAAAATTCTTACATAATACAGCAGAGTATAATGAGAAATATAATAAACACCTTTTTTCTTAATAGCCAGATTTTTCAAATCATTTTTACCATCTCTGCTTCAGATATTTGCTAAGAAAGAATATATTACAGATACATTTGAAGTTTCCACCTAATAATTCCTCTCCTTCCCCAGGGGAGGTTGGTGTTTGTTTTTCATATTATATTTATGATATACACACATTTTAAATCAATATATGTATCACATATTATATGAATGGTAAAGCACTAAATATTTTCCATATTTTAAAATTTATGTAAATAGCATTATACTTTCTATATTGTTCTGCAATTTTCTTTTATTGCTCAGTGTTCTGTTTGAGAGGAGTGGTTTTGAGGCCCTGAAGTAAAAATTATGATTTACTGCTTTTGTTATTTATTTATGGGGATAAATAATTATGTAATAATATAATCCATAAGTATTCCTGCTATGTAACTCATATAGATAACATTTTGTAATCAAACACATTTATAAACTTTGTATCAAAATGATAATTGTAGTCCTGTTTAGAGAACAAACTAAGAAAAACTTGGACAGAAAGGAGAAACCTGTTTTTTTGAGAAATGATTTTGTTTTTGCTTTAAATTGGATAAGTTTTTCTGGACCATATCTAATGTCAATTTTCATAATAATATACTGGTTGCATAACCCGTTTGCCAATTTGTCTTGGCTGGAGAAGTTACTGAAGGTGAATAAAATTGAGTTTTTCTCTCCTTGGGAACAGTTTCTGAGTTATTGAGAGAAAAGGAGCCCAAGTACCTTAGTGATTAGGTCCTGGTGACCCCACACAATGTTGTAGGAGCTAAGCTTTCATTAGAAATAGTGTTTGCCCCAGAATATTCTATGTGCCATTTTATTTAGTCTCTTCTACAGTCCTCAGAAATAGACATTATTTTCTCATTATTCAAATGAGGTAATTAGAGCACAGAGGTTTGCAAATCACCCAAGGTCACCTAGGTACACGGTATCATTGGGACTTAAAGCCAGTTCTTTTTTCCTCCAGTGTTCTTTCTATTCCTGCCAATGCATATAAACCTTTGAAAAAATGTAAAAGTCTGACTTGGGAAAAGGAATTTAGTTTATTTTACTTTCCAATTTATCCGTCTGATTTTCACAGAGAGTTTTTTATTGTTGCTTGTGAATAGGTTTCTACGTATTTCTATTGGCCCTAGCTATGTGACTCTTCTCAAAACCTAAAAACCTGAATGTATTTTCAAACTGATAATGGTCCCTTCTAGCCAACATTATGAGCTTTGTCAACACGTTTTCCTCATCTTCTGTCATACACATGCATGCTTATTTTATTTTTTACATGTTTATTTCTTATTTTCTCTCCCCCAACTTCACCTCCTTCATTGTCCAAATTCAATACAGCTATGGTATTGGCAATATCTACTTTGCATTCTTATGATGTGGTTATTTGTATCAAATGAAAAAATAAATGTTGTTTCAAAGTATGATGAGCTATACAAATGAAAGAGATCTAGAAACTGTATTTCAGTCTGAAGTTTAATGCCACTATTACTTATGCAAGGATAGGATTACCAGCGATGTCAGTGAACAGAAAAAGAGACACATTTTCCCACAGTTTTGTTCTTTGAAAAACTGTTTGTTTTGTTCTCTGTAAATAAAGGGAATAGAATGATTGTAGATAATGATTAGATAATGCTTTCATTTGTATGTAAGACAGCAAATTTCAACAGACCTATTACAATCATGCATTTTTATTTTGGCAAACTTTTTTCTTGCCATTTAAAATTCATAAATTTTGTTGTATATAACTTATATCTCAATAAAGTTGATTTTAGAAATCTTTAAAAGTTAAAAAAGAAACACCCAAAGAATGTCACTATTTGCAACCACTTAAGATCTAAGTATTAACTATCAGTGGCTGCTAACATCACAAAAAGAGGGACAACTAGACACTATGTGCCTTTTGCTGAAAGGTCTTACCACTATCTAGGGTCATACCCAAAACAGATACTTGCCTCTGATCAACCATCTAGATCCAACAACGAATTTACAAGTTACATAGCAGCCAGAAGATACATGGAACTACTCTATGGAAATTCAATCAGCAAAACCCAGACCATGAGAACATTTATAGAAAATCAACCTTCATCAAGTAAATTGTAAGGATAAAATAGAAGAGATAGAGTGGAAAATAGAAGAGATAGAAGGAAAACTTGTAAATTAAAAGAGATGTAGGTATCTATCACATTGAAGAGATTATAATTCCTCATCTTGTTGATGTTCATGTATTTTGCTGCCTAATGTTACAGTACCCTTCCACCACAGGAGGGGTTACTTGCTTTACCCCTTGACGCTGGGCTCAGACATACCCAGTGTTTCCTATTATTAATATCTTATATTTGTATATGGTACATTTTAGTGATTAGCCAAATATTTATAAATTATTATTAACAAAAGTTCATAATTCACTCAGATTTCCTTAGTTTTTACTTAATGTCCTCCCCCTTTTTTTTTTTTCCAGGATTCCATCCAGGAAACCGCATTACATGTATTCATCATTTCCTTGGACTCCTCTTGGCTGTGGCACTTTCTCAGACATTCCTTGTTTTTGATAACCTTGATAGTTTTGAGGAGTATTGGTCAGGTATTTTGTAGAATGTTTCTTAATTGGGATTTGTTTTATGTTTTTCTCATTAGACTCAGTATAAGGATTTTTGGGAAGAAGACCTTGTACCATCAACATGACATCACTGTTGATGTTGATCTTGCTCCCCTGACTGAGGTGATGTGGGTCAGTTTTCTCTACTCATAAGTTACTCCCTCTCTGTTTTTCCTAGTGTACTCTTTAGAAAGAAATCACTATGCATGGCTAACATTTAAGGATTAGGGAGTTATGCTCCTTCTGCTTGAAGGCAGAATGTCTGTATAAATTCTGTGTGGGAGATTTGCCTCTTTTTCCCCATTAATTTATTCAGTCATTGATTTATATTAGTATGGACTCATAGATATACTTTGGATTACAATTCAACACTGATTTATTTTGTTGTGCAAACTCTTCCATCTGATGATACTTTATTTTGCTCTGCAGAAGCTCTTTAGTTTAATTAGATCCCATTTGTCAATTTTTGCTTTTGTTGCAATTGCTTTTGGCATTGTCATCATGAAATCTTTGCCCATGCTTATATCCTGAATGGTATTGCTTTGATTTTCATCTAGAGTTTTACATTTAAGTTTTGAGTTTTACATTGAAGTCTTTAATTCACCTTGAGTTGATATTTGTGTATGGTTTAAGGAAGGGGCACAGTTTCAATTTTCTGCGTACAGCTAGTCATTTCTCCCAGTACCAATTATTAAATAGGGAATTCTTTCCCGATTGCTTATTTTTATCAGGGGTTGTAGAGATCAAATAGTTGTAGGTATATGGTCTTATTTCTGAGTTCTCTATTCTGATCCATTGGTCTATTGGTCTATTCTTGTACCAGAACCATGCTGTTTTGATTACTGTAGCTTTGTAGTATACCTTGAAGTTGGGTACCATGATGCCTCCAGCTTTGTTCTTTTGCTTAGGATTGTCTTGGCTATTTCGGCTCTTTTTTGGTTCCATATGAATTTTAAAATAGTTTTTTTCTAATTCTGTGAAGAATGTCAATGGTAGTTTCATGGAAATAGCATTGAATCTATAAATTACTTTGGGCAGTATGGCTGTTTTCACAATATTGATTCTTTCTATCCATGAGCATGGAATGTGTTTTCCTTTCGTTTGTGTCTTCTCTGATTTCTTTAAGCAGTGGTTTGTAGTTCTTCTTGAAGAGGTCCTTTGCTTCCCTTGTTAGCTGTATTTCTAGGTAAACACAATCAGAATTGATAAGGGAGATATCACACTGACTCCACAGAAATACAAACAACCATCAGAGAATACTATAAGTACCTCTATGTATATAAACTAGAATATCTAGAAGAAATGGATAAATTCCTGGACATATATACCCTCCCAAGACTGAACGAGGAAGAAATTGAATTGCTGAATAGGCCAATAACAAGTTGACACCAACATGGCACGTGCATACATATGTAACAAACCTGCACCTTGTGCACGTGCACCCTAGAACTTAAAGTATAATTTTAAAAAAGTGGGTACATATAGTTTCCATTGTAATTTGTAATATACACTAAGGTGGGATATGATTTTCAACAAGGTGAAAACAAATAATAAAAAGTTGTTTTAGGTAAAAATAAATAAATAAATAAATAAAATTGAGGCAGCAATACCTAGTCTACCAACCAAAAAAAGCCTAGGATCAGACGGATTCACAGCTGAAATCTACCAGAGGTACAAAGAAGATCTGGTACCAATTCTACTGAAACTATTCCAAGAAATTGAAAGGGAGGGATCCCTCCCTAACTCATTCCATGAGGCCAGCCTCATTCTAATACCAAAACCTGGCAGAGATACAACAATAACAACAACAAAACCTTCAATAGATGCAGAAAAGGCCTTTGATAAAACATAACATCCCTTTATGTTAAAAACTCTTTATAAATTAGGTATTGAAGAAACATACTTCAAAATAGTAAGAACCGTATATGACAAACTCACAGCCAGTATCATACTGAATGGGCAAAAGCTGGAACCATTTTCCTTGGAAACTGGCACAAGACAAGGATGTCCTCTCTCACCATTTCTATTCAACATAGTATTGGGAGTTGTGGCCTGGACAAGCAGGCAAGAGAAAGAAATAAAGGGTATGCAAATAGGAACTGTCTCTGTTTGCAGATGACACAATCCTATATTTATAAAATCCCATTGTTTCAGCCCCAAAGCTTCGAAAGCTGATTAGCAACTTCAGCAAAGTCACAGAATACAGTGTCAATGTGCAAAAATCACCAGCATTCCTATACAGCAACAACAGGCAAGCAGAGAGCCAAATCTTAAAAGAACTTCCTTTCACAATTGCTACAAAATCAATAAACTTACCAATTTTTTTTTCTGTCATAGATTTTGGTTTTGGTGTTGTGTTAAAAACTTATCAAACTCAAGGTCTTGTAGATTTTCTCCTGTTTCCTTCTAGAAATGTCATAGTTTTACACTTTACACTGAGGTCTACACTCTATTTTCAGATAATTTTTGTAAAAGGTATAAGACTTGAATCTGAGTTAATTATTTCACATATGGACTTTTTTTTTCAGCATTATTTTATAAAAAAACTTTTCTTTCTCCGTTGAATTTTTTTTAACATAACTCAGTTGACTATATTTGTGTGTGTCTTTTTCTGGGGTCTCCATTCTGTTCAATTCATCTATAAATCTATTCTTTTGCCAGTACGATCCTGCCTTGATTATGGTAGCTTTGTAGTAAGTCTTGAAATCAGTAGTATGTCATCTAACTTGTTACATTTCTTCAGTATTATGTTGGCTATTGTAGGCCTTTTGCCCTTCTATAGACTTCAGGATGAATTTGTTGATATCTACAAAATAGATTCCTAGGAGTTGGATTGGATTCCCTTGGCTCTATAGATAAAATTGGGAAAAACTGACATCTTGACAATATTGGACATTCCAATCCATGAACATAATTTTTTTATTAATTAATTTATTTTTATTTGTTCTTTTTTCATTAGAGCATTGTAGTTTTCCACTTATACATATTTTGTTAGATTTATCCCTGAGTATTTCTTTTCTTTTTTTTTTTCTCTTTCTATTTTTGGTACAGTGGCAAATGGTATTATTTTAAAATTTCAAATTCCACTTGTTCATTGATGTCAGTAGGACAGCAATTTACTTTTAAATACTGACGATGTATCCTGGATCCACTTATTTCCAAATATATTTAGATTTCTCTTTAGATAGCTTTCATGACTCATGGCTTATTCTAAAGTATAGCTGTTTAATTCTCAAATATCTAGGGATTTTCCAGCTATTTTTCTGTTATTGATTTCTAGCTTAATTCCATTGTGGTCTAAAAACATACTTTGCATGATTTTTATTCTTTTACCTATGTTAATGTGTGTTTTATGGCTCACAATGTAGTCTGTCTTGGTGAATGCTCCAAGTTTTAGAAGATTATGCATTCTGCTGTGGTACATTGGATGGAATATTCTATAAATATCAAGTTGATTGATAATTCAGATAATCTATAGTCTTATTGCTTTTTCTCTCTGCTTTTCCTACTAATTACTGAATAGAAGTGTTGCAGTCTCTGTAATGGAGTATTTGTCTATTTATCCTTTCAGGTTTTTCAGTTTTTGCCTTTCACATTTTGATGCTCTGTTGTTAGGTGAATATACCTTCACAAAGACATTGGAGAACTGACTCCTTTATCATTATGCAGTGCTCCTTTTTACCCCTGCTTATTTTATTTGTTTTGAAATTTGCTTAGTCTGACATTAATATAGCTGCCCCAACTTTCTATTGATACATGTCAGCATTGTATATTCTTCTTCATCCCTTTACTTTTAATCTGAGTCTTTTTAAATTTAAAGTGGATTGCTTATAGACAATATAGATTGTATCTTAATTTCTTATCAACCCTGAAAATCTCTTTTATTTGGTGTATTTAGACCAGTTTGTTACACTTAAAGTGATGGTTATTTATATATTTAGATTTACAGGTACCATGCTTATAACTGTTTTCTATCTGTTGCCCTTATTCTATGTTTCTTACTTCCCCTCTTTTTCTGCCTTCTATGTTTTTAACTGGGCATTTTATATGATTCCATTTTATCCCTTCTCTTAGCATATCAATTATACTTTTAAAGAGTTTGAGATTGCTCTAGAGTTTACAATATACGTTTTAACTAATATAAGTCTAACTTCACATAACAGTATGCCACTTCATGTAGAATGTAGTTGTCTTATAATACAATATTATTTCCCATTCTTCCCTCCTGTCCCTTTTGACATTGTTGTCATTTATTTTACTGATCTATATGCTGTAATTACTTAATACATTGCTATTATTAAACAGTCATCTATTAGTCAACTTAAGTATAAGAAAAATAAAATATTTTGTTTTACCTTAATTTATTCTCTCATTTCTCTCTCTTTCCTTGTAGATCCAGTTTTCTGAACCACATCATTGTCCTTCTGCCTGAAGAACTTCTTTAAACATTTCTTACTAACTATGTCTGCAGGTGATGAATTACCTCAGTTTTTGTTTGTCTTATAAAGTGTTTATTTCTCTCCTAATTTTGAAGTGTCATTTTGCTAGATATAGAATTCTAAGTTGGTGGAATTTTTTTCTTTCAACACTTTAAATATTCACTCCATTTTTTTTTTTTCATTCAATTCTTTTCTTGCTTGCATGGTTTCTGAGAAGTCCACTGTAATTCTTATTTTTGTTCCTCTACAGGTAATATGTTTTTCCTCTGGTTACTTTTAAGTTTTTCTCTGTTTTTGGTTTTCTGCAGTTTGAATATGATATGTGTAGGGGTGGTTTTTTGAAGGTTGGGGTAAGGGTTGCTATATTAGTCCATTTTCACGCTGCTGATAAAGACATACCTGAGACTGGGCAATTTACAAAAGAAAGGGGCTCAAATGGACTTACAGTTTCACATGGCTGGGGAAGCCTCACAATCATGTTGAAAGGCCAGGAGGAGCAAGTTACATCTTACATGGATGGCAGCAGGCAAAGAGAGAGCTCGTGCAGGAAAACTCCCCCTTATAATAACCATCAGATCTTGTGAGACTTACTATCACGAGAACAGCATGGGAAAGACCTGTCTCCATGATTCAATTACCTCCTACCAGGTCCCTCCCACAGCATGTGGGAATTCAAGATGAAATTTGGGTGGGAACACAGCCAAACCATATCAGTTACTTATGCTATTTGGTGTTCTCTGAGCTTTCTGGTTCTGTTTCAGTTTCTGTCATTATTTTTGGAAAGTTTTCAGCCATTATTACATCTAATACTTCTTCTGCTTCATTTTTTCCTTCTTCTACTGATGTTACACCTTTTGAAATTGTCCTACAGTTCTTGGATGTCCTGTTTTGTTGGGTTCCTTTCTCTCTTTCTTTTTTTTTATCTTTGCATTTCAGTTTGAGAAGTTTCTATTGCCTTATCATCAAGCTCACTGATTTTTTTCCTTGGCTATGTCCAGTCTACTTATGACCTCATCAAGGGCATCCTTTACTTCTATTACTATGTTTTTGATTTCTAGCACCTCCTTTTGAGTCTTTCTTAGAGTTTCCATCTATCTCCTTACATTACCCATTTTTATTTTTTATTTTTTGAGGCGGAGTCTCGCTCAGTCACCCAGGCTGGAGTACAGTGGCACAATCTCTGCTCACTGCAAGCTCCGTCTCCTGGGTTTATGCCATTCTCCTACCTCAGCCTCCCAAGTAGCTGGGACTACAGGCACCCGCCGCCACGCCCGGCTAATTTTTTGCATTTTTTTTTAGTAGAGACGGGGTTTCACCGTGTTAGCCAGGATGGTCTTGATCTCCTGACCTCGTGATCTGCCCGCCTCGGCCTCCCAAAGTGCTGGGATTACAAGCGTGAGCCACCGCGCCTGGCCATGTTACCCATTTTTATATGTTGTCTATCTTTTTCTGTTAGAACCCTTAACATACTAATCATAGTTATTTTAAATTCCCTATCTGATAATTCTAACATCTGTGTCACATCTGAGTCTGACTCTGATGATTGGTTTGTCTCTTCGGACTGTTTTGCTTGTCTTTTGGTATTCCTCATAGTATTGTATTGAAAGCTAGACACTGTGTTATGTACTAGGGGCCGAGGTAAATATGTTTCCAGTGAGAAAATTTATGTTAATATGGGTTTAATGTTTGCTGTAGCTATAGCTGCCAGAGATTTCAGAACCCTTCAGTGTCCTTGTTTTTGCCTCTACTCTTGAGGGATTCCTACATTCTCTTCTTCAGAGAAAGTCAGTGTCTTGTAGCTCTTTCATATGTAATCAATTATTATTACACTGGAGCTCTGATGGTATGGTAGTAAAAGGTGGGGAAGAAGAGCAGTCTGTTTATAATGTTAAAATTAAGTCTCAGTGTTTTGGTGAGGGGGAATGGTTTGTGTCTTTTGGCTATGACCATCAGTACTGTCTTCCCAGTGGTATAGCTTTTTTTCTTTTCTTTCTGCTCCCTTCTCCCTTCCTTGGATGCAATTTTCCTAGTCCATTTCCTTGAAACCCTGGATCCAGTTGATTATTTTTTCCTCTGAGGTGAGACAAGAAAGCTAGAAGGGCTTGGAGTGGGTGGAATGACCTTCCCCCATGTAACATAAGCTCAAAAAATGCCTCTTCTCTTAAATAGTAGGCCTTTATTTTAAAGAAGGGTCAGAGATTACTTTGCAATTATTACTCTTTCCCTCTCCCTGCAGAGGCGTGATGGGATGATTATCTGTTGGGGTTCCTGGAGATAAAGCTCCTGAATATTTAGGGGTCTGCCTCAGACCTCAGCCATCAAGGAGTTTCTCATGCTCATGCTAGTCCACACTCAGTCTCCAGCAATTCACCAAAATAATTACTTAAGTGTTCCTACCAGATGATGGCTCAAGAAGCTTAAGTTTCAGGTAAGTAGATCTTAGCTGTGCCTCTCTGTAAATGCCTGTCTCTCCAGATTTGGGGGTGTTGATTATGCTGAAATTTCAATTTCCTTATGGGTCCAGGAAAAGTCATTGATTTACAAATTTTTCCTGCTGAAGACAGAAGTGATAATATCCAAGCCCTTTACCTACAGCCGAACCTGGAAATTTTTTGTTTTTAAAGTTCTTCATACAGGTTTCACACATGATTTGCTAAGTTTATTCCTATATACTTACTCTCCTTGTTGCTATTGCAGATGAAGTTTTCTCTACCATTATAATCTTTAACAGGTTTGCTTGTTTAAATGAGGTTGCTGATTTCACCATATTATTTTTATATTCTGCAACTTCACTGAATCCTTTCATGGGTAGCGCTTCTTTTGTCATTGATTCTCTAAAGTTTTTTAGGCATACTAATAGGTTTGTTCAAAAGTAATTGTGGTTTTTGCTGTTACTTTTAATTGCAAAAACCACAATTACTTTTGCACCAACCAAATATCATTGTCAGTAGCAATAATTTTACTCCTTCTTTACCAATTCTTGTACCATTAATTGGTTTCTTTTCTCTAATTGCATTAGGTAATACCTCTGATACAATGGTATATAGTCATAAGGATGGTGGTCATCCTTGTCTTGTTTATAACCTTAATGAAAATGGTTCTGATATTTTCCAATTTAGTAAGATATTGGCTTAGGAAATCTATCTGTCTAATTTATCATGTTAAGAAAGAAATTTTAAGTTTCTTTTTTTTGAGTGTTTTCACCAGGAATCAGTATTGAATTTCCTCAGAGGATTTTTCATTATCTATGGAGATACATAAATATTTTTCTTTGATTTAATAATGTGGATTATAATACCAATGGGTTATCTAATATTGGACCAACTTTGCATTCTGAAATAAATTCCACTTAGGCATGTTGTATTAATTTCACAATGTATAGGATTTTGTTTGCTAATGTTTTACTTGGTATTTTTATGTCAATATCCATAAACATATTGCTCTGGAGGTTTTTTGTATTTTTAAAAATTTAGATTTAGGTATTAGTGTAGTACTTGCTTCTTAAAAATTAGGAGGTTTTTCTTCATCTTTAATGTTCTAGAACACTATATGAAATGTTGGAAATATCAAATCTTTAATGATTTGGTAAAATTTTCTTCTAAAGTAATCTGGGCAAGGTGCTTTTTTGGTGATGTAGTTTCTTAATAGCTTACTTTTTATCTTCTATGGAAAATGTTGTCTATCTATAACTGAGTCAAATATCATTTATTTTATTACCCTAAGAAATTATCCATTTCTTGTGTTTTCAAAGCTATTTGCATAGAGGTCTGCAAAATAGTCACTTACAGTGTTTTAATTTTTGATTCAGTGGTTGTTTCCCCTTGTCATCTTCTATTTTTTATTTTATAATTTCTCCCCTATTTTATTAATTTCTTCAAACCTACAGGAGTTTGATTTCCATGGCAAAAGATTTATAAAATCTGAAGAGAAACCAGAGTATAGGAGTTTGATTAATAAGTCTACTGTTTTTCTATTTTTAATTGATTAATTTCTACTTTTATCTTTATGTTTCTTTGTGCTTTCTTTTTGCTTTTTTATTGTTTTTTGAGCTGGGTTTTTAATTTTTTAATTTCATTAAATTTTTTTATCAGAAATATTTAGTTTATTTAGTTCCATGAATTTTCCTCTAAATACTAATTTCAATACATCTTTCCATTATTATTTTTTTCAGAAATTTTGTCATGTAAGTTTGTATTTTCCCTTTGGGTAGAATGTTTTCCAATGAATATTTTTTCTTAAAATTTGCATGGAAGAGTGTTTTTGCTCTTTGATTCTGTTAACAATTTCTAGTTTTTATTGCATTATGATATTTATTTGTTGTGATATTTCTACTTTATGAAACTTACTGTTTTTTTTGTGACTTAACATTTGATTATGTTTTGTAAATGTTTTATTGCACTTGAGAAGAGGTGTATTATTTACTGTATGGCTGTAAATTTCGTATATGCTTATAAAGTTTGGTATAGGGTTATGAAATCTCCCTTGTTGTACCTGCTGTCTAGATCTTGTAACTCTTTAGTATTAAGTTGTGACTTTTAACATGTTTGTTATATTTAATTTTTTTGGATTGAATTCTAGTTTGGCTGATAGCAGATCACATTTCCTGATTTCTTATTGTTTCCATTGACTTTAATATTTTGTTCATCTCTTAATTTTAGATTTTCTGATTCACCTTATTTTATGTGTTTTTTGTATGTAGCATATAGTTACATCTTGCTCTGTGCACCAAAACGGAAAATCCTTTGCTTTTATTAATAGTTTACCCCATTTTATTTATATTTATATTTAGCCCATTTATATTTATATTTATATTTATATTTATATTTATATGGTTGCAACTTTTATTTTAAACTGACAGAGTAGTTTATGGTTATGTATATTTTATTTGCTATGTTTCTTTCTCTCTCTCTGTAGGATGAGTCTTTTTTGCCTTTTATCGTTTTTCTAGGTGTGCTTTTGCTGACCACAAAACTGGCCAGCGCGGTAAGACCGTGAGAAGCCATGCATGGGGGTTTGGTGTTTATTCCTTTTGTTACGTACAGTTATCAGGAAGTTTGGGTATTCTCTATGTTCCGCTTATGCTGAGGGCATAATTTGTGTAGTTTTGTTTTTCTTATTATTTCTCTTTATTGCTTTTAGTTGTAGACAGGAACCTAGACAGTTGCTGTTTTCCTCAATGACCTAGAATTCTGACTTCTAGAAATCATAATAATATTTCCCACTGTAGTCTGACATGCCAAATGTAGTTGTAGCAGTAATTAAATTGGTGAGGGATGTTTGTAATTGGGTTACAGCTTTTGGGAAATGACATGGGCTGGATTAAAGACCACAGGAAACCCAGAAGGTTTTTATGCTGCTATAGTAGTAAAACTGCCATTAATTTGGACTGTTCAAAATTCTGAAAGCTATATGGAACCTCAACTTTCTACAGGCAAGAAATAGGCTGAGAAAGTTGTTCAAAGGGTGTATTTTTTCATGTTCTCTTCAAAAATGGCCAAATAAGGTGATGGAAAAACAAGGATTCCAAGAACATGGAGCCAAGGGCTGTGGAAAACAACTGACTGAGGAGCCACTCCCAGGAAGCCAAACCGGGGCATTATCAAGAAATATTCATCTTAAAAATAGACCCACCATCCAGTGGGATTGCAGAATTGCTATGTACCAGTGAGTACAATGTGCCTCCTATCTTTCCCCTTTGTGAATGGCTGTTTATTGTGACTATTTTGCCTGATTTCACCTGATTTCACCACTATATGATGATTTGTCTTTTAATTCGTAGGCCTCTAGATCAAGACGAGCCGTATCTATACTTGTAGTGGAGAGTGTGTTGTTCTGCCTAGATACCCCTCAGGAATGAAGGACTTACTTTCTCAGCTGCTGGAGTGCTCACGAAAGATAGTCCTTAGTTGTCATCCCTCTTTGGGCATTTCCAATGGCTTATTTCCCAAGGTCATATATTCTTACAGGGACAGCTCTGATTCACGTTGGTCATGAAGTTCCAGCCCTTTATACCCAACTTGGCACAATTATGAGGGGTCACTGCAAGCTGTGGAATTTCTTTTGGGTTACCTGGGGGTTTCTTGGAACTGAACCACAGATCAACATCTCCATCTGTCTAATCCTTCTTTTATTGTTTTCTGTAAGAGTTTGTCTCAAGAGTACTCCCAAATAATTATGGTGTGTGCTAATTTCTTTCTCAGAATATACCTTCCAGGGAACCTAATCTGCATCAAGTCCTGATATATGTCTACCACAAGTTGCTGAATTTTAAACTTGATGCTCTATAGGATGAGATGTTTTGGAGAGTCTTGTGAGTGTCACCACTAGCAATGTGTCTCAGCGTGTATGGGGAAATGAATAATTGTAGTCATGAGTAAAGACTATGGTAGATGGTAAAGACGGCTCCATTTTTTTCACTGCTCCCTATGTTCATGCCTTTTGCCATCTTACTTTGCAGTGTTCCTCTATTCTGACTCAGTACATGGCCATGTAACTTGCTTTGTCCTAGGAGGAAGTAGAAGTGGCAGTGTGCTAATACAAAACGAAGCCTCAGAATGTCTGATATATTTGCTTTTTGTTGTTGGCCTTTTTTTCTTTTTTTTGCTTTTTCATTTCTGCACTTTAGCCTGCTGGGAACTGGGAAGCAGAAGGAATACAGCCAAGCCATCAAGATCTTCCAAGCTGAGGCCAGCATCAAGGAGCTGGAAGCCTATAAATGCAGATATATGAGCAAGTTCTGCTAAGATCAGTAGGGCTCCCAACTGACTACTCCAGACATAATTAGAACTTACTGCTGTGTACTACGTAATTCGTTTTGTGGTTGTTTGTTATGCAGCATTATTATAGTAATAGACATGGGATACAAGGGAAGAAAAAACTATGATGTGTGTGGATGCACCCTTGGTCTATAAAGGTATGAAGATACCTAGATGAGTAATATAAAGATCAGAGTATTGGTAACATTGAGGAGAGGGAGAGGATTGGTGTCTGGAACAAGGCTTACGAAGAGCTGCTCAAGTGGCTGAAAAAGTTATATTTCTTAAATTGGGTGGTGCTTACAAGGGTGGTAGTCATTCATTTAGCAACACATTTTTAAATGTAGATTTTCTCTACTTATTTTATTTTATGGTGAAAAGGTTAAAATAATTTTTTAAAATTACACAATTCAAGGCTTTAACTTTATAGCAAGGTAAATACATATCCTAGAGAGGTTAAGAGGAACAAATGGAAGTTAGCAACAGAACAAGGATTAGCATCCAGACCAATCATTATGTGAATAAATGAGAAAAATAATATCAATAAAAGGAAGTGATATTTTCATAGAGAAGGATACAGGGTTGGATGTAGTGGCTGATATTTGTAATCTCAGCATTTCGGGAGGTTGAGGTGGGAGGATCACTTGAGGCCAAGAGTTTGAGACTAGCCTGGGCCACATAGTGAGACCCTGTCTCTACAAAAAAAAATTTTTTAAAGTAGCTGGGTGTGGTGGCATGCAACTGTAGTCTTAGCTACTTGGGTGGCTAAAACATGAGGATTGCTTGAACACAGGAATTTGAGGTTGTAGTAGGCTGTGATCATGCCACTGCACTTCAGCCTGGGCAAACAGAACAACATCTTACGTCTACGGAAAGATAGAGAGAAGGATACAGAAATAATGAGCTATGGAAAATTGCAGACTACAGATGTTAAAATGTTTTTTTATCAGGGGAGCATATGAAATCTTTTTCTGAAATTTTCTAGAAAATCATATTTTTGAAATGATAGAAGGTATCCCTTTTATCATTTTGAGAGTTTCTATTAGGAAATGGTTGTTAAGCATCACAATTCCATGTCTCCCTATCTAAACACTTTCTATACTCACCAAGTAGATAGATTCACATGATCCATATATACAGAATCTTATTGATAGAAATGGACTTTGACCTAGGAAATTTTCCATCTTCTTTGCCCAGGCTTCCAGGATCTGGACACCATGAATGATTCTTTTAGCCTTAGATGATGTATTCAGAAACCCCTCTTTGACATTATAAATACATGGCTCATGTTAGAAAAATCCTTATAGTAAGCCTAGATTCTACCAGAACATGTATATCTTATTTGCTAACTGCTAATTGTATACTAGACAGTTGTTACCAGTGGTGTTCTCAAGTCTGTCTAGTGAACACCTCAAATACATTTTATTAACAAATATCAGAAGTTACTGCACAAAATTGCAGAGCCATTTGGTTCTGCAATCTTTAAGATTCTTCTTTGGAAGAATCAAATATTTTACTTAAATTCTCCCCTACCTTCTATTCCCTTTCCATATATTTTTATATTTTGTTAGTATCAGGGTTGAATGATATCAGTCAGGAATATCTACTAAAATTATTAGTGATCCTAAATAATTAGTGTGAATATACAAATTCAGAAGGTTCAATTGGTATTTTTACAGTTTACCGTGACTCAGGTTAAACATCAACAGGTGTGGACTCTTAGAGTCTATGTAGCTGGTCCATTTGCCCTATGTTAAAATGAAGGAAACAACTGGTACCCTCAAAATGTGGAAGGACTTGCCCAAGCTTGTTAGAGGTTCATCCAGACCTGGAAAGAAGCTACCTTATGATAGGCCAGTCCTCTTTTCAATTTACTAGTCAGGCTCTCATTAACTTTGAGAGAGAAGATGAGAACATTTATCTTTACCATTAAAATGGTGTCTTAATAAAAACAGTGTGTTTCCAGAATTTCCCTTAGGGGAGGGTTGGGGAGAGAATATGGCAACGGAGGTGGCTTAGGTGCTTGTTTTGAAATTGCACTTGCAAAGTAAGATAAGGTTTTTACTTAGATTGGGGGTGGGGTGGGGTGGAGTAGCAAAATACCTCTTGGCTTCTGTACTGATTAATAATAATAATAATAATATTATTATTATTGTTACAGAGTCTTACTGTGTTTCCCAAACTGAGTGCAGTGGCACAATCAGGGCTCACTGCAGCCTCAAACTCCTGGGCTCAAGCAATTCTTCTGCCTCAACCACCTGAGTAGCTGGGACTACAGGTGTACACCATCACACCCAGCTCATATTTTTATTTTTTTTGCAGAGACAAGGTCTCACTATGTTGTCCAGGCTGGTCTCGAACTCCTAGACCAAAGCAGTCCTCCTGCCTCAACCTCCCAAAGTGCTGGGATTATAGGCATGAGTCACCATGCCCGACCAAGAGTAATTATTTTTGGAACCTGTTTTAAAATGTGTTAGCATTCTCAATAATGTTTAGAATAGTTGTATAGACTATATATGAAGATTCAAAACATTTCTGAAAATATTCTATTTTTAGCCAGTTCGCATTTAAGTACTTTAAAAAGGGGGCATTTCATCACAGACAATGCTAGGCATATTTACCTTACTATATCCATGGCTCTATGTTTTCTAACACTGTGTAATTTACTCTTTTCTAATAGTATAGAAGGAGGCTATGACTCTTAAGTAGGCAGTTTGAGAAAAGAAAATATCTAAATGCTGCTCTTTAGGGATAAACTGATTATAACACCAAAGTGTTATTAAAGAAACCCAAAGGAGTTACATATATACCTGCTTTTCTTTTCTTTTCTTTTCTTTTCTTTTCTTTTCTTTTCTTTTCTTTTCTTTTCTTTCCTTTCCTTTCCTTTCCTTTCCTTTCCTTTCCTTTCCTTTCCTTTCCTTTCCTTTCCTTTCCTTTTCTTTTCTTTTCCTTTCCTCCCTCCCTCCCTCTCTCTCTCTCTTTCTTTCTTTCTTTCCTTTGATGGAGTCTTGATCTGTTGCCAGGCTGCAGTGCCTCACTGCAACCTCTGCCTCCCGGGTTCAAGCAATTCTCCAGCTTCAGCCTCCTCCTGAGTAGCTGGAATTGGAGGCACGCACCACCACGCCTGGTTAATTTTTGTATTTTTAGTAGAGACAGCGTTTCACCATGTTGGCCAGGCTGGTCTCAAACTCCTGACTTCGTGATCTGCCTGCCTCGGCCTCCCAAACTGTTGGAATTACAGGTGTGAGCCACCGCGCCCGGCCCCATGTACACTTGTTTTAAATCAACATTTCTCTGTGTGGATAAGATAGAAATTCAATGTGTATTCTCTGTGAAGCACACAAAAGGACAAGTCTTCAATTTAAAGGATCTAATAGCCCTCGAGTCTCTTGAGAATCTAGATTAATGGAGGTTATTCAGAAAATTGCAGAATATAGGAAATCCAGCTAGTGAACCTGTAACACTTGGATCCAAAAGCTAAAATCCTATCTCATGAGGAAAAGCAAACAAAGACAAATATCCACAGATGTAATAAAATACCAATGACATAAGTTTTTCCTGTTGTGTTTTTGGCTTCACAAATACAGTATGGGTTTATATATCTATCAATTATATAAACTTAAAGTATAGATTATGGAAAAAACCTACGTTAATTACCACCATCCAACAGTTTCCATATTTCCGTATAATCCTGCTACCTATAAGCATCAACATGCAAAGCTGGCTTCCACCTGTGGAAAGTCGTCCCTGAGAGTCATTATTTTCCTTTTAACATTGAAATCATACACTTTGACCTAACATACGAATTAAAACACTGTCAGAGCAATCGTTGAAATTTTATAAGGTAAACTTCAGTTCTCTCTTAGGAAGCTCAGGAATTCTCATGTAGCCTCCATTTAGAGAAGGAATCCAAGGTGCAGGAAGCGGAATGAGGTACCAGACATCACACAGCAATAAGTGGAAGGATTTTGATGAGGGTCAGTGCTTCTCTGAGTAAGTTGAGGCTGAAGAATTGAGGAGTCTCTGACAGCCCCAATTAACTCACTTCTTTGAATTCTACTGATGGAGATTGTTCTGGGACTATCTGAGATAAAATTTATCTTTGCAATAACTTATTTTTAAGGAAAATTTCATGAACAAACTAACAGTAAGTACAAGATTTTGGAGACTAACATAATGGGTGATTATTATGGCTACTTAAGCGAACAAACTTTTAAGATAGAACAACTATTTTGCATATAAACATTAAATCAAGTGTTTTCCATTCAATTCCTAATGAGGAAGCTTTCCTACTGGCCACAGCGGATGCCTAATGTCACTTATTAGCTGTTACTTTG
Source organism: Rhinopithecus roxellana (assembly GCF_007565055.1). Taxonomy (NCBI): domain Eukaryota; kingdom Metazoa; phylum Chordata; class Mammalia; order Primates; family Cercopithecidae; genus Rhinopithecus; species Rhinopithecus roxellana. The sequence continues at coordinate 25,672,598 of NC_044557.1, forward strand.
TTACTGAACATGGCGGCAGGGGGCGTGGGGGGTGTCATGGGACTGCCTGCTTTCAGAAAGCTTAGCTTTTTGTATTTCATGTAACAGCAAAAGTTTACAGGACTTGGAAGTTCATATAATATTTATATTGTGCCAAGTAGGGCTCTTAACAAGCAATTACTGTACACAAACACCTTCATTAAAAAAAAATGAGAATTTTAGATGAGAGTCCTGTGTATCATTTTTTAAAGAAAATCTACAAGGAGTCAAAGGAGTTTCTCTAATTGGCCAACACAGAACAGCTGATGAATAAGTATATTTATAAGGAGAAACTGGCTGAAAAATAAAATACCAGTGCTTTGCAAAAGCAATGATGGAGGTGAGCAAATCCTAATCTTAAATGAGACATAAAAAGGACCGCAAATCAATTCAATCATTTAATTAGAGATAACTCTCAGAAGAAAAGGGGTTAATTTTTTCAAAATAAATGGTTCAATTTATGATAAGCCCTAGAGGCTTTATGCTAATTACAAGTTATTTTAAGACACGCGTTTGTAAGCACAGTTTATAGTTACCTCTGTGAGAGCTGTTTGGATCATGAGAGCTCTACTTTATGCCTTGTTTTAGCTGCTTGAAATGAGATTTTGTTGTCAGCTGCAGGAACACTAATATAAAAAGCAGAATCTGTGTGTTTTGTTGGTACACATAGATCATAACTGTGGGCCATGAGAAATGTGCAGCTGTTCTTTCATTACACTGGGAAGGAAAATGTTTTGCTGTGTTACAAGTCTGTGTGCTTATACCTTCCTGACTTGCTCCTTTCAGAATAATTTCCCCAGAGTCAAATCCCAGCCAAGTGCAGCCTTTACATATTGCGGTGGGCATAAATGCTAGCTCGAGGCTTTTTCTGAAGTTGTGCAAGGTTGACAGTACTTTACTGGTTGACTCAAGTAAGAAATTATGGAGGTTTTCATATCAGAACAGCTGCACTTAAATTTTCCATCCAAAACACTTACCAATTTATTCAAAATTAGGGGATAATTGAAAAGCAGTTTCATAAGATTCTGGCTTTCTAAAAGAAAATAAAATTGTTTTAAAACATGCAAATTATATTGTTAATTACTGAGTGTTTTCTTCTCTCATAGTAGCAGTTGTGCATTCTGTCTATGCCTGCTTGGATATTTATGTTGAATAACTGTATTTGTTTTGTTTTCAGTTATAAAATGTTCTTTTACTTGAGTAAGAGCAAATTCTTCCCTTATTTATTTTTCCAGAGATGTCATGCTTATTATGTATGCATTTGGGTGTAACTACAACAAAACAAAATGGATTTTTTATAAATAAAATTTACATAGCTGAAAAGAGCACATTTTATCTTCAAGATAAACATTGCCATCTTTTTTTCTGATTGTTGCTCCGTAATTCTTCTGAACAACAAAATGAAAATAAGTCAAAATGAGAAATCAATTCTGTCTCTTTATAAAATGTCAAATATGTATGTCAAATTCCCTAAGAACTGTAAATAGCTCTTCTTAGTATTTTTAAAAATCCCAGATGTAATTACATTAAGTAATCTGGTTTCCAAAGGAGTTGGAATAATTAAAAAGCACCTGCTGATTTTCTTCAGTAGACTAAAAAGTATTTTAATCATACACAAATAGCAGAAACTGAAAAAAGAAAAGACTTAAATAGAAGGATCATTTTAACTAACCAATTTATGAATTTTCAAGTTTCAAGCTTATGGTGTTTATACCAAGACATGCTACCTATTTGTTACAGGTAGATGACATTAGTGAGAAATCAGTTATACTGTTCGGCTTTTAAAATTTAACTCAATTCTAAAAGCTTTTCTCTCTCTTTACATGGCTGTTTCATAACCATATGGGAGACATGAACTCCAGTTGACTCTGGATTACCTATGGAATTGGGGTGAGGGTTAGTATGGATAAATGAAATCCACAGATAATCTTAAGATTTTAGCTTTCATCTCCCCTGCCTCCAAATTATTTCAACCACTGAGATGCAGCAAAATGTACTATGTCCTTTTTAAATTTTTTCCTCTTACGTTTCCTAGGTTTTTGATTACTTTAACAGAAGTTTAGGGAAAACTGAGTGGTCTGTGTGTAGGCATAAGGCAAAAGTCATTAAATTTAGATCCTCATCCTTAAATACGCATGGCTGTTTGAGCTGTGCTCTTTTCTTGCAAACCATTTTTTTTTTTTCTTGCCCCTGACAAATTGTAACCTGCTTTCTCTGGTGAAAGTGGTTCTGACCCTTTTCCATCCCTAATAACTGCTTGGAACCTGACTAAGATAAAGGGTCCTGCTGCTGCAGACGCCAGCTTACAGGGCACAATCAGGGCTAGCATTGATTGGCAATGGTTCATTACCCATGGGGACAGCTGCCCTGTTTATCATCCTAACCTTTTTTGGACCCAGTGTTTTTTGTTTTTTCACTCACTCAGTGGTAGAGCTGAGGCTGGAGGAGGCTGTGCTTTGGTTCATCTTACCAGCTGGAAAGAATGAAAACATGACCAAACACCTGAAAAATTGCCACCTGCCCACACAATGACTTTAATGAGACTGGCTCTCATCTCCCTCTGGGACTGCAATCATAACAAGACAGTATTTGTTAGTTTCAAATGCAATAATCAGTCCTTTTGAAGGAAAGCACTCTATGTAGGGTTAGGGGTGGCTGGATGGCTAAAAACAAACTGTTTTTTTTTTTTTTTTTTTAAATCAACTGCGGCTAAAAACCAATGTGTTCATTGTTTTTTTAAAGTCAGAATTATGATGTAAGTAGATATTGCTTTTATTTCTTTTGAAAAAGAAGGGGCTGATTCAAATCAAGACTCTCTCAGTGTATTTCTTTGTAATAATTTATACATTTATAAATTCATTCATTTCTGTATTCTTACTGTGAAGAATTATAATTTATCTGGCTGTAGAGAAAAATAAGGACTTGGGTATCCAAGATTTAAACCTTCAGTATCTAAACACCAGGAGGTGCTCTAAGATAACATGAAAGAACACATTTCCCAGAGAATTAAGGATTCTAGTTACATGAAATTTACTAACAAAACTGTTTGCTCTGAGAGGCCCTAACTGTTCAGGTTCTAAGGTATGCAGTGTAGTAGACCATCTTCTGGATCTAAAGGACTCTTTCAAAGGAACCCTGTCAAGATTTCAGGGACATTAGTAAAAATTTGCAGAGAGATGTTTTCTACATGCCTATGACTTGGAACTATTTGTGGAAGGACAGTAAACAAAGAATGTTAATACTGAGTTTGTTTTGTGTTACACAGTTTAAAATGCAATGAGAAAGCCAAGTGAGACTGTAAGATGAAATTCTGGAGCTGGTGTATTACTTCGTGCATGGGTAAGTACTGTATTTGTTCTTCCAAACCAGATATCAGGTAAAATTATGAAGACAACCTTTTCAGATATTATATAGAGAGAAATTAAAGATAAATTTCTTTGTATTTTTCTGGATAACCAATAGGATCCTATCCTGGGGAAAGCATTCTAATAAGTAATTTAAAAAAATAATTTCATTGAGTTACAATTTACATAAAACAAAATTAATACAATGAATTTTACAATTCGAAATGTATAATTTGCTGAATTTTGGCAAATGTGGATAATCATGTAACTACCACAAACATCATGATATGGAACATTTCTATCATCCAAAAAGAGTTCATCCATGTTCCACGTTAATTAATGTCATTGTTTCATACCTTGAACCCTGGTAACTAATGATTTGTTTTCTATTGCTATAATTTTGCCTTTTCTGGAATTTTATATTCATTTTTTTGTGGCCAGCTTTTTAAACTTTTCATACTGCTTTTGAGATTCATTTATGTTGTGTGTATTAATAGCTTATTCCTTTTTATGACAAAGTATTATTCCATTGTATGGATGCATTGCAATGTGATTATACATTCACAACTTGATGAATATTTGAGTTTTTTCCTAATTTTTTGATATTATGAATAAAGCTGCAATGAAGATCTACATGCAAGTCTTTGTATAGACAAGAGCTTTTCCTTTTGTCTTGGGAAAATACCTGGGAATGGGATGACTAGCTCATATAGTGGGCATATTTTTAACTTTTTCAAGATACTATTATAATATTTTTCAGAGCGTTTGTACCGTCTTATATTACTGCCATTAGGCTATGAAAGTTCCAAATTCTCTGCACCTCACCAACACTTGGTATGGTCAGTCTTTTTAATTTTAGCTATTCATAGTGGTTATAACTTGCATTTCCCTAAAGATACACTGAGCATCTTTTGTATGTGTTTGTTTTACATGCATACATTTTCTTTGAAGGAGTTTCATTCAAATATTTTGCCAAATTTTAATTGAGCTGTGTTTTCATATTATTGAAATTTGGGGATTCTTTATATATAAAAATACAAATGACTTATCCAATGTAGGCTTTGCATATATTTTCTTCTAGTTCATGGCTTGTCTTCTAATTCATTTTTTTTAAAGAACATAAGTTTTTAGTTTTGATGACATCTTCTTTATCATTGTCTTTAATGAATCATGCTTTTTGTGTTGTTGCTAAGAAATCTTGGCCTGATCCAAGGTTACAGATGTCTTCTCTGAAGTTTTGCTCTAGAGGTTTTATAATTTTAGTTTTTACTTTAAGCCTATTGTTATTTGTGTTAATGTAATATATGGTGTAAGAAAGGATTAAAACTCATCTTTTTGCATATTAATATCAAATGTTTTCAGCATCATTTGTTAAAAAATACTATAGTTTCCTCACTGAATTGCTTTTGCACATTTGTAATAAAAACCAGTTGTCCATATGTGTGTGCATTTATTTCTGGACACTGCAATTAATCTAATGACCTATTTCTCCCATCCAAGTATTAGCCAGGCCTGACTCTGCTTAGCTTCTGGGATCACATGAGAGCAAGTACATTTAGGGTGATATGGCTGTAGACTATTGACCTATTTCTTTATCTTTACACCAGTACCACTCTGTCTTGATTCCTGTAGCTTGGGCCAACTACATAATTTTTGGGATCTAGGATAAAATAAAAATATGGGTTCCTTTGTCAAAAGTTAAGAATGTCAAGACAGTGACAAAGAGCATTAAACCAAGCACAGAGCTCTTCTGACAGTGGGACCTTGTGCAACTACACAGGCTGCATGCCCATGAAGCCAGCCCTGATCGTAGCATTATAATATGTCTTGAAATAGAAATCAGGCAGGGTTAGCATTTCCACTTTATTCTTCCTTTTCGAAGTTATTTTGACTAATCCAGAATTTTTGTATTTCCATATGAATTTTAGAGCTAGTCTATTTCTTTTCTTTTCTTTTTAAACAAACTAGTGGAATTTTTATTAGGATTGCAGTAAATGTATAGTTCAACTTGAGAGGGATAGATTTCTTTACAATATTGTGTCATCAGACCAATGTAGGGCTATGTGAGTTATTTTTTTTTTTTTTGAGTGAGTTTTGTAGTTGCTGTCTTTCAAGGAACTGGGCCATGTCATCAATGTTGTCAAATTTCTTGGCATAAAGTAGTGTCCTTCCTTATTTTTTCATATATGTAGAATCTCTGTAAATAGCACACTCTCATTACTGATATTGGTGATTTGTGTCTTCTCTTTTCTTGACAAATTTGACTAGAGTTTTATTAATGTTGTTGATTTTCTCATAGAATCATTTTTGGTTTCACGATTTTTTAAATTTAATTGATTTCTGCTCTTATTTCCTACTTACTTTTTATTTAATTTTCTCTTCTTTTCCTAGTTTCTTGAAGTGGAAACTGAGGTTGATTTGAATCCTTTCTTATTTTCTTTTTCTTTTCTTTCTTTTTTTTAAATGACAGAGTCTCACTCTGTCACCCAGGCTGGAGTGCAGTGGTGCGATCTCAGCTCACTGCAAGCTCTGCCTCCTGGGGATTTGAACCCTTTCTTATTTTCTAATATGGATGTTTAGTGCTACAGTTTCTCCACTAGTTATTGTTGTAGTGGCAGCTACAAATTTTGATGGATTCTGTCTGCATTTTTATTTCATTAAAATGGTTTATAATTTTTAAATTTCTTCTTTAATCTATGGGTTATTTAGAAGTGTGTTATTTAGTCTCTAAATATTTCAGGATTTTCCAAAGTTTTTTCCATTATTTATTTCTAATTTAATTCTATGTTGCTCAGAAAACATTTGTATAACTTAAATTCTTTTAATCTTGTGGTGACTTGTTTTATCACCAAGACTCTGGTTTATTTTGGTAAATACTCCATATACACTTGAGAAGAATGTACATTCTGCTGTTCTTATGTGGAATGTTTTATCAATTTCATTTTGGGCAAGCTAGTTAATGTAGGTCAATGTTGGCGAAAACTTTTATGTCTTCACTGATATTCCAGCTACTTTTCAACCCGCTTTTGAGAGAAGGATACTGAAATATCCAACTGTAATTATAGATTCGTCTGCTTCTTATAATTCTATCAGGTTTTTCTTTACGTATTTTGAAGTTTTACATATGTGCAAAACTTTAGAATTGTTATGTCTCCTGATATTTGTTGAACTCGTTAACAATATGTGATGACTTCCTCTATTGTCAGTAATATTCTTTGTTCTAAAATATACTTTGTTTTATATTCATTCCAGTTTTTCTTTGATTTGTATTAGAATGGTATATATTTTTTCCATCACTTTACTTTTAACCTGTTTGTGTTTTACATTTAAAATATGTTTCCTGTGGGCTGCATATAGTTGTGCCTTGTTTTTAAATCCAATTTGACAATTTATTTTAATTGAGGATGTTTAGACCATTTACATTTAAAGTGATTATTGATACAGTTAAGTTTCAGTCTTTTTCCTTGTCATTTGTTTTCTGGTCCTCTGTACTTTGTTTACCCTTTGCACATTTTCTGTCTTCTTTGGGATTAATTTAACATTTCTTATGATTTTATTTCATTTTCTTTGCAAGTTTACTAGCTATAACTTTTTGTTTTATTGTTATCAGTGGTTGCTTTAGAGTTTATTTTTACATATTCAAGATATCACAGTCTACCTTCAAGTGGTATTATATCACTAAATGTGTAGTACAAGAACCTTACAATAGTATTATTTCTATTTCTTTCCTTTTATTCTTTATATTATTGATGTCATGTATTTTATTATACATATGTTATAGGTATTATAATTCATTGTTATTATTTTTGTTTAAATAGTAAATTATCTTTTGTATTAATTTTTTTTTTATTTTGAGACAGAGTCTTGCTGTGTTGCCCAGGCTGGGGTATAGTGACATGATCTCAGCTCACTACACACCTGGCCTCCCAGGTTCAGGCGATTCTTGTGTCTCAGCCTCTCAAGTAGCTGGGATTATAGGCATGCACCACCACACCTGGCTAACTTTTATATTTAGTAGAGATGGGGTTTTGCCATGTTTACCAGGCTGATCTCAAACTCCTGGTTTCAAGTGATCTGCTGCCTTGGCCTCCCAGAGTGCTGCAATTACAGGTGTCGCTGTGCCTGGCCAATTATCTTTTAAATATATTTAAATGGGAAAAATATCTCATATATTTACCCAGATGGTTACCGCTTCTTTCTTTAACAGTAGATTCATATTTCCATATGGGATTATTTTCCTTTTACCTGAAGGACTTCCTTTAATTTAAGGAATGTTTAAATATGTTTAACATATCTGTACTGTGGGTTTGCTGGTGATAAATTTTCTGTGCTTTTCTATAAATCTAAAAAATCATTATTTGTCTTTATTTTTAAAATTTATTTTTCTGTATATAGAATTCTAGGTTGGCAATTTGATGTTTATTCATTCAGTACTTTACCAGCACTTCACTGGCATTACTCAATATAAGAAATTTGCTATTATTATTCTTTTTCCTATTTATGTATCATGCTATTTTATTCTGATGTGTTAAAACTTTCTCTTTATTATGAGTTTTGGTAAATTTAATTATGATGTGCCTTCGTGTAGTTTTCTTCATGTTTTTTGTCCTTATAGCCACTGAGCTTCTTGAATCTGTGGAATTATAATTTTCATTAAGTTCAGAAAAATTTTAGCCATTTTTTTTTGTATCGTACCCTTCTTCTTCACCCTTTTCGAGAATTCAGTTACATATATATGAGCTATTTGAAGTTGTCCCACAGGACAATACTATTTTTTTATCCATTTCTTTCTCTGTGTCTTTCATTTTGGATAGTTTCTACTGTGATGTATTTAAGTTCATTAATCTTTTCTTCTGCATTGTCAAATTTGTTGTGAATCTCAATGAATGTTGATTTTATCTTAGACACTCTATATTCATCTAGAAATTTTATTGGGATTATTTTTATATCTTCCATAGTTTTGACTATTTGTATAGTTGATACAGTTATATTATCTGTTTTAATGTTCTTGTCTGTTAATTCTAACATCTGGGTGAGTTCGGGTTTGACTTTGAATGATTTTTCTTATCATCATGGTTCATATTTTCCTGCTTCTTTGCATGACTGGTCATCTTTGATTAGATGCTTGACATTGTAATTTTATATTACTGAGTGCTAGATATTTTTATATTTCTATCAATATTTTTGAACTTTGTTGTGGGATGCAGGTAAGTTGCTTAGAAACGGATCTTTTTGCATCTTGCTTTTCAGATGTGTAATGTAGGAACAGTACAGCAGTTTAGTCTAGAGCTATTTATTTCTCACCAATGAGGCAAAATCTTTCTGTGAACTCTATTTAATGTCCCTGAATTATGAGGTTTTAAAGTCAGGCTGGTGGCAACAAGAAATATCCAAGAACTGTGTACATGCCAGATTTCCTCTAATTTTTTTGAATGGCTCTCTGGACTCAGATAGTTTCCTCACATGGATGTACTGATCAGTACTCAAGGGAGACTCTCTGCAGACCTCCAGGATCTCTTTCTCCTCACCATTTTCTTCTCCAGTACTCTTCCCTGCAAAATCTAGCTACCTTAGGTATCCTTAGATTTTTAGTTCCACTTCTACTCAGGGAGTCCACTGGGCTTTGCATGGGTTCTCCCTCTCTGTCCTGTGGTCCGGAAATTCTCTTGAGGCAATATATCTGGAACAATCATATGACTTTCTTAGTTAGTTTCTTGTTTCTCTGGCATTGCTGTCCTTCATTGCCTGATGTTCAGTGTCTTGAAAACCATTGTAATGTATATTCTTGTCTGTTTTGTTTTGTTTCTTGTTATTTCAGCTTGGGGGTTAAATCTGGCCCTTCTTGACTAGAAGTAGAAGCAATTCCCTTACTCTTTTAAATGTTTTGATATTATTTATCAGTCTTTGACTTTGTTTAGATATCTATTTTCTCTCTCACTGGAAATCAGGTACTCTGTTTTGTTCACTTTTTTTTGAACATTAGTGAATGAATAAATGAATGAACTATATGATCTAAAATGACAATGAACATAGAAATCTTGAAACTTTCTGTAATCACCTACCAAGTTATCTTGCCTTATAATTGTTTTATGTTGATAATCAGTGGCTCTTTTCTAAAGAACTTGCAACTTTTTATTGATAATTTTCCACTGTTTCTAGTGGTAAGAAAAGAGTCCTTTCTCCTCAGTTTGCAGAATAAAAAGTAGAGCATTTAAAACTTTTTTAGAGTGTCAAGCAAAGGTTGTTTGCATTATAAAATCAATGAAAATACTGAAGCTTTTCATCTCTGAAAAATATTGAATATGTAAATTAGGGCACAAATTTTAGTTTGCTCTTAGGTAGTTTGATGATAATTATGAGAATTATATTATTTACATTTAAGCTCTTGAGAGTTCTTTCTTTTTTATATTTCTAAGAGAGCCCAACCTTATGTTAATATACAAATTATTTTTGAGTATTAGTGAATCAATAGTTTTCACAAATTATCTAACTCCTCATTATCCTCACTTTCCAGTATGAGAAATCTCATTTAATTTAAGATATGACAATATCTGTTACTATAATAATTCAGTTCTGACAAATTTTAATTTTATTTTAAAATACTGGCACAAGGTAAAATCTCAAATATGAAATTCTCCTTTTGACTTTATCTATCTATTTATCTTTTGGAACTCATGGTTTTCCACCTGCTTTTTTTCATTAACATATCTTGAAGATTTTTTCTCTATTAGCTTTTATAATTTTAACTTTTTCTTTTAATTGCTGTGAATATTTCTCATGTACATGTATTATAATTTACATAATAAGTTTTCCATTTAAGTTTTAAATGTAATTCTTTCTGCAACTAAGAATGTTAGTATCAACTATACCTTTTTATATTTGATAGGAAACATCTCTGAACCTTTTAGGATTTGTATTTAATTTACTGAATTTTCTGGAATATTTGGACCATTCCACTGGGGACATTTAGATAATTTCTGGCCAAGATAAATTGTGAATGCTTTGAAAAGTCTACAAAAGCAACCTTTACAAAAGCTTCTCTTGGCAAAGCACAGCCTAGAACCAAGCCAACAGGTTTTTTCAGCTTCACTGCATTCATGGCTTTTGAGGCCATGAGGTGTCAGTATTCTTTCTGTAGATGTTTCAGAAGAATGCCTCAATTCATATTTCACTTGTGGGATTTGGTAGTTTGGCATAAATGAACACTGTCAATAGGTTCTAGTTTGGTGACTATATATTACAAAAATGGTTGGATTCATATTTATGTATATTTGTGAATTTCAGGTTTTTTGAAATTGATATCCAGCCTGTGAAATCAGGTGTAATGTATTCAAAAGCAAAGTTTAGGATTACTAACACATTTCAAATACTATTTTATAATACACTTGTTTATTAGTCTGTTCTTGTACTGCTATAAAGGACTGCCTGAGACTGGGCAATTTATAAAGTAAAAAGATTTAATTGACTAATAGTTCCACATGGCTAGGGAGGCCTCAGGAAACTTACAATTATGGCAGAATGGGAAGCAAACACATCCTTCTTCACATGATGACAGGAAGGAGAAGAATGAGAGCCAAGCGAAGGGGAAAGCCCCTTACAAAACCATCAGATCTTGTGAAAACTTCCTATCATGAGAATAGCATGGGGAAAACCACCCCCATCATTCAATTACCTCCACCTGGTCCCTTCCATGACATGTGGGGATTATGGAAACTACAATTCAAGATAAGATTTGGGTAGAGACAAAGCCAAACCATATTCCATCCCTGGCCCCTCCCAAATTTCATGTCCTCACAATTCAAAACACAATCATGCCCTTTCAATAGTCCCCCAAAGTGTTAACAAATTCCAGCATAACTCAAAAGTCCAAGTCCAAAGTCTCATCTGAGACAAGGTAAGCCCCTTCCACCTATGAACCTGTAAAATAAAATGCAAGTTAGTTACTTCCTAGATACAATGGGGGTACAGGCATTGGGTAAATACACCCATTCCAAATGGGAGAAGTTGTCAAAACAAAGGGGCTGCAGGCCCCAGTAGGACAGTCATTAAATCTTAAATTTCCAAAATCTTCTCCTCTGACTCCATGTCTCACATCCAGGGCACTCTGATGCAAGAGGTGGTGGCCTTGGGCAGCTCCACCCCTGTGGCTTTGCAGGGTACAGCCCCATTCCTGGCTGTTTTCATGGGCTGGTGTTGAGTGTCTGTGGCATTGCCAGGTGCTTGGTGCAAGCTGTCAGTGGCTGTACCATTCTGGGGTTTGGAGGATGGCAGCCCTCCTCTCACAGCTCCACTAGACAGTGCCCCAGTGGGACTGTGTGTGGACTCTGACTCCACATTTCTCTTCCACACTGCCCTAGGAGAGGTTCTTCATGTAGGCTCTGCCCCTGCAGCAAACTTCTGCCTGGACATCCAGGCATTTCCATATATCCTCTGAAATCTAGATGGAGATTTCCCAACCTCAGTTTTTGAATTCTGTGCACTCGCAGGCTCAACACCATGTGGGAGCTCTCAAAGTTTGGGGCTTACACCCTCTGAAGTCAAAACCTGAGCTGTACCTTGACCCCTTTTAGCCACTGCTGGAATGGCTGGGATGCAGGGCACCAAGTCTCCAGGCTGCACACAGTAGCAGGGCCCTGGACCTGCTATCAGGAAGCCGTTTTTAGTTCCTAGGACTTCAGGCCTGTGATGGGAGGGGCCACCGCAAAGGTCTCTGACATGCCCTGGAGACATATTCTCCATTGTCTTGGTGATTACTATTTAGCTTCTTTTTACGTGTGTAAACTTCTGCAGCAGGTTTGAATTTCTCCCCTCAAGATGGGGTTTCTTTTTCTATTGCATCATCAGGCTGCAAATTTTCCAAACTTTTATGCTCTGCTTCCTCTTGAATGTTTTGCTGCTTAGAAATTCCTTCCACAAGATACCCTAAATCATCTCTCTCAAGTTCAAAGTTCCACAGATCTCTAGGGCAGGGGCAAAATACCACCAGTTGCTTTGCTAAAGCATAACAAGAGTCACTGTTACTCCAGTTCCCAACAAATTCCTCATCTCCATCTGAAATCATCTCAGCCTAAACTTCATGATCCTTATTACTATCAGCATTTTGGTCAAAGCCATTCAATACGTGTCTAGGAAGTTCCAGACTTTCCCACATTTTCCTGTCTTCTTCTGAGCCCTCCAAACTATTCTAACCTCTGCCTGTTACCCAGTTCCAAAGCCACTCCCACATTTTTGGGTGTACTTATTGCACTCCACTCCTAGCACCAATTTACTGTATTAGTCCATTCTCATACTGCTATAAAGTACTAACTGAGATAGTAATTTAAAAAGGCAAAAGATCTAATTTAATCACAGTTCAGCATGGCTGGAGAGGTCTCAGGAAACTTACAGTCATGGTGGAAGGAGAAGCAAGCATGTCTTTCTTGACATGATGGCAGAAAGGAGAAGAATGAGAGCTGAGCCAAGGGGGAAGTGCATTAGAAAACCATCAGATATCATGAAAACGTATTCACTATCATGAGAATGCCATGTGGGGAACCACCCCCATGATTCAGTTACCTCCACCTGGTCCCTCCTGTGACATATGGGGATTATGGAAACTACAATTCAAGATGAGATTTGGGTGGGGACACAGCCACACCATATAAGCTTGATCAAATAAACTTTTTGGAAAAAAAAAATAAAGAAGAAAGGAAGATCATTTTGAAAATAACACAAATGTGCCATACATTTAATACTTTTTCTTCTAAAAGCTTGAGATGCTTCCTTAGATATTATCAAATTATATGTCACTGCAGTCCTGGAAGAAAGATCAGTGATAGGAATTGTAGGCATTTATGAGCTTCATGGTTTTGTTCAAGATAAAAAGAGGAACCACTATTTATTGCTCAAATCCTTTAGAAAAGTTATTTACCATACATTGTCTCTTGTTAGCCTCAGAAAATCAATGTAAGGGAGGTTCAATGACATTAAGAGTTTAAACAAGGCCATACACCTAGAAAGTGAAAGTGAGGGTTTGAACTCAGGTCTATCTTTTTTCAAATCTTGTGCTTTTTCCTCCAAAAGGAATATTTTTTTCCACTATAGGATACTATTTGTGTGTATGTGCACATGCATACATGTGTGTATGGAGAGTTGCTTGAGAATTCTCAAACATTTCTATATCCTAATGTAAATGGAAAAAAATCCACATAGCCTATATTTGTTTTGAACAGGAGAGAAAATAAATTTTAATGTGGGCATGGGCCCACTACTTTGTACTTTCCATTATTTTATTTGTAAACATTGATGGGGATGGAGTCCTTACTAAGAATTTGATTTTTGACAATTTAAAGAAAAACACATTTTAAAAAATATATATTCTTTCTTTGATTGTCACTGGAATTAGAAAAAACAGAATAATGTTCTCAGGAGAGAAGGGTCCTAGCATAATAAAAGCAAAGCCTAAGAATGAATTGTTTAGTAGATTTCCTGTGGCTAGGACTGGAGGCAAATTTTTTTGAACAGTACTGTCTGACATGTTTTCAAAGTTTGTTACTATTCTATGTGGTCATTATCCTCTTTGTCATTAAATCTTCAAATTGATTACATATAATATCCTTGTGGCCGGGCGCGGTGGCTCAAGCCTGTAATCCCAGCACTTTGGGAGGCCGAGACGGGAGGATCACGAGGTCAGGAGATCGAGACCATCCTGGCTAACATGGTGAAACCCCGTCTCTACTAAAAAAAAAAATACCAAAAAAACTAGCCGGGCTCGGTGGTGGGCGCCTGTAGTCCCAGCTACTCGGGAGGCTGAGGCAGGAGAATGGCATAAACCCGGGAGGCGGAGCTTGCAGTGAGCCGAGATCCGGCCACTGCACTCCAGCCTGGGCGACAGAGCGGGACTCCGTCTCCAAAAAAATAAAAAAATAAAAATAAAAAATAAAAAATATCTTTGTGTTCGTTTTAATTTGGGTATTGAGGGAGAAGATGATGGCCATGGTGGGCAAAATAAGAAAGGGCTGAGCAGTACAGAAGGCTAACCATGAACAACAATCAAGGATTAAGCAGAGGCAGCAATTTAAACGGGGAGGGAGAGGAGATTTCACTTGACTTCCAGATTTCCATTGTGTTCTTCTCAGAGAATCTGCAGTAATCTTAGAACACTAGACTTCTCATAGTAAGTGGAATGGGGACTAAAACCTAAAAGACTTAGAAATTCTGGCAGGTAGGGTGGAAGACGTGGGGATATTTGATTTAAATAACTTTCATGATCATTAGGCTTTCTTGTTTTACCATTTTGGGTAGCTATAAGATGCCTCACAAAAATATTCCTGTAGTTACCTTCAGTGTCTCTGCAGTGATAACTTATTAATAAAATTATCATTAGTGCCCTCATGAGACATAGAAAATGCTTGGTTGCATTCTCTCGTCCTTCATTTCCTGTTTCTTTTTGCATGTTTGGGGGGTATGTGTCTACCCGCAGATGGGTAGAATTTTTTAAATATAGCAAGTGGCTTCCTAACAAGGGGTTTAAAATTCATAATGAACATGTTATAGGTTTTAGAAACAACCTCATTGTTAGTAAGACTGAGAACTTGAGGCACAAAGAGTGTAACTCATTTTAGCAGAATGTGGAATATATGCACAAGAGCATGAGGTAAAACAAGCTGTAGTATTTGCTAGATTATACAGGCAGTCAGTACCATTGCCTTCATGTAATTTAATTCTCAGTTTTGATTTTCTGTTGAAGTCATTGATGGAAAAATCAACAAAAATTAAAGACTTTTCATTTTTTCTTAAAGATAAGTAATACAACTCTGTTTTTTGAAAATATTATTTAAAATATCTGTTTTTAATGTAATGATTTAGTTATCTATTTTTTGAGTTTTCCTAAATTAAGTTTTGCTGTTAAAAATCCTTAACTAGATAAGCATCTGTTCCTTTTGCGTGGTTGGAGTCTACCCTCTTCCTTAGAATAAACTCGTTTCAGTTATTTTTCTTTCTTTTTTTTTTTGAGGCGGAGTCTCACTCTGTCGCCTGGACTGGAGTGCAGTGGCCGGATCTCAGCTCACTGCAAGCTCCGCCTCCCGGGTTTACACCATTCTCCTGCCTCAGGCTCCGGAGTAGCTGGGACTACAGGTGCCTGCCACCTCGCCCGGCTAGTTTTTGTATTTTTAGTAGAGACGGGGTTTCACTGTGTTAGCCAGAATGGTCTTGATCTCCTGACCTCGTGATCCGCCCGTCTCGGCCTCCCAAAGTGCTGGGATTACAGGCTTGAGCCACCGCACCTGGCCTCAGTTATTTTTCTTAATAAAGCCTTCTCTAAGACTGCCATTTATGATTCTCAATTTGAGTGACCTTTTCTCAATGCCTGCAATTTAAGTACATAATATTTTATATTGTTTTTCTCTGCTTATTCAAGTAAATTACTGCAGTTGTCCCCGATCTACCTACTGTTTAAAATCTAAATTGACAATACAAAACAATTTGAATATTTGGAACAATATTTATCCTCTAACATAGGTCAGATATTAATAAATTCTTACAGAACCCCCATTAAGAGAGGTAGCTGTGTCATGGCTAAGAACATGGACTCTGAAGTGAAATGCCTGGATTTTAATCCAGGCTTCACCACTTACAGCTCTGTGAAACTGGACAAATTTTGAAATCTCTCTTTAAATGGTTACCACATCTGGAAAATCTCAATGAAATAGCATATTTCTTATCTGGTTGTTGCAACAAAATATATCTATATCTATATCTATATCTATATCTATATCTATATCTATATCTATGTGCCAAACTACAGCAAAATCTATCCCATGGTATTTCATGTATTTTACATTAAAAAAGGACACTAAGAAGCAAATTCATTTAATAGTCAAAATACCAACTAAAATCATCTCTAATGCAGTGGTATGTTGATTTAAATCATCCTTATGTTATCTGCAGTATCTCAGTTGTTAGAGGAGATTATTTAATCCATGAATAATAATATATTATTGAAAGCATAAGTATATTGGCATCTGTCTTAGTCAGTCCTGGCTGCTGTAACAGAATACCATAGAGTGGGTAGCTTAAACAACATTTATTCCTGAGTTTTGGAGGCTGGGAAGTCCAAGTTCAGAGCACCAGCAGATCTCTAACTCTTGGCGCACATTAATACACCCAAGTCTCCTCTCCTTGAGTGTGGATGGAAACTGTGATTTGTTTCTTAACCAATAGAATATGACAAAGGTGATAGGATGTATGCAAATTTGTGCGTGTGATTATATAAGCTTGTAATGTATGTCTTGTGAGAAGCCTTTCTTTTTTGTTGGCTTTGTAGAAGAAAACTGCTGTGTTGTAAGAAGTCCACAGGGCAAGAAACTTAGGCCCTCAGTCTGTCAACCCACAAGATACTGAATATTCCTAGCAGTTACATGGGCAAAGAAGTGGACCTTTCTCCTCTCAAGCTTTAGAGAAACTACTTGGCTGACACATTGGTTGTATCCTTGCAGAATTCTCAGCTAAGCTGTACTCACACTCCTGACTCACAGAACCAGTGAGACAATAAAAGCATTTTCATGGTACTAAGTTTGTGGTAATAGGTAGGTAATTAACACAGAATCTTTGCTCTATAGTGGCAGAAAGCTTAGCAAAATTGTCTCCTACAATTTATATGGAAAGAAGAATTTGTAAGTATCATGCACGTAGTTATCTAGCTAAGGAGATTTTTGAGGAAAGTGTTGAATATTCTGCCTAATTTCTTCTTGCTCCTTCTGGTAAGATGCAAGAGGAGAGTCATAAATTGAGAGAACTGTTAAACACAAACAACAAGGGCTGGATGACTCAGGAAATTCTTGGCCTCTCCAGAGACAAAAAACCCCATGACTTTGAGAAATGACTCCAGTCCCTGCCACAAATGAAGGTCTAAAGAAAAACATGAGGGTGTGATTGTACAACTTTTTGTTAAAAACCTCAGAAAAATCAAAGGACTAGAGTAGTCTTCAGTTACATAAAGAGCCCTTTCAAGAGACTGAAGTTGTACCTTCATGGAACTTTTTGATTAAATGATAGTATCTCTAAGACATTAAGTGTATTGTCCTTTTGTCTAATGGAGTGAACCTCAGTGAAATTCACAGGAGTCCCACAAAGTATTTGAGAAAATTGTTACAGCAAAAACAATGTTAACTGGAACTGAAAGTGGTAGAGAATAAAATGTGAAAGAGGCTTCTGGACCCTCAAATTTTACAGGCAGGAGCAGACTGTTAAAATTACTCAGCTGCAAACATGTACTCTCTCTCTCTCTCTCTCTCACACACACACACACACACACACACACACACAAAGGTGCGAAGGATGATTCAGAGGGCAAAGCTGAGAGTCATGAAGAATTATCCTATGCTGAGAAACCTAGTTAAGAAAAATTTTAACATTTGCCAGGCTGGATTTCAGAATTGCTATGGACCAGTGACTTTTTTGTACCTTCTATTTCCCCCATTTTGAACAAGAATGTCTGTATGTCTATAGATGTTTTCTTACGCCTGTTTAACCATTATATGTTGGGTGTGTGGGTGGGCAAATAACTTGTCTTTTTAGTTTGACAGATTGACACATCAATTTAAACAGCCTTCATCAATGCGTGGACCTGATGTAGATAATACAATTCTGGATATTGTGGAGATGCTATAATAGGATGGGACTCTCGGAGACCCGGGAGAGGATGAGTGTATTTTGCACATGAGAAGAATGTGAATCACTGGGGGCTAGAGGGTGAACTGTGGCAGATAGATTATAGGGTGCCCCCATGGTCTCCACCTCCCAAGTATTTATGCCTTTATGCAGCCACTTTTCCTTAGTGTGAGTGAGATCCATGGCTCACTTCTAACCAATGGCAAAAGGGATGTATGTATGTAATTATATAAATGTGATTAAGTCACATATGATTGCAATTGTATCTTGCAAGCTGACTCTCTCTTTCCCTTGCTAACTTTGAAGAAGTAAGCTACCCTGTTATAAGATACACATGAAGAGGGTCCCACGGCAAGAAAGTGAGAGCAGCCTCTGGCCAATAGCCAATAAGGAACCAAGATCCTCAGTCCAGTAACCTACAAGGAACTGAATGCTGCCAAAAATCAGAGGAATAAGGAAGCAGATCCTTTCCTAATTGAGCCTTAGATAGGAAGCCCTGGCCTATACCTTCATTGTAACCTTGCAGAACAGCCAGCTAAGCTGTGCTTAGCCTCCTATAAACTATGAAATAATAACCATGTGTTTTTGTAAGGTACCAACTTTGGGGTAACATTGTTGCATAGCAGTCAACAATGAATACATAGAATTTACTAAAATGTAAGTTTCATGACTGTAAATAATTTTGTCATATAACTAGCTAGAAATATATCTGGAATTTGGAGGTGTTTAGTAAATATTGGTGGGAAATAAAGAAGAAAGGAAGAAAGGAAGCAGAGGACAGATACTGAGACAACAGTGTGGTCTGGTGAGCCCACTACTGATGTGTCATGTGATTTGCTGATACAAAGTAAGTTTGGTTAGGATGTGCTGGATAAGTTTTTTTCTGGATGATTTTGAATCTCTGTCAAATTAATATGGTTATTTATATATTGAGTTGAGGGATTTATATGTAGGTGTTTGGTCGGGAGGAAGAAATGACATGGATGTCAAGTTTACAATTTCTCAGTACTACCCTATTCCCTAATATTGTGATAAGAACTAGTTATAGCAGTCCAGTCTCAAGAAATAGCTCTACTACTTCTCACTTCTGAGTATGTATCATAATTAGATATTATAAATATATAATTATATGTATCAAATATATGTAATTATAATATATATTATTATATATAATATGTAATATGACATATTATAATATATAATTATATATAATACATATATAATTATAATGTATTATATTCTCAGAGGTGATAAGTGGTTATTATATAATAGGTGGTTATATAATATATATTATATAATTACATATAATATATAGTATGTTTTATATATATTATATATACATACATAATACCTGTCAAGTAAATGGAATCATACACTGTGTGATCTTTTGCATATTGCTTTTTCACTTAGCGTAATATTTTTGAGGTTCATTCCTATTGTACTGTGTATCAGCAACCTCCTTTTTATTGCTGAATAATGTGCTGTTGTATGGTTGTGTCACATTTTGTTTAACAATTCACCAGTTGATGAACTTTTGAATTGTTTCAACTTTTTGTTTAATGAAAACAATGCTGCCATAAGCATGGCTCATATCACATGAAAGTCTTTGCATGGATATATATTTTCATTTCTCTTGGGTAAATTTCTAGGTGTAGAATTGCTGGGTTATATGACACATTTAAGTTAACTTTTGTCATGCTATCTTCAGGACAAGATTTAGAAAAACAAAACCTTATAGTGCTTAACAATGCTCTTTATAAATAATATTTCTTAAAGCTCTTTTGACTTGATTTGCATGTCTGAAAAAAAAGGTGGAGTAAGGGCTGCTTATTTTATATAACTAGGAACATTAAGCATATAAAAAAGCACACCTTTAAATGTAAAGGATATGTAGTACTCTAGTCAACTACTGATATAAAGTATATATACAGAGAGAGAGAGTAGGTATTACTTTAGAACCCCAATATTACCCCAAATGATTCACTTATAGGAATACTTGAACCTATATTAAATGAAGGTAATTAAAAAAATTAGATGCATGGCTCTAATTATCACACATTTTGAGGAAGAAAATATAAGAAGCCATTTCATATACTTATTTATATAACATCTTTCAAGTGCAGAAACATAAAGCTAATTAGTATAAATCAATGTACGAATAGAGAATTCATAGCAAATAAAATGAGAAACTATGCTCAGAAATGATTGCTTGTATTATAATGAACTGCAAAAGCCTTAGCATTTTCATTGGTTTGGTGAAAAGTTCAGTGATCTGAACAAGGGGAATCATGAGTGTAACTGTAACTGTATTTTTTTTCCCCAGAAACAAGCATTACTACAGGCTTTATAAGATTAATAACGTTTTCTAGGAATTAAGTACAAAATATCCAGAATGGCTTTCAACTCGTATGTTATGTGTAAGATTCTTCTCACTTTAATGTTAATTATTTGTGGAATTCTAGAACAAAAAGACACTTAGTGAAGATTAAAAGTGTAGTCTTTGGAATAAATATAAAAGGAAAATAACATCGATTTAGTTTGTCTTCCTCATAGTCTGCAAGAGATTAAAAAATGTAACATGATTTAAGAAGGAAAGGCTTAAATTATTGAATAGATGATGGGTCTGAAGAAAGGTATATAAGATGGTTGTATATGTTCCTGAGTGTTTTGGTTTGTTTATATGGAGGGCATCAATATTATCCCTGGAGACTTCTTCTAGGTACCATTGTCAAAGAGAGAATAATCAGCTACAGCGGCCATGGGTGCAATACGGTGTGGTATTTCTTCTGTTCAAAGCTCTAGGTGTGAAAGGCTGGGCTATTCAAGAGACCAATAGTAAGTGCATCATGATTATTTACAATATCAAGCTTTTTAAAAAATCACCTTATTTTTTTTTTTGGTGTCCAGATGTTATACACACATTTTGCAATGGTAAGAAACTTAAAAAAAAAAAAAAACATTATGTGTACACATAAAAGATTGCATGAGTGTGTCTAAACTAGGACTAAAATTTGGGGAATTTGTAAGTCAATCTCAGCATGAGAAAATTAACTGGCAACTGGGTAACTAATGCTTTTTGAGTGATTACCATGTGCTAGGCAGGGTTGTAATTGCTATATACATATGAACACATTTAATCTTCTTAACAGTCCTATGATGTGGGTGTTTATGGTCATTTACATTTAGTGGATGAGGAACCCTGAGGCACTGGGAGTTAGGTAAATGGCCCAACATTACACAGCTTGGAAGTGCTGAGGTCAAGATTTGAACTCAGACAATCTGGCCCCAGATCTTGCATTCTAAACTAATATGCCCTATCATTCTCTTTAATGATTACACAGAGTAACTTCTTTGTAGAATGTAAGATATACCTATGTGAGTATTGCCCTGTTATCCTAAAATACATACTACAATAAAAATCTTTCATATTTACCCTATACTAATTGAATATTTATAATCATTTGAAAAAATATAATAAAGTTCCATGCTGTTAATAATTATGTTGAGAAGAAACTATTTTGTAACTTTTTGAAAATGGAAAAAGTACTTTTCTGTTTAATATATCTTTTAAGTGGAAAATACTTTCTATAGTCATGATTATAAACTTTCCTTTAGTTTTAATTCTGTCTCAGGGTTTGTTGGTGGTGAACTTGCCTAACTGAAAGTCTTGGGCAGGTTTGGGATATTCTCACTCTGACTTAAGAGTTCACAATGCATTTGAACTTCTCTGTCCTGGGCAATGTCAGGATTGGTTCAAATAATTATTCATAAGATATAAAATGTAATGAGAAGAAACATTATAGGCAAATAGTCTTTTAGAACCTTGTTTTAAATTAAAACATGGTTTTAATTTACTTGGGCATTTTAATTAATGCTTAGGCATTTTAATGACAAAATTGACAGCAGCATCAACTAAATGAAAAATCATAGTATATGTCTTTCAGTTAACCAAAAAGAGGTGGAAAGGTCTAGCAATTGATACCACAAAGATACTGAACTGTGCTTTAGCCGAGTAGGGGGCATAGCTCCTGGGAGTGGAACAAGTTGCTTCTGAAGTATGAGTTTATAAACCTCAAAACAAGACTAGTGACAAACTTTGCTTTAATATATCTAAGTTAATATATAAAACAAGATTGCTGGTGGAGAGGTTTATAGATTTTTCAGTAAACAAGTTGTTTTTAAACACCTTTAAGCTGGAGAAGAAGCAACTGCCTACCTGTAAGTAATTGGTATGCTAACTGTAGGTAATTCTTTTCTAGGCATTAGCCAAACCTCATAAAAAAAACACTATTATGGTAGTTATTTCATTGGTTTGAATTGTCTCAGGCACTTGCAATTTTTTCAAAGACTATATTTCTCTGAAAATATCCTATAAGTTAACATTTTCACTCTTCTGGCTCTTCTTTGCCTGGTTACTTCAAGGGGTTTCTCTCAAGTACTACCGTAGCTTAGAGGATGAATGTTTTCTTATTCCTATCTGCAATTCTGTGAAAATAAAGCAATTGTTCAGTGGGTAGTAATATGAATGCAAAAATATGTCTCCACAGAAGCATTAGCATAATTTACTGTACATTCAATGAAATTAAGGCAGCCAATAAGAAATATAATTCTTATTTATTTTGAAATGATGGTAACAAATGACTTTGTTACCTTTAATCTGCATACTGGCTTGAGCTCTTTTAAAATTCTATGGACTATATAAGCTACTCAATTTTAAGTTTTCATTTCTGAATTCAAGATTCTTTGGTTAGGCAAAGAATAAAAGTAACTACCATCAAGAAGAAAATATAATCATCTAATGTCTCCTGAACTCTGTATAACATTGGCCATTAATTTACTTCAATGTATGGTGAAGATATGTAAGCAGAATGTACAATGTATAAGACATGCATATATCAATGTAAAGTAGGTAGTAATGTTTATTTTAAATTCCACAGATCCATTTAGATTCCTTTGGTTTTATATTTGATCTATTTTGTTATTGCCTCTATAATGCTGCTGATTTATTTCAAATTTTACAACATCTATTTCTCCTTTGAGAAAATGTAGACAACTGATATTGGGATAGTTTAAATTGTGAAAAATATTCAATTACAGTAAAAGAAATGCATTAGAACTAGAACTTGGGTGATTTTAAATTTTACTAGAAGTAGGTGTCAAGTTACCTAAGATGTCCAAGAGATAGCTGATGGGTTAAGAATTAAATTTTAGATTCTACTTATCGTTTCTTAGAAATCAATTCAAGACATCAGTTTTCAATAGCTTTTTTATGTATAACTAAAACAGAGATATATGATATTTGATAAAATAAAGATACATGGCCTCCAGTCTCTGGAGACATCTGTCTTCATGAAAGAGATGGAGAGTTCCCATTTCTACTTACAAAAATGAATATATGTCATAATAAAGACCAGCTATCATTCGTTATATACAAAATATGTGATTCTTTCTTTGACTTTTTTTCTGGATCTAGACAACCACAGATGACATTTATGAGAAATGAACTGCACTGAATTCAACTAAGAAAGTAGAAGATTCTGTATCTCCATTAACTTGTGAGAGGCTCATCATTCCAAACCTTCTCCAGACAGCCCAGCGATCTTCACATTCTCTCAACTCCATGGTCTATGACCGTCATTTGTCAATTAATTGCGAACTGAGTTCATATAGAGTCTGTGTATGTTTCAGTACACACGTAGGAATATTTAGGGAGGTATTGTTGTTCTGGGCTCTTTGGAAACATACTCTGAGGCCCTGAGATTTACATGAGGAAAGTTTATTGAGGAATACTTTTGAGAACTTGAGTGAGGAAAGCAGGGCAGAGGGAGAAGTTGAACTGTGATGCAGTTGCAACAGAATCCTTACCAATCCCACAGGAAGGGGACCTCACTTTGGGTGAGGCAGCTCTTTTTGCCTGAGGGTGATTCCCAAGGAGGGACTAAGCTCTGAACCACTGTCAACCAATGTTTCTGATAGCTGAAGAAATGAGAGCTTCACTCCCCAAGAGTGAAACTCCATCTCAAAAAAAAAAAAAAAAAAAAAAAAAGGAAATGAGAGCCTCAGCCTCAGTCCTGAAGCTGGGATCTAGCACTATAGCATCCACTACGGTAGGTAATGTAATGAAGGTTAATAGCACAGTCCAAGAGACAGATACATTGGCTTGAAACTTGCTTCTATCACATACTGGTTATGTAGCCTTGGGCAAGTTACTTAACCTTTCTGTCCCTATGAAGTGGGGATAAAGATACTGCAGGTTATCTCACTGAGTTATTGTGAAAGTGGATGAGTTAACACATGTAAAGCTTATAGAAGTTCTTGGAATATGGTGAGAGCTCAACACTCATCAGCCATTATTATTAGAGGCTGCTACAAAATAACAAAACTGGTTTTCACATGAACTTGCCTATATGAATATTTGTTCCTGTTTAGGTCAGGTGGTCTACTAACAAATACACTCCAAATCTCTAGTTGCTTCTAACAACAAGGATTTATTTCTTGGCCATGCCACATGTATATCATGTGTTGACTGGTGTTTTCCTCACTTTAGGACTCAACCTGACAGAGCAGCCACTAGCTGGAACATTGCCACTGCTGTGGTGGAGAAAAATATAGCATTTGAAATGCATGCTGACTCTTAAAACTTCTACCTGGAAGTGAAACATGCCATTTCTACTCACATTTCATTGGTCAAAATAAATCATGTAGGTACATATAACTCTAAGGGTGGGAAGGAAAATGTAATACTGCCCTCTTCCTGGAAGGAAAACCAGAAATACTTCAGGAACAGCACTAAAATTATGGCAATTTAAGTTTTAAAAGTTATCTGGGAAGATACTTAGTCTGAAAGCTAACTTTTCTTGAGCACTTAGTATCAGCTAGGCACTGTGACAAAGAGCAATATTATGAAATAGATTCTATTGCAGTAATATCCCAATATTGTACATTTAGGAAAAAATCTGAGGCCAGGTATGGTGTCACGCCCATAATCACAGTACTTTGGGAGGCCGAGGCAGGTGGATCACCTGAGGTAAGGAGTTTGAGACCAGCCTGGCCAACATGGTGAAATCCCATTTCTACTAAAAATACAAAAATTAGCTGGGTGTAGTGGTTTGCACCTATAATCCCAGCTACTTAGGAGGCTGAGGCAGGAGAATCACTTGAACCCAGGAGGCAGAGGTTGCAGTGAGCTGAGATTGCGTTACTGCATTCCAGCTTGGGAGACAGAGCAAGACTCTGTCTAAAAACAAACAAACAAAACTTGATCAATACCATATATCTACAGGGTGGTGAACACAGGCTCTTACTCAGGCCTATCTGATTGCAAAGCTCATACTTATAACTACCACTCTACTTCCCCACAAGAACGTCAGTGTTGCCAGCATGACTTGAAAGTTTTTCAACACATGTTCTAAGTTTTTTTCCAGAAACTGCTTTCAGAGTCTATGGTTTAGGGGAATCTAATTCCCTAAATGTAGGAAGTCTCACAGGTAGTAGAAACTTCTTTCTTGTTCCCATGATGGTATCAGATGGGTAGATAGATCAGTAGAGTGGTCCTCTTCCATGGAGTGATAGACTGATGGACACTCCATCTTCTTTGGCACAAGGCATTCAGGGGTTATCTTCTTCCATACAGTCAGAAGGATGCCCGCGGGCCAGGCCTGGGAGTGATGCACATAACTTCTGCTTACTTTCTATTGGCTTGAAACTCAGTCATAGCGCTATACCTGACTATAAGGAAGGCTGGGAAATGTAGTTTAGCTGTGTTCCTAGTGAGTCTCACCTGTGATGCATGGACTGTGCTGTGTGTTTTCATGGGATTGAATAGAACTTAAAATTGGGTAAATATAATTGTGGACAGCAGGGAATCTCTTAAAGTGACCTTATTGTTTGGCCTGCAATCCTCTCTCATTTCAGTATTCCAGAATATTGTCTTATTTGAGTTTATTCCGCTAACATTTAGTATCCTGCACTTCTTAACATGTTTTATATTTTGGCTTTGTGCTAATGGAAATTTTATGGTTAGAATTCTTTACCTTTCCTTTAATTTTTTTTAGCATGGATACAGGATGATACAGAGGACACTCTGATAATCATTAGTAAACAACCCTGCATTCTGACCCCAGAGGAGGGTTTCACATGCTCCTTGGCCAGCACTGCATGCTTCAGGGGCCCACAAGGCCACCAAATAACTCAGGTCTGGTGGGAAAGCAATATTTTCAGACTTAGCCCCCAGTGGGCTCCTAACAAACCATACGAGTTTTTAAGGAGCTTCACGGGGGATGGAATGGGAGAGTGGACTGTTGAACTGGAAGGGAATTTTGAAAGCTATTGCAATGAATTGCAAAACTTAGCCTTTATTAATGTTTAAGAAACTTTCCTTTGTAGGTTGGGCTGGAGCTGTTTTATTGCCTACTCCCATAATTAATCATAAGGTTCCTAAAGGTTGGGTTCTGTATCACACCGTAATTCTAGTGTGCTCATCATTACTGGAAGCATGAGGAGTCCAGTAATGTATATCACTTAAAAATTTTTAAATGTTTTCACCGGCACTATATTTTTTTTCATTTTGTTCACTAGGGAGAGTCAGGGTCTATTCTCTTCTCCCTCTACTTTGTATTTCTAGACTAATCTGGGGATTTTATATTTTGTTACATGGAACATGTATGCATAATGTCTCTAAAAGTTAATAAACAGATACCTGCAACATTATTTGGTGGAAGAAAAACAGGTTCAGCAAGGTTCTATTACTTTCCTCAGGTCATGTGGTTGGTAATAACATGTCAAATTTTGAAGCAAGTTCTTGTGACTTTTCATTGTTCTTCTCCCCAACTACGTTGCTTATCATATTTGTTAGAATGCACTCAAGAGAAGCAAATATTCACTCTTTGAGGATCAATTCCGGTTTTGAGAATAGCCAAAAGTTGCCCGGTATTAAAAGTTGGTGACTAAGTTAGATAACATTATTGTGGATAAATAATAAGGCATGTTTATAGATATATTTGAGGCTCATAAACTGCCACATAATACATATCCTTAAAATATTTGTTAGTTTCAATTGACAAAAATGCACAAATATTTAGAAAATGCATAAGCTGACTATGTATCCATGTGACTGTTAATTATTTTAAGATCAAACCAGATCTAAGGAAATTAAAAACAGAAACTAGCTGAAAGAAAACTTGGCAGAGTTCAAACAATGGCCATGCTTAAAAACTGAACTTTTGTTTTCAGTGATTTTTTCAATGAAGTCTAGTATGCAGCGCTAAATGTGTGATTTGGCCTTCGAGAGGGGTTATTTATGAAGATGGAGGTGGAATGAGCAGTTATTCCTATCCATTATGTTTTAGGTGATTTATTTCATTTAATCCTTATATCTGTCTATGAAACAGATAATGCTTCTATTTTAATGATGAGGGAAAGGCTCCTGGTTTTCAGTAACTGATCAAAGGTCACACAGCTAGAATCACACAGTCACCATAGGAGGAAGAGCTTGAATTAGAATCCAAGTCCATCTGTTACGAAGCCAAGGTCTTTCTTCCAAACAATGCTGCTGCTTTTCAAAGGGATAAGAAAGGATGGGGATGAAGTAGGCTGAATGGTGGTTTCATCCATGAATGGTTGTTCTGAGGGTCTTAGTCATTGCAATAAAGAACAACAACAAAAATAAAAATTATAAAGGTTATAAAAGAAGAAGTAGAAGTGTTCCGTGTTATAGACTGTTCCCAAAGGAAATATGCAAGTCTCCAAATCAACTACATGAACTAATAAATGAATTCAGTAAAGGCACAGGAAACAGAGTTAATATAAAAGAATCAACTGTTTCTTATGTAACAGCAGCAACAAGTGAAAAGTAAAATGATATAAAATCCCATTTATAGAGCACCAAAAATATGAAATATTTATGAATAAATTTAACCAAAAAAGTTCAAGACCACTACATTGAAAACAATAAAGCATTGCTGAGAGAAAAATAAGGAGGGCCAAAGTAAAGGTTCTTGGATTAGAACACTCAATATTGATGACAATTCTCCCCTAGTTGGTCATAGAGTCAATATGATCCAAATAAAAATTTCAGCACACAGTTTTGTAGAAATTAAGAAGTTGATTATAAAATGTATATGAAACTACATTGCCAAAGAAATTTTTAAAAATAAGAATGGAATTGGGAGACTTATCTTACCTGATTTGAATACTTACAACAAAGCTACAGTAACAAAGACAGTATGGTTTTGGTGAAAGCACACCCATATCGTTTAGATCAGAACACAGTCCAGCAATAGAGCCACAAGTACTTGATCAATGAATTTTTGACAGAAGTGCTAAGGCAATATAATGGGAGAAATAAAGTGTTCAAAAAAAGGTCCAAGGTCAACTAAATACTCGTGTGGAAACAAAATTAACATCTATCCTTACATCACCCTACATTCAAAAATTATATTAAAATGAATCATAGATGTTAAATGCAAAATCTGAGATTGTAAAACTTCTAGAAGAAAATATAGAAAAACATCTTTGCAAACTAGAGACGGGGAAACATCTTAGAAGAAAAATGCATGAAACATGAAGAAAACAATTGACAAATTGGATTTCATAAAAATAAAAAAATTGATTTTTGAAAAGACACCACTAATGAGATATAAAGTCAAGCCACAGACTGGGAGAAATGATTCACAACACACGTATCAAGAAAGTAACTTATATGTAGAATATGTAAGGAACATTCATGGCTCCATACATAATAAGACAAACACTAAATAAAAAAATAGGCAAAAGGTATGAATAGACTTCTCCAGAGAAGATAGATGGATGGCAAATAAGCACATTAAAAAAGTCACTAGGGAAATATGAATTATGATCACAATAAAATACCACTATATACATACATATTAAATGACTATAAATGGTAAAAAATGACCATTCCAAATGTTGGCAAGGATCTGGAGGAAATAGAAATTTCATAAACTACTAGTTTGATTGTAAAATTGTACAACCACATTGGAAAATACTTTTTGGCAGTTTCTTTAAAAGTTTTATACATATACTGTGACCCAGACATTCCACTTCTAGGCATTTACTCAAGGGAAACAAAAACATATGTTGACCTAAAGATAAGATACACATGTTTATAGCATTTTACTTATAATATCCACACGTTGCAAACAACCCAAAGGTCCATCAGTGGATGTATGAATAAACAATTTGTGATGGAATGGAATATTATTCAGCAACAGAAAGAAATGAGCTGTTGATATATGGAACAACATGTACAAATATCAAATTAATTATGCTGAGTAAACAAAGCCAGGTAAAACCAGGGTACATATTGCATGATTTCATGTTAATATTGTTAAATGTAAATTTATGTATAGGGATAGAAAGAAGATGAGTGATTGCTCAGGGAAGAGGTGAGGGAATGCATGGCTTATAAATAGGCACAAAGAAACTTTTAAGAGTGATGGACATGTTTGGTGTTTTTATCATGATGACATGTGTATACATGTCAGGTTGCGGTTGCATGCCCTAAATACATACATTTTCAAGCACTTCAGTTATACCTTAATAAGGCTGAACAAATTAGCACTAGTAGACAGGTCTGTAGATTTTCCAGTTGTGGAGCAAGTGAGCATCCGTTCTTAAACCCTAGGTTAAATTCCAGATTAAGATGGCATAAATCTAATTTTATTTACTCCTGATACTCAACCAAATCTAAATAAAGGAATTTTTTTAAAAGCCACAGACCTTTAACAAACAAGAATAGGGAAATGACAACAATAAAATTTTGAACGCTTGAATCAGATTGAAAAGTAGTAAATTACCTGAGAATACCAAATCTTCAACTGGGAATGAGTTAAGTCAATAATCAACTCGGCTAATATTGCAAAAGGCTCAGGAATTATCAGCACTGAGTACTCTTGGAAGTGAGAATGAAAGGGCGAAGGTAAAAAAGAACTGTTTGCATCTGATTTAGAAGCATTAGATGCCTAGATTCTCCCTCACCTGCTCTATGATCCTATGCACTGCCCTTCTCTGTCCAGACATGGAACTGGAAGTTTATTCCTTGGGTCGAGTAAAACAGAGAGTCTCTGGACTGGAGATGCCTGGCAAAATTGAGAATAGTGGTATTATACTGACAATAACGTGCTCAGAGAATATGTACACAATGAATGCTGAGGCTCCTAGCCTACTTCCCTCATGGGCATGAGAAACAATAGTAGGCAGACTTTTCCTTCTAGGCAGGAGATTGAATACTCTATGGAATCTGACCAGCCCAAGAGGAAAACATCTAAAGAAACTGACATTGAAGGTTCCAGATGAACAGTCCACCCAGTTCTGTTGACTGGGAAACTCTTGGTACAAAAGCTTTGCCCTTGGACTTGTAGCTTCTGTCAACTTTTTAGCTCCCTTTCCTAGATATGAGAAGACAACCAAGAATTACTAGATAGCTGATGAAATTTCTAAATGAGATATAACAACTAAAAAAGAAAAATCCAATTTGGTGGAAAGAATACTTTCCAAAAGCTTTCAATATATCCAGAAACAGAATTAAAAAATTATATACTTATAAAGAACAGGATGCTTCAAAATGAATATCCCAAAAAACCTTGGAAATTTAAATAAAGTAGAAAAAAAATACTCAAAAAAATACTTGAGAAATAAAGGAATTTCTTCCTGTGAGTACTGCAAAACCAGAACTCAAAGCAAAATAAAACAAACAAACAAAAAACAGAAATGGAAACTAAGAAAAAAAAAATAAGAAAATCAGAAGACCAGCTCAAAGTCCAGGAGTTTCAGAAAGACATTCCAGAGAAGTGAAGGGGAGGAATTCGTTAGCAAAAATAATTTCAGATTATTCCCCAAAACAGAAAGATGTGATTTTCTGGAATGAAAGGATGCTGCAAAGTCATTAAAAATTGATCTACTACCAAGGCTCATCATAATATTTCAGAGCACTGGGGATAAAGAGAAGATCCCATCAGCTTCCAGGGGAGGGGAAAACCAAGTTATATAAAAAGGAAAAGAAATTAGACCAGCTTCAGAGTTCATAAAAGTAATATTGAAAACTATAAAACAATGGAGCAATATCTTCTACATTCTAAGGGAAAATAATTTCCAACTTAGAAATCTATACTCAGCCAAATAGTCAATAAAATCCAAGGACAGTCTCAAAACGTTTACTCCCATGTACCCTTTCTTGGGAAGCTACTGAGGATACACTTTATTAAAACAAGTTTGTGAAACAAGAAAAAGGGAGAGATTGGATGGAGGAAACAGGAGATCCAACTCAGGAGACAAGCAAGCTCCCTTTGTTTGATGGTGAAAGGAAATCTTTGAATGAGAATTATCAGGCATTAAGGGGAATCACTGGAGTGTAAATGAGGTTATAATTTCAGAGAGAGAGATGTCTTCAAAAACACAAAGTTGATAGAAGAGTTAAGGTAAAGAAATATATCAAGAGGGTATTTAGCGACATAGGGAAGAACTTGAAGCTGACTTAGGGATAAGTACACACAAAGTTAAGCAAATAGGAGAAAACCAGAAACAATGCTGGCTCCGGGGTAAGTAGGATATTGAGCAGGGAAGAATTTTAATCATAATTTATATTATGGCTCATTTTTGAATTATATACATAGATTTGATAATGAAAATACCGAATAATCAAAATTTTGACTTTACTAGAAAGGAATGGGGTATGGGGAGTGAACATTTACTTGGAGAGCAAAAAGAGCTACACTCTTATTTTCTATAGTTAATACGTAACACCTAAAACTGAAAAGAAATCTAGAAATAGCAATGTGATCATGTTCTTGGGGCAAATACTGAGACTCAGCTAAGAGTTGAAAATGATTATGGAAGGAGAAATAGAAAGTGGGGGTGTCTTGAGATTCCTGTTTGTATTAACAAGTCATACAAGTAGCTTACTCTTGAACTATGTGCATGTATCACTTAGATAAGAAACACAAATTTTAAACAAATTGTCCTCAGTTCTAGAATTTTCAACCCCTAGAAATTTCTGTTCACTCTGGTGTAAACCTTGAGAACTGCTAACATTCCTCCCAAATATGTGATGAGATCGTGGATCTCATAAGCTCTTTGCTCCAGGGCAGTTTCAAGCATGGCTTACATCTGACACAGCCAACCTCCTGGTGAATGATAGACAAGTGAGAATATCCAGGTAATATTAGCCCTTAGAAAGGTGGAGAGTAACTAAATTTTGTTAAGTTGGGGATAGAGACAAGAGGAGAGTAGTTCCACCATCAGCTAATTTGTTAGCAGAATTTTCATGTTTGAAGCAGAAATATTAACAGAAAAAAATGCATCATTAGGTATGTGAGTGATATGGTCTGAATGTATGTGTGCCCCCCAAATTCATGTGTTAAGACATAATCCCCAAGGTGATGATATTAAAAAGGTGGGGCCTTTGGAAGATGATTAGGTCATGAGGCTAAAGCTCTCATGAATGTGATTAGTAACCTTGTAAAGGGGCTTGAAGGAGCCTGTTTGCCCCTCCTACCATGTGAGGACCCATAGAAAGTTCCATCTTTGGAGAAGAGAACAGACCCTCAGCAGACATCAAACCTGGCAGCATATGGATCTTAGACTTCCCAGACTCCAGAACTGTGAGAAATAATTTTCTGTTATTTAAAAGTTACCCAGTCTAAAATACTTTGTTATAACGGCCTGAATGGACTAAGATAGTGGGAAAAGTAAAGATGATAAGAACAGATAAGTTCAGAGCAGATTCATTTATTGGATCACAAAGGAAGATCTTATTTTTCATTTGGACCCATAATTAATTTCAAGGGGAAGTTTGCTGTTTTATATAAAATGGGAAATTCTGAAAATATTTCTAGATGAGGGACTATGGCAATATTACTCATTCAAAAAGGTGGAACTTTATAAGGAACTAGTTCTTCTTTGATTTTATGTTATTTATAAAGAATTTAAGGTATCTCTTAGTGTTTCATGTCCTTCGTTTGGAATTCTGGATGTAATTTCCTATGCAAACACTTGCAGGTGTTTGGG
Organism: Rhinopithecus roxellana; assembly: GCF_007565055.1. Classification (NCBI taxonomy): domain Eukaryota; kingdom Metazoa; phylum Chordata; class Mammalia; order Primates; family Cercopithecidae; genus Rhinopithecus; species Rhinopithecus roxellana. Next base: position 25,705,636 of record NC_044557.1, read on the forward strand.
TCTACAATGCCAACCCTCTAGTGACTCATTCATCTCTGGTTGCCACAAAGCACTGAACTAATTTTTCTATGGAGAAATTCAAATATGCCTTCATATTGGGCAGTCAGGAATACTTGTGACCTTATTTTGTAATGGAAATTAAAAAGTACTGATGATAGGTGGGATCAGGAATACAGATGCTCTTTAAGGGCAGGAGAGTTTTACTATTGGGAAAGGTACAGCTTAGAGCAGTGAAGATTTACAATTCTTCTTCCAGTGCCTCTTGGCAGAAAATACTGTGGTATCCAGACCCTATTCTGAATCTGATTTGATTTAGTTCTTGGGCTAGAAGAGAATAAACATGTAGTTAGGAGCATTTCTGGGACAGTAATAGATTGAAGAGACAGGTAGAGTGGAATCTCAAGAAGAAAGAGGGAAAGAAGGAGATTTCTTTGGTCACATAATCTAGTTCTGGCTCAAGATATTTTATTTACATATATATGTATATCTTCTGAGTTGGATGCATGCACACATATGTTGAGCTCGTATAAATCAAAAGCTGTCTGTACATCATTTTGGTATCTTGTCAATCTCACAAAAACTAGTATCAATGAATGTTGTGAAATTTCACAATTCATTAGAGAATAACGAAGTCTAAATGGTAAGAATATAAACTCTTAAGTTAACATGCTTAATAATTAAGAATTTTTGCCTTGGAGCAGATGAAGAAACCCAAGAATTACATATTAACTTAACGAAGAGAAAAAATATCTAAAGAACTGACCATTTTCTAAAATTTCAGAAAAGTGCACATAATTGGTTGCTCATAACAACACAGAAAAGGATGCTCAGTCTATGAAATTCAATCTCAATCAGTTTTGCATTTTATCTGCATCTTTAATATCATGATAAATATTATAACTAAATGCTTTGGTATTTTCCGGAATATTTTCTTTGGGAGACTGAATTTTTTCATAGATAAAAGGGAGGTATACAGATATGTTCAATCCTATTTACCAGAATGAGTTTTTGGCTGATCTTTCATATTTTTTTACTGACTGCTAGGAAGAATTGTCCTCCTCCTCTTTTATTTCATAGAACATTTCTCTTTTCTTTCTTCTCTTTTTCTTATCCTTTTTCTCCTTCTCCTTCTCCTCCTCCTCCCCTCCCCCTCCTTCTTTTTCTCCTCCTCCTCCTTATTCTCCTCCTCCTCCCCCTCCTATTTCTTCTTCTTTTCCTTCCTCCTCCTCCTCTTCTTCCCCTCCCCTTCCCCCTCCTTCTCCTCCTCTTCTTCTTTCTTCTTTCTTCCGAAATGGCCTCACTCGGTTGCCCAGGCTGCAGTTCCTTAGCACAATCATAGCTCACTGCAGCCTCGAGCTCTTAGGCTCAAGGGATCCTCCCACCTCAGCCTCCTGAGTAGCTGGGACCACAGGTGTGCACCACTGTGTCTGGCCCCTATTACATAGAACATTTTACTTAGTTTTCTTGCTGATTTTGTGATGTTGCCCTAATTCCATGCCTGGCACGAAGATTATATATGCAGTAGGGTACTTTGTGGACTCACATGTGGCCAGGTTTGTCCCGGGATCTTCACTCTTTCACTCCCTTGCTTGTGACTCACCCCAGCCTATACAGAGGGAATAAACTGAGGTGGAGTTGAAGGGATTCATAGAGGTAATGAGCCCTTGGATTACTGGGGAGGGCTGTGGCAACATCTTCCAGCCCCCCAGCCCCCGCCACCTCAGGTAAAGGAAGCAGAGGTGAGAGGAGGCCCTTGTAACACGTCCTTTAAGCCAACCAAGGAGTTGGCTGCAAGGGTACTACTAGGAGATAGTGAGGGTACGTAGAATAAGAGGAAACTGGCCTTCTTGTCCCCAGCTGGAGACTTTCGGAAGTACAGAAGCCCTTTGCCTTTCCTGGGGCTGCCAGGGGAGTATAGAATGGGGAGTGAAACTTATCCTGAGTGAGTGCACGGTGCCCCTTGATGCTTACGCCTCCGTAAATTCAGAGACTGGGGCTTACTGATTATCTGGGGAATTCTGAAGGCAAGAGGGCAGCTGGAACGGCCATAACGACCACAAAATGAGGGGGTGTCTGAGAGTAGCCTGCTTTTTGAAATCCTTTGGCATGGAAAGGATGTTTGAGTTTCCCACAGATTAAGAGGATGCTGTGAAAGGTACAAGCTACCTTAAAAGTTTATTGCTCCAAAGGTGGCTTGCTAAGGCAAGAGAACACCCTAGTAATAGGTTGGGATGGGAGGAGATATACCACGAGGGGTAGGTAAGGGAGAATGTCAAGAAGTGAGCACAAGCGTATGCTTTCAAAGCTTCTAAAGAAACTTCCTGTATACCTCACTCAAGTGCTAGGATTTGGATGTCTGACCAACCCAGAGGTAACTGATGGCCAGCCAGTATTAACCAAGGGAGAGCTAAAATGCACAGTAATTGAAGCCAACAACAAAACATGCACCTTTCCTTTAGTCTTCTCTTCCTCTCTCCTGACCTTAGAGAAGCCAGAAGAGCAGGGGAAGGATAGGAAGGAAAAGAGAAGGAACAGGTCAGTTTCTTCTCCACCACTGCAGCCCTGAGTTAGGGGAGTAGAAGAGAAGCTTTGAATTGGATATGAAATTAAATTTTAATTTAGACTGGACCAGGTATCTTTAATCCTTGCATGGATGCCATCATTAATGGAATGGGGCTTCTTTGTATACCTGAGAGAATGCTGCAGCTATGGGATCTGCCTCAGACAAGGACTGAGAGATGCATATCCAACAGAGAATGCTTAAAAGCAGTGATTGGAGAGAAGTAAAGCCATTTCCCACTAGATTCGGACTGTTCTGTCAATTGATTATACTGAGAGAGATTATACAGTAAAGTTATTTTGCTGACTGGTAAAGAGTCTCTTTGGGGATGGTATGCAACTACCACAGAAGTTGGTAGATTTCTTCTGTGAATAAAATAAATGTTTGGGGCTCAGTCTATTGGGAATGACTTATTACTAGTACTAAAATTTGTGTGTGTGATTTACTAAGTCTTTAATATGGTCTTCATTTGTTGCTTCATTTATTCAAATGTTTATTAATTGCCTCTGTCTTACACATAGAAAAAAGTAATGCTAAGGCAGTTGTCACTGTGCTCAAGGAGAAAAATAAAATAACAGTAATTTATACATGCTAGTATGTGCTGGGAACTATTTTAAGTGTGTTATGCACATAAATCTAATGTAATTAATTTAATCCAAAAGGTAGTTCCTCTTATAATTGTTTAATAATGAATGAAACTGAGTTGCAAAAAGGTTAAGTACTTTGCCTAAGATTATGTAGCTAGTAAGAGTTGAAGCTGGAATTTGAACTCAGGAACTCATGGTATGCTGCTTCTCATAATATAAGGTATTTCCTCTAATACAGAATTTAATTTAGACTACGATTAAGTTTAAAGACAAGATTACAAGGAGAAGGATTAATGTGACCTGAAAACATTGGATAAGACTCCAGACGCATACGTTCCAATGCTCCGGGAAGGCCAACCATAAATGGAAGGTATATCTTTAGGACCTGGAATGAAAGGACACATTAGTGTCATTTCAGAGCTTCAGCTGTTTGTAATATTTATTATAATATCTTTTTTGGTGTTATCACCCAGAGACGTGTTCTTTGCAATAAAATAGATAGCTTAATGGATTTCTTTAATATTATTCTGGAGTAGACATCATAATTTCATTTAGACTTTAAGCCTTAGGAGATATCTATATATATATCTATAACATCTGTATCTGTATTATCTGTAGCGTCTGTATCTATTTGTATTTATATCTGATAATATTGGTGGGTCCTTTGTAGAGTTGTCCTTGAATTTTGGAACAAATCTCTTCTGATGCATTCTGTAAAATATGAGGAAAAAGCCTTTAACTCTTTCATGTCCCAATTTGGGCCAAGGGAACTCATAGCTATAGAAAAAATGACACACTCAATAAACAGGAACTATTAGAAGGCTATTGCTTGTTGTATTTTGGGAACAGCTTTTGAATGCTGGCTTTGTGGCACCTCTTACCTCAAAGTAATGTGGAATTATCTTATACATGAAGAATTTAGCATTCTAGCTGGTGAGAACTCAACATTTCTAAGGTGCTGAGATTATGGATCCTATCACTTCCAGAAATGGTTTTTGGAAAAAAGAGAATCTAGGCGTGCAACTTCTTAGGAAGGCTTAACACAGGGTTTTTAGTTATACTATTGTGGCTCCTAGGCAAAGTGCAGAAAAGAGAGAGCCAATACCTGAGTTCTAAACCTCCTTCTGACAACAATCTGCTTAATGACCCTGGGAAAGGCAAGCCACTTTCCGAAATCATTTTCTTAATCATATATAAAATTAAGGGGTTTGGACTAGGTATCTAGGATTCTTTCCTGGTCTAACATTTGATATGTTTCTCTATGGTTCAAAGCATAACCTAACGGGGAAGTTTATGCCATTCTAACATGGCATGCTGGGTTAGGAGTGGATGATAAAATATTTATTTATACCACTCTTTCATTCAGTAAATACAGAAAAAACTGGTGTGAAACTTACCAGTAGGGCAGGAAGTTGATTACTTCTCTTGTTTTGATCTCTTTTATTACATGTCTTTGTTTTGCAGGTTTCTACACTTTAGTGCCCTCCTTGACCTAGCAATAAACTCTCCTCCACACTGAAGCCTTCACTGAAAACTTCAGAATAGAAGTTGGCATAAAGTATAGTAATTATGGCTTTCATGGAATGACATGTATGTTAAGGACTCCAAAGCATCCTACTATTCACATGTGTGGACTGTGCTAAAGTAGAAGAATCTATAAAACCAAAGGAAAACAAAAGTGACAAAACTGGAGGACTTTTATTTTTATGGAGGCAGATGGGCAAAGTAAGGTAGGTTGAATGCCACTTCAGTTCTAAAAGTCTATTTATTTTCTCTTGGTCTGACTGTAAGTGCCATCTATATAGCCCAACACTTTCAAGGTAAGGATGACGTTGAAGGCTGCCATGGCAAAATAATAAGAAAATTGTCAAATTGTCAAAAATTGAGCTTTAGGATTCAACCTTTATTGACTCATAATTCATGATCTGCTTTCTTTGCCTTCTTTCTTTACTCAGCAGTGGTGCATGTTACTTTAAATGTTTAGACAAAAAAATTCTATCGCAAATATGACCGTTTAATTTCCTACAAGGTTTTCAAAAGTTTCTTCTTGGGTTTATTCATCCCTATGGAAAATTCCTTAGAGAGTTTTAAGAATCTTCAGTGAATACTTTTGGAATAAAGGGAAAGAAAGCAAAAATGCGTTTTATCATTGAGAAAAATGAAACTCAAAACAAGCTTAACCATCAAACCTCTTCTTTATTCCAATTTGGCATATTTGTAATAGCAACAAAAAGCTGTTCTTAGAAATAATGTGTTCTTAGAAATAAAATGCATATTTCTTACTCCTAAATACCACTGTACAATGAGATTTCCAAGTCAATTTTTTGGGGAAAATGGGTAACTTCTGTATAATGTATTTAGGATCTTAAGTGGCATATTTCTGTTGGGTGGTTTATATGTTATCTATAGATAGCACCTCACTACTAAGGCATAAGAAAGAAACTTGTGCTCAAAGAGGAGGGATAAAATAAAAATAGAATTTGATTTCAACAAGTGGATTTGATCATTTGCAAAATGGTGATAATAATCCCTTCTCTACCTCACAGCATTGTTACTTTATTAGTTAATTATAATGTTAATAGTACTAATACTCTTCATCTCAGCATTCCCAAGAGGGTCCCTGGGAGGTCATATTAACATCAATTCTTATATTTTCCAGTTTGTTAGCTTACAAAGTGTAACTGTAGAGTCTTAACTTGATATTCACCTTCCCCCACCAGCTCTTCTCAGGTGTGCCCTAGTGGGAACCAAATCTGTTACCCTTTTTCTGTTCTTTTTCCTTAGGGGGTGCTGCCGTGAGAACACAGATCCCCTACTTCTCTGAAAAGTGCGGTGACATTCCCACTGCTGTGTTGTTCCCCCTTAGTTTCTTCAGGACACATCTACAATTTTCCTTCCTCCTAGAATTGGGAAAAGCTCTTTTATTCGCCTGGACTTTTGCTTTTTCACCCGAGTTCGAAAGCACCGGGCATGGTTGTGCCTTTAAGTTTCACAGTGTTCTTCATAAAAACGGTCTGAACTTCAGCATTTCTTTTTTCCCTGAGATGGAGTCTTGCTCTGTCACCCAGGCTGGAGTGCAGTGGTGCAATCTCGGCTCACTGCAAACTCCGCCTCCCGGGTTGAAGCAGTTATCCTGTCTCAGACTCCTGAGTAGCTGGGATTACAGGTGCCCACCACACCCGGTTAATTTTTGTATTTTTAGTAGAGATGGGGTTTCACCATGTTGGTCAGGCTGGTCTTGAACTCCTGACCTCATGATCCACCCACCTTGGCCTCTCAAAGTGCTATTACAGGTGCGAGCCACCGTGCCCGGCCTGAACTTCAGCTTTTACTTGTAGCCTCTCTCTCTTTCTGTGAGAATGAGCCCTTGTTTTGCCAAGCCAGCCTGGGGAATACAACCCATTCCACCCTCCATTTTTTTTATCATTCTTCTTCCTTTGTTTCTTCTTCAAGTCTCTCTTTTCTCCTTTAGAAAACAGACACAAACACACACAAACACACACAAACACACACACACACACATGGACAAGAGCAACAAACCAAGTATATCCACCCACAAAAAAAAAAAAAAAAATCCTCCAAACATCATTAATTCATGGAAATAGATGGGGAGAGACAAGATTGTCAGCCGCACACCAGCAATCACTGACTCAGTCTAAACAAAGAGTAACATAATAATGGTACACAACAGAGAATCACCATTTGAATTTTATGGCCAGGTCTTTAATAAGTATCTTGCAGCCTGTTATAGAAAAGCACTTTCAAATAGTGTGATATGTCTCATAATGGGTAAAGCATCCCCCGGAAGTATTGAGCTTCCAGCAATAAAGGCATTTAAGTAGACATATTATATGATCAACTTTAAGAGGCAGTTTCCAATATGTGTTGTCCTCATTGCTGGATTGGAAGAAACCTGGGGGCAACGTATTTAGCATAACATTGTATTTTGCATAACACTAGAATTTCTAAAGAATTTTCACATATACTAAGCTATTCTAATCCTTGCAAGCACCCTGTGAAATAAAGCAAGGATTGTGCTTATTTAGTAAATAAGGAAAGAGGCTCGGTATGATTCATAAATTTTCCTGGAGTTTCAGGGCTGGGAAATAGCAGAATTGGAGTCTGATGCCAACCAATTATATCCTTAGACTTTACATATATTGCCCAGTGTAAAAGTTCAACGAATGCTCATTTCTTTGTTGTCTGGAAAGGGCTGTTGAAAAAGCAAACCTAAGTGAGACTTTTGGATCGTCCATGCCTGCCCCAAAGTTCCAAGAAGTTTTGAATCACGTAAAAACAATCAGAAAACCCTGTTGGTTTTATTCCTTTTTTTCCTCCATCCCAGCTGGACTAAAATATGCAAAAGTTATGGAATTTCATGTCATACCAACTGTACAAATTAGCAGCACAGTAGATTGTGAATTTCTTCAGGGCAGGAACCTTTCATCTTTATATTTCCTCCTTATGCTACATAGTATTGACTTAAAAACACACCACCACACACATGTAATTAAAGAAGTGGATAGATGGAGCGATGAATGGATAGGTGGGTAGATCTTCTAAGAATCTCCCTAACTTTCTTGCTACCATTCGACAGAAAGAGAGACATTCTGCTACATTTTCTCTCCTGGGTGACCTATAAGGGTTTACATTCACCAGTTCTTGTAACTTGTTCTTCACTCAAACCCAGCTTGCTGTGAATCTGCTGTGTCTAAATAGTAATGGATCCTGCACCTGCTCTAAGACAGGCTCTGAAGTGAGGCTTCTTTCAGAGACTGCAAATTTAGGACTCCAGGACCCGCAGAATGGTTGTTTCATGATTTATAGCTGGAGGTGTGTACTTCCGTGTGCTGTTGGTCAATGATGATAAAGTAGGTATGAGAGCCTCTGTGAATTTTCTGTTTTCCTTTCAATAACCACCATTTAGGAGCATTTAATCAGATATAAAGTGCTAGCGGTGGGAAAACCATTTCAGGTTGCCATTGCGCTGTGGAGGCAATTGTGGGCTTTTTTATCCCCCCCCCCCCCCATATTTTCTAAACTACTAAAAATAGAGTTTCACATTTACCTGCATAATTTGATGTCTGCTCTTTCCCTGCTTGAGCAGATAACATGATGACAGCTGCTCTGATCCCTAATTTTCCTTTTATTTTCAACTTTGACCATGGAAACATGTTGAGCCCCAAGGAAGCACTCAGTTTTACTATCAGCAGGTATAGTTGCCCCCTTAACTGGTCATAATGTCTCCTAAATAGTATCAGGCCCTAGTAATCCAGGAGGCAATCTACATTCCCTTACTGAAATAGGGAAGGGGAAGATTCATGATGGAGGAGATATTGAATATTTGAATGTCATGCCTAAGTATGCTTACAGGTTAGTATGCTATGGATATTGATGCTTATAAATCTCAAGATTTTGGCAGTTCTCAAAGTACAGTCCCTATCACCAGCAGTATCAGTATCACCTGGGAATTTGTTAGAAATGCAAATTTGTGTCTACCCCCATCCCCAATCTACTGAATCAGAAAATCTGGGGGCAGGGCCAGCAATCTGTGCATTTGCACAGATGATTCTGATGCTCACTAAAAATTGAGAACCACTGGTTTTAGGATGTTTACAAAAGACCGAACCTTTTTTCTGTCTTTCTAAAACAGTGGTGTGGACAAATTAAATTGTCCCTTTTCTGAACAGCATTTAATCATACTGAATAATTATTCATACCTTTTCTCAGGCATGTGTTAATCATATTAGAAATGCCATTCCCTTATCATGCAGAAGGGTAAAATCAGCAACATCCTTCCAGTGTGGGTGGGTAAATGAAGGCTCTGATACAAGAATTGAAATGAAATATGTGTGCAAACAGTTCTTAGTACTGAACAGTTTAAAGAAGGCCTACCTTTGCACAGAAAATGTCTACAAGAATTACTCATTAATGCCACTTAACAGAGAGAGGAAGAGTAGAAGATAATGTGGGAACAGGGTCTTTTAAAAAATATACCATTTTAAAGAAGAGGCTTATGTTTTATCATAGACAAAATGCTTTGTATAGTACTAAGAGGGGCATATCTATGCCTTTAATGACACTCTAAGCCAGTGCTTTAAAATTTTATTGCTGTTTTTATTGCTTGGAATTCCATTTATCTATGATAGTGTTGGGTTAATGTGTGGTAAGCACATTGCCACATCAGTCTATGATTAATTAGCTGACATTTATTGAGTACTTAATATTTGCCCCAAACTGGCTGAAAATTGGGGAATATGGAAACTATCATCTCTGCTTTCTAACAAGTTTGCAATCTAGTTGGAGAGATGGGAGTAAAACTCCTGAAAAACTTGGGCTCAATAAAATAACATGATCAAGAATGAGAAGACATGATATAGACTGCAAATGCAGGGAAAGTGCACTTTGGGGAGTGGTCGCTCCAGTGTTTAGTATGCCAGAAAGTAGGCTTCATGGAGCAGATGGATCTCAAAGGATGTCTAAGATCAGCAGTGGATTGTTTGCAGAAATGGGCTAATTCTTCCCCTGCTTGTATCTCTGCTCTTTGGCATTGCAACTTTTCAGGTCTTTATGTGAAGATGTAGAGTCCACTCCTCTGCCCCTGGAATTTGAGCTGGACTTGTAATGGTGGCAATGTTGACATGCTAATTCTGAGCCTAGACCTCAAGAGACCTCACACATCTCTGGCCACTCTCTTGAAACACAATCAGCTGCCAAGAACAGGCCCAGGTTAAGTCTGTGGGAGGAAGAGATCACATACTTTATGAGATGAGATGTTTCAGCTGAAGCCATGGGAGACTGGATAGCCCTCAGCAGAGCCATCAGTGAGGTCAACAGAAGAACCCCCTAGCTGAATCCAGTCCAAATTGCCAACTTGCAGAATCTTGGGCTCAATGAACCAACAGGTCACCAAATTTTGAAGTGGTTTGTCATATAGTGACAGATAACTGATAGAACTCTGAAAGGTAGAGAGAAAGAAAGTGTTCTAGGCCAGAGCTGTACCTCCCAAAAAGTCAAGTCAGAAATATGTGAGGCCAGGCTAAAGAAAAGTAGAGAAACTAGTAGGATTGGATGTTTGAACCACTTTCTTTCAGTAAATCGCTAGAAGCACCAGGCAGGGTTCAAACGAACATATACTGGAGGCCAGACCTGCCCAGCTATGCTGCTAAATGGTGATCTTCTCCTGAAGCACTCCATCAGGGGATGAGAAACAGGAATCTCCCCTTGCCGAGACACACAGGGAGCATGATGACCCTGTCCCTCCAAACTGCACTTTGAGAGAACAGAACCTTGTTTTGTAGCCAACTATATTATGCCAAGAACAAAAAGATCTTTGTAGTTTACCGTCTGTTTTTATTTTGTATATAAAAATCTAAAGCTTCTATGACATACTTTCAAGAAACTGCCAGAGGCAACACGTAGAATCCCAGAGTAAAGATATCATGAAGTTAGAGTACTTTAAAATTCTTCAGTTCTCACAATGTGGATCTATCGCCCATTGAACAACAACTTTAACTGTTTTATGAGGTCACTGAATATATTTTTCACCATAAAAGAACATAAGAGGAAATATTTACCTTGAAGTGCTAAAAATGTGTTCCCTTTCTGTGAAATGGTATTTGTTTGAAAAGAATATCCCGGGAGAGGATGGATTCTTGTTTTAGAAATAGCTCTTTAAATTTGGCAGGACATGTAGGGATAGGGGGACAGATGGGGGTGGAGGTGGGGGAGCTTGGTATTCAGGTGGCACAATACCAGGTGGATGTTAAAGACCTACAACTCCTTATGCCTGGGATCTTGTGTTCCAGTAGCCATAGGAGCTTCTTTCATTTCATGTTTTATTTTTTGCAAAACCATTACTTGACAAAGTGTCATAAACTTTATACAAAATGGCCTCGTTGAGCAAATATTTTATTCAAACTATGCTCCTATCAGCAGTACCACACATGTCATAAAGTCATGGTGAAGCAGGAATTTCAATAAAAGAAAAGGCGGGGGTCATGAAGACCGAAGGATCAAAGGAGCAAGGAGTAGAGGAGGCGTTACACCTTAAGTGGACACTGTGTGTGCGCGTTGCAAGGAGAGAGCGCGTTATAAAGTTGTTGTTTTAATCGCCGCTTGTCGCCTGCGAACATGTTGCTCCCTTTTAAGTGTCAAGCAAGGGGTTCACCCGAAACTTTTCTGCACCGAGGACCCGCACGCCGGGGGTCCCACCTGCCCTTCTCAGCCTGCCTCCCACCGGCGCCTGGGCATCCTGCGCCGGCTACAGGTCCTTGCTCACTGAAGCGTCACCTCTCACTCCCCAGTAAATCTCCGCAGCCCACTCGGACTGCAGCCTGTTTGCCGCCCGTCCTCTCATTGCAGCACTCGGGGCGACAGAGAGGGAGGAGGCGCGCGGGGACCGGGACGCCCAGGAGGACCCACTCGCGGGCCCGGCTCCGCTCTGTCAGCAGCATGGGGAAAGGACGCGCGGGCCGAGTTGGCACCACAGGTAAACAGACTGGCGAGGCGCAGGACGCTGTCGCCGCCGCGGCCACCCAGCGATTTCCAGGCACGCAACTCCGCCTCCAGGGCTCTCTCCCTCGCGCTCTCTCCCAGCCGCTTGCTCGCAGCCCCAGCAGCAGCCGCAGCACCACTTCACACAAAGGACTGTCACCCGCGGAGCAGCTCCTCCACCTCCACGTCCTCCTCCGGTGACAGCAGCCCCGACAGCAGGGCTCGGGCGCGGCGGCGGCGGCGGCGCGGGGGGTGGAGGGAACCTGTCACTCCCTGCAACCGAGGCGGCGGCAGCGGCTTTTTTGCCTTTTCTATTTTGCTTTTTTTTTTTTTTCCCTTATACCTCTTCTCCTTTCTGTGGCTCCATCCACTTCTTCCCCCCTCCTCCTCCCATAAACAACTCTCCTACCCCCGCACCCCCCAATAAATAAATAATAGGAGGAGGGCAAGGGGGGAGGAGCAGGAGTGGTGCTGTGAGGGGAAGGAAAAGGGAGGCAGCGCTAGAGAGCCGGGCAGAGTCCGAACCGACAGCCAGAAGCCCGCACGCACCTCGCACCATGAGATGGCGACGCGCCCCGCGCCGCTCCGGCCGTCCCGGGCCCCGGGCCCAGCTCCCCGGCCCAGCCACCCGCTCGCCGCCGCCGCTGCCGCTGCTGCCCCTACTGCTGCTGCTGGGGACCGCGGCCCTGGCGCCGGGGGCGGCGGCCGGCGACGAGGCGGCTCCCGCGGGGGCCTCGGTGTGCTACTCGTCCCCGCCCAGCGTGGGATCGGTGCAGGAGCTAGCTCAGCGCGCCGCGGTAGTGATCGAGGGAAAGGTGCACCCGCCGCGGCGGCAGCAGGGGGCACTCGACAGGAAGGCGGCGGCGGCGGCGGGCGAGGCAGGGGCGTGGGGCGGCGATCGCGAGCCGCCAGCCGCGGGCCCACGGGCGCTGGGGCCGCCCGCCGAGGAGCCGCTGCTCGCCGCCAACGGGACCGTGCCCTTTTGGCCCACTGCCCCGGTGCTCAGCGCCAGTGAGCCCGGGGAGGAGGCGCCCTATTTGGTGAAGGTGCACCAGGTGTGGGCGGTGAAAGCCGGGGGCTTGAAGAAGGACTCGCTGCTCACCGTGCGTCTGGGGACCTGGGGACACCCCGCCTTCCCTTCCTGCGGGAGGCTCAAGGAGGACAGCAGGTACATCTTCTTCATGGAGCCCGACGCCAACAGCACCAGCCGCGTGCCGGCCGCCTTCCGAGCCTCTTTCCCTCCTCTGGAGACGGGCCGGAACCTCAAGAAGGAGGTCAGCCGGGTGCTGTGCAAGCGGTGCGGTAAGTTCCTCGCCCTTGGGGTCGCGAACCCGCGGCGAGAAGGGCGCATTCCGGGCGCGCGGGCACCGGGGCTCGACGGCCAGCCGAGCAGAGCAGAGGCTCTCCGGGTCCCAGTTGTTGGTTTCAGGGTGGTGGGCTCTCAGCGATCCTCAGAGGGAGGTTTCGCCTTCTCCAGCTTCCCTTGTCTTAGGCTTTGCCACTGGGGAAAGCCCAAGTTTGGTCTTCAGTTGGGGCCGCCTGAAACTTTTTAATCTTTGGGGTTTGGCTCGCCAAGTAGACGGGAAATGTGCCGGATGCTTTCTTGCATGTGGGTGATATGAACTTGGTTTTGGTTAGGAGTTGCTGATTCTGGGCCTCCTTTGAAGGAGGAAGGGTGAGTCCCGCAGGATTTTAACGCTTTCCCATCACATGGAGTCCAGAGTGTGGAGATGGTTAGGGGTTTGCTTCTGTGTCTGAGAAGTCTCTGCAAGGAAGGGGCAGTGCACTGACATTCCCCGACAGATGTGGTAGAGTTTTTTGGCAACTCAATGTCCAACAGAGAGGTGCAGTCTGTACCTTGTGACTATGTGCAATAGGTGAGAAGTATAAAGTTGTTATTGGTGGGGTTTTTTTTTTTTTTTTTTTTGGCCAAATCATCTCAAGAAATTTTGTTTTCACAATATTTTGGTTTGGAGGATGGTTTTGCACTTCAGTGAATCAGAACAGATGAACGAAATTATGGAGTATCACATGTAGGCCCTGAAGAAGAATAATTTTGGAAGTTTAGCAGTTGATTTGCTACACCTTTTCCCACTCACCACTGAAAAGTATTCTTCCCGGGTCTGCTTCATATGATCAGGTTTGAGAAATTAACTGATTATCTCATTATGTTGCTGAGGTAGCATTATGTTTATGCCGTTCATAAACTAATTTCTATGATCTAAATATCTGTATAATTTTCTGATTACCATATAATCACTAACACATAGCGGGGTTTCTTCTCAAACAGTAAATTAACACGATTACACATCACAAATTACAACATGCATAATAGCTTTTCCCCCTGGTCTTTATGTATCTGTCTAATAGACGTTTGGGTTAATTGAATTTTTATAAAACTCAGCACCATGCCATGCAGAGTCTGCCTGTGATGGAGAGTATGTCAGTTCTTTTAAATTTGTGTCTGGTGGGGGCCAATTATTTAAATTTCTAGTTGGCATTTATGGTGCTTATGTCCTGCAGTTAATTAATACCTGATGATTTGGTTTTAATGACAGCAAAGATCATTGTTCACCCACCGTTCCCTTATCTGAACAATGTACTTTGTATGCCAGAGACCTGTTAGGATTGCACCACTCAGTGGACAGAAGCTGTTCAGGGAGAGTGGTGCTGAAGAAAGCTGAGTGGCATCGGGATTCCCCGAGACCCACTGATAGATGTCACTCTAAAGCATGGGAAATGCTCTGCTGGGAGCTGTCTTATTAGGGAACAGAAAAGCTCAGCACCACTGTACTGCAGCATATGTTATTCTGTTATAGAATCTGAAACAAAACCTTTTAAGCAACACCACTGTCCAGTTTTCACATGTTTTATTGTGTATAATTCAGGAAGGATTTTTCCTTATCCCAAGTCATATGAGTTTTGAATCTTTCACTCCACAAGGTGGGAAGTTAATATAAAGGGGTTCGTAGTCAGCTATGATGCCTAGCATTGGGGGTGCATTACCAGATTATCAATTGTGTTAGTTATGCCTTTTAACTAGAAAGAAATGTAAGACTTGAGAGGTAAAGTTACTATAAATATCCAGAGAATGTTTGGAAATGGAAAGCCCATGTTGTTTGGAGGAATAATATTCTGTTCTTGTGCTTCTAAGGGGAAAAAACTTCACTGAAGGTATTTAGTTTTGTCCCTCAGTTTGCCAGTCAAAGAAATAATACATAGTTGTAAGTTGTGGCACATTTTTAAAAAGTGGGTTTTTAGTGAGCTGGAAATCTTTTTGCATGTAATCGAGTATATTAAGAAATCACAAAGTTACTGCCCTGGGTTTCTATAGTTACTGTGTGTGCTAGGTGATTTTAGTGTTATGTGATTTAAAGTGGGATATTGCTTTTAATCTCAACTAATAGATTTAGCTAAGTTCTAACTGAAATCATGCTAAAAGTTTCTCCTCACATTTTTACAAGCATAGTGTTTCTTATAATACCGGAGGATAAAAGTAAATAATATCAGCTATTTTATATAATGTAAATTCAGTAAATCTGTACTTGGAGTATTGAGTGTAAAAGTGTGTGTGTGTGTGTGTGTGTGAGAGAGAGAGAGAGAGAGAGAGAGAGAGAGAGAGAGAGAGAGAATGAATGAATGAATGTGTGAATTCATCCAGTTGTGTGGTCTAAGATAATGCCATTCAGAATCTGCCAGGCAAAGAAACACAGAAAAGTGGAAAAGAGAGAGAGAGAAATGAGAGGAAAGAATGAGAATGAGAATGGGGGCCAATTTGTCCTGGTTGAGCTGCTTCTGGTCAGAAGATTTCAGGGAGAGTGATGGAGCACAAGGCCCTCACCTAACATGAAGCTGCCCTGGGGGCACGATGGTTGTGTGCAGACTTGAGCCATAATGCTAGGCTGGAGAACGAATAGAGCAAAGTCATTTTGTGATATCATACCCAGGGGAACAGTTTCCAGCTCTGCTGCTGTCAGCTGCAGTGTTGTTTCCTACAAGTTGTTTGCTAGTGTAGAAACTACACATGCAACAGATTAGCCTTAGGTTTGAGTTAATAAAAATCTTTCCTCTTGAAATTCCTTTTTCTCTTTCCCCCTCATCTAATATGAACTCCTGAATAATGTCGATAAAACAAGAAGCTCTTTGAAACATGGGCCTTTGGAAACAGAGACGATTAGTATATTTTAGAAGACAACATGGAAATTCATAGCTTGTTTGCTTTGTAGTTGAAGTTTGTATAAATTACACTTCCTTTACAGTTATTTAAAGTTTTTGTAGCCTTCACTTTTTCTGTTGCTCACTGAACGACCTAAGAAATATTCCTGGGTTTTATGTTCATCGGAATGCAGGATAATTTGCTGTTCAATTAAATCTCTATTATTCAAACAAGTCATTGTTTGATGTGCTACACTTTTAGCTTCCAAAGCATTGTGGTTATACGAGGCAGAAGCTGATTTCCAAAAAGGAGTACAAACGCTGAGGTTGGATAACATCTACAACTGGGCCATGCCAGATTTGTACATCAATTCTGATCTTACAAGCCAATCTAAGTATTTTATATCATATGATGGTAGAATGAAGATGCATGCATGTATTGATAATGTAAACATCTTTATCAAATATTTACGATACATAGCACTTGCTCTTTTTAATATCTTCAGTCACTATTTAATAAAGTGTGCTAACCTTGTGGTGTTTTGAAAATGAAAGAAAATGCTGCAGAGATTTTCCAGTCAGCGTTAAAGAAAACTATTCTTAATAAAAGCTATATTAAGGAAACAGAACAGTAACAGATACAGCCTGACTGCTTGTATGTTGTAAATACACATGTAAATTTAATTTCCCAAGTGTTTGTGACTGCTCTTTTTAAACTTTATAAATCTTGCTGTCAAAAATATATACTGAATTTAAAATAGCTCCGCCTACTGAGTAGAGAAACTATATATATATTTGTTTATATTTATGTTAAAAATGAAACCAGCATAGGTCATTTAGGAAAAGAACTCCTTAAAATAAAAATATTTTAAAAAGTGGATTTAAATATCTGAGTCAGAATATTTAACTAGCACTAGGGGATCGTTCTCATCAGTTCTGGGGTATCTATAGATCCTCCGAATCTAGGGAAAGTCTTACCATATGTCCTGATGTATTAAGTAAGACTGGGAGGTTTAGACAACAGAGAATTAAAACAGTGAGCTGTACTTCCTCTGGCTGGTATATTTATAGCAAATGAGAGCAAAAGACGTGATTGGGCGGGTTATTGCCCTTGTCAAATATAATCTATTCATTGTTTAGGAAATCTCCTTTGCTTCCATACCTATTTTCTTCCTGTTTTTTTTTTTCTTAATTATAAACCTAATGTCTTTTACAACCCTCTTGTACATTTTCATGACAATTTATGAACTGCTTAGATATCCAAAGATCTCTAAATCCTCCTAGCAATACTTAGCCTTTTATTTGTTTTTAATATGGTTGAATGATCTGAAAAAATGATCTCTTTTGATAGCTCTTAATGAATGAGTATTTTGATTAGCTTTACATAGATAAATGATAATGAAAACAAAAAGCATACAGTTAGGGTTCTTACTGATTCAAGCAATTTGTTACCAACCCAAAATAGTGTAACATGGCTTGGTGAAAGTCTTCATAAGAAAGTAAAAACTAATTTATTTCTAAATAAATTATTTCTAAATAAATTATTTCTAAATAAATTTATTTCTAAATAAATTATTTCTAAATAAATTTATTTCTAAATAAATTATTTCTAAATAAATTATTTCTAAATCACAGAAATGGGTATTGTGGACAGTTTTCAACCCATATATGAATGCTCTAAGTTTGCGCCTGCATATTGTTACTCTGCTTTTATGTTATAACACGTAAGTTAAAATTAGTGTTATGAAAGAATATATAACCTGGCTAGTTTACCCCCATCCTCTCCAGAATATCAGTCACTTTATAATACTTGAACATTTGCTTAGTGATACATTCTGTTGAAATCTAATGTTGAATTATTTGTGGATTTACAGAATATACAAATTCACAAATAACTGTATGACTAAGACAAAACTTGGTCTTTTTAAGTTGAGGGATTGTCCTAGTTGAGAGGTTGTGTTTTCATATTGCCTAAGTTGTTGAGTGCAGTAGTGCACTTGAAGTAAACCTGTTTCTGAAGCCTTTCCCCCTGGATTTTCATCCCTAAATGATCCATACAGGTTGAGGCAGATAAAATACAAGAAATTTTGGTAAAGTTGAAGGTTAAAAATAGATCAACTAGCCTCTTCTTGGCATAGATACAATTATTAGGAAACAGTTCTCCCTAACATAGACTTGCCATCCCTTCATCCTAGAGAGAGAAGTGTACATGGTAATTTACTTTAATTTTTGGTCTTCTTCAGGAGAACCAGGATATTTTTCCCTATGGAAAATAGTTTGTTAGGAAGTTCTTTCCTGGCCCTTGATTTACCTCATTTGGACCTAGTAAAAATTTATATCTTGTTTTAAATTATAACTAAAAAATCACAAAGAAGAAATTTTACCTACAGTCTGGATGGACCATTGGAGACTGTCCTACTACTTTCTAACTCAGACTTCTGTTTTATTTTTTTTTTTTCTTCATCTTTATTTCCCCTATGAAGATACTACAGGGAAAGCCTTGGGTAAATGATGGGGCCCAGGAGTAGATTTTGGTGTGTGAGTATAGGATTGCTAGTTATTATCACATGGACTAACCTTCTCTTGAAACCTTGAAATTTGGCTGTCTGGATCCAAGAAATGTTGGAAAATAGAGGTCTTAGATCACAAGACTGTGAATGCAAATGGTCTTTCTGTTTCTGATGGGCTCTTTGTCTATCCCATGAGGACGTGGATGGTAACCTGCATTGCATCTTTAGTTCAGAGGCTTTCTCTCCAAAGCCCAAGGCTCTGTCTTTGGACATCTGCCCTGGCTTGCTGGGAACAAGAAAACAGCTCTGAGTGGTGCATGAATCTGGAGCTGGTAGCCAGATTTAGGAGGTAGCAATGGCCCAAGAGAACCTAGAGGAGGGAATTGTTTCCTTTTCTTTTGCTCTGCTGTGCCAGAATATGTGAGGTGAATCAAGCCCAGTGCGAGGGAGCATACCTGATAAGGGCACTAGAGTCTCAGTACTGGGTATACCCAGGAGCTCAGGGGATGGACGAAGGTTAAGAGATGTGAAGTACTGTCAGCTTTGCTAAATTTGGAAAACCCATAGTGTAATACTGTCATCCCAAATGGTTGTCTTTTATCTGGGAATTGCCATTAAGGCAAAGACACCTAAAAAATTGAGGGCATACTAAAACCACATAGTTGTAACTACCACTTATAGAGTTGGGATGTTTTTTTGGCCTCTTTGATAGACACATAGAGTTTGATTTTTATGATTAAATTCCTGTTAAATAATTGATGAATAAATGACTGAAGCACCCCAGCTGGTTGGATAGTTCTAGCCTAAATTTAGAAAGATAAAAACATACTTTTGATTTTTTTCTCTTCTGGTTTCTGATATGGTGAGTTCGATACCAGAACACTGTTCTCTTCTCTTCCCATCCAGAGCCTTACTGTAATCTGGATCGACCTTTGGGGCTTCAGAGAAAGGTTATTTAATTTCCCAAAACTTTTCTCTCACTTATTTTTAGAACAGTATTTGTTCTGTGCAGCTTATAGCCCAGCAGGGAAAAAAAAAAAAAAAAAAAAAAAAAAAAAAATTCCAGTGTCGTAAATACTTAAAAGTACAGAAGAGTTTTGCAACAGTCTATGAACCCTTACCACTGTTTTCAGCAGAACCATTTGTAAATCATCCCAACTTATTTTGGGTGACAGATCTCAGTACTCAGAAATTTTATGTTCTCCTTGGATCTCTCCTCACAGGTGTTTAACCATCTCAGTACTATAAGTGATACTTTATATTGAAATCTATTCTCATAATTGAAGATAGAAAAACACAGCTTATATCCCTAAGAAGTAATACAAAGATATTTTAGATCAGTTCCTCTTCACTTACTTTTCTTGTTTCTAACATCACAACAGCTCTTGGTTAGCCTGCAGGTGGGGTGGCACGTGCCCATTTGGGCTCTGATGAATAATGAGGTTCTTCGCCTTCACTTCCGTGGTCGGCCCTGGAGGCACTGTGGGAGACGATGTGTTATCAGTGAAGCAGCAGATGTGGTGGCAGCATTTTCCTCTACTGCAGGGAGCATCCCGGCTGTACCTCTGTACAGAGCAGGGGAGCTGTCTACTTAGAAGGAAATGGATGGCTGTGTTTGCTTCACATAGAATTTCTCATTAGCCTTGGGAAGTGGTTCTGGCAGTTGGGGCCCCTTAGTGATTGCCAGGATGGAGAGGTTCTGCTCAGAGCGGGTGTACGCATTGTCCTGTCATCAGCACACAGGGCCACAACATTGAGATAACCTAGGCATGCTGCTGCTTTGCAAGCCTGGACACCTCCAGATGACCCTTTCCTCTGTTGTCTTCATTCTCATCCATAGGGATGGGTTACATCTCGTCCTCAGGAATACTAGCACCTTTCTTTTTGTTGGAGCAGAAATTTTAAAAAACATCCTAGCATTTTGGAATATAGTTTTATTCCAATGAGCAGTTTAGAAAAATTTATGGTAACATAAAATTTATCATTTTAACCATTTTTAGGTGCGCAGTTCAGTGGCATTAAGTATTTGCATTGCTGTGCAACCCTCACTGCAATCCATCTCCAGATTTTTTCATCTTCCCAAAATGGAAACTCTGTATTTATTAAACACTAACACCCCATTCCCTTTCCTCCTTTTCCCCAACCACCATTCTACTTTCTGTCTTTACAAATTTGACTACTCTAAGTACCTTTTTAAAGTGTAGAGTTCAGAAGTATTCAATACATTCATAATGTTGTACAACTATCGCCACCATCCATCGCCATATTCTTGACCTTGTTAAACCGAGACTCTATACCCATTAAACTACAACTTCTCATTTTCTCCTCCCCCAGCCCCTGACAAACACTATTCTACTGTTTGCCTCTCTGATTTTTACTAAGTGCATCATTTAAGTGGACTCATATGGTATTTGTCTTTTTGTGAATGGCTTATTTCACTTACCATAATGTCCTCAAGGTTCATCATATTGTAGCATATGTCACAATTGCCTTCTGTTGAAAGGCTCAATAGTATTCCGTTGTATGTAAATATCACATTTTGTTGATTCATTCATCCATCCATCAGTGGACACCTGGTTTACTTTCACATTTTGGCTATTGTAAATAATGCTGCTGTGAAATGTCTTCTCAAATCCCTGCTTTCAATTTTTTTGGGTATATACGCAGAAGCAGAATTGCTGAAACATATGGTAATCCTTTTTTTCTTTGAGATAGCGTCTTACTCTGTCACCCAGGCTGGAGTGCAGTGGCACAGTCTTGGTTCAGTGCAACCTCCACCTCCTGGGTTCAAGTGATTCTCCTGCCTCAGCCTCCTGAGTAGCTGGGAGTACAGGTGTGTGCCACCATGCCTAAGTTTTGTACTTTTTAGTAGAAATGGGGTTTCACTATGTTGGCCAGGCTGATCTTGAACTCCTGACCTCAGGTGATCCGCTTGCCTTGGCCTCCCAAAATGCTGGGATTACAGGAGCGAGCCATGGCGCCCAGCCTCATATGGTAATTCTAGGTTCACTTTTTGGAGGAACCATCACACTGTTTTCCATAGCAGCTGTACCATTTTACATTCCCATCAGCAGTACACAAGGGTTCCAGTTTCTCCACATCCTCCCTCACACATGTTATTTTCTACTCTTTTGATACTAGCCTTCCTAATGCATGTAGAATAGTGGTGAGCAGTTTTTATATTGTTGTTTTCTATACAAAGTTAGTGTCTCTAATTACACTGTCATTAATAAGAAGCAAAAGTTCTCAGAAAAGAGAGGTGTTCATTTATTCAACTCTTAGTTTAAATAGGATGTAAGATCCTGAATCTGAAGCTGTGAAATAAGGAAATTACAATGGATAACAGCTTAATAAAAACAATGATTTAAAGAGTAAGCTTAGAAATAAAAACAATGAAAGATGTAAAGAATAAGCTTAGAAAATGCACTTACAGAAAACAGTCCTCCAAGGCTATCATGAGAATATTGTATTTTTATTCATATTGCTATCAGTGTAGTCCAGAAAGGAAACTTATCATACTTTGATTAGTTTCAGAACCTTTTAATTGATTTAATGTATTCATTAATTGCCCCTACCCCAGCAATTTCCCTGTCTATATTCCTGTCCATTACTCCAATCCTCTTCTGATCAGTACTGCAGAAGAGGCTGAGTCATTCTGAAATAATACTTTTTTGTTTGTTTGTTTGAGGTAGGGTCTTTCTCTGTCATCCAGGCAGGAGTGCAGTAGGACGATCTTGGCTCACTGCAACCTCAACCTCGTGGGCTCAAGCAATCCTCCACTTCAGCCTCCCGAGTAGCTGGTATCACAGGCCCATGGCACCACACCTGGCCAATTTTTGTATTTTTTTTTTGTTGAGATGGGGTTTCGCCATGTTGCCCAGGCTGGTCTTGAACTCCCAAGCTCAAGCAATCCCCCCACCTCAGCCTCCTAAAGTGCTGGGATTACAGACATGAGCCACTGCACTTGGCCTGAAATACTACTTTTCTTAGGCCACGTTCCCTACTCAAAGTTTCAATGGATGCACCATAGTTAACTCAAGATCTCAACATTCAATATCCTCCTTAGCCTCAATAAAGTCTTATCTTTCCCACCTTCCCATATGAACACTTTATGCACTCCGACTGCTCCCTGAGCAGGCCAGGCACTTTCCTAACCCTCCTGTTTTTACATATACCATTTCCTCTGCCTCAGTCTTCTTCCACCCTCATTTCTACCCGTGGAATTTCTGTTCTTCCTTCTAGGAACAGCTCAAATCCTACTGCTTCCATAACGAAACTAGTAATGATTCCTACCAGAGATATGCACTCTAGAATTTGAACACAGAACTCCTCTTTCCTGTGTACTTTACACAAGGTACTGTTACAAATTTTTCTTCTGCCATATTGTGTTTGTTACAATGTATGGATTTAAAAAATTTTCTCTGTTTTTGTGTGTCTTGCCTCACTGGCAGCCAACGCTATTCTTGCATTTGGACACTAGCAGGGTCTTCAGCTTACTTGCCAGTGAAAAGTGCCCTGGCCTCAGATTCAGAAGAATCCTTTCCACTTTCAGCTTTGTAGTTAGTACCTGTGTGATTGTGGGACCCTGACTCTGTTCACTTGTTTGGGTCTCAGTTTCCTAATATGCAAAACGAGAAGGTAAAATGCTTTTCAAGGTCCATTTAAACTGTATTTGGTCCTCAGAAATGACCCAAACATACAAACCTCCTTTCTCTGGAGCTTTTCTCTTCCTCTCCTCTTATTTAGTGTTGTTCTCAGAAGAATACACGTGGGAAAACAATTGTCAAACTTTTAGACACTCTAAGAGAGGAGAAAGAGAGCTGAAGGAGAGGGAACCTTCAAGGGAAGGTGGCTTCTTCCTCCAAATCTTATCTCCATGGCCTTTCTGTGTCATTTTTAAAAATACTAACAGTTATTTGTATTCGCTGGCATCGTCTTTTCAAAAAGCAAATACCATTGCCTCTGCAAGCCTGTCTTTGAAATGATAAAGTATGATTAATCCACAACTGTATACTTTAGAATGAGAAAGTTCAGTCATTTGTGGTGCTAAAATGAAAAATAAAGATTTGAATGGTTTTACTATTTACTATGAATTTATTTTTACAATGTAGATGGGGCATTGTTTTAGGTTCTAATAATTAGCACCGTTGCTGAAATGGATGAGGTCGGCACAGAGCATGAGGAGACCTTGGTTTTCAGGGAGATGGCACCAGTTCTGATGGCTGCAGGGAGATGCCAGGGTTGAGTTCTTTCTCAAATTGTGAAGTTTATGGTTTCGGCAAGAAAAGGATGCCTTTAAGCCCTTTTGTAAATGAAATGAGCAATGCTGAAACAGTTGTCAAATGGGAATAGTTTGATCTGACTTCCTACATTTCTGCATGAAGAGGTATTGGCAGCTCCATGGCATTGGGGCAGGATGGGCAGGGCTTAGCTGGGCTAGGTCCATTTTTTTTTCTTTCAGTTTGATGTCTCCGACTGCTGGTGGATTCGCCTACTGCAGAAGAGCCAATGCTGCTTATTAAGTATGTTTCCTCAATCTATATCTCTAGCCCAGATCTTTCTTTTTGGTTCTCGATCTGTACATCTAACTACTTACCCGGTAACCTATGTCCTACGAACACTTTATGTGAAATATTTTAACCAGTGCCTCATCTTCACTGCCAGTCCCTCTGCACATTTGTATCCTAGTAACGACTCTACCCTCACTGCTAGTATGAGCACAACAGTTATTCCCAGTGACTTCCTTGGTCAACTCTTATTTGGTGCCAGAGTAGTAGGTGCTGAGATAAATTCAGTTAACCCCTCACCATAGGGCAGCATTAATATTTTTTAGTTACCTCAAACCAGAAACCTCTCCTGCCCCATACCAGATTAGTGACCACATCCCATTGATTCTATGTCCTTAACAAATCTCAGATTCATCCCTTCTTCCCTCACTTCATCTTCTCTGTAATAGATTCTTACAGCAACTGTAACAAACTCTTTATGCATGGATTCTTTCCCTCTTACATCCATTTTCTATACTGTTGCTAGAATGGTCTTTCTAAAATAGAATAGATGGTACTGTGCTTTTACCTAAAGCTTTTTGGTTGACATCAGGATAAAACTCAGACCCCTTTGAATGGCATGTAAGGGCTTTTAGCTTTTGTCCCAAGTGTTCTTGTCCAGTTCCTTCTCCTCTCTGGAACCTTGTGCTACACTGATGACATTCTCTACATGCTCCAGGCAGCTTTAGAGCTCCATGGATTTGTACATATTGTTCTCTTTTCCCAGAATAGTCTACTTCTCTGTCTACCTGTTTGTTGTACTGTCACTACCTGTCATTTCAGATTGACTGTGCTTCCGTGGAATGGTTAAATAACACTGGATAACTCTATAATGGATTGTGCTATAGTCTTTACAAATCTTGTTTTAGGAGAAAATATGATTACTTAGAGATATGTTTATAGCACATTGTCAAGTGAAAACTGTTGTGTAATATATGTGTGATTGACTTTTCTCTTTCTTTTCTCTTTCTCTCTGTCTCCTTTTTCCCCCCTCTTCCTCCTTCCCTCCCTTTCTTCCTTTCTCCCTTCCCTTCCCTTGCCTTCCCTTCCTTTCCCTTCTCTTCCCTTCCCTTCCCTTCCCTTCTCGTCCCGTCCCTTCCCGTCCCTTCCCGTCCCTTCCCGTCCCTTCCCGTCCTGTCCCGTCCCATCCCGTCCCATCCCGTCCCTTCCCTTCTCTTTTCTTCCCATTGATCTTTCAATAAAAATAAAAGCCTAGAACTCTGTATAGCTAAATGTTAACAGTGTTTATTTCTGGGTATTGGAATTATTGATCTTTAGAATTATCTTCATTTTGTATGTTCTAAAGTTTCTATAACGAATGCACATTACTCTTTAACAAGAAGTAGTAAATGCTATCTTTAACAAAAAATAGTGACTTGTGGCAAGTACTATGTCTTACTTATCTTTGTCTTTTTAGAACATTGCCTTTCTCATGGAAGATGTATTAGTTAGGGTAGACTAACTGCTGTAACAAATGATACCCTTAATACATAATAAGTAAAATGCAATAGTTTATTTCTACCTATTGAATGAACAGAATACAAGATGCTCTGGTCCTGATTTTCCCCTGAATAAAATCTGCACTAACACCTGAGGCATAGCCAAACCTCACCTCCAGACCAAATTGGTTGAAATAGGCAGGGTTCCAATTTGTGATGGCCATTTATTTTTAATGGCCTTTCTATTCCCTGAAATGTAGACAAATTTGCCCTTTGCTGCCTCATTGCAGTGGAAGAGCCCCATACCGGCGTGCAGAGCTGATGATGAAAGGCATCTATGTGTATTGTAGATAAATAGTGTATTAACTATGTATAATTCCTTATGTTCAACTTAGCATTTTATGGGTGAGTTTTGCAATAATTCTTCAACATTTAATGCTCACTATGTCTTGTTTCATTTGATATCACTGAAAAATGCAGAGGGTCAGGCTACATTCACTCTGTCTCTCCTGGGCATGTTAGGTTGCCTTCTAGAGTTCTGTGTTTCACAAATCATTTTGATGTAGAGACTGTGGAGAAATATTCTCAGGCTTTATCACTGCTGACTTAATTGAGTTTCATGATGCACATTTTTTTTCTTAGTAGGATAAATTAAAAATGGCTGATAAAGCTGCCTGTAAAAGCAAAATTGTTAGGTTAGACCTGCCTGGTGTATTAAATGTATTAATAAATAATTTGGCCACCATTTTTGATCACTTTTATGAACTCTCAAGTAGTTTTATTTCCAGTAACTTGCAAAATATGGACTCATATTATGGACTCAGTCATATTTCTCTTTAAAATACTATTGAAAAGTCCATGAAAATGATTAAAGTGCCAATATCACCCGCCTACTTCCTGTTAGCAAGAATTGTTGGTGATTTTATGATTAGCTGGGTATATGGTTGTGCTTTCTTTGTGCAGCCCAGGAGGAAACACAGCCAGTTCATCCCAGGTGAATAGAGATAATGAATGGGTTTGAAGCCGTATAAAAGGAGTAGTCTTTTGTGCATCTGTTTCATGTATGTTATTGCTATGCTCTCTTTAAAGCATTTTATTAAATATTGAGAAGACAAGATACTTGTGAATTATGTGTAAAGTATAAAGAATCATGATACATGTAATGTGCCTTTCAGTGTCATTTTTACCATCAGCCATTTGGCTTTGTGAGGATCTTGAGTTCAAGGTCACTGAAGAACAGCTTAACACATTTTCTTGCTCACAGGTCAGTAAGGAATATATCTCTTCGTTAAAATAGATGAGAAGTTTGTCATTACTCTACTGCTTTGACTAGATATGGTGGCTCATGCCTATAATCCCAGTGCTTTGGGAGGTTGAAGCAGGAGAATTGCCTGAGACCAGGAGTTTGAGACCAGCTTGGGAAACATGGTGAGACCCTGTCTGTACAAAAAATAAAAAAAATAAAAAATAAAATTTGCCGGGCTTGGTGGTGTGCACCTTTAGTCCTAGCTACTCTGGAAGCTGAGTCAGGAGGATCCCTTGAACCCAGGAGTTTGAGTTTACAGTGAATTATGATTGCATCATTGCACTCCAGCCTGGATAACAGAATAAGACCTATCTTTAAAAATAAAAAATAAAAAAGAATACCCTGTATTCTTTTCCAATGCATTTGCATAGCCTCCAAATTCTATTCCTTTCCACTCAGATTTAGGCATTCCCACCCTATGGGAGAAATTATTATAGGTGCCATTCTTATGATGTTTCCCAAATAAATTACAAGAATCATGAGATTGCTAAACAAATGTAGGTGGCTAATAGAAAAAGAGAAGCAGCAAGCCTACTTTTTTTCATTTACTTACTCAACAAATGTTTATCAGGCATCTATTATATGATAGGCTTTGTACTGATTTTTGGCATGACAATGATGAAGAAATTAGACATGCCCCTTTCTGAGCTAAGAAAATAGAGAGGCAAAATGGTTACACAAATAATTATATAATTACAGTTGTGCTAAGCCTCATGAGGGAAAAGTACAAGGTCCTAGCCAGGTGAACATGTAACAGAAGAATCTATCTTAGTCTGAAAGATACAAGAAGGACTTCTTGAGAAAGAAGCATTTCTGTTAGGATAGGGAGGAGGAGGGGAAATGAGGAGAGGAAAGATTTGCATTTCCAATCTTGGGGCAGAGGGATGAGGAATAGCAGAAAGGACAGTCAGTGCAAAGGAAGCAAAAATGGGGTCTGAGAGGTAAGGAACAGTCAGACCATTCTAGACTTTCCAGGATTCCATATTTTATCTTTAAAACGGGGGAACCCAATGAAGGATTTTTAAGAAGAGGAGTTATATGGTTTTCATTTCAAAAACATCACAACTGGTGATTGTAAGGAGAATGGACTGAAAGGGAATAAGAGTGCATTCAGGGAGCTGAGGTAGGGCTCCGACTGAGACTGGATGTGTGCCTGGACTAGAGTGGGAACCACAGAGGTAAAGAGAAGTAAAAGATTTCAGATGATTTTTGGAAGCTTCTTTTAGCCTTGACTGTGATGGGGCAATGCCTGCAAAGGGCAGTGGGGAGGATGGCCCCGAGTGTTCTGGCTTGAGCAAGTTGTCTGCGCAGTAGGTAATGTGATGGTGAATACTGCAGGAGAAGAAGGCCTTGTTTAGTGTATTGTTGATATAGCCACATGGAAATACCAAGGAAGCATGTGCGTGTTTGGAGCTGGAGGTCAGAAGAGAATTCCTGGTTGTCTTTTTAAGTGTGGTGGTTTTGGACAAAGACATGACATTTCTAGCTCCATGAAGTAGATAAGATTGCTTAGGGAAGGTGGGAGAGGGTAAGGAAAAGTGAAGAGAAAGGGAAGGGTAAGGAACAGCCACCTTTAAAGGTGAGGCAGAGAAGGGGGCAGAGTGATGGGAAAGAAGCAATTACAGCAGTGAGAGGAAGACCCAAAAAGGATTCAGGAGGGAAGAAGTGGCTGCTGCATCTGAGTCCTTCGAACATCCTGATGGAAGAGGGCGAAGAGAGAGCCCAAACCAGGACTTTTTGATTGCTGAGTATTGCCACACATTTTAAATATAAAAGCGCACATCACAGTTAGGACCAGTGAGGACTTAGGACGCAGTTCTGCCCAATGCCAGAGGTGGAGCCCAGACCAGGAGCAGACTGAAGTACTATTCGCCAGCTTCCGGGTTAAGATTGGATTTTAGTAATATTTTTATTTACCTGGACATAAGTAGCACAAAGCTGTTTTAAGTACTCCAAGGCTTTCTGTGGCAGTGGGGTGTAAGTCTGGGAAGAATGGCTAAATTGAGAGACCCAATGGATAGTTTGTATAAAGATAAGATTTTTCAAAAAATCATCAAAATTGACTGTTACTAACATGTTGCTGAAGGTCACTCTTTTATGTGTTTTTCCCCTGAGCTAAGAATTCTTTCCTATGTACTACATAAGCCGCTTCAGTGACAAATTATTGTTCAAATTTTTCTTGGCACACTGACTTGAGAATTAACTACCATTCATAGTTGGTACCCAGGTCCTATGAGAATACAATGCCTTGTCGCATAAATACTTGTGAAGTGACATCTATCAATCTAATTTAGAAAAATATTTGAGTCGAAAGGTCCTTGAACCATGTATTAGGTTGACACAGGAGCTCCCTTTATCTGAAGCTGTGACTGAGCATTTTAATGAATGGCAGTCAAAGAATTCAAAGTTGTTATTCTGACAGTAATTGCGTGCATTTTTCCTGCCCATCTATATGCAGCCTTCTCATTGTCTAGGGGGCTGCTGATTTGATGCATTCATAGCTATTATTTGCATAGGGAGTTTGAACCACCATGGGAAGAATGATTTTGAATTTCCTCATTCATTTATTTACTTTGAGTGCAATAATAGTGTTTTCATGGAAGGATATTTTATATTGGGTTTTTCCTAATTTTAATACAGGGTAAATAAGCTAAGTGTTATATTTCTGAAAACCACGCATTATACATTTTTAAAAATGGGGGAAAAGATGAAAATGAAATGAAAAATGGGAAGACAAGTTCTGAAACCTCCGACCTTACCTGTGGGCTTCTCCCTCCAGTTGACCGTGGAGAACCAAAGATGACTTATTGGGCCAGATATTCTGATCTTGGACAGACCAGTGGTTTGTAAAATGGGTTGTACATTATGGTTTGCAGATTCCTGGACTAGACTCCCAGAGATGATAATTCATGTGGCCCAGGGTTTGTGCTGAGAATCTGCATTTTTGAGAAGCTCTCCAGGTGATTTTTAGTGTGCACTTAAGTCTGGTAGCTCTTGGACTTGTTTTTTTTTTTTTTTTTCAACTAATAAAGTTGAAGACACTCTGCACAAGATTAGAAGATGGATAAGAAAAGAGAAAATTAGAATTTACTGAGTTTCTATTATGGGCTGAACATGTTTACATATCTTACCTCATTTATTCCTTAACACCATCTTGCAAGGTATATCATTTTATTCCAATTTTAACCTGAGATTCTAAAAGGTTTACAGAACTTTAAAGGTCACACAGCTGCTGGCAGGCAGAACCTTTATTTGCCTCCAGGTCATCTGATCTGCTGTGTAGAACCACGATACGGCTGGAACAAGAAGATCTGGATAGAATTCTAGTCACACCATCACTTGGGTGAAGTCCTTTTGCCCTCTCTGCCATCGTGGGTACCTGTTGCTAAAGGTAGACTTTCCTGTTTATCTTCAGAGTGCATATGGGTAGATGAGTAGGGAGAACTGCATACGTTTTGAGAGTAGTAAAATCAGATCCACTTGGACAAAACTGTCTTCGGTAGTCTACAATGAACATGCCATGTTATTGTGACCAGAATTGACGTTGTATCTCTATCCTACGCTGACAAGTTCATTGTCTGAGTGAGGAAACAGCACACATCACACATTTATATTTCTCCAGGAAGGAAATGAGACATGGTAGAGTCTAGTGGGGAAAATCTGGCTTCAGGGTGGACTTAGGACATGAATTAAGGGTCAGACCTTGGCTCTTACCTCTCCTCTGTCACTCATGACCTTGGGAACCCCATGTTTCTAAACTTTTAATTTCCTCTTTGTAAAATGAGAATGATGTGTCTCTCTCAGATCAGTGAGTGCCAGCTGAGATCATGTCTGTAGAGCACTTAGGTCATTGTAAGTGCCTTCTTTCTGTCTTTGTTTTGAGACAGAGTCTTGCTCTGTTGCCCAGGCTGGAGTGCAGTGGTGCAATCATGGCTCACTACAACCTCCACCTCCCTGGAGCAAGTGACTCTCGTGCCCTAGCCTCCCGAGTAGCTGGGATTACAGGCATGCACTACCATGCCTGGCTAATTTTTGTATTTTTTGTAGAGACAGGGTTTCACTATGTTGGCCTGGCTGGTCTTTAATTCCTAACCTCAAGCAATCTGCCCTCCTTGGTCTCCCAAAGTGCTGAGATGACTGGTGTAAACACTGCACCTGGCCACAGTAAGTACCTTCTTATTGTTAATCAGCAGAGAGAAGGGAGAATGACTCTCTGCAGCAGGATTCAGTGGAGCTGGAGATCCAACTGGCAATAGCAGCAGAAACAAAATGAATCTCGACTACTTGATTGCTGCATTCTTCATTCTCTTAGGAACCCAGCAGTTCTTGTAACATGCATGCCAAAGGCCCTTTGACAGGGTGCTGTTCCATTTGTGGTTTGTGGTTCAGCAGTATTGTACCACCCTGGTGCTCGTTAGGACTGCAAATTCCCAAGTCACCTTCAGATGTGCCACTCTCCAGGTGTTTCTCATGCTCACTGCAGTTTGAGAAGCACTACTTTAACAGGCAACCTCCTTCTGGGTGAATCATGTCTGGAGAAGTTGCTTGGTCAGAGAGATACTTGTCCAGGCTCAGCCACGCTGGCTCTGCAGTGAGGGTTCCTTCATTAGAACACCATGCATTTGTGGTGGCAACACAGGTAGAAGACACTGAGTGGAAACAAGGAGCGAGAGAGGGAGAGAGAAAGAAACAACTTTCCCGGAAAAGTTAAAATGATAGCATGACTTTTCTGAATGGACTTTAGGACATGGCACCAAGAATGAGCAATAATGAAATACCAAGGAAGGAGACTCCTTAGGAGAGCATCCGGGAACCATGCACCGTGCAGCAAGAGGTGATGCAGGGAAGGCGGTGAGAGGGTGAACTGAGGCTCCCCCAGGGAGGAGGGGGAATATCTCCTTTCTGAACCTCATGCTGAACCCAACCCTCACCAGCAACAGACTGGGGTGGGAGCTTTTGGGGAGGGAATTGAAATGGCCTTGTTGGCAGAATGACTCTGAAGGGAACCTTCCAGCACACACAGGAAAAAAACAAAACAAACTCACCAATCTGCCAGACTCCACTTGCTCAACTGGAGGGCAGGGTGGTTGCTCAAACATTTTGGGCTCAGGGCTTTGGAAAGATTTCTTGTCTTGCTGCATGCTCTGTGGAACCAGGCTAAGAGCAGGATTTTTGCATTTAGAATATCTTAGGGGAACTGGGCAAGATGAAAACCAACCTTTTTGTAGCTACCAAAAAGTGGACACACTTCAGCTTTCTGTCTTCTCCGTACTGACTTGGGTGTATTTGGTGTGCTTTCTCTGTGCTAGGACCTTCCTGTCTCTTATCTCACTAAATCTTGACAATAACCCCAGAGATTGGCATCATTATACTCGTTTTACAGATGAAACTGTCTCAGAGCGGTTATGGAATTTGCCCAAGACACACAAAGTGAGTGGTGAAGCTGAAATTCAGAACCGAGTTCAGCTTATTAGAAAGTATCCTTATATACTACATGCAGAAATGAAATGCAACATATGTGACAGCCATTATAATGTAAATAATACAAGTAACAGGATTTTCTCCTTGCCCTCCCTAATTCAATATACTTGTTGATTATTTACTGCTTCTGGCATGCTATGATTGATTGCTGTTCTATGGGATATGGAGAAGTTTGAGGAATTTATGATACAGCTGGGGAGAAAAGACATATTCATGCTTGACCAGGATTAAGCCATCACATCTCACAGGTGTTTAGACAAAGGAGAAGGCACCTCTGCTGAGGCACATCAGGGAACTCTCTAGGGAAGATACTGATATGACATAGCACTTTCTGGGTGTATAGGATTGTTTCATCTTGTTTGCAGAGTGTGTTAAAACTGTTTGCAGGGTGTGTTAAGACGATTTGCAGAAGAATGTTGCATATATTATTCGTTTTGATTTGGAAAAACAACTAAAACAGGGAGAGTCTAATTATTTGCCCCATCTTTGGATAACTTCTGTACTAACAAAACTCAGGCCCACCAGCCACTAGAGATAATAAAATTCTCACTAAAGAAATTGACTAAATGGAAGAGAATTTATATCTGATTTCCTTTTGGATGTAAACGTGTATCAACACTTTTCCTTGGAAGAAGTGTAATTTCTCTTTCAGTAGAAGGAAATAGAATTATACTCTGGCTTAAATTCTATTATTATAAACATACTTTTGTTTTTATCTTGAGGTAAGGCGTTCCTATATACTGTTGGGAGTCTGTAGTGATATAGTCATTTTCTATATTATTTGACCATCATTTATTCTTTTAAATTCATGTCTCCAGTCTCATTTATAATTGTTTTTGCATTTTTTATTGCTAACATTTAATAGTGACCACCCATTAAAGCTATTGCAGTACCTAAGTATATTATAAATTTTTCTGACATGTTATTGCTTCTGGATTATAAATTGGGAAATCATTAAGATTCTTGTTCTTGTAATGCTATTGTGGTGATAATTTAGTATTTCCCCGAACAGTTTATATAACTTGGTCTTTTTCCACATTTGTATGTTTCTTTATTTGCTGAACAGGATATTTTAATGGTTACATCTAAACAGAATAAACTCATAGAGTTGTTGATTTGAGAAATCCTTCTGTAATGCCATATTAATCTATTTAGCTCTCAGACCTTCCTTAGCAGATCAAAGGAATTTCCTGGCCACTCCCAGAGGTCTGACTGCCTTTTATCTGTCTTAATGAAGGTAATTAAAATTCCTCAGCTTATGAGGGTCCAGTTCTGGACCTAAGTGAACTAGTCCCCAGCAGAATCTGAAAGAGGACTATAAGCAAGCTGCATTTATTTATAAATTTTTAACTTTATATTTCCATTGATCCTGATTAAGGTAGTTCCTGCAGTATGAGGGCAAACTTAGGTTGCCAATATTTTAGGGAAATATGGGTTCTTCTTTTTTAAACTCTGGTGATTATTCTGATTCCTGTATCATTCATTTGAAATGAACCTGCACCACTTTGTGGGTACATAGGAATGAAGCAAATGCATCTCTAACCAATTAACCAGTTGTGTCATTGACTTCTACTGATAGTTGTATAGCAAATGACTTTACACAAAGTTATTAATTAAATGCTGTGTTCTGATATTGTCTAAACAAAGTCCTCTGGATGTCCACAGCTTAAATCCTCAACAAAATGTTAAAAGTCACAGAAAAAGTCTTTGACATAGCATGACTTAGGATCTCCATATTCATAGTTATTTGTTGAGTAAATATGCTTTGAGCATTTATGAGCCAAACACTGGGCTAGGTGTTACAGAGACAGTGCTGAACAAGGACTTCGCCAGTGTGGTGCATATTCCCATTTTACAGTCTGTTAGCTCAGCCCGTCTCTTAAAGGCCATCTTTTACTCAAAGTAGTTTCTGAAATGAAAAGGAAAGGAGTCATTTTAGGATTTAATCTGAGTTCTGGTCTTTACCCTGACCACACAATGGGCCTTAGGGAGAAGAAGGAACAATAGACAAAACCTTACTAGAGCAAAATGACTTCCCATTATAGGACATGGTCTGGCACTTCCAAGATAAATGAAGCTGTAAAGTTAAGTTGTGCAATTAGTGGACAGAGACAGGTAATTTGTGGGCATGGAGGAGGTTTCCAAATATTCACAGCACCAAGTGATCAAGTGCTCTAAGTAGCATTTGTGCACTTTTCTTTATACATTTTACATTAAGAAAACCATAGGTTTTTATTAAGGTTGATATTAGGTTGATATTAAAGATTGATATTAAGGTTGATATGAAGCAGCTAACTGAAAATGAACTGTCCTTAAAAAGTAAATAAATAAAAAACAGTACTTTTCCCGATGAATGAAGAACTATGAAAAAGCTGTAATGGGCTTAGCCTATGTAGTTTCCAGCATTGTTTTAAAAAGATGAAGAAAAAAATGTTGAAGCCTTTGCATTTTCAGTGCCTACCAGGTGCACCTGCCACTCCTGCATTTCTGGGTTTCACTTCTGTCCATTGCTAGCTCTCATTTGGTCTGCAAATGTTTGAGTATTTTCTGTGTTCCAGGAGCTGTTTATATGAGATAGATGCAATGGTAAATAAGTCAAGGTCCTCATATTTTAGGACCTTATCCTACCAACTTAATAGGTGCTAGCAGAGACTCGTTGTGCATCTTGTATAGGATAACCGAGTGAAAGTCCTCCTTAGGTGGGTTTCATCATCTTCACTTGGATGGAATAAATTCATGAATGTTCGTAGAAGCACTTATAGAACTGAGAAAAAGAAACACATACTAAGAACTTACTGTTGGGATGAGGAAGAGTAAACAGGGAAATTCTTTGGGTTCCTCTTCTCCTCATCCTCCTTAAAACTCCTCCCTCAGATAACATATTTAGTCCTATGATTGACCCAGACTGTCATTTTTTTGGACCCTTCTCTCCATGCCTGTGGCCAAGCCCTGCCTGGGCTTGTATTACCAGGGATGGCTCCACATGCTCCTTGCCTGCTATTCAACAGAAGGCCCACTTGTCTTCCCTGCTCACTGTGTGGGTGGAACACCCAGGCAATGAGACACCAGGGGTCTGTGTGTGCTGCCTGTGCTAGTGTTCTGAGAAGCTCCATGAGACTGGTTTGGTGTAAGGGCTGTCGGTCTGCTCTACAAACCCAGAATAAATTGGATTGGAAAAGTAGGAAAGCTCATTTAGCTTTTGTGCCTAAACTTTGTATACCCAAGCACTGTTTACCAAAAAAGTTCTGGATTTGGAAGTAGTTAAGTATTCAAAACATATTCAACTATTTACGAAAGTGATGCTTATTATTCTGTGTTTATTTATCTCAGCAGGGAAGCCCAAAGAGTAGGGGAGATGAGGTGTAGGTTGTGGAATCAACACCCTTCCCACTGACTCCAAACCACCAGCACTGCCCAAGGAGGGGCCCACTCTTTGTTGGGTGCCCACTATGTATTTACCTGTGGATGAGGCCATATATGTGTCTTATATTCCTGCTTACATTATGAATAGAGATTGAAGGTCACACTTTTGTGGGTGTCCCACTGTACCCAAAAGGATATTTTTACATAAAGCATGAATAATTGCACCTTTTCCCCCAAATGTGATATACTTTTATATAACATTTTGTAGAGTTAGGAGTCAGACTTTCATGGGGCAGAGGGCTGGGTTATGTCCAGTTAATGGGCAGGCATGTAGATTATACTTTGCTTTTGATAGGTAAGGGACTCTTTCATGTAGTATTCTACTTCCTCTGTGGTTACTTTTTTTTTTTTTTCCCCTATTCTTCTATTCTTTTTCATCTTTGGGGCTGTAAATCAGGGGAGGAGGGTGCTGCAGGTCATGATTATAATGGGAAAAAATGAGAGAGAAAGCAAAGAGAGTAGGTAGTTGTACTCAGCTTTATTTGTTTTATCCATACCTCAAGCTCTGATTAGGAAAGGGTGGGTTTTTCTTATAGAATAATTACTCGTATTCTCTGGTTGATTAGCTAACAGAAAAGAGAGTCAGGGAGAAGTACTTTACTCTTTTTCTATGTTGTGTTCATTGGTTGTTTTTGTCTATCTGGTACCAAACTTTTCACTAACCACATACCCTCTTCCTGGTTCCCCTCCTTCCTTCTCCAACAGGGAGAGGCAAGCATTAGTAGATTCCTTTGTAGTCAAGACTTAACCAAGAATTCTTCCTAAAGGAAGAAGCTCTCAATTAGCTAATTATACTTTTCCCATCCCCAATTTGTTGGACTTCTTTGAAGACGGGATAATTTAAATGAGTGGAGAAGGCTTACCTGGGTGGAGGGAAGCAGGGAGTACTTACACACAGAGTGGGAGGAAGGTTGGAAATATGAGTGACAGAAGATATTGATAGTGAAAGGTTGCAGAGAAGTTTTCTGAGAACTTATTCAGAGCCAGATGGAGGAATTGTCCTACTGATTCTCAAGAAGAATTGAGAGTTCTTCTTGCAGCAATTGTTAATATCTGGTTTTGTAACTTCTCTATAACCTCTTATAAGAGTAGTTTCTCTTAGAAGGGTAGTCAGTATACCTGATACTTTAATTCCACTTACCATTATAATGAGAAAATAAATGGTTTTATTAGATTCTGTGCACCAAGGGGCAAGACCCAAAAAGAGGATGGAATGGTGTGTAGCAGGGATGGCAGTTGATCTGCAAAATCAGGCATGACAATTCTGAACTTTTATTGGAGAGCAAAAAGGAACAAACCACAGATAACTGGTAAAACTCAATCACGTTATAGGTTAATCAAGGCCATAGACTATGTGCTTGGTACTGTGGAAGATAAAGTGATATGGAAAGCATGATCAATGACCAGTGGGCTTGTAATCTAAATGTGGAGGCACCTGGACCTTAGAAAATAACTATTCCATAGGATTATTTTTGGCAAAATGTCGAATGAACAGGTCATAGATAAATGATTTAAGAATTCAGAGGAGGTAGAGCTCACTTCTACCTGGAAGGGTAAGAATAAGCTTTTGCTGAGGGAGAGAGGTTGGAGGTGGACCTTCAAGGGTGAGTGGGACAGAGATTTGTCAGCACATATGAATACGGGGTGCTGGGTTGGGTACTTTACACATCACAGTGTGGATACAACACCCTGGAAAAACCATATTGCTCCCATTTTAGAGTAAGGAAGCATAAGCTCAGAAAGTATAAATATATGACCCAAACTTCCTCAGCCATTGACAGGACAAGTTATAACTGAATTTCAAACTTAAGCCCTTTGGCTCCAAACCCATCCTATTCCAGTACCAGTTTGCCTTTATGACCTTCTATAGACAGAAATGCTCTGAGAACAAGAAAGCAAGTATTTTGCACCCAGGATGGAAACCA
The DNA here is from genome assembly GCF_007565055.1 of Rhinopithecus roxellana. Taxonomy (NCBI): domain Eukaryota; kingdom Metazoa; phylum Chordata; class Mammalia; order Primates; family Cercopithecidae; genus Rhinopithecus; species Rhinopithecus roxellana. The sequence goes on from NC_044557.1 coordinate 25,743,064, forward strand.
CTTCATTTTGGTGGGGGTACAGGTCATTCGAGAAAAAATGAGTGATGAATTTGGAACAGTGGTCTAGGGTTGGAAAAACAGTCTAGAACCATTGAAGGAATTTCAGGCAGAGAATGAGGTCAGCCAAACTATGTTTTAGAGAGAAGAACTGCAAAAGGAATGATTTTGTAGATATGTCAAAAGGTTTATTTAATTTGTAGCATTTTGAACTTGATTACTTTTAGCCTAGGTCTGCATCTGAAAATTGATAATTTACGCAGTCAACCTTTATGAAAGTTTACTTTGATTAGTCAATCTAGAAAAGCATAGGCTTTATTTTTTTTAATTTTTATTTCTCATGGTTGTGTTTTGTTGCATTGCGTTCATCCTGGATGCATTAATGACGTGGTGTGATATGACCCAGGGCTCTCATCTGTTTAACTTTGCTAATTTGCTCCATTTTCAAATGAGTTTCCTTGGCTGCAGGAGCAGCAGCAGAGCATGAACTCTGCTGAAAGGAATTTCAGTTACACCTCTAGTGCCACCTCTGAGGCCCCTGGATAATTTTCTTATCGTCTTTTTGCCATTTGGGAATACAGCCATGTTGTTTACAATTGAAATATAGTTTTTAAATGTGCCTTCTACTGTGTTTTTATAGAAAGAGAGCCTCTTCTCCTGGAAAATAAAGCACCATTGATTGAACCAACAGCCCTTTGAAAAGGTTTAATTATTGCATTAATTACAAACTTCAGGACAAACTAGGGCCGACTAGTAGTGAGCCATTGAGCAGATTTCTGAGCTGCTTTAAAGAAAATGTCAAAAGCCTTTTAGATGTAAGAGGCTGAAACTGAGAGAAGGAGGTGGGCATGTGAGAGATACTACCTTCTTCAATCTATAAGCTTTGCATTAAAAAAAGTCCCTTTCCCTCTCTGATTTGTGTTCCCTGGGAAAGCTCCAATGACTCATTGCTCCAAGGCCTCAACCTTTTCTACTCTGACATTGATGAGAGAGAGGAAAGTGGGGAGGTGGTCTAAATGTCATAGAGTAGAACTTCTCCAAAATATAGGTCACTGGGGAAAAAAAAAGAAATACTCTTGGAATAATCCTTTAACATGATCATCTTCAAAATGCTCACTTTTTTTTTTCTGAAGAAAAAGAAGAAAGAAAAAGGCAAGTAATTTATTTCTCTGGCAAAACATTCACTGAGGTGTTTTCATTCAGTTACTTCGATGGTTGGCTGTCGGGCAAATTATCACAATGTGAATATGGGTTTGGGAACTACTAGAATTTTCTCAAAGTTGCTTTTAATGATCTCTTTCCCAGAGAAAATAAGTCATTAAATACTGAGGTGGCTAGACGAAATTGAATGCTACACTTCAGTGATTTATTCAGAATAGGCTCTTCCATCTGACATCCTTTTGACAAATTCTACCACATGTGGCATTTCTGGCAGGTATGAGGGTAGGTTTCACATTCTAAAATGAAACTGGCAGTCACACATTTCCCTGGTTTACAACATTTTAGCACTTAGTATGTGCCAAATAGTGCTCTAAAGCTGTTAGCATGTTAACTCATTTAATCCTTACAACCATTTTGTGAGGCAGGAACTATAATAACTATTTAGCAGGTGCGGAAACTGAGCCTTAGCAAGGTCACAATGGAGAACAGGCTGTTTGGCTACAGTGTCTACTTAATTCTAACAGAGTATTCTAGAAGACAAGACGTTCGTCTCAATTCATATCACCTTGAATATTCATTGACAGTTGATGATTGTTATTCTTAATTCCCTGCAAAGACTCACCCAGTCAAACAATTAATCAAATACTGATTTACCAGTGTTCTGGGCACAAGATTAGGAATTAGGATATGAGAAAAGGTCCCGTTCCTACATTAGGAGTTCCCAATCTAATATAGAAGATGGATAAGCAAATAGGGTGCCAGAGGTTGGAACTTCTGGCTCAGATTTGGGAGGATTCATTTATCAATTCATTATTTTAACAAAGTGTAGTGCTAACATATGCCAAGCACTGTGAGTGATTCCCCCATCCACCCCCTCCCCAGTGGTTACAGCCTGATTAGGGGAGATGAACAAGCAAGCACCATGTTGCATTTTGATGTGATAATTGCTCTAATTATGGACAAGTACATGCAGGGGTACCACATTTGTAAATGTACCAAGGGAGGTAATGGTCTGTTCAGGAAACTGCACTGTGACTTAGCATGGCTGGAGGGTCCATTGTAAGCACAGAGAAAGTAAGAGGTGAGGCTGCAGAAGGCCCCAGAAAGGGTTGGGAGTCAAGGGCATCGTCTGCCCTTTCAGAGACTCTAGACTCTCTTAAGACATTGAGAATGTTACTTGGCATCCAGTATTAAGAGTTTCTTTTCCTCCAAGCTCTCAAGTCACTTTAATTAAAAAGTAGAAAAGCAGAATGAAAGAGTAACCTAAAATTAAGCAATGATAAGACATTGCAAATTTCAGAAGATTGGAAATTGCCACTTTTATGTAGAACTTATGGCTATTTTCTTGCTGGAGACAGACTAAAAAAGTGAGGTACATATCTGTGTCTATTTCTGGGATATTGGCTCAGCAATAAAGATGTTAGAAAATATAAAATGATGGGGTTAAAAATCAACATGTCACATTAATTTCTGATCCTTCTATTAGAAGAAGGATCACATTTCAAGGTCAAAATATGGAGCAGTGAGATTTGTAGGGAGAAAATTTATGGGTGGATATTTGAAAATTTTCTATAAGTAAGCATTGAGAACATTACAAAGCTACCAGATTTTGTAATTTTCAAAATTACAAGGAATGTAGTGGAATTGGATAATGGATTGTGGAACCTCTTATTCTTGGATCATTGGTTTAGATAGATCCCAGATTGGCAATAACGGAAATTTATTTCAATTTTATGTCTGCTCAGTGGCTGAAATGAAGTGGGTTAATAGGTGCAGTTTTTCTTTTTGTGGGGGAATGCCGTAGTCACAGAAATCCCTAAAGCGACTGGCCTTTATGTCTCCCCAGATGTTTTTCCAGGACAGGTAGTCACAGAGAGGGATATCTCTTTGTCTTGGATTTCCTTTATATTGTGTGTCAAAATGGGCAGTGTATCAAGAGTACTATTCAAAAGCATGAGACTAATCTCAGTTTATTGTGAAATTCAATGGATCACAAAGTACTGTGTCCCCAAACAAAAACAGATGATTGGAAAATTGAAGACTAGATACTTGGAATTGCCTGAGTGCTGGAGGAAGGTGTGGGTAGGGGTGGAGGCCTGGCTTTCTGGCATGTAACCCTAAAGTCCTTTTTATCTTTAGTCTTGTCTTCTACCTGAGTAGTAGGTATTGTGAAAAGTATCTGTTTTCTCTGAGTTTACAGATACAGTTCCTGGCATAATGTATAGCATAGAGCAGGAATTCTGTAATCGTTGAAGGCATTGATAAATGATATCATCAGCATAGAACAGTTTGGCTGCTTTATGTATAACCAGGCTACTACAGATTGGGTATCTCTTATGGGAAATTCTTAGGACCAGAAGTGTTTTGGATTTTGGATTTTTGTGGAATATTTGCTTATATATAATAAGATACAGAGGGGATGTGACCTGAGTCTAAACATGAAGTTCATTTATGTTTCATATACACCTTATACGCATAGCCTGAAGGTAATTTTATATAATCTTTTTCTTTTTCTTTTTTTGAGACAAGGTCTCGCTCTGTCACCCCAGGCTGGAGTGTAGTGATACGATCATGGCTCACTGCAGTGTTGGCCTTCCGGGCACAAGAGATCCTCCCACCTCAGTCTCCCTAGTAGATGGGATGGGTCTACAGGCCTGCATCACCATGCCCAGCTAATTTTTGTATTCTTTTTTTTTTTTGAAGTGAATCTCACCCTGTTGCCCAGGCTGGAGCACAATGGAGCAATCTCGGCTCACTGCAACCTCCGCTTCCCAGGTTCAAGTGATTCTCCTGCCTCAGCTTCCCGAGCAGCTGGTATTACAGGCGTGTGCCACTATGCCCGGCTAATTTTTGAATTTTTTTGTAGAGATGGGGTTTTGCGGTATTTCCCAGGCTGGTCTCGAACTCCTGGGCTCAAGCAACCCTTCCACCTTGGTCTCCCAAAGTTCTGGGATTACAGACATGAGACACTGCACTTAGCCTTATACAATATCTTTAATAATTTTGTGCATGAAATAAGGTTTGTGTACATTGGACCACGGGAAAGAAAAGGATCACTATCTCAGTCTCCCATGTGGACAATCTGCGATTTTTTGGCATCACCATCACTCCTGACTCTGAATTTATATGCTACTGATAAGCTTTGTGTTCTTACACTTATTCACGCATAAGTACTTAGCAGTAAAAAATATGACATGCATATCTGGTGTGCACAGAAAAAATATATCACAGCTGAAGAAGGCTGAGAGGGCCTTTTTTCTCTTGGGGACATTGAATAAATTGTGTGTCTGCACCTATGTTTTGATTGCGACCAGTCACATGAGGGTTGAGTGTGGAATTTTCCATTTGTGGTGTCATGTTGGTGCTAAGAATTTTCAGATGTTGGAGTATCTCAGGTTTCAGATTTTCAGATGAGTGATGCTCAACCCATATAGAGATAAGGAGTCTTGGTTTAACATGTGCTTTATAGAAAGGAAAATTTTAGGTCTCAGTTGTAGACTTAGAGAAATTCAGGACTAAGACATTTCTGTGCATTTAGTTCCTTTTCATTTTTACTTTCCTACCACCCTCCCTGAGTCAGCTTTCATCTTTTTCTCTCAAAGCCCTGCAAGTCATTGAAAAAATTTTCCATGTTATTTTTTTAGGACAAAAACTTACTAAAAGCCATCCATCCAGGACTGAGTCCTTACTCACGGGGGTCACCACTGCTGTGTTCTAGTTCCTTTGCTTTTGTTTTGTTCACTGGCCCCTCCTGTCCAATCCCTGAGCTCCTACACTGCAGGCCCTTCTTTTTATTTTATGTTTTACACTCTCCCAACCTGACTTTATCCTTTCAGTCAAAGATCATTAATAAATCTTGTATTACCATTACCTCATAAAATAGGTATTTCGTTTCACCACATTATCTATGTATCTGAAATCAGGAAGATATCAAAAGGTGGTAAATAGGAAATGGGATTATTGGCAGAAATGTACGATTGTACAGCTGAGAATTGTCATTCTCTTTGATTTTTTTGTCAAAAATATACCTTCTGACAGAGATGATCAGAGAAAGGGATCCTAAGTGGTTTCATATGAATATCAAGATTGGCTCCCATTCCATTTTGGCACTCAGTGTTAAGTTTGTATCTCTCTGATCCTGATAGGTGGTGGTACTTGGTGGGCAGTGTCATGAAAACCAAGAGAACCAGGGCCTTCCATTTCTTTTATTTTAACTTAGTTTTTTTTTTTTTTCTTTGCAACTTTTATTTTACGTTCAAGGGGGTGCATGTGCAGGTTTGTTACTTGGGTAAATTGCATGTTGCAGGGGTTTGGTTTACAGATAATTTTGTCACCCGTGTAATCAACCTGATACTCAATAGGTACTTTTTCAGTTCTCACCCTCCTCTCACCCTCAATCCACAAATAGGCCCCAGTGTCTATTGTTCCCATCTTTATATCCAAGTGTGCTGAATATTTAGCTCCCACTTATAAGTGAGAACATGTAGTATTAGGTTTTCTGTTCCTGTGGTAATTCACCTAGGATTGTGGCCTTCAGCTCCATCTGTGTTGCTTCAAAGGCCATGATCTCATTTTTTTTTTTAAATTACCGTAAGGAACTCAAATCCACAAAGAAAACATAACTTGAGTTTTGAGAGGTGTTTTCTACTAGACACTTTCCTTTGAGCTTTGTATGTGACTTTCTAGAGAGAAAGTGTGCTGAGGAAGTTCACTAGTCTATTCTTCAGTCAGAGAAGACAACAGGCTACCAGGGAAAACACAGAAGATCAAAACCTGTTTATTTATTTTTGTTTGTTTTTAAAGTATCTGTTTCCATATGTATACTATCGTGCAACCAATTAGCTGGGGATAGATTTTTATGTAGTTGGCAAACTTATCAGGGAGAAGAGAATCATCATGTATGTTTCAGCAGCAATTTATGAACAGGTTTGTTTCTAAAGGATGTGCGTGTATTTTGGGTTTCACTCTTAGTTTCACTCTGGTTAATTTGTTTAATAAATCTTCTTCCTTCATAAAGACAGAGCAGAGGCAAACACAAGTCAAACATTTGTTCTAATCAGTAGATTTATGATTAATGACTTTTGTTGATTTAAGAAGCTTTCTGAACAGTTCTTGGAATGCAGTGGTGGCATCATAAAAGGAGCATAGAGAACATTTTTGTGGTACATAAGTAAGATTTCAGGAGATGGAGGAGTTCACAGACTATTATTAATTTTACAGGAGGAGAAAAATCAGTGTCAGTAGGAAAAAAGATATGTAGAAGAAGATGACTTCTGGATTTGAGGAACCATTCTCAACAGCAGAAAATAGAGCTGTTCTCAAGACATATGTTAGGTCTCTCACAATCTATCAGAAATAAAAAAGATAGCAATATAGAGATGAAAGAGAAAGAGAGAAGAAGGATTAAGATCGGCTGTCAAAATGTTGTATACAAGAATGTATTGAATGTAACTATTATAAGAGGTCTTACTGTAATTAAATTTCCTGTCTATTTGGATTTGCTCATCTTAAACCTTTTTCAGTTGTCAGTGTGAGAAATGTTTCCTATCTAGGTGTTTTTTCCTCCCTGTTAAGTATCAGCACAGTGTAATTCACCATAGTTTGGTAGGGTGGTACTGAGAATGTTTCCTACCTCAGCAAGCTTAATGTGTATGATTGCTTTTTGTGAAGATTTTTTTTTTTTTCCATTTCTACCATTAACAAAGTGTTAGACACTTAGCTTGGTAGTAGACAAGCCATTAGATCAATATTCTCAGAACTAGAGAGTTCTGAAATTGGCAGAAATTACTTATTCCATTAAAAAATGACATACTCATTTAACAAAGATGGAATGCAGATAGTTTCACCAAAGTCATGAGTGTGATAAAGGCTATAGACAAAAGACTCCTGTGAAGTAACCATCTGGACCAGTTTAGGTGTTAGGATTTCTGAGGTTCTTAACAACAGCTATGCCTGCTAGCTCATGTTTTAGAACCCGTATGCAGGAAAATTGAGGTTGCGTTTAAAAAATATGGCTTGTAGCACAGGAAATATGTGTTTTTAGAGCAAATGATGACTTAACATTAGCTCAATAATTTGTAAGGATACTGATTTTTTTGTCATATAACCTATATATTTTCTTGAGGAAGATAGGTTTGTAAGGAAAAATTGCAATAATTAAACTGAACATACCAACAAGGAAAAATAATTTAACTATTATGATGACTCATTTAGTTGGCATCCTCAGGTAATGAGGTGCTCTAGATTAATTTTCCTGAGAGCAGAAATATATCCCTTTAAATGATTAAGCATTTTATCTTCATCAATCTTTGAAGAATATATTTCCAAGATATATTTTACATTCCCTTGTGTTGTAAATATGCTTTACAATTTACACGGCTAGAATCATAATTTTTTTTTTTTAAGAGTTTAAAGAAATACTGGAAGATCTTGGAAAATAATATTACCACATTGGAGTGCAACATTCTTGTCTCCGATATATGAGGTTTTGATTAGTTGGTCATCAAGGTTCCTTCTCTTTCTAACATTCTCTAAACAGTCATCTATGGTTTAAATTGTAGTATATACAAGAATCAGCTAGGGTTCTTGTTGAACATGCTGATACTCAGACGTCATCCCTAGAGGTTCTGATTTAGTAGATTTGGAGGGAGAGAAGAGAATCTGTATCATAAATAATCACCTAGAGCCATTCTGATGACCTCATTTTGAGAAACACTGATTCTCTTTCCACTCTTGTACAGCAGACACCATTACTCTTGCTGGCCACGTGGTCCTTGAAAAGATCATTGCTGCTTTACCCTCAGTGGCATTGAGTTGTGAGGGGCTGATGAGACTCTAATAACTATGGTTTGATAGTCTTTGCTTTCTGAACCTTTCCTCAGTATTACCTGTCACTTTGTTAATGTTAGCTACTGAGGAAAACCAGATCATCAAGCTTATTAAATCGGATGCCCTGTACTTGTACATTTAATAAGTCATTGAGTTCTAATCTTAGGTCTGGGTAGAGGTAAGGGAAGGACTTTCTATTTTCTCCTGTAGTCTAAAGTGCATACATTTAGCAGTGAAGATTATATTCCCTGTTTGGAGGTCTTTTACTCTTTTGTCATGTTCTGGTCATTTTAAGAAAGTGAAGTTTTCTGGAAGCGTGACGTCAGAATAAGTGGCACATTACTCTATAAACATCTTAATTTTCATGGTGAGATTCATAGTCAGGGTTGTCTATGAGTTTAAAAAATTAAAAATTTAAATATACCGTAAAATTCTCCTTTAAAGTATACAGTTCGATGATTTTTAGTAAAATCTGTAAATTTAGAGTTATGTGAAGCTATCATCATCATCTAAATTTAGAACATTTCCGTCATCCCCCAAAAGAAATCAGGTAAATTCTGTTCCCACTCCTAAATCCATTCAATCAACAATTTACTTCTTATCTCTATTCTTATCTCTATAGATACACCTTTTCTAGACATTTCATACGAATGAGGTCATACAGTATGTGCCCTTTTGTGTCTGGTGTCTTTCAGTTAGCATAAAGTTATTGAGGTTCATTCATGTTTTAGCATAAATCAGATTGATAAATAATATTCTGTTGTATGGAGTTACCACATTTTATTTATCCATTTACCAGTTAACGAACATTTGATTTGTTTCCACTTTTTGACTATTATGGCTAATGTGTTCAAATCTTTGTGCAGACGTGTATTTTAATTCTACTTGAGTAGTTTTAGCTAGGAGCAGACCTTCTGGGTCATATGGTAAATCTGTTTCAAGGTAGCCATTTCAAATGTTACAGTTCTACCCGCAATGTATAAGGGTTTCACTTTCTCTACATCCTTGCCAATACTTATTATTATTATTGGATACAAGTCCCTTGTTGGTTATATGATTTTCGAATATTTTCTCCTAGTTAGTGACTTACCTTTTTACTTTCTGAATTATGTCCTCTGAAACACCGTATATTTTATTTTGATGGAGCCCAGTTTATTTTTCAGCAATGCATCTGGGTACTTTTTTTTTTAAGAAGAATCTTTAACCCAATACTCATGCCTTCTTGAGGCGTACTCAAGATCTTGTAAGGTTTGTTTAGTATGAAATCCCTAGTGATGCCTAGCATATAGCACCTAGTTTAAACAGATTAAAGATGCATATTCAAAGTTTTTGACCTGAATTTACTCTAAAGTCAACAGTTACTCTAAAGCCTAAAGCCTTAAAGATTACCAAAGCCATGATAGACTCAGCCACCATCATGCAATGACTATGTCCTTCCTAGCATCCTTTCTTCACATTCATCTTTGCTTTCAGCATATAAAGGGGAATGTAGGTCTTTAATTTACCTTGTACTGTGGGATAGCACTATCCTTTCCTTACTCCATTTTCAGGTCCTTGGATGTAGGACCCTTCTCGGAGGCCCCACAAAGGTGGAGGCCCAGCCGGAGCTTTTACAGGTTTTAGAGTAAGATGTCAGGACAGCAGTTCACACTCAGCCACATCTCCATTAAAAGAAATAAAAAAGTAGCTGGGCGCAGTGACTCATGCCTGTAATCCCCGCACTTTGGGAGGCCAAGGCGGGCGGATCACTTGAGGTCAGGATTTCAAGACCAGCCTGGCCCACATGGTGAAACCCTATCTCTATTAAAAATACAGAATTAGCTGGGTGTGGTGGTAGACTCCTGTAATCCCAGTTACTTGGGAGACTGAGGCAGGAGAATCACTTGAACCTGGGAGGTGGATGTTGAAGTGAGCTGAGATCGTGCCATTGCACTCCAGCCTGGGTGACGAGAGCAAAACTCTGTCTCAAAAGAAAAAAGTTACAGCCATAGAGTTTTGTCATAAGATCATGCTGGTTGCAGTGTCCATAGGCAAAGATGAAGCTTTACTGAGGGTTAATATACTCAATACTTCTGCCCAGTCCACTTGAGTCTGTCTTTGCCTAAATACTAAATTGTTCGAATTCTCCTTTAGTTTTAGATTTTCTCCACTGAATTGACATGGAGAAATGTTATCAGGTCCCATTTGCAATAATGCTGGATTTCCACTTGGAGCTTTTGTTTTCTTGGGCCTAGAAGGCATCTCTTGTTTGTAAATAAATACTGGGCATCATTGTACATGAGAAACTTAGAGACAGTGCACATCTGGTAGCAGCTGATACACAGTGTATTATTCCTAAATGTAGTAATAATACCTTACAATTGGAAAAAAATGAGTTATAGATGACCAAATGCTTCCATAAATATGATCGCATTTGGTCCTCCCATCTCTGTGAAGAATTATTATTCCTCTTTTATGGGTGAAGAAAATGACTTGTCAGAAGTCATTTATTTCCAAATATATAGGACTTCTGATACCAAATTTTGTGCCTTTTCTGTAGTGCCATGCTTCCTCTGCAAAGTAATAAAGTTGAATTTCTGCAGTTTTAAGAAAATCATATATGTCTTGTTATATTAGACCTGTGGCTAATCTAAAAGCAGTCATTTATATTTTAAATGAAATCCATTAATGATATATTCACTTTCGAGCGCTTATTTCCATCTCAAGCTTCCATTTCTGATTGTAATGTGAAATGTTGCATTTCCTGTGAAAGGTATTCCAGGCGTTGGATTGTAGGTGGGTAAGATTTGTGGTGGGTCTTAGAGAGTGGGGAGATCCTGAGCATGGGAACCGCCTTTTGACCCTAAGTTTATACTGTGCTCAAAGCCAGTCTGAATTGTTTTAGGCTGCCTGGGGTCCCAAGAAGACTTTATGCCCCCCCATAGTAAATTTTGGGTCCCCAAAGACCCAGGAATATTTCCATGTGATCATAGCTTGACCCCAATTTATAGATGCTTCCTTCCTTTCTTCTTTAATCCTTGACAACTTTCTTCACCAAGATTTCCTCTTGTCAGGGACCCAGAGGCCATTCTTACTATGATCTCTTTCTTTCCCATTTCGTTCCCTATGACTTAGACCATTTAGGTGGGGCAGTGGTTCTCACAGTGTGAACCACTCATCAGCAGCAACAGCTTCTTAAAAATGCAAACTCAGGTCCCACCCCATATCTGCTTTATCAGAAAGGCCTAGGAGGTTGAGCCCTGCAGTGCGTGTTTGATATACCTTCCAGGGGGTCTGGTGCATGCTCACATGTGAGATCCACTTGTGCAGTGGTTAAGAGCAAGGATTCTGGAATCAGCAGCCAGGTTTCAAATTTTAGCTTTGCCATTCAGCAGCTACCACTTTCTGCCATCCATTTACCTGTATGATCTTTGGGGAAGTTACTTTCCTCTCTAGACTTTAATTTCCTAATCTGTAAACTTGTGGAATAAAATATGAATTACGTGGGAAGTTGTGGAAATGAAATAAGGTAATGCATACAAAGTGTCTCACGTAGTGTCTGGCATCCTGCAAGCATCCCTGAATGGGAGCTTTCATGGTTGATATGGACTCTGACCCTAGTCATTGCCTGCACAGTGCTTGATGACCTTCCCTTGCTTATCTCTAGCAACTTGGCATTTAACTACTCAATTCTAAACCTGCATGTTTGTCATGTGCTCCATTTTCAGTAGTGTGAAAATGAGACTAGTTTTCTCGCTAAAATCCCTATATGAAATATATTTGAAAATTTGCTTAGGTCTTCCCTTTGTTTTCTGCCACCAAGCCAGTTTCCTATCTGGGATAGGACATCTCTTTTGATAATAATTCAATATTTAAAGCCTTTGTTTAAGAATGTGTCTTAAGACATGTTTAAAAGTCCAAATAAACATTATATCCTGTCTCAATTTATCTACCACTTAAAAAAATTTAGGGTGTTTTATATCTATCTATATCTATTGATACAGAATCTATGTATGGATACAGAATCTATGGATTCTATATAGATTCTATATAGATATTGATAGCTTTGATATCCCTATCTGTGGCTTTTCTCCTATAACATTTTTCTGACTTCATTGTCAGAATCTGTTCTCTAGGAGAAAATCCACTGATGTCAGAGGATCACTTGAGCCTGGAAAGTTGAGGCTGCAGTGAGCTGAGATCATGCCATTGTACTCCAGCCTGAGTGACAGAGAGACCCTGTCTCAAAAAGTTCATCAACATACACTATACTTCCAACAAATCCACAGTAAAATTTAATTTACTGGATCATTTTCAGAGTCGCAGCAACCAGTCCTTGGGCTATTTGTATGAGTCTTTACGTATCTTTGACTACAAATTCGAAGTTGTCCTCAAATCCACTAGAACTCCTGGCTGGATACCATTCAATCCTGGTGATTTATTTTACTTTTATTTGTCAGTTAGGTCTAGTACATCCCTTGCATTTATTTTTCCTGAAGTTAGCATATTTAGACTGCTTACTTCAGAAGATAATTTGTTTTCAAATATTCTCTTTGGTAAAATTTACCTCAGAAGTTGGATTTAGTCCCTTTCCTGTCTTTTATTCATCTATGTACTGCACTCAGTTGTATAAGTTCATTTGAGTCTTCAGCTGGCTTTCTGCCAATGATAAATTAAAAGGAGAAACTACACAGAAAGAAACAAAACCAACAATCAGAAAACCCTTTTAACTTGTTATTCATTCATTTTTTTTGTTGTTAGCAACCTTTAAACTCTTGGAATTATGTCATGAATTTCCTCTGACCTGTGAGCTCACGGGGCAGCATTTTCTGATAGTGTTTTGTTTTTGCCTGAAATAAAAGGTTCCATGGTCAAGTCAGCATAGGAAAGGCTACATACTTATGCATACTTATTCTATGCCCCTTTATCTCCTACCCTCTGAAACAGTTTAATAATTCATAATTCACAGTAGCGTTTGAAACACTCTGAGATGTCCTGCATAAACAAACCAGATTAACTTTGACCTAATTTCCCCCCCCAACATAGACACTTATTAGCATTCCATGAACTAGTGTTCCATAGACCACCTTTGTGTCCTTTGAATTTAGAAGTTTTCTTATTCTCATTTGGCATATCTTGATGTTTTTAGATGTGCTTTAGTTTTTTCCTCTTTACCTATTTGTTTCTATGTGGTTTCTTCACTTATGCTTTTCCCGTATATACTTTTTGACAAGTCCGTGTGACCCAACTTAAACTTTTCTGATGACATTTACTTTGAATTAAAAAATGATTTTTTGTTCATTACTTATCTTCCTGTATTCTATATTGAAATGATTATGTTAATATTTAATGTTATAGCATATTAAATTATTAAAGTGTCAAATAATATTTATATTATTAAATATATTTTAAGTTAAATAAATAATATATTAAATATTTAAATAATATTTATATTATTAAATGAATAAGATTTTAATTTTATATTGATATAAAATTATTTTAGTATTGATAAGGATATTACTTTGGTAGTACTAGTGGTTTTACTGTTTTTAACTGTCTTTCTTATTCACTGAATCTATTCACTGACTGTTTCATGAGAGGGTTTTAAGCTTTATTGCTTTTATTAGGGAATAAATGACTAAAGTTATATGTTAACATTTACATTTCTAAGTTAATCTGTTCCATAGGTAATTTTTCCTTTTTAAAATTTGTTGCAGCACTCTATATTGCCTTGCAATACCTACTGTCTTTGCACATGCTTCTTCTTTTGCATGAAGGCTCTTGTTCCAGATACCCACGTGTCTGTTTGCTCTCCTCCCTCAGTTCTCTTTTCACCTGTTATCTTCTCAACAAGGCTCATTTTTGCCACTACAGTTGTTTTTAGATGTATTTGTAAACATCTAGACACCCTACCCCAACACTACCTAGTCCTCTTCTTGACTTCATTTTTATTTTTTGTGTTGATCAATATGTAAAATACTATGTATTTCACGTATTCATTGCATTTGTTCTTTCTTAATAGAAAGTAAACCTCCCAAGATCAAGGATTTTTGTCTGTTTTGTCACTGCTTTGTCTCTGTTGTCTAGAACAGTGGGACACATTTTAAGTGCTCAGTAAATTTTCAACTGAATGAATAAATACAATAATCTCAGTAGATGTAAAAACTGCGTTTCATAAAATTCAAAATCCATTCATGGTACAAAATCAGTGAACTATGATTAAAAGGTAAAAACACTGAGCAAATGTGATATTTACTGGTGAAATATTGAAAGTATTCTTTTTTAAGATTGCAAACAAGTTAATACATCTTTAATCAGCAAGCTAACATTTCTATGCAGCATTATTATATAGGAAATTCTAGCTAAAACAATACAATAAGAAAAAGAAGTAAGAATTATTAGTATTGAAGAGGAAGAAACAATGCTATCACTAGTCTTAGAGGATATTTTGTCTGCATAGTAACCACCCAAAAAATATGCAGATGAAGTATTAGAATGAATAAAAGAGGTTACCAAATATGCCACAAACAAAATCGATGTACAAAATCAATTGCATTTCTGTACTTTGCTACAAATGTTTGGAAAAGGTAATAAAATACCCTTTATAGTAGTATACAAAATATAAAGTACCTAGGAAAAATTCTTAGAAAAACAGGAAAGACCTGTGTGGAGAAGATGATAAAACAAAGATCCTTGAGAAAACCTAAATGAATGGAAAAATAAATCATATTTCTGAGTAGAAAAATATCAATCTGCAAAAGATATGATTCTCCTCAAATTGTTTTAGAAATTTTATGGAATAAAAATATAAAAATTCCTGCACATTTTTACCCACCATGGAACATGCAAGCTCATTCCTGACTGCACATAGAACAGCAAATGGGGAGTTTTGCCCTCCCAGATATTAAAATTGTGTACTACTATAAAACTAGCAATGAAGACAGTATGGTATTGAGTAGAAGAAGAAAATAATAGATGATTTCAGAGAGACTAGAGGACCCAGGAGGAGACACTTTTATGTAAAATTCTTTATAAAGACTTGGCTCTTAAGACAGGTAAATGCAATAAATGCTACATGACAATTGGTTAACTATGTGGAGAAAAAAATGGATACTACCTCACATTACATATAAAAAATCAATTCTGGTTGAAAGACAAATCTAAGAAATTGTTAGAAAAATACATATATAGGAAGATAGTTTTATGATCCTAGATAATGAAGAATTTTAAAAACAAGATACAAAAAGCATGAGCCATATGGGAAAAGATTTAGTTTTACTACATTACTACTCTATCTATGTTAAAAAATTCAGTAGCTCCAAATACAATGGAAAAAAGACTGGGACCAGTATCTCATAAAAGAGAAAACACAAGTGGCTAAAACTAATATGAGAAGATACACAACCTCATTAACAACTAAAGAAGCTTGCATTTAAATGACTATGACATACCATGTTCCAGCCAGTATATTGGAGAAGCTAAAATGAGTAATAGCAAGAGCTGCAGAAGTATGGGAGAAACAGAGCATTGTTAGAAAGGAAGCAGGTTGTTAGAACTAATTTGCAAAGTACTTTGCCTTTATCTTGACAAGTTTAAGATACCTTAAATCCCACCAATTCCATTCCAATGTATAGACTCTGGAGAATAATTTATATTTATATATATTTATATTTATTGTATATTATATAATAAATTATATATACATACATATACACATACACACATGAGATGACGATAATATTCACAGAATACTTGTTCAGAAAATTTTAGTAGACTATTATTAGAGCAGGTTTAGGTTCACGGCAATATAGGGCAGAAAATAGAGTTCCCATATACCCTTCATCCCCACAAAAGGGCAACCTCTCCACCATTGACATCCCAAACCACAATCGTTTATTTGCTGCAATTAATGAACCTATACTGCTGCATCAGTATTACCCAAAGTCCATAGTTTACATTAGGGTCTGCTCCTAGTGCTGTGCATTCTATGAGTTTTGGCAAACCTTTAATGACATGTATATGTCATTGTAGAATCCTATAGAAGAGTTTCACTTCCCTAAAGAGCCTATGTGCTCTGCCTATTCATCCCTCTCTTCCCACTAACGCCTGGCAAACACTAATCTTTTCAATGGCTTCACAGTTTTGCCTTTTCTGGGATATCATATAGTGGCAGTCATACAGTAGGTAAACTTGTCAGATTGGCTTCTTTTGCTTAGTAATATACAACTAAGGTTCCCACCAGCTCTGAATTCCCACCAGCAATGAATGACAGTTTCTGTTGCTCCACATCCTTGCCATTATGTGGTGTTGTCGCCATTTGGATTTCCACCATTCCAATCTGTAGAATCATTGTTATTAACTGGGGGGAAGACAACCAATAAATAAAGGAAATAACTCAGGCGTTCGTTAACAGAATGATTTTAAAAATTGAGGGCTGTGCATATAATAAAATGACATAAAACTGTACACACACATTGTACTAAAGTCAATTTACTGTTTTGATATTATACTATAATTAGGTAAGATGCAAGCACTGGGGAAACTGGGTGAAGGGTACATGAAGCTTCTCCATACTGTTTCTCCAACTTTCTGTATGCCTATAATTTCTTTTCAAACCAAAAAGTTAAAAACAAATTTGAATGTTGTTTTCTCATAGATAAAATACTGTCCAGCTATGGAAGCAATGAACTGCAATAAAAACCACAGGGCTACATCTCACAAATGTGATATGGAATTTAAAAAATGCAGTTGAGTAAAAACAGATACAGTATAATGCTCAAAACACACAAGCTAAATGATATATTACTTTAGGATACAACTGTGATAAAACTCAAGAAAAACAAGTGAATGACAAGAAACAGAATTGGTTATAATGCTTATCTCAGGGGAACCCCCACGCTTTTGTGAGTTTTACATACAGGAGACTATCAGGTCCTCATAGTGAATATCAGAGAATAATTCAGGGGGATTGGAAAAGGAACCTTTTGAAATATACCAGAGCATTCTGTGTATTCTTATTAACTAGACCTGCCCACAGGATAAATTATCTTCCTAGAGCCTAACCTGGGGTTTTGTTAGAGCCTAACTTACCTGGCCTAAGAGAAAAGAAGGAGGTTTCATATAAAATGAAGCATTCTCTTACCACATGATCCAGCAATCACATTCCTTAGTATTTCTCCAAATGAATTGAAATGTCCACACAAAACATGCACATGGATGTTTATAGCAATTTTATTTATGATTGTCAAAACTTGGATGCAACCAAGATGCTCATTAGTAGGTGCATAGAGAAATAAATTGTGGTACACCCCGACAATGGAATACTATTCAGTGCTAAGAAGAAATGAGCCATCACACCATGAAGAAACACATAGGAACCTTAAATTCATATTATTAAGTGAAATAAGCCAATCTGCAAAGGTTACCTTCTGTATGGTTGCAATTATGTGATGTTCTGGAAAAGGCAAAACTATGGAGTCATTAAATAGATTGGTGGTTTAGTGGGGAGGGAAGGGTGAGTAGGCAGAGAATGTAGGATCTTCAGGGTGGTGAAACTATTCTTTATGATTCTGAAATGATGGATGTATGCCATTATACATTTGTGAACACCTATAAAATGTACAGCCCTGATAGCGAATCCTAATATGAGTTATGGACTTCGGGTGATAATAATGCATCAGTGTAGGTTCATTGATTGCAACAAAGGTACTGCTATGCTGGGAGATATCCATCGTGAGGGAGGTTGTGCATGTGGGTTGGGGCAGGGGCTATAAGGGAACTGTCACTACTTTCTGTTCAATGTTGCTGTGAACCTGAAACTGCTCTAAAGCTTATAAATTAAAAAAAAAAAAAAAAAAAAAAAAAACAAAATTTGATGTTTAGCATTTTACAATATATTTTATTGTAAGGAACAAATAAAAGTTAGGATTAGGAGAATTAAACATTTTTCATGGAGCGTATAAATATAGAGCATCTAAGAGAAGATTTGATTCTCATTTAAGTTTTGATCTGTCTCTAACTTTGGGTTAGCTGGTTTTCGTTGATGGTTTTTGAAGGATGGTCCCCAGACCAGCAGCAGCAGTACCACTTGGATATTTGTTAGAAATTTGTAAATTCTCAGACCTCAACCCATACCTATTGAATGAGAAACTCTGGGAGAGGGACTGCTATGGCATGAATGTTTGTGTTCCCTACAAAATTCGTGCTGAAGCTTAATCTCCAATGTAACAGTATTAAGAGGTGGGGCTTTTAGGAGGCGATGATTAGGCAGTGAGGTCTCTGACCTCATGAAAGGGACTAGCACCTTATGAAAAGGTTGGAAGGAACTACATTGGCCTCTTTTGCCCATCAGTCTCTTCCGCCACGTGAAAACATAGCATCAAGGTGCCATCTTGGAAGCAGCGCTCATCAGACATTGATTCTGCTGGGACCTTGATCTTGTACCTCTCATCTTCCAGAACTGCAGGAAATACATTTCTGTTGTTATAATTACAAAGTGTCAGGTATGTTGTTATGCAGAAGGAACAGACTAATACAGGGACTCAGCAGTTTGTTTTAGCACAAGTCTTCCAGGTGATTCTGATGTGCATAGACTTTTGAGAACCACTATTACTTTCAAACTTTTCATCTATAAAGTTATAGATAACACGAGATCACTTTTTTTCAGCGTGTGATGTATGTATTACTGACCATGTACAGGACAGTTTTAGGTGGCATAAATAAGAGCATTTTAAGTTTTTACCAACTATGTATTTATCTTACACTTTGTTAGAAAAATATAAATAGCTTACCATATCTATAAGTTTTCACTGGTGTTATTGCCTCATATATGGCTAAGTTAAAAAAAAAAGAAAACAAAAAGCAAATCAATGGAATCAATTTGAACTTGATGTAAATAGAAATAGTCAAAATAGTAAGGTGATAGGAGAATATCACAAGATGCATGGAGTCATTTCTCAAATTTTGAGGCCTTAGTAACCCTGCACTGGATTAATCCCCTACATATTTTCATTCTAAAACTATGAGATTTCGTATGCTTGTTTTTCTTACAGATTTGCCTCCTTAATTTTCTTTTTAAAATTCAAGCTCACATATTAAAAATGTAGTCGATGCTGCTTGAGCTTGGAGGGGAAATGGCCTATTAGTGTGCTTTTTGTACTGGGGGATACTTATCTGAGATTCATATTTAACCATGATTGATGGACATGTGGATTATTTACATGCAAATCATCTAAATTAAATATATTAAGAAGAAATCTGTTCTGAAAACACCATTTGATTTTAGAAGCATTTTCTTCTTTTCACTACTTGAAGTATTCATAGTGGCATAGGCAGATGTTTTTATAAAAAGGAAATGAAATGACATTTGGGGACAGTAATAAACATATTTTAGTTAATTAGGGATTTAGACTTTGTAAAAGTTTTCACATTATAAATAGCTACAACATAGCTGGCCTTTTTAAGTGGCATTTTTAACCGCTTTATTGAGATATAATTTACATTGTCCTAGAGTCCACCTACATAAAGTGTACAATTTAGTGGCTTTGTGTATTCACAGAGTTATACAGCCATCATCATGAGCAATTTTAGGACATGTTCATTATCCCAAAAAGAAACCCCATGTTCATTATCAGTTACTCCCCATCCCCTATGTAGTTCCAACCCTAGGCAACTACTTATGTACCTTTTATTTCTACGGTTTTTCTCATTCTGGAGATTACATAGAAGTGGAATCATATATGAAGGGGCCTTTTGTGACTGGCTTCTTTGACTTAGCATGTTTTCAAGATTCATCCATGTTGTAGTGTATGTGTGTGTGTCAGTATTTTATTGTAGAATAACATTCCATGGTATTGATATACCATGTTTGTCTATCCATTCTTCAGTTGATGAATATTTGGGTTGTTTTTACTTTTTGCTATAAAATAATGGTGCTATGAACTTTCATTTACAAGTTTTTGTGTGAACATATGTTTTTATTTCTCTTAGGTATATACCTAGGAGTGAAATTGCTGGGTCAGATGGTAACTATATTTAATGACTCAAGAAATTGATTGGATATAAAGCACTCTTATTCAAAGTAAAATTATGATTTTATTTAAAACTAACTATACTTCTGCTTTAATAAGGTATGAATTTTATTTGACAAGGATTTTACTTAAAATCTGTCTCCAGAATGGTGTTTGGCAAAAATCATTATTAAAAGACATGTTTTTGAACACAGCAGCTTACAAACTGCTATTCTGCATCACAATTTATCATCATTTATCAAAATTGTCATGTCCTCTGTGACATGTTTCTTTCTCTGAATATTTTATTGTTGCATGTGTCATTAAGCATTTAGGAAAAAAATGGCCTGGAATCTTCTTCCTGAACTGATTAAATTCATGATTTTTGCATATAGACATTTACAAATAAATTATATGTTGTTAAGAAATAAATGGTAGTTTTTTTCTCTTTTAAAATTCTCATTTCAACATCAATAAATAATGTTACTGAAATGGAAAAATACCATTTTGATATCTAACTGCATCTGACACTTTAAGTTTTGCTGTCCCATTTATTATTAATATTTTAAAGTTTTAGGAAGGGCTACTTTTTATATAATGAAATTTTATATTCCATAATTATTAATATTTAACTTTGTTTTACTTTGTCACAATGCTTCCACAAAGCTTGTCTGCCAAATTGGTTACCTTTAGATTCCTTTTTAGGAAACGTCTTCAGCGTGGTCCCTTTTTTTCTTTTCTTTTTTTTTTTTTTTTTTTTTTTTGAGATGAAGTCTCGCTCTGTCGCCCAGGCTGGAGTGTAGTGGTGCAATCTCTGCTCACTGCAACCTCCGCTTCCTTGGTTCAATGATTCCTGTGTCCCAGCCTCCTGAGTAGCTGGGATTACAGGCGCCCACCACCACACCTGTGTGGGGAAAAGAAAGATCAGACTATAACTGTGTCTATATAGAAAGAAGTAGACATAAGAGACTGCATTTTGTTCTGTATTTGAGATGCTGTTAATCGGTGACCCTACCCCCAACCTTGTTCTTGCAAGAGACATGTGCTGTGGTGACTCAAGGTTTAAAGGATTTTGGGCTGTGCAGGGTGTGCTTTGTTAAACAAGTGCCCGAAGGCAGTATGCTTGTGAAAAGTTATCACCATTCTCTTAATCTCAAGTACCCAGGGACACGTACACTGCCAAAGGTCGCAGGGACCTCTGCCTAGGAAAGCTAGGTATTGTCCAAGGTTTCTTCCCATGTGATAGTCTGAAATGTGGCCTCGTGGGAAGGGAAAGACCTGATTGTCCCCCAGCCTGACACCCGTGAAGGGTCTGTGCTGAGGAGGACTAGTACAGGAGGAAGGAAGGCCTCTTGGCAGCTGAGATAGAGAAAAGCATCTGTCTCCTGCCTGTCCCTGCGCAATGGAACATCTCGGTGTAAAACTCGATTGTATGTTCTATTTACTAAGATGGGAGAAAACCGCCTTAGGGAGAAAGGTGGGACTTGCTAGCGCAATGCTGCTCTTTATGCACTAAAAAGGTTTATGGAGATGTTTGCATATGCATATCAAGGCACAGCACTTTTCCTTGAACTTATTCATGTCACAGAGATCTTTATTCATATGTCTTACTGCTGACCTTCTCCCTATGATGATCCGATTATCCTGCCACTCCCCTTTTTCTAAGATGGTAAAGGTAATGATCAATAAATACTGAGGGAACTCAGAGACCTGTTCCTGCGTGGGTCCTCTGTATGCTGAGCGCCGGTTCCCTGGGCCCACTTTTTCTTTCTCCATACTTTGTCTCTGTGTCTCCTTTCTTTTCTCAAGTCTCTCATTCCACCTAATGAGGAAGGCTCACAGGTGTGGAGGGGCAGGCCACCCCTTCACACCTGGCTAATTTTTTTTGTATTTTTAATAGAGATGGGGCTTCACCACGTAAGCCAGGCTGGTGGTCTCTAACTCCTGACCTCAAGTGATCTGCCAGCTCAGCCTCCCAAAGTGCTGGGATTATAGGTATGAGCCTCTGCACCCAGCCCAGGATGGTCCCTTTTTATAGCTCCTTAGGAAATTAGGTTTTGGCACCTTGTTGTTAGAAGGGAATATTCGTGAAAAAAGGAAACAACTAAATGTATAGACTATCTGGGGTAGTAGAAAGAGAAGTGACAGCATAGAAAAAAGATGCCCCTTAGGGAGGAGAAGGAAACAAATATAAATTAGACTTGAATGGATTAGATTTCTTCATTGATGAAGAAAGTTAAGCCACAATTTAACTTTCCTTGACACACTAAAAGCAAACAAACAAACC
Source organism: Rhinopithecus roxellana (assembly GCF_007565055.1). Lineage (NCBI taxonomy): Eukaryota > Metazoa > Chordata > Mammalia > Primates > Cercopithecidae > Rhinopithecus > Rhinopithecus roxellana. The sequence goes on from NC_044557.1 coordinate 25,765,324, forward strand.
CCAAAGAATAGTCAGGCAGCTGAGACATTCAGTGCCCTTGTAGACAAAACAAGACATATTCTTATTGTTGGAATATAGTTGTGTAGGGCTTGTAGACTCTTTCTTTTGATTAATTTATTCCTTTTGGAATGAAAATATTTACTCAATGCCTGTACCTGATTTGCAGACTGATTAACTGAAATCATCATTGATTTTATTTCTGATAGGGAGAACCTGTCCTCCACATACCATGGTAGAGTAGTGGGTGTTTATAATGAAGATGCAAAGCTTTATAGTTTGGGTCATGTGTGAGGTAGACTCTGATATGGGGCTTAGAGTGTTTATTAGTGAGTGCTGTTGGAAACAACCCAATGGAAGAGAAAAGAATCAGGATTAGACAGAGGAAGAGTCAAGGTGTTTCTTTGGCCAACAACATGGAAACTGTAGAACTGAAATAGTTAATCAGTTTAGTGTCATGTTTGGCCAAAGTGGCCAGGTCTTTGTAAATCACCTCCATTAGTAAATGGATGTGGCTGTCAACTCCCACCCATTAGGGTATGATCTTAGGTCAGGCATTCTCTGCAGCTCAGACTATTCCAGCTCCTGAAGGGGTTCACAGCTAGGATTGTCCTCTGACAACACTCCCCACACCTGGGCCAAGAAGTTCTTCCTTGAGCATTGGTCTTGGTGGTGTTTCTCCTATGTCTACTGCACTACATCAGTCATTGTCCCCTTAACCTTCACAAAAGCTTTTGAAAATATTTATATTTTTTGTTTATAAAAGTAGTACAATTAGACACCAATCTGCATTCAATAGGGCAATGGTTAAATCCATTATTTGGAGACTATGTGTGCTCTGGTTTGAATGTTTCTGTCTCCCCCAAATTTATATGTTGAAACCTGATCCCCAAGGTGATGGTAGTAAGAGGTAGGAACTGTGGATTATTAGATTAGATTATTTTGTGGATTCCTAGATTAGATTATTAGATCATGAGGGTAAGGCACTCATGATTGGATTAGTGCCCTTATATAAAAGGGCCAAGGGAGCTTGTTTGTCCCTTCCAGGACATGAGAACACAGTGAGAAGGAACCATCTATGAGGAAGCGGGCCCTCACTGAATCTGTTGGTGCCTTGGTCTTGGACTTCTCAGTCTCCAGAGCCATGAGAATTGAATTTCTACTATTTATAAGCTACTCATCAATGACATTTTCTTAGATCTGCCAAAATGGACTAAGACAATTTAGAATTAACATAATAAGGAAATCTGTGTGTACTGATACAAAAATACATCTATCATGTCATAGACTTACAAAAACCAGTTAGCAGACTATACACACATACACACTATGATTCTATTTTTATTTACAAAAGCTATACATGTATGTAAAATACACAGACACATGTAGATTCACTAAAGCTTTAATCTTCTGAAGACCGGGTCAGAGGTAAACAAGAAGAGAGAATGATAGTTTTCAATTTTTGTTTTGTATGCTCAGTTGATGTGTTCATTTTTCTGTTGCTGATGTAACAAATTATCACACATTTGGCTTAAAACAACACAAATTGTTTATCTCACAGTTCTGGAGGTCAAAATTCTAAAGTGTGTCTTACTGGGCTAAAATCAAAGTGTCAGGAGGGCTGTCTTCCTTTCTGGAGGTTCAGGGGACAATCTGTTTTCTTGCCTTTTCCAGATTCTAGAGGCTACCTTCATTCCTTGACTTGTGGCCTCTTCCTCCATCTTAAAAGCCAGCAGATTCACATCTTCAAATCTCTCTCTAACTCTCTCTTCTGCCTCCATCTTCCACTTCAAGAATCCTTGTAATTTCATTGGGCCTACCCAGATAATCCAGGATAATTTCCTTATTTTAAGGTCAGGTGATTAACAGTCTAAATTCCATATGCACCTTACTTCCCACTTGCCGTGTAACATAACACACTCATAGGTTCTAGGGATTTGGATGTGAACATCTTTGGTGGGTTGTTATTCTGAGTACTACAGTAGGTAAGTGAAACTACAGCTTTCTCACAGCCTATATGCTAGCTGTTCATGCTTCCTTTTCAGATAATACTAAGTAAATGAGAAAAGAGACACATCTGTGGAGAAATAATTATAATTTAGTACATTATTATTCTTTAATTTCTATAGTATTTATAATAAAGTTCAATAAGAATTTATCTATGAGGAAGTGGGTTTTCTAAACAAGTGTAAAACCACCTTGTTTAGGAAAAATGTCAGACTCTCTTCTTGCCTGCTTTTCCCATGCTGGCCTTTGTTGTAGCTCTTACTTTTGAAATGTAATCATTGCTTCATTTCTTTATCTCTTTCCTAATTTACTTGGAGGTTCTTTAAGATGGGGGCTATGTACTTTAACTTACCAACCTATTCAATGAATATTAATTAAGTACCTGTTATGGCTATTTTTGTGAACATTTGGGATATATAAATTGATAAAAACCAATAAAAATTTCACTTCTTTAATGGAGGAAAGGCATCCTATATAGAGGGTGATGAATGGAAAGAAACTAAAACAGGTCAAGAAGAATCAGAAGTGCCAGGGTTAGGGGTTGTTTGTAACTTTAAATAGGTTATTAGAATAGGCCTCATTAGGACGGTGATTGAGTAAAGGCTTTGATGTGGTTTGGGTGTGTCCCCATCCAAATCTCATCTTGAATTGTAGTTCCCATAATCCCCAGGTGTGGTGGGAAGGACCCTGTGGGAGATAATTGAATCATGGGGGTGGTTACCTCCATGCTCTTCTCTTGATAATGAGTGAGTTCTGGAGATCTGAAAGTTTTCCAAGGGGCTTTTCCTCCTTTTACTCTACACTTCTCCTTCCTGCTGCCATGTGAATAAGGATGTGTTTGCTTCCCCTTCCACCATAACTGTAAGTTTCCTGAAGCGTCCCTAGCCATGCTGAACTGCGAGTCACTTAAACCTCTTTCCTCTATAAATTACCCAGTCTCGGGTATTTCTTCATAGCAGCATGAGAATGGACAATACAGGATTGGAGGAGTTTAAGGAGTTAGTCATGGGGTGTCAGAGTGGGCTTCATTAGGAAGATGCTATTTGAGTAAAGACTCTGAGGACTTCAAGGAGTTAGTCACGTGGGTAACTACACAACTGCATTGGAGGCAGAGGGAACATTTAATCTAAAGTCCTTAAGGCAGGAAAATTCCAAGACTGATCAAGTAACGGCAGTAGAGTGTGTGCAGATGCCTTGGGCCAAGATGTTGAATACAGACACAAGGGTGGGAGGTGATCCGAGAGTGATTTTTCTGGTATGTATCAGGGTGGTATCAATGAAAGTGATGTAAACTCATCAGATTGAGGATGCACTGTACTTGGAAGATAGGGCAAGTAAGGTTTGTAGACACCTTGGTTGTGGGATATGAGAGAAAGAGGTTTCAAGGATGATTTCAAGGCTTATAGTTTCACTAATTGGAAGGATGAAGTTGCCATCAACTGAAATAAGGAAGACTAGGATGAGCAGGTTTGGTAGAGAAGATCGAGAGTTTGTGTTGGGCATATTATTAAGTTCAGATTCTATAAGACTTTCAAGGGTAGATGGTGAGAAGTCAATATTCTGATATATGAATCTGGAGTTTAGGAAAGAAGTCTGGAATATGTGTAAATATGGGAGCCATCAGCAGATAATAGATGCTGAGTGAACAAAGAGACTGTCTAAGATTATCAAATGAGGCATAGATGGCTTGAGAATGAGACTGAGGTTGGAGTCCTGGGTCACTCTAGCAGAAACTAGGGTAAGAAGGTAAACCAACCAAATAGACCAAGCTGGAACCCTCTGCACCCTTTTTGACAGCAGTAGGTAGTAGATGTTTATTTAGTGGATAAATGCACGAAGAGGAAGTAAAGTAGCAAAGGACAATGGGGAATTTTATCTGTCTATGCAGAATAAATTAAAAGGTGAAAAATAAGATCAACTGTATTTATCTCATCAGTGAATGGGTAGGGAGCAAGTCATGGAAATTAACATAAAAATAGACCTGTTTCTTTTTACTCTATAAATATATTTGTTTATAAAAAATAACCATTAATTTTGATAAGTTAAAATGTTTTTTTCCTAATGCAATTACTTCTTTTTAATCTTCATGGTGCTTAATGTGCTGGTGTGGCTAATTCTTTGAAAAAGTCTGTAAAAATATCCCTTCTCTACAGAGATGAATCTAGTTCTTCAGATTGGTTATTCCTATACTTTTTATTTGTTGTTGTTTTTGTTTCAGAGACAGGGTCTTGCTCTGTTGCCCAGGCTGGGGTGTAATCACAGCTCACTGCAGTCTCGACCTCCTGGGCTCAAGGAATCCTCCTGCCTCAGTCTCCTGAATAACTACAGGGGCACACCACCACATTCAACTTATTTATTTTTTGTAGAGATGAGGTCTTGCTATGTTGCCCAGGCCAGTCTCGAACTTCTGGGCTCAAACAATCCCCCTGCCTAGGCATCCCAAATTGTTGGGATTACAGGTGTGAGCTACCATGCTTGACCATGTGAATATGAATATACTTGAGAATAGCAACACTAAGTAATTGAAACTCATTTTAGAGATTACCCCATGAACATTTCTAAATTCTTCATAAAGAATTACAGAAGAATTTCTAAAGTCAACTTGGTAAAACTTACTGATGATTTTCATTGAAAAAGCATGATTTTGCTTCCATATATTTGATAATTTGCATAACTTTAAACTTTCACTGTGGTCTTAACTGGTATTAAAGGTGATTTGGAAATTGTATTGATCATGTGTCTTGCTATAGTATTAAAGAAGTAGACATTTTCCTTAAGAACTTTATATTCTAGGTTAAACAGTTAAGACACTTACATAAGTGTACATATAAACAATTTAGTTGAGAAAATATAAGATGATGTAATTGCAGGTCTGTCTGACTCCCACCTGTCCCTTTGGGGAGAGGAATTTATAAAAGAATAGACTGAAAAAGTGGCAATAACTATAAACTTGAATTTTGACAGAAAGGAAGAAGAATAGAAAAGGAAGCAGAATCAGTTGCCTTGATATGGATACAAGTTCTACAAATAGGACAGCAACTATGCTTGAATAGTAGTTTACATACTTTACAAAGTAAATTAAATTTGGTTATATTGAGCCTGACCTGTTGGTGAGAAGTGGATGTCTCAGCATGGGGAGGTGTGTAAGTTTTCTCAGGACCAAAGAGAGCCCTAGGTAGTGAAATCTTTGTGAGGATTTGGAACCTGAATAGGAAATAGCATTTTAACAATGCTCATCTTAAAACCACAAACCCCAGGTTTTTTTTTTTTTTTTTTTTTTTTTTTTTTTTTTTTTGAGATAGAGTCTCGCTCTGTTGCCCAGGCTGGAGTGCAGTGGTGCGATCTCGGCTCACTGCAAGCTCCGTCTTCCGGGTTCCCGCCATTCTCCTGCCTCAGCCTCCCGAGTAGCTGGGACTACAGGCGCCCGCCACTGCACCCAGCTAATATTTGTATTTTTAGTAGAGACGGGGTTTCACAGTGTTAGCCAGGATGGTCTCGATCTCCTGACCTCGTGATCCACCCGTCTCGGCCTCCGAAAGTGCTGGGATTATCAGTGTATTAGTCTCTGAAGATACAACCTGGGTTGGACAATTACCCAAGATCTGTTACATATTTAGCATCAGGGAAGTTATACAAAGCATATTATTATTTCTTATGTTTATTTTGGGTGCAGACCTTCAGAAAGGCCTTAACTAATCTCCAGGTCAAAGCCTATAGTGACCACCCTTGCTGCGGCTGCCTGCCACACCTCCCTCTCTGTGCTTTCTTGCTGCATTCAGGGACTTTGTTGTCATAGTTCCTCTTTTACTGCAGAGGGATTCCAAAGCTCTTGGAAAACAGGAAGTAGCTCATCCTTTTCTATGGGCTGAGGGGAGCAGTCCTTGATTTACGATACGAAAATTTTATAATCTTTGGACCTTTGATAGAGGTGACAAATATAGAGATCTTTCTTGGAATAGAATTTGTCTCAAACTATTTTGAGAAAGCACACAAGGCATTAACATTTACATTTGCAATTAAAGCATAGGGAAACTGTTTACAACAAGGACAGAAGTTGATGCTGTTGTTTATTGTGTTATATGCTGGTTATAGACCCTCATTTTATAGTTATTTCTCTAAAATGCAGTAAAAAAAAATGCCTAGCACTATAGCAACCTCTAGGAAATGAGGCATATGCTGTTTCTAAGACTCACAATATGTTTTTCTGAACTGTTTGCTCATAAACATGTTTATTGTAGGTGCTGCCTGGGCAGGGGCTGCTTTCCTGTAGAAATCCTATCTTGAATACTAGGTTCTGCTTCCTCTTGTGGAAGAATGAAGCTCTTTTTGACTGCCTTGGAAAATTTGATACTTTCAGGTATTTATGACATAATCAATGGCTGATATGTGTCTTCAGGATTTATGACTGCCCTGTCATAAATTGCTCTAGTTTCAGAGTGCATACACCATCATTGTCCTTTTATTACTGTTAATATTGGAGACAGGCTCTCTGTTGCCCAGGCTGGAGGGCAGTGGCGAGGTCTTGGCTTATTGTAAACTCCTCCTCACCAGCTCAAGTCATCCTCCCACCTTAGATTCTCGAGTAGCTGGGACTATAGAAGTGTGCCACCATGCCTTGCTAATTTTTTTAAAAAATTTTTTTGTAGAGATGAAGGTTTACCATGTTGCCAAGGCTGGTCTCAAACTCCTGAGCTCAAGGGATCCACCCACCTCAGCCTCCCAAATTACTGGGATTACAGGTGTAAACCATTGTGCCCAGCCCACTCTGTCTTTTGAGGTGGGGGGAAGGTGAGATGTAGTGACACAGATATTCCGTGTACCATAGTGATACCTTATTTATGAATCATCTTGCTCTCTCTCTTAAAGTCTCTCTATGCCAGAAACATCATTTGATGTGGTATTCGACATGGGTTCACCTTCTGGTTTTGTCACTAAAAGCTTTATGACTTTAGTCTCAACCCTTCTCTGTGTCTAGAGAATTGTTAAATTGCTAAATTAAAATGAATTTTTGAGAGTGTTTTGATGTCAGGAAATGTAATAGCTGCTGAGTGCCCAAGTACATATCAAGTTTTCTTTAGTGAAGAAGACTCATAAATGGTAAGGGAGAGGCTGCTTTTGGAGAGGGCAGAGTGAGAGGAGATGGAAGTTTGGAAATATGTCTTATAAGGAAGGCCAATGAGGAGGCAATCGTTCTGTAACAGGTACTTGTGAGCTAGTAAAGCTTGTGTTTTGTATAGAAGGCTATGTAGGCTTTTATGATGGGGAACGTGTGAAAATAATGACCTAGAGCCAATGGGGCCTAGGGACTTTTGCAGCGTCTAACCCAGGTCTGTTTCATTCCCAGGTTAGGGGGCTACAACTATCTTCTGAAAGTTACCTAGCATAATTATGTTGCTGCTCTTAAAGCAAAATAGCCCAAATTTTGTTGAAGAAATGTTTTAGAGAAATGATTGCCTCACATTTCAAACACCATTCTTGATTATTTATTAAATAGCTTTTTATTGGGGGAAAAGTATATGGAAATTTAAACTGGGGAAATCACTTGGGGGAACTTCTTAATGTATGAGTCCGTTCTTGCACTACTATGAAGAATTACTTGAGACTGAGTAATTTATGAAGCAAAGAGGCTTAATTGACTCGCAGTTCTGCAGGCTGTACAGGAAGCATGGTTGGGGAGCCCTCAGGAAACTTACAAGCATGGCAGAAGGGTGAAGAGAAAGCAAGCATCTTCTTCACGTGGCAGAGCAGGAGGAAGAGAGCAAAGAGGGAAGTGCTACACACTTTTACTTATTTATATTTTTGAGGCAGAGTCTCACTCTGTCGCCCATGCTGGAGTGCGGTGGTGCAATCTTGGCTCACTGCACCCTCTGCCTCCCAGGTTCAAGTGATTCTTATGCCTCAGCCTCTTGAGTAGGTGGGATTATAGGTGTGCACCACCACGCCAGGCTAATGTTTATATTGTTAGTAAATATGGAGTTTCGTCTTGTTGGCCAGGCTGATTTCAAACTCCTGGCCTTAAGTGATCTGCCAGCCGTGGCCTCCCAAAGTGCTGGGATTGCAAGCGTGAGCCACCATGCTCAGCCTACACACTTTTAAATAACCAGATCTCATGAGAACTCACTCACTGTCCCAAGAGCAGCAAGGGAGAAATCCACTCCCATGACCCTGTCACCTCCCACCAGGTCCCTTTCCCAACACTGGGGATTACAATTCAACATGAGATTTGGGTAGGGACACGGAGCCAAACCATATTACTGAGGAACAACTTAATGTGGATAGTTTCTGTGTATGTGTGAGAATACAGTTTTCTCATAAACCATGCTATTTTTTAAGCTCAACTATTTTATCTTCCTTAAAGATGGGGGGTTGAAAGTTGATTTTATAGTTTGAGCTCTTGTTATTTTTCAACCATTAGCCAATACGTGTAAGTGGCAATTATTTAAGAAGAATAACATAATAAGCAAATACTGGGAACTATAAGAAGCTTAGCACTGTGGAGTTGGAAGGGACAAGTCGCCTGAATTTATAGTCAGCATTTATATAATTGTTCTGCCCTCCTTAACTGTAAAATGGCACAAGTAATAGTTGATCCATAGATTTATTTTAAGGATTAAAAGATAATGTATTCATTCAAAAATATTTATTGTTTTGTTTGTTTGTTTTGTTTTTTCAAGACAAAGTCTTATTCTGTCACCCAGGCTGGAGTGCAGTGGTGCTATCTCGGCTGACTGCAACCTCTGCCTCACTGGTTCAAGCATTCTCCTGCCTCAGCCTCCCGAGTACCTGGGATTACAGGCATGTGCCGTCATGTCCAGCTAATTTTTGCATTTTTAGTAGAGACAGGGTTTCGCTATGTTGGCCAGGCTGGTCTCGAACTCCTGACCTCAAGTGATCTGCCTGCCTCGGTCTCCCAAAGTGCTGGGATTACAGGTGTGAGCCACAGCGCTTGGCCTATTGAGTGTTTAGTATGTGCCAAGGCATTTGCTGGTTCAGAGGATATATCTATGTACTAGAAAGAAGATCCTGGCTTTACTAACTAGAAGGGAAAATGACTTTACCCGGTGATGACAAAGGTGATAAGTACTTCCACAGTGCTCACTGGGACAAAGTGTCAGACCTTACACAGTACCTGATACTAGGGGAGAAAGGGATGGACCTGATGTGTCTTGGGTGTAAAGTATACCCATTATTCAATCCTAACAACAATTCTATAAACTTGGTCTTATTTTCCTTCCTTTTACAGATGAGAAAACTTGTGTTCTTGTAGGTCTGTGTCAAGTAATGTTTGTTAAATAAGTTAATGTGTAAACGGAAACGTGGAACAGTTGTGCAGCTTGTCCCGGTTCTTCAGCAAGTTAGTGACAGCTGGGACCAGAGCTGTTTCTGACTTCAGCCCAGGGGTCCTTTCATTATTCTATACTGCCTCTCAGAGTGTGCATACGGGTGTGTGTGTGTGTGTGTGTGTGTGTGTGTGTGTGTGTGTGTGTGTGTGTATGCATGGGAGATAGGAAAGTTGCAGTCTTATATATGCTATACTTATTGATATAAAAATTATTTCACAAAACACAAATAATGGTGAAGTCAGGGCTCCTAGTTTAATCCATTTTAATGCCTATCACTAGTTACAGGTATATTCAATTATCCAGATAGATTGACTTTGTGCTGTGGATTTAGTGTACTAAATAACAGGATCCAGATCTGTGAAGTTTTCTTTTTCTGGAAAACTACTGAATGTGAAGCAATTTAAGCCAGAATTCAAGGCCATTCATCCAAAATGTAAGGTGTTCTGAAATAGAAGGTGTATATATCACTTTATCTAATGTGTGGGTTGTGTGGGAGACTTTTCTTTGCAAATTGAATCATTGGAGACCAATGATCCTATAACTGCATTTGAAATCCTTCAGCTGGCAAACCTTTGGTAGTTTTAATTTCTTTCTCAAAGAAAACATCTGTTATAGGTGTCTGTAGTCTAGTTGTGTGTGGGCTACCATTCTAATTAGTAAAGCTGTAATGGCAGTCTTGGGATTTTGTAGAAACTCTAGTAATAGATAGAAGTGAACATTTCTAATCCTTTATTATGATCCCATTATCAGTTTCAAGTCAGTTTCTTCCCTATGCCATCTATCCACCAACTCCCAGCTGTCTTGAAAGAACATAAATACTATTTTTCTAACTTTATTTTTCAGGAATTACTGTAAGTTCGGGGGCCTCTTTCTTTTTGCTTGGAAGGGAAGCTGGGTCAGGAAAGCAGAGGAGTTAGTTTTGGAGGGCCCTCCTTTTGTGCATCATTTAGTTGCAGACCTAAGCAATGTCTGTAATCCCAAGGAAATGATACAGCACTTCTCGAGTGTTCCAGGGTTTTCAGAAGGTATTCACTAACACCGCCTATGTCCCTTCTGTAATTTATGTGGACTCTAAACATTGCTGTAATGTACTACTAGAGAAATACAAGACTTGTACATTTTTCCCTTCCTTCCTTCCTTCCTTCCTTCCTTCCTTCCTTCCTTCCTTCCTTCCTTCCTTCCTTCCTTCCTTCCTTCCTTCCTTCCTTCCTTCCTTCTTTCCTTCCTTCCTTCTCTCTCTCCTTCTTTATTTCTTTCTCTTTCTTTCTCTCTCTCTCTCTTTTTTTTTTTTTTTTGACGGAGTTTCACTCTTTGTTGCCCAGGCTGGAGTGCAGTGGCACTTAAATGTCAACCTGACTTCCACTTCTCTCCACTCTGCAATAGTCTGCCCAAATAATTAGAGTTTTAAGGCTTTTAAATGGTTACTAGTCCTTCCAGTACAGAAAGGTGCTGCAGCCCCAAATAATGTGTATGTCGGTACTATCACTACAGTGCTTTGGGTTGACCAACCTCATCCTGACTTCTGATCTGGAGTCTACTGTCATAGAAAGGTATAATATGCTTATAATTTTTCTCCCCCAATATTTCTTTGCTTCTCCATGTCAGTATTTCTCCACTAAACGCTTAGATGTGTTTGATTTTACCCTTGCAGCTGTGTTATAAGGCAGACAAGTTTGAGCTGACACACGCGGTTTCTCTCATGACAAGGACCAATTGTGATTTATGACCATTTACAGGATGCTAGTGATGTGGGGAAGGGTGTGTTTTTAGCCAGCAAGGCTATGTCCTTTCCCTTGGAAATAAAGAACATGTTAAAAATAGGTAGCAGGGTTAAAAAGAGGAAGCATCACTGTAATTTTCTGATTAGTGAAGAGCCCTTAGGCTAACTTTCTATAATGTTCAGTTAATGTGTTTGTATCTTCAAATCATCTTAACAAATATTTATTGACTGCCTGCTTCTTGCAAGGTGTTTTGCTGGCTGAAATGAAAGTTTTCATGAAAATTCTAATGTATAGAATTAGGAAGTTAGAAAGGGGGGTTATTAGCATGGGTCTTTGTCTGCTTTAGTTGAATAGAACCTGTTACGAAGTAATGCATTTTCCTCCAAAAATTTGGCTTATTTAGCAAGCAGCATATCAACTAAAGATGAAAGAAGTGGAAACATTTATTCACTTGTAACGTTAATATGAGCCTTTGTTTTCATCAGAAATTCCTGAAAACCTAGATTATAATATGTTACGGTACAACCTGGGGTTTGGCTTTTAGCACCAAGGATAAACAAAGATTTATGAACACAAAAGATGCTGTGAAAGCTCAGATTCCTGCTACACCTTGAATGCCCTATAGTTCTCTAAACGGTCCTAAATGTGGAAAAATCAGTCTTCTCATTGGTTAGGACCCACTGACTCCGTCATTGTAGTTACTGTGATATAACTTGTAGGGTATGAGTGCTTAAATAATCTAGTATCACTGGGAAAGTTACTTATTATTTGTTTGATTTGTATATTTGCAAGCAGTTCTTCATTTCTCATGACAGTTCTTGCATTCATCATTTACTGAAGTGGGGCTCTGAGTTAATAAGATTTTTTTTCCTCATTATAAAAATTCTCAGAACAAGTCAAGATCTTATTAGACATCTTCATTTTATTAAATCAGACCTCTTTACAGAGCCTTTTTAGAAGCCCAGGTAACACTTGTTTTTATATATCATTGGCCCAACATAGTCACATGACTATATCTTGATGCAAAGAAGATTGTGAAGATGTAAGTTTTTAGTCTTGGCATATTAAAAAAAGTCAGAATTCTGATAGTAAGAAAAACACATTGTTTAGTTGGCCAAGTTGTGCCTTTTTTTCCACCTCTGATTTCTTCCCAATACTTTGATGAAGTACTCTCATGAAGTACTCCCAATACTCTGGCAATTTTCTTTTCCTTGCCCAATATAAAGTGTGATGTTTGCACTTCATGCCTGAGTCTTTCTTTCCGAGAAAAGCCTCCAAGTCTTTTGCAGCTTTCAACTACATTAATTTTACAGGTCCGTCCTTGAAGTAAAACTTTAAAAAGGTATTTTATGCTTTTTTTCTTTCTTTTTTTTTAAAAAAAAATTTCACCTTTTAATTGTCAATTCGAATTATCTCTACAAACTGATTCAGGCAGAAACATACAATTCTGAGAGAAAAAGGGACCCTGGGACTGAGAACTTAGGTTACTGACTGAGAGAGGCAGAGGTGCTTACCAAATAGAAACTGTGGCTGTTATCAGAAGAAGGGAACATGGATGCCAGAGAAAGAAAGGACAGACATCCAGTTCTGGAAGGTTTATTTGGTTTTTATTAATAAAAATACGAAAATCTTTCCCTGGTTTTCTGCTCTTAATCTTCCTTTAAATACATCAACTGGACATTGTCGATATAGGTGGTTCTTGTAAGATAAAACCTCTGTGGCCCCATGCGGGTTCTCTCCTGATATTTATACACAAAATTGCCCATGTCTCTTAAAAAAGAGAACATCTGATTTGCCTTTAAGAAAAATATGCGGGATGGGGTGGGAATGAGGGTGAGTGAGTTCTTTACGTTTCATGCAGTTGCAGACTTTTTGGAGGCAGCTTTTACTGTCTGGGTAATATTTTAATTCCTGATCCTGATGTGGAAGGGAATCCTGATGTTAGTGCCTGAGTGGTATTCTTGATAGACTTTTAGTTGAATAAGTAAGGAAGGGTGCTCCCATGAGCAAACCTTATTCAGTGTCCCAGTTTCTGAGCAGCCCAAGGCACCAAGGCCTAACCTAGGATGAGGATGGTTTGTGTGGAGCTAGTGAAACTACAGCTCCCAATCTCATCCAAGATTGTTGTTTTCCATTTGCTGCTGAACAGCTGTTTGTTTGGCTTTCCAGCGGCATGGATATGCCTACATAATCACAAACTCCTAGATACTGAGGCATCTTAATGAGAACATAGCCTGATTTTGGAAGGAATGGAATGAAGGAGGCCAGGTGAATTGCATCAGGGTAACTGGTAGAAAAGCTGGCATTAGAACCTTGTTTCTGTGCTCACTGTCCAGCGCTCTGCGCCAGTACATGAAATTTGTCAGAGAAAGTGAGATGAAGCGCCATGGTTTCCTATGCCCTGCATGTTTGTTCCTGATACTTAAGCGACCTAAAATCTACTCATGGATCTGTCAAGTTTTAGATTTAGTAACAGGCTCATTGACTATGGAAATAATTGGGCTGGGGATGAGGTCTCTGGCAGATTGAAGTAACTAGAGCAAGAGTATATGGGTTATTGTGGTGGAATGAGGAACACTGGCTAGTTTAAATTACATTTCTACAGTTTGTGGTTGGCCTTGGAGCTCTTTTGTCTCTGTAGTTTATTAGCAGACGAGCTTTTCGCTGCTGGAGCAAAAACCTACCTACAATAGTGTGAATCAGCAAGTAGGAAGCATTAGTCATGTGAACTCAGATACTTCCTATTGCCAAAGGCTTGATATATTCATATCTTACATTTTATCTTCTCTGTGACGATTCATTACATGTAGTGACAGCATACTTAGTCTTCTGTGTGACTCAATTGGGGGCACATTTGGTCTAGTCCCAGTAATTATATGTAACGTAAAATTACATACAGCACAGTCAGCAAAGAAGCTGTCCTTCCTTCCCCTATCACTAAGATCTAGGGTCACTCTGGAATGCCACTGTGTGAACATTTCTCACTCTTGTTGTGAGCATGTTTCTAACTCCCAAATCAATCTGACAAAGGATTTTCTGTGAATTTCTTGTTAATTTCTTGACATAAAAGCTCTTATGAACATGCATAATCCAAACTTAATTCTTTGTTTGAATCAAAATCACTTTTTATTCAAGAGGGAACAATTATATGAACATAGATTTTCCCAGTAAATCCATAACAATACAGACCTGAAGTTAAAGTGGAACCTGAGGTAATGTGAGCCCTGGGTAAGGTAGAGTAAGGATGGAGAGGTAATAGGTCAAGAAAGGAGAGAATGATTCATTTCTTGAGAAAGATGAGCAAGGTGGTCAAGTAGATTTGCTTCTCAACAAAGAGTGTAATGTAAGCACTTAGTTCTGGTTTCTTTTGAAGCTGCCTTCCCTTTTTTCCATCTCTCTATTCCAACATAACAGAGTAAGAAGGAAAAAAAAAAATCAGTACAAAACAACCATTTACTTATTTCCTAGAGTAATGCTTCTCAAACTTTAACAATATGCATACAAATCACCTGGAAATCTTGTAAAATGCAGATTCTGATTCAGTAGTGGTCAGTGATTCTCAAAGAGTGTTCCTTGGAGCAGCCATGTTGGAACCACTGTGAGCTTATTAGAACTGAATTTATGAGCTCCAACTAACCTGTTGAATTAAAATTTTATTAGATGGGCCCAAAAACTGTTTTAGGAAGCTTACCAGGTAATTCTTATTCACCTGAAAGTTTGAGAATCACTGACATCGAGGAGATTCTCTGGAGTTTTTCTGAGGACTCTGGTATTTTCTACTGTCGTTGGGCTTACAGTATACAGTTGATCTTCAGCAATGGAAACAGTTGGACAGAGATCTTTATTTAGGCTCCTGAATGGCTGTCGGCATCTTGAAACTTAACTGGCTTCATTGAAGTCTGTATTTCTTGGTCCTTTGACATCTATTGTGATAACCCTGATACTTCCTAAACCAGACATGCCACTTCATGGAATCACACACCTCATGGAATTCCATACACTTCATGGATTCATGCATGTTAGCACAGCTAGACACCTTTATGTGGCAATTGGGTAATACTTTAAAAGATAGGATAAAGGAAAAACTACCTAAAATTTCCCATAACAAATTTTTTTTTGCAGAGTTTTCAGGGGTATGGATACTATATGGGCTTTATATCTTTATATCAGCTTAGTCCCAGTTGACATTTTTAATCATATTAATGGTCATTGGTCATTGCTACCCAGTCTATGACTGGCTGGTTCTAATGGCTACGAGCATGCTTAGCAGTGCCCTCATGAATGTTGCCATTATTGTTGAAAGAGGAAAACATTTTAATAATAGGAATTGGATTTTCTCAGTATTCAGTATTTGCAAAAGGTGGATGTAACCTCTTATGACGTCTCAACAGCTATTACTTTATTTTTTAATTTATTTTTTAAAATCTTATTTTCACACCCCATGATTCTGCAGCTGCTATAATTTTAATTTCTGAAAGTTTTGATGATTTCCTCCAAGGCTATAGCTGGAGAAATGCACATTGTCTATTATTAGTAGCATTTCTCAAATTGTTTACAAGGCCTGTAATATAGATGGGCCGAGACTGTGTTTATGCTTTTTCATTGAGAAATTTTGGTCTTATAGAAAGAATCCATTTGTTCTGTAAATCTATATAAAGCAAAGAGAAGAGTTCAAAATTTATGAGGGAGCCCAACAAGTGTTCCAAAGAAGGTTATTTAGGTACCACATTTAGGTGCTTATCTAGTATGTTCTTTCTGTCAATACATAGCTTAAATACAAATAGATCTAAGAACCTAGCTAAGATGAAAGGGTAGTGCATGCCATGCTATAAAATCTCTCATATGGAATTCACATAAAGTGTCTGCTGCAATTTTGTAATCTTTCCAAAAGCAATATAGTGTGTCTACAGCCCTCATTTACAACTTATAGAAATTTACTCATTTTATGCAGAAAATTGGAAAGGAGCAGATGTTTATTCCTAAGCTAGAATTTTGAAGGCCAGCAATTAAAATAAACATGTCTCTGCCAAAACTTGAACTAAATTAAAAAATTTAGCATATAAATTAAAGCTCACTTAAAACTAAATTTATCAAGGAAATACATTTGTTTTGCATTGCTGGTTTCAATTATTCTGAAAAGGCTTTTATTTTTATGGAACACTGAAGATTTTTAAAAGTTTCAAACAATTTGTTGAACAATTGCACCATTTAAAATGAGTTACAAATGTCTTGCTTAAATGTGTGAGCTATTAGCACATAGTTGATGACCTTATAGAGAGACATTAAAGCAACCATATCCTCAAGTTTACGTCTATATTCCCAGGGGAGTACAAGAAACTGGTCTGTAGACTTGAAATAGATAAAGCTGTGGGCTGAGGATAATGCAGCACTCTCTTCTATTCATTTGTTCCTTTGGTCGGGAATCTGAATTTTGAGACATCTTCAATAAATTATGCATACTCAAATATTTGTGCTCTTAGCTTATTGCCACAGTGGAAAAGAGGTTATTTCCTACTTTTTTGGTATCTCTCTGTTTTTGTCTGATTTGTACAATGTTGCCTAATTAATCTTTCTTAAACACTTTGCCTTCCACACATTTTGCCTAAAACCTTCATTGGCTCTTGTAAGATGTGCTAGCATTCCAGGGTCTCAGTTTACTGTTGCGACCCTACTTAAATGAATCTCCAATGCTTCCTAATTGTTACTGCTGGGCTTCAACCAATCCAATGACTTTCCTTTCTCTGACACACATCAGGTTTATGCAAAGTAGTTTCTTGGCTTCAGTTGGCCTCTGTTTCTACAAAAGTCCTGTCAGATCATCAGATGTGACTGTCTCTACATAGGGGCCTGAAATCTAGTTTAGGAATTCTATGCTGTAAATGTTTTAGCTTAAAACTCTAAAATTTAGCCAGTTTTTTGAATTCTATTATATTACGTGCTTCTGGAATAAATCTAAACACAATGAAATCCTTTCTTGAAAATTTAGGGTGATGATATACACAATATAAATAAGTTGTAAGACAGTGATTTCTACTAGACAGTTTAGGTATTAAGGACTATTTGCCCTTCTATAAAATTGACCCAGGCTATGCCTTTCTAGTGTTTTAGTATACTCTGATTTTTTAGCGGCTTTTATGTTTTCCTAATTGTTTTCAGTGTCTGTCTTTTCTGCTGTACCTGTATCCAAATAGAAGTACTTATCTTTCTGATGTCATTTTTCAGTTTGTTGTAGGTTAATAAACTTAGAATTTTTAGCTTAAGTAAAAATAAATAGACTTTGAATAAGATGTCATAAATGAAGTACTTGACTTGGAACTTTTTTTTTTTCTTTTGTCTGTTTGGATACCTTTATTATTGGCTGACTTCTGACTTCTTATCTATGATCTATATAATACAGAATGTTACTAAATAACCTCCAAGCAAGTAGAGCATTACTGTAATTTAAATGGTATAAGGGTGTGGGAAGCTGGATGGTGATTTGGTATTTTCAGGTAATATATACTCAAATATTGATCTATTGACCTGTTACTCGAAGTCTCCCACAAATCTCAAATCTTCATTTTTTTTTTTTTTGAGACAGAGTCCTCTGTCACCCAGGGTGGACTGCAGTGGCGCCATCTCAGCTTACTATAGCCTCTGCCTCCTGAGTTCAAGAGATTCTCCCACCTCAGCCTCCTGAGTTGATGGAATTACAGGCAGGTGCCACCACACCCGGCTAATTTTTGTACTTTGAGTAGAGACACGGTTTCATCATGTTGACCAGGCTGATCTCCGACTCTTAACCTCAAGTGATCTGCCCACCTCGGCCTCCCAAAGTGCTGGGATTACAGACATGGGCCGCCACGCCTGGTCTTGCAGCAAATCCTGAAAGCTCACTATTAAGACTCATGACTTTTTTGGGGGTTAGAACAATTGCTATGATTCAGGGCCAGGCGCGGTGGCTCACGCCTGTAATCCCAGCACTTTGGGAGGCCGAGACGGGAGGATCACAAGGTCAGGAGATCGAGACCATCCTGGCTAACACTGTGAAACTCCGTCTCTAGGAAAAAATACAAAAAGTTGTGACAGGTGCCTGTAGTCCCAGCTACTCAGGAGGCTGAGGCAGGAGAATGGCGTGAACCTGGGAGGTGGAGGTTGCAATGAGCCGAGATCGCACCACTGCCCTCCAGCCTGGGCAACAGAGCAAGACTCCGTCTCAAAAAAAAAAAAAAAAAAAAAAAAAATTGCTATGATTCCCTCTCTCAAGTAAAATTCTGGTGACTTTTCGTTAACTCACCAAAGGTAGATACATACATTTTTCTGATTCATTGTTTGAAGAAAAGCCTTAAGATATTTTGAAATAAAATTCCACAAACATTACACAGAACTTGTAGTTATGTGAGGAGAGCAAGATTTTTTTAATCTTATTTATTTATTTATTTATTTATTTATTTATTTATTTATTTATTTATTTTTTCAGACGGAGTCTCTCTCTGTCGGTAGGCTGGAATGCAGTGGCATGATCTAGGTTCACTGCAGTCTCCGCCCTCCTGGGTTCAAGCCATTCTCATGCCTCAGCCTCCTGAGTAGCTGGGACTACAGGGGTGCGCCACTACACCCAGCTATTTTTTTTTTCTCTCTCTCTTTTTAGTGGAGATGGGGTTTCACCATGTTGGCCAGGATGGTCTCCATCTCCTCACCTCGTGATCCACCGGCCTTGACCTCCCAAAGTGCTGGGATTACAGGCATGAGCCACCGTGCCCAGCCTGTTTTTGTTTTTATTTTGTAAAACGGCCTTCTCCACGCTGAAAATCTCTCTATTTTGCTCTTTTATCTGTCATCTCCTCCCCACTCCCACACCCCATACTCCTTACCCAATCTTGCCACTGCAGGACATGAGATAGGATGAAAGTTGGAAAATAATAATTTATGGAGAAAGCCTGTGTTCCCTGCTTTATCAAAGTAAATTGTAGAAAATTAATGTTGTGACAAGATGATTCTATTTTGATGAATAAAATCATTGAAAAGCTATCAAGACTCACTGTTTCTCTGCTGAGAGAACTTTTTTTCCTCTCTATTCTGCATTCGTATTCTTGGCTTTCTTCCCAATTAGTCTCTGCTAAAGAGTGATAATTAGGGAGATAGGATTTTCACCTACCTTGTGAACAGTCAAAATACCCATTTTTCCACTGCTGAAGCTATGTGTATTAATACTCTATGCTTTCAGAAAGAAAATCCCACAGTGCTGTGATTCCTGCTCAAAAAAGGAGGTAATCTAATGCCAAAATAAAAACAATTTTACGGTAGTTTTATGAGCTCCTGGGAACAATGGCCACATGATGTTCAGTTGCTTGTTTCGTGTCTGATGACTGAGTTCAAGTACATCTTAGAGGCTAAATTTGGTTTAACATATCTTATATCTTCTCAAACTCCTTATAACAAGAGCAGTAAATTAAAATTAAATTTTGACCTTAAATGGATTGCATGTTTTGCATAGGTAATATATTCATATGGTTCAAAAATCCGAAAGAGTAAATGAGTGCATAGTAAGAGATTTCCTTCCTACATCCCCATCTTTCCAGCTCCTTTTACTCCCCCTCCCTTCCCCATGAGAACTATTGTTACTCGTTTTTCATGTGTCCTTTCAGAGTTTTTTCTGCATATGCAAACCTAAAATAAACATAAATTCTTATTCTCCTACTTTTTATAAAACATGTAACACATTTTATGAATATTTTGCCTCTTGATTCTTTTTCTTGCTTAACATAATATAGAGTTATTTCTATATACATACATAGGGACGTTTCTTAATTTTTTTATAGCTGCATATCATTTCCTTGCACTGAAGTACCATAATATATACATATTTCACAATTCCCTTATTCATGTATATTTGACTAGTTTCAAATCTTTTGATATTATAAACAGTACTGCAAAGAATATTATATATGCATAGTTTTATATGGTAGGCTAATTTCCCAGCATTGGAATTGCTAGGTTAGCGTATAAGTATTTGAATGTTGATCAACATTGTCAAATCACCCTCATATAGGCATTGTGCTTACTTATGCTCTTACCAGGCTTATATGAGATTGTTCCTTTCTCCTCAGCCTTACCAACAGAGCATGTTGTCAGCCTTTGGCATTTTGCCAATGTGATAAATACAAAATAACACATTAGCAAATTTTTAACCTGTGTTTTTCTTATTATAAGTGAAGTAAAATATATTTTCATATATTTGAGTGATGTTCCTCTTTCTATACATGATTCGTATCTTTTACTTTTTTCAACATTCGAATATTTTGTTGATCTTTTTATTATTTATTTCTATAGGCTTTATCTAAATTGCACCTTTCCCTGTGATATAAAGTAAAAAATCATTCAGAATTATATCATTTGTGTTTTGACTCTGAGTATCATCTTTTCTATTTTTGTTTTTGTTATTTTCTGAAGTATTGGTTGAATTTCTCTAGTTCATTTTTCTTCATGGCTTCTGGATTTTTAGTCATAATTAGAAAAAGCTTCCCCATTCCAAGATTTTAAAGGAAATCTCCTGGGATTTTTTGTACTTTTGTGTTATCTTTAATATCACATAAATCTCTGATTCATCTGGAATTGGCTTGTAGTAAGAAGTTTATTTTTTCTTTATATGACTTAATTATTGAACGGACTATCTTTTCCCCACTGATGTAAGATACTATCCTTATTATACACTAAATTCTTCTCTATACTGAGCAGTACTTTTGGATTTTCTATTCAATCTCATTCGTCTGTTTATTTATGTGTCAGTGTTCAGGGACTATATGTTTTAACATCTAGAATTTCTAAACTACCTTTAATAACTGAAATTGCTAAGCTGTCTGTTTTCCTATTCAAAAGTTTTTCCGAATATTCTTCTTTTCTTCTTTTTTCTTTATAAACTTCCAGATTAACTTGTTTTATTCAAACAGCTGGTGTTTTAAAAATAGGATTTTATTACATTTTCAAATTAAATTGCTGTCTTTATGATGATGAAATGTATTCTCAAAATTATATTACCTTTTCAGTTGTGTAATTCCCTTTGTTTCCTCTAATGGTGCTTCAAATCATCCTATAAATCTTGCACATCGACTTTATCAACTTTATCTTTTAGTATTCTATCTTTTTCATCACCATGGTTAGTGATTTCTATATGTTGATTTTGAATTCTATTTTACCCATCCTTTATTGCTTGTAGTTGTTTTTCAGTTAATTATCCTTTATCTTCCAGGTGTATAATCATAGCTTCTATAGTAAACAATTCCTTTGTTTTCCTCTTTCCAAATTTGTATAGATCTGATTTGGTTGTGACTCATCTAATTGCTTTGGATCGTACCTAGGGATCAGCTTTAAATATTATCAGTGATCATCTTTTTCTTGTTTCTGACTTCCGGGATTCTAAAATTTTATCATAAAGTATGATGATGGTTTTTGGTCTGAGTTGGATGTATTTTATTATGTTAATGAAGTATCCATCTGTACAGTCCTAGAGTTGTAGCTGGACATGTGAACACCTCCTTAAGACACGCATTTCTCAGCCCAGCTGGCATTTAAGCATGCCCTTGTGATTCATGTGTGCCCATGTTCTTGCCATTGTAATGTAGTTTAAAGTGATACATGCCATTTCTTCCACATCCTTTCTTTTCCCTTCTTGCTGGCAGGAAACCAGAAGTGATGGCAACCCAGTCTCAACTATGTAAAGGACAAGTCCCTCAGGGATGGCAAACCACGAGATGGAGGGAACCTGGGTCCCAGAATCACTTCGTGGAACAGACTACTCCCCTGGAACAACAACTTCTGATTATTACTTGCAAAAGAAAAACAAACATAATTGTTTTAAAAGCCATTTTATTTTATTGTTGAGTCTTTTGTTACACATAGTCCTTTTATTACCATGAATCCACATTTATAGTTGACCCTTGAACAATAGGGTTGGAGGGTTAGGGGCACCACCCCCGGTGCAGTTGAAAATCTGCATATAATTTTTGACTCACCAAAAACTTAAGTACTAATAGTCTGATGTTGACTGGAAGCCTTACTGATAACCTAAATAGCTAGTCAACACACATATTTCATGTATTCATGACATACGTTTTTCTTAATTTTTTCTATATTTCTGGTCTGCACAGCTCCAAACAATTTTTATGTATATTTATTTTTAAAAAATCTGCATGTAAGCGGATTTTTGGAGTTCAGACCCATGTTATTCAAGGTTCAACTGTAGTCCTTTTTATATTTTAGGTGATTTTTTAAAAATCAAGTGTTTTTTTTCAATCAAGTGATTGTTTTTTTTTGGTCAAAGACCTTTTTTGTCTATGGAAATTATGATGTGCTGTGTACCTCTAGATATATTAATATAAATTATATTAATGGTTTTACAATATTCGACCATTCTTGCTTTCCCTGGAATAAGTCACATTTCATATAATGAATTATTTGTTCAAGTGCTTCTGGGAATGTTTCATGATATTCATGCCTAAGATCTGTCAGCTGTTTTTGTTTTGTGCAGTCTTTGTAAAGTTTTGGTATTAGTGTTACTCTTTTTTGTAGAGTAAAGAAGAGATTTTTTTTTTTTTTTTTCTTTGTTCTGGGGCTATTTTAAAACACTGGAACTCACTGTTCTTTAAAAATGTGGTAGAATTTTCCTAGAAAACTTCCAAGGCCTAGAGGTTTTGGAGTATTAGTAATTGGCACATTTCTCTAATTCATTTGTTGAAATCAGATTATTTAGAGTTTCTGTATCCTCTGGGATCAGTTTTGGTGAATTATACATTACTAGAAAATTACATATCTCATCCAGATTAAATTTATTTTGGCATAGAGTTGAATAAAATAGTCTCTTTTGGTTCTTTTATTTTTCTTTGTTTTTGTGGCTTTTAAAATTCTTATTTTCATGTTTGTAGTTTGTTCATATTTCCTTGAATAGTTTAGTTGTGCTTCATACATTAAATATTTTTCTTAAAAAATAATTTTAAATATTTATTTATTCTATTTTTTCCCTGACTCCATAAATATTAACTACCCTTTTCTCCTTTTCCATTGTTTTTTGTTCTTTTCTATAAACTCGATTCAGAAGCTCAATTCCCTTCTTTTCATTATTCTTTTAAATTTTTTAATAAAAATTAAATGCTCTGAGTTTTCCTTTGAGAAGTGCTTTAGCTATAGCTCATGAATTCAGGTATGATGTTTCCATTAATATTATATATTCAGATATATCAGTTTGCATAACTCTTTGAAGAGAGAATTGTTTTGGAGGGGGTTTTAAAACTTCCATATGAGAAAATTTTTATTTTTCTCCAGTTTTATCAATTTCTATATTTAGTATATTATATGAAGAGTATGTTTTCTCTGTTATTTCTAGAATTTGCCTATTTCTGAAATTTTCTTTATAGCCTCATATGTTATCAATTTTAATAAATATTTCATATATTCATGAATATGGATTGTTGAAAAGAAGATAGGTCTTTTCTATTTCTGATATAAAGTATTTTTGGTATATCAAACATCCGTAACACATTAATGATGCTACTCTGTTCTCATAGCTTGAAAGAAGAGAATTACTCTCCTATCACTAGTGTGTTTCTATCTCTTATTTCCTGTAATTTCAGATTTGTGCATATTTTGCTCTTCATACAATTTTTTGTGAATTATACCCTTTTGAGTTATACAGTGTTGTTTTTTGCATCATTTTGGGCCTACATTCTTGCTTGTCTAATATGAAAAATAAGTCCATCTATTTAGATTCTTTTCCATTTTGCCAGTATATTTTTGACCACATTTTAATTTTAATTATTGTGAATCAATAATTGTAAAAGCTATTCTTTTAAACAACATTGAGCTTGGTTTTACTTTCTCATTCAATCTAAATATCTTTGATTTTAACAAGTGAATTAAATCTATTGATAATGACATAGTTGGTATGTTTGTTCTGAGTGCTGCCATATATTACATTTTTTACTTTCATGTTTGCTTTATGTTCTTTAATAGTCTTTCATTATGTTGTCTGTGTACTTCCCTTTGTTTTAAGTATACTTCTGATATGTGTGAAGGTGACATATTTATTCTATTGGCTATCTTTATAATTTTGTTGTTAACCTTTTGTAAAACATGTTTGTACTTCTATCAGATTTTTTGATCTGCTTTAATGATATTACTTGATTTCCAGGAATTTTGGTAAAATAATCAACAAACATTTTCAACTTCCTAATTTCTTTTCTCCTCCTTCCCATTTTCTTAAGTTGTACCGGTTCTACTTGGTAGAGCACATAATACTAACATTCTTTTTTGGTCATCCCAACCCTCAAATCGTTTCTATTATTTCCCCAGTCATATTTATTTGACTGAGGACCACCTACTATTGTTGTCAAGAAAGATTAAATCATTTTTGTATGTAAAAGCTGTTTTTTTTTTGCCTTTATTCCTGAAGGACAACTTGACTCAAACTTTCTTTTTCTGAGGATCTTGTAGATGGTGCTGTTAATACATGTTGTATGGTGTTAAATGCAACTGTAGAGAAATCTGATTTTCATCCTTATAAATAATTTGCTGTTTTTGCCGGGCTGCCTTACATATTCTTTGTTTATCGTTGGAAGTTCAATAACTGTCTGGGTTGTTTATACTGGGTTAGTTTTTCCTTGCCCCCAGTGTATCTTTCAATATGTATAGTATTCTTTTATTTCAAAGAATTTTGGGGAGCTTATATGTTTACATTGTCTTTATGTCTCTCTGTTTTTCCTTTTTAAGTACTCTGTCTTCATCTGTTAAGGCTGCTATCATAAATTATCATAATCTAAGTGGCTTATGAACAACAGAAATTTATTTCTTATAGTTCTGGAGGCTGAGAAGTCCAAGATCAAGGCACTGGCAGATTCTGTGTCTGGTGAGGGCTGCTTCCTGGTTCATAGAGTCTGTATTTTCACTATATCCTCACGTAATGGAAGGAGCAAGGAAACTTTTGGGTTCTCTTTTGTGAGGGCAGTAGTCCCATGCATAAAGGCTCTGCCCACATAACCTAATCACCTCCCAAAATTCCCATCTCCTAATACCATCACCTTGGAAGTTAGGATTTAACATATGAATTTTAGAGGAACATGAATAACACATTCCAAATACGTTTGTTGTATTTACTTTGCCTGTCTTCTATAACTGTCATCTAGTCTCTCATTCTTTTCAAGTCTTTATTTTCATTTTATTTTGTTCTCCTTTTTTTTTATTAGCCTTTATGTTCCTTATTCTATTTTCTGTAGTTTTTTTTTTTTTTATCATTTCTGCAATTTCACCCTATTATTTCTTGAGCTCTGACAGGTTATAATTGAGCACTTCCTCTTGACTTCCTATTTCTTCTTCATGATCTTCCTATTTTTTTTTTTTCTTTGGTGAAGTCTCATTCTGACGCCCAGGCTGGAGTGCAGTGGCACAATCTCAGCGGCTCACTGCAACCTCTGCTTCCCAGGTTCAAGCAATTCTCCTGCCTCAGCCTCCCAAGTAGCTGGGACTACAGGCGCGTGCTACCATGTCTGGCTAATTTTTTGTATTTTTAGTAGAGACGGGGTTTCACTGTGTTAGCCACAATAGGTCTTGATCTCCTGACCTCGTAATCCACCCGCCTTGGC
Organism: Rhinopithecus roxellana; assembly: GCF_007565055.1. Classification (NCBI taxonomy): domain Eukaryota; kingdom Metazoa; phylum Chordata; class Mammalia; order Primates; family Cercopithecidae; genus Rhinopithecus; species Rhinopithecus roxellana. The sequence continues at coordinate 25,791,001 of NC_044557.1, forward strand.
CTCCCAAAGTGCTGGGACCACAGGTGTGAGCCACCGTGCCCGGCCCATGATCTTTCTTTTAAAGGCAGTTGCTTCATTTATTTTACAAAACTAATGACAAAAATTTTGGTTAGACTTCATTCTGTCATTGAGGAAATTCTTGTGCTCTTTGTCTGTTGGTAAGTGTTACTGCTCTTTCTCCATTTATTTTCTTATAGTGACCTTGTATCAATGTTGTTCCATCTTCTTTGCTAATACTCAATACTGAATGAATTGGGTCTTCATGCCTTAAGTATATTCGCAGAGGTGTTTCTGAGATGGGAAGATTCAGGCAGCTTTCTAAACTTCACATCTTAAAGGTGCTCTCATTAGGTGCTTCCACGGAGACAGTGTCCTTCTGCTAATATGGCCCCCTGTTCAATCTGTCTGTCAATCAATCAATCAATCAATCAGTCATCTCTCCATCCATCCATCCATCCCTCCATCTATCCATCCTTCTTTCTTCTGCCTCTCTATTTAAACTGTATTTAGGAGGCTTCAGCAGCCAGCCATACTCACTGCTATACTCCTTCTAATTTTTTTTTTTTTTCTTTTTTGAGATGGAGTCTCGCTCTGTCACCAAGGCTGGAGTACAGTGGTGCAATCTTGGCTCACCGCAAGCTCCACCTCTCGGGTTCATGCCATTCTCCTGCCTCTGCCACCTGAGTAGCTGCGACTACAGGCACCTGCCACCATGCCCGGCTAATTTTTTGTATTTTTAGTGGAGACGGGGTATCACCATGTTAGCCAGGATGGTCTCGATTTCTTGACTTCGTGATCTGCCCGCCTCGGCCTCCCAAAGTGCTGAGATTACAGACTTGAGCTACCACACCTGGCCACTCCTTCTAATTTTTAACGCTTAGTGAGGTATAGAAGCAGAAGAAGAAACTAATAGTATCTTCTACTGCTATTGTAACTTCTTTTCCATGGTGGTGTATTTTTTTTTTTGGTATTTTCTGAGAACTGTTCCTGGTAAGCTACTTAACCTTACTCTTCACTTCATTTTCTCCTTAATTTCTTTCCTTTTGCTTCTATCAGACCTTTGCCCTATTGGCAGGATAGTTTAGTATACCAAAATACAGTTTTAGCATTTCAGGGTGCAACACATGTTGAGAAAATATTTCTGCCAATATCTTTGGAAATTTGCCCTTGAAGAACCAACTATTCTCTGTTTCTTTATAATGGTTTTTCTCTACAATATCAGTTGCTTTTGGGAGCCTATACATGCTTGGAAGTGTGAACATTATATCTGTTCTAGGTTTTATGATTAAGGAGTTTTTTTTTTTTCTCATTTTTTCTTTTCTTTTTTGCTTCTGTATAATACCCAGCAAGTGGAAGTTTCTTTATTCTGATGCCTTGTTCATACTGGAATTTGAAAACTGACATTTTGGGATTAATTTTGTTTATTTTATTAGGATTTTTTTTTTTGTATTGGTGGTCATGTATGTAGTTTAAAAGGACATGTGGATTTTTAGGCTATAAAATTAGCCAGGGTTTAGAATGGTATGGTGGGTAAAGCATGTTTGCTTTTTTCCTCCATTTTTCCTTTTGAATCCTCATGATTGTTATCTAGTTTTCATTTTTGGTAAGTTCTCCACATTCATGGACTGCTTTGTTACCGTTGTGATCATAAAATGCTTGAATTTAGAGTTCTATGTGAGAAAAGTGATCCTCGTTGTGCTGTTATGACTAAGCATACTGTGTACCACAGTTAGGAAGTAAAACACACTTTGCTTCCTGAGATAAATTCATCTATATGCATCTATCCATATATCTATCAATTCATCTATCTATCTATCTATCTATCTATCTATCTATCTATCACCTCTTTATCACCTTATCTAGCACTATTCCCTCAAATTAAGGAAGGCTTGAGCTCTTATAAGTTGCTAACTCATTGAAACAATTCATTCCCTGAATTTTGCAAAACTAACATCTACACATTTGTGATGACCCTTGAAGATATGATTAAAAAATGAAGAAACTGTTCTACCATGAATAGGCTAATTGTAACTTTAGTAGCCTTGTGGGTTTTTTCCTCTAAATACCTGCTGTGTCCATTTGTCAAGGACCCTTGCAAATATTTAAATTTTGTAAATAAAAAATACATTTCAAAGAATATTTTTATCTCTGCATTTTTCTTCTACCAGTGACATTTCACTTATCATAGAAATGAAACCCAGAGTTATTGCTATATTTATGAAAGGATGAATATATAATTGATTAAGGATATCAATTTAATATAAAACATAATTATGATCATGATAAAGTCTTGAATTGTAAATATTTGTTGTATTTATTGAATAGAATACAATTAGAGAATAAAAACCTGTAAAAAATGTAATATTAGAGGTGGAAACAAGATAAAGTTTCTTTGACAAAAAGGTACATGTGCATAGATTTAGGTCAGAGATCGACTAATTCTTAAAAACAAAGAAAAGACCGGGTGTGGTGCCTCACACCTGTAATCCCAGCACTCTGGGAGGCCGAGGCAGGCGGATCATGAGGTCGGGCGATTGAGACGTGGTGGTGGGCGCCTGTAGTCCCAGCTACTCGGGAGACTGAGGCAGGAGAATGGCGTGAACCGGGTAAGTGGAGCTTGCAGTGAGCGGATATTGCACCACTGCACTCTAGCCTGGGCGACGGAGCGAGACTCCATCTCAAAAAAAAGAAGAAGAAAAATCGAATAAATTTAATTGAGATAAATGATCCATGATTAGGTTAAGAGAAAGTCTAGCTATTCAATTCAGAGTTCACTTGAATGTATGGGCTGCTTTCAAGTTTTTAATAAAAGTGAGCAGCTTCCTAATAGAGGTGTGAATAGTGATAAGTTTATATAAGTCTCTGAAACAATGTTAATATAATTGAATCAAATAAATAAATGTGTAATAGTCTTCTCTTTAAATTTGTTCTTAACAGTACAATTTCTTTTTCTTTTTCTTTTTCTTTTTTGAGACGGAGTCTTGCTCTGTCGCCCAGGCTGCAGTGTGCAGTGGCCGGATCTCAGCTCACTGCAAGCTCCGCCTCCCGGGTTCACGCCATTCTCCTGCCTCAGCCTCTCGAGTAGCTGGGACTACAGGCGCCCGCCACCTCGCCCGGCTAGTTTTTTTTATCTTTTAGTAGAGACGGGGTTTCACCGTGTTAGCCAGGATGGTCTCGATCTCCTGACCTCATGATCCGCCCGTCTCGGCCTCCCAAAGTGCTGGGATTACAGGCTTGAGCCACCGCGCCCGGCCAACAGTACAATTTCTTATTTAACTTCTGTATTGTGAATTTAATTATTTTTGTCAAGATTTAAAAAAATCATCATTATAACCAGTTGGCACCATAATTACTTTTGGGGAAGGAACTGTATTGAGTGCGGGGAACAAAACTTGGTAAGTCGCTTGGGATTAAAGGTGAGCGACTTTGAGGATAGAGCCTCCGCAGCAGGGTAAGTCATTCTACATGAGTTTATGTAGTGTTTATTTTGAACTACTATATGGGTTGGGATTGGAGGCTCAAGGCAATCTTCTAGGTATCAAAGGGCAGGGAGGTTTTACCTGACATGTGAATTATTGTTTCATGTAAATATAGTTGAAAGTCATATATATTTAGAATTTTAAATGCATAGTTTTAAGACAGTGCTTTTAATTTTTAAAGAAAATATGTGTCATTTATTTTTCCCAAAGCTAGTGGAAGTTTCCTTGTGTCCTGATAGCAATAGCATGAATGAAATGGACATGAATAATACTTCCAGTTAGATTTTCATAACCTGACAGATAGTTTCATAAATACACAATATGTAATGATAGTCAGAGGGAGAAACTGTATTAAGTGTGTATTTCAGGAGAGATTGTCCTCTGGGGCATATACCAGCATCAGACAGCTGCTTTATTTAACCACCCACCAATTCCCTTGGGTTTTTGTTATTATCGTCTGTTTTTTTACATTTTGTTTAGTTTCTAGGGTACATTCTTTTCTTTGTGTTTCTTTTTTATTTGCATGATGCTGACCAAGTCATGTTCATAAATCACATATGTTAATATCTATAGTGCTTTCATTGGCCTTCAAACATTGTCAGAGAAGGACAAAAAAACCAGTAAGATTTACACTGTAAAATTAGACTCCACTTACAAATTCTTTTATCAGCCAGTCCTTACCTTAATAACATATATTACCTTTTTTAAAAGTAAATATCATGTCCCTCAGCTCTAGCTTTTTCCTGTGTATTTTTATGTACCTTTAGAAAGTTTCACTGAAATATTTAGAAGACTACTGTCTAAGTGCTGTTCTAATTTTTAAAATGCATAATCTTTAGGGTAAAGTCTTGAAGAGTGGCAACTGTAATCAAACAGTAACGCTATCAGATAAAGATCACAACTCTATAATTTAAAATAAGCTATGCCTGACATGTATTCAGAAAATGTCAGAGCTAGAACATTTAGTACAGTCTCTATTTCATGGGTTAAAGAAAATAAAGCTTAGAACAGTGAAAATACTTCCTCAAGGTAATACTTACAGTTCGTGGCTGAACTGTTAATAAAAGTCACAACCAACTTTTTCATCTCTGTTTTCTTTTCTTCCTGTTCTATCATTTTAAGTTTCTTAAAGGAAAAGCTTGGAGAAAAATAAGTATTGATGATAGAGCAGATACAGGATTTTCGCCTGCTGCAGTGGCTCACGCCTGTAATCCTAGCACATTGGGAGGCTGAGGCAGGCGAATCACTTGAGGTCAAGAGTTTGAGACCAGACTGGCCAATGTGGTGAAACCCTGTCTCAACTAAAAATAGAAAAATTAGCTGCGTGTGGTGGTGCATGCCTGTAATCCCTGCTGCTCGGGAGGTTAAGCCAGGAGAATCACTGGAACCCAGGAGGTGGTGGCTGCAGTGAGCCACTATCGCACTACTGCCCTCCAGCCTGGGCGGCAGAATGAGATTCCATCTCAAAAAAAAAAAAAAAAAAAAGAAAAGAAAAAAAAGGATTGTGTTAACATGGGGGCCTGGGTGAGAAGAGAAAATTTATTTATAGGAGGACATGTAGGAAGGGCACTGAAGATCACTGTTTACCATTTTGAATTGTCCCTCCTCCGATCTTACAAAGTGGGACATGCACTGAGTTTCATGGGCACATTCACTTCCCCAAGAACAAGCCGTATCATCCAATGCTATTTGCACAGAACTCACGGCTTTGTATTTACTATCCCAAAAGAAGTGATTTATAATCTTTCAAAATTTAAAACAGGCCGGGCCCGTTGGCTCAAGCCTGTAATCCCAGCACTTTGGGAGGCCGAGATGGGCGGATCACGAGGTCAGGAGATCAAGACCATCCTGGCTAACACGGTGAAACCCCGTCTCTACTAAAAACTACAAAAAACTAGCCGGGCGAGGTGGCGGCGCCCGTAGTCCCAGCTACTCGGGAGGCTGAGGCAGGAGAATGGCGTGAACCCGGGAGACGGAGCTTGCAGTGAGCTGAGATCCGGCCACTGCACTGCAGCCTGGGCGACAGAGCGAGACTCCGTCTCAAAAAAAAAAAAAAAAAAAAAAAAATTTAAAACAGTAATTTTAATTTTTGGTGATACCTTTTTTTTTTTTTTTTGTCGTTTTAATGCCCCCTCCAAAGTGTTGTAACCTAGCTGAATAAAAAGTGGCATTTTCGTTGTTACTGTTGGTGATGATACTTTTCATGGCAATCTTAGAGATACCTGGGAGTATTCCAAGTTCTTGAAAAATCATGGTTGGGAATTACCACTCTGGAAACATATTGCCATGGTTACTGTGTTAATGCTGTGATTAATGTGTCTTTTAGTCTTGTATGTGTGTGTAGATGTAGACATCACTTTATATTCCAGTTTGGTTAACATGTTTGATCTTTTTCTATCAGTCAGAGACGTAAAAATGTCTTGACTCTCTTAAAAACAAGATAGTTCCCATTTTTTAACCTTATGGATATCTGTTGCTGAGGATCATTTTTTGTAAGGAGTGAAATACCCAGAAAACTAAAGTGATCTAGAAGATAACTGCTAGTTCTACATATATATATATATATATATTTTTTTTTTCTTGTCTGAAGTTGTGCTCCAATTTACTTCCTTTTATCACTTAGTATTAACAGAACAGTGTGTTGATTATAAATAAGAATTCTACATCCCCTATCTTTCCCTAAGTACCTGCTTCAAATAATGGGTGCAACTAGACTCAGTAGCTAGATGTAGTATGTGGAATGTGGATTCATTCGCATCAAGCATGCTTCTCATAGGAATCTTTTAATGCACTCAGTCAGTCACCCAGGGCAGTCAAAGACCTAAGCTGCCTTGTACTTTACAGCAGGAAACAGTCACTCCCATAAATACTGTGCACTCCCTAGTAAATCCGGAATGTTTGCAATGGGATTTGTGTATCATCCTCAACTCTCTGTTTTCTGTGATAAAGTCTTTGTACACAATTGTTTGATTGTTTTTATCTCTTGATACTCATAAATAATGCCACTGGAGAAATAAACCTAAGACATATCCAACCGGAACACTTTATATGTAGAGATAGAACATTTCAACAACAGAAGCCTTTCTTGTTGAGGGGATACACATTCTGAACACTCTGGAATGATTATTCGAAATCAAGAAAAAGAGGCAATGAGAAACAGCAAAAGCAGAAATATCTCTAATAAGGAAAAATATTTCTACAATGAGATTTTTCTTAGATAATGTATGTGATGATTAAGAGCATTTGCTTGTATTGTAGGTTCTTGTTACATCCGACAGTAAGTTGAGAAAACACTAGTTATTATGGTAAAAGATGCTACGTGTGTATGTATGTATATATGTACATATATTATTTGGATATTCCAATCAGTAATACTTACTGCCTTGGTGAATGCATAATTGTCTTGAGAAAATGATTATGTATATCAGTGTGATCTGGCTAAAACAACTCTCTCCAACTGATCACCTGGAGATTTGTTTCATTTCCCCTGGTAATCTGGTAGGTGGCCATTTCTTTTCTTTCTAGTCTATGTTCCCTTCTAAAGATAAAACTTGGTCAAACATATCTATTTATGGTAACCTGTCTTTAAGATAGTTTCAGGCATACCTTCTTCCTTTAATCTCATTTGGTTGATATGTTAGATCCTTTCCTATCAGCCAGAGAAATAAAAATGCCTTCAGTGTCTTAAACAAAATTGTTTACATTCTTTAATTAAATGGTCATTTTAAGGAGAGAAATGCTCAGAAAATTAAACTGAGTATAGAAGGTAACTGCTAATTCTACATTTCTTTCCAGAAATTGTGTCTTCATTTGTTTTTTAAAAATCATTTAGAAACTGTGTGACCCCCAGAGAAGTTCTCAAGTTTGTGGAAAAGAAATAATTACGTCCCAAAGTTAGGGGTAAAAGAGAATGGAGCTTTGTTGGTCAGTTATATCTTAGAACACCTAAGTAATGTGGATCTTTGAAAGCATCAAATTGCTGCGGTTACTTTAGAAAGGTCATTTTTTTAGAATGCTTATACTACTTTCCCCCCATTTTGAAGGTCAATTGGGGTTTATTTCAAGTAAGTATTGATGTAAATGATGGCACACCCTCTTCTGGGGCATAAATGCTTGAGGATGAGCCATAGTCATGCATGATGTGTGTCAAGATAAGAAGAAATGGAAATTTATCTGCAGAGACTACCATATGATGTATGTGTAAATTTTCAGTCCCTGGGATTATGATTTTTTTTAGTAAAGACAAATGTTTTTTGTTAGTTAGATCCTGATTTTTGGCATGATTTAGTAGGAGAAAGGTTTTAGTATAGACATAGCTTTTCTTACATCTTGTGCAAAATTGTCAGTTGTAAGGAGGGTAAACACTGCACTCTGGAAAGGCCTTCTGGAATGTCCTTATTTCTGTGTGAGTGTGATGGAAAAAAATAACTTTAAAAAAATACATGTTTAATGAAAGATATTTCCAGTTTATTCCTTCTGGATTTTTATTTAACACTTGTTTGTATCTCTATGATAGCATGTATGAAAATGTATTTTAATGATTTAATTATCTCTCCATATTAGATGTTCTTGCTATCTTTATCATATGACCTGTTTATTTTTCTATTCCTGGTGATAGGTGGAGTGACTGATACATTGCAGGTACATAGTATACATTTTTGAGTAGATATGTATATGATTAATTAACATTTTGCAAGTCTTTCTTTTCCAACTTTTATTTTAAGTTCTGGGGTACATGTGCAGGATGTGCAGGTTTGTTACATAGGTAAACATGTGTCATGGTGGATTGCTGCACAGATCATCCCATCACCTAGGTGTTAAGCCCAGCATCCATTAGCTATTCTTCCTGATGCTCTCCCTCCCACCCCTCAACAGTGTGTGTTGTTTTGACAGGCCCCAGTATGTGTTGTTCCTACCATGTGTCCGTGTGTTCTCATCATTCATCTCCCACTTATAAGTGAGAACATGCAGTATTTGGTTTTCTGTTCCTGCATTAGGCAAACCATTTTTTTTTTTTTTTAAAGAAAGAAGAAAGACATGCTATGAAATGTCCTTGGACCTAATTCAAGAAATGAAAGAAAGGCAGAGATCAAGGAAGAAAGAAATGTTGCAGAGTTTGTGAAAGTTAGATGTTAAGATGACAGCTGAGGGTGTTTCTTTTCTCCTTACCCTTGTTTAGCCAGGTGCTTACTTGACAATTTGTAAATTAAATTATTCCTTGAACAATACTTTGCACAAGAGTAAAGGAATGTTTCATGGATAAAGAGAGGCAATACCTGGAGCTAATCTTTGTGGATAAATATGTTTATTTTGATTCCTGAAGCTGGGATGCAGAACTGATAGAGGGAAGCCAGGGGGATTTTCTCTGCTCCACCAAATAAATCACATATGACTAGAAATTGCAACCAGACAGCAATCTGTGAAGCAAGCGATAGGAGCTCCACCGTCTGGTGCCTGCCGTGGATGTCTGGCACCCAATGGTACCAGATTTGGTGTAAGTGGGGCTTCTGTTTGGGAAACTTTGCCAATTTTTTTTTCTTGAAAAGTGGATTTTGGCTTTGTTTCTGCATTCTTGTATGGGAATAAAAAAATCTCATAATTGCAAATGTGTTTATTATGCCCCAAACATTAGATCTAGGTTATTATTTCCATAGGATACTGTAATCCTGTGTGGGTACATTTGTTGCTGCGTTTGACACAGTAAAGTTGTGTTAATGTTTTTCATCCTGCTAGCTTTTAGAACTAAGATAGGAATAATTCCTAATTTATCTGTGCCCCCCTCCCCCACTTATACATGCATTTAGGTAGTCAAACATTGGGAGTTTCTATAGAATATTCTTAAAATTTATCTTTGGTATCTCTTATCCTCGGAAATGTTTTCATGTTCAAGAGTGTCACCTCCTATCAGATCATTCTGTTCCCTTGACCCTTTCCCTCTTACAAATTTCACATCTTTCTTCGCAGGAAAAAAGAAATAAACTAAGGCTACGTTATGACTTTCTTCACTCCTCTTCATTTTGGTTTGAACATTTGAAGCAAGCATTGAATTTTTTCTTTCTTTTCCTTTCTTTTGCCAGAACCCGTGAGGCTGTCTATTCTCATGGGGCACATGTGAAACGCATGTTGCGGTTCCATCTCTCTTGACCTTTTCTGTGTTTGCTATGTAATATTGCATCTCCTCAGTTGTCCAGGTTATCACAAGAAGTTGTGCTGGATTTCTACTCGATCACCTTCTATTTCTTACTAAATATTCCTTGTTGCATCATGATCCGTTTCACAAGGGTTTCTCCTATGTGAACTCATAGGTTACTATCTACATTGCTGCAAGAGACTCCCAAATTTTCCATCTTTCTCAGATTTCTGCCGCTTCACTCACTCTTATATCTTTCCAAACATCCACCAAGTTCTCAGGGCTTTCAGGTTGAAGTTGAACCTCGTTAGTGTGACATACAAGGCTCTTAGGACCTGGTAGTCTCAGCCTCTGGCTACTTCCCTAAAACACTGCCCACTGAGACCAGGTCTAGCTAGTTTTAGTTCCCTATGTCATGGTATACCACTGCAATTTTCCATGTGGGCTTACTTTACTCCCAGATCTCTCTATCCTCTTCCTCTTCATGTAACTAATTTCTTCCTGACTCTTTGACACTGGGTATCAGTGTCATGTCCCCAGTGTCTAATGTGGATGTCTTTCATCTGTTCTCCCATAGGCTTGGATGCATCTCCTTCCTATCATCTCACTAGTATTGTTCACTGTCCTTCCATGGTGGGCACAGAGTCCCCAGGGTCTGTCATAGTATTGTTTGCAAATGTCTACTATGAGTAAATGAATCTAATAATTTTTTATTGCTTTTAAGTGCTTTCTATTTTAATTCACTGCCTATCAAGCCTTGCTCTCTTTGAATTATGTTTATATCTAAATGTTCATAATAGCATCAGATTTAATTAATTGTACCTTTATATATTGACTCTCAAACATGACCAAGATTGTTATTATTGACTCTATATTCAGACAAATAACCGGACGCATAGAGTAAAAGATTTAACCCATAATATACATGACCTAATGAAAAGAGCTTAGACAAGAACCAAGGAGCAACAGGCTCAAATGTCAGATGCCTTTGCTATATTACCCCCATTTCTTTTTTTATAGTTAGTTAAAAATGTTAACTTTTTAAAGGTTAATGTATGCTGCTAAACCCTCTCTAGGGTGATTGATCAGCTTAAATGTAAACTATTTTGGTGACCATGATATATAAAGTCATAGTGTTGAAAAAATTCAACAGTAGTTAGAATCATTTTGAGAAAACAACATTGATATACGAAAATATTCACAATTGAGAAATCTTACATTGATGAACTTAGAGATTATACATTTTGGTCTTGAGGCAGAACTCAGTAAAACTGCTTAAGAACTTGAGCTTATAAAATAAGAAATAAAGATGATATTTTGTATTTTAAGCTATTGAGTGTGATTTCTTGCTGGAATCTATCACTGTGAAAAGTGATTATTGGTTTAGAGTGGTTTTCTTATTATTTTGGGTTTTGAAGGAGCACAGTTCATCCTGTTGGTCTGTGTTAACCAAGGGTAGGTAAAGAGAACAGAGGACACCTAGCAAGGGCTCAGGTGTTATCTGCCTCAAGTGAGCAGTGTAAGAAAAGCCTTGTGTACCAAGAGGAAGTTTGTCATGGATTTGCAGAACTTTCAAAAAGAAGAAACATTATTTCCACTTTTTGTGTGGTTCCTCTCACTTTTTAAACCTCTTTTTTCTTTTCCTTCTTTTAGAGGTGGAGTCTTAATATGTTGTCCAGGCTGGAGTATAGTGGCTCTTCACAGGCATGACCATTACATACTACAGCCTCTGAACTCCTGGCTCAAGTCATCCTCCCATCTCAATCTTGAGTAACTGGGACTGTAGATGTGTGCCATGGTGCCTGGCATAGCCTCTTCTTTAATTGTAATAGACCTGCTTATCATGCATGAAATGATCTACAAACACAAAGTACCCTATAATCATTATATCTGTGGAGTACTGTGTCCTTTAAATGTATTTTCTTACTGTAACTAACTACCTAGGCTGGAGGTCCTAGCTCTAATTTAGACATGAAGAAAGTGAGACCTACTTGGATTGAGTGAGCATTCAAAATACATTCAGAAGTAGAAATAATTTTAAAAATTTAAATGGCTTCCAGAGGTCATGTAGTCTCTTTTCTCATATAGTGGAGAAAACAGACCTAGAGAAGTTCAAGATTTCCCCAAACTTACGTAGTTATTGGCCAAGCAGGAGCTAAATGCCATTCTTCCTGGATTTTAGTCAATATTTGCTGGTCACTTTTCTTAGTAGAGCTTTTTCTTCTCCTTGCATTCATAAACACTTAAAAAAGTGAATTGATAATAATTGTATATATTATATAATTAGGTGATATTAGCTGGGCATGGTGGTTTATGACTGTCATACCAGCTTCACATATTAGAAGAAAAGTACAAATTGTGTAGCTACTCCAGTGTAAAATGTAGAGAGAAAACCTAGAGAAGACATGAAACTCTCTTCTTGACTAGTATCTTCAGGCTGGGGATACTATGAACAATGGTATGTTCAGAAAGAATGAACAAAATTGCTGTAGTAACTCAATTTCAGGAGAGTTTGACCCTGTCAGAATAATCTACTGCATTTGCATGAGAAATATGAAGGAGTCCATGGGAAAAATGATGTGTTCAGGGTTCTTTTCCACTGCACTGGAGCACCTGAGCAGCTGAAGAGAGAAACTTGTATTTCTTCTTTGAGTGGCAAGTGTGTTAGTTCATATCATCAGGCAGAACATGATTTCCAAGAGTTTAGTTTGGTCCTTCAGAAACTGAAATACTCTAAAGTGCCTGATTTTATGCAAATTACTTTTGGTTGTTGTATTGAGAAATGAAAGGATACCAACTTTTTTTTTTTTTTTTTTTTTTTTTACAAACCAAATACTAATTAGCATTACCAAATTTATCTGTTGAGATACACCACTTATTTGTAAGAGAAGCTCTTTGACAAAATCAAAGAATTTGAATAAATGCTTCATATTGGCTATATGAGACCTTGGAATGCCATTTTCTTTTTTTTCTGTAGAATTTGTGTAATACCCTACACTTCGTTGGATTGAATGAGATACATATAAAACAACCTTGTAAATTACAGCATTCTAGGTCAGAGGCTGGAAATATTTTCTGTAAAAGGCAAGAGAGAAATATTTTATGCTGTTGTGAACCATAGTTCTCTGTTGCATCTACTCAACTCTGCCATTGTGGTGTGAAAGCATCCGTATATAGTACATAAACAAATGAGGGCTGCTCTGTTCCAGTGAAACTTTATTTATAGATACAGAAATTTGAATTTCATGTAATTTTCACCTATTATGAAATGTTATTTTTCTCTTGATTTTTTTTAGCCATTTCAAAATATAAAAAATGACTCAGCCCACAGGCTTTATAAAAACATGCAGATTTGGTCCAACGTCTGCAATTCACTAGCCTTTCTCCAGGTGATTGCCTCACTATGAAACAGTTCCAAATGTAAGGGGATTAGAAGGTGATGGTGGTGTTGGGATTGCATTTACTGAGCCATCTAGATGATTGACTCCAGGCTTTCTCTCTCTCTGATACTGAGAACATGCCTTGGCATATGTTCCCAGCTAACGTATGAGAAAACTCATCATCGGAGGAATAATTTTCTGTTGTTTGTTTCTGGGAGTTGGGCAGAATATCTAAGGTAGTGGAAGGAGGATACTGCGCCACACAACTCATAGAGCTGAATTGATACAGATAGGTGGTGTCAGCATTTCTGTGCAAAAACAAATGTTTTAAAGTTTTGAGGTCTCAGCACTTTTCCAGGCACAGCATTCTGGATCTTGGCACATGGACTCCCAGTTTCAATAGAAAATGCTCACCTTTCTTTTTGCTAGTTTTATTCCAGAGCCAATCTCTTCATATTAAAGAAAGCAACTGAAAATGGAAAACTCATTGAGCTTAAAGCAGCCAAAGGAAAAATATGTGCTCATTTTAAGTTTTTTCTTTTGCAACTGTTGGCCAAATAGGTTTATTTTTAAAGAATTTTCACAATTTACAAATGTTTGCCTTAGGACTTTGTGTAATGGCATTGGTTTTATACACCTATTACAGTTAGGATGAAGAGATTTTCTTCACAGAGGTGGTTTTGGAAAATGTCTCATCACACAAGTGGTAAGTGTAGTCACTGTAATTTTATTGAAGAAAAGAAATGACTACTAATGGGAATCACAAAATAGTGAAATTGATGATCATTTCTGTTTTTATTGCTTTTATTTTAAACATAACAGTGACAGAGTCTGAAACAAGATTTGGAGATTGCTACGTATTTAAATATTTAATGCAACAAGCATCCCACTTTATTATAGGAGATAGAACATTGTGCCTAACCTAAATTCCTTTTCCAAAGGAAAATAATTTCCAAATTATTTTCCTATTAAAAAAAGGGGAAAAAGAAAAGGAACAGTCTGACTGCTACAAAGTAGAGGTTACAGCTTCAGCTTTGTAATTACCTATTAATTGATATCTGTGTATATAAGTATAACAAAGTTTTAAATACTGAAAATTAGATGATAGATACTAAAGGAAACAATTTCCTGAGAAGTATTAGGTTAGACTGTACAGATGTAAAATATATGTCAACAACCTGGCAGCAAGTAGTCTTGAGACCTTGAAGTTCACCAGGAGCAGAAGAATTATCTGCTCTTTGGATAGTCGTAAAAACTGCCTAAGGCAAACTTTTGGCATGTAACTTACGAGACTTAAAAAGTTTCTCATGCTTTAAGACACTTTGATTTTACTAGATCTAGAATGAGGTCTGGGAATGTATATTTTTACAAATCTCCACTGGTGAGCTGGGTCAAGTTTTGCAAATACAGAATTTGAGGCAGATAATATTACGTAGGAGGTAGGCAATTTACTGGGGAGTGCTAGAAGTACCAATACCAGTGGGGGAGTGGAAAAAAGCATGTCTGTAGAGGAGAAAAAGCTGAACTGCAGAGCAGTTGCAATAGAGTCCCATCTGATCCTAAGGAGCCCTGGAGCTGGCATTCCAGGCCCTGGAGAGTTGTTCTGGAATGAGGCAAGGAGGAGGGCAAGAAACAACTTCTTGTTTGTTGTATCTTCCCCTTCACAGATGATTTTCCATCTCCTCTAATTTCTGACCGTTCTGTGATGAGACAACCAGAGTCTTTAAAAAATAAATACTTTGCTTTTCTACGATTAAATGGTTTGATGAAAATTAAGCCCTAAGCATAAAGTGCTAAATAGAGTAAACCCCTGGCACATAAAATGTGTAGGTCCTGATATCCTCTTTTAATTCTTCAAATGTATAGGTAGATCCTGATACCCTGTCTCACCTGTAGTCAATTACACTATATATTTTCCTCTCTAAAATGTATCACTCACTACGTTCAGTAGCCCTCCATTACTGAATGGGGCAATGATTCAAGAACCCCCCAGTGAATGCCTGAAACTGCACATGGTACCAAGCCCTACATATATTGTCTTTTATCTATATGTACATACCTGTGATGAAGTTTAATTTATAAATTCAGCACAGTAGGAGAATAATAGCAATAACTAATGCAATAATAAAACAATTATAACAGTATACCAGCATCATTACTCTCGTACATTGAGACCATCATGAAGGAGAATAAAGGTGACTTGTACAAGAGCACTAGGATATTATGATAACCCAGACATCTCCTAGACAGGATCCACTGGACAAAGGGATGGTTCACGTCCCAGGTAGGAGGGGGCAGGACAGAGCGGGACAGAGGGAGACTTCATCTTGCCACATAGAATAGTGGATAATTTAAAAATTATGAATTGTTTACTTCTGAAATTTCCCACATAATAGTTTCAAACCAAGGGTAACTGAAACCATGAAAAGTGAAACTGCAGATAAGGGAAGACTTCTACAGAAAATATTTGGGCCAGGTGAAGGCTCATGCCTGTAATCCCAACACTTTGGGAGGCTGAGGTGGGTGGATCATCTGAGGTCAGGAGTTTGAGACCAGCCTGGCCAACATGGCGAAACCCCGTCTCTACTAAACATACAAAAATTGGCTGGGCATGGTGGTGCACACCTGTAGTCCCAGTTATTTGGGAGGCTGAGGCAAGATAATTGCTTGAACCTAGGAGGCAGAGGTTGCAGTGAGCCAAGATCTAGCCACCGCACTCCAGCCTGGGTGACAGAGCAAGACTCCTTTAAAAAAAAAAAAAAAGAAAACATCAGTTACTCTTTTAGACCCATTAGGAAACAAAACCAAAAGTAATTGGTTATTTACTACATAAAAATCTTACATAGTATTAATTCATATTTATGTTTGATTTGATTGCATCACTTTTTAAAAAACTTTTGGCTCAAATATTGGTAGTTTTCAAGGAACTTTTGTGCAGCATTATATGAATATGATGACAAGCAGAAAAACCAAAAGGGTGCATCAATGTATGAAAGCTGGTATGTTAAATTGTTATCATCATTAACGATTCACTACTCCTTGCTAAATTCATAGCTCACACAATTAAATTTATGCCTCATAAAATTACAAACTATTACAAGTCATGGACTTTAAGGCTGCTTACCAAGTTATCCAAAAGGTCAAAGGTAAATGCCAATGTAGTATTCTATGCTAATTTTTCACAAATTCCATTGATTGATTCTTGTTTATGATCCTATTTCATAAAACTCAGGGTCATATAATAGTGTTCTATTTCAAAACATGTTAGTATATTTCAAGGTCTTAGAAAAGGTATTGAAATTTTCTGGTGAGCCAAAGAGAACAGGAAAAATGATGTTTTGTCTGTAAATTCCATGTTGACTCCGAGTCAGAAGAGACTCTAAGGGTCATCTGGTTCTAGGCTGTTAGTTTTAAGGTAATAACGTTTTCATTTACAAAAAGAATATTGGTAGAGTAGTAAAGGATTATTTTTGTATGTATACTTATTTACACACAGATTATACCCGTGAAAAATGGTGCCCAGGCAGTTTGCTTTCATTGATCTATGTTAGGTGAAGGTCAGGAATAATATAGACATAAGTAAATATTGGGGTAGAAGGCAAGACTTGGAGGTGGGATTTAAACAAATAAACAAAGTTATTTTTCCTTTTTATGCTCCTTTGCAGGAAGGTCATGTCAAAATTAAAATATATTCTGTTTTCTGCCTTGGCAAGTAACATGTATTATGCCCATTCACATGTAGGTCTTGTCTGCTTTGGCAAATACTTACGGAAGAAAGTGTAATTTGGAGGCCGGGCGCGGTGGCTCAAGCCTGTAATCCCAGCACTTTGGGAGGCCGAGACGGGCGGATCACGAGGTCAGGAGATCGAGACCATCCTGGCTAATACGGTGAAACCCCGTCTCTACTAAAAAATACAAAAAACTAGCCGGGCGACGAGGCGGGCGCCTGTAGTCCCAGCTACTGGGGAGGCTGAGACAGGAGAATGGCGTGAACCCGGGAGGCGGAGCTTGCAGTGAGCTGAGAGCTGGCCACTGCAATCCAGCCTGGGCGGCAGAGCAAGACTCCGTCTCAAAAAAAAAAAAAAAAAAAAAAAGAAAGTGTAATTTGGAAAGAGAAGGACATAGTGATATTAGACAAAATAGGGTCACAAAGTTTACAATTGGAAAGTGATTTGTAAGTTAATAAAATTACCTAGAGCCAGATTCTACTGTCTAAATATACCGCTGAATGTAAACAAACTTTTGCTGAGCTAGTATAGACAGATTTGAAAGACTTGGTCTTCTCCAGTACTCACCTCTTATCAAGGAGGAAAAAGGCCCAGAAAAAAAAATTCTAAAGAATAGTTTTGTATCATTTACTTATGCCCCATCTTTTTCTAAAATATATTTAAGACAGTTTATCAGAATACATCCTATATGAGAAAATAACATAAATAAGGAAATCAAGACAGAATGTAAGGTTTTTGAAAATGAAGAAGGATCTGGGAATCAGGATAAAGTTAACACAAAAAGTGCTTGAGGTTCTGTTCATCAGCTGAATGATGGATACAAATCTGTAAATATTCTGAGGGCCAACTCTAAGAGAAAAACACAGTTATTTCAATGTTTATAGGTTATCCTGGAGGAGCCCAATTCTTTCTCTAAGTGGGACCAGAGAAAAATTTCCCCTTTGTCATCAGAAAGAGTTCCTGCAGAGTATAGAGTAATCGAGAACTCATGAAACTGTGTGTCCTGTAATGCCCCTTAAGTGGTTAGACGATTGCAGGCCAAGAGCAATACAGTCAAAATGATTTTACCAGAAAGAAAAAGCAGTCCAAAAACAACATTCTTGTGGTTTGATCAATCCAAAATTGGTTAGATTATCCAGGAATGGAAATCTGCATAGACTTTAGGCAAACCTCAATAATTATTTCTGTAACCAAGATTCTGATAATTGTTGAGAAGTAGTGAATTCAAGCTTATGCTCTCTGTACTTCGTGACAAATCCCTGGAGTGCATCACTGCTATGTTTTTAGTGCATGTGGACCCATATGCCTTTGATATTTGCCAGGCTGGGGATATAAATGACATATAAAGATGTTCTAATGAGGGCTACTCACTCTCTTTTCTCTCTCACAGACACATTCACTCATGCCCATGTATATACAGATAATCATATTAATAGACATTTATACACACACATAACTATTGAAGAATTTGTTGTTTAAAAACATGTTCCAAATTAATGGTGAAAGATAGATTGGTGAACAGATGGGCTTCAGACAATTTGCTATCAATTTGGCTAGAAATCAAGTTAGATTCCTATCTTACAAGATTTGCAAAACATACAAGGATTATAAATTCAAATTAAAAAACAAAATATTAGAAGAATATATGGAACATTTTTATACTCTTGCAGTAGGGAAAGATGCTCAAAGCAAACATGAAATCCAGATCCCATAAAATAAAAATATGAAGTACTTGGCAAAACCAAGAAGAAATAACAAACTTTGGTAAGGCACTAATGATAGTAAGTGTATAAAAGTTAATATAAGTAAAATTAAAAGAGAAGTGATAAATTTGGAACATGTATTTTAAAGATACAACATGAAGAAGCTTAGTATCTATGATTTTTAAAGAATGTCAACATATTAATATACAGGAAAAACAGCAGAGTAGAAAAATGAGTATAGAAAATAGTTTTTTCTTTTTGAATTAATTGAATTTGAAACAGTGAGTTTTCTCCTTCAAGGAGTAGGACTTTTCACAAAGCTTCAGTGGACTCTTCTAAATACTGGAAATGATATGGAGAAGCACGTCTCATCTTTCTGGAAAGCAATTTGGCAATATATATCAAACCTTCACATTACAAATGAGCAGGCCCAACAAATGTTCATATGAAACTCACACCTAAAAATATACCAGACATAAAGGCAAAGCTATATATACAAAGGGTGTTTACGGAAATATTATTCTTATGTCAAGTGTGGAAAAGTCTAACTGAAGTCCACATGTCCAGCTGAAGAGGAATTATGGTTTAACAATTCAAAAAGATGTAATGAAACTTAAAATTATGTTTAATGTTAATTATATAGGAAAAGCCTTGATGTAAAGTTTTAAAAGTAGGATATAAAATTATGTTATACACACACACACACACACACACACACACACACACAGAGATACATTTTACAAAAACCAAAATAGATGCATGATATGTATTTTTTACATATGGAGAGATATAAGTATACACATTATAAATACAAGTTAATACTTTGTGGTCATACAGAGTGTCTCTATTTTTTAAATATATTTTTCAATAATTTTGACATTTTTAACCATAAGTATATATCAGTAGTGTTATTTGAAAAATATTTAAACAAAACATAACTCAGTATATATGTAGTCAATAAATTTATAATTTTTAATGCAGAAAAGCATAAATATTTAAGGAAATTCTGACCTAAAACACAGTTGAAAACTTCTAAAGCTCTACATCAATATGCAATTGCAATAATAAATAAAGATGTTAGCAGTAGCACAATAGTAGTTGGCATATTGGAACTAGAATTTCATCACATTATTTGTAAGACATCTAACATGAGTCGTTTGATTTCCCCAATATTTTCCTTGTCTTATTCTGGGATGATGATACCTCTGTCATGAGGTTGCTGTGAAGAGTCAGTAAGATGTAATCAGCCAGCGAACGTTAGGTGCTCAGTACATTTTAGTTTTTCATCCTCTTTCTCTTTTTCCTGTAAGCACAGATACCAGATGTAACAATGTTATTTATTATTTTTCCTAGCACTAGTAAGGAATTGAAAGTTTTGTTTTCCATACAAACAGTGCCCTGTTCTTGGTGATGACAGCAGGGGGACCATTCTCACTCCTCTTTAGGGTGAAGGTATTCCCAGCTATTCGTTCCAGTTCATTGACTGGTTGTTCACAGCTGATGTTATCACGATTAGACAGTGCTTTGCCTTACCAATTATTTAACATAACTGTGCTTCTATCGTTGCTCATAAAAACTCTGGTATGGATACTTCACTTACTGAAAGCAGCAGAGGCAAATCAGCAGGTATACACACAGCTTCAATGCCCAAGATATTAGGCTACTTTTGCTAGTTAGCCTGTGGTCCAGTAGCCACCCCCACCCCCTCCCCGACCATCTATTTTTTGAACCTATACAAACGGAGAAAGGTACATTAGGTTCCTCCATTTTAATCTAGTTATTTTTTTAAGAAAATCATAAGTATGAATTTTAGGCTATAAGTGTAATTTTGTTACATGGATGTAGTATTGAAGTCAGGACTTTTAGGGTAGTTATCATCCAAATAACATATATTGGCCAGGCACAGTGGCTCATGCCTGTAATTCCAGCACTTTGGGAAGTTGAGGTGGGTCGATGGCTTGAGGTCAGGAGTTCAAAACCAGCCTGGCTGGTCAACATGGTGAAACCCCATCTCTTCTAAAAATACAAAACTTAGCCAGGCGTGGTGGTACACCCCTGTAATCCCAGCTACTCAGAAAGCTGAGGCAAGAGGATCGCTTGAATCCAGGAGGCAGAGGTTGCAGTGAGCTGAGATTGTACCAGGCCACTGCACTCCAGCCTGGGTGAAGGAGTGAGACTCTGTCTCAAAAAACAGAAAACATGTATATTGTGCCCACTAAATAATTTCTCATTATTTATTCCCCTCCCATGCCTCTACCCTTCTGAGTTTCCATTGTCTATCTTTTTATACTTTATGTCCATGCGTATGCATTATTTAGCTCCCATTTGTAAATGAGAACATGCAGCACTTATCTTTCTGTGACTGACTTGTTTCATTTAAGATAATGGCCTCCAGTTTCACCCATGTTGCTACAAAAGACATGACTTCATTCTGTTTTTCTTTTTTAATGGCTGAATAGTATTCCATTGTGTACCTATTACATTTTTTTTGTCCAGTCATGCACTGATGGACACTTAGGTTGATTCCATATTCTTTGCTGTCCTGAGTCGTGCTGTGTTAAGCATACAGGTGCAGGTATCTTTTTGATATAATGATTTCTTTTCCTTTGGGAAAACACCCAGTAGTGAGAGTGAAGGATCAAATGGTAGTTCTTTACACTTTCTAAGAATCCTTACAAAATCCTGCCACTGTAGTTATAAAACAGTACGTGGTCTCACTTAGAATAAAATGGAGACATTTTAAGAATGTGTTGTTTGAATCCTGGCCATGTTCTTTCCCAGAGGCTACAGTTTGATGTAGTTTGCTGGATGTGCCTGTGGACACTGAACTTGACTGGCTATTGGATTCCTGACTCCTGGAGGATTTTGAGGAGTTGCAGCTCTTGTTTTCTTTCATCTCCCACCCATCTCCAGAAAAGTCCAGGTTATGCCTGTGGAAAGGTTACCAGCCAGAGGACAGAGTGTGAAGGCTTGCCTGCTACATGGTACATGGCAAACCCAGTTGCCACCCACGTGCCATACTTTGCACCATGCTCCTGATTTGTATGGGTTCCGTACATGTCACGATTTCTAAGAGTGAACCTCTCTGCCACCCCCTCCTCCACATGACTCTGCTGTCAGCTTTCCAAACAATGACAGGACAGCTGCCTTTGAAAGATGCAAGTTTGCCATTCAGAAAGATGTAAATTTCTTCGTCCTGCAGAGGCTAGAAATATCTCGTTTGGGTCATTGGACTCGGGCTAGGTAATCTACAAGATCGTACACAATGCTGCTTGAATATTTCCTCTCTCTCCAGCCATTTCATGACTCCATCCTTTCCATGTATGTGCCTTACCATCTTTTTAAGCAGAGCACAGGGCTGGGCACAGTGGCTCATGCATGTAACCCCAGGCTTTGAGAGGTTTGCATGAGATCAGGAGTTCAAGACTAGCCTGGGCAACATAGCAAGACCCCATGTCTACAAAAAAATAAATAAGTAGCCAGGCATAGTGGTGCGTACCTGTAGCCCTAGCTGCTTGGGAGGCTAAGGCAGGAAGATCACTTGAGCCCAGGAGTTCAAGGCTGTAGTGGACCGTCATCATGCCACTGCACTCCAGCCTGGGTGACACAGTGAGACCTTTTCTCAAAAAAATAAAGGAAAAGGGTACAGATTGTAACTGGCAACAGTGAGTCTATCTCCTCCCCTTTCTTGGGCATCAGAAATAAAATAATGACAATGACATTTGCTATAATTATTTTAAGTTTTTAAAATCATATGGCCCACATATAGAAAACAATTGTCATGTTCTAAAGGATTTGATTACTAGAATAGATAACTGATGTCTTTCAAAAAATGGGAACTTTTTTTTTTTTTTTTTTGCTTAACTGCATTTTAAATTTTAGGAACCAGTAGATTCTTCTTCAATCTTAAACTTCAGCACCTGCTAAAAATAAGGATTACATATGAAAAATACTATTTTCCCCCAATTTTCTCTGGAAAAAGTTACTGCAAAAATTTACTCACTCTCATCTGGATCACAGGAGCTGATAAATGTGTGTGTTTCCAGATGCTGCACCAGGACTGAACCTGTGGAGTAGGAAATGATTCTACCTTAGATACATATACCCTCCTCTCCTGTTTTTTTAATCTAAGCCTCCCTAGTCTCTTAGGTTTTTGTTTGTTTGTATCACCCTCCCTCTTTCCTGCTTCCAGCCATCCCTATTATGACTCTAAGGGTCCCATGAAAGATTAGGTCATCTGTGATGCTGGCAGTGGTCTGGAGAAGTCCTCCACCTATGTGGGTGGCATGGACACCTGGACACAGGCCAAACACTACCTGAGCAACTTGGTAATGGCCTTCTGAAAAAAAATGCGCTTAGCCAATGTATTACTAATTCTACTGGGGGAATTTCCAAGTCAATTTCTAGGGACTGAGAGTGGTACAGAAGGATGAGCGTGTTTAGGTACACTTTAAATTCACAGTGTATGATGTGCCCTGACCACCTCCATCCTCCACACACCCACTACTTACTCCTAAAACAATTTTTTCTAAGCCAAAAGTGGTTTATGACAAATTGTATGTTTGCAGATTTGGAGTCTAAAGAGGAGTAGGTTTATTTAAGGGGCATATTTAGTGTTAGTGAAAGCTACACTTACTATGCTAATTGCAACTTAAATTAGAACTTTATAAACTTTATCACCAAAAAACCCCACTGTCTTCCCTTGATGTTAAATTGTAGGAATTTAAAGTAATTCAAATTTTTATTTTTTCTACGTTTCTGTTTTTTGTATCTGTACAATATGATTACACTTGTGAATGGTTAACAAAAACTATATACTTTAATCTTTAAATGGAACCTCAGTGCAATGTTTTGTAGGCATTAAAAATGATAAGCACTTTCATCAGGCTATTAGTTTTGATTTTGTTTCTTTAGTTCTTTGTGGTATACCCTGGAGTTATAATGAAATGATGTAAGTCTGTATATTCACCATCACATACATGTATTTCTTTTTAACTTCTTTAACTTTTTAGCATTATGCAGGAACTGCTGCTCACTCACTAATTATCCCACAACCCCCCAAGATGGCACCTCCTGTTTTCTAGCAGATCAGAATCAAAACTTTGGAATCATTTCTGTTTCTCTTATACCTCATATCCAATCCACAAGAAATTTGCTGCGTATATCTAGAATTTGGCACTTCTTACCACTTTAACTGCTACCATCCGCCATCTTTTTCCTGGATTATTAAAATAACCTCACATCTGTCCTTTTCTCGCCATTTTATTTTTTATTCATTAGCCAGAGTGAGCCTTCTAAGACTGTAGTCAAGTCATACAACTCCTTTACTCAAACCCTCCATGGACTTCTGACTTCACTCAGCGTAAATTCCCAAGGTCCTTACTGTGACTTTCAATGCCCTTTATCTTCTGGCCTCTTAATGCCACCTGACCTCTTTTTCTACCACCGTCTTCAGCTCACTCTGCTCCAGACATAGGGGCATCACTGATGTTTCAGAGGTACTGCAGGACCCTTGTCCTAACTGATTCCAGTGCCAAGAACAAGCTTATTTTGTATATGCATGGCTTAATTCCTTACTTTCTTTAGGTTTCTGTCCACATGCCACTTTCTCATTGAGGCCTTCCCTGACTGCCCTGCATGAGCTAGAATCCACTCTGCACCTGGCAGTTCAGACATCTTTATCTTGGCTTATTCTCTATTATCCTAGAGATATCTGTCTTCATCCCCAACACCTAGAACAGTGATGGACACATAGTAGCTACCTCGTGATTATATTTGAATGAATAAATCTTTAATTATGCGTCATTGGGTAGTAGACCGAATCTTGCACAGTTAGTCAAATAAACAAAAACAAAAAACAAAAAACTTAGTTTCTATGTAGACCTGCCACTAACTAGACATACTTCCTTTTGCAGGTGTTTAACATCTCTGAGTCTCAAATGTCTCAAGTATTAAAATACAATAGATTAAACTAGACAATTTCAAAGGTTCCTCTTGCTCTAATAAAATACTTTACATGAAACTAATCACCATTCCACTAATATTTGTTCAGTATTTTCTATGACAAGGCCATTCCTCATTATATATAACTCAAATAGATAAGTAGCACTTGCTATTTGTCATATGTATGTATGTACACATACATGCACACACAATTCACCCTCTCCCACAATAATTCTGTGTTACACAATCCTCAGTCCTATTACCTCTGAGACCAAATGTACATAATTAAATACCTCAAGGTACATACCTCTGAGACCCAGTGTACATAAATAAAATGTAAAATCTTTAGAGCATGTTGGACAAATACATGGTTTTTGTTCTTCCTCTTCCCAGGGGCAGACATCACTGTGAGATTATAGAACTCTTCCCCTGTAGGCCAAGACTGGGTCCAAGAATTCTTCTCAGACTTCTAGGAAAGATACCAAACTTAACAGAGTTGAAATTAGAGATGTAAGATAGTTTTTATTCCAGGGTTAGGGTATCTGAGAGCCTAGAAGTGGTGTGAGATAAAGAATTTGATACACCTTCTGTAGTCTTTTTGCTTTGTTTTCCTTCAATTCATCCTTCCAAGCTCATTGTAGATGCCACTTCTCCTAGGATTTTCCCCAAAATCCAAGGCTCTGTTATGTGGCCCTTCTTATCTGATTATCTAGGGCCCTATTTTCAATTACAGAATTATGTTATATTGTAATTTCTTTTTAATTTTACCTTGACTGCATCATATACCTGACTGTTCTCTAGAGGTTCAGACCATGAATTGCATTTTGAAGACTGAGAGCTGTGCCTGACACTTACTAGGGACACAGTAAATGTTGACTTATCGAACAGATAAGTGAATGAGGGAATGACACCCAGGACAGAATCTTTGGTACTGCTCTCCTGCCTAGCACATTTCTCCAAGGAAAAATTATCTCCCATATATGACAAAAATATACCTTTCTCTTGGTTAAATCCCCTAGTAAGCTGCCTTTCAGAGAATTTGGGGTTAACCCACGCTTTTAGAATAATGTAACTAACTTGGATGGGAGCAGGCTGTATACTTTAGATCAATTAGGCCACCTTCTCATGCCTGAGGGAAATTGTCTCTTAAGGTCTGTTCTATGACACCTGGTCCCCTAAGATTTGACAAGAAAGGGTTCCATGATTCAATATATTTGGAAAACATTGCTCACTGGCCTTTCCCCTTGGAATCTGGCCACGGACATCAGCTTATTAGAGATTCTGAGTCATTTAGTAAAGAATTCTGTTTAACTTTTTAAAAGCCAGAATTTTTCATTTCTTTTGAACTTAAGGATAATATTCAACATTATATATATATATATATACACACACATATATATATATATACACATATGTATATGTACACACACACACACACACACACACACACACACACATTCTACTGGACTAATGCTTTAGGAAACAGGACTTTACACAAATAAAGGCCATTTAATAGCTTTAAATAACATTGTAGCAGCCATATGGCAGTGAGCAGATTGGATTTGGAAAGGGGTAAAACCAGTAGGGAGGATATTGCAGAAATCTAGATGGAAGAGGATGAGGCCTATAACCAAAGTCCTCATAGCGGCCATGGAGAAATGAAAATGTTTATGCAAGAAAGAAACTGATCTCATTACTGAAAAGCCTTTTGCAAAAGTAACTAAGGTGGTTAGAGAACAGGAGGTTGGTATTGCAGCGCTTTCCCTCTTCTGCCTTTCAAAGGGAAGAGCTTGACTTCATTTTCAAGCCAGCAGGGGTTCTTATATAGCTGAGTGTCTATCACTATTTAATGCATGTATAATGCCCTGCTGTACTGATATTCATGATAAAAATCAAGGTATTTACAGTCATTTATAATTTCTTATTCTCAAAGCATACATTGATTTTTTTTAAACTAGGCTTCTCTGAACCGGGTATGATAATGTACATTATTATCATACTGTTATTAGGCCTCTCTTTCCAGGTCTTTCAGTGAAATCTGTGTGTATATATGTATGCACTTCCTAAGGCTGTTGTTGCAAAGAACCACAAACTGGGTGGCTTAAAAACAATAGAAACCAAAATCAAGGCGTTGGCAGGGTCATGCTCCCTGTGAGGTTCTGGCAGATCCTTCCTTGCCTCTGCCTGGTTTCTGGCCATGTCTGTCAATCCTTGGTATTCGCCGGCTTGTAGCTGCAATGCTCCAGTCTTCACCTGTGTCATCCGCTGGTGTCTCCCTGTATGTCTCTGTCTCTGCATACACATTTTCATCTTTTTATAAGTTTACCAGCCAAATTGGATTAAGGGTCTAACCTACTCCAGTATGAATTCATCTCAACTAATTACATCTGCCACAAACTTATTTCCAAGTAAGGTCACATTCTGAGGCACCGGGGGTTAGGACTTTAACACACCTCCTTTGGGGGCCCAATTCAGCCAATAACTACATCTGTGTGTGGTGTGCACATATGTGTATGTGTTTGTAAGTGTGCATGTAAGATACACCAACAGACATGCAAAGACATTTGTCTTCCCACATTTACTAGTAGTGTTTCTGGCTCTACTCCCGTGAAATTACCTTTACCCTTTCTCTTTGAAGGATGGACAAAGCCAGGTCTCATAAAGCATTAGAATTTGTCTTGGCTGTTCTTCATGCGGCAAACCAATTATGTGGCCACCTGGGCCTTTTCATCATGCTTGGTACATTCACAGGATGTTATCTCACACTGGAGTTGGTAATGCAACACCAATTCTAAAAGGTTATTCTGATTAATGTATTCTTCTTGGTTTAGCATTTTTTTTATATTGTTTATTTCAGCTCCCCTTTCCCTTTTGTGATCTAAATATATTTTCTTTCAGGTTATTTTGCTAAGTGGTTTTGAGCTAATTTTATTACTTTTTTGATGGCAAGGTCTAGGCAGAGTAGCCTTTCTGAAAGGCAAGCTTTACCGACTTCTCCAGGTTCATAAATATTAATAATGTGTAACTACACCTCTGTGTGCTAAAACATTGTTGTGGAGATTGTACAAGGAAGGCATTTTATGATTTCATGGAGACACGGAGTAGCAAGAAAATGGAGCAATGACATTTGGGGGGAGCATAACATCTAAATGTTAATATTGTGTACTGCTTACTGAGAATGAGAATTTCTTTTCTTTGGATGCTTGTATTGTCAGTCGCACGAGAGTGTTTTCTTTTTCAATTTGTACTTTACTTCTTGTAGCTATTTTGTTCTTTATAAAACCGTTAGAAAAGAAGCCAGCTAGTATTTTGAATAAAAGAGTTGGGATTGTATAGGGCAGTGTTTTTACTCAGGTTTCCTCAACCTTTTGATGAAAATTCCAGTTCAAAATGAAAAGACAGGCACTACCTTCTGAGGGAGTCTGTGTGACCAGGCTATCATCCTTAAGAAATGGATTGAAACTTCTTAGTATAACTCATAAAAAATTTAGTTAGTTATAAATGTTTTAGACTGTTGCAGCTGATATCATTTGCCTTGTGGGAAAAAATGAGGCTATTTTATGTTAAGTGTTTTGTTTTTTCTCTATTCTTTCTTTTTATATATAAGGCAATGCAAACACTCTTACTACCATTGTTATGATAGTATTTAAATAAGTAGACCAAACCCATGCGTGGGACTGAAGAGTGAAGTCAAGAAATGTTTGAGATACCTCTTTTAAAGTAAAGGTGTGTTCTCCAATGTTAATTTTGATTTCTTTTTTTACTCTATATTAAAATGTTAATTTCAATTTCGTCTATAGCAGATGGTATCCTGCTTTTACTTTCTAAAGGGATTCTTCAAGTAAGCCTTCAGTTGTCTTGCATTATGAATAATTAGAGAAATATCCTGGTTGGTCCTCAGGGCAAAGCTAAAAATAGAGTTCAGTGATGTTTTCTATAGTTCTTACTATTTTTAAATAGAAGAAAATGATAGGCAAGAAAGAAAAGGCCGTACTTTACCAAAATGCCCATGATGCCTTTCTTTGCTAACAAAAAATTGCCAAGCTTGACAGTTTGCAAATAATTCTCTCTTCTCCATGAGGGTAACTTGGAATTTGATGTGTGTGCATGCATGCATGTGTTTGTGTGTGTGTGTGTGTGTGTGAATGTGTGTGTGAGAGAGAGAAAGACAACGAGAAAGAGAGGGACCACAAAGGCTCTGACATTAACAAATGCAAGAGGAAGAGCGGTAGATGAGGGCAGAGGTGTGGTGAGCAACTGATGTGGCAAAGTCTTGAAAGTTAAGACAAGAACTCTGGATGTTACTCTGAGATGGAAAGTGTTTCGACTTAGCAATCCCATACTGGGTATATATTCAAAAAAAAAAACAAATTGTTTCACCAAAAAGATAGATGCACTTGTATGTTCATCACAGCACTACTCACAGTAGCAAAGACATGGAAATCAGCCTAGGGCCCACCAACAGCAGATTGGATAAAGAAAATGTGGTACATATACACCATGGAATACTACATAGCCATAAAAAGAATGAAATATTGCCCTTTGAAGCAACATGGAGGCCATTATCATAAGCAAATTAATGCAAGAACAGAAAATCAAATATTGCATGTTGTAACTTACAAGTGGGAGCCAAACACTGGTTACTCACGGACATATAGACGGCAACAATAGACTCGGGACCCTTAGAGGCAGGAGGGAACAGGGGGAGGGTTGAAAACCTTCCTGTGGAGTACTATGTTCAGTACCTTGGTGCCAGGATCATTTGTACCCCAAAGCTCAGCATTGTGCAGTACACCCAGGTACCAATCTGCACATGTACCCCTTGAATCTAAAATAAAGGTTGAAAATAAATAAATAGGTAAGTAAATGCATTAACTTTTCTTCGTGAAAACTAACAATAAAAAAACCTGAGAAGACCACAAAAATAAAGAAATATGGAATACATTTAACCTACAAAGGAATAATATCCAGAATACATAAGGAACATCTAAAACTCAATCATAGTAAATAACATAATAGCAAACTGAAAAATACTTCAACAGACATTATTCAGAAAATGTATCCTAATGACCAATAAACATTAAAAGGTGCTAAACACAGTAGCAAAGACATGGAAATCAGCCTGGGACCCACCAACATCAGATTCATAGTAATCACAAAAATGAAAAATAAACCATACTGAGATGATCATTTTTCATCCAATATTAGCAAAAATCTAGAAATTATGACAATAAGTTTCAGGTAGGATGAGAAGCAATACTGCTTTGGGGTATACAATTGCTTTGGAAATAATTTGGCATTAGCTGTAAAGTTTGAAGATAGACCTGTTTACAGGTTAGTAATGCCAATCCTATATATGCTATCTAGAAACTCCTGTACATGTTTACCAGGAAGCATGTATAAGAATATTCCTAGAATTACTGTAATGGCAAAAAACTGAAAAAAACGGCAACTATCCACCAAAAGTAGGATACATAAATAAACCAATAGACCGATAGATTGGCGCATAGATAGGAGTGATATACAGCTGTTAAAAATAACTGTAATGCAGTGTTACTCATCAATCTGGATGAATTTCATAACCAAAATGCTAAGAGGAAAGTACAAGTAGCAGAAAAGCACATATACATTATTCCATTTCTGTAAGGTCAAAACAAGCAAAATTCAGCAACAGAGTGTTTTGAAATGAATTCATATGTGGTAGAACTACAGAGAATTTTAGGAGAATGATTAAATGAGATTCAGAATAATGGTCACCTGTGGAGGGAAGAAGGGGCTATGATTGAAGAAGGTCATGCTATCCACAAATGTATTGTTCCATTTTTTAGTCTGATAGTAGAAAGATATTTGAATGTATTGTTCTTCCAATTGTGTATACGTTTTAATATGTTATTTTGTAAATATATTTTGCATTAAAATAAAAAGAGGAAAACAGGAATGATATAGAACCAGCAATGACAGACAACTTTTTTAAGACTTTTTTTTTTTTTTTTTTTTTTTTTTTTTTTTAACAAAAGCTATTGACTTCTACGGAAAATGTTGTTTGACCTATTAACACATGATTAGGTTCCTCTCCTTCTCCTAAAACACTAAAACTTTTCCCTATCTTGTCTTGTATTAAATTTATGCTAGCTGCAATGCTAGATAACCTTCCTCCATGCCAGGTCTTAGTAGATTAATAATAGATGTTCATTTCTTGCTCAAGTGGGGGTGGGGGGGAATGAGGTTATCAGTAAGTAGCAGCTCATTTTCAAGTGGTAATTCAGGTACCTTGTATCTTTAAATCTGGTGGCTCTGCTATTTTCAACATGTGGCTTCTAAGGTCTCTGTGAGAGGAGAAAGAATGGGGGCCTGCAATGTGGGACATTTTCATGAGCAAGTCCTGCATTTTCCTCCATATGCCATTGACAGAACTCAATGGCATAGGCGCACTAACTGGTAATGAGTTGGCAAGTGTTGCCTAGCTGTGTGTGCAAAAGAAAAAGAGATAGATATTTTTTAAATAGCTTAGCCATTTTATCCATCTACTTCCCAAATATCCATTTAAATCTTTGTTCTGTGCTGAGGACCCATTTACCAAGGGTGACAGTCCAGTCCTGTCACTGTTTTGAGCTCACATAACAATATCTCCAGACAGTATGCAATCTTCTCCATCATTGTGAATGTGCCTTCTTGCAGTCTTGCAATCTCTGACTTAAAAAGACAAGTTGTCTCCCTTTCACATCTTCCCCTTTCCCCATAGTGGGAGACACATGACATTCACTGGTACATGGAAAGAATAGTATTCCGCAGGAGGGTGGAGGGGTCTTTTCCTAGCAGTTCTCCTTGGCTCTTATCCCTGGAGTCTAGTGCATAGCCCCATGCCTATTGTATGGCTGCACTGTATCAGAATTCAATGAGTTCAAGTATGTACTATTCTCTGCTCGTAAGAACTATATAATAGTTAATTGCTAATAGTATTATTATATTACAACAAACTCAAGTGCCAAGTGTCTTTGACTTTGGCTGAAATGATATGTATACTAAGACTAGTTACCATGGTCATCATAAGTTATAAATGGTAATTTTTTCTATTTATTGTTTAATGTGTGTGTGTGTATATATTTGCACATGCACACATCCAGGAAAAATTATTACTTGATACATACTTTTTCTTGTAAACAACAATTTATAGTAACTATGGAAGAAAATTTAAAGGGTCTGTGGCTTGAACATGTTGGAAAATCTTGCTTTAAAGCTCCAGCAGATCCTTTCTAAGGCATAAAAACCATGATTTTTCATCTGCCCAGAATAATAAAATTATTTACAAAAGCACTGAGAATCATTCTTTATGTGACTTCTAACCTCCAAGCTTCTATAGGAACATTGTAGCTTTGTAAAATTTGGTGCCTTTCCTTGGACAAAAAAAAAAAAAAAAAAAAAGCTTTGTTTTGAAGCCAAGGAATAGTAAAGTAAACTGCTATGTCCATAGCATTAAAATCTTATATCCTCACAATGTGAACATGCAGATTAACTGGAAGAGTCAGACTACATTTTAGAAATTGTTGAAAGATTTTTTTTCTGAGATTTCTTTGCATTTTGGTTATCTCTTATTGGTCAACCCCAGGTCAGAAGTTAATGGACCTGGCTCTAGAGTAATACACATGTGCAGCTGTTGTTAAAGGGCTGCATGATGGTATTCTGAGCCTCTGTTCTGAGCTGTGTCCTAGATATAAAGAATGTGCAGCCAGCTGTTTGGGTACTTGCCCTGACCCTGTTCAAGGATTAATGAAGAGATCCTCTGTCTATAGTCCAGTGTCTATTGGGTAGGGACCAGAAATGATTGAATGTCTTTTCTTCATGATATCCTGCACCAGTATACATGAAAATGGGAACCTAAAAGTACTTTCATAAGCACTTTGTGGAACTTATTTCTTCCTTTAAAATGTCCTAGACACCTTATTGTCACCTCTTGGCTCCCTCTGGTTTCTGTATTTTCACTGGTACATTGGATCACAATGGCAGAGCCCTACCCTGCACCCAACCCAATAGCAGGAAGGTTTACTTTCAGCTTGTTCCCTGTATGCTCGGTTTCCTGGGCATTTATTGCTGTTTTCAGTTGTCCCTATAGGCTGGCTTATCATGAAGTTAATGAACTTGATGCCTTAGGGCTCCTCACTCACATAGACCCTTCCAAGCCCATAGGTCTTGAATCTTTGATAAGGTGGTCCTTGCTCTGTATGGTACTGCATTAACTGAATCACCACATAGGAAGCTGTGGTCTTACTTTGTACAGATGTATTATTCTACACTGTGAATACTGTAGTAATAATTTTTTGATATTTTCCTTGTAAAACAAAAGAAAACAAAACAAAATACAGAATTGAGCTGCTTTTATTCACTGAGTAGTGTTTCAAATCAAGCTAGCTTTCTGGCACTGTGACATCATGGCTTAGCAAAGAGTCCTTAGAATTTTCTAACTTTCAACAAAATGGTAACCTTAAAGAATCTATTTTCTGAAAAATAATGTTGAGGTTTCACAGTAGGAATGAAAAGGGAGGGACGATTACAATGTAACTAACTCAATTAATTTTTAGTGAATTGAATTATGAATTGCAGAGTTAATCCTTTTCAGAATTTTCCAGGAATCAGGGAGAAAATGAGGAAGAAAACTTTACAAGTAGAGTTAAGAGGAAGAGGTAGATGAATACACGATCTTGCTTTTATTTTATGACTATTAGGATAGAAATATTTGAAACCTGCTGAGCAGCTGGTGGAAGGGGAAGGCTTCAAGGATAAATAGTAGATGACCATATTTGTCCCCCCACACAGGGAATGGCCTGCACAAACACACTTGATTTGAGGATATCTCATGAGTTCAAAGTGCTTTAACTACGGAGCAGGTTGAATGGCAGGTTGTAGGAGTAGTGGCAGCCAGTGTAAAACTTGGTGGTTCAGATGTGGGTGACGTGATTTGCAAATATAATTACAAAGTGATATGAACTGTTAAATTGGACAAGTTTAGATTTAGGTGACAGTAGGACTTAGAAGAGATATCTCTATATTTCCTATGCTAAGCTGGAGGTAATAGGAGAAGACTACTTTATCCACCCCCAAAAGTGAGACTGTTTTACTGACAGAAACATCATTGTCTTGACCACGAGAAAAATCCAAGCTAGAATCCTGGCCCTGTAGTTTACTAGCCAAGATTCTTTGAGGAGCATTAATCTTTCTTTATGTATACATTGAGACTCCATCATGATACCTACTGCTCATGTTTGCTGTGAGCATGAATGAGCCGAGACATATTGAAGAGCCTTGTCAAATACCTGTAGATACTTAATAAACAGTATCTTTATAATTATCAGGTAAATGGAAAGAATTCAAAAGAACGGAGAAAGAGAGAGGAATAGTAAAATATCATGAGAGCTGGGGGTTATTTGAAAAATACATTTTAATCAATTGATGTTATCAATCAAGCAATCAGGAGATTACCACAGATACCCAGCATGGGGACAGGACCACAGAAGGATAATTTGTGCTGCCTCTCTTGGAGATAACTACTTTGGTGGAAATTCTGTATCCCTTGTACTTTGACAAATCAGGATCAACTGTGGTTGAATCTTCAAGATATTTTTTTTTTTCCTGAACAAACTCTTACTAGTTGGCATAATAGTTAAATGTGCAGGAGGGAAACAGGATGAGGGAGAATGCATGTTTTGGTTTGGAGAGAACAAAAACTGCCCTACGATAATGTTTGAATACATGGCCACCAACAAACCCAAGCTTTTGGGGAAAAACAC
This sequence comes from Rhinopithecus roxellana, assembly GCF_007565055.1. Taxonomy (NCBI): domain Eukaryota; kingdom Metazoa; phylum Chordata; class Mammalia; order Primates; family Cercopithecidae; genus Rhinopithecus; species Rhinopithecus roxellana. The sequence goes on from NC_044557.1 coordinate 25,825,146, forward strand.
TAAAATGGCTAAAGCCTCTCAGCATAACTGCTTTGCAGATTTAAGGTTTGCTTTGAGAATATGTGAGCAACTGAATTTCCTTAAATTTATTAAAAATGACCGTATGGGATGGAATTGGCCAATCAGATAAAAACAGTTCAAAATTAGAGGACATTTTTCATCACTTCATACTTTTGCAGTGTTTGCTACATGAACAACACTGTGTTTGAATGCTGAAAGTGATGCAAAAGAGTTAAAGACGTGGTCCTTAACCATTGATTTATTGGAAGCAATAGCGTATTACAAATACTTTCTCTTGCTCTACAGGTAGGCCTGATACAAGAAGTGTTGGCTATGAAGAATAAGTTGGAGGTTCCTCAAAAAACTAAAAATAGAGCTACCATGTGATCCAGCAATCTCACTGCTGGTATAACTCAAAAGAAAATAAATCAGTATGTCGAAGAGGTATCTACACTCTCATGGTTGTTGCAGCACTGTTCACAGGAGCTAAGATTTGGGAACAACCTAACTGTCCATCAACACCTGAATGGATAACAAAATGTGGTGCTTATATATGATTGAGTACTCTTTAGCCACAGCACAGAAGGAGATCTTGTTATTTGCAACAACATGGATAGAACTGGAGGTCATTATTTTCAGTGAAATAAACCAGTCACAGAAAGACAAATATCACATGTTCTTACTTATTTGTGGAATCTTAAAATCAACAATTGAACTCATGGACCTAGAGAGTAGAAGGATAGTTACCAGAGACTGGGAAGGGTAGTAGGGGCCAGTGGTTGGGGAGGTGGGGATGGTTAATGGGTATAAAAAGGTAGTTAGAAAGAATGAATAAGACCTACTATTTGATAGCACAGCAGGGAGACTATAGTCAATAATAACTTAATTGTACATTTTAAAATAACCTAAAGAGTATAGTTGGATTGTTTGTAACTCAAAGGATACATGCTTGAGGAGATGGATACCCCATTCTCCATGATGGGGTTATTTCACTTTGCATGCTTGTATCAAAACGTCTCATGCACCCCGTGAATATATACACCTACTATGTACCCATAAAAAAAGTGTTGGAAGCGTGTTGTAGGATTTCACACAAGGCACTGCCTGGGTTTGTATCACTACTCTGCTCTCCTATACCACTCTTGTCACATAAGCAAGAGACACACAGTCTCATGCAGAGTAACAAATTTGAAATGGAAATTCTTTTCCAGTTACTTAATTAGTTCAATTCAGAGTGTCTCTTCATCATCATCCAGCATTTCCTGAGGGTACCTGTTTTGTGTAATGTGGTAAGCATAGTCTCTTCTCTTATATTCTTTCAGTTAATTACTTTTTCTAGAGTTTAGGCACTTCTGCCAGAGGGAGATGCCTATGTGGTCACAAGAATATTTTTCTCCCTGTCTCCACTTTGTTTTGGTGACCTTGGCTGTGTTAGTTGGCTTTATTAGGCTTCCACTTCACAATCTGTCAACTCGATTAATCCAGGCCTCCCTGGAATACCTGGCTGTTTTGTTTAAGATGAATCTAGGAATATGACTTGTTTCACATCCACATGTCATCTTGAAATGAGCTTGTCTGAGTCTTGAGGGTTGAAATATATCCCAGGCTTCTTGGCTGCTGATGTATATTTACTATTTTAACTTCAGTTATCTTTTCAGTCTGAAGGCTGAATGACTTCTTACAGTGATCAACACAAAGATTATCCAGGAGTCTTTGGTTGAATTTATTGTCTTGACTTCAATACCATCTATCAGCAATACTTTGCAAGGTCAACTTTTAACCATTTTTGTTGTTCTTTGCCAAACCTTGCATAAAATAAAATATAATCTTTCTTCTACCATATTGTAATACTATTGTAAAAAATTAAATGATTTCCTACTATTCAAGTTTATTCTCTGTCAACATTCTTTTCATACTAAAAAGGTTGGTTTTAGCTTGTAGATGAAACGTTTTTCTCCAAACGTATTTATTGTAACAACAAATACTTTTCTAGTGCTTAGTACATTCCAGGCACTATTACAAACATTCTAAACACCTTCTGTCATTAACTCACTGAATCCTCACAATAGTCTTATGGGTACTGCTAATTGTGCCCATTTCACAGATGAGAAGATTGAGGGCAAAGAAGTTAAGTATTTTGCTTATGGTCACAAGTGATTGGGCCAGTGCTTGAACCAATCATCTGAAATTTTCCCTTTAACTCTTTCACATTTTGCCTCACTGTTAGATTTTAGTTCTTTGTTCTGAATCTGGAATGCATATAAACATACAAGCAAACACAAGTTTTTATTTTTTAACTTGTAATATTATGGCTGACCTAGACCATTGACATTTTTAGCCCAAGACCTAGATACAGAAAACAGGAGATCATGTGTAAAGAAAATAGAATAAAGGTCCTTTTTTTCTTATGCAGGGCCAGCCCAAGACAAAATTTTGTAATAGGTTGAAGTATATCTTTGGCGTCTTTTCACCTATCTCTCCCTCTCTCAATTTTTGGCACTCCTCCTTTCACTTTCATCTATTTTTTGCTCCACTTTGATGAGCAATAGCCTGTCTAATCCCTGAGAGTAGCCCATACCTGAGACAGTGTACTCTAAGTACAGTGAGACGGGAATCAGCGTACCGTACCTCTGACCCTCTAATTTCTCCTCTCAGATTCCAGCCTGAGAAAATGTACTGAAATGCAAAGGTTTTTGCGGAAAGATGTTAATCACAGCAACTTTCTTCTCAGTGATAAAAATTTAAAAACTGCCTAATTGTACAATATTGGAAGAATGGTTAAGTAAATTGTACATTATACAATACAATGCAGCTTTATGCAGCCATTAAAAACTATGTTTATGAAAACTTTTCAACGACATAGGATAGTACATAAGTTTAAATGCTAAGAAAATTCAAGTTGAAAGTAGTATAATATCAACTCTAGAAAATACATATAAAGCAAGGAAAGAAAAAGCTCCAAATATTAATATACAGACTGGATATAGAGTGATTATTTATAGTTTATTCTGTTTTCTAATGTATTAGTTTTATAGTACGGAAAAAAATAAATGCTCAGTTTTTTAATAAAAACACCTTCATTCACAATAAATTGCATTTTTTTTATCCTCCTAGATATATTGCCATTTTCACAAATGATACTTGCCAATCCCAATGTCTTTAATTAGTAGGATTCTAAGCAGTGCAAGAAAATATAGAAAAAGGCTGAAGAAGTGTAGAGGGAATATATTTGAAATATGTAAGCTGAAATAGAGCAACTGCAATGGAATTCTTATATCACTAAACTTTTCTTGCTTTACACAAATTTTATCCTTTTAATTCAATTTTTTCTTTTTCTTTTGTGCTTTATATTTACAAGTTCATGTTTGTTTTGCTTTCTATTTTTTTTCCTCTCTGTGTTGGAAGCAAAGACAGTAATTGGAAAAGGGGACAAGAAACGGGGCAAGGATACACTGAAGGTGATATATATATGTGTGTGTGTGTATATATATATATATATCTTCATAGATGGTGGAATTATAAATGGATTACATATATTGGATAGAATTAAGTATTTGCAAATTAAGGATTGTTTATAGTCTTTTGCAAGCAATATTTTAAAATCTATTTGTTTGTTTGTTTGTTTATTTTTGGGAGCCAAACCAGCAGTTGTTTAAAATTCATGCATCTGCATAATACATGAAGACTACATAGATGAGCTTTCTGGAGATTTCTCCTTGGCACATTTAGTTTCTCCACTTTGCTTGTAGGAGGGATGATTCCATTCTCTGGATACAACCTTCCACCAGGAGAAGCCATTTTCTTTCCTGAAGGTCATCAACCTGCAGCCACAGTAGAAGAGGAAACCGGTTGCTGTGATTCCAAATAGAATTTCCCAGGAGATGAAATTCCCTCTCCTAAACATGAACTGATTACAGGAAAAGAAGAAAGAATGTAATTCGTAAGATTGGGGAGCTGTTTTCTTAATCCAATTTCTTGTGCCCCCTAGATCAATATCATGTGAATTGCTTCCACAGGGGACTGTGCTAGCAGAGAGGGGTCTGTGGAAAGAAAGAAGCACTGTGCACCAATGAACCATTATTGTTGTTTTCATATCACAGAGTCCACATATACATGTAAAAGTTTTTATAGTACACATACACAAATGCAAAACTGAATGTCTAACTAATGTCAAGCACGGTCAAATACACCTACACTCTCTAATTTTCTGTCCAAGATGGTGATCTGTAAAAGAGAGGTGAACTGTAAGAGCTGAATGATTAGAAAATAAATTCTAAAACTCAGGTACACTAAAAGGGAAGTAATCAGTAGAGAGAACTAAGACCTTTAGGATTCTGATGCATCCAACACCTGTAAGTAAACTGACAATTGTGTTTTTTTGCAATTCTCATTACAACAAGCCACAAATGACTATCTACATTTTTATGCTAAAATGAATGCTATTCTACTAAATGAGCATTGCCTAAAATTGTGAGTCTTTTCTTGGTCACACAGTAATATTTGCTGATAAGGGATTTGACATGTCGTGGCTTTCTTCTAGTTTTGTGGACATTTCTTGTTTTCTTACCTCCCTGGTTCCCAGAGTGCTTATATAACTTGACAATATCTTTTGGAGCAATTTGAAAATATGAACCTCAGGTCATTGGAATTTGTATATTCTAATAAAAACTGGCATAATAATTCAGAAGTGGAATTCACTGAAGAATTATGGGCTCCCAAATGCTAGTCAAATTATTTTTTATAGAGGTGGAAAGAAAGGGTCATCTTGTTTTTATTTCAATTCCTGAAGTATAGATTAAGACAGCAGTATTCTAGGTCTTACACAGTCATAGGAGGTGGGTAACATTGCAGGAGAGGAGGAAATAATATTTGTTGACTGTTTACTATCGGCAAGACATCTTACTAACAGTCTAATACTCTTTGCGACTCTGAGCCAGTTGCCTCTCTCTGTATATTACTTTTGGAAAAGCTGAAATTTGTAAATTAGTCCCAAACTCTAGGTCAGAAGGTAGGGGAGTGAAGGAAGGTTTCATTAAATAAATGACCCTTGGGCTAGTAATTAAAGATGAATATGAGTTACCTGAGTAACAGGGGGAGGGAACAGTGTTCTTAGTAGAGGGAGCAACATTTGCAAAGAATCTTCAGTAGGATGGAGCTTAAAAATAAGACAAACATGGCTGAATGACAGAGAGTGCAGGAGAGCACTACATAAGCTAAGAGGGAGGATATAGGCAGGGGCTAGATCAGGCAGTGTTTGCTGGCCATTTTAAGGAATTTTAAGCCATGGGAAACTATTGAGAAGTTTGGATCAAGGGCTGTAACATGACCAGATGTGCTTTTTCAATACATTATTATAGTTGTAGTGTGGAGAACTGTGTGGACACAGATAGACTCTCACTTCAATCATCTGGATGAAACAGTGGTAGTTTAGATGGATATTTGTGGTAGAGATGGAGACAGGTAGAAAGTTTGGGGATGAGGGGCAGAATTAATAGAACTCACTGATATGAAGATGTGAGGAGGTGAGGAAGAGGAAGATGTTTAAGGTGACACAGAACTCTTCATGGCATGATAAAATGGATGGGGGCGCTGTTTATGGAGATAGGGAATGCTCAAAGACCTGAGTTTTATGAATTTGTTCACATTTCTAAGTAAGTGCTTGATTAGGAGCATGGATCACCTATTTGGTTTTGAACATATATTTGCCATGGCTGTGACTCATGTAAAAGAAATGTGAAAAGGCATTTGGATCTAGGATCTAGAAGAGAAATCTAGATTCACTCATTCGGGAATGAGCCTGGATGAGAGGTGGAGAACTACAATAGTTATTAGCCATATTCAGGAGAATGAGCCTACAAGGAGAAACAGAATAATCCGATAGTTAGAAGTCAACCAGGAAGATGACTGTTTTGTGGAAGGCAAGGTAATTGATGTTTCAGAACATTTTTGTTGATTTTTGATAATGTGGAAGTTATGGGCAAGAGAATGCTCAGGATGCTCAAAGACCAGCAAGAAGAACAGAGTGACTGGAGCTAAGTGGGCAAGATGGTTAGATTTAAAGGTTGATTTTAGGTGTGATGAAAATGCATTAAGAGCTTTTGAGTGAAGAGGGGATATGACCTGCTTTACATGTTCACTGAACTACAGTGATAGACAGTGAAGGAAGCAGGGATGGAAGGGTTGGGGAGGAGACCAATTAGGAGACTGTGCATTCAACATTCAGCTAGTATTTATTTAACATCTAGTAAATGGCAGGCATCTGTAGTCTAGGCTTATCATTCGGACTTGGACAAGGAAGAAGTAGTCAGATTTGAGATATATTTTGAAGTCACAGCCATTTGCCAATGGATTGAAAATCAGAATATGAGGAGGAGATGAATCAAAGATGATTTCAAGGTTTTTTGGCTTGGGCTATAGAATTGCAGTGGGACTGAGACTGGTAGCAATAGACAAGGAACAGAGGTGAAAAGGGAGAGGAACATGAGTTCAGTTCTGGATTTAATAAGAAAATGGTAATTTCTGTTTATAAGATTCTTATGAGGATAAATGAAGTAATGTCTGTAAAGGGCTTTATGAAGAGCGTAAACACTTAGCACAAGATTGTTGTTGTTATTATTGGAGTGAGCCATAGTGAAAACCAGTATTCTGATTTGTTGGGCCACCTACTGTGTTTTATTCTTGGGTTTGTCACTAATTTGCTGTGTCACTTTGAACAATTTATTGGTTCTTTCTCAATCTCAGTCTCTTCCTCTCTGAAAGTTTCCCAAGTGAATATCAGATATGGAATTGACTAGAAGATTTGGAAGATCCCAGTCAGCTGTAATACCCCTATGATATAAGGCTGATTAGTAGTATCTCAGTATTATTTTTTACATTATTGATATTGATATTTTCCTTTTACACAGAAGCCACTTTCGAAAGCAGATTTATTACATTTTAATGAGCATTGTTAATGATCTCATTTCGGAGATAAAAATGTTGGAGGGCTTTAATTATATTTAAAGAAAAACAGCAAAAATGAACTCTCATCATGAAAATCAGTCATTAAAAGAAAAAAAAACCTGAGAGATGAGAAACTACAACAATTATCTACCCTCCCAACATGTATGCAGCTATTTTGAAAGTAAACCTTTGGTACTCTGTTGTAAGATTTTGGAAGGTTACACACAAACTTAGAAAACTGTCTAGAGAAAAGCCAAGGGATTTTGAGTTTTAATTACTTCTTTTAAGAAGTAAATTGTATTCAATTAAGGAGCCATAACTTGTCTTCTATTATCAAATTAATGGAATCATGCAGTAAAATATCAGTGGAGACTGCAGCGTTAACTTGGACAGACACTACTGTTTTAATTATTTATAGAGTTAAATCTATCCAAACAATCGCTCTCATAATGTAAGAGAAGGAAAGAAAAACTAAAACTAGTCCATCTCTAATTTTTTCATGTATCAGGGGTTTTTTAAGTTTACTTGCTCTTCTTGCCTCCCTGACCCAATTTCGTCCCTGGATTATTGCAGCAATATCAGCAACTATTAGTTATTATTTTGGTTCATAACTATTTGCTATTTTTGGATCTAAGTTACTAGTGTCTAGAGTAGTTCTGAATGACTAGGTATGAGCAGTGTGGAGGATTGGAAAGCACATTTTCTGAAGAGGTGTTTACATCCTTCCAGGTACGTAGCTGTTTTGTTTCTAACAACTTAAAAGATGTTAAAGTATGTTATTAACATCTGCCTCAATATAAGTGGCAGAAGCAACATTCCTAGTATGAAAATATGCACTCCAGAGAACTTAAAAATTCCTTGAGCAATGTTAACCTGCTGTTGTGGCCAATGACATATCTTTTATCTAGTGCTAGAACGTACTAAGGACGAAATCTTGTGGCATTCCCATGTGATATAGTCTGAAAGTGTGTCTCTGCTGAAATCTCATGTTGAATTGTAATTCCCAGTGTTGGAGGTGGGGTCTTGTGGCAGGTAATTAAATTACAGGGATGAGTTTCTCATAAAGAGTTTGGTACTATCTCCTTGGTGCTGTCCTCGTGATAGCAAGTGAGTTCTCCTGAGATCTGAGATCTAGTCTTTAAAAGTGTGTAGTGCTTCACCCCTCTCTCTCTTGCTTTGGGCATGGGACGTGCCTACACCCCCTTTGCCTTCCACCATGATTGTAAGTTTCCTGAGGCCTCCCCAGAAGCTGAGCAGATGCCAGCGTCATGCTTCCTCTACAGCCTGCAGAACCATGAGCCAATTAAATTCCCTTTCCTTCATAAGTTACCCATTCTCAGTTATTTCTTAATAGCAATGCAAGAATGACTGAATACACCATGGAATGCTGCTGCTGTGTGGATATGCTCTCACTTCTAATCCCTGGAAAGAAAACCTTACATTACAGTGCATTCCATCTAAGCAGCTGGAACCACTCCTTAGATAGGATCTCAGTGGCCCCTGTAACAAGTACTATGATTATAGTAGACGAGTACAGCGGCTCCTATCTATTCAAATGGAAGAATGAAGGGACAATGTTATAGTTACAAAAAGTGCAAAACTTTAGTGCGAAACTTCCTGGTTATGATTCTAATTATCTTTATTGAATGTCTGCCATTTTGTAGGCACTGGAGTGGGGGTTGATTTGGTTTACCTTATCTACCTACTCAGATATTTAGGTGGAAGCTGAGGTTCCTTACTGGAGAGAGCATTATCACCTCTTACTCTGAACCCAGTGGGCACTGCTAGTTTTGTAGTTCCTGGAGTTGTACTCTGCCTTTTTTTTTTTTTTTTCTTTTTTTTTGAGATGGAGTCTTGCTCTGTTGCCCAGGCTGGAGAGCAGTGGTGCAATCTCAGCTTACTGCAACCTCCATCTCCTGGGTTCACGCCATTCTCCTGCCTCAGCCTCCTGAGTAGCTGGGACTACAGGCGTCCGCCACTACGTCTGGCTGATTTTTTGTATTTTTAGTAGAGGCGGGGTTTCACCGTGGTCTCTATCTCCTGACCTCGTGATCTGCCTGCTTCGGCCTCCCAAAGTGCTGAGATTACAGGTGTGAGCCACCACGCCAGGCCGCACTCTGCCTTTTTTTCCTCATGACTTATAACTACTTCTCCAGCTCCTGCCCTGGAGAGGCCTGCACTGCTCTGGGCATTCTTCCCACAAATGACTACTTATTAGCTCATTTCCTCCAGAGGTTCCACAGGGAAGACTGACCTCTGTGGCCTTATCTGTATCACAGATTTTCTTTCTTATGTCCAGCTGTAATCCCAATTTATATAAACATGTCTAAACCTGAGACCCCAGTGTTGACACCCCAACATATAACGTCTTGCTAATCCCCCTCACATAGCCTTTTAAGAAGGTATTTTGTAATTAAGAGACTTGACACTGCCGAAGGTGGTTGATTGTGACTTGATTACTTGCCCAAGGTGCTCAGGGATGTATTCAGATCCATGTTGTGTTTAATGTACTCTGCTGTCTCCAACCCATTGTACATTATACATTTGTAATTCCAGCTGCTCTTGTTTGAATGACTAGCAAGTGTTCAAGTTTCACTCACATGCCATACCCTTAGAGCAAGTAAATAACGTGTTTCTTGAACCTCACTATGTTCAGGAAGTACTTTATTTAAACTTGCCTGGGGCTTAATGAATCCTTGCTCTGCTTCCTAGGGCTTTATGTATAATTAGTCAATATACCTGACTATACATTAGAAAAATTGGCCAAATACTACATCTGGGGCATGGGGTTCCACTGCACTGCAGCAGCGAGGATTTACTTACTCCCAGGGGTGTCCGCTGTTCTGAGAGAGAGGGAATTCCTACTCTGCATTCTACCCCACCACCAACTGCAATGTGAGAAGCGAATCACAATTATCTTCTCAATCCCTGAAGTATTTGCTTCAGAAGGCTTTATTTGATGCTAAAAAAAAGATTTTCCCATAGGATCAAGATTGTTTATGGCGGTTAAGAAGACCAAGAGGGGAAGAAAAATCTGTTAGGGCAATGCCAGCTCAAGATAGAAGCTGAAATATTTATTTGAGCACCTTATTTCTACATACCCCTCTGTTTGATTAGCTAGAAATCTAAATCCATGCAAAGCATTGTTTGTATAACACAATCTGCAAGATCCTTACAGTTATAACATCTTCATCTTCCCACCCCTATGTAGACTTACACAATTGAGAGGAGACAACTGAAGTCTCAATTCATGTCTCACATTTCACATGAAGAACGTCAGCCTTTTGTGTCATTTACTCATTACAAACAAACTATTCATTGTCATAAAAAATAAGTATATCTGATGACACACTCATAGCAGCCTATCTGTTATTTACTCATCTCTGTGAATCTGATAATGAAGTATTTCCCAGGTGACTGTCAGGAAGCAGGTCTGTTAAGGGCAAAGGAAGAAGAGGCACAGGTTGTTTTGTGCTGAAAGAAGACCAGATAAGTCACTTGAGTCAACCTCCTGGGCACAGCTTTTTCCCAAGTTGACCCTGTTGACTGAGGAATGCCGAGTTACATTAATGATGGACACTGTCTGCCCATTATGGAAAGCTGAGAGCTACACATGTGGGGAAGGGTAGTAAACTCCTCCACTACAACTGTGTCTCCTTCCAAGCTTAGGTGACAGAATATTAATGTCTATTATGCTTACAACATCTCTCTGTCTGGGTTCTCAGGATCTACTTTATGGTCTGTTTTATTTCCCCTTTACTACTATTAGAAGCAAACAGACAAAAGGACTAATCAAAAACGTTACTGCTTCAAAGAGTAACAAAACATGTTACCTGTTTGAAAGGTGCCCATATATAGTTAAGAGTTTCTGAAGGAAGAGGGGTCACAGTCAATAGATTTGATGAGCCCATTGAGCCTGACTTCGTTTTTGTTGCCTTGCCTGTGCATTTATTTCCATTTTGGTATCTTAGCAGTCATCTTCTTTTAGCAAACATCGAGGTTTCAGTCTGTTGGGTCATTAGCCAACTGTTGAAGACAAGGGGCCAGACATATTCAAAGTATGATCCCCATTCAATATTACCATTCTCTTGCAATTTCAAAATTTTAGGCATCCTTTGGATTTCTGCAGCACTTCTTTTATAAGAAAAGGAGTAAATAAAGCCACATCTGTGGGATATGCTTTGAGATGTTTAAAATTGGGAACATTTTCAGGCTGTCTCAGTACTGGAAATTTGTTGTCCATTTTTTTCCCACATGTTTTCTCCCTCTTTTACTACTCTTTACCAAAGGTGGGTAAAGATAAAGAGATGAAAAAAGTGTTGCTTAAGCTTTTTGTTGCCAGGTCTGTTTTAAGCCTGGCATAGAAGGGGGTTGAAATTTATTTTCATCATTCAGTTAAGGGCTGTTCTTGGCTTTCACAAATCTTAGCCCTGGTTCTGTTATTGTTTCAGATAATGTAGAATTTGTCACATTGGCTAAAAAAACAACTCCACTAAATCAGGACATTAGTTTTACATTTCACTGTGCTATATTCTAAAATAAAATGACCATTTGTGCTGGGGATGATTTTAGAAAAGCGAATAAGTAATATACAGTTTTCCTGGTTTTCTCATGGGCAGACTAGAAAAATGTAACAGCAAGACTTAAGAAATTAAATTCTGAATTTTGCATGAAGAGAAGACTTGAAGAAATCTTATTTTAACTTATACTTTCCTCAGTTTGTGTCCTGTAGGAGGACCCTGTAAAGGGGGAATGCAGAAGACTGGAGGGAAGGAAAGAGATGGTGTCAATTGTTGTCAACACACAGTAGTATCACATTTTTATTGAGATATAATTTATTTATAATAAAATATGAGTTAAAGTGTTAAGTTCAATAAATTTTGACAGGTGTATATACTTGTGAACAAAACTCCATTAAGATACAGATGAATTCTGTCACTCTAGAAAGTTCTTTATGCACCTTCCCATTCTTTCAGAAAATTCCTCATGCCCCTCACTCCTCCTTCTCCTCTGCCACTCATAGAGACAACCACTGATTTCTGTCACTATAGTTTAGTGTTAGCTGTTCTTGAACTTCATATAAACAGAAACATACAGTGGGTACTGTGTTGTGCCTCAATTTGTTTATTTATTTTTTATTATACTTTAGGTTCTGGGACACATGTGCAGAACGTGCAGGTTTGTTACATAGGTATACACGTGCCATGGTGGCTTGCTACACCCATCAACCCATCATCTACATTAGGTGTTTCTCCTAATGCTATCCCTCCCCTAGTCCCCTAACCCCGAAAAGGCTTCAGTGTGTGATGTTCCCCTCTTTGTGTCCATGTGTTCTCATTGTTCAACTTGCACTTATGAGTGATAACATGTAGTGTTTGGTTTTCTGTTCCTGTGTTAGTTTGCTGAGAATGATGCAATCCCATTACTGGGTATATATCCAAAGGATTATAAATCATTCTACTGTAAAGACACATGCACATGTATGTCTGTTGCAGCACTCTTCACAATAGCAAAGACTTGGAACCAACCCAAATGCCTAATAGACTGAATAAAGAAAATGTGGCATATATATGCCATGGAATACTATGCAGCCATAAAAAAGGATGAGCTCATATCCTTTGTAGGGACATGGATGAAGTGCCTGGATTATTTAGCTGAGTGTAATGCTTTTGAGATTTATCTGAGTTGCTGCATGTACTAGTAGTTTATATATTCCATTGTGTGAGTGTGCCACACAATGGATATTTGTGTTGTTTCCAGTTTGGGAATATTATGAATGAGGGTGCCGTGAACATTCATGTACAATTTTTTATGTCAATTTGCTTTAATGTCTCTTGAGAGAGTACTTAGAAATGAGATGGCAAGCGCATGAGCCAGGTGCATATTTAGCTTTATGTGAAGTGGTCAGTTTTCCAAATTGGTTATACCATTCTTCGCTGCCTCTTTCACACTGAATGAGATATTCTGTGTTCTAGCCAATGGTTTAATGTTATTTATCTTTTTCATATGTTAAAGAGTTTGTAGTAGTAACTCACTGTAGTTTTAAATTGCATTTCTCTGATGAATAATGATGTTGAACAACTTTTCTTCTGCCTATTGGCCACTTACACATCTTCCTTTGTAAAATATCTATGTCTTTTCATTCATTTTAAAAGTGAGTTTGTCTTCTTATAGATTTCATACATGTTCCTTACTTATTATACATATGATTCTAATATGGGAATTGTGAATATTCTCTCCCAGAATGTAGCTTGTCTTTTCAATGTCTTAAAGCGTGTCTTTTGAAGAGCAGAATTTTAAAATATTGGTAAACTCTATTTTATCAATATTTTCTGTTATATTAGAGTTTTAGCATTCTAAGAAATATTTGCCTATCTCAAGTTTATGATGTAATCTCTTTTTTCTTCTTCTATGATCTTCAGAGTTTTAGCTTATACATTTAGGGCCTATACAATCCATTTCAAGTAAATCTTTATGTATATGTTAAGGTCAAGATTAATTTATTTTCCATACACATATCCACTTATTATAGTACATTTATCAAAAAGATATATCTCTCCACATTTAATTGCATTGGTGCCTTTTACAAAAGTCAAAAGTCACTTATATAAGTGTGAGTTTATTGATGGACTTCATGTTTTGTTGTCTATTTGTCTACTTTATGCCAATATTATACTCTTAGTTAAATTTTAAAGTCAGTTAGCATAGGTTCTCACTTTGTTATTCTTTTTAAAGATGTTTTAGCAATTTGAAATTCTTTATATCCACATAAGAATTTTAACATCAGCTTATCAGTTTCTTGAAAAGCTGGCTCAGAGTTTGATTGGAATTGCTTTGAGTCTATAGGTTAATTTAGAGAGAATTAATATATTTACAACATTTAGTTTTGTAACCCATGAGTCTATTATCTCTCTCAATTTATCTAGATCATCATTAATTTATCTCACCAATATTTTGTAGTTTCAGTGAACAGTATCCTGCATCTTTTATTAAATGTATTAATAAGCATTTTCTAGTCTTTGATATTGTAAATTGTATTGAATTTTAAATTTAACTCTTTACTTGTTTTTAGTAGTAGCAGTTGCTTCCTCCTCTGAAGTCCTGAACCCCTCAAAGTTACCGATGCAAATTGAAATCAACTTTATCCAAACTCTTGTAAATGTTAATATTTTGATGTCCTCCCATGAATCACAAATGTTCTTCATAGCATGCATCTAAAATGGTGAATCCTTTCTAGAAGGCTTTCAATTTACTTTGCCCAGATCCACTGGAAGAATCAATTTCTATGGCACCTATAGCTTTACAAAATGTATTTCTTGCATGATAAGACTTGAAAGTCAAAATTACTTCTTGATCTGTGGGCTGCAGAAGAGATGTGTTAGCAGGCATGAAAACAATCAGAGGTCTTGGGTGAGTAGGTGTCATGTCAACAATTAGTAATATTTTGAAAGGAACCTTTTTTTCTGAGCAGTAGGTCTCAGCAGTGGGCTTAAAATATTTAGAAAACCATGCGATAAGCAGATATGCTATCATCCAGGCTTTGTTCTTCTATTTATAGAGCACAAGCAGAGTAGATTTCGCATAATTCTGAAGTGCCCTAGTATTTTTGGAAGGGTAAATAAGCATTGGCTTCAACTTAAAATCACTAGCTACATTAGCTCCTAACAAGTGAGTGATTATAACACTATAAGGTGACTATAATTAACAACTATTTGTTGTATATTTTCCTGCGGGGTCTGACCCACAGACCTTGACTCTGCGGTGGATGAGAGACATACACTGACACAGATATTCTGCCTGTCAGTCCAGCTAAGGGGCTCTGCTTTGAGTGTGGAACATTGCACTGATAAGCCGGTCAAGTTCACATTTATTTAGTACAGATTAAATGATAAAGGCTTTGAGTCAACACACCTGTGGGTAGTTAACCTGGTCGCCTCCCACTCCCCCCACCCCCCCAACCCCCACAGAGAACTATCCTGCCCATGAATGATCAAAAGTTAGTCTTATGACCACATGAGTAAACAAGTTACTTAGGTAAACTCCCTTCCATTCCTTTGAACCTACTTTAAGCTATTTACTCAAGGTAAGGATTAGGCTGCATTCAGCCAGATCTATTACTGAAGCTATGCAAACCTTCCGACCTTCCAAGAAGGTTTGTGTCTATATAATATAACTTCATCTTACCATTTTTCCAACCACACTGACTGATGCCTACATTTTCCAATAGCTAGAAGAGCAGAGTTTGAATGTTCCCAACACAAATAATAAATATTTGAGGTGATAGATATGCTAATTTCCCTGATTTCATCATTATACATTGTATACATGTATCAAAATAGCACACTGTGCCCCATAAATGTGTACAACTTTTATGTGTCAATTAAAAATAATAAAAAGCAAAATAAAAGTTTAAAGAATAAATTTTAAAAAATACAGTCAGCCTGTCCTTTGAAGCTTTGAAGCCAGGCATTGACTTCCCCTCCCTAGTTATGAAAGTCCTAGATGTAATCTTTTATCAATAGAAGACTATTTCTTCTACACTGAAAATCTGTTGTTGAATGTAGTCACCTTTATCAACCATCTTAGCTGTATCTTCAGAATAACTTGCTGCAGCTTATGTTAGCATTTGCTGCTCTACCTTGTGCTATTATGTTATGGAGATGGTTTCATTCCTTACACCTCGTGAACTAATCCCTGCTAACTTCAGACTTTTCTTCTGCAGCTTCCTACTTCTCTTGGCTTTCATAGAATTGAAGAGAGTTAGGGCCTTGCTCTGGATCAGGCTTTGGCTTAGGGAATATTGTGGCTGGTTTGATCTTTTATTCATACAACTCAAACTTTCTCTTTCTCCATATCACCAATAAGGCTGTTTCACTTTCTCATTCTTTGTGTGTTTGCTAGAAATAACTGTTAATTTCCTTCATGAATGTTTCCTTTGTATTCACAGCTTGGCTAATTATTTGGGCCAAGAGACCTAGCTTTCAGCCTGTTTTGGCTTTTGACATGCCTTCCTTACTACGCTTAATCATTGATAGCTTTTGATTTAAAGTGAAAGTTGTGTGACTTTTCCTTTCACTTGAACACTTAGAGGGTCCTGGAGGGTTATTAATTGGTTTAATTTCACTCTTGTTGTGTCTCAGGGAATATGGAGGCCTGAGAAGAGGGAGCGAGATAAGGAACAGACAGTTGGTGGAGCAGTTAGCACACACATAACAATTGTTAAGTTGACCATCTTGCATGGGAGTGGTTTGTGGTGCCCCAAAACCATTATAGTAGTAACATGAAAGATCACTGATCACAAATCACCATAACAAATATAATGATAAAAATAAAGTTTGAAATATTGTGAGAATTACCAAAATGTGACACAGAGAGATGAATGGAGCACATGCTATTGGAAAAATGATACTGACAGACTTGCTCAATGCAGGGTTGCCACAAAGCTTTTATGGGTAAAAAACACAGTATCTTTCAAGTACAATAAAATGAGGTAGCTTCTATGTCCTTGTATGTTTCATAGGACTTTCTATGTGCACCATTATGTCCTTTGTGAATAAAGGCAGTTTAACATCTTTGACAATTTTTTATATAGCATTGAGAAAGTTTATTTTATTTTGAGTTTAAAATTGTGTCCTTGTAAATTTCTTTTCTTTTTCTAAAATTTCTTCTATAAAAAAAGGGCACATATGCAGGACATACAAGCTTGTTACATAGGTATACATGTGCCATGGTGGTTTGCTGCACCTGTTGACCAGTCCTCTAAGTTCCCTCCCCTCAACAGGCCCTGATGTGTATTGTTCCCCTCTCTGTGCCCATGTGTTCTCATTGTTCAACTGTCACTTATGAGTGAGAACATGTGGTGTCTGGTTTTCTGTTCCTGTTTTAGTTTGCCGAGGATGATAGCTTCCAGCTTCATCCATGTACCTGCAAAGAACATTACCTCATTCCTGTTTATGGCTGCAAAGTATTCCATGATGTATATGTGCCACATTTCCTTATCCAGTCTGTCATTGATAGGCATATGAACTGGTTCCATGTCTTTGCTATTGTAAATAGTGCTGCAATAAACATATGTGTGCATGTGTCTTTATAGTAGAATGATTTATATGCCTATGTGTATATACCCAGTAATGGGATTGCCGAGTCAAATGGTATTTCTGGTTCTAGATCCTTGTTATACCTTAAAAATTTTTTTTTCTGTCTAATTGCTCTGGCTAGGGCCTCTAGTTACAATGTTGGATAGCAGCGATGAGGTCAGATAATATAGTAATTATTAAAACTTTCCATATAAAAATCATTAATCCAGATAGCTTCATTAATTCTCTAAATATTTGAGGAAAAAAAAGATACAAATCTTATGCAATTTATTTGAGAAAATAATGGAGAAAGGAACACTTCCCAGCTTGTTTTATGAAGCTAGCATTACTTGACGCGAAAACCGGACAAGGACTTATTAGAAAAGAAAGCATGGACTAATAACTTTATGAGCATAGACATAAAAATTCATAATAAAACATTAGAAGATTAAACCCAGTGATATGCATAAAGACAAATTTACCAAGGAATGCAAGGTTAGTTTAATATTTGAAAATCAGTGTGCAAGTCATCATATTTAACAGAATAAAGAAGAAAAATCATATCATCTCAATAGATGCTGAAAAGCATTTGAAAAAAAGGTAACTCTTGTTCATGATTAAATGTCTCAGCAAACTTGGAATAGAAGGGATATTTCTCATTTGATAAAGGGAATCTATAATAAACCTACAGCAAACAACACATATAATGGTAAAATATTAAAATATTTCCCTGTGGAATTTGGTCTTCCTTATACTTTTATTAAATGCATATATGACATTTTGTAAAATCGCTTTGCCATTATTATATTATTATGACCTGAGTTTAGTTAGATGGAAAATACTTTTCTGGTACCCAACAATTTGTCAATGTCGTTTAGATACCATTTAACAGTTTGTCTGTTGCATCTACAGGCTGGGTCCACACCAGATAGGCAGCACACTCCAAAGCAGGACTTCTCTGTTTAGCTTCCCCTTCTCCATGTTTAAAAACTTTAAACTGTCAGAAAAAAACAGGGAAAAATGTTGTATCATGGAACCAACTAATGGTTCTTCTATTAACTCAAGTACTAAAGTATGACTATTTGATTAGGATGCTAGAAGTGAGAATGGAAATAAAGGGATACAAGAGACATTTAAAAATAGATAGTTCTGGAATTCTGAGTGTACATGGAAGATAAAGGATGGAGATAGGATGAATAAAGAATAAGAGATTTTGCATATGTTATTTTCTTTTATGAGATTAGTCTTGCCTCCTGTCTTTGACTGATCAATTCCTCCTCATCTTGTTTTTAGTCAACATTTTTGAGATAATGGCAGATTGACATGCAGTTATAAGAAGTAATACAGAGAGATACTCTGTATCTTTTACTCAGTTTGCCCCAACTGTAACATCTTGCAAAACTATAATACAATATCACAATCAGGATATTGGCATTGATACAGTCATGATAAATAACATTTTCATCACTATAAGAATCCTTCATTTTGAGCTTTTATGGCCACAGTGATTTCCCTCCTGACCCCATTCCCTACTTATCCCCTGGCAACTACTATTCCTATAATTATGTCATTTCAAGATTGTTGTATAAATGGAATGATGTAGTATAATATGTATTGAGGTTAGATAGAGTGATTCCTCCCACTTCATAATTAAGTTTTTCAAATATACTTAGCAATTCTAATTTTTCTCCTCATAGGAATTTTAGAATAATCTATATATACAAAATATTTTGCTAAGAATTTTTTATAGGAATTTTGTTAAACTTGTAATGTCAATTATGGGAGAATTTACGTGTTTTTTATGTTGAATCTTCCAATCCATGAACACAATATGTATCTTCATTTACTTACACCTTCTTTGATTTCTTTCATCAGTCTTTTATAGTTTTCAGTATGCAAGTTAGGACTATTGTTATATTTATTATACCTAAGTATTTTTATTTTTTGAGTGATTATAAGTGTTACGGTTTTAAATTTTGGTGTTCATATATATATTGCTAGTATATAGAAACACAATTGATTTTGTATGTTTATCCTGTATCTTGCAACCTTACTGAACTCACTTATTAGTTCTACACACATTTTTTTGCAGATACTTTAGGCTTTTCTAAACAGAAAAAAACCTGTCATCTGCAAGTAGGGACTGTTTTCTTTCTTTCTTTTCAGTTAGTCTACCTTTTATTTCCTTTTCTTGTCTTCTTGCACTGGCTCGAACTTCCAGTGCTATATTGAATAAAAGCAGTGAGAGCAGAAATGCTTGCCTTGTTTTTCACCATAGAGAGGAAGCATTCAGTCTTATACCGTCATGTGTAATGTTAGCTGTAGGTTTTTTGTAGATACTCTTCATCAAATTGAAGTTCTCCTGTATGCCTGTGTTTCTGAGAGTTTTTTTTTTTTTTTTTTTTTTTTTTTTTTTTTTTTATCAGGAGTGAGTATTGAATTTTGGCAAATACCTTTTCTACTTCCTGTGTAGTTTTCCAAACTTGGAAACTCTTCTGCACTCTAGCTGCCTTCACATGGGTGAGTGTTTTCATATCACTCTGTGTTCCTCTGTAGGCTTTGCCAGAAAGGAGTCCACCTTAAATTTTAAGGCAATGTTGTGAATAGAGAAAAGAAAAACTTTCTGCATCATGGAAAACAGGTCAGAATTTGGGCCAAGATTTTACTCCTGGCTCTTGTATAAGGCCAGGGTTTTATTCCTGGCTCCTTCTATCCTTTGCATAATGAGATCATATTCTCTTTGAGTCTGTTTCTTCATTTACAAATAGAAGAAAAATAGCTGCAGTGATGATCAGGTGACTTGATAGAGGAAATGCTTAGTCAATGTAATTGATTTATAGATAGTAATTAATGTGAGAGTAGTTTTCCACAACTTTTTATAGTCTTTCTTTATCATTTATTGCTTTACCACAATAAGTCATTTGGCAAGGAGGAACACATATATTTCCCTAGAGAACACACCGATATGAGAACATACTAAGCCTACACTTCTCATTCAGGAACAGGCAAGAGACAAGTATACATCTAGTTCCACCAAGAAAACACACACACACATTAACATACCAGTACTAGTAAGAAAGCTTTTATGGAGATTCTGAAACATCTATTAGACCTTGAAAGATAACTTAGTATTTAGGTGGGAGGAGATACACTTCTACCTACCACGTTAGAAAAGATCCCCTGAGTTGTATCCTAAGCTGTCGTAGATAAGTGTCTTTACCCTTCTGTTACTAGCCTGTGTAATCCCAGCTACTCGGGAGGCTAAGGCTGGAGAATTGATTGAACCTAGAGGTGGAGGTTGCAGTGAGCTGAGATGGTGCCATTGTGCCATTGCAATCCAGCCTGGGTGACAAGAACAAAACTCTTTCTCAAAAACAAACAAACAAACAAAACAAAACTGTAAGTAACCTTCATAAGTAAATGATATACACTTAAATACAAATTATCACATTTATAAAAGAAATTTTCTATATTTGTCCAACATTGGTCAAACTCCTTAATCTTATAACATTTAACACAAGAACAAGAACCACCACCAAGTCCACATTTGTCTTCTCTATCATATTTAAGATATTGCAGGACTGGAGTATCTTCTTAGGATATACTTTCATCAGAACAGATAACCTATTACATCAGAGATTCAAGGAAGTAGAGCGGGAAAGAGAAGGAGTTATATATGTATATATATATATATTTTTTTTTTTTTACCACAAATGATGTCATCACCTCACTGTGCTAATGGGGATTGCTGCACTTGAGATTATGTGCCTTACAAAATAATTTACTTTAATAATGACTTTAAACAGCTGATATTTCCGATATAGAAAATAAGAATTTAGCTTATTTATATTCTGGAAAGAACCATATCTGCCGCTTAGAGTGAAGCAGACCTGCAGTTTACACAACAGTTCAGAATAATCTTGTTTACCAAGCTCTTTGGATAAAGAAAAATATCCACCTTATCTTGAGTTGCTATGGTAATCAGCTGAATTAGTTTACCACTTAAGCTCTCTGTAAGATGATTGGTGCATCATCTGTGAAGATGACTAGAATGTTAGCCCATTGAAGTTATAACTTGTCGAATGCTATTCAAATGACCGAGAATAGTAAATCAACTATCTGTTGGTACTCAGTTCTCAGGGAGCGGTTTACACATTGAAAAACCATAGTTTCTCACATTATGATTTCTGGTGGAATTCCTTTAGACCCAGTCTTATTCTTCAAGATATTGAATTTTGGGAACTCTAAGTCAGTTTCTCCTTCTTACATAGAGACTTGATGTTTCTAACTGGTCGCAAACTTGGGTTCATCAGAAGAATGGGCTCCCCTTGTGAGCACAAATAATCTCAGTGAAGAGAAAGACACTGTCATAGAGTCAACAGTTATGGAATTTCCTGGAATCCACAGTTATCTTAAACTCTGTTCCACTTTGGACACCAGCTACTTTCAATAGTGCCAGGTTCAATGTCTAACCATGGAGTATGTCATAGTTGGACTGGGTGAGTGCAGATGCAATTGCATGAGATTTTGAAACAACACATTACAAAAATTTCAGGTATCCAAAAGGCGGGAGAGAACATGTACTCCCTACCCTGCTTTAACAATTTCTCAACATTTTGCCAATTTTGTGTCATCTGTTCCCCCCATTCATAACATTTTTTGCTGAAATATTTTAAAACAAATCCAAAACATTATTTCATTTTACCTGTAAATACTTCAGTAATTTACGTGGATTTTTAATGGCTTGCTATTTATTTTCAGGGTTTCTTTTAGTATCTTTGACCTCTGTGACAGCTCATCTTGCAAGGTGGCCTATCTCATTGTCAGAGAGCTCTAGCTAAAGCTCATTCATTGTTTTGTGAACCATGAGGCCAATATTCTGTGCTGACCCAAGTTGGGCCAGAAAGACAGTTTTCAAGACGGCGCGGCTTCTAGGTCTCTGCCACAGCTTGTCCACTTTCTTTGGTTGTTAGCTACTAGAACTACGGCAGTCCATGCTAGGATATAATTTTTCATTGGGCGCAGAAAAAGAGGGTGGTGTTAGGCAGAATCAAGAGTAGGAGCAAAGAAAATGAAAAAGGCAAGGCAGAAAATATGCCAGAGGTGCATATTTAAGGGATAAGGGGGAGGAGTCTCTGATGTTGAGGATGAGTCCCCTTGAAGTAGGGGTGCACAGAAGAGTCTCCCCACTTGTGATTACTTACTAAGGACACCAATGGTGAACTAATTTATAATAGGTGTCTCCTGTGACTGAGAAGGCTGAGTGGGGATTCTCAGTAAGAAAAAAGCTCAGAGGCAACCAAGTTGTATGGATTTTTAGAAAGGGAAGCAAGGAAATAGACAAAGGACAACTTCACTGAAAACATTTATGAAGCATTCAGTAATGCTGTAACTGCCTTTTAATGAGAAACAGCAAACCTTAAGGGGAAACACTCTGGGGTGTTTATGTCCAGAGTCAGCAAAGTTCCAGGGTTATGTCTTATTCAGACATATTCAGGAGTACTGGAGAGAGAGAATACCCCAGAAAATAGGTGTTGGCATCTGTGGAAAGGAGAGAAAGGGAGACTGTATTCTAGAGTCTCAAGGATAAAAATAGAGTGGAAAATGTAAAATCATTTTGTGAATACAGGACAGCTGTTGAGGCTTGGTGGATAGGTTGGGGTTATCTAGAAAAAGTTCTTAGCAATCCAAAGAGATGTTTTATCTTCGACACTGTGTCATCTGTGCTTTGAGTTAGAAAGGTACACACACACATTTGTGAGTTAAGAAAAACTCATGATACTAAATTATTTATAGTTAAGCCTCTAGTAAAACCCTGAATTCAAAAACATTTGTAGTAGAATATAAATATTCTTCTTGTTTTGTCATTTATCTTGGTAAAAGTCAAGTTGCTGCAGCGTAGTGGTTCTAGTACTGAAATGGTCTGAGGAAAGTGGAGGAGGAGTGGAGTTACATGTTTTTGAAAACTTGTTTTGTGAATTTTGAAGTAGTTTTAGACATACATAAGCATTGCAATAACGCTACAGAGAGTTCCCACAGGCCCTGTTACCTAGCGTCCCTCATGGAAAGCATATAACATAATCATAGCACAATTATCAAAACCAGGAAATCAACATTGGTCAATGCTATTAACTAAACTATAGATCTTTCCAGATTTCACTAGTTCTTACATGCACTCATTTTCCTTTATAGCATATAGTTCAGTGAAACTTTATCACATGTATAGATTTGTGTAACCACCACTACAATCAGAATGGAGATCTCTTCAGTCATCCCAAAGGAAGTCTTTGGTGCAGTCCCTTTGTAGTCTTATCCTTTCCCCAACCTAATGCCTGGCAGCCGTTAATCTCCATCACTAAAAATTTGTCGTTTCAAGAATGTTATATGAATAGAATAATAACTATGCAACCTTTTGAGATTGACTTTTTTTCCCATTCAGCATAACCCCCTGAGATTTATCTAAGTTGTGTGTGTCAATTGCTGAGTAAGATTCTATTTTATGAATGTAACACATATTGTGTATCCATTCATGTGTGTTGAAGGGCATTTGTGACTTTTCCCCCAATTTGGGGCTATTACTGAAATTACATTTTACTGTTTTTCCCTCAATATATGAATCTGAAAGTGCATCTGTATCATTTTAGACTTAATTCCATGTGGAATGAATTTCTAGAAGCATTAAGAACAGGTTACCAGTTTTCCCAGGATTGCTATGATGACTATAATTTTTAGCTGAATAAAATATGAATACATCTATTCATTTTTGTATGTGTCAAGAGTGTGCTGAGAGTTATAGAAAAACAGAAAGGTAATAATTGTTACAAAATCATGAGGAGTGCCCAAGTTCTAAAAAACCCACAAAGCCAAAGAATGCATGGTTGTAGTTTCAGAATTATCTTCTCAGAGAGTGCCAGAGCCAATCTTCTTGGTACCTGAGGGTAGATACCTAACCTCTTGTTCCTCACTTAGACTTCCTCCTATACTTGGCTTTTCTCCGTGAAGGGTCCTGTTTCAGCACATTGGACAGAAAAATGCAAGCACAGTGCAAAAATAGGTGTGAATGTAGTACTGATTCAGGTACCAGTGTGTGTTTTCAAAGTTAACTCTGCTTTTCTAGTGATACTTGCTTTAGATAAAACCTAGGTCAAGCCTGTTCAAAACTGTTACCCTAAGGCGATTATTCAACATTATAAACACATGGTTTCCAGATCATTCATTATTTTATTTAACTTCTTGATTACATAAAATTTTTATCCCATTTTTGAGTCTTGATGCACACAATTGACTAACTGTGTTTGGGTTATTTTCTCTTCCACGTTGGGAAAAACTATCTTTCATGATCTTTCTCCCTTTTCAAAGCTGTTAAACTTTTATCTTTTTTAAATGATTTTCTGTGATGATCCAGTGTTTCTCGTCATGCTTCTGTACCTATATGTGCTACTGTTGTGTATTTGTGTTTGTTCATCCTGCCTCTCCCACGGAAAGTCCCGTCTTCTGTTCTTCATCACCAAGACTCTCTACACAGTAAAGGCTCCATCTGTTTTGACTGTTGACCTACTGAAGGCACATGCCTTTGTGGACAGATTCAACACAAGGTTGAGGAATAAACCTAGGCTTATTTTCCTTCAGATTTTCTCAGCAATCCTTCCATCTGCTAGTAGTATCTATTCTCTTCTAGCAACTTTATTTATTTATTTATTTTAAAGAATAAAATTGCCTTGGGCTTCTAGGACCCTCTGGGAAACTAGGTGTCAGCATGGAAAGTAGGTTGGTCTGATCAAAGGAGTCCTGGTATGGGAGGTGAGAAGACCTGAGATCTGGTACTGGATTTGCTTCTCACTCCTAACATGATCATGAAAATATTTTCTGCTTCCTCCCTTATTAGCAAAATCAGGTAGATACAAAAGGCTCTGAAGCAGACTGGGTTGTTGTAATGGCAAAGGGGGAACTCGAAAACTTCTGGACTGAGATGTGGGAGTCACATCATTGTCCATTGCAGACATACCAAACAAGCCACCTTTAATTTAGAGCACAGGCTTGTGAGTGTAGTGACACTGTTCAATCATACCTTTTAATCTCTATAAAATGTAATCTTCTCCTATGCATAAAGGTAGTACCAACAGCACTTGAGTACCTCGAAGAGAGTTTTGCCCAAAAAGCAGCAGGCTTATCGTATGATATGTCCATCTATGGAGGTCCTGGCTCAGGCTGAGCTGACAGTATGGAAGGCTATTCTAATGCAGAAAGGTTGGAAACCTGTGATTTTTAAAGTTTAGGGTTGTGGAACCTATTTTTATAGCAAGACAAACTTACTCTGGTATTGGCCCATGGATGGGCAAAAGAAAATAAATGCTTTCACCTTTTAAAAAGGGGTAAGTGTAGCACTGTCAGCATGGCTCAGTGCTCACTGTCATCCTGCTGCTACATCATGTGCTTGATGCACTGTCGTTTGGGTGATCACATCACATTTAAGTCATGGTCATTTATTCCTAGTGTCAGAGCGGAGTCCTGTTTGTCTGAGTTTCAGCATTCCTCAAACTGGGTTTCAAAAAGAATTTCTTCCAAAAGAATTCATCAAAGACTACTGTAATTTCATACCAGGAAGAAAACCGTCAAAATATGTCATGAGTCCAACTACAAACCTAGCTCAAGCCATCATAGTCTCTCATCCAAACTACTCACCTGACTTCCTAACTAGGTTCCTGCATTGACTCTTGCTCCTCCATAGTCAGTGCTCCACACAGCAGCCAGAGGGATCTTTTAAAATTATAATTCTGTTGAAAATATAATTCCCATCGCAAAGCCTTTGGCAGTTTTCTCTTAGAAGTGTATACAATACAAATGGCTTGCTATGGCTCACAGGAACCAAGCGTGATCTGGCCTGAGTCAGTCTTTTCAACTTCACCTCCTGCCACTCTCCCCTTTTCTAGCTTTCCTCCAAGCACACTGGGGTTCTTACTTTTTTCTGTATCTGCCTCAGGGCCTTTGCACTTGTAGTTGCCTCTACTGGTACTTCATATTCCCCCAGATTTTTGCCTGACTCCCCTACTTCATTTATGATCAACATATAATCACTTCCTCATTCTTTCCTTATTCTCTATCCCTCACCATGCTTTATTTTTCCTCATGACTCTTATATATCTTAGATCATAATATATATTTATTTATTGGCTTATTTCCTGCCTTCCTGTCTAGAGTGTAACCTTTTTGAGAGCAGTGACATTGTCTTTTTCATGCTGCATCCCATGTCTGTAGTGTCTGGCACAGAATAGATTTTTGATTAATAGTTTTTGAATGGATGAAAGAGAATAGAGGTATCTGACATAAGGGAGGTCAAGTCAGCCTGAGGTCAAATCCAAATCTTGTAGATTCGGGATATTAATCATTTGTTAGATACATAGTTTGCAAATTTTTTTTTTTTTTTTTTTTTTTTTTGAGACGGAGTCTTGCTCTGTCGCCCAGGCTGGAGTGCAGTGGCCGGATCTCAGCTCACTGCAAGCTCCGCCTCCCAGGTTCGCGCCATTCTCCTGCCTCAGCCTCCCGAGCAGCTGGGACTACAGGCGCCGCCACCATGCCTGGCTAATTTTTTTTTTTTTTTTTTTTTTTGCATTTTTTAGTAGAGACGGGGTTTCGCCGTGTTAGCCAGGATGGTCTCGATCTCCTGACCTCGTGATCCGCCCGTCTCGGCCTCCCAAAGTGCTGGGATTACAGGCTTGAGCCACCGCGCCCGGCCAGTTTGCAAATATTTTATCCAATTCTGTAGGTTGTCTCCTCACTTTGTTGATTATTTCTGTTGCTTTGCGGAAGCTTTTTAGTTAAATTAAGTCCCAGTTGTCTGCAAGGAACTTCAACAACTCAAGAACAACAACAAAAAACAATCCCATTTAAAGGAGGCTTTAAAGTACATGAACAGACATTTCTCAAAAGAAGATATGCAAGTGTTCAACAAATGTGAAAAAATGCACACCATCAGTAATCAGATAAATGCAAATTAAAACCACAATGCAATACCATTTTATACCAGTCAGAATAGTTATTATTAAAAAGTCACAGACACAAAAAAAACCCAACAGATGTTGATGAGGATGCAGAAAAAACATACATTGTTGGTAGGAAGGTAAATTAGTGCAACCCCTGTGGAAAACAGTGTGGAGATTTCTCAAAGAGTCAAAAATAGAACTGTTCAATTCAGCAATCCCACCACTAGATATCTACACAAAAGAAAACAAATCATTTTATTAAAAAAAAAAGACACCTGTACTTGTATGTTTATCACAGTACTGTTCACAATAGCAAAGTCATGGCATCAGCACCTAAGTGTCCATCATGGAGGACTGGATAAGGAAAGTGTGGCATATATGCCGTAGAATGCAACTCAACCACAAAACAGAATGAAATCATGTCTTTTGCAGCAACAGGGATGAACCTGGAGGCCATTATCCTGAGTGAAAGAACTCAGAAACAGAAAGTCAAATATTGCGTGTTCTCACTTATGAGTGAGAGATAAACAATGGGTACACATAGACAAGATGGAAATAATGGACTCTGGGGACTCCAAAAGCACAGAGGGTGGGAGGCGTTTGAGGTTTGAAAAATTACGTAGTAGATACAGTGTTCACTCTTCAGGCAGTGGTCACACTAAAAGCCTAGACTCACCACTACCCAGTTTATCAATGAAACTGTATTTGTATCTCTTAAATGTGTTCTAAAAATCTGTACTTTGGCTGGGCGCGGTGCCTCACGCCTGTAATCCCAGCACTTTGGGAGGCCGAGGCAGGTGGATCATGAGGTCAGGAGTTCGAGACCATCCTGGCTAACACGGTGAAACTCCGTCTCTACTAAAAATAGAAAAAATTAGCCGGGCGTGGTGGTGGGCGCCTGAAGTCCCCGCTACTGGGGAGGCTGAGGCAGGAAAATGGAGTGAACCTGAGAGGCGGAGCTTGCAGTGAGCTGAGATCGCACCACTGCACTCCAGCCTGGATGACACAGCAAGACTCCGTCCCCCACCCCCCCCCCAAAAAAAAACAAACAAAAAAAAAACAAAAAACCTGTACTTTACTAGTGGGCGTTTATTGGAATATGAAACATTTCAGTTCAACTTTGTAAGCTTTAGTCTTTGTGTTTTAAAATGTGTCTGATGCTGTCTTCTTCATAGTTTGTTAGGAGCACTAAATGAAAAGTAGAAAGCCTGCCAGAGAGTGATTCACAAACATTCACTCAGTCTGAATCTATAAAGCTGTTTCTGAGCGCTGACTGTAAAGTGCACTAGAAGTTCAATTTTTTAGGTTTTGTCATTTTGTGACAGGCTGATGTGGAACTCGAGGGGTTGGCCAAAGCCTCTCAGAGGGTTGTAGGCCATGAAAGTTCGAGAACCACTGGGCCATGTCCATGCAAAATGAAAAATAGTCAAATTGAAAAACAGATGTGCTTGTGCCTCCTAATTCCCAGCAGGGGCTCTTGTCTGAAGCCTGAGAAGGCTCCTTTGGGTTTCTGTGAATGTTGTCAAGGGCGCCAAGGATGCTGGATTTGCATTTAGATGCCCAGGCCTCTGTGCTGGAAATGATGGGAAAAAATAGGAACTCTTGAACTTGAGCAAGTGTTAGAATATGTAAGGTAATAGAGAAGCCTCTTCCCTCATGCCCTTGCTCTTGTCAGGCCTGTTTGTTAAGGTCCAGGCCCCACTTCCCACTTTTGTTTCCTTTTATTGCCCTTATGAGACCACATCCAAAATCCCGAGTCCTGCCAAGTGAATGCAGTACTTAATGATTTGACTACTGGATGTCTGGTCTTGGAGAAAACAGTCAAGAGTTAGAGCAAGACAGAGAGCAGCATACCTGTAATACAGCTCATTAAAATAATGCAAACACTTGTGTAATATGTATGAGGTGCCAAGTAGTCTGCCAAGAATCTATTAATTTGTTTAGTCTTTACAACTGTTCACTCCACTTCCTTTTAGGGAGATAGCTGTTGTTGGACCCAATGTAGAGATGAGGAAATACTGAGGACCAGACAGTAGACGTCCAAGGTCACAGAGTTGGGTAGACGTGGGGCAAAGCCCCAAGCTCAGGCATTCTGGATCCCAGGCCCATGTGCCTGTTTGGTGGATGGGGAGCTGGCACCAGCCCTTGTGTCCCCAAATATCCTGGCTGCATTGTTCCCTTGTTCTTAGTTCATTTGTGTTGCTATAAAGGAATATCTGAGGCTGGGTAATTTATAAAGAAAAGAGGTTTATTTGGCTTGGAGGTCTTCAGGCTATACAAGAAGCATGGCACCACATCATTTGCTTCTGGTGAGAGCCTTAGGAAGCTTCACCCATGGCAGAAGGGAAAAGGAACAGATATTACATGGTGAAACAGGAAGGAAGACAGAGCGGGGGAGGTGCTAGGCTCTTTTTAACAGCCGACTTGGCAGGGGGTGTGTAGGGAGACTTTTGTGGGAACTAATAGAGTGAAAACTCAGTCATTAGCTTGAGGACAGCACCAAGCCATTCATGAGGGATCCACCCCTATGACCCAGATACCTTCCACCAGGCCCCACCTCTATCACTGGGGATTAAATTTCAACATAAGGTATGGAGGGGACAAATATCCAAACTCTATTATCCCCATAAGTAAAATCCTCTATTAAACTCCAGGAGAGAGAACTATGCACCTCTCAATCCCAAGGTGAGTTGGGATTCACGATTGGTTAAAACTTCATCAAAACCATCCACATTGGAAATCACATCTAAAACTTGAGTAATTTTATGGTTTACAAAGCATATCCACATCCTTGATTTATTCATGTTCCTAGCTGCCCTCTGAGTCCGAGGATCTTTTCACTTTTCTCCTATTATTCAATGTCACTACTGAGCCTCTGCACTGACCGCACGGCTGCTTGTGGTACTCTCTGCGCTGCTGCATGTCCCCTCTAGTCTAGGGCGATCCTGGTGGAAGCATGAAGCCAAGCCAGCCTCTCTCTGGTCACCACCAGCACTTCATTCCTTATATATACCAGGCATGGGAATTTAATTTTTGTTCTTGCTCTTATCTGCATTTATCTTCCTTCCCCCAAGTGGACCGCCAGACCCTACAGAACAGGGAGGGGAATTCTTTTTCCTTTATTATTCTTTCCTCAGTTCCTGCTATAGAACTGTGCATCTAGTCAATGCTTAATAAATGCTGGTAGGTTGAATGATGAACACTGAACATAGAAATGAACAGTTGCCTGGCTCACTGGTTTTGAAAGAATAGGGATAATAATAGTAGCAACTAATATGTACAGAATTGACTATGTGACATTCTTTAAGGGCTTTGCACACATTAACCCATTTAATCCAAAGCACTACTGTGCTGAAGTGCATTTTGCCCATGGAGAGAGGACTAGTTTTTGGGAAGCCAACGTGCAGAAGGCCTTGTTTCACTACTCCTAAAACAGTGCATGTGCAGGAGGACTGTTATTGCTGTGCTTTGGAAGGTCTGTGGATGAGGAAATGTAGAGTTATAGAGTTGTGGGTTGGAAGTTGATTTAGAAGACACATGTAACAGAAGTAAAAATCTTATCAGACTTACCAGTGTCTTCCACTTATTTCCTTAACTTCAGATGCTCAGGAAGGACAGCACCTACAGAATGCATCCACTGCTGAAAAATGAGAGCTGTTTCTTGTTGGTACTCTTTAGGGGCGTTTTAGCATAGTGGTGGACTCCAGTGTTGACTTTTCTTTTCATTAGCTGTTTGATCTTGGCGGATTCTTAAGGATCTCTGGATCTGAGTTTGTTCGTCTGTTGACTGGGGTTCATGGTAGCCACTTCTCAAGGCTGCAATTAAGGTGAAATGAGGTGCTATGTGTGCAAAGGACCTGGTAGCAAGAATGACGTGGGAAGGAGGGCTCACTCAGTAAACATTGCCTGTTATAGTGTGCTGGCATTACCTTAAAATCCTTAATAAACTGTAAGTTTTGGATGAAAGTCAGAAGTGTTGGGTTGGTGATGCATTCTGCTACAGATTGCAGGCTTTTCCCCGGTGTCACACCACACTGAAAACGCTTGTTCAGAGACAGCCCAGAAGGGTAAAAAAAAAAAAAAAAAAAAAAAATTCTGGAAAGCCTGGCGTTTTGTGCAATGTTCTAAGACATTTATAGTTATTGAGCCAAAATTTCCACTGTAATAGAAAAAGCAGTTGCTTTTAAACTTCTGGTCCAATTTAGTAATTATGGGTGAGTTAAAATGTAGGCCATTTGAATTGGATTTGGAGGATCAAGTAAGATTGTGTCCTACAGTGGGGGTGACTCATAGAGGAGGTAGCTTGACATAGTGGAAAGAGAAGCTGATAAGGAGCCAGGAGACCCAAGTTCCTAGCCTGGATTTGTACAAATAAACTGTAATAGCCTTCGGGCAAATTATTAAACATCTCAGTTTTCTATTCTGTAAAATGAGAGGGCTGTGTTTGTGAATGGATTTTTCAACATACTTAAGATTATACTAAACAGATCACTGAAAAAGAAATATGTTATCTACAGTCGTTAGGGAATAAAGTATTCTTGCTAGTGCAATATACTTATTTGGAGAGGATTACAACATAAACAAGAACCCATGACAATACATCAGTGCCAGAATGATACAGACATAAGCAGACACCTGAGGCTCTCTGATACTCCCAGGTCATTGCTATGTCCTAGGAAAACATAGCCATGCTAGTTACAAGAGTTTTCTGATGATGCGTCTTTATAAGCAGATGATTTACTGGGAACTAGAGAGAGAATTTTTCAATGATTTCCATGTTATAGATGTCCTGTACTTGGTCTTATGCTCTGCCACATCTTGAGAAATAATTTATTGACTAAATTCAAGATGACAAATGTAAAAACTCATTCAAGTTAGCTAGCTTGTTTACTTGTTTTGGCATTCTTCTTCTTATTTCAGTTGTAGGCATGAATCCACATTTTGGGCTGGTCATCTTTATAATAGGCTTATGGTTTTATAATATCAGATTTTGAATGGTAACATTTTCTGCTCTCTGTGTTGCCTATCACCTGTAGAATTAAGATAGGTCAAGTATGGAACAGATGGATTGAACGATTCCCTAAATTATTCACTGACATTATAAGGGTGCCTCCTGTGGCACAAATAGAAATATTCCTGAGAGTTGTAAAAATTAAATTTTTAAAAATCGAATCCAATTTTCCTATTCACCTGCATTAGAATTTCTGAGACATTCTATCTTCATTTCTGATTGATTTTCACTTAGCAAAGGTTCCTGCCATTTTAACTTTAAATTTGTTAGTTCCCCTTTTTCCTCCAAGTGGTTAATGATCTGTGAACAAATATTGGAGCAAATCAGAGATGCTTCTGTGTACAGTCACCCTGTAGATATTTCTGGTGTGTAAAGGAGTGAGCTACCTGGGAGATGAGGAATCTTGGTCCTAGTGTTTTCTCTGACACTACAGAGGTGTGCATCTTTGAAGAAGGTCTTTTTGCCTGTTTCAGGCACCATTCTCTAATTTGTAAATTATGAGCTCCATTGATCCTATCTGGCTTTGATATTCTACAGACAATTGAATGGGGAAAGGAAACTTTCTCTGAATTGTAATCTCTCAATTTTTCTTTTCATAAATTAATTTTCTTCAAGTGGATTATACCTATCTGTAAGTGAATAACAGCCTCCATTTATTATCCTTATTTTTATTTTTATTTTTGACTTACAAATTCCTTTTTGGATGGATTAGATTGAAAATCTTTGGGAGGCTCAATCAGCCCCAACAGATTTATTCATTCTTCATTCTGGATGAAGAAGAGGAAATAGTTTAAGACAGATCTGACATGGAACATTAATCTGATTGAAGCCTTTCTGTGTGAGGAGTAATTGTAGCATCTTCATTGCCATAATGGAGAGATTAGCATGGATTGGATTAACCCATGTACAAAGGTTGTACAAATTGATCGCTGTGATTTGTAGGCTGGGCTGATCTTTATAGTCACTGGCATGACTTCTTAAGCAATATAGTCATGATTTCTTTCATGTGGTTTACATGTGGCAACAAGAAGAGCACATTTCCCTTGTTACTAAAACCTTGTGTCTCCCAATGGGAACTTGGCATAGACTCAAAAACACAAGACGTGTATGTACAATATTAAGGAGATAGCACTGGTCGTCTGGCCTGCTGTCTGAGATGAGAGCACACATTGGCCAAAGACAGAAGAGTTCCCAAAAC
This sequence comes from Rhinopithecus roxellana, assembly GCF_007565055.1. Lineage (NCBI taxonomy): Eukaryota > Metazoa > Chordata > Mammalia > Primates > Cercopithecidae > Rhinopithecus > Rhinopithecus roxellana. The sequence continues at coordinate 25,858,353 of NC_044557.1, forward strand.
AGATGTTCAGAGAAGATGGCTAGAATACTGTCGAAATGTGGTCTAGAATAATTATGAACATAAGCCTAAAAAAGTAGCCAAGATATAGCTCTGAATTATAGCCAGTCATGGGATTATTATTTAACTCCAGTTTAGTATGTTTCCTGCCAAGTATGTGCCAGACCCTCTGAAACAGAATCTGGTTTTTGCCAGTAGTGCTTAGCAACTCTATATTTTAAGCCTAAATTCCAAAAAAGAAAAAAAGAAGAGTAAAGAATACTAAATTGCTTTCTGATGGGAGTAAGTTGTATTTCAAGCAGCCTCAGAAATCTTTTTCTCTGGAAGGGACGTTGTGTGGCTAAGAGGAAGAAAGGGGGCACTTCTCCCCTCCGCTGAACCCACCTGGGCTTGGTCTCTCTCCTAAGGCTTTCACTGCAATTGAAAGGCTTTTTCACTGCACTAAGTATCTCTCCCAAGGTTTCACTGCAATTGATACATGTGTTCGGTGACTATTAGAACTTAAATGATCACTCTCATCCCACCTCACTGATCTCATCTTCCAAATTTCTCCCTCTTGTTTTCCCATTCCAGGGAATCTATCCTTCTTGGTCTTCAGATGCACTGAACATCTTCCTGCTTGAGGATGTTTGCTGCCTTACCTTACTCTGCTGGAAAGCACTTCCTTCCAATGGTGCAAGTCTCATGTTATTCATGAGGTTTCCCTGGCCACCTCATTTAAAAGCAGTACCCCACCAGCATTCCCTATCACCCCCACCCTGCTCTGTATTACCTAATAACACTAATGACCATCTGGCAGATTATATCTTTATTTGCATATTTATTATCTGTATTCTCTCTTTAGAATGAAGATAGAGGCTTTGTTCCAGTGACTGAAACAATGCCTGGCACGTAATGGAACTCAATAAATAAATGTTGAAATAATGAATGAATAAATGATTAGCCTTTAAGTTGTATTCATTCATACACATTACATTGGGGTTTTCTAGAAGATAGTATGAAAATTTCACTTAACTTGTGACTCAAGTATGGAAAAAACAGTAGAGATCAGAGGTTCTTAAACAACTATCCATGAACCCAAAGCTCTGCTTTACAAAATTTAACGTGCATGTGAATCGACAGAGGATCTTGTGAAAATGTGAACTGTGGTTTAGTAGTCTAAATTGGGGTCTCGGGTTCTGTGTGTCTGACAGGCTCACATATGATGTGGATGTTGCTGGTTCTAAGATTGCACTTTGAGGAGAAAGACTCTAAAGTACCTGTAGAAGGGATTCAAGGGGTTCACAAAGCCAGGGTTTTGAATGTCCAGTATCATTGTTATAGCAAAGAACAGAAGTACTAGTTTCTAGAAATTTCTGGTTTATGCAGTGCCAATGAACAGATAATTTATTGGGCATTCATTTGCAGAGCTTTCAGCTGTTAACTATGCATGGTTGTTGTGTAGGCAGACATAAATATGGGTATAGGAGAATTTCTTTTTCTGAGGAAATAATAGAAAACATTCATCAGTTTGTCCAAAGGATCAGTCCAAACAATGGTGACAGCCATTGTTAATGGATGATGACATTAAACAAAAGAAACTTTAGATATCAAACCAAAACACATCATAACCACATTGTTACAGTAGTGACAAAACCAGCACATATGTTTGCAAATATCTTGAGGAGATTGTGTTTTATAGCAACAGATTTTTGCTAAACAAACAACTAACTTTTTAAGTTAACATTTGCTGGAGATGATATTTTCCCAGGGAAGTATTTAAATGCTTGGAACATAAATATCCAAAGACAAATATTTGTTTTCCCCTAGCCACTGGAAAGGGACCCCAACTGGAAACATTGTCTAGAAATGAATATTTGGAAACTCTGAGGCCCTCTGTAAATGCCATTACAGTAGCTCATTGTTCTTCTAAGCTGAGGTCAAAATGCCCTCAAAGGGGCCTTGGTGTAGAAAAGCTGTTTTCAGGCAAAACAACAACAATAACAACAACAACAACAACAGCCCATCAAGAGCTGTATAGCTTTTCAGTCAGGAAACTCACCCCCAGGTGGATGTCTCTCAGCCAAGGAGTGTGGGCTATTTAGTCTCAAAAGTAATTTGGAACAACTCAGATGTTTTATGTTAAATGGTCCTACTAAATAGACATCTAGCACAGGGCTTAGCCAAACTCTAGAAGGCCTTGCGTGGTATGGCATCATGATCCTCATAATTGCTAAAAATATTACTCATAATCATAATGGCTAACATTCATTGAGTCTAAATATATGCCAGGCAATGTGCTACTAACCTTCCATATGTTTACTTATACAATATTTATAAAACTAATTCGAATGGTACTGTAAGTTTTTGTTTTGCAGAAAAGGAAACTAATGCATGGATATGTGATTTATATTGCTCAAGGTGACAAAATTGCTGAGTTGTAGAATTGGGACACAAATTCAGATATGCTGATTCCAGGGCTCATCCTGCTAATGATTGTACTGTACTCATGATCATAACAAATTGATTTTTGGTGACCTCGAAAGCCTATTTAAGAAACTAAATGTTAAGATTTTTGGTTGAATTTACCCTCAGGGTAGAGAAATCAGGTTTTCGTAAACTTACTGTCATCAAATTAACTACCCTAAATTATTTTTCAGAATAAACACTCACTACCTGTTAAGGAAATCAGAGTGAAACTTTTATTCATATGAGCTAAGAGCTTCTGCATTCCCATTTCATGGAAACGTGGATTTTGCGTGGCTCTGTAGCATGGCAAACATAGCTTGGTGTGAAAAAATACCCTAGGGTAAAGATAATTGCCATTGTTTTTGAAATCAACCACTTGTCCCTAATGCTCAATCTGTGCTTCTGAGAATTTGCAGAGTTTCAATGCTTTAATGTGTGTATTGAACAGTGCTTTCTGTTGCAAATAGCAGAATTTGCACACGCTAGTTGAATCAGAAAACAATAACGTAACAACAGATATTAATAAACACCTAGAATCTCTGGAAGAGCGCCAAAGAGCGGGGTTCTGGGGCTACACAGCCACACCTTAGGACTTCTCTCTAATCATATGGCTTCTCAGCACCTGCGATGCCAGGACTTGGCCTCCCTAAGCTGAGGAACCAAATGCCTCACCAACTGCTCCTGCCAGAAAACTGGTTCTCCCTGGTTTGGTGCCCATATTCTTTGAATTTTCTGGCTTCAAAAGCTGGACTCATGGTGTGAGAAAATTCCAAAATGTAGGAAGATCTTCAAAGATGTTGGGCAGTCACCATGAGGAAGCTTCCAATGTTGTATATTTCAGATCAGTGTGGTGGAGTATCTTTCCCTTTATCACACTTTTCCTTCATTTTTACTCCCTTTGAATGCTAAATCTTTACGGAGAACAGGGACTCTGTTCATTCAGTCCCCAGAATGACACTGTGTTAAGTCCACAAGAAGGCTTTTCATGGACTTTTGGTGTCTGGTCATAAAGGAGAAATAAGTCTTAAAAAGGCAGTGTAGGCGATGTGGTGAATTTGGTGCTTAGCATTTTTAACTTGAGAAAAATGATAAGACAGGCCAGTCAACACACAATGGGCAAATGGAGATAGGTGATTCTAACTCAGAAGTGCACACAGGATTCCAGGTTTGGGTGGGAGTTGTCCTTCAAGAATTGGCAGTTGAAGCATTGACCAGAGCATGGATGTGTTTTCTGAGCCAGAGCTGTCAATAATTAGGATAGAAAACTGAACGTGGAACCCTGAAGACCCCTCACCCTGTGCCAAAGTCCAGGTGCAGAAAAGAAAGGTGAGCTTGTGATAAAGAGCAGGCAGAGTTCAGAAGACAGCCATATTATTTTAGTGTCATAGGGATTAAAGGAGGCAATTCATGAGAACTGACTGCTTTTTTCTCACTCTTTATTGAGATATAGCTTCTCAAATGTAAAACATGATTTGAAAGAGATCAGTAACCACAGCATTACATTTGTGGTGTGTTTTGTACTTTTCAAATTTGTTTTCAAATCCCTATCACTTCATTTAAGTTCATTCAGATAATTAAATTGAAAATTACTTTCTATGTGTGGTTAAAACAATCTTGCATTATTTTGTTTTCTTTAATCTAACTTAAACATGAAAGAAAATTCAGCTGTGTGTAGTTAATCACATGTCTGAAGAAATTACCTTAAGAATTCTTTTTTTGAGAAAGAAAGAGTATCATGTGGTAAACAGAGTGAAGGCATGAATACCTCCATTGCACAAGTTTCCTGCTTAGCTGGGACCTGGTCAGGCCACTTCACCTCCCATTTAAAACATCCTTTAGGACTAGGTATGGAGCTAATGTTTTAGATATGAAAAATAATTATGTTCATAGAATCTTACGTTTGTATATAAAACGAGAAATCACAAAGCTTTATTCATGCAGAAAAAATTAATTTGAAAAAGCCCACTGTATGCCAAGGAATATTCTTGATACTTGGAGGTTTGGAGTTGAGGTAGCAATGGGGAAATAAAATGAATATGGCTTGCTTCTTGCTTTCTGAAAAGAAATGAGTTTCAATTCTGACTTAAGAGACATAAACAAGGAAAAGTATACTCTCCACACTGCGTATATGTGGCTTAGGCCCTGGCTTGATGAAGGGAGATTTGGTATTTTGTTAATGTAGGAAAAACTAAACCAAAGTGTCTTTTCTATTCTCTCATTTAACAGTAGTCAACACAGAAGACTTCTGTGACCTCTAGTCACCAAGAAATGTGTGGGGATTTCTCACGACCAACAAATAAACCATCAGTTCTGCAGCTGACAGTAGCTGTGTGTCCTCTAGTTCAATGCAGCTCTGACACTGTCTACCTGGAGATAGAGTCAGATCCCTCAGTTTGAGAGCTCAGTCCCTAAGACTGTTTCCTCTCTTCACTTCAGATGCCAGTAACAAGCCCCAGTTTGTTGCATCTGTGCTTCCGGCCAGCTGGCTATAAATTGGGGTTCCCACAACTTCCCCCTTGGGTTTGATTAATTGGTAGAAGTGGTTCACATAACTCAGGAAAACACTTACTTACATTTACCGGTTTATTATACAGAATATTGTAAAGGATAGAGATGAAGAGATGTAAAAGGTAAGGCATGGGCGGTGGGAGACAGAGCTTCTACGCCTTTCCTGGGTGGGACGTCCTCCAGGAAACTCTGTGTGTTCTGTTACCCAGAAGCTCTCTGAACCCAATCCTTTTAGGTTTTTACAGAGGCTTCATTATAAAGGTGTGATTGATTAAGCCACAGGACCCTGGTGATCAACTTAACCTTCAGCCCCTCTCCATCCCTAGAGGTTGAGAGGTAAGATTGAAAGTTCCAAACCTTTAATCATGCTTCGGTCTATCCAGTGACCAGCCCCCATCTTGAAGCTACCCAAGACTGGCAGCCAGTAGTCAACTCATTGGCATACGAAATACATAGTTTGGAGATTCCAAGGATTTTCAGTGTGGTACTCCAGGAAAGAGGATGAAGACCAAACATGTATTTCACAATACCCCAGGTTATGGAGGCTTCTGATTCAGTAGTAAGAAAAATACTAAATTATGATATGAATTTTTTTATACCAGCAGAGCAGTTGCATTTGTATCTTTAAAATGCAAGTGCAGAGGGGCGGAGCAAAATGGCCAAATAGGAACAGCTCCAGTCTCCAACTCCCAGCGCGAGCAACACAGAAGACTGGTGATTTCTGCATTTTCAACTGAGGTACTGGGGTCATCTCACTGGGGAGTGCCGGACAATTGGTGCTGGTCAGCTGCTGCAGCCCGATCAGCGAGAGCTGAAGCAGGGCGAAGCATTGCCTCACCTAGGAAGCGCAAGGGGGAAGAGAATCCCTTTTCCTAGCCAGGGGAACTGAGACACACAACACCTGGAAAATCGGGTAATTCCCACCCCAATACTGCACTTTAAGCAAACAGGCACACCAGGAGATTATACCCACACCTGGCCGGGAGGGTCCCACGGCCACGGAGCCTCCCTCATTGCTAGCACAGCAGTCTGCGATCTAACCGCAAGGTAGCAGTGAGGCTGGGGGAGGGGCGCCCGCCATTGCTGAGGCTTAAGTAGGTAAACAGAGCTGCTGGGAAGCTCGAACTGGGTGGAGCTCACAGCAGCTCAAGGAAACCTGCCTGTCTCTGTAGACTCCACCTCTGGGGACAGGGCACAGCTAAACAACAAAAGGGGAAGCAGCAGAGGCCTGTGCAGATGCGAACGACTCTGTCTGATAGCTTTGAAGAGAGCAGTGGATCTCCCAACACGGAGGTTGAAATCTGAGAACGGACAGACTGCCTGCTCAAGTGGGTCCCTGACCCCTGAGTAGCCTAACTGGGAGACATCCCCCGCTAGGGGCAGTCTGACACCCCACACCTCACAGGGTGGAGTACACCCCTGAGAAGAAGCTTCCAAAGTAAGAATCAGACGGGTACACTCGCTGTTCAGCAATATTCTATCTTCTGCAACCTCTGCTGCTGATACCCAGGCAAACAGGGTCTGGAGTGGACCTCAAGCAATCTCCAACAGACCTACAGCTGAGGGTCCTGACTATTAGAAGGAAAACTATAAAACAGGAAGAACACCTATACGAAAACCCCATCAGTACGTCACCATCATCAAAGACCAGAGGCAGATAAAACCACAAAGATGGGGAAGAAGCAGGGCAGAAAAGCTGGAAATTCAAAAAATAAGAGCACATCTCCCCCTGCAAAGGAGGGCAGCTCATCACCAGCAACGGATCAAAGCTGGTCAGAGAATGACTTTGACGAAATGAGAGAAGAAGGCTTCAGTCCATCAAACTTCTCAGAGCTAAAGGAGGAATTACGTACCCAGCGCAAAGAAACTAAAAATCTTGAAAAAAGAGTGGAAGAATTGATAGCTAGAATAATTAATGCAGAGAAGGTCATAAATGAAATGACAGAGATGAAAACCATGACACGAGAAATACGTGACAAATCCACAAGCTTCAGTAACCGACTCGATCAACTGGAAGAAAGAGTATCAGGGATTGAGGATCAAATGAATGAAATGAAGCGAGAAGAGAAACCAAAAGAAAAAAGAAGAAAAAGAAATGAACAAACCCTGCAAGAAGTATGGGATTATGTAAAAAGACCAAATCTACGTCTGATTGGGGTGCCTGAAAGTGAGGGGGAAAATGGAACCAAGTTGGAAAACACTCTTCAGGATATCATCCAGGAGAACTTCCCCAACCTAGTAGGGCAGGCCAACATTCAAATTCAGGAAATACAGAGAATGCCACAAAGATATTCCTTGAGAAGAGCAACTCCAAGACACATAATTGCCAGATTCACCAAAGTTGAAATGAAGGAAAGAATCTTAAGGGCAGCCAGAGAGAAAGGTCGGGTTACCCACAAAGGGAAGCCCATCAGACTAACAGCAGATCTCTCGGCAGAAACTCTACAAGCCAGAAGAGAGTGGGGGCCAATATTCAATGTTCTTAAAGAAAAGAATTTTCAACCCAGAATTTCATATCCAGCCAAACTAAGTTTCATAAGTGAAGGAGAAATAAAATCCTTTACAGATAAGCAAATGCTTAGAGATTTTGTCACCACCAGGCCTGCCTTACAAGAGACCCTGAAGGAAGCCCTAAACATGGAAAGGAACAACCAGTACCAGCCATTGCAAAACCATGCCAAAATGTAAAGACCATCGAGGCTAGGAAGAAACTGCATCAACTAACGAGCAAAATAACCAGTTAATATCATAATGGCAGGATCAAGTTCACACATAACAATATTAACCTTAAATGTTAATGGACTGAATGCTCCAATTAAAAGACACAGACTGGCAAACTGGATAAAGAGTCAAGACCCATCAGTCTGCTGTATTCAGGAGACCCATCTCACATGCAGAGACATACATAGGCTCAAAATAAAGGGATGGAGGAAGATCTACCAAGCAAATGGAGAACAAAGAAAAGCAGGGGTTGCAATCCTAGTCTCTGATAAAACAGACTTTAAACCATCAAAGATCAAAAGAGACAAAGAAGGACATTACATAATGGTAAAGGGATCAATTCAACAGGAAGAGCTAACTCTCCTAAATATATATGCACCCAATACAGGAGCACCCAGATTCATAAAGCAAGTCCTTAGAGACTTACAAAGGGACTTAGACTCCCATACAATAATAATGGGAGACTTCAACACTCCACTGTCAACATTAGACAGATCAACGAGACAGAAAGTTAACAAGGATATCCAGGAATTGAAGTCATCTCTGCACCAAGCGGACCTAATAGACATCTATAGAACTCTCCACCCCAAATCAACAGAATATACATTCTTCTCAGCACCACATCGCACTTATTCCAAAATTGACCACATAATTGGAAGTAAAGCATACCTCAGCAAATGTAAAAGAACAGAAATTATAACAAACTGTCTCTCAGACCACAGTGCAATCAAACTAGAACTCAGAACTAAGAAACTCAATCAAAACCGCTCAACTACATGGAAACTGAACAACCTGCTCCTGAATGACTACTGGGTACATAATGAAATGAAAGCAGAAATAAAGATGTTCTTTGAAACCAATGAGAACAAAGATACAACATACCAGAATCTCTGGGACACATTTAAAGCAGTGTGTAGGGGGAAATTTATAGCACTAAATGCCCACAAGAGAAAGCTGGAAAGATCTAAAATGGACACTCTAACATCACAATTAAAAGAACTGGAGAAGCAAGAGCAAACACATTCAAAAGCTAGCAGAAGGCAAGAAATAACTAAGATCAGAGAAGAACTGAAGGAGATAGAGACACAAAAACCCTCCAAAAAATCAATGAATCCAGGAGTTGGTTTTTTGAAAAAATCAACAAAATTGACAGACCACTAGCAAGACTAATAAAGAAGAAAAGAGAGAAGAATCAAATAGACGCAATAAAAAATGATAAAGGGGATACCACCACTGACCCCACAGAAGTACAAACTACCATCAGAGAATACTATAAACACCTCTACGCAAATCAACTAGAAAATCTAGAAGAAATGGATAATTTCCTGGACACTTACAGTCTTCAAGACTAAACCAGGAAGAAGTTGAATCCCTGAATAGACCAATAGCAGGCTCTGAAACTGAGGCAATAATTAATAGCCTACCAACCAAAAAAAGCCCAGGACCAGATGGATTCACAGCTGAATTCTACCAGAGGTACAAGGAGGAGCTGGTACCATTCCTTCTGAAACTATTCCAATCAATTGAAAAAGAGGGAATCCTCCCCAACTCATTTTATGAGGCCAACATCATCCTGATACCAAAGCCTGGCAGAGACACAACAAAAAAAGAGAATTTTAGACCAATATCCCTGATGAACATCGATGCAAAAATCCTCAATAAAATACTGGCAAACCGGATTCAGCAGCACATCAAAAAGCTTATCCACCATGATCAAGTGGGCTTCATCCCTGGGATGCAAGGCTGGTTCAACATTCGCAAATCAATAAACGGAATCCAGCATATAAACAGAACCAAAGACAAGAACCACATGATTGTCTCAATAGATGCAGAAAAGGCTTTTGACACAATTCAACAGCCCTTCATGCTAAAAACGCTCAATAAATTCGGTATTGATGGAACGTACCTCAAAATAATAAGAGCTATTCATGACAAATCCACAGCCATTATCATACTGAATGGGCAAAAACTGGAAAAATTCCCTTTGAAAACTGGCACAAGACAAGGATGCCCTCTCTCACCACTCCTATTCAACATAGTGTTGGAAGTTCTGGCTAGGGCAATCAGGCAAGAGAAAGAAATCAAGGGTATTCAGTTAGGAAAAGAAGTCAAATTGTCCCTGTTTGCAGATGACATGATTGTAAATTTAGAAAACCTCATTGTCTCAGCCCAAAATCTCCTTAAGCTGATAAGCAACTTCAGCAAAGTCTCAGGATACAAAATTAATGTGCAAAAATCACAAGCATTCTTATACACCAGTAACAGACAAACAGAGCCAAATCAGGAATGAACTTCCATTCACAATTGCTTCAAAGAGAATAAAATACCTAGGAATCCAACTTACAAGGGATGTAAAGGACCTCTTCAAGGAGAACTACAAACCACTGCTCAGTGAAATAAAAGAGGACACTAACAAATGGAAGAACATACCATGCTCATGGATAGGAGGAATCAATATCGTGAAAATGGCCATACTGCCCAAGGTTATTTATAGATTCAATGCCATCCCCATTAAGCTACCAATGAGTTTCTTCACAGAATTGGAGAAAACGGCTTTAAAGTTCATATGGAACCAAAAAAGAGCCCGCATTGCCAAGACAATCCTAAGTCATAAGAACAAAGCTGGAGGCATCACGCTACCTGACTTCAAACTATACTACAAGGCTACAGTAACCAAAACAGCATGGTACTGGTACCAAAACAGAGCTATAGACCAATGGAACAGAACAGAGTCCTCAGAAATAATACCACACATCTACAGCCATCTGATCTTTGACAAACCTGAGAGGAACAAGAAATGGGGAAAGGATTCCCTATTTAATAAATGGTGCTGGGAAAATTGGCTAGCCATAAGTAGAAAGCTGAAACTGGATCCTTTCCTTACTCCTTACACGAAAATTAATTCAAGATAGATTACAGACTTAAATGTTAGACCTAATACCATAAAAACCCTAGAAGAAAACCTAGGTAGTACCATTCAGGACATAGGCATGGGCAAGGACTTCATGTCTAAAACACCAAAAGCAATGGCAGCAAAAGCCAAAATTGACAAATGGGATCTCATTAAACTAAAGAGCTTCTGCACAGCAAAAGAAACTACCATCAGAGTGAACAGGCAACCTGCAGAATGGGAGAAAATTTTTGCAATCTACTCATCTGACAAAGGGCTAATATCCAGAATCTACAAAGAACTCAAACAAATTTACAAGAAAAAAACAAACAACCCCATCAAAAAGTGGGCAAAGGATATGAACAGACATTTCTCAAAAGAACACATTCATACAGCCAACAGACACATGAAAAAATGCTCATCATCACTGGCCATCAGAGAGATGCAAATCAAAACCACAATGAGATACCATCTCACACCAGTTAGAATGGCAATCATTAAAAAGTCAGGAAACAACAGGTGCTGGAGAGGATGTGGAGAAATAGGAACACTTTTACACTGTTGGTGGGATTGTAAACTAGTTCAACCATTATGGAAAACAGTATGGCGATTCCTCAAGGATCTAGAACTAGATGTACTATATGACCCAGCCATCCCACTACTGGGTATATACCCAAAGGATTGTAAATCATGCTGCTATAAAGACACATGCACACGTATGTTTATTGCGGTACTATTCACAATAGCAAAGACTTGGAATCAACCCAAATGTCCATCTGTGACAGACTGGATTAAGAAAATGTGGCACATATACACCATGGAATATTATGCAGCCATAAAAAAGGATGAGTTTGCGTCCTTTGTAGGGACATGGATGCAGCTGGAAACCATCATTCTTAGCAAACTATCACAAGAAGAGAAAACCAAACACTGCATGTTCTCTCTCATAGGTGGGAACTGAACAATGAGATCACTTGGACTCGGGAAGGGGAACATCACACATCGGGGCCTATCATGGGGAGGGGGGAGGGGCGAGGGATTTCTTTGGGAGTTATACCTGATATAAATGACGAATTGATGGGTGCTGATGAGTTGATGGGTGCAGCACACCAACATGGCACAAGTATACATATGTAACAAACCTGCACGTTATGCGCATGTACCCTAGAACTTAAAGTATAATAAAAAAAAAAAAAGAAAAAAAATAAATCCTAAAAAAAAAAAAAAAAATGCCAGTGCAACTTCTTTTTAGACATCTATTGCATTTTAAAGATGCATTTCATCACTATTACAGCCAAATGAGTTGCCCAGGCATTAGATTTTCTGTAGCAATGATGGTAGGGATTTAAATAATGATTATCTTCTCTTTGACCTGCTGAATTTCTTATTGTCCTGCATATAGACACAGTTGGATTGTACTGACTTTGCAAATACCACACAACTGAGGTTGGATTTCTGTTGTCCTTTAATCAACCATCTACATAATCCTCAAATCGTTTTGTTTTGCTTAAAAACAGAATGAGTTTGGCAAACGTAGAAAAGTACACAAAGGATCATCCATGGATGTAGGATGGAAGATGTATGAATACAGACCAACAACAATGTTTATTTTAATAATTCTAATATTGTTATAAGTTGTCATAAGCTTATTTTCATAATTAGAGAATAGTCTTCAATTCAGACTGAATGCATGTTTGGCAAATATACTAATGTTATATATGTACTTGTTCAGGGCAGTCACTTGTTTTAAGTAACATGTTTATCTTTATTAAAATATGAATTTCATGTGGTTTTACAGCAAGATTATTGGTTAAATCAATATTCTCAATTAATAAAATTAGTGACCTCATCATCAAGAGCAATAGCTAGCATTTGTTGAATCCTGACCATGTGCCAGGCATTGTTTTAATCACTTCATATATTTTAACTAATTTAACCCTCACAATGGCTCTACTATATAGAAACATGTATTAACCCAATTTTGCAGAGGGTTGAGACACAGAGATTTTAGGTAACTTAGGCAAAGTTACATATCTAGAAGTTACAGAGTTAGTGGTTGCAAAGCTTGTGCTCTTAACTTCTATTTTATCCTGTATCTGTAAAGATATTTACTAACCAAGTCAAGTGTCCTTAAAGCATATTTTTATAGTATAAATATTGGGAAAAAATTAAGCAAGATAAAGAAAAAAACCCATCGTCATACTACTGAATGAGAGCTCTGTTAACATTTTGAGGTACACATATTTAGGCTTCTTCCCTCATTTACACACATTCACATAATTTGTATTATAAATGCTCTTTTAAATTAATTTTATTCGGGGGGCGGAGCAAGATGGCCAAATAGGAACAGCTCCAGTCTCCAACTCCCAGCGCGAGTGACACAGAAGACCGGTGATTTCTGCATTTTCAACTGAGGTACTGGGGTCATCTCACTAGGGAGTGCCGGACAATCGGTGCTGGTCAGCTGCTGCAGCCTGACCAGCGAGAGCTGAAGCAGGGCGAGGCATCGCCTCACCTGGAAGCGCAAGGGGGAAGGGGATCCGTTTTCCTAGCCAGGGGAACTGAGACACACAACACCTGGAAAATCGGGTAACTCCCACCCCAATTCTGCGCTGTAAGCATACAGGCACACCAGAATATATCCCACACCTGGCCGGGAGGGTGCCACGCCCACGAAGCCTCCCTCACTGCTAACACAGCAGTCTGCCGCGATCTATCCGCAAGGCAGCAGCGAGGCTGGGGGAGGGGCGCCCGCCATTGCTGAGGCTTAAGTAGGTAAACAAAGCCGCTGGGAAGCTCGAACTGGGTGGAGCTCACAGCAGCTCAAGGAAGCCTGCCTGTCTCTGTAGTCTCCACCTCTGGGGACAGCGCACAGCTGAAGACCAACAGGGGAAGTAGCGGGAGCCGGTGCAGACGCGAACGACTCTGTCTGACAGCTTTGGGGAGAGCCGTGGATCTCCCAACACGGAGGTTGAGATCTGAGAACGGACAGACTGCCTGCTCAGGTGTGTCCCTGACCCCTGAGTAGCCTAGCTGGGAGAAATCCCCCACTAGGGGCAGTCTGACACCCCACACCTCACAGGGTGGAGTACACCCCTGAGAGGAAACTTCCAAAGGAAGAATCAGACAGGTACACTCGCTGTTCAGCAATATTCTATCTTCGGCAACCTCTGCTGCTGATACCCAGGCAAACAGGGTCTGGAGTGGACTTCAAGCAATCTCCAACAGACCAACAGACAGTCCTTCTGACTGTCAGAAGGAAAACTATCAAACAGGAAGGACACCTATACCAAAACCGCATCAGTACGTCACCACCATCAAAGACCAGAGACAGATAAAACCACAAAGATGGGGAAGAAGCAGGGCAGAAAAGCTGGAAATTCAAAAAATAAGAGCGCATCTCCCCCTGCAAAGGAGCGCAGCCCATCGCCAGCAACGGATCAAAGCTGGTCAGAGAATGACTTGGACGAGAGGAGAGAAGAAGGCTTCAGTCCATCAAACTTCTCAGAGCTAAAGGAGGAATTACGTACCCAGCGCAAAGAAACTAAAAATCTTGAAAAAAGAGTGGAAGAATTGACAGCTAGACTAATTAATGCAGAGAAGATCATAAACGAAATGACAGAGATGAAAACCATGACACGAGAAATACGTGACAAATGCACAAGCTTCAGTAACCGACTCGATCAACTGGAAGAAAGAGTATCAGCGATTGAAGATCAAATGAATGAAATGAAGCGAGAAGAGAAACCAAAAGAAAAAAGAAGAAAAAGAAATGAGCAAAGCCTGCAAGAAGTATGGGATTACGTAAAAAGACCAAATCTACGCCTGATTGGGGTGCCTGAAAGTGAGGGGGAAAATGGAACCAAATTGGAAAACACTCTTCAGGAAATCATCCAGGAGAACTTCCCCAACCTAGTAGGGCAGGCCAACATTCAAATTCAGGAAATACAGAGAACGCCACAAAGATACTCCTCCAGAAGAGCAACTCCAAGACACATCATTGCCAGATTCACCAAAGTTGAAATGAAGGAAAAAATCTTAAGGGCAGCCAGAGAGAAAGGTCGGGTTACCCACAAAGGGAAGCCCATCAGACTAACAGCAGATCTCTCAGCAGAAACTCTACAAGCCAGAAGAGAGTGGGGGCCAATATTCAACGTTCTTAAAGAAAAGAATTTTCAACCCAGAATTTCATATCCAGCCAAACTAAGTTTCATAAGTGAAGGAGAAATAAAATCCTTTACAGATAAGCAAATGCTTAGAGATTTTGTCACCACCAGGCCTGCCTTACAAGAGACCCTGAAGGAAGCACTAAACATGGAAAGGAACAACCGGTACCAGCCATTGCAAAAACATGCCAAAATGTAAAGACCATCGAGGCTAGGAAGAAACTGCATCAACTAACGAGCAAAATAACCAGTTAATATCATAATGGCAGGATCAAGTTCACACATAACCATATTAACCTTAAATGTTAATGGACTAAATGCTCCAATTAAAAGACACAGACTGGCAAACTGGATAAAGAGTCAAGACCCATCAGTCTGCTGTATTCAGGAGACCCATCTCACATGCAGAGACATACATAGGCTCAAAATAAAGGGATGGAGGAAGATCTACCAAGCAAATGGAGAACAAAAAAAAGCAGGGGTGGCAATCCTAGTCTCTGATAAAACAGACTTTAAACCATCAAAGATCAAAAGAGACAAAGAAGGACATTACATAATGGTAAAGGGATCAATTCAACAGGAAGAGCTAACTCTCCTAAATATATATGCACCCAATACAGGAGCACCCAGATTCATAAAGCAAGTCCTTAGAGACTTACAAAGAGACTTAGACTCCCATACAATAATAATGGGAGACTTCAACACTCCGTTGTCAACATTAGACAGATCAACGAGACAGAAAGTTAACAAGGATATCCAGGAATTGAAGTCATCTCTGCACCAAGCGGACCTAATAGACATCTATAGAACTCTCCACCCCAAATCAACAGAATATACATTCTTCTCAGCACCACATCGCACTTATTCCAAAATTGACCACATAATTGGAAGTAAAGCACTCCTCAGCAAATGTAAAAGAATAGAAATTATAACAAACTGTCTCTCAGACCACAGTGCAATCAAACTAGAACTCAGGACTAAGAAACTCAATCAAAACCGCTCAACTACATGGAAACTGAACAACCTGCTCCTGAATGACTACTGGGTACATAACGAAATGAAAGCAGAAATAAAGATGTTCTTTGAAACCAATGAGAACAAAGATACAACATACCAGAATCTCTGGGACACATTTAAAGCAGTGTGTAGAGGGAAATTTATAGCACTAAATGCCCACAAGAGAAAGCAGGAAAGATCTAAAATTGACACTCTAACATCACAATTAAAAGAACTAGAGAGGCATGAGCAAACACATTCAAAAGCTAGCAGAAGGCAAGAAATAACTAAGATCAGAGCCGAACTGAAGGAGATAGAGACACAAAAAACCCTCCAAAAAATCAATGAATCCAGGAGTTGGTTTTTTGAAAAGATCAACAAAATTGACAGACCGCTAGCAAGGCTAATAAAGAAGAAAAGAGAGAGGAATCAAATAGATGCAATAAAAAATGATAAAGGGGATATCACCACTGACCCCACAGAAATACAAACTACCATCAGAGAATACTATAAACGCCTCTACGCAAATCAACTAGAAAATCTAGAAGAAATGGATAATTTCCTGGACACTTACACTCTCCCAAGGCTAAACCAGGAAGAAGTTGAATCCCTGAATAGACCAATAGCAGGCTCTGAAATTGAGGCAACAATTAATAGCCTACCCACCAAAAAAAGTCCAGGACCAGATGGATTCACAGCTGAATTCTACCAGAGGTACAAGGAGGAGCTGGTACCATTCCTTCTGAAACTATTCCAATCAATAGAAAAAGAGGGAATCCTCCCTAACTCATTTTATGAGGCCAACATCATCCTGATACCAAAGCCTGGCAGAGACACAACAAAAAAAGAGAATTTTAGACCAATATCCCTGATGAACATTGATGCAAAAATTCTCAATAAAATACTGGCAAACCGGATTCAGCAGCACATCAAAAAGCTTATCCACCATGATCAAGTGGGCTTCATCCCTGGGATGCAAGGCTGGTTCAACATTCGCAAATCAATAAACGGAATCCAGCATATAAACAGAACCAAAGACAAGAACCACATGATTGTCTCAATAGATGCAGAAAAGGCTTTTGACAAAATTCAACAGCCCTTCATACTAAAAACGCTCAATAAATTCGGTATTGATGGAACGTATCTCAAAATAATAAGAGCCATTTATGACAAACCCACAGCTAATATCATACTGAATGGGCAAAAACTGGAAAAATTCCCTTTGAAAACTGGCACAAGACAGGGATGCCCTCTCTCACCACTCCTATTCAACATAGTGTTGGAAGTTCTGGCTAGGGCAATCAGGCAAGAGAAAGAAATCAAGGGTATCCAGTTAGGAAAAGAAGAAGTCAAATTGTCCCTGTTTGCAGATGACATGATTGTATATTTAGAAAACCCCATCGTCTCAGCCCAAAATCTCCTTAAGCTGATAAGCAACTTCAGCAAAGTCTCAGGATACAAAATTAATGTGCAAAAATCACAAGCATTCTTATACACAAGTAACAGACAAGCAGAGAGCCAAATCAGGAATGAACTTCCATTCACAATTGCTTCAAAGAGAATCAAATACCTAGGAATCCAGCTTACAAGGGATGTCAAGGACCTCTTCAAGGAGAACTACAAACCACTGCTCAGTGAAATAAAAGAGGACACTAACAAATGGAAGAACATACCATGCTCATGGATAGGAAGAATCAATATCGTGAAAATGGCCATACTCCCCAAGGTTATTTATAGATTCAATGCCATCCCCATCAAGCTACCAATGAGTTTCTTCACAGAATTGGAAAAAACTGCTTTAAAGTTCATATGGAACCAAAAAAGAGCCCGCATTGCCAAGACAATCCTAAGTCAAAAGGACAAAGCTGGAGGCGTCACACTACCTGACTTCAAACTATACTACAAGGCTACAGTAACCAAAACAGCATGGTACTGGTACCAAAACAGAGCTATAGACCAATGGAACAGAACAGAGTCCTCAGAAATAATACCGCACATCTACAGCCATCTGATCTTTGACAAACCTGAGAGAAACAAGAAATGGGGAAAGGATTCCCTATTTAATAAATGGTGCTGGGAAAATTGGCTAGCCATAAGTAGAAAGCTGAAACTGGATCCTTTCCTTACCCCTTATACGAAGATTAATTCAAGGTGGATTAGAGACTTAAATGTTAGACCTAATACCATAAAAACCCTAGAAGAAAACCTAGGTAGTACCATTCAGGACATAGGCATGGGCAAGGACTTCATGTCTAAAACACCAAAAGCAACGGCAGCAAAAGCAAAAATTGACAAATGGGATCTAATTAAACTAAAGAGCTTTTGCACAGCAAAAGAAACTACCATCAGAGTGAACAGGCAACCTACAGAATGGGAGAAAATTTTTGCAACCTACTCATCTGACAAAGGGCTAATATCCAGAATCTACAAAGAACTCAAACAAATATACGAGAAAAAAACAAACAACCCCATCAAAAAGTGGGGAAAGGATATGAACAGACATTTCTCAAAAGAAGATATTCATACAGCCAACAGACACATGAAAAAATGCTCATCGTCACTCGCCATCAGAGAAATGCAAATCAAAACCACAATGAGATACCATCTCACACCAGTTAGAATGGCAATCATTAAGAAGTCAGGAAACAACAGGTGTTGGAGAGGATGTGGAGAAATAGGAACACTTTTACACTGTTGGTGGGATTGTAAACTAGTTCAACCATTATGGAAAACAGTATGGCAATTCCTCAAGGATCTAGAACTAAATGTACCATAT
Source organism: Rhinopithecus roxellana (assembly GCF_007565055.1). NCBI lineage: Eukaryota > Metazoa > Chordata > Mammalia > Primates > Cercopithecidae > Rhinopithecus > Rhinopithecus roxellana. Next base: position 25,876,855 of record NC_044557.1, read on the forward strand.
GACCCAGCCATCCCACTACTGGGTATATACCCAAAGGATTATAAATTATTCTACTACAAAGACACATGCACACGTATGTTTATTGCGGCACTATTCACAATAGCCAAGACTTGGAATCAACCCAAATGTCCATCTGTGACAGACTGGATTAAGAAAATGTGGCACATATACACCATGGAATACTATGCAGCCATAAAAAAGGATGAGTTTGCGTCCTTTGTAGGGACATGGATGCAGCTGGAAACCATCATTCTTAGCAAACTATCACAAGAACAGAAAACCAAACACCGCATGTTCTCACTCATAGGTGGGAACTGAACAATGAGATCACTTGGACTCGGGAAGGGGAACATCACGCACTGGGGCCTATCATGGGGAGGGGGGAGGGGGGAGGAGGGAGGGATTGCATTGGGGAGTTATACATGATATAAATGATGAATTGATGGGTGCTGACGAGTTGATGGGTGCAGCACACCAACATGGCATAAGTATACATATGTAACAAACCTGCACGTTATGCACATGTACCCTAGAACTTAAAGTATAATAAAAAAAAAAAAAAAAAAAAAAGAAGTCTTAGCATTCAAATCTTATTTTGCCAAGCGTCAAACGAAGCCATGTTTTATTAGTCTACGGAAGTTTCATCTTCTGTTTTGCCTGTCTCTTCAAGTTATAAATAAATATTGAAAAATTTTACTCTAAAAAAAAAAAATTAATTTTATTCAATTAATATATTTTAAAACTTTCCCCATGGTATTATTTTAGTATGATTTTTAACAGCTACATTAAGATATGAATGTTTAGACTTGAAATAAGTTTAAACAAACCTATTGTCTTCTTAAATCTCCAATCATATTTCCATGAAGGATGCCAGCTCTTAGAGTCATGGAAGCAAAGAACAGTACCCCTTAGGTCCATTGTAAGAAAATGTTTTCTTTGAGAGTTTTCAAGACTATTAGCACATCTTAGGACATTTTCCTAAGGATTCCTCTTGGTGTTAGGGCACACTGAGGGGATATTTTAATTTGTAGTGATTTGTTGTTGTTGAGCAATAAACAGTATATACCTCTTGAATTTGCTATGGAATGTGTGAGCATACAGCGCTAACACTGCATTAGTTAACTCTCTTTAACTTTCAAAGCTGATTTAATGAAGGCATTTTAATGCCGTTTCATAGATGATAAAATAAAGTGCAAAGCAGTTAACTTGACTAACAATAAGTAAGTGAAGGAGACGTAATTTAAGCTCTAGCACAGACAATCTGTCTCTTATAGTGAGGCAGTATAACAATAAATATGTGGAGGAGATTTCTAAAATTTCTAGTGTATATTAAGAAAACAATATATTCTATGATGTTTTAGAGAAGAACCACCCATTATAACCAACTAATAATGAAATTGTTCATCTTCCCATGCTGTCCTATTTTTCCCTTGTCAGCACACTGACCTAGGAATCAAGAATTTTTGGTTCTAATACTCGCATTTCCACCTCTCTGGGTCTCCAGTTTTTATCTTTAACATAAAAGGTTAGAAAACCTGAAAATCTTAAAGTCTCTTCTTGGTTCAGAGAGATTAGCTTTATGGAGTTGTAGAGCCTGGGCAGATGCTTTATAAAGTGGTTTAGAGTCAACTGACCTCATTGGAGAAAAAAAGTAGTCAGTAAATTCTTCACCTCTACACAGTGAAGACTGAATGTGGAGAAGAGAATTGTTTTCTTAGCTGTGGCCCTAGCAGGCTCTTACTGATGACCCCCGTAAGATGTTCTGAATTCATCTTGGAGGAAGTGACTGTGACTTTCAGGTTGGCATTGGGTCATCCTGGGTAAGAACAGGACTGGTGGTATATGCTGCCAAATGTAAAATTACATAACTCCCCAGGAGAGCTGTCACACGTGGAGGATACTAGCGGCTGCCATGACAATATTAGCCAAAAAATGATAAACAGCAATGTGATAGAAGGAAGCAAGTCCAGCATCCTCACTTTATAGTAGAGCCCTGAGTAAGTGAGGAAAGTTGTGCAAGTTTGTAAGTTTACTGTGATGGTTGTGGATGGAATTAAAGTCTCCTGACTGCTTATCTAATCTTCCACCTATATATGTTTATGCTAAATGTCATGGGCCTTACATCCTTTTGTTTCCATTGCTATGATGGTTCTGGATTGTAATCCTGTAAGAATATGATCACTTAGTGAATTTATGTTCATTATGTTTCATATGCAGCCTGAAATGCCTCTGGTTTCTTTCTTAGCAAATCAATGGAAAGCACTTCATAACCAGATTCAAGATTAGACAGCAAAGATCTAAAGAGCCAGATTAATATCATTTTATGGCATACTATGATCTTTTTGAGGGAATTAACTAATTACTACTTAAGGATGCATATCCAATAATATGCAGGTGAAAGGATATAAACAAAAAGGTAGCAGTAAATAGCTGTGTTTTGGATTCCACAAGGCTTGTGTTAGGTAAGGTCTTATTCAGCATAGTTATGATGTGGTAAAGAGAGTACATTGCCCACCAATACACATTTCAGGCATTATAAATTGGAAAACTTGCAAATGCAAATAAGAAAGGATGGGTAAAATCAATATGCTTGGTGAAAAAGAGATCTTAAGAAATTTTTTTAGAAAGGATGTGGGACCCTAAAACTATTCAATAACAAGGAATCATAATAAGAAACTAACAGTGACAGAGGAAGGGTACTGGCTTGTTAGATGTGGGCTCACAGTTTGGCAATCCATCTGTAAACCCCATCACAACTTATTTATAATAATAATCTTGGTGCTGATCATCATAATCTGGGTATGCAGATTTACCTACATAATTTTATGCAAATCGGTTAACCCCTCTGAACATTTAATTTCTCATCTGTGAAGGAGTTACACAAGAAAACATTTATTGGTTTAAATTACTGTTCAATAGAGAATTATTTAATTAGCATCTGCAGCTCTGTTAGGAGGGAAAAATGATGATGTTTGATGACTTCAACACACAACTTCATTTCTTTGAGCTATGTGACAGTCATGCTTTCCTCAATTATTCATCAACACTCCCTGCTGTTTAAAGTTGCAAATTTCTAGGACTGGGCTACACAAAGGGAACTTAGAGATAGCTCACCATTCCCTGCAAATTGTACTGATAAGGGTGATGTGGTGCAGAGCCATGAGACACCTTGTCCGGGGGTGGTTAATGGTAGAGCCTAAAGGATGAGCAGGTCATTATTCTCAGCACAGAACTCTTTTTCTCTTGTAGAAAAGATAGGCTGAATGCAGTGGCTCACAACTGTAATTCCAGCACTTCAGGAGGCTGAGGTGGGTGGATCATTTGAGGTCAGGAGTTGAGACTAGCCTGGCCAACATGGTGAAACCCTATCTCTACTAATAATACAAAAATTAACCAGGCATGGTGGCATGTGCCTGTAGTCCCAGCTATTGGGGAAGCTGAGGCACAAGAATCCATTGAGCCTGGGAGGGGGAGGTTTCAGTGAGCTGAGATGGCATCACTGCACTCCAGCTGGGTGGCAGAGTGAAACTGTGTTTCAAAGAAAAGAAAAAAAGAAGAAAGGAAGAGATAGTAAATAGATTTTCCTCCTCTTGCCAACTCAGATCAATTGATAGCACCTGCCAGTTGAGAACATTTGTAAGGCCATAGTACCCAGGTACTACATAAAACACTATGGCTGTTAATAACTAATTATCACTATCAATAATTATTCATTAGTACTGTCTGCTGTATTAGCACCATAGGGAAATAGAAAGTTTTTGCCTCCTATCAAGAATATTCTTTAAACAAACTCCTTCAAGATAAATGTTCAATATTTATTCTGCCTTTCTTATATCTCTGTCACTCACAGTATTACCTAATGCTGTCTAAGGTATTCTGTTCTAAGAGAAGTAAAATGTCTCAGTAGACCAAACTTAGATTTGATCATTAGGAAAGATGTCATTCTCAGTGTCTGGATCTTCATGAGGTTTTCTTGAGCTGTTTTTCATTTCACCTGCTGCTGGATGTTTTAGGCTGCTGTATTCGCATCTGGTGGCCTATGTCACTAGGATCTCATGGCTGCCAGGGCAGTGTCACAGCTCTGAGTTCAGGCTGGCTCTAGTCTTGCCCTTTATTACAGAATCATGGAATACAGTGGGAGATGAAGAAGGCAGCGCTCTTGCCCTCTGTGGTTCTAGTAACTTAAATTCAACTCCTGGCAGCCTACTTCACATTCTGATTTGGGCTTCTGATGTTGAGTGCTGAGGGAAGCTTTCTCCCACTGCTTACATGTTCTAGTTCCCTGGTTGGCTCGAAGGAGTTGTGATGGAATTTCTTGGCATACTTCAAGCCAGCAGCAGCCAGGTTGGCCTTTTCCCTCCACTTCTTATAGCTTTGTAGGATTTTGGGAGAAAGTTGAACTGGAACTAGTTACATGATCTTTTTCATTTATTTGAGTCTTAGTGCTCATCCCTGTCACCTCTTATTGTTGAGAATGAAAAGTACATTACTCTTTGAGGAACTAGAATATAAATTCAGAAACCTAGAACACATATTAATACACAAAAGTTTTTCTCTTTTCCTAACTGTTCAAATGTAAGACAGTTTTGTGTTCAAACTAAACGAATGCCTATTTATTCCTGGAAGTAAATTTCATTATTTTCTAGTCCAGACTCTTTGTTTTATAGATGACAAAATAGAAGCCCAGTACACAGGAGGGTTAAATGACTTGTTTGATGGCACATGGCCAAAGAAACAAAACAGAAAGAAAGAAATCAGAACTTGTCAGTTTTCTGCCTAGTGCATTCCAAATCACATGACACAACCACTATTGGTTTTAGAATTGGAAACGTTTGGTTAATTTTTTAACTGACTACTTAGATTTTTAAAAATTGTTTCATTAATAGGTTAGTAAAAATTTAATACTGCTGTTCATTGTAGGGCTTAGTAAGCCATTGCTATGAAAGGTCTTTATTTTTGTTTTCTTTAAGTCTGTATGGGACATTGAAGTTTTTCTATGGTCTCTGGACTTACATCAGTGGCCTTGCAGACTCTCCTGTTTCACCTCTGCCTCAGTCTTTGCAGTAATCTCCCTCACTGGGAAGTCTGGAACATGCCAAATGTTCACAGTGAGGCTGTTAAAACTTCCAGCCCCATCCAAAACCTAGACTTAGAAACCATTGTCGCATTGGTTTCTGAGTCCACAGATAGCAAATGCAACAAGTCAAAAATGGTGCCTAAGGCTGAGCCAAGGAGACTTTAAAAAGCCCTACTCATGTTTCTAATTCTCTCACCCATGTAATTCACAGTCCTCTGTCCACAGGTAGTTTGAGAACCTAACCATATTAAATTTCAATATTCAGTAAATAGCTCATAACAAATCATATCTGAATTAGAAAAGCATGTGTAAAGAAGCAATCGCACCAACTAGCACTCGTAGGAGATTATTCTAGCTATGTTATAATGCCCTTGGCAATAACTCAAGTTCTGTTCTTTCAAAATGTAAGGATTAGGTGTTCTTGAGGCAGCAAAGAAAAACAACCCTATTCTTTGCAGATGGAGAGAAAAACGAAGTAGATTGACTAGCAGAGTCACTTTCATGGAAATTTGGAGCTCTGCTGCACAGTTTTAGTATTTAAACAAGGTTGGAAGTCCTTGGGGATGACGTTTTCAATGCTGAAAGAGAAACATCTGATAGAATGGAGTCTCAATGAAACAGAAAACCTGCTGAATTGAAAAGGGGCTCCACTCAGTGACTAATTTTCTAAAGTGAATGCCCCAACTGTTAATAACTGTTTTAAAGCAGTTGGATGACTACATTCAAGATAAAAAATTATATGAGAATAAAAATTGTCAATATATCTGATTTTGGTAAAACTAAGCACACAATTTAAATTTATCTTGGAAAACCATAGTAATTATTTGAATTACTTGAGAATCTATTGCAAGCAATCTAAATGAATTGTTCCAAAACATGTCATTGGAGCATGTACTCAAGAAGTAATCTTAAATAAACAAAAACAAAACTATATTTATCCTTCCTCTTTTTTGTGTAATACAATCCATGGGAAGAAAAGAATAAGTTTATTTTCTACTTGTGAGATTTGGGGATGATGATGCTTTTTCTAACCTTATCACCATTTGTCAAGATACAACTTTCATTACTTTCCAGTACCACCTTTGAACAACATCTTCTTTTTTAGTATATTCTCCCTTCCTCCTTCTGTCTCTCCATTCTTTCTTCCCTTCCCTTCTCTTTTCTTTCCATATTTCCTTCCTTCCTCCTTTCTTTCATTCTCTCTCTCTCTCTCTCTCTGGAATCTCTTCTCTTAACTTTATGTTTTCCCTAAGTGATCAGCTGTTTTTATACTTCTCTGCTGGTTCCTCCTAACAGAGCCTTTGCAGATTTTAAAGTACAACCATAAAGAAGAAAACATAAATAGAATCTTCAGTGATTTCGCAGCAGAAAGGCATGCTTTGTATTACTTTCTCTCAGAGGGATTTTTAAAGGGGTAAATATTTCCAGATGCCTCAAATCTCTCTGTTATATTTGCTGACAGAAACAGCAGCTCTTCCTTCTTTCTCTCTATAGTAATGAGTTTATGCACAGGGATAGACCTTCTTTATACTGCTCTGACAACAGACGTTGTATAAACCAGGGATAAGCTATTTCAATTCAGCTTAATTCAAAAAAATAATTATTGGATACTTACTGCGTCTAGGATATTGTTAGCTGTTATGAATGATACAAAGATAATTAAAGCATTACTCTTCCTCTTAAGGAATTTGTAATCTAGTATGAGGTAAACTGTGTAAATAAATATTCAACCCTGGATGACTGCTACAACATAGAAACACACAAATATTTAGGAACTCGGTAGACAAGCAAAGGAAGTAGAATAGTAAAGATGAATGTCTCCTATTTGTCAGCATTTTACTTTAGCTCCATATTTTTTTGGGATATATCAAATAATGTCTTTTTAATTTAGAGTTATTGTTCCTTTATAATAATAATTATTATATTATTGTCATAGGTAGTGTTTGGTTGTGTCATTTATATAAATGCCTATGGAGTAGTAACATGATACAGTAGTCTACCTCAGAAAGAGATTTACTGAGTCTATAATGCTGAATTATAGTTTTGTAATATGTTTCGAAATTCTTTGAGATGGAATCCCACTCTGTCACCCAGGCTAGAATACAACAGCACAATCTCAGCTCCCTGCAACCTCTGCCTCCTGGGTTCAAACAATTCTCCTCCCTGAGTCTCCCAAGTAGCTGAGATTACAGTCATGTGCCACCAAAACCAACTAATTTTTGTATTTTTAGTAGAGTTGTAGTTTCTCCATGTTGGCCAGGCTGCTCTCAAATTCCTGACCTCAAGTGATGCACCTGCCTTAGCCTCCCAAAGTGCTGGGATTACAGGTGTGATCCACCATGCCCTAGTCTATAATATGTTTCATTCCAACTTTTAGATAGCTTCTTTATCAGGTGCTGCAAGAAATTGTTTGCCCTAGATTGAGGTGGAGAGAGAGCCCTCCTAGGATGAGCTGTCACATAGCAAAAGATAAGACTTCCTGGATCAGTTATCTAAGACGCGTCCCCTAATCGAGACAGACAGTGCTCCATTTTGACAAATAGGCCAGACTTTTACGTGTGCATATTTGTTTTGTGTGTGTCAGAGTGAGGGTGAGGTTGAGGAGTCAGTCTCTTCTTATTGGAAGTGAATCAGGCATAAAAGTGATAGAGCGCTTGAATGAGACGATTACAGTTGAAAGACAAAGCAATTAAGCAGATTTCAGACTTTAGAGAGCATGTCTTCCGGGAGCTATCCACGGTACTGAACTGTTTCTCCATATATTGCCCTGTACCGTGGCAAAACAAACTTTCAGACATTTTAAAACCACAAGACATTTTAAAAACTGGCTTTGGTTACTCCTTACTAGACAAATTCTCTAACCTGTGTATTTCTAATACTTGTTATTTGTCTAGTCTTGGCTAGTTCAGCTCATTTTTTAAAATATTACACATTCATCCATTTATTTATTCAACAAATATGTAGGTATGATATTCTGTATGTTGGGCAGCCTCCTAATGGTTAAGGTGCTTAGATTTCTTATTATGTAATTTCTTATTATGCTAATTATTATTACTTTCGATTTTTCTGGGATTTACTCTAAGGAAGCAGATTTAATGACTAAAATAATTAGGTGATTCTACTTGATGTGTGTTGTATGAAGAACTTGGTTTCTGGCCCGAAGATGATACTTTGTTTACATACCTAGAACAGCCCTTTGGCGTATCGTAGACACTCAAGAAATTGTATTCACTTGATGAACAGGTTTATTGTTGTGGAGTGATTTTCTATGAAATGTTATAAGGAAAATATATATTTTAAACCAACAAGTAATCTTTGCAAAAAAAATTTTGAATGAGTGTAAGAAAAATATTGTTCTAAGTAATCTAGATGGAGCATGCACCTAGCTTTAAAGAGTCTATAATTGACATGTTGGGACATTCTCGTATGTTAAGATCACATTACAGGTTGACCAGAAAACTGGGAAGAAATAGGCCAGATACTTCCTGCTCAGGCTTTTACGTGCATAAAGAAGCTCAGTGATCTTTTTATTCAGCCTATTCTATATTCAGGTAAGATACCTATCACCCTGACTCCTCTCTCAACCTGTCTCAAAAAAAGGGGGGCGGGGAGTTTTTCTTCTGATATCAGCAACACATAACCAAAGAACATGGAGTAAATTTTTTTTTTTTTTTTTTTTTTTTTGAGACGGAATCTTGCTCTGTCGCTCAGGCTGGAGTGCAGTGGCGCGATCTCGGCTCACTGCAAGCTCTGCTTCCCGGGTTCACGCCATTCTCCTGCCTCAGCCTCCCGAGTAGCGGGGACTACAGGGGCCCGCCACCACGCCTGGCTAATTTTGTTTTTGTATTTTTAGTAGAGATGGGTTTTCACCGTGTTAGCCAGGATGGTCTCGATCTCCTGACCTCATGATCGGCCTGCCTCGGCCTCGCAAAGTGCTGGGATTACAAGCGTGAGCCACCGCGCCTGGCCAGAAGGTGGAGTGTATTCTTAACTGTCCTTTTGTAGTTCTTTGTTCTAAGAATTTGGAAAGACAAGTTAGTCCTGACTACCTTGGAAAGGTTGGTTTTTTTCTAACCAACATGGGTATAATTCTAAAGAAGAATTCGTTCTTACCAAACAGTGACTCAGTCCCTCTGCAGGGCACAGAATCAACAGTACTCCTAGTGTCTGCAAGATCAGTGATTACGTAGGGTCAGTATAGGTAAACTCTCCATTTGCAATCTGTTGTTAATGAAATGTTATTCTTGGTGAAGTTCTGAGACAGACTGAATCTGAGCAGAATAAAAAAAGTGTAATCAGTCTCAGAGTTCTAGCTTTGACACCTATTTCTGTGATATGCTTCCTTATTGACATGTGGGCTTTGAAACTTGGGAACATCCAAATTATATTATCACTATCTTGAAAATATCTTTGTTTCATGAAATTGTGAAACTTAACCATTTTTGTTGATATCTCAGTGGAAATCAAATCTTGAGCACTAAGAGCATTGGAGGATAAGCTCCTTTCCTAGAGATACTTACTCTACTTTTGGTCATGGACCAAATTTGGAGTTATTCTTGTGGATTTTTTTCTCTTGTTCCTTAAGGCAGTGATAGATGCTTGTTTAGTCACCATAAGTTGTGAGAATATGTGGTCTCAATAAAGACCCAGCAATACCTTGTTTTTCTACTCATTATCCAGCCCAAAAGTTTAAGATCTAAATGTTTCCTGGCAAGAATGCAAAGTAAAGGGAGCTCTTATACACTATTGATGGGAATGTAAATTAGTGCAGCCATTATGGAAAATAGTAGAGAGGCTTCTCAAAAGGCTAAAAATAGAACTACCATGTGATCCAACAATTCCACTATTGGGTATTTACCCAAAGGAAACAAATTCAGGGTATTGAAGAGATATCTCCTGTTTATTGGAGCACTATTTACTGCAGCCCTATTATTTATTTATTTATTGCAGCACTATTTATTTATTTATTGCAACATTATTTATTGCAGCACTATTCACAATAGCCAAGATATAGAATCCACCTAGGTGTGCAAGCATGAATGAATAAAGAAAATGTACATATACACAATGGCTTACTATTGAGCCACAAAATGAATGAAATTCTGTCATTCACAGCAATATGGATGAGTCTGGAGGGTATCATGCTAAGTGAAATAAGTAAGGCATAGAAGGATAAATACTGCCTGTCCTTACTCATGTGTGAGAGCTAACAAAAATTGAGGTCATAGTAGTAGAGAGTAGAATTGTGGTTATTAGAGGCTGTGAGGGTGAGGGGGAATAAAGGAGAGGGAATAGTTGGTTAAGGAAAGGAGAGGAGAGGTTAAGAGGTTGGTGCAGGGTTATAGCTAGACTAGAAGAATATGTTCTAGTGTTATGTGGCACTGTAGGGTAAATACAGTTGGAGATGATTTATTCATATTTTCGAAGATCCGGGGGAGAAGGTTTTCAGTGTTCCCAACACAGAGAAATGATGAATGTTTGAGGCGATGGATATGGTGATTACCCTGGTTTGATCATTATGCATTATATACATGTACTGAAATTTCACTCTGTATACCATAAGTATGAACAATTATCATGTGTCAACTAAAAATAAGAGGGAAAAGTTTCAAAACAATATCCTATTTGTTGATTCCATCTGTATGACTTAGTGATAATGTAATATTTTGCTGTCTTGCCTTGTCCCCAGAATGGATTTTATGATTAATTTCTTTGCCTTTGACTGATTTGAATAAGAATATGTTAAATGAACAGAGAATCTTGACCTCTATTCAGAGACTGAAGGATTCCTTAATTTCTTTCCTCCATTTGCTTGGGAATCAGTGCCATTGACTGTTTGCTTTTAGTTAATATGGTTTTGTTTGCCTAATACAGAATATGTGCAATTTAAGTGTCACTATGTGCATAATAAGACTTAATCTTTCAATTCTATGATATAGCATAATTATTTCCATTTTATATATGACAAAGTTAATGTTTAAGAAAGTTAAATAACTTTCTAATTAGGAGTCAGGAGTGAGAATCCAGACACAGGTGGCTCTGACATCAGAATTACTGCTTTAAACCACTCTTCTTTTCTGCTTGCTTTAATATTCCTTTACTTCCTCCATAAAGTGCCACATCAGAATATAGAACAGGTTATTAACAGAAGAAATATTTCAATATTTTGAGTTTTTTGGGTGAATGAAAAAATTATAGAATTAAAAGCTGAACATCATTTTATTTGGCAGTTTCATCATTATGATTTAAAATAAATGCAGTTTTTGAAGTTTCCTAATTTATTCTCTTGAAATATATTTGGATTGCCACATGATGTATATTCTAACACTTGGCCCTGGTAGGGTTTATTTGTATATGTGTGGGTGTACTTTAAATATAAATATCTCAATGATTTTAACAAATATTGGAACTATGCATAGGCAAACCCCAAACACTTTTTATTCAATAGTTGCCATGTATCTCTAAACTTTTGATAGAAATTTGTTCCAATAATGTGGTTATTACATAAGTTGAAGAAAGTCAAACTGAAGCAAAATTTGAAGACTTCTATATTAGTGATCAGTTTTAGGTGATACTTACCAAAACCTAGTTTAGGATTAGAATAGGCTATGTCGACATTTTAAGTAAGACATATCTGTTACTCTTTTTAGAAAGTTAAAATAAATTCTCAAATTGAAAAAATAAATGATAATTTTAGATTCTGTTAGAGAATTTACTAGTTTTACAAATTAGAAAAATAATATTCATAGCATCCATGATTCCAACAAGTTAACATGTTGGCATATTTCTTTCAGTTATACACATGCACATAATTAATATATATGAATTTATGTATAATTTTGCATTCTAACTTTCTATTTGACATAACATTGTCTTATTTTGCATTTTTATGATTTTCCAATGAGATATATCTATTAACCATTTCTGTTTTTTGAGTTGCCTGTTTTTTGTGTATGCATAGATATGTGTACATCTGTATATATACACATATATGCATACATGTTTTTTGTTTTATAAAAAAGATAACATATTTCTATTAATACCATCATAACTCTGATCCTTCTTTCTATTGTAGAGCTTCTATGCATATGTTAAAATTTAATTTATTAGAACGAATCAAGGAAGAGGTCAGTCTGAATAAGATGATATTTGTAAAATTCTTGCCTGTATTATGTGTAGCAACTAGATCTACCTATATCCCCCGCAATTTGAAGCCATGTTGAACCTATACAGGTTAATTGATGCAATTCCCTTAGAAATATCCTCATCTGTTGGCCTATAATGTTTTAAAAACCTTGGAACAGTCTCTTTGTTTTAAGTATATCTTCCACTTTTCTCCTTTAATTTGTTTGATGGTATTTTTATTTCTTAAGATCATCTTCAGCTGAATCCAGACAACCCTACTACGTGACCATAACAAAAAAGCAATGAGGAGTCTCTATACTCTTTATTTTCATAGGAAAATATTCTAATATCCACTAATGCAATTGAAGGATAGAGCAGGTGGTGGGGCGAGGTAACATCTGATGTGAGAACCAAAAAGCAAACAGTTCTTATTTTTACTCTGGTCAGGTGAAAACAAGCAGTCATTACATGTCTAAATCCTGGTTATCTTTGAAATCATTTTCAGCTTCAGCAGTAAGTTGTACATGCTTGAGCATTTTTAAAGCATGTCTTATAGTGACCAAATGTTTCTACCACATTTATCTCAGTAAAGTTGACAGGATTCTAGTAGGACAATCTTTACCTAATGAGATAAATATTCTAACTGTCATTACCCTCTTGGAATGCATATCTCTTCTGGGAATTAAAAGTGCTTTAAGTGGTGTTACTAAACAAATATTTCTAAAGAATAATCATAACGTTAAATGCCTCAAAATAGCACAATAGGCTTTTTAGTTAACCGGATTTTTAATATATTTTTCATTGCAAAACTTCTTGTTCTGGAAAGTTTGGAAAAATGAGAAAAAAAAAGAGGAAAATGTCAAATGTAAACATATTGTCACTACCTAAATAAAATTGTCGATAACATTGTGATTTAAATTTCTCCAGTCTCCTTTCATTTTTCTCTTCTTTTCTTTCTTTCTTTTTTCTTTTTCTTTCTTTTTTTTTTTTTTTTTGAGATGGAGTCTCGCTCTGTCGCCCAGGTGGGAGTGCAGTGGCACTATCTTGGCTCACTGCAAGCTCCGCCTCCATTCTCCTGCCTCAGCCTCCCGAATAGCTGGGACTACAGGCGCCTGCCACCACGCCCAACTATATATTTTATATTTTTTTAGTAGAGACAGGGTTTCACCGTGTTAGCCAGGATGGTCTCAATCTCCTGACCTTGTGATCTGCCCACCTCAGCCTCCCAAAGTGCTGGGATTACAGGCGTGAGCCACCATTGCCCGGCCTCTCCAGTATCCTTTCTATTTCAATTCTTATTCAATTGTTTGTTTGTTAACTAGATTGGAATCATACTGTGCACATTGTTTTATAATTTGCTGTTTTGTCTGACACTTGGAAAAATTATTTTAGAAACAACTTAGCCAGTTTTGTAGATGAAATGTTATTTTGTTTCAATTGATTTTTTATTTTTAAGTTGCTATTACTTCGTGAAGTTAGTGCCTTTCTAGTTTATTGGCTATTCTCTTTTCTTTTCCTATAAATTATCTGTTACATCTTTTAGTTCATAATAATTATTGAGTCATTTTCTGTTTAAATATCAAGTATTTTTCTCATTTGTCACTGTAACATATAATCTATTTTTAAGAACCAGAGCATTTTCTTGACAGACTTTTGAAATATTGTGTGATTTTATGGCTAGAACACAGAAACGTTAGTTAGAATTTCAGAATCATTTGATCAGCTCTGGCTTTGAGCCTCTGATTCTACTTTGCAGTCTCCAAACCAATCTTTGGTATCCTTCTATAGAGATATAAGTTGTTATCACCAACTCAACATGAAATTGTAAAAATTTGTAACAGTGTTTTCTAAAAATGATTTATTTGATTTATTCAAAGAAATATTATCTTTGATAATATTTTTCAGTATTTTTCATATTGCTTGATATCAGACAAGGGTTCTTATCAAAGTCCTTATTGTTTCAGCAGTTATTTACATGCCATTAGCAGGTCATTCATCCCCCTTAACTTTGAGGCTCAGGTTCTTCTCTAGATTTGATTTGTTGGAGGGAGTCTACAAACACTTTCACTAGAAAGACATGATCTGTGTGCTTTGCTGCCAGTGGTTGGCCTATCTCATGGCTCAATCTCTGTAACACTAACTTCCAGGAAAGCTCTTGTATCAAAATTCATCACCGGTATTAAACAGTGTCAATTATTTTTTTCACCTTGTTGAAAGGTTAAATGCCAACAGAAATTTGTACTTCACAGTGCATTGGGTCCTTCTCCATTTATATTTTTCAAATGTGTAGCGTACTCTTGCTTTTAGTCATCTATCACCCAATGTTCTTTTCAGAAAATATTTTTAAAGTTCATTACATACACACAGATAATAGTGCAAGCAAGTTTCCTCCATGTTCTGCTTTCCTTCTTCTGACTTTACTTCATGCTGCATTCCTTCACAAATAGTAACAAGAATTTATTTCTACTCAGAATGAATGTTCCTCACAGTGGAGCGAATATGCCACTACAAAATGCCTTCTACTCTGTGTTTTAATTCTTTGTATATACAAGCAAGTTTTGGGTGTTGCATGTGTTCACAGAGGTATGAAATTGAGAGTCATAGATTAAAATTATTTTTTTTTTATAGTAGAGACTCCCAAAAAAAGACACAGAAAAATGGTTGATATTTAGTAGGAGTTATTTACATGCTGGTATTTCTGATGCTTCCTATTTGTTTCTTCTGAAAAAGTCACCCTTCATGTGTCTCAAAACAGTACACCTGTAAAACCACATCCTACTGGGCATAACTGTACAACTGCTTGTATTCTCAATGCTTATGTTGCATGCTTTTGGACCCTAATAGAAATCAGCAAGCTATAAACCCAGGATCAAGAAGAGCATATATCTCTTGGAAAAATAGCATTTGAGTGATTTAATAAAACAGGCTGTTTTGGGGATCATTCCAAATGCCGGGAACAATATGGATCTGAGATGCTTGAGTGAATGTTGGACTTTGTAGAATATCAAAGATGTTCTGCTTTTCATACACAGATTTTTAAATAAAAGGAAATAAACAGTTTTTAAAATGTCTGTCATTAAATGGGAGAGGTCATCTGTAACTGTCTTTGTTGCTTTTTGTGGGCATCATAGCATAGAAGAGTTCTCCTGGCTTAACATTCTGGTATTGCCCCCATATCACCTATATGCTAATTTGAGAGCTTTCATGGGTGCCACGAAGGATGAGTCAGAATGATAGACGGTATGCTGACTTTTCTCCTCTTATTGAATTTAGTCTGATCTGCTAGTGAGAGAAATGAAAGGGAAATAAAGCAGGGAGCATAATAGGGAAACCTATTTTCTCCAGATGTTGAGATACTTAAAAAGTATTTGTTCAGTGTACCTGCAGCTGTAATCTTTCCAGAAATTCATGAGATGTCAGGGCTAGGCAGGACTTTAGAATACTGCATAGTAAACTCTCGTTTTGGGGTTGGGAAAATGGAGGATCAGAGTTAGAATAATTGCCTAAAGCCACACCAATGGAGAGCTGGTAGTGGAACCCCTGTTTTCTATTCACCTTCCTACTCAGTTATACTACAAGTTTATCCCAATTCAAGTAAGCTTAGACATCATCTTGGATAACTTTCTGATTTACCAAATCCACTAGTGGACCATATTGAATTTGCTTCCAAAATGAATACTCTTCATTTCTCTCCATCCACACTGCTACCTACCAAAATCCCATGCCTTGAATGTAAATAGTCTTAGAGCTAATCTGTTTGCTTCTGTAACTTCCTGCTACTCATTCCGTAAGCAATATGGCAAAATGACCTTTTAAAAAGTATAATTTGATCATTATTCTCCTTTACTTAAAATCCTAGGATGACTTCCATTGCACTTAAAATTCCAAATTTCTTTCCATGGTCTAAAGGTCTACTTGATCAGTGTATTATCTTTCTCTAGAACTTAATCTCCTACCTCTGACCCTTGTGTGCTATGCTGCAGCCACTTTGGCCTCCTTTCTTTTCCCCAAAATTGAAGACACATTGCCATCTCAGGGCCTAGGTATTTGCAGTTAGCTCTGTTTGGTGTTCTCTTCTCCTAGCTGTTGACATCTTTCAGCCTTCTGCAGAGATGTTCCCCAGCTACCCTGCCGAATATCGCCTTTCCCCACACAATCCTTTCATTATGCTATTTTTTCATAGCAGTAACTGCTATTTAATTATATCTGTATCTATTGTCTTTTCCCAGTTTCCAACTAGATTGCAAAGTCCCTGAGGGCAGAGGTGTTGGTGTCTTTTACATTAATAGTATCTCCAGTAACCACCAGCAATCTGCACATAGTAATAACCTGAATATTCCTTTAATGAATGAATAAACTGAAAACCCTCAAGTTCAGAAATAGTGGCCTCTGTAGAGTTTTGGACATATTCCAAATATGCTTTCAAGCATCCCCGCCTGTCTAATGTATCCTTTGCTCTCTTGGCCTTCTGAGATCACTTTTAATTGGCATCCTCTGAAGTTGTTACTCTCAGTCATGCTGGTTGATACCCGGAATGGATAGGAAATGGACAGGCATTTTTTCTGTCCATCTCTAAACATCTCTGATTGGGCCTAGTATACCTCTCAGGCATGCTTTTCTGGCCAGGACCCCTCTGTGTGTGGGAAGTAGGGAGACACAGGAACACAGAACCTGTAATATATTAGAACCTGTTCTATATCTCTCTATAAAAGACAGTTATTTTAAGGAACGTGATTGATGGGGATGGCAAGTCAAAAGCCTGTCGGGGAGGCCTGTGGGCTGCAAACTCAGGTAGCAGTTGATGCTGCTGTCTTGAAGCTGACTTTTTTTCTTCTATGAAAAGCCTCAGTTATTACTCTTAAGGCCTGCCAAGTAATTGAATGGGACACACCCACATTGAAGGTTATCTCCTTTACTTATGGTCAACTGATTATAGATGCTAACCACATCTAAAAAATGCTTTCAAAGAAACACTTTGATTAGTGTGTGATTAAATAATGGGACACGATAGCCTAGCCAAGATGACAGAAAACTACCCATCCCATCAGGCATTTGTGGGATTGGAGAAAGGAAATGCTTCTCCTAAAACCCATTGTTACTACTGGGATTGTTACTGCTGAGATACACTGAAGAGGAGAGTTTTTAGTTTTTAGTTTTTAGTTTGCTTTTTAGCAGAATTCAAACTTACATATAAAATCAACCAAATTGTCAGAAAGGATTGAAGGTTGTCCTTTCAATTCTGAGTTTTTTATGTAAAATTATTTTATTATTAGCAACAAGTTTTGAAAACAATTATCAATTTTATTTGTATATATTAGTGACTTTAGGTAATGACTAAATCTGGATTTATCTTTCTTTATAATAAAAAGGTCTGATCAAAATATCTAAAATTGAAATAAATATTTTCTTATTTGTGCTTGAAATTAATTGTAGTATAATATTAATAGGATAATATATTAATATTATATATTATATAATATTTAGTTATAGCTATTATAATATTTAGTTATATGTTATATATGATATACATAATATATTGTATGTATTGTATAATATTTAGTCATTTTAGAATAGGAGAAACATTTTAGAGTAGAATAAACAAGGCTGTATCATGAAATTGGAGATTTTAATTGTTTTGTAATATTAAATTTTACCTCTCATGAGAATAGTATAGATAATTATTATGGATTATGAAACAGCATAATTAGTTGTAACAGTTTTACCCTGAAGAAAATACATCTATTTTATAAGCAGAAAACTTCATTTTGTTTTCTTTAAAATGAAGTGAATACTGGCCGGGCACGGTGGCTCACACCTGTAATCCCAGCACTTTGGGAGGCTGAGGTGGGCGGATCATGAGGTCAGGAGATTGAGACCATCCTGGCTAACACGGTGAAACCCCATCTCTACTAAAAATAAAAAAAACTACCTGGGTGTAGTGGCAGGCGCCTGTAGTCCTAGCCACTCGGGAGGCTGAGGCAGGAGAATGGTGTGAATACGGGAGGCGCAGCTTGCAGTGAGCTGAGATTGCACCACTGCACTCCAGCCTGGGCAACAGAGCAAGACTCTGTCTCAAAAAAGAAAAAAAAGTGAATACCATCTCTACTGTCAATATATCATGGACGATAACAACTATGCTATTATTTCTGCACAGTATTGTTAAAGAATTCTCACTGAAAATATTTAAATGAAATACACATACACACTTTGCCTTCTAATGCCCATCAATCATTGCCAACATTGACTTTTAATGAAGACACATAACCAGAGATGATTTTTAAAAATTAAGGATAAATTACATTAGAAAATTTAGCTGGAGCAAATTATATATGATTATTATTAACCTGAAGTAATTTATATTCATTATATTGTCAAATCTTGGTTATAATAGTCAAAAAGGAAAGGTGCATGATAATGATCTAGAGGTAGAAAACATGCTGTCAACTGGAGATCTGTAATTGTTCAGCATCTTAAATGTATTTGTTGCTTAATTATATATGTAATTTCTATAGCAAGTGGAATGATTTATATGATTATCAAATAACTGGATTATAAATGAAACCTGATATTAAGCTAAATAAAATATTAGCATATAGTTCATTTATGAACTAATATTCTTACCTCTAGCTTCATTTACAAATTAATTATGATACAAATATATTAGTGTTCCACAACTCTTTCACGTTTCCATCAATATCGAGTTTATTCCATTACAATGTAAAATAAAAAAAAACAACAACTGTAGAACAATTACTTCTGCTTCAGACAATATAGATTACCTATCTTCCAGTAAGATACTGCAATTTATTTAGATAACTGCATTTATTGCATTGATTTTAAAAAATTACTCAATACCCTTTCTTCTTTGCTAATTCCTGGGGTAAAGAAATCCCTTTCATTTTAATCCAAATGACCACTAATCATATTGTAAAGTGTAATAATTAACCCTTTTTTGAGTGTCAGAGACACATGAATAGTGGTTTTATTTGGTTTCAATAATCAAGTAAATTAAGTGATAAAATGGAGGCCATAATTATGTGATCTTGTTTTCTGGTAAGACCAACCCATTAATGTGCATGTAAAGATGCCTGTCATCAATTTAACAGCTTTCTGAGTTTAATATACATTAAGAGTTTTATTTTTGGAACAACTTAGTAACTTTTAGAAACTTGACTACAAGTGTTGGCAAAGGTTCTATAAAATTCTGTCTACAGAATATGTGGAACACAACCTTGGGTCATATCTCCAAGGAAAACTACCATGATTAAAGAGAAAATGCTTTGTCAAATTCACTTGTTATTGTAATCTAATTGTGTTAAATGCCAGCCCCATTCTGAGTGGACACTTTAACTTGGCTTCCCCCAGGAAACAGGAAATGAAGGGCCCGAAAGAACTAGAAGCTGCCTCTCAATTTTCTTTCAACCTGGCAAAAGCATTTGCATGTATCTGTGCCCCTCTCTTGGCTACACTCTCAGCTTTGATACACTACTTGAGCACGTGGAGGTTTACCTACCAAATGTGACCCTTATATGAATAATATGAGACTTTTGTATCAACAGTAGTGATGGTTTTTGTTTTTAAGTCACATTTTATTGTAAGTCTTCTCTACCTCTCACCATATGACAAGTTTAGTGAAGGTAGAGTCTGTGGCTATCTTGTTTATTATTGTTTTATATCCTGGAGCTATCATAGTGCTTGATCATAGAAAGGGCTCACTAAATATTTATGGAAGGAAAGAGAGGAAAGAAGGGAGAGTGAAAGAAAAAACATTCAATGTTCTCACTCTTAAACCAAGAAAACAAGTGTTTACTTTATTTCATTGTAGTAAGAAAACTTAACATGATACTACCTTCAATAAATTTTAAAGTCTGCAGTACAGTATTGTTGACCATATGAACAATATTGTATAGTGCATTTCTAGAATTTATTCGTTTTTCTTAGCTGTAATTTTGTGCCCATTGTTTAGTAACTCCAAATTTTCCTCTTCCCTCAGACCCTGGCTACCCCCATTCCACAATTTGATTCTGTGAATTTGAATATTTTCATAGAAAACATTTTTGTAGAAAATATTTTATGAGTGGAATTATGCAGTATTTGTTTTTCTGTGACTTATTTCACTTAGCATAATGACCTCCAGGTTCATCCATGTTGTTGTATGTTTCAGAATTTCCTTCTTTTTTAAGGCTCAAGAGTATTTGTGTGTGTGTGTGTGTGTGTGTGTGTGTGTGTGTGTGTGTGTCACATTTTCTTTATTCATCTGTTGATGAACATTTAGGTTGTTTCACAGTCTTGGCTATTGTGAATACTGCTGCAATGAACATGGATTTTTAAGTGATAAAGAATAAAGCTCTTTTCATTTTTTAAATGGAATTGTTTTTTAGAAAATATTTTGTTCCAATTTTATGGTTTTTTTTGCTATTCTTTCATGATTAAAAGTTATGTTTCATTGTTATCAGGTTGTATATTTACATATATATTTTGTCTGATGTTAACAATGGCATGTTTACTTTCTTTGTGTAAGCTGATGTGTGGAAAATATTTTCCGAGCTTTTATTTCACATTATTTCATATTTTATTTCAATCATTCATCTTGCATATTTTGGCTTCCTTCCTTCCTCCCTTTTACTCAACTTAGAGTGAGTAACTTTTAAGATAAAACAAGTTTAACAGATAATTTAGCCAGTTCACATTTGTTGTAATTCATGATATTTGTGTTTGTTTGTTATCTCTTCATTTTTGAATTATTTTGCTTTTTAATACATCTTTTCCCCGTTTCTTCCACATTACCTTCCTTCTTTATTATTAATTGAGATTCTTTGTGCTGTTTTCGTTCCATCTTTTTTCAACTAATGAATTACAAAATTTGCTTCTTTTTATTGTTTGTCTAGTAGTTATTGTTAAAGTTTTGAGGCCTATAAGTAAAAAATTTTATATTAATACCTAGACTTATAAATCAGTGCTAATATCGTGTCTTGAACAGGACTTCATCCTTAGAATACTTTTTCTTTCTACATCATCTACTTTTAAATAATCAGATATTAAATCCAGATTGCCATTGTTTCATTTTTAAACTTTGCAGCAGAGATTTTTTAAGATGTGAACATAAGTTGTCTATTTTCTTTGCTTCTTGTTATTTTGTGTTGTCTTTCTCTTTCTTGGATTATTTTTTGTTTTGTTTTGTTGAATCAGTAATCTTTTCAGAAAATGCCTGTAGGTGTTAAATTTCTGAGCAGTTATGTATCTGAAAATATCTTTGCTCTTACATTTGGTTAATACTTTGGCTAGATTTAGAATTTAAAATTATGAAATTTTTTCTACAGACTTGTGAAGATATTGCAATAATTGTTTCAGCACATGGCCTTAGAAATGGGATATCTATATCAGTCTTATTCCCATTTATCTGTAAGTAATATACTTGTTTTTATCTTCTCTGAGATATTTTGGAATTTGCTCATTATTCTTGGAATTTTGAAATGTCATCACAATATGTCTAAGTGCTGGTATTGTTTAGTAATCTTCTATACCTCAGGGGAAATTTCAATCTAAAGATGTTTATCTTTTCCTTCAGTTTTTTTTTTCTCTCTCTCTTTCTATATATATATACACACACACACACACACACACATTTATGTGTATATATATGTGTGTGTGTATACATTTATACATATATGTGTGTGTGTATATATATATATACGTTTTATGTGTTGTTAGACAAACATTGAGATTTCTGTTTCCATTCTCTGTCTTAACTTTTTTATGCTCTCCAGGCCATGACGTGTTTGTCCTATAATCTGGACCAAAACCAAGGTACACATTTGTAGCTCACAAATTCCTCACTCGTCAGCATCTCTGACTTATCCTTAATGAAATTTTATTTTATTTTTAAAGTGATTATATTTTAGATGTTTCTTTTTATAAAATGCCAACCAGTTTTTCTTAATGGCTGTAATGTATTGAATCCCTTAAGCTAGATCATTATTCCTATTTCAAGATTTTTTTCTACTTCTTCTATTAAATTTTTTTTTTTTTTAGAACTAGTTTTTTGCTGTTTGCATTGGAGTAGCACATACAAGCCATGTGTCCTGAACTTCCATTTTATTTTTCTACTTTAGCCTTCCCTGCAAATAGGGTGGAACACATACGGAATTTTGGCCAGTAGAACAAGAAAAAAGTCATGTATACCACTTCCGGGTCTTGCTTCTAAAATACTCCCCAGCCATTGGGTGAAGGAGAGGTAGTATGCTTTTTTCTAGATTCTAATCACTTGATTGACGGCAGGATGCAAAGAATACAATGGAGGACTCTAATTCATAGATGATGGCAGAGTTGCTATATGTAGGAAACTGGATCCCCGAATGACTGGAACAAAACTGCCCTTCCTGTCTCACCTCCTGCCAACCTGCACTGGGCTTTGTTGTTAATATTTTTAGGCTGTGTGTTTTAGCAACTAGCCTATCCTTCATAGAATGCGTGCTTGCCTCACTTTCTTCCTGCTATTTTTTCTCTATTTGCTGGTATTTGGTTTTCTGTTTATATTTATCGCTAAGAGTCTAAGTCACAATTTGTTTTTATTCTTTGAAGATATTTATACATCTGCATCTTATGGAAAGGATAGGGGATTTAGCCAGGTGACGTGTATAAAAAGCATGCTTTCTGGGTTTGGAGGCTCCTAAATGCTCTATGTTTCTGACCCCAGTTCTCTCTTTTAGAATTCTTTTTAGGTTCAGATCCCCTCATCTAGTACCTCTGCCTTTAACTGCAGTCTCATGAATCCAACTGCTGTTCAGCACTTTCAACTCAGATGTCTAATAGGCCTCTCAATCTTGGGAGACCCGTAGCTGAACTTCCACAGAAGGATGGTTCTGCGCCTTCCCTAGTCTCCCCATATCAGCAGATGATGGTACCCTTCACCCTGTAGCTCACGCCAACCTTGGATTCATCCTGATACCTTTCTCGTCCTATATTCTACATCCGGTGAATGAACTAGTGCTCACTTTTATGACCACCTTCAAACAAATGCCATATCTGAGTCTCTCTCACCACTCCGCAGCTACATCCCTAATCCAAGTCACCATCATCTTTCACTTACTCTATTGCAGCAGCAATCGACCAATCTGGGCTCTGCTCCCATGCTTTTCACCCTATGTTTATTATGTATTCAGCAGCCTCAGAGAAACTTAAAACATAAATCAAGTTCCATCACGTCCTGCAAACAATAACAAAAACACCCCTTATAATGGCTTTAAGTCCTAAGCATGACCAATACAGCCATATGGCATCAAGCTCCTGCTTACCTCTCCGACTTTATGTTCTATAATTTCTATAATGTCTATCATTGTTCACTGCATTTCAGTGATATTGGTTGTCTTGCTATTTTGGGGGGTGTGTTCCCACCTTAGGACCTTTGCACAGCTGTTTCCTCACCTAGTAGCTCTTTCTCTAGATATTACTTGGCTTCCTCCCTCCCTTTAATTGTTTCTGACACAAAATGCACTTCCTCGGAAAAGGGTTGCTCTCATTCAGTTGTCATTCACTGTCCCTCTTTATCCCTTTTCCCTGCCCTTTATCTTAATAACATGTAACACCACCTGGTGTGACCAAGATCGATTTGTATTTGTTCTTCTTCTTCAGAATGGAAACATGACCAGGGTATGGGACTGACCACTTCTCCACCAGCATATCCTCTGAGGGTGCTGAATCATTTCTGTTACACAGTGGGTGCAGAGGAAATATTCGTTACATGAGGCTGTATATCAAAGGGCTTCATGAAGGTTTTGCTTTACTGTCAATCTGGAGTCAGATAATTCTTTTTTTTAATTTCTCCTCTGTTTTCTTTGTAGAGATCATGAATATCTTAAGCTTTATGGTGCCTCTCTCTCTATAGTTTGGCTATGAGCCTCCCCGAGGCAGATGGTTAACTTTATTTAGAAAGAGGGTTTCAGGACTTTATTCTAGTGATAAATACTGTGGCTGCTAGTCATAGAATAAACAAGGGCATGAGAGAAGGCAGCCAACTAGACCAGCTGTTCACACCATGGTCCTTTCATAATTATCCTGGTTACTGCCTCTTGGCTGTGTGTATTGCTTGACTCCAAGTGTGGAGTGTCTTTTGTAGAGCTTTATCTGGAGCTGTTTTAGGGAGAATCAATCTCACTTCTAGTAGATTTCTGCTGTGTAAGTGTGGGCTTTGATTTCCTCTCCTTCTATTTCTACTAAGCCCATTACTTATATTAATCCCATCTACTTTTAACCTGCAAGGATTTTTATTTTTCAAATTTCTGATCTGATAGGTAAAAAATTTCCCCAATGTGCCATGCACTTATTCTAAAATATGATTTTTTCCTAACGTCAGTAAGATTTGGTGTACAAGGAGAGACAGATATATATGACTTAAATTTTGTCTTCTTTGCCTCTATTGTATGTTACTGGTTTTATCTTCTGTGTTGTTGTTGTTGCTTAACAAATGGAGTTAGACATTTGTATCTTATCACTGGTTTCTTAAAAATAATTTAAGTTTTGTTCTGCTCCCTTTTATAATTTAGAAAAGATATAAAAATGTGGACCATGCCTTTGATCAGAAATTATTATGAAAATTGTTGTTTAGAATTTGAGGGTGCAAATGTTTATTAAGAGATTGTAATTTAATGAAAGAGAAGTATGAATGTTCTTAGAATTGAGGTGTCATATGCATTAGTTGGATTGCTAGATGGCCCCACTGATTTCCTGTTTTTCTTGTTGCGTTAATCTATATATTGAATTAAGCACTTCAAACTGTGAGTTATTAGATCTCATATATCTCTATCCCTACAGCAATTTCTCTAAGCTCTGGTCATTTCTGCTACTTTGTAATCTAAAACTGCTTCATAACTTCCTAGATAGAAATAGAATATGTGGGTGCTCAGAGTATCAGATAGACCCCATATATAATAGCTATGAAATTTCAGGCTCTGTAATGGATTATAGGATATTTTTGAACCTTGATAGGCTGTAGGATTAGTTGCTTAAATATATAGTACCATAGATTGCAAATGTTTAAAAATCGTGATGCTGGAATTCATTAGAAAAACAGGAATGAATGAATACCGTCTGAGAGGCTAGAACAGTGGATTTCAAATGCTAGCCTGTATGAGGGACCCTTGGAGGACTTCTTAAAATACAAATTGCTGGTTGTCATTTTCAGGGTTTCTGATTTACTAAGTATGGAATGAGCCTGAGAATATGCACTTCCATTAAATTCCCAGGTGATGTGGCTGCTGCTCCTGGGACAACATTTAGAGAACCACTAGATTAGACAGTCTCACAACAGGGATTTCTAGGGACAGCTTAATGGTTACTTCTTGATTTGAAGCTGGAATACCCAATTTGGGGATTTTCCAGTCTATTTCATTTCATTTTCTTCCTTCCTTCCTTTTTTCTTTCTTTCTTCCTTCCTCCTTCCCTTCCTCCTTCTTCCTTCTTAATCTCTCTCTCCCTGCCCATCCCCTTTCCTCCCTTCCTATCGCTTCTGTCTCTTTGCCTTCCCTCCCCTCCCCTTCCCGCTCCTGTCTCCTCTTTCTTTCTTTGCTGTTTCAGGTGCTTTATCTCTTAAGCACTGCACTGCTTTGGGTTATCCATGTAAGCGTAGAAAGAGAGCAATAGAAAAGGATATGTAAATAGAATGTAATAGAAATGTAAAGCAGATATCAAGAGAGCAAAATTTGTCATTAAATTGGATCTGGCAATTATTTGTCTATTTATTCGTAGTCCAAGTGTGATGATCAAAAATGCTTGACAATCAATAGAAACACATGGGTTTTTCAAGTTGGATAGGACCATTGAAACTACCTGGTGGAAACACACCATTGTATTGATGAGAAAACTGAAGCAAGAATATGAAAAGCATCTGAACCATTGTTTTCTTTTCCACATTCTCGTCACTCTCTGCTGTCCACAGCTGCCCCTCATGGCTATACTACATGTTGTCAGTTATGTTTTGATTACTTCTCTATATATTTATCATCATAGTTTACTAAAATTGTTAATATTATATATTTTGCATATAAGCAAGGATGAACATTTCTAGTTCTTGAAAGGTAAGAATAAAGTGATTACATATTACCTTGAAATAGTATAGAACAGTTTTTACTTTAAAATATATTTTAAATATATATTTAAATATATATATTAAGTATATAAAATATACTTTTAAATATATATTTTTGTGGGTACATAGTAGGTGTATGTATGTATGGGGTATATGTGATACTTTGATGCAGGCATGCACTGCATAATAATCATTTTCCAGAAAATTGGGTATCAGTTGCTTCAAGCATTTATCCTTTCAATTAACGCTCTAAGTCTGTTGGCATTAACACAATTTTTACCTTCTGATGAGAAAGTTGCTGCCACTTTGATCATTGACTTTGTTACAGGAATTTTCTTTCCTTCCTTCCTTCCTTCCTTCCTTCCTTCCTTCCTTCCTTCCTTCCTTCCTTCCTTCCTTCCTTCCTTTCTTTCTTTCTTTCTTTCTTTCTTTTTTTTTTTTTTTTTTTTTTATCATTTGAGACAGGTCTCCCTCTGTCTCCCAGGCTGGAGAGCAGTGGCACGATCATGGCTTACTGCAGTCTCAACCTCTGGGATCAAGTGATTCCCCTGCCTCAACCCCCTGAGTTTCTGGGACTACAGGTGTGCACTACCATGCCTGGCTAAATTTTGTATTTTTTGTTGAGACAAGGTTTGTCATGTTGTCCAGGCTGGTCTTGAACTCCTCAGCTCAAGTGATCCACCTGCCTTGGCCTCCCAGAGTACGGGGATTACAGGTGTGAGCCACCATGCCTGGCCAGGAATTTTCTTGAATGGTTCAATAACTTTATTCCATTTAACTCTCACAACAATCCCATCAAATCAAGTATCATGATTATGCCTCATCATTCATTTCACAAATGAATAAGCAAAGTCTCAGGGGATTGTCACTTCCCCACTTACTACATGCTAGTGAAAAACCAGTTTGAGCTCGCACACAAACTTTGAAACACTATTCAAAAGCAATGTTTTCAGCACCTAATCTTTATTGCCTCATAGAGTTTTATACAGATACAAAATTATGAAATGTAGCTGGAGCCAGGAACTATGACATGGAATATACCTGGCATACACATGGTCTCTGTCTTTTCCTACATCTGTGAACTTGTTGAAGCTTTAGATGTCTTCCCAGCTCATTGATCATGAAGACGTATTCACTGATGAGTCATCTTTACTAGTCATCTCTAGCTCCCTGGAATAAAACACCCAGTGCAGTGTCTGGGATCCAGTGGGTATCATGGGTCAGTTAGTTCTCCAGGCTCGGTTCCTTTTCTGGTTGCCTGAGCTTGGAAAATTCATAATATCTCTTTGGACCTCAGTTATTCAACTGTGAAATTGGGCTGTAGGCGGGCTTGAAACCACTTTGTAGATTCTTTTTGGGAGAGCTAAATTAGGTAATGCACATAAAAGCGTTTAGTGCAAGGTCTGGCACATAGGACTCATTTGCTAAATAGTCTTAGAATCAGATGAATAACTGTCATGAAATATTTTGTTAAACATTGTGATTGTTCATGGGGAATATTATATGGTTGTGTGTGCCACTGGCCATGTTTCCCCTAATAATTAATAAATATTAAATATTTTAAAATTAAATATTAAATAATTTAAATAACTAAATAATTACTAACTAATAAATATTAATAAATACCTTTGGCAAGTATATACTATGTCTTCAAAATGTTTCTTTTCAATTTAATGTTTCCATTTATCTGCAATGTTTCTTAAGGCTCATTTGCATGTAGGTAAAATTCAGGCTACAATAATTGTCAAGGAAGCATATTTCTCTTGTTCTGCTCCTATCCAAATGGTGCCCCCTTGCAAACCTTTTCTCCCAAATTATTCCTGGACACCCAAATAAAAATGGTAATTTTTCTTTCCTTTTCTCCTGGATTGTTATTTTAACATCTGCTGGGAGGACCCACACCCTGGACTAGGCTAGTACAGACCATGGTTTTGATGTCTGTGCAAAAGGTACAGCTTTGTTTGTTTCTCTTCAATGTTTTTTCACTGTATGAAAATATAATATAAAATGTACTATTTTTAAGAGTATGATTCACTGGTATTAAATGAATCTATAATGTTGTGGAACTATCACCAAAATCCATTGCCATAGCTCCTTTAATCTTACAAAACTAAAAAGGTGAACTCTTTACTCATTAAGCAATAACTCCCCGCTCCCCCTCACTTAAGCCCCGGGCACCACTATTTTACTGTCTGTCTTTATGATTTTGGTTATTCAAACTACTTCATATTAAAGTGGTATTGTGCAGTGGTATGCCATCTTTTTGAGACTGGCTTATTTCACTTAGCATTATATCCTCAAGGTTCATCCATGTTATAGCATACTTCAGGGTATTTTTCTTCTTTAAGACTGAATAATCATCCATTGTATGGCTATACCCATATTGCTCATCCACTCATCCAGCCACGGGTACTTAGGTTGCTTCCACTTTTTATCTATCATGAATAATGCTATAAACATGAATGTACATATATCTCTTTGAATCCCTGCTTTCGGTTCTTATGCGTATATATCCAGAAGTAGATTGCTGCGTCGTACAATAATTCTGTGTTTATATTTTTGAGGAATCACCATACTGTTTTCCATAGCATCTGTACCATTTTGCGTTTCCACCAACAATATACAAACATTCCAATTCTTTGCATTCTCACCAAAATTTGTTACATTTTGTTGCAAAAGTAATTGTGGTTTTTGCCATTAAAAGTAGTTACTTTTGCACCAGCCGAATTTTTTTCTGAGTTTTTTTTCTTTTGATAGTAATGGGTGTGAGGTGGTATGTCATAATTGTTATTTGTATTTCTATAGTGGTTAATGATGTTAAGCATTTTTTCCTGTACTTGTCAGTCATTTCAGTATCTTCCTTGGGGAAGTGTCTGTGTATTCAGCCTTTGCTTATTTTCAAATTGAATTGTCAGTGTTTTTTGTTGTTGAATTTTAGTTCTCTATATATTCTGCATATTAACTTATTATCAAGTACAGATTTGGCTTTGATGCTACTAACGTCACTTCTTCTTACCTTTGAAGTAACAGTACCTGTAATGATTGCTTATGTTTAGCAAATTAACATCATTAGACTTTCTCTGTCATTATTTAACTCCTTCATCCTAAGACTCAGGCATGTGCACCTCAACTGAGGCCAGGGATGTGTGTCCCTGCTGTTGGGGGAACACCTGTCCTTAGCTCTGACTCCCTTTCTCCAGGGTCATCTCTATCCTCTCTTCCGATGAGGGTCTACCCCACGGATCCTAAGCCACATCCAAGTCACCTGAATTCCAGCATGATTTTTACTTAGATTCTTAAGTTTAAATGCTTATAATTCCTTCTTCCTTTCCTCCTCTTACTAAGTACCTTTAAGGAAGTAGGAAAGCTCTCAACATTTAGAAACAAGCATATGAATTTCCATATTATTACCACCTTGTGACCAAGATGTCCTGACACATTTTACATTTATATGGTCCTGTAAAAGTTTTATAAATAATCTGGAGCATATTATTTCTTTGTATCCTCACTTTGTGAACTAGACAAGGTAGATATTAAAATTCCAAGTCTCAAGAAGCTTGAATGCTTTTTCTTAAGCTTAGTCAGCTAATTAGGAGCAGAATCAGGACTGAAATTTAGGGCTTCTGGCTCCACTTTATCTCTGAGGCTTGTGCTATTCTACTGGGATATCATTAGAAGAAATGCCAAATGAATGCCATTGCCTCTTCAGCCCTAAACACAAAGCCCAGTTAAGTGTTTCCTTGACATTTTTCCTGACATCTATAAAAATTCATATTTTATTTTTATTCACATGCTGATTGATTTAGATGTTATGAGAATTAGATAAGTTCCAAAAGGCAGAAGATAGGCTATACACATAGTTTTAAAAATTTGTCATTGTTCAAACAATATTGAATATAAAATTGAAATGTCCCTCATAAAAAATTCTCCAAGAGTGACTAGTTATGAGGTTATATCTTTTGGCATGATGCATCTCTAAGCAATGCTTGCATAAAGTATCTACCAAAGCTGACAGAGCTTCCCTAAGGCCTAAAGAACTTGGCAAATGTTGTTGAACAAAAATGACAACAATGAAACTGTGTAGGAGGATTCTGCATTAGTGCACCTAAGAATGTTCTCTCTAATTTGAGCACTTCTCACCATGGAATAATGCTTTTGTTCCTCTCTGTCTTTTTCTGCTGTCTCACAGAGACTCCTAACAGGGGGCCCTGGACCAGGCTTAGACATCATTGGGATGGACTAGAGGCATTCCATGGAGGTGACCAATTACAGAAGATCAGAAGTGCCTAGCTACACACTCTATTTTCTTCTAGCATCTGAAATTATTGACTCAAGCCCGTTTATGGGGTCACCAAGTCACCTTCATATAATATTTATTACACGTGCAAAGTCAGAACATATGGAGAGCATTTGCATTTGAATGGAGAAACATGCTGTTAGATAAACTAGAAAATCTTCTTTACATTTGCATTTTTCTTTATTTAAAAAAATCAGTCTATGATGTAGGAGAGCTAGGAATATCCCCTTTTTAGTTGACTTTTCCTCACTCTCTGTTTAAACTTTCTCAGCACTGAGGCGTGTGATTAAAAAGGAGCTATTTTCCTAATACAAACAAAAGCATTAAACATCCTGTAAAACAAAAGTTGTTCATTTTAAGTTGCATTATATAGAAATAGGACACGTTTCAGATTTGTGCAAGCTCATGTACTTTAAAATCAGACTTGTCTGAAATTTCTTTTGTAAGGTATTAGAGAACTTTGGAATTATACCTCTTATTCTTGAATGTACGTTCCTCAGAGAATCATCTTTATGCACAAATAATATTTATTTTATATTTTTAATCTACTTTAGGAGACCCACTTCATTTTTCTACATGTTAGGTTGAAACAGTTTTGAGTGATGGAGAACTGATTTTGTGGAGCAACTAATGATTTTGCTGTTGCTACTTTTGTGCCAGCAAATATGTAATTCACAAGGATGTTATAAGAAAGATATTTATCGAGCCTCTAAAAAAAAGTAATCAAAAGATCAGCATGTATAGATTTCTTAAGACTACTCATGACATCAAGGAAGATGAATCAGTATTAACTTAATAACTCACTAATTTGTACATACTTGTAGTCAGGTGCTGGGTCAAATTAAATTGGAATGATTTGTTGACATGAGGATTTCTGGGTTCATGATGGATTCATATTAAAACAATTTTTATGTTTTAAGCCTTCTCCCACCAAATAGGTTTTATGGTCTTGTATACACATTACTTGAGGGAAGTAGTACTTTAACATTTTACATGCTGACGTATAGTCTATGTCAGCAGTTCCCAACCTTTTTAGCACCAGGGACCAGTATAATGGAAGATAATTTTGCCATGGAGTGGGGTTGGGGAAGGGAGATGGTTTCGGGGTGAAATCCACCTCAGATATCAGGCATTACATTCTCATAAGAAGCATGAAACCTAGATCCCTCAAATGTGCAGTACATAATAGGGTTCATGTTCCTATGAGAATCTCATGCTGCCACTGATTTAACAGGAGGCAGAGCTCAGACGGTAATACTCGCTCACTTGCCACTTACCTCCTGCTGTGTGGCCTGGTTCCTAATAGACCATGCACCAGTACCAGTCAGTAACCTGGGAGTTGGGGACCCCTGTTCCTTACGTTATAAAAACTTAGGCTGGGCATGGTGGCTCACACCTGTAATCCCAGCACTTTGGGAGGCCGAAGTGGGTGGATCACGGGGTCAGCAGATTGAGACCATCCTGGCTAACACTGTGAAACTCCATCTCTACTAAAAATACAAAAAATTAGCCAGGCATGGTGGCAAGTGCCTGTAGTCCCAAGTACTTGGGAGGCTGAGGGAGAATTGCTTGAACCCGGGAGGTGGAGGTTGCAGTGAGTCGAGATCATGCCACTGCACTCCAGCCTGGGTGACAGAGGGAGACTCTGTCTCAAAAACAAAACAAAACAAAACAAAAAAACAAAAACTTAAAGAGTTATTTGCGCCGACGCAGTTGCATAGACCTGTAGTTGTCAGCTACTTGGTGAGCTGAGGCAGGAGGATTGCTTGAGGCCAGGAATTCGAGGTTACAGCAAGCTATGATTGCGTTACTTACACTCCAGCCTGGGTGACAGAGCAAGTCCCTGCCTCTAAAAATAAAATAAATTTGAAAAGAATTATTTGGTGATTCAAATATAAAACAAAATCTATCAGATATTTCTGAAAAACATATTGTTACATGCTTTAAGAAGGGAATTACACTCCTAGACTCTGTATAGTATAGGAGTTCAATACTATAGGTTGATCTATACTTCCAATGTTGGATATGTATTTTGTGCTTTTTATTTAAAATATCATACATTTTATGGCATTTCTTGCTTTGCATTCATTACTGGCCATACCCAGAATCCTTTCCTTCTAATAAAAGCAACCTCTTTTTCCAAACTTTTACATGTTGTTTATATTTTCAACCCCCTACACAGTTGTTAGGTCTTGAATTTGGAAGAATTCAAGGGAATAACATTAATGACAGTGAACTATGAATTAGGAATCTCATCCTATCAATAGCTAATTTCCTTCCTTTTCGGTTTTGTGTCTTAGTAATAGTCCTTAAAACAACAAATGATAAAGTAAGTGATCTGAGCCAATTTCCTCTAGACATGGAACAGTTCAACCAAGCCTCACATAAACTCACATTTCCTAATTAGCCCCTTAACTGTTGACTTGAGAAAGGGTTTACAATACAGGATTCTTATACATTAAAACAAATTATAGGTAAAAATTCAAGATCTTGTTAAATCTTTACAGTTCCACTCATTATTCAAATTCTTCATCTTTACATCAAATTTCTCATCTTTACACTCCTCTTACCCAGGTCATCTCTACAATATGTCCAAGAGACCAAATTTGCAAGATATCAGGGGAGAAAAGTGAGTCTGCCTCTAGGAATTATAACTGATACTTCCTTTGTGTGATGAACAGTAATGTTTATATATTTAGTCATATGCTATTAGGGAATAGATATCTCTAGATCAGAGAACAGATTGTGTATTAATCACAGAACATCTTAGCACTAGTTCCTCCAGCCCTAGTTCCTGTGGAGTAACGCGATGAGGGCCAGATATCCATCACCATGGGCGGCAGTGTTGCACTGCATGAGAGGAACCCTGGAATTATGAAACTTGGAGCTTACACAGGACAGCTGGGCACATCTGCCCTTCTTCGCCTCCAGAGACAGAAAGACTTATATGTATTCTGGCATGTAAGCAAATGACTCTCGGGGAGAGTAAAAAGATGCCTCCAGGTTTTATTTCATGAACATATGGCTCCAGAGAGACACATCTCTATATCTCTCAGGAAAAGTTCATTGTCTTGTACTTCTGAGACATACTGTCCATTCAGTCATTCTTTAACCAAGGTTGTCAGTACTCTTTTTGCTAAGAAACCCCAGATCATTCACAAGAAATGTGAATGTGTTCACAGAGAATTGTCTCTCAATCAACGGTACCTAGTACATTATTATACGAAGTTCTGGGAATATGTGGTAGGGATTGAACCCATGAAGTAGAATTATGAGCATTGGAACTTATCTAAACCAATTAGCGAATTAAAAACTTACATATTTCTTGAGAAAAGAATTTTATAGATTAATAATTTCATGTAGGATATGGATATCTCAAGTTCTCTGGGGGTTTAATGTTTTGTATACTTTATCTTACAAAATAGATTCTAATTCATATTTTCTGGGTATACAAGCATTAAGGCCTTCCAAAAGCAAAGGCAAGCTAGGTGTGAAACAGGAGTGGTATATGGAGGTATAGCAAGTAGTGTCCCTTGATACCCTTGGGGAATTGGTTCCAGGATGTCCCAAAGATACCAAAATCCATGGATGCTCCAGTCTCTGATATAAAATGGCATAGTATTTGCATGTAATCTAGCCCATTTTCCTGTATACTTTATATCATCTCTATATTACATATAATATACATAATACAATGTAAGTGCTATGTAAATAGTTGTTATATTTGCGTTGTTTAGGGAATATGACAAGAAAAAAGTTTGTACATGTTCAATACAGATGCAATGCTTTGGAATGTTTTGGGGGATATTTTTGAATCCACAGATGCAAAACTCATACAGCTAAAGGGCTGACTGTATTTAAGTTCCTCATTGTGGTGTGATTAATTTTATATCTTTTTGGTATGCTTGTGGTTCTCAAGTCACTAATGTTTTAGAAAGACACACTGTGCAATTGAATGCTAAGGCCAATTCTTTACCTCTGATGTCTGGAATAAGAGCCAGATTTCCCATCCTTTTATGGAACTACAAGCATCATGGCTATTAGCAATCCCAGAATAGTTCTACTCCCACGTTGGCTGAGTTTAAGATCTTTTTCTCGGTTATCTTATTTCTAAAGACAGTAAAAAGAGCATCAGTAAAGCATTTGTGAGGCTGAAGTACCTCACATACCAATTTTGTGGGCACATTTTTGGACCCTTAAGTTCTTTTTGACAGTTTTCTAAACTCATGCCCAGAAGTAGTTTCATTTATTTAATATTTGTCTTACCCTCTACTTACAGGAAATGCAAGGCTCATCAGGTTTTTCTGGGAGTAGCATGACTCAGAGTCTGATGTACTTGAAAAAAAACACAGCGGGAATCCAAACACACTTATGTCATTTTTCTGTGTTAGAGAGAAACCAGGAAGCATGAATTCTCACTTTTCTTAACGTCTTTACAGTGTCAAAGGGATATTCGTGAAAAGGGGTTGTGGGAATCATTGTTTTGAAGTGCATCCAAGACTAGAAACCTGGTTTATGTGTGCTATTTTGCCTCCCAGTCTAAGCAGCCTTTTTATATTTATTCCAAGTTGGAAAACTGTAAACTACTTTTTCTTTACACATACACAATATATCTTTGTCTGTAATTAGATTAGAGCTTCATTTCCACTGACCAATAGAAGGGCATTTTTATTTGATTTAAGGGAAACTTGGGGCATAATGCATTTTTTTGAACCTCTGATTGGACATGACAAACAAAACACTTGAGCTAGACAGTGATCATCTGAGCTATTTCCAGTGACTTACCTTTGTAATTAGAGTATTGCCTCAAACATTTCCCTGAACTCTAATTACTGTGGATACAATATCACTCAACAGAACTTTATCTTAGGAGCACTAAGAGTATGAAAGAGAGAGGATAAATGTTGTAGTTTCATTTGATTATCTTTGCAGATGCTCACATTTTTTTTTTTTCTGTAACCAACCAGTTTTCATTTTGATGAGAGTGTTTGGAGAGATAGTTATGCTGACATTGTAGCCTAGGTGAGAGAGTAAGTCTCCCTCTCTTAAAAAAAAAAAAAAGTGACAATGTCACTTCTGCTCACAGTCTGTTGATCACAATGAGGCAAGTGGCCAAACCTGATGTCTATAGGTTGAGGAAATTGTGTATTTGTGAATAGTAATAGCACAGCAGCTACTATGCCTCCCAATCATACTGGAGATTTCTAAAAAAGCAAAGTGTTTTTAGTTTGTTTTAGGTAATAGGTTAATGTTTAACCTGTTAAAAAGGCAGACCCTGGTTTGACAGACAAAAATTAATAATTAATTTGGGAGCCAGATACAAACTTAGATCTTTTGAATTCTTAGGTCTTTTGAATTCTTGTTTCTATATTTTTATTTTGGAAGTCTACAGTCTGTTTTCATATGCAGGGGTGTTAGATGAAGGTGTCTTGTTTTGCAAATAGAAACAGTCTCAGGAGATAAATAACAATGGCATGAGAAATTTATGAAGTTTATTTTTAGCAGCACTTTCAGGCAAGGTTTTACCATCAATATTTTCATTGGTACCCAAGAAGCCAACAGAGGAGGCCATGTTTTATGAATTGATGTGGCTACAAATATTAGCCCTGACATTTTTTAAGTGAAAAATGGCAGAAAAGATACAGAACCAAATTAATATAAGTCTCTGACAGCAAGCAGAGATGGAATCCTTTCTAACAATTATGACCAAAGGTATGTGTGTGTGTGGTAGTTCTGTTTATACTTGCTTGAATGCTGTCCTTGTTCTTTTTTTTTTTTTTTTTTTTTTTTTTTTTTTTTTTTTTTTTTTTTCCGTAGTTCTAGCACCAAGTGACTGATGGCTTCCTCCAAAACAATGTCAGCAGGACGAGGATGTATTGGCAGGGTATCTTTTGAATCAGTAACCCCATACTGATCCTTGACCTAATTAACAGTCTGCTATAGGCATCTTGCAGTTTACTGCTACTGCTATCTCAACATCAAGAAAATGTTGGTTACAAGAAACTTAAAGGGTGTCCCACTCAAGTCATTATAAATTCAGTTTTATTATGTTTTATTATGCTAAAATCATGTGAACTATAGCTGGCTGGACGCCTGAATACTACATTGTTTTATATTACACAACGTTTATTGGAAGAGTTTATTTGCTTTTAAAGGAATCTATCACTATTAGTCTCGTGGTGTATTTAACATCTGGTCAGGTCAGTTCAATACTTGGAAATGATGTGTTGATACTTGAAATTTCCAGCAGATTTTAACACATGCCTTTGGATGTAAGTAAACACCTTTGTCCACAATAAACAAAATGGAACTGAGCAAATGAAACTGTCATAATGCTTTGAAAACTGTAGCATAATGACCAAATCTATGCCATGATTTTACTTTCCACTGATGGAAAGAAAAGTAACTTTGATTATTGCAATGTGGGCAATTTACTTACGTTGTCTTATTTAACTTTCATGAAAATCTTCATATAGTAGCTATCATTATTCCATTTTAAAATGGGAACAGAAGCTTAAAAATGGAATAATTTAAAGATATACAACCTAGAAGAGGCAAAGCTTCTGAATATAGCATCTATCTAACTCCAAAGGTCTTGGTTCTTATAAGAATCCATTCTGTTTTATGTCTGTGATTTTAAGCTTTTAGCAGTTTCTCTTCTTCTATTTCTAGGCCTAGAAAGGTGCAAAAACTGCTTTGAATTCCTCAGGGGCCTTGTCAGGCAAAATAAATATATTGAAAATCACTTTGTCCATTTCTAAATCCTTTCCTGGATCAGAGTTGGAAGTAGCTGCTACATTCATATGCATTGGTGATGCATTTTCATCAATGGCCCCTACTTCTGGGTTGGCTGAGATCAATAAATCTTAGCAGTTTATAAATGGAAGAAATAGCTTTACATAACTTGTTGTCTGAATCCCTTTGGATGTTTTAAAAGAGATGATTAAAGTAAATTTATGTTTCTGCAGATGCATGTAAAGCTAATTGCTTTATTAACAATATAATTGGTGAAAGGAAGTTATGTTTAATAAGAAACAAAGAAAGCATACCCCTTCCTAAATATTCACATTGGCCATTTGTTAAATTTGCAGTGAGTTTCAGCATACACACATACACAACACAGACCATGTGTGAACATTAGGAAGATTGATTTGTTTAAAAAATCCCCTTCTATACCACATAAATAATATTTCTTACTGAGAGTCACTGATGTGAGGAAGAAAAATAACCACATGACAGGAAAAGAAAAACATTAAATTTAGTTATATTGCATATTTTTTGTGTTTATTAGTTGTTTTTATTAATTGTAGGCAAGCAGTTAAAAAAATCACCTGATTTGAAAATTAATAACCCAGGGCTCAAACTATTAATTAAGGAATATAGCAAATGCCTTTTAAAAGTATTTTATACTGACTGGGCACTGTGACTCATGCCTGTAATCCCAGCACTTTGGGAGGCCAAGGCGGGTGGATCACGAGGTCAGGAGATCGAGACCATCCTGGCTAACATGGTGAAACCCCTACTCTACCAAAAATACAAAAACTAGCCGGGTGTGGTGGCAGGTGCTTGTAGTCCCAGCTACTCGGGAGGCTAAGGCAGGAGAATGGCGTGAACCCAGGAGGTGGAGCTTGCAGTGAGTGGAGATCGTACCACTGTACTATATCCTGGGCGACAGAGCAAGACTCCGTCTCAAAAAAAAAAAAAAAAAAAAAAAAGTATTTTACCAGTAAGTTTTTCTAGTTGCTAGTTTAAGAAAGATGAGAATACATTCAAAGAGCAGGGGAAGGACAGTGTCTGAGCAGAGGAATTATCAAAAATGGGTACAGTAACAGCCTGAGGTCAGGGCTATTGTTTTCGCCATCTTTTGGAGGAAGGAACTGAAGCACAGAGAAGTTAAGCAACTTGTCCAAGATAGAGAAGAGACAGACATGAAAGTGTCATAAAAAGGAAGGAGACAGGAAAAGAGGGGAGGAGAGAGAAAGAACAAAGCTTGGATGGCAAGTTGACTTATGTCATCCACCTTTGAAATTCAAGTAGTCTGTAACTTTTGTCATTACATTTAGAGGCACCCTCTGTGACACAGTCATAGAATATTGATTCACTCTTAGACATTCAACAAATGCCTATTGAGTGTCAGTCATTTATTCAACAAACATTTACTGAATGTCTAATTAAGTAGCAGATACTGTGCTAGCTACTTGAGCTACAATGTGGGGACAGGGCCTCTTTGAAGAGCTTGTGCTTCCTCTCCATGAATGCTAGATTCATGCTTTCCACCTAAATCCTGCTTTTGGAAATCAAGAAAAGTTCACCTCCTTCATGAGACTTCTTGGATTAACCCCATATTCTATTTTCCCCTATAAATAGAACCCTGTTTTTGAGTCATGCACGTCGCCAGCTGGGATAAAAGGCTACATTACCTAGTCTTATACCTAGGTGAACCCGTGGGTCTCAGGTCAATGGGATGTAAATAGAATTTGTATGAGAATTCTGGGACATCCTGCAAGAGAGCAGATTCAGCTGGTAGGAAAGGAATTTGCTTTCTGATATGGTTTGACTGTGTCCCCAAATCTCTACTTGAATTGTAGCTCCCATAATTGCTGTGTGTTGCAGGAGGAACCCAGTGGGTGGTAATTGAATCATGGGGGTGGGTCTTTCCTGTGCTGTTCTCATGATAGTAAATAAGTCTCACAACATCTGATGGTTTTGTAAAGGGGAGTTCCCCTACACCCCTACACATGCTCCCTCTTGCCTGTCGCCATGTAAGACATGCCTTTGCTCCTCCTTCGTCTTCAGCCATAATTGTGAGGCCTCCCCAGCCATGTGGAATTGTGAGTCCATTAATACTCTTTCCTTTATAAATTACCCAGTCTTGTGTATGTCTTAAATAGCAGCATGAGAATGGACGAATACACTTTCCTACCTCTCCTCCTTCTGGCCTGGAATAACATCACCTGGTGGGTGGAGTTTCAGTCACTGTCCCAGGACAGGAGGTGACCTGGAGAATGGAGGTCAGTGCTTGGGTGTGGACTCTGATGACCTGCAGGTCCCATTTCAGCCTTCAAATAGCCTCTTTCTGAATTTATTTCATTTGAGAGAGAAGCAGTTTTATGAAGTTTATTACTTTGTTTGAGAGATAAATGCAGTTATATTAGGCTTGTTAATTTTGTTTTATTTTTGTTTTAGTAGTATAATGCTCAATCCAATTCTAATTGATATACCTCCTTCATAAGATAATTTTATAAACCCACTGGAAGGAAGATGGTTCACTGGGCTTTGGCAGGCAGTGACCTAAAAACTAGGAAAAACTGAGCTTTAAGGGACCATGAAAGCCCTTGGCCTGTGGGCTTGCTGGCTCTTTGCTAGAATTACATTTTGTTTTTTCTAGTTCAAGGTATCGTAACAGAAGGTGGGAAGCTATATTTTTCATGAAACTGATTGCTTTTGTAATTTAACAATCTTGCTAATAAAGCACCATTGTACAGCAGATACAGTGTTTTTAGCGTCATGGATATTGTACCTGAAAGTAAGTGAAGAAGTGTCAGATAGTTTCCGCCAATATTTGAGCAGTCTTAAGTCTAACTGCTACAATTATGCAAAGTATTTGTCATAGAAGAGCAATGGCCATTTGAGTAAAACTTTCCATATGGTCTTCCACAGTCACTGGGAGAAAATGGGCCTTTTTTTTTTTTTTTTTTTTCCCTTAGTGAGGTGATCCTCTCCTTCTTTCTCTACAAAATAATGTGGAGTTTGGAATGAATTCTAATGAGTGAAAAATAGTAAGATTTGCATAATCAGTTGGACAAGATAAACACAACAGCATGGTTAAAATTCTTAATGTGAAAGGCTGAGTTTCTGTAGCTTGATTTTAGATAATAAATATCAAGAATCTATTTGAAGGTCAGCTGTCACAAATACAATTTTTCTCTGGCAACACTTGGGTAGCTTTCCTAGGCAAATTTTACTCAAAAAGAAGATAAATTATTTCTGCCTCAACTTTTTCTTTTACCTCTCTTCATCTTTCTCTTTATTTGATTGTTTGCCTTTGAAAGTCTGGCTTTCATTGCATCATTAGACAGAATTGTGTAACCATTCCCAAAGAGATTGACAGTGTTCATGGCCGTCTGTATGGGAATCTTCCTGTGTGTAGGCTGGTCTACATTTTAGCATGATAAAGATCTGGCCTTATATTCATAAGATCCAGCCAGGAAAATTAGTCTTACTTCAGGGTTTAAAGAAATGAGGGTGTGTCCCAGGGGGATCTGTCTGTGGCCAGCAGGAAATTTAATTTTAAAAACTGAAGAATATACAATAGTTCAGGCATTGAATGATTTGAGCCTGTGAAGGTGCTTCTACCACATACATTATTATAGTGTTAGTGAGGCCAGAAAGGTCTGAAGTTTGTATGAGTTCACAGATATTTTGAAAGACTTATTCAGGTATTTTTGATATGATTCCATTTTAAAATCACATTGTCTGTGATGTGTATTTGTGGCATTATATACCACATGTGTTTGTCCTATAGAATTTCCAGGACAAAACCGTCTCTGCTCAATAATTGATGATGAGTGACCAGAGTAGTTTGGGAAATAACTTGCTTTTTACTGTTTTGTTACCTGCTTCAATATAGTTCCTACTCTTTGATGACAATTGACTGAGCTGGAGCCTGCAAAAGTAACTATAGTTGAATTAGTTATATTAAAGGATCAAAATTATAGCTGAATGGAGCTAAGGTCGTGGCAGAACCAAAGAGCTCTGGGCACAGATCTTCCTTTCATGCTCGACTGGGTCCAATAATCCCCTGAGGTTCAGGTCTCTGATTGCATTTCCAGATGGTCTCCTCTGGTGTAAACACCACCCGCGTGCTGTCCAACAGCATAAGCTACCCTGGCAGAAAGCAAAACAGCAGGTCGGGGAGCCCTGGGAATTACACAGTGGGTGGCACCTGTTACCATATTTTGACCTCTCTCATCCCCTGTGTTATACACCCACGATATTTTCAACTTACCCCTTTCCTTTGGTATTTGCAAGGCAAACTCTCTAGTTTCTTAGCATAAAGTCAGCTTCATCCACTCCCCTCCCTAATCTCCATACATTCTTCAAACTGATGCTTAGATTTCCTGGCTATCTTGCAGATGAATTCTAATATCTACTAGTCAGTAGAATGCATTTGTGTACTTACTCACTTATTATTCAACAAATGCCTATTGAGTGTCAGTCATTTATTCAACAAACATTTACTGAATGTCTAATTAAGTAGCAGATACTGTGCTAGTTACTTGATCTATAATGCGGAGACAGGGCCTCTTTGAAGAGCCTGTGTTTCCTCTCCATGAATGCTAGTCTCGTGCTTTCCACCTAAACCCTGCTTTTGGGAATCAAGAAAAGTTCACCTCCTTCGTGAGACTTCTTGGATTAACCTCTCTTAGATCTGAGCAGGTTGTCCTGCTAGAATTGTCTTAATGCATACATTTGCAGTCCCTTGTAACCTTGTTAGTCTGTGCTTCTTTCATGTAGATGTTTTAAATTTTTCATAGTGTGTTGTGTTCTTGTTCAAACGCAAACTCCCCAAGAGAGATTCACTTCTGGCACCTTCATTTTTGCTTTTCATTTCCCCTAATACATTGCTGGACACTTAATTTGTGTTCAATAAACATGGTGAATTCATTTAAAAAATGTTATTTTGCACCTACCATGCTCACGGCTACAAATGGACAGCATTATCACAGCAACTGGACATTACATAGTGTGGAATGGCAGATGGACAGACCATATCTATGATATACTTGGGTAAAATTTTAAATGTTTATTAAAACTTCATCCAGGCCGGGCTGCAGTGGCTCAAGCCTGTAATCCCAGCACTTTGGGAGGCCGAGATGGGTGGATCACGAGGTCAGGAGATCAAGACCATCCTGGCTAACACAGTGAAACCCCGTCTCTACTAAAAAAACGCAAAAAACTAGCCGGGCGAGGTGGCGGCGCCTGTAGTCCCAGCTACTTGGGAGGCTGAGGCAGGAGAATCGCGTGAACCCGGGAGGCGGAGCTTGCAGTGAGCTGAGATCCGGCCACTGCACTCCAGCCTGGGAGACAGAGCGAGACTCCGTTTCAACAACAACAACAACAACAACAACAACAACAACAACAAAAAAACTTCATCCACTGCCTCATGTCTTATAGCTACAAGTTAATTTCCAAATTGGAATATGTCCATACCTGTTTGTTAAAAAGCTGGAGACGATACTCTGTAAGAGTTTCTGAGGAGCATTTGATAAGGTGAAAAACCACTATAGTCTTGGATTCTTCTCATTGCTGAGCAGAATGGGACGTGCCCTGCAGCATGTTGAGCGGCTCTACATGGTTTTATGACCATATATAGGAACCTGCTTCTTCTCTTGAAATGGCTATTTTGTTTTATGGAGATTGGCTAGACTGGCAGGTGACAAGGCCAGAGGTGGGCTGGCCACGAGAGGCAGCTGAGCAGTGCGAGTTGGAGTGATTTAGCCAGTTTGTCACCACCATATTCTGGCCTAGATAGATATTTTCTATTCTAGAAAGTGGATCAAATCTCACTGCACACCAGTTTCTCACTAGGCTAGAAATGCATGAATGGTGGGGCATAGTTCACTCCAAATCTGATCTGTCTTAATTTTTCTTTCTGGTGAGTTGACTTTTTTTGAGATTTTACACTTTACATAAAAATAGTATTGCAGCCAATCTTTGCAAGTCACAAACCACCTTTAGCTGAGAATGTTATCATATCAATTGTTTCAAGGAAATGACAAATGAGTAGTTACTAAAAAAAGAATGAATGAATGAATAAATAAATAAATACAACGGAACAAGTTGTTACTAGACAGAAAAGAAAAAGATTGTTTCGCATGTCCCTATTTGGTTGTTGAAAAAATTTTTTTTTTGATTCAGTGCTCTCCTTCCTTCCTTCCTTCCTTCCTTCCTTCTGTCCGTCTGTAACTTACCACCTATTTGATTCTTTGAAAACATTTTTTTTATTAGATGCTTGGATCAGCTGGGATAGCTTAAATTGCAAGTTACCAGAAATATCAAATTAAACTAACCAGTGAAGATGACAATTTGGATCATGGAGGTAGGGCTGATTTCAGCTGAGGTTTGCTCTAGCAGTTGAAACACTGTGATCAAAATCTGTCTTCTCTCCCTCCATTTCAGTCTAGTTCCCTGGCCTTGGCTCTATTCTCAGCAGGTCTTGTCTTCCTGTTGCTAAATTGGCCATGAGCATCTCATTCCTTATTCTAATCCAACAGGGAAAGACATACCTACTTCCTCCCTAGTCTGTGGGGGGAGGGGAAAAAAGAAAGAAAGAAAAGAAAAGAACTTTTGAGCTTCAATGTGATTAGGCCATTTTAGGTCATATGCCTATCACTGAACTGATCACTGTGGAGGGTGATGGGATTTTGCTGAATGAGTCTCAGTCTCGGCCCCTCCCTCAATACCACCATCCCCTTTACAGCTGTGGCTTCACTCAGCTTCCCTTGAAACACTGTATGGAGAGGAGATGGATGCCTAATGACAACTTGGGTGTCATTACCAAGAAAAAGGGAACTATATGCAAGACAGTCAAAAACTAATCAAATGTCCTCTGTAAGGTTTCATTTTTAACATAGCACAGAGTTTGCTCCTCCTCCTCCTCTTTTTTTTTTTTTTTTTTTTTTTGACAGAGTCTCACTCTATCACCCAGGCACCCAGGCTGGAGTGCAATGGCATGATCTTGGCTCACTGCAACCTCTGTCTCCTGAGTTCAAGCAATTCTCCTGCCTCACCCTCCTGAGTAGCTGGTATTACAGGTGCACACCACCATGCCTGGCTAATTTTTTTTTTTTATTTTTAGTAAAGAGGGGGTTTCACCATGTTGGCCAGGCTGGTCTTGAACCCCTGACCTCAAGTGATCTACCCCCCCTCAGCCTCCCAAAGTGCTGGGATTACAAATGTGAGCCACCATGCCCAGCCACACATTCTTCTTAAAGAGTTTGTGATTTTTTGGGAAATTACAGAGCACATAGCTTTGTGCTTTATTCAGAATGTCATGGAGCTTCAAAAAGCTCTTCTTGAGACAGATGTAAAACAATTTTAAGATTTTTGAGAAGTAATTGATATATCATTATAACAGTCATACCATGTGAAACCTGGCCTGCTAATAATAATAAGAAACATCTGGAACTAGTGACAGGGGAAATTTGGGGCAATCTCTCTCTATGGAGAGGACGAGTTCTTCTGAGATTGATGTTGGCAGTTTGGAATCTTTTCCCGGTGGGAAGGAAGACTTAGAAGAGGATAGACAGTTGATATTGCC
Organism: Rhinopithecus roxellana; assembly: GCF_007565055.1. NCBI lineage: Eukaryota > Metazoa > Chordata > Mammalia > Primates > Cercopithecidae > Rhinopithecus > Rhinopithecus roxellana. The sequence goes on from NC_044557.1 coordinate 25,921,760, forward strand.
TCTCCTCCCACAAGCAAGTTTCAGCTTTATCACAGTTCCCTATGGCTATGCCATTTTGAGATTTGTGTACAAACCCTGTACATTAGTGAGGGACTCTCTCAGAGACCACCTAGACTCCAATCAGTGTCCAGCTTTTAGGAGATGGCTTGACCTGGGCAGCTTCCCCAGTGATGGAGTTTACAAAGGGTGACAATGACCATATTTTAAATCTGTTGTTACTGTCTTTCAAGACTCCTCTTTTTCTCTTGCTTGCTCTTCACCTTCGCACAGTCTGTACACACCTGCCTTTGTTATAACTCAAAAGACAGCCCTAATTGAGGCATTAATCTCATACAATCCAAGAGTCAGGAACACAGCTTTGGGATGGAATACATTGTGCATTCTTCAGATGTGATTTAATGAATATCCAACTGTACTTAGGGACTAAAAAGAACATTTTAAAATGAGATTTTGCTCTGAATTGGAAAGTAAGTTGAGGTGGGAAATAAGCCAGCCATTAAATGCTCTAGTTTTTTTTTCCTTTTTTTTTTTTTTCTGAGACAGGGTCTCAGTCTCACTCTATTGACCAGGCTGGAGGGCAGCAGCATAATCATGGCTCACTGCAGCCTCCAACTCCCCAGGCTCAGGTCATCCTCCCACGTCAGCCTCCTGAGTAGCTGGAACTACAGGTATGTGCCACTATCCCCAGCAAATTTTTCATAATTTGTAGAGACAGAGTTTTGCCATGTTGTCCAGGCTGGTCTCAAACTCCTGGACTCATGCAGTCTGCCCACCAAAACCTCTCAAAGTGCTGGGATTGCAGGCATGAGCCATCATGCCCAGCCATAGATACTTTTTTTCATAATGGCAGAGAATGGCTGCAATGTAGGGTCTTTCTTAGGTTCTTCCTTATCCATTTCTTCCAGAAAATTTAGTACTTTGTATTTCTTTCAGTAATTTCAACAATGTTATCCTGACTTTTCCCAGAGCAAAAGTTAGAGTGGGGATATTAGAACTTCCTCTGAGCAGGTTATCGTTGCAATGAAATCTTGGCCTTGCCCCACAAGGGCAATTTGTAGTTGCCTATTGTTTTATAACACTTTTTATTGAAATTGCAAACAGTCCAAATTATATATTAACTTCTAATATACTTTATCAGGGTATCAGTTTTCCTTTTGCAAGTGTTTTGAGGAGATCAGATTGTTAATGAACATTCTTTGAGAATTTGAACCTGAGAACTTTCTCTTTAGGAAGAAGTTATCAAGGATAGATGCAAGCTTTGCAAAGAGATGGTGTACCAGCCTCCTTCAACAAAGGTTAATGACCACCCGAGAACCCTGGAGTAATTTACCTACCACCTCCTACCTTTAGAAGCAGATTGCCTAGTGATGGATAAGTATGGAAACTGTTCAAACATTGGGAAAGAAAATTGTTAGAAAAGGCACATAGAGAAGGGTGGGATTGGGGGCAAAAGGAGAAGGAGGATGTGTTTTTGATTGGTTAACTTATAATCTTAGCTGTTTGTTTACACAAAGGCTATGCTGATGTCCATATTCAACAGATACAGGTACTTGGCTCAGAAAAGCATATGGTTCCCAGACCATTTGCCAAATGTCCTATCCTTGTTCAGCTTTGGTTATTATGAATAGCCTTCTGGAAGCAACTGGCACCTAACATGTCTGAATCCTCTGGACCTGTAGGGTTCTTAACCTGGAGTGATTGTGATTTCTGAAAAGAACATCCCTGGAAAATTAGTTTTCAAAATACATGCAGATAGGCCCATAGAACCAGGAATTCCTCCAAGGAATTATATCCTAAGTAGCCTACTATAATGCTTGATTTCTTGGGCACCAGTCATTGCTCAATAGGTTTTTTAATAATAAAAACTAAAGGGAAAGAACTATCGTTAGCTAAAGTTACCATGTAATAATTGGCTTGGGTATGTCCCTCGGTTTGTTTGAATTCCTTAATGTCTGTTCTCTGCACACCAGAAACTCTTGTGCCACTTCTTGATTAGTGGTCTTAGTCTTCTGTTTCCTGAGCTGTGCTCTATGATCTCATGTAAATATATACAATTTGTGATAAAATAATCTCGCTCATTCCATAGCAGGTATAAGTGGGTTAACTCTATTGGGAAACAAGCTCAAATTTTAACAGAAATTTTTCTATGCTTCACGGGAACGAGTTTCCCAACAGTGGGAATTTCAAGCATTTTGGCAAATCAGTAGGGGAGATATTTTCAAACCAGCATGATTCTATTTGGCTCAGGTAAAAGTAAGCCCTTCTGGGCTGGCTTGCAGGTGGGTTCTTGAGTCTTGGCATATTTAAAAAGCTGCTGCCTGTTCTTAATAAATGCCATGATATGAGGCACCATGAACAAGCTCAATTTAAACCTGCCCCATCAATAATTTTACTCATAAGTTCTTGGCAAGTATGTTTGCTGTCTGCTATCTGCCTCTCAAGGTTGTCAGTTAGCTAAGCATCAGCCAGCCACAAGACACGGAGTCCACATGATTAATTTGACTTGATAATGCTGTTCATCTATGTAAAGAATTGGAAAAAGTAGATCTTCCTTCACTCACTTGCATGCGCATGCACACACACACGCACAAAGGCACACACTCCAGTTTGTTTAAAATATAAAAGGATTAGATGAAAGCATAAAATCAGCTCTCTGAAGCAATTAATCCTGTAGAAGATGCTACATATGCTGGGTGCAGTGGCTAATGCCTGTAATCTCAGCAGTTTGGGAAGCTGAGGTGGCAGGATCACTTGAGCTCAGGAGTTCAAGACCAGCCTGGTCATCAACACAAGACCTTGTCTCTATTAAAATAATGTTTTAAAAATAGCTGGATATGGTGGTGTATGCCTGCAGTCCTTGCTGCTCTGGAGGCTGAGGTGGGAGGATTGCTTGAGCCCAGGAGACTGAAGTTTCAGTAGGCTATGATTACATCATTACACTTCAGCCTGTGTAACAGAATGAGACCCTGTCTCAAAAAATTTAAAAAATAAAATGAAAAAGAAGATGCTACATACATTATACACATATAAATTAGCAACCAAATGGTTTAACAGCCTCAGTGATTGTGTTGTTCTGTAGTTTGATGACTTTTGTCTTGCTCCTTCTCCTTGCCGTTGATTGTACCAGGTTATTTCCTGGAGCATGTTGTATACCAAGGTTTGTGCAACTGTACATTTAACCTTTCAGTGCCTAACTTTCCCCTTTTCCTATAGAATCACAAGAATTTGAAGGCAACACAATATGTTTTCTATCTTATAGTCTGAAGTTAATGCATATTAATGGCATGCTGTTATTACTAGTTAATATTGAAGCCATGAGGATCAGATAATCATTTAAAAAATGTTTAATAGAGCATTTTTTTTTTTTTTTTTTACAATACTTAGTGGTTGCAAGTATACTAAATCCTTTATATATGCTTGGTCTTTTATTTCCCACAAATCTGTGAACTAGGAATTATGAACACATTTTATAAAACAGGACTCTGGTTGCGTAACTTGCCAAGTCACACAGCTAATGAACAGGAGAGTCAGAACTTGCACTCAGGGTTGCCTGCCTCTGAAGTCCTCCACTAATTCTCATTCATTCTGTAAAAATAGAACAGGACCTCTAGAATCTTGTCATTTAGAAAAGAACAGCCTTTTGAAGATTGGTTAGCATGTTAGCTGGTTGGAGAATATGTAGTTTGTTTATCTGTCTTTGACTAGGTAACTTTCAGCCTCATTAAATCTAGTAAGCTAAAAGGAAGCAGGAAATGGCTGTACTATAGATGCTTGATATTTCAGCGATGATAATGATGGATAATAATGTGATTTCACAGCTTGGGTTATCAGACCCAGGTGAGTGGATAAGTGGATTCAGATTCATCAAAATCACCGGGCCTAGCTTGTGGCCTTCCTTTCACAAACCCCTTAGGCTGCATATTACCCTTTAATAGCATATTTTTCCCATTATAGTTGTCCTTGCTATTCATTTCAACCACATTACAAGTATAAACATGTACAAGGGAGAGGACAGATGTCCTTCCCTTCTGTATTAACTCTCTTGTATGAAATAATGTTGTGTATTAAATTATTATCTCCGTTTATGGAGTCTGCTAGACTCTGCGCTGTTCAGTAGAACTTTCTGGGATGATGGAAATGTTCAATGTCTGTACTGTTCACTAAGGTAGCAACTAGTTACCTGTGTTAGTTGAGCAGGCACTTGAAATATGAATAATGAAAGAACAGATGTTTAAGTTTATTTAATGTAACCCATCTAAATTTAAATGTAAATGCCCACATGGCTGATGGCTACCTTATTGGACAGCAGAGGTCTAGCATAAAAATCCTGAGTGGACCTTAGAGTACATGTAAGGCAACACATTCTTTTAATTTTAGAGAAATGTAGGACTCAGAGCATGAAAACGAGTAAAACCAAGCCTAGGATCCTCATCTCTTGACTTCTAGTCCATAATTTCTTCCACTAAACTTGAAATTGTTAAAAATGTTACTTTGAACTTTAGTATTTGAAGATTATCATGGTAAGGCTTTGCTTATATTTACAAAAGCATTGTGACAAAAAATAAATTTTGAATTACAATTGTGACTTTATTTTATCATATTTATTTTACATTTTATGATTGCTAAATAGGTCATATATTGACATCTTTATACATTTGTTGGGAGCAAAAGAGTTGAAAGTAGTTTTCTTCCCATCTATGTTATTTAGCCAGTGATTCCCCTCTCCACAGGGATCAGTAATAGTTTCTTTGTGTATCTTTTTAAACACTCAGATATATTAAGTATTTACAACTGTGTATTGTTCTCTCATCTTTTTAAACAAATGGTAGGATATTACGTACACTACACATTCATGGTTTTGCGTTAAACTTATATATGGAGATCTTTTGATATGAGTATACAAAGAGGGTACTTTAAAACAGATACATAATATTCCATTGTACATACCAACTGTAGTTTAATGCATCCCTATCGATGAATATTTACTTCCTTTCCAATGTTTTCTTTTAAAAGTAATGCTGTAATGAATAACTTTGGACACATAACTTACATGTGTGCAAATACATTGTAAGATAATTACTAGAAGTGAATGCACTAGGTCAGATAGTATGTACATATTTTAAATTTTAATAAATATTATAAATTGCTCTCCATAGTCACAGTATTTTATATTCTCACCGACAATCTATAATCTCTATGTCTTCATCAACCCAGTGTGTTACCAAACTGATCAATTCATACCATTCTGATAGGGGGTATCAAATCTCAGTGTAGTTTAAGTGTACATTTTTAAAAATTGTGAATGGGCTGGGCATCTTACGTATATGTAAGGGCCATTTGTGTTTTATTTATTGCGAAACACGTTTGTGTGCTTTGTCCATTTCCATCAGTTTTTAAAATTGACTTACAGGAGCTTTTATATGTAAGACAAATTATGCCATATATGATAAACAAAATGCAAACATTTTCTTCCGTTGTTTGCCTTTTTCACTTTGTTTTTCATGCTGTTTGCTATGGAGAAATTATAACTTTTTATGTAGACAGATATGCCAATCTTTCCTTTTATAGCTTCTGGTTTTTTGAGTCAAAAATTGAGAGACTTTCCTCATTCTAAGAGTATAAAATAGTAATTATCTTTAATTTTAATTAATTTTTATTGACACCTAATAATTTTGCATGTTTGTGGAGTACCATGTGATGTCCTAATACATGTACATGTTGTGAAATGATCAAATCATGGTAATTAGCATATCAATCACCTTAAACATTTATCATTCCTTTGTTGTGAGAATATTCAAAATTCTCTCTTCTAGCTACTTGTTAGCAGTAGTCACCTTACTGTTCAATAGAGTACTAGAACTTACTCCTTTCTATGTAACTATATCTGCTGACCAACCTCTCCCCATCTCCCACTCCCTCCTATTCTCCCTAGTCTCTGGTAACTACTATCCTACTTTCAACTTCTATGAGATCAGTTTTTCTAGATTCCACATGAGTGAGATCATGTTGTATTTTTCTCTCTATGCCTGGCTTATTTCACTTACCATAATGTCCTCTAGCCTCATTCACGTTGTTGCAAATGGCAGGATTTTATCCTTTTTATGGCTGAGTAGTTTTCCCTTGTATATATGCACTGTGTTTTCTTTATCTATTCATCCCCTGATGGACACTGAGGTGGATTCTATATTTCACTATTGCAAATACTGCTGCAATAACATGAGAGTGCAGATATCTCTTCTATATACTGATTTCCTTTCCTTTGGATATATACCCAGTAATGGGATTGCTGGTTCATATATTTTTAACATTTTGAGGAGCTTCCGTACTGTTTTCCATCATGGTAGTACTAATTTACATTCCCACCAGCAGTGTATAGGAGTTCCCCTTCCTCTATATCCTCGCCAGCATAATAATGATTTTAATATATTTGGAGTTTATTCTAAAGATGTGTAGTATGACTCAGACATCATTTATTAAGCGACACATATTTTTCCCAGTTATTTGAGATCCCACCTTTATCACATAACATTTTAATATATCTTTGAATCAACATCTCACTTTGTAGTTTCTTCCATGGAATCTGCCTATTCTTGCCTGTACCACTTGTTTTAATTATTTTAGATTTTATAGTATACTTTGGTATATTGTAGAACTAGTCTCCCATTGCTGCATTTCTTTTTTAGACTGTTCTTCACCACTGTTACTTGTTTATATTTTGTATGAAATTTAGATTCAACTTGTCTATTTCAAAAACAATTTCTGTTGGTATTTTTAGTAGGATCACATTGAAGTTCAAGAGTGATTTAGAGACATCCAAAAGGCATTGAATCTTTCTATCTGGGAACATGATATGCTGATATGCGTTTCCATTTGTTTAAGCATTTTTTTTTTTTTTGTCTTTTCTGTCAGTGTTTAATGGTTTTCCTTCAATAACTTTTACCATCTATAATTTAGCTTATTTCCACATTGCCAAAATGGGTCTTTTGTGTGTATGTATCAAAGCTATTGACTTGTATAGGTTAACTTTGGCCTCTTCTAAATTCTCTCATTTTAGAAAAAATACATTTTAGCAATTGGTTATTTTATGTTTTCCAAAGTCCTAAATATAAACGTGCAGGTGATGTTAATTGCACTTCTTCCTTTGAAATTTGTGTGCCTTTACTTTCTTTCTCTGATGTAGTTTTATTCACTATTTCCTCCAGAACTAAACTAGAGTAGAAATTTTTGGCATTTTTTTGTTTCCTTATCAAAATTGGAAAAACTTAGATTTTTCCCTTGAAACGTAGTGCTGGCATTTAGGTTGAAATATAAATATTCCATTATATGTTTTAAATCAAGAATGGATTTGAATTTCATCAAATACTGTTTAAACATCTATGATAATAATTTGAGGTCTCCATAGGTTTATTAATATCATAAATGAACTATTTTAGCCTTATAACTTTAAAAGCCTTATTCTTTTCAAGTTTTATTCATTCTCCTCCCATTCTTGTTCACTATTCCTTCCCTGTTCTTGTCCTATATAAAAACTCCAGTGGTCCCTGCTGTGAGTTCAATGACATCTTATTTCTTTTCTTTGAGTCAGAGCAAATGTGCACATCAGAAGAGCAAAGTGTCAAGTGATAATAGCTGGAAATTGAGCTACAAATAAACAGAAAACATTGTCTTCATTGTTATTTGTGTGTATGCTTGTGCTTTTTTACAAGGGAGTAGACCACTGTTCCACATGTTATACAGTTATTTTATGGTGGAATGCTCTAGCGATGGAAAAGGAGAACAGAGTCTAGCCATATAAAGTTACTAAACCTGCTTGGATATGAGTCAAGGATATCCCTTTTGTGCCCAGACTAGAAAACCTTTCCCTTTCTCATATTTTTGAGCAAGGTGTTTTATGTTGCAAAGTAGCCCACTGTCTCTTTTCAACTGCATAAGCCCAAATAACATTTTATATTCCAGTCAGCTGCAAAATGAAAACACGAAATGTCTTTGAAGCAAGGCAAAAATGTCAGAGTGTCTAAAACATAGAAGTACTTGGTGAAACACTTTCCGCGTCTTAGCTCTGCCTCTGGCTAGTCATTTCCACTTGCTGGGCTCAGTCAGTTCTTTCATTAGTGAAACAGAGGTGGCTGAGCACTTCCTGTGAAATCGCAGGGACAGGATTGTGGCCCTCTGGAGAGGGGGCCAGGAGGAAAAGGAACCAGACAGCTGGTTTTTGGGAGCCACCAGATGGGAGCAAATTTCCAAGTCTGCTGAGAAGAATGATCTAGAGTAACAGAATTGTTTTGTGAAGGAGCCTTCCTAAACCAAATGTTCTGAGTGTCCCCGCAAGCAGAGCAAATGAGCACATACCGTGTTCATGGGGAAAAGGACAAATGACTGTACAAATGGAGTAACAAACAATTTACGAAAATATATGTGGTCTAAATTTAGTATCAAGGTGATGGGCAAAATGACTTACTCCAATTTGTGATGGTCCTGTTGCAAATTCAATGACAAAGCCAGCCAGTCTACCTAGTCCATAGTATCCAGCAGATGTATCAGTGGAGATGGCCCAAGTGCAGGCTGCTTAAATAAGATAAATCATCTGTGAAGAAGGAAAAGGTCAAATGTGCTATTCTCTGTCTTTTTTTTTTTTTTTTTTTGGTCTGAATTAAATGGAAACCATTAAAATTTCTTCCAAGAAAATAAAAATCAGCGCCTACAATAATGCTGTCTCCTTCTGACCCAGCCAAGTCTGACTGCATTCCACCTGGGCCTTGCCTTTGTCTCTCATGTTTTTATCCAAGAATAAGTAGGCTACCTTGTAGTAAACAGGAAATCTTATTTTGACCTCGCAGGAGTTACTCATGCTTGGTACTTGATCCATTGTCTTCTGCCCCAATGTCATAGAAGATAGGTTTTTCCAACTCTTAGATGGAAAATCAGGAGTGCATTACACACACACACACACACACACACACACACACACTCATCCTCAGAAATATTTTCACAGATTCACTCTTCTCTGTGTTACGGAGGTTACATAATTACATCAGTGGATGTCCTACGGTCTATTGGTATATGTAGAGCACCTACACTCTGTTAGGTGCTGTGTAGGACACAAATAGAGAGAAGGGAGAGAACACTGCTGAGTCATTAGGAGCATGCTTTCAGTTCCTATACAGCCATGTTTTTTTTCTTTTTTATCTTTTTTAGACTTGGCCTGTGCTTTATTCTTAGTTTGGGTTTAGTATGTATTCATTCATTCATATTGCCATATGTGTTCAACAAATATTTTGGGAATCCTGCTCTGTGCCAGACATTGTGCTAGGTTAGAGGGATGCAAAGACAAATTAGAACTCCTTTTCTCAAGGAGTCTTCTGGTTATTGTATTCGTGATAACGTTTTAAAGATACTATAATTTGTCTGCCTAGAATATAGTTGCATCTCAAAAGAAGAATTCCTGAGGGTTGGAGGTTTGAGTGGCAGAAGAATGATGATGAAACAGTTTTGAAAGATGAGTAGCCTATTTGTCAGGGAGGTAGGAATGGGATATAGTTTGCAAACTTAATCTTGTCAAACCTTGTCATTCCGTAGTGGAGGCATAGTTGTGCAAACTGGAAGTTATTGATTTACCCAGGGACAGAAGACTTGGTTAATGGTAGAAAAGGATCCCTAGGTCCCCTGATTGTTGGAGAATTGCTGTTAGCAGTCTTGGTTAACCTGGTTTTATCTGGCTTCTCAATAGAGATGATTCTTTCATAAGATCACCTGCACACAACCAGCTACTCATACATTTGCTTATATGTGTCATATCTGACTTATGTACATTTTCTGTAGACAATCTTGTTTTAGGTCATGTACTCATTACTCATTAAGAGCTTGTTTTCTTCATTCTTGGCAATCTAAATTAGTAAGCAACAAACTGACTTGGTGGGTTCAACTCAATAATATCCAATGAAGCCATTTCTTCCCATTCTGAAATCCTAATTTAGCTGTGGGAAGTTTGGATCAATAGAAATTAAACTCCATATATGTCAAAATTATGGGTTGATAACCTCTTCCAAGAATCATTGCCTGACCATCAAGTTCCTTCTACCTGACCACTCCTTCCTGTGCTTTTATCACATATTACTCTAAGGGATCATGTCTAATTTGTTGTCTTCCTCAATTAGACTATTTCTTGAGGCCAGGAAATGCATCATTTTATCCATAGCATCTAACTCAATATCTAATGTGTAATAAACACTTAATAGAAATTTACTTAATAACCAGATAGATAGTTTAAGATATGTCCTTGATGTAGTCAAGAAGACAAAATGTATGGATACATTTCCTTTTTGTTCCTGGTTCCTCTTTCTGCATTGTCATGGCAAGTTTTACCCTCTATCTTCTTGTGGACCAGCAGCTGCCTTAACTGACAGTCCCATCAAACCCTGAATTTCATAGGATGTCCCAGACAATGAGAAATGGCTTCAAGACAGAAAATTGTCTGTGTCTTAAAATAATCTTCTCTAAATTATGCATATTAACACAGATATGTAGCAAACTATAAAGATTATTTTGCTCTGAAGAGGAATTCAGAATTAGAACTTGGATGTAGCAGGACACCTCCGTTCTCATTGCCATAAAGAAGAAAAAAACACCTTTTATATTGAATTTCAGTGAACCTTGCAGCTAGCATCTGTCCCATTAATTTTCATATATGGGAACAATGTGGCATGATTACTCACTAGCAACAGAAGTAGCAGTTTTATAAATCTTATGTTGTAGTGGCTGGAAGGGACAGGGTTGTGCTCTCATTGTTTCCATATTCTTTGCAAAATTCACCTTTGCAGTAGGTGTTTGCTCTTTCCATTCCAGATGTGCACAGAAATATGCAGTGTCACTAAATGTCATGTGGCTTAGCATTTCTCCAATTTTCAGCTAATCTACTGAGAAAGTAGTAATTTTTTCTGACTAGTGGTGGCCTACTTCTCCTGTAAGGCTGTCTTTTACAATGAGGGAAATTGGCCTCCCTTTATTTATAAAGGTGCACGTAAGTCTGGTGCTTTCTGGTTATGGGACTGCTTAATCCACCCTCTCTTTCATTTGATCCTATAGAATTTGGGGGAGGGATGAACAACAGTTTCACTGATGTGATTCAGATTCAATTTGCTAAGAACCTGATAGTGTTTATGACATTAATAAGAAACCATTTAAACCTTTTAATACTGATCCCCAGTCACTCTGCTTCTTCCCTTTCTACTGATGATACTTTGTGATCTACATAGTTTAAACTTTCATTACGCAAAGAAACTTCTACTATCACTTGATGTGTATGTGAAAAGGCTACAGGGAAAAAAAGGTTGCATTTTTGTTTGAGTTTTATACTTTTCATCGGTAATTGTCAATATGGTAAGTATGCTCTTTTGTAGGATGATCCAACACTAGGGCTTCATATTCAATATCATTTACAGAAATAGTAAATGTCAACAACAGCTAATGTTCATTGAGTGCTAATCTTCCAGGTACTCTTCAAAGAGTTTTACCTATTATCAACTCAATTCTCCCAACAGCCATATGACATTGGTACTGTTATTATAGATAAAGCCACTTATGCACAAAGAGATTAAGCAACTTGTTCATTGTTACAGAGTTGGAAGTGGAAAGCCAGGTCCTAACCCAAAGGCTCTGTTCCGCACTTCTCTGCTGTCTGCAGGTGGGATGAGAAGTGGGTGCTGAGCTGCCTCCTGTGGTGCTATTTTGAAACCTCCCCATCCCAAAGCTGAGGGAGTATCGCTGTGCTAAAGGGTTCAGTCAGCAGCCTTGCCAGTCTGGAATCCCCTACTTTCCATGCATGTCATGGGCAGCTCTCTGAGATTTCTGGTACCTCTTACTGGCTTGTTAAGTTGGCAGATTCTTCTCCCCATCTGCTTCCTTCATTGTAAAATTCCCGTTTCCACTTTGCCTCTAGGTAGAAGCTCATGGAACTCAAATGGGAAATGATGATGGTAGGAGTTTCCTGCTGAAAAGAGGTATCTCAAAAAGGAAAAAAATAGTGTGTTTAACATGGAGAAATGAAATCCTCCGAAAGGAGCTTCATGAACTAAATTATCCAGAATGGCCTTCTGTCTGTTGTCAGCATTTTTCTGCTGCCCCTTTGAGCTTCAGTTTACTCACTCATGTGTGGGTCAACTCTACTCACCTGTGAATGTAGATAATAAAATCTACCCCCAAAAGGTTTCGGTGAAGATTAAGTGATGTCATGTTTTTAAAAGTGCCTCTGTAGGCTCTGGTACATTCCAATGACTTGGTGAATGTGTTCTCCCTTTTCTTTTCCAAAAGGAATTTTGAAAGAAAAATGAAAGTGAGTTTTGAGGATCGTAGAACAAGTAATCCCAGCACTTTGGGAGGATCGTGAGGTCAGGAGTTCATGACCAGCCTGGCCAACATGGTGAAACTCTGTCTCTACTAACAATACAAAAATTATCTGGATGTGGTGGCAGATGCCAGTAGTCCCAGCTACTTGGGAGGCTGAGGCGAGACAATCATTTGAACCCGGGAGGTGGAGGGTGCAGTGAGCCGAGATCATGCCATTGCACTCCGACCTGGGTGACAGGGCAAGACTCCATCTCAAAAAAATACAAAATAAAAATAAAATAAATAAATAAACAAACAGTAACTCTTCTATTCTCCTTGTAACCCTTCATAGAAGTCTATTCTTCAGGAGCTAGTTTATAACTTATGGTTGGATACACTTATTAAATTATTGGTATGTTAGATGTGATTCTATCAGTAGTCTCCAGGGTTCATAGCTTGTTAGGGAAAAGCCTCCTAAAAAGAAGTTCTTTTTGTCTATTCTTCATTAACTTATTTCCCATGTATAGCATTAAAATGGGTCCTCTTTACATATTATGTTGCTTTCTAAGGGAGAAATACTACTGCCTATTATTCCAGTTCTTTTTATCCTGTTTGATACTTCTGTGGTTGATTAACTGTTACTTAATCCTGAAATGTGGAGTAGGTTTTTGCAAGTGGTCATAGCCTGGTTTTGAACGAAGGTGAACATGCTGTATTTGTTAGCTCTAGATCAGCAGAAGTGAATAAGGATAATGAATTTAGGAGATTGGCGGTTTTTTATTTATTTATTTATTTTACATAAAAGTTGCTTTGTTCCTAATCAGTAGATTAGAATTTCTTTAATTGCATTCTGACCAAAGACTTTTGGGTGTTCAGTAGGGCAAGTTAGCATGTGTTGCATTTGAATTAATACATTTGAGACACATTTCTTACTGAAACTGATATGCATGAAGCAGAAAAGATAAAGATAAAGACTTGAACATACCTTTTTATTTCTTGATTTTAATGTTGAACTTCTATTCTCAGAATGGATTTTATAGGCAACAATATGCACTTAAATTTATGATCTGTTTATGAGACCTCACTGTATTTTGACAGAGGTCAAGATAAGGGAAATCAATCTTGGTTCTCATTCCAAAGAGTTTTTTTCCCAATGTATTAAAAAGGCTTTATTACACTGTGTTGCTATCCATGGCACAGAGTTCCAAAGACACTCCCAAGACAGGGCTTTAAATGTGAGGTTTAAAACCCAGGCAAGTCAAGCAGGGTAAGCGATCTTTTCACCCAAGGTTTTAAAATAACTGCTCATAAGGCCTTCTCACAAAGTTTCATTCATTTCTACCTAGTTATAAGCAGGAAATTCTGAAAGCAGGTGAATTCTAAAATTACCTTATAACTTGATTTCAGGATATAGTAATACAAAGTGAGAAGAACTCGATGAGGATGCTGTTTGGATCCTTGAGTACTGTAAGTCCTGAGGTTTAATTGACGAGGTGATGGATTTCTTTTATGGCTGAATTCAGGCTGAAAGGCCTAAAGGCAACACGAGGCAGTTCATCACGAGCCCTATTCTCTGTTTTTACATTCTGGTTCATTACCAGTGCCTTCCTCAGTACTTCTATTTATATAATGTTGTTCTGGTCGAGGTTTATGCTAAATTTCTTTTAACTTCAACATCCAACAAATATTTTTAAGGACTGATGTATGCAAAGCATTATGCTAGGTGCTACCTAAGGCTTCAAAGAACTTGGATGTCAGTTTTGGACTGTAAAGTGCTCACAGGATAATAGAAAAATCTTGTTTGCAAATAACTGGAACATAATGTACAATGGAATATGTCATAAGGGGAGTGCAAACAATGCTGTAGGAATTCCAATGAAATTGATCCTCAACTTTCATTGTATTCCCTGTTATTTGCCTCTCCTTAAAAGAAAGAACTTTAAGAACTCTACATCTTTTGGTGGCGATTTCCTAGATGGAAAAATAATGAATATCAAACATAATGTGTTAGGACTGGTGAGGTTGAAGAAGGTCTATGCGTTTTATCATTTAGCGAATATGTATTGACTGCCTGCCTGTTCAGTGTCAAGCACTATAGGTGGTAATGTAGCAAGATGTTCATGAACTAGTAATAAAGGGGCATCTCTGTATTTCACAAACATTTGCTGAATGAATGAACTCATTACATTTTATTCTCCTATATGGTTCCTAGATAAGTTCTACTACCGAAAGAAAAGCTCTTATGGAATCCAAGGTTTGGAAAGGGCTTGAGTGATCGCATTAATAGGTTTCCCTTTTACTTGCCTTTTTGAATCTCAATATGGAATAACTTTGACTTATCCACAGTAAATTGCATCTCATTGGTGTTACACAATCTTTCCAGTTTTTCAAGATGATTTTTAATTTATGCCAACCAACATATTAAATATCCTTTCCATCTATGGGACCCATTCCTTTTTCTGAGTTTACCTAAGACTTTCAAAGACATTAAGCCATCAGAGCCAAAAACAGAGCCTCTCTACTTCCATGTTGATATTCTCCTTATCTACACACTTTCATTCATTCAAGAAGTATTTACTTTCAGAGTGTTAGGATGAGCTATGGGTTACATTGTGATGAGTTCAGCAGACATGGCTTCTGCCCTCATGAAGCTTACAGCCTACACCTACAGAGGGTGGGGCTGTTGAAGCAGCTAAAAAACCCTAACTTTTCTACTATTGAGCGATAAAAGAAATGTTTTTCTTATATTTCTCAGATCATTTCTTGCCAGTCTTTTCTCATGTCACTAACTGGAATAAACTCCCTTTTATCATACCTGGCTATCAACATCTTATACATTCAGAGAAGGCCACATAAATGTTACCAGCTGCAAAAATCTTATTCATGTCTGTGAAATCCATTAACACGTGGCACCACTTGAGTTGGGCTCATCACTTGCTGATTTCTGCTGTCATTATTTGTGAATGTCTAATTTCGCTATAAGCTCATACTGTCCTTTCAAACATGGATGAGGCCTTTAACATTGTTGTATCAATTCATAACATTGAGGATAATACCCTGTTTCAGGAAGCACAACTATAGACCCTTTCTGTCCAGTAATAAAGATGTTGATAAGAGTAAACAAAAGGTCTCATTTATTGATAAACTGGTTAGAATGAAGGAGGTCTGAACGTGACACTATGGCTCCTAAATATTTTCATTCTAGACATATAAAACTTCTAGATGCTTTTTTGGAGATTAAATTCAGACAATTTTAAACTTTAGATACACATTACAACACAAAGAAATGCTCTATTATAAACTTTAATGGGGGAAGGCCTGTAATTCAGGAAACTGTCAGATCTGCATAGTGAAATATCAGATATTTCTTATCTATTTACACACTCTGATTTCTAACATTCTGAGCAATAATATTTCAGGGTTCTAAGTATTGGTTAAATTTTTAAAGTGTTCCAAATTATATAATTAGGTGACTGATCTCAAAATTAGGCAAGTATTTTGGATTACACAGAGTGCCTAAAAGTGCATTTTTCTTCCTGAAGGGGAAAGCCATGTGCCTAGCCAATATTTTCATTCCCTAAGTATCCATGGAATTATGATAGCTTACCCTCATCAGTCACCCAGGCTCCCATTGGTGTGAATTGGGCAATGCTGTTTACATAGCAAATACACTTCCTTTTATACAGGGGTCCACACCCCTGGGCCATGGACCAGTACCAGTCCATGGTCTGTTAGGAATTGGGCTGCACAGCAGGAGGTGAGCTGCAGGTGAGTGAGCAAAGCTTCATCTGTACCTACAGCCGCTCTGCATTACTTGCATCACCATCTGAGCTCTGCTTCCTGTCAGATCAGCAGCAGCAGCAAATTCTCATAGGAGCATGAACCCTATTATGAACTGCACATGCAAGGGATGTAGGTTGCACACTCCTTATGAGAATCTAATGCCTGATGATCTGTCACTATCTCCCATCACCCCCAGATGGGACCAACTAGTTGCAGGAAAACAAGCTCAGGGCTCCCTCTGAGTCTAGATTATGGTGAATTGTATAATCATTTCATTATCTATTACAATGTAATAGTAATAGAATTGAAGTGCATGATATGTGTAATGCACTTGAATCATCTCCAAACCATCCCCCACTCCCACCCTGGAGCATGGAAAAATTATCTTCCACGAAACAGGTCCCTAGTGCCAAAAAGTTTGGGGACTGCAGCTTTAATAGATCAGGAGCATAGTCTTAGAGTATGACAAATGCACAAACCTTTTCTTTTAAAACAGACTCCATAGGGATGGAAGAGAGGAAACCAGTGATAATCTGTACGTCCATTTCATGCCAGACATGCTGCTATGTGCTTTCCATATATTGTATCATTCAGCCAACAGGCATCTAAAGAATATAGAGTCAAGAAGAGTTAAGCCGTTGCCACAAGATCATATAGCTAGTAAATGGCTCAAACCCAGTGACTCAAACCCAAGATTTCAAACCTTAAATAAGGCTCTCATTCCTATACCACACAGCTGCATATCTGAGTGTTTATCAGCAAATTCCATAGATGTAAATTCGTTTATGAAAATGTCAAGATATTGTGAGCCCTAGTGCTTTTGGGAGAGAGTATTTAACTCATTTCAGGCAACATATGTTAACTTCACCAAAAGTTTGACTCACTCTTGGTCACCATGATGATGCAACAGCTGTCCACTAGACAAGTAACTAACTAATATTTGATCCTTGCCCCCTGTTTCTTATGAGAAAGCCACAGTGGACTTCCTTTTGTCTCTGATTTCACCCTTAAAGGGAGAAATAGTGTTGCCTTATCCTTGGAAGGGTCTTCTGCTGACCCATCCTTGATGTTTCCGTCACAGGGTGATGATGGGACGTTTGCTGCATCACACTTCCCTTTGCTTTCATGAATGTGTTACTCGTGATAAAGAATGTCAATTCTTTGTTTAGTAGCAGTTTGCTGTATCTCCCTGCAAATAATGTGTCAGTTAGGCTACCTATAAATCTGAGTCAGTAATGTACTTCTCTAAGGTTTATTTATGTTTTGAATTTGTCTCTGAGGAATCTGTTGGGGGGAAATTTTGCTTTAATATGTTTTATAAAAAGGTGAGAAAATAATCAAGTGTAATGAAGATAAGATAAATTTTCTAATAAAATAAAATATAGAAGTGTTCAAAATTTTTGCTTTCCCCATATGACTTTGTTTTTTTCCCCAAATGTTACCCTCATTAACAGGTGAGTTGGGTCTCTTGGTGGGTATCAACACAGTGACCACAACCAAGGAGGATTTAGCAAGGGCATCTTGTTACTTGTAACAAGTAAGGGGAACACCAGGAGCAATTCCCAAAGTAGTGACTTTCCAAGCTGTGGGGCGGTCAGATTTTATAAGTGTAGGGTAATAAGGTGTGATCTGATTGGATCCTGCAATGAGGTGTTGTCAGAAGGCATAATCTGACTGGATTTTGCCATGGGATGATGCCAGAGCTCGATCTGTTTGGATCCTGTATCCTACCATTATTGTGTCTGCTTTTAATTCAGTCCCTACTCCTTGGTCAGAGGTTACACTCTTGGTTCTTCCACACATGCTCAGGTTATGTGACCTGAGTGTCCACGGCAACTGAAAAACAAGTGGAACTTTGTTACATAAAAAATTGAACCAGACTGGCCTGGCATGGCTACACAAATGGATGTCTCTATTCAGCCTTATTTATCCACAGTTTTTCCTCCCGCTGATCCCTTTTTCTTGCCTGTCCTCCCTGCCTGCTCACTTGCTTTCTGGCCGTTCTTGCCTTTCTTCTTAGCCAGAGCTGTATAGGAATTTAGTTCAGTGTTTCCTCCTTCATTATCATTGGACAGTATTCACTCATCAGCTCCCGGTCACCTCTCTCTCATCACCTGTGACTAGTCTTCCTCCCAGGTTCATTGCCATTTTCAAAGTGAGTCTGCACTCTCTCGCCACCTGTTTTCTTACCACCCACTCTCTATGCGATTACTTGTGATTTGACATCTGCCCATGCTACTACAATGAAATGGCTTTCTCAGAGACTATCACATGATGCTATTTACAAAACCTGATTAGTGCTGCTTATTTTCTGCAGTATTTACTGTTGCTGGACACCACTTCCTTCAACTTTCTCCTCTCTTGGTTCCAGGGCACTATGCTAACTTTGGTGGCCATATACTTGGTGCCTCCTTATACATGAGTGGAAATAAGGGGTTCAGAATGAAATGATTCAGTCAGTCTCATAAAGAGATAGGACACCTGTAGAGATTAAAGTTCCCAGAGTTAGTAAGCTCATTGCTTTATTGCACATTATGTTGACAAAGAAGTAGAAAGGGAAAGCAAAATCCTTCAATCTATGTTGTTAATTAATAAATGATTTTCTTTTCTTCTTTTTAGTAAATGTTTGATGGTGTCTTGGGAATAGCCTTAGTAGCAAAAGGAAATATTTAAGCATGTCTTTGGGAAAATATCTTTCCATTTTCTGTGGTTATTGTATGTGTAAAAATTGGACACCATTTCTTAAAAGGATTATGTGAAAATTTTATGATGCCTGGTTGGTGAAAGGCAGAGTATCCTGAAATATTTAAAATGTAGATTCATATTCTTTCTATTGTTTTGATATAATTAGAAGTGTCAACTTTAAATATATTGAAAGGCATTTTATTTTTAACAGTGTTTTATTAGGTGAGTGCAAAAGTAATTGCGGTTTTTGCATTGTTGAAAGTTGGCATTTGATATGGGAATATATTCTTAAATGTGGTTATGTTATACATGATTTTAATAGGTATTTCTCATTTTTTTGGTAATGACTTACCACTTGCTGTTTATTTTATGTTTGAGACTATGAAAATGATGTTAGATAAAAAGCAAATTCAAGCAATTTCCTTATTGTAGTTCAAAATGGGTCATAAAGCAATGGAGGCAACTTGCAACATCAAAAACTCATTTGGTCCAGGAACTAACGAACTTATGGTGCAGTGGTGATTTAAGAAGTTTTGCAAAGGAGATGAGAGCCTTGAAGATGAGGATTGTAGTGGCCAGCCCTTGGAAGTTGACAACAACCAGTTGAGAGCAATCTTGAAGCTGATCCTCTTAAAACTACAAGTGAAGTTGCTGAAGAACTCAACGTTGACCATTCTATAATCATTCAACATTTGAAGCAAATTGGAAAGGTGAAAAAGCTGGATAAGTGGATGTCTCATGAGCTGAGATAAAATACAAAAATCATCATTTTGAAGGGTTGTTTTCTCTTATTCTATGCAGCAACAACAACAATTTCTCAGATTTTGACTTATGACAAAAAGTAGATTTTATATGACAACTGGTGATGACCAGCTCAGTGGTTGGACCAAAAAGAAGCTCCAAAACATTTCCCAAAGCCAAACTTACACCAAAAAAAGGTTATGGTCACTGCTTGGTGGTCTGCTGCTGGTCTGATCCACTACAGTTTTCTGAATCCTGGCTAAACTATTATATCTGGGAAGTATGTTCAGCAAATCAGTGAGATGTACTGAAAACTGCAATGCCTGCAGTCAACATTGGTCAACAGAAAGGGCTCAATTCTTCTCCACAACAACGCCTGACTGCACATTGCAAAACCAGCGCTTCAGAAGTTGAATGCATGGGGTTATGAATTTTTGCCTCATTTGCCATATTCACCTGATCTCTTGCAAACTGACTGCCACTTCTTCAAGCATCTTGATAACTTACTGCAGGGAAAATGCTTCCACAATCAGCAGGATGCAGAAAATACTTTCCAAGAGTTCATCAAATCCTGAAACACAGATTTTTATGCTACAGAAATAAACAAACTTATTTCTCATTGGCAAAAACATATTGATTGTAATGGTTCTTATTTTGATTAACAAAGATGTGTTTGAGCCTAGTTATAATGATTTAAAATTCATGATCTAAAACCACAATTACTTTTGCATCAACCTTAGTATTTGAAAATTAAATTGTAAAATTGCAAAAAGAAAGCCTATATTAGCTGTTAATAAATACAAAATATATAAAATGTATGTGTGTTGAACTAAGTGCCTTGAGTCTATGAAGCTAAGAAAATGAAGACAACAGCTTTACTAACTTTCCATCTCATTATTGTTATAACTCCTGGTTCCATCATAATTTCGTTTTTCCATCCCAACAGAATCTGAGGGGCACTCATTTTTGTGAAGCTGTTATTTTCATCACAATGTGATCTATACCTAATGATTACATTACCTGTACATTTAAAGCTCATTCATAAACTGTCGTCCCCTGAGAATATACCTAACATAGAAAATAATGTGTGTGTATATATATATATATATATATATATATATATATAACCGCTGAAGTGCTATAAGGATGCCCTAAATTACATATTACATTTTACAGACATAATTTGTGTTATTAAAAATAACTTCTGTATAACTATTGAGGAATAAAACAGCTACTTATGCACAAGGTGAGGGATATCTGCATAGTGTCATTTCTGAGCTAGACAAAAAGTATGTTTGATAATCTATTGTATCTTTTGCTACAAAAGCAAAGTGGTTCCTTATGATTGGCTGAACCTCTTTGGGTTCTTGTTCTATCTTTCAGCAAATGAAGATGCTAATTATCTTTATCCTAGCCTTTTATAACATTACCTTAGCTCTTCAGAGTCAAATGGAACCTGGAAAATCTAACTTAAGTTCCATTTTACATTTTGCCCTTGAGCATTTCCCATGGTGGGGAGGTATGTGTCTAGATTTGGAAAATAAGCCCGCTTAGTTTCTTTCCCAGCTGGATGCTTAGAAACAGCACCCTCTAGCAAAACCATGCCTAGGAAAACAAAGTATCCAGCTAGGCTTTCAGAGTTACTTGGGGGCAGGACATGGATAGCTACATCCCTGGAGGAAAATTAATGCAAGCAGTAGATCCAAATTTATTTCCCATGCAAAGAACATTAGCTGAGAGAGAGCTTCTGTATATAGGTTTGCAAAGCTGTGAGAGCAAAGCCAAAGGCATTCCTGGGTTTGCTTTGTGATACAGTCTCCAAATGGATACTATTATGATTAGTCTATTCTGAGTTCCTTAAATGCTGTTGTAACAATGTCAGAGGCCAAGTTCAAGTCTAAAATACGTGTGATGATGATCATAGCTGCTGAAATACTCATAATGCTGAAGACATAGTAGCAACAAATTATAATAAGAGAGCACTTTTGTGCAGCAAAATAGTTCTGTGGAGCAGAATTAGATCATGAAAATGTTGCATGGTGGGCATTTAGTCATGAAAGCATAAATCTGTCCCTAATGATTGATGTGAATCAGCTTTCAAACCTATTAGATGTACCATTTAACCAGGCAACATATGCCCATTATTTTTTTGCATGAAAAGCAATTGCCGTATGTTTAATAGTTACTGAATTGTGACTGGCAGGTGTGTCCCACCGTAATAATAATGATGACAATAATATCTTCAACTTCAATTCACTCTCCACAAGTCAGGGCAAAAGAGAATAAATGATGATTGTGTGGTGTGTTTGAGTAATATAAAAGTCAGTCTAGGTAATTTAAGGCAAAGATCACTTTCAAAAGCCAGATTTATATATTTTCCCCTCCTCCATTCAAATAATTGTCTCAGAGTTCCATTTCAACTTACTTTAATAGTTCCTTCCTGCATATTTGTGATGGATTCTCAAAAACTTTCAAAACCACTTTCACATATTCCGTTACTTAGCCCTTAACAACAATGTCGAATAGGGTAGGAGAGAAACATTGTTCCCTGTTTCTCATTTAGAAAGCTGAGATTCAGAGAGGTTACATGACTCTTTTTGCTCCACAAAAAGAAAGAAATCAGTTGAATTATCTCTGATAAAACCACCAACCTTAGTGATATGAAAGTGATCACACCTATAGAGTGGTGTCACTGTCAATATTATTCTTTTGGCAAATATATTCTGTCTGGAAGTCAAGGGCAAGAAAAGAAAGTTAGAAATTGCAAATTAAGGGCTGTGCTACTGAAAGAACACCAACAGGGTGCCCCAGTTGGGGTCTCAAACCTATACTTCTCCCCTTCAGCCTGGTACTTCAACAGTGAGTAGATTATGGTGTGCATTTTGAGGGAAGGCTAGTGTTGTCTCATTTAGATAGAGTTTTGTGTTGGTGTGACACAGATGGGTTTCTATAATTAACGTCATGTCCTAGATGGCAGTGAACATTCCTACACTTGAGGCAATGTTCAAAATCTATTACCGGTCCTTTTCATTATGAAAGAATTTGTTTTTGTCCCCCCTAGATGGAACTTAAACTCATTGGGTGTGGTTGAAGAAGAACAAGGAGAAGGAGAGAAACAACATACAATAAAGTTGTCCACCAGTTGTCCCAGGAAAATTTGTTTCCCGCATAGGGGCCATCACAACTGCTGCATTGCAGTCAGCTGGGAGTATCATCTTGCATGAATCTGAAGATGTGATGAAAGATAGGCACAGGCAAAGCCTAGCTTTAAGAGAAACATAAAATGAGGGCTTCGAGACCCTAGGGCCTCTTTCTTTCTTCTTCCCCTTGATGGGCAAAAGCTTTTGCCAAATCATCTTTGTCAGAAGTCCCAGGCCCACGATGACCTATTGAAATACCATGATCCAGTAACGTCATCTTCTTCTGCTGTAAATGTGGTCATCATTTTAGGTGATAGATTTCACCTTCAAGATTTCTTAAAGAACATTCAGACAGTCACCCTGAAATGGGTGAAAAAAAATCAGGTACCTCCTATTTCATAATAATGTGAGCCAGGATGAAGCAGTATTTTATCAGGCTTGGCATTCTGCAAGCTGAGTAGAGTCCATGTGATCACCACGTATAATATTATGCTGGAGGTGGGTTTCATCTCTTGCTTGGGTTTGGAATGTAAACAATCTTGAAATTGTGTTTGGAGGGAAAGAAACCCTGGGAAATGTTTATTTTTAAAAAACATGGATTTTTTAAAAAGCAAATACATGTTCTAATTTACAACAGAGAGCAGATATTTCTTTACTTTTTTGAGCTTCTTCTGAGACATTAATCTTAAGCTATCACTTGTGTGTATCAGGAGAAAAGTTGGGAGACTGGGAGAGATGGGTAAGGAAACATTTTATTTTTATTTTTTATTTATATATTTTTTATTATACCTTAAGTTCTAGGGTACATGTGCACAACGTGCAGGTTTGTTACATATGTATACATGTGCCATGTTGGTGTACTGCACCCATTAGCTCGTCATTTACATTAGGTATATCTCCTAATGCTATCCCTCCCCGCTCCCTCCTTCTCCCACCCCACAACAGGCCCCAGTGTGTGATGTTTCCCCTCCTGTGTCCAAGTGTTCCTTAAATCTCCCAATGATTTATTTCAAGCTGTAAAGCATTTCTAAAACTTGAGTTTGTTAATTATCACAAGGAAAAAGAAGAGAGGAAAGTAGTCAATCTGATAGACTGGTGATATTCCATGTAGCCCGATAACTAAGTTGTGACAGAATATCTCACATTCAGCCATTGTTTTTGATATTTGTACTTTTTCTTGTAAACTATTTGCTCTGGGACAAAAAGTCACTGGTTTTGAACTTGATTTGGGCAACTAAATGATATACTTAACCATCTGCTTTAGCCCGACCATGACTTCTTAATGACTTTTCCATTTTATTTGGTTTTGGAAATTGATTTACCCTTAAAAATAATATCTGCATTTAAAGTAATTTTGCTTGTTTTTTGTCTGTGCAGTAGCTGAATATGCTCTCTAAAATAATGACTTCAAATATGCAGCCTTTGTGAAGATGTGAAAATTGCTGTGCCCTAGCTACAAATGGCAATTCTGATAACAAGAGCTTGAATGTGGCCTTGAGGCGAGGGAAAGACAGAAAGAGTCCACTGAAAGTTAACTTTGTCACTTTAATTTGCAGGCATTGTGGGGAGAAAGGGATATTCCACGGGCACAGGCATCCTCCTGCGCCGTATTGGCTGTAGCATTGTCTGTTATATCTGCACAATTGCTCTTTTGATTCTTCCTAGGAATCATATGTTAGCAACCCAAGTAGCTACCATTAGCTCCAGCCATATGGGTGAAGGTAGGGGCAGAGGTTGCAGAGCTTTAACATAGGTATCCAGACATCATTGGCCCTTCCCATCTCCTGACTGGTTCTCCGTCTATCAATCTGCTAATAAGCACATTCATACCACTTAATGCCCCGGTACATAAAACAAGAGCAGTGACTGAAATAAGCTCTCAAACTAGCAAACTGAACAAGCTATATGAGACTTCTTGGATATTGAAAATACTAAACATTCTCATAGCTATAGAATTAATTATTTGGAAGATATTGGCAAGTACCTGTTCATGTCTACAATGTTCATCTATTAAATGGTAACTACTATTCTGAAAGTAGCAGTTAGGTTTTATTAGGGGAAGGGGGAGAATCACCACAGTCATCTAAAACTGTTTCATTTAATGTTACCTGCCAAGATACATGTCTAATAGGCTGCTGTGGTTCCTACCCGCCCTGACCTCTGCACATCACTGAACCTGTATCCTACTGTTAATGATACATATGTCATAACTACAAATTCCTCATGTGTCTCGGGGTGGTAAAAATGTTTCTATTCAAGAGGGGCAACTAAAAACACCCATAGGTCCATCATATTGGATAAACCACTTATATCCAGCTACTGAAACTACTGGCACTACTTGAAAAATGAACTTTCTTTTACCATCTTGCCCACTTACCAGTTCTCAGAAAGTCCTGCCTTTCCTTTCCCTTCTTTATCCGATTAACCCAACTTTTAGCTCTTACATCAAATCTTCTGGAAAGCCTTCTAGACATTTCTCTCCCTCCCTTTCTCTCTGCCATTATTTCTTTTTCAGCATAGGTTAGATATTCTACTGGGACCTCTCATTGCTTCACAGGCATACCCATGTCAGAGTAGCCAGCACTCGCTATTCCAAGAAACTTGTCTGAATTTGTAATTGGATTGTAAATATCTTGAGTGCAAGATCTTCAACTTGTATGGTTGTATTTCCAGTTTTCAACATATGTTGAGTGAGTGTATTCTAAATATAATATTAAGCATGGCCTATACCCGATAATATAAATATGGAAATAGAATGATTATTTAATTTGCCATGCCTGTGAAGGACCCTTGAAGGTATCTAGTCTGAACTCTCAACTTACAGTTGAGGAAGCTGAGGACCAGACTGTATTCATTCATTGTTTGTTTATTAATTCATGAATTCATTCATGCAACACATTGCATTGAGCATCCATGTGTGCCTGGCACTGTGCTAGCCACTGAGCAGATAATGCTGAGTAGAGCAGGACAAAAGACACGGTCCTTCCCTCATAGAACTTTCCTCTTAGTGCAGTAGAGACACAGTAATCCAATCATCACACAAGACATTTATGATCACCAACTGTGCTAACTGTGGACTATGGGAGCCAAATGGTGTGAAGATTTGGCTTAATGGCAGGAATCAGGAAGCCTTTCCTCAAAGGTGTGGTGTTTGAACTGAAATCTGAAGAACCAGCAGAAGGGCAAGGAGGGAAAGGAGTTTGCCAGGCCCAGGCCAGTGGGTTTGAAGCCTTGAGGCAGAGAGGAGTGAGGTGCATTCATTAAACTGAAAGGAGGAAAGTGTAGGAGCAGAAGAATGAGGGGTTCCAGAAGAGATGGTACAAGATGAGAATGAAAGATGGTCAGGGGCCAGTTCTGTAGGACTTGTAGTCATTTAAAAATGTTTAGTTATTAACTTAGAACAGTGAGAGCACTGAAATGTGTGAGGGTCAGAAGAAGTGGGAGGTGGCCTGATAATACATGCATTTTGAAGAAATCTCTGCTACAGTGTAGAGAGGAGATTGGTGTACAATTGATGGACTGAGCAGGTAGGTGAGAGCTAGCCCTCCTGGGAAGAATATGCTGAAGTGCGTGCAAGAGATTTTGGTAGCCTGGAGAGTAGACAGCACCACTGACCTCTCTGTTTTTTCTTTCTCAAAAATGCTATGACCACCTACATTTTATCAAAGAAGGCCTTTATCTACCTATACTTTTAGCATGCTTTGCTTTAGATTTTCCCATTTCTCAGGTAAGGGCACAGAGGCTAATGAATGCACCTTTCCTGGTGCCAAAAGGTTTTCAATTTGGGGATCTCAATCACTTTTGGCACCACTGCTGGCCTTAAGGAACCTGTTATGTAGTCTATGGTGGATCTGAATACCAAGGCAGACAGATAACATTTTTTAAAGAGTGTGAGGAAACTCCAGAAGTAATGTGAATGCATGAGAGGTCCAGACCACTGCTGACCTGGAAAGCCAATGACTGAAGCACCAGAGGAAATAGCCTGTTGGAGGGAAGACAGAACACCCTCTTTCCAGCTCGTTGATGGCAAAGCAGGTGCTTTTCTGAAGCAGGTGATGTTCTGAAGATCCAGCTCCTCAGAAACAAGTGTACCTCTGGAATGCAGAGAATCTACCACATGATATGCTTTGGCTATATTTCCACCCAAGTCTCATCTTGAATTGTACTTTCCATAATCCCCATGTGTCATGGGAGAGACCTGGTAGGAGGTAATTGCATCATGGGGGCAGTTACCTCCATGCTGTTCTTGTGATAGTGAGTGAATTATCATGACATCTGATGGTTTTATAAGAGGCTTTTCCTCCTTTGCTTGGCCCTTCTTCCTGCCGCCATGTGAAGAAGGATATGTTTGTTCCCCCTTCTTCCATGATTGTAAGTTTCCTGAGGCTTCCTCAACTCTGTGGAACTGTGAGTCAATTAAACCTCTTTCCTTTATAAATTACCTAGTGTCAGGTATTTCTTCATAGCAGCATGAGAGCAGACTAAGACACTACCTGTAAGAACTTGGAAAAATGATTTGCTTAGAGTTCCATCTGAACAGTCATATTATTAGTAAGATGTATGTATCGGGGAAATAGATTTACTTCTTATGACTTTTTGCATTTTGAGATCTTACTGTTCGATGCCCCACAGTGATGGAGCCATATTTCTCCACCTGGTCACCAGGCTCATTAGGAGGGACAGATGTGGCCTCAGATTTCATGTGCAGTTCTTGTCTCAGCCCTTCTTTTTCTCAAAGATTCCTGCCTTTTGACTACTTTTCTCCAAGTGCCATCTTCCTTCTCTCAGGCTCCTTTGGGATTATCAAAGCACCATTGTAAGCGACTCTAGTTCTGTAGGTGACTCTAGTTCAGGATCACGACTTCATGGTTTCTATAAAAATTGCCATCCCACAGACTTCTTCACATCCGTGACAGGCAATTGAGAGGGGACTGAGGCAAAGTATTGCCCATACATGGAATTTGTGAAGACTCAATCGTTGTTACTTGGATTGAGTAATAAAGGAAGTTATTTGTCTAAGTTTGGGCAGCAAGAGAATGGCAGGGACAGAACCAAAAGCAGTTTTTAAACAATAATCTTTTTTTTTTTTTTTTTTTTTTTTTTTTGCTATTAAATACAACTTGGGGGCAAAGAAGAGGGATACAATTTGTTGAATTTCATTGCTACATTTTTGGGCAAGGAAAGATAAACAGACTCAAGACTGTTTACAAGTCCAAATGCTGTTTATTTCCCCATATTACAATGGCAGTTGAAAATTCTCCTATAATATGCTACAAATACAAGTGTATTAGAGAGTTTATTGTGTATATTTTTGAATATAGTATAATTTATTGTATGATGTTAATACAGTTCTTGGTTCTTATTCTCTGTAAGAACTGGTGTTGCTGTTATCTCTGGATAGGAGCAAACTTCATAAAATGTAGCATTCTCTCTGGATGCATAGGTGAGTAGCTTTTAAAATATTAGCCTATTCCATTGTTCAGTTATAAAGTAAAATGATTTTTTAAAGTGCAGGATAAGTGAATTTTTATGTTTCATTTTTAGTTATTGAATTGTACTAGGTAATGCGTTTTAGGAGGGCACTGTTCCTCCCAGAACTTTGAAAAGCAGTCATTCAATCACTCAGTAATTTTTAGGGATTTTAAAATAGATATAACAATTTTAGGATGTCAAGTTTTAGATGTCTAGTTTTAACTTGTTTGGTTGAACTGACATTTAAGTTCAGTCCCAATGTGATGTGAATGGACTTAGCCTTTTACCTCTTCTTTTTTTCCTCTTCATTGGAAACCAGTACAGAGAACACGGTGGCTTAATAAGAAAGATGTTTCCTGCTTTGTTTCCTTTTATTCAACTCAGAACTGCCTGGGGGAAAAGATTGCTTCCTTTCTGAATGTGGTAAGCCACAAAATGGAAAGTGTACACACGAGCTCTTTCCTATTAACCTTGGGGAAAGGTGACAGAAATGTGTGAACAATGCTGTTAGCTGTTTAAATGTGCTTTTGTTATTATTAATTTGGTTTAAGGGTTTTGCCTAACAAGTAACTCCCTTGATTTGTGTGTTTCAGAATTGTTTAATTTTTCTCCAAAATAACAATTCGTCCTTCTGAAATTCTTTGTTAGATTTTTGTCATTCCGGTTTCAATCTTGGTGATGATTCTTCTATCTGTCATGAGTGGTTTAATCTGCATGTTTATAATTACAGCATATAAAGCCATATAATTCAAGATGGGCCTTGGTATATGATTCCTTTGTATTTTTTTGAAAAATAAAGGCTGTAATGGCAGTAATTCAGGTGCCTGAGTTGGGAATGTTTAGGTGTCATCAAGTATTAGCTTTTCAGAAAAATATCCATGATAAATTAGAAACTGAAATCAGCACATTTTTCTGGTTTTGGTTTTTTTGGGGAAACACTTATTTTTTTAATTTCTGGCTTAAGAATTATATTTGACTATGCAAAGATAAATCCAAAATTTTAAATTCTAGTCCAAGACTTTAGATAAATTAGGGAATTAGGGAATCTGTCTATGTATTTTACAACCATATAACCATATATTGACATACATATGTCACTGAAGGTATATTGTAAAAGATAATTTGGCTAACTGTATTGGACCAACTGCTCTTGAACTCTCTAAGTATAATTGGTTTGAGATATTGCCTGAAATTTCATTTCTAGAATGTCAGCCAAACAGCTTTTTATGATCCTGAGCAGTTATAATCTACCATCCCAAACACACACACACACAAATACACACACATACACAAACACACACATACATGTACACATACATAAGCACAGAGAATTTTCAGAGAGATTTATGGTGGAAGATCTGAGATTAGAACCCAGGAACTCCTAAGATTCCTTGGTTTTGTATCAAGGGTCAATAAAGAGGCATGAAGTCAATGAAGTCAACAACTCAGGGAAATATCTCTGAGGAAATACACAATGGAAGTGGTGGTGTAACCACCTCAAATAAATATTTTTACTGAAACTGATCAGTCATCCATTTGATCAGGTAAGTCAGGCAAGGCCACCTCTGATTGGATGGTAATTCACTTATCATTATCCTGATTTCAGTGGATCTATGCCATACTCAAGACCTACATTTGTCTATGACCTGATTGTCTCATTGCCCTACACAGATATATAATCAGGCCAGCCTGTGTGAAACTCCTTACAACCCTTATCATCATAATTAGGCTGTTTTGGTCTTTCAAATGTATTCACTCTTCTTTGAAGCCATCACTCTTTCACCACTGCCAGCTAACTGTAGTAATCTCTCACCATGCACTGTCTGTTGCCTCATTGAATCCTCACAGTCATTCTATGGCATAGGTAATATGATTGTCATTGAGGTATCCAAAGTTCAGAGGGATTATGTTGTTCAGGGTTACACAGCTAATTTCTAGTAAAGCTGGGAATCACCTCACGTCTATATGATTCCATGGTCTATGCACTTAGCTGTGATGTATGTGTTCTATCTCAAATGATCATCTCTAAAATCAGTATCAGTTCACAGATATTTGTGAGTCTCTCAAGAGAACTAGGGAAACTTCTGTAAAGTTAGCTAAAGGCTTTTTAATGTCATGTGGTAACTGTGGTGAAGCAATCGTCAATTCCAGTTAAATTAGCTTAAAATCATAGGAGCAAACATATATCTTTGATGATAAGCCTGGGATGGAGGTTAATGTCTCATCAATTTTGTGTCTCTCTTAGATGTTTGACTTTATCCTAACGACTTAAGCTTTAGGTAAAGTTTGCATTTCGTACTCTAATCCCTTCCTATCAGACACAGGTGCTCTTCTCTGCCCAACTGTAATTCAATCCAAGACATGCTTTTTCCAGTTAGCCTCTGGAGAATGCTGTTCCTACTTAGACTCACTGCATAGATCTTAACTTGTATTCCTGCTGGTGGTGCACATATATGAGCTGTCACTTGACCATGCAGTCACACCTGGAGGTCCATTTCTAGGTTCAGAGTCATCTCTGATGCAGCCTGTAATTTTCCCACTAGCATGCCACTCTGTAGGAATGAACCAGACATTGACACATCGTTCTATGTAGCATTTTCTTCCAATTAGAGCTTCACTATAAACAATCTTTGGTCAAGGAAAGGCTTTGTTATCTACTCCATGGTCTCTTTGGGAAAAAAGGTCTGGTCCCGTTAAGCTCTTGCTTCATTTTTGCCTTTCAGGGATTATTCGTGCTCTGTGTCAAATGTGAACTCTTGGTTCAGTACATAGGAAATATATACCTAAAATACTTGTGATTTCCACCAAGTCTGAAATAGCAATCTAAAAGCTAATGCATTCATTAAATGATAGAATTGTTAAATTGGCATAAAGTGATACAAAATCCCATCAGGGCAGGTTTGAAATCTAGATTCCTTTCAGTATGCATTGAACATGTGCATCCATGAGAAAATAGTATGATAAAAACAAAACAAAACAGGGTGTGACCTTGCTGGATTCATATTACCTTATGGAACCTCCACATTAAAACAAATTTCTAGACATTTCTAATAAGCAGCAATACAATCAAGAAAACAAAACAATCAGTTTCAGTATTTAGCTACTACAAATTTGTCAAAAAATAAGGAGTGGGAAAATAACTTAAGATCTTAGGAAATCTATTGTATGGAGCTAAGGAGAAGGAATGAGTTTAGGTTTTTCTTTAAGTTGTTGAAGAAGGCATGGGATTATCTTCTGCTTGCTGGTCTTCCCTTAGTTTCAATGAGAAGCTTATCAGACACGCTTATCTTACAGAAGTAAGATAAGAGGACAAAAGAATTTGGAAGATCATGGTGAAAAAAAAGGAATGTAGTCAGATGATAAATTTAGTATAATTAAATTTAGAGATGGGTTAACATAATCAGAAGGTAAGGAACCCAATTATGGGATAGGTTTGATAACATAGATGGCTTAATAAAATACAAAATAGAAAGATATAAATAGAATACTTTTACATAAATTCTGGAGGAGTTTAAAAATGAGTGTTCAAGATAACTTGGAAAGATATTAATATAAACTTGATGAGGTATGTTGGTCTTGAAGAAAAATGAAAACCTCATTTTGTGAAATGAGTGGAAGAATTCCAGCTGTTTTTCAGATTTTCACCATTTTATTAATATTTTTGGATTAGAGAATTTTAATTATGGAGGAAGGAATTTATTAAAAAGTAAACACAAAATAAAACTAATCATACAGTTTTGGCCAACTTGTTGCTTTTCTTTTACTTCATTTCCTAAAGGGCATTTCTCAGAGTCACTTGAAAGTAAAACTTGAGAGGGTTTTTTTTTTTTTTTTTAAGTTAGTGGCAGTTTGTTGTAAAACCTTGTTGTAGGTTGTTAGGCATTCTTTTACTAAGAATTTTCAGTGCACCTCATGTGCAAAAGACTACTTAAGTGCAGAAACTAGCAGGAGTTCAAAATTAAACTCATCAGTTTTCTGTGATAAGATGATGGTTTGAGAGATACTCAAGAAAGGAGTGTGTGTTAGTAGCTCAAGATTTTTCTGTCTTTTTCCTTGTGTTCTCAGATCCACACTTTCATTTTCCTTTTTTTTTTTTTTTTTTGGAGACGGAGTCTTGCTCTGTCGCCAGGCTCCCTGCAACTTATACCTCCTGGATTCAAGTGATTCTCCTGCCTCAGCCTCTCGAGTACCTGGGATTACAGGTACGTGCCACCACGCCTAGCCAATTTTTGTATTTTTAGTAGAGACAGGGATTTCACCATGTTGGTCAGGATGGTCTTGATCTCCTGACCATGTAATCCACCTGCCTTGGCTGCCCAAAGTGCTGGGATTACAGGCGTGAGCCATGGCGCCCGTCCTCATTGTCCTTTTGTCAAGAAAGCCAGACATTCTGTAGCATGGTAGATGAAAAAGGGCTTGGACCCAACCCCAGCTCTGTTGCTTGCTTGTTGCATTGTTGTAAGAGACCCTCAAGAAGAATCTCACAACATCCAGTGCCCTCCCATCGTCTAGCTTTCCCACTTAATAGCTCCATGCAAGGGGATCCATTTATATTGCATTAAACTTTTCTCAGTGTTCTCTAATTTCAGGGATTCTTACTGCCTGAAAGGGTCACTCCACCATGTGGGTAAGCAGGGTGTCCAGAGTCTGCCCATAGGCCATCAGCATCAGTTTTTCAAATCCTGGGACTTTATTTTAAAAACAAAACACACCAAAAAACTGCAAGCAAGCAAACTCCACAAAACCCATCAAAACCCCAAAATGTTTCTTAACCTTAATAACTTGTTCTTTTTCCATGCATATCTAATTCCTCCTTTAAAAAATACCTAAAAAGTTAAAATTGGTTTACCACATATTCCTGTTGGCCCAGGACACATAGGGACTAATATTTTCTCCTTTATAAAAAATTGATTGCTTTTACCGTGACATCTTTGACAAAGTCTTTCAAAGAGGGAGAGAAATGTGAATTCAAAAGGATAATGTGGCTTTTATTTTTTTTTACTTTGATCTTGTTTTATGAAGCGTTACCTAGGTTAGTATTGCCTCATGATAATCAGTGACCATAAAGGCCATTAGGATGCCTTGATAGATGCCCTTGGTCTCCCTTGACTTTGATTGAAGCATCTTAAAGGCCTGTATGCATGTGGCACAACATCTAACATTGTAATTGCTCACTCAGTAGCTCTGAGCACTTACTCTTCAATAAATTCTTGGATGCCATGGGGATGGCCAATGAACTTTTAAATTATATGTCTGTTGTTCTCTATCACCAGGAACTAAATTAATGGGAAATTAGCTCACAAGGTGTATTATGCATTTTCCCTCTTTAAGAGAGGACTCTTTTTCTGACAGCCCTTCCACTTTTATCCTTTTACCATTTTATTTTATTGGCCTCAGTACTGAAATTCTTTCTTTCTTGTTCCAACTACATCAGAAACATTCAATATACTTAGCAGCCTATGGAAGTCTGACAATTACTTCCTCACAGCAGCCTTGTTTCAAGACTAGGTCCAGAATAAATAAAAGTTTTTCATTTTTCCAGGTGGCATCTGTTAGTTTTCAACATTGCCCAGAGAAAGAGTTACTATAGAATACAAAAAAATGAGTTATTTTTTCTTCCTTTTGGGGAGAAACAGACATATAGAAAGCCATGAGTGCTTCCTTCATAAACTGTATTTTATGTACAACCAGTAAGAGAGAGAGATGATGATGATGGTTGTAGAAAAGTTGTAGTGGATAAGCTCAATTTATTCAGTCTTCTGGGATAATGTAAGAGTAAAACATGGAAACAGGAATACAGTGTTCATCATAATTATAGCTCATCCATTCAAAGCATTTTGAAAACAGTGCTATATAAACTTTGGATGACAAATAATAAAGCATAGTTAACACTTCTCATTGGTTGTGCATTTTCAAATACATACAAGTATTTAATCATGGCCATTCATCATTCCGTAAATCAAAACTAGGTCTTTGAATTCTCTCCCTTTTCTATTCTCAGATTCAGACATATTTGGTTTCATATAAAATCTTATGCATAATTTTGGATTTCTTGGGCCAATCAAGTAATGTTATATACTTTAATTTAAAAAACTTTTCAGAAGCAGAAACCTCAGTTTCACATACTTCTTATTAATCCTAAGGCTTAGCAAAGGGTACAGCTGTAGCTCACCTCAATTATACACTGTAAATATTTAGATTAGAGACAGGAAATAAGTTTTGGGAGTTGCAAGAGTAGAATCAGATGTAGGAGATATTCTTGTAGAATAGAGCTGGGGATGGGGTTTAACATTTTGTATTTCACTGGTAGAGCAATAAAATCAGTACTAAAAACAAGGAGGGGCCGGGCACAATGGCTCATGCCTGTAATCGTAGCACTTTGGGAGGCCAAGGTGGGTGGATCATGGGGTCAGGAGTTTGAGACCAGCCCAACCAACATGGTAAAACCCTGTCTCTACTGAAAATACAAAAATTAGCCGGGCATGATGGCACACGCCTATAATCCCAGCTACTTGTGAGACTGAGGTAGGAGAATAGCTTGAACCCAGGAGGTGGAGATTTGCAGTGAGCTGAGATCAGACCACTGCACTCCAGCCTGGGTGACAAAGCGAGACTCAGTCTGCAAAAACAAACAAACAAACAAAAAACAAGGAGGGGCATGGTCTTGGATTTTCATAGGAAGAGAAGCTGAGAAGAACAAAAATGCTGGCATTTCTTCTGTAAAATGAGTCTGAATGCCTATAAAACACTAGCAGGTACTCAGACATAACTGTCACCACTTGGCAGCAAAGCAAGGAAATAGGACAGTATTACATTTGTGAAGCTGTTGATCAGAAAACTAGTGTGCAGAGGAATTTGCGTGTTTTAAAATATTCCCAAAGTGGCAGAATATTACTGACATTTGAAACAATAGCACAGTCTACTGTGTTAAAATGGTTATTTCCATTTTTAAATTATATTTTGTAAGTAAAAATCTTGCTCTCTTGTTAAGTTACAGCTTTTTACTTTTTCATTTTGCTTGTCCCTGTGCTCCTTGATCCATCAATGAAAATGTGATTTTCTATTGGTGTCTTCGATAAATATGCAAGGCTATTTTCATTGCATCAGAAAGCTGAAAGGGACCTTGGCTGGTCATTTGTGTAATTGAATCATGCCTGCGTTTGGGGCAGAATTTTCATTTTATGAAAGAAACACAAGATTTCCCATGATGTTTTGCATGTCTACAAATTCAGGCAAAAGAGTCTTTCCTTGGGGTTAGTGAGGTCAGTGGGGTCATGCTAGTGAATTAACTGGCGTGATATTTGCTTAACAAAGGCATGCCATAAATAAGAGACTTAATAGTCAGTTGGCATGTTCCTTCATGTTAATGCTATTTTTAAAATTTAAAGTAATGGATGAAATAAAGTTTTATCCTCATGTCTGGACTTTTGAAAAATAAGAAGATTTGAGGCATAGTGTATTTTAGCAGAAATGTCTTTTAATTTATTTTTAATTGTTTTGGGTACATAGTAGGTGTATATAGGCAAAAACCACAATTACTTTTGCATCAACCTAATATTTATAGGGTACATGAGATGTGTTGATGCAAGCATGCAATGCTTTATAATTACATCATGGAAAATGAGGTCTCCATCCCTTCAAACATTTATGCTTTGTATTACAAACAATTCAATTATACATTTTCAGTTTTTAAAAAATACAATTAAATTATTATTGACTATAGTCACCTGTTGTGTTATCAAATATTAGGTCTTATTTGTTCTTTCTAGCTTTTTTTTTGTACCCATTGATCATCCCCACCTTCACCCACCCCAACCCTCCCACTATCCTTCCCAGCCTCTGGTAGCTATCCTTCTATCTCCATGTCTTTTAAAGTGTCTCCTTTATTTCTGCACACATGTAACTCACTGGGGAATAAACAGGGAAATCCTTTGTGATGAATCAGATGTCATTCTGAGACACAGAGCTTCTTATGCTTTTTCTCTTTCTTTAAAATCATAACTGCCCTTCTAGATCAGTATCAAGCAAATAATAACCAAGAATCAAATGCATAAAAATCACAAAGTTATCCCAGAGTTCTAGTTGTCATTTTCGTAGTTGCCAGCATCCTTTTCCAGGAAAACAAAGAGAGTGGCCAACTGAGTGATGCCCTTGAGGAAGCTGTCTTTCCCCTAATTTCTGGAGAGCCTAGTGCAGAGGGAGAACTCCTGCCTCTGGGAATACTGCTTTTAGGGCATCCCTTTATGCATTCTTCACCAGTCCTTCAGTGAAGGAATTTATAAAAGCAAAACTGGGGCCCAAGGCATGCTTTAAGTCTCTTTGCCTCAGCCCAGGCAACTGTATTCTCAGAACTGAGTTCATTAACATTGTCTTCTTAGGAGAAATATTATCTTTCTCCAGACTGGGGAGAGAGTCTGGCTTGAGAGGCAACAATTAAGAAGGAATATGTCTTCTGCTATAAAGAAAGGCCACTTTATAATGAATTTCCTTTAGACCATGAGCAGCACTGTAGGATCCAGACTGTCAACTTGTACTTTTGAGCTTAGGAGAGGAGAAAACTCTTCTTGATTAATAATTGAGGCCTAAACATGGCAAAAAACAGGTCTGCCTCAGCACAGAGACCATGCAGCAAGGTGGCGGGCGATGCCTTTGGTGGGTTCTCTTTTCTTCCTGTCTCCTCTGTGATTATGGGGTCAGTTTAGAGGCACCTACAGGAGAAGTTTCAGACAAGAAGCACAGGTTGGTAGAAACTAATTTCTGGATTGTGATTGTGTGAGACGTCCTGGATGTTCCTGAGACTTTTGGAGGATGATTCTTGGCCTTGCTTTGTTTCTGTTTTTTCTTCTTTAGATTTTCATCTGAAGGCAAGTAACTCATGTCCCTACAAGGAAATTCCCATGAGGAATTAGAGATAAGAAAGTATTTCTCAATAACACATTTTCAGAAAAAAGTTACTGTGTTTCCAGGAGAAGCAGATGGCTGCTATTGAGAGACACCTAGGTTTGTGTTCCGGGAATTTGTCTCCTACTCATGATAGCTGGGGGCAGTTTCAGATCTGCAGGAGGTAGAAATAGGCATTAGATCACTCTGTCCTAAAAAAAAAAAGCCAACCAAAACAAACCTTGGGAAGAAATGAATTGATCACAGAAGCATCCAGAGCTAAGACCAATTAAAAGTCAGTTAGTTTATATGACCTATTGGAAGATTTCTCAACAATCTCGACCTATTGCTTGAGAGAGAATTTGTAGTAAAATGAGCCTGGGTTATGATATGACTTAAGATCACTGACCAGCTGTCTAAGCTTCTTAGGGTTACCCAATATTGGGAAGCTTCAGTTTCCCCATTTGAAAATATGGAGGCAGTAATAACAATTACCTAACTGGCCGGGCGCGGTGACTCAAGCCTGTAATCCTAGCACTTTGGGAGGCCGAGGCGGGCGGATCACGAGGTCAGGAGATCGAGACCATCCTGGCTAACACGGTGAAACCCCGTCTCTACTAAAAACATACAAAAAGCTAGCCGGGCAAGGTGGCGGGCGCCTGTAGTCCCAGCTACTCGGGAGGCTGAGGCAGGAGAATGGCGTAAACCCGGGAGGTGGAGCTTGCAGTGAGCTGAGATCCGGCCACTGCACTCCAGCCTGGGCGACAGAGCGAGACTCCGTCTCAAAAAAAAAAAAAAAAAAAACAATTACCTAACTGGTTATTGCAAACATTAAAGGTGGTCATCAATTTCCGTTTGAGGTTAGAAAGTGTCTCAAAGATTTCTATTCATTTGAGTAGCAAGCAAACCATTCTGATTTAATATTTGTATGTGCTTGAGCCTCTTTGATTATCACATTTAAAATATTCAATGTTTTACTTGTAATAGTGAATAAAAAGTTTGTGGTTGAGAGAGTGAATAAATGGGTGAATGGAAGAGTAAATAAATGATGGTTGTAACTCCATTGGTTATGGAGTGGTTACATACAGGCCAATGGGGCTGAGAAAATTTTAAAATATTCAAGAAGTAGAAATTTTTACTTTATAAATATTGCTTGGGAGGCTGAATTAATGATAAAAATAAATGTTTTGCATTTGACATTATCTACCCATATAATTCACTTCTCTCTGCATTCTCTCACTCTCTTAAAGAAGGGCACCACAATGATGATGCTAAATGATTCTTGTAGAACCAGCCAGAGGTTGAAAACAAAGGAGTTCGGACACTTGGTTAAAAAATGTATGTATACATAAATAAAGTCAAACTCCACTGCCATCTCTAGTCAAAGTGTTTGCACACTTTCTTAAGCACAGGCTGAGATGACTCATTTTACACTTCTTTTTTTTTTTTTTTTTTTTTTTTTTTTTTGCATATTTACCCTATTTTGATGGGTTGGGGACTGGCAAGAGCAAAGACTAGCTGATTACCGTTCAAGAGACACATCCAAATCAAAGAAATCTTTAGATCTGAGAATAACTGCAAAAAGAATACTGAATTCCAGTGTAGCTTTAAAAAGCGCACCACTATTTTTAATTACCTGTTTGATAGAAGAATATTTATTTTGGAATAAGAAAGAATCATTTCAAAGTTGATGGCCTTGTAATAAATATAAGCAAATTAATTATTTTTAGAAAGTCACTTCAAATTCCAAACATACCAGCAACATTTTTATTGGTTAATTATTTAGTGTTATAACAAGCAAGTTGTTCTTATGGCATATTTATGAGCTGGTCTAGAATCACACATCTCAGGGGTGGAGAGGACCTTAAGAACCATGCATTTCAGCAGCTTATTTGAAATGTGTTTTTATGTTCTGTGTATATTCTATTCTTTTGGTTATCTCTCTCTCTCTTTGTCTCTCTCTCTCTCCCTCCATGTGTATATATATGTGTATGTATATATGTATATATAATATATTAAATAGATAATATATATAACATATCATAAAAGTATATTTGCATATATATTTTAATGCCCACTATATTGAACTTGTAACAAAATCTTACTACTATAAAGTACTCTAGAGGTATATACTTGTGGCTTATTTTGTGACATATGTTTGGTCATATATCTAATAACAAATCTTTGATCAGGAGCATAATTCCAATTAGAGCAGTGGTTCTGAACAGGGGCAATGTTCCATCCTAGGAGTTCTGTACATGTATCAGGATTTTATTTTATCATCTGAATGACTGGTAAAAGGCAAGGATGCTGGGTGCCCTGTGATGCATGGGACAGTCTTTCTCAAAAGGAATCCTCCTGCTTCTCCTAAAATATTTGAATGACCCACTGGATTTTGATGTAGGTTGGAAACTGTTTATAATCGCCTGAGCCTAGACTTTATTTTACTTGAAAGCACAGAGTACTGTTTCTGCTATTTTAATATGCTCGAAGTTTTCCCGGAAAACAACTTGTATAAATTGACAATACTTAACTTTATTTTGTTCAGAACTTTTCCAAGAGATGCTCAATATTTCAGAAAATGATCTATCTAAAGGCAATAGTGTGTGTGGTATTTAAGATAGAAATAAAGTACAGACCGTCAGTCTGCATGCAAGCTGTAGTTATTGAATTCCCATGATTCTTATTATGGGTGCAGGCACCCAGGACTTTGCTATGTTTTCAAATATAGTTCTTTTTTCTATTGCTATATATGGAAATTATTATAATTTTATTTTGAATTAATACCCGTATATCTTTTTTATGTTATACTTGGGACATTATATTGATTTTTAAATTTTGTATATAGGTAGATTATATTATCTATACATTTCAAATTATAGATGATATAACCTATTATGTCTATGATAATGAAAGAGGCATTAAATTATGTACGAGTGCAATCAGGGGTTGTGTTTGATAGGGTCAAAAAGTCCTGAAATAAAAAAGCAGTATACTCAGGGAATTTCACCACATCTTCTAGTACAAGTAGAATTATGGGGCAATATATTATTTATCGATTATCGTATAGTAATATCGCTACAAACTGAGTGGCACACATTTATCATCTTAGAGTTTCTGTGGTTCAGGAGTCTGAATATGGTTTAGCTGCGAAATCTGCAAGGCTACAATGAAGATGGTGGCCAGAGTTGCAATCTAATTTCTAAGCTTGGCTGGGAAAGGATCTATTTCATGCATCATGCGGTTCATGTAGGAATTGAGGTCCTTGAGGTCTGTTGGAGTACAGAGCTCAACTTGTTGCTGTCTGTTGGATAAAGGCTTCCTTTACTTCCTCACCGTGCAGCTCTCTTCAATATGGCCACTTGCTTCATTGAAGCCACAAAAGGAGAAAGTCTGTAATATATTAAGCATCCAGTGCATAGGTGTTCTCAATGTTAAATCCCCTCTCCTTGTCTGACCCTTCAGTAAAACAGACTATTACAAATTACATATGAAGACTTTGATGTTTAATGTCCTCCACAAAGTTAGGCAAAAGTCATATATAACAAATATTTAAATAATCACCTGGAACAAGGTCTCCTTAGTTCTTTTTTAAATATGAGATTTCACAATTATTCTTAGCATTTCCTTTTCATTATTTTGCTATGGGTAGCATGGCGTGATTACTCAGTTATACAAAATATTCGAATGGTTTAAAGGAGT
This sequence comes from Rhinopithecus roxellana, assembly GCF_007565055.1. Classification (NCBI taxonomy): domain Eukaryota; kingdom Metazoa; phylum Chordata; class Mammalia; order Primates; family Cercopithecidae; genus Rhinopithecus; species Rhinopithecus roxellana. The sequence continues at coordinate 25,962,484 of NC_044557.1, forward strand.
ATTTGCATTTGACAGCATAAATAATTTTGTCTTTGAAAATGTATGGATATAGATAGAAATCAATGGAGTAGAGTATATGCATTTGTCTATCTTGGATTAATCTAGTGTATCAAGTCACAAAATTTAGTTGACAGAAGGGATAGAGTATTGGAAATAGAGTCCCACAACTTTGTATCAACTTAGAAAATTATTCTTTTATTTAACATTCATTCATTCATTTATTCAACATTTTTAAGTTTCTGTTCCAGGCTCTGAGTACAGACATATGTGGTTCTATTGCACATTGGATTATCATGCTTTGCAGGTACTGTGTTTTTTACAAATTGAAGATTTTTGACAACACTATGTCAAGCAAGTCTACTGGTGCCATTGTTCCAACAGAATGTGCTTACTTTGTGTCACATTTTGGTAATTCTGAAATATTTCAAAAGTTATTATTAATCTGTTATGGTGATCTGTGGTCTTTGATGTTAATATTGTAGCTGTTTAGGAGCACAACAAACCATGCCCATGTAGGTTGCAAACTTAGTCAATAAATGTAGTGTGTAACAGTTGCTACACCAACCAGCTGTTCCCCAATCACTCTCCCTCTCCTTAGGACTTCCTATTCCTTGAGACAAAATAATACTGAGGTTAGGCAAATTCACAACCCTATAATGGCTTGTAAGTGTTCAAGTGTAAGGAAGAGTCACACATCTCTCACTTTAAACCAAAACTTAGAAAGGATTAAGCTTAATAAAGAAGGCATATCAAAAGCTGAGATAGGCCAATAGCTTGGCCTCTTGTTCTAGTTAGCCAAGTTGTGAATGCAAAGGAAAAGTCCTTGAAGAAAACTAGAAGAACTACATTAATGAATACACAAATGATAAGATAGTGTGACAATCTAATTGCTGATATGGAGAAAGTTTTAGTGGTCTGGATAGGAGATCAGCCACAACATTCTCTTAAGCCAAAGCTAAGTCTCTTCAATTCTATGAAAGATGAGAGGTAAGGAAGCTGCAGAAGAAAAGTTGGAACCTAGAAGAGGTTGGTTCATGAGGTTTAAGGAAAGAAGCCATCTTCATAATATAAAAGTGCAAGGTGGTGCAGCCAATACTGATGTAGAAACTGCAGCAAGTTATCCAGAAGTTCTAGCTAAGATTATTGACGAAGGTGGCTACACTAAACAAAATATTTCCAGTGTACACAAAAGGGCTTTCTTTTGGAAGAAGATGCCATCTAGGATATTCATAGCTGGAGAGAAGAAGGAAATGACTGGCTTCAAAGGACAGGCTAACTGTCTTGTTAGGAGCTAATGCAGCCGGTGACCTTAAGTCAAAGCTAATGCTCATTTACCATTCTGAAAAATCTTAGGGCCCTTATGAATTGTATTAAATCTATTCTGTCTGCACTTCATCAATAGAACAACTAAGCCTGGATGCCAGCACATCTGTTTATAGCATGATTTACTGAATATTTTAAGCCCACTGTTGAGACCTACTGCTCAGAAAAAAAAAATACTTTTTAATTTACTTTATTAAAATATTACTGCTCATTGACAATGCACCTGGTCACTCAAGAGCTCTGATGGAGATGTACAAGGAGGTGAACATTGTTTTCATGCCTACTAACACAACATCCATTCTGTAGCCCATGGACCAAGGAACAATTTCAACTTCTAAGTCTTATTTTTGAAGAAACACATTTTGTAAGGTGATAGCTGCCATAGATAGTGATTCATCTGGTGGATGTGGACAAAGTTCATCAAAAAGCTTATGGAGAGGATTCATCATTGTAGATGCCATTAAGAACACTCATGATTCAAGGGAGGAGGTCAAAATATTAACATTTACAGGAGTTTTGAAGAAGTTGATTCCAGTCCTCACAGATGATTCTGAAGAGTTCAAGACTTCAGTGGAGACAGCATTTGCAGGTGTGATGGAAATAGCAAGAGAATTAGAATTAGATGTGATCCCTGAGGATGTGACTGAATTGATGCAATCTCATGCTAAAACGTGAATGATTGAGGAATCGTTTCTTATAGATGAGCAAACTTATAGAAGTTTTCTTGAGATGGAATCTGCTCCTGATGAAGATCCTGTGAACATTATGTAAATGACAGCAAAGGATTTAGAATATTACATAAACTGGCTAGATAAAGCAGTAACAGGGTTTGAAAGGTTTGCCTCCAATTTCTCAAGTAGTTTTATTGTGGGCATCATGCTATCAAATAGCATTATATGCCACAGAGAAATCTTTTATAAAAGGAAGAGTTAAAGCAGCAAATTTCATTGTTGTCTTTAAAAAAACAATTAGCACAGCCACCTCAGACTTCAGTAACCAACATCCTGAGCAGTCAGCAGCCATTAACATCAAGGGAAGACCCCCCACCAACAAAAAGATTATGACTTGCTGAAGATTCAGATGATCATTAGCATTTTTAGCAATAAACTATTTACAAATTAAGGTATGTACCTTTTTCAGATATGTTATTGCACACTTAATAGACTGCAGTAGAGTATAATTTTTATATGTACTGTGACACCAAAAAATTCAGGTGACTTGCTTTATTATCATGTTCACTTTATTATTCAGTTCACTAGAACTGAACTTGTAGTATCTCTAAGGTATGCCTATACTTGAAAAATAGTTATCAGTAAGATGTGTCATGTGTGACAAATCCAGACAATACATTTATTTTGGAGAAGCTGAGCTGTTTCAAAAGTCTTCCTTTTATTTGAAGAAGCTGAGTAGCCCAATCAAGTAATTTTATTTATTTTGAACTTACACCATAACTTAACACTTTTGTTTTTCAGCAAGTAGTAAGGGAGGTGGGTTAATCTGAAATGAAATGTTCTTAGATCCTGCTGTTCAGCTGGATGGAGGGCATTAAAGATAGTTATTACTTAAGATCTCTGTTGTTTTGAAATTCCCATTTTCCTCTGACCTAAATTCTATGACGTAAAAGAATTCCAGTCACCACAGAGATAGACTATTTTTCCTTATTTAAATGCTTTAAAATTTAGTTTTGACTGGATGGTCTCTTAGTAGAATTCTTGTGATTCTGTAACATCTTAGCATCTTTGGTTGGCACTTAGAATATTCTCCCACAGGCATATTTAATTTGCCTGTATGCTTGTATTCCTCATTAGCTTATTTCCTCTGGAGAGTGAGACTCTGTTTCTGCATGTAACAGTTGATCAGTAAATGTTTTGATTATTACTATTTAGATCCTGAAAATGAACAGGCTCCTATTCCTTTCCTATTGGTGCCGCCAATGAATTTTTACATTCAAAAAGTAACGATGTGTTATCTTGGTTTTTGTTTCTGGGAAATATTAGGAATGCTTTGCTGCAGATTTCAAGGGAATCCTATTTGGCACTAGAAATTATTTATTTGAGGCCTCATGTAAAATAAGCTTCAGGATTTTGAACAACTGTGGGCCCTGGAGAGAGTAATACATAATGAAAACTGCAACTCAAAGAAATAATGAAGGGCCTCCTTAGGAATCAAGGTGGTAGTTCTAGCTCTTGCAGTGTTCTAATCAAAGAGTCAATAACCATTTTTGATCTCTGATCACCAAAGCAGGCCTCAGAGGGGCCAACTGGCCATGCAGCCTGATCTCAGAGTAATGGCTCCTCCTATTTCAAGATTCAACTCAAGCATCAATTTCCATAAGAAACCTTGGCAGAACTGCCTTTTCTCCCACCTCCAAGTCAGTGTGACCACTCCCTTCTTTTTGCCTTCACTTTCTGTCCTGACTTGCATTTGATCGTTAAATTTATGTAAAAATATGAAGCCCACAACCCTAAGCTGATCTGAAACACACAGCAGATGGAGGTAGCCACATATATATTAGATAATTTCCCAGTTTATAGCATAACAGTTAAATCATTGTAATTTCTTATGGAATGTATGGTTCAAACATTACATTTATCCTGTATTGTATGCATTTAGAGCAACCCATTTGACATTTTTTTTTTTTACATTGTACTAGAAAAGTTAATGAGGCCACTGAAGAGAACCAAAAGTAGGAATTAGAACTGAAGGTATAGCAAGAATTGCTAAAAGAAAGGAAATACTGTATAAAGGAGAAAAAAAGGCTTTTATGGAGTGATTTTAGAGTAACCCTATGGCTTTGTAAAAATGCACCTCAGTTTATCAATTTTATAAGCCAATGCTTGGTGGGTATGGAGTTTTTCTGTGATCCAGTCTCAAGTAAATAAGCAACAAATAAGAAGAAATAGTGTTTCTTTCTAGAATGTGTTGTCAACCACTGAATTTAATGCTACCAATAGATGCAGACTCATGAAGTGCAGTATGATTTCGATAAGGTCTAAGCAATTATCAAATCAGAAATGGATCTCTCATGCTATAAAATTATACATTTAAGCAAATAATTTTAAGATAATTGGCTTTCAAACTATTTTTTGGATGTATCAGAAGGATTGGTTGTGGAAATAACAGCACAGTAAATGAAGAGTTACTGGAGGACATGAAAGCAGAAAAAAAATCTGAAGTGTAAGGAGATACAGTCAGGCTGTTTATAAAATACATTTAGATACGGAAAAGGTCATTGTGTAGAAAACCTTTAGAACCACCGTTGAAAGAAAAAACAAATGCCCACTTCCCAATTTCAAGTTCTATTGGGATTGTTTGTATTACAAAGAGTTGACTAATAAATTCCTGCCAAGGATTATTTCCCTATCCAAACAAAATGTCCACAATTCATTATGAGAGAAGATGATACCCATAGCTTCTGCCTCCTGCAGTGGCACTCTCATCACATTTATTGGTAAGTATAGAGGTGCCAAGCAGAAGCAGGCGACAGTTTTCTCCATAACACCCATAGTCACACTGTTCAGCAGATAAGCCTAGTACAGTTAGTATGTCCTGATTTTTTGCTAAATCCTGGGAAAAATGAAGAGTCTTTCTTATGCAGCTGTGTTTTGCTGATTAAATATATTAGAAGGAATACATGTAGGAAGCCTGTTTTCAGTATACCACTGTATTACTTCATGGTCCTGAATTTCTGGGATCTTAAAATAGGGTTATTAATATTATGGAGAAAGTCACACTGCCAGGTAATCTGGTTGAGATGGAGACAGAGCGTAAACCAATAGAGGTGTACACATGTACTGAGAATTTTGACTGGTTATTGGAAACAAGAGACAAATGTATTTGTTTACATTAGTAAATATGATTTTTGCTCAGGATATGAGTAAGAATTAGTGAGGAGGGCACAATATTAAATTATTTTCTTTAGTAAGGTAGCATATTAAAAATTAATCCCTCTATTTGTCAATTTTCCATGTCCAGAGTTAATTGAACAGTTGTGTTAACATTAATATAACATTGCTTGCTGGCTACCAACAATAATAGCATGGAAGAATGTTTTAAGGCTTTGTCTTCTGGTAGAATAACTATAACCTTACTATTAACAGTGTAGAAAATGTAGAAATGTAGAAGGAAGCAAATAATCACTCATCCAGAGATGATCCATGTTGATGTTTTAGTGAATTTCTTTCTATATTTGTTGTTTTGCCAATTTCACACAGTTACTTTTTAATATATACACCATGGTTAAGTTTTTGTGTGATTACAAAATAAATTCATGTTCAATTTTTGAGAAAAATAAGGAAACTAAGAAAACAGTATAAAGAAGAGCATGTGTGATTCCTAGAAAACAGTAAAAATAATTTGGAACTATTTTTAATGACGAGGGTAGGCAATCAAGTTTGCTAAAATGAATAGTACAATCAGGTCCAGTTATAAATAAATTAATATCTTTTTAATGTGTCTGTTGTGTGTATTCTGCAGCTGGCTCTGAAGTAATTTTTAAAGGAGGCCTCATATATGTTCGGAGGGGGAGCAACATGATTCGAATATGGTAGTTAGCTAATAGGCATCATCAATGATTTGAATGCAGGCTCTAGCCCATGCATGCTTTGGAAGCTACTAAGCTTCTCTAAATCTTGGAGAAGCAACACAGTGAGAACCCTGTCACTAAGTTTTTGAGGATTCCTATCTGGAAGAGGATTTTTAACAGTAAATTCAGGCTGCAGTTGATTTTCTTTCCATCATGAACGTATTATCTGGGTCTAGTGAATTACAAACCCTCCTCTTGGCTTCACATTCTCTCTGATGGCTTTCTGTACATTGGGTTCCTCTTCTTGCTATCACGGTAGTTACTCAGGAGACTTACCATAGGTTTTCTTCGGTTTAGATCAGCTTAGGAAAGAAAAGAAAACTTAATTGGTGAACAGATTTCTTTGGTATTTTCCATATAGTACTGGGACCCCTGCTTGTTAGTTTTGTCCTGTTTCCTGTTACAGAAAAGGCTGAAAATCAGCGTGCAGATGAATGAGACAGCAGATGGTTTTCCCGTGATAGAGACCAACAATTTGTGGGATAAGATTAGTAACGACAAGCATACATAAGAGAAAAGGAAGAATTAGACTACAGTATTTTAAAAGCTTTCAGGCACTCAATAAATGCTAGCTATTGCTAAAAGAAAGAAAGAGAAAGAAAAGGAAGTCCTGTGTAATACATCAGTAAAATTTTAATTTTCAGTTATTATTATTCTTTGAGCTTTATTTCCCAACTCTGTGACATAGATTTAGGGGTGGTGTGGATATTCTTAGAGTGGAAATTACTGAACTCTTAAATTAAAGTTACTCTAGTTCCTAACTTGCCCTGTAGCTACACATATAGAGAAGATCACTCTCATAGGTGCTAGTAAGTAGGAGATAAAGGTTTTAGGGGGAAACAGAGAGGGATACTCAGAACTGGGAGCGGTCCTAAGCTGGACCTTCAAAATGATTCATGTCTTAGAAAATATGATTTATGAGAAGTTAGGTCTATAGGGTCATTTTACCTGAGGAAAAATGGCTATAAAGGTCTTTAATAATAAGAGTCAAATATATGAGAAATTGTTGCAGGGAGGATGTTGACCAGCTATTCTACAACTTGACTGGGGATAGAAATAGCTTTAAATTACAATGTGCAGAATTTAGATTAGATAAAGGAAGTAAGCGCTGAAAGAGTTGTTAAAAGTTAGAATACGTTTTCCAAGTAGCTTATAAAATTATTAAAATAAAATTATTTGTGTTGATTCAAAAATAATGAAAACATATATTACATATATAAATATTCATATATTATATATCAATATATAAACCCAATATGTAATTGATATATTACATATCAATATTTATATATTATACATGTGTTGTTATCTTACATATTAATATTATACATGTGTTGATATATTACATATCAATATATTATACATGCGTTTATTTTATATGTATGTGTCTATATATAAAAAGAAGATAGGTTTTTGACCTCAGCAGCATTATAACTTGATAATCCTTTTATTTTAGGGACTCACACTGAAGTAGCTTTCAGATACTGTTCTAGAAGGCATAAATTAAGTATGTTGACAATACCCCAAACTACTGGATGATATTTGTAGTGAATTTCACCCTCTATCAATACAGGAGGATGTTGCAGTTTAGCAAAAGAAAAGAGAATATGCTGTGTTAAACCTCTACTTTCTGAATTTTAGGACAGTGTGGAAGTTTAACATTTTCATTTTTTTTTTTCTTTTCTTAACTGAAAAGAAAGTCAAGCCAGCAATATGTTTCCGAGAGAGCAGTGATGCCTTTCACAACACTGATAACTGTCTGCTTGGCTTTTGGAGGCTTCCAGGGTTCAGAATTGTCTTCTCTTGAATAGATCAGTGCATTTTTTCCTTCAGTTTTTCTCCTGAAGCAGCAAAACAGACCATTTAACTTTCAAATATTTACAGCTTGCAAGCAGATAAACTTTCCAAATCTGTTTTTTTTTTATGAAAAGGAAAACAATCAGCCACAATAATCTATAATATGATATATTTGAATCAAAGCTATTAGATGCCCTAGGGTCTTTTCATGGCAGATCTTATATATCACCACCATTAATAAATCTGTTATCAGAATTGTGTCTTTCTCTCTGCTGATAGTTAGTTTTAGACTAACATATTCATACCTCCTTCTGATGAAAAACATTAAAGTTTGAATAAGGCATATTAGAAAACCCTAAAGCTCTGTATTTACACAAAGGAGACTCATAAATATTGGTTTTTCAGGGTGAAGCATTGTGTATTAATGCATTTTGTACCACAGGGAAAGCCTAGTCACACACAGGGCTTCATTAAAAGATGATCTAAAGAAATATTTAATGGTTGAAATATAAGGTCTTATTCTGAGTATCTACCTTCACTTTATAATAATAGAAACTGAACTGAAAAGATTCAGCAGGTGATTTAAAACATCCACTCATTTTAAACATAATGTCTAGGACTGGAAAAGTGACATCATGTTCCAAATGTTACAAATCCAGTGTTTTTTCTTGATGTCTTTCTAAATGGATTGTTTACAGTTTTTATTCTCCTGCATATATAATCACACTTTCCTAAGACTATTTTGTAGGTGTGTCTTTTAATGAGAGAACCTCATAAATAAACGTCCTGAATTTGAAGACCAGTGAGAGAAGCCTTCAAGTTTGTGGACCGAACTAAACATGTGTCTACTCTCCCTTCAAACATCCCATGGAAATGGCAGTAAAGGCAGAAAAAAGAGAATCCTTTTCTGAATATACCAAGGAACATAAACTCCATAGAGCAGAAACAGGAAGAGGGGCCTCTGCTAAAGCTAAAGAAATCTTCAGGAGGGAACCCAGCTGGGCTCTGCATTCCGGTTAGGAGATACAGAGAGCAGCTGAGGTCAAAAGCAAAGAGAAAGTGAGGTGATTGGCCGCAGGTTTGAAAATGACTCGGGTTTGTTCTTTCCAACCCCCTGCATGTCACTGCACATTTACCCCCAGAAGTAAAGCAGGAGAACTCTGCAAAGGGAACCAACAATCTGCATGGGAGGGCACTGCCTCCAAGTGTGTGGGCTGGTGACTAAGTGCAGCCCTCTACCTTAGTTCTGGGAGTTGGAATGGGACTTACTGGTTTGCATGTTCCATGTGAGAGCTAAAGCAAAGCACATCTTGGAGAAGTGAGCCAGGCAAGTGGATCAATCCATACCAACAACCTATATTAATTAACCTGATAATTAATATGTATATAAAGTTAAAAAAAAAAAAAAAGAAAGGAAAAAGGGAAACAACCCTGAGACAGGACTTCGCAACCTCTGAATTGGGCATTTTGGGCAAGATACTCTTTTGTTCTGGAGAAGTGTTCTATACATTGCAGGATGTTAAGTAGCCTGGTCTCTATCCAGTTGATGTCAGAAGCAAGCAACATCCATCCCTGGCCACTGTGAACAAAAATATCTCAATATCTAGACAAAGATATTGCAGCATACTCTGGAGGACAAAACCAGCACGAGCTGAGAACCACTATCCTAGAGAACATAGAAATGCTTTAGAGAAGAGATCTTTTCAAGCTGTCTACCTTGGTATCGTCAGAGATGCTGAAGAATTAGAGTCTCTAAAATAATTTTCTGATACGGCAAATGAAGAAATCAGAGAACAGAAATAATCCATGGAATTTTAAAGTTTAATTAACAAAATTGTTGAAAAATTCAAGGAAATCTTCCAAAAGGAAAAGAAAGAAGAAAGTATAAGATGTGAAAAAGGGGAAGAGACAAAGAGAATCCGTTTTGGAAGCTGAGTGTCTGTCTAATAGAAATTCTAAAAGCAGAGGGAAAAAGCACAATAAATGAGACACAATAATTATGACATTTCCTAGTGTTGAAGAAAGGCACATCCTCAGAATGAAAGGGCCCAAATAATGTTGAGAACAATGAATTTTAAAATACCGACATCAGACACATGCTAATGAAACTTTAGAATACCAAGACTTAAGATCCTAAAGATTTTGAAAAAGAAAAACATAAACCAACATTCTAACATAAGAATGACAATCATAGTCAAGTTTTCAATCTGCATCTTGAAAATGCCAGATGATAATAGGATAGTTCCCTAATGTTCTGACAGAAAACAAACCTCATACCAAATGGAACTGAAATAGACACACGTTAATATGCTCAATTGATTTTTGACAGAGGTACAAAAGTCATTCAATTGTCTTTTCCACAAATGGTGCTGGACGCCCAATGGCAAAAAAAGTGAGTCTTCACCTAAGTCTTACACCTTATACAAAAGTCAACTGAAAATGGATCACAGACTTAAATATAAAATATGTATTTTAAAACCTTTAGAAAAAAATGGGAGAGTATCTTCCAGATCTAAGGTGAGCCAAATAATACATTGACTTGACACTGAGATCACAACTTATAAATGGAAATGTTGATAATTTGGACTTTATAAAATTAAAAACCTTTGCCCTGCAAAAGACCCTTTAAAAGGATGGAAAGACAAGCTACAGATTGGGAGAAAATATTTACAAACCAAATACTTGATGTAGGACTAGTAACTCAAAAGTCAACAGTAAAAAATTTTAGTAACAATCTATTTTAGAAAATGAACAAAAGACACAAAGAGATATTTCACCAAAGAGGCTATACATTTGGTGAAAAAGCACATGAAAAGATGTTCAAGGTCATTAACCATTAAGAAAATGCAAATTAAAACTACAATGAGGTATCACTATCCAACTGTCAAAGTGGTTAAAATAAAAAGATGAGTGATGAGACCAATTGCTGGCGAAGACGTGGAGAAACCAGATTACTCATTCATTGCTGGTGGGAATGTAAACTGGTAGAGCCCATTCTAGAAAAGAGTTCAATTTCATAAATAAACTAAACATGCACTACCATATGACCCAGCAATTGCATTCCTGGTCTTTTGTCCTAGAAAAGTGAAAACTTGTGTTCACATAGAAACCTGTACACTAATGTTGAATGTTCACAGCAACTTTATTTGTAATAGCTGCAAACTGGAAACATCTCCAGTGTCCACTAATGGGTGCATGGTTAAACACATTGTGATACATCCATACCATGGAATAGTATTCAGCAATAAAATAGAACAGGCATGCAATGGAAAGTTACATGCAACCCCCTGGATGAATTTCCAGAGAAATATGCTGAGTGAGAAAAATTACATAATGTACTGATCTAATTTTTATACCACTTTAAAACAATAAAATTAAATGAAGAACAGATTAGTGGTTGCCAAGGGTTAAGTAAGGTGGGAGGAAAGTGGCTGTGCCTATAAAAGTGCAACGTGAGGAATGCTTGTAATTATGGAATTGTCTGTATCTTGACTATGAGTGTCAATATCCTGGATGTGATATTGTGAGATGTTACCATGGGGGCAACTGGGTAAAGGGTAAATGGGATTTGTCTTATTTCTTACAACTGCCTATGAATTTACACTGATCTCTAATGAAAAGTTTAATTTAAAAATTTGATAGTGCTTGATTTTATCAGTTGATCAAGCTGCTCTTAGTTGAAATAACAATTTCAGAAGCATCTACATAATGACTCTGCCAGTCACTGAAAACTCTCAATGATCTGTCTTGTGTTTCCTTTCAGTTTTTGTTTTGTTTCTGTTTTAGTAACCTCTTAGTAAAACATAGTATTAAAGGAGATCTAGTCTCTTTTACGAATTTAGGATAACTTCACAGTCTCCGCAGATAAATTGGTATCTGTGTACTCACTTCTTGTGAGTAGCTTACAGGGTAAGTGTTTAATATATAAACAAGGCAGTGCTCTGGTAAAATTACTTATTGCATTGAGATTAAGAACACAATAAAATTATTAAAATAGCCTACTACTTTCATTACAAACTTAAAATGTTCTTCCTCTTATCTCTGGGGGTTGGATAATCCCTGTTTATTGTTCTTTTATTTAGCTGTATATCATGTTGGCCGTTTTATCACTGGCTCTTTAGCAGGGTGGATGTAGATAGCATTAAAAAATAATAAATGATGCAGTTTATCATCACCTCCTTGTAAAGCACAAGCACATGAAGGATGTGAGTTTCCTTTAAGCTAATGTATTTATCTAATGTGATTTCAACCAAACTCCTACAAAAGTTTATGGTTATGGAATCCATTTTGGAATTTGAAAAATATGTATAATTCATCTGAAATAAATGTATAAAATAGCTAATTTTCTGTTAAGATATAATGTGTGGGATTATCACTGCTACTTTTCAAAATGTAGTCTTAAGAATAATATTTAGAGTAGCTTTATGCTGAGTAAAGAATATGGGGGTAAAAAACCTTAAGAGTATCAAAAGCCCAGAAGGAGACTCTTCTATGTATGAGAGTCTATGTATAATATACTATATTAATGTATGTATTGTTTAATATAACCTATTTTGAGAAATAATAGTATAATAGACTATATTATATGCTATTATATAATATAGGGAGGAAAGTACCATTAAATAAAAGATATTGGAGCAACTGGATAACTATTTGGAAAACAATAAACGTAGACCATTCATTGCACTATACACCAAAATAAATTTCATATAGATTTTAAGGTTAAGTGGGAACAAAAAGATATCACACACAAAAAACTGTATCTGAAAGTAAATATGTTCTCCTTATAGTAGAATGAAGGAAATCTTTTAAAGCATTCAAATAAAGAGAAAAATGTAAAGCGAAACATTAATATATTTGCTAAATGTTTTATATGTAGAAAATCATTCATATATTAAATAGTTATATTAATGATCTGTCATATGTGGTAGATGATTAATATACCTAACATATAACATGCTCCTATAAATAATAAAAGAATAAATTTTGTAAGAGAAAACAAGACAAAAGCCATATATGTAGATAATTCATCAAATAGAAAATTATCATAAATAAGCAAATCTTGAAGTAAAATGACATTTTCTATGATTAAAATGACCAATGTTTTTTGAAGGCTAATATTAATAGCTGACCTGTGGTCTGTAAAGAATAGTTTATTTAACATGTGACTTATAGAAATATGTAACACTTTTGGGCAGCACTTTTAGAGATAAATATTCCACACTTTTTGTAGCACTGGTTATGTTTATTCACATCTTAAATGCTTTACAAAACCTGAATACTACTTTATTTCAACATTATTTAAATTGGTGTCAAGTTCTGGCTAATCCACCTACCCAACAGTAAGAACATTGTTATGTAGATCATTGTTATTCTATAAAATGCAGTACCATTCAGTCATTCAAAAATACATTTCCAGAAAATGTTTAGGGAAAATGCCAAAATTATCCTAAGTGAAAATTCAGACAATATTTAAAATTTTAATAGTCTGACGGATTCTAATATAGATAAAGAAAGGTAATGTAATTTTCATGTACTTGTACACGTGTAGAGGGGGAAAAAAAGCTTCAAGGCAGTATACAGCAAAATGTTAAAGACTTTTGTTATTTGCATCTACTATTTCAAAAATTCCTTTTGAATATAACCAGTGGTTTATGCACAAAGAATTTAATTGCAATATTCTTAATAATGCTGAAAGTCAAATGTTCAGCAATAGGGAAGTGTTTAAATTACATCATCAAATACTCAGATGATAGAATTCTATGCAGGCATTATAATTATGTCTTTGAAGTGTTTTTTTTTTTTAATATGTAAAAGTTCTTATGATATAATGCTAAGCAATTAAACCATATGAATGTATGTTAAAAGGCTTCAGGAAAATACAGTAAATTGTTTGCATAGGTTATCATTGAGTAGTGAAATCATAATTGCTATTTCTTTCACTACATTCTGGACACTCCAAATTTTCAACTACAAGCATGCAACCTTTGCAATCAGGAAAAAAAAATGTTTAGAAAAATCTCTGAGGACTTATGTATAACACTAGAAGGATCTATACATTTGTTTAGTTAATGTGGTTAATAAAACCAAAATATTCTTTAAACCATATCTCAGCTTCATTCTTGTCTGCAAATACTTTGGCACTGCCTGGATTTGGCATCATGAACTGCTGCAACTAAAATACAGTAAGGTGCATTTATACAAAGGAAGAAATGAGAGATTAAGGTCCCCTGTTAGTACTAAGGAGCCTGACAGATTTTGATATGTTTTGTGCACTGGTATCTGTATTTTTATTTGCATTGATTTTTTTTTCTAAGGACCTTATAGCTAAAGCCAGGTCCCCAAAGAAGTCAGGGGTTTTTGTGTTACTCACAATTTGGCGGGAGGCAGAATGTTTGCAATTACTCCTTCTGCTTTTAACTGACTTTGAATCCTGTCCTTTTGGCTTGAGTACCTGGCTTTCAGCCAGGAGAAGGCAAAAAACTCTATCTGTTGGTTTTCAAATGTCATTTCCCCTTTGGCTTTGTTGATGGTAAAATTCTGCCTTTGCGTCTGAAATTGGAAACTCTTCTAATCCTGGAGTCCGAGTGTAATTAATTGAAAGGCTTTCTCTTATCTGTGTCTAGGATCAGCCTTTAATCTGATCTTCATTTTTATCCAGGTGCAAAACTCAAATACTTGTACCTTTAGTGCAGTGTCCCAAATTTTGTCCCTAGTTCTGTTTGTGCTATCATTAACTGTCAGTTCTTAATCATATCTACACATGAATGTGGGCCAGAGGCAGCAAGATCTGGATTTTCTCTTCGTCTCTGAGTCCCTGACCCTTGGATAGTTCTTCCTTCTTTTTGGTAGGTTTTGGGTTTAGATTTGTAGCCTAACCTAGTCAACAAATTCTTTGGCATGGAAAAGAATTATTTCTGATGTGTATATTTTCCCAGTAGTTAGAATACCCCTTTGATATATTTATTTGCATTTAATCCACAGAAAGAATGAAGAATTAAGTTATATTAACAAGAGTATCTTGCAGTATATATCTGCTTTAAAGTTCACAGTGACTTTGACATGCTTCTTTCATTTCATTTTCACAACTCTGGGAACATGTTTTTGCCCATTTTTTGTGTGAGAAAACTGAATTTCAGTAAAATCAAATTGTTCTTCCCAGGCTACCCAGCCAGGAACCACTAGTCCCCCTCTCTCGAAATCCAGCATTTGCCCACTAGACCAGAACTGCTTTGAATGACAATAATGTATGGAATTCGTTATAGTAGAATCCCTTCTAAACACATTGTTAATGCTCTGATCAAACATCTTTAGTAGCACCTTTTCTTTCATGTTTTATTATGTATGTGTGCTGCCCACCTTCTGTGCAGAAATTTCAAGGAAAAGGAAATTAGGCGTTCTGTAATACCCCAACCCCTGTCCTTAATAAGTTCAAACTCTTTAACACAATACATGAGACTTTCACTATCTGTGTCCCCAGGGTACTGAACCATTCTCATCTATGTTTCTCACCTCTAAGCTTGTGATACTCCTGTCTTGCAGCATTTTCCTTTGTTGCCCAAACGTGTCCTGCTTTAAATGTTACCATCCTCGATTTTCATCTGTCTGATGTCCTTGTGTTTCGGTGGTTGTCTGGTGTGTTAGTGTTCATTAGAATAACTCAGAGGGTTTGTTAAGACACAGCTTCTTGGACACCCACTTCCAGGTTTCTGATTCAGTTGATCTGGGCCCTGAAGTTGCCTTTCTAACCAGTTCCCATGTGGTCCTCTTGTTGCTGGTCTGGCATCACACTTTAGGAAGCATTATTCTACTTCTCCTTGAAGACCCCAACCTGATTGATCTACAGATCCTTTTCCAACTATAGGCATATTTAATTGCTTGTTACTCTGTGCTTTCAAGCTCTTGTTTGTGTAACATATCACATTTTTTTGTGACTATTTGTGAGTGTCTTCTTGCTTAACTGTCTTCCTTTTACAAGGGATAAGACTTGTTTGACTTGTGTTTAGATCCTCATGCTAACATGATGGGAACTCATGAAGAATTTGTATGAATAAATAATGAACCTGGAAACCTTTGTTCATTTAAAGTTGCTTGTAGAGGATGAATGTTTTGCTTCACTGGTTTTCATCATTATTGCCTTTGTTCCCGATCAAATTCTGTTCCTAGGCAAACTGGAAGAGGAAAACTATGTAAACTGAAAATAAAATTCTAAGCCTCCCAACCATCTGAATGGACCCCTTCTCTTAAGCAAGGGCATTCCAAAGTTAACCTGAAAAAGTAGTTCAGGCCATGATGGGATGGGGGAGTAAGACATGCCTCAATATTCCCTCCTCCCTTCTGGAACTCAGGCAGAGCTGACCAGCATTAACCTTGAAACAGATTTTCAGACTGACAAGACAGACTCTTTGTAGCAATAAGATACCACATTCCAGCCTGAATCTAGTATAGTATCACCTGACAGATAGCAGGCCCTGAAAGAAATCAAAGCATTTTATCTCAAATTATGTTTTTTTGCCATATGTTGGAATAGTCCTGCAAATCTGTCTCTCACTGGAAAATCCACATTCTGAAGAAAATCCCCTTCCTTTTCGAGGCCTCTTTCCTGATCCAGAAGAAAATCAACTCTGATAAGCAATATTTACAATCTATTCTCTCTGAAGCCTGCTACCTGGAGGCTTCTTCCACATATGGGAACCCAGGTTTCCACAACCCCTTATCTTAACCCAGACATTCCCTTCTATTGATTCTAGGTCTTTAGACTATAATTTAACTCTTTCAACCAGAATCTTTGAAGCTGTCTGGGCACAGTGGCTCATGCCTGTAATCCCAGCACTTTGGGAGGCTGAAGCAGGCAGATCACCTGAGGTCAGGAGTTCAAGACCAGCCTGGCCAACATGGTGAAACCTTGTCTCTACTAAAAAAAAAAAAAAAAAAAAAATTAGCTAGGCGTGGTGGTGGGTGCCTGTAATCTCAGCTACGTTGGAAGCTAAAGCAGAATCATTTGAACCCGGGAGGCGGAGGTTGCAATGAACCGAGATCGCACCATTGCACTCCAGCCTGGGTGACAAGAATGAAATGCCGTCTCAAAGAAAAGAAGAAAAGAAAATCTCTGAAGTTCCTCACACCTTGCCACTTCATATTGTCCCCCCTTTCCAGATCAAACCAATATACATCTTATGTATGTTGATTGATGTCTTATATCTCGCTAAAATGTGTAAAACCAACCTGTAGCCCAACCATGTTGAGCACATGTTCTCAGGATCTCTTGAGGGATGTGTCTCAGGCTACTGGTCATTCACATTTGGCTCAGTATAAATCTTTTCAAATATTTTATAAAGTTTGACTCTTTGACAATATATATATATAAATAACTACTATGTGCCAGGTACTATGCTTCATATATGTTATTGTGTAATTCTCAAAGTAATTCCTATGACATAACTATAGTGCATCTATTTTAAAGGTAGAGAAATGAGGCTCAAAAAGACTAAGTATTTTGTAAATATTCTAAGACTGGAAATAATATTTGATTTCAACATTTTCTTACTCCAAAATGTGTTTCGATCTGCTGTTCTACCCCATCTCTACTAAAAATACAAAACTTAACTGAGTGTGGTGGTGCACACGTGTAATCTCAGCTCCTTGGGAGGCTGAGGTAGGAGAATCGCTTGAATTCAAGAGGCAGAGGTTTCAGTGAGCTGAGATTGCACCACTGCCCTCCAGCCTGGGTGACAGAGCAAAATTCTGTCTCAAAAATAAATAAATATGTAAATATAAAAAAATTAAATTAACTCCTGCTTGTCTCATGATGGGTAAAAGTGACGGGACAGTGGCTGCCTATCTTCAGATAAAATAAAGGTAATCTTTACATTAACATTATTAGCAGTGGTTCCTGCTCTCTTCTTTCTTTTTGTTCTTTGCATCCAGATTCAATTCCTAAATTACTCCCAGTATGACAATGATTTCTACTGTGCTTCTCCTTCACTCTCTGCAGATCATTGAAGAGGTAGCTGCAAATGCCTTTCACTTTCATGGCTTTTCCAAAATGTATTCAGATTGGCTGAATTTCTAAATCAAATACAATTTATTTTCTCTCTTAACCTAATAGAAGATTTAAGCGAACAGATAAGTAAAATATATTAAAATATTTGTAATTTCCTTTTTTTTTTTCTTTTTTTTTGAGACAGGGTCTTGCTCTGTCACCCAGGTTGGACTGCAGTGATGTGAACATAGCTCACTGCAGCCTCAACCTCCTGGGCTCAAGTGATCCTCCTGCCTCAGCCTCCCAAAGTGCTGGGATTACAGGTGTGAACCACCATGAATAGAAAGCTTATTCATTCTTTCTATTTTTTGTACCCATTAACCGTCCTACCTCTCTTTCTCCCAATTGCCCTTCTCAGCCTCTTGTAACCATCCTTCTATTCCCTATTCTCATGAGTTCAATCATTTTGATGTTTAGATCAATATGGGACTTATTTTTTTAAGCATTTTGATTTAATTCTCATTTATCCATTGGTCAAGCTTGGTGTTCTGCATTTGCAAACTTTGTTAGGGTACAGGGTAGTCATGGCTGCAATCTGGAAAAAAATAATATTCAAGATAGTGCTGCAGGACTCACTATTCTCATTTCTTAGTGGTCCATTGACTGAGTTAGAATATCAGTTCATTTATTAGATATAGTCTATGCTTCCATTGTGCAAACCTCAGCCTATACTTGGCTACATTCTCTTATAAAAATTTTCAAGCTTTAAAAAAAAATTCCAAGGTTAAATTTGAGTTGCAGAAAAGAAATATGAACAATGGCCATCATAATTATTCCATTATAAAAACAGATACACACACTGAATAAAATGTGTTGTTTTAAAATTATTACCCTAAGGTAAGTGGTGAATAGATCCAATGAAAATAAAAGAAATAAAACGAATAAGAAGATAATAAGATTAATGGGAGACTATATTCTTTCTACTGACTGGTCATTGATTTTTCTAAATCTTGGTCCTTTATCTCTCTGGGTCTTTGAGGACGAACACATCTTAGGTACTTTGTAAATATTTGCTGTTTATGCTTATTTTGAGTATAATTGTTTATCTTTGCTTTTCAGATGCATGAAACAGGTAAATTTGAGGCAACAAATAAGTAATTTGTAAATCTAGACACAATGAGAAGGCAATTAAGAATGCTGCTTGAAGAAAAAGAATAAGAGAATAATATTGTAGGTAAGGGACAAACTAATTTCACTAATAGTGGTTTTACATATAGTCCAGTATGTGAGAATACTTGAGTAATTAACGTTAACATTGACATTGCCATCTTTAGGTAGTGATAAGATACTGGTGACCACACACAAAAATGGAGTAGGTATCTGTGTCTATAAAACTAAAAACTATTCAAGGGAGAAAAAACTCTAGTGAAAAATGGAATTCACCAGAAAGTCACTCAAGACAACGCAAGTATTAAAAGCACTTTATTGTAAGATAAGGATGTCCCATTGTTAGAATAATTTCCTAGGGCAGTGTTCAAGGATAGCATTATACTAAGTAGAGAAGTTGTCTTACAAATAGGTAAGTATAAAATCAGAGAACCTACAGAAAACAAATCATTCTTTGAGTTGCATGAACTTTAGGAAAGAGTTTTTTATCAGCCATGATCAAATAAATTGGATAGGTCATATAACAAGTTAGAACTTGCCAAATTTTTTTAATAGAAGAAACAGATGTCATCTTCTTTTGTAAACTACATCCTGAACATATCCCATCCTGACTGCTTCGTGGCATATATAAACTCCCACTCCACCCCCTTTTCCCTGTCTTAAGCAAGCCAACCTACCAAGCTGTGTATTTTTAATCACTTTCTATAGCAATCAAGAATTTGCCATCAGAGAAACTCTTTCACTATGTCTTATCTTTCCATGCCTGTTCTTGCTAAACAGATTTAAGATAAGAGCAACTGGCAGTAAGTGCCCTTCCTGAAAACAGAGGTCACAGATGTTTCTACTGAAGCCCAGTAAATGGTTTTGGAAGACATTTGAAATCTTAGTCATATTCAAATCCCAAATACAATTTCTCCTTTTTTTCCCAGAAATTTCAAAGGTTTTAGAAATATTTTCTACTGGAATGGTATCTCTCATTCTTACTTAAAATTTAGACACTAATAAGTAAATGACAAGTCTTGTTTATAAGCATTAATCACGAAGATGAACATTTATAACTGACAAAAGATGTTCGAATTTTGGGGGTTTGTAAAAGAACTAGGAATGGAGAATATTTAGTGTTCACTATGTGGTGATATTCACAAAAGCAAATGATGATACAATTATGTCGCTTGGAAGGAGCTTCAGACAGGATCTTACTCTTCTACATGTAACATGTAAGCCTGTTTTGGGGTCACTGTTGAGGAAAACTACTTCTTAAGACAATTTTACAACTGCATTGTTTCAATAGTACACCAAACTGTGTTGGAAAGTATGACCTAGAATCTGAAAAAGAAAAAAAGTGACGAAGGAATAATGAAGAGCTGCATGACAGAAGCATTTAGTCTTCATTCCTGTGTTTGAAGCAGATAAAAAGGTATTGAGGGCTAACCAGACTCTGCCTTTTGCTAAACTGAAGAGTATCACATCAAAAACCAAAGATCCATTTGAACAGGTACCTCAAAAAGTTGTACTAAATGATCTCTGTGCCCCTTTGGATCATGAATTGTCCACATAACTGCACAATGAATGAACATAAGAAAAGTGAACTGGCTGGTGAAGCCTGTCTGGTTAACAATCCACAATCCTGAGGGAATTGTAATTTTTGCAAAATATTCAGCAACTACTTTAGTTTAAATATTTTATGTGACTCACTGAAGCTCCAGGAAGATACTACTTTCTTTTCAATATCAGTTCCTGGTTACTGTCATTATTCCTTTATCAGAGTTTGTTTCCTTCTCAAATGGACTTTTAATACATATATCTATCACTGACAATTTTGTAGAAAGGTCATTATCTGTTCTGTTTCCCACTCCATGAAATGGAACTTATTCCACTCAACTTCGTGTAAAGGCTTTTCAAATGATGCAACTATAATTAGGGAAGATGTCAATAATTATTTACAGATATTTATGTTGTATTCAGAACTACTAGAGTGTGTGGTTTAAAAAGAAAAAAAAGTGGGTGAGATGGTGAGACTTAACTACCCTACTCCACCACCACTAGGATAGTAAGAATTTAGTAAGTAAACCAAAAAGTTATTAGAAAAACAAATAAGAGCAAAATAAGCTCTGTGTCATTGAACTAAGAGAGAAAAAAATGTGGAGAGAAGGGGTGAAGTCTATTATCTAGTTAGGGAAGCCTTCAGTAGAAAATTGGACTTAAAAATGGATAAAACTTAGGAGAGTCTTTCCAGGATTTGGTAAGATTGGATTTGTTCATCACCTGAGATTCTCTTTTTTGATTATTGGGTCATGTTATACACATCAACTCTGATTACAAAGTAATTAGTAATCAATAATTATTCCTATATGTGCTACTGGGCAACCACTCAATGCATAAAAATATTTAGGTGAAAGCTTTGCTTGCCAAAGTTTCAAAATTTAAATACTTACCAGGCTGTTGTTGCTATAAAAAACAAAGGATGAGATATTACTACGAAAGGGATGGGTACAAAAGTCATTTGAAGGAAAAAAGTACTAATAAAAATATATTTCTTAAGTAGTTTAGTCTACGAGTGGCATAATTATTTGTGTGCAATATCCAGAAATACATGCTTCTTGGTGGGTTTTAACAGACATATTTTTGTAATAAAAAAGTATATGCCTAATTTATGTTGTGGCAGATTACACTTTTCAAAGACAGTTACTCTGATAAATTCCAACCCACATGACCATGTTATAGTTGATGTTGACACTCCTCCACTGGGAGGTATGGACCAGCTTTAGTGACTCACTTTAGTCCAATAGAATGCAACAGGAGTAATGCTACGGTCCAGGTCATAAAAGGGAGGAGAACTTCCACCTTGTTCTCCCTTTCATGATGTTAGACCTTGGAACACAGCCACTACCCCATGTAGAGAAATCACATGGAAAGGCCCACAGAGAGAGGAACTGGGGACCCAGCTGATATTTAGCATCAGTTGCCAAATGTGTGAGTGAAGGAGGCTTCAGATGATTCTGGCCTAGAGCCTTCAACTTGATTCTTCCATGAGAGGCCGTAAACATCATGACGAAGAGTCTAACCATCTCCATTGTGCTCTGCCTGAATTCTGAACCCACAGAATCTACTAGCATAACAACTCTAAGTTCTTGAGTAATTTTTAGATAGACATAATAACAAGATAATATGTCAATCTGGTTTTCATAACTAAATTTATACTGGCTCCAGATATTCACTTAAGAATTTCTCTTGTCCAGGCATGGTGGATCATGCCTGTAATCCCAGTGCTTCAGGAGGCCAAGGTGGGCAGATCACTTGAGGTCAGGAGTTCGAGACCAGCCTGGCCAACATGGTGAAACCCCGTTTCTACTAAAAATACAAAAATTAGCCAGGTGTGGTGGTGTGTGCCTGTAATTCCAGCTACTTGGGAGGCTGAGGGAGGAGGATCGCTTGAACCCCAGAGGCAGAGGTTGTGGTGAGTCGAGATTGCACCACTGCACTCCAACCTGGGTGACAAGACTGAAACTCCATCTCAAAAAATAAATAAAAAGAATTTCTCTCTAATATACAAATAATGTCACTTTCAAAAAAGTATCTGCACTTCTAAAAACTCAGTTTCCGAATAGTGGACTAGTCATTTTGCCAAATTTTAGAAAACAGTTTAAAAAAATCACATGTAGCTCCAAATTGTAGTGCAATTTCCTTGGTTTTGTTCAGTGCTCAAGTTGATGTTGCTAAAGGCCACATCAGTGCCCTCTGACTGTGGAACCTTGGCCATAACTAGTTCAAGCCCTGAAGAACTGACCGTGGGAGTCAATCCATATGCTGCTTTGTCCCACCCAGAAGAATCTCTCTTCTAAGATTTTGAACTAAGAGATTGAGAGTTAGATAGTAGCTATCACTAAAGCTGTCAAGATCATCTAGATATGTACCATCTCATGCCAGTCAGATGACTGTTATTAAAAAGTCAAAAAATAACAGATGCTGGTGAGGCTACAGATAAAAGAGCATGCAAATTCACTGCTGCTTGGAATGTAAATTAGTTCAGCTACTGTGGAAAGCAGTTAGTCAATTTCTCAAAGAGCATTTGACCTGGCAATCCTATTGTTGGGTATATACCCAAAGGAGTATACATCATTCTACCATAAAGACACATGCATGCATATGTTCATTGCAGCAGTGTTCACAATAACAAAGACGTGGAATCAACCTAAATCCTCACCAACAGTAGACTGGATAAAGAAAATGTGGTACATATACATCATCAAATACTATGCAACCATAAAAAAGAACAAGATCATGCCCGGTGCAAGAACATGGAAGGAGCTGGAGGCCATTATTCTAAGCAAACTAACACAAACAGAAAACCAAATTTCTGTTTTGGTTTGAATTTTCTCACTTATAAGTTGGAGGTAAACACTGAGTACACCTGGACGTAAGGGAACAGTGGACACTGAGGCCTACTTGAGAGTGGGAGGAAGGTGAGGATCAAAAAACTACCTACCAAGTACTATGCTTATCAACTGGGTAATTAAATAATCTGTATGCCAAACCCCCATAACATGGAATTTACCTGTATAAAAAACCTGCACATGTATCCCTTAACCCAAAATAAAGTTTTTTTAAAATAAGATCATCTAGACTTGGATAGGCAGCCATTGTGGACATCATCCAAGCAGAAGAAGCTGCTCTATGGAGAAGACCTGTAGGACAGTAGTACTGAGAAAGTATAGAGTCCCAGAGAGAGACAATCCAGTTTCCACAACCTTGACTGTTATTCTTGCTTTATAATTCTGTAAAATTTCCTCTGAAGCCTTCCAGTGAGCTCCTTTTCCACAAACAAGACTGTTTGACTAGCTTCTTAATATTAAAACCAAAGAATTTCTCAGGCAGCAATAAGGGGGAAGTGGAGTGCATTGATGACACAAAAGATGACAACGTGAAAATCTTGTTTTCAGTGTCAAATGCTTGAGTTTCTGGAGACAAAACTCCCTCTTCTGAGGAAATCAAACTATTATACATAATCGTCACCTTGTTAAGACACATTTATACAACATTTTAAGGTTTGGAGGGTAGATACTTTATTAATAGGTGGTACAGTTCTGTTCTTAAGTTTATGTTTCTGATTTTTAGAGAAATTGTTCCCTGTTTCTCTTTGTGGACAAAACAGCTGTCTCAGTAGGATGCATTATAAACTCAGTTGGAGAAAACTGGTTTTATTTGTTGAATGAGAACTTCATTTACTCTGTATAAATGAGCACCACTTTTTGTTATTCACAGGTTATTGACAAGCATTATATTAAGTTAAAATGCTTGACATTAAGGCAATAACATGTACAAATCGAAAAACAACAGCCGCCTAATAGACACTCAGAATTTCTGTTCATTGATCAACTAAGCATAATGTCTTTGCTCTTTAGCAAGTGGTTAAAAAAATGGATGGTTATTAGTGTATAAATCTTGGAAAATTTGCAGAGAAAATATAATTTGTCTAGTCTAAATATATTAAACAGTTTAAATGATATGTTAAATAGTTTAAATGATGAATAGCATGAACAATATTAGCTATACTGTATTAGCCATTAGACTTGTAACAAATTACTCCCAAGCTTACCAGCTTAAAATAACAAGCATTTATTAACTCAGTTTCTGTGGGTCAGGAATCCAAAAACAGCTTCATGGAATGACCCCAGCTCAGGGTCTCCCACGTGGCTGTTGTCTAGCTGTTGGCCAAAGCTGCCATTTTTAAAGACATGAATGAGGCAGGATTATCCACTTCCAAGCTCACTGTGTGGCTGTTGGCAGGAAGCTTTAGCTCCTTGTCATGTGGGATTCTCCATGTGGTTGCTTATGACATCGCTTCCCTCAGCATGTGACACAAATGATCAGAGAAAGACCTAGGTGCATGGCCTCATCTCAGAAATGAAAATCCTTCAGTTTTATTGTATCAACGTGGGTACAATGTAGAAGGGACAACATAGTGTGTGGAAGCTGGAGATGGAGATCCTTGGCAGCCAAGTTGGAGGTTGCTACCATAGCTACATCTCTTGCTAGAGTTCCCATTTTTGCAGCCTGCCATCACCTCACCTAAGATTGAACAGAATCACTGCCTAGTTTTAAAATATCCCAGTGTATTCTTTTTCATGTACACTCTCACTTTGCATCTCAATTTTCATTCTGAGCGGTACTTTTAAGAAAGAATTATCTTCCCTTTTAATGTGAGGAAAAACTCCCCTGTGTATAAAAACAAAACAATCATTCACCATCTCTTTCTAGTGTGTGACATGCAGTGAGATTTAACTTCATTGCTTTGTTAGAATATTCTATTCTCTGTGGAGGACCATGTTTTTAAAAAAATCACTCTTCAGTTTCTGCTGCAAAAATAAAATAAAAAAAAATCTCTGTGAAGTTTGTCAAGTGAAATGGACACAAACATGGCTCAAGGTCTAGAGGAAATAAAATGAAGCCACAATCTCAGTCTATGAAAAAGAGATAAGTTAGGATAAAACTACAACATAAAACGCACAGGAAAAAAAATGTGGCTCTTTAGGAGAAAAATTAGAAAAGTCAGAGGATAAAATACAGAGCAAAAAGCTCACTGATCCCAATGGGGAAACAAGAAACCTCAGAGTTTTTATATGCAAAGTATTTTTGGTGTTTTGGGGCCCACTGACTGTAAGGAAAACCAGGTATACACAGCTTTAGGGCACAATGGAGAGAAAGCTCTCCATATACTCTCGTAAGTCTCATAAACAGCAACATCCTCCAACGTAAATGACAATGAGAGAATATGATGAACTCTTGATGGGAGATGCCACAGGAGGATCCAGCCTTCTATTTTTTCTCAGCCATTTCCTCAAGGAAAAGACTGGGAATTGATAATACTAAATTGACAAGTCCAAATAAGCCTTCAGGCAAAGCAGATGGTCTTTTTTTTTTTTTTTTTTTTTTAAACCCGAACCAGTCTCAGATTTCTTCAGCCAGAAAGCATGTTTTTGCAGATGTTTTACAAATCCTAAGCAAAGTTACATAGTTCTCGAGAGTTATACCAAACCAGGTTTGCATCTTGGCTCTGATACTCACTCCCTGTGATACTTCAGCAGGCTTACCTGGCCTCTCAAAACCTCCATCTTCTCATATGTAAAACAACCACAACAACAAAACCCTGACACATAGTGTGTGCTTTGGAAACTGTAGCTCTTGTTAATACTGAATGGGTTTTGTTTTTTTTTTCCTAAAAGAATTTGATGCTTGTGTTTTCAGGAGTTAAAATTCTAAATGGAATAGAAGACTCTGTAATAAACTTACGTCTTGTTAGGGCGATATGAAAATTATTAAACTCAATCTCCCTTTAGCTGCAGTGAAACAATCAATACTGAGTATTTTTTTTTAATCGATGAACTTCTGATTGTGTGCAACTCTCTTATGTGTATATTCTTGGTCTTGTGATGAAACGTGTCCAGAAAATGTCTACTATTCATCACTGTGTGCCTTCTTCTTTTTAGCACAGAGCTTTTGTACATAGGAAGTTCTCAACAAATGTCTGTTAATTTAAATTAAAGAATCTTTAGGGAGTTACTACAATTTAGGGCTGGAACTCACATCCCATTTTCCTCGTTTTGTCCCACCCATATCCTTTTCAGCCATGTATATGTGTATTTTGAGCCCTGGGTCTTCAAAAAGGCAGCAAGGAGCTAATTAAGCCATTAATGAATTAACTTTATTTTTTGAAGTTTATAACTTATTTAGACTTAGTGATCCTTCTTTGCTCATTAACACCTCTCCCTGTAGGCAGAGAGAAAAAAGATTGAAATGTGAATCTGTTTGAATTCTTAGGCCCATACAAATTCTTAAGTACAGGGGAAAAGCATCAATTTGTAAGTCAATATGACATTAGTCAAAAGTGCTGGTTTTTCTTTATCTGCAGCATCTGTTTCCAAACATATTTGATACCCAGGACTTGAAACTAGGTCAATTCTTTGAGGAATCTTGTTAGGGCTCCACTTCTACGGGGAGGTAACACTCACTGATGGCAGTGGTTTGTGGGTAGAAGGGGCTTTTGGGTATGTGTGGTAGCCTTGTCACCAGGAGCTGACACCAACAATAAACACTCACATTTAAAAAATGCCAATATTGCATCCATCACCTCCAAAAATTTCCTTATGTGAAAGGTTTTGACAAATCCTTGCCAGATTCTAAATGATTCGTTCTACATTTGTATTTCACAGTTACAAAGCAGAACTTTGCACAACAAATTAACTTGCCAAAATGTTACGTAAATATTGCCAAAATATTATATCATCAAAATATTGTATAGTATCTGTGTATTACTTTTTGTATTATGTATTTATATTACATAATTTGTGTATTTATTTGCTGGTTATTTAATTTATAAACATAACAGAAATATGAGGGAAAAAAGCCAGATTAATTTTCCAGAATAGATGAGAAATGGAGGAACCTATTTTGAGTCCTTCCTTCAAGTTCACTGATTATGAATTGAGTAACCATGATGTGCTAGTATCTTTTTAAAAATGTAATTTTTTGATTATATAAAAAGATAAGGTTGGTTTTCATCTCAGACAGTTTTCCAGGCAAGTAGAAACAATAAACACAGTTGGATTGTAACCCAAACTTCAACTGTAGGTCATCTCACATAAGTTAGTGGATATTTGGTGTACTGTTTGGTAAAAAGTTACACTTTGTGGCCCTTCATCATAGCAAATATTGGCTTTATTGGCTTTTAATATCCCAAATAAGAATTATCAAGAAAATAGGCTTCATTTTCATTAGTAAGTATTTCTGAGAAATGAAACAATAATACTGCCTTACCACTGTAGGTCATTTTATAGTTTCCAAGGGTTTTCAAGTATATCTTTTTTAAAAAATTTGAAGTTTATAGCATCCCTTTACAGAGAAGACATTTTACAGTGGAAGACACTGAGGATCAGGGACATTCAGTGACTGCTGGCTAGTCAGCAGCAGAGGCCTTGGCCAGACCCCTGAGTTAATCTTCAGAGCTCTTCCATGCTGATGCATGGAAGACTTGCCCAAGGAAGCTGTCTCCATATGAAAGTCTTGAAAATAAGACGACTTTCAGTCTAGTTTGATCAACATTTATGTAAACATGTAATTAAAAATTGTTCACTTTAACTCAACAGTATGTCTCTGAATGGTTACTGGTTCTTTCTCAGGAATATTCTTGGCTGAATATGTCTGTGCTGTGTCATATGCCTCCTCTTTATATATGACTGTGGGAGGGTGTGGCTGTTCCTATAAACACTGAAAACAGACCTGTGGCTAACAAAGGATTGTGGGTGGCAGCCACTTTTAGAAACCTTGGTGAAACTTTTCAAAAGAATGTTTCCTATCAAGGGGTACATTGTACATGTGGGAGAATCCCTGTCAGCATGTTGCTCTTCCTAGAGCTCTGTGAGTACTTATTCCCAGCAATGTCCTTTGCTGCTTCTTTCCTTCATCCCTTAATGATCCTAATCCACTCTAGCCACTGTTCATGATGTGAGGTCAAGAGGGTGAACATGGCAGATGTGGCATTTATGCAATTACATTCTGGTGGAAGAAAATGGGCCATTAAAATGCAAACCAAAAATCAATGATCTGATTAATTGCAGATTGTGATAACTGTAAGAAAGAAACAGAGTGCCCTGATAAAAATTAAGTAGGCTGGCTTATTTCCATAGGGTTTCTGAGAAGATCTTCACTCTGGGGAGATAATATTTAAGCTGTGAGCCAAAGGATGACAATGACACATCGGAAAGAATGTTCCAGGCTACAAGACCAATCAGAACAGAAACCATGAGGCAGGAAGAAGCTACATGTCTCTAACTTCTAGTCAGTATGACCAGAGTGTAGAATGAGACAGTCATGCAGCATAGAATGGAATGAGATGAAAATGGAAACAGAGGCGGGATCTAGAATATGCTAGACCTTGAGTTTTCTAAAATGTGTCCAGAGTCTGTTCTCAGTGCAACAATAAACTATCAAAGAGTTTTAAGCAGGGCTGTGAGTTTATCTGACATCTGTTTTAAGAGGTCATCTTATTTTATATGAGTGGAAGAGACACGAAGAAGACCAGTTAGAAGGCTACCAGAACAGTCTAGCAGAGAGATGATGCTGGGAGCAAATAAAGAATTCCACTGTGGAAATGTCACATTTGAGATGCCCAAGAGACATCTCAGTAGAAGATTTCAAGCATCCATTGTATACAAAAGGCTAGAGCTCAAAGGAGAAGTCTGGGTCAGAGACAGATATTTCAGAGTTTTGAACATATATGTGATATGTAAATAGGAATACAGATTAAGAATAGGGGATAGGATCAAACCTTGAGAAATGCAAATTTTTAAGATAAGATATGGAACAAAAAGGTGAAACGATGAAGGAAAGTCAGCAATGTGAAGGGAAGAGCAAGAGTGTGGAATTGTCAAAGAGAAGAGGATCTCTTGAGAAGAAAGAAGTGTTTGATTTGAATGCTGCTGAGAAGTCAATACAAGGAAGGCAGGTTTTATAACAGGACCAGCCTCATAATTAGTGCATCTTTCAAGGAGTGTGAAGTACTTTTTTCATTGATTTCTGGCATTTCTATTTGTCTTACTTTACTTCGTTGCACCAGGAGGAATTTGAAGATCCATCCAAGTTGTCAGCCATGAAAACAAAAGTGCAGCAAGTGAGCCCCAGCTGTGCTCCTACCTCCTAGGTTTGGTTTTCATGAGTAGTTAAGCTTAGAAAAATTGTGAAGAAACTTGTTGTGTGGGAGCGATTTTTCAAAGACCTACAAACAGAAGTACCACTTGACCCAGCAATCCTAAACTTGTGCACTTACCCAAAAGAATATGAATCATTCTATTGTAAAGACAAATACATGTGTATGTTTAATGCAGCACTATTCACAATAGCAAAGATGTGGAATCAATCTAAATGCTCACCAACAGTAGACTGGATAAAGAAAATGTGGTACATATACACTATTGAATACTGTGCAGCTGCAAAAAAGAGCAGGATCATGTCCTTGGCAGGAGCATGGATGGTGCTGGAGGCCATTGACTTTACCAAACTATTGCAGGAACAGAAAACTACCTCATGTTCTCACTTATAAGCAGGAGCTAAATGATGAGACCACAGGGACACATAGAGGGGAACAACAGACGCTGGGTCTTATCAGATGGTAGAAAGGGGGAGGAGGGAGAGAATCAAGAAAATAACTAACGGGGGTTCTAGGCTTAATACCTGGGTGACAAAATAATCTGTACAATAATCCCCCGTGACATGAGTTTACCTAAACAACAAACCTGCACATGTACCTCTGAACTTAAAAAAAGAAACGTGTGTGTGTCTTAGGATCATGAGAAAGAATCATGTTCAAGAGTAAC
Source organism: Rhinopithecus roxellana (assembly GCF_007565055.1). Classification (NCBI taxonomy): domain Eukaryota; kingdom Metazoa; phylum Chordata; class Mammalia; order Primates; family Cercopithecidae; genus Rhinopithecus; species Rhinopithecus roxellana. The sequence goes on from NC_044557.1 coordinate 25,992,707, forward strand.
TAAATTGATATTATATTTAGACAGGGGATGGGATTGCAAGTGAAGAATCTGTGGAATCTCTTGATTTGTGAATATTTCTTTTAGAGTTCAGTAATTGATCTGTGACATCCAGTTTTTCTAGTTGAAGAGAAAGAGCATTGAACTAAGAATCAGAGACTTGGATTGCAGTCCCAGATTCATCGGTTATTAGTTGCTTAAACTTGGGCATGTCACTTAATCATTCTGATCCCTAATTTCCTTATCTGAAAATGGTAAAAATCATACCTAGCTGATGGACTTGTTGTGAGTGTTAAAATGATGTGGCTTAAAACCTAGAGGAGGCATTCAATTAATGATATCTTATTTTTATTAATATTAGCATATTGGGAGGGCCAAATTATTATATAATATTAGCACAGGGCCAAATGCAATCATGTATAGAAAAGCACTTCGCTAACTATAAAACATGGAATAAAATGTGCTGATGTGTTTATGATTGATAACTGTTTTTTGTCAGCTTCTTAATTTTAGCTGCACCATCTTACTTTTTGGTACAGATCTATTTACTATCTTGGAGTTGTGGGTGACTTGGTGGGTAGCCAGAAAAGATGACAGCTAGCAGAGCTTAGGCACAGGAGCAGCTGTAAGTGCAGGTGGCTGGCGGTGTGGAGACCCTGGAGGCAGCTGCTCTGAGGATAAAATCCAGGGGAGGACTAGGCAGGGTGAGAGAGCATCCCCAGGCAAAGTGGAATGACCTGCTTCTGAGAGTTTGGGTGTAGAATGCAGCAGGATGGCTCAGAAAAGTCTGCAGAGCTTTAGAAATGCTTTTTTTTTTTTTTTTTGGTTTGGTGTAAGGGTAGAAGACTAGAGTGAGGTTTGTCTATTATTCAGGAGATGTTCTTTGTAGGAGAAAGAAAGGGAAAAAGAAAAAGATTCCAAATACTTTTAGTGGGCATTATGTAGATCTGTCTCCTGCTTCTTCCCTTAATTCTCCCTCCAGAGGAGAAACAGAGATCTGTGAAACCAAAAAGCTTGCATATTTGTGAGATCTGCTGGAGGGATGCTACTGTTCAAACCCAGTTTCCATTATTTTAATTATGGTTTTAAGCCTCACACGTAGTGCTATTTATTTTTCCTTTTAAAAATATTTCTGGATTATGCCTCCATATACGAAACTCACCTTTGTGCCTTTGTGCTGTTTTGATGATAGGTAATTCAGCTAGATTTAGCCACCATCTATTGGGCACTTAAAATTAATCTCTGTAATAAACTCTATTCAGGCATTTCATCATTTAGTTTAGTACAAACCCTTTAGAAAGTGTGTATCATTCCTCTTTTGCTAATTGGGCACTGAGGTTTAAAGAGGTTAAGTTAATTTCTCAGTTTGCTATAGCTAGAATGGAATAGGTCCATTATTTCAATCTAGGTTTGCCAGACTCCAAAGCATGTGCTGGAATCACTGTGGTATAAAACAATACCCATTCCTTCGAAAGAGCAGCACATTCATCTTCTATGTCCTATTTATAAGTGAACAGGTGTGCTCTGCTCTCTTTATTGAGATTTTTTTTCAAAGTAGGGAAAAGGGAAGGAAAAAGCATTTATTGACCACATACCATACGCCATATTTCTTTACAAATATTTTCCCATCATTCTTAGAAATAAACGCCAAATGAATATTTTTATCCATGTCTTTCAAATGAGGAGATTGCTTAGAGAAGTTGAGGACTTTGTCAAAATACACCATGCTTATTTATTTTCTTCTCATCTTACATTTTTACCTATCTAGTGATTGTCAGATACTGAACTATCCAGGGTTATACAGAAGTTACAGTCTGTGTTCCCAAGGGTCTCATAGATTACTGGAGAAGAGAAAAATGCAAATGGACAATTATAGTAAAATATGCTCCACAGACAGGAGTATGTTCAAGTCACTCTTAGGCGCCTCTCCTCCCAAAACTTAATCCCTCCGCTTCCATTACGCCATGGTGCCTTCCAGAATGAGTGCAGTTTGCATACTGAAGGAAACTGAGGGGTGGTCAGAAACCCAGTTTGTGCAGGAAAAAAATGGTGGAGAACAAAATTAGGTTCAGATTTTAATATCAGTCATTAATTCTGAGGAACAACTTCAGCCACTTAACTTGATTTTCCATCTTCCTTGAGTCCCAAGGCAAAACTGAAATGGAAAAGAACATACAGGGTACTTTCATTTAGTGAAGAGGCAAACAAACCCAAATCAAGCAGTACATCATAGCTAACCCACTAATTGGAAGTCTGGATAAAACACCTCTCATTCTGTTTCTAGGAACTTCGCTATTTATCCAAAAGCGAGTGTGACCTCTTACCCCCTGGAGCTCTATTCCCCAAAGAGAAGTCTTTAAAGGGGTCATCCTTCTTAGAAAAGATTTTCTTTCCCATTCAGATGTTTCTAGATTGGTTCATGTGGATGGAGAATTCTATGACTTTTTAGCCACTGTGACTCAGATATAATTCATTTTGCCTCAAAACGCAAAGCATCAGTAAACATTGTTAGCATTGTTATGTCACCTTTTTTTTGTCGTTGTTCACAAATTGTCTTCGTTAAAATCCTGTGCAGCTTTTTGAATTTACACTAAAGAACTTTAAATTTCCAAATGAAGAAATTTCCTGACCAGTTTTTTTTTTTTTTTTATGAGATGTCTGCCGCCTGAATTTCAACATTTGAGAAAATACGGGATTTAATTTTTGGAAGTCACTACGTGTAGCAACCTGCCTGGTGCCAGAGGAGAGCTGTCTAGGCTGTACTGCGATTTGACCTTTTTTTTTTTTTTTTTGACGGAGTCTCCCTCTGTCGCCCAGGCTGGAGTGTAGTGGTGCCATCTCGGCTCACTGCAAGCTCCGCCTCCCGGCTTCACGCCATTCTCCTGCCTCAGCCTCCCGAGTAGCTGGGACTACAGGCTCCCGCCGCCTCGCCCGGCTAGTTTTTTTTTGTATTTTTTTAGTAGAGACAGGGTTTCACCGTGTTAGCCAGGATGGTCTCGATCTCCTGACCTCGTGATCTGCCCGCCTCGGCCTCCCAAAGTGCTGGAATTACAGGCGTGAGCCACCGCGCCCTGCAATTTGACTTTTAATCCATTGTAGATCTGATAATGGTACAGCACATGAGAAGTGGTAAATTCTTGAGTGTTTGAGACAAATATTTTAAGGCACCCATACATAACGTTAAGTTCACACCAGTTAGTAAGATTACTTATTTGAAAATAAGACCAGTTTATTTCCGTCTGGATATTCAAATTATCAAATGATCTTTTCTTTTTCAGGATTTTCTTGGTGTACGTTATCTTTTTGGTGAAGGACCAGTGTCTCAGAGCTTTATTTTCTATGATAGTTTAATTGTTTGACTGAAACCTTGAAGAATTAATAGGGTCAGAATTTTAGATCATGAAACGTATTTTATTGCTCAGTGGATGATATTCTTCTTGGTATTATTTGCTCTTCCCCAGGGTCATCATATGGTATAAATTATTTTAAATTCCCACAATTATCAGTTATGTATATACTAATAATATCAAAATCATTTATTCGGGACATTTTTCATAATTTATTGAATTTTCAAAGTCAATTTTGTTCAGACCATTTTTTTTACAAAGCAGCTTAAAGTCACTTACAAACTGACAGTATTGGATATTTCATATGACTTTTTATAATTGCAGTATCTACCATTCATCTGGAGACTGGTGATTCAAAAACTCTGTTTTTAGTTAATTTTAATTAAAAACATAGTCCACTCAAAATACTGCTCAATACCCAAATCATTGCTTACCTTGCATATAGTTATTTTTGCTAAGGGCAAAATAGCTAAGACCGTAAATTATGATGGCAGGCACATGGTTTGCTGACAGAACTATATAAAATATTGTTTTCATCCTCATGTCAGCTCTGGTAGATGCATCTCTACTTTAATTCCTTGAGGAATCTTATATAAGTTATAGTTTTAAAAAACATCCCTACCCCACTAGCTCTGTCAGCTTACCTTTTTCGGACTGACCATTTTATTTCTCTGAAAGAACAGACAGAAACTGAGTTATGTCTTAGCTGAACTTGGATAAGTAGTGCTCTAAATATTAATAGCTGTGAACCAATTTAGTTTAAATTGGATATTTCACAATCTTACACCTGCAATATTGCAAGGTAGTTATAAAAAGTACACAGAATTCATCTCTATAAATATATGCTCGTTTTATATCCTTTACAATCTGTTTCCTAGGTTCCTAATCCAAAGAGGCCATTAGTACCAATGACATGATGGATAGAGTAGGTTATAATGTTTAGCAGCTCATTGGAGATGACATAGTTTGCCAAGTTAATTTACACATTTTTATACTACATATATTATGCACAATATTGCTAGTGTGGTGGGTTTTGATCGAGTGCCCTTCTCTCTTGTAAGAAATTATTTTTTAAGAAACATGTTAAAGAGTAAAAATGTTTTAAATAAGCATTTCTCAAATGGTTGGTCCTTACTACCAAGCATATTCTGGAACTGGCACTTTAGTTTTACTTCCAGCACATTTCATGGGAAATGGAGATGTCCAAGGAAACAGGAAGACATTAATTGATGATACATTTTCTTCTAACATTTCGATATCCCCCAAAGAAAAAATAGTCCAGGAGATAGATTATACTAGAACAGTTTGGCTACATTATCTAAAAGTATGTTCCCATGGAAAATTATATAATAGGCCTAGTACATTTTAGTCCATTTTTTGTCATTTTCATCTAAATATTTGTTATACTGTTTGAAGAAGGGCAAAACATTTTGGTTATAGTTTCTTTGAATGTTTCATTCCACTTACACTTTTCAACCAAATACAATAAAGAAAGCAAGAAGGGGTTGTCATTCTTTTGTTTTTTTCATTTTTTCTTCAATTTAGCATTGAAATATTAAATCCAAAAGACAACTACCTTTAGTATGAGTTTCTATGTTTTGAAAATGTGCAGAGGTTTAGGTATTTTATAATAGTGACCATTTATGTATTTATAGAAAATATTGTTTCAAATAGATTTTAAAGAGGCAGCTTTTAAAATTTGACATATTACTGAAACTTCATTAGTAGTATCAAAATATTTCAGATAATACAGGGATGATTGAGCTAACCTGATTCAGCCCATCAGTTCACAATGTTGTGAAGAGCACACTGAACATTTTCATGGCATAATGCATTCCGCTACTTACTTCAAGAATGAGGAAAATGAATAAGATGATTCTTACTCTCAAAGAACTTATAATTTAGTAGAAGAAAGACAGTAAGTCTGTGTGCCAATAAATTTATTAATACAAGGTGGGTTCAGGTCATATCTTATAATCAGTACTAACTGTCATAGGGTAGAAGAGAAAAAAAAACATTTAATGTGATTTGAAATTGAGAATGTTTGTGTGTGTATGTATTTTATATAAGATACTTATAAAAAACTAAATGCCTCAACCTACACAATTTTTATCTCATGGCTTCTATTAGAATGGTAGAATGGGAAGAACTATTTGGGGTGTTACACACATAGGTCTAGTTATTATTCCCTTGAGTAAAATAGGGCTTTGTTAGAGCCAACCTAATAAGAATATTTCAGTAAACAAATATTTGAGGAACATTGTTGAGGTGGCATGGAAAGTAAACACAAAAAAAGGAAATTCCACTTGAGCTGTAATTTTGTTTTATTTTGGTTAGCGTAGATTAGAATTGTGATACTTGCACTGTTAGTTGCACTATTTCAAAGTATGTAAATATTTTGAATTACTGTCACCGATTGAAACTACTTTCATGCTTTAAATTAAAAAAAAATGATGTATGCTTACATTCTAAATAGTAAAAAACTCTTTTAGGCTCAAATCTTTTAATTCTGAAGGAATATACTGGCAGATACTTGATAGATATAAATAATCATTAATGCATGTATGGTGTCTTTCATTCAGTAGTACCAAAATCTGAGACACATGGAGTTGTCTGGCATGGTTTCATTGCCAAAAATTGTGATGTGACTCTGATGTAACCTGGTTTGTTCTAAACAACTCCAAATGGTTCTTCAGACTTGCCCAGGACCCATCTGGCTCCTGGGAAGCCTTATGTTATCATGGCTATGATCCCAGACTCTGGTGACAGTCTGCCTGGGTTCAAATCCAGGCTCTGCTACTCACTATATCTATGACCTTGGGAATGTTGCTTTGTCTGTTTCCCTTGCAAAATAGTGAACATTATATTCCCTGTCTCAAAGGGTTGTTGTGAGGATATCTAAGATAATGCAGGTAAAAGTGGGATGTTAACAGCATTTGGTAAGTTGTAAGGACTCAAGTGCTGGCTATTTAAAAATAAACTGTCTTTAAAGAGAGAGGTAGGTAGGTAGGTAGGTAGGTAGGTAGGTAGGTAGGTAGATAGATAGATAGATAGATAGATAGATAGATAGATAGATAGATAGATAGATAGAAAAACCTATACCTGAAAACATTCTTTTCACAATATTTTAAAAGCTTGTATCATACTATGTATGCTTTTATACATAATAAAAGCAGATGACATGCTGGTCCTACTAAATTTACAGGTTAATTTTTAGGTAGTTACTGAGAAATCAAACTGTGAAATTTTCTGGTACAAAATTACAATATGCAATACCTTCCTACTGAAGTATACGGTAATGCTTCTTAACTACTCATTACTGAATATTGCTTTTCTATCATATGTGAAATGCATCAATTTTAAATATTTGGAGACATACCTAATTTAAGTGAAAATCTCGGTATTTCCTGAAATTCACCACACTGTAACAGATCACCAATCACATTTGTCTAGCTTATAATTTCTGTCAGCCTGGGTGATGTGGATGGGCCGCTGTGTTCCCAACTGCACTGCCTCAGTGACTGGAGCCAGTTCATGAAACGCTACAGCCTGTAGGATACCAAGGAGGTTCTTTTTCATAATCACACACAGGCAATGTGGTAAAACCCTCAAGGGATAGCAATTGCTTTCACAATCTATTTACACACACACACACAGGCACACAGAAGTCTTTGTTATTTTACATTTGACAACAGGAAGAGCATGCTGGACAAACCTCTGGCATCATAAACCATCCTTCCCTCTGACCTCTGTGTGAATCAGCACAATATGATCTCTGCAGAATTTAGGATTAATTGCACCAAAGAAAAAGAACCTCTCTGAAATCTAAAATGTAGGCTTGGTCATTAGTTCATTTTGCATGCTGTGAAAACTATATTTGGCATCATTAACAGCTGCTTGCATGAAGTGTTCAGCACTAAAATAGGACTGGTGAACACTCAGGATTTTATTTTGTGGTATTGGTTGCAACTATGGAGATGTTGATAGATCAATTGCCACATCGTCTAAACCCTAAACTGAGAAATAAAGTGGTACCTAATATGCATGTCCCTTCTATATGAGACTTTGCTAATTTTCTTAGTTAAATTTTTTTTTTCAATTCTATGAAGGAAAAGAAATTTCTCTTTCAGCTGATGTTTCCCTGAACACACATTGTGATCATTTACTATTTCCTAAGTGATTCAAGCAGCAATCTTGTTTTAGAATATGTCGACTGAAATGCAGGCCCTGGAATTTCAGTGCTGATTTTAAGAATTATTCTAATGACTTCTTGACAAGCTCTACCTACATCAGGAGCATGTGAACTTGGCAGAGTTGGGATAGGAGACCTGCCTCCAAAATGTGAACTTATATATAAACACCTTGTTATCACATGAGTTGTTTTCATGGTGGCTGTGGTGGTCAATAGCAGAGGCAATGGAATGAGCTGTAGTAACAGTCAGCAAATCTGAGTGGACTTGGCCTCTCCCATTTGCCATGGTGTAGATATCCCCATCATGATTGTTTTCAGGCTACCAACATAATGTCACTAAATGTGGAATTGAGAAGAGATGTCCACAATATACATCAATAAAATAGCCCTCATTTGATTTTCTTCTCAGTGGACTATGTGGTTAAATGACTTTTACCTACCTTTATCTCACCATAGCAAGAGACATTATGGAAAAATATAATGCCATAAAGTCACCTATATATCATTGTCCTTGTTAGAATAAAAATTAAGACCTCTAGGTTTACTTTTATGGGTTGAGCCTTTGACCTATCTGTGGAAGTGGTAAGCTGGAACAACAAAGAGAAAAATGAGAGACTGTGCTTTTAGGCAGATAGTTAACTGGACCAGGTAGGAAGGAAGAAGCCAAGTTCTAGTCCAAATTGCCATTGATTATCTAGAAAATTTTGGACAATTCACTTCATACAGTAGCTCAACATCCATCAAAGAGTTTTTGAAAGTCTATTATGTGCCAAGTGTTGGAAGACGTGAAGGTGAACAATCTGATCATTTCACCTTCAAAGAGCTCGTAGCTTAGTGGGAAGGAAATTAAAAAAAATAAAAAAAGGAAGTAATAATAACAAAGTAAGAAAAGGGCTAGCATAGAGCTGAGGAAGCAAAACACACAGAATGAAAGTGGAACCTGATCTTGCAGAGTCCTGGAAGGGTTCTGGGGAGAGATGACTGTGTGCTGAGCATGGAAGAATGAATAGAAAGTAGGCAAGAAGGAAGGGTGAGATGAGAGGTATCTTGATTTGATTCCAGATCTCAGGTTTTATTTCACCATTAAGTATGATGTTTTAGTCTTTCTTTTCTTCTTTAGAAACCTTCACTATGTTAAAAAACAGTTTTCTACTACTTTTAATTGGCACATAGTTTTTTAAATCATAAGTAAGTATTGTGTAATTGTGTCAGATTTTTTCCTGCACCTATTAAAATAATTGTATTGTGTTTCCTTTATTCTTTAATGAGGTGATATCATATCAAATATTAGACCAACATTATGTTTCTGAAAAAATATGCACACACACACATAAATGCGTGTATTTGTATGTATGACTTTTGAGAATACATTAATGAGAGGGATTGTACTGTAACATTTTTCTAAAAATACCCTTGTGATAGCAAGGTTATAATGGCCACATAAAATGCATTAGTAATTGCTTTTTATTTCTCTTTCTTGGAAGAGTTTGTGTATGATTGCTGTAATTTCTTCCTTACATATTTGGAAGAATTCACCAGTGAAGCCATCTTGGCCTGAATTTCTATTCTGGAAATGTTTAAAATTACTGGTTCTATTTATTTAAAAGATTTAGGATTCTTCAGATTTTACGTTCTTCTCACATTAACTGTAAGTTACAGTTTTTCTTACCATGTTGTTATTATTTTTTGTATATGTCCATAGGGTACAAGTGCAGTTTTGCTACATTGATGTATGTTGCATTGTGGTGTAGTCAGGGCCTTCAGTGCCTCTATCACTGGAGCAAGGCACATTGTACCCACCAAGCAACCTCCCATCATCTACCCTCTCCCACCCCTCACCCTTCTAAGTCTCCTTTGTCCATCATTTCATACTCTGCTTCCCTGTGCACATATTATTTAGCTCCCACTTATAAGTGAGAGCAGTATGTGTCTTTCCATGTCTGAATTATTACACTTAAGATAATGGCCTCTAGCTCCATCTATGTTGCAAGTTGCAGTTTTTCAAAAAATTTGCTTATCTGGGCCGGGTGCAGTGGCTCATGCCTGTAATCCCAACACTTTGGTAGGCCAAGGTGGGTGGACCACAAGATCAGGAGTTCGAGACTAGCCTGTCTAATATGGTGAAACCCCATCTCTACTAAAAAAAAAAAAAAAAAAAAAAAAAAATCTAGCCGGGCGTAGTGGTGTACGCCTGTAGTCCCAGTTACTTGGGAGGCTGAGGCAGGAGAATCGCTTGAACCCAGGAGGCAGAGGGTGCAGTGAGCTGAGATTGCTCCACTGCACTCCAGCCTGGGCAATAGAGGGAGACTGCATCTCAAAAAAATAATTGCTTATCTGTTTTATTCAAATTGTCAACTTCATTGACATAAAGTTGCTGTTCTTATTATCTTTTTGACATCTGTAGGATCTCTATCAATATCCCTTTTATTTTTATACCTGATATTGGTCATTTGTGCTATAGTTTTTTTCCTTAATAAGGCTTGTTAAAAGAGTTTTAATTGTATTAGATTTTCCCAAAGGCAAATTGCTGGCTTTGTTGATGTTCTCTATTGTATACTTATTTCTGTTTTATAAATTTGTGCCTTTTTTTTTTTTTTTTTTTTACTTTTTCTCACTTCTATTCCCTTTGGGTTTGATTTTTCTTTTTTGACTTTTGGAATTAGAAGTATAGATTATTGATATTCAACTTTCTTCTTTTCTAATACATGCATGTAAGGCCATAAGTTTCTCTTTAATGAGTTTCAGCTATATTCCCTAGGTTTTAACATGGTATTTTCCATATTTAATTAAAAAAATATTCTAACATTCATTGTAATTTTTCTTTTATCCAGGGGTTATTTAAAAAGTGTGTTGCTTAAATTCAAATTATTTGAAGATTATGTAGTTATTTTTCTGTATTTGAGTTCTAGCTTAATTCTACAGTGGTCGGAACATATGGATTGTATGATTTTGGTGCTTTAAAATGGACTTGTTTTATTGCTTATCATATGATCCAATTTTTTTAAACATTCAATTTGCCCTGGGGAGTAACATGCATTTTGCTTATTTTAAATGCGGTACATTATAAATGCAAAATAAGGCATTTATATATAATGACTTATATATATAATGACATATATATATTGACTGGCAATATCCCTACTGATATTTGCTTTTGACTTGTTTCATCAGTACTGGGAGAGGTATGTCAAAATCTTAAACTTTGGTTGTGAATGTACTATTCTTTATATAATTTAAAACTATATTGTTAGGTCTATAAACATTAAGAATGTTTGTATATTTTTGGTGTAATGACCCTTTTATCAATATGGTTTTTTCATATTTATCTCTAGAAGTGCTTTGAAGCCTAATTTGTTATTAGCATAGCAATAATTGTATTTCAAACTAGATTATTCAATTCATGTAAACCTGGTGTAGTTAATACTTTAAGACAAATTTATCCTGCTTGAGTTTGGTCAGGATTCTCAATTCTATACTTGCTGTCTTTTATGAAGTTTTGTAAATAGTTGGCCTGGATATCCTCAAATATTTATTTTATCTCAATCTTCATCTCTCCATAGCTTTTGGGATTCTAATTACTTGTGTGTTATTTCTTTATGTCATGTCTTTATGTTCTTTTCTACCATTTTTATCTTTTCTCACCATGTTTTCATCCAGATTTTTTTTCTGACCTATTTTCTTATTAATTAATCTTCTTCTTCTATGTCAATTCTGCTATGAAGCCCATCCACTAAGTTTTAAAATCTATTTTAAATTCAGTTATATAACTTTCTGTTCAAAAATTTCCACTTTATTGTTTTTCATTGATTTTATCTCACTGGTAAAATTATCCATCTGGTCATCTATTTAAAAAATAATATGAATAACAGTTGTTTATTCTAAAATTCTTACGTGACTGTAATATTTAAACCATCCACTAGGTCCCTTTCTGCTGACTTTTCTTCTGGTTTTCAGTCATTTGATTTTGTGTGTATGTATGCTTGGTAATTTTGGATTGGGTGTCAGAAATTGTGTATGAATAACATGTTAAGGTTCTGGATGATGATCTGTTATCTCAGAGAGGAATGTCTTTTCTTCAGGAAGGAATTTAAGTGCAGATAGACCAGCTTGATGCAGTTAGGAAGTGAGATGATTCAAGGTTTTATTCCCTTCATTCTGACAGCTTGTTATTTTCAGTTTCCCCTTTGTCCTAGGATACAGCCCTTCAGAGGTCTCAAATGAAGGACCGGGCCTTTTTTCTTTATAGGTCCTAAACTCCAGTTTTTGTCTTTTAGTTCCATGAAACTATGGAAAGCTCTGAGCTACTGTTTTCCAGTCAACCTATCTGCCCTATCCTGTTTGTGAATAGGCAGTTGCCTCAGGTGAACTAATTTCCCTTCTTTCTGGATCTTGGTCTGTCAAGTTCTAACTGTCTTAATCATTCCTCAGTACCTTCAAACAACATTTCCCCTGCATTTATAGTTGTTATAAGTACTAGTATGATCTAAGCTATTCTGTTATAGCTAGAAGCAGAAATGCTACCATTGAAGGAGATTAGGCTTTGGAATAATGTGATCCTATTAGCATTTTTAAAAGATTTTTCTGAACACCAATATCCTCATATGTGCAATGAAACATTTTGATAAAAATTGTTCTCTCAGGCCCTTTTCAGCTCCAATATTCTGCAAGCCTTGAGAGTACTAATAGCATGTCATACCATGATTTTGAGCTGTCAAAGCCCCAGGGCTTTTAGTTTTAGTTAGAAAAGCGTAGACTCTGGGGAAAATGGCCAAGAAGACTGTCATCTTCGATGTCTTCCCATGTGACTTCCTCACTCTACTTCTTGCTAGCTTTCAGCAACATCCTCTCTTTTCTGGGTCTTGGTATCTGGGCACCTAGACTATTTTTCTGGTGACTTGACCACTCTCTCCTCACGTGGTGGTGCCCCATTCCACACCCTCTTCTAAAATGTTTCATACTTTAGATTTAAGCTTCACCCTCCACCCTGCATCTTTCTGACAGATTAAAAAAAAAAAACCTTGTTCTCTCAGTATGTTTTTATTATGCAATTTTCCTCTAAATAATGAAAGCTCCTTTTTAATGTTATATTATGATAGCAAAAGGTGTGTAGAGTTAGCAGGATATAGTTGTGTGACAAAAAGCCAAATAGCATTTTAGGCTCCAATGAAGAGGAATATCTGTGAAGGGGTCTTTCTTGGTATTTTTAAAGTTCCACTTGAAAGTGCTGTTGGCCATCACTAATCATCAGGGAAATGCAAATTAAAATCACAATGAGATACCACCTTACCCCAGCCAGAATGACAGTTAGTGAAAAGTCGAAAAACAGTAGATGTTGGCATGGATGAGGTAAAAAAAAAAAAAAATGCTTATACACTGCTGGTGGGAATGTAAATTAGTACAATCTCTATGGAAAACAATATGGGGATTTCTCAAAGAACTAAAGGCAGATCAACCATTCTATGTGACAATCCCACTACGCGGTATCTACCCAAAGGGAAAGAAGTTGCTATATCAGAAAGACACCTGAATGTGTATAGAATCATCCTAAGTGCCCATCTACTGATAAGTGGATAAAGAAAACGTGGTGCATGCATGTGTGTGTGTATATATACCATGAAATACTATATACACACACATATATGTACATGTATATATACATATGCATATACATATACACACATACATACATATACACACACAGACACACACCATGAAATACTATTCAGCCATTAAAAAAGAATGAAATAATATCTTTTGCAGCAACTTGGATAGAACTGGAGGCCATTATTCTAAATAAAGTATCTCAGGAATCAAAAATCATATACCACATGTTCTTACTTATGAATGAGAGCTATAGGTATTTAAAGTCATCCAGGGTGATATAATGGACATTGGAGACTAAGAAGCAGGGAGGGTGAGAGTGAGGGTGAGAGAGAAATAACTATGTATTGGGTACAATGTACACTACTTGGGTAATAGGTACACTAAAATCCTAAACTTCACTACCATACAATTCACATCTGTAACCAGAAGCCATTTGTATCCCTAAAGCTATTGAAATAAAAAAAAATCACAAAGTGCTGTTGCCTACTCTGCAGGCATTTAAGTTTGATTCTGGGTCCGAGACAAGCTATGATCACATTGTTGTAGAGAACTTAGGTCCTTGGAAAATAAATCAAAACACAGGTTCCCAATCAGAAGTTAATTTTATTCCTCTGTTAAAATAGAACTATGACTTTTCTTATTTACAAGAACTGTCCTTCCTTTTTAAGGTTAAAACATGTTATTTTATTATGATGCAGATAATATTTATTATAAAAAAATAGAAAAATAAGAGGCAGATGTAGTTCTAGCTCTTAATAAACCTGGCTAAACTGTTACAAATTTCATCTGATCATTTATATACTTTTCTGTGTGATTGGACTTATTTATAATATGGATTTTTGAATAGTGCTTTAGCATTTTTTACTTAAATTGTATACATTTTGTAGATTATCTCTTGATAAGCATTATTTTAATGGTTATATATGTATAAATAATATGTATTCTTACATAATACACACACATGTCTATGTAATGACATATATATAACATTTTGCAATGGTGCATGTGCACTTGTTCCTTTAAGTTGGATATTTATTTAACTGTTTTCTTATTGTTGGATTATTATTTTGTTTCATAAATAACATTCTATGCTGAAAATATTTTTAATTGCTATAAATTGCCCAACTAAGACATATAACTTCCTGTTATCCTGTCACTACCTTTGATAACACACTAAACTTTTCTTTACTATATTTCATTCCCTTCTTAATCTCATTTCTAAAAACTGTATTTATGTCTTACAATATATATATAATTCCTTCGGTACTCCTACCTGTTGATCTTCTCATTGTTATTTATTGGCTTGTCAGGTCTTAGAAGATAGGTTTCTCATGCAACCCAAGCCTCTCTTTTGACCAGACTATAAATATTTTATTGTTTACATCTTCCCCTGCAAAGCATTCCTCTAGGATCTGCCCTTTTCTTTTTCTCCAGGCAATATGCCTTGGACATTCTGTAGCTGGTTGGGACTGATTCCTTGCCAGGTCAGTAGGACAGATGTGTAGAATAAGAAATTAACTAGTGAGTTCAAGTGGAGGTTCCTGGCTTGTTGGTGCCTGTGAACAGGATTCTTATGAGTATGATTAGTGACATGAGGGTCCTGACTAATATCCTAGGCAGAGGAAGTGACATTACAACTCACAGTGTAAGAAGTAGCTTGAGTTAACTGGTGAAAGAGCTAAAAGTCAATGAAAAGTATTGAACTTTAAAAATGTATTCTCTATTGAAAAGTTTAAAAGATCATTTATTGATTAGCCAACATTAAGGAAATTCCTTTGACTTTAATAGCTGTAAGCTCTAATGGGGGCTAGAAACTCTAGCAAGTGGTACAGTTTCTAGAACCTAGCAGATAACTTTTAGTTGACTAGAATTCGATGTGTGATACAATGATTTGGCAAAGTAATTCACAATAATTATATATGTTCATTGTTTTCTCCTTTGTTTACCTTGACTAACCATCTTTGGTGATTGTTTCATAATTGTAGCTTTCTAAACATCTTTATTGAGGAGTTACAAATGTCTAGCTCTTCTCAACCCTTTAGTTAGTGTCTGGAATCAGTGGATGTTAGTGAAGGGGTAAAGTTTATTTTGATAATTTAAGACAGAACAATTTAGAAATCAGTATTGTTTTGAAGCCAACTTACTATGTAACCTTTTAGAATTCCCTGACTTTTTCTGAAATTGACGTTTTCTTTAGTGTATAGCAATGATAGCATGAAACCACCACTGACTTTTTTAGGGCATCTTGCTGGCTAATTTTATAAAATTCGAACCACACTATGTGAATGAAGAATCATCTGTAGCAATTGCTCTTTTCCAAATGTTCTTTTGCTTCGAATGCCGTATCTGAATATTAGATTGTTTCTCCAGATGTTACAGGCTCATGTTTCCTTCTGCTGAATTCAATTGTTGGTTCCTGCCTATGTTTCTCAGGATTTGCATCATTTCTCTGTCTTAAGTAAGGTTTTTATAAATGCTCATCAATGTTGTAGAGTTTGGATTAAATTCAGATAGAGGATATTTCCACTGGACTTCTGCTCATCTACTTCCTCCCTGGAGAATGGTGAAAAACAGTTAGTCCTTTTTTCCCTCCTCTGATAGGGTGATGGGCTACTATTGCTTTTTCTCTCCTAATATATTGAGTATTCCGACCTCTCACCAAAACCTTAGGTCAAAGTGAGTAGAGGTGATTGTTTTTAATTGGATGATTGCTACCATATGCTTCTCTTTTGGTGGGATCCCAAAAAAGATGAAATGACACTCCCTGCCAAAAATAAGAGGAACTAAAAAAAAAAAAAAAAAAAAAAAAAAAGGCTGAGAAAGCATGCCATGAAAGTCCAGGCTTGGACAACAAGCATACCATGATGTGACTTTTAGCTCCATCACCTACTAACCGTGTGACCTTGGGCAGACTGTTGAAATCATCAGGGCCTCAATTTCCTAACCTGTAAAATTATTGTGATCATTATTATAATTACAACTAAGAATAAGTACCTTATCATTTTGCTGCAATACACACGTGATAATTGTCCTAAAGTGCTTAGCATGGTGTCTAGAACATATTATGTACTTAATAATTATTGTCTGAAAAAATAAGCACATAAATAAAATACCGTATTGTCAAAGAATATAAGATTGTGCCCCAATCTGTGAAAGATTAAACCTCTTGTGTCTCCAGGATTTCTGATAACTTATCCCAGAAAGTCAGTGCAGAGGAGAGGTGGGCTTTCTTCCTACCGCAGACTCAAGGGCTGTTCTGATGGTGAGGTCCAAGGGCAGCCTTGCTTCTGCCATTTGCTCAGTTGATCTTGTGAACAGCTGCGATTCTTGCTGTAACTACTTTCTCGCTCTCAGTGACTCCGTACTGTAAATGTTTCATGTGAAGAAGCACTGCTCTAAAACAAAGCTGGAAAACAGGGAGGCAATTGCCAGATCTGTCATTGTGCTGAGTCAGGGAAGGCTTCAGCAATCATCCAAAGAGATGTGGCATTTACACCTGCAGCTGGATGGGTTATGAACCCAAATAGGTCCTTGAAAAGGAAGGCTCGTCTCCCTTCCCCCCAACACCTTCTACCCACTCAATTTTTACCTACTTTAAGGGAAGGCTTTTGGTAACTAATTTTTCATCTGCTCGTTAAAGCTTACCAGTTACAGCATGTATTACAAATTACAGCTTCCAGGACTTTGAGTGAAATGTGCTTTGTAAATAATGGCATATTTTGCTGTGAGCAGTCCTTGATTTTGGACCCTTGCATTACCTTTCACCTCACAAATTTTCCTTATAGGAAGACCTGGATGTACAAATTTCAGGCAAGTATCTGATGTATCTTATAGAACCAGCTAGCCAACAATATTGTCAAAAAGAGAAGCAACACTTTCAGATGATGTAAGCATAGAATCAAGCAAGGAGTTGGTTGAATCCTTCTTGTGCTTTTCCTTTGAGATCATCTTATTCCAGAATCCTAGGAGGATTGTAACATTCCTACTTTGATATATTCCTCTGGAGATCACTTGTTAAAAGTCATCATAAGTGACATTTACTAGTCTTGTATTTTCTCTAGTCTTAACTTGAAAAGTTCTGCTCATCAAAAATGAGTATGTTGAGATAGTATTTTCTATAGAACTTTTGTGTTTTACCCCCTTAAAATCCTCACTTTTCACATGAAAGAGTGTGCTCAGATAAAATAAGACTCATGGAAAGCATATGGCTGAGATCATTCTAGGCTCTCATTGCTAGGCTGAGATTTGCATTTTTCTGAAAGTCAGAGTCCTGAATTTTCTTAGCTTTGAAGTAGCAAATGGGACAGTATGTGTGTATGTGTATGTGCCCACTTGCATATAATTCCAAATTACTTGTTTATGTGTAGTATAGGATTCTATGACAAAGAGCTGTCTTTAATGCAAATATAAGGCATTCATGAGCACCTCGTGTATAAGCTCACATTTTGAACTTTGTTTTTCTTTGATTCAAAGAATTTACAAAATCATTTTGTGGTTTGAAAAGTAATTTTGATTTCCTATAAAATGTCATATAAAATTTTAAATTTAGATTTTAGCTAGCAAGTATTGGCTTAACTGTAGAAATAACTTCATTTTCTAGGACAATTCAATAGTCTAGCTTCTGCTTTATGACAATCCACTTGTGTTTGTTAAAGGATAGTAATATTAAAGATTTTTATAGATCTCACAATAATGCTTTATGTATATTAACTCGTTTGGTCCCCACAATGACCCTAATGGATATTATTATTATTATCCCCACTTTTTTTTTTTTTTTTTTGAGACGGAGTTTCACTCTTCTTGCCTAAGTTGGAGTGCAATGGCACTATCTCGGGTCACTGCAATCTCTGCCTTCTGGGTTCAAGTGACTCTCCTGCCTCAGCCTCCTGAGTAGCTGAGATTACAGGTGTGCGCCACCACACCTGGCTAATTTTTTGTATGTTTAGTAGAAACGGGGTTTCACCATGTTATCCAGGCTGGTCTCAAACTCCTGACCTCAGGTGATCCACTTGCCTCGGCCTCCCAAAGTACTGGGATTACAGGTGTGAGCCACTGCACCCAGCTTATTATCTTCATTTTAAATATGAGGAAACTGAGACACAGAGAGATAATATACATTAAGATCAGAAAAGTAGAAAGTCTAGGAACTAAGATTCAAAACAAAATCATCTGATTCCAATCTCTGTGCTCTTAAATGCTTCACTAGAATAAGTCTTATTTTTTATAATTGATATAACTGGTCTAAATACTAATAAAGTTTTAAGATTCAATTTACATATAGTTTCTATCTCTATAAGTTACCAGTTATTACTACCTAAAATACACTTGGAGTCAGTAGTAACGTTATATATTGCTAGATTTTATTTTTTATTACCAACATCAGAGTAGGAGGCCTCAAAATATCTGTGATGGAAAAAATGCAGTGCCTGGGTGCATGCAGCTAAGCCTGGTCACTAGAATATATTTCATGTATATTTTCTAAGATACCAAAGACTTCAGAACTACAAAGAGAACTATAGTTGCTGCAACCAGAAACCTAGTCACATATATGTACTTTTATAAATCATGTGCATATGTGCGTGGGTGCCTGAGTGTGTGTGCATATATAAATACATCTAAAAGCTCAGAATTAACCACCTTAGTCTGGGGCATTAGAATTTTAGTAAACTTTTTTGATGTATATGTTGAATAAGTTGCAAAGTTGAGATCTGTTCCCTACCTCCATGTGGCTTTGTAACCTTGCTAATGACAAAAGAGCTTATTAAAATATTCATAGATGTGATATATATGTGTGTGTGTGTATATATATGTGTATATATATATGTGGGTGTATATATATATGTATACCTCTTTCTCCCCGTACACACACATACACACACCCCTTTACTCTCTTTTGTTTTTTAAGATGGAGTCTCACTCTTGCTGCCCAGGCTAGAGTGCAATGGTGCGATCTTGGCACATTGCAACCTCCACCTCCCAGGTTCAAGCGATTCCCCTGCCTCAGCCTCCCTAGTAGCTGGGGTTACTTTCTACTATACAAATTTTACTGTCATAGACATTGGCTTTTGTGCCTCCAAAGTGTTTGTTATTATCCAAGGAAAGGGTACCCACATCTTACCACTGGGGATAAATTACACATATATTGACTGATAGCTACTATTTAATGAAACTTTTTTTGTGTGTCAGGATCTGAACTCCATTTATCTTTCTACTTATCTACCTACCTACCTATTTTTTCTCAATTAATTCCAGAATGTTAAAATTCATGATGGCAGATGTCATTATTAATTTTGTTCACTGACATACTAAGCACTGAAAATGGTGCCTGGCAATGTAGAGGCTCAGAATATGCTTTCAGAATTGAATGAAAATATCTTGACAAGGTAGCACAGTTTTTGCTTTTGTTTTTCTTTTACTAGAGTCAGGGTATTGCTCTGTTACCCGACCCAGGCTGGAGTGCAGTGGTATGATTACAGCTGACTGCAGCCTCGAACTCCTGGGCTCAAGCAATCCTCCTGCCTCGGTCTGCTGAGTAGTCAGTACCACAGGTGTGTGTCACCATGCCCAGCTAAGTTTTTGTTTTTTGTATATTTTTGTTTTTTGTTTTATTGAGATAGGGTCTTCCCCAGTCTTCAGGTACAGTCTCCACTCACTGCAACCTCAACCTCCTGGGCTCAAGCAATCCTCCTGCCTCAGCCTCCCAAGTAGCTAGGACCACAGGCACACACCACCACACCCAGCTAATTTTTTAAAAATTATTTTTTGTAGAAATGAGGTCTTACTATTTTGCCCAGGCTGGTCTCAAACTCCTGTGTTCAATGATCCTCCCGCCTCAGCCTCCCAAAGTACTGGGATTACAAGTGTGAGCCATCACACCTAGCCTAATATTTTATTTTTATTTTTTGTACACACAGGGTCCCCTTAAGTCACTCAGGCTGCTCTCAAACTCCTGGCCTCAAGCGATCCTCCTGACCTGGCCTCCCAAAAGGTTGGGGTTACAGGTGTGACCCACTGTGTCAGCCTCTCATTATTTTCAATCTGACAGGTGAGAAACTGAAACTCAGAGAGCATGGATTACTGACCCAGTATCACAGCTGGTGCAGTGCAGAAGCAGGAGTGGAACCTCCATTTGGCTCCACTGGCCAGACTCCCTATCCATAACTCTGTCTCCAAGAAGCTCTTGGAGGCCGGACAGCAGCATCTTCTGGGGACTTTTAGGTCGCCAGTGTCCCTGGTCTTTTCATGAGTACACATTTCTGACTGACTTTAGAGCTCTAGGTGTTTTTCTCCTACGTTGATCTACCCTGTAAGGCTCCATGAGAGGCTTGGACTGTTGTTTCACAGTAGGCTTCCTAAGACATTTTGCTTAGCTCCTTGAAGGCTTCCATCTGCTCTTGAGCTGAGGAGGAGAATACGGCCTAGTCAAAGAGAGAAGAGCATAATAGCACATAGGAGTAAGTGAGTAGGAAACACCGAGAAGTGGTGCAGAGGAGGAAAGAGTGGCCACTAGAAGATGGAAAGGCAGCCGTCAGGGTCACAAAAAAAGGGTGCAGAAACAATACAGGAGATGCATAAGAGATTTGATTGCTTTTAAGAAGTGTTATGCTAAAATATCTTTCTCCATAGGGAAAAGACAATGGCAAAGAACTTTTAAAATTTTTATTTGGCTACTTCTATTTCAGTATTAAGTATATAGTGATGTACAATAAATGTTTACTTAACAAAATACATAAAACTCCTTCCTGGGCTAAGCCCTGAAAGACAGTCATACATATTTCATAAGTTTTTTGTTGTAAAATATTTGATGATTTCACGGTTAGGGGACTTCTCAGAAAGTGCTATACATAGCCAGATATAACCTTTCCATTTCGTATTTCCTTTTGCAAGTGCCATGATTTATAGTAATCTTTGAGCGTCCCCTCTCTTCAATTTACTTAGAAATTTTGCATTTAAACTATTGCCCTTGTTTAGGGAGAACAAAACAACACATCCAAAAAAATGACCAAATTTGTACAACCTGGTATTGCATTTCTGATTTACATAATTTCCACCTCAGAAAAGTTTTCTTAAATACTCACTCATTTTATTTTAGTACCCTAAAGAATAGCCCAGATAAATGGACTCCAAATTTGAGGCCTGAGTAATAATGCATTTTAGGATTAGACTAGTCATCCTTGGTATTTTCATGGTATTCATCATGTACAGAGTACAACAAGATACTCTGTTATCCATTCAGGCTGTTGGAGAAATACAAATAAGCACACATAACCAAAACAAATCACTGTATCTATGAATTGAAATGCATGTCATAAGAACTTTAATCTGGTGTAATTGCTCTTATAACCAAGTAAGTATAGTCAGCAAAGCTTACCTTTTGTGTTAAGCATTTTACAGATGACATATGTAAGATAAATTTAAGATTTGTGTTTAAATGACTTTTAAAAGTAAAAAAGCAGTAGGAAGACTTCTCACTCAGAGGTTGTGGTCAATCATTTTCAAATAATTTTTCATTGCCAACATCTCATACGTAAGCTTGTATAAGCTTCTACAACCCCTCCCAGAGTCAGCCTTCTCTCTTCTTTCAGTAACATTCTGTGCTCCCATCTGACTGGACTGCACCATTTGTCACCAATTCCAACACATCTTGTCTACATACCTTTTCTATTGGAAGAAAAAAAGAAAATGGGCTCAAATAAAAACATGTAAATAAATGATGAGCACTTTGCTCTGTTGGTTGAATTAAACAGTGTTGAAAGGTGTTAGCTAGAGAAGATTTAATAGAAAGTGTAACATTTTAAATAATGTTTAAGGGAAAAAAGAAAAAGACACATTTTGGGTTTCAGAATAAATAAAAGATAAAAATAAAGAATAAAATATTTAAAGTATTAGGGATGACTTGCAAAATCTCAGAGGTAACGGCAAGAAACATTAGACAGAAAATAAATTTATTTAAATTGAAAGAATGGGAGAGAATCCACAGACACTTTGAGGGAACTGGATCATCATTGCAGTCTCCCAGAGATGTTGAAAAACTGAGTCTGCTTGCTTTCTCAATGTGGATGCTCATGGTATGGGGCAATTTCTCAGCCCTGGTCATATGCTGCTTGGAAATAGACTCAGTGCTGTTGGCAGGGCATGGTGGGAGATAGACCAGGCTTTAGGACTGCAGGCTGCATGGGAGTGGGGTAAGCACTATGACTGCTGGCTTTTTCCCACTTTCCTGGCATCGTGTATGATTCAGCAGAGGCAGTCATAATCCCCCGAGAATATAACTTCATTAGGCTGGGAACCACATCCCCATCCCCCACAGCAGCCACAGCAAGGCCCTGACAAAAGAGAGGCTGAGCTCAGACACACCTTTCCCTGCCTCTACCTAGTGGTCTTTCTCTATCAGCCCTGGTAGCTGAAGACAAAGGTCATAATCTCTTGGGAGGTCTTTGGCCCTGTCCACTGCCTAAGAAACCTGAATACTCAACCAGGTGTCCCTAGAGCAAGTCTGCAACCTCCCTATAGGACCACAGCTGATGCACTCTTGAAAATGACACCTCCTGACTGGAGGCCAACAAACACAAAACCAGTGCACTAAACAAAAATATAACCAAGGACTCTCACAAAATCCACTTCACTCCCCTGCTACCTCCACCAGAGTAGGTACTAGTATCCACAGGTGCAAGACCTGAAGACAGATCACATCATAGGATTCTTTGCAGATACTCCCCAGTACCAGCCCAGAGCCCAGTAGCTCCACTGGGTGGCTAGGCCCAGAAGAGCAAAAACAGTCCCTACAGTTCATCTCTCAGAAAGTCGTATTCCTAGCAGAAGCGGGAGAACACCACATCAAGGGGGCACCTCGTGGGACAAAAGAATCTGAACAGCAGTTCTTGAATCCCAGATCTTCCCTCTGACATAGTCTACCTGAATGAGATGGAACCAGAAAAACAATTCTGGTAATATGACAAAATAAGGTTGTTTAACACTCCACAAAAATCATACCAGCTCACTAGCAATGAATCCAAACCAAGATGAAATCTGAATTGCCAGAAAAAAAACTTCAGAAGGTTGATTATTAAGCTAATCAAGGAGATACCAGAAAAAGGTAAAGTCCCACTTAAAGAAGTCAAAAACATGATACAGGATATGAAAGGAAAAGTCTTCAGTGAAATAGAGAGCATAAATAAAAAACAATGACAACTTCTGGAAATCAAGGACACACTTTGAGAAATGCAAAATGCACTGAAAAGTCTCAGCCATAGAATCAAACAAGCAGAAGAAAGGACTTCTGAGCTCAAAGACAAGGTGTTTGAATTAACCCAGTCCATCAAAGACAAAGAGAAAATAATTTTAAAAAAAATGAACAAAGCCTTCAAGAAGTTTGGGATTATGTTAAATGTCCAAACCTAAGAATAACTAGTGTTCCTGAGGTAGAAGAGAAATCTAAAAGTTTGGAAAGCATATTTGAGGGAATAATTGAGGAAGACATCCATGCCCTTGCTAGAGATCTAGACATTCAAATACAAGAAGCTCAAAGAACACCTGGGAAACTCATCACAAAAAGATCATTGGCTTGGCACACAGTCGTCAGGTTATCTAAAGTCAAGATGAAAGAAAGAATCTTAAGAGCTGTGAGGCAAAAGCATCAGGTAGCCTATAAAGAAAAACCTATCATATTAACAGATTTCTCAGCAGAAACCCTACAAGCTAGAAGAGATTGGGGTCCTATTCTTTGCCTCTTTTTTTTTTTTTTTTTTTTTTTTTTTTTTCAGCTGTTGTTTATTGACATACAGGTAGGCTCTATAGCAACAGGCCTAGAGGTGCTGCAGTAGTGGGGGAAAATTGAAGGTGGAGGGTGGAGTGTTTGCTGCAGGACAGCTGAGTGGAGGACAGGACAGCTGAGTGGAGGGCGGGGACAGGTGCGAACTGGGGAGGCCCAGGGGGCTGGGGAAGCAAGTAAGGGCCAGGGCCAGAGTCAGCTTCAATGGAACAACAGCCCGGTGCCCTAAGGCCCCTAACTCTCTAGCTGTTTCCTGACCCCAGGCCAGGGTTGGGAGTCCTCTGGGCATCCACTTTTTCTCAAGGAACTGGACAGAGTATACACAGGAAAGGAAGCTGTCACCCTCTTGCCATGTGGCTCCAGGGGCCTCCAGTCCAGCATTCCTCCTTCTTCCCTTGATTGGGTGGGGCCACATGATGGGCAGCCAGGCTCTGGGCTGTCCCACTAGAGCGGGCTGCAAACACAGCCATGTTTCAGCGAGGCACTAATCTTCTTCCCTGGTGTCCCAGCCCACCAGTGCCACATTACAGCCCAGAGTGAGTTCTATAAGCATTGCTGGCCTAATGGATGGGTTGGGGGAAGGGGGTGGGACAGGGGCTGGAGGAGGGGCTCTCAGGTTCATCACGGCACAGGAACAACACGCATGGTGTTGGTGAAGCCGGAGCCAGGGCGCCACCCAGTCAGCACAATGACCACATCTCCCTTCTTGAAGAAGCCTCGGGCCTTGCCAACATTCATGGCAAAGTTCACCCGGAGGTCCACGTCCTCAGCCCAGGCCTCCTGGACTGGGTCCTTGCACAGCACAGGGAAGATGCCACGGTACAGGTGGGCCTGATGAGCTGTCTGGGGATTCCGGGTCACAGCAATGATGGGGGCACGTGGGCGGTATCTGGCCACCTGATGAGCAGACCTGCCAGACTTGGTGAGGACGATTATGGCCCCACTGCAGCACTTGAAGGAGGCCTCCACGGCACCCACGGCGGTGGCTTCTGTGGGGTCGCTGGTAATGGGCGCCAGGCGGCGGAGTTCCTCAAATAATTGCAAGTGGTAGATGGCGGCCTCTGCCTCACGGGCAATCAGGTGCTGCATGCGCACAGCCTCCAGAGGATAGTCCCCTTTGGCCGTTTCTCCAGACAGCATGATGCAGTCGGCTCCATCCAGAACTGCATTGGCCACATCACTGCCTTCAGCCCAGGTGGGGCGGGGCTTCTTGATCATGCTCTCCAGCATCTGAGTAGCACAGATGACAGGCTTCCCAGCTCGGTTGCACCGCCCAATCATCATCTTCTGAGCAAGGAAGACCTTCTCCGCAGGAATCTCAATGCCTAGATCACCACGAGCCACCATGATCCCATCACTGGCCTCCAGGATTTCATCAAACCTCCGAACCCCTTCATGATTCTCGATTTTGCTGATTATCTTGATGTTCCTTCCCTTCTCTCCCAGGACCTTCCTAACTTCATGGACATCAGCTGCCTTGCGGATGAACAACGCAAACACCATATCGACATCCTGCTCGACCCCAAACTTCAGATCCTGGATGTCCTTTTCCGACACAGCAGGCAGGTCCACAGCAGCCCCAGGAAGGTTCACACCCTTCTTGCTGCCCAAGGAGCCACCATTTTCCACCTCCGTCACCAGGAAGTCAGCACCTTTCTGCTTCACCTGAAGAGAAATAAGCCCATCATCCACGTAGATCTTGCTGCCCACTTCTACCACCTTGCAGATGTTCTTGTAGTCCAGCCATAGGATGTTCTCGTCACACTTTTCCATGTAGGCGTTATCCAGCGTGATTTTGAGAGTGGCTCCCTTCTTCAGCTCCACCTCTGCAGTGCCACTCCCCTTGATGAGCCCAGTTCGGATCTCAGGTCCTTTAGTGTCCAGAGCCACAGCAACGGGCCGGTAGAGGATGGGGTCAGAAGCAAAGCTTTCTGTGGCTGTGCGCACATTCTTGATGGTCTCCGCGTGGTACTCATGAGTTCCATGAGAGAAGTTCAGACGAGCCACATTCATTCCAGACTTAATCATCTCCTTCAACGTCTCCACTGATCGGGAAGCTGGGCCAATGGTACAGATGATGCCAGTGTTCCGGGCTGTGATGGGTGGTGAGTCAATGTCCAGGCGGCACATGTGCTCCAGGAATGTGTCAGCCATGGCTGCATGCAGCTGCTGGGTCTGAATGAAGGCAGTCCCTGGCTTCACTATGGGGCTTCCACATGGCTGCTGAGGTCCTCCGGCGCTGACCGACTCGGGCTACGCTGCAAACTGGAAAAGATGTGGATCCCAGGGATGTGCAGCTGCTGTGCCTCTTTGCCTCTTTAAACAAAACAATTATCAGCCAAGAATTTTGTATCCAGCAAAACTAAGCTGCATAAATGAAGGAAAGATACAGTGTCTTCCAGACAAACAAATGCTGAGAGAATTTACCGCTACCAAGCCAGCACTACAAGAACTGCTGAAAGGAGCTCTAAATCCTGAAACCAATCCTCAAAATACACCAAAATAGAACCTCCTTGAAGCATAAATCTCACAGGACCTATATAATAATAACACAATGAAACAACAACAACAACAACAATGTATTCAGGCAACAAATAGCATGATGAATAGAATAGTACCTCACATCTCAATACTAACATTGAATGTAAATAGCCTAAATGCACCTCTTAAAAGATACAGAATGACAGAATGAATAAGCATTCACCAACCAAGTTTTCTTCTGTTTTCAGGAGACTCATTTAACACATAAGAACTCACATAAACTTAAGATAAAGGGATGGAAAAAGATATTTCATGCAAATGGACATCAAAAGCAAGCAGGAGTATCTATTCTTATATCAGACTAAACAAAATTTAAAGCAACAGCAGTTCAAAAAGACAAATATGTTCATTATACAATGTTAATGGGACTAGTCCAGCAGGAAAATATCACAATTCCAAATATATAAGCATCTAACACTGGAGCACCCAAATTTATAAAATAATTACTTCTAGACCTAAGAAATGAGATAGACAGCAACACAATAGTAGTTGGGGACTTTAGTACTCCCCTGATAGCACCAAACTGGTCATCAAGACAGAAAGTCAACAAAGAAACAATGGACTTAAACTCTACCCTGCAACAAATGAACTTAACAGATATTTACAGAACATTCTACCCAACAACTGCAGAGTATACATTCTACTCATCAGCACATGGAACATTGTCCAAGATAGACCACATGATAGGCCACAAAACAAGTCTCAGTAAATTTAAGAACATTGAAATTATATCAAGTACCCTCTCAGACCACAGTGGAATAAAATTGCAAATCACCTCCAAAAGGCACCCCCAAACCACACAAATACATGAAAATTGAATAACCTGCTCCTGAATAATCACTGGGTCAACAAGGAAATCAAGATGGAAATTTAAAAAATTATTTGAACTGAGTGACAATAGTGACACAGCCTATCAAAACCATAGTTAGAAATGAAATGGGAGATACTACAGCCAATACCACAAAAATACAAAAGATTATTCAAGGCTACTATGAACACCTTTATACACATAAACTAGAAAACATAGAGGAGATAGGTGAATTCCTGGGGATCTACAACCCTCCTAGATTAAACCAGGAAGATATAGAACCTCTGAACAGACCAATAACAACCTGTAAGATTGAAATGGTAATAAAAAATTGCCAACAACAACAAAAGTCCAGGACCAGATGGATTCACAGCTGATTTCTATCAGACATTCAAAGAAGAATTGGTACCAATCCTACCGAAAATCTTCCAAATGATAGAGAAAGAAGGAATACTCCCTAAATCAATCTACAAAGCCAGTATCACCCTAATGCCAAAGCCAGGGAAGGACATAATATAAAATGAAAACTATGGACCAATATCCCTGATGAACATAGATGCAAAAATCCTCAAGAGAATACTGGCAAATTGAATCCAACAGTGTATCAAAAAGATTATCCACCATGATCAAGTAGGTTTCATACTAGGGGTACAGGGATGGTTTAACATAGGCAAGTCAATAAATGTGATACACCACAAAAACAGAATTACAACCAGAAATCACATGATCATCTCAATAGACACAGAAAAACCATTTGACAAAATCCAGCCTCCCTTTATGACCAAAAACCTCAGCAAAATCTGCATAGAAGGGACATACCTTAAGGTAATAAAAACCATCTACAGTGAGCCCACAGCCAACATTATACTGAAGAGGGAAAAGTGGAAAGCATTTCCACTAAGAACTGGAACAAAGATGCCCACTTTCACTACTTCTATTCAACATTGTACCAGGAGTCTTAGCCAGAGCAATCAGACAAGAGAAAGAAATAAAGGGCATGCAAATTGGTAAAGAGGACATCAAACTGTCGCTGCTTGCTGATGATATGATTGTATATCTAGAAACCCTAAAGACTACTCCAAAAAGCTCCTAGAACTGGTAAATGAATTCAGCAAA
Source organism: Rhinopithecus roxellana (assembly GCF_007565055.1). Taxonomy (NCBI): domain Eukaryota; kingdom Metazoa; phylum Chordata; class Mammalia; order Primates; family Cercopithecidae; genus Rhinopithecus; species Rhinopithecus roxellana. The sequence goes on from NC_044557.1 coordinate 26,021,083, forward strand.
GTTTTAGGATACAAAATTAACATATACAAATTAGTAGCTCTGCTATATACCAACAGCAAGCAAGCTGAAAATCAAATCAAGAACTCAACCCCTTTCACATATCAGCAAAAAAATAAAATTAAATACTTAGGAATATACCTAACCAAGGATGTGAAAGACCTCTACAAGGAAAACTACAAAACACTGCTGAAAGAAATCATAGACAACACAAACAAATGGAAACATATCCCATGCTCATGAATGGGTAGAATTAATATTGTGAAAATGACCACACTGCCAAAAGCAGTCTACACATTCAATGCAATTCCCTTCAAAATACCACCATCATTCTTTACAGAACTAGACAAAACAATCCTAAAATTCATATGGAACAAAAAAAGAGCCTGCATAGACAAAGCAAGACTAAACAAAAAGAACAAATCTGGAGGCATCACATTATCTAACATCAAACTATATTATAAGGCAATAATCACCAAAACAGCATGATACTGGTATAAAAATAGGCACATAGACCAATGGAACAAAACAGAGAACCCAGAAATAAACCCAAATACTTACAGCCCACTGATATTCGACAAAGCAAACAAAAATGTAAAGTGGGGAAAGGACACCCTGTTCAACAAATGGTGCTGAGATAATTGGCAAGCCACATGTAGAAGAATGAAGCTGAATCTTTGTCTCTTATCCTATGCAAAAATCAACTCAAGATGGATCAAATACTTGAATCTAAGACCTGAAAACATAAAGATTTTAGAAGATAACATCAGAAAAACCCTTCTAGATGTTGGCTTGGGCAAAGACTTAAATGACCAAGAACCCAGAAGCAAATGCGACAAAAACAAAGAGAAATAGATGGGAATTAACGAAACTAAAAAGTTTCTCCACAGCAAAACTCAAAAATCAGCAGAGTTAACAGACAACCCATAGAATGGGAGAAAATCTTCACAATCTACATCTGACTTAGGACTACTATCCAGAATCTACAAAGAACTCAAATCAGCAAGATAAAGAAAAAAAATCTCATCAAAAAGTGGGCTAAAGACATGAATTGACAATTCTCAAACAAGTTATTAAATTGGCCAACAAGCATACGGAAAAATGCTCAACATCAGTAATTATCAGAACCCCAAAGTGATACCACCTTAATTCCTCAAGAATGACCATAATAAAAACAAAACAAAACAAAACAAAAAAACAGATGTTGGCATGGATGTGGTGAAAATGGAACACTTTTACACTGGTGGTAGGAATGTAAACTAGTACAACCATTATGGAAAACAGTGTGAAGATTCCTTAAAGAACTAAAAGTAGACCTACCATTTGATCTAGTAATCCCACTGCTAGGTATCTACCCAGAGGAAGTGGTTATACAAAAAAGATACTTGCACATGCATATGTATAGCAGCACAATTTGCTGTTGCAAAAATCTGGAACCAGTCCAAATGCCCATCAATCAACAAGTGGATTAAGAAAATGTGACATGTATTTATATGTACACACACACATACACACACACACCATGGAATACTACTTAGCCATAAAAAGAATAAAATAATGACATTTGCAGCAGTCTGGATGGAATTGGAGATTATTATTCTAACTGAAGTAACTCAGGAATGGAAAACCAAACATTGTATGTTCTCACTTATATGTAGGAGCTAAGCTATGAAGATCCAAAGGCATAAGAACGATATATTGGACTTCGGAGTCTTGGGGGGAAAGGTTGGGGGAAAGGTTAGAGGCTGGTGAAGGATAAGAGAATATACATTGGGTACAGTGTACACTGCCCTGGTAATGGCTACACCAAAATTTCAGAAATCACCACTAAAAACCTTATTCATGTAACCAATCACCACCTGTTCCCCAAAAACCTGTTGAAATAAATAAATAAGATAAATTGAAAGAATGAACTATAGGTATTGCACGAGGAAGCAACATAAATAAGCTTAGTGAGTGAAACAGTAAAGAAAAAGGCAATGTGATGGTGGTGATAGGAATACATGCTACCTTGTTCACCCTCTTAATACTGTGGATAAACAGAATCAGATAATTTGTTTAGCTAATTGGACAACACCCCACAACACCAAGTTTGCATACTGTGCCTACCTCATTTTGCTCACAGTTTGATTTCAATGCTCTCACATTTCCTGAGGTGGTTGTTTATACCAATCTGTGGTCTAAGATATTCTTATGACTATTACTTGTTTATCAAAATGGTACACATTCTTCAGTTGCAGCTCCACAAGCTTTCTGGAACTACTGTAATTAATGTTGACTTCTTTATCTCTTTCCTTATTTGGCACATATGATTAGCACTACATAGAATGACATTTACTTTTTCCCTTTTTACTTTTATATGTGCTAATTCTGTCTCTTTAGCCTGGTCAGAAGCTCTAAGTTCAAAGAATAACCATGAACATAGAACTAAAGGTCTAGATAGATCTCATCTAACTGTTTGATTTTCAAAGAAGGAAAGTTTGTAAAATGGAAACTACAGTGATCTTGAGTGTATACTATATGTCAGACAGCTTTAACATTTTTGTATGAATCACTCATGTTGTCATCTCAAAGATCATGTGGAATACACACTATTGTCATCATTTTACACATGAGAAGAATGATATGCAGAGAAGTGGCTTGCTGAGGGCACACAGCTAGTAAGAGACAGTGCTGGGATTCAATTCTAGACCTTCTGGCTCCAGCTCTTAACTTTCCAAGTTAGTGCTGCAGGTAGAACAAAAACTCTTTCCCGTAATTTCTTTCTCCATTTCAGGGCTCTTGCTTGTTCTAACCAACTTGTACCACCATAATTCTTATACTAGAGCATAAAAAAAGAAAAGAGATGCAAGTGTTTATTAACTTCAACCTTGTATTTGACAAATCCTAAACATGCAAACATGCACCTGATACACTCTAATCCTTTCCCAAGAGAGCAAGTAATGATGTTATACTGAGTGATTAATGAACTGATATAAGGACTCAGTAATCTGCATGTGAATCAGTGGCTTAACAAAGCAATCCATGCAGTAGGTATGTATTTTGAATAATATTCTTTCTGCAGGGAACCAGCTGTATGTAGTGTTTAATTGAATGCTTCTGGGTCAACGAGTGATCTGGAGTCAAATCATCAACCACATTTCCCAATGTGTCAAGTAGAAAGTTAACTTAACAAAACTTCCGTAGTACTCAGTTCTCTTCCAACGTGCTCCTTGTCTTGAATTCTTTCAAAATAGTGTGCATTATAATTTACCAGGAATGATTTACATGTATTCCTCCTCAGAGACAGAGGGATGGATTAAATAACATTCCCTGAAGCCCTTTTTGCCTTCGAGTAAATGCTCTTTATCATTCTAAGCTTCTTACTCTGAGTAATATTTGAACATGACCCTGTGGATTCCCCAGAACAATTTCTGATGCATTTTCCTGAGTTGATATATTTGGATATTTTCCATACTATGCAGGCTGCATTCTCTTTTTAACTTACTGTGGTTTTCTTTTTCACTTTGTTGCTTTGACTTTTGCCATCATAGTTTTCTTTATTTTCAGAGTTTATCGACTGTCACTAGGGCTTTCTTCTGAGTCCTTTCGCCAAGTCATCCATACTTTACTCTTCTAATCTTCTGTTATAACAGGCTTCCTGTTACTTATATTTTTGCTGTTACACTCTGAATTGGTTCCAGATTTTCTGGTAGAGATTTCCCTACACCAAAAACAGTATTCCAGGTGCAGCCACTTGAGAATTGAGCAGAGGTAAATACGTGCACCCCTTTTTACTGTGATGTCTTGCCATCTGCAGTTTGGAGCCTGTAAGAGTTAGATTTGGGATTGAAAGTAAGACTTCCACTAGGACTGCCATTTGCAGCACAAACTCACCTGGATGGTAACTGCTGTCTAGCTTCAGCTCCCTTTCGACAGGTCCTTCTCAGAAGGCTTCTTTTCCAGGCTTTTTTCTTCCTGTGCATATCTGTGTTTTCATTCATTTTCCCCTTGTGAATAAGCTGGCCCTTTCCCAACCTGACTCTCATCTTGTTATTTGATCCCAAGATCTGCAACTCCTCTCAGACCATCTGCATTATTTCTCTGTCCTTGCTGATGTTTTGCAACATTCTCCAGCTGACTATCATCTGCAGATTTCATTAGCACACCGTTTACTATGTTCTGAATATCATTAATAAAGATGAATAAACAGAAGAGATGACCTTCTGCAGACATCTGTGGAATTTCTCTAGACTGCCCCCACAACTTGATCACCATTATTTTATTTTACCTTTTGGGTTTTTTGCCCAGTGTTTCATTCAGTTCCCTCCATGAGCACCCTGTTGTCATATCTGAGTAACTGCACTCATAATGTGTGATTTTCCTGCACCACTTCATAATTGTCTAAACAATTCATCAGGTTTGTCTGATAACATTTTTCCTTTATTAAATCCCAGTTTTATTGACAGTTTTCATTATCCTCTAGATTGCAGAAGCTATATGTAACAGTATGTGTGCCCATTCTGATTTCTCCTCAATTTATTACTGTTTTAAAACCTGTACTATAGATGATAAGAGAGTACAATGAGAAGAGACAGACTCAGAATCTCTATGGCTCTTCTTGGAAAAACACCATAATGTGTATGGAAGATCACGCATGTGCATTTTCCTGCAAGGTACTAACAGCGATCTTTCTATCCAAAAAGATAGAAAGAAGTTGTCTCTGGTTTTGAACAATGAAGATTTATGTCTAACTTATTTTGAAAAATCAAAGCATTAGATTTTTAAAACTGAACAAGAACCATAGCTGTACTTAGAGAATATCTGTGATGTACTAGGCACTGTGATAAGATGTGATGTATATCACTCTTTATGATTACATCAACCCTTTGAAAGGTAGTTCTTTTCAGGTGTGACACTAACCTATAGGGTGCTGTCATGGCCTCCCCTCCAGGAGGATGCTGCCTGTGCCTGAGAATATAGCACAGGTTGCATCTAAGGACCCACTGACCTCCTAGGCCAGATATCTTTGTGTGTGGCAGAGCCTGCCTAAATGTACCTGGAAGTCATGATTTCTTTCTCATTTAAATGAAGAGGATAAGATACCTATAAGAGATAGATCTGAGATTGATACTAACGTGGTTCCTCCATGCCATATTGCGTCTCTGCACATAGAACAAATACGGATCTATCTCATACTTCTGTGATTGCCTACTAAATTCAAACAGTACTTTGTGTTTTTACTTAGAAAATAATGGATATAATTTAGTATGTAACCTTCTCTTCCTATCTTTAGCTATGCTGTTAATTTTCTTCCCAGTCTTCAGCTATATTGTTTTTGTTATTGTCATTATGATTATTATTTATTACTGAATCTAAAAAGAATCATGGAGAAGAAGCAATATTGTTCTGGGCCAGGTATTCTTTATAATATATTTAAAATACATCTGAACTCTGTTCACATATCCCTTTATTTACCTATTAGATCCGGTCAACATTATGCAAGCACACAACTTCATGATATTGAATATTGATCAATTTAGTCACATGCCATGCAAATGTAGAAATACCACTTAACAGCTGGGCACAGTGGCTCATGCCTGTAATCCTAGCATTTTGGGAGGCCAAGGCAGGGGGATCGCCTGAGCTCAGGAGTTCAAGACCACCCAGGGCAATATGGTGAAACCCTGTCTCTAGTAAAGATACAAAAAAATTAACTGGGTGTGGTGGTGTGTGCCTGTAGTCCCAGCTACTTGGGAGGCTGAGGCAAGAGAATCACTTGAGCCCCAGAGGCAAAGGTTGCAGTGAGCCAAGATCAGGCCACTGCACTCCAGCTTGGGCTACAGAGTGAAACTCCATCTCAAAAAAATAAAAAAAATAAAAAAAAAAAAAAGAAAAGAAAAGAAATACTACTTAACAAGGAATGTTTTGAATACTTTAATTCTTTGACTTAAATTACTAGATATATTTATAAAGGTGTAGAAGATTTGACAACTGGAATGTGTGCACACATGCACATATACACACACATCACATATGCACATATGTATGTATATGCGTATATGTATAACATGTATTTCTACAAATAAAAGCATTATATATTTTCCAAATTTTACCATTTACCAAAGCACTATATATTTTCATTTTCTTTTCTCTCCTTTTGTTAGCATTTTCATTTTTCTTGCGTGCTGTTTTTATTGAAATGAGCCTTGCACTTTAGCTATAGAGCTTTTCCTTGTTGAACAATGTAGTTTTCTTGCTCAACAACTCTGACATCCAGGTAAATGGAAGGAAAATGGATAGGGGAGTTGTGTGTTCATAATGCCACTTTGCCACCCTGAAATCTATGCAGATAATCTACTTGGAAGGCTTTGAGCCCCAGTGGAATACAGAATCATGTAAGTATCCTGCATTGATTTACAGCACCTGCTACAGCTGCTTGGATCTTGGCAGGCATTTTCTCTCCTGCCAAATGCTGTTGCAATTGCTGGGCAGATCTAGATGGAGGTTATATTTACTGGACATGTTTATAATCTGCAGAGTGATCTAATCCATAGAGAGCTAATTTCCCAAAGATCAATGACTAAGGGAGGATTTCAGAGGTTATCCTCTTTATCCAATTTCCTGTGTCCTAATGAGATGGCTGAAACCTGTTTGGAATCTTTCTGATTAGGAACTCTTGTGAGAGTCAATAAAGAATATGACATTCATAAATCTAAATAAGAGGTGACTTGGCCGCCTGTATAGTGATTCATGCCATGAGAAGCCTTTCCCCTGCCCCCAGCAGGATGTGTCATGGGTGACTGACCTGAGACAAGGTCAGACTTGAACCAAGAGTCTTGAGAGGACTTGGCCTCTCCTGGTTAATTCAAAGGACTCTTCTGGCTGTTAGAATGTATTGTGTACATTTTTTACCTTTCTTGATTTAATTCAATTCAATTGCCATTCAATTAAAACAAAATGTATTTGTTAAATGATTATTATGTTTTCCAATTAAGAAGGACGACAGAAAAATTAACTCTGATGGTATATGGCAAGCATCATTATATAGATCTAAAAAAGTGTTATCAAAGATGATGATAATCATAATAGCTAATGTATTTGAGTACTTACTATGTTGGTCAGTGTGCTAAGCACTTCACACATGTTATTTTATTTAATCCTAACAAATTCATGAATTAGGTCTTATGCCTATTTTATAGATGAAGAAAGTGTGACTTAGATGCATTAATTAACTTTCAGTGTTAACAAAATCCTTGCCATATCCCATATTCCCCTCTCGCTGTCTTTTGCCCCCTCTCAGCTAAACTTCTAGGAAAAACTTGTCTGCCTTTATCATCTCTACTACTTTACCTCCCATTTGTTTCTCAACCCATTCAGTTAGGCTTCTGCCACTGCCATCAAAATGAAAATTAAACAGGCTCATCAATTCCTCCACATGTCCAAATACAGTATTTTTATTTCACTGGATTGTTCACCACCTTTTGCCACAATTAACTACTTCCTTCAGGAGACAGTATCTTCTCTTGGTTTTTTGTACCACATACGCCTGTGTTTCCTCTGGAATCATGAGCTGCTTATCTCCATTTGATAGCACCTCTTCCTCTGCCTAATTTCTCATTACTGGAGCATTTAATTTGGGTTCTGGGTCATCTGCTGTTGACCCTGGATTCTGCCCTATGTCAGGGATTTTTTAAACATTGTTGGTACCATGTACATTTTTGGCAGTCTCATGAAGCCTGTAGACTCAAAGTGCATAAAATACCCTGGATATCTCTCAGTATCCCAGACGTAGTTCTTACAAATGGGAACTCTTGTTTCCCATCCGCAAATTTGTTTTTCCTTCAGCCTTGTCCGTTGATCATAGAAGTCATCTATGATTCCTCGTTTATCCTAAAACACAAACCTGATATTATCCATTAGCATGTCTTGGCAATTTCATCTTCACACCATCCCAGATCTTCCCACTTTTTCCTTCTCTCCACTGCCACCCTGCTGTCACCCCTTGGGTGATGCTTAATACATGTTGAGTGTATGAAGAAAGGTTTGGAATGGGGAAAATAAAGCGACACACTGAATCACTAGGGGACATGTAATATTCTAGGCAAGACCCAAGATAGAGCAGGGACAGTCTGAACTGAAGATGAGAAGGATGAATTTTAAATATAAGTATATAAGTGTGTACAATGGAAAATACATACAAAGAATTAAGAGTTACAAATGCCTATTAAGTGCAATCGGGTTGTTTGAAGCTGTCTTTTAAAAATTTCCATTTCTTTTTAAATAGACTTTTACCTCATGTTCTGTGAAGTCTTTTGGAGACAGTAAATCATATTGTTTGGGAAATTTAAGGGTGGGGATGGGAATAAAACTGAAAAGAGGAATCTTTCCTAGATTAAGCTGACAATGAAACAGCTTTTTTCAGTCATTTCTCTCCAGACACTAATCAAACAAACAGGTGAGCACCAGATAGTTTGAGTAGCAGCTGGAACAGTTCAATAAGAGTCTCCCTCTAGCCTCTCCTTACTTCTGAATAAGCAAAGTGAAGCTAGAGTCAACTCGTCAACTTCTCTAATATTCTGTATTGTTCTGAGGTTTAAGGCTGTTTTTTTTTTTTTTTTCCCTTGGCTGCCTAGGCTCTCTGATTAACTGAGATTAATCTCTATCATCCTGTGTAAGCTAAACCCTAAATTACATAATATGTTTTCTATCCTTATGCCATATGCCTTCCACATCAGGGATGACTCCAGAGACAACAAAAGCAAGCTGTGTTTTTACTGATTTTGCAAACTTGCATTCATCAGCCTTGGGCATTTTGGCCTCCCCAGTGTCACTATGGTGTTTTAATAGCTGAGAAAAACAACAGAAATATAAAGAGAGGATACTGTGAAAATCACTTTCCAAACTGACTTGTATTGCAACTGCCTCACATCTAAGTAATGGAAAATAACAGTGATTAGGATAAGGCAGTGCATTGCATTTGGTGACAGTTAATCCTCTTATTAACTTCATGGTCATATTTCGCTCACCTGTGAGGTTGGAAGGACTGTGTGAGAATGTTGTAGTTCCTGTTTCTCTGTTCATTGGGAAAGTTGGGAAAATAGCTCTAAAAATAAAAGAGTTCCAGGTTGAAATGCCTTTGAGGTTGACTGTTCTCTCTGGAGATGCATGTTTGCTTTGTATCCTTCATTCACGCTTTGATTTTGGGTACCCACTCCTTGAGGCCTCATTCTCTTCCCTTTGGAGGATTTTCTTTTCACCTGAGCAGTCATCGGTGAGGGAAAAGTCAGTGGGCTGGTTCAGCTGTGTGGTATACTGCATTGATAAGTGGAGGCAGAGCCCTGCTCCAGCCCCATGATTTGGAACAACCTACAAAGCATTTCTGGTGGTAAGCCAAGGAGGTGATCCCTCCTCTAGGGGAAAAAAGTCAGTGGCTGAGATTGCAGTTCTCCATCCCCTCGCTGGGCTGATTCATACAGCAGCATTGACACTGAGGTCTCAGGAGAACTGTTCTTTTCCCAGTCCAACTAAAAATATCCGTATTCAGATTTATAATGTCAGGAGCTGATAAATTTGCCTAGGAAATGCAAGCAGTGTCATTGCTGTGCTAGGAAATCTATTCTGATGAATTGATGAGGGCAAGAAATTCCAAACATAGCAGAGTCACCAAGTGCCACTTCCCCTGGGATAGTGAACAAAATGAGCATGTTTTCCTTGCCATTGAAGTTCCCTTTTTCAAACATAGTAAAAAGTAGAATATTCTAGATTAAAATGGAATATGGAAAGTGCCTTTTTGATCAAAAGCATGACATGACATAAAACTAAATCTTATGGCCTGTAAAATATTTTTGCTTTCTGTCAAGCAAGGGATTCCCTTTTAAAATACTCTTTCGCTAAGACAAAAATTCCACTTACATCGCCCTACATTTCCTTGGTGACTTCAGATTCAATCAGGATCTTTTAATTTTGGAACTCAGTAAGAAACCAGCTTTCTTACTTTCCTACAGCTTTTGTTTGGACTTCAGAATCTAAGTTGATATTGCTGTCTGCTGCTAACCAGTCCTTTCCTCTCTTCAGTTGGTTAGTGGATTCTCAGGAGTATCATAGGATTTTTCCTCCATACCAACTGGCTTGAAGTGATTTGGCATGGGCTTCAACTCTAATTTATTCAGCATCCCTTTAGCACCTACTAGAAACCAAGTATCATGACTGGCACTTTTCTGAAATGATGAAGGTGCCGTGGGGATAGATGGACGTGTAATGAACTTATTGTAAATCAAATCATAAGCATAATAATTGATACTGAACAATTGCTATGAGAATTGAAAAGAGGAAATGCTTCTGCTGGGAAAAGACCAGGAAGGCATCAGAGAAGAAGTAAAATTTGTGGTTGGGGTGATACAATGGGTGAGTACTAGCAGTTTCTCAGGGGAGCAGAGTATGTCTGAGAGACCAGCATGACATTAAGTTAGGAAAAGTACCACCTCCCTTAGGGACTTAAATAAGATATTTGAAGTGTTTAAATAATATTTTTTCTCACTTGGATTTTGGCTTTTGCCAAACAACTAACAAACAACTGTCACATTTGATCTAATTATTTTAGATCATTAACTTTGAAAATTGCTGTTTGTATGATTTCCTACCTTGGCCTTGTGCCTCTTATGAGCTGATATCTAATGAACAGGTGGATGGTACATTCCTGGAACTTTGCCCTTGTCAAACACTTGACCCAGACCACGAAATGTCATGGTAGCTTTCCCTACTGAAACCTTCTGGACTTACATCTCAGTAATGATGTTCTAATGATCTAACATGCTATGCCATCATTTGTTGATTCATAAAGTCAGGAGATAAACACTAACATTATTATCACTGTCTCCTTGAATGAAAATTGAAGGCTAGACTTTTAATTTTAGGCAGTATTTTCTTGACCCAATTCTTTGCATTCAAAAATGTTTAGGTATTTCATTCTCATAGACCTACCTCTTCATATGCTTTCTTCTTAATCAGGCAATAATTTGTAGGTTTGGGCCTCAATTTCAATAGCAAGTGAGCCCCCAAATTGGTAAAAAACAAAAGGGGATTTTTTTTTTCTGAGATTCAATAGGTAATACAGCATACCAACATTTCATGTAATTTGAAAAGATAATGTAGCATAGATATGCATGCTGAAGTATTTAGGGGAAGTAGAAAGATGTCTGCAATTTATTTTGAAATGCGTCAACAAATATGATGGATAGAGGGATAGATAAATGGGTGGATATGTTTGAAAGAAAATATAATAAAAATGTTAGTGGTACCATCTGGGTATAAAATATAGCTATTGATTCTAAAATTATTTTAACCTTGTGGAATGTTTGAAATTTTTACAATATGTTGGGGGAGAAAGATAAGGTAGCAAAGAATTAAATTGGTAGAGGTGCTTGTATAAGAATGATAAGATGCTTAAAGTGAAGAGAAATTTCTCTGACTTATGAAAATGTAGACACAAATATAGTTGTGCCTATGAGTCAAAGTACACAATCTTTCTTCTCCATTAGCTTATGAATCTGTCAGATGAGAAAAAAGATCATCCTAGGAGAAAGAGTAGTTCACTGTAGAGGCCAGAACTTTAATCTACTTAGCAAGATATAAATAGACTTTTGGGGTTTATTTTTAGTATAAAACACTGATATTTTTCCCAAATAAGGCCATTTCTGCCTTCTCAGTCATTTCAACATACATTGAGCACTTCCTGTATTCCTGGCACGGTGCTAAGAACTGGGACTTTAACTTCAGAACTTAACGTCAAGAATGGAGAAAGAGAACAAGAAGGTGATGTCACACAGGGAAAGAAGGACTTAAAATGTGCTGTGAGAGCCCTGAAGAGGGAGAAGTTCCTGGCTTCTTAGCTCTGATTTGGGGCAGGCTACTAAACCTTTTTGTGCCTTAGTATTTTCATCTATAAAATCTGGCCAATAATAAATGTTAAACTACTGTCTGTTAAATAGCAGCACTTTCATAAATGGTCACTAGTATCTTTAGCCCAGAGAGGAAGATCAAATTAGGAAACAACAACAAAAAAATAACACAGCCATAACACTTGTTTGACAGACATCCTCCTTTTTCCCATCCCTCCTCTATACCCCATCTTTTGTTGCCCTAGTAGAATGATAAAATCACAGCCCTGGAGCTGGAACAGACCTAGCCCTAGATTTGGGACAGATATTCCATTCCAACCCTCATTTAGAGATGAAGACACTGAAATGACTTGAGAAAAGTGACTTGTCTCAGGTCCCATAGCTAGTCAATGGCAAAGTGGTGAACATGTAGGATTATAAAGATTTTACTGGGGAGAGAGGTTGAAGAAAATTTCTTCGGAAATATAGTTTATGCTTTCTTAGGATGTAAGAGAGAAAGTGCTCAGAAACTTTTTTTATTGTTAGAAGAGAATGTGTTTTAGTGTACCTAAACACATTACATTAGTAGGCTTTCAAGAGGCATTTGTTGACTTGTATTGCATTAAACCTCTCCTGCTAATTGTCTGCATAGCATGGTTAACCCTTGTAATGTGGGTAACTGTTTCTTTAATTAAATTAGTTTTTAATTCTTTTAGTTATAGTTTGGTGTCTATAATTGGCAGAATCTATATCTCTTAACCCCACATAGATTTATGAAGTTAAGGGTAGCGAAGATTGCTTCTCTCTTTGTGAAAATGGAATGAGTATTCTTGTAATATCTCTATATTTGTGTCTTATTTGATCTGTGGGACATAGCACATTTCCTTGACGAGATAGTGATTGCCCCCCGAGACTTGTCAATTCACAACTTTGAATTAAGGTCTCTAGTGTTCTAATTATCAGAGCCAATGACCGCCACTGGCTTTGAACTCTAATACTTTGGCTGGACAGTTCACTCAGAGCAAAGATAGAGATTCTTTATACTAGAGGAGAATATTTCTTATCATAGAGGAGAGGAAGAAGGAGAATAAGAGAAATAAAGGGAGTGGAGGGGACAAGAGAAGCAGAAAGAGAAAGAGAGAGAATAAGTGAGATGTCACTGCAAATTGTTTTAAAATTATTTAGCTGATCATATTAGGTTGGTATAAAAATAGTTGTGCTTTTTCCATTAAATAGTAATGGCATTGTTAAAACTGGCGTTATTAAAAGTAATGGCAAAACTGCAATTACTTTTGCACCAACCTACTATTAAATTTTATAAAAATAAAAGTCATGTAAGAGACTAAGCAAAACCACAATAAAATAAATCAGTTGAAAATTAGTGAATGAAATAGGATCTCCACAAAGAATGCTGCAGAATAGTTTAGAAACACTGAAAGATATTTCTAACATGCAATACAGATCCTTTCATGCTACAACTGAGAAGCTGGTATAAATAGAAAAGTGAATGTACAGTCTCAAAATCTCAGACCAGAAAACATTCTAGAGCACAAGTTCTAAGACAAAAGAAAGAGAGAAGGACTGACTCATACTCTACTTGGGAATGGACTGGTTTTTGCTCCATTGAGCAGACTGCACTGTTGAGTAACAAGGTAGATCTGATGAGAAGTTGAGACAGAGGCACCACATGCTGAAGAATCTAGGCTGTCTGTGCTTTTTGGAATCTCAGAAAGAGGTCAGGGAGCCCTTCTGACTCCAGGAGGTAAATGATTCTTCCATTGTTTGCTATTCCTTCCCAGCCTCAAAAAGTAGGAATGCAGGCAGCTGCTTCTGAGGGTGATATTTTTTTTAAATTTAAAAGTTCCACCTGGGCATGATTGCTCATGGCTGTAACCTCAGCACTTTGGGAGGCTGAGGCATGTGGATCCTTGAGCCCAGGAGTTCGAGACCATCCTGGGCAACATAGTGAGATCCTGTCTATACTTAAAAAAAAAGAAAAAATCAGCCTGGCATGGTAGTATGTGGCTGTAGTCCCAGATACCAGGGAGGCTTAGGTGGGAGGATCACTTTAGTCTGGGAGATCAAGGCTACAGTGAGCCATGATCATAGCACTCCATTCCATCCCAGGTTACAGAGTGAGAACCTGCCTCAAAAAAACAAAACAAAACAAAACAAAACAAAAAACCAAAAAAACCCTCAAAAAACAAAAAAACAAAAACAAACAAAAACCTTGGAAAGGTCTATAGCTTCATCTTATGCATTTTACCCCATATACTGATAAAATTCAAGTCCCTTCATACAACCCAAACAGCTGATAATGTGGCCCATAATTGTGAATTTCCCAAGCCCAGCATTTGAAAAGACAATTTAAAAAATGAGAGAGAAAGAGAGTCAGTGCTGATAAGTATGAGGTAATGTGAATGTGTAGGCACAGGGTGACTTTATAACTGGGAAGAAAAGGAGGGAGAAGCTAACTTTCATTAAGAGTCTTCTAGGTTGGGTGCGGTGGCTCACACCTGTAATCCCAGCACTTTGGGAGGCCGAGGCAGGTGGATCACGAGGTCAGGAGACTGAGACCATCCTGGTTAACATGGCAAAACCCTGTCTCTACTAAAAATAATACAAAAAAATTAGCCAGGCATTGTGGCAGGTGCCCCCCGTGTAGTCCCAGCAACTCAGGAGGCTGAGGCAGGAGAATGGTGTGAACCTGGGAGGCAGAGCTTGTAGTGAGCTGAGATCGCGCCACTGCACTCCAGCTGGGCAACAGAGCGAAACTCCGTCTCAAAAAAAAAAAAAAAAAAAAAAAAACTGGAGTCTTCTAGTCTTCTATGAGCCAAGCATTGTACTTGATTACTTGATTTAATCCTCACAATTATTTTTCATATAACATGATGAAAAGATGGGGGTTCTTGTAAGCAGCAGAACTGGGATCTGAACCCAAATCTCTATGACATAGGTCCCCATGCATTTTCTATGATATTAGTTGTGTGCCATCTGGCTCATGACTTTCCAGCAATTTTGTGGATAAAAGATGTATAATAATCTGACATTCAAATAAGTATACTTTTGCTTGTGTTGGCTGCTCTAGGTAAAACTATTGGCTAAATGAGGTTTGGAGAATAGGTGTGAATTTTCATTATTCATTCCCTTTTGAGAATCATCCAAATCATATTATTTCTACCAGGGTGAAATAGAGGGGGGAAAAAACCCCTAGGTTTCTGGCAATATTGACTATAGGATATAAGGCACATTTAGATGTTAAAAGTGATAGTTACCAAATTTGTCAAATGACAAAATGTTCTTATGTATAAAAAAATTGTAGAATGTTTGTCAGAAAATTACGAGTTTTGCACTGGCCAATTCAAATCAAAAGAGTTTTTTGTTTTTGTTTTTTTGTTTTTTCTTGTTTTTGGCAGGTTTTACAAAGGGGGGTCCCTGAGAGGAGGTGAAATGAGACCTAGAAGCAATTTTTACTATAAGACACACATACCCATGCACTAACCTGCTTTCATATAGTTACCTGTACATGCCACATTTCATGATTAAAATACAGGCCAGAAAAATATGGTGCACTGGTCTATGTATGAGTCCCATTCTCCATTTTTTTTCCTAAGTGGATTTTATGTTACCTGTTTAGTCTGTAATGACCATAAGCCACTCCAGCCAACATGTTTTAAAGCTCAGAGAGAAACAGGTCACTAAACAATAGAATAATAATGTGACCACATATTTAACTTTCTAGTACCCACATTTCAAAATGTAATTTCCATTTCATCCAGAGCTATCATTTCAACATGTCATTAATGTAAAACACTGTTAATGAGGTATTTTGAATTTTTTAGTGGTAGGTCTTCAAAATCTGGTGTAAATTTGCACTGACAGCCCATCACAATTCAATCAAGCCCACATTTCAAGTGCTCAGTGAACACATTTGTCTAGTGGCTCCTGTATTGGATGGCACAGGTGTAGACTAGGAAAGCATTCACTCTTGGTGTTTATTTAATATTTTCTCTGTCTTCCATCATTTCTTACATTAAGTTGTAGAGAGAGAGCACCATTTCTACCCCATCAGAGAACATGAAGGGACCCAGAGAATAATATATTGTGTTGACTACCTACCTCACAGAGGACCTCTGCGTGACATTTAGTTGAAGGAAACTGCCTTTTCTTTTTCCAGGAAGATTAAATCCTCTCTGCCATTCAATTTAATACCTATGTGCAAGGCATCAATAGAGACCACATAGATAGATAGATAGATAGATAGATAGATAGATAGATAGATAGACAGATAAATAGATAGACAGACAGAGATATTTGTGTGTGTGAGTTTGTGTGTGTGTTGTGTATCTGTTTGTATCCCTAAGTACGTGAAGAATTGGCATACATCCCAGAACACAACAGACCGAAACTCCTGATTAAAGATAATAGGTAAATGAAATGAACATCCAATAAAATCCTGTTTGTGTTTTTAAACAAAATTAAAAGACTAAAATAAGAACAGAATATAAGAAAGAATAAGAAGAAAGCCTTACATGACAATAATCAATTTGGGTACCATTTTGTTACTTCCTGGCCTTCTGCAATTTAAAGGAAAAAAAATTACCACCATCAAGCAAATGCCTTATCATAATACGGCACAATTCTTTCCATTCTGTGGCTCTATTGACATTTTTAAATGTATTGTGTGTGGCTGGCTTGTGGGGTCCAAGACGTAGACTTGCTTAGGAAAGAAAGACTGGCATAAACTTTTGAGGATCCATCCTCTATGGAGAATGTAGCGACTATGCTATTGCTCTAAATGGAGACAGAGTCTTGCATGGCAGGAAGCTTCCTAAGGTGTCCACTTGAGTCATGAGCCTTAGAAGTCTTTGCAGAAGAGGGAAATGAGTCTTCACATTAGGAAAATATGCTTTACTATTATGTAAGTTCTGGAATCAACTGATACAAAAGTTGGGAGAAATGAAAATTTTAAGTTTTTCCTATGTGTGGACCTATGATACAATCAAGTTTTTATTCAATTTGTAACTCCTGAATTCATTCATCAGGAGTCCTGTAGGAAGCTAAACAGAACTGGCAGGTCTGTCATTTGGGTTTGTCATGATTGTGAGTATTTAGTTCCCTGCAATTAAAAACATCTGTGGGACAATAGGCTTTCCTTTTTTTTTTTTTTTTTTTTTCTGTTCTTTCTTTCTTTTTTTTTTTTTTTTTATTATATTTTAAGTTCTAGGGTACATGTGCATAACGTGCAGCTTTGTTACATATGTATACTTGTGCCATGTTGGTGTGCTGCACCCCTCAACTCGTCAGCACCCATCAAGTCATCATTTATATCATGTATAACTCCCCAATGCAATTCCTCCCCCCTCCCCCCTCCTCATGATAGGCCCCAGTGTGTGATGTTCCCCTTCCCAAGTCCAAGTTTCCTCATTGTTCAGTTCCCACCTATGAGTGAGAACATGCGGTGTTTGGTTTTCTCTTCTTGTGATAGTTTGCTAAGAATGATGGTTTCCAGTTGCATCCATGTCCCTACAAAGGACGCAAACTCATCCTTTTTATGGCTGCATAGTATTCCATGGTGTATATGTGCCACATTTTCTTAATCCAGTCTGTCACAGATGGACATTTGGGTTGATTCCAAGTCTTTGCTATTGTGAATTGTGCCGCAATAAACATACGTGTGCATGTGTCTTTGTAGTAGAATAATTTATAATCCTTTGGGTATATACCCAGTAGTGGGATGGCTGGGTCATATGCTACATCTAGTTCTAGATCCTTGAGGAATTGCCATACTGTTTTCCATAATGGTTGAACTAGTTTACAATCCCACCAACAGTGTAAAAGTGTTCCTATTTCTCCACATCCTCTCCAACACCTGTTGTTTCCTGATTTTTTAATGATTGCCATTCTAACTGGTGTGAGATGGTATCTCATTGTGGTTTTGATTTGCATTTCTCTGATGGCCAGTGATGATGAGCATTTTTTCATGTGTCTGTTGGCTGTATGAATGTCTTCTTTTGAGAAATGTCTGTTCATATCCTTTGCCCACTTTTTGATGGGGTTGTTTGTTTTTTTCTTGTATATTTGTTTGAGTTCTTTGTAGATTCTGGATATTAGCCCTTTGTCAGATGAGTAGGTTGCAAAAATGTTCTCCCATTCTGTAGGTTGCCTGTTCACTCTGATGGTAGTTTCTTTTGCTGTGCAGAAGCTCTTTAGTTTAATTAGATCTCATTTGTCAATTTTGGCTTTTGCTGCGGTTGCTTTTGGTGTTTTAGACATGAAGTCCTTGCCCATGCCTATGTCCTGAATGGTACTACCTAGATTTTCTTCTAGGGTTTTTATGGTATTAGGTCTAACATTTAAGTCTCTAATCCAGCTTGAATTAATCTTCGTATAAGGGGTAAGGAAAGGATCCAGTTTCAGCTTTCTACTTATGGCTAGCCAATTTTCCCAGCACCATTTATTAAATAGGGATTCCTTTCCCCATTTATTGTTTCTCTCAGGTTTGTCAAAGATCAGATGGCTGTAGATGTGTGGTATTATTTCCGAGGACTCTGTTCTGTTCCATTGGTCTATAGCTCTGTTTTGGTACCAGTACCATGCTGTTTTGGTTACTGTAGCCTTGTAGTATAGTTTGAAGTCAGGTAGCGTGACGCCTCCAGCTTTGTCCTTTTGACTTAGGATTGTCTTGGCAATGCGGGCTCTTTTTTGGTTCCATATGAACTTTAAAGCAGTTTTTTCCAATTCTGTGAAGAAAGTCATTGGTAGCTTGATGGGAATGGCATTGAATCTATAAATAACCTTGGACAGTATGGCCATTTTCACGATATTGATTCTTCCTATCCATGAGCATGGTATGTTCTTCCATTTGTTTGTGTCCTCTTTGATTTCACTGAGCAGTGGTTTGTAGTTCTCCTTGAAGAGGTCCTTTACATCCCTTGTAAGTTGGATTCCTAGGTATTTTATTCTCTTTGAAGCAATTGTGAATGGAAGTTCATTCCTGAATTGGCTCTCTGTTTGTCTGTTACTGGTGTATAAGAATGCTTGTGATTTTTGCACATTAATTTTGTATCCTGAGACTTTTCTGAAGTTGCTTGTCAGCTTAAGGAGATTTTGGGCTGAGACAATGGGGTTTTCTAAATTTACAATCATGTCATCTGCAAACAGGGACAATTTGACTTCTTCTTTTCTAACTGGATACCCTTGATTTCTTTCTCTTGCCTGATTGCCCTAGCCAGAACTTCCAACACTATGTTGAATAGGAGTGGTGAGAGAGGGCATCCCTGTCCTGTGCCAGTTTTCAAAGGGAATTTTTCCAGTTTTTGCCCATTCAGTATGATATTAGCTGTGGGTTTGTCATAAATAGCTCTTGTTGTTTTGAGGTACGTTCCATCAATACCGAATTTATTGAGCGTTTTTAGTATGAAGGGCTGTTGAATTTTGTCAAAAGCCTTTTCTGCATCTATTGAGATAATCATGTGGTTCTTGTCTTTGGTTCTGTTTATATGCTGGATTACGTTTATTGATTTGCAAATGTTGAACCAGTGTTGCATCCCAGGGATGAAGCCCACTTGATCATGGTGGATAAGCTTTTTGATGTGCTGCTGAATCCGGTTTGCCAGTATTTTATTGAGAATTTTTGCATCGATGTTCATCAGGGATATTGGTCTAAAATTCTCGTTTTTTGTTGTGTCTCTGCCAGGCTTTGGTATCAGGATGATGTTGGCCTCATAAAATGAGTTAGGGAGGATTCCCTCTTTTTCAATTGATTGGAATACTTTCAGAAGGATTGGTACCAGCTCCTCCTTGTACCTCTGGTAGAATTCAGCTGTGAATCCATCTGGTCCTGGACTTTTTTTGGTGGGTAGGCTATTAATTGTTGCCTCAATTTCAGAGCCTACTATTGGTCTATTCAGGGATTCAACTTCTTCCTGGTTTAGTCTTGGAAGAGTGTAAGTGTCCAGGAAATTATCCATTTCTTCTAGATTTTCTAGTTGATTTGCGTAGAGGTGTTTATAGTATTCTCTGATGGTAGTTTGTATTTCTGTGGGGTCAGTGGTGATATCCCCTTTATCATTTTTTATTGCGTCTATTTGATTCCTCTCTCTTTTCTTCTTTATTAGTCTTGCTAGCGGTCTGTCAATTTTGTTGACCTTTTCAAAAAACCAACTCCTGGATTCATTGACTTTTTGGAGGGTTTTTGTGTCTCTATCTCCTTCAGTTCTGCTCTGATCTTAGTTATTTCTTGCCTTCTGCTAGCTTTTGAATGTGTTTGCTCTTGCCTCTCTAGTTCTTTTAATTGTGATGTTAGAGTGTCAATTTTAGATCTTTCCTGCTTTCTCTTGTGGGCATTTAGTGCTATAAATTTCCCTCTACACACTGCTTTAAATGTGTCCCAGAGATTCTGGTATGTTGTATCTTTGTTCTCATTGGTTTCAAAGAACATCTTTATTTCTGCTTTCATTTCGTTATGTACCCAGTAGTCATTCAGGAGCAGGTTGTTCAGTTTCCATGTAGTTGAGCAGTTTTGATTGAGTTTCTTAGTCCTGAGTTCTAGTTTGATTGCACTGTGGTCTGAGAGACAGTTTGTTATAATTTCTGTTCTTTTACATTTGCTGAGGAGTGCTTTACTTCCAATTTTGTGGTCAATTTTGGAATAAGTGCGATGTGGTGCTGAGAAGAATGTATATTCTGTTGATTTAGGGTGGAGAGTTCTATAGATGTCTATTAGGTCCACTTGGTGCAGAGATGAGTTCAATTCCTGGATATCCTTGTTAACTTTCTGTCTCGTTGATCTGTCTAATGTTGACAGTGGAGTGTTGAAGTCTCCCATTATTATTGTATGGGAGTCTAAGTCCCTTTGTAAGTCTCTAAGGACTTGCTTTATGAATCTGGGTGCTCCTGTATTGGGTACATTTATATTTAGGAGAGTTAGCTCTTCCTGTTGAATTGATCCCTTTACCATTATGTAATGGCCTTCTTTGTCTCTTTTGATCTTTGATGGTTTAAACTCTGTTTTATCAGAGACTAGGATTGCAACCCCTGCTTTTTTTTGTTCTCCATTTGCTTGGTAGATCTTCCTCCATCCCTTTATTTTGAGCCTATGTATGTCTCTGTATGTGAGATGGGTCTCCTGAATACAGCAGACTGATGGGTCTTGACTCTTTATCCAGTTTGCCAGTCTGTGTCTTTTAATTGGAGCATTTAGTCCATTAACATTTAAGGTTAATATTGTTATGTGTGAACTTGATCCTGCCATTATGATATTAACTGTTTATTTTGCTCGTTAGTTGATGCAGTTTCTTCCTAGCCTCGATGGTCTTTACATTTTGGCATGTTTTTGCAATGGCTGGTACCGGTTGTTCCTTTCCATGTTTAGGGCTTCCTTCAGGGTCTCTTGTAAGGCGGGCCTGGTGGTGACAAAATCTCTAAGCATTTGCTTATCTGTAAAGGATTTTATTTCTCCTTCACTTATGAAACTTAGTTTGGCTGGATATGAAATTGTGGGCCTAAAATTCTTTTCTTTAAGAACGTTGAATATTGGCCCCCACTCTCTTCTGGCTTGTAGAATTTCTGCCGAGAGGTCTGCTGTTAGTCTGATGGGCTTCCCTTTGTGGGTAACCCGACCTTTCTCTCTGGCTGCCCTTAAGATTTTTTCCTTCATTTCAACTTTGGTGAATCTGGCAATTATGTGTCTTGGAGTTGCTCTTCTCGAGGAGTATCTTTGTGGCGTTCTCTGTATTTCCTGAATTTGAATGTTGGCCTGCCCTACTAGGTTGGGGAAGTTCTCCTGGATGATATACTGAAGAGTGTTTTCCAACTTGGTTCCATTTTCCCCCTCACTTTCAGGCACCCCAATCAGACGTAGATTTGGTCTTTTTCCATAATCCCATACTTCTTGCAGGCTTTGTTCATTTCTTTTTCTTCTTTTTTCTTTTGGTTTCTCTTCTCACTTCATTTCATTCATTTGATCCTCAATCGCTGATACTCTTTCTTCCAGTTGATCGAGTCGGTTACTGAAGCTTGTGCATTTGTCACGTATTTCTCGTGTCATGGTTTTCATCTCTGTCATTTCGTTTATGACCTTCTCTGCATTAATTAGTCTAGCTGTCAATTCTTCCACTCTTTTTTCAAGATTTTTAGTTTCTTTGCGCTGGGTACGAAACTCCTCCTTTAGCTCTGAGAAGTTTGTTGGACTGAAGCCTTCTTCTCTCATCTCGTCAAAGTCATTCTCTGACCAGCTTTGATCCGTTGCTGGCGATGGGCTGCGCTCCTTTGCAGGGGGAGATGCGCTCTTATTTTTTGAATTTCCAGCTTTTCTGCCCTGCTTTTTCCCCATCTTTGTGGTTTTATCTGTCTCTGGTCTTTGATGATGGTGACGTACTGATGGGGTTTTGGTATAGGTGTCCTTCCTGTTTGATAGTTTTCCTTCTGACAGTCAGGACCCTCAGCTATAGTTCTGTTGGAGATTGCTTGAGGTCCACTCCAGACCCTGTTTGCCTGGGTATCAGCAGCAGAGGTTGCAGAAGATAGAATATTGCTGAACAGCAAGTGTACCTGTCTGATTCTTACTTTGGAAGCTTCCTCTCAGGGGTGTACTCCACCCTGTGAGGTGTGGGGTGTCAGACTGCCCCTAGTGGGGGATGTCTCCCAGTTAGGCTACTCAGGGGTGAGGGACCCACTTGAGCAGGCAGTCTGTCCGTTCTTAGATCTCAACCTCCGTGTTGGGAGATCCACTGCTCTCTTCAAAGCTGTCAGACAGAGTCGTTCGTGTCTGCACAGGCCTCTGCTGCTTCCCCTGTTGTGCCCTGTCCCCAGAGGTGGAGTCTACAGAGACAGGCAGGTTTCCTTGAGCTGCTGTGAGCTCCACCCAGTTCGAGCTTCCCAGCGGCTTTGTTTACCTACTTAAGCCTCAGCAATGGCGGGCGCCCCTCCCCCAGCCTCCCTGCTGCCTTGCGGATAGATTGCCGGAGACTGCTGTGTTAGCAATGAGGGAGGCTCCGTGGGCTTGGGACCCTCCCGGCCAGGTGTGGGATATATTCTCCTGGTGTGCCAGTTGGCTTAAAGCGCAGTATTGGGGTGGGAGTTACCCGATTTTCCAGGTGTTGTGTGTCTCAGTTCCCCTGGCTAGGAAAACGGATTCCCTTCCCCCTTGCGCTTCCAGGTGAGGCGATGCCTCGCCCTGCTTCAGCTCTCGCTGGTCAGGCTGCAGCAGCTGACCAGCACCGATTGTCCGGCACTCCCTAGTGAGATGACCCCAGTACTTCAGTTGAAAATGCAGAAATCACCGGTCTTCTGTATCGCTCGTGCTGGGAGTTGGAGACTGGAGCTGTTCCTATTTGGCCATCTTGCTCCGCCCCCCTCGAAATTTTCTAACCGACAATAGGCTTTCAAGTCAGGAGATGGTTGGGTCCTTGCTTCTGCTTCTTAGCTAATCTGTAACTTTTGAAATCACTCTGAATCTTATTTTGTTTACATCTATTAAATGTAAGCTCTCTCTCATAGCATTACAATGAGAAAAAATGAAGGCATGTATCTGAAGTATCTGCTAAAGAGCCCAGCACATACTGGTTGCTCAATAAATAACAGTTTCTTTCCCTTTTACTACTCTAAAAGTTTCTTGGTTGTATTTTCTGCTCCTGAGCTCTGTGTCTTGAAAAGTTCTGTTGGCATACACATTGGACTTGCTTGCTTACATTAAAATGATCTATTCTTGTCTCTATTTTGTATTAATGAATACCATTAATCTGATTACAAGTATAAAACTATCAGTCAGGTTTCTAAAAAGTTATTAAAACATCTATGTATTATGTACTTCCCATATTCCAGTGCTAGGCTCTGGAGAAACAGTAATGAATAATACAGCTATTACCCTAAAGAGCCTTCACCAATCCTATCTGTGGTTCATAGTCTACAGGCAATGTCAATTTGTCATCATCATGCTGAATGGGGAGAGTTTTAGAATAATCCCAGGAGAATGTAAGACCAACTCCTGGCCCCGACTTGATGGGTCATGGAAGAACACCAGGTACTATCCTGAATTGAAATAATTCTAGCTCATAGTTAATCTATAAAGCCTTATCCAGATAAATTGGAGATTATCTTTAAGCATTTTGAAATATTAAGCATAGCCTGCTGGCCCTAAATGACATTTTAAAGAATCTATGGATGCAGAGTTTGCAGATGGGCAGCTACGATTTTCGAGTATTCAGGAACTGGGTTTTCTGAGAAGAGCAAAGGGGAAAGGGAGAATGACTTAATTAGTTCTGTCCTTTAGAAACAGTCTGCAAAGGCAGTGTTGCAAACTAATCCAAGTGAAAAATCATGGGAGACTTCAATGAAAGCATGCCTGGGAATGAAGAAGGCGGATTTAGTAGGATTACTAATGACAGGTTGGATGGAAGATGTAAAAGAGAAGAAATCTGTATTGCTATGATCCATTAAGTCTCATTGTCTACTTTTAACACTTAATGGGGTGGCGGTGTTATTATTCTAGGCTATCTTTATGAGGTTGGGGTTCTTCTCTGACAGGTGCTGAAGCTGTGGGAACAAATGAGTTCATCTAGGGAGTGAGCAAGGAGGAAGACTAGGGATGCTCAGGGATTCTACACCATGGAGGAGGCTACAAAGGAGATCCATTTTCTTCTAAATCATTCTGATAGGCTTCTGGATGGCTTTCAGTCTCTGGCCAGCTGCTGATGGAAAGCTCTCACCTTTGATGAAGATTAATCATCAAACCCAGGAGATAATTTTATTCTGCTCTTCTGAGTCATGTTAGATTCAAGAACAATTAACTTTATTTTCTCCAAATCTTGTATCTCTTGGGAATCTTCCAATAACTTTGGTTTCCAGTCTAGGGAGCTACTTTTGGCAGCTTGTTGTCAAAGAAGTGATAATTCTTAAAGCCTAGAGTGCTAAACTCCAACTCAGTTGGGAATGGAAACCTTTCCAGTGAGGGGCTTAGCCCCAAACACCTGGGACTGTTCTTTCTCCTTTCACCCTCAGGTACAGGAGTGTTACATAAAATGGCACTAATCCACTTTTACAGTTTTTGTGTTATTAAGCAATATATTAAGATTTAATAATCATAAGAAAATGGTTGTTTTCTCACTGAGCAGTTATTATTTGTTGTAGTTCTATTTCTACTCATTTACCTTAGGTTTGCTTTGGCCGTTTCAATTTAGTAGGTGTCTAATGATATGCCTCTCAGTGAAACTTTAGAGATGACTTTCAGTCCTTGGAAATTTTTTTTTTTTTTTTTTTTTTTTTTGTAGTTTTAAGAAGCAAGACTTGAGAATATGATTTGCGTTAAGAGGTTTGTGTGAATCGAGTGTGGGCTTAAATTAAAAGTAACTTAATTTACTCAGAGTAGTAGAATCTAGTGCATTTAAATCAGTTGAGAGGTGCAGGCTTCGCTTTGGAAGTCACTATAAATCGATGCCAATAGAGGAAAAAGTATTCTCTGTTCTCTTGCTGTTCCTTTTTGAAGGGTTCAGAAGGTTGGAAGAGCATCCAAATCAGTATAATCAGACCTATTAGATCCTAGCAAAGAATTTTAAATACATACATCTTTTTGCATATTGATTCTGGCAATTTAACCCTCAATTTAAAAGCAGAAAGGTTGTTCAAGTGAGTACAACATCTCACTCTACACAGTATTAAGAAATAGATCTGCTGAAACTAATAAAGGAATTCCATTGTTGTCTCCTCCATTTAAAAAAAAACTATCTGAAATACTTGTTAGAATTTTTATAAAAGTAATATCTCACTGATGTACAAAATAATTTGTGTAAACTATAAGTAGACAAAGATGAAGGGTTGTATCACTTCTTCGATAAGATACTGATCTTGTATGTTCAGCCAATGCTAGGCTTAAAAAAAGGGCCTTGTAAAATTTTCTATGAAATCTGTATGCCTCCCTCCACCAGATACTTCTTTACCAACTGAGATTGGAGTATGGCAAAGAAAATGAAGCATGAAGGGAAAACTAGGAGCTGCGAGAATCTAAGATTCATAAACAATTATAACAATATTTGCTCACTTTCAATTGTGCAAATGACTAAATCTTTTAATGAAGCATAGTGACCCACCTGACACATATATAACAACACATAATAAAAAATAAAATTAAATTTGTCAAAGCAATATAGACCACCCACTACTAGTAGATTATATTTGGTTTTGGATTTTCATATATTTTATCCATATCTGTTTCCTTCCACTGGACTTTATGGAGGCGTTGCTCGTGAACTTTGGCAAATCTTTTTTGGTGTGTCTGAAAGAAAATCCCAAAGCCGGTTACTAAGATGTTTGAAAGTCATGTTCTTCTTCAAACCGTG
The DNA here is from genome assembly GCF_007565055.1 of Rhinopithecus roxellana. Lineage (NCBI taxonomy): Eukaryota > Metazoa > Chordata > Mammalia > Primates > Cercopithecidae > Rhinopithecus > Rhinopithecus roxellana. The sequence continues at coordinate 26,047,274 of NC_044557.1, forward strand.
TATAAATAACTATCAGGAAATAAGTGGTTATAATTTTTTATTTAAAACGATGTATTTAGGGAAGAGAATATAGAAGTTTGAAAAACTACAGTCTCCTCTAATACATTTCTGCCCATTACTAACAGGGTCAAAATTGTCTACAGAAAACAACCTGATCTCAATTTCCTCAGACAATTCAGCTAGTAAAATGGTGTGACTGACCTAGAGTTACAGAGATAACTCCTACTGCTGATCTCTCTCAACCAGTGACCCCCTGGTTGACAAACAATCACACATTATTTATTAAACTTCTATTTAATAATAGGAGTTATGGAGTTACCAACATTAAGTGAAGAGTCCTTGTTTTCAAACTTCGTAAATTAGTCATTAACTAATAAACTAGTATATTTATCAAGAGATGCTCAGTGATGATCTGAAAAATCCCTAAAGGAGATAGGGAGAGAATTGAAGTGTAGAATAAAACGACCTACATGGGACCTTCAAACTTGGAGAGTTTTTGTATTTTCGAAAAATACTTTTGCTGTCGTTTAATGTCCAAATCCAATCCCTTGTCTAGGGAACCAGTTTGGATTAAAGAAAATTTTAAAAATACACAAGCAATCAATATCTAATTCATTTAAGTCCTGTTTCTTCCCAAGTCTGCTTGGTATAAGCCTGGAGTTGCCTGCCATTTCTCTTATATTCAAGCACTTTGGGAAAGGAGCCATTTTTTTTAAGATCTATTTTCTCCCTGAAGCTTGGGAGCTATATCTATATAAAAAGAGATGACATACTAGGCCTAGCGTACTAAAACCTTTTCTAAGAGAATCAATATAGCTTTGGGAAGCCTCGTTTATATTTAAAGGAGAAAAGAGACAAAAGTAGAAGTGGACATAACATATGATGTAGACATTGAAAAATACAAGAAATGATTTAAAAGTGACTGCTTGTTCTTATATTCCCAGTGCCTTGTAATTTGACTTGGAGGGATGTTCTAGATCTCCGTCGAATGTGTTCTGTCTATACGAAACAAACAAACAAAAAAAACATTCTGAGATTTGTCTTTCTTGTATTGATTACAATCATCTATCAATGCCCTGAACGTTTTCTGTACTGATCACCAGTGACACAGCTCATGGCTGTAACTAGTACAGGCTGTGCCAATGAAACAATAAGGGCTAATTAGTAGACATGAAAATGAATCACTGATTTAGTTTTCCTCCTGGTCTAATCGACAAAATGCATCAGCTAAATATTTTGATACGTTATTTCAAGTGACTAGAATGTGCTTTTATATTATTTCAATTTCAATACCTTGAATATTGGAATTTTTGATTTTTGGGTAGCCTTAGAATACATCAGTGCCTAGGGGTATAAGTAACATATTAACAGTTTGTAAGCCAATGAAACTAATAATTATTGCATAATTTAAATTAACTTGTGGTGTACAAAATGCCATAGTATTTCCACATGCATGGTGGCTTTCAAAATCAAAATAAGGTGAGCCAATTTCAATTTATGACAGACAATTGTATATCTCCTCTCTTTCCTTTGTGAAAGAAGTCCTTTATTTCATCCTCACTGGTGTTATACTTATCTCCTTTCTGCTTGGTGAAACAATCACAGTTTGTAATTTCACTTCCTGACCATCAAATGCAATAAAATGAAACAGTTTGTGCTTTTCTTGTACTTTCCACTATCAGGGGTGACTGGTTGAAAGAGCTCAGCAGAAGGAGTTATCTCCATAACTCCAGGTCAGTCATGCCATTTTAATAGGTGAATTGTCTGAGGAAATTGAGATCAGGCTGTTTTCTGTAGGCAAGTTCGATCCTGTTGGTAACAGGTAGAAAATGTATTGGAGGAGACTGAGATTTTTCAAACTTACATATTCTCTTCCCTAAACATGCCACTGGCTGGCTGAGATGCTACCTTATAAATGTGAGGTAGATGACAGCAGTCTGTAAATCTAGACTCCTGTCCTGGATAGCAGGATAACTTAGACTGAGAGCTGTCTGTCTTTCCAGCCCGCATGGGCACAGGATCAGAGTAGGTCATGGTGAAGCAGAGGAGAAACAGCTGCAAAGCAGAGAAGAAAGTCCAATAGTGTAGGATGTGATGAATAGTGTTGTGAAACATAGCTAGTGCCCGTAAGACTCCTATATCATAGAAGTCTAGGAAGATACAAGCAAGTGCCGTCATAGGCAGATAAATGAAGTAGACATTGTTTTGAGACAGAAGCAAGCTGACATTATCAGAGAAGCTTACTATAAAGAGCAAAAGGCTGAGTGCACTGAGTCATGCCTGTAATTCCAGCAGTTTGGGAGGCCAAGGTGGGAAGATTACTTGAGTTCAGGAGTTCAAGAGCAGCCTGGTGAGACCTTCATCTCTACAAAAATAAAATTTAAAACTACCTGGGCATGGTGGTGCAGGCCTGTAGTCCCAGCTACTTGGGAGGCTGAGGCAGAAGGATCCATTGAGCCTGGGAGGTCTAGGCTGCAGTGAGCCGTGACAGCACCACTGAGCCTTGGTGACAGAGCAAGACCCTATATCAAAAACAACAACAAAAAGCAACAAAGACTATTACTTCAATGGGAAAAACCGCAATTACTTTTGGGCCAGCCTAATGATAACTTGACAGAGATAATTTTATTCCCTGCAAGCTACAAGGTTGTTTTTCTTTAACAGATGAGGTAACTGAGCCACATAAAAATTAAGTTACCTGTCTAGAGACACCCAGCTGATAAGTAAGAGAGCAGACATTTCTACTCATGCAATCTGACTCCAAAGCTCATGGTGATGAAGCAGGTCATGAAAGCTCTGTTTATGACACATTTGAATAAAGCAGCATGACAATAGGACAAAAAGTACACAAGACAAAAGTTCCATTGTTAGGGCCAAAGCATAGGAGCACACTTGGGCCAGTGATGGAGCAACTTCGGCTGAGTTTTTAGCCAAGAGCTTCTTAACATCTTTCCAATTCCCAGACAGAATTAGTCCTAAGGAATTATGAACATGGTATTCCGTGGTATATATATACTACATTTTCTTTATCCTCTCGTCAACTGGTGATGGACACTGAGGTTGGTTTCATACACAAAAGCAGACGTCTTTTCTTTCTTTCTTTTTTTTTTTTTTTTTTTGAGACAGAGTCTCACGCTGTCACCCAGGCTGAAGTGCAGTGGTGTGATCTCAGCTCACAGCAACGTCTTCCTCCTAGGTTCAAGCGATTCTCCTCCCTCAGCTTCCTGAATAGCTGGGATTACAGGTGCATGCCACCATACCCAGGTAATTTTTGTATTTTCAGTAGAGATGGAGTTTCACCATGTTGGCCAGGCTGGTCTTGAACTCCCAACCTCAGGTGATCCACCTGCCTTGGCCTCCCAAAGTGCTGGGATTTCAGGTGTGAGCCACTGCACCCAGCCAGATGTCTTTTTTAATATGACGATTTATTTTCTTTAAGGTAAATACCCAGTATTGGTATTGCACGGTCAGTGGTAGCTCTATTTTTAGTTCCTGGAGATATCTTCATACTGTTTTCTAGACAGGTTGAACCAATCTACATTCCCAACAATGTATAAATGTTCCCTTTTCTCCACCATCAACATCTGTTGTTTTTTTGACTTTTTAATGATAGCCATTCTGACTGGTATAAGATGGTATCTCAGCGTGGCTTTAAATTGCATTTCCATGAAAAAGAATGAAATCATGTCCTTTGCAGCAACATGGATGGAGCTGGGAGCCATTATCCTACGTGAACTAACTGAGAAGCAGAAAATCAAATATCTCATGTTCTCATTTATAGGTGGGAGCTAAACAATGAGCACATATGCACATAAAGATGGAAATAATAGATACTGGAGATCACAAAAATGGGGAGGGAGAGAAAGCTGAGGATTGAAAAATGATCTATTGGATAAAATCTTAATTATTTGGATGTATACAGAAAGCCCAATCTTCACCATTACACAATACACTCATGTAACAAACATGCACATGTACCCCCGAAACTAAAACTAAAGAAACAAGAATTGTGAACAGCTGGATCCCCATGACAGGCAGATGACCATGACTAGGAAGAAAAGGAGAAAAAAAGTGCAATGTCGGGAAACATTTTTGTAACTTAGGCTGAATCTTGTGTTTCTGCAACTTACCTACCTCTCACCATATAGAAATTTAGGAATCCAAACCACAAAGATTCCAAGGGCCTATTCATCTCTCCTAGACTTGCTTTTGCATTCTGGAGTAATAATCTGGCAAAAGCAATAAGAGTAAAGACATATTTATGATTATTCTTAAATCTGTGTGTAGAAAAATACAAGAATATCTACTTCAAAAACCTGCATGAAGACATTTGATAGTTAGCCAAAATTCAAGAGACACCTAATCTTTGAAAACTGCCCATTAGGCTGGTGTGTAACTACGTCCCATGATTTGAAATTGCACCTATATATATTTGAGACATTTATCCTATTATCCCTGATTACAATTTCCCCACTACAGTTCACTGCACAGTGCTTCCTTAGAGAGCTGCTTAATACATTTCAATCTTAGAAGGTCAAGATTCCCTCAGCCAATTCCAAACTGCATTTTCCCATTGAATAGAAGTGGCATGTTCTGGATGTAGTGAGAATAACCTATGTATATTACTTTGAAGTAATACAGGTGGGCCATTATAGCAGAAAGAAGTTGAGTAAATGTTGATATTGAAGAAGGTTCATAAAATATTTGAACACAACTGCAACCCATACCCAATTCTCAGTAGTTGTTTTTATAGACCATGAAATCATAGCTAAAGTCAACTTCAGTTCTGCCCTAATGGAGAGCCACAAATAACCCTAAACCATAGATAACACAAATGTGTTTTTACTTGGCTTTTGAATGCTTTTTATGATAATTTTCACAGTACATTGCTCTTCTAATTATGTTTTGTTTGGGATCATATTAAAATTAACTTGTATTTAGTGATTATGTGCTACCTGATGAGTTAAAGAGGAGCCCTGGGAGTGTATTGAAAAACCAGGCTGTGGATGGCCTTCAGTACTTTACACAAAGAAAAGCAAAATAGTTAAAAAGGCATTAAAAATGGAAAGGATGTAACTAGTGGGCAAATAGCTCCAGGACCTCAGTTGCATGAACTTAGTATTTCTCTTTCCTCCTTCTCCTCTGCTCCCTCCTCCAGGCCCTCCTTCTAGTCCCTATTTCATTTTCCCTTTTCCTTATCTTCCTCCTCCATCTTTTTGATTCTTTCTTGGAGGCATGGAAAGTAACTCAAAAGAAAAGGAGACCTCTGTAATGCATCCACACCCAGCCTTGGGTAGTGAGAAGTACTCAGGTCTGAGTAGCCTCAGACAGTGGAGTCAGAAGCAAGATGAACGGTCAGGGCGTGTAATAGGAATGATCAGGGCTGAAAGCAAGGTGGTAGGTCAAAACTCGGCAACAAGGAGAGAGCGCTGGGTAAGTAGTTTCCATAAATCCAAGCAAGACAATTTGTTAAGGCTTAGCATGTAATCAGGCATCCAAAATTCCATGAAAACCAGAAGTCAGGGTGAGGAAGGAACAGGAACCAAGCAGGTGTTCTGTGCAGTGACACCAAGTGACAGCAAGAAGGCAGCAGTACTACCAAGGCAAGATTACACCCAGCCAAGAAACCACTGGTCTGCAGGGCACCCAATTGACACCACAGGCAGAGCCATTCAGAGCTGAAGAGAAAGCACTAAAAAAAAAGTGCAGCTACTTCTGTGATTAAAGACAATGGCCATGGTGCTAAAGAACCATCTTTGAGACACTGGTCATAGTTGTTAAAGCTTCCAGCCCTCCTAGAGAACATAACTATGGAAAAAATACTGGTACAGCAGCCCCAGGCCCACCTTCTGGAGGTTCAGCTTTTAATTTCAGTTCCTTCAAATGCTGTGGAAAAGACTAGACCTGATCCCTCAGTTCTTCATATTCCCTTATAAACACTGGCCAGAGGGGAATCACATCTCTCCCTTTGGTTAATTTCCTCCAATATTGCTAAGACAAGGGATTTCAAAATGTTCAACAAATACTAAGAAAAAAGAAACGAATAAAGAAAATAAGATGGGCAAAAATAAGTATGCATGCCAAATATAAGTTTTCAAATATCATACACTGACACTGATTAATCATCACTAGCTGTCGGGAGGGACTGCTGTATTGAGAAGGATTTAGCAACCCAGAATGTCCTCACTGGCTTGGCTCATGTCTGCTGTGGGTAAAGGAAAAGCAGGGAGTGCTGACAAGTCTGCTTTGTATTTGCCACCCTTTGCAAATAGGTACTCACCCTATTCCCAAAGAGCTAATATGAATTACATATCACTTTATTTGTGTTTGATGTATTATATAATTATTAATAGAACAATTCACATAATTATGACCAGAAGCCCAAAAGAGCAGAGACCCTGACTGATTTGTTTCATGGATACCTCCAGCATCTAGAACAGGACATGACATATAGTACCCCTTCAACCAGTAGTTGCCTGACTTTTCTGCCCTCATTTAAAAATCCTGTCTCTGAACCTGCAGGCGTCATCATACACTATCGTAAGTGATTTCCTGAGCTTTCTAAACCCAGGAAGAACCCACATTCTATTTCTTATATTTTTTTTCTATCTGTATAGCAGCATCAAAGCGGGCACTGGTTTTTAGTTTGAGGGATATGCCACTTCTGCAACCAGCTGGCATAAATGTGGCAATTAACACAATAAGAGAGGCTGTTCTCCCAGCCAGGGAAGAGGCATTACCAGTTAGAAGCCTATACTATAACTGTGCCTTTACCATCACTTGTATAAGAATACAGGTCTCTATGTTTGAAGAGTGATATCTGCTCACAGCATCTCACCTCCTCCTCAGCTCTCCCAGGATTTGCGCGCTCTCTCCACTTCCTTTTCAACCATGGTAGTCTAATCATTGGCACACCACCAGTGAGTTGATTGAAGCCCTTTACAATTCCTGCGTGGACAGATGCCATAATGACTTTTCCAGGAGTTTCCATGTCATCTGTTTACTCCATGCGACATTCCTTCCATCTGTTTACTTTCAGTTTTATTTTATTTTTTGGTAACTTCATACGGCAGATGCAAGTACTGTGAAGTTTCTTCACAAAACCATAATATGTTTTTACTATGTTGCACGATAACCTCAGGAAACATGAAAATCTAAGAATTTAATACCAGGATCACTTTGGGATCATTTTTTAAAGCAGTAAAAGCCTTTTTGTTCATGTTGTTTCACTTTTCAGAGGAATTTGTAGCTTTTTATTGATGTAAGCCATTTCATAACCCTGTCAAGGTGCTTTGAGGAAGAAGTTAACTGATTGAACATCAACAAATCCTGACATGTTTGGTGCTAATGATCTCAGAAGGGGCCCTGCCTGATGTATATTCCACCTGAACACTCCTTACCAAATATTGCTCTTGCCTTCGTCTGCAGTGATTGGTTCTGATCACTACAGAGAAAGCATGGAAGCTCATTTTACAAGGCTGCATGTGTGCCTGGCTGCTACCTAGATGCATGCCCTTCTTGCACAGGTGAATCCATTCTTAGGTTTTTCTCTCCCTTGCTCTACTCCCTTACACAGAAACCTAATTTACCTGTTTCTTTCTTAAGCTCTTCATTTCAGAAAAATTTCAATAAGGAAAATTTTAAAACCCCTCCTTTAGGATGTCTCTCTTATTTCTGCCAGCTTTTTGAAGTATGTGTGCTCTGGGCAGGGGAGGGGACAGGAAGTGTATGTGACAAAGATCAGTCAGACAAAACACTCCTGGCATGATTTCCATTTTAGAGTTGTGAAACTGAAGAATGGGCAGGTAAACTGATATTTTCTATACGTTGTGAGACCGTGATTCATTGATTTGTTTACCTCAATGAAGCATACATAAAATAATTGATAAATTATTTTATCAATAATTTGGTAATTTCCTCTTGGGGCTAAGTGAATATAGTGAGTATAACTGAGTATACTGTGGGTGACTTTCAAGCATATCTTTCCAACTTTCACTATTTTAGTGCCGTGGCTAGAAAATGATAATCTGATAGTGAAAATATTAATTCATCCTCTACAGGGGTTCTGAAGATACAAACTTCTCAGTAAATTCAGATATAGCTTACAACCATTTTCAGGATATAATAAAGAAGAACTAAAGGTATCTCTTTGGTTTCCAAATATCGGTCACGTGAATGGCTTCCAAGTCTTCATTTCCTTAAGTTCATTTCCTGCTACCCTATGGACACTGCTACCCTCTCCTTATCTGGGTTACAAATAAATGGTTGATGGCATTTTAATAACAAAGATTAACCAGGTTGCCATGTTAAGGACAGATTGGAGAAGCAGTTCTGGAAGGTAGCCTAGACAAGGTGATGGTCTTTACAGGAAGTTCTCAGGTGTCTACAATAGGAAGCAGAAGTGGGCCTGAGCAAAAGTCACATGAGCTTACAGCACCCTTGCAGTCAAACTCTCAACTTCACTTAAGCATTATCTTTGCTTTGCTTCTGCCTACTCAACCTGGTCTGTTACCACCCACTGTTTCGAGCAGCTCTTCAGCTGCACATATACTGTCCTGCTCTGCCCTGCAATAGGATGATAGGATTGTTGTACCCACAGTTTACATGTCCTAACTTTCCAAGTAAACTGTGGGTACAGCGTTTCCTACCTACCATCCTTCTCAAATGCAGGAAGCATGGTTTGGACAGCTGAAGCCTTAACAGTCATTCCAAGCTGCAGCCTCTCCTTGGGCCTGAGGCGAACACCCATATCAAAACAACTTGAAGACAATTTTAGTTACCTTCAGTTTAATAATTTCCTTTTTCTTTTCTTCTTATCATCCCTGAAACTCCCCCAAGCATTATGCAAGGTGTGGGCTCTTTTTGGTTAGTAAACTTCACTTTTCATCTCCTTTGTGTGTGCTTCCCCAATCTCGTCAACTTCTGCTGGTTTAACTCGAAGCCCAAATTTCTTATTTGTAGATGGTCAACAAATCTTCCACATTCTCTGCATTTTCTTCCTGCGTTTGGAACCTGGGTTTCCTTTAAGGACACTAATTCCTTGAAGCCACACTCCCCCTTTCTCACACACATACACACATGCTCAGAGAATGAGGGTGACTATCTGGCAGCTTCCACCTTTCCCACTAGAGTTTTCAAATGTTTGCCACACTATGCCAATGCCAAAATATATATAATAATCAATCCTTCGGAGGCTTCTCCACTTGAGCTGCTCACAATTTACCCCTCCTTGTAACTCACAAGGAGTTACAAGGCCTTGGAAATGTCCCCCCATCGACAGCCACAAGTGAAATAGTCACCAGGTTCATGGTCTTACTTGAATCCCTGTCATGCAGGGATTTCTTCGTTTGCTTGGAATGACGCATCAAACAGCCTAGCTTTACAGTTCCTTGACCTCAGCTCTTCCCAGGACTTTTATCTCCATATGTCGACAGGAATCTACTTTCTTGGCACTTGTTACTAACTGGAACTGTATCTATTATCCTTTTCAACCAGAACCTCTCATATCTCAGCATCCCTCTAAGGCTCGCTTACTATTTGACCTCTTCTGTACTTCCAACTTTGAGCCTTTTATTCCTTTCCTATTTGCAAGCTTCCTAGGCTTCATTTTTAGGACCCCAGTGTTGATCACTTGAATTTCCCTTTTACCAGCTCGCTGACATCCTTGGCCTTTCAACTCATCCTTTTTACAAACCCCTGGAGCAGGTCTCCCATTGCCCTTCACCACTCCTGCGGCCAGTCAGAACAGCTGGTCAAATGAATACAGCAATGGACTCACTCCTTTATACGGACGGTGTTACCTGACCTGCCATCACAGTGCGATTCCATAGGTCTTGCAAGTTCATGTTGACTGTATATCTCACTCTTCTCCCTCAGAGCTAGAGATAACAGCACTGAAAATGACCAAACCTCCTTATCAGGACTGGTAAATTAAACTGTTTTAAAAAGTTATCTTTATATGTGCATATACATAATATAGAACTTCATAGAAATTAATAAATATGATTACACTATATGTATAAATTTATAGGGAAAAATGTAGCAATCTGAATTCTTTTCCTTTTTGGTTTAGCTTCCAGTTCCCCTCTTCCCATTCTCCACACCAATATCATCCCTCACTTCATAAACATACACCTAGAACTATGTCAATACTCTAGACTGTATCTGGGATTTTTTCCCAAGTTCATATGCTTAAAATATGTAAACAATCATGCATATAAATCCATATACTTATAAACACACATGCATACTGTGGATATATAGGATTTGGGGCCTTTGTTTTAAAAAATGAGATCATAATATACACATTGTCTGTTTCTTGCTTTTGTCATTAGATATCCTGCAGATATCACTCTAGATGAAAAGGTTTCATTCTAAATAATTTTTAGATCTAATTATTAACTTGTTCCTTCATATAAACTCATAAACACTTATTGAGCACCTACCATATGCCACACTGAAGCCTGGGATTTATTCAAATTTCAGAATTGAGAAGGGAATAGAGAGATTCATAGTCCAGCTCTCTTACAGAATAGACGGAAAATCAAGGCTCCATAAATATTTGTGATTTATTCAAAGTCAAGCAGCCAGTTGATGCTATGTCTCAAATCAAAATCTAGCTCTTGTAGCCCCCAAGTCCAGTCCTCTTTTAATCATACTATTCAGAATCCCATAAATTAGCATACAATTACTTACAACTTAATGTGAAAACATACTACAACATAAGATAAGTCTTCAGGTCTGGAGTAGGGAGAGGATAGGGAGGGGCAAGGATTCAGGAAATTTCCTGATAATGGTTTGTTGTCAGTGTGGATAGACCAAATCATCTTTATTGAACCAAATGTATCAACCAGTGAAGACTCATTAAGATACCCAGCATTTAAAGGGACATCAATGAAAGAGAGAACTTAGTATTGAAGAGCTATGGAAGAGCTCTGAAGGAAATTCACTCTGCGTCTTAACAGAGCGCTTTTCAAGTGTGAAAATCATGGGATGTGAGGGAAGATCTTCCCTCTAAAGCACATCTGGAAAGGTCCAGATTTCAAACTGTTGCTCTTTTGTCAGTGCTGGAAAACTTAACCTTGAACGCTAAGAAGATGTTCTCCAAGATGCCGAAACTTGTCACGTTATGTGAGTCTTTGTGTTCATAGGAAAAACAAAACAAAACAACAGCATATACATGGCATTACCTTTTTTTTTTTTGAGACAGGGTCTCGCTGCGTCACCCAGGCTGGAGTGCTGTGGTCCAATCATGGTTCATTGCAGCCTCCAACTCCTAGGCTCAAGTGGTCCTCCCACTTCAGTCTCCCGAGTAGTCGGAAATGTAGGTGCACTACCCTGCCTGACTAAATTTTCTTTAAATTTTATGTAAAGGTAGTGTTTAGCTATGTTACCTGGGCTGATCTCAAACTCCTGGTCTCAAGTGATCCTCCTCCCACCTGGTATGAACCACTTTGCCAGGCCTTGCATTTCTTAATGATGTTTCTGTGAATCTATTTGTCAGGAGTAGACCACTGCCAGATTTTTGTGCATTCGGTTCCTGTCTCTTTGCTCCAAAGTATCCTGACTGCCAGTCTATTCCTTCAGTCATCAAATAACTTTGGGGCATCTATTCTATGAAAAGCACTACTATGGTAGGCCTTGAATAAAGGGAGGCTATGTTTACATGGGCCTTCCACTTCACAGGCAAGAACCGCACTACTGAATCTCCTGTGTGTTTTTCCCTCCAGATAATTTAGTGTGGACTCTATGACCTTCACTGACAAAAGAGCAAAGAATGAACAATGATCCTTCAAGCCAGCTAATTCTTTGGTTGTTATAAAGCTGATTGGATCTTTTGTATGCATTCTAAAGACTCTGAAGAGAGTCCTTAAAGGTATAATTTCACTGGAAGACGTGCACCACCGACCCCCCTGAGACATCCAACTGCAGGGAACACCTCAGCTCAATCAGTATGTGATGAGCTTTCATGTCGTAGGGCACTTGACAGTTGGATGAAAAATTGCTTTCAGTCTGTGCTGGTTTTCTGTGGCAGTTCAGAAGCAGGACTAGGTTCTGGGTCTTTACTGTGTATGTCATCTTTTCTTTCAGGGTTCTGTGTTTCCATGCAAATAATTATAATAGCATGGAATTATTTGATACCTACTGAGTGTCAGATTTCCTGCCGTGTACTTCACAGACTTTCTTTTCTATACAACAACATTATGAGTCATGCAGTATCATCCCCACTTCAGAAAAGAGTTTCGGAGAGTTGGGGTAACTTACACAATGACACAGAGCTACCCGAGGCAGAGCAGGGGTGAAGCTCAGATCCCCGTGTCTCTAAACCCAAGGCTGAGATCCCTGGCTGCACTACCCCACAAAGTTCCAAGGCAGAAGAGAATCAGGGGGTGAGGATGGGAATTGGGGAAGGGGTTATGTTCTGATGGGTCAGTTTTTAAAGGAGAGCCAGATTTTCTGAAGCAGAATTTTTAACATGAATAGGACATACTTGATGTTAGTGAAATATTTCCTAGAGCTGGGGTTTATTGTTTAATGTCAAACTCACGTGAGAACTGTGTACCACTGTGGAAAGGTGAACAGATTGACTTCAGGGAGTGTGACAGTTTACAAAGCAAAAATAAAGGAAGGAAGGAAAACTAGAATTCTCAGTCCTGACCAAAACTATCTCTAGGGTAATTATGGCTTATCTAAAATTTGTTTCTCTGGATAGTCAGATAACCCAGCTCTCTGTGAGTGTAGACTTCTCCACATGCTGTATGAGGATACCTCTGTGTCCCTGTATTTAACAATTTTAATTATAGGTGAAGTATACAGGTTAAGTGGCCTAAGTTGACACTTTACATGGAGAAAACTTCTCTCATGAGACTATATGCTATAAATATATAATTATTCACATTTAAGCTCAACATTCTATTGCTTTTATATTTGTTTTATATTCATTTTTCACAAAGTTTCCTTTGCAATTGATTCCTGGGTGATTGTATTAACATGTCAGTATTATTTATTCAAGACAAGCAGAAAATCTCAAGAAAAGGCTAAAAGACCCTTGCGAGCTTACCTAGTGACTACAAGAGAGCTAGGAATTAAATGGCTGTAAAGTGACATGTTGTATACACCACAACATAATTTATAATGTGTTGCATCAATATAGTCGTTTTGAGGATATCAACATTAGTTGAGGAATCCTGAGGTCTGCCAATTACCATTGTTTGGTAAAAGGTTGGGAGTTCTGGATTTAACTTCTTGGTGATGAAATCAACAGTTTGCTTCATGTTAATGTTATACAGTTGATGCCTAGCTAATTTCTTGGTTCCCCCACTATCTATCTTGAACTGTCTACGTCTCCCTTCTTCTTTGTAAGTTTCTGAGCTATTTTTGTACTCTCTACATATCTTGATTAGCTAATCTATATATTAGCCATATGTTCTTACAAGAGTTCAGTGGCATGGACCCACAGCCCATGACCCTCATTACCACTGACATGTTGCATGTGATTGGTGGGGGGAGATGAAATTAGTTTATTATAATATGAATTTTAGGAAAATATAGCAAAATAATCCTCTAATCCATTCTACAGAAAACCTTTTGTTTCTCTAACTTTATTACCTTTCATTATTCCATCTCAGCTGTTTTCACTTTGTGGGATTGCTAGGGTCAATGGGTGAGGATCTGCCATGGGTGTGTGTGTGTGTCTCTGTGTGTGTGTGTGTGTCTCTGTGTGTGTGTGTCTGTGTGTGTGTGTACTTTTCACTGTTAATTATTCTAAGAAAAACAAATGCTTGAGTGAAGTGAAACAGACAGTGGTTCACAGTAAATATCAAGCTGTGTTTGTATTGCTGCCAACTCTTTGGGAGAATTTCTTATCTGTTCCTACAGAAAAATTACTGGAAATATACATCAATGAAAACGTAAACGTATAAATGAAATCCTGAAACTATATAAGATTCTTATCTCTTGATTATCCAAAATAGAGACATATTATTATTTATGAAGATGAAATGTTTCTGGTTTGATGCTAAAACATTTAGTACTAATAATTATTCCATATACAGTGTTTGCATTAATCTTGACTACACTAATTCAGAGCATGAGTTCTTTGCCTTTGTGCATGAAGCCAATTTCTTGGGCAAATTACCAATGTAATTTCCTCACTGTCATTCAGCAAACCTTCTATGTTCAAATATTTTAGAAGCAGCTGTACAGAACCAAATAATTTATATTTTAATTCTATATAAATCAACATATACTTCTTTACTTGGACATTACCATTTTAACTTCAAATTCAACATGGCTATGTTGAAACCCTTTCTTTCCAGGGTAAACCAGTCTCTTGCTGACTTCCTCTCTCTTTTGTTTGTGATAAAATTATTCCCCTAATGTTGGAACCTTAAAGTCCAACTTAGTGACTCCTCTCATATTTTCCGTATCTAGTCTGGGGTAACATCCAGAAATTCTATCTTCCTGTTCTGTTTTGCAACTATCTTTTTAACTTTATTTCTAGTGCCTCCATCTCAGACCTCTACTAATTCACTGGAATTACTTCTCATCTCGCCGTCTACCACTTTTTTCTTCTTCCAATTCATCCTTTGCATCAATATCACTCTGTCTTTTGGCATCTGTAAACCACTTAGTGGACATCCAGTATACAAGCAAACCAATTATAGATGGAATTTAAAAATATTTACTGCAATTTATAAAAGAATAGTAAACTAAAAATGAGTGGTAATAACAGCAATGATAATAATGGAAAACAACTATGATGCTAATTAGGATGAGGAAGAATGTTTTCAAAGTCTTTCACCAGGTATCTATATTCATCTCAAAGAGAGTTTGAACAACAGATTCTATTCCGTGTAGAGACCATATCTTCATTTATTCTTTATTCCTACTAAATCAGAAATACCAAATTCATAAGCCATTTGGAAGGGTAACAAATGTTTGGTGATTTGTCAACTAGTCTTGACAAAAGGATTCTACAATGTACAGAAATTATGGAAAGAGTTTTCACTGATAGATGTTCAGTGCCTCAAAGAAAACTCATTAAGATGAGGGAATGCTCTCTCAAATGTAGCAGAATTATTGAATATATCAACACAAAAGATTGCTAGCAAATGGATTCCTAATGAATTCCTGGTTGAATTTGCCTCCGATAATTATGTATTCATATTCGGTTTGGCATTCAGATGTGTTAAATATGGTCAATAACAGCACTAATTTATTTCCTCATTTGGAATATCTTTAAATAGTTAGAAGGAAACCCTTGTTAACTAATCCATTGACACCAAAATTTAACTTTTTAAGGAACTTTTGCTCTCTTTCCCTAAATATTAGAAATGACGATATGTTGTTCATGAAGTAATAGAGTCAGGCTTCTCCACTCTGTTTGATTTTTGTGTGTACATGCCACTCATGAAAATCATCACACTGGTAGAGATTCTTGTTCTCACAATGCAGATTCACAATGTACTTTCTCCCTGAAAACTTGTTATTTTCTTTAGAACCTTTATGCCAAATGGTATATAAGTTGCAGTACTATTTTCATGTCTTTCCACTTTTACATCTCTGATGGTTTAATGTTGCAGCATTAATTCATTTTGTGTGAGTTGGTACTCTAAAATACAATAAGGCAGACAGCTTTAAACCCATGTGATGTCTAATATCCTACAAAGACCAAAGAGTGATATGGCTATTTCCCTCAATCTAAAAATAAGGGAAAATACTAATAAGCAAATTATATAAAAATGAATCTGCTTGAATAGACAGCACCCTGTTTGCCAGATGTTACCTGAGACAACCAATCCACGTATTCCATATATGTGAGATGCTTAAAAATGTAAGAATTATTAAGGACATGATAAATTGTTATGAGAATCATAATTAATCATATAGTTCAAATTTCAAGGTTCCTGTCCATTGCCAACCTCTAGTTTTTCACAGGTTTCACATTGGAAAGCAATGGATTGTCCTTTGGCTTATTTTATTTTAGCAATTAACTGTCCTTTAAAAACAACAAAACTTTCAACCTTCAGTGACTTTGATAACCTATATGATAAAGTCAGAACTCATTAGCCTAATATTCAAGGTCTTCCCAGAGGGACTCGGTCTTACCTACTCTGACTTCTGTCTTTTATCTGCTGATCCACCTGGGGTGTCTGCTGAAAGCTGGTCAGGGCAATTACTCAGACTCTCTCCTTTCTTTCCCTCTCCCATGCCCCAGGATGTGTTTGTACAACTGGTCCAGGAAACCTGGCTTCATTTATTCTTTCTGGGTCAGCCCAGGTTCTTGCTTGTGAATGGAAACAGGATAATGAAGCTAAACCTAAGTGACATTTCTAACCATGTCTTCATTATTCATTCTCTGAACCATCCTCCCTAATCAGTTTTTACTGATTTCTTCCCAAAATATGCATTTTTTTCTCATTTCAACTTATATTTACACTGTTCTATGCATCAGAAATGTCCCTGTCTTGTCTGCCTCGTCAAATTCTTCAACTCCCAACTCCTGTCCTACTTCCTGTATAAAATCCTATTGGGTTACCTTAGGTGAACTATTTTCTTCTTTCTGGAATTCCTATTGCAATTACTTTTTTTGTAATTATTTAGGCAGTGGTTTCTTTGAGAGCATTTGCTGTGTTTTCTGGAAATTGCACTTAAATCATGTACTGCTCTTCAATGAATGATTATCTGTTTCCCCAAACTAGATTATAAGCACCTTGAGGACAAATATTTCCTCATATACCTATATTTCTGTTTTAGGGCTTTGGTATACTGTTAATAATGAACAAATATTATATTATAGTAAAACTTTACCCCAAGATTTTCTCAGATTCATGTAAAATAGAGGCAAGAACTTAATAACAGTAATATGCCTGTTCAATGAAGCATTCTATTCAAAATGTTTTATTAATTCTTTATAGCTTCCTCAGCATCTGATTGGAATCAGTGGCAATTTAATTTATATATCTATTTAACAAATACTAATATAGTGTGCACTGCGTGTTACTCATTTTCTATGCACTTTACAAATAATTATTTTATTTAACTTTAAAGACAACCATCTGAAATAGGCACCATTATTATCCCTATTTTATGTATGAGGAAATTGATTGACTGAGAAGTAACGCAGCCAAGGTGACAGAATTAGTTACTAATGGGTTCAGGATTTGAACCTACATTTTTAACCACTGTGCTCTAGGAACTTAGTTAACAGCTTTAATGACTGAAATGGTTCTGCTAATTGACGTACATGTTTTGTTGGCTAGGTCACCAGTCACTCTCAGTTCAGAATCTTTCTGGAACTGTCCTTTAGTCTCTGGTGGGAGGTGTACTGCAACTAACCTTCCTTTGTGTTTATGTTGCCATGTACAGTCCCTGTAATTTTATTTCCTCTTTCTATCTTTATTTTTTAGATCTAAGTTTCCTTGAAATTTTAGCCTTTTTGTCTTTTTAGAAAATATTGTTCCATTTATGAATATGTCTCTTAATTGCTAGGGTTCCCTAATAACCAAATGAAAATTGCATTTTGGTTTAGAAAATGCTTTCATCTGTATCCACTGGCTATGTATCTGCAACCAAAGTGAAGTGTGGAATTGGGTATTTGCTGTTTGCAGTATTTGAGCAGTGTAAACATCAAATGTGGTTAATTCTATTACCAGTAATATTTCTAGTTTCTTCTAAAAGTACCATAAAGGTTTGGGTCTAGATTAGATAATTATTTCCAATCAATCTCCTTTCAATTTGGAAATGAATGAAGTCCCATGTTTTCTGTGTGCAATTTCATATATTTTGGCATGATAATTATTAATAGCAATGTATTACTATTGCTCTTTTGCTTACTTAGAAGAATATTTTGCAGTGGTTTATTCTAGGTGGGAGAATAACATGTTGATATTTTCTTGAAATAAAAATTATACGTCAATGAATGTGACAATGTTCTATGTAAGTAGCAATCTAGGAATCACTGAAAAGGGATTATTAAATATTTCAGTGTATTGGGAAATATTTCTTCTACCTATTTACTGCCTAAACTAAATGCTAACCCGGAAGGTATTTATGTCCTGGTCTAGAAATCTGCAGAGTGACAGAGCAATCTGAGCTCTGTAATGTATGCAAAATTTATCAGGCCCAGAGAGATATGAGTATGGGACTTGGGTCACATACCATACCTGTGCCAAGGGACAACTGTTAGGAGACGTTTTGTTCCAGACTAGTTGCGTCACCCATTATCTTCATGTTCCTGGAATTTGTGATACAAAAAACAATGTATAGCCAATCGATAACTTATGTATTTGAATGTACATTCTTGGTAAACAACTTAGGAACTGCGTCTTGTTTTTTTCCTAAAAAACCCACTTGTAATGGCTGGTAGCTGGAGTGTATAATCAGAGCAACTTGAATCTATACTCCTGAGTGGCCATCTTCAACAATCACCCTGGAATAAACTTTTTAAACTAGAAAACAAAAACAAGCAAACAACAACAACAAAAGAAATCTGTAGAGTGAACTGTATTTTTGCACCTTGTAAATGGAAGGGGGGAAAATTAAACCTTGCCCATCTGATGACTTAGTGTCATAGGGATTCAAAAATGTTATTTGTCTTGTGTACCTTGATATGCTAATGGTGAAATCTCCTGTTTCTTGATTTGGTCTTCTCATCTTACATTTCTTACCTCAAATCCATTCTGTGACTTCACCACCAGATTAATATTCTTTCCTGGTCTCTTAGAATTTTAATAAAAACAGCATGGTCATGGGGTTTCATGAAGCTTGCAGCCCTGTGGGGGATACAGATAATAATCAATCAATCTCATAATTAAATGTAATTTTAAATAAGAACTTACAAAAAAGGAATATGGTGATAATAATGCCTAGACAAAGGAATATTTCCCAGTTAGTAGACATGTATATGCTGGGCAAAGGGACTGATATTTAAATAATGTACAGCAGTCATCTAATCAAAATGGTAGAGATGGTGGGTGAGGAAGGATCTTTTGTGAAGATGGAACAATATGTATAAATACATACTATGATGGGCAGGAGTACAGAAGTTTTGAGAAAATAAAGCTATGGTCACAGTTACAGCTCAAGGAGACAGTGGGAGAAGGGAATTCGGCGAACTGGTACAAGTGGCAGGATCATATGGTACCTCACAGGCTCTAATTAAGATTCTTCCTATATCTTTAGAGCTGTTGAAACTCACTGAAGAGTCTTCAACAACTGAGTGACAGAATTAGATTTGAAAAGATCATTCTTGCTACGGTGTAGAGAATAGTCATTCTTAGATCGATCATTCTTGCTAAGTCTTCCATGAGAAAGTGAGTAACATAGATTTGAAAAGATAAATCTTGCTATAATGTATGGAACAGTTGGGAAGAAGA
The DNA here is from genome assembly GCF_007565055.1 of Rhinopithecus roxellana. Classification (NCBI taxonomy): domain Eukaryota; kingdom Metazoa; phylum Chordata; class Mammalia; order Primates; family Cercopithecidae; genus Rhinopithecus; species Rhinopithecus roxellana. The sequence goes on from NC_044557.1 coordinate 26,066,653, forward strand.
TAAGCTATAGGAAGACCATTTGAAGGCTATCATGAAGAGAAATTCTGATCATTTAGATTAGGTGATGGAGAGAAAGGATGAGGAACCCAGAGGATAGTGGAAATTAGCAAGGCAGAGATGTGGATAATACAGTCCATGACTACAGAACAGGAAGTGCTGAAAGAGCATGTTTCTGCACATTTAGAATTAAGAGGGATTTGGAGTATCTGGAGCAGAATTTGTTTGTTGGGAATGATGGCTCTAGAGAGGCAGGTAGGGGCCAAATTATGAAGGTCCATTTTTGTGCTGCTAATGGCAAAAGAAACAACTGAATAAATTTAGCAGGGAATCACAATCAGATGTGGAGTCCAGAGAAGTCTCTGATGGTGTGGAGGATGCTCCACATCTCTTTTGAAATTAATTGAGAAAGTGCTGTTTTGTCATCTAAGATGTTTAATTATTTTTCATTTAGTTCCCAGAGGCTATTGGGCATAGGCACCTAGTAAGTAATTGTTAATAACAACATGCTTATTTTGGGCATGGCAATGTGGAAATTTATTCCTGCCAAGTAATCAGTGCCAGTTTTAAGCTGGCAGGGTTTTTAAAGAGTGGAGAAGGGGATCTTTTGCCTCCATTAGGGGAAGGCTGTGCCTTCTCTTTGTCATACAGTGACTCATTCAAGGTTGGCTCAAAGTAACTTTAATCAATTAATGTGAATAATGTCATACCATTTTAAGCCTAAAATGGACATTAGAGGCTATCAGGCCCCTGGAAAAAATGTCTGCAGAATATCTTTCAATGATAATGTCATATACATCATAGCCCTTGAATCTTTCCAAAACATTGAGTCAATACTTAAAACACCCCCTAGAGATAAACTCATCCCATTTCTCACATGTGGATATTTTATTCATCTTTGGAAAATTTTTAAAAGTGCTTAATTTCAGCCTACATTCATAAAGGACTTAACTAGTAGCATGGTAAAAGTGCAGTCCATGAAATTAAATTCCTGGTCTGAACCTCAGGTCAATTAACTTCTAAAAATACTCTTTTAGAGACAGGATCTCACTCTGTTGCCCAGACTAGAGTGCAGTGGTGTAAGATCATGGCTCACTGTGGCCTCAACCTCCTGGGTTCAAGTGATCCTCCTACCTCAGCCTCCAGAGTAACTGAGACTACAGGAGTATGCCACCAGACCTGGCAAATTTTTTAAATTTTTTGCAGAGATGGGATCTTGCTATGTTTCCCAGGCTAATCTCAAACTCCTGGGCTCATGCGATCTGCTCTGCTGGGTGCTATACTAGGCTGACAATGGTAAATAATACCTAATTATTCTCCAAAGAGAGAGCTCTTCAACTGATGAGGGAAATAAACAGGAGAGCAGGCAGTGAGTGATAGAGCAGTATCAGAGGTGCTAGGTTGAGGATCTTCACGAGGTTCTAAGGCAGGACATCCTAATTCAAACCAGGAAGGATCAGAGAAGACAGTAAAGATAATGACCACAAGTTGAGTCTTGATATAAGCTGAATCTGGAAGATTGAAGTGAAGTTGTTTATGAAAAAGAAGAAAGAAGAATGTCGAAGACCGAAAGGGAAAGAGAGAAAGACAAGGTAAGGCACCTTTTGATATCATTGCTGAGTTGTGTGAAAGGCTGGAAAAGTGGGCAGATGTCATGTCTGGAAGGGTCTTACATTCAAATTAAGGAGTCTCTGTTTGATACACAGCTTTAAATCTATGCGTCTAATATCCTACAAAGACCAAAGACTCATAGTGGATATTTCCCTCTACCTAAAAATAATAAACTTTTCTTCCCAAAGGGAAAAATTTTTACTTATGAAAAATGTGGTAAAATATAGAATAGGAAATTCTGAAAGTTCTTTTTGAACAATGAGCAATGTAAAAATGATAAAATTATTGCATGATAAAATCTTTTTTTAAAAAAGAGAAAACTCTGAGCATCTTTTTCTTATGCCCCATTTCATAAAGAATAGCTCAAATTATGTCTGCTTCTCCATCTTAATGATTGTGGTTTCTTTCTCAAGACCTACTTAATACACCTCTGTTGGAATTTTGAAATGCTGGAAAGTTTTTAAAAATAGACAGATGGTGTCCCTAAGACATTTGGAACTTATCCTAAAGGCTGAGGCACAGTAGAGAAAATATATTGAATAATATACAATTTTGGTCAGGAAATGAGGAACTGCTAGTTTAGAGGCCCCATTTCTTGTGTCTGCACACTGGAGAGAATGCTTGTGTTTGGTCCTCCAATGAAGAGCTGCGTGATACCTGTGCCCTGCAATGCTAACACTTGTTGGGAACCTGTAACCTTTGCTTCTCCAACTTCTCCAGCCAAGATTATGATGGAAAAAGGGGCAAACCACACTTGCCAAGTCTATTCTCAGCAACTTGTTCACTGATCTTTCAGCATTAGGCACATTGCCCCTGTGTACCTTTGGTCCCAACACATAAAGGGATCTTGCATTGTAAGCACATAATATATTCATTTAAAGAATTTTGAATCTTTGCAGCTGTTATTGACTATTCAGCAGTGAAATTAGCTGTTGAAAAGCATTTACACTGGGGGTCATTTCTAGAAAGAAAAGAAGTATTTCTTACCTTCTTCTCTAAGACTGCACATTCCTTGGGAATTTACCCATTTGAGACTGCAAGAAGATGAAATAACTCACTTTTCTCTATTAAAAGGTGATCTCAATTGCTATAGAGAGAAGAAATAAACAATTATTAATATTCATGTGTCAGAGAGTGTTCATAAGAGCAAACTGTGGGGTTCGTAATCTTTTTTTAGACAAGAAAAAGATTTAAAGAATGACTTAAAGTGATGATTATAAGAAAATAAGAAGAAAAAGGAGAGCGTGGAGAGGTTAATAGGTAGGGGATATTGATTCTAGACCAAGACCTTAAGAATTCCAGTTCTATGTTTGATTGCCTTTTTATACATCTTGCACTTTGCTGTAAAGCAAAAGAGTTACCAAATTTTTAGGCAAAATTTTCTACCCATGATTAGTGAGCATTTATAGAAAGAAGCAATAAGTTCTTTCAGTTGAATACACCCAGTACCTCTAAAAATGAATGCAAAGAGCACATTTCATGGTCACTGAAAGAGGGGTGCAATTTAATGTATGATGTTACTATTTATCACTAAGAGGACCTGATACACAAAAATAGAAATTACTTTTTCCATATCTTCTTTCAGCTTCAAATGATTTTGATTTTTTTTCTTTAGATACTCAGAGTAGAATTTATAAAGACATTTGGGGAGTATTTCTACCTCAAAGAAAAACAAAAATATAATGACATTTAACCATTTCAGATATTTCATGATATCTAGTTAGTTTTGCGTATGTTTCTACTACATTAAAAAATCCAATTTATTGGTTGTCTTGAAAGGCTTTTGTTTTATGCAGAGATAGGATTTCCAAATATATTTAAATGATTGCCATATTTATATTGTCCTTTCTTAGGGGCTGTACTTATATTGCATTTCTTTACAGAGTTATTGATGATGTATCCCTGTTCTGCAGTATGGCACTTGGCAAAATATTGCTTCCTAATTTGAACTCTTCAATGTAACCTTCAGGGGGAAATTACTCTAGAATACCATTGCATCAACTCTTTTAGCAAATTGCATTATTAGACATCCATTTATAACTTATCCTCTAAGTGATCTCAGTCAAATCATTTGCTGTCTTCGTTTCGCTTCTGTGAAATATTCTAGAGCAACTGCTGCCCTTGCTTGTGTCGTAGGACTGCAGTGTTGGATGCCTTCTGTGAAGTTCATTTAACCCCTCACAATGTGCATTCCATGTAACTAGGAGGGAATTTTCTTTGGTTAGATTTCTCAGGTAAGTTGTAGAGGGTGGTGTGACTGGCTAAAGTACATCAGTAAGAGATCACTGACTTGAGAGAAGTGCAAAAGGCAGGAAGACAAGGGGAAGAGGAAGTGGAAGAAGCACTACACATATTGAGTACCAGTCCACACCACACTCCCCACGAGGCACTTTTCATACATTGCCTCATGTAGACTTTGAGATGACTCTGAAATCTGGGTGTTATTAGAGGCCAGAGATCTCAAATAACTTGCCCTAGACACTTCATACAACCGGTAAAGGGTAGAATTGGCATCTGACACAAGTTTGGCTCCTAAACTTAATACGTATTCTGCAAAGGTTTTGGAGGCAATGGAGCATGAAATATTTCTTAGTTTCAGGAGTTGAAGTAGCACCTGCACTTAGTTTTCTTCTCAAATAAGACAAACTCTAAATAATAGCAAGAGAAGTAGATTTGTGAGTTTTGCATAAATTGGCCAGCTATTAATATCATTTGGCATTCTGTAGGCAGAACGGCTGAAGTAAACCACAGGTGCAGATCAAACCTTGGTGTCTTTTTCTTTGCGGGAGACAAACACAGTCTCTGCTTCTTGTGTGCTTCTGTTATGTTGAGTCTAAATCTGAGGTAATCATCATCATTTCAATCTGAGGTATGGTTTACTAAATTAGGAGAAACATACATAAATTTGTTGACTTTTAGGTTCAAAAAGGCAAAAGCCATAAGTGAAACAATTCAAATAGAGTGCTGTAATCTGACTGTTTGTTATGAGAATTTGAATTGATTGTAAAATAAGTCTGGCAGTTAAAATATATCAGTGTTGGCTGAGCATGGTGGCTCACACCTGTAATCCCAGCACTTTGGGAGGCCGAGATGGGCAGATAGTGAGGTCAAGAGATTGAGACCATCGTGGCCAACATGGTGAAACCCACCTCTACTAAAAATACAAAAATTAACTGGGCTTGGTGGCAGCTGTGCCTATAGTCCCAGCTACTTGGGAGGCTGAGGCAGAAGAATCCCTGAGTCTGGGAGGCAGAGGTTGTAGTGAGCTGAGATCATGCCACTGCACTCCAGCCTGGTGACAGAGTGAAACTCCGTCTCAAAAAAAAAATTATATATATATACATATATATATGTGTGTGTGTGTGTGTGTGTGTTTGTGTGTGTGTGTGTGAAATTATGATGTAATTTGCCTATTAGTCATGGAATACTATGCAGCCATAAAAAAGAATGTCCTTTGTAGCAACATGGATGCAGCTGGAGGCCATTATCCTCAGCAAATTGAGGCAGAAAAAGAAAACTAGATACCACATGTTCTCACTTATAAGTGAGAGCAGAACTGAGTATGCATGTACACAAAGAGGAGAACAATAGACACTGAGGCCTACATGAGGATGGAGGTTGGGGGGAGGGTGAGAATCACAAAAGCTACCTATCCGGTACTATGCTCACTACGTGCATGATGAAATAATTTATATACCCAAATCCCAGCCACATTAAATTTAACCATGTAGCAAACCTGCACATGTGCCCCCTGAACCTAAAAGTTGGAAAGAAAAAAAAAGATAGGTGTTAGATTATTCCAACCTCAACATTTTAGATAATTTATGCCTTTCTTAGATAAGTAATAGTAATACCAAAATAATTAGAGAATGGTAGAGTTCCATCCCCAGGTCTTTACCCTCATTTTAGGAATAGGTTGAGGCATCAGCAGGTAAAATAATTAATAAAGGATTATGCTGTGATCTAAAACACAGGTACAGTCTTTATATTTCTGAGCTAAGGCAAAAGTCCAGATTTCTTTCAGTTCGCTACTTGTTCATATATACTACACTGCCCCCAAAGGACACTAACTGTAATAGTACCTTGTCCTGACATTTAGGAAGCACTTACACCCTTTTGTCCAGATGTTTCTGTCTTAGATTTCCTTATTAAATACTAGGATTGTGAAAACTTTCCTTTCCTTTCTAGGGACAAATGGTATTCACTGGCATATCTAGTTTAATGCTTTGCATACAGGGTGTGCCACAGACAATTGGGTTAATGGTTGTAATTGGTAACTGATTGACAATTAATTTTCAGAGTTCGAACATAACTAAAGAGGGATGAGCTCCTTGAGGAGCTTCCCACTCCCCTAGTCTCTTCTAGTGAAAACTACTGAGTCCTCAATTTCTACTGAATACTCTGCTCATGTGGCCTCCCCTAACTGACCCAGTTGACCATGGACCCAATTTCAGCCACTTTGTGGATTGGCCAAAACTCTAAAAGGAAGTTTACCATCAAAATTTCTATCTAAAAAGGAATGATGAACAATTATCTAGGCCAACCGAATTCTTCTTTACTCTGGTACTATAAACATGCCAAAAGAAAGGAGGAAATCTGAGACCACGAGGTGGGAAGGGTTATAAGAATTTGCAGAAGTCACAATGATGAGAAAGCAGAAGATATGAGGTGGAGAAGGTAATACTTACATAACAAAGAAGTTGACATTGACTAGATACAGCAGCTTCAGTGAGACCAGAGAGCCACTGAATTGCTGCATATCACACAAGTGGAGAAATTATATGATTCTGAGGGAATAAGTTAGCCTGTGTACTTGAGGTGCCTTAGATCCTATGCTTTCCAGTTCTGCTTCCCAAGTGCACCTACCATTCCAGCAAAGTTCCAGAATTTTTTTCATACTATTCTTACAATAACTTGACCCCTCTTTTTGTTAAAGATGGCTTTTTGTTGCTTACAATAAAAAGACTCCAGTAGCTGAGCACAGTGGCTCATGCCTGTAATCCCAGCACTTTGAGAGGCTGAGGTGGACAGATCACCTGATGTCAGGAGTTTGAGACCAGCCTATCCAACATGGTAAAACCCTGTCTCTACTAAAATTACACAAATTAGCTGGGCATGGTGGTGTGCGCCTGTAGTCCCAGACTTGGGAGGCTGAGGCAGGAGAATCGCTTGAACCCATGAGGCAGGGGTTGCAGTGAAGCCAAGATCACTGTTACACTCCAGCCTGGGTGACGGAGAGACTCTTTCTCAAAAAAAAAAAAAAAAAAAGAAAAAGAAAAAAAAAAAGAAAAAAAAAGAAAGAAAGAAAGAAAAAAGAACAAAAAAAAGCCTAAATTATACAACAGGATCCATGGGAGAACATCTTGATAGCTTTTTAGCAGGAACATCACATTCCAAATGCTTGCTATTTTCAGTTATATTTACCGTGATCCTGAGGAGCAGACCCTTTATTGTGTCCCAGTTCAATTTGCATCATCTTCATGCAGCATAAGGCAACAGTGATAGAAATAATCTCTAGAGTAATCTCCAAGTACCTTTCCAAAGCTGCTATGCCTCAAGTACTTCCTTTAACCTTTAAGCGTCTGCCTTGCATATGGTCCTCTTGGGCCACTCTTGGCAAAATACTTAGAAGGAGATCTGGAACCTGATTATCTCTTAATGAAAAAATAATTTGCTTTTACATTGGGAAGGAACAGTAATCCAACATAAGTATGCCATTGAAAACGGCTGTGCCCTACTATTTCTTTCAGGACTTTTGTGAACCCTTTCTCTTTGATACACTACCTTTGGCAATCATGGTGTTCCAGGACATGCCAATGAAGTTGGCTGAATTGGAATTGTCTTGGAAGAGTGGTTTGTGGTTGGAATTTCTCTTGCTTGTTGATTTATGTACTTTCCATGTTGGACTTTGTGCTTATGTGAGTTCTCCACATCTCAAAGGCATTATGTCTAGCAAGCAATTTCTCATAAATTCTTATCCATACAGTTATCCTAGGAAAGCATTGCAAATATAGTCAGATTAGGCTTTGATTTGTTTTTCATTCTAATGCTATCTAACAACAATGGGACGTTCTGATTCGTGTAGCCCTGTGCCTCCAAGAAGTTAATGGTACCAAATACACAGCTCATTTATTATCATTGTGCCCATGTCGTTTTCTGAAGTCACACTTTGTGTTGTTTTACATATGGGAAAATGGAAACCTGGCTAACTTGTCTTTAGTAAGTGATTGGTAGAGAAATTAGTGGAAACTACATCTCCAGATTCCTGATCTAGGTCATGCTGTTTCAACAAGCTATATTGCATTTGAGTTGTGAAATACCCACTCTAGATTGCATTTATCAAATAGTTATTATGTACCCAATCACAGGATATGCTTTTGAAGTTTTTTCAGTGTATATGGAAGAGAGAGTTTTATACTGTGGTAGGTAGAAATGCCCCGACAAGACAGGACTGAGAGAAATTAATGGCCAGTCCATTTATTTTGATAAACACCAATAGGACTACCGCACCTTGAGCGTTAGGAACTAGCAGGGCATTTCTAGTTGCAGAATAGTCACACTACAGTGCAAAGAGTCAGTGGACAAGCACAAATGTGTAAGAAGAAAATAAGATTCTTTGTTTTCTTTATCTGACATATTTAAAATAAGGCAAAAGTGTATCTTCCCAAAAGTACGTTTTCGTGGTAGACACTTCTCCTCTGCTAAACCGTATGACATCAAGTGGCATCCCTTTTCTTCCTTTGTGGCCATTCTAACCCTGATCCCAGATTGGACAAGGTTGAAATATCAGCATGAAGTGAAGTTGGTTCTGTTTAAAACTTTGCCAGAATTGCCTCATCGTCCAGTCCTTGTGAAAGAGTGTCATGCTTGGTTGCCAAGTCAATGAGGAGACAATGTTCACATAGAGAACCTTGGGCACAGATGAAACTGGAATTCCTTCTCACCCATTTCACACAGATAGTATGAAACTCATTTCAACTGAAAAGTGAAAATTCTGGTTAAGGAAGAATTGGTACTTGAAAGTTGTTACTTTAAAAAATCATCTTGATTCATGGTTTTACAAGTCAGTTATAAATGTTAATAGCGGCCGGGCGTGGGGGCTCAAGTCTGTAATCCCAGCACTTTGGGAGGCCGAGATGGGTGGATCATAAGGTCAGGAGATCGAGACCATCCTGGCTAACATGGTGAAACCCCGTCTCTGCTAAAAAAACTACAAAAAACTAGCCGGGCGAGGTGGCAGGCACCTGTAGTCCCAGCTACTTGGGAGGCTGAGGCAGGAGAATGGCGTAAACCCGGGAGGCAGAGCTTGCAGTGAGCTGAGATCCGGCCACTGCAGTCCAGCCTGGGCGACAGAGCGAGACTCCATCTCAAAAATAAATAAATAAATAAATAAAAATACAAAATAAAATAAAATAAAATGTTAATAGCCTCCATCACTGTCATGTTAGCTGTTGTTTCAGAAAAGAAATACATATTGGAGTAGTTTTAATAGAAGGAGTAGGACAGTAAATGTAAATGTCTGTCCTAGTGGGTTGTTTTATACAGTAGAGAACAATTTTTTAAATGATCGAGTAAACAAAGCCCCCCTCCTACCTCCACAGTGAGTGTTTCTCATAGATGAAAAGAGTTTTCTTATTCTGATGATGATGACTGCTACTACTTCTCCTCCTCCTCCTCCTTCTTCTTCTTCTTTCTTCTTACCTCCTCATCCTCCCTCCTCCTCCTCCCTCCTCCTTTTCCCTCCTCCTCCTCCTCCTTCTCCTTCTTCTTCATCATCATGATCATCATTATCTCATCATTCATCATTTCAGTGACCTGTTAGTGAGCACCTTCATGTCCAAGCACTGTCTGGGGTCTTCACAGATGTTATCCTAATCTTCACACCTGCTTAATATAAGTGTATTAATGTATTTGATACAAGTGCTAGGATATAGTAGCTGGAGATAAGGGAAGCTAAGCTCAAGGTCACATTCAGCTGGAACTTGGATTTGACACCAGAGCTGTCTTATTCCAACGCCCACACTCTTCCCTCTGCCATATCCTGTGAATGTGTATCAATTTTTCTCCCTTGCCTGTGGATAGGTTGTCTATTTTTAAAATTAAGCTCACTCTTTATTTCTTTCCTTCCCCCTCCTCCTTCCCCATTTTCCCTTTTCTCCTTCTCTTTCTTTCTTTTTTTTTTTTCTAAGATGATACTTCCCTGCAATATACTATTGAAAATATATGTATGCTTCTGCCCTGGTCTAACACAATTTTTATCAAGGGAAAAATAACATTTACTAACTATTACCTTTCCCTGTAGAACCTGGTAGAAAGAAAAGAAATCATAAAATTTAAAGTTTATGTCACACTGCAATTCATCCAGGGGCGTCTAAACGTTCAAAGAGGCACAAGAGAGAGATAATTTGCTTTTAAAAGAAAATGAGATCAAGCACAGTGGCTCATACCTGTAATCCAAGCACTTTGGGAGGCTGAGGTAAGAGGATTGCTTGAGGCCAGGAGTTCAAGACCAGCCTGAGCAACATAGTGAGATCCCATCTCTTAAAAAAAAAAAAAATCAAAAATTAGCCAGCTGTCTATTTAAAACAAGAAAGAAAGAAATATAAAATGGGAGGAATTCAATTTTTGATTAGATTGTACTGGATTCCTGAAAGGAAAAGGGGTACCGAAAAACAGAGTTTGTTGGTTAAGTAGTGTTTAAGAGCAGAAATGTCTGATGTTCAGTTTAAAGATACCTAAACTGCTGTGATGTAACCTCTGCTTGCCTGATACTGAACTCTAACCATGTGTATCACATCCTAGACAGGGGAGGGAATGGAGGATAACTGACAAGAGCGGCTTTTGATGTTAAAACTAGGAGTCAAATGCAGGCAGGGAATACTGTGGGAGGAGAGCAACTAGAGTTGAAAGGATGGAATTTTCCATAAGCAATACAAAGATTTTTGATACCTGACTCCTACTTAAAATTAATTCAACTAGAAAGATTCAGCTTTTTCTGAAAAACTTTCTAATCATAGATCACCTATTTTAGTTTCACATTTGAAAGTAGTGTTGCCACAAAATAACCTATTGTTTTACTGATTTTATTAATGAACAAAAGACATTGTATAGGACAGTATATTTATCATAATTATGGGCAGATATAAGCATTAGCTCCATTACAAAATAGGATTAAAACTGAATGTACAGTGTTGTCAAGTTTGAAATATTTTTCCCAGAATAAATGAGTAGAGAAGCATTTAAAGTCTCCAAAAACTCTGAGGGGCCTAAATGGGCTCTCTTCCAAAATAATAGTAATAACAAGTTATGATCATATTACCCAGAAATAGATTCAATTACCCAAACAATTAGTCAGCTAACAAATATTTATCGAGGCTCACTCTTCTAACTGATCTGGGATACAGAGGATTGTAAGAATTAGTATCCTCCCTAATGGAGTTTTCATTCTAGTATGAGAGACAAAAGTAATACGTAAAAGCTAAAATTGAATGAGTTACTTACAATATGTGTGGGGTTGACTTGAGTACAGGGTGTTTGATCAGTGTAGGTTTAATGAAATTAAAATGAGTAAGATTTTATAAATGCAGGACTGGCCAGAGAAAGTGGGGAGCTCTGGGGCCAGAACAGTGCAGGACCAAAGGCATCCTACACAGCCAGTTAAGGAATTTTCCTACTGCTGCATGGGATCCAGGGAGCTTCATTTGTAATCCCTTGTTCTGCTTTGTTTCATTCTTGGACTCTGATATGGTTTAACTGTGTCCTCACCCAAATCTCACCTTGAATTGTAACAATTCCCACATGTCAAGGCTGGGGCCAGGTGGAGATGATTGAATCATGGGCGTGGTTTCCCCTATACTGTTATCCTGGTAAGTAAATAAGTCTCACTAGATCTGATGGTTGTATAAAAGGCAGTTCCCCTGCACAAGCTCTCTTGCTCACTGCCATGTAAGATATCCCTTTGTTTTTCATCTTCCATTATGAATGTGAGGCCTCCCCAGCCATGTGGAACTGTGAGTCTATTAAGTCTCTTTCCTTTATAAATTGCCCAGTCTCAGGTATGTCTTTATCAGCAGCATGAGAATGGACTAATACAGACTCCATCACAGACCTTTGGGCTAAAGACTTTACTTCTAGGCACCTGCCCTATTACTTCTATTAAATGGTGTAAACACAGTTTTCTCACCCATGCAATTGCCTTACTGTGATGCATCTTGGAGTCCGGCCTGATGACAGGGATACTATGCACCCCACAACTAATCCTACTGAGTAACTGGTTCCATTAAAACAAGAGACAATTGTGAGATAATCTGGATAGAGTTAGAGTTCACACCCAACATAGAGTTTCCAATTTAATAGATTAGTTTCATTTTTGCAGCATTCAGTACTTACAGGATGGGTCAACTTTGGCAAGGCCTAGTTGCCATCTTAAAGTGAGGTACAGGGTACTATTTAGAACACGTTGCAGCAATAGAGAGGACTAGGTTTGAGGAGAATTCTAATAGCTCTTATATAAAGATGTTTAACAAAGTAAATTTATAATATGTGGGCCTGCAAAGTATTCATGTTTTTTGAGAGGAGTGCTTCAGACTGGGAGAAGGGAGCAATCTGTAAAGAACAAATCCAATGGACAGACACTGGGGAATGAATGTCAAGGGCAAAGTTAGGTATGAATTTAAGCTGGATGTTCACTTAGGTAACTGTAGCCTGGAGTGGAATGACAGATTGGAAGAAGGCTCCTACGCTGGGTGCAGTTGTTCACACCTGCAATTCCAGCACTTTGGGAAGCTGAGGTGGGAGGATCACTTGAGGACAGGAGTTCAAGACCAGCCCAGGTAACATAATAAGATCCTGTCTCTACACAAAATATAAAAAATTCACTGGGCATGGTGGCATGTGCCTATAGTACCAGCTACTCAGGAGGCTAGGCAGGAGGATCTCTTGAGCCCAGGAGATCAAGGATGTAGTGAAATATGACTGTGCCAGTGTACTCCAGCCCGGGTGACAGAGCAATACTCTGTCTCAAAAAAAAAAAAAAAAAAAAAAAAAAAAGGAGAAGGCAATTGGTAATACTTTAAATTTCATAAATTTCACTTCTATGCTTTCACACAGAACCCTAACCTTGCAGTTGAGGACTTGAGTCATCTCACAATTCTTTTGGGTAAAAAAAAAAAAAAAATGTAAACAACTGTGACCTGACTTTGTTTACAACTGGGAAGGCCTCTATTTGGTTGAAAATATAAATTAAGATACTTGGTTTTAAGTTAAAATGTTAAATTATCTCTAGCTTTTAAAAAATCATAAAGATCTTTCTTTAACCAACAGTAGAGAGATCTAGTGTTTCAAGTATTGAACTGGTTTAAGTGAGGAATTTCTGAATGTTGAAGCGACAGGTTCTCTAATAACATCTTTTGTTTTTCTAAGGTATATTCCCATATTATGTTATATTACCAGAGAGTCATGTACGAGGACTATCTAAGTTTATATCCCCATAGAATTTCCTACCCAGAGTTACAATTTAATGTTTTGTCCTCAACTTTTTTATAGAGGTCAATATAAGAAATAGCACCAGGAGAACCTCTTTTCCCTTCTGCCCTTTACTCTGGGCAGAATTAATCCCTTACTTGTCTATGTATATACTGTGATTTATATATACGGCTATAGTAGCACTTAGGTAATAATATTATCGTAAGGAATTTTGCTGTCTGAGATAAATCTTCCTTATATTCTCCCCTTTGTTTTACTCTGAAGGACTATGATCCTGTAGAGTTTTTCACTAATGAATTTAGGCATTATTCTTCTCTAAAAGAAAGATCACACTGAAAATTATATAAAACAGGTGATTTTCTTGGGATACCCTTGTGGCTTGTTAGAACACCCAGAGTCAGCTGGACTGGACTGCCATTCTTCACTTACTTTATAGGCAGATGCTATTCCTTTTAGAGACTGTCTCTGATAGTGAGGCCCGTGGGCTATGTTTGCTTGTTGGGTGGGGAGGGGGCTTTAAAGTTCTGATTTTTGTATGTGCCCTGTTTCCATGTCTCCTTTCCCAGATGAATTACTTCCTTCTATGTCTCTGCTTTTCTGAAGACAAAGGTACCTTCTTCTCAGTGGTGGAGTTGGAGAGGAAACAGATTCAGGAAGAGTCCAATATTACCACCACTACTGCAATTGCGTAGTAGTACATGCCAAATTCACCCTGTCTTTTCATTTTACTTACCTTTCTCTTGTCCCACATACTTTATTCTTGGTATACTTACCTACAAAATTATCCTTTTTTTCTATTTCTGTATTCCCTAAGCCCCGAAGTCTTCTTTCAAAGCCCCTTTGAATGCTATCATGAAAGATGGGTTTCTTGTCTCAGTGCTGTGAGTCTGTCCATCTCCTGTTCTCTTCTTTCACAGTACCTGTTTCTCCTTCATCTCATCAAGTGTGCAGTCTTTTCTTCATCTGCCCTGTTATGTACCTCCTTCCGTCTTTTTTTCCTCCAAACTTGTATTTCTGTTGTCTTTCCATTTAACAGGCCTCATTTCTTTTATCTTAGGAATCTATTCATAAAATTCATACAGTGTTTATATGCTAAGGTGCAAACACCTTGAAGGTAGAGACTGTATTTTTTCTATGTTCTTTATATTGTTACTCCAATTAAACAAAAGTCTATGTCCAGTTGAAGTCTGGAAGCCTGATAAGCACACTGAAGTAAAAGTCGCAATACACACGAATGACTGAAAGTAGGTTTTGTTACCAGTGGAAAAGACATTTGTGAGAGAAAAATGACACATAAAGAGGAAGCAAGTGATTACTGACTTACTGGAAATCCCAGGCTGGGCGCAGAGGCTCGTTCCTATAATTCCAACACTTTGGAAGGCTGAGATGGGAGGTTCACTTGAACTCAGGAGTCTAAGACCAGCCTGAGCAACAAGTGAGACCCTCTTCTCCACCAAAATAATAATAAAAAAGTTAGTCAGGCATAGTGGCCCATGCCCATGCCCATGCCTGTAGCCTCAGCTACTCAGGAGGCTGAAGCAAGAAAATTGCTTGAGCTGGGGAGGTCGAGGCTGCAGTGAGCCGTGATCATGCCACTGCACTCCAGCACCTGAGAGACAGAGCAAGACCCAAAATGTTTTCAGAAAATACTGTATTTTATAGGGTAACTTTTTTTTTTTTTACTATGAAGGCATTAATTTTGTTTTATTTTTAGTACTTGCTTGCAGTTCACTTTTAAAAGTGTCCTTTAGGCTTGTTAGTTTCAAAGGAAATAATATATTTTCTTTTGACTTAAAATGTCTATGCTATCATTAAATATTAATAATAGAAGTAATAGCAGGATTGCCTGAAACAAATTTGTCCTGTCCTTCTTCTGGCTAAGCAATAGGGCGCAAATGTTCCTTGCTGTGCTTTTGATGATGAAACAGAAATAACACTTCACATTTTATAACACATTATATTTCATAAAGCTCTTTTACATTCATCACTTCATTTAATCATCAAAAACTATTCTGCAAACTAGATATTATTTTTCACATTTAAGTGTGAGAACATTGATGCTCAAGGAAGCGATGATTTGGCTGACGGCACAAAGTGAGTGTCAGTGCCAGGACTTAAATCTATTTCTTCTCACTTTCACTCCAGGGTCCTTCCCACATCATCACACTGTCTCCTTCTACTGTGCTGTGCTCTAACCTGCTAAACTAACTAGCAAATGTCTTCAGCATACTACCTTAGAATAGCTAACACTTACCGAACGCCTACTCTATGCCAAACCCTGTCTTAAGAACTTACATGTGTTACCTAATTCAATCCTTGCAACCCATATATGATAGGTAATATTATTATCTCCATTTTGCAAACAAGAAAACATAGAAGTTAAATAGCTTGCTGAGGAAGGCAGAGCAAACAAATGGAATAAGTAAGTCTCAAATCTGGACAGTCTATCTCGGGAAATGCATGCTTAACCACCATCCTCTGTTGCCTCTTAAATAACCAAAGCCTGTAAAGATTTTATAAAGTACTTTTCTCATGAATAATAGGGCCTGGGGTGAGTTTCTCAATATCACTTATGGCAATAAGAATTTCAGCAATCATAATCTCGGTACGTTTTCCAAAAAGGATGGCTCCCCATTGGGTAACACAAGCTGAAATGTGTATTCTGTTAGAAATCATTGATTCCAGTCTAGGGAGGTATCAAGAATAATGCTGTTGCCATAAAGATATAAGTCTTGAGACAAACACTGGAGAGGTTCAGTCATTCATTCAACTATACAAATATTACTGAACATTTTTTATGTTCAAATGCTGTGCTAAGTATCTGAATAATATTCACATGAAGCTGAAAATGTAATAAAAATACATTTGAATACAGATACTTGGTAAAATCTCTAAAATGCACAAAGCTTCATAGACACATGAAATTTCTTTAATATGGAGAAATCAAGGAAGGTTTAATAAAAGTAGTGATATTAGGGTTTATCTTTGGGTAAAGAAGAGGAAAAGACAAATTGTAGTACATGGCATAACTTTATATAGGTTCCTTGGAGACAGCTCATTGAGTGCAAACTTTTCAGAACGCACTTCTTGAGTCAATAGGAACTTTATACAATGGTGAGAATAAAGCACATCCTTTCAAAGCACACTGTCCATGGCGTGAGAGTAACCACCACACTGACATGTTGAAGAAAGGTTCCCCTGGGTTCTCCCCACTCTCCCCTCCTTGAGTGCCAATTAGGCACCTTAGGAAGGACAAATCTTCCCTGTCCCAAAGAATTGATTTTTATAGTTATTTGTATCTACTTTTTGTGAACATGCAATATTCACTTTGATTATTGTTAAATCAATATAAATTCTGAATGAATTTCTCTGACTTTTACTTTGCTTATTAAGTTGGAGACTCAAGGGCAATGCAGATGAGAATTTCA
Source organism: Rhinopithecus roxellana (assembly GCF_007565055.1). Lineage (NCBI taxonomy): Eukaryota > Metazoa > Chordata > Mammalia > Primates > Cercopithecidae > Rhinopithecus > Rhinopithecus roxellana. The sequence goes on from NC_044557.1 coordinate 26,083,173, forward strand.
GATTCTAACTTTGGGAGGATTTTTGGTCAGTGGCTCTTTAAGAAGACCCAAAGCAGGTTGGGTATATTTGGCAAGATTAGATGCTTGGTATATAGTTTTTTTTTATTTTGTTTGTTTGTTTTGGTAACATCACCACGAGGATTTCTTTGCTGAAATGCACTGCTCTCCTGTGAAAAATAACACTGGAAGTGTTTTCCAGTGGAAATTGACTAATAAAGAAATCAATAACGAAGGAATGTTGTTAGACTGACAAGAATCATGATACAACTGTTAAGAAGAAAACATTGTACATATTTAATGTGTTTACATTCCAGATCCTCAATATTATTATTAAGAGTTTAATGATTTTTATTTACAATCCTTTCTCATTAAGTGTCCTCATCATACTTAGCTTAAATTATGTATCTAAATATGTCTTCTCTATCAAGTTTCCTGTGGTCAGAATCAAGTGATCCACTAGTTTCATTTAGCAGTATATGTATATATTTTGACACAAATAAAAGATGCAGTATAGCTCAGTACCCGAAAAATGTACTAACTGAAAACTTTATTTCACGTGATACACCCAGCATTCACCCTTGTGGAATTTAGACAGGAGGGATTGTGGCCTGTATGTTTGACTTCTGGAACTTATCTTAGTGAAATTCAAAAAATAGGTTCATTAGTAATTTCTTCAAAGAAATCTGCTTTCAATTTATTCAGATGTTTTGTAGTCTCTACTTTGTATTAAATATGAAGCACTGAGTTAAAGAGATAAAAATATCAAAATGAACAAGATAGTCTCTCTCCTCTGGGATCTTATAATAATGTAAAGAAACAGATATGTAAAAACTGTAAAAAAAAGATATGTACAATATAATTATAATATAGGAAAATTAAAGGCCATACATTTTGTAAATAAAAAGCTATGGGAACAAAAAAAAATGAGCATCTTTTTTCTTCTAATTGGCAAAATCTCAATGGGATTGTGGAGGAGCAGTTTGTATTAAGCCTGAAATTGGACTACATGTATTATTTTTAAAACTGGAGATTTGAAGGGAACACTGGTGGCAAACAGAACTGTATGAACAAAGGGACAGAGATTTGGAAACACAGATGGATGAGAGCATAGCTGGAGGACAGGTACACAGTTGATGGGGCAGAAGGTAACTATGAAAGGTTTGCAGAAGTCAGATGGTCAGCTTCTTTTAAAGCCTGCTAAATGTGTAGATTTTATTGTGTAAACAGTGGCAAACAGTAAAGATTTTGAACTGTAATGATGTAGTGGTCTGGGGCAAGCTATTCAGAGCAAGCATTTTAAGTTACAGTAACTGAACTGTGGATAATTTTATTTACATATATCCAGAGTTGTTCCCTACCTTTGCAAGGTCAGTGTCTCAGTGAAGTTCTTTAAATACTTTGTCCTTGAAACAGAACCTCAACATCTTCACCTTGTTCTTTTTTTATAAGAGACAGTGTCTTACTCTATCTACAGGCACACACCACCATGCCTGGCTAATTTTTTATATATATTTTAAGATGGGATCTCACTATCTTGCCCAGGCTGATCCCAAACTCCTGGCCTCAAGCAATCCTCCCACCTCAGCCCCCCAAAGTACTGGGATTACAGGCATCAGCCACCATGCCCAGACTTAGCTCTCTCTTAAAAAATTTTGTTTTCAACAAATTCATATGAGTAGGATTAAGAAAAAAATAGTATAACCAGACATAAGCTGAAAAGCAAAAATCTCTTCTCCTACTTTATTTTGCTTCCCCTCTCAGAGGAAACTACATTTGATTATTAAACCAATACATCATTTGTATTCATTTTTTCAAAATATATTTGGTTGGTACAAAAGTGATTGAAGTTTTGTCATTGAAAGTAATGGCAAAAACCACAATTACTTTTGCACCAACCTAATATAAAACTTCATTTTTGTTTTGTCTTTTATATTGATGAACCATCATTTGTTTTTTCTTTTTTGGATATTGGGGTTGCCTTCATTGTTTTCACTATTATAAATACCCCTGTTACACATACAAAATCAAAATACCATTTTTGCCTTGGCTTTTTAAGAAAATAAACCTTGATTTTAAAAACAATTTCAGATATACAGAAAAAATTGTGAAGATACTACAGATAATCCTCATTTCCCTCTACTGTGTTTCCCCTATTATGAATATCTTATATTAGTATGGTAGATTTGTTACAATAAATGAATAAGTATGAATACTAGTTTATTTTTTATTGATATCCAATATTATTTGGTTCTGTGTCCCCACCCAAATCTCACCTTGAATTGTAATAATCCCCACATATCATGAGAGGGACCCAATGGGAGATAATTTAATCATGGGGCAGGTTTTTTCACTGGTATTCTAGTGATAGTGAATAAGTCTCATAAGATCTGATGGTTTTATAAAGGGGAGTTCCCCTGCACATGCTCTCTTGCCTGCCGCCATGTAAGACATGACTTTGTTCCTCCTTTGCCTTCTGCCATGATTGTGAGGCCTCCAGAGCCATGTGGATCTGTGAGTCCATTAGACGTCTTTCCTTTATAAATTACCCAGTCTTGGGTATGTCTTTATTGGCAGCATGAAAAAGGACTAATACAATACCAATAGATATTGATATCAATTATTTTTAACATAATTTATTCAGATTTTGTTAATTTCTACCTCATGTCATCTTTGTCTTCCAGGAGCGCATCCTGGATACCACATTACATTTATTCATTATGGCTCCTTAGGCTCCACTTAACTGTAACATTTTCTCAGACTTCCTTTGTTTTTGACAACCTTGTCAACTTTGAGTAATAAGAGTGGGGGTGCTGATGTTTTCCTAAGTACTAGACTGGTGTTCTAGGTTTAGTAAGGAAGCTCACAGAGGTAAAGTCCTATGAATGGTATCAAGTATACATATTATCAACATGACTTTACACTGTTGATGTTGACCTTGATCACTGGGCTGAGGCAGTGTTGTCAGATTATTCCACCTTAACATCACGGACTTTCTCCCTTTCCATACTCCCTTTCCGTACTGTTTGGGAGGAACTCACTATACACAGTTCACACTTAAGGAGTTGAGAGTTACTGTCCACCCACTGGAGAGTGAAATATCTACATAAATTAGTTGGAATTTTTTCTTTTTCTTGAGACGAAGTCTTACTCTGTGGGCCAGGCTGGAGTGCAGTGGCATGATCTCAGCTCACTACAACCTCTGACTCCCAGGTTCAAGTGATTCTCCTGCCTCAGTCTCCTGAGTATCTGGGATTACAGGTGCGTGCCACCACGCCCAGCTAATTTTTGTGTTTTTAGTAGAGACAGGGTGTCACCATGTTGGCAAGGCTGGTCTCGAACTCCCGACCTCAAGTGATCCTCCCACCTTGGTCTCCCAAAGTGCTGGGATTACAGGTGTGAGCTACCACGACTGGCTGGAATTCTTTTATATGGGAAATCTGTTTCTTGTATCCCATTTATTTATTTATTAACTCATTTATTTACATCAATATAGGCTCATGGATATTCATTGTATACTTTGGGTTACCACCCAACATGACTTCACTTTGTTGCTTAAATTGTTTCAGTTTTGGCCATTGACTTTTGTGTCCTTCTGACATTTCCCATCAGTGTGGGATTTTTTTTTTTTTTCTTTTTCTAAAGCACTTCTTTACTTTCTGGAACTACACGATTCTCCAAGCTTATCATGTATATTTTCTGCTTCAGCATTAAGCAACCAGTTCTTCAAGGAGCTCTGACTCTTAATTGGGGAACAGAATAGAAGCCAAGACCTGAGTGCTAAGTGTGATTGTTACTATTGGGGTGCCCTTGCTTGTAGAGCTTCTCAGCTGAAGAAGTAAAAATGTATGTGTGTATACTAACTTGTGCATGTGTGCCTATCTATAAATATGTATGTAAACTTCTGTGTCTACATTAAGCTAAACATGAGTTCATTTTGGTGTTTCCAAGTCTAATCTATTACCACCTGGTTAATCTAGCCTATTCCCCTTGTTTTTTTCTGTAAAATCCTACACTAAAGTGAGAAACATGGCTTCAACCTTCCTCTATCCATTCACATAATTATTAAATTCTATTGTATGCATGTTGAACAAAATTTTTAACCCATATTGCTGTAGGAAAGACACTTTATCAACTAGAGAGTTTAATGCAGTTCCTCTTCCTTTTTCGCTTACAGACTCCACTCATTTCCAAAATTACTGTGAACCACTTTTACCCCAACCTCCTCCTTCAGTGAGGTTGTAGTGTACATTTGTGATATAGTTATATTCTTTTGTCACTGCCTGAATTCCATCCTGTGATAAATACATATTGCAAACTCTAAAGAAACCTTTTTAAAAAGACTGAAAAGAAGATTAAGGATGCAGTGATGCAGGAAATCAGTAAGGATATAAAATCAGTAAGTTGACCTGAATAGCACTATCAATCAATTTGTTCTAATTGACATGTATAGACTATTCCATCCAACAACAGCAGTATCCACATTCTTCTCAACCTCACATGGAACATTCATCAAGTAGACCATATTCTGGGCCATAACATTTATCTTAACAAATTCAAAAGCATGGCAATCACTTTGAGAAACTTTTCCAGAGAGTATAAGGAAAGGACAAACAAATGAAATAAAGAAATAGTAGAAAAAGTGAAATAAAGAGAAGATGTTGTAATGCTAATGTCCATAAAATAGAAATACAAGAAGCATTAAAAAAAAGAAGGATAGAAAATATTTGAAGAATATTGTATTCAAATATACATTATAAATTTTGAAATTATGTAAGCATTAAGAATCCAAATTTGAGGGTTTCATAAATGGTAAACAGAATAAAGAAAAATATATATATACCTAGCTACATTATTGCAAATTTTAGGACATAAAAGGCAAAGAGAACAAAACAAAATATTCAAGGAGGGAAAAAGAAACAAATATTCAATTGTTATATTTCTCACCAGTTATGCTGGATACATGAAGATAATACATTACTAAAGAAAAAGTGCTTTAAACCTGGGAATTTATATTTTATTAAAATATTACAAAATATTATTTAAATGTGAAAATGAAACAAATTTATTTTTAGTTTGACCACTTAAGATGTGCTTTGAAAATACCATTGAAGATGGAACATCCATAAAATGGAATACTATTCAGCAATAAAAACTAATGAGTTATCAAGCCACAAGAAACATGGAGGAAACTTAAATATGCATTCCTAAGTGGCAGAAGCCAGTTTGAAAAGCCTGTATAATTGCAGCCTCATGACATTTTGGGAAAGGGAAGACCACAGAGACAATAAAGAAGATCAGCGGTTGTCAAGGATTCGGGGACTGGATGAGGATGGGGAGGGCAGTGGATGGGGAGGGAAATGGGTAGAACACAGGGCATATTGAGGGCAGTGAGACTATTTTGTATGAGACTGTTATGATGGATACATGGCATCATGCATTTATGAAAACTCATAAAATTGCACAACACTGAGAGTGAAATCTAATGTAAACTATGAACTTTAGTTAGTAATAATGTATCAGTGTTGGTTCAGCACTTGTCACAAGTACACCACACTGATGCAAGATGTGAATAATAGGGAAAAACCCAGGGGGATGTGGTCTGGGGGAAGGTGAAGAAGGAATATATGAGAACTCTGTGCTTTTGGTTCAACTTTTCTATGAATCTAATACTGTTTAAAAAAATTAAAGTCTGTTGATTAAAAAAAAAAAATTATACCCAGAAAGAAAATAAATCCAGGAGAACCCAGGAAAATATGGGAAGTATAGATGAGAAAACTATCAAAGCTATAAGTAAGGTATATTACTTATAAATAAACAAGAAACAAAAAAGAAAAAGCATATACAAAACAATCCAGACTAACAATTCTCAAACATAGAAATGTGGTGTGGTGGGGAAAATTGGGATGGAGAGCATGAAGAAAAGTATGATGAGACCTCAGAGAGGCAAAAATGTGCTAGGATACTTGTCTTGGGGGCAATATAAAATCATATATATAATTTAAGAGTAATTAATACAAATGTTTATTTAATACAGTGGGAACAACTAAGGAAAAATAGAATTTGAGAATATAATTCTCAAACCAGAAGAAGAAAATTTGGTATGACCAATGAAAGGAAGAAAAGTAAAGAAGGAAAAAAAGAAAGGAAGAAAACATATAGAGAAGGAGTAGAAAGGGAAAGAGGAAGAAATAAAGGAAAAAGGGAAGGGAGGAAGATAGATAGAAAGGGACGGAGGAGGGAAGAGAGGAAGAAAGTAGTGGGGGAGGGAAAGCCAAAACAGGTGAGGAATGATGAGAAGGATGTGTAACTGTTCTATAGATTGTGTGAGCTAAGGGGAAGGAAGTGGTGGGACTTAACATCAGCTCCGTATGCTAAAGAGTCAAGTATCCTCACATATTCTTACGTTTTCCCTGAAGTTATATATTGAGAGCCAGTGGAAGACATCGTAGAACTTCCGTGGTCTATTTTGTGAATGTGTCTTGTAGTACGTAGATAATTACATGTGAGCCATTCCTATAAAAATGGTTAGATTGGTCAAGGATGAAAGAAAAAGAGACTTGTAGGTGGAAAAAGAAAAGGGGCAATAAATTAAATTTTTCCAAATAATAATTGCTGAAAAATAGTCATCTTAAGAACATGGTGTAACTGCTAGTTTAAAATATTGCCATCTAGTTATTGAAAAAAACAATTTTGCACATCAAGAATTTTTATTTAATTTATCTTAAAATATTTCAGAGGCAATTGGTGTTACGCTTTAGACACTTGACTGACAGTAAAAGTTTTCTATAATAGTTCAAATGCCTCTTCAAAGTGGATGAACAGAAACAAAATGTTCAGTGAGATGAGTGTTAAATTATTATTATTTAGTGGGAAAATGAGCTGAACTATTTTCTTTGGTTGCTGTTACACAATCCATAAGCTGGTATCAGTTCCATTTTGTTCTTTGTATTTGTGCTTGAACTTTCAATACAATAGAGGTCACTAATGGAAGCATAAAAAAGAATGTTTATCTGACTTTTGTTTCATTAGAAATTTCTTTGTTCTACCTATTTTTCTTAGCATAGTGAATTTCTCTCACTTTCTCACTATTTGTCCAATTTACTACCTGAGTCTAGATGTTTATCTTTTCAAACTTTGGCAGCATGAACAAAGACAACACGTAGGCAGGTTTCGAGGCATTATTCAATAACTATCTAGAGAATAATGGCTCTATTTTATGTGATCTAACCTGGTCACTTCAATGGGTCATATTTTTCCAATATTCACAGAACCACCTAAGTTGTTTTTGGTTGTGTGGACATAGATTGGATTGCCTTTGAATCATGATTTGTAGACGTAAACACTAGTTATCAGTTGTAAAAAACTTTGTGTTATCTTTAACAGCTTGGCCAAAAGGTCATTCTTGTTTAGGGTCTTCTGCCTTCCAGGAAGAGCATGACTAAAACAGATGTATTGGGCAGAATTTCCAGAAATGCCTCCCCACCCCCGATTTCACAGGGCTGATATCCAGAATCTGTGGATGTGATGACTTTTCATTCCCATGATTGTCTTATGTGATATGGCATAGTTGACCCTGGAAGGGTCGGGTTATCCTGGAATATCTCATCTAATCACAGAAGCTGTTCAAGGTAGAGAAATTTCTCCATGCTAGTGACAGAAGAATAAGCATCAGGAAAGTCAGAGGAATTCAAAGTGTATAAAGAACTTGAGCTGTTACTGGTTTGAATACAGAGGAGCCACATGAGAAGGAAGGTGGGTAGCCATGGGTTTCTGAGAGAGAGAGATTCACAGCTGAGCATCAGCAAGGCAACCTGGAGCTCAGACCTACAGCCACAAAGAAGTGGATTCTGCTAACAACCTGAATGATCTTGGAAGTGGTTTCTTGCCCCACAGTCTCCAGATTAGACCCCAGTAAGCCTTCACCTTGACTTTGACCTTGTGATACCTTAACCAGACCCAGATAAGATAAGGTAGACAATAAATATAGCAACCAAAACCGGTAGCTGTTTACTTTGAGATGTCAAAGAGGATCCCATTCCAGTGTTTGCTATTTCAGAGTGCCAGGCTGTTTTTCCTCACATCCCACTGACATTCCTTTTGTTTTCATTTAAACGAATAGAATAGTCTCCCTGAGATGTCCCATAAAGGATTATAAGTCTCTTTCCTTAAAAGCTTCAGTTGTTAAGATATATAACATAGAACTGTATACTATAAAGGATCTTGTAAATCTAACCATTTGCTAAGGTAATACACAGGTTGTAGGAAGCAAAGCTGGTACTAGAAGCCAAGATAAAGGATTTTCAACCTAGTGACCTTTCTACTCAAAAGCCGTACTGGCTCTGACCTTCACATTTTAATTGATCAAGCAAATAATCTCAAATCCTCCAACTTTGTTTGGTTATTTGGCTAATTCTGCTCAGAATCCTCTCTAAATATCTACTGGAGGCAGGGCACTAACTGAATTTGAAAAGCAATATTATAGTAAGACTCTCCCTAATAATACCATAAAATACCATAGCAAGCTTGCTTTTAATGGATAATTAAATGAAGTACTGAGGAAATAACTAGCTTGTTCAAGGTTACTCTTTGCAATTGAGAAAACTGAGGCTTTAATAGGTGTAATTATTCATTCAAATGTCCTCGGCCAGTTCGTGGCAGAGATAGAACTGCAATCCACATCTCTTGATTTCCAATACTTTTTTTACACTGAACTATGTCAAATGTCAATTCTATAGGATTTGCCCTCAGATTAGTTTGAGAAATAAAGTATATTCAAAGCTTTTGAGTTTTCAGTGTACTACCAGCTGGGATATCTATGACTTGGATCCAAGCTGTGATATTCTCTGGAGCTACACATTTTTAAGAGCCATTTTAACATTGATCTACCTCTCAGGACTGTGTTGAAATTGGCTAGAAGGCAAATCTAGGGTGCCCAGTAGTGACTGTACCCAGCCCTGCTAAGAGTGACTGCACTGCGATTTATTCCCTACTCAGTGCCCATCCCCGACTCCAAAGCTCTACAGGATTTAGGAAAAACTACCAGAAGAAATGCTACATCGTGAAAGCTTAAAAAGTCTCGGGGAACACCACACTTGAATCAGTATAGTTGGGACTGGTATATTTCTGTTGCTGGTATATTTCCATTCAAAATGGATATTTCATTATCCATTTTGCAGTTCTTAAAAAGAATGAGTCTGTTGATGGAGTCTTCTGAAGCATTAAGACATATCCTATTTCTGCAGTGAATAGGCTGCTTAGTGAAGATGAGTGTCAGCTCACTTTTGTTCTTTCACATATTTATTAGAGTACGCTTTCCCAGAGTGTCGTATGCATGACTTTTTTGAAGCTAGTTTGAACTCAGACTTTCCCCCACTGAATCTGAGATCCATTGAGGCCCAGACACCAAGGAGCTGTTACACATGTATAACTATTCCCTTCACACCTCTTCAGGAGTTTCAAACAAGTTTAATTATAAGAGAAACAAAACCACTTCTTCTTTGCCACCGCTAGGGAAAAAAAAAAAAATAACCTTGCTTGGAAATCAATTCGTTGTAAGCTTTAATCTGCCTAGTTCTGTTTCTCAGCATGAATATTTCAAATACTGAGTATTTTCTTGATTAGAATATTATGTGCTTACATAAATAGTGAATATATATATACATATATATACATAGTACATATTTTACACTAATATCCGTGTGTGTTAGACAATTAAGAAGACTGATTTCAAAAAAACCTGAAAAGTTTTCAATGACTCCTAATACAGAAGTGACACTTTTATTTGAGAACAATTTACCAGATTATGTCAAGTTGATTTTTGGTATGATACTCATTAGCCTTGGGATAAATTGGAGAGGGGAACCCTCTGCTAGTTTTCTGAGGAGCTGTGTAAGCCTGAAGAAGTATCTTTTCTCTTTCTGTGACTCAAAGCTCCAGAAAAATCTGCAAAGTTGAATATCATTTGTGCCTGCTAATCTTGTGTCATAGTTATTTTCTATCACTGTCATAATGTCAGAGAAGCACTGGGAAAATCTGCACATCACTCATCTCTCCTGCTTCACCCTTATGCATGTATATCCACATATATCCAAACATCCAGAAGGTCACAGTTGGGATATTTTTGAAGATGTACTCACTTCAGCACATGGGTCAAGATGAGGTGAACCTGTTGATGACTTCCAGGTCCAAATATGGTGACCTTAGTCACACTGGTTATTTTTAGGGAGCTTCCTCTGACTCTCTTATAAACTCAAGATGATAAACGCCATCTACCTGTAAGATTCTTGGGAAATTTGTGTTGTATAATATGACCGTATATGATCCCAGTAGTTGTCTAGAACTTGATAGGAACCACAGTAAGTATCACCTCTCCTTGCTTCCATCATTCCCCCACTCCAACAGTTTCATCTTCCTCATCTGTTTCTAGTGAATAAACCATAATCTGCTGATTTTAAGGTATATTTAATTCCCAGTTGTATACACAATGATTAACTTTACATTCATGAAATCAGTCAATCAACATTTGAGTATGTACTCTACGTCAGATGCTGTTTTAGGTGCTAGGGGCCCAGCAGTGAACAAAATAGGCCATTGCTGTGCTGGAAATATAATTCTAGTTGGGGTAGACAGAAAATAAGGAAATAAATAAGTATATAATATAAGGTAATATGTACAAATGAGAAAAATAAGGCAGGAAAGAGGGTAGAGTTTTGGGGGAAAGAGGATGTTAAAAAAATTCTGATCATCTAGGTATGACTCATTGAGATAGTGACCTCTGAGAAAAATTGTGAAGGTAAAGGAGCTTTACTCTTTGAATCAGGATGTTAGCTCTTAGTTAAGACTCTTCAAACTAGATCTTAGCCATTGTTTATAGATTTGCTCAAATGCCTAATTCTTTTTCAGCTGATTATGTTGGAGTTTATTGTTCCTAATGACCAATATGCTCTACCAGTGTCAGAGGCCTGATTGACTTTTGAGGGACAATGACTGCTCCAGTTTATGCACTTTCTTTCCCCCCAGCCCTCACATCCCATCCTCTTCCGCCTACCCTCCCCCTCCCCACTCCCTTTTTGGGGTTACTTTGTCAGCTATGTATTATGACAAGGATAAACATATCTTGACATTCATCTTGGAGAAGGTGATGTAATCTCTCTTTGGAGGGTGGTCACCTGCTGCTTGCAGGTTGAGCTAAAAGCAGATTCTCTCATTGACGGGTATGACTGCATTTCCTGGGCACCTCTAGTACACAAGGCTCTTGCCACAGTAGCTTGGGTCTTATTCTTAATTACTTCATACCCCAAATTAGGTGGGCTAAATATCTTTTTGTTACCACAGAATGGAAAGCACATCATTATTAGTGTAAAACAAATGTCCTTATAAGGTCCAACATGCAGTATCCTAAAAGAAAACAAAGTAAACAATTTATGTATTTCATAATATACATGGAATAAGCCAATAGGTTATTTTGCAAACCCATGTAGGTGATCTTGGTAGATTAGATTTACAATATATCTTTCCATTCACTTCATTCTCTCCATCCTCTATCCATTAATTTTTCTTGTATCTAGAAATACAGCAATAAAGAAAACTATAGTATACAGTTCCTGCTTTCTCTGAAATCAACTATTAACTTCAGGCAAGTGGAACACATACTTGCTACCTTACCTTTTTAAATCCCCGTATCGCATAATAGAAGAGAATGGTAATTTTTATCATGCCATTAATGTGATTCCTTTCCTTATTGCTTAAAGTGTCAATCAGTCTGATTGAAATGGGTTATTACTCTGTTATCTTCTTCATTTTAATGATTTGGTTCTCCCAGCATTACCCTTCATTACCTGTTCTCCAAAGGATTTGTTTTATCTGAAAATAATTTACTGCCTAACATCGATGCATTTTTCTGATATTGTTCCGTGGGCCTGGTGTTACCTTTTTGAGAGTTACAGTCATTAGAGTAAGAGGAAATATATACAGTGTTTCATCTTGCAGAACTTAATGTACCAAATCTGATGTCCTATAATGTTTCAGAGGGATGACACAAATCATTTGCAACTAGAAGCCTTGTCACAAGATTTTTCCCTTATTCAATTAGATTTTTTAGGTGTTTGCTTTAAAAAGTAGTATCAGATTAGTAATGGAGAAGCAATCTTTGAAATCATTGGTGGGCTAAACCACGATGATAAGATACAAAAGTGAAATGAATGGTGGGAAATGGCAGACACATTACACATAAACATTGTTTTGTTATGGCAAATCTCTATGGCTTCTCACCACGATGTCATTATGGAGGTTTGAAAAAAAAAATGTATGCATCTCCTGCAGAGCCCATGGACTTGTTTTCTTTTGCACATTATGGAATCTACAGGTATTTTTCAAACTAGGACCACAGACATTCATCCTTCAAGAGGTAGGTTCCACTTGCACGTTCATGTTCAAATCTCAAAGCAACAGCAGCAGCCTTTACATATCCCATGATTAACACTTCAACCTCCAGCCCATTTTGTAAGGTTAGGCATTCATCAAAATGTCAGAATGATTACATCACAAATCTAAAAGCCCTTTCATCAGACACTGAACTTTAATCCACTCTTTTCTGTAGTCACATCCTGTCACTGTTGCAACTGACAATTATTGTTTTTGGTCAAAAAATTGTGCCTTGCAATCAAAATGGCTTGTTATCCAAATTGCTCTCTGATGCTACAAAATGTTGTTTGTGGACAGTTCTCCTGAGCACCACTCTCCCTCTTCTCCAGAGTTGTGAAAGGGAAGCAAGATAAAGTCAGGAGAACAGGATGGGGCTGAGGCATGCCTGGCCTTTTCACTGCTAGGCTTGGGAGCCTAGAAAATTTACCTGGAGGCTTCTGAGTAACGGAACTTCTAAATGAAATTAAATGAGATTTTATCACTATTTTATTCATAGCTTGTGCTTATTTTGAGTGAGCTTTTGTTTTGGGATTAAGCCCTGACAGTCAGTGGCAGCTAGAATCGCCACCTGTCAAAGGTAAGGTTTCCAGTAAATAAAATATTTACATATATCAAGTGTGAGAGAGACTGAGGAAAAATTTAATGGGCAAATAGAAATTCATAGAAGGCTACAAAATCTTTCTTGACTAGTCTCACTTGTAGGTCTTAAGCCTAAGATGTCATGTTACAGGTGGATCAGCTTCGGGAGGAAAGCAAGAGCTTTCTGTTGGAAGCAAGCCAACCTCTCTTTGTCAGTTCCTTTGCATGTGAGGTTCTATACATTTTTGAGCTTCAACAGTTGGTTCCTTATTTTGTTTCACTGAAGCTGCTGAATGCTAATAGGTTATTGATGATAGTTATATTTGCCAGGCATGAAAAATGCTTGGGCAATAGGGCATGCATGACAGTTAATCTTTGTAGAGAAAAGATGAGCATCAGTGGCTGAATTAGGTGTGGAGGGTTGCAGATGATATTTACGAACACAGTGACATCAAAGGAGAGGGTAGCCCATGGAACTGCTGGCCATAAATAGTTTTAGGCATACTACAAATATCAGGAGAGGATAGGAGAGACTATGTGGAATTGCTTTACAAGAATGGCAGCTTCTAAGAATTATAATGAGATCAGAAGGTACAATCCTTCTCAGTACTTAGAGTTTTTTCTAGATAGAAATAAGCAAAAGTGGAGAATTACCAGGGTTTATATTTTGTCTCCATCATTTATAGCTAATTGAACATGGGGGGAAATGTATCTTCCTTCTAAGGTTCAGCTTCCTCAACTGGAAAATTGGACTAAAAAGAACCATACTTCAGAGTTGTTACCAGGATTTAATGAGATAATATATGTCAAGTGCCTAGCTCAGTGTTTGGCACCTTATCACATGCTCCAGAAATGGTATCAATTATTGTTTCATAATGGAGATAATATTTGGTAGGCATGTGTATTTGTGAGTGAGAGGGAGAAAGATAACTGTGGTTTTTTTCACATTTTTTTGAATGTATAATTTTCTCTCAACTCAGTTGAAGCCTCCACCATGGAGAGAGGTGCTTCAGGACTGTTACCAGAGAAATTGAAAGAGAAAGAGATGAAACCATTTTTTAACATCCCTAATGGGAATTTTCAGTGAATGGCTAGACAGTAGGCATAAAAGCCAGACTGTCAACAGGAGAAAGTCTTTATTCAATCAATTATCAAGATGCCTGATGGATAAACTAGACCACAGAGTTTTACCTGCAGGAGATCTTGCTGAGATGGGCAAAATAAGGAGGCAGAAGTTCATCCCTTCTGTTCTGAGGAATGTGAGAGAAGGACAGGAAGGTAGGAAGGACAGGACACTCTTTCTTCTCCAGACTGTGTCCAAGACTGGAAAGAAATTTTAAGTCAGTAAAAAGAAATACCAGTAGCAGGAAGAGGAACCACTTTGCTGACTGTCCCTATACCCACTGGGTAAAGAGAGACAGAGCATCAAAGTGACCCCGGTAATGCCATGTAGATAGGCACAGAGAAAATGTTGGTGCTTAGCTTTCTTGAGCATGCCTACTAATAACTGGCATGGATGGGACTGAAAAGTTCCTGGGTTGCCTAAGTAGAAGACAAAGTTGGTAACTGCTAAGCTGTGCCAGTATGAAATGAAGGCAGGCCAAGAACTCCACAGAGAACCACCAGCCCTGATTAAACTTTAAGAGACTGGCCAACAGATTCTAGCATCAGATCCCAGGTAGGGCGCCATACAGTAGAGAACCTACACCAGGGACTGGCATGATCTCAGATTCCCACAGATTTGGAAACCCTGTCTGTCCGCTACTCTGTCATCTCAAAACTCACTACATTCTGTACACATAGTGCAATCTTTGAGGGGAACAGATAAAAGAGAAAATGGAAAATGGTTGGATTAAGCTAAACTGACATGGTAGACTAATCCTAATCATATTCCCCCAATTCACCACTGTCATCACCAATGCCACACAGAAGGTGGGAGTCATGAGAAAGACACAGTACATTGTACATAAAAAGAAAAAAGGCTGTGTCTTCACCAACTCAAAGTAGGAAAAATTGTGACCCTGTGATGAGAACTATTGCAGCTGTCATAATAAAATCAAGATGATGGCTGCATTTGTCAGGTCTCAGATCACTTTTTCTTTTACAAATTGTTTGAAATCTAAAGTCATTTTTTCTAATTCTGTGAAGAAAGTTAATGGTAGCTTGATGGGGATGGCATTGAATCTATAAATTACTTTGGGCAGTATGGCCATTTTCACAATATTGATTCTTTCTATCCATGAGCATGGGATATTTTTCCATTTGCTTGTGTCCTCTCTTATTTCCTTGAGCAGTGGTTTGTAGTTCTCCATGAAGAGGTCCTTCTTGTCCCTTGTAAGTTGTATTCCTAGGTATTTTATTCTCTGTAGCAATTGTGAATGGGAGTTCACTCATGATTTGGCTCTCTGTTTGTCTGTTACTGGCATACAGGAATGCTTGTGATTTTTGCACATTGATTTTGTATCCTGAAACTTTGCTGAAGTTGCTTATCAGCTTAAGGAGATTTGGAGCTGAGATGAAAAACTCATCCTGCTAAAAGGAAGCAGTCACATTGCCTTTGGAGTCACTTGTCCTTATTCTTGATCTGGTAATCCAAGTGCTAGAGAGACTAGAAGAGCCAAGGAACACGTAGGTAGGGTGAGATAACAGAAGAATACCCAAGCTGAATTGAAAGGAGGAGGTGGAAAGAAGCTTGTGTGTTGGATTAGGAAAATATATAGACTTTGAACTCACAAGGACTTGTTTTTTTCCAATTTGTCCTCTCACTCTTTGCATAACCTCTATTAGGGGTTGAATTTTGATGCCTCCCTCCCCGCCTCCACCACCCCTGCCCCCCGCCCAAAAAAGATGTTGAAGTCTTAAATCCCAACACCTGTGAATGTGACCTTAATTGGAAATAAGGTCTTTTCAGATGATCAACTTAAGATGAGGTGATTAGGATATATCCTAATCTCACATGAATGTATCCGTATTTAAAGGGGAAATTTGAACACAGAGACAGACACGTCTACAAGAAGAAGACGAAGGCAGTGATCAAGGTGATCCAGCTATAAGCCAAAGAACACCAAATATTGCCAGCAGATCAACAGAAGCCAGGAGAGAGGCCTGAACAGATTCTCCCTCACAGCATGCAAAAGGAACGAACCCTGCCAACACCTTGATTTCAGACTTCTGACCTCCAGAGCTGCAAGATGATAAATTTCTGCTGTTTAGGCCACCCAGTCTGTAGTGCTTGTAATGGCAGCCCCAGCAAACAAATGCAGCCTCTTAACTATTTTTCATCAGTAAATTATTTCTCCCCAGCTCGTACCATAAAAGATTTTAGACAGTTTGCACAAGCCCCCAAACCATAAAACTGTGATGAAATGACCAAATAGTGTAGTAGCCATGGTATATATGAATGTAAACAGAAACATCATAGCAGGAAAAATTAAGAAAGTCCATTAGATGCCATTGAGCTTCCAGCTTGTCTCTGAGCTTCCTGGAAACCAAAGCTGAAGGAGGTACCTGTTTGGTCAGAAAAGTTTTACTATTACAAAGGAAATAGCATTATAGTTCTTTAGGGGAAGCAAAAACTTTTTCTTAGCTCTAAATTCTATAGGCAGTGCTGAACTGCTCAGGAAACAATGCACTTAATGATATTTCCTTGGCAGATTTGGGAGATTATCCATACACTGATGTATATGTATAACATGGTAGTGCCACCCTCAACCCGGAGGTGACACTTGTACACACACAAATCTCTATTTCTTAGAGATATCAAATCAAATCTTATAAGAAAGCTAAATAAACATCACAAAAAATTACAAACAGCTATGCCTCATTTTCATAAGTGATGTCCTGACTCTATCTGATCTAATTTTCATGTAAGTCCTTTGCCACTTTACATCTATCCTCAAAAGCCTAATGGAATCTGCCTGGATACCCCAGATGCTTCCTCAACGTAGAAGTTTTTTCTTGTTTTTTTTTTTTTTTTTTTTTTTTTTTGTTGTTGTTGTTTTTGTTGTTGTTTTTTATTCTGAGTTATTTTGAATATATCTGTCAATTTTAATGTAAACTTGCATTATATTTTCAAATACAATGTAAGAATTTAATTAAAAATGGTGCTTCACTGATAGCAGCTCTACAATTCTGTATTTGACATTGCAGTACAACATGCGAAGGCATGGATTGAGATTAGTCTGAAATGAAACACTTATCCTTTTATATTCTTTGGAAAAACCAATCCAAAATATGAAACATTCAGTTAGGTAGGCATAACATTCAGATGTCCAGTGATGGAGGTCTTGTTTTGAGGGGCAACCTGTTTCAGGTATAAATAAATCTCTCAAAGTCTATTTAGAAAAAAAAGAGATATATATTCCTGCAACTTTTATTTATTTTTATTGTTTGTAGAGATGGGGTCTTGCTATGCTGCCCAGGCTGTTCTCGAATTCCTCACTTCAAGCAACCCTCCTGCCTCAGCCTGCCAAAGTGCTGGGGTTACAGGTGTGTGCCACTGTGACTGGCATCTGCAACTTCTTAATTCTGTCTGCAGGAGCCACATGGAATAATGTATTTAGTGCTTTAAATCTATATTTAAATATTTAATATTTTTACTTAATATATTTTATTAATATTTAATATATTAATATATTTTATTAATAACAATATTTATTAATTAGTAACGAAGTATATATTTTGTTAAATATATGTTTGATATGTTTAATAAAATATATATATTTAATATATTTAAAATTTTAAATGTCACTAAGCCATTTTAAGGAAGATAATCAGGAAATAATTATCCAGTTGTTCTGACCAATACAATTCAGATTCTACTTCAAAAAATTACAAGAGATTGCCTGAATTATTTTTTATATTAAAAGTATAACAGGCACATGTTACACAATTAATTTTGTTCTGTCTTTCATTTGTTAATACTTTCTCAGGATGATAATAGAAAAAATTTTTGAGAATTCATCTTTCTCTGAAACATCAAATCTGCAGTTTTTCACTGTTTATTCTCAGTCATTTCCATTCCCAATTTAAATGTTGGATATAATAACCAGCCATATTAAAGGCCTGATTCTAGGAATAGAAAACATGAAAAAAAAATTTTAAGAAAGGATTTGGGAGATGGTGGTAAGTAACTGAACTTGTTAATAACAATAAAATGATCCCAATCGAAGGCTATTGTGTGAGCCCAGCCTGTACAATTCATAGTGACACTTCAGAGCAGAGCCACTCCAAGAGTCACACCATCGTTTGCCATTTTATATTTCTCTCCAAGATTTTCCAGAGAAATGCCATCAAAAGCACAAATACTATTTGTAGGATTCCAAACTCTAAGAAACGTATTAGTCCAGAAGATGTTAAAGCATCAAAATAGAGAGGAAAATGTTGGAATGCTTACTATTTATGACGAGCTTCTGCTGTCTGCACTGAAGATCTTAGCTATTTCCTTCATTTTACCGTTGAGATTCAGAAAAAGTACGGTAACAGTACCCAGGAAAGCCTTATCTCTGCATATTTTTGCAATATGGAAGGACAAATAGAAACAACATTAGGACTTGATACATTTAGTCGTACTCTATATTGTAGAATCAGAGTGGAAAAAACACAAACTGTTTTCCCCCCCGCTCTCACACCACAGCAATCAACACAGAAGACTTCTGTGACCAAGTGTGTGGCGACTTCTCCACACAAACAAGCAATAAGCAATCAATCAGTTCTGCAGTGGACGCCAGCTGAGTGTCCTCCAATTTAATTCCAACACAACCTGGATGGAGATATCATCAGATTCCACAGCTTAAAGGCTCAGTCCCACAAGACCACCCTTCACTTCACATGGCGGTCACAAGCCCTAGGTTGTTTTACGTGTGCTTTTGACCAATTGGCTATAAATCAGGTTTCTCATCACCCTTTCCTTGTGTTCAGTGAATTTGCTAGAGTAGCTGAGAGAACTCAGGGAAAGACGTGAATCAGTTTGTTGTCAAGGATATTACAAAGAGTACAGATGAAGAGATACAAAAGAAAAGGTATGGGGCAAAGGATGTGGAGCTTCCCTCCTGGCCACACCACCCTCCAGGAACCTCCACACATTCGGCTATCTAGAAGTTGTCTGAACCTACTCTTTTTTGTGTTTACAGAGGCTTCATTACAAAGCCTTGACTGATAAAACCATTGGCCATTGGTGAGCAACTTAACTTTCAGCCTCACTCCCATCCTTGGAGGTTGGGGGGTGAGACTGAAAATCCCAAAGTTCTAATTCTGCCTTGGTCATCTTTCGGTGACCAGTCTCCATCCTAAAGCTACCTAAGGGTTGCCAGTCCTCAGTCAAATCATTAGAATATGAAAAGATATCATTTTGGAGACTCTAAGGATCTTAGGATTGTATGCCAGGAAATGATGTCAAAGACCAAATATGCTTTATGATATCACAGACACATGCACAGGTTGCCCATTTTTTTCTAAGTGAAAGTTAAAAAGTATTTCAACCCCAATTGCCCTGTTCTTCCCTTACATGGATCCCTCCTATATTTCTGTCTAATGTAATTTAGAAGAACATTGAGGGGAAATAACTTTTACTTGATCAGATAATTAACTGAACTATTCACTTCCCAAGTGTTCAACTGAAAGGTAGATTATTTTAAATCATTTTTAAATTCCTTTTCTTAACTGATTTGTTGTTTATATAAAGTACACCAATATTAAGTAGTACATCTTGAAAATGTTTTACATATTTAAAGGTAACAGCTATTGTATCTCCGGTTACCCTATGTTAGGTTTTCTGTTTATGAGCCAAAAACAGATTGTTGCAGAAAATATGTACTCTTTGTATCTTATTTCTTTCTCTGAGTAAAATGCTTTTAATTTTCATCTATTTTCTTTTACGTATCAGTACTTTATTGTTCTGTTATATTCCATTAAATGTATGCACTGTATGTTGTTTTATTTCTCTGTCATGTTGATGGAGATATGAGATGATTCCAGTCAAAGGCTGTTACAAATAAAGTTGATATAAGCATTCTTGTATATGTCTTTTGGTGGGCATGCATATTGATAGAAGTGAAATTGCTATAGTTAGATGTATATTTAGCTTTAGTTGATACTGCCAGACTCTTGCAAAACAGTTGAACTGGTTTATATTTTCACTGACAATGTATGACAGTTCCAGGTGCTCCACATTTAATATTGTCAGTATTTTTAATTTTAGCCATTCTGGTGGATGTAAGTTGGTGTCATCTTGTGGTTTTTAATTTGTGTATTCTTGATAACTAATGACGTTTGGGACATTTTCATAGGCCTCAGCTTTTTGGTGAAGATGTTCTTCAGATTTTTTGCCCTTTTAAAATTGGTTTGTTCATCTTTTTTTTGGTATTGATTTGGAGGAGTTTTTTTTTTTTTTTTTTTTTTTTTTTTTTTTTGAGAGGGAGTCTTGCTCTGTCTGTCACCCAGGCTCAGGCTGGAGTGCAGTGGCGCGATCTCGGCTCACTGCAAGCCCCATCTCCCAGGTTCATGCCATTCTCCTACCTCAACCTCCTGAGTAGCTGGGACTACAGGCACCCACCACCATGCCCGGCTAATTTTTTGTGTTTTCAGTAGAGACTGGGTTTCACCCGTGTTAGCCAGGATGGTCTCGATCTCCTGACCTCGTGATCTGCCTCCCTTGGCCTCCCAAAGTGCTGGGATTACAGGCGTGAGCCACTGTGCCCGGCCTGCTAGAGTTCTTTTTATATTCTGCTTACAGGTACTTTGTAATGTACGTGTAAAGGTACTGTGTAGTATGTTTTCCACTCTATGGCTTGCCTACTCACTTTATTAATGATGCCTTTTGATGCACAAAGATTCTTCATTTGGATAGAACCCAATTTATAATTTCCTTTTTTGTGTTTAGTTCTTTGTGTTTGCTTGTTGAAACTTTGCTTACCTGCCAAATCACAAAGATATTTTTCTATTGTTCTAGATGCTTGGTGTTTTAGTTCTGTGTTTAGTTCTGTATCCACCTGGTATTTACTTTTAATTACGATATGCAACAGGGATCAAGGTTTTTATTTCCACACAGTTACTATAGTACCAGGTAACCAGTGCTATAGTAGCATTTATTGAAAAGACTATCCTTTTCTGCCATTGATTTGCAGTGGTGACTATATCATAAACGATATACCTGTGGGTCTATGGGTCTATTTCTGTAGTCTATTATAGTCTCTTATGCTCATTTGGTCTACTCTGTTATGTTTACTCATTATCAAACTCTTCCAGCTTCTTGTACATGTTTAAGATTGTCTTTGTTATTCTACATTATTTCCCTTTTTATATAAATTTGCAATCAGCTTGACAACCTCCTCCCCTTGCCTACCCCCCCAGAATAAATCTGCTGGGGTTTTGAATGCTATTGCATTAAACCCATTGATGAGTTTAAGTTTGTTGGAAATTGACATCTTAACAATATATCAAGTTCTGCAATCTATGAGCATGGAATAACATCTGCATTTAGTTGGTGCATTTCTTTCACTAATGTGTTATGCATGTTTCCTTAGATTTATTCCTAAGTATTTGTTTCTGATGCTATGCTAAATGGTATTTTTATTTCACTCTAATTTTTACTGTTATTATATGAAATTCATAGATATGAAATACAATGAATTTTTGTATGTTGGCCTAACCAGCAACCTTACTCATTTCCCTTATTCGTCACAGTTTCTTTAGCATTGTTTATGACCATGTCCTGTGTAAATAATGATAGTTTTATTCTTTTTTGCCAATTTTTGTACATTTTATTTCTTTTCCTTGCTTTATTGCAATGCTTCATTCCAGTATAATGTGGAGTTGGTGATAATGGACATCCTTGTCTTGTTCCCACCATCAGAAATGCACTCAGTCTATGGTATCATGTTATTAATTCTCTAGTCAAACTGTAGTTTGTATTTGGTAAAAACAACAATATACATTTGGCTATTTCAAGCATAATTGAATTTCTTTGGCCTCTACATGATTCTTCGTTGCTGAAAAGGATAATTTATAACAAATATTTCATTGCTTAGAAAGCAAACACTTGCATTTCAGAATATCTTTGTATTTCACTTTCAACTCTAGAAAATATTTGTTAGGGTAGGGAAGTATAATTTATGAACTCTTATAATGCTTTAGTTTCTATTCATTTATTTGGGATTTACCATATATTGCTTTACATTTTAAGCAAATTTTATATGAATTGTTTCTACTCTACACTGTGAACACAAATCCAAAGACAGCATGTATTTGTATTAAATTTATTTGACTCTCTTAAGGCAACTAGCATAATGTCTTGTCTCAATAAATACATGTTTATTGCTTTAGAGAAAACAAGTCCATTACCATTTTCAAACTTGAAATTGCTGTTATATGTTTAAGCTGCCTTTAAACAGCACTACATTTTTTGCCATAATTTTGCTATAGTAAACTTTCCAAGCATATTCAAGGTTGATTTATTTTTTTTTTCTAGCAAAAGTACCTCAGTCTGTTTGGTATGGCTACAAAAGAATACCTGAGACTGAATAATTTGAAAGAAAAGAAGTTTGTTGAGCTCACAGTTCTGCAGGCTGAGAAGTTCAAGGGCATGACCCTGGCTTCTAGCAGGGGCTTTTATTCTGCATCATAACATGACAGAGAAGGTCAAAGAGGATGAAGACATGTGCAAAGAGGGGAAAGTTTGCGAGGCATCTTGGCCCTGTAACAACCCACTCTGTTGGAAACTAAGCCATTTCCTCAAGAACTAATTTAGTCTTGCAAGAGTGAGAACTTACTACTAGGAGAACACCACCAAGCCATTCATGAAGGATCCACCCTCGTAACCCAAACACCTCCCAGTAGGCCCTACCTCCACATTGGGGATCAAATTTCAACATGAGTTTTGATGAGAACAAACCATAACCAAAGCACTGCAAAAAGTTGAAAAAGCTCTACTAATGTGTAACCAGACATGTGAATATATATAACTTTGAGACATAGCACGACACTTAAAAGCCTTCAGAATCATAAAAAAATGTATCTATCAATCTTAATATTTTATTAAATCAAATTATTTTTACCTGGCTACATGGACATACAACATTTAGCCTCAATTTAAAATAGAATGCAAATTAATATTCATTGGTATTATTTTCATTAATTGCACAACATAGTGAAAATAATGTTAACACTTTTTTCCTTTCCTTCTTCCTTCTTCTCTTTAGTTTTTTTTCTTACTTATAAATTAACCTAGTTGCCAGATATCCCTAGTTAGCAATGGCAGTTTGGAGGTTCTCAGAAGCAGGAGTGGTTGGTGATTTTCTATTTATTACTCTAGACTTGGGTCTGAGCACTTTTATAATAAGTGAAACTTTCCATGTATTGTTGTTGTTGTTGTTGTTATATCAGGTCTTAAACTATACCTTTATAAATTCTTAGTCTTATATACTAAAGGGCATTTAATCTCACAACAGTTATTTATGGGCTTTAAATCTATGCAAAGGGTAAAATTGTCCCTGTGAATTTCAGAGGTAGACATTAGGTAAAGAGAGAGTTTTTTGCTTGACTTATTGCTTAAGTTGGAGCGTTTCCTGAATCTTCTAACTCTTAATTTAATTCACTTGAAAGCATTTATTAATCTATGTGCCTAATACATAGATGGGACTGCTTCCAGTGAGTCTGTCAGTCATGTTACCAGAGCCTGGATTTTTTCCCCTGTGCCAAGCTTAAAAAATCAGATGATTTATTTTACATGAGCCACACATACAAATAGACCTGTAATGCTGAAATTTTGATACTTAAAGGTAAATCTAGTATCAGAGAGCTCTATTAAGTGGTCTAAAATATATTCAAATTACAAGACATGCAACTTATTCTAAAATCTAATGCAGTCTACTAACAGCAAGGGAGAGGGAACTATTCAGAGTAAATAGGACACTGTTTATCTGAAATTTTATTGACACATTAATTGACAACTCCATTTTATATGACATATACAATCAGCTGGATTTGTTTAATGTTAGTCCTTAGATAAAAAATAATTGTATCTCAAGAACTCATAATTGCATATATACTTTTCACTGTACCTGGTACAATCATTTCATGTACGAAATGAATGAGTCCACAATACCTCAATATTTGAACATTGTGTTTTAATTCACTTAGTCATTGAACCGCAGAGTCTATGCTAAATGCTATTATCTCTATAACTCAACAACAAGGAGATTTAACAGACTCACAGTTTAATGCGCATGGGAGCATAGCTTTCAAAATTTGTTTCAGTACAACCTTTTGGATTATCATATATTTGTACCTTATACCTTTTTCTCTACTGAGACAGATGTGTATGCAATATATTTATGTGCATATATTCAGTGTTGGAAATGAATTCATAATCATGTATATCAAGTGATTTGGATATTCAACTGCACCCCATCTCAGGGAATCTTTAGAACTTACATTTGGAACATTTAACTGATTTTAGCTATGTAATGTAATTTTACACATGTTACCTTACATTTCTCTTCAAATTCCTTCTGAATCACAATGTTCTGCTTACCTGGCCACACAGTTCAAGATATGGCCAAGAGTGGAAGGATGTTATAAGACATCGAGTTTTCTAGTTTTCCTTTAAGACACAAAAAGTGCAAATTCCACAAAAGTTGAATGAAAGTTGATTTATAGTGCAGCAAAGAAAAACCCTGGAATGTGCAGGAAAGGAAGTGAGCGAACTTGGGAACAGCTGCAAGTAAGTATGATGGACGACTCTGCACTGGGCTAGCAGTTCATCTGTTCCACTTGCAGCTGCAGGCCAAAGCATCACCAGCTTTTCTGCAGAAACTCATCTTGGCATTTTAATGGCTGAGGTGAACCCACTGGTGGCCAGCTGCTGGGACTGAAAATCAGAAGCAGCTCCAGTCCTTCCAGATTGTGAGGGGAAAGGTTAAGGAGAGGGAAGGGGTGCCTTGACCCAGACAGACGCCCATTGGTCCTGAGATTTCAAAAGCAGCAGGAGAGAGAATGCCTGGCAGTGGAGAAACCAGCACTCAGCCTTCTCTGGAAGAAAGCAAAGGCTTGAGGCAGGATTCTCAAGCTTCATTTAATTCTGATCAAATAGAGACTGGCAGAAGAGCGTAGTGGCAGATTGGCAGTAACCTCTCCCTAAAAGAACATGAGCTGTGAGGGAGTGACCTTGCAGCCAGCACTGATTTGACATTCACCTGTCCCCTGCTTGCATTGGAATACTGCTGGGTTAGTCTGGATCCCAAACATAGAAGTAACTCCTAGCAGGAGGCAGAAGAGAGCACTTAAAATTATGCGGCCAAGAGGTTGCATTGGCTGCTGCCTCTTATCGATGGGTCTTTCAGGTCCTTTTAGGGAGCCATCCTGGGCTTCATTGCCCTGCCTAAACTGTGGCCTCTGAGCAGTTTCTCAGGCAGTTCCTGTTACATTCTGTGATCCTGACTAATACAGTAATTTGATTCCAGTTGAAAACTTCCAGTTACATGCATTTCTTGAACTGGGAGAGTTAGAGCCTTGTACTTTGTTCCTCTGCAAAACTGTAAGAGCATCACTGCTGTATTAAAGGGAAGTGAGTGGAAAGTTGCAAAGTGAAGCTTTGAGTTCAGGAAAACAGATGAAAATGAGCCCAAGCCTTGGGACTGCAGTTCTAAGTTTTGAGTGGTGGACAGGGTGGGAAACCACATAGCATGCAAAGGGGAGCGGGAGGGCAGAGGAAGGAAGCAAGGCTACAGTGTTTGGCTGTGTTCTAATGTGCTCTGGCATAGAGTTATGAGTGGAACTAATGTTACATAACACGATGTATATTTTGGAAGATGGCTGGGAAATAGCCTTGGGAGCCAATGGAGATTTATTAAATTAAAATTACCTCGAGCTTGATTTTTCATCTTTACAAAGCACCATAGTAAATTGGCATCTCTGAGACTCCTGTGGGAGCCGGAAAGCTGGAATCAAAAATTCAGAATCATGAAATCAAAAAGAATTGAAAATCTGAATGGAGAGCCGGTCACAAAAGAATAAGAAGTAAAATATTCTTTAACTGTGTATTATCTCCTACAGATCAAAAAGAACTTTCTACCACTTCATTGAACCTGTGAGTGAAAATGATCCCAAAAGTATAGAGAAAATAAAGGACAGTAACCAAATTAATTCAGCTTATATACTGTTTTTTAACCTGTTTAGAATTTGAGAATTGCTTGATCCTGATTATATAAAAAAGATGTATCTATATCTATGTCTATGTATATATGAATACATACAAATAAAATTTCTAGAAGGAAGAGTGCACAATTAACAGTGGTTACTTCTGAAGAATGGGAATGGGATGTTGGAGGAGACAGGATATCTGTCACTTTTCATTTTATATTTCTCTGGTGAGATTGAGGGAGCATTTTACTTAGATACGTAAAATTCTGTGACATATTTCTTTGTACATTTCTGGATCAAATAATGGGAAGATGGATGAACTGATGGACAGATGGATATATACACACGCATCGATGTAGGCAGACAGTAAGGTCATAGTATAATGGATATTTTAATTTAACAGAAGGATAAAACTGAAATTTTGCTTTTAGAGGGAACTATTGACCTCAAATCAATGTTTTATTTTCACCTTAAGACGCATCTTTTTCTAAAAGATCCAAAGTTAACTTGAAAAACATGGAAGTCAGTTCTTTTCTTTTACCTGTCAAGCTCAATTGACTCTCTCTTATAAAAGTGAAGGCGCGGTGGCTAATGCTTGTAATCCCAGCACTCTGGGAGGCCGAGGAGGGTGGATCACGAGGTCAGGAGATGGAGACCATACTAGCTAACACAGTGAAACCCCGTCTCTACTAAAAAATACAAAAAATATAGCGGGTATGGTGGCGGGCGCCTGTAGTTCCAGCTATTCGGGAGGCTGAGGCAGGAGAATGGCGTGAACCCGGGAGGCGGAGCTTGCAGTAAGCTGAGATGGTGCCACTGCACTCCAGCCTGGGCGACAGAGCGAGACTCCGTCTCAAAAAAAAAAAAAAAAAAAAAAAAGTGAAGATATTGCGACAAGTCACAGGTCCTCTTGCCCTGCTTCACCACTCCTCCCACTTTCTATTAGTTGTATCAGTTGTCTTTACATTTACCAGGTTTAGAGCATATACAATCTCTATGGTAGCCACATTTCCCAGTTGTCTACTACCAGTAATAAAATCAAATGGATTCAATGCTCGCAACTCTTCAGTCTTTGGGCTATTTTCCATTCTTGAATTTTTTAACTGAATTCCTCTCTTTGGCTGGAATTTGTGATAAAGTCGTTTTTTGCTTATTTTTTCCCCCAAGAAGGGCTTACGTGGGTCTTTTTCTATGAATTATTTTCCTGCTTGACAATAGTTGCTTGTTACTTCTTTACTTTCATCACACCTTGGTCGCATATAATATTCTCCCTTAACATTTTCTTTCCTTGAATTTGTGGAGACTTTTCCATTTTCTTCTTGCAGTCAACTTTACTGAAAACAAATCTGAAGTAAAATTAATGTTTCTACCATATAGGCAATTGGCTTTTTAGTGCCAAGATGCCTAAAAATAAGTTACCCTTAACACATAATAGCTTAACTTTGTTAGGTCTAGAAATTGAGGGTTTGTTTTGTACCACATTTTCTAGAAAGAGTGCTCCTTCAACCTAAAGATTTACTTAGCTTTTTTTCAGGAAATTTCTTGGATTAGATCTTAGAATAAATATTTCTTTTCATTTATAAAATACTGTACTTCAGGAATATCTGTTAGAATTATGTTGGGTTTTTTTGTTTGTTTGTTTAAAGTATTCACTTTTCTCTAATTGCTTTTATCTCCTTATCTGTTCATCTTCCTTCATTGTAATTATCTGAAGCCCCATTTCTCTGTTTCAATAACTTAATTTTCAATTGCATCTATTCTTTTTCTAATTTATGTATTAGTTTCATAAAGCTATTGTTTGGAGTTTTTTCCCCCTTAGATCAGTAGTATCCTTTATCATCTAGTTCTGTTATTATATCATTTTGTCATTGAATTTTGTTTTAATGAACTTACATTACTCTACAATATTACCTTATATTAGAATGAGCAGTTTTGAGTAGGTTGGTTTATGAGTTTGTGAGTAGGGTAGTTTTAAGTAGGGTTGAGTAGTAGTTTTATGTTTCTTGTGATAATTTTGTCAGACAAACAATGAATATTTCTTTTTAGTATAAAGATGTCTCATGGAATATTTAGGACATGTATATACTAAAATTTATTTGTTGCTTATATGAAGTTCAGCTTGAGCTGAGTGTCCCTATTTATATATTTTAATTTGTTAAATCTGTATGTTTTTAATTTGTTAAAACTGTTTTTTATAAACTAACTAACTTCCTTCCTTCCTTCCTTCCTTCCTTCCTTCCTTCCTTCCTTCCTTCCTTCCTTCCTTCCTTCCTTCCTTCCTTCCCTAATCTAACAGGATTTTATAGTTGCCATAGCATTTTCTTTTCCTTTTGCTCATGATTATATGTCCCTAAGATGCCTAGATGGGATATATTGTAGGAGGTCTCTTGACTCTCTTCTCACCATACTGTTTGTTTTCTTTACTTAATATGCAGTCTGAGAACTGAATTTCCTTTCATGGATTATCTATTTGTCTGTAATCTAGGGGAATACTGGGTGATGAAGGCAGGGAACTAGTCTTAGATACTCTGCAGCCTTTTCTGTGTCTCCTAGGATGTTTTTCTGTGCAATGGGAGAGGGGTTGTAGTCCAATCCCCTGGGAAATACTCTTAATGAATAATTTCTCAAATTTGCTTGTGTTCTTGAATCTTCACTCTCTTCAAAGAGACTTCAGCCACTGTTTCATTCAGGGTAGGAGCAGCTAAGTTAACTAACAGAAAAGCTACAAATTACAGTGGCTTAAAAAACAAAGGACATTTTTCTTACTTGCGTAAAGTTTCATTTATTATTCCCTCTATTTCATTGCCATGATTTTTAGGGAACACTGGCTTCTAAATTGTGGTTCTTAATCAACTAGAGTTTATAGTTTGTCTAATATTTTGAAAACATAATCAGCTTTTTTACTACTATTTTTATATTACTAATTCATTAATTTTCACCCAAATCTTTAAGAACATGGCTCTCATAGTTAGGGAAAGAAAACTGCACAAATAACTCATGTTGTGTCCATACGGTTTTTTTGGCCTCACTATTCCTGAATGTGGTTTCTTTCTTCTAATGAGCAAACTCAAGAAGATTAGGACTGTGCATCTCAGAATTAAAATGGTATTTCTGATATGTATGGTTTATTGTTCAATGGAAAAAATATTTATAAGAATTTTTCAAACAATTTTCTGATTGTAAGGATGAATGTGGCCTAATGTTAAAATGGCAGGACAGGAATAGTAAAGAACTGAATGATGGCATCAGCTCAGCCATTTAGTATTTGATTTTGGACTTAGTTTCCTCATCTGTATAATAAGAGCTTCGCCTATGTATTTTTCTAAGACCATTTCAGGGTTTTGCATTATTTTATTTTCATTTGGAATTAACATTCAGGTCATCTTATAGTAGTGTACTGAATAACTGAATGTTAAATGTCTAGCTAAAATAAATATTGGGTTGGTGAAGTTGAAGTTTTGGAACAATAATAGTTAAAATTTATAACTATAGTTTTTAATTAATGATTCTATTTATTAACTTTCAAAAGTTAGACATTCAAAAACTGCAAGAAGAATGTTTTTTCAAGATTATAAATTGCTAGATTCTTCCTGCAGTTGAAAGGGGAACATGAGATAATTGCAGTATTAAATAGATATTCACTTTCGATCGATACATTTAATAACATCACTAACCTTCCTATTCATAGTGAAATGAGTGATGAAAAAGTTTTTTAATAAACATTTTTTACTGGAGCAGAAATAATTTTGTATCAGGATTCATAATTTGTGTATACTGATTTAAGAGTATCATTACTTCCTGAAAGTGGCATTCATGTCTATGGGTAGTCATTTTAACAAGGTTTTTGTTAAAACCTTCCCCTTCATTAACACACTTTAGAAAGTGTCTTCTACGTCATTTTGTCAAAGTCTTTTGCTTTCAAATTTGATTAAAGAAAACAAAGTATTATTTGTGCACCTCATTTTTCTCTAACACATTTTTCTTTGCATTTACCATATTCTGGATTATGTGTAGATCAAAGATGATTTAAATGTTATACATAATTTTGTAGTTTTTCCTACTAATGAAATTTTGAGTTGCAAAGTTAACATTCTGCCATTGTTAATATATTCTTACTATTAAAAGACGAAATTTCAACATACTTCGTTTAAAGATCTC
Source organism: Rhinopithecus roxellana (assembly GCF_007565055.1). NCBI lineage: Eukaryota > Metazoa > Chordata > Mammalia > Primates > Cercopithecidae > Rhinopithecus > Rhinopithecus roxellana. Next base: position 26,113,470 of record NC_044557.1, read on the forward strand.
AGTGGGCTTTTTTGCTTGCAATTTGAGAACCGGGCAGCCCTTAGAACCAAAATGGTTCTGAGGAACTCCCAGGCTGCAGTGTGGTGTGAAATGGAAAATGGAAATGAGGTGGAAGTGAGATTCAGAGATAGCTGGTTGGTTAGAGCTCAGCCTTTGCCTTGTTTGAACATGGTTGGAACAGTTGATTCACTGAAGCTAGGCTGCTGTGCTTGGCTGATACTTTACTATTTGTTACAAAGGCAAATTCCTAATTTAAGTTTTCAAATTGTTTAAGTACTAAGTTAGGTTGTACTTTATTACATAGGACTCATATCGAGGCTTCTAAAGCCCACATCTGATTTGATTTAACATTACCTATGTGAAAAATTGCTAAGCAGAAACATTTTGAAAGTCTCATGACCTAAATGGTATTAAATACTTAACAACTGAATTTGTCTCAATAATAATTATATTTAAAATTATGAATGTTGGTTTGTAAAAAAAAAAAATGCCACAAATTTTAAAATTATGATATAATCTAATATCTGGTATTCAACTTTGTATTATTATTTTAAAATGTAATGAACATCTCTGGACTCTAAATATTTTTCTTTTAAAAGTTGTATAAAACACTCTCTTTATATTCATTATAACTATGAATCTATTTTATTTATATTGAAAGTTCTTAATATTTTACAGTAACTTAATAGCTTTCACAATCATCATTACTTAATGTAGTTTCTACTGTTTGAATAATAAATATATGTCTATACTATGACTCACGGATACATTTCAAAATACAATGCACATAATAAGATCTTCATTCTCTAGATCTGTCATACTACATATGTGAAAGTTAATATTTGTAATGGCAGTGAATCCTAAGGGCAGCCTTGCATGTTAACATTATGTGGTTGATTTGATAGGATGGTGATCTGGGTAATCATATGATGCCAGTTCGTGTTTGGGAATCTCAGAAATGCCATCAGTGTAGGAATGTGGCTATTCTGCTCTTCATAGGCTAAGAATAAACTTGAAGACAAAGAGTAGATTTTGGCCAGACACTGATGGTGAAGTCACCCCGATGCTGTCTTTGCTTCTAAAGTATAAATTACCTTATATTTAGCAACTTTTTCACCTTTTCAACTCTATCCCCTTCCTCAGCCTCTTTCATATGTGAAATAAAACATTCACTTACTACTGAGGATTATTTTTTTAAAACCTACTAAAGAATACTCCATAGCTACAGAGGGAACCACTTCCTTTAGAGACTCCATTTGGGGGATGATCATAGACAGAATTATTCTTGTCCCTTTGCCTCTGATTAATCCCCTTCACAAATTCTGTGGCTCAAACTAATGATAGTTGGCAGTACTAAAGGAATAAGTCTCCAGCGCAGTCTGCCATGCTTTAGCGTCATTTCAGATTAGAGGCATGGAGCAAAGGCAGGGAGATGGGTCAAACAAAATGCTGAGAGTTTCTCTCTTTTTAGAAAACAAAATTCTAGTCAGGGAATTATTTTTAAATAAAATGCAAGCCCCCAAGACATAAATAAACAGCTAACATATATACTAACAACTCAATGAAAGATATTTCCCCAGGTCAACTCATCTGGTAGGATCAATTATTTTGTGTTGCTGCATTGTCCCTCTAGCAGGGTCATAGAAGACCCTAAAGGCTAGAACAAGAACTGCTTTCTGGCTCTCAAGTCATTTCAGTGGTTCCCTGATGGCAGCTGTCTCTCTGGGGAGATGGTGCTATGGTCTGATTGGGATTAGGCCGTCAGCACAGTCCCCTTGTGCTAGCATCGCATTGTCATTAAGCTTTCTGCTACCATGCCTACCATCCATCACCAAGCTCTGTCTCCATGGGCAGCAGCCTCTGTGCCCAGGTCACCCCAGGACCTCAGGCCCATCTCTCTTTCCAAAGGTAGGTAGGTGGCCCTTTCCCATTCTTTAGTTTTTGACTTTGTATAACTAAAACTTCTCCTGGGATGATGCAGGCAGCTGCTGCACAGTCACTCCAGGCTTACTCTTCACTTTGTTATTTGGCCCCTGCAGTTCACTGCACGTGACGAGTGCCATCTGCCCTCCCTGCACTGGCAGCTGTCTCTCCCACACTGCCTGTTTCCCCCTTTCTGCTTTTTGTAGCCACATGTCTAAAGATGGCAGGCCAGTCTCCATGGTCTATTTTGTGAGACTTTCATTTATAACTAGACAGCAACCTACATTAACTATTTATCCTGATGTTCTCCCTCCCCTTGACCCCCGTGACAGGCCCCGGTGTGTGTTGTTCCCCTCCCTGTGTCCATGTGTTCTTATTGTTCAACTCCCACTTATAAGTGAGAACATACGGTATTTGGTTTTCTGTTCCTCCATTAGTTTGCTGAGGATAATGGCTTCCAGCTCCATCCATGTCCCTGCAAAGGACCTGATCTCGTTCATTTTAATGGCTGCATAGTATTCCATGGTGTAGCACATTTTCTTTATCCGGTCTATCATTTATGGGCATTTGGGTTGATTCCATGTCTTTGCTATTGTGACTAGTGCTGCAATGAACATACGTGTGCATGTATCTTTGTAATAAAATGATTTATATTTTGGGGGGTATATACCCAGTAATGGGATTGCTGGGTCAAATGATATTTCTGGTTCTAGATATCACCACACCATCTTCCACAATGACTGAACTAGTTTACATTCCCACCAACATTGTAAAAGCATTCCTATTTCTCCCCAATCTTGCCAACACCTGTAATTTCTTGACTTTTTAATAATCGCCATTCTAATTGGCATGAGATAGTATGTCACTGTGGGTTTGATTTGCATTTCTCTAATGATCAGTGAGGTTGAACTTTTTTCATATGTTTGTTAGCTGCATGAACGTCTTCTTTTCTTTTTTTTTTTTTTTTTTTTCCTTTTGGTTTTCTTTTTTTGAGACAGTCTCACAGTGTCACTCAGGTTGGAGTGGTGCAGTGGCAAGATCTCAGCTCATCACAACCTCCACCTCCCAGCTTCAAGCAATTCTCCTGTCTCAGCCTCCCAACTAGCTGGGATTATAGGCACCTACTACTATGCCCAGATAATTTTTTTTTGTATTTTTAGTAGAAACAGGATTTCACCATATTAGCCAGGCTAGTCTCAAGCTCCTGACCTCAGGTGGTCTGTCTGCCTCGGCCTCCCAAAGTGCTGGGATTACAGGCATGAGCCACCACACTCAGCCATGAATATCTTCTTTTGAGAAGTGTCTGTTCATGTCCTTTGCCTACTTAAATTGGATTATTAGTTTTTTTCTTGTAAATGTGTTTAAGTTCCTTACAGATTCTGGGTATTAGATCTTTGTCAGATAGATAGATTGGAAAAATTTTCTCCTGCTCTGTAGGTTGCCTGTTTACTCTAATGATAATTTCTTTTGCTGTGCAGAAGCTCTTTAGTTTAATTAGATTCTATTTTTCAGTTTCTGCTTTTGTTGCAATTGCTTTTGGGAATTTTGTCATGAAATCTTTGTCTGTGCCTATGTCCTAAATGGTATTGCCTAGATTTTCTTCTAGAGTTTTTATAGTTTTGGGTTTTACATTGAAGTCTTTATTCCATCTTGAGATAATTTTTGTATAAGGTATAAGGAAGGGTGCAGTTTCAGTTTTCTGCATATGACTAGCCAGTTCTTCCAGCACCATTTATTAAATAGGGTATCCTTCCCCCATTGCTTGTTTTTGTCAGGTTTGTCAAAGATCACATGGTTGTAGATGTGCAGTGCAGTCTTTTTTTTTTTTTTTTTGAGACAGAGTCTTGCTTTGTTGCCCAGGCTGGAGTGGAGTGCAGTGGCACGATCTCAGCTAACTACAAGCTCCGCCTCCTGGGTTCACACCATCCTCCTGCCTCAGCCTCCTGAGCAGCTGGGACTACAGGTGCCCACGCCTGGAGATGTACAGTCTTATTTCTGAGTTCTCTATTCTGTCCCTTGGTCTATGTGTCTGTTTTTTGTATGAGTACCATGCTGTTTTGATTACTGTAGCCTTGTAATGTAGTTTGAAGTTGTATAGCATGAAGCCTCCAGCTATGCTCCTTTTGCTTAGGATAGTCTTAGCTATATGAGCTCTTTTGTGGTTTTATATAAATTTTAAAGTAGTTTCTTCTAATTCTCTAAAGAATGTCAATTGTATTTTAATGAGAATAGCATTGAATCTATAAATTACTTTGGGTAGTATGGCTATTTTCATAATATTGATTCTTCCTATCCATTATTATGGAATGTTTTTCCATTTGTTTGTGTCCTCTCTTATTTCCTTGAGCAGTGATTTGTAGTTGTCCTTGAAGAGGTCCTTCACTTCCCTTGTTAGCTGTATTCCTAGATATTTTATTATCTTTACAGTAATTGTGAATGGGAGTTCCTATTCATTATTTGGCTATATGCTTGTCTATTGTTGCTGTATAGGAATGTTTCTGACTTTTGCATGTTGATTTTGTATCCTGAGACTTTGCAGAAGTTGCCTATCAGCTTAAGAAGCTTTTGGGCTGAGACAATGGGGTTTTCTAGATATAGGGTCATGTCATCTACAAAGACAATTTGACTTCCTTTCTTCCTATTTGAATACCATTTATTTCTTTCTCTTGCCTGATTACTCTGGCCATAACTTTGAATACTATGTTGAATAGGAGTGGTGAGAGATGGCTTTCTTGTCTTGTGCCAGTTTTCAAGAGGAATGTTTCCAGCTTTTGGCCATTCAATATGATATTGGCTGTAGGTTTGTCATAAATGGCTCTTATTATTTTGAGGTATGTTTCTTCAAAACCTAGTTTATTGAGAGTTTTTAACATGAAAGGATATTGAGTATTATCGAAGGCCTTTTCTGCATCTATTGAAATAATCACGTGGTTTTTGTCGTTGGTTCTGTTTATTGTTTATGTGATCAATTATGTCTATTGATTTGCATATGTTGAACCAGCCTTGCATGCCAGCAATTAAGCCAACTTGATCATGGTGGATAAGCTTTTTGATGTGCTGCTGGATTCGGTTTGCCAGTATTTTATTGAAAATTTTTGCATCAATGTACATCAGGGATATTGGCCTGAAGTTTTCTTTTTTTGTTGTGTCTCTGCCAGGTTTTGGTAACAGGATGATGCTGGTCTCATAAAATGAGTTAGGGAGGAGTCCCTCTTTTTCAATTGTTCAGAATAGTTTCAGAAGAAAGTGTATCAGTTTCTCTTTGTACCTCTGATAGACCAATCTGTTACTGGGCATTTTTTGGTTGGTAGACTCTTTATTACTGTCTCAATTTCAGAGCTTGTTATTGGTCTACTCAAGAATTCAACTTCTTCCTGGTTCAGTGTTGGGAGGGTGTATGTATCCAGGAATTTATTCATTTCTCCTAGATTTTCTAGTTTATTTGCATAGAGGTGTTTATAGTATTCTCTGATGGTTGTTTGTATTTCTGTGGGGTCAGTGATGATATCCCCTTTATCATTTTTTATTGTATATATTTGATTCTTCTCTCTTTTCTTCTTTATTAGTCTAACTAGTAGTCTATTTTTAATTATTTTTTTCAAAAAAAAAAAAAAAAAAAAACAGCTCCTGGATTCATTGACTATTTTTAAGGTGTTTTTGTGTCTCTGTCTCCTTCAGTTCTGCTCCGAGCTTGGTTATTTCTTTTCTTCTACTAGTTTTGGGGTTTGTTTACTCTTGGTTCTCTAGATCCTTTAGTTGTGATGTTAGGATGTCAATTTGAGATTTTTCTAGCTTTTCAATGTCAGCATTTAGTGGTATACATTTCCCTATTAACACTGCTTTAGCTGTGTCCCAGATATTCTGGTATGTTGTTTCTTTGTTCTCAGTGGTTTCAAAGAACTTCTTGATTTCTGCCTAAATTTCATTATTTACTCAGGTGTCATTCAGGAGCAGGTTGGTCAATTTTGATATAGTTGTGTGGTTTTGAGTGAGTTTCTTGAGTTCTGATTTGATTGTGCTGTGGTCTAAGAGACTGTTATTATTTCAGTTCTTTTGCAGTTTCTGAGGAGAGATTTACTTTCAATTATTTGATCATTTCTAGAGGAAGTGCCATGTGGCACCGAGAAGAATGTATATTCTGTTGTTTTGGAGTGGAGAGGTCTATCGATATCTATCAAGTCCACTTGATTCAGAGGTGAATTCAAGTCCTGATTATCTTTGTTAATTTTCTGTCTTGATGATCTGCCTAATATTGACAGTGGGGTGTTAAAGTATCCCCCAATTATTGTATGGGAGTCTAAGTCTCTTTGTAGGTCTTGAAGAACTTGTTTTATGAATCTGGGTTCTCCTGTATTGGGTGCATAAATATTTAGGATAGTTAACTTCTCTTGTCCCCTTCACCATTATGTAATGCCTGCCCTTATTTGTCTTTTTTGATCTTTGTTGGTTTAAAGTCTATTTCATCAGAAACTAGGATTGCAACCCCTGCTTTTTTCTGTTTTCCACTTGCTTGGTAAATTTTCCTCCATCCCTTTATGTTGGGTCTATGTACATCTTTGCATGTGAGATGGATCTCTTTAGTACAGCACACTGATGAATCTTGACTCTTTATCCAGCTTGCCATTTTTTAAATTGGGGCATTTAGCCAATTTACATTTAAGGTTAATATTGTTATATGTGAATTTGATCCTGTCATCTTGATGCTAGCTGGTTATTTGTAGACTTTCTGATGAAGTTGCTTCGTAGTGTAATTAGTCTGTATACTCCAGTGTGTTTTTGTAGTGGCTGGTAACAGGTTTTCCATTCCATATTTAGTGCTTCCTTTAGGAGCTCTTGCAAGGCAGGCCTGGTGGTGACAAACTCCCTCAGCATTTGCTTTTCTGAAAAAGATTTTATTTCTCCTTTACTTATGAAGCTTATTTTGGCCAGATATGAGATTCTAGGTTGGAAATTCTTTTCTTTAAGAATGTTGACTATTGCCCCAATCTCTTCTGGCTTGTAGCGTTTCTGCTGAGAGGTCTGCAGTTAGTCTGACGGGCTTTTCTCCATAGGTGACCTGGCCTTTATCTCTGGCTACCCTTGACATATTTTTATTCTTTTCAGGCTTGAAGAATCTAATGATTATGTGTTTTGGGGTTGATCTTTTCATAGAGTATCTTACTCGGGTTCTCTGGATTTCCTGAGTTTGAATGTTGCCCTGTCTTGCTAAGTTGGGGAATTTCTCCTGGATGATACCCTAAAGTATATTTTCCAACTTGATTCTGTTCTCCCTGTCTCTTTTAGGTACCCCAGTCAGTTGTAAGTTCAGTCTTTAACATAATCCCATAGTTCTCAGAGGTTTTGTTCATTCCTTTTCATTCTTTTTTCTCTAATCTTGCCTGCCTGCCTTATTTCAGCAAGACAGTCTTCAAGCTCTGATATCCCTTTTTTCCACTTGTTCTATTCAGCTATTGATACTTGTGGTTGCATTGTGAAGTTCTCATGTTGTGTTTTTTCAGCTCCATTAGGTCATTTCTATCCTCTCTGAGCTGGTTATTTTGGTTAACAGCTCCTGTAATATTTTATTATGGTTCTTAGCTTCTTTGCAGTGGATTAGGACGTACTTCTTTAACTCAGCAAAGTTTGTTATTACCCGTCTTCTGAAGCCTACTTCTGTCAATTCATTCCTCTCAGCCTCAGCCCAGTTCAGGGCCCTTACTGGAGATACATTATGATCATTTGAAGGAGAAGAGGCACTCTAGCTTTTTGAGTTTTCAGTGTTTTTGCATTGATTCTTTCTCATCTGCCTGGGTTTATCTACCTTTGATCTTTGAGGCTGCTGACTTTTGGATGAGGTTTTTGTGGGGTCTTTTTCATTGATATTGTTTTCCTTGCTTTCTGTTTGTTTTTCTTTTAGCAGTCAGGACCTTCTTCCATAGGGCTGCTACCATTTGCTGGGAGTCCACTTCAGACCCTATTCACCTGGGGTCCTCCCAACCTGGAGGAATCACCAGTGGAGGCTACAGAACAGCAAAAATGGCAGACTGCTCCTTTTCCCCAGAGGGGCACCAACCTGATGCTGGACAGAATGCTCCTGTATGAGATGTCTGGAGACCCCTGTTGGGAAGTCTCACCCAGTCAGGAAGAACAGGATCAGGGACCCGCTTAAATAAACAGCCTGGCTTCCTCTTGGCAGAGAGGGTGTCCTGCAGTCAGGGGAATCCGCCTCATCCCGGCTGCCCTGACTCTCCAGAGCTGGCAGGCAGAAAAGAGTAAGATTGCTGATCCGCAATACCAGGGCCTCTCCTCCTCCTAGGGGCTCCTCTCGGGGAGATCAGAGTTCTGTTCATAAACTCCTGTCTGGGGATGCTGAAAATCCCACAGGGAGGCCCCACCTGGGTAGGAGGAATGGGTCAAGGTCCTGCTTAAAGAAGCAGTCTGGCCAGGAACTGTCACAGCTGCTGTGCTGCAGCTGTGGGGAATTGCTCCTGGTCCATACCGCCCAGTCTCGCTGGCACCCGCAGCAGGGGAAAATGGCTGACTGGAGCAGCCGTGGTGGTAGCCACCCCTTCCCCCGCCGAACTCGGTCTTCTTAGGCGGTCTCCAACTTGCTACACTGACTGGCAGGGATTCCAAAGTGGGTTTCAGTTTGCAGGGTTCCATAGGAGCAGGGCTCGCTGAGCAAGGCCACTTGGATCCCTAGCTTCAGCCCACTTCCCACGGCAGTGGACAGATCTCCTGCCTCATCAGAGTTCCCAGAGCTAGAGTATGCTAAAACTCCTGTGTCTCAGCATCTGCCCAAGTGGTCACCCACCTGAGCAGCCACTGTGAGTCTGCACAGCTCTGTGTTTTGGACCCAGGGCCCTTGGTGGTGTGGGCTCACAAGGGTGCTGGTTGCAGAGATCCATGGGAAAAGCGTGGTTTTCAGAGCAGGGTAGCACTATTCCTCTCCAGCTCCCTTGGCTCAGGGAGGGAGCTCTTTTTGCCACATGCAGGCCCCGGGTGGGCCCTCACTCCACCCTGCTTTTCCTCACTGTCTGTGGGTTGCGTCAACCGTCTAGTTAGTCCCAATGAGAGAACCTGGGTACCTCAACTGAAGATGCATCATTTGCTCGCTCTTTTTGTTCTTCTTGGTGGGAGCTGCAGACTGGAGCTATTTCTATTTGGCCATCTTGGCTCGAGGTTCAGTTTGAGTTTCTGTTGCAGGCACTGCAAGAAACAGAAACGAATGAACAAGATATATGAAAGTATGTATCATGACAATAACTGTTTCTGTTTGTTTTTTATTTTATTTTGTTTTCTGATAGAATTGGAGGAAATACAGAGTACTTAGAAAGTGTTTGTATTTACCATCAATTATTTCTGTATACTTCTCTATCTTTAAAAATATGCCCCCAAGTTTTGAAATTCTTATTCAATATGGACTTTGAAAGAATGTGAAATTTGGGAGCACGTATTGCTGTTACTAAGACTGGGGGCTGTGAGAGGGCTTGGTGTTCCTCCAAGCAGTCAGGCTTGCAGAGAGAATTTGTGTCCTGCCACGGTCTTTTGTAAAGGAAACTAGCCCCACCTGTTGTTCAAATTCATTTTGCTTGCGTGAAAGAGGAATGCTGTCCCTAGAAACCTCTGTCCAAGTGCCTGTATCTTCTGTTCTGGGTGGCATTGCTAAAGTGATCTGGATCCTCTCAGAAAAATGAAAAAAAAATCACATCTAAAAATGTTCAATGACATTACACTGAATACTGACTGGGCAAGTAAGCTGGAACTGTATGGTTATATTCACAAAGCGTTGTCAAATTCTGGGATGTTTGTTTTGGCTTTGTGTTATAATTGCAGCTATGAAACTAAAAGTGAACAAATTGCTTTTTTCATTTAATTTCTTTTTATCATGTCTAAGCCTCAGTATTTTTATTTGTAGAATTGTGTTAATAATAATCCACAGGCTTATTATGAGGAATAAATCAGATACTGTACATAAAACAAATAGGATATTTGTTGACATATAGTATCCATTCACCAGATGCTTAATCTTTCCTTCCTCTTGTCTGTGTTAGCCTATGATTGTTATTCTAGCATTGGTCTCAAATAAACTGCCATTAGATTTTTGCTTTAGTTCGTAGGGCCAGTAGAGGAGGAGGGAATGGAAAAATCACTAGGTATGTATTTTAGTCTGTCAGATGCTTTAACATACAACTCTCAGAGAATTGGAAAAATGGAAACACAGAGGTGTTGCTTTGTGTTTTGTTTTTGAGCACAGTTCTTATAGTAAATGTGAATGTTTACTATAATTTCCAGGATTTATGGTAAAAGATGGAAAAGAGAGGCTATACTGATGCACATTATCAATATGGGGGCTTGTAAGAAATTAAACTTTTAAGAAAGTAATTGAATTTAACAAACATTATCGAGTACCTTCTCTGGCCCAGCCACAGATCGTAACCTCAACTCCTGATCAAGAGTAGAAAATACACTCAGTCAATGGTAGGTGCAGTGGTTCATGCCTGTTATTCCAGTGCTTTGGGAAGCCAAAGCAGGAGGATCACTTGAGACCAGGAGTTCGAGACCAGCCTGGGCCATTAAACAAGACCTTATCGCTACAAAATAGAAAAAAAAAAAAAAATTAGCCAGGAATGGTGGTGTGTGAATGTAGTCAAAGCTACTTGCGGTTGAGGTGGGAAGATTGCTTGAGCTGAAGAGTTTGAGGCTGCAGTGAGCCATTATCATGCCGCTGCACTCCAGCCTACGTGAAAGAGCCAGATCCTGTCTCAAAATCAAAAAACAACAAAACAAACAAAAAACAGACTCTTTCTAGTCATGACTTTATTCCAATGCTTCCCACCTGGTTCTTGCCCTCACAGACTTCACAATAAAGGGATTCTGGTCTGGGAAGAAAACAACTTTAAAGAATCTCTGTTATCATTCTCATAATGACAATAAATTCCAAAAAAGAGCCTAAGGATTTTTTACAAATGACCTTAGAAGTTCTAGATCCTAGTTTGCCTATAAATGTTTTAATTTAAATTATCATAAATAGCTACTCAAGGAATTGGTTTATCTGAGTTCAAAAATTTCTTTAGTGGAAGTCAAAGCACATTATTGTGTTTTAAAAAATCAAATGTTGCCAACTCATGACTTAGGTAAGCCTGGAATGTGAATGTCTATGCAATTGAAGGAGACATTGACTGTATGCACAATGCCCGCTGTTTTTCTCGCTGTTAGTCATTATATGTTATGTCCTTTGTCAGGTTGGAAACAAAAGATTAATTTCATTCGGTAGGCTTTTAAAAACATGTTTGTCTGGTTTTGTGTGTGTGTGTGTGTGTACATATATATACATACATATGTATACGTATGTGTATATGTATATATTAGGCATATATATATATAATTCAGAACTAAATTTTAAAATTTAAGCTTAAAGTACCAATATATTTTTTTCAGAGATGGATTATTTTGGCAGCAAAAGTTCTTCTGAGCCTTCAGTATTGCTGAGCTTTATTTAGGAAATACTCAGTGATAGAAGATGAATGTAAAAAAAAAATGATTAAAAATAGGAGCCTTAAAAATTGAATTCCCTTCTTATTGTTAATGTTCTTATATTATTTTGGTATCTACATGAATGATTATTTGAAAAATTTCTGACGTCTGATGACGTGTAACATGCCAAATTAATTTCCAAATGTTAAAAATCATTTTACAATATGGATAACTTCGTTATTTAGAAACTGATTATCTAATTTGTAATTATTTTTGTAGAAAAATGGCAAGTAGAAGCTTATTATGAGTGAAGTTAACAACAAAAGGCTAAAGTTTATTTGTCTACCTTCAGTCTTTTTCTCTTCAGTCAAAGACAACTTACACACAACAAGATTTCTCCTTCTTAATTACTACATTTATTATGGTATTTACCCTGTCTGAAACGCTTTAGTGAGGTTCCAGCTTTGAATAAGATAAACAGACTGCGCCCTGTCTGTCCTACTGAATACAACTATCAAACCTGGACAATACACATGAATTATATTTTCAAGGACTCTGAAAAGTAAATTGTAGCAGATGGACTGAGAAAGACCAGACCTGAAAATAAAACAAAACCAGGAGTGAGTTTACCATGTTTTTCCCCTGGAAGAACCCAGCTTTGACTTGGAAAACTCAGAAGTAGACATCAACACAGACAGGAAGAGCTTCATCTGGCAGTGACAGTGACAGCAGCAGAGGGTCCCCAGGTTTCTAAAGCTCTCAGGATGAGAAATTTGGTCCCAAGATAAGGAGCCTAAAGGGCTTTTTCCTTTCTGTGTCTTCCTTCTTGGCCTGCAACATGGGTACAGTCACAAGAGCATGTAACAGAGAAGAATGACTAAAGCTACCATTTTCTGGATGAAGAATTGGAAAGAGGATCCACGGGTAACCAAAAAGTACCAGAGAGATTGCAGAGAAAGAAAACCTCAGAAGACCAACCTCATAAGTGGTATTTAATAATGCCTGGACTCAAATCCAAACTGTACATGAATATATCTGGTCCTAGATAGGTTATCGAAGACTTTGAAAAATGAACTTTGATACATCATTGCCCAGATTCCAGACTGGCTATTGTGTGACACAACACACAGGATATATCTGAATAGTGCTCAGAAGACTTTGAAAATAGAAATGATATTAAAATAAAGATGAAAATGTAAAAGAGAAAGCTAGTCAGAACTTGTGGATGTAACCCTTCTGGACCAATTGCCTGATTAAAAAATAGTTGATATTCTCGAGTGAATTAAGACAAGATTTAGAGACTGCATGGTGGCTCATTCTTGTAATCCAAGCACTTTGCAGGGGCAGGGCTAGAGGATTGCTTGAGGCCAGGAGTTTGAGACCAGCCTGGCCAATGGTGAGACTGGGTTGCTAGGAAAAAGAAAAAAATAAAAAAAATAGAAAGTTGGGCATCGTGGCATGAGCCTGTAGACACAGCTGCTTGGGATGCTGAGGTGGGAGGATCACCTGAGCTGGGGATGTCGAGGCTTCACTGAGCACATCACTGCACTCCAACTTGGGTGATAGAACAAGACCTAAACATTAAAAAAACAAAACAAACAAAAAAACAAGACTTAGAGTCTCATGATATAATATTCAGTAGGTCTAGCGTACAGTGAAAAATTGCTCAGCATATGAAGAGCTAGGAAAATTTCAACTTGCATGGGAAAATCCAACCTACATTAACACTGAAATGACAGATCTTGGAATTACCTGACTGACTTTAAAGCAGCTATTATTAAAATGTTCCAAGGAGTAAGGGCAAATCTCTTTAAATGAATTGAAAGGAAGAAAGTCTCAACAAAGAAACAAAAGATATACAAACATTTTATGGTAACTTTAGAACTAAAAAACACAGTAACTCAGTTTTTAAAAATCTCATTGGAAGGCTCCATGAAAGTGACAGAGGAAGAATCCATGAATTTGAAGATAGATTGATAGAAATTATTTCATATGAACCACGCAGAGAAACATGATTTCAAGGAAAAGTAAACATAGCTTCAGGAACCTGCAGGAAAATATGAAAAGGTCTGATATTTATGCCTTTGAAAATCCAGGAAGGTAGAAAGAGCACAATATATTTGTGTGTGTGTGAGCATGTACACAAACGTATGTAAACACCCTTATGTTTGAAGAGATAATGGCTAAAACGTCCCAAATTTGCCAAATCACATAAACCTACAGATTCAAGGACCTCAGAAAACTCAAAATAAACACAAATAAATCCATGTCCAAAGACATCATAATCAAACTGCTGAAAACTAAAGACAAAGAAAAACTTTGAAAAAAGCCTGAAAAAAGAAAAATGATATATTCCTTGTGGAGAAAAATCTATTTTAATAACTTCAAATTTCTTGTCAGATTTCACAGAAGTTAAAAAGAAATCAACCAACATTTTTTAAATGCTGGAGGAAAAGAACTGTCAAGTAAAAATATTATATCCAACAAAAACCTCCTTCAAGAATTAAGGCAAAATAAAGACATTCTCAGATTAAAAACAAAATGAGACAAAACAAAACAAAACAAAAGCCCATAGACACCCTCTAAAAAGCTTACTGAAGAAATTCTTCACACACAAGAAAATAAACTGAAGAGCAAGTTTCATGAAAGAACAACAGAAATGGTAACTATATAAATAAATATAGTACATATCATCCTTTTCTTGAGTTATTTAAAACACATTACAGTCAAAAGCAAAAATATGACATTGACTGATACAGTTTTTATCCAGTATGTAGATTTAATTTAAATATCGACTATAATATAAGAGGACCTATATGATGGTAGTAGGGATTCCTACATTCTACTTGAAAAAGTAAAGTATTGATTCCAAATATAGCATGAAAATTAAGCATGTTTATTGTAATCCCTGGAGTAACCACCAAAATATTTTTATGTACATAAAGAGATACAGCAAAAACCTGATATACTTAGGTGGAATACTAAAAGAAATCCAATAACAAAAGATAAGGCAGAAAAGCTAAAACAGAGGAATAAAAATCAGAAACAACCAGCAGAAAACAAATAATGAAATGGTCGACTTAAATCCAAGCATATCTATACTTGCGTTAAATGTAAATGGTCTAATCATTAAAGGCTAATGACTACTAGAATAAATAAAGAAAAATATATGATGCAGCAATATGCTATGTACAAAAAATCACTTAAAAATAATGATAAAGGTATGCCCAAAGCAAAAAGATGGGAACTATAAACCATGCAAACATTAAATCAAACAATACTCAGGATGCTACATCAATATTAGCCAAAATAGACTTCAAAGCAAGGAAAATGGGAATAAAGATAACACTAAATAATAATTAAATATTAATAAAAAGAACAATTTACTAAGAAGACATAACAACCTTAACTATGTCTGTAGCAAACAGCATAGCTTCAAAATATGTGAAGTAGAAACAAAAATGAAAGGACAAACAGATATTTTCACAATTACACTTTGAAGATTCAACAATGCTTTCTAGAAAATTGGCATAATTAGTAAACAGAAAATATGCCTTGATATAGAAAAGCTGAAGGAAAAAACCAATCGACTGAATATAATTGATGTTTTTCTCACTCTACTCCAAAACAGTAGAATAGGCATTCTTTTCAAGTGCATGTGGAATAATTATTACATTTATTAAGATGGACCTCATTCTAAATAATAAAACAAATGTGTGGCAAGTTTCATGGAATTGAAGTCACACAAAATGTTTTTTTGTCCATAGTGGAATTAAATTAGAAATAAATGACCGATACCAGGGGAAAAAAAATCCAAACAGTTTGAAATTCAGCAATACAATTCTAAATACTCTACAGTCAAAGAAGAAGTGTTAAAGAAAATAATAAGTGATTTCAAACTAAATAGAAATGAAAGTGCAGCATATCAAATTTGTGAGATGTCTGCAAAGCCATATGTGGAATAAAATTTATTATGTAAAATGCTTGTGTTATGAGAAAATAAATTCTCAAATCAATAATATAAGCAGCCACCTTAAGAACTTACGTAAAGAAAACAAAAAACCACAAAGCAATCAGAGGTAAAAATAACAAAGAGCATAAATCAATAAAATTGAAATTAAAAAAATACAGTAGAGCAAATTATTGAAACCAACAGTTGGTTCTTGAAATAGATTAATCAAATTGGTAAACCTCTAGCAAGACTGACAGGAACAAAGATAAAAGACACAATATCAGAAATGGAAGAATCACCACTCCTGACACCATAGCATTAAAAACATAAGAAGGTTATGTGTGTATTTATGTATAGTAGCAATAAATAATTAGCAAGCACAATTTAATTAGTAATTTCACTTAAGATAGCTTTCAAAATGTGAAGCACTTAGACATAAACCTAACAAAACATGTGCAAGATATGTATGCAAAAAACTACGACCCCTCATGAAAAACTCTTAGATGACCTAAATAAATGGAGACATGTACCATGTTCATGGATTAAAACACTAAACATGTTAAACATGTTAATTCTACCGAATTGATCTATAGATTTAATGCAACTCCAGTCAAAATCACAGCAGAATATTTTGTAGGTATAGACAAGCTAATACTAAAATTCATATGAAAAGACAAAGGAACTAGAACACCCAAAGCACTTCTTAAAAGGAATGGATAAATTATACTACCCAATTTTAAGAATTATTAAAAAGCTCCAGTAATCAAGAGTCTGGTATCAGAGAAGGGATAAATGGGTCCCTTAGATCAACGGGACATAAATAGACCTGCACTAAAATGCCAACTTGTCTTTAACAAAGATGCAAAAGCAACTTACTGCAGAAAGGGTAATGTTTCTAATGAACAGTAATGGAACAATAGGAAACAATTGGTATACAAAAGGAAATTCAACCTAATCCTCACGTATTGTGCAAAAATAAGCTTAAAATGGATCATAGATTTAAATGTAAAACACAAAATTATAAAATGTTCAGAAGAAAATCTTCATGATCTGGAGTTAGGCAGTGAGTTTGGGCATATCTAAGAAGAAAATACATGTACATGTTTGATCATTTAAATTGGACTTTATACAAATTTAAAACTTTTGCTCTGTAAAAGGCACTGTAAGAGAGTGAAAAGATAAACTATAGACAGAAATAAAATCTTTTCAAATTGCATATTCTTCAAAGGGTTTGCATCCAAGATATATTTGAAAACTCTAAAAAATCAATGGCAAAAATACAAAGAACACGATTTAAAAGTGGGCGAAAGTCTCGAACAAATTGTTGATCAAAGTAGATATGGGGAAGGTAATCAAACAGAACTATGTGCAACATCATTAGCTTAGCTTAGGGACATGCAACTAAAATGATAATGTCCTAGCACTAGAATGATAATTATAAAAAGAAAACAAAACGAAAGACCCTTTCACTACCAACTCCTGGTAAGGATGTGAAGCAATTAGAATTCTTATACATTGATTATAGGGATACAAAATGGCAAAGCTGCTTGAAAAACGTGTTGGCAATTTCTCAGAAAGGTAAACAAATGTTTATCATATGACCCATACATGCCATTCCTTAGTATTTAAGCTAGCAAACTCTAAATTTATGTTCACAAAAAAGTGAATATTTATAGTAGCTTTATTAATATTTGTCAAAAATTGCCAATCATCAAAATGCCATTCAACACGTAAATAGAAAAACAAACTGTGGTATCTTACTACTTCTTGTCAATTAAAAGGAATGAATTATTGATATGTGCGACAACTTGGATGAATTTCAAAGGCAATATACAGAATGAAAGAAGTCAACCTCAAAAAGTTTACCTACCATATCATATAGAATTTCAACGAGACAGAGTTATAGTGGAACCAAATCAGTGAGTGCCAGCGGTTTGGGTGGGGGAAGAGTGTGACTACAAGGAGATGGCATGAGAGGTTTTGGGGGAACTGATGGAGCTGTTCCACATCATGATTCTCATGGTGATTAGATAAATCTATACATGTGATATAATTCATAAAACTGTAATTTATATGACTATAAATTAATTTAAAAAATAAAATTAGAAGAAAAAAGTCTTCCCAGTGCTTGACTATTGCTTTTAGATTATCTTCCAAACTCCATAGCAGGCAATGAATGGCTTCCATTCTCTGGCTACACTCATTTTCCCAGCATATGTTTCCCCCACCATTGTTGTGAATCTATTCTCAGTGTCTCACTCACTTTAGTTTTTCTTTATTTCCTAAAGATCCGAGTTATAATATACAACCTCACCAATGTCGATTATTTGAGACCAGCAGCATATCTGGAGCTGGTTAAGTGGCAGATGTGATTGGTTGGAACTTTACCTAATTCACCCAAGGCACATTTGGTTTTCAAAGACTTGAAAAGGGATCAATGTTCTCATCTATGAGGTTTTAAGACTTGTAGTCGAGGATGAATTTCATTCTACTGACAACTTGAACATTTTTTCATGATTCCAATACTCCTATGAAAAGATAAAGACAGCTGGGAGTACTTACTCTAGAAGAAACATGGTTGAAAGGAGAATATAAACCATTCACCTAAATGGTAAATAAGTATTTGTCATCTTAACTAAGGATACAAAAAAAGGAAGTATGCATCAATTATACCATGATAGATTAATTGTGCTGTATGGAAAAATTTCCTGTTAAGGAAATTTGTTTACCTTCCTGAAAAGTGTGGCTGAGGCTGGTCACAGAGTTATTCTCTAGATCTCTTTAAGGATAGATTCCTTTTTATTTTTTAATTGACAGATTAAATTTTATGTACTTACTGTGTATAACATGATGTTTTCAAATATACATACATTATGAAATGACTAAATTTTATCAAATTAACATGTATTACATTAGATAGTTATCATTTATGTGGTGAGAACACTTTACATTTACTCTTTCATTTCTTAATGATACATCATTAATGATAGTCACCATGGTGTACAATAAATATCTAGAACTTATTCCTCCTATCTAACTGAAATTATGTATCCTTTAGCCAACATCTTCCTAACACCTCCAACCAGTTCAGTCCACCATTCTCTTCTCTCCTATGAGATCAGCTTTTTTAGATTCTGAGTATGAGTGAGATCATGAAATATTTGTCTTTCTGTGCCTGGATTATTTCACTTACCATAGTGTCCTCCAGGCTCATCCATCTTAATTGCAAATGAGAGGATTTCCTTCTTTATTACGGTTGAATAGTATTTTATTTTGTATATATAACACATTTCCTTTATCCATTCATCCACTGATGGACACTTAGGCTAATTTCATGTCTTGACTATTGTGAATGGTGCCGCGGTAAACACGGAAGTGTAAAATATCTCCTTGAAATACTTACTTCATTTCATATATATACACATATATACACATATATATATACATATATACAATATATACAATATACAATATGTATATGTATGTGTATATATGTATACATATATATCTGGTGGTGGGATTGCTGGATCGTATGGTTGTTCCGTTTTTAATTTTCTGAGAAACATTCACGCTGTTTTCCGTAACGGTTACACTAATTTCCATTCCCACCAGCAGGGCGCAAGAGTCCCCTTTCCTCCATATCCTCACTAGCACTTGTTATCTTTTGTTTTTTTGGTAAAAGCCTTTCTGTTAGCTGTGAGGTGATATCGCATTGTGATTTTAATTTGCATTTATCCAATAATTAGTGATGTTGAGCATTTTTCATATATCCGATGGCCACTGGTATGCCTTTTTTTGAGAGGTGTCTATTCAGATATTTTGCCCATTTTTTTATTGGGTTGTTTTGTTGCTATTGAGTTGTTTGAGTTCCTTATATATTTTGGATATGAACCCCTTATCAAATGTATAGTTTACAAATGTGTTCTCCCATAGGATAGATTTTTAACCGTTTGGGATGGTTTAAGGGAGGCCTAATGGAAAGCTTAAAAAAAGAGCATTCTATGCCTCCATGTTGGATTCTGGCATACTTTTTTCAGGATGTTCTTTTCCAGATCAATATTTAAAGAACTTGAAGACTGCAAAGCTTCTTCTCTTGAGATGAGAGGGAGCTTCTCCTCCACTAATGATCTGAATTTAACACTGGATCACTTAAAGCCAGATTCATTTGCAAAATATTTGCTCAGCTTTGATGCTATAAAAGCCTCTCCAAAGCTAAGGAAACCCTAAGAAATGGATTATTCATGCGACTCTGCAAAGCTTGGTATCAGGCATTGCTTGTATTTAATCTTTCCCTAAGCATTAACATTCTAAGCTTATGAAAAATTTGTGACATATACTAAGTATATTCCATCCGGTTATGATCAGTATCCAGTCACCTGAGTTTAAGATTTCTGCCCTTTCAGTGAGAATTGAAAGCCCTGGTGAAGGCAGATAGAAAAACCCAGAAATGCTTGTTGTTTTATTTATTTTTCATTGAGCTTCTGGCTAATTTTTGATAAGGTGTCACAGATTTAATCTGTCTTAGTTTAAGTAGAAGATTGAGGAAAACTGTCTTCTTTTTATTACCATTAGAAAAAACCCTTAAAGCTTAATTTTGACTGCATGAAATGACATCTAATAGCAAATATTTGTAATTTGTGTATTCCAGATACTTGTAGTGTAGGAAATACAGTATTGTTTTCTTTAAAAGGAAATCGGCTGTATATAGAATGTCAGAGGAAACAAATTTAAGGCAAGATTCTGAATGATGGTTCTGTATTCTAGAAGCCTTTGCTAATGAAAGGGAAGATTATGATTTTCAATGTAGGTCATGGCCTGAAGTGGAGAATTTCTGAAATTGTCTTTGCAGACCCTCCAGTCAGCCTGATCTGTCTGTGCAACTCTATTGATGAGCTCTGAGCCTTCTCAGTGCTATGAATATTTACATCAGGCAGAGGTGGATTGGGATCCAAAACTTACCCACCCTATTATGAGTAAGATGATTCTATTACATTCATCCTAAAGAGAATATCCATCATAGAAATAGAGGAAGAAAAAACCTGCATTTGGTTAGGAATATAGATTATGAAAAGCCTCCTCATCCTGAAAGCTGAGATAGTATCTGTGTCATATGTGGTAATAAAAAATAAGGTTATTTGTATAAAGAAGCTAGCCTATATAGCAAGGTATATAGTAAAGTACTTCATAATGGCAGGAAGGAAAGAAATATTGAAGGAAAACTTTAAAAGACATTACGTCAGTTCGTATCTGTTTTTGGCAAGTAAACAAACAAAATATATTTTCTCTTTTCTGCCAGTAAATAGGTTAGGAAGCAGCTGGAAGGCAACATCGTGTCTGGCTTCTAGGATATCACACTTTCAATGAGTTATTATTTTATTGTTCCTTGGGAGCCTCCACTGAACGTGGTATTCAGTCACTTCTGAAACTCTGGGGATTTCTTTTCATGATAGAAAATTGACAACTAGCATTTTTTTAAATCATAGAAGGTAAGAATTGCACTTATTGACCAAACATGCGGTCTAAAGTGGTTAGAAAGTCTTTAGCAGGTGTACTACAAATGCCTGCCACCTTCCCGTTTCCACCCCTCCACAGACAGCTTCTTGTGAATACCCCCTCCACACATACCCAACCATATACACTGTTCTCTCGGCTAAGAAGAAAACTGTATACGGGCCACATGACTTCACCTCACTTTCATTCTCCTCTATGCCCAAAGCTGAGACTATGGTGGCCAGTCATTTTTAAGCTGTCCAGGCACCTTTGGCATGGTCTTGTTTGAAAAGATAAGAGGTTATCTTTGGGGAATTTGGTATGAAGGGAACAAAGCAATGAGCAGTGAAGATGAAAGTTTATGTGACAGAGACTAAGATAGCCATTATGGGGAATGATTTAAGCTGAAATTGTGGGAAAGTAGAAAGTATGACTATGAATAAGTATAATCTATAACATAAAGACAGATGATTTATAACACAGAGAAAATATTATAGATTAGAAAACGAAAAAGCCAAAGGGGAGAGATAAGAGAATGGAATAGATTTCTGCATAGGTAGAGAGTTTAATATAAAGTAGAATATGGAATCCTTCCATGTTCTCCATCATAAAATTCACGGAAACCTCATGACTTACAAAAGATGCCAAGAGAAGCAGGAGATGCCCTTGTGTTTCACTCAAACATTTGTTCCTCATTTTTTAAATGAATGTCTGTATTTTCGAGAATGAATATAAAAGAATGCCTCATTTGTTTATGTATTTAAAATATGTATTGACTACCAATGATGTATAATAACCTCTGCTATACTCAGTGCTAGGTCCAGTGCATGTACTTGGAATCCAGGGACACAATTTGGAAGGGCTCACGGTCTTATGTTAGGAGGCAGATAAGGAAGCATATTTATGGGGCACATATGAGATTTTGTTACATACATAGAATGTGTAGTGATTCAGTCAGGGTATTTGAGATGTCCACTACTTTGACTATCTGTCATTTCTGTGTGTTACATGCTGTGATACTGATAAAGATAGGGTATGTAAATGTGGGAGCTCAAAGGAGGGACATCTAACTTCAACAGTTTGCCAGTTGTGGGGAAGAAAGGGTAAGGACATTTCCTCAAAGAATTACATCTGAGCAGAATTATAGCATGCCAGAAACCTCAGCCAGTGAAGGGCAAAGAGAAACACTTCCATGCAAGCCTCCAGGGAGATAGAGAATGCAGTGTTCAGGAACTGCAACAACAACAACAACAAATCAAATATTCCTGGACCACAAGATGTGAAAGGGGGAATGATGGGAGATTTGTTGGAGGGCAGGGGGATTCAAATAAAAGACCAGCACACATGAGCTGGTTTATGACCTACTACATAGTTTTGACTTGATCCTTACAACATAGTATTTTAAGTTAAACAGAGATAAGTTCATATTTGCAGAGGGAGATGGGTAAGTGGTTGTTGAGACATTAAAAGAGTAGAATTTACTGGACTTGGAAGACTTAGCATGGTGCCCTGATTTCTGGCATCTCAGTGAGTTGAGGCCACGTGACAAGTGGGAGGAAGAGCAGTTATTATCAAGAGAATGCAAATGACTGAAATGTTGAGTTAGGGTTTTCATGGAAAATACAGGTAGATAGCAGAGTCAGTAATAAGAAACAAATAGATCTGAGACACAGGAGAGAATCCCAAAAGGGATATTAATCTTCCATCTCTGTAATAGCCATATGGTTGGGTATTTAGTTTGCTTTGTGCTATACAACTATTTGAAGTTCTTTACATTTTGTTTTCCTTTTTTTTTTTTTTTTTGAAACAAGATCTTCCTGTTACCTGGGCTGGAGTCCCGTGGTATGATCATAGCTCACTGAAGCCTCAAACTCCCAGGCCCAAGCGATCCTCCCACCTCAGTCTACTGAGTAACTGGGACTACACGCATGTGCCACCACGCCCCACTAATTTTTTATTTGTATTTTTTTTCAAAGACAGGGGTCTCACTGTGCTGGGCAGACTGGTCTCAAACTCCTGGTCTCAAGTGATCCTCCTACCTCTATGTTTTCAAAACTAAAAAAATAGTTAGAATACTATCACAAGAAGAGAAAACCAAACACCGCATGTTCTCACTCATAGGTGGGAACTGAACAATGAGATCACTTGGACTCGGGAAGGGGAACATCACGCACTGGGGTCTATCATGGGGAGGGGGGAGGGGGGAGGAGGAGGGATTGCATTGGGGAGTTATACATGATATAAATGATGAATTGATGGGTGCTGACGAGTTGATGGGTGCAGCACACCAACATGGCATAAGTATACATATGTAACAAACCTGCACGTTATGCACATGTACCCTAGAACTTAAAGTATAATAAAAAAAAAAAAAAAAAAAAAAAAAAAAAAAAAAAAAGAAATTATTCACCTTAGAGATTTAAGAGTTTATATTTTAGCAAGCTGTAGGGTCCAGAAATCAAATTTTGAGTGGACAAACAAAATCAAAGCAAATTTCGTCTCGTTTAGAAATGTGTAAGAAAGAGAACACTTAGTTTACCTTGCTTTTGTGCACGGCAGAGTGCTAGCTGTAATAGGTTAGCACAAAAAGGCAAAATCCTAAATCACAGTCACTTTGCCATAATTTTTAATAGTTATGTTCTCTCATAGTTCTATGGATGACATGCTCATCATAGACACTCTGAAACTGAGGAGAACCAGGGTTCTTCCTACATGTTTATGTTGAATGTGAAGAAGGTAAGGTTACTGCCTCTGTTGCCCTTTGGAGCTCCATGTTTGATCTGGCTGATGTGGTTAGCTATACTGTGTCTCCTACCACCACACACACTCAGAAAACCATGGTAGTAAACACAGAATGAACTTCCTTAAAAGTAGAAAACTATTCTTTGGCTAACGTACATGAGAATAAGAATGAATGATGAAAACAGTGGTAGAAATGCTGATGGAAGAACTGATTGATGCAGATCTATTTCGGGGACCCCTTAACTGCCAGGGCACATGAATTGCCTGGCTGGCTGAATTGACTCTAGAAATGATGCTCTGTGGCCACTAAGTCTCCATATTTGACCAAAAGGTGTGTGAGGGTTTTGTCCATTTCATCACTTGCCATGAGTCCTCAGGGCTAGCCAGAATACCAGACAGATACACACTACACAAGCATGGATTGAATGAGTGAATGAGAAAATGAATAGAATAATATTTTCACTAGTAGCCATGGATTGAGCACAAAATTAATAAGAAGAGGCCCCAGGCAGTCTGGATTGAGCTTTATGCTCTGGGACACTCTTCTGCTTGGCCTTGTGGAATAATTTGCAGTACTAGAAATGGACTTAATGACCAGGATGAGGGGGTCATGTTTTGGGGATCAAACCTCTTTTCATCATGAAAGCTACTGGGTGGCCTCTGACATGACGTGTTTAGTTATCAAACATGTCAGCTAATACCATGGAGAGAACACATGTATTAAAAGTGACAGACATAACAAGGGTCAAAGATTAAGGGTGAATTGCAAAGGGCTTTTTACTGCATCTCTGTTGTTATAACAGTTTCTAGTAGGTTGAATACATGAGCAAAAAGAATGATGAGGAGTCATGGTGAGCAGAAGCTCTCTTCTCAGGCAAAGCAGGAATTTTTTCCCCCACATTGAGCTAAATATTCTTTAAATGCTATAAATGTTGCTACATATCTGTTTGTGGGACAGCACATACATATTTGAAACATTCAGCAGTTCTTCCTCATTAAGTTCCATTTTTCTAATTTTCATTGGTTATATTTTCCTGATTATAGAAGTAGTATTGGTTCATTATCAAAAATAAATGAATGAAAGAAAACAATATAGACAGTTAAAAGGTGGTTTAAGGTAATCACTTAAATATGACATTGTTAGCTGTATATTCCTGCAGTTACAATTGAAGATGGCATTTTATCCCTTAATCAGACACAAAGAACTGTTAGAAAACTTCCTTTTTGTCCACCAATGGATTGTTTACTGTGCTATATACAGAAATTCCCAATATAGACATGGAAATGATGAATAAACACAAGGGGACATCTCACGGCATAACTGTGTCCAGCAGGCTAAGATAATACCATGCTGTGCAATAGTGGTAATTAGAGCACATCACGTGACTGTGAGTTTTTGAGGGCAGTGGTCAATATCTTTATCTTTGTATCCCCAAGGGTGTTGACTAAAATGTTCTGTTAGCACTTTGAATGAGTGAATGCTTATTGAGTGAAGAGTCAATTACATGTGACAATAAATGCAGTAAGAAGTAGTCAAGAGGGAGACAAGTGTGGCCTGCAGTCGCCAACAGAAGCTTTAGGCTCCAAGGCTACCCAAATGCCTATGTTAATCATATGTAATTATTGTTAAAGCGTTTAGATGATGATGTCTGGAAGTTGTGTGCAAAGCCAGGAAAAATGTGACCAAGTTTGGGAAGTTCCTTTCTATTTGATTTATGTGCTATTGTGGTGTTAGGGCTATTGCAGTTTTATAGATGAACTCTACACTGTAGTAATTAACTGGGTAATGAAGGCAAAAAGTAATCAGAAACACTCTGATGTATCAAGGAATTAGTATCACCTACCCAGAGGCTTCTCCTTCTCTTCAGCATAATCTCCATCTCAGGTATACCTAAACTTGGATGTTTACTGCCTCAAAAGCAAGCATTTCCCTTGAAAAACAGATTTATTCTTTGTTTGTTTGTTTTTGAGATGAGTGTCACTCTGTTACCCAGGCTGGAGTGCAGTGGCGTTATCTTGGCTCACTGCAACCTCTGCCTCTCGGGTTCAAGCAATTCTCCTGCCTCAACCTCCCGAGTAGTTGGGTCTATAGGCATGTGCCACCATGCCTGGCTAATTTCATTTTTAGTAGAGATGGGGGTTTCACGATGTTGGCCAGGCTGGTCTCGAACTCCTGACCTCAGGTGATCCGCCTGCCTCAGCCTCCCGAAGTGCTGGGATTACAGAGAGAAGCTCCAGCTTTTGCACTAGCTGAATGTTGTTATTCTTCCTCAAACATTTTAGGATAAAGACATAATATGTGATAGTTTTAGGTGACTTTTTGTGTGTAATGTTTGAGCTCTGAGGATAATAATGTATCTTTCTATATAAGATTGTTTAATCATATCCTTATCTATATAATGTGCCAATTGCAAGAATATTCTGATTGACATCTATCATTTTCATTCAGAATTAAGTCATTTCCTTCTGGGAATTAATGTAATAGCTGTATTAATGCTTATGGGCCTTGTCTAAGCTCTGTTCTCCACACTATTTCTTCAAATGTAATTCCATTGAAAATCTAGCTGCCGTTTTAGAGATTACAGTAAGGCAAAGCATTTCTCAGAAGACAAATATAGAACGTAAAGTTACTATAATGACATTTGGCAAATTATATAATCTGAGTTCATTTTTTTTCTCTTCTCTCCCTCCTCCCTTGTCACAAACCCTATAGGAAGGCATACTACATATTTTGACACTTTTTTTTTTTTTTTTTTTGCTTTCAATAGCTGTGTTCTTACTCACCACTTTAAAATAACATGTCTTTCTTATATCTTTTAACTCAAAGGTATACTCAGAGACTGGAAGACTTGAACGGGACTGCCTACCCAGACAGAGACCCCTTGGTGGTGTTTTCCTTGGTGATATGATACTGGGCCTTATTCCCTCAGGACTGCAGGCTGAGAACTGTGTCTTTGCTAGCAGACTAGGTAGGAGTGGATCCATTCCTCAGAATCAGGTTCATGTTAACATAGTTCACATATTGTGTTAAATACAAACCAGAATGCCAAGATTTTTATTTACAATGAGCAATATAACTGTTAAACAGGCCATGGCACTCAAGGCAACAACAATTCACAGACTCCTCTCCCCAAAGAGAAGCAACATGGGGATCCCAATTGTAATCAGAATGCCAAATTATCAATTTATAATGAGAAATGCATCTGTCTGATGAGAATGTTGAGTTGGCCTGATAAATTCATTGTCTTCCTGTAAATTAGTGACATGGGATGCCAAATTTTCAGAAAGTTGCGAAGAGAATATGACTTTAAAACAATGAGAAGGAGTTGATCTTAATTTCTATCTTCCAATTAAGATGATTTTAACATTCCCACCTCCACCAGGCTGGCCTTGCCAAGAAAACGATACTGCTTTAGTCCCTGTGACCAATGTGGGGAATATAACGTTTATTTTCTGCCTTTCCTTTTTCTTTGCTTTTCTCAACCAACAACCTCTCTCCAAAAATGTCCGATACAATTGATTAGGGTTTTGTCTATCATAGTATTGATTCATTGAGTCTCAATCATATTTCAGCCTTGCAGCCCTAAGATTACTTCCATATTTTTTTATTGGTGTCTGGGGTATGTTCATATGTGCCAATCAAACATGTGTAGTTTACTGGCCTAACCTCACATTTGTTTAATCATATCCTTTATTTTTAAATCTTGTAAATCAACTCATTGAAGTCCTTGGCACTGAAAACACCTGTATTTCTTCACTACATTTCCTGAAGTGGCAAAAATACCAAGATTATATGAGACCCAGGGGGAAATATAATGTTCTCTGCCTCTAGTGTTTAATGCAAATTGAAATTAAAATAAGGCTTGCTTTGAAAAAGTACAAAAAGAAATAACAGCAACAAAAAAAGCTAAAAGCTAGATTCTTCTCTTTTGGAGATGGCAAAGAGATAGTAAAGTTGATAAAGAGATGATTTGGGGAACGCAAGTACTTTTTAGCATTAATGAGTAGACTCACTTCTAACATCTCCTGGGAAGTATTTGTGAATTGGCTCCAGAATCGTTTGCTATCGCCTGCCCTACAACTAACTAGAGACACACAATCACCCAATACAGTTTCTGGGTCACCTTCAAAGATGTCAGCTTCTTCACCATAAAGATGGCAAAAAGTAGAGTAATTACACTCTATCTTTGACCTCCGATGAGAAATGATCTGTTTCTTTTTCTTCAATTTTTTTTCATTTTTTTATTATACTTTAAGTTCTAGGGTACATGTGCATAACGTGCAGGTTTGTTGCTTTTTCTAATCCAATATCACAAGCACTTCTAATTTGTGTGAATAGATCTCTTTATAGACATAGTGTGTTTATATTTAAGTACTAAGATAATCTGAAATTCTGCAGCTACAACTGTATAATGACATTATACTTGATCAGCTTTTGCTTTTCTTTTCCCATTTATTTATTTCGTATTGAGTCCTACACTGGCCGAAGGCCTGGTGCGTTCGTTGCATTGAGTTCTGCATGTTTGAACTTCACAAAGGTTCAAAGGTGTGCACATGGCCTGGAACGATAAACATTTGTCCTAAAGTCATTCTTCAGCTTCTGACATAGCTTGTGATTTAATTGCCACCTCATTAATATGGGCCACTGGGTGTGAATTTGTCAAAACAAGATACATTAGAAGAGCTGAGTGAAATGTTTCATGTTCAGAGGTTTTTACCACTCCTGTTCCCCACTGCCCATGTTTTGTAAACTTTCAACTTCAAGAGACTGGTTTAATAAATATGCCCTGTCTTCTAGGTCATTGGGTTAAGGATCAGTTCAGTCTTTTTGAACTTTTCACTTTTCCTGTGTAAGTATAAGCTAAGTACTTATTGGGTTCTAAAGCTAAAAGCCTATGAAGATAAAGGGCCTTATTGAAATAGTGAAGTGAGCAAAATATCTTTATGGTTCCTGACCTTGTCCTCCTGGGCTTTGTCCTTCTTTTAATGAATGATACCTTACCCTCAGGTTCCCAGTATTTACACCTTTACAGTGTTTTTGCAATTCAGAAAAATGA